>NC_089823.1:115587411-118087411 GCF_035046505.1 Tiliqua scincoides
TTGCGTCGACCCAGCCAGGCCGACGCTAGGCTCAGTGCCTCCCTCAGCGCGGAGGCTTGTTCCAGCCTCCGCAGACTGGCACAACTCTGTGTGCCGGCCTAGCCGGCTCCCGAGGAGGTGCAAACGGGCCAGGATTGCGCTCTAAGTAAATTAAAAGTTTGCAATAAATATAAGTTTTTAAAAATGTTTAAAATAAAGAAGAACCCTCCTAACCCTCCTAAGCAGTTGCTGATCTGTTTACAAAAATAGTCTCCCAACATCCCAAAGGCTGCAATCCTATCCACATTTACTCAGGAGTAAGCCCCATTCACTATCATTGTTAAAACCATACACATAATAGCCTGCTAAAAGTACATATCTGTAACTTGTCATCTAATCTTTCTTTCATTATTTTTGTTAGTGGCTCCTCTTTTTTTCTGTCTTGTAATTTCAGTGTTCCTCCCTTGTTCTGGCTTTTCTTCTTTGTTCCTTTCACATTAATTATTTTTATGCGGATGATCCACAATTATTTTGTCCCAACACTGACCACCGTCTTTAGCTAATTTGTCTGTATTATGGTTGTCTCTTCATGGATTTCTTCTCTTTTTTGAAAAGGACAGCCCAATCCTAATTAGCCCTGGTGCAGCAGGACCACATGGCTTCCATCGTATCTGGCACTCATTGGGAAGTGGCTGAAAGTCTCCTCAGGGTAAGGCAGTGGTTTTCAAACTCTCAGGGAGAGTTTGAGAGCCACTAAGTCTTTGCTGCAGGCTGTGGGGGTGGGGGAAAGGCAGAGATGCAATGCCCAGCATTGCACCTCTGATCTGGGTGCAGGGGTGCGCTGCCACTCACCACCACCTGCAGAAGCCTCCCAGGGGTCAGGGGAGCCCAATGCCAGCCTTAGCAGGGCTCCCCACACAGCGCAGAGTCCTCCAGAAGGCGATTGCGACTACTTCTGGTTTTGTGATCAAGAACTTCCAGTCATGATCACCTTCTGGAGGGGTCTGCGCTGCTTGGTGAGCCCTGCTGAGGCTGGCACTGGGGTAAGGGTATTTCTTCCTCCTCCTCGAGTAATGCTCCAGCCTGCTCAATGGTGCTACTTGGATCTGTGCAAGCTAATTGCTGTTCTAAGTCTGAGCAACCCCATGTAGGATGCTCAGGCCCAAGAGGGAGGACAGGATAGGCGGAGGCCTGCTCTGCCAATCTCGCCTCCCTGCTGGCTCTGATTGCTTTCCAGGTGCTGCACATTTGCAACACTCTTGGCTGCCAAGCTGCTGCTGCTGCTGCTGCTGCACCAACTGAAGACAATGTTAGGATTACCCTGTCAATTTATCTAAAGAAAACGTATTATACTAGATTTTGTAACAGAGATGTGGCACATCAAACAACAAAATATTGCTGTTATTTTAGTCACAAAATCTGACCAAGGTACTTCTCCTGTATGTTGGGGCCCTTTAAAGGAAGAAGCCTGTTAGATGTACGTAAGGAAACTCAATGTGGATAGCCCTGCCATCAGGAACCGTGATTGGGCACACTGTAGCACACTCAGCTATGTGAATGTCCCTGGATAGGGATCCACAGCCAACTCACTCTGGGGAATGCCTGCCTCCAGTTCCCCTCGAGGAGCAGGTAAGTTTCACAACAGGAAGGAGGGTACCGGTTTGATTGTCACAGAGAACTGGCCCACTCTCTTGCAGCTCTGGTCCTTTCACCGGCAGCTGTGAGAGGCTCAGAGTTCTTCGTGGAAATGCACATGGTACACTTTCTATGAGGGAGAATGCAGGGATGGGAAAACCCATCATGACTTGACTTGAGTCAAGTCACTAAGTCACCACCCCCTGCAAACAGGGGCACTTTCCAAGTCACCCAGTCACCCATTAGTGACTCTAAAAGGCTTGAGTCAAAAGCCCACCATGACTCGGCTGAAAAAACAAGACTGCTGCTGTGTGTATGTGTGTGTGTGTGGGGGGGGGAATTCACTTTAAACACTCCTCTGATGTCCCCACTCATCTGTAAAGAGGGCGGGAGAGACAGTGAGAGAGCAAGGACAGAAGTGGCAAGAGGTGGTCACATGCAGCAGCTGCAAGGTTTATCAGGTTGACCCCATCCTTGACAACCCTACTCAGAAGTAGTCCCACTGAAGCCAGTCATTCAATGGGGCTTCCCCCTCCCAAGTAACAACAGAGCTCAGTTTACAGCAGTGAGCCATGTGGTGGAAAGTGTGACCGATGCTACAGACCTCCTCCCCTTTCCCTCCTCCTCCTTTCTCCTCCTCCCTGGGCTTCTGCAGCCAATTGTAAAGTAAGAACGCCATTGGCTCCTCCTCCTGCGCTCCCTCAGTCAGAGATAATATGAGAACGTCCATCCATTGTCCAATGATCATAGGTTTCTTCCTTCCTGTTAGAGACAGCAAAAAAGCTTGCTCCTGACTCCCCGCTTGCCTGGGAAAGGAAACATTAACCATTTCCTGCCTCCCAGCTGGGTTTCGGAATGCTGGCCCCACAAGGTTCTTCATGCTGCAAAAACAGTAAGCAAGTACACCCAGATACAGGCAGACTCAAGTCAGCACATGTGGGGATGAGTGCCGAGTCAGGGGGGCCCAGACTCAAGTCTTTTTCAGAGGCTTCCATGTATGTGACCCACAAGTCACCGAGTCATCCACAATCACACATTTTCACAACCTGAGTCTCTGTCTCAAGTTCCCAACCCTAGGAGAATGGTAGGGAGGCTGAGACGGAGAAGGGGCAACCAAAATCTAGACTCCTGGAGAGAAATAGGTGGGGGCGGCTGACCAGGATGAGAAGAGGAAACCTTTTCCCTCTCATTCTGAGGCCAAAGGAAGATGCAATGAGAGGGAGTGGCAACTTCTTCATTCGGACCAGGTATATTCGGACTAATGGTATATTCCACCATTAGTAAGTAGCACCCAGATGAGAACAGGTGAGGGAAAGGTCCCCATTATGCTGTGAGAATCCCCTCCTGTGTGAACAAACCACGCATGTGGGAAGGGATGGTTGTGCCACGCCATTCCCAAAACTGACTGACCAGTTAAACTGATGGAACTATTAAATTATAATTTTGCTATAAGAATTAACAGGGGTTTTTTTAAAAAGTGTTGATATAATGGTGAGCCTGCACCAAGTTAAAAACAAATGGTGAACAATGTTTTCTATCTCATGTTGCTTTCTTCCGGAGAGTGATTTTTTTTAAAGACTCTTCCATAATCAGGTGTGCATGCACAGAAAAGTACATGGGCATTATCTTCTCCCCTCTCCTCTCATTCTCTCACACATCCTTTACTCACAGAGAATATTGAATAGTTACTGTTTTTTTCATAATCCTGGAGCTTTGATGTGAAGTGTTTGTTCAGATCAGTGAGAATGCAGTATTACTAAGATCCTCAGAGTGGAGCTCAACCACAGCCTACTAACAAAAAATCCACTCACAGGCTATAGCACCTTGGTGCAAGGTCACTCTTACTCCCTCCCTAGGTTTTTCCCCCCTCTTCTTTTATCCCACCAGGAATTTAACAATACAATCTTGAGTAGGCTCTTCAGACTATACCATTAGCTTATTGAGTAACTGCACCTGCGTTTAAACTTTAATGATGCATTTTTAGTATGATAAATGTATTATACTTCAATGGTTTTATATGCAGGTCGAATAAACTATGAGTTTTGTTACTCTTCTGAACGTACTTTCCAAAAGACTAGACTTATAATTGTATAGCATGGATAACCACAGATGTGCCTGATGCTTCTGAGAAGAGCTACAGTTCTGTTCTAGTGAGCATAAGACAGTGATGGTAGTGGATTTTTTTTTTTTCAAATGGATGTTTCTATATTGTCTAGAGATGCAAAGGTTTTCATTTGTTTTTAAAATCCAGAACAGAATAAATCAAATAAAATATTGAAGGTTGATAGCTGGTTGATAGAATGAATGGACCCAAAACCCATGTGACTGTGGGCCTGAGGGTCCAATCCTATCCAATTTAACAGCATCGATGCAGCCGTGCCAACAGGGTGAATGCTGCATTCTGCAGTGGCCGGGGGGGGGGCAGTCACTGAGGTCTCCTCAGGGTAAGGAAACATTTGTTGCCTTATCTCAGGGCTGGATTGAGGCTGCATCTGTGCTGGAAAGTTGCCTACTGAATGACGTTCACCCTTTACACCTGTTTAAGATGCAATAATGTCTGTACCATGTAGACTAGGGCAGGGGGAGATACCTGGGGAAATAATCTGCATCGAGAGAAGGAAAGGACAAGAAAGATGGCAGGGAATGAAAAGACGTGAAGGCTGATGAAACAAGAGTCAGATTGAGGCAAGGAAAAAACACTAATCTTCACGTGATATGAGGAAATTGGAACGTGGAGGCATTAGAATTTTGGACTACTCTACTTGGATCTGGGGCTGCCAAGTCTTGCTGCACCTGAGGGGAGGCACCATATGCTGCATCACCCCACTCTCCTGTCTCCCCTCCCCTACAGGGACACACCTTGACCTTGGTTTGGCTTCTTTCTTCCTTTGTTCACCCTCTGCTTTTGCAGGTATTACTACCAATGAAGTGGTTTGTCTCTCCACTCTCCTCCTTGCAGAAGAGGAAGAGAGAAGAGTGGTGGGGAAGATGGTCTCCTCCAAGGAGAAGAGTGGAGAGACAAATCACTGAAGAGGTAATGGTGGCTGGCAGGATTACAACACCTATACAGATGTACTGGAGGAAATCAAAGAAGCAGCATGCCTAGAGGAAGGAAGAGAGAGGCAGTGGTGGCAGCGGTGTGCAGGTGAGTAAGGGCCCAATC
This sequence comes from Tiliqua scincoides, assembly GCF_035046505.1. Taxonomy (NCBI): domain Eukaryota; kingdom Metazoa; phylum Chordata; class Lepidosauria; order Squamata; family Scincidae; genus Tiliqua; species Tiliqua scincoides. The sequence continues at coordinate 115,592,189 of NC_089823.1, forward strand.
CTATCCAGTTTTCCAGGGCCAGTGTAGTGGTGCCAATGGGGCATGTGCTACATCCTTTGGTGGGGAGGCAGTCACTGAGGCCTCCTCAAGGTATGGGAATGTTTGGTCCCTTATCTCAGGGCAGCATTGCAGCTGCACCGGTGCTAGAAATTTGGATAGGATTGGGCCCTAAGTTGGCTGGTAGGGTGGTGTGCATCACCTGAGGTGACTGCTTCATTAGTCTTAAGACCCTGACTTAAGGTTGCTGATGGAAACATATTTTTGAATACACCGTATTTTAAAATCATCCCTCTTACTATAATAAATGAGCACATCAAAGAGGAAGATTTTAGCTCTTTTCCGAATGTTATAGTTTAACCATGGAAAGGACATTTTTCACATGGTGGAGTATTCAAAATTTAAAATATTAACCCATTTTTGCCCAGCCCACAGGTGTACACATTTGGTCCCCATTGCGTATATGCAACATTGGGCAGAAACGGCTTAATTAAAGACATGATCTTCAGTTGTAGCCTGAAATGGCAGATCCCAGGATTCAGTGGTATCGGTTTAACACCTCATTTCACATAATCCTCAGGATGGCTCAGAGGGGCTGAAGCTTTCGATGCAGATTAGAGGAACTTGGTTGTGCTAGCCAGGGAGACTAGCCAAACTACTGTATCTTCAGTCAGCAAAACACGTAATCCTTCCAAAACAGTGATCCTCAATTGGTAGGCCTCATTCAAAACAGAAAGCAGAGTAGGCTAGTGGAAGTCTGGAAGCAATGGGTGCTTGAAGCAGTGCAGTATAAGTGGACTGATATACAGGTGAAAATGTCAAAAAGAAGCATTCTAGAATTGCATTGCGGTATTCATTCCGAAAGACTTGGGTGTTCTGAAGTAAAGAAAATTTGTTGTTGGCAACCTTCAGTCTCGAAAGACTATGGTATCACGCTCTGAAAGGTGGTTCTGGAACAGCGTCTAGTGTGGCTGAAAAGGCCAATTCGGGAGTGACAATCCCTTCCACACTGGGAGCGAGTGCAATCTGTCCCTGGTCTGTCTCCCTGGCTGTGGGCCTTCTTTCTTTGCCTCTTTGCCTTGGTCTGTTGGCCAAGTGTTTCTTCAAACTGGGAAAGGGTAGGCCGCACAGCCTGCCTCCAAGCGGGACGCTCAGAGGCCAAGGTTTCCCACCTGTTGAGGTCCACTCTTAAGGCCTTCAGATCCCTCTTGCAGATGTCCTTGTATCACAGCTGTGGTCTACCTGTAGGGCACTTTCCTTGCACGAGTTCTCCATAGAGGAGATCCTTTGTAAGTGTGTAAAGTATACAGTATTATGTTTTGTACGAACAGCAAGGTCAGGAATAAAGAACATCCTATGAAAACAGAGGTATTTTAAAAATTGGAAACATTTAGAATCCAAAAGAGGTTGGCGTGTGAAGGGTGGAACAGGGGGAGGGACATGCCTGGGAGGGTTGAAACCAGAGGAGGCCTCCTATCCCTCCTCCCGGGCTTGCAAGCTCTCCAGCTATGGGCTTGGCATCCACGGATATTTAAATCTGTGGATGCCAAGTCTGTGGATAAGGAGGGCCCGCTATATTATTATTATTATTATTATTATTATTATTATTATTATTATTATTATTATTATTATTATTATTATTACTGGAGAGGTATGCAGAAGAGCGGGCCCGATTATGCCATTGGGGCACAAGCCTTCCTGCATTTATTTAAGGGTCTATTATCTGTTCCAATTGTACCATCCGTGTCACAGGCTAGCCACCTCCATTATATATATAAAGGAAAGCAGAAATTAACAACCTTTGCTGTCTGTTTTCTCCTTATATATAAGAACTGATATTTCATCTGTTTTCTCCTTATATATAAGAACTGATATTTCATGTGTCTGCTTTAAAGGTAACCTGGCAGAACTTACTTTCCTAGCAGAGCTTACTTTCCACCAGTCTCTTAAAAACAGTAACTTCTAACTTCACCCTATTCTCTTCACTTGCCAAGTAATACAAGTTGCTATTTTAAACATGTGTGTGTGAGAGAGAGAGAAAGAGAGAGCGAGCGCTATGTTGAACTTGAAGATGCCTGATGTTCCACTAAAGACAACACTTACCTTCAAATTAGGAAGGTTGACAGAGGATCAATACTGTATCTCCTGAAATATCTCTAGGAAACAGCCCACTGCAATCCACCAAACGATCCACTATTTACACACACACGCACACTTTAAATAACATTTCTTTGACATTAGCACTTCAGTCTTTTCTTTCCATCAGTGCTGCCAGGGGCTGAAGGTGAAGTCGGATTTAACATTTGTGGTCGAGTGGAGCAGTATGAAAGCATCCTCACCATACATCCTAATATGTGAAATTTCCAGGATGAGCTCTGAAAAACCTGTTCTGCAGCTTTTTCTGAGTGATTAAGTTGTATGGCAAAAAGAGTATTGTGGACAATCCTGATTTGCTAGTATCTGTGGTGTCATCATGGCTGGCTCAATATCATCTGACACCTGATGCTGTCCCTCCTTACCTGATGACATGCCAATCTCTGTTGCAGCACTGGTGATGGAGGAAGACATGGCCTGCTGCTGTCTTGATCCTCTTCCAGTTCATTCTCAGTGAACAAGAAGTGTCCAACTGAAGCTGCTCCATGGACAATGGGCTGGAGTGGGTTGGTGGACAGATACAGAGTGTGGAGCACTGCTCATCAGTTTGTTGTCCTCTCCAGTCAACTGCTTGAAGCAGTTACTTTAGTTGGCCTTGTGGCTGGGTTGGCCCTGCTACTGAGCTTCACTGTTCAACCAGCTGTGGATAACACGGACACATGAATAGGCTCAACATTTATTTTAACTGAACCAGTCTGTGTAAAAATTTTATTTTCTGTTGCAGATGCCTGAGTCTTGGAGAGACATGTGACTTTTTTGACAGGTTGATTTCAAATTACAGGCAGGAGAACCTTTTCACTGACCTCGGCTGTAGTCTTCCGTGTTGGTGCAGCAAGGGCCATTCAGAGAAGGTGCCCACTGAATTTATTGCAAATCTCAACAGCTGCCTTTGGCTAACTGCAGTTTCAGAGCCCAATCCTGGGCTTGGTGCACCAGCTCACTGCTGGTGTGCACTGTTGCAAATGTGCCATAAGGAACGTTTGTGGGCCCTAACACTGAGCAAGAGTCGGTGGTAGCTCAGCTCTGGCTGGCACCAAGCTAGCGCCGGGCGGGCGCCCAACCTCTGCTGCTCAGCAGACACAGCCGAGCAGCTGAGAGGTAAGCGGGGGCATAGGGGGAGGTGGGGAGGAGGCGTTCCGGGGAGGGGAGAGGCAGGTGGGGGGAGGAGGTTTTCCAGGGAGTCGGGAGGTGGGGGGAGGGTGGGGGAGGTGTGCCGGAGGTGAGGGAGTGGGGAGGGACGGAGGCGGACCAGTGGAGCAATGCTCCACCAGATCCAAAGCCTCCATGTTGGGCTCACCGCCCAACACGGAGGCACTTGATTCACCGCCGACCTTTTTGTTGGCGGTGAATCAAGTAGCCCCATTGCGGAGCTACTGCGTTTACCCGGGGGAAGGGGATGAAAGTCCCCTTCTCCCAAGGTGCCGTTGTGGCTGCTCAAAGCGTGCAGGGAGCGGCGGCAGCCATTTTCGGTGCCGCCGCAGCCCTGTGTCCTGGGCAGCTCAGGATTGGGCTGTCAGTCATGGCGGCAGATCTGTCAGTCGTGGCGGCAAATACATGGCAGCAGATCGAGGCTAACGTTGCCTCGATCAGGCCTGTACAGCAGTGTCTGTAGATCAGGCCAAATGCAATACACCAGCTATGTATTGTGGCCTGCAAGGTGCTTGACAGCTCTCTACTGTTTTTACAGTTTTCAGTCAGCAGCAAAAATCAGATCCAGATCCAGGCCCTGGTGGGCCATTATACATCACTGATCTGCCTCCACTTAGCTTGGTGGGTTACCAGTTGTCTTATGGCCTTGGTAGGTTACCAGTTGTCTCAAAGCCATTTTTATTAGCCCATGTAATGTTCATTCTCCTAAGTTGATTTATGGCAATTGTGCTCAATTTTAAATTAACATACATGTATCTATGGGTATTTTCTTCCAGCTTCTTAAGACAGCTATGTACTATTAAAAACCTCATGTGTTAGCCAGAGTAGGCATAATGGAGAGGCCTATAGCCTCTCAGTCGTATGCTAGTGGCACTAACTAGAATTCAGCTGAAAAGCCTGCAGATTTGCTGTAATGCTTCAAGACTGACAAAGTTGGTTTTCACAGAGGTGGCAGAATCATGCCATCACATTCAACCATAAAAATGCTTGCTTATTTATTGTAATCAAATTGATGTTTTTAGCTATGAAGCCAGGTGCTCCACTGAATATGTAACTGAATTAACACTATGTCATAATAGCTACATGTCCATTTGCTTATATATTTATATATATAGCTTTTAAAAAATATCACTGTCATTGCTCATTGGGTTTCTCAAGCATGTTTTGGACAGCAGGCTGCCAAGCACCTGCAAACGCCAGCAACTTGAAACAATTTGTTTTGGCAAAAGGTCATGATGCAGAAAATTTTCTATAAGATGTGGCAAGTCCAATTTCATATATAGCATTCTCATGGGGGGGGGCAAAGGCTTGAGTTTGCTGTTGCTAAGTCACTTGTCAAAGATGCAGTTGGAAAGACAGACACACACATCAGGCAACTCTGTTTTCAAACTGTTCAGACCAATTTCAGAGATTTCTTTGCAATCATCAAGGCAAATTAAAATCAGTTTAGATAGACTGCTTTGCTCCTGAAGAAGAACAAACAAATGTGATGTGTTTGAGTCTGCAATCCCATTCCAAGCTCAGTTTCTTAATGGAAAAACACCATATTCCAGTTAAGTTGATCAATGCTTCTCAAGAGCCAGTTTGGTGTTGTGGGTAGAGTGTGACTTGGGGTGTGACAGGGTAGGCTGGGGTTCAGCACCCTGCTTTTCCAGAGGGCTGTTGAGCAGGATTGGGTAAATCCCAGTGACCTTTCAACTTCACTGAATGGTTATCAGGATAAAGTGGGGATAAATTCATGCCTCCTTGAGCTTTCTAGAGAAGAGGTAGAATACAAACATGGTAAATCAAAGACTTAGAATTACTTCAGAACAACTAATATTGCACCTGATTGTTGCTAAGAGAGCTCTTACAGAATGACGAGAGAAGAATGCCAATGGGAGCCAGTGGATCCCAAAAGTCAGGCACAAATATTGGGGGCTGGCCCCTCAGTCCCCCACCCTCCCACTCATGCTCAATCACCACCACTCCTTCTTGTGTGCTCCCTCTCCCTTATCTAAGCTAGCCCACACCAGCTAGCCATCCCTGCTCCTGCAGTTTGAGAAGTGTGACAAGGTGAGAACTAACAAAAGGAAATGAAGGGCAGGAGCTCCATCCCCTCACTTCCCTTGTCACTCTTTGCAAACTGCAGGAGGTGCTAGACAAGGAGGGGGTAGAAGTCGCAGATGAAGCACTGCTGCCAAAGATGGTGCAGATCAGGGTGGTAGGTGGGCAAGTGGTGGTGGACAAGATGGCAGCTGCTTTTGGAGCTGCTCTGGTGGCAACAGCACTTGTTTCACAGTTGTCTCACAGTTCAATTGAGACATATGAAGCGTGTCAGACCAACCATTGGTCTATCTAGCCTAGCAATTCACTATCACTGTCCAAGGTCTTTCCCATCTACCTGAGATATTTTTAATGGAATGTGTCAGGGTCTAAGCATGGGGTCTACAGAGTGCAAGGCTCTGCCACTGACCAAGTTACCCTTTCATCACGCAACAGTAAATGTACCTTTGATTGTGACAAAGGCCTTGCAATAACAAGCCAAACTCTAAGTGGGGAAAGTGCAACTAATTCCAGTGTTAACAACTCACCCACATTCCTTATAATAACGCTGAAGGCTAAAGTTTGTCTCCTTGTACTCTGACAGTAGTTTATTTCAAGGGCAGTCACATTAGACTGTTTCAAGCCTCGCACTTTAATGCTGTTCCACAGACAGCAGATATAGTGTGATGGAAAATTCCACACAAGTTTATTCTCAAATCTAATAATATATAATAGAGCAAGCATTTATTGGCAGGAAGGAAAAACACACAGGAGATTCTGAAAGACAAGGTTGAACTGCATGTACATTTCAAGGGGAAGCAACTTCACTTAGTGAAGGGTTTCAAGCTAGTCTTTTAAAAGAAACCTGTCAAGATTGTATTTTAAAAATTCTGGACTAAGAGTCCAATCCTATGTAGGCCTAGCACTGGCACTGAGCTCCAGTGGCAGTGCTGGGTGCCATGCTGTAAATCACTTTACAGCACCTTCAGAGTAAGCAGTGCTGGGCCTCAGCGCCAAGCAGAGTGCCTCACTGCTGCTGGAGCCAGGTAAGGCTATGAAGAGTATAGTGGCATTTCTGAGCATGGAGAGGATGGAATTGCGGGGAGAGGAGGGTTGGGCCAGTGCAAGTCTCTTGTGCTGGCCCAGGAGGGTTGCAATCATGATGTAAAGCATGTTTGTGCCTCCTTGTGAGTTGGCTGTGCCTGAGCATGAATGCATGCCGGCCTGTGGAGGCTGAATCCAGCCCCCGGGTTGACATGGAGAGAGAGCATTGCATTGGCTGAGCTCGGCTGACACAAAGCTCTGGGGTGGGCGGGGAGGAGGGGGGAGTGAGGCGTTTTGGAGTGGGGGGAGGGTGGACGGAGAATGGTCCCATGAGTGGGGAGCTGGAGGCAGGGCTGGGACCTGGCAGTTATGCCATATCCCAACCCCCATTCCCGAGCACCACGGAGCGGCTTCATGCCGCTCCGCTCTCCTTGGACATATGCCACCTCAGGAGATGGCACAAGACCAAGGAGACCCATAGGGCCTGGAATGGCTTACCCGGGGCTAAGGGGAGGAGTTTCCCCTTACCTCCAACTGAGGGCACTATCTTGCGCTGCACATGTCCAGGAACTTCATTTGTTATTCCATATCTGACAGCAGTGATGAACTACTGTATTGTTGTAGTTAGGCTCAAAATCTGACTGACTGCCATATTTAGTGTGGAAAGTGTTGTGTGGCTTGACTTACTTGCTTTAGTAATCAGGAGCTTTAACAAGCACATTTTTGGTTCAGCTGGGTCTGGGGTGCAGAGCTAGGTTGAACTAGGACCAGACAGGTAGTATTATATGGCCAATATTTCATTTCTGGTTATTTCTGTTTGATGTAAGGTGTGTAGGAGATATGCATTTAAACATGTGTACTTGGTGCTGAGCACCTGCCTGAAGAACCAAGGGCCTGACCAGTACCATGATTGTGTGAAAAGCTGTTAGCACTCTCAGTTCTAATGGCCAATTGCCCTGCCCCACCTCATGCAGCTAGGCTGGGGTTAGTTCCCTCATTGGCCCTCCACACTCAGTTGTGGAGCAGCAGCTATTCTGCCTCCTGCCCTTTATAAAGTCTGAGACTAACTGGTCACACTTCCCAGGCCAGGTAGGAATTTTTTGCTGTCATCCTGATTGGCTGCGGTTGACAGTTTTTTCGCCTACCCCAGACTGAACTGGGTTTTGGATGGCTTCATTACTTATGATTTGTTGAGGTTCCCCAATCACTTGGCATGAAGTGTGCAGGATACAGGTAAGTAGGTACATCTTGGTGTCCATCCAAGGCAGCAAAGTCTGGAGGTTAGCCGGTACTGCTCACATCATGCCTGGCCAACTCAAAGAGGCAGGCTGGCTAACCCCTTGACAAGGTGCGTCCTGTGAGCTGAGCCTTCCAGCTGCCTTGACCCTTTGAGAGTGGTTGACAAGGCGCCTCAGTGTGACGGTTGAAGGTAGCCTCAAAGTCAGGTGTTTCGCCCTTGAGAAACTCAGGAGGAGGTAGATGACCAGGATCATTTCCCCCTTCATAGGTCCCCACACACACAGGGCTGGGGTTAATTATATGCTGCACCCTATTTGCCCTGCTGCAGTGTAAATTAAATAAACTGGCCCAGCTAACTCCCAACTTCATGATGAAGCTGAATTTAAAAGATGATCCAATGGCCATCCACATAGCCATTGCACCCTCAACTGGATGGGTGAGAAAAAGGCAGATCACGTTTTTCCCCCTAAGAAAAAGAATCCCAAAGGATTCTATGAGGTAAAGACCAATAAGAACTCTTGGCTTCAGAATCCTGTGTTCTTTGTTCCATGCTGCTCGATTCACTTTCTTTGTTCCATGTTTGTGTTTTTTTGTTCCATGTTTTCTGCTTTGTGGCCAGTTTGTGGCTTTCATCTGCTGGTACTGTATCACACACACACACACACACACACACACACACACACACACTGGCCACCCTCCAAGAACCACCGTGCCAACTGGCAACTATGAAAGTCACATCTCAGAAAAGGACAGGTATACTTGGACTGCAGTGCAGCCTCAATACCAAGGACCCACCAAAATCCCTCTATTTTTCTCTGTCTCTTGGTGCCACATTGGTTGTGTACTCAGTGACTCTCTCTCTCTCTCTCTCTCTCTCTCTCTCTCTCTCTGTTGCAGACCTGCCATAAGGCCTGATAGGGCAAAAGCCCCTGGTGCAAGCTGCTAGGATCCCGTGGAAAGCTTCAGAGAGGCTCCCAACGGGGGCGGAAACTGCTTCTGGTTTTATGGAAGCACAGTTTATAGTGTCGGGGAACCTCAGAGAGTGTTCCTTGACGTGGGTGGAGGTCACGCGAGGCTCCGTGAGCCACAGGTGGGGGGGCAGCTTTTTGTGTGTGGGGCAGCTATAGCCTGCGGGGGGGGGGCACCATTGTGGACCTTTGCACAGGGCTGGGGAGGTCCTGCTGCTCTGTGTGTGTGTGTGTGTGTGTGTGTGTGTGTGTGTGTGTGTGAGAGAGAGAGAGAGAGAGAGAGAGAGAGAGAGTCCATGGGCCTGTTTGTCAGAGACCTGAGGCCAGCCCCAGGCCCCTTTTACCAAACAAGCTCTCTTGCCTGAACCAGCAAGTCATATAGAGATACTTGTGGTATTTGTCAAAAGCACTTGTCCATTGGGAGAGACTACCTCCCCCACTGCAAGTAGATGAAGTACCCCTTGCCTGTAATTGGCAGTCTAGGCCAGGGGTCTCCAAACTTTTTGGCCAGAGGGCCGCATCAAATCTCTGGCATGGTGTTGAGGGCTGGGAAAAAAATTTAAATATAAAATTTTTAAAAAATGAATTAAAGATGGAACTTAGTTGAGTGAATAAATGAATGGGCTCATTCATTCAACCTCTCTGGCCCTTGAACACCCTCTATATGCAACTAGAGCACAGTTCCAGACATGTTTGGCCAAGTGGGCCAGAGGCTTTCAGGGGACAAGAGACTGGCCGCAGGCCGGATACAGGTTTGCCACGGGCCACATCTGGCCCCCGGGCCTGGGTTTGCAGACCCCTCGTCTAGGCTATAGAGAGCCTCAGCCCTTTGGCCCTGGCACCAGATGGCCTTACTTTTCTCCTTTCTTTCTACTAATTCCTTTGACTGTCTCCCTCTCTTTCCCTTCCCTACAAATATAAAGGAGAGAAGCCCTTTTGCATGCAGAATGTATAGAAGTCCTGTCAGAAACTGAAGGAAGAGGAACTAAATAACAGATGGGAAGATACAGCAGCAATAATAACAAACAGTAAAACAGTAAACAGGGAGTCTAGAGAGGCAAGAGAAAGGGGAAACACACACAAAAAAACTCTAGTAAATATGGAAATAACTGAGAATAATGAGGCACTTCTGGGTATTTCTAAGATATTTGAGAAGTTATGGCAGCAGTAAAATCTCTAATAAGACTAATGTTCACTCTCAGAAGCTGGGGCTTCTAAGCTGATGCTTAGTTTGGCCTTTCATTACCTCCTCAGGATTTTGGCCAATTGAAAAGAAGCACAAGTTTTTCTTATTCATTGGTCAGTATCACATCAGTCATAATAGTGGCTTCCCCTCAGTGGCTAGAGTTTGCTTCTGCACCACCCTTCTACCATCTAGCAGCTAGATGGTAGAAGGGTGGTACAGAAGCAGGCTTGCTTCTAACTGAACATGAATTTTCCTCAATAACTCTTGAATGCTAAGGGCTAGAGACTCACCCTTTTTAAAATGAAAGCAAAGAGCCCAAATAAGTAGCATATATAATAAGAGCCGCCCTGGGTCCCTTTTAGGGAGAAGGGCGGGATACAAATAAAGTTTATTATTATTTATTATTATTATATAACATGTCTAAAATTCAGACATCTAAAATCCCATTTGGGCAATATAGTATAGTTGGCAACCTTCAGTCTCGAAAGACTATGGTATCGCGCTCTGAAAGGTGGTTCTGGAACAGCGTCTAGTGTGGCTGAAAAGGCCGATTCGGGAGTGACAATCCCTTCCACACTGGGAGCAAGTGCAGTCTGTCCCTGGTCTGTCTCCCTGGCTATGGGCCTTCCTTCTTTGCCTCTTAGCCTCAGACTGTTGGCCAAGTGTCTCTTCAAACTGGGAAAGGCCATGTTGCACAGCCTGCCTCCGAGCGGGCTGCTCAGAGGCCAGGGTTTCCCACTTGTTGAGGTCCACTCCTAAGGCCTTCAGATCCCTCTTGCAGATGTCCTTGTATCGCAGCTGTGGTCTACCTGTAGGGCGCTTTCCTTGCACGAGTTCTCCATAGAGGAGATCCTTTGGGATCCGGCCATCATCCATTCTCACGACATGACCGAGCCAACGCAGGCGTCTCTGTTTCAGTAATGCACACATGCTAGGGATTCCAGCACGTTCCAGGACTGTGTTGTTTGAAACTTTGTCCTGCCAGGTGATGCCGAGAATACGTCGGAGGCAGCGCATGTGGAAAGCATTCAGTTTCCTCTCCTGTTGTGAGTGAAGAGTCAATGACTCGCTGCAGTACAGAAGTGTACTCAGGACGCAAGCTCTGTAGACCTGGATCTTGGTATGTTCCGTCAGCTTCTTGTTGGACCAGACTCTCTTTGTGAGTCTGGAAAACGTGGTAGCTGCTTTACCGATGCGTTTGTTTAGCTCGATATCGAGAGAAAGAGTGTCGGAGATCATTGAGCCAAGGTACACAAAGTCATGGACAACCTCCAGTTCATGTGCAGAGATTGTAATGCAGGGAGGTAAGTCCACATCCTGAACCATGACCTGTGTTTTCTTCAGGCTGATTGTCAGTCCAAAATCTTGGCAGGCCTTGCTAAAACGATCCATGAGCTGCTGGAGATCTTTGGCAGAGTGGGTAGTGATCGCTGCATCGTCGGCAAAGAGGAAGTCACGCAGACATTTCAGCTGGACTTTGGACTTTGCTCTCAGTCTGGAGAGGTTGAAGAGCTTTCCATCTGATCTGGTCCAGAGATAGATGCCTTCTGTTGTAGTTCCAAAGGCCTGCTTCAGCAGGACAGCGAAGAAGATCCCAAACAAGGTTGGTGCAAGAACACAGCCCTGCTTCACGCCGCTTTGGATGTCAAAGGGGCAATATAGGGGATAGGCAATATAAGGGGATGTCAATTTGGGCAATATAGTAATGCTAAATGCTGTGCTTAATGGCTAATTTGGAGAGATGATATTGTGAATGGCCTGTCCTAATCAAGTAGTGGAGGTGTGAGTATGTACATCTCCCTGCACAAATCAGATCATACTGACTCCTGGACCCAGGAGCAGTCCACAGCATACTTAAGGGAGTCAGCAGGGACAAGTGACCCCAGGTGGCACACCTATGGGCGGTGGCGCTATCCATTGCCCACCCTACAGCCACCTACAGGCAGCCGTCCCGAGCAGTGCAAAACTGCTGAATGGCTGCGAGGGCAGGGCAGATTCTCCTCCCTTCCCCACAGCCACTTTTAGTGGCTGCACACTGGTCAGAACAGCCAGACCACCTGCCTTTTTTGCTTTGAAAAAAGTTGGCAACTGCTCACCACCTGCTTCTTTCAAAGCAAAAAAAGGCAGGTGGCCTGGCCACTGCAAGTGACCGCAGTCACTCGGAGTGACCCAGAAGTAATTGCAGTGATGTCACCACTTCAGGGCACGTCAGGGGGTTTCCCTGGGGCAGCACAAGCCTCAGAAATGCTTCTAGTTCAGACCACCCCCATGAAATTAGGCAGCAAGGGAATGGCAGTCAAGTAGAATATGTGCATGTCCACATTCTCCCCACACACAATTGGGCAAGGGGCAATTCATACTGTCATCCGAACTAGCCTATTGTATATTAAAATTCCACTAGGCCAACAAGCTACCTAGATTGTGCAGTTTATGAATTAAGTGGATGTAGTCATAGGTACACAATTCATACACAACATTGTATACATCATGGTGGCAAGCAAGCCCTAAAACATGCAAGCCCTCATTCCTTCACCCAGCAACAAGAGGAACATAAACAAAAGACCATGTGTGAATTGTCCCAAGTCAAAAAGGGTATAGGGGAAAGAAAAAGGCAAATCAAGGGAAATTCCAGCTGCAGAAAATTATGCACGAATGTTCTGCTCACACATAAGGCCAAATCCTTTCCCTCCTTCTAGAGCAGCTATTTTCAACCTTTTTCATCTCAGGACACACTGACAAGATTCTAAAATTGTCAAGGCACACCATCGGTTTTTTGATAATTGACAAGGCACACCATACTGCTGGTAGGGGGCTAACATCCCACAATAGCCTTACCAATAAATGACCTTTCCCCAAATTCCTGCAACGTACCTGCAGAATACTCACAGTACACCAATGTGCCACAGCGCACTGGTTGAAAATTGCTGTTCTAGAGCCTCTGGTTTCTTCCTGCACTCCTTGTTCTCAGCAAATCATAATTTTCTGTTTTATTGAAACTGGGGAAGCTTGCAAACCAGAATTGGAAACCACAGTCAGATTCTGGTAGGATGTGGTGGAGCCACAGTTGGATGGAGCACAACCCAGTCACCTCTATTGACAGTGGAACAATGGTGGAATACCACAGGTGCTCTCTCTCTCTCTGGCTTCTTCTCCTTCCCTAACTCTCTGTCTGATTTGATTGGGAGGGAAGAACAAAGTAGAAGAGCAGTACAGACTAGTCTGCTGGGCTAGCCCAACAATCCAGTCTGTACTGCTCCCTCAGTTCTGTCTTCTCTCTTAAAAAGAGGTGGAACTCACCAAGAGGACTTGTGGTGGTAGCTGTACTAGCTTTCCTTCCCAAAGTAAGAAGCCAGCAATCCCTAATTGGAGCTGAAGTGGCCCTCACCTGGCAATCAGCGGATGTGGCTATGGGTTGGCTATGGATAGAGGTGGGTGAAACCGGTGACAACAAAATAAAAACACATAATATTGCTTTCTGCACTTCTCATTTTTGTTGGAAAAAAAGTCTGCAAAAAAAAAATTAAAACAGTTTTATTTGCTTTTTATTTATTACTGTGTATGGGTAATGATTGTTGCTGCATTTACTGACACTATGCCACCTGTATTACCTGCCTAGTTGTCTTTTAAAGCTATTCTAAATTTATCTAACAATTGTGGTTAGATTTTATTCTAATTTATTTTAATTTGATGTATGATGTAAATTTTGAATAAAAACACATAACACTGTTTTCTGCACTTCTAATTTTGGAAAACACCGAAATCCACCAAAAAATATAACCCATCACTAGCTATGGGGCATCAGGAGGAGCTCCTGCACTTCAGAATTCATCACTATATGTCTATGATTTCCATTTCTGGTATGGCATCCTACGGCCAACCTTCTAGTATATTTTTTCAATATCAAACTCATGGATCATGATCCATTTTAAAAAAGGAGAGGTATTTGAAAGTGATTGTGTGTACAGAACCTGGAGGAGTGCATGTATTTTTTTTAAAGAAATAATTATTCCTAATGGGTCAGTACACTATTGTTGGATTTCAATGCATACAATCTCTTGAATTGTAAGGCTGTCTTAACAGAAGAAAATGAAGGTAGCCAGAGACCACATCTCAGTAATATGCCTCTCAATGTTACATTTTCCATGGGACAGAAGTAGCAGGTGGTTAAAGGGAACAATTTTGAGTTGATAAGTACATTGTGAATTAACAAGTTTATTTACAGACTCCACATTTATGGATTTAGATTCAACTTTGAAAAGCTATGAAATCATGTACCTTGATTTCTCTGTTGTCACTATGTGGTTTTTGAGATTCCTATGATTCTACTAATGTAACTGTTTTTATTGTAATTTGAAACAATTGTAGTGTTTTCCTATACAATTGCTCACCAGGTTGCATTACCCATACCCCACAGTTTCAGGTTTCAGTTTCAGGTATACTTTTTCCCCTGTACAGGCTAAACATCTGACCAAGGACCAAGACAAAGCCAACATCTAGTAACAGGACATTTTATTTTCCTTTACTAAGTAATATGGGAAAAAACCCCAAAAGATTTTCTGAAGGTGAAACACAACATGTGCACTAAAAGGCTAAAATCTGATGACTGTGCAAAACTGAGAGATAAGTCGATACAAAAGAGATAGTCACCAAAGCAGAAATGAGTTGGAGATCAAGGACAGACATATAGCTTAAAAGAATAATGTAGAAAAATGCTGGAATGAGAAACTGAAGATTTAAAAAGTACGCTCTCCATTGCCACTCAGAGAATGAGGAGAAAAACTACTAAGGTTAAGATAAAACTTAGCTCTCTATTCCTCTGTTAAAACAGAATAAAAACCTAGGCTGAATAAAATCCTATGACATTTTATCCAGAGTATATCATGATGAGAGCCAGGATTATGGCTCTTTTAGAGACTCTGTTGGAAATATGTTTTTATCTTGTTCGTAAATTGTGTTTTTAATCATTGTTGTAAGCCGCCTTGTGTCCCTTCAGGGAGAAAGGCAGGGTATGTATGTATGTATGTATGTATGTATAACTGACTGACTGACTGACTGACTGTCTGTCTGTCTGTATGAATCAATGGCTGGGTGTCAAATGTTTATAAAGCAGAATTTCATCTTTGCTCTGCCCTCATCTGACACCTCTTGGAAAATAGGTTCATCATCACCTACATGACACCAGGGGGCAGTGTACTGCCCAAAGTACTGAGGACACATGTCCCAGATAAGGAGTGTCAAACATATTCAAGATACTGCTCCAGCCTTTCTACATAAGTAGGCCCATCTTCTACAGCACTATTAAGTCCAGTATAGCTTGTCACCTCACTTAGCTTAAGGATACTTCTGTACCACCCAAGGTTCTGTACCACCCAAGGTTTTTTGATCCCACTTTTGTCATCAATTGTAAGATATCTGCTAGAACTCTTATAAACAGCCCAAGGGACACACATAAAAGTCTGGGTTCATAACTTGGCATTCTATTGAGCAATAAAAACTAAAAAAAAATACAATAGACACAGATTCAATATAACCTTAACTGAAGATTCACTTAGGCACGTTCAGTATCCACCACTGTATCGGGGAGATATATCTATGTTCATCTCATGTGATATTTTACAAGATGACCCAAAGAACCAAGATGGTATTGATTGAAAAACAGGGGTCGAGGCATATATATCAAGCTAAGTTATAAAGTGGAAAACCTTTTATCCTGAAGCAACCCCCAATCCTGCTAGATTGCTGCTGAGAATAAAATAGGAATAGAGGCAGATAAAAGGTTTCAAAGGAATAAAAATTCACAAGCATGTATATCTTTGTAGGTTGTACAGATCTGTCACCCGGGTACTCACCCCGTGATGAGGGTGGCCTGGGAGATGGACTGGAGGAACAGCAGGGGGTGGGAGCCCCATGAGGCAGAGGGAAGGCAGACTGGCCAGCTGGCCGAGGAGGCAGCAGCTGTGGCCCTGTCAGAGCTCCAGAGCAGTGCACCAGCGCTGCCTCCTTGCCCACTGGGCAGGCACCAGCCACAGAAGCAGCTCTGCGGCCAAGATGCGACCGGAGGCAGCCATGCTTGGCCAAGATATGGGGAAGCCCAAGATCTCGCGAGATCTCGGGCCCCCTTGGAGAGGAAGGAGCGGAGCCAGCTGGGCTGGCTAAGAGGTTTATAAGGAGCCTGATGGCTGGTGGGGAAGGAAGCACTGCCTGGGGCTCCAGCTCAGGGTGGCCAGCAGCAGGGGGAAGTTGCCAGCTCCAAGCCTGGTCAGAGAGCCCTTTTCGCATGGGCTGGGCAAGCCCAGCCCATAGCAACAGCAGCAGTGGCAGCAGCGTTCAGCAACCTCAACAGTAGCAATAGTAGCAGAGGTAGCAGCAGCAGCAGCCCCCATAGCAGCCCTTACACGTTCCTGGGTCCGGAAGGGGGCTCTGATGGGATTGAGTATGTAGCTCCAGTCTCCTGGCCAATGTGGGAAGCCTGAAAGTCAGCCTCAGCAAGGTCATCCAGACTGACCCCCGGTTACCAGAGGTGGAAGCAAGAGGAAGAAGCTATACACTCAGCAAGAAGTCATCTTCCTGACTTAGAGAGTCGTCCCCCCGGGCCCTAGAGTGACCCCGCCGCTACCCACCAGCGGCCTGAAACTTCTTTAGAACATAAGAACATAAGAACAGCCCCACTGGATCAGGCCATAGGCCCATCTAGTCCAGCTTCCTGTATCTCACAGCGGCCCACCAAATGCCCCAGGGAGCACACCAGATAACAAGAGACCTCATCCTGGTGCTCTCCCCTACATCTGGCATTCTGACTTAACCCATTCCTAAAATCAGGAGGTTGCGCATACACATCATGGCTTGTACCCCATAATGGATTTTTCCTCCAGAAACTCGTCCAATCCCCTTTTAAAGGCGTCTAGGCTAGACGCCAGCACCACATCCTGTGGCAAGGAGTTCCACAGACCGACCACGCGCTGAGTAAAGAAATATTTTCTTTTGTCTGTCCTAACCCGCCCAACACTCAATTTTAGTGGATGTCCCCTGGTTCTGGTATTATGTGAGAGTGTAAAGAGCATCTCCCTATCCACTCTGTCCATCCCCTGCATAATTTTGTATGTCTCAATCATGTCCCCCCTCAAGCGTCTCTTTTCTAGGCTGAAGAGGCCCAAACGCCGTAGCCTTTCCTCATAAGGAAGGTGCCCCAGCCCCATAATCATCTTAGTCGCTCTCTTTTGCACCTTTTCCATTTCCACTATGTCTTTTTTGAGATGCGGCGACCAGAACTGGACACAATACTCCAGGTGTGGCCTTACCATCGATTTGTACAGCGGCATTATAATACTAACCGTTTTGTTCTCAATACCCTTCCTAATGATCCCAAGCATAGAATTGGCCTTCTTCACTGCCACCGCACATTGGGTCGACACTTTCATCGACCTGTCCACCACCACCCCAAGATCTCTCTCCTGATCTGTCACAGACAGCTCAGAACCCATCAGCCTATATCTAAAGTTTTGATTTTTTGCCCCAATGTGCATGACTTTACACTTACTGACATTGAAGCGCATCTGCCATTTTGCTGCCCATTCTGCCAGTCTGGAAAGATCCTTCTGGAGCTCCTCACAATCACTTCTGGTCTTTACCACTCGGAAAAGTTTGGTGTCGTCTGCAAACTTAGCCACTTCACTGCTCAACCCTGTCTCCAGGTCATTTATGAAGAGGTTGAAAAGCACCGGTCCCAGGACAGATCCTTGGGGCACACCGCTTTTCACCTCTCTCCATTGTGAAAATTGCCCATTGACACCCACTCTCTGCTTCCTGGCCTCCAACCAGTTCTCAATCCACGAGAGGACCTGTCCTCTAATTCCCTGACTGTGGAGTTTTTTCAGTAGCCTTTGGTGAGGGACCGTGTCAAACGCCTTCTGAAAGTCCAGATATATAATGTCCACGGGTTCTCCCGCATCCACATGCCTGTTGACCTTTTCAAAGAATTCTATAAGGTTCGTGAGGCAAGACTTACCCTTACAGAAGCCATGCTGACTCTCCCTCAGCAAGGCCTGTTCGTCTATGTGTTTTGAGATCCTATCTTTGATGAGGCATTCCACCATCTTACCCGGTATGGATGTTAGGCTGACCGGCCTATAGTTTCCTGGGTCCCCCCTCTTTCCCTTTTTAAAAATAGGCGTGACATTTGCTATCCTCCAATCTTCTGGCACCGTGGCCGTTTTGAGGGACAAGTTGCATACCTTAGTCAAGAGATCTGCAACTTCATTCTTCAGTTCCTTAATAACCCTTGGGTGTATGCCATCAGGGCCCGGTGACTTATTGATCTTTAATTTATCAATGAGGTCTGAAACATCTTCTCTTTTAACCTCTATCTGACTTAACTCCTCGGTTAGGAGGGGCCGTTCGAGTAGCGGTATCTGCCCGAGGTCTTCTGCCGTGAAGACAGATGCAAAGAACTCATTTAATTTCTCTGCCATCTCTAAGTCTCCTTTTATCTCCCCTTTCCCTCCCTCACCATCCAGAGGGCCAACCGCTTCTCTGGCGGGTTTCCTGCTTCTAACATATTTGAAGAAGCTTTTATTATTCCCCTTAATGTTGCTGGCCATGCGTTCCTCATAGTCTCGCTTGGCCTCCCCTATCACCTTCTTACATTTCTTTTGCCACAGTTTATGTTCCTTTTTATTCTCCTCATTAGGGCAAGACTTCCATTTACGGAAGGAAGCTTCCTTGCCCTTCACAGCCTCTCTAACTTGGCTGGTTAGATCCTCCTGGATTTAGTGGAACCCTTCTTTCTTTGCGGTATACACCTCTGCTGGGCCTCTATTACTGTTGTTTTAAGCAGCCTCCATGCACTCTGGAGAGACTGGACTCTTTTTACCCTCCCTTTCAACCTCCTTCTAACCAGCCTCCTCATTTGAGGGAAGTCCGCCCGTCGGAAGTCAAGGGTTTTTGTTAGAGATTTGCCTGGTATTCTTCCCCCAACGTGCACGTCAAAACGGATCGCAGCATGATCACTGTTCCCCAATGGCTCAGTAACGTTTACATCTCTAACCAGGTCTTGCGTACCGCACAAAATTAAATCCAGAGTCACCTGTCCTCTGGTGGGCTCCGTGACTAGCTGATCTAAGCCACAGTCATTCAGCACGTCAAGAAATCCGGTTTCCTTATCGTGACCAGAACACAAATTGACCCAGTCAATATGAGGATAATTGAAGTCCCCCATGATTACAACCCTGTCCTTCCTTGTCACCTCCCTGATCTGTTTCCTCATTTCAAGGTCCCCAACAGATTTCTGGTCTGGAGGACGATAGCACGCCCCCAGTATTACATCGCTGCACAAGCCTGGTAATTTAACCCACAGAGATTCTACGGTGGAGTCGGACCCACCTTCAATCTCTACTTTGCTGGATTCTATCCCTTCCTTAACATAAAGGGCCACCCCACCTCCAACACGCCCCTGCCTGTCCCTCCTGTAGAGTTTATAGCCTGGGATTGCGGTATCCCACTGATTCTCCGCATTCCACCAGGTTTCCGTTATGCCCACTATGTCAATATTTTCCCTTGTCACCAGACATTCCAGTTCTCCCACCTTTGCTCGTAGACTCCGGGCATTCGCATAAAAGCATTTATACATGGAATGCCCCAGGATGGGCTGCTTATTCGCTCCTTTGTCCCCGCATCCTCTCATTGTGCCAAACCGTCTATCACATCCCATCTCCCTACCTTTCCCAATTTCTTCTCCTACCCTGCCTTTGTCTTGTTGTTCTCTAACCTCCCCATCCTCATCCCATAGGGATGAGGAGTCCCAAACCGGATGCCCCTCGGCTCCTGTCGGCCTTCCCCCAGGGATCAGTTTAAAAGCTGCTCTGCCACCTTTTTAATGTTATGCGCCAGCAGTCTGGTTCCATTCTGGTTCAAATGGAGCCCGTCCCTCTTGTACAGGCCCCGCTTGTCCCAAAACGTTCCCCAGTGCCTAACGAATCTAAACCCCTCCTCCCTACACCACCGTCTCATCCACGCATTGAGACCCCTGATCTCCGCCTGCCTAGCTGGCCCTGCGCGTGGAACAGGTAGCACTTCAGAGAACGCTACCTTTGAGGTCCTGGCTTTCAGCTTCCTGCCTAAAAGCCTAAATTTGGCCTCCAGGACCTCCCAGCTACACTTGCCCACATCGTTGGTGCCGACATGCACCACAGCCGCTACCTCTCCCCCAGCACTGTCTACCAGCCTGTCTAGACGAGAAGTGATGTCCGCAACCTTCGCACCAGGCAGGCAAGTCACCATGCAGTCCTCACATCCGTCGCAAACCCCCCTCTCTATGTTTCTAATAATCGAATCCCCCACTACAAGAAGGCCCCGACCCCCCTCCCGCCGAGGAGTATCCCGAGTGCGCTCGGATACGGGCCCATCCCCTGGAGAAGGGATCCCCCCTAGGGGATTGTTTCCCTCCTCTCCAGGATGACGTCCTCCAGTCCCGAGACTTCCCACTTTGCCAGCACAGAAGACAAGACCATCCATCAAAGGGATCCCAGGCTACTACCAACAAACCAGCCAGCATCTTTTTCAATTGGCAACTCTCTGCAGGCAGCATCATCAGGGCAGAAGACCCTCCAACCTTGGAACTAAGGCTCCTGAGGTCATCCCACCTGCCTATGGGATCCAGAAACTGAGACACCAGTCATGTTAAAAAGGACCTTCCAGGAGGGGTTCTTATGACAGAAGAGGCCCCATGAATGTAAAACTATTAACAGAAGTAAATCGCATCTGAAAACCACTTTTCGCAGCTCTGCGCTTTCTTCATTGCCGGGGAAGTTAGCTAACCACCGCCCCTTAGCTGACAAGGCTCCACCTCTTGGCCCCACCCAAGGGATAGATGAGACAAGGTCTTAAACTTTGGAACTGGGAATACTGGAGCTAGTTCACTTCCATGGGCGTGTGAGACCTCACGACATGGTGGACTCCCTGAAGCTGGTCAGAGCACATGGAGAGAGGTCTGCACTCTTGAAGGATCAGGAGGAGAGAGAGAAAAGAGAGGAAGGAAGCCAGGTAGAGACATAAACCCACAGTTTTCAGAGAGGGACAAAGTAAAGGTCTGAGACAGTGGTGTCAAACATAAGGCCCATGGGCTGGATATGGCCCCCAGAAGCAATTTATTGGGCTTTCCCAGCTTAATAATTGAGCTCTCCCATATCTTCAAATTATGAACAAGATTTGCACATCTTCTCTTCTGCCATTTGCAGCTAATGAATTCCTAGGTGAGAACCATGCTCTTATTTCTGGCTTTCATCTGCTCAATGATTTCCCTCTCTGCTTAATGATGTCACTTCTGGTCCTCAGCAGGTGCCATGAATGCTATTTGGCCCACTATACGAAATCAGTGAGATTCCCCTTGAAAAACATATGGCAGCTTTTTTGAGTACAAAGGAAAAAGGTATAGTCTTGTACACAATTTCTTCAGAGAAGCCTGTAAACAAATACCTTAAAGAAATACAGGGGGGCCCTGTATCTTTGGATCCCGTATCTGTAGTTTCACTTAACCCATCTCCCCCGCACCTCTGGAGGGTCTTTTGAGGTCTGCAGAGGCCACACAGGACCGCCTGTGGTCGCTACATGCCTCAGAATGGCCAAAAAGGCAAAAAGAAGCAATTTCTGGTTTTACAATAAAACTGGAAGTGATGTTTCTAATGCCTTATAAGACATGGGGAGGCCCAGGAAAGCCCTAGAAGGAAAGTTTCTTTTTTGGCCTTTTCAACCATTCTGAGGCCTGCAGGGGCAGTGGGCAGTCAACTGCAGCCTCTGTGGGCCTCAGAAGCCCAACTCTCCTTGCCTCTGGAGGGTGGGGGGTGTCCTCTCATATCCGAGGGTATCTGCAGGGGATTCAGGAACAGAACCCCTACAGATACAGGGGCATGCCTGTACTTCAAATTATTCAGCAGCATCTGTCACCAAAATCCCCTGATCTTAACAGAAAGGTTCAGATTTTACTAGATGCATGATGGCAAACCTGTGAAATCATTCACACCAGAATTTTAAAAAAGGCTTTCAGAACCCTTTGATTTTAAAGAGGGTCTTAATGATGCATTAAGAGACCAGTTTGTATGTGCATTACACAGTGATTGACTTAACCCCTTAGACCTCATAAACAATCTAAATGAAAACCTAAAACTAGAGGTGTTTGAAAACGGTGTTATTAGTTTTAAGCCCATGACTTCTATACGTAGAGGTGTTCAGTAAGACTTAGAGTGCAATCCTAGCCCATTTTCCAGCACCGAAGTAAGGGCAATGCAACTTTGAGATAAGAGAACAAACTTTACCTTACCTTGAGAAGGCCTCTGTGACTGCCCCCCAACTGCAGAATGCGGCACATGCCCCACTGGCACAGCTATGCCAGTGCTGGAAAGTTAGTTAGGATTGCGCCCTTAAAGGCCAATCTTGAACTCTGTTACTGCCAGCACTGCTACTCAGTATCGCCTCTGGTTGTCGTAAACGTGCTGTAAAGCACGTTTACAGCACCCAGGGAGTAGGGAGTGCCAACGCCAGTAGGATGACTGGCTGCTGGCACTCTGGCAACACATAAGAACATAAGAACAGCCCCACTGGATCAAGCCATAGGCCCATCTAGTCCAGCTTCCTGTATCTCACAGCGGCCCACCAAATGCTCCAGGGAGCACACCTGATAACAAGAGACCTCATCCTGGTGCCCTCCCTTGCATCTGTGTTTTGGGGGCAGGGAGGAGGCAGGGAGTGGCAAAACAGTGTGGAGGGAGGGGGGACAGAGGTGAGGATTGGGCCTGTGAGGGGGCAGGGACGGCAGCAGCATCTGCTGCCAAATCCTAACCCCCCTCCTGAGCCGGGTGGCCCAACAGGGTCTCCTCAACTCTAAGCCCATCCAAACACAGGCGCACAGCTGAGGAAATCCATTGCTGCTGGCTGCTGTTTGCCCAGGCATAGGAGCTGAACACTCCCTTCCTCTAAGGAGACCCCAGCAGTATCCGCAGTGCCCACAGGATCCATTTTGACACTGCTGGAGCCCTCAGTGTCACCAGATTCAAGTTCAGCTGTTAGGCCGCAATCCTATCTTGCTCACCAGAACAAGCACCTCTTGCATTTGTCCATTTATCCCTCATTATTCCTTTCCTCTCTATCATCCTTCTGCTGTCATCATCCTGCTACCCCACTGCCTAAATTTGGATTGTAAGCTCCTTGCATACGAGACCTGTCTTTTGCTAATATTACTCTAAAAAGTACCATGTGCACTGATAATGCTCTATTAGGTTTGCACAATTTGTGACTTTCTGAGTCAAAAACAGAGTACAAACCATTTGTTAGATCTTCTGTTTTTCTACCTGGTCGGATATACAAAAACAATGCACTGTCAGGCATTAGAGTTCGCTACCAAAAATTGGGTGGTGGAATGTACTTGAGTTTATAGGTTGCAAGTTGTGCAGGTCTGTGCTATATAAATAATAACATCATAGAGTATGAGAGATTGGGAAGGTATATGGATTCCAAAAAGAAAACAGAGGAGGGCCTTTTGACCTCTCTGTATATCCTGAGCATATGTGGTGTTCATCTAATTCTCACTGCCTTGGATTACATTGGGGGGGGGGGGGGACAAGCTCTGAAACTCCTGGCTTGGTTCCAATTAGTCCTGGTTTTCATGTTGTCTCCATTTCAGAGGCACGTGATTACCAGCAGGTAGCACAATGCAATTTCAATGTTATCTAATGGACAATGCAATGTCATTAGCTGACCGTTTTTCAATATTTGAAATGCTTCTGCTACAGTTTTTTATAGCTAGCTAGCACGTAACTGCAAGATGTAACATAGGATACTGGAGACCAATATTGGTGGATATTGGAGACCAATTTTTGGAGACCCCTGCTTCTTATAGCAGTTGGGGTTCAAACATGTTAAATCAAGATTTAGATAAATCTAAATTTTCCTATATATATATATACAGGAATTGAACACTCCCTTCCTGCAAGGATAAATGTATTAAATCCTAAGAGTGCTGTAAAACTCATTAAAGAAGAAATGAAGTTAGAAAAACTGGTCTCTCTTTTTTTCTCTCTCTCTCTCTTCCTCTCTCACTCCCTCTCTCTTTTTGCATTCCCAGTAGAGTTCATTTCTACTTCAACAACTAAGCCAAGGTCACATTTAACTCACTTCAATTTCACCCAGTGCACAAGCTAATGTCAATAGTACAGCTGCCATGCAGAGCTAAAGACTGATGGTTAGACAAAGCCATTTACACAAGGCTGGGTCTTTCATCTTCTCTCAGCTAGTGACATAAGAAAGCACTGAGGTTATTCTCAACTAGAGACTAAAACTGGCATATTAGAAAAAATGTTATTCTCCTTAGCTGTCACACAAAGGATCTGAAGAAATGTAGAAATGTTTTTTCCCCCTTTGGTCATCTGGGGAGATCACAAAGTGACTCTAATAGCCTTCACTCTGAAATTTTCACATGGTTTAAGTGATTGCCAAGTCTGATATTTTCCATTTACACTTCATTGCCATCCGAAAAAGAAAAAGAAATCAATATACCTACCTACTCAAGTGTGTCACAGGATGAGCTTATAAAAGAAGACATCAGTCTTTTTAGGGCATGAAAAATATACTTATTCAAATATATCTTATTTAAAATGACATAAATTGCAGAGGTTAGTCAAGATTCGATTTCCTCTAAAATATAAGGCTTTAAAAGTATTCCCTGACTTGCCAAGGCATAAAAATCCTTCATGTTATTGATATATACAAATGCTCTTGTTTTATGCTATTAAGTCAGCCCCTTGATGGTATACTTTATCTAAGTGACTCTTTGTAAATTTCACAGGAGAAATGAGAACCTAGCACATTACTGCATATTCAGAATTTGGCATCTGACCCTAACATGGAAGTCAAGCTTTTTTCATTCCTGCTTTTTAATTTTTTACTATATTGTAGCAGGTATTCTGATTTCATTAGTTCATTTTAATAACATCCAAATGATGCAGCAAAAGTTTGCATATAACCTTTGCTTCCTCCAATCTCCACTTATTAAATTATTTACAGGGCAAGGGATTTCCCTTGTCAGGGCAAGGGATTTACAACAGAAGAGTATTCCACTGCCATAAAATGGTGGCCATCTTGTGGCCATTATGGGAGTGGTGCCACAAGAGGGAGCAGCATTCCATGTCCATCACTGGTTCCCAATGTGCCCACGGGACCAAGTAAGGCGGTGCTGGGGGCAGGGAGGGGGGAATAACATGGGTGGGGAGGTGCTGGATAACAGCTGGCACATGTCCAAGGAGACTCACTGCTAGGCAGGAGGCTTATAGAGGAGTTGGGGAAAATAAATCCCCCCCTCATAAGAACATAAGAACATAAGAACAGCCCCACTGGATCAGGCCACAGGCCCATCTAGTCCAGCTTCCTGTATCTCACAGCGGCCCACCAAATGCCCCAGGGAGCACACCAGATAACAAGAGACCTCATCCTGGTGCCCTCCCCTGCATCTGGCATTCTGACATCACCCATTTCTAAAATCAGGAGGTTCCGCATACACATCATGGCTTGTACCCCATAATGGATTTTTCCTCCAGAAACTTGTCCAATCCCTTTTTAAAGGCGTCTAGGCTAGATGCCAGCACCACATCCTGTGGCAAGGAGTTCCACAGACCGACCACGCGCTGAGTAAAGAAATATTTTCTTCTGTCTGTCCTAACCCGCCCAACACTCAATTTTAGTGGATGTCCCCTGGTTCTGGTATTATGTGAGAGTGTAAACAGCATCTCCCTATCCACTCTGTCCATTCCCTGCATAATTTTGTATGTCTCAATCATGTCCCCCCTCAAGCGTCTCTTTTCTAGGCTGAAGAGGCCCAAACGCCGTAGCCTTTCCTCATAAGGAAGGTGCCCCAGCCCAGTAATCATCTTAGTCGCTCTCTTTTGCACCTTTTCCATTTCCACTATGTCTTTTTTGAGATGCGGCGACCAGAACTGGACACAATACTCCAGGTGTGGCCTTACCATAGATTTGTACAACGGCATTATAATACTAGCCGTTTTGTTCTCAATACCCTTCCTAATGATCCCAAGCATAGAATTGGCCTTCTACACTGCCTCCGCACATTGGGTCGACACTTTCATCGACCTGTCCACCACCACCCCAAGATCTCTCTCCTGATCTGTCACAGACAGCTCAGAACCCATCAGCCTATATCTAAAGTTTTGATTTTTTGCCCCAATGTGCATGACTTTACTCTTACTGACATTGAAGCGCATCTGCCATTTTGCTGCCCATTCTGCCAGTCTGGAGAGATCCTTCTGGAGCTCCTCACAATCACTTCTGGTCTTTACCACTCGGAAAAGTTTGTCGTCTGCAAACTTAGCCACTTCACTGCTCAACCCTGTCTCCAGGTCATTTATGAAGAGGTTAAAAAGCACCGGTCCCAGGACAGATCCTTGGGGCACACCACTTTTCACCTCTCTCCATTGTGAAAATTGCCCATTGACACCCACTCTCTGCTTCCTGGCCTCCAACCAGTTCTCAGTCCACGAGAGGACCTGTCCTCTAATTCCCTGACTGTGGAGTTTTTTCAGTAGCCTTTGGTGAGGGACCGTGTCAAACGCCTTCTGAAAGTCCAGATATATAATGTCCACGGGTTCTCCCGCATCCACATGCCTGTTGACCTTTTCAAAGAATTCTATAAGGTTCGTGAGGAAAGACTTACCCTTACAGAAGCCACGCTGACTCTCCCTCAGCAAGGCCTGTTCGTCTATGTGTTTTGAGATCCTATCTTTGATGAGGCATTCCACCATCTTACCCGGTATGGATGTTAGGCTGACCGGCCTATAGTTTCCCGGGTCCCCCCACTTTCCCTTTTTAAAAATAGGTGTGACATTTGCTATCCTCCAATCTTCTGGCACTGTGGCCGTTTTGAGGGACAAGTTGCATACCTTAGTCAAGAGGTCTGCAACTTCATTCTTCAATTCCTTAATAACCCTTGGGTGGATGCCATCAGGGCCCGGTGACTTATTGATCTTTAATTTATCAATGAGGTCTGAAACATCTTCTCTTTTAACCTCTATCTGACTTAACTCCTCGGTTAGGAGGGGCCGTTCGGGCAGCGGTATCTGCCCGAGGTCTTCTGCCGTGAAGACAGATGCAAAGAACTCATTTAATTTCTCTGCCATCTCTAAGTCTCCTTTTATCTCCCCTTTCCCTCCCTCACCATCCAGAGGGCCAACCGCTTCTCTGGCGGGTTTCCTGCTTCTAACATATTTGAAGAAGCTTTTATTATTCCCCTTAATGTTGCCGGCCATGCGTTCCTCATAGTCTCGCTTGGCCTCCAGTATCACCTTCTTACATTTCTTTTGCCACAGTTTATGTTCCTTTTTATTCTCCTCATTAGGGCAAGACTTCCATTTATGGAAGGAAGCTTCCTTGCCCTTCACAGCCTCTCTAACTTGGCTGGTTAGCCATGCGGGCACCCTCCTGGATTTAGTGGAACCCTTCTTTCTTTGCGGTATACACCTCTGCTGGGCCTCTATTACTGTTGTTTTAAGCAGCCTCCATGCACTCTGGAGAGATTGGACTCTTTTTACCCTCCCTTTCAACCTCCTTCTAACCAGCCTCCTCATTTGAGGGAAGTCCGCCCGTCGGAAGTCAAGGGTTTTTGTTAGAGATTTGCCTGGTATTCTTCCCCCAACGTGCACGTCAAAACGGATCGCAGCATGATCACTGTTCCCCAATGGCTCAGTAACGTTTACATCTCTAACCAGGTCCTGCGTACCGCACAATATTAAATCCAGAGTCACCTGTCCTCTGGTGGGCTCCGTGACTAGCTGATCTAAGCCACAGTCATTTAGCACGTCAAGAAATCCGGTTTCCTTATCGTGACCAGAACACAAATTGACCCAGTCAATATGAGGATAATTGAAGTCCCCCATGATTACAACCCTGTCCCTCCTTGTCACCTCCCTGATCTGTTTCCTCATTTCAAGGTCCCCATCAGATTTCTGGTCTGGAGGACGATAGCACGCCCCCAGTATTACATCGCTGCACAAGCCTGGTAATTTAACCCACAGAGATTCTACGGTGGAGTCGGACCCACCTTCAATCGCTACTTTGCTGGATTCTATCCCTTCCTTAACATAAAGGGCCACCCCACCTCCAACACGCCCCTGCCTGTCCCTCCTGTAGAGTTTATAGCCCGGGATTGCGGTATCCCACTGATTCTCCGCATTCCACCAGGTTTCTGTTATGCCCACTATGTCAATATTTTCCCTTGTCACCAGACATTCCAGTTCTCCCACCTTTGCTCGTAGACTTCGGGCATTCGCATAAAAGCATTTATACATGGAATGCCCCAGAATGCGCTGCTTATTCGCTCCTTTGTCCCCGCATCCTCTCATTGTGCCAAACCGTCTATCACATCCCATCACCCTACCTTTCCCAATTTCTTCTCCTACTCTGCCTTTGTCTTGTTGTTCTCTTGTTGTCCCCCCTCGCTGGATATAGCATGCTCATTTTTGGCTTGGCTGCATTGCTGGTGTGGGGGAAGTTTAGGATTGGGCTCTTGAACATTCAGAGCTCAGACAAAGCTGTGTTTTAATCAGAGGTTGTTAGCAATAAAATGAGTAAATAATATGAGACATGCTAAATTAATTGAGCTACTTTCTACTTTTACTTCTACTGTTTCTCAGATTTTCAGGAAGCCTTTTGTTACTTGCCCTCTTCATTCTTGCCATGGGGTATAGGTCAAATATAGAGAAGTTCGTAGGGCACAATTCTAACCAGGTCTACTCAGAGGTAAGTCCTATTTTGTTCAATGGGGCTTACTCTCAGGAACGTGTGGTTAGTATTGCAGCCATATTTGCTTATTGCAAATAATTTCTTATGACAGGGAATTGATAACCATACCAGTGGAAATAACTAATTGTGATTCATATTGCTTGTATTGAGCGGCCCACTTGGAGGCAGGCTGTGCAGCATGGCCTTTCCCAGTTTGAAGAGACACTTGGCCAACAGACTGAGGCAAAGAGGCAAAGAAGGAAAGCCCATAGCCAGGGAGACAGACCAGGGACAGACTGCACTTGCTCCCAGTGTGGAAGGGATTGTCACTCCCGAATTGGCCTTTTCAGCCACACTAGATGCTGTTCCAGAACCACCATTCAGAGTGCAATACCATAGTCTTTTGAGACTGAAGGTTGCCAACATCTAGTGAAGAATACTACCAGATATGTATAGCTGTGGTGATTTCAAACAACTAGGCTATCACAAGTGAGTTGCAATCATTTTTTAAATGTAAAATTTAACTGTTTTTTTTCCAGCTTATGCATACAGAGTACAATCCAGTAAAAGTCAGTTAGCATGGCTAAGTCCCGTTGGAATCCATGGGACCAAACTTGCAATAACTTTTGCTGATTTGTGTCCACAATGGAAAACTTCTCTCCTGCTCATCAGCTCCCACTGCACTCAGAACAAATATTCACTTGTCACAGTTACTACATGCTCCAAATATATTGAGTTGAGCAGAGCAATTATAGGAAAAGAAAGATAAACGGAGATGGGAAAGGCATGAGAGGTAGGGGATGTGTGGAAGACCAGAAGAGAATGTGACTGAGATTTCATCAGTCACTGACCCCGCACATCTTTAAATACATCTCTGCAATCATAAGATCCAGAAATTTTTTTCCCCAAGGTGTAATTCTTAGAATGCTAAATTCTGGTGCTTCTCTGCACTCCCACTATATTGCTGCATACATGCCATCACGACTTAGCTGCCTGCTTAGGCTATCTCTTGTATTGCACTGAAGGAAATTATACCAGTGGCCCTGATTGAGATGTGCACTAGCCTAGTACCATATTGAGAAAAACTGCATGGCAAAAGCATTAGATGCAGATGTGCAGTCACATTAAGAAAGATGGATGGGAAGATGTTCCCCTCTCCTGTATGATAGTGTCTGGAGCACAGTGTATAGGCTTCATTGGTATGTGCATTACTGTGAACATACACATACTGTGAACATACACATCCTATCCTATCACCGCAGATAGGATTGGGGTGTCATCAGGGCCTTTGAGAGGAATTTTATCAGGGGTACAAAGTTTCTTTTGGGCTCTTTCCCAAAAAGGGAAGCGGTGAAAAAGTGGGGGGTAGCAATGGGGTGGGCAGAATGGGGGCAAAACAGGAGGGGGAAAGTGGCAATAGATGGAATAGTCTTTGGAGCCCAAGTCTACCCGTCTTCCCAATGCAGAGCTCAGGTCTGCTTGCCTGCCTGCTCAGCATTGACAGCCAGATACAGTAATATGGAAAACCAAACACACTCCTAAGTCTCTCTAAAATCTTTCAAATACAGAAAATCATTGCAGGAAATTAGTATCTTTGTATTTAGGCTCACACTAGAATAGAAAGTGTCCTACGTACACCAAAACTGACTTCTGCAGCAGCTGCAGTCCCACAGCTGGGTCGCTGAGCTCTTCTACACTCCTTCATGGTAAGCGGATCCACAAACCAAAGAGCTACTGTAGCAGGTCAGTTTCATCCCAGATGTGACACTGTTAAGGAATTCATTCGTTCCTTGGTCTGGTGTGCATGGCTTGTGACATTAGTCACCGCCATGTGCCCCCAGTATTTGCCCCCAGCATCCCATGTGGGCAGTGAGTCTGGGTGATACTGGGAAATCGCAGGAAATTTCTGGGCCCCCTCCTTGGGCTCCTGGGCCCGGGTACAAATTACCCCCTTTACCCCACTCTCCTAGGCCCTGGCGGTCATTCTACTTACCCTGCTGCTCTCATATCCTGCAACACTCCTGCCTATGAGCTTTCCTCCTCTCGCTCCACCATCCTCAGTGAGCTGAAGGTCTCCTGCTCCCTCAGATAACTCCAACCCTTCTCCTTGTTGCCTCTTATGCCTCCTCTACTCTTACTTTTTTCCAAGTCCTCCTCAAATTTCACTTCTTTATAAGCCTTTGCCACTGCCACATAGTCCTGCTACTTTTGTGAAAGTTAGGGCTCAATCCTATCTAACTTTCCAGCACTGATGCAGTTATTCTAACGGGGCTTGTGCTGCATTCTGTGGTGGTGGGGGCAGTCATGGAGGCCTCCTCGAAGTAAGGGGAGACATTTGTGTCCTTACATTGGGGCTGCATTGCAGCTGCATTGTGCTGGAAAGTTGGATGGAATTGGGCCCTAAGCTTAAGTATGCATACATAGAAGAAAGGTATATTCTTCCTCATCTTCCATGTACCACTCTCCTGCCCTTCTGTTGTGATTATTTTGGGTCCTGAGCCCTCAGGGAAGGGGTCTATCTTCTCTTCTGCTGTAAAGTGTGATGCATGTTGATGGTGCTAAACAAATACTAAATGATGTCAGCTTTCTGTATGCAAGCATGCTTTCTGTGTGGAAGAGTGTATCTTGATGAGAGCCAGCACCTGCACTTTGAAATGGTACAGCTCTTATGTTTACCATCTCAATGAGAACCAACCAGGCCTCAGTCCTGACTTATCTCCCATAAGACATGGGCATGGGAAGACAATAGCTTCATGTTTGTGTTTAGTAGCAGCCCTGCTGCTAGTCTAATGTTGAACTTCACCTGCTCCTTTCTACCACAGACAGGAAGTCCCCTTCTAGCCCCTGGAAAGGCAGGAGATCAACAGTAGCACATCTTGTGGTAAATGATGCCTCCCTCTTTGTTTTCTTGCTTTTACAAGTCTGTGGTTGTCCTGTTTTTGGAAGCTTGTCTGGGCCAGTCAGCAAGAAAATGGGTTTGGGGGATTACTCTTGTGCTTGCCATATCTATGTGTTCATCTTGACACACTAACCATACAGCTACTCAGCCATCCCCCACAGTTACAAGTATTTCAAGGTCAATTTATCAATTTAACAGCTTCATCTTCTTAATCACTAAACTTCTGTCTCTTTGAGCCTGTGCTGAAAGACTCTGGCTGCTAATTAAAATGGAGCTTTACTAGCAAGTACACAAATTAGATCCTGTCAGTAAGTTTATTCTAACTATTGGTCATTTCTAAATGCCTTTTTAATCCCCTAATTTTTACATTAAAATTCAAAAGCCTAACAATCTTAATCACCCCTACATCAAATTCATCATTAAGAACAGGAAGCCAGATGGTATAATTTTGATTTACCGGACTTCAGCGTGAATTAATGTACTGAGTGCCGATAATGAATACATCAAACCTGATATTGCAGAAACCTATGAATCTGGCATGTTAAATTAATAACACACTTTGCACAATGAAAGCATGTAAGCTCGTATAAGACTGAGGAGTAATGGTCCCTTTTATTTTAAATGGTCTTTATTAGCTTTCCATTTTGACTCCTACCAAAAAAAATGAACATTTTGTTTAGAAATCTTCTCCATTGTGCTTCAAATGCAACTGTCAATCTAGTGAAGACCAAAAACAATTAAAAATGAACTTTCAAACCATCAAATTTGAATGGTGGAATGCATGAAGGCTTATGTTGCAAGTGACAAATTCTTCCACATAAAATATGCGACAGCAATTGTTAATAGAGTTGTTTTCAAAATCTGGGGAGCTCTGAGGTTCCTTAGCAGCCTAATATGCATTACTTAGTGAGAAGATCAGTAACAGCAGCGAGGTTTCCCTGAAACACACCTTCTCTTTCCCACAGTCTTCCTTTTCCTCCTTCCTTTCCTTCCTCAGTTGCAGGAGATTGTTGGAATGTGTAAGGGTGCATTTTCAGGTCACACAAGTCAACAATGGTGCCCAATAGGTCTGACCAGTATTCCAAATCAATTGTCTCTGCACTTGGAATGTGACCAATAACATTCAAGGTTTCATTGGAAGTTATGTCAGTGTGGAAAGTTATGTCAGTGTGGAAAGTCAACACAAGAAGTAAGAAAACCATGATTTAACACAGTGGTTCTCAAACTGATGCATTGCAATGTCCCAGCCTGAGAGCTCTGGCCTCTGCCCCTTTAAGGGGGGGAAGGAGGAAGGCAGAGAAGTGATCCCCAGGATTGAGCCGCTGCAGGGACAGGGGGGCTTTTTAAAAACACATCTTCTGCCGGAGTCAGGGGGATGTGGGGAGCCCCATAAAGCACTCTACAGGGCTCCCTGCTGTTGGTAAAAAGTGAAAATAGCAATCGAAACCCACTTCTGGTTTTGCAATTGCAACCCAAAAGTGAGTCGTGATAGCTATTTTCACTTTTTACAAGCTGCGGGGAGCCCTACAGAGTGCTCCATGGGGCTCCCCACACCCCCAGACCCCAGCAGAAGGTAAGGTGTGTTCAAAGAAGCCTCGCTGCCTTTTTCCCTGCCCCCAAAAAGACTTATCTCAGGAAGTGTACTCCCAGTAAGTTTGAGAACCCCTAGTTTGGGACACAGGCAGCCCAAACCTGCACTGGCACCATTGCACCAAGTAGCTTACTGCCATATCCAGCACAGGTTAGGAGCAGGCTGGAGGTCTCCTGGGAGTAAAGTAACATTTGTTCTCTTACCCAGTGTCGGGCCCAAGCCTGCACCATGGTGCTATATGGATCTGCACCAGCTAATTTACTGGCGCAAGTCTGAGAAGCTCCATGTAGGGCTTGCAGGCAGAGAACTCCTCCACCAATCCTGCCCCCTCCTGGGCCTGTCTCACCCTCCATTCTGCCCTCTCCCATCTTGTTACACGCCTCCTTGCCTCTATTCTGCCCTCCTACCACCCTCCTCCCGCCCCTGTGCTGCTCGGTGGAGTACTAATGCTCAGTGGCCTTTCCTTTGGATAACAGGATAGCTGTGGGATAGCACAGGCCTTCCTGGCAGCACTGCTTGCTCATGAGTCATTGCAAACATGCTTTACAGCACATTCGCCACACCAGCAGAGCACTCCATTAGGATTGCACTGTGGCATTATTACTAGCTTTCTTGATGCTACTGACGGCCAGTTAGGAAACATTTGAACATGAGAGGGGGAAAATATACTCAAATCTTATGGTAATCACTGGCCCAAATTTTTCAGTGAGGGTAATTCTAAAACTCCAAGTCTTTACCAACAATAATGTAGATATCTCTATTCTGAAAATTAATAGTGACTGGGTTTGTCTGTCTTTTAGCAATGAATATCATTATAAAAAGAAATCTAATACGAATTTTGGCTCTAAAACAGCAATTACGAAAATAAATAAAGCTTGGAATTGATATGTGACTGATAATCTAGTGCAGGTGTGCCAAACACGTTTCATACAGAAGGCCAAAGTTAGTATTCATGGTGCCTGCTGGGAACCGGAAGTGACATCATTAAGCAGAAAGTGACTTCATTAAGTAGATGGTGGAAATAAATAAGCATTTTGTTGTCACTTAGAAACTCTTAAGCTGTAAATGACAGAAGATGTGCAAATCTTGTTCATATTTTCAAGACATGAGAGAGCCCAACGATCATTCTGGGAGAGCCCAATTATAATGGGGGCCGGATAAATTGTTCAACCTGGGGGCCTTATGTTTGACACCCCCTGACCTAGTGCATCTAAATATGGAACATGGGGTCCAAAGGTTTTGTTAATACAAACCCTGAGTATTGAAGCTATTTGTTAGAAAAGCCTTTTAGGATGTTAGAAAATAACTAGCCTGGTTACAAGAAGGAAATAGCTGACAAAATAGTTTAAATGAGCATAAACACACCCCCATCTTTCTTCAACACCTCTGTCTGTGTACAAGAAATGAATGTTTCAGCAACTTGCAGCTTGGGATAGGTTAAACAGCTGGGGGGGGGAAACAAACCCTAAATCAGGTGTTATTCTCTAAAAAATTACTGACAGGGTGGCATTGCAGCCTGAAACTGCCTTAAGGAATAGAGCTTTCAACTAATTAAATAATTTCTTAGTTGATTAATCTTTTTTAGAGAATTCATTGATTAAATGTAAATAATTAATGTGTATTACTGAGAACTTCATATATGGGCCTTTTCACAATGTTGAAAGAAGAATAAAATATTTTATTACCAAAGTCTAATGAAAGTGTTTGTTTCTTAAACCAGCGGTTCTAGTAAACCAGTGGAACCGGTAAGTGTTTGCAGAGGGGTGGGGGGCAGCAGTGTGATTGCCATGATTGTGCTGCTGCTGGGAGGGAGGGAGGAGATTATTTTTACTTACCTGGGGGTCTCTATAGATCTCCAGAGGGTCCAGGGAGCCTGCAACCCCCTCTGCAGGTCTCCCAGCATCTCCACAGTGCTGTAAAAAGGAAAAACAAAAACAAACCACTTCTGGTTTTCATCACAAAACTGGAAGTGGCATTTTTTAAAAGTATTTTTAGCTGTTTAGAGGTACAGGGAGCCCTGCAGAGGGGTCTGCAGGTTCCTGGATCCATCAGGAGGCCTGTGCTGCCTCGGGTAAGTGAAAAAGAAACTCTTCTACCTCTGGCAGTGGCATGATTGCAGTAATCACATTGCTCCCTTCTTCCTTCCCCTGCAGGAACTTACAGCAGTTCCCAAACTCCCAGAAAGTTTGCTGCTTTACAGTGTTGTAAATACTGTTACAGAAGAGTATGGAGTTGTACGATTCTGGGCTGCAGACGCAAAGGAGCACCCATGCAAGACAGTAGCCAGGAGAGGCCCCTTGGATGTTGGTAAGTTGGTGGGGTGGGTGGAATGGGGCAGGTGATGGGCAGAACATGGTGGATTGGGGAAGGGATGGGGTATTGGAGGCAGGATACTATCTTGTGTTGGGATACTATCCCCTCCAGAGCCTCCTAACATGCCCCTTTTGTCTCCTTGGATTTGTGCCAGCTATTTAGCTGGCACAGGTCCAGAGAAGACCCATTGGCCACTGTGGGACTTATAGAGGGATAGGAGCATTTTTTTTTCTATTTAAAATGGATAGATAAGCAAGATTGACCACTAAAGTTGACTTGCTTATAGGTTCCAGAGTCACTGGAATTCATTTCACATTGTTATCCTAATTTAACAGTTTTCTTGGGTTTGTATTCCAGGGTCATGTAATCAGTCCTTTTACCCATGTACAGATGCGCTGCTTAACAACTGTTCCCTTAACGATGGACTGCATATATGACGGTGGTCAAAGCACAATGAAGATGCTCTTAATGAGGCAATCACGTCTCCCATAACCTGCAGCAGAATGTCTCAGAGAGGCTCTTAATGCAAAGAAGAGGCAATCTATCTCCAGTAGCCTGTGCAGTCAGCTAGTGTCTGGCAGGGAGTGTCTGTTTACACAACAAAAGCAAGAGATTGGACTGAATGTTCACTTAATGACCTATTCACATAACAATGGGGATAGAAGAACATATCCCCATCGTTAAGTGGCGCACACCTGTACTTACAGATCATTGCCAAGATATTTTTTATATTAAAATACACCTTCACGCAGCTTCAGGTGCCCGGCAGCTAAAAGCTCCCAGAAGAAATTCCTTTTTATTATTTGCTACGCAGAACTGTAAAACATTCCTTCCATTTCTCTTCTCTTTTCTCTGAGCAACTTCTAATTCACTTCACAAATTCCTATCATCTCAACATACCTACCTGTGGTATTGTACATGGTGTTCACGAAATGGTACTGGTATGTTTTCCCATATAGAAGTAAACAGCAGTTTCTGGAAGGGTTATTTCATGTGAGAAAATGGCATGCAGGAAAGCACTAATATACACGGTGTCTCAAAAAATGTACACACATTTTAATTAGCTCTATTTCATACATACTTCATTGTAGAAACCTGCAATACTAGAACACTTAAGGGAAGCAATTGAAGAGATGTGTAGAACCATCCCAGCATTGGTAGTTAACTACAGTTTCCTTAGTCAACAATGTCAGTGATATATAGGCACCAATGAGGAATATTTTGTGCAGTTGGTCTAGTTCTTTAACTAATAACTAATTAATTGGGTCGAGCAACTGCTTCTTTGTACACCATATGCAGTATATGTGTGAATTACTGCATAATAAATTTAACAATAAAATGTGTACATTTTCTTGAGATGTGCTGTACATTTGTAGGCATCACCACTTCACTGGGCGAATCTGGGGCACAAAAATGACAGGGGGGAGTATTAACCCCTACCCAAATGGCATGGTGGGCCC
Organism: Tiliqua scincoides; assembly: GCF_035046505.1. Classification (NCBI taxonomy): domain Eukaryota; kingdom Metazoa; phylum Chordata; class Lepidosauria; order Squamata; family Scincidae; genus Tiliqua; species Tiliqua scincoides. The sequence continues at coordinate 115,628,985 of NC_089823.1, forward strand.
CTGTGGCTGTTCAGGGGCTTAAAGGTACCACTTGTGATCCACTTCTTATTTTAACCCCATCTGCTAAAGTAACATGTAGTTTGGCCAGAGTCTTTAAGCAGCAAATAGTAGAGCCATGATATACTTGCACATCCATAAGAACTTTCATCACAACCAAACTCATACATTCTCTCTGTAATAATAATAATAATAAACTTTATTTATATCCCACCCTTCTCCCCGAAAGGGACCCAGGGCGGCTTACAACATGTTAAAAACAGATTAAAAACATAATTTAACAGCGAATAAAAATGTATTAAAACACATTAACAGATACCATAAAAACAGTAGTCAGATAAAAAGAGCAAAACGCAGCAAATCATAGAGGAATCAGGCCTGTAAAAATACTAAAAGATATAAAAAAGATGTTAAAAAGGACATGAACTCAGAAGGCTTGTTTAAACAAAAAGGTCTTCAGGCCTCGCTGAAAAGTCTCAAGAGAGGGAGCCATTCTCAAGTCAAGGGGAAGGGAGTTCCATAACGTTGGTGCCACTACTAAGAAGGCCCTATTTCTTGCCACCGCCCCACATACCTCCTTAGGCGACGGCACTTGTAAAAAGTCCTTTTCTAATGACCTAAGAGGACGAGCCAGATTGTACGGAAGTAGGAGATCTCTAAGATACCCTGGCCCAGAGCAGTATAGGGCTTTAAAGGTCAAAACCAGCACCTTGAATTCGGCCTGGAAACGAATGAGCAGCCAATGCAGTCCCCAGAGAAGCGGGCTGACAGAGTCAAACCGCCTACCTCCAGTAACCACACGGGCCGCCGCATTCTGCACTAATTGCAGTTTCTGAACCATCTTCAGGGGCAGCCCCACATAAAGCGCATTACAATAATCTAACCTCGATGTCACCGTGGCATGGATCGCCGTGGCCAGGTCTGCACGATCCAAGTATGGCCGCAGCTGGCGCACCAGCCGAAGCTGAGCGAAGGCCCCCCTAGCCACAACCGCCACCTGGGAATCCAGGAGCAGCTGCGAATCCAGGTGGACCCCCAAGCTGCGGACCTGCTCCTTCAGAGGGAGTGCAACCCCATTCAGAGCAAGCCGATAGTCTAGTGATAAATTGTTTTTGCTTAATATTATACAGAAAACCTTAAAAGCAGATATTCATGTCATTGACACATTCAGTTTCCCATGCTTCCTGTAACATGAAAAACAGCCCAGGGAGAATCAGAGATATCAGAGGTTATTTCAGGTACTGTTGATGATGGTTGTTTTGATTCAATACTATTTGTTGACATAGCAAAGAATCCAAGGAGATTTTAAAATGGCTTATCAATTACCATTGTGGGCCACAGCAAAGAATCCAAGGAGATTTTAAAATGGCTTATCAGTTACCATTGTGTGTACTTTCATGGCAATCAAAAAGTGACCTAAATTATCCCCTGATCTTGTACCCTATGATGTTCTTTTATATACTTATTGAGATGATAGCAAAATTGATGGAAGAGCCCCTGGTTAACCAGGGGGCACATTCCCCTTTTAAGTTAACTGTGAATGTATCCACTTGATCATGATAGATATATAGGGACTTGTTATTTCAGTATCATATAAACAAGCTGTAAGCAAGAGTCCATTTCCAATGCCACTCTAGAAACTAGAGAAGAATAAGTTGGTCCCAGTTGCAAATATTTTTGCTATTAAATCTCTCAGTCTCTCATTTGACAAACCTATTATGAAATGAATAAATGTAGTTCTATGTGATTTGTCCATTGTCAACGTGTTAACACATTTTATTTGAAGGTAGATTGATGAAGGGTGGTTGAAGGAGTTTACCCTCCTGATTTAAAGAATAGAAAATCATTTTTTGCACATTTTTTTTCTTTTTTTTTTTCTTAGAAGTTCACAAGAGTAGATATACAATTATCCCTGACTTGCTGATGCAAAGGAACTGAGCATTTAGTTTCTTGTCACTGTCTCTGAAATTCCTAAAGGTACAATTAGCATTTCATTTGACATAATGTTGAAAGGTTCATAGATTGATCTTCCCTAAAATGCAGCAAGAATTTTTTGAAATGCAAATTTTGACATTTATTAACTTTTATTCCAGATCTGTTTATAGACTGTAAAACTGTGCATACATTTAACTCGAAGAAGCTAAAAGGACAATGTTTAGGTGGATACTCTGTGTTATAATAAAAGTCTATTTTATTGTTTCAACAATGAAATTTTTATTATCCAAGATTTATGATATCAGCACAGCAGTTTTTACTGCATGATTCACAGTGTTTTTATAGATGTATATTCAACAAAACAAGGAAAGAAATTGGACTGCAGTGCTCACTCTCAGGAGTGTATTTCCCCATTGAAATAATGTCAGCAGTTTTCCACCTTCAAAGCCCCATGTTTTCAAATCAATTAACAATTCTAATTGTGCAGGAACAGTTTGCTTCACTCTGCAAATGGGACAGGAAGCTTTATATCCTTGCTTTGCCTGAAATAAAGACTCTAATCTTCTGGACCACGTTTAACATTAAAAAGGCCATGCCTTTGAAAAGTTAAGACAGCTTTGTAACATTGTCAGTCATAAATATCCCCCCCCCCCCCGGTGTGGTCCACATTCATTTTCTTTTTTGTGTGTTACTTATTTTTCCATTTCTTTTGGATACGTGGAACAAGAATAATCCTCTATGCCAGCAAAGTCTCCCCTTAGGATTCAGTGGGATTTTTGAAAAAAGAATCCTATTTTTATCTTTCTGGAAGCTATAAAAGCTATTGGATTTGCAAAATTACTAGCTAGCCAATCCCAGGATGTGCTACTTCCAGAAAATAAATGGAACTGAGACTAGTAATACAATTATGACAGGTAGGAGATAGAGTATCAGATTTGGGCTGGAGGTGATTCACAGCCCAATCCTGAGCTCCCATGGCACTCGGCTGTGGCGGCACCGGAAATGGCTGCCGCCACCTCCTGCGCACCAATGGCAGCCGGGGGCAGCTCCTCAGGAGAAGGGGACTTTTGTCCCCTTCTCCCGGGTAAGAGAAGTAGCCCCACGATGGTGAAGTAAGAGCATTCATGTTGGGTGCCAAGCCCCACACGAATGCTCTGGATCCGGTGGAGCAGAGCTCCAGCGGACCCACCTACCTACCTCCCCACTCTCTCCCCCATCATGCCGGTCTGCGCAACCACCGAGCAGCGGAGCTCAGGTGCCCATCCAGTGCTACCCAGTGCTAGGGCCCACAAACGTGCACATTTGTGACAGTGTACACCAGCAGTAAGCCAGCATGCCAAGCTCAGGATTGGGCTCTGAATCTTCTGGGGAAGAGAGAGAGAGAGAGAGAGAGAGAGAGTATGCTATGAAGATCAAAGGGGGGAAGATCATCTATCCTAGTTATGGCTTGAGTGTGAAGTCCTTCCTGAGCAGCAAGGCAGGGTTGCAAAGTTTCCAGGTTCTTAGGAGAGAGAGAGAGAGAGCACTGGCCTCAGCTGCTTTCTTCCTAAGTGAACCAGAAGTCCCGTCCCCCCCCAATCTGCTTCCAGAGCAGGGACGTTATAGGACTTTTCACAAAGGAAACAGAAGGAATTTTTGGAAGGACAAAGGAGTCTGGACAGCTTCTTTAGCTATGCATTTTGAGCTTCCTGGCCTTGATTGAGTTTGCAGGAGCACACAAACACGCTTCATGGCCCATCTAGAGGAGTTCCTGCTGAATAATACCTGTGGCAGGGTGTGTTCTCTCGCATTTAGATGGAAGGACTTCTTGGCCTAGAGTCTGAAAAGAAGTACCCAGTTGGGCAACTGTAATTTAATTTAACATACAGCCAGAACTTGTTCTTGCTAGCTATTCTTTTATCAGACTCGAGCTCCCAGATTTAATTGACCACAGAGGGGCCTTTTTTTGGGGGGGGGGGGGAAACCAGCAAAATTCACCCTTTTTCACAGATCAGGGAGACCTGCCCTGAAACCAAGATGGAGTCAGTTTAAACTGCATAAATGTTTGGGAAAGAGGGTGCGTGTAACAGTTTCCTAATGGAAGCATCAGGAAAACCGGCACTCATGGAGGCCAATGAAACAATGTTTACTCGTGTGCAGAGCTGTGTGAGTATCAGAACTCCAGCAGTACCTGGTGGCTCCACCCTTCCCTATCCCTGTTCTGCCTTACCCCACCTTGTCCTGCCTCCCCCACCACCTTACCTGTGTTGGTGGGTCTGGATGGCTGTTCCAACATGCCTAGGAATGCTCCGGCCTTCCCACCAGAACTTTAGCAGCATGCGAGTCCATATGATGCTGTGACGCTGGAACTGATTTCACTGCTGTAAGACAGCACTGGTGGAACACTCATAGGATTGAGCTACTTATTACTCTCCTCGTCTCCCTCCCGCCAAAGCACCTTTTCTTTCTCCTAAAAAAAGACTGGGGCATTCTCGTAGATATTTAACATGTTGCATGTAGCATTTCGTGGCTAAGAACATAAGAACATAATTACAGCCCAGCTGGATCAGGCCATAGGTCCATCTAGTCCAGCTTCCTGTATCTCACAGCGGCCCACCAAATGCCCCAGGGAGCACACCAGATAACAAGAGACCTGCAAGGCTTCCTGGGAATTGTAGTTAAGAACATAAGAACAGCCCCACTGGATCAGGCCATAGGCCCATCTAGTCCAGCTTCCTGTATCTCACAGCGGCCCACCAAATGCTCCAGGGAGCACACCTGATAACAAGAGACCTGCAAGGCCTCCTGGGAATTGTAGTTAAGAACATAAGAACAGCCCCACTGGATCAGGCCATAGGCCCATCTAGTCCAGCTTCCTGTATCTCACAGCGGCCCACCAAATGCTCCAGGGAGCACACCTGATAACAAGAGACCTGCAAGGCCTCCTGGGAATTGTAGTTAAGAACATAAGAACAGCCCCACTGGATCAGGCCATAGGCCCATCTAGTCCAGCTTCCTATATCTCACAGCGGCCCACCAAATGCCCCAGGGAGCACACCAGATAAGAAGAGACCTGCATCCTGGTGCCCTCCCTTGCATCTGGCATTCTGACTGTTTCTTTTAACTTTATTTCTACTGTAGTAATTTTATGTGTGTCATGATAAACACTACTAATAAAAGGTTGCACGAGCTATCATTTTAATATTCATTTTCTTGAGCTAATTTAGAATTTGTTATAACAAGCTAGCTGTTTATAGATATTAATATTTGTTGACTATCCAGAATAATAAATAACACTACATTTGGTTTTATAACTAAACTATCCTTTATTTTTTCTTCCAAAGTATACAATGAATGATACAGCATCTCAACAAAATATTTATTTTTGCTTCTATGATATTTATTATGGTTTCCTTTATCTAAGATGTTCTTTGTAAAGATAGAATGTCCTGTTGCTTATTTAACTTATTTAATGAAGGGGGTTCAAGAGAAAGTGGAATGCAGGAAAGAATGTTTTTTTTCTTCCTCTTTGACCTTTGTTTTCTGCACAAGAGTTTCATATAATCAAAATCTAATTTTTCCAGAATATCCAGATCCAATGCAGAAGAAGGTAAGCATAATATGACATGAAATTCGTTTTTTTAAGAAACAATATACAAGAAAATTATTAGATCTTACATGAGAAATCTATGTGCATTTTGCAGTTGTTCAAGAGCATGAAAAAGCAGCAGAATATAGAACGCTTATAGCCCAATCCTCTCCTTTCCCTCCCCTGCAGATGCAGCTTCACAACCAAAGTGCACTGCTGCAGGAGGGCAATTCCTGAGGCTTCTTCTAGGTAAGGTAACACTTGTTCCTTTACCTTGAGATAAGTTCCGGAAAAGGTCTACATGGACCTACACCAGTGGTTTAGCTGATGCAAGGCTGAGTGAAACTTGGAAGGCAGATTGGGCCTGGAAGGGGGATTAGGTATCAGTGGCAGCGCTGCTTCTGATAGTACCCTCTTTCCTTGTGCCTCCCATTCCACCCAGTCTCCTCCCCATTCTGCACCCTTCCCACCACTTATCCCCTCAAGCTAACTTACTGGTGCTGGTGGATGTTGAAAATTCACTGGTGCAGGGCTGAATTACCCTTGCTAATTGGGTAAGAGGCACTTTTTCATGCTGCTTACAAGCGGCGGGAAAGACTCTGCGGGGGCCTTGGCTGCCTCTTAACTCCATTAAAACCAATAGTGCACTAGGTAGCTGTGCAGTAGCCGCACAGAAGTAATTGCGGTGATGATGACGTCACCGCAGTTACTTCCAGGTCAACGGAGGGGGGGAGAAGAGGGGAGCAAAAACGGGGGGTGAGGGGCAGAAAACGGAGGGTTGCCCCGGGCGCGGGGACCCCCACGAACGCCTCTGCCAAGAAGGAAGACCCTCCTTCCAAGCTGATGAATGTATTGAAATCTATGGAAAGCTCAAGCAAGCTACATGTTTGCATTTACCCATGAGTTGGCTCGTGTTGAACATCAGGCAATACACGGCCACCAGAATGGTCCTGATTTGATGAATATGGAGCTCAACAATTGCTCCAGAAGGTAGCCCCCCACCCACCATAAAAAGGATCAAAACAGAGCCTTCAGCTAATAAGGTGAAACTTTTTTCTTTTTTAGTCTTTCAAAGTTAGGGAGGTCCTAATAGTTTGCCATTTTAAAAAATGGGTTCAGGTGGTTTGGGAACCACAGCTTTACTGGAAAGGGTTGCTGTCTTTTCCAGCCATCCTCCGCCCCATGGAGCCTCATTTCCTCTTTTCATCACTATTGGTTTTAATGGCGTTAAGAGTGAAGCTCTGAATCTCAATCTAGCCCAAACAAAATACATGTTGGATTTAAAACAGATTTTGTCCCAAATCACAATAAACGGTTTTAAATATAACTGAGCTAAACTGTGCAGATTGAACTGTTTTAAATATAAGAACTTAAACTGAACTGGGCACTGGGTAGGGCTGAAAATCATACTGATTTTTGGAGGAGGAAGAGGAGGAGCATTGAGGTTATTGCAGGCAAGCTCCAGAGAGAGTTCACTTGGTGGTGCAGGACTGACTTCCACATTTCATCTTCCCTTTTTTAATTATTTGTTTTACTTTCGGTAAATATTTATAATTATTTATTTTAATTTATTTCATTATTTATAGCCCGCCCGTATAGGGAAAACAGTGCAATTTCAGGGCTTGCCATGCACAATTTCAGTACTTGATGCATTGTTAGGAAAGCACTTCCTAATTGATGATATCACTTCTGGCCATTATATCACTTCCAAGTTAATGACATCACTTCCGGTGGGTCCTGGACAGATTTTTGTTCTGAAAAGTCAGCCCTGGTGCAAAAAGTTTGAGAACCACTGTTCTAAAATAAATAAATAAATGGAAATAAAATCTTTAAAAAGGTTTCTGCTTCACCATTGTCCCATACCAACTTGCTTGTAGAAGCCAAGCCCCTGTGGCTTCTACAAAGTAAAAAAAAAATACCTATGAGGGTAAATGATGTGATTAACAATCATGGCTAGTTTGGCTCATCTTTGCTATCATTTTTAAAGCAAGTTTCTAGCTCTTAAGGTGTAAAAATAGTTGTTAACTGTGTGGTATGTGACCTCATAAACTGATTACAGTTGGATGAGGACAGTTTTCTTATACATGAAGGTAGAGCTTCAGTATGCTGCGTAGCTTATTGCTCTTCCCTATTATTAGAATAAATCATACATATCAGTATATGCAAAATTGTTTTATATATTTTATGCATTTTATATTTTATTTTATTTTATATTTTAATAAATATTTTAATATTTCACTATATTTTAATATATATATATTTGTATACTCCTGAATGGAAAAGTCAATGTTTTACCTCAGCACCAGATACAACTGTGTGCTCTCTTTTCTCTTTTTATTGGATTACTCTGTGTTTCCAGAATATCTCTCAATAGAATCAAGCTGTATAATGTATTCAGTCTGGAACTATCATGTGTGTGGCAGAAGTGCAGAAACTTCGCACCTGTCATTTCTGGCTGATTTTCAAACTCTGTGTCAGAAAATGACCTGCCAGTCTGTGCTTATGATTAAGGTCCTATTCAGGGTCTTCAGTGGGTTTTTAAGGAGTGTTTATCCTTGAAGGCTTATTGTCTCTATGAATCTGTCCATCTCTTACTCACCATGTGAATGACTTGTTTTGTGAATTAGATGTAAATCAAAAGCTTCAGGGACAATGGTACAGTTTGGTCTGTCTTGTGACTAGTCTGAAAACATCACAACATTTCACCAGACCAAGGAAAGTGTCTTAATTACAATGGAATTACTAGCACAAAGGGTCAAAACCTTTGATCGGTGCCACCTGTTGTTACTATAAAATATTCTTCAGAGACACATTTTGTCTATTCCTAAGGATACAAAATTTGCCATGAATAAAGTTGAAAAGTTATTAATTGGTACCTAAAAAGACTTATTTCAAGAAAGAATTTTCAAAATTGAAATGCTATCGCATGTCATTTTGGGGTAGATTCAAATGACCTTTGTTTTCACCAAGATGCAACTCTTGGCAGTAGAGATCCATATGGGCCCTGGTCTTGTGAACATTAGCTGTCACCAATTTGGCATACATAAAACATACTTTTCAGTTGTCCCTATTTACCAGGGACAGTCCCTATTCTCTGGTACCAGTCCCTGGTAAATCACATCTTTATTTTGCCTTTTGATAAACACTGAGGATGCTTTAAAAAAAAAAAAAAGTGTTACATGAGAAAAATGTGTTTTTAAAAATGTGGATACATACATGTCATAGAATGCAATAGATTCCCATGACTGGCAATCAAGACAGCCAATTGTTTCTTGGTTGGCTCAACAGAAAATGCTGGTACAGTTGTACCTCATGTGACATTTCAGGGTCAGCATGTAAACCTAAAAATGTGTACTCAAAATTGCCTCAAAAATCTTACACCTGGAAAATACATACTGTATCTTTAAAAATGATAACAGACTGGCAGGAACCGAAACTCAGAGGAAACAGCAGCTTCATTTTTCAATCCCTCAGGCATGTATTTAGTAAGTGGAATAGCAGGCAGAATCACCTAGTCTATTTAAACTGTTTTTGGTTTGTTTTTGGTTTGCCGATCACGTTAAGTCGAATGTTATTTCTCCATTGCAGAGGCCACCCTCAGAATGGAGAGTTCCTCAAGAAGTGACTGTCCGTTCCAAACTGAGAATCAAATCTCAATTCCTAGAGCACCCTGCTTTCTGGTGGAGAGGAGAGCACAGTAGCAGCACCACAGGAGCTTTCTAACTTAGTGAGACCCCTAACATAAGGTTTTAGCAGACTAATGGGGGACTTTCAGCATCAACAGACACCCCTTCTCCCTATTCATTCATGAAATTGAGGATTCACAGTACTGTTTTCTTTCTGTTTTCCCTTCCCCATGCAAATTGTAAATTTCACTGACTGCATTTGAGCTGTTTATTTCAGTATTTATTTATTTCAGCATTTCTATACCGCCTTTCTCCTCCTGGTTTACAGGCTGGTCATAAACCCCATTATATTAAGTGGGTGTTTTTTTTTTCTTCAAGTATTGTTCTATGAGTTAACCCTTCATTTCTGTTTCCCTTTTGCAGTACAATCATCTTTTCCTAGCTGCATAAGTCTCATGCCTTCCAAGCTTCTGCAAACAGCAGCTATAAATCAAACCCAGGCAGGTTCTTGACCTGTTATTCTTGCCAGTTGACTCCACACATTCCTACACCTTCACACAGCTCCATTCTCTCACAATAGCTTTGTCAGCAATTTCTTGTCTCCCATCCAAAGAGGCAACCCCGGTCAACCCCACTTAGCTTTTTTGGGCAGGGCAACAGCTCAACTTCCTGATCACACTTCCTGCTACATGGGATTCATTATGCTATTAAATGTTCTTAAATTTGGGAAAGGAAAACTGGTTGGGTCCATTAGCTGAATCATCTGCTCTGGAAACTAGTTCTGGGCAGCCTGTAAAGCAGGCAGAGAAGAGCATTCAGCAATGCGTAACAGTTGGGATTAGGAATCTGATGCTGTGATCTTTGATGTGAGGGTAAGAGTGCTAGAAGCCCTAAAGACTGTCACTGTTTTTCCATCTGTGAAATGTTGGACAGAATGATAGCTGATTGTTCCTCACAAGGTAACAGGCAAGACAACAAAATAAATGCATCACTCCTATAAACACTTAACTATGAGTAAGTCTCACTGAAGTCAATGAGACTTAAGGCAGAACCCTTTCATGCGCTGGAACAGGCAAGCCAAGAGGCTTCCGCTATATCCAGCGCAGGATTGTGGCCATAAGCGGCTCAGCCAGAGGCAAGAAGAAACTTCTGCCCTTACCCCTGGGTAAGGGCCAACGGCCGCTATGGGACTCCTCAGACTTGCATCACCTCCTGAGGTAATGCAAGTCTGAGGAGAGCGGAGCGGCTTGAAGCTGCTCCGTTCTCTCCGGGAACGGGGGTTGAGATCCGGGTAACTGCCGGATCCTAGCCCCACCTCCAGCTCCCCGCCTGCCCGCCCGCTTGAAACCTGAATGCAGTGGCATAGCTGGAGGGGGGTGGAGCACCCAGGGTGGGCAAGCGGCCCCTTCCTTCAGAGCCACTCCCGGTGGGAGGAGCAAAACGGAACCATACAGACCCCTCCAGCTACACCACCGCCTGAATAAAACATCTCTGTTCAATCAAAAATTATGGCCCAAAGACCAGAAAACAAAAATGCAAGTATCTTATGCAGTAGTTCTTATGGCACCCCAGCCTGAGGGATCTGGACTCTGCCCCCTTAATGGGCGGGGGCAGGTGGAGGCAGTGAATAATCACTCTCATTGGTCCTGTCTGAGTTACGGAAATTGTACTTTTTGTTACATAAGATCAGTGGGCCTCAACTCTCAGGGACTGGCATGTACTTACCAATACGGAGTGATTGTGCCCCATTTCCGGTTTGCATCTGCAAACCAGAGGCAGGGCATGATCGCTCCGTTTTCACTTTCTAAAGCGGAGGTCACACAGGGCTCCCTGCACCCCTGTGAGGCTGCTGCAGGGACTGGTAAGTACATGCCAGTCCCTGCAGCCCCCTTAGTGATGCGATCCTGGGGATCACGTCGCTGCATCCCCCCCGCCCCCGCAAGAACTTAGAGCAGCTCAAACTCTCCCTGAGAGTTTGAGAACCACTGATCTTATGTAACAAAAAGTACAATTTCCTTAACTCAGAACTGATCAATGAGAGTGATTGTTCAAAGAGCCAATGAGATGTTATCATGACATAGAATGGAACCAATAAGGCAGTGGTACTCAAACTGGTGGGTCGCAACCCACCATTTTATGTAAAGCTTCTCTTGCCCCTTTCTTATTCAGTGTACAACATTGTATAATTCAACTTTTTATTTACAAATATGGAGATTACTTAGGTTCTTCTCATCTTTATAAATCTTAATTGCTCACATTTCCCTTTGCCCTCCTTGTCAATAAACCGAACAGGCTATGCCTCCAATCTATCCATCCAAATGCCCTCATTAACATTTCATAGACATTCATAAAACTAGTTCAGGTCTATGCTGAAAAAAGTTGTGTTTAGATTGAAAAAGATAGTGTCACATTCTGCCAATGAAGCTCACTAACGGCCCAATACTAAACGCTCCCAGTGCCTGCGCTGAGCCCTAGCTCTGGCACTGGGTGCCGTAAACATGCCATAAAGCACATTAATGGCACCCTGTGAGTAGGAAGTGCTGGCACTGGGCCCAGTTCCAGCAGGACAAGGTAAGTGAAACCACTGGGAGACAATGGGGCAGACTCTGGGGGCAGGGGAGGGCGGAATAGGGTGGGGCAGGGGCAGGAATTGGGGTGGAACCGACTGCGTTCTGCTCTGCTGTATCCTGAACTTCATGTCAAGCTTTTCAGCCTGACATGGAGTCTCTCAAGTCTGTGCCAGCAAAATAGCCAGTGCAGAGTTGAGAAATTCCATTGTGGGGCTTGGGGCTTTCTCTGGGAGAAGGGAATGAAAGTATACCACTGGAAACAGCTGTAGCCGCTTTGGCACCACTGCTCCAGCAGGCATTGGGAAACTTAAGATTGGGCTGTAAGGCGATTGTGGATTTAATAGGATCAACAACTGTAGCTTAAACTTGTGAAATTTCTCATAAAAGTATAGTTTTTCAAGATCTCAAGGCATCTTTGTTGAAGGTTTAGGGAGTGAGTAACCATAGGTATGTAACTATATGGAAGCTGTTGTGGAATTTGATTTGGACCAAATCAAATGGGTGTGCCCAGAAAGAAATATTTAAATCCACCCATACCTCTCCTCTTATTGTTGGATCCAGGCAACTTAACATTTGGATAATATGATTTGGACCACAATTCATTTCATTGACAATTGCATGCATAGCCGAATTGGGTATGTATGTATGTACGTGTGTATAAATCATTTGACTTCAACTTTTTTGTCTCACAATTTTATGGGGGAGGGGAAGATAGTTTGTAGAGAACAAAGAGGGTGCACATTTTTCCTCGTAAGCTGTAAATTATAGAGTAACTGAATAACGTTGTTGCATTTGTAGCATTGAGCACTTGAATGATTTTTATATTTCATCTCTGTGACACAAGGAACATTGTTCTCAGTTAAAGTCTTTGCAAAATACATTCCCCTAGAAGGCAATTGGTGATTAGACTCAACTTGTTTTTCTATGCCACTGCAAAGACAAAGCAAATGCTGATTAAAGCAATTAAAAGTTTCCTTTGTTTGCTGAAAGAGATGTACTCAGATAACGCCTTTTTTGTTTGTAGACATCTTAATAAGCACTAGCAGGCTGAAATGAAATCTGTCATCAGTTGTATATTTTTCCCTTAGACTTAACTGTCTGCTTCACATACAAATTAAGGGCAACTTGTTAGCCAGAGTTCATTATATGTTGCACATTTGCTTATGTAAAATGCTAAATTAAGAAAGAACAGTGCTGTGATCAATGCAGTGGGATTATGCATGATAATATAAAGTGCACATGCCCTGATTCTGTTACACTGCAGGGTGACCCTGAAGGAGTCACCCAGTGCAGCTCACAACCCCTTCACCCCATAGTGATGCCAATGTCACTATTGAACCACATTCTCCCTATTAAACTCCTCTTCACAGGCCATTCTTGTGATGTACTCAGAAGTTAAGTGGCTATCAGAAACAGTGGTCAGTGCCAAGATTATGGATCTCCCTCTACAGAAATATTCATCTATATTCATCTTTACCATTTTTAGGTAAAGAACATAAGAACATAAGAACAGCCCCACTGGATCAGGCCATAGGCCCATCTAGTCCAGCTTCCTGTATCTCACAGCGGCCCACCAAATGCCCCAGGGAGCACCCCAGATAACAAGAGACCTGCATCTTGGTGCCCTCCCTTGCATCTGGCATTCTGACATAACCCACTTCTAAAATCAGGAGGTTGCGCATACACATCATGGCTTGTACCCCGTAATGGATTTTTCCTCCAGAAACTTGTCCAATCCCCTTTTAAAGGCGTCCAGGCTAGACGCCAGCATCACATCCTGTGGCAAGGAGTTCCACAGACCAACCACACGCTGAGTAAAGAAATATTTTCTTTTCTCTGTCCTAACTCGCCCAACACTCAATTTTAGTGGATGTCCCCTGGTTCTGGTATTATGTGAGAGTGTAAAGAGCATCTCCCTATCCACTCTGTCCATCCCCTGCATAATTTTGTATGTCTCAATCACGTCCCCCCTCAGGCATCTCTTTTCTAGGCTGAAGAGGCCCAAACGCTGTAGCCTTTCCTCATCAGGAAGGTGCCCCAGCCCTGTAATCATCTTAGTCGCCCATTTTCTCATGCCATTAATAACCTTTAAGAGTATTAGAGATTATTTTAATTACCTTTTATGGTGTCTCTTGGGCTTTTAAGTGCTGGCTCTGTTGTGTTGTCTAATGTAATGTTTCTCAAACTGTGGGTTGGGACCCACTAGGTGGGTTGCAAGCCAATTTCAGGTAGGTCCCCATTTATCTCACTATTTTATTTTTAATATATTAGACTTGATGCTACCATGGTATGTGACTACATTTGGGAAATGTTACAGATCTATATTTTTAACAGGCTATTGTGTATATGCTTTTAACAATGATAGTAAATGGGACTTATTCCTGGGTAAGTGTGGGAAGGATTGCAGCCTAGGATAGTTAAAAAATTTTCCTCCTTGATGTTGTCACTTCTGGTCATTACATCACTTCCTGTGGGCCCTGACAGATTTTCATTCTAAAAAGTGGGTCCCAGTGAGAAAAGTTTGAGAACCACTGATCTAATGCTTTCATTGCTAAGCATTATTGTTGTTTTATTGTATTTTATTATAAAACATGTTAAACTACCTTTGGGTCATTTGGTGAAAGGCAGTATGGAAATGATATAGAGAAAATTAAAAATGGGCAGCCCAATCCTAAACTGTGCTGGCATCCAAGCTGCATCCAAAGCAGCTTAGGAGGCAGCTGAAGGTAAGATATTCTTCCCCTTCTCCTAAATAAGCCCCAGCCATTCCTACTGGGTTTCTTAGATCTACACCACCTATATTGCTGATGCAAATTCTGGAAGCCTGTAAATGGCTGCCCTGCCCAGGGATGATGTGCACTGCTGCTACCAAACTTGCCCCAATTAGGCCTAATCCTCCCAGTTCCCAATCCTTCCCTTCCCCTGCCCTTTCCTTGCCCGAAAACACTGTTCCATCCTCCCACCACCCTCTCCCAGGTCCTTTGCTGCCTGGCACATACCTGTGCCAGTCAGTGCAGGGGTTGGGTCGGGTGCTGCTGAGCTGGTGCAGGTCTCCACACCATAAGAACATAAGAACATAAGAACAGCCCCACTGGATCAGGCCATAGGCCCATCTAGTCCAGCTTCCTGTATCTCACAGCGGCCCACCAAATGCCCCAGGGAGCACACCAGATAACAAGAGACCGCGTCCTGGTGCCCTCCCTTGCATCTGGCATTCTGACATAACCCATTTCTAAAATCAGGAGGTTGCGCATACACATCATGGCTTGTACCCCATAATGGATTTTTCCTCCAGAAACTCGTCCAATCCCCTTTTAAAGGCGTCTAGGCTAGACGCCAGCACCACATCCTGTGGCAAGGAGTTCCACAGACCGACCACACGCTGAGTAAAGAAATATTTTCTTTTGTCTGTCCTAACCCGCCCAACACTCAATTTTAGTGGATGTCCCCTGGTTCTGGTATTATGTGAGAGTGTAAAGAGCATCTCCCTATCCACTCTGTCCATCCCCTGCATAATTTTGTATGTCTCAATCATGTCCCCCCTCAGGCGTCTCTTTTCTAGGCCCATGAGCAGGAGCAAACGTGCCTTACAGCACCTTGGTGACACTCAGTCAGTGCAGGGACATCTTCCTCAGCAAACAGCGCCATTTGGATTGCTCTGTTATGAGAAAAAGGTCCAAATCCTAACCAACTTTCCAGCACTGACCCAGCTGTGCCAGTGAGGCATGTGCTGCATCCTGCAGTTGGGTGGCAGTCATGCAGGCCTTCTCAAGGTAAGGGAATGTGTGTTGGAGCTGCATTGCCCTTACCTTGGTGCTGGAAAGTTGGTTAGGATTGCCCCCAAATGTAACAAAATTTAACAGTACTACAGATGACCATTTGCCAGCTGGCAACTTACCGTAGTGGGTATGTCACTGAGCAATGAAATACTCTTCCACCAATTTCACTTTGCAAATTCAGATGGAGAATCTTATCTTATTCTTTGGTTATATGAATATTTTCAGAATGTTCTCTGTAAACTTGATGTTCTCTATCAACGTATGGTGACATCAGAAGATGTTTCACTAGAGTTGACATTTGACAGCTGCCATGCAGTAGCAGCCAGTAAGTGACAGTATCTGAAATGTAGCAGTCAGCATTTCACAATATTTGGCAGCTGATCCGTATGAGCTATGAATATTTGATAGATGACTTACAATAGAATTTACTAAATTTTATATTAATTCATATAATGAAACCACTCACATTTCAAATTCTGATGTCAAAATTCACATTCAAATGTCATCAAATTTCAAAATTTTGCAAAATTTTATTCATCACTTTTATATAACCACGGGCAATCAGTCCTAAGCTTCCTGAATCCCATTGGAGCAGTGGCACCAAAACAGCTATTGCTGTATCCAGCAATGGAGTCTCCTCCTCCTCGTCCCCTTCCCTCAGGGAAAGCCTCAAGCCCTACAATGGTGCTTCTTCAGTCTGCACCAGCTATTTTATCAGCACAGACTTGAAGGACTCAGTGTTGGGCTTTTCAGCCTGACACAGAGTACAGGATACAGCAGAGCAGAGCTCTGCCGGTCCCACCCCTCTCCCACCCCAGTTCCTCTGCACCCTGCCATTGTTCCATCCTCCTCTCACCCCCCAGAGGCCGCACCTCCTCCCAGTTTGTTTCACTTACCCCTGGCGGTGGCATGTCCTCCTCCTGTGTTGCTGAACCTGATGCCTGACTGGCATGGACCCAGCACCAGTGCTGCCTACTCACCGGGTTGCATAAACATGCTTAGCGCCTACTCTAGAGAGCATTTATGATTGGGTCCTAGTCTGTATAATCTGGCTAAGTAATAACGAGAATTTTATTCCACATCTTATGCCAATTTGTGATTAAATTATCATCTGTATGCATTGGGAGGGAAGCAAGCTAAATAGGTTCTCTTCCCTTCAGCAGCTACATCTGCATGAAGAACCAAACATACAAGCAACCAGCCTGCATGCTAGAGACAGTGCCTGGTTCCCATTAGTCTCTCTGTAGCGTGCAGGCTTATTGTCTTCATGTTGAGTTCCTCTGTTAAGCAAGAATGTTAAGCAAGAAGCACCCATGCTGCAAGCACTACTACAGTAAAACGTGCTTGTAATGAGTGTGCAGGGGCAGCTATTTATATAGCGTTCCCCTGTATCCATGGTTCACTTATCCGCAACCCTTCCGAAACAGAAGCCCTGTGGATATGCTCCCCGCACAAACACTTTCCACAAGTGTGTTCAAACACACTTGTTCACACACAGAGTTCAACTACGCAGTTACTCAGGTTAAAATTTATATTAAATTGTAAAAAACAAATTTACTGTAAAAGAGTAAAAACCCATAGTGAATTGTATCAGTCTGTTGAAAGAAGGAGGAAAAGAGCTTCTTCTCCATTACAAAATTGAAGCCTTTGTAACCCTAAGCTCAAGCACACTGTTTCTCTGTGTAGTTCTTGTCACAGACCCTAGTGCGACCTTTTGATTACTTCCTGTTCCAGGCTGTGGCCTTCCATCAGTAGAGGTGATTAGTTAGTGATGTGTCTGGTAATAAATTACCATGCTCTTGCTTTCAAAAATATTGCAATATTATGCTCTGCTTAATGCTAATATTCTTCCTGCTATTCCATGTTTGCTGGCCACTCATCTTGAGCTCTCAGAGGTGTGACATTCTGCCAAGATCCTGAGTAATCTGTAGCAAATCAACAATTTCCATATCATTGGCAAGGGAAAGTATTTCAGACTTGTTGAACCCTAGTTATTATAAGCTTGAACAACTCCTGATATAGAAGAAAGATATGCATGATTATGCAGGCAAGTGCGAGTGAGGCTGAGTCCCACGTACTGCAAATCTAATTGACAATTTTGTTGCCCTTCTCCAGCTATTTAGGAGAAGTGGCGAGGTCAATGGTAATGACGCATCTCATGGTCGTGGGGGGGGGACCCACCTGCTTGGTGGCTAGCCTTAAGTTCTGAGGTAAAATGAGATGAGAAAATTTTATTGAATAATAAAAGGTAAAAATAGTGCTTGTAAAAGGAGACAGGCTGTAGTTCAGATGTGAATTGGTGCAGGCAGAAGATGAACTCAGCTTTATGTGGAAAACAATCACTGTCTGGTGACTCAACCAACTCATACTGCCGTCACCATTGTCAAAAACTGGAAGGAGAAAACCATCTCTTGTACCCATGGTAATTCTTCAGAATCTTTACTGTAATAATTGCTCTCTTCCTGTGATGAGGATATAACCCAACCAAATTTAAGTTTTGTTTTTTTTAATGCATATTTTCAATTTCATTTTCAAAAGTTTTTCAATGCACATTTCAAAGAGTCAGACAACCAATCCAGACCTAACAGGGAGTCATGGCCTCTTTGTGAGAACAAGGTTTCAAGAGCTATGGATTTGCACATTTCCCCTTTCCTTGCTTCTCTTCCCTTGCATGCCACAAAGAGAGAGTGAAAGAAATCGCCAGCTGGATCAGGCTAAAGGTACATCTGATCCAGTGTTCTTTTTCCTATGGTGGCCTACCAGCTGCCTCTGAGAAACCCATGGCAGGAAATAAAGGTAGACCTCTCTCCCACCACTGCTCCCCTACAACTGGTTTTCAGAGGCATACTGCCACTGGATCTGGAGGCAGAACATAGTCAATCGTTTAAGGACAAAGTTCTATGCCATGTACAATTGCAAGGGAACTGGGGTTTCTTATCTAAGACAAACCAAGATTTCAAACCAGGATCAATCCATGCTTTACTAACTTTGTTCTGACTCTATTTAGTTAACAAACCACAATTCCCCACATTTCTAACACAGAACTTTTTATTCTTGAAGTGAAGTTGTGACATGCGGAGGAGGAGAGTGGGGAGAGGAGGATATGAGCCTACACACTTGAGGCACTTTCTCTTCGCATGAGTGGTGAACCATGGTTTTCTGTTACCAAACCAAAGGTGGTCTTTAACTTATTGAAATCTGCAGCAGGTAAACAAGATTGTGTGTATGCCATGATTCTGCTTAATCACAGAAAAAAGCACAATCTGAATCTGGTTGCAATTTTTATTCTTCCTGCTAATCATTTTTAACTGTTTTTAAAGTGATCTAGCATCTGTAGTGGTGAACACATGCTTGGGCAATGTTTGCTAAGTTCTCAGGAAATATACTGTCAGGCACATCACTAACAGCCCATCCTAAGCTTCCCTAGTGCCCAGGGCTACAGCAGTGCCGAAATGGCGACCACTGCATCCAATGGGGCAGGAATTTGCTGCGTCCAATGGGGCAGGGAAGCAGCACCAGGTCTCCTTGCAGTAAGGGAACAAACATTCCCTTATACCGTATCGTGGTCAGGAAGCCTCAATGAGTCTCCTCAGATCTGTGCCTGCTATTGGGCCCTAACTGAGCTCTCTGAAAACTATGCAGACCAATTGTCCTTGTCAAATGTGGGCCAGACACTAGTGGGCCAGAGGTGATGCAGGACTGCCACTGCTGGGATGGCAGCAGCCTGGCTCAATCCCATGCCCTCCAGTAAACCACAAGAGCAGGAAGTGTAATGGGCAACAGTTGACTGTCAGGGGCTTTACAGATAGGCTCAGAGTGCAACAAGCCGTCACACCCCAGCCCAGATAAGGAGTGAGTTACAGTCCTATAGCAATAGTTGCTTATCCCTGAAGGATATACCTGTGAACAAGCAGGCAGGTAAGCTGGCAGGCAATGACAGCAATATTAGATAGGAACTTACTTTAATGACAATAGTCCCTCCAGAGTTGATCAGTAATGAGTCCTCCCCACTCTCCACAGCATAAGGGCAGGGGAAAGTGCTAGGGTGTTCATTGACCTCAGGTCTTGGGCTACATCATCTACAACCTTTCCCTCCTTATACAGGATGCCATCAATAAGGCAAATATCTGGTCAGCTAACTTAGGGGGGAGGTAAGCTACTGAATACTGGGCATATTTCTGACAATTCTGAAGTTGGCAGTGCCAATGGCCACCCATCATCCAACAAGAAGCACATATAAGGCCCCAAGTCAGGCACAAAATTGGTCCCAGTCTTGACAACCTCCCTTTCCAAAACAGTAATGGGAAATGTTTGCCCTTTTTCAGGCTCTTTTAGCAGTGCACTCTTATATAGACAGACTGTTAAGACTCTGAAGAAACAGGGTATGCAAGGGTGGGCAGAGAGCAGATTTCCACCAGAGCAATTGCAGACATCACTCATGCTTGTGTATTCAGTTTTCCCCATGTGAACATCAAAACCTGCAGGATTACCAGGCTTATAAAAGTACATTTCATCCTTTGGACTGAACTAAGAGCCTCATCTAACTTCAGCATATAAAACTCTGGCCCTTGTATTTATACTCAAATGAAAGAATATATTGTCTGCACACATTATTTTATTGTTTAAATGGTTCTCGTTGATGTTTCATTTCAATAATATTTCCCCAGCTTGTAAAGCTTATGTTACGTTGAGCTCCTCTTTAAATTCACAATGCATAAAACTGCCAGGTGGCCTAATAGCAGAGTGCATTAACAGATTGAACTATAAATCAGATGGTTGGGTTCACTTACTGTAAAAATACCACAATTTTCTTCCAGATCAAAGTTTGTACACTTATTTTCTCAGGCACTAAGTCTCAAATCAAGGCTTCTTTTTATAAATGCCTGTAGTCGAAGTCTGAAGGTTTTACATAGCTCTTGTATTTCAGGATAAAGAAGATAGTCAAAGCAAAAGATACAGTTGTCTGCACTTATTCTACAATAAGGATAGTTTTAGAAAGCAACCCATTTATCTGCCATTGAATTCAGTGGGCCCTGAACTGCAGATTCAAAGGAAAAAATGTACTGAATGCAAACTAGATTAACAGTGTCTGATCTTGTATTTACTGTCAAGTGTCTATCCCTGTGAGATAAGTAGAGTAGCTGGGGGGAATAGTAAGCCCTGCAGGTGCCACAACATACCGTGTAAGTGGCCACTCTCACTTACCACTGGAGCCATTCCAGGCAGCGATGGCAATGCACAGGAGAAGCCGGGCAGGAGGTCTGGTCTAGAGGGTAGAGCCTCCGTCTGCCTGAAGATAACATCCACAAGATCGCCAGTTCGAGGCCACCGGCACCGTGCGACCTTGAAGCAGCTGACAAGCTGAAGCCGAGCTATTTCCATCTGCTCTGAGCGTGGGAGGATGGAGGCCAGAATGTGAAGCCAGAGCGGAATGAAACACCTTGAATGTAGTGGTTCTTGAAAGAAAGAACCTTCTTTCAATTGTAAAAATCCCTATTTAATAAGGGATTTAAATAAAAGCCTGCCTATGTAAACCGCCTTGAATAAAGTCTTGAATAAAGACCAAGAAAGGCGGTATATAAATACCTATTATTATTATTATTATTATTATTATTATTATTATTATTATTATTATTATTATTATTTAGTTGCTGTCACTGCCCAGAATGGCTCTGGTGGCAAGTGGGAGTGGCCACTTGCAAGGAACACTGTGGCATCTGCAGTACTTACCATTTTGTCCCCCTCTTGTTACACTACTGTGTGAGATTATGTGTTTGTCACTATTATGGGGTTGCTGGTTGCACTCATTTTCACCCAAACACCAAGCTTCTCTATACCAATACAGCAGACCCAAAGATGCAAAAAAGTGTTCTCAGCATATCAAAGTGCATATGCAAATTATTGCATATTGCATATGCAAAAAAGTGTTCTCAGCATATCAATTACGTTAGCTGCTCAGTTTAAAAGAATGAAATAGAAATAGAAATGTAATATCCACTTCAATAGTCATGGAGTTGTTACTTTTAAAAATTGTGAATTCATAAACCAACCTGATTTTAGTTGTGATTTTAGATGATTGAATAAAATCCTATTCATATTAATCTGCAATTCTATATACCAGTGTTTCTCAAACTGTGGGTCAGGACCCACTAGGTGGTCGCGAGCCAATTTCAGGTGGGTCTCCATTCATTTCAATATTTTATTTTTAATATATTAGACTTGATGCTCCCATGGTATGTGACTGCATTTGGGGAAATGTTACAGATCTGTGCTTTGAACAGGTATTCTTTTAACAATATTCTTTTAACAATGATAGTCAATGCGACTTACTCCTGGTTAAGTGTGGGTAGGATTGTAGCCTAGGATAGTTAAAAAATTTCCTGCTTGATTATGTCACTTCCAGTCATAACATCCCTTCCAGTGGGTCCTGACAGATTCTCATTCTGAAAAGTGGGTCTCGGTGCTAAATATGTGAGAACTACTGCTATACACGCTTACCTGAGAGTAAACAGCACTGAACACATTGGAATATATTTCTGAGCAAACATTTATAGTATTGTGCTGCTAGTATAATAATGATTAAATAAAGTCCTCCCCCATTTCTCCATTTGTTTTCCTTTATTTTCTATTATCCTCTTGTTTATTCTTTGGAAACTGGTGGTTCTTTCCATAGAGTGGCCACCCTCCTTTACTGAAAAATATGACTACATACCATTAAAATGCCATTAATTATGTAGTCATCTAAGCCCTGCTTAGTTATTCTCCATAAATAGACCCAACCTGTGGGAGGGAATTGATACCATATCTCCACAGTTGTGTATCCAGTGGGGCATGTGCAAGATAGTATTATGAGTGTTCATTTCTATGTCCATAAGTTCTTCATGATGGGAACCCTGCATGATTGGGGTCCTCATTGTATGGATAACCTACCTTTGTACAACTGCACATGTTTAGACTTCCATTCCACATGTTCCACTGCACTTGTAAATGTTGGGAGATGGGATGGTAAGTACATGTCAAGAGCCAATTTCTCTTGACATTTCCTATATATAAGGGGAAGTTCTGACCAGAGCTCTTGTTGCCACTGGCAAGTGATAATTACTCCTTTTTCTTCCCCTTTAATCCTACATTCAGGTCCCTTGTGTGTACAGCTCTCTCTCTCTCTCTCTCTCTCTCTCTCTCTCTCTCTCTCTCTCTGGCGGTGTATGTACAACAAGTGATTACTGCCTTGGATCTGGGTTTGAGACAGGAAAGGTGATCGTATGGAACCACTTCCCGCATTTAGCTTTGTCTGCAGGGGGAGCCATATTCAGGTACCAGGCCTCGCCTACTGCTTGCTTGTGACTGACCTTCATGGCTAAAAGGGGCTAGCAGTGACTGTGGAAGGAAAACTAAGAGCAGAAGCAGGCAACCATACAGGTGGTTGATAATCACTTTTTCAAGTCATATAAGGAAGGTCAATCAATCAGCACTGAAAGATAAGAGGTCCTATGGCCACTTTCCCAGAGTCAGCCAGCTGAACCAGGGAGAGTAAGCCTTCATAGGATCTACAATACTTCGGAGGAAAAAAATGTCCACACTTCAGATGCTTTCTCAACAAATAAGTACTCATAACACATAGTCAGTTGGGACAGAAAAATAAATAATTTCACTATACATTTTTGCTAAATAATTTGCTCTGCCTTCCAACTTCTGAAACACATACATGCCTGGACAAAATGAAGGGAATGTCACATCTTGATTCTCTCTCTCTCTCTTTCTTTCTGTTTCATCCATAGTGACCCTTAAATAAGTGTTGCCAGGGGGGACAAATAGCATTTGGGGCTAATATCAGCCCAATCCTATGTCTACTCAGAAGTAAGTCCCATTTGAGTCAATGGGGTTTACTCCCAGGGAAGTGTGGATAGGATTGGGTTGATAGTCCTTTGTTCTATTTCCCAGAATTTTTCTTTTTTTTCTGTTATATTCTTAAAATGAAACTTAACCAAGTGAGCAGAGCAACTTGCAGTTTGTACTTCTTTTGAAATAGCACATTTTCAGGCAGGCTTAGATGAAATGAAATAAGGACAATTTTTCCAAATTACCATTATATTATAATTTTAGGGGCAACTTCAAGATAAAATATATAAATGATATTGCAATAGATAGTAATGTTCAAAGTAGTCTCATGGAATGTGAAGGGCATTAGAGATACACAAAAATATCAAAAGATACTCCCCAAGCTCTCTAGGCTTGGGGAAATGAAACCAGGAATTGTGTTATTGCAAGACACATCTTATGTCCAGAGGAAAAAACCTTTAATTCATAAATGGGTGGGTGAGGTTTATCTTGCAGGTGATTCCAGGAGTTCAAGAGGTGTGGCTATCCTGATTCACTAGTAATTATCACTTCAAGTATCCCAGGTCATAACAGATGTAGAGGTAGATATATTATTTTAGTGGTAAAGTGGCAAGGTGTAATATTTACTATTATCAATGTATATGGTTTTAATCAAGATTACCCTCAGGTGTTTCACAACTGTTGAGTAGCCCAAGCCTGAGCTGCTCGGTACTGCTGTGGCGCCAAATATGGCTGCCATGGTATCCTACACACAACCAGGCAGCCCGCGTGGCAGCTCCTCGGGACAAAGGGACTTTTGTCCCCTTCCCCAGGTAAGGGGAGTAGTCCCGCAATGAGGTTACTCAATTCTACGGCAGCTCTGGAGCTGCCGTAAAATCCCATGTCAGACCACACAGTCCCACAGGAAGCTCAGAATCAGGTGGAGCCTAGCTCCACCGGTCCCACCCTCCTCCCACCCTGCTCCCTCCCCCTATCACACCTCTTCCCCACCTTACAGCACGTTTGTGACAGTGCGTGCCAGCAGTAAGCCAGTGCACATGAGTCTGGATGAGGCCCTTAGTCATCTGCTCAATACAAATTATCATCTTTTCCTTATAGGTGGATGAATGGAATGCAGTTTTAAAGATCAATAGGGAATCCTTTTTATGGAAGACCTGGTCCAACAGGGCAGTTTTCACAGTAGATCAACTTATTGATTAGGACCAGCAATATTTTTCTCACTTGAGAGAGACCTAGAGCCTGATCCTAATGGTCTTGCACTGGCCCAGTGCTGGTGTGCAGTTTCGCAAACATGCCGTAAAGCACACCTGAGACACTTACTGCTGAGCTGGCATCTGTGGTGGCTCAGCACAAGCCTGCGCTATGCCAGCACCAGGTGGAGGATGGATGAATGCCACCCAGTGCTCCAGATGGCATCAGGGCATATCCTAACCCTCCTCTCAGACCCAATATGGGTCACCTCAAGTCTGTGCCTGCTCAACAGCAGGTGCAGATCTAAGAAGACCCTTCAGGGCTGCCAGGGTATTACATGGGGTAAGGGAACATAAGCTCCCTTACCCAGAGTAGACCTGGCACTGCCTCCCAGCCCCATGGGATACAGCAATTGCCATTATGGTGCTACTGCAGCCCTGGACACTGGGAAGCACAGGATTGGGCTGTTACTAAGCAGTATGATCTTTCAAAGACTGCATTTTGGCAAGATTTACAACTGTGACGCTTATTAGTGTCTAAATTTGGTCCCTTGTCATCATCTGCCTCACAAACTCCTCCACTTCTTGACATACTTATACAGTCAGTTGATAAGAAGAAACCAGTAATATTTGTTTATAAATATTTAATGACAAGTACTAAGTTGGATACACATTTAGTCCAAATCAAATGGAACTCCGAATTGGATTGTCCTGTCCTGAGTAATCAATGGAATGTGGCACTTAAGAATATACCCACAATATCAATGGATCTTAGATTCAATACAGCAAAAAATACTTTTCAGGGTATACTGGACACCACAGAGATTATATTTAAAAGAACTTAGCAAAGAATCTAGATGCTGGTGATGTTTGAGTCTGAACACATCACTTACACACATGTTGTGGTCATGTCCCATTATTGTAAGCTTTTGGGGAGTAGTAATTAATATTATTAGAATTGTGCTACAGCAACCTCTGATATTTACTGATATGTCTATAATCCTAACCTGTTATCTGGAGATTAGCACCCAGTCAATGTAAATGGACTCTCTGTGCCCTCACAATGGCAAAAGACTTACTTTATTTAACTGGAAGGAAAGATGCCCACCAACATATGCCCAATGGTTGAATAATGTATGTTTTGCAAATTCCCAGACCAAGCTTCACCTAGAGAAGCTATGCCCACTTTAAGCTCCTCTCTGTTCCCCAACAATGGCCCTAGTTAAGCACCGCAGGACCCCACCATGAGGGTATCTCTCCTGTTGAACCTGCAGATGTCCTCCTACCTCCCCTCTCCTGCCAGCAGCTTCTCTAGCCCCCACACCAACACCTTGGCACTCAGCAGGTCTTGGGCATGGCAGCCACACACCAGTTTCCAACCTCAGAAGTCCATTCACCTAACTGTCCATTCATCAGTTAGTCCATTGGTCAGTCAGCAGGTCCAGTAGTCCATCAGCCAGTCCATTAATCCTTTGGTTTAGTTCTCTCTCCTTCCTTCCTCCAAGCTTTCCTACTACCCACATCCTGCAGGTGCTGCTTTTAACCCTGAAGGCCTCTTTGCCTCCAAGGGACTGAGCTATGCAGCATACTCATTGCAGTCTGTTAATCCCATGCTTGCCTGCCAGAGCAAGGAGCCACTTTGACACCACACCCTATCTCCTCAAGGGATCTTGCGCATTTCCATTACAATATTAGTGTTCATCAGTACTTGAGTGAATGGAATATCAGTTGTGCATGGACATACCTGAGAATATCTGGAGACAATTCCTTGATATACAAATTAATGTTTTGATCACGTTTATATTTGTTTTTCCCCACGTTATCACGTATATATTTGTTCTTTTTTTCTTTTCTTAGTATGTAACTTTATAACATTATATGTATATAATGCTCTTTCTGTTAGCTTTTTTATTCACAAAGAACAAAAAATAAAGCATCTTTAAAAAGAAGTGTTGCCATGATTCTGACAGATCCACTCTCCCTGCCATGCACTTTGAAAAAGGGCCACACTTTTGAAAGTGCCACACACTTTTCTTTGAAAAAGAAAAAAAGAAAAGTACCAGTCACAGAATTCCAACATGCTCTTAAAGGCAGCCACAATTTTGTTTAATCTTTCAAACTTGGTTCCACATTTTTAGAAGTCTCACTGCACAATTACAATTTGTGTATGGAAAGAATATCTCTCCCAAGACTTGGCCCATCATTGTGTCCTCATTTTTCATGCTGCATTGTGTCCCGACTGCCCCAAATCACAGTGCATCCCAGAAGCACAAAGGTCTTGTGTTGAAATGTCTTCATTTCTTTTGGTTATTGTTTCAAGCTAATGTCTGTCATTCTGTGTGGGTGTTTATTCAGCTTCATTTAATTTCTTATTATGTCCTGCTTTTTTGTCAATAGTGCATTTGGAAAGCATATTTTCAGTGCCTCGCACAATAAGCTTCTTGTTGCTGATGCCTTGACAGAAATTGAGATATTGATGTAAAGCTGTAGCTATTGATCTGACTTTGTTTCTTGGCCATAGTCAGAGATGCAGGATAGTAGTTTCTAGAATGCTACTATTGCATTGTCTTTGCAAAAAAAGGAGGGCTGGGGTAGAGCAGGCTCTCTGCTGATTAGAGCTCAACCATAAAAAGACTCTAAAATGTCAGAAGTCAAGTCAGACTTTGTGTGTCCTCACCTAGAGTAATGCTACCGTGGCAAAAATGATTATCTCATAGAGCAAAGGGGCTAATGAATCTGATACTGTGATCTTTTCATTGTTGAGGGTAGTATATTACCTGTAGCCTTTACGTTCTTCTACACCTATCAGATCCTGACCTCAACACTAGATCTTTTGGGGATTGTAAAACAACATCTCAGAAGGGCTATACAGACTAATTGAAATCCTGACAAATCAGTTCAATGGCAATTATTGGTGCTTCTCAGGAACCTAAGAACTTCACTCATACAGCCCAGCTTTACATATTTTTGTTCAGAAAAATGTGGATCCCCCCCCCCTTTTCAAATCCTAGGAAATGGATGGGAATCTCTGACAGAAAGAGATAATAATAATAATGGGCCTCACATGGGACTTAACAGTCCTCTGAACAGTTTGGGGAGAGTCATTTATTAGTACAGCAATTGAGGGATTTGAGCCTCCTACCAGCAGCAAGGTGTGCCTTGTAAAAAAAAAAACTATTGGTGTGCCTTGACAATTTTAGCGCCTTGTCAGTGTGCCATGAGATGAAAAAGGTTGAAAAGCACTGCTCTAGTCTATACCCTTAATACTGAGATTACAAATGTGAGATATTACCAGTTCTCGGCTGATGTTCTCTTGTTTCTCTTTAAAGAATGAGTTGATTGGCTTTCTTAACGCCCCCCCATATCATCTTTGCAGGTACCACTTTTCTGAATACCCCTGCCTTGAGAGACAGCTGTTGTGTACTGACTTGGTGGCTTGCCTCACAGTTGTGCCTCAAGTAAGGAAGAGGTTTCTACGTTTGCTGCTGCCTCCTTATCTCTTTTCCAATTTGCACCTTCCTTGCCCAACCCACTCTTCTGAAGGGCTGGATCACCGCACAGTCACACTTTTTTGCTACTGCTCTGCCATCACTTTTATCCATGTTTGCAAAGCCAGGCCAAGCTGAATATTTAGTACCTATGGCAGTGAGGCCAAGTACCAGCTGAAATACTGTAAAGTGCCACAGTGGTACTACTCCTAGCATTGCCTTAAAGTATAATAGTAAAATCAGTAAATAGCAAAAATAAATTTTTATTTTAAGATAGATACCGCAACCGTGCTGTGGAATATAATTAATTATAAAGTCTTATGAAAAATTTTCTATACTCTGTATTTTATCGCCTAGGGTCAAAATAGTCTGATACCAGGATGCAGGGCCCCTTAGACATATACAGTAAACATGTCAACCCCAATGAGGAATAGGAGAAGTGAGGGGTGCATGCTAAA
Organism: Tiliqua scincoides; assembly: GCF_035046505.1. Lineage (NCBI taxonomy): Eukaryota > Metazoa > Chordata > Lepidosauria > Squamata > Scincidae > Tiliqua > Tiliqua scincoides. The sequence goes on from NC_089823.1 coordinate 115,657,435, forward strand.
GAAGAACGTTAGAGGAGCTCCACCGGATCAGGCCAAGGGCCCATCTAATCCAGCTTCATGTATTTCACAGTGGCCTACCACATGCCTCAGGAAGCCACAAGACAACAAGAGACTTGCATTCTGTTGCCACTGCCTTGCATCTGGCATTCTGAGGTAGCCTACTTCTAAAACCAGAAGATTGCACATACCCATCATGGCTTGTAACCTGTGATGGATTTTTCCTTCATAAATCTATCCAATTCCCTCTAAAGATACTAGGCCAAGTGCCATGATTACATTCTGTGGCAAGGAGTTCCACAGATTAATTACACGCTGGGTAAAGAATTTTTTTTTTTTTGTTCTGTTCTAACTCTCACAACACTCAGTTTTAGTGGATGTGCTCCAGTTCCGGAATTGTGTGAGAAGAAAAAGAACATTCCTCTGACCATTCTCTGCATAATTTTGTACATCTCAGTCATATCCCCCCTCAGGCACTTTTTTTCTAGACTGAAGAGCCCCAGACACTGTAGCCTTTTCTCATAAGGAGGTCCCTGTCACAGAAGTACCCTATTTTGTGTAAGAACAGGAAAAGGGGAAGAAGGGTTGATATAACATGTCCAGATAAGGGTAAAGTCAGTGAATGATTTGAAGGATGAGGGACTTTTTGGAGAATAAAGAGAGGTTGGTAAAGTGACAGGCTTTAATGTGGAATTGATAACAGGTGCCAGTAAGAGGGAAGAAGAATATTTAGTGAAGGAGAGAGAGAGAAGTCAGAGTCATTCAGTTTCAGCTAGCCTTGTACTTAGGAGTTTGCTGTGGAGGACAGGACAGGACAGGACAGGACAGGGGCAACTTTAAATATCTAGATGTTTTTGTTGTTTTCTTGGTTGCCTTGACTTATTATGAAACCCTCTTGTATTAGCTTTATGTAAAGGTAGAGGGGCTGTTCTTAAGTTATTTTGGGCGCAATCCAGCCCTTGAATTGGGCTGGCGCAAGTTCCTTATGTCCCGCAGTTATGCTGGATCCCAACCCCCATTCCTGGGAAGAACGGAGCAACTTCAAGCCTCAAGAGGTGGCCCAAATCTGAGGAGACCCATAGAGGAAAGTTTCCCCTTGCCTCTGGCTGAGCTGCTTTTGGCCCCTATCCTGCGCTGGATACAGCGCAAGCCTCCTGACTTGCAAATACGCAATGTTGCATATATGCAACAGGGACCAAATGTATACACCTGTGGGCTGGGCAGAAATGGATTAAGTTTATGAGTCTGCATTAGTGAATTGTGTGGATGTTGGGGGGGGGGGGAATTTGCCTCAAGGAACCGGATATAGGACTGTATATGAAGTAGCATACTTGTAAAGCAGGGGTTTCCAAACCCCAGCTTGGGGGCCAAATCCGGCCCTTGGGAGGATTTTATCCATCCCCTGAGGTTCCCCAGCCTCTTGGAGCTAAAAAAATAACTCAAAAGATGCACTTACAGGTATATACCACATTCAGTCACTAGAGGTGCAGAATGTTATGCAGTGTAACTCCCCTGGGGTCTGGGGATAAGAATAGGCCCTCAGTCTGGCTGTACTGGTCCTAAGAGGCGACTAAACAGCCACCGGGTAGATGGGACTCGTCAGCCTGGGAAGGCAGCTCATCTGAGAGAAGGAAAACTCTGATCCCAAACCTCCACTGCCTTGTGGCTACATCCAGTTATGGAAAAGGCTTCAGGAGTCAACCTCGAGGCAAAATCCGGAGCCGGAGTCCCTGAGGCAGTTCATGACTGAACACAGTCATGTTCTGGCAACTCCTGCAACACAGCTGGAACCAACCATATTGGCCTCTGCCTTTCCATTGGACCATTTCAGCGACGTGGAGAGGGGGGATTTGCTGCATGGGAAACAGTCTATCCTCCATATCTACTTTACCCAGGCTTTGCGCACTGAAGAGGACGCTCTGTTCCAGAGCGCGATACCATAGTCTTCCGAGACTGAAGGATGCCAACAGGTGCCAACAGTAATGGAAAAAAATTATTTCATTGCATTGCTTTACATTCAGCCCTTCTAATGGCTGAATGAGATATATACCAATGCTGAGAGGCCTGGAATATAAATATAATGTTAGTTAAACTTAAAATGGAGCAGAAACTGAGACAATAGTTTGAGATTTGTGTCATAGGTTTTGTGATGCTTTTTCAAAATCCATTCCTGCCTTTTGCAAACCATTCCCCTTGTGCACACCAATTTTGCCCTCTGTTCCCCTCCTTCTTCCTCCCCCACCCACTTATTGTATTCAATCAAACTCTCAGCACATTGGTCTTCCGTGTATTTATTACTTATTTATTTTCAGGCCCTCAGCACTGTCAGATACACGATGTGTCCCTTGTGTCAAAAAGTTTGGACACCCCTGTTGTAGAGAAAGCAAGTTAACCACGGGCATAGTGCAAACCCATGATCCACTTGCTTTCTGTACAAGTACACTACTTGTAGTATGTGCAGCCAATAGGGCTGTGTACTGATTTGTAGATCTAAAGGCAAGTGTGAACACCATGATAGTCCCCCAACCCAGTAGCCATTTTGGTTGCTCTCTTCTGCACCTATAAGTACAGTAGAGTCCCACCCACCACTCCAAAGCATGGAATAATTTGTGTGAAAAAAAGGCTTTTGTTTTTGATCTGATTGTGTGGTTTGTTCTATTGTTTTCCCTGTTTATGTGTATGATTTTAATAAAAAGAAACCACAATGATTTTGCAAAAAAGGATGGAACATTGATATTTTAAATAAACAGAAACATTGCATTTCTACAACACAAGTATTTCCTTTCAAAAGTACAATCAGATCATAACAAAACACATTCACTGCTCTGAAAGGTCAATACAGGGAAAAGTCAAACTGGAATTACGGCAAAAACAAGCCTGGCTGAACTTGTTTTTACTAAATCATTAGTCAAATGGGTAGTGCACAAACTTTTCTGCTTGCTTAGGCATATTTTAATGTTTGTTTTATGTCAGAATAGCTTTTAGCAGTCTGGGATAGGCCAACATTGCACAATTTAGGGCCAGAAACCCTTATAAATAGTTAAGCATGAAGAGCAAATGTAGAAACCACACATCTAACAGTATTCATTTTTATCCCAAAACATTGCTCACCAATTTAACTATAACAGCCATCATTTTAATTAGAATACTTACATATTATATAAATGCCCTTCCTCACCCCTAGTGCAATCAATGAAATCTTTTCCCTGAAATTGGCTAGGTCAGATGCTTTGTCTTTTGAAACAACCATGGCAGATGCAATTGAGGATAGACAAAATTAACTGCTGTGACTGGTCACCCTCCTCACATCTTGAGGGTGTACTCTGTGAGACAAAAGTTCTATTTGGCCAAGAGAGAAGGGAAAGTTATTTACTCTGGTCTAGGAGTGATCCTCAAGAATGGGTGCTACTTATATCCATTTTAATTTGTTCCAAAGTGAATGTGCCATGGACCAAGGGCAACAATTTGGAGCTCCGTTTTCAGAATCCCCATTTATTGCCGTTCATTTTCATTTTTTAATAAAAGATAAATGGTTCTATCAATTGTAACAAGAGACTGTTGTCTCAATTGTTTCCCAGCCAGAGCTCCACACACCAGTAATTTCCTTGCGGCTGCCATTTTTCTAACCACATTCCCTGCTATGACATAGCAGTTTGAGGCTCTATGGGTGATGATAAACTGGGAATTCTTCTCTTGTTTGGATATTGGGCTAAGAACTGGGGGGGGGAGGCTGACACGGAACACTTCAAGGTTAGAGTTCAGCAACCATCGCTAACATTTGTATAGTAAGAAGATACACTTTTGTATAATACATTTTCCATTTTGTATTTCTCTGTATGCCCCCAGTTTTTTTCTGTCTATTACAAACCTCTTAAAGGCTCTGCAAAGTTTTGCGCTGAACACAAAGTGTCCTGTATACAGGAAAGTTTCGTGTTAACATTTAGATTGAATCCAATAGCTTCCCTTTCACACTCAGGTCATTTTTCACATCTGTTTGCATGAAAATTGCCACAGATAAGCTATCCTTATTTCCTGACACCACTTAAATTCCATTTGGGATGTCAGGGAGGCTTAGGTTTCAACAAGGCTTGGACAGAGTTTGTCTCTACATCAGGGGTGCTCACACTTTTTTGGCTCGAGAGCTACTTTGAAACCCAGCAAGGCCAGGAGATCTACCAGAGTTTTTTTTACAATGTTCGCACCATCATAACATATAACATTTATGTGTACAATGTATGTTGGTGTACCTTGAGCCCCACTGAGTATAACAGGACTTACTCCTGAGCAGACATGCCTAGGATTAGGCTGTGAGGCTGCAATCCTAGCCACACTTACCTGGGAGTAAGCCCCATTGAGTACAATGAGCCTTACTCCCGGCGTTTCCTCCCAGAGGCACCTGAAGGGGGGGGGGTCAGCACTCCACGATCTACTCATTTTGCCTCACGATCTACCGGTAGATCGCGATCCACCTATCGAGCACCCCTGCTCTACATGATGTTGGTCTGATTTATACCTTTCCCTAGAAAGACTTGGTGATTCATTTCTAAAACAAGAACTAGTACACAAGCTTTCCAGACTTCTGGCCTGAAAGTATTAGCATGCCTCCCAATGATGTGTGTGTTGGAACTGCTGAGGGAAAAGTAGTAGGCATGTGATGCAAAGCTTTATGCCCACAGCCAACATTCCTGCATCCCATAGCCAACTTCATCACTGAGCAAACCATTTCACTTGGCTGCACCCAGTAGCTCCTAGTTTCCAGGTGCACAATGATGGTGTTGAACATCACTGCCTGTATTCTGGGAATGCCAAGCTCCAAGCTGCATGGAGCTTGGCTTCAGAAGACTGTAAGCTGTGTGGCCACACAGACTCGCAACTTAAAGGAAACAGTGTCCACAGCACTACATTTGACAGCTGGTATAGTGTAGTAATTAAGAAGCCTCTTTTAGGGTAGCCACTACTACACCTCAGCTTCAATCACCATTAGTGTTATGGAGATAATACCAGCCTATTTTGCAAAACTATTGTACAAGTTATTGAGATAATGCATATGAAATGTTTTGAACACTTGAATTGCACTATATAATACATTTCTTATGGACTGATTAAATTTAATGTTGAGTATCACTTATAGGACTCTGAAACAAATCTCAACTACAGTATGCAGAATGCTTCAAGAAAAAAAAATTAGTCGTCTTTTAGTTTTTTATTTATTCAAACTATCTCCTGCCTTATCCATCACCTAAGGCAGATTAAAAAAATCTACAGACACTTTAAAGCACATATCACAGTTTCTCCCTGGGAGTTGTGGGCAGCTTTGGGAAGGGCCCATCATTCAGAAGTAGCTGCTTTCAACAGTCTGATGCTGCAGGCCCTCCTCGCTAAGGCTGAGTTGGTCACAGCACTGGCACTAGCAATATCTTTCTTCCACAAAGTGGAAGTGGCATTCTCACATTCTTCAAAGAGGTGACTCCCTTTGATGCCATCCTTCAGTGCTGCACAAGGCAGCAGGGCCTATGAGAGGGGGGTAAAGGGGGTAATTTGTACCCGGGCCCAGGGTTAAAAAGGGGGCCAAAGAGCCAAAGGAGGAAGCCCAGAAATTTCCTGGTATCTTATATTTTCCTATTGTACGTAAAGATTTTAGAGAGAGGAGTGTGTGTGGTTTTCTGTATTTCTGTATCTAGCTGCCAATGCCACATGGGGGTAGATCTGGGCTCCAAAGACTTTTCCTGCTGTCCCCATCCTTCCCTTCACCCTCTTTGGCCCCGCCCTGCCCCCATTCTGCTCACCTGTCACCACCCTTCCCCACTGTGTTTCACCCATCCGCCTTTACAAAGGGGCCCAAAAGAAATTTTGTACCCCCTGATAAAATTCCTCTAAGAGACCCTGAAGGCAGCATCTCCAGTCCACATACCTTTTCTCGAACACAGCTGCTGATGAAGACCAACCTAGATTTTCTGGTTCTCAGAGGGTGGGGTCACTAGTCCAACTCACTCAGCACCTCTCAGCTCCTTGGCTTACCACTGGCTTAGTCACAGCAGTAGAAGGTATGGTGAAGGTTGATATCAGCTGACATGTTTAAAGCTCTTTTCCCAATTCTCTGTTGTTCTGACTGATTACTGCTGGTATTGTTTCTGCTGCTGCTTCTATCGGCAAAGGCACACATCCTTCCATACATTTTTTGTTTAGGTAATATTCTGTTGTCTTACATTTTTATCCCCTGTTATTACCTTTACTTTATGAACATCTAAGAATTTCTCAAAATTATTTTTAAGATAACTTTTTCTATTGCTTTATAATTTGCTTAGGATAATATTCTTCAAACCATTATACAACATTGACCTATAAAAGCAATATTTCAATTTGCTTCTTAATTGTGGAGAGATTGTCCATTGCCCTATTTGATTCTAGCTTGCCATATATTTATCTATTATTAGCAAGAAATTTTATCCCACATAATGTGAGCATCTATGTCACACAGAGCTCATGCTTATGAAAAGTAATTAGCAGTTAATGAAAACAATGGGCTCATTAAGAAAGGAAAAACTCACAGGAAAAGAGACAGCATGCAAAGCAAGGCCCTGAAGACTATTATGTCAATGGTGAAGTTTTTTTTCTTTAATTATGCAGTACAATTGTGAAAGCTGCAGATAAATATTTGAATTAGGGCAGAAGTGTATGTAGCAATTTTCAGTGCATCTATCTTCATGATATCTTTATCAATCAGCACTTATATACATGGACGGTATATAAAATGTATATGAATTTGATAAGCTGTCTTTGATCTTGGCCTATTTCAGTCTTAACATTGATCCATAAAACATTTGCTGAAATGCATCCAAGACAACTCTTGTTAAGCAGTTCTTAAAATATTTGCATCCTCTATTTCAAGATAGCACAGCACACATGCATCATGCTTTCTGATGTCACATAACTAACCTTTTGACAAAATACTCTCATGACTTAGGGCCCAATCCTATGCAGTTCGTGCCAGCTCACTGCTGGCATGCACTGTTGTAAACATGCCATAAGGCACGTTTGCAGCCCTCAGCGCCGGTGGAGCACTGGAGCTCTGCCACTTGGCAGTCGCACGGACTGCCAGGCAGCAGAAAGGTAGGTAGGGGCGTGGGGGGGCAGTGAGTAGGCATTCCAGGGTAGGGAGGCAGAGGGAAGGCAGAGAGAGGTTGGGTAGGAGGTGTGCCAGGGCAGAACCAGTGGAGCTTTGCTTCACCGGATCCTGAGCCTCTGTTTTGGCCGCCTGCCCAGCACAGAGGCTCTTAATTCTATGCCAACTCTTGGGTTGCTGTAGAATTGAGTAGTCCCATTGTGGGGCTACTTGCCTTACCTGGGGAAGGGGATGAAAGTCCCCAAGGAGGCAGCGGTGGCTGCCTGGGGTGTGCTCGATGCAGCGGCAGCCATTTTCAGCACTGCTGCAGTCCCGCACACCGGGCAACTCAGGATTCAGCTGCCCCTCTCCTGCTGCCACTGAGGGAGGATGAGGGTGGTCTGTAGCCATCAAGAACTTAGGAGCTTTAACAGTCAGTTCTCCCTAACCCACTAGGGTTAGGTTCTTAGAAAACCTAATGAATACCGAATTAGCAGATACTGAATCATTAAGCCTAGGGGGAAAATGGGGTTAGGTTCCAGGGGACTCTTTTTGCCATACACTCTATGAACTTTGTGAACATGAATCTTAACTTGAAGTCTGTGGGGCTAAGTGATAGCAAGGGCTCATCCACATCTCCGATGCTTCCTTTTCTGTACTGGCTACCCTTGATGCTCATGGTTGTGACAATGGTGATGGCAGTTTCTCTGTGCTGCTATCCTTTGACTCATTGAAGGTTGCTGGCCCAACCATGAGGCTGCAGAGATTAGCATTGGGGAGGGGGTTGCTCCACCCATCCTTCTCCTCCACCTGTTTCTTGGTTCATACCCTTGGCTTGCCCTAGCCCTGGAGCAATCCTCAGGTAGCCTTCCAGAGACCTCTCATCATTGGCTTCTCATCATTGCCAGGATCAACTGAAGTTCCAGTTCAACTGGAATCCCCAAGATTATGCCCAAGATGGCCAGGCAAGTCTGGAAGTGGACACAAATGTGTCCGACAATGCTGTTTGATGCAGCACTAGCACATTATTAGTGTTTAACAAGAACTTAGTTGCAGATAACAAGAGATGGTGGCAATTCTACCCTTCGCAGATAAGCAAATTTGAAGTTAAAGAATTTGCATATAAAGAGAGAATGGACTTTGTAAGGATGACAGAGTCTCTGCTGTCCTACTTTGGCATATGACTTCAAGGAAGCTTGCTCATCTGATGTGACTCCTGTCCTTTTATATGTCTTCTTTAAGCAGAGCTGTGTTATGGAGCACATAGCACCATATCATATCTTAACACTGATATCTCAGTGCATTCACTTTGGTTCAGGAGGCTTGCACTTTATCCAGCGCCAGTGGCATAACTAGGAATCGTGTCACCCAGTGCGGGAGGCCTGCGCATCACCCCATGCAGTGGGCAGGGCAACGCACCAGGTGGTGGGCATGGTGATGTACCATTGCCCCGCCCCCACTGGTTTTTTGGCTGTACCTTTTATTAGAACACATATATTTCAATGTGGTTTGTTGCATTGCATTCTGCATGAAATTATGCATTGATTGATATATAACATGATGATCTTATTCCTCCAAATTCCAATTTTACTGATTTTGAAAACTTTTAGTCACAAACACACACACACCCCTGTGTCAACTTACTAACAACTTATTGCAGCAGTTCTCATACTCTTAGCACCGGGACCCACTTTTTAGAATGACAGTCTGTCCAGGACCCATTGGAAGTGATGTCATGGCCAGAAGCGACATCATCAAGCAAATTAAAATAAATAATTATAAATAATTAAATTAAAATAAAAGAAATAATTAAATAAGAGGGAGCCAGTCCTGTTCCACCAAGGGAATCTACTCTGAAGTAAGTCATATTGTGGTCAATGGGGCTTACTCTCAGGAAAGTGTGGGTAGGATTGCAGCCTGTGAGCCCACTCCTATGCATGTCTACTCTGAAGTCAGTCCCATAGTGGTCAATGGAGCTTACTCTGTAGTCTGCCTGCAATAACCCCCCCCCCAAAAAAAAGAATCAGTGAGATTTCCAGCCCTCCCCAGTGCCCAGTTTAAAGTTCTTCTTTTTCAGGCATATCAATACAAAGACCCACCTGGCTTTTCAAGTGCAAAATAGAAAATTTCCCCTTACCAGTTGAATCCTCTTTTTGGTTCTTTTTTGAGGGGGAGGCTGCCTTCTGGAGCTACCTTCTGGAGCAGCTCCATCGGATTGGGAGCATTCTGGTGTCCTCACATTTCCCTTTGCCTAGCCTGACCACCAGCCAAGGCTCATCTGCTACTTGCATGTGAACGAGACCGTGAGGCTGCTTTGCTTTCCATAGAGCTCAATAGGGCAGCTGGGAGGCAGGACCTCCTTCTCGGTTGTTTTTGGGGGCTGCATTCATTGGATCAGGACCACTTAGGTGTCGTTGGATTCCTCTCAGCCTGCCCTTTCCGACAGACTATGGCAAATGCGCCTACTTGCAAGTAAACGCATGATATGTCTCACTTTCACTTTCCATAGGGATCCATTCATTTTTTCTTTCCGGTATTTTGGCCACAACTTTTGAAAGAAAGGAGCTATTTTAATTCTGTTTTTTGCATTGCGTTTTGCTGGACATTCCACATCCAATGGTGTATGGCATGACATGGTAGCTCCTAAAGCTGCGATGTTAGCACGTCACACACACCCCCGTGCGTCACCTGGTGCAGCCTGCACTCCCTGCACCTCCCTAGCGATGCCACTGTCCAGCGCAGGATTGTGGCCAGCAGCAGCTTAGCCAGAGGCAAGGGGAAACTTTTCCCCTTACCCCTGGGTAAGGGCTGCTGGCCCCAATAGGTCTCCTCAGACTTGCGCAACCTCCTGAGGTGGCACAAGTCCGAGGAGAGTGGAGTGGCTTGAAGCTGCTCCATTCTCACCAGGGACAGGGTTGGGATCTGGCATAATTGCTGGATCCCAGTCCGGCCTCCAGCTCCCCACATGCCAGCCCCCAGGGCCACCCATTACCCTCTCTCCCCCTGCCCAGGAACACCTCCTTCCTTCCCTCCCTCTTTCCACCTCCCCCACGCCTACCTGTAACCCTTGCGTCGGCTCATTCGAGCCAATGCAAGGAGCTGGAAGGAAGCCAGCACAGAGGCCTCCATTGACCTCCATAGGCCGACGCTTCTGGGAGTGCTGGCCTGGCTTCCTCCCAAGGAGACACGTGTTTACAGCACGTTTGCGACCCTCCCAGGCCAGCCCAAGGGACTTGGGCCAGCCAAACGCAAGGTTTGAATTGCACCCTATGGGTCCAATCCTAGGCTAGGCCAGCGCTGGCACTGGGTGTTGGAAACATGCTGTAAGTCACATCTGTGACACCCTGCATGGAGTCAACACTAGAGTCATCCCAGTGCTGGCTGGACACTGCCCAGACCTAGGTGATAGCTCTGGGTGGTGGTGAGGGCCTCAGGGATGGGGGAGAGTGAGGGGAAGAATCATGGCAGGAGAAGGGTGGGACCTGCAGAGCCCAAAATAGCTGGTGCAGACTTGAGAAGGTGCATTGCGAAGCTTGGGGCTTTCTTCAGGGGAAGGGAGTGGAAGTCCCCTGAGGAGACCTCTGGTGGCCTTTGCAGTGCCACTGGATATAGCGGTAGCTGTTTTGTTGCAGCTCACACCCAGCAGAGGTTGCGGCTTTAGGATTGGGCTGCCTGTGAGTTGGGTTTCCCTCTTCTTTTTTTATTTTTTGTTTTAATTAAACTTGTTGGCTTTGAGCCTCGCTCTTTGTCAAGAACTTGCATTGATGTGTGAATCACTAGCTGTTTGCTGTCTGACACATCTGACTCTGTTGAAAAATTAATGCATGCAAGTTGTCAGGAAAGTAGAACTGGACAAATCAAATGAACAGATGCTGTCTCTGGACCCTGAACTAGATTTCTACATGGATGATAAACTACACTGGAGACAAGTGTCTACTGATTCTGCAGCTGATTCTCTTTTTTTCTAACTTAGATTTCCCTTTTGAAAGATAGATGGGATATTAACTCTATGAGAATTAACCAAGGACAAGTCTTTGTTTTTCTATTCTTTGTGCAATCAGCTCAGAGATAAAACAGCTTTCATACATATCGAATTAGGTTAAAACGCCTGCACTGAAAAGAAAAGCCATTGAAATAGAAAGGGCATTGATGGCCTGCATTAGAACAGCCCTGTGCAAGCATCCACTCAGGGACCTCTCTGATTTTCTTGTCCCAGCACACTGTCCCATTTTGCCCTGCACGGAACATTATGCCCAAAGATCCCCTGCATGGCAGGAGAGGCTTATCAGGGAGAGTGGCTGGCTCCAGTGCTGTGTTGTTTATTTATTCCTATATTTAAAAGCTTTAAGAACATAAGAACACAAGAAGAGCCCCGCTGGGTCAGGCCGAAGGCCCATCTAGTCTAGCTTTCTGTATCTCACAGTGGCCCACCAAATGCCTGAAGGAGCACACAAGACAACAGACACAACCTGCATCCTGCTGCCTTCTGCTGCATCTGACAATCAGAGGCAGTCTGCCTCTAAAACCAAGAGCTTGCACATACCTACTATGACTTGTAACCCATTATGAACTTTTCCTCCAGAAATTTGTCCAATCCCCTCTTAAAGGCATCCAGGCAAGATGCCATCACTACTTCCCATGGTGAAGAGTTGCACAGACAAATTACATGCTGGGTAAAGAAATATTTTCTTCTGTCTGTCCTAGCTCTCCCAACACTCAATTTTAGTGGCTGTCCCCTGGTTCTGGTGTTATATGAAAGGGAAAAGAGCGTCTCTCTATCCACTCTGTCCATCCCCTGCATAATTTTGTATGTCTCAGCAGTGGCATCACTAGGATTCACATCACCTGGTGCGGGTGGCCTGTGTGTCACCCCATGCAGTGGGTGGGGCAACACCCCAGGTGGTGGGCATGGTGATGTACCATCGCTCTGCCCCCCACTGGTTTTTTGGCTGTACCTTTTGATAGAACACATATATTTCAATGTGGTTTGTTTCATTGCATTCTGCATGAAATTACGCATTGATTGATATATAACATGATGGTATTATTCCTCCAAACTCTGATTTTAGTGATTTTGAAAACTTGTAGAGTCTCACACACACACACACACACCCCATGTCAACTTACTAACACCTTATTGCAGCAGATCTCAAACTTTTAGCACCGGAACTCACTTTTTAGAATGACAATCTGTCCAGGACCCATTGGAAGTGATGTCATGACCAGAAGTGACATCATCAAGCAAAATAAAATAAATAATTATAAATAATTAAATTAAAATAAAAGAAATAATTAAACAAGGGGGAGCTAGCACTGTTCCACCAAGTGAATTTTCTCTGAAGTCTGCCTGCAATAACATCCCCCCAAAAGACTCAATGAGATTTTCAGCCCTCCTCAGTGCCCAGTTTAAAGTTCTTCTATTTCAGGCATATCAAGATAAAGACCCTCCTGACTTTACAAGTGCAAAATAGAAAACATTCCCCTTACCAGTTCAAGCCTCTTTTTTTGTCCTTTTTAGTGGGGGGGGGGAGGCTGCCTTCTGGAGCATTTGTTGAGCTCCAGTTCCATCGGATCGGGACCATTCTGGTGTCCTCACATTCCCCTTTGCCTGGCCTGATCACAAGCCAAGGCACATCTGCCTACTCGCAAGTAAATGCAACTGTGTGGCTTAGCTTTGCTTTTGATAGGGCTCAATACATTTGCAGCTGGGAGGGAGGGACCTCATTCTCGGGTGCTTTTGGGGGATGCATTCATTGGATCAGGGCCATTCTGATGTTGTTGGATTCCTCTCAGCCTGCCCTTTCTGATGGACTAAGGCAAGTCCGCCTACTCGTGAGTAAATGCACAATATGGCTCAGTTTCACTTTCCATAGGGCTCCATGCATTTTTTGGTAACTTTTGAAGGAAAGGAGCTATTTCACTGCATTACATTCCACTGGAAATTCCTCATCCAATGGTGTATGGCATGATGGGGTTGCTCCTAAAACCGTGATTTTAGTGTGTCATGCCCCCAATGCGCGTCACCCCCTCTTGTGCGTCACCTGGTGCGGCCCGTACCCCCCGCACCCTCCTAGTGACACCACTGTGTCCTCCCTCAGGCACCTCTTTTCTACACTGAAAAGCCCCCAATGCTGTAGCCTTTCCTCATAAGGGAGGTGCCCCAGCCGAGCAATCATTTTGGTTGCTCTTTTGCACCTTTTCCATCTCCACTATATCCTTTCTGAGATGTGGCAACCAGAACTGGACACAATACTCCAAGTGTGGCCTTACCATCAATTTGTACTTTTTTTGTACAAAGTACAATTTGTACTTTCTTTGACCAGGTTCTTTATAGCCCTCTTTTCCAAGATGTAGGAAGAAAAAATTATCTGGTGTGCTCCCTGGGGCATTTGGTGGGCCGCTGTGAGATACAGGAAGCTGGACTAGATGGGCCTATGGCCTGATCCAGTGGGGCTGTTCTTATGTTCTTATGTAAAATTCAGAAACAACATACCTCCCATGCCCTTTCCAATTATAATCAAGTTTAGATTCACAAATTATAAATCAACAGCTAACAGACCTTTGGAATTATTATTATTATTATTATTATTATTATTATTATTATTATTATTATTATTATTAGAAGAAGAAGAAGAAGAAGAAGAAGAAGAAGAAGAAGAATTTATATCCTGCCTTTCTTCCACATTCAAGGCAACTTATAACATAAAACCAATAAAAATAAATTAAAAGAATACTAAAAACATAAGCATAAAAACAGTTAAAACATTAAAACAGAACAAACAACCAGGATCACACAACTATTAAAATCCATCTTATTAAAAATGGCAGCCCAAGACATCAATCAAATGTCTTACTGAATAAAAAGGTCTTGCGGTTCCACTGAAATATCTTCAGAGAGGGAGCCATTCTTAATTATAGAGGAAGGGAATTCCATAAACAGGGAGCCACCACCAAGAAGGCCTATTTCTAGTTGCCGTCCCCCTCACCTCTGCTGGTGACGGAGTCGTCAGAAGGGCCCCCTCTGTGGATGGGTGGAATTATATGGAAGAAGGCAGTCATAAGAACATAAGAACATAAGAACAGCCCCACTGGATCAGACCATAGGCCCATCTAGTCCAGCTTCCTGTATCTCACAGCGGCCCACCAAATGCCCCAGGGAGCACACCAGATAACAAGAGACCTCATCCTGGTGCTCTCCCCTACATCTGGCATTCTGACTTAACCCATTCCTAAAATCAGGAGGTTGCGCATACACATCATGGCTTGTACCCCATAATGGATTTTTCCTCCAGAAACTCATCCAATCCCCTTTTAAAGGCGTCTAGGCTAGACGCCAGCACCACATCCTGTGGCAAGGAGTTCCACAGACCGACCACGCGCTGAGTAAAGAAATATTTTCTTTTGTCTGTCCTAACCCGCCCAACACTCAATTTTAGTGGATGTCCCCTGGTTCTGGTATTATGTGAGAGTGTAAAGAGCATCTCCCTATCCACTCTGTCCATCCCCTGCATAATTTTGTATGTCTCAATCATGTCCCCCCTCAAGCGTCTCTTTTCTAGGCTGAAGAGGCCCAAACGCTGTAGCCTTTCCTCATAAGGAAGGTGCCCCAGCCCCGTAATCATCTTAGTCGCTCTCTTTTGCACCTTTTCCATTTCCACTATGTCTTTTTTGAGATGCGGCGACCAGAACTGGACACAATACTCCAGGTGTGGCCTTACCATCGATTTGTACAACGGCATTATAATACTAGCCGTTTTGTTCTCAATACCCTTCCTAATGATCCCAAGCATAGAATTGGCCTTCTTCACTGCCGCCGCACATTGGGTCGACACTTTCATCGACCTGTCCACCACCACCCCAAGATCTCTCTCCTGATCTGTCACAGACAGCTCAGAACCCATCAGCCTATATCTAAAGTTTTGATTTTTTGCCCCAATGTGCATGACTTTACATTTACTGACATTGAAGCGCATCTGCCATTTTGCTGCCCATTCTGCCAGTCTGGAGAGATCCTTCTGGAGCTCCTCACAATCACTTCTGGTCTTTACCACTCGGAAAAGTTTGGTGTCGTCTGCAAACTTAGCCACTTCACTGCTCAACCCTGTCTCCAGGTCATTTATGAAGAGGTTGAAAAGCACCGGTCCCAGGACAGATCCTTGGGGCACACCGCTTTTCACCTCTCTCCATTGTGAAAATTGCCCATTGACACCCACTCTCTGCTTCCTGGCCTCCAACCAGTTCTCAATCCACGAGAGGACCTGTCCTCTAATTCCCTGACTGTGGAGTTTTTTCAGTAGCCTTTGGTGAGGGACCGTGTCAAACGCCTTCTGAAAGTCCAGATATATAATGTCCACGGGTTCTCCCGCATCCACATGCCTGTTGACCCTCAAATACCCAGGTCCTGAGCTAGGTTTTGCTTCCTCTAGAACAGGGGTGCCCAAACCCTGGCCCGGGGGCCACTTACGGCCCTCGGAAGCTCCCAATCAGGCCCTTGGGGAGCCCCCAGTCTCCAAAGAGCCTCTGGCCCTCCGGAGAGTTGCTGGAGCCCATGCTGTACTGACACAACTGCTCTCAGCAAGAGGACAACTGTTCGATCTCTCATCTGAGCTGTGGGACGAGGGCTCCCTCCCCTACTTGCTGTTTCACGTCTGTGATGCAGCAGTAGCAGTAGCAGCTAAGGAAAGGCTGGCCTTGCTTTGTGCAAGGTCTTTTATGGACCTTGAGCTATTCTAAGACCTTCATTCATTCATATAGGTTCCATCTCTAACATATTCATTTATGTAAATTTATTCAAATTTTAAATTGTAAATTAATTCTTTCTTTCCCAGCCCCTGACACAGTGTCAGAGAGATGATGTGGCCCTCCTGCTAAAATGTTTGGACACCCTGCTCTAGAAAAAGAAGAGAAAGAAGTTCTGTTTTCCACTCAGCCTTCTCAGGGAAGGGATTGTATTGGCAATCTTCAGTCTCGAAAGACTATGGTATCGCGCTCTGAAAGGTGGTTCTGGCACAGCGTCTAGTATGGCTGAAAAGGCCAATCTGGGAGTGACAATCCCTTCCACACCGGGAGCAAGTGCAGTCTGTCCCTGGTCTGTCTCCCTGGCTATGGGCCTTCCTTCTTTGCCTCTTTGCCTCAGACTGCTGGCCAAGTGTCTCTTCAAACTGGGAAAGGCCATGTTGCACAGCCTGCCTCCAAGCAGAACGCTCAGAGGCCAGGGTTTTCCACTTTTTGAGGTCCACTCCTAAGGCCTTCAGATCCCTCTTGCAGATGTCCTTGTATCGCAGCTGTGGTCTACCTGTAGGGCGCTTTCCTTGCACGAGTTCACCATAGAGGAGATCCTTTGGGATCCGGCCATCATCCATTCTCACGAAATGACCAAGCCAACGCAGGCGTCTCTGTTTCAGCAGTGCATACATGCTAGGAATTCCAGCACGGTCCAGGACTGTGTTGTTAGGAACTTTGTCCTGCCAGGTGATGCCGAGAATGCGTCGGAGGCAGCGCATGTGGAAAGCGTTCAGTTTCCTCTCCTGTTGTGAGCGGAGAGTCCATGACTCGCTGCAGTACAGAAGTGTACTCAGGACGCAAGCTCTGTAGACCTGGATCTTGGTATGTTCTGTCAGCTTCTTGTTGGGCCAGACTCTCTTTGTGAGTCTGGAAAACGTGGTAGCTGCTTTACCGATGCGTTTGTTTAGCTCAGTATCGAGAGAAAGAGTGTCGGAGATCATTGAGCCAAGGTACACAAAGTCATGGACAACCTCCAGTTCATGCTCAGAGATTGTAATGCAGGGAGGTGAGTCCACATCCTGAACCATGACCTGTGTTTTCTTCAGGCTGATTGTCAGTCCAAAATCATAAGAACATAAGAACATAAGAACAGCCCCACTGGATCAGGCCATAGGCCCATCTAGTCCAGCTTCCTGTATCTCACAGCGGCCCACCAAATGCCCCAGGGAGCACACCAGATAACAAGAGACCTCATCCTGGTGCCCTCCCCTACATCTGGCATTCTGACTTAACCCATTTCTAAAATCAGGAGGTTGCGCATACACATCATGGCTTGTACCCCATAATGGATTTTTCCTCCAGAAACTCGTCCAATCCCCTTTTAAAGGCATCTAGGCTAGACGCCAGCACCACATCCTGTGGCAAGGAGTTCCACAGACCGACCACGCGCTGAGTAAAGAAATATTTTCTTTTGTCTGTCCTAACCCGCCCAACACTCAATTTTAATGGATGTCCCCTGGTTCTGGTATTATGTGAGAGTGTAAAGAGCATCTCCCTATCCACTCTGTCCATCCCCTGCATAATTTTGTATGTCTCAATCATGTCCCCCCTCAAGCGTCTCTTTTCTAGGCTGAAGAGGCCCAAACGCCGTAGCCTTTCCTCATAAGGAAGGTGCCCCAGCCCCGTAATCATCTTAGTCGCTCTCTTTTGCACCTTTTCCATTTCCACTATGTCTTTCTTGAGATGCGGCGACCAGAACTGGACACAATACTCCAGGTGTGGCCTTACCATCGATTTGTACAACGGCATTATAATACTAACCGTTTTGTTCTCAATACCCTTCCTAATGATCCCAAGCATAGAATTGGCCTTCTTCACTGCCGCCGCACATTGGGTCGACACTTTCATCGACCTGTCCACCACCACCCCAAGATCTCTCTCCTGATCTGTCACAGACAGCTCAGAACCCATCAGCCTATATCTAAAGTTTTGATTTTTTGCCCCAATGTGCATGACTTTACACTTACTGACATTGAAGCGCATCTGCCATTTTGCTGCCCATTCTGCCAGTCTGGAGAGATCCTTCTGGAGCTCCTCACAATCACTTCTGGTCTTTACCACTCGGAAAAGTTTGGTGTCGTCTGCAAACTTTGCCACTTCACTGCTCAACCCTGTCTCCAGGTCATTTATGAAGAGGTTGAAAAGCACCGGTCCCAGGACAGATCCTTGGGGCACACCGCTTTTCACCTCTCTCCATTGTGAAAATTGCCCATTGACACCCACTCTCTGCTTCCTGGCCTCCAACCAGTTCTCAATCCACGAGAGGACCTGTCCTCTAATTCCCTGACTGTGGAGTTTTTTCAGTAGCCTTTGGTGAGGGACCGTGTCAAATGCCTTCTGAAAGTCCAGATATATAATGTCCACGGGTTCTCCCGCATCCACATGCCTGTTGACCTTTTCAAAGAATTCTATAAGGTTCGTGAGGCAAGACTTACCCTTACAGAAGCCATGCTGACTCTCCCTCAGCAAGGCCTGTTCGTCTATGTGTTTTGAGATCCTATCTTTGATGAAGCATTCCACCATCTTACCCGGTATGGATGTTAGGCTGACCGGCCTATAGTTTCCCGGGTCCCCCCTCTTTCCCTTTTTAAAAATAGGCGTGACATTTGCTATCCTCCAATCTACTGGCACCGTGGCCGTTTTGAGGGACAAGTTGCATACCTTAGTCAAGAGATCTGCAACTTCATTCTTCAATTCCTTAATAACCCTTGGGTGTATGCCATCAGGGCCCGGTGACTTATTGATCTTTAATTTATCAATGAGGTCTGAAACATCTTCTCTTTTAACCTCTATCTGACTTAACTCCTCGGTCAGGAGGGGCCGTTCGGGCAGCTGTATCTGCCCGAGGTCTTCTGCCGTGAAGACAGATGCAAAGAACTCATTTAATTTCTCTGCCATCTCTAAGTCTCCTTTTATCTCCCCTTTCCCTCCCTCACCATCCAGAGGGCCAACCGCTTCTCTGGCGGGTTTCCTGCTTCTAACATATTTGAAGAAGCTTTTATTATTCCCCTTAATGTTGCTGGCCATGTGTTCCTCATAGTCTCGCTTGGCCTCCCCTATCACCTTCTTACATTTCTTTTGCCACAGTTTATGTTCCTTTTTATTCTCTTCATTAGGGCAAGACTTCCATTTACGGAAGGAAGCTTCCTTGCCCTTCACAGCCTCTCTAACTTGGCTGGTTAGCCATGCGGGCACTCTCCTGGATTTAGTGGAACCCTTCTTTCTTTGCGGTATACACCTCTGCTGGGCCTCTATTACTGTTGTTTTAAGCAGCCTCCATGCACTCTGGAGAGACTGGACTCTTTTTACCCTCCCTTTCAACCTCCTTCTAACCAGCCTCCTCATTTGAGGGAAGTCCGCCCGTCGGAAGTCAAGGGTTTTTGTTAGAGATTTGCCTGGTATTTTTCCCCCAACGTGCACGTCAAAACGGATTGCAGCATGATCACTGTTCCCCAATGGCTCAGTAACGTTTACATCTCTAACCAGGTCCTGCGTACCGCACAAAATTAAATCCAGAGTCACCTGTCCTCTGGTGGGCTCCGTGACTAGCTGATCTAAGCCACAGTCATTTAGCACGTCAAGAAATCCGGTTTCCTTATCGTGACCAGAACACAAATTGACCCAGTCAATATGAGGATAATTGAAGTCCCCCATGATTACAACCCTGTCCTTCCTTGTCACCTCCCTGATCTGTTTCCTCATTTCAAGGTCCCCATCAGATTTCTGGTCTGGAGGACGATAGCACGCCCCCAGTATTACATCGCTGCACAAGCTTGGTAATTTAACCCACAGAGATTCTACGGTGGAGTCGGACCCACCTTCAATCTCTACTTTGGTGGATTCTATCCCTTCCTTAACATAGAGGGCCACCCCACCTCCAACACGCCCCTGCCTGTCCCTCCTGTAGAGTTTATAGCCCGGGATTGCGGTATCCCACTGATTCTCCGCATTCCACCAGGTTTCCGTTACGCCCACTATGTCAATATTTTCCCTTGTCACCAGACATTCCAGTTCTCCCACCTTTGCTCGTAGACTTCGGGCATTCGCATAAAAGCATTTATACACGGAATGCCCCAGGATGGGCTGCTTATTCGCTCCTTTGTCCCCGCATCCTCTCATTGTGCCAAACCGTCTATCACATCCCATCACCCTACCTTTCCCAATTTCTTCTCCTACTCTGCCTTTGTCTTGTTGTTCTCTAACCTCCCCATCCTCATCCCATAGGGATGAGGAGTCCCGAACCGGATGCCCCTCGGCTCCTGTCGGCCTTCCCCCAGGGATCAGTTTAAAAGCTGCTCTGCCACCTTTTTAATGTTATGCGCCAGCAGTCTGGTTCCATTCTGGTTCAAATGGAGCCCGTCCCTCTTGTACAGGCCCCGCTTGTCCCAAAACGTTCCCCAGTGCCTAACAAATCTAAACCCCTCCTCCCTACACCACCGTCTCATCCACGCATTGAGACCCCTGATCTCCGCCTGCCTAGCTGGCCCTGCGCGTGGAACAGGTAGCACTTCAGAGAACGCTACCTTTGAGGTCCTGGCTTTCAGCTTCCTGCCTAATCTTGGCAGGCCTTGCTAAAACGATCCATGAGCTGCTGGAGATCTTTGGCAAAGCTCTTCAACCTCTCCAGACTGAGAGCAAAGTCCAAAGTCCAGCTGAAATGTCTTCGTGACTTCCTCTTTGCCGATGATGCAGCTGTCACTACCCACTCTGGGAAGGGATACTCCAGGCAGTAAAGGCCCTGCTCCTTGCCCACCTGAAGTGTTCTCTTTGTATCAGTAGGGCATTCTGTTCAAGGTCACATTCACAAACGGTTCGTGGTCACAAAAGAAAAGGCTTTCACTAAGGGCAGCCTCCAAGGCCCAGTGTGAATGCAGAACATCCCCATCCAGCACTTTGCTTTCTGTCAAAATCAACCATTTAACTCAGTGGAACTTCCTTCTGAATAAATATGTATAGAATCAGGTGGTCAGTGCAATATTTTTCATACCAGATTAACAGCACATAATACTTTGCATGTAAATCCCAGAAGAAAATCTCAGAAGTAAATCCCATTTAATTCAATAGGATTTACCCCAAGTAGTGGTGTGTGCCTTAAAAATGTTTGGAGTTATCCTTCTCAAATATGCACTGTGGTCTATAATATCATGATCTATAACAGTGTGTTCCGAAAGTTCTACTCTAAGTATTTGTGGGGGGGGGGGGGGGCAAAAACACAATCGGGACTATTGTGTTGCTGCTGGGGACGGAGTGGTTTTTACAATATACCTGGAGGTTGCTATGGCACTCCAGAGGGTCTAGGGAATCTGCAACCCCCTCTGCAGCCCTTCCTGAGGGACTTTGAAACCCTGTTAAGTAGGAAAGGAAGGCAGAAACACAATTGGGATGACCTTGTTGCTGCTATGGCTCTCTGGAGGGTCTGCAGAGCCTGTGACCCCTTCTACAGCCCTAAGACCTGGTAAAAGCAAAAACAAAAACAAAAACTTTCTATTTTCATTGTGAAGCCAGAAGTGGGGTTTTTTTCCCCTTCTTCACAGGATTTTGATGGTGCTTGGAGGGCTGCAGAGGGAGTTGCGAGCTCCCCAGGCCCTCCAGATAGCCACTGCAACCCCCAGGTAAGTTGCAGAACCCACTCCCTCCCCGGCAGCAGCACAATTGTCCTGACTGTGTTGCTGTCAATTTCCTTAAAGAGACACCTTTTCTGGTTCCCCTGGTGGGTTGAAACCCACCAGTTTGGGAACCACTGATCTAGAATATAGCAGAAATTTATGTGGGGAAATGTTTATGTGGGGAAACCCTGGTGCACAGTCAGCATTGGCTATTAGGAAGCTTCTCCAGGTATGGCGACCTCACTTTCTCTGAGGTAGGAGTCGTCACATTGATTGTCTCAAGAAAAAGGAAATGGCTCATGCATCTTTTGCACAATATAACAAATGTCCTTTTGCATTATAATTGAATGGTGATTGTTGTGTTCAATCAATGGGAAAGGTTAAAGGAGCTTCTCTGCCAGCATTTTTAATGGAGAAGTCGATTAAGATTCACTTTAATCATTCTGGCTGCCTTGGAATTAAAGCAACAAAGACCATCAATGGTACTATAATTACCAGTCCTTCTGTAGGTTTACACTGCTCTTTATGCAATAATAAATTTTCCTATAATGCACAATGTGACCAGGTTAACCTGCTTTGTTTGCAAAGCTAAATATTCCTCCTTAATTGTACTGTGGATGAGAAACTCTTGTGATTAAAATTATATCATTCAGTTGAATTATAAAAAAAGAACCCTCCACATAAACTGAATGAGCCAAATCAGCAGGGTACTGAGTGTTAAATGGTTTTAACACTGTGGCCTTAACCCCAGGACACGGGTGGCATATTTCACTTATTGAACATGGAGACCAGCATCTCTCGCAGGCAACTCTAAAGGGTCAAATATATTATTCTAATCCCTGTTCAAAACAGAGAAAAGGTTATTGTACAGAATAGTTTGGCACATTGCAATGAATGAAAAATTCACTTCAGGGAGATGGGTACAAATCTCTTCTAGACATGGCCTTTAAAATGCTGCCCAAATGGAATACTTAAGTGGCCCCTGGTAATTTTTTTTAAAAATCCTGAAATTGATCTCATTTATTAATTAGTCTGGACCTTTAAAGGTCTTACCATAAATAGCAGCAACATTTAAAAAAAATGTCTGTGTCAAATGGAAACCAAGACACAAACCAGGCCACACTGGGCATTATAGAAGTGTAAACATATCCTTCAGTCAAAATAGCCCTAAAACTTGCAAATAGCTTATCATTCCTATCAGTCTTATCATTTATTGAGAAATGTAGTTGACATGGTGTTCTGAATCTTCAGATAGGTTCCAAAGTATGCCTCTTGTCAAAGCTAGCTATAGATCCCTCATAAGAGGTAGGCGAGTAAGAGGGACCCAATTTTTTCATGACCCACTAGCCAAAGAGGGAGAGAGAGAGACAGAGAGAATCTTTTATTTAATAATAATAAATTATTAATTAAAAATAATTTGTGCCTTGTGCTCCCAAGGCTGCAAGAGACCTTACATATTGTGCGTGTGTAGAAATTTGCTAAACTCTCCCTAGAAATGATGATCAAGGACTGTTCCCCCAAAACTTTGCAGTCATTCCAGGGTACCCAGAAGGCTGAACTACAGAGCAGGTGTGCAATTAGAGACTTCCAGGCCACACTAAAAGGCTGAAACTGGGTTCACACATTATCTATGACAAGGGTGTCAAGCATAACATAACATAACATAAAGGGGGCCAGATGCGAACCCGCTGAAGCTTTTTATCCAGCCCTCGGGCTTTCAGCTGCTGAGCAGTGCTAAAATGTTACAGTTGAAAGGGCGGCCCACATGATACTTGGGTTCCCCCATATCTTGAAATATGATCAATATTTGTGTATTTTCTCTTCTGACATTTGTAGCTAATGTGTTCCAAAGTGAGAAAAAGTGTTTGTTTCTGGTTATGACCTGTTTAATGACATCACTTCCTACCTAATGACATCACTTCCAGCCCTCTGCAGGCATCATAAATGCCATTCAGTTCACTGTATGAAACAGGTTTGACATTCCTGATGTATGACATGCCAATTAGAAAATAGAAAAATGTGACTTTTTACTTTGGGGGCGGTAAGAAGACCAGATACCAGATAATGATTTTCTTCTGCAAACCAGGCAACGGTACTTGAAGTTTTAGTTGTTTTTTTAAATGTTCCAAAACATTTTGCAACCTACAAAAATCTGCTTGTGACAGTTTGGGAAACACAGTTTTAGAGAATGGTGATTGGCATATTTTGGTATGGAAATAATTGAATATGCACAGGATTTAAAAAATTCAAACAATGTAATTGCAGAACACGTGTAGAGTTTCTGATCTTCTGCAGGAGGACCTGTACAGGTTTCTGTACAGGTTTCTGACCTGTACAACAGGAGGAAAGTTGAGCAGGACACTGTGAGCAGCTTCATCTTCACAACCCCATGTGTGAGTCTAGTCAGGCGCTAAAGGGCTAAATAGGGAAGGGTGTCATTCTTATGCAGAAAGCTGGAATAAGAGTAGTAGTTAGCAGGGATGCGCTGAAGTCACTGTGCCTGAGATGCAAGTTGCCAACCCCCTGTCTCGACTTGCAAGTCAAAATGGGCGGCCACTGCCGCTCAGCCTGAGCAGCTTATGTCCTGAGCTGACTCATGTCCAAGTTATTATAAGAAATGAGTTGCAGCACAAGTCAGGCACAACTCTGCAGAGGTGCTGCTGGGGGGATTGGCATTCTTAGTTAACACTCCCCTGATGTTCCCATCCCATCTGCAGTCAACAATGTGCTGAAGTCCTTCACTTCAACCACCATTTTCATTTCCTTTATGTAAACAGAAGCTCTGCTGTTATTCAAGTGAGTGTAGCAATACAGAAAAACAATTGGTTCAATGCAAATTGAGCCACTTGGTCTGAAGACTTTCCTCTTCTGTTGCAAGGAAATGCCTCCCCCCTTGTTTCCTTGTCTCTTTTGTCCCCTTCCCTGGGCAAACTAACCGACCTTCCTCTCCAAACCAACCTACCCTCCTCTCACCATCTCTTCTGCTGCCGCTGGTCTGAACACCTGCTTCCAGATCACCCCAAGAGGTCTTCGGCATGATGCGGAAGTGGCAAAAGAAGTTAGTGGTTCAGCATAGTTGTGCAGTGTAGAAGTTAGTGGTGCCAGCAGAAAGGACCGTTCTGGTCTGCCAGAGCCAGTGGAACACCAAGAGCAGGTTAGGACTGTGCCGGACAGTGGAGAGGGGGAGAGGTGTAATGGGGTTGGGGTTGCAATGGGGGGGAATCAGGCCTGGGGGGGGGGTGGGTTTGCTGTCACTGGCACATGCTGTATTCTATTCCCTTTCCTGGGAGAGATCTGCCAACATGGATCCACTTGGACTTGTGCCAGCAATTTAGCAGGTGCAGGTCTGAGTAGACTTTGTTGCTGTGGTTGGGGCTTTTCTTGGGGCAAGGGGACAAATGTCTCCTTACCTCAGTGAGACCTCCAGATTGCAGGTTTCCCCCACAGGATGCATTGCGAGCTTCGCTGGCACCTCTGCATTTCACCACTGGTGAAATTTTGTTAGAATTCGGCTGTAAAACAAATCTGATAGTGGACAAATCATAAAAAATGAAACAAACCTTGTCCCCTGCCTTACACACTAACACAGAACTACTTTACATGTGCAAGTACCTCTCTTGATCTCTCATCGCTTGATTACTCTCAACGCTTGCAGTACATTGTGTTTTGTGAACTACCTTCATTGTTTTTGATGTGGTATTAAACCCCAACAGAACAGTCAGCATGTAAACGCTGAAAAAGAATTACTTGCTGTCTTGAGTGAATTGTGTCTTTCTTCCAGCATGAAGATCTAAGTGTTGGTCATTTTAACACTGCCAGCAAAGGTATAATTTATTTTTCACTGTCTAGCAGAGCAGATTGTAAGTCTTGTCACTAATTGCTATTCACATATTGCCATTCCAAGGCAAGTCTCCTTCAAATGTTGAAACCCTTCCATTTTAGTGGGTGTGGAGTCACACCAGCTTCTTGTTATAATGTACAAAATCAATCCTCAGTTATGAAAACATGACCCCTGAGATTTGATTCAATTTCATATTTTTCTTTCTTACATAAAACTTTATTCTAATGAAGAAAATGCAGGCGCTCCCACAAAGCTCCTTCCCTGTCACACATAGCACATTCCTGCCACGTAAATCCACTCCTGAGGGTTGGCGGACCATTCAGGATGGCACGCAGCACAGTGGAAGTGCCAGGGAAAAGGAAATTGGTAACAATCTCATTTGTGCAAAATCAACTTACGGTACAGTCCAGATATACCCTACAGTCATTTGCCTTAATATGTCAATTAAATTCTATAGCTATATGCAGGAAACCTTAATGACCCAATCCTATCCTCCACCAGTTTACACTATGTGCTGCCAGGGCATGCACTGGACTAGGTGGCCCAGGAGAAGTAAGTAAAAATACTTGGCCAACAATGGGTCACCTCGGAAATATTTATTTACTTTATTTATACCCGCATTTCTCCCTGAAGGGACCCAGCTATGTAGCTGATGTAAATCCAAGAAACCTCAGGGCAGTGGTGTCACCAGGGGGGGTGCAGGGGGTGCAGGCTGCACCGGGTGACGCGCAAGGGGGAGTGACGTGCACTGGGGGGGTGATCTGCTAAAATCACGGTGGTTAGGAATAATACCATCATGTTATATACCGATGGATGCGGAGTTTCCAGTGGAATGCAATAAAAAAAACCCAGAGTGAATATCTCCTTTCTATCAAAAGTTGTTGGCAAAAAACCAGAAAACAAAAAATGCTATATAAAAAATGCTATGAAATTTCACTTTCTCTATGGAAAGTGAAATGGAGCCGTATCGCGTGTTTACTCGCGAGTAGGAGAACTTGCATTAGAAATCCAACAACACTAGTTTGGCCCTGATTCAATGAATGTAGGCCTGAAAAAACACCCGAAAAGGAGGTTCCTCCCTCCAAGTTGGCAAATGTATTGAGCCCTATGGAAAGCGAAATTAAGCCACAGGGTCATGTTTACTCGCAAGTAAGCAAATGTGCCTTGGCTCCTGGGTAGGTCAGGCAAAGGGAAATGTGAGACCACCAGAATGGTCCTGATCTGATGGAACTGGAGCTCAACAAATGTTCCAGAAGGCAGCCCCCTCCTCCAGAAAGAATGAAACAAAGGGTACAGTGAAATTTTTTCTGTTTTAGGCTACAATTCTATCCACACTTTCTTGGAAGTGAGCCCCACTGACTATAATGGGACTTACTTCTGAGTAGACAGACATAGGATTGAGCTCTCAGACTTGTAAAGCCAGGTGGGTCCTGATAGTGATATGTTTGAAATATAAGAACTTAAATTGAACTACGTACTTGATAGGGCTAAAAATCTTACTGATTCTTTTTTGGGGAGGCGTGTTATTGCAGGCAGGCTACAGAGAAAATTCACTTGGTGAAACAGGGCTGGCTTCCCCTTATTTAATTATTTGTTTTACTTTAATTTATAATTTATTTTAATTTGCTTTATGATGTCACTTCTGGCCATGACATCACTTCCAGTGGATCCCAGTGCTAAAAAGTGGGTCCCAGTGCTAAAAGTTTGAGAATTGCTGCAATAAGGTGTTAGTAAGTTGACACCCTGGGGGGAGGTGACACCACTAGTGACCAAAATCACTCAAATCACAGTTTGTAAGGATAATACCATCATGTTATATATCAATCAATGCGTAATATCAAGCAGAATGCAAAGAAACAAACTGCATTGAAATATCTTTATTCTATCAAAAGGTACAGCCAAAAAACCAGTGGGGGCAGGGCAATGGTAGATTGCCCCACTGCATGGGGGTGATGCACTGGCCTCCCACACCAGGTGACACGAACCTTAGTGACACCACTGCCTCAGGGTATATGTTGGGATAGGAAAACAGGGATAGGATCTTAGCATGCTCTAATTCTTCCAAGATCCAACCCTTCCCACTCCTGAGCCGCTCCCACCTCCCACCTTGATTTTGGAAAAAGCATTTCCACTGCTACTGTATCTGCTTCAGTTCATACCTCAATGACCTACTAGTATCTTACTGATTCCTCGATGCAGGTGCTGGATTATCAGCTTGCTCTGAATGGGGTTGCACTCCCTCTGAAGGAGCAGGTCCGCAGCTTGGGGGTCCACCAGGACTCGCAGCTGCACCTGGGTTCCCAGGTGGCGGCTGTGGCTAGGGGGGCCTTTGCTCAGCTTCGGCTGGTGCGCCAGCTGCGTCCGTACTTGGATCGTGCAGACCTGGCCACGGCGATCCATGCCACGGTGACATCGAGGTTAGATTATTGTAACGCGCTTTATGTGGGACTGCCCCTGAAGACGGTTCGGAAACTGCAATTAGTGCAGAATGCAGCGGCCCGTGTGGTCACTGGAGCTAGGCGGTTTGACTCTGTCAGCCCGCTTCTCCGGGGGCTGCATTGGCTGCCCATTCGTTTCCGGGCCGAATTCAAGGTGCTGGTTTTGACCTTTAAAGCCCTATACTGCTCTGCGCCAGGTTATCTTAGAGATCGCCTACTTCCGCACAATCCGGCTCGTCCTCTCAGGTCATCAGAGAAGGTCTTTTTACAAGTGCCGCCGCCCAAGGAGGTTCGTGGGGCGGCGGCAAGCAATAGGGCCTTCTCAGTAGTGGCACCAACGTTATGGAACTCCCTTCCCCTTGACTTGAGAATGGCTCCCTGTCTTGAGACATTTCGGCCAGGCCTGAAGACTTGTTGTTTAATCAAGCCTTCGGACTTTATGGCCTTTTTAACATCTTTTATACATCTTTTAGTTGCTTTTTTACAGGCCTGATTCCTCTAAGAACTGCTGTTTTATGCTCTTTTATTCTGACTTTTATCTACTACTGTTTTTATGGGTTCTGCTAATGTGTTTTTTAATATGTTTTTATCTGTTGTGAAATTATGTTTTAATCTGTTTTATATGTTGTTAGCCGCCCTGGGTCCCTTTGGGGAGAAGGGCGGGATAAAAATAAAGTTTTATTATTATTATTATTATTATTATTATTATTATTATTATTATTATTATTATTATTATTCCTTTCTCATCATTGGCATAAAGAGTCTCCATCTCTTTTTTACATTGGTATTGTACTCACTATTTAGGATGGGTTACTAGGCCTAACTGAAAGAGAGCCTATACACCCTTTTACCCTGCCCTGCTCTTAGCAGCAATGGAGGCTTGGAATAATAATAATAATAATAATAATAATAATAATAATAATAATAATAATAATAATAATAATACAGGTACGTATTTATATACCGCCTTTCTTGATCTTTATTCAAGACTTTATTCAAGGCGGTTTATATAGGCAGGCTATTTAAATCCCTGTAGGGATTTTTACAATTGAAAGAAGGTTCTATCTTACAAGAACCACAACATTCAGATGTTTCTTTCTGATCTGGTTTCACATTCTGGCCTCCATCCTCCCATACTTAGAGCAGATGGAATAACTCGGCTCAGCTTGTCAGCTCCTTCAAGGTCGCACGGTGCCGGTGGCCTCGAACGGCGACCTTGTGGATGTTAACTTCAGGCAAATGGAGGCTCTACCCTCTAGACCAGACCTCCTGCCCAGGTGGAGGTGGAGGCAAAATTGCCTTTTGCACCAGCCAAAGTTCCTTTTCTTCTATAGTTGCTGGCCAGTTTCCATGATTGCTCAGGAACCAGTCCTGCCCTCCTCATGCTGCTGCTGAGAATGCCAGAAGAGCTCCCTTCACCCTGCTTGGGTGAAAGAAACAGTCCCATCTCTAACAGGCCCTGCACTCCCTTTCTTTGCTGCTGGTGTAGCATAGCCGGTGATTCCCAGACTTACCAGGGTCATGGCGCCTCTACGGTCTCTTCTTCCCGGCTCAGACGGGTGCTGCCATCTTGGATCATCTTGGATCATGTAAAATTTTGCATGATCCAAGATGACAGCACACAAATCTTGCAAGAGCTTCCACAATCTATGATGACAGTGCTCAAATTTTGCAAGACTTTGAGTGTTCCAAGATGGCAGAGCCTGGGAGATCCAGTAGGAGGGACCTTGGGCAAGTCACTCCTATGCAGCTTCAGCTGCATTAGAGCTATAAAAATAATACTTATCTTACAGAGCTGTTGTAGGGACAGCAACATCAAGATAATACATGTGAAGTACTTTGAACACTCAAACTGCTTTGCCCATTCAATGTGTTATATAAATGTTATCCATTATTTTATTTATGTGTTTATTTATTTAAAACATTTATACCCCGCCCTTCCAAAAACTCAAGGCACCTTACAAAACATAGGGCGCAATCCTATCCTGCGCTGGGACAGGCAAGCCAGGAGGCTTGTGCTGTATCCAGGGCAGGATTGTGGACAGAAGCAGCTTAGCCACTTTTCCCCTTACCCCTGGGTAAGGGCTGCTGGCCCTCTGGAGGTGGCACAAATCTGAGGAGAGTGTAGCGGCTTCTTACATAAAAGACGAGGAGTGTTTCACCCCTACCCACCCCCAAAAGCTAATGTAAATAAAAATGCTTTTAGGCCTTGCCAGAAACTTTCTATTGAAGGGGCAGATATTGAAAGAACTGTTTTTATCAAACAGGTCCAAATTAGCCACTGTGCCTTGAGGATAGCTTGCTCCCACCTCTACTGCTCCATTATATGGCTGTTTGCCTTCAACCTCCTCCCCCCATGCAGAATGCCAAATGTGTGTTTAGTGAAAGGAGGGCTTGGGCTCCTTTCACATGGCCTGGATTTCTGACATTACCTTAACAATGCAGGAAGCCGATGTGCTGAACTGGCTGCTGCACTGCAAAGGCAATGTGAAAACAAGCCCCTAGTTTCCATTTGAGAACATAGTCTTGTTTTTAACCCAGTCCACGCTCAAATGTGAGCTGAAAAGTGCACTGAAATGTTTCTAAAGTGCATATACATCTATATGAATCACCACACAGAGATGTCTTCAAATTGAGCAGATTGTATGCTTATAATGTATATGCAGCACAAGAAAAATGCAAAACCGAAAACAAAAAATCACTCTATATTCCAGGGGGAAAAATTAGAGGAAAACATTGTTTCTCACCAGCAGGAGATTATAATTACCATGAGACAATTTTAAAAAATGAAAATCACTAACTTTCCATCTCCAAAGAGTTAAAAGACAAATGTCTAATTAACTATTTATTAAAAATGTATGATTAAATTTCACAAGGATATCAATACACGGTGAATATTATTGATATTAGAATCATGTGTTTTAATTCTCCCAAGGAATAAAAATCCCTGCATGAAATGTGGTGTTTGGCATAGAATGCGCAGCTTTTCCATGTGAACATTACTGAGAGGAATCTGTGTGCAATTTAAAAATAAGATAGACTAATCTGTTTGAGTGCCTACTGGCTTGTAAGCGGAGACAAGCTGAGGGTGCCAGAATGGAAATCATATGGGCCTGGAATTCCCCTTCTGTTGACCACAGAAGGCGTAGGCATAATCCATCAAGAACAGAATGTGTGCCATACTTTGTTCATTAGCATTTAAAGAGGCTGTTTGGCATGAGACAACAAATACAATTCTTACAAGAACTTGGCAGCAGAAGGTTTGTCACTTAATGACAATCCACAGCTTTTTCAATAACATGCTAAACATTCCCGATGTGAGGGATGAAATCTTTGCAATTTCTTTCATGCAATCTCACCCTCGGGTCTATACCAGGTTTTGCATCCTGGCAACCAATTTATATAGAAACCAACACAGGCTGCACAAGAAATAAAAATAGATTTCCTGGCAGCTTGTCAAGTCATTGGAACCAGATTAGAAGCGATGTGGGTGTTATCTAAAATACCTTCATGTTTCCCCCCAAACACCAGAATGCACATCATGTCCACAACCCAGAGACCTAAGTGTTGGCAGATAAGAAGCAGAGCACTGAGTCTGTGGCAAGAGGCAGCAGCAGCAGCAGCAATCGCCCCAAGTTGTTGTGGTCTGTGAGATGGGCACCACCTGAGGGGACAAAATCTCATTATGATTTTTGGCAAGCTCTGGAGATAAATGGAATATAGGGCATAGCAGTGCAGAGAATTTTGCCTTCTCTGTGTTATCACTAGGGGGTGTTCACTTTGGGAGTGAATGGGAAATGAACCAGATAGGACTGACTTGGTTTGTTTTCATTCATACTAAAAGCAAACGCCAAGGGTAACAAATAAACCTGAATGGCATATGTGCCATTCTCATTCATTTCCTCTTCATTTCCAGAATGGCAGACATGCAGTTCACCTTGAAATACAGTAGCAGGCATTTTCTTTTTCTCTTAAAGGAGTAAAAGAGCCTTACCATATCCTTAGCAGCCTCCTGATGACCACTGGACTCTCTATTCATAGTCTGGGACATAGTAAGTGGAAAAAAATGAGCACTACCAGAGGGGGCCACTATTTTTTGTGACAGTGACAGTGACACCATTTTTCCCCACAGTGGCCTAGGTCTATGGTGCACAGAGAGAAAAAATCGTTTAACAACAATTTAAAAAAATTAATATGGAGTAACACAATGAATAGCAAACAAACAAAATAATAATTTCAAAAATGTAATAAAAAGAGAATAGCAAATGAATGGGGGGGCCACCAAGGAAAATATTGGGAGAAAAGAAATGAAAATCAAAATTTTACATACTTGTAGTTATCACCACATTTTCAGTTATTATCTTCAGTTATCCATTAGCTACAAGCCCTTTTGTGTCAAATAGTCTGTGTATCAATTGGCTGTATATCAATCGTATCCCCTGGGGGCTGGGGATAAGAATAGGCCCTCAGTTTGGCTGTACTTGTAAGAGGCGACTAAACAGCCACCGGGTAGATGGGACTCTTTCAGCCTGGGAAGGCAGCTCATCTGAGAGAAGGAAAACTCTGATCCCAAACTTCCACTGCCTTGTGGCTACATCCAGTTATGGAAAAGGCTTCAGGAGTCAACCTTGAGGCAAAATCCGGAGCCGGAGTCCCTGAGGAAGTTCATGGCTGAACACAGTCACATTCTGGCAACTCCTCCGACGCCGCTGGAACCAACCATATTGGCCTCTGCCTTTCCATTGGACCATTTCAGCGACGTGGAGGGGGGGGATTTGCTGCATGGGTAACAGCCTATCCTCCATACCTACTTTACCCAGGCTTCGCGCACTGGAGAGGACACTCTGTTCCAGAACCACCATTCAGAGCGCGACACCATAGTCTTCTGAGACTGAAGGATGCCAACAATCGGCTATAAAATCTTAATGGGTTAATGGCCCAATCCCATCTGGGCCTTGTGCTGCCAGAGCATCGCAAGGCCCTTTGCAGCAACACAAGAGCTGGGCTGCTGTCACATGCATCTGGGCCACTAATGCAAATGGCCAGAAGTGAAGTACACATGCCAGTGGCTCTGGGGCACCCCACTGGTGCCAGTAAGTTGGCAACAGGTGTGGGGAAGGTGGAGGCTCAGAGGCATTCCAGGGAAAGGAGGGAGAGAACCGGGGGGGGAAGGGAGGGGGATCCTGGCAGCAAAAACCTGCACCAGGATCCAGAGAAGTCACTAGGCTTTGCTTCACCCTGAGTAGTTAGCTCATTGCGTCACTCCCATGATGGACCTCCTCCCATAGCAGACCATACAGAATAAATTACAATATCATATGCACAGCCTAAATGCAGTGGCATCACTAGGGGTGTTGTCACCCCCCATTAACTTTATTTTAATATACTGTATAACAGTGGTTCTCACACATTAAGCACCAGGACCCACTTTTTAGAATGAAAATCTGTCATGACCCACCAGAAGTGATGTCATGACCAGAAGTGACATCATCAAGCAGGAAAAAGTTTTACAATCCTAGGCTGCAATCCTACCCACACTTATCCAGGAGTAAGTCCCATTGACTATCATTGTTAAAAAAAATAGACATAGAAGCTTGATAAAAATGCAGTACATTTCCCCAAATGTAGTCACATACTATGGTAGCATCAAGACTAACATAATAAAAATAAAATATTGAAATGAATGAGGACCCACCTGAAATTGGCTCATGACCCACCTAGTGGGTCCCAACCCACAGTTTGAGAAACACTGCTGTATAACATTACAAGTTGTCCAACTAATCAGTAAACAATCAAAAACAAGTGGCCATCTTGATGGCACTCACACAACTGAATAACAGCCCAATCCTATGCATGTCTACTCAGAAGTAAATCCCATTAGAGTCAATGGGGCTTACTCCCAGGAAAGTGTGGATAGGATTGGGCTGTAAGAGCCTAATCCTATGCATGTCTACTCCAAAGTAAGTTCTGTTATAGTCAATGTATGGTTGGCCTCTCTGTGTCCCACTCATCCAGGCAGGTGAAATGTGTTACAAATTCCTTATATATCTAATTTCAGGAGCAAATGAAGAAGACCTCAGAAAACATAATTAAAGATGCAATTCTAACTTGCACTGGAACAGGCAGGCTGACTGGCCTGTGCTGTGCTGAACTCAGAGTAAGGTAGGTGCGGGCTGGGGTGTAACTCAGATTTTATTCCCTTTACCCTGTGTCATGCACCAGCCCGCCCTATGGGGCTACTTGGATCAGCGCCTGCAAATTTGCAACACCGGTAGGGACAGGGATTAGGATCTGGCCTGTGCTGCTGGAGCCAGACCTACACCCTTCCTGGGCCAATCCACCTCCTGAGCCACCCTCTCTCCTCCCAAACGTGCCCCCTTGCCGGTCTGCTGAGGCCAGCACAACCTTACCTTCTCTAGGGCTGGATCCAGGTCCAGCAAGCCAGGTTCAGCCTTCTCCCAAGTAGCCACGAATGTGCTTTACAGCACATTTGTGATACTCAGGAGACAGTGCAAGGCTCCTGAGCTGGCTTTAGTGCTGGTAAGGACTGCGCTGTCAAATGAATGGAATGAAACAAAAGTTATAGAAATGTTCAGATATTGGCTCTGTGTTTGCCTGTTATGGTCCCTGTGGATTAAAAAAAATTAATATTTAATTCAAGTTCATTACCTTGTTTATAGTGTGTTGGTTGAAGAAATTCCTACTGGGGGCTAATGATGGAATAAAGCTCAGATAAAAAAATAAGACCTAACTATGAGGCGTATGCAATAATATTGTGACTTTGTTTATAATAAACACTTTAAAAGACTAATATTTCCCTCTAAGTAGGATGATCTATGAGATTTCTAATTTATTCTTGTTTAAAATTTAACCATGCTTTTTTAAAGCATATCAATTTTGTTAATACCATGTAATTAAAACATGTCAGTGCACAGCAAGTTTTAGTCTAAATTAATGACTATGAGAATTATTTTAATTAAATAACCAATTATAGAAAAATCGCAAGCATGAGAGCTGACATTTAAATGAATTTCATTTAAATTGCTTCTTAACATTGTTCCATCTAGGACACTAATGCAAAATGAACTATTGTATCAACATAGATTATCACTATTTTTTTGCATGCACATAATGTATTCATATTCAATCACTGGAACAAAGCGGAATATTTTCGTATTGATCTGAAGCTTCTATTAACAGAATACAACAAAGTAAACTAAGTAGAGGCAGGAAAACATCATAATTCTCCTGTCTGTCCTACTGCATTTTGCTTGCTTTAACATGTTCTTCGATGTTTGTTTCCTTTCTTCTGGGTACATTGGTGTCTTCAGGAGGATGCAGAATGAACAGTGATACAATCCTTCTTGGTAAGGAATTTCCCGATCATCCGGGAAAAACAACATGAAAAAGTGAGGTACAGTATTGCCAAAAAGCACCCTGATGTCTTTCATTCATAAAATATCCAAAAGTAGTGATGTTTTGCCCTGTTGACTGTCCCCCAAAAATTGAGAAACGGAGATGGACCAGGTTGAAGACTCAATCCTATCATCACTCTGTCAGCGCTGACCTCCAGTACTGGCGCAGGGTGTCATAAATATAGCGTAAAACACATTAATGGCACCCTCTGCGCAGCGAGCACCATTGCCAGCTCACGCCAGATGATTACTGCCCAGAGCAAGGGAAGAGCTCCGGGCAGCAATAAGGTCTGTGGGGGTCAGGGAGGCATCCCACGGTAGGGGGAGGAACCGAGGCAGGAAGAGGATGGGACCGGTGGAGACTCACTCCACCATATCCTATCCCCTGTGTCGGGGTGCAAAACCAGACATAGAGGCTCTCAAGTCTACGCATAATAGCTGGTGCAGACTTGAGAAGCCCCATTGCAGGGCTTGGGGCTTTCCCTGGTGGGAGTAGACAAAAGGAGACCTCCAGTGGCAGCGGTAGACATTTTGCCACTGCTGCACCCGTTGGAGCCACCGCCACTAGGGTTGGGCTGTGAGTAAATTACATGAAAAGAATCATGTTCTATTTAGGGCCCTGCTGCAGTATAATTATCCAAGGTTTTTCCAGTATGTTCCTCTTTCTCCTCCTCCTCCTCCTCCTTCATACCCTGCATTTCATTAAATGCTCTCCTAAAGGCAGCAGACATTTTTTTCTGCTGTCAGAAACACATAGAACACTAAAGTATGATATTGACCACACTGGCTCATTTACTTTTATGGACCATATCACACCTTGTATGCAGAAGGTCTCAGGTTCAATTCCTTGCAGCATTTCCAGATAGGGTTGGGAGTCGCTGCCAGTTAGAGAAGAGAACACTGATCTAGATGGACCAATGGTCTGACTCAATGTAAAGCAACTTCCTTTGCTCGAACAACAGGACAAATAATGGTGTACATTAACTATAGTTTTGAACTCGAATCATTCTTTAAACTTCCATATGTATGAACCATGGTTTAGAGCAGGGGTGCCCAAACCCCGGCCCTGGGACCGCATGCGGCCCTCAAGGCTTCTCAATGCGACCCTCAGGGAGCCCCCAGTCTCCAATAAGCCTCTGGCCCTCCAGAGATTTGTTGGAGCCTGCAGTGGCATGACGCAACTGCTCTCAGTGTGAGGACAACTGTTTGACCTCTCGTGTGACCTGTGGGGTGAGGGCTCCCTCCACTGCTTGCTGTTTCACATCTGTGATGCAGTAGAGGCAGCAAAGGAAAGGCCAGCCTTGCTTTGTGCAAGGCCTTTTATAGGCCTTGAG
This sequence comes from Tiliqua scincoides, assembly GCF_035046505.1. Classification (NCBI taxonomy): domain Eukaryota; kingdom Metazoa; phylum Chordata; class Lepidosauria; order Squamata; family Scincidae; genus Tiliqua; species Tiliqua scincoides. The sequence goes on from NC_089823.1 coordinate 115,693,952, forward strand.
CTATTGCAAGACCTTCATTCATTCATATAAGTTCATCTTTAATATATTCATTTATGTAAACTTATGTAAATTTATTCAAATTTTAAATGTAAATTAATTCTTTTTTTCCCTGGCCCCCGACACAGTGTCAGAGAGATGATGTGGCCCTCCTGCCAAAAACTTTGAACACCCCTGGTTTAGAGTCTAGACCTACATTTCTGCTTTTGCTTTCTATCCTCACAGGAGTCATCTTCACAAATTCATTTTCATTGAGATGGTTCAGCAGCCTCTGGAGGTGAAGTGATGGCTATTAACTATGGTCTATCAATCAAGCTTAATGCGCAACCATAAACCATGATTTATAAACCCTTTTCAGACCACAGAATTTTGGTTTGTTAGCCCATTACAAACCATGATTTGTCAATTAAGTCAGGCATCACACCAAACCATGGTTAAAGAAACATCTGGCATGATGCTGTCTGAAATATGCCACAGTCCAGGGGTGTCAAACGCAAGGCCCGGGGGTCGGATGCTGCCTGAGGAAGCTATTTATCAGGCCCTCAGGTTGTCAGCTGCTTAGCAGTGCTAAGGTGGCACTGCTGAAAGGGCAGCCCACATGAAAATTAGGCTCTCCCATATCTTGAAATATGATCAAGATTTACGTATTTTCTCTTCTGACATTGCAGCTAATGAGTTCCTAAGAGAGAAAAAGTGCTTATTTTCGATTATGACCTGTTTAATGACATCACTTCCTGCCTAATGGCATCACTTTTGGCCCTCTGCAGGCATCATGAATGCTATTCGATCCTCGGTTTGAAACAAGTTTGACACCCCTGCCATAGTCTCTTCTGCAAAGAAGACTTCAGATATGAAAGAAGACGGGAGTACAAGAGAGATGCACTCTTAATAGCCTAATTTCCTCCCAGTTCCCCTGCACCAACACAGTGGCACCAGCACAGCTTGCACTACAAGCTGCACGGGAATTTTACATGCTGGAGGTCTTCAAAAGGTAAGGGGATATTCATCCCCTTACTCCAGTGAAAGCCCCAGCAGCTGCAATGTGGCAACTTGAACCTGCACATGCTAAATAGCTGCCACAAATCAATGTTGCCCCATGTCGGCAGATTGGGCCCGGAAAGAGTGTTTGAATATGGCATGCATCACTGCCACTGATCCTGCCCCCCCAGGCCTGATCTACCCACCCCCACACCTTTCACCACACTGCCTCCGCCCCATTACACCCCCTCCCCACCCCTGCACTGCCCAGCTTGGAATTTACTGTGTCCAGTGCACTCTGCTCCCTGTACAGGTGCCAGCAGGCAAGTGCAGGTCTTCCTGCCAGCGCTACTAACTGGTGTGCTGTCAAAATGTGTTTACGGCATGTTTGCAACAGTCTGTACCTATGGAGTGCACTCAGAAGGAGGGTAGGATTGGGCCATAAGTGGGATGTCTCTGGACAAACTTTCCTCTGTCCACTACAACGTACTTGCAGCAGTACTACAAGTACAGCAGTATCTGACTAATTTTACTGTGGTAAACAAAGTATCAAAAGAAACACATGTACTTCCCAGTATGCATAGGACATATCTGAATTTCATAAATCTTCTATTCTTTTTTTCTTACTTTAATCAATTATTAGTCCTTAGATTCCCTTTTTTTGTTTAATTCAACTGTATACATAATTGTAATAAACTCATTTTAACAACAGTGAATGTGATACATTTCATTCTGTTTCCTATTAAATAAGCAGATGTATAAATGCAATGGAAAAGTAAGCAACTTTCATCATGTTCTGCCTGATTGCCTACCTTGGATCTGCCCTGCCCCCCCCCCTTAAAAACATAGGATCCCTGTTTGGCTTACAATCCACTAAAATCTTGTGAATCCCCTTCCCCTTAATAATGACAAACATCATTGTGTTCACAGTGCTGCTAAAAGTATGTGAAAGCTTTCTAATCTGGGGCCTAGCCAAAGTAAAAATGGCATGAAAGCATTCAAGTAAAATCTAGATCTGTTGCTGAAACCTTTTCTTCAAATTATCTTTACTGTAGCTTTAAAGCAAAAGGGGGGGAGCCTCCTTGCATATTTTTTTTTTCATTGATTAACCAGTAATGTTGTGTATAAATAATGTATCTGGCAGTATGGCAGTTCACTTGGGATATTATGGCATTTACTACAAAATAGGATGCAACATGCAACTGAGCAACAAGAGCAAATTAAAAATCTTTCCTTGGTAACTTTAGCATTTTTATTAGGCGATAAACATCACAGTGAAGTAGGAAGGGAAGCAAATGTAGATATTTCAGCAATATTAACCTTAATCTAGTATTATCTAGAGGGACAACATAATATTTTATATTCTTTAAACCAGATTGTAAAACTCTGTTCAAAGCAGACAAATACTCATCTTGCTCTCTTTTGCTTAGATGTCCCCCCAGAGACTGATCATAGTGTAAATCTCTGAGTATAGTAAATATTTGTAAATGTTTACATTTTTTCTATGTCTTTATTGGCTACATCTGAAATCACTCATATTATTAACAAAAGATACCACCTTGCTAAGTGGTTTTCTGTACAGTAATATTCATAAATCATTTAAAAATGCTTCCACCTTGTCTGCTTGAAGCCTTGGGTAGACTTGGCGTCCACCTTGAGAACCCCAACGGGAGGCCAGGTCTACCCAGCATTCAAAGGGCAAGGATGCTGGTACCCCCCCTACAGCATGTACCTGGTGCAGACCACTCCCACACCCACACCACCCTTGGTACACTACTGCCTACATGTGTTCCTTTGAAGAGCCCTATAGGGTTCATTTGCTCACCACTGCAAATAGTGTTGTTTTCAATTGAAGTGAACTGGACAAGGCCTGGGTCTACAGAGATAAGCAGTCAATAAATCACCTCTAAAGATCATGTTGCATTTCCCATGCTGGCAATTCAAAAACCTGTGTGGGCTAGAACATATGTCTGATTCGAAAATGACTCTCTTCTGATTTTGGTCTTGCTTAACACTGATGAAAGGCCACATCATATGTTCTGAGTGGATAAGTAGATCCCGTTCTTCCTGTTTCACTTGCTAACATGCAATGTATTCTATATGTGCGCCATCATGTACAATCAACAGGCAAATGTGAGCGCCCTATACAAATACATGCAAGTTGCCAGAGAGTTTCCATGGCATTTACCGAAGGCAAAACAGGCCCTTGTGTATGCATCACATGGGACAGTGTACACAATGAGTAAACATTATTTCTTACATGGAGATGGCATCCATTTCTGATAATTTATTATTATTTCTACTAGTGGTATACGTGATGCTTTACAGAGTACAGAAAACAAGTCCTTGCTTTGAGGAAATTATAATCTGAATATTGACAGAGTGGATGACAACAATGGGAGGGGGAAAACACAAGTACTGGTCCAGGGTAAGAATATTTGCAATATTTTGCATCAGTTTGTCAACATCCTGAATACATTATTTCTCTTCTCAGAAATCTCCCATTGAAATGCATACTAATTAAATAATCATTTCCATATGTAGGCTTTGAAAGAAGTAACTAAAACATGATTCTATGTTTATGTCTATGTTTATGAAGTAACATAGACATGATTCTATACATGTCTACTCATATGTATGTCCCATCATAGTCAATGGGGCTTATTCCCATGTAAGTGTGGATAGGCTTATTCCCAGGTAATGGGGCTTATTCCCAGGTAAGTATATACACAATGAACCTGCTTCTGAGTGGACAAGCATAGGATTGTGTTCTAAATGATTTTGAGTACGGGTAAGTCAAAACTTCTCAGTCCTGCTCTGTAGTAACTCAGATTTAAATAAATATTGAAAGTCTTAACTTATTTCTCTTTGGCAATAAAATACAGTGTGTCTATTTGTTTCTCAGTGAAGCTCTCTTTTCTGCACCTATTAATTTGCCAGTAAACAGGTCTTGAAGTTCTCCTAACCCTAAATCAGGAAAATGTGGAATGCTTCCTAGGTACAAAATAAGAGGATACAATGCCAAATGGAGGTTGTTTGTGTGCAGCAAATAGCAGCAGACTCCAACCATAATAAAAAGCTATCAATTAATTTTGTTGTAACTGTATGCACCTGTGAACAACTGTTTAATTAAAGAAGCAAACAGAAATCTCTCACAATAATGCTTCAATTACTTGCATTTATGTGACTCAATTAGCAAGAGTGGATAAATACAATTGGAAGGCTGCCATGTGGACTTTCAGAAATAAAGAGAAGACACAACTGGGGAGGCACAAAAGCAGTGAGGAAGATACAAACTGACAAACATGAATAGTTCTCTAATAGCATCTTCCTATTAGCTGCTCTGCTGGAAAATAAATATGCAGGGTGGGGCCTGGCTGACACACCAAGTGCAGAGTGACAACCTGATCTAGTTACACTGGCTTGGAGAACTGCCCTCAGAACTGGAACATTGCTAGGGCAGTACTGCATTGCTCCATGGGCACAACATAACAGCCCCATTACAAGGTGTTGCATAGTCCAAAAATTGGCTCATCAAGAGTTCAAATCTGGGCTCAAAAAAGGACGACAACAAAATCGCCATTAATGCTATTTCCTTTCATGCTGTCTCACGACAGTGCTCTTTGTGCGGTGCTCATTGACAGCTGAAGCATCCAGTGCGGGTATTGTATTCTGGCCATCATGCCAGTTTCCACAGTATCACCAATGAAATCTCATGTCGCGCTGGTTCAGACAGCACTCAGCTTTCAATGAAAGAACCCCTCCCCCAAGTTATTATAGGCATTCCTATACATTGTTTTTTTTCTGGTTCCTTTCCTAGCTGACACAAAGCTCCAGGGGGAGGTAAGCATCTAGAGCTGGCTCCCTGGTAAGGGGAGAATACGTTTTGTAATCACTCTGTTTCTAATGTCTCACCTCTGTGCTGACAGGAATGAGGTCAAAAGGGACACAGCAAGAACAGGGTGGGGACCAGAATAGGATAGGGGTGTGTTGAGGCCAGGAAAGGGGTGGTTACTGGTGGTTAGCAACTCTACCAATATCCTATCCCTGGCCTTGATCCATCTATCCAGTCCACTTTGACTTGCACCAGCAAAATCACCAGCACAGGTCTGAGTAGACCCATCAGGTAGGGTTACCAGATACAAAGGGGGACAAAGTGCCTATATCTTTAACCATTATATACAAGAGGGAATTTTGGCAGGTGCAGTGTTTTAAACCCTTCCATGTGGAGTTGCACCTGCCAAAAGTCCCTCTTCTATACAATGGTTAAATGTATAGACACTCTGTCCCCCTTTGTATCTGGTAACCCTCCATCAGGCCAGTAGAGGAAGGGGCAAGAAAACAAATCTAAAGAACAGTGAGAATGGTATGGTAATGTCTTGCCCAAAGGAGACCTGTGGAACCCCCACCCTGCAGGATGTGCTCTGGTGGTGCAGCTGCAACTACATAGGGGATTTAAATAGGATTGGGCTGTTCGGCTACAATCCTAAGCTTATTTTCCTGATGGTAAGCCCCATAGCTTACTTCAGTTACTTCTGAAATGCATATGATTGTGCTATGAGATGTGATGCATAGATTTACTTGACCAGTGATTAGTGTACCTGGTGAGGAGTTCCATCTAATGAAGTGGACTGCAGTTCACAAAAGCTTGTGCTGAAATACATTGCTGGGTCTTTAAAGTGCTATAAGACTCTTTGTTTACTATGATGAAGTGCAACAAGGTCATGCTTTACATGCATACTATACCCTGAGCCCTTCTGTGCCTTGGATCAACCAATGGCAGGCACTTCGGAGCAAAGTAGGTCAGCCAATACCAACCAGGGACCTGTCTGCCAACTCTGCCCTCTGGGTCATGAAGGCAGGTTAGCCAATCAGTGTCCAAACGTTCATCATCCTGCACAATAGTGTTTAACAATACAGTTGTGTCCAAAGCAGCTACCCAGGATTGGTCAAACATGCCACTGCGAATTTAGCAGTGATTTTACTCACCATGAAATAAGCTTCTGTGCTTTCTGTAGGCTAAAGAAGGGATGTAAAGAAATACACCATTTGAAAGAAGCAGAATCGAACATGCAGAAATAAACTATAAATGGAAACTGAGCCCTGTCCTTACAATCCCTTCACCATAAAGCCTTGATGGGGCTGAGTGGCTGTTGTTTGTATAATTTAAGCCAGCCTATTTTATTCATCCCCAATTGTCATGCCAAGGATACTGGCATTAATTCCTTTTAAGACTGAATAACTCCATTCTAACTTCTACAATAGCTAATGGGGCTTTGTCAAAAGGCGAGGTCAGCTAGGTTGTTTGTATGATGTTCTGTTTTCAGAACACATTCATTCCACAAAGACGTTACCATACCATTCTCACTGTTCTTTAGATGAACAAAGAAAGTAGAAAACAAAAAACTTTGATGCAGTGTCAAGCTGTGATGGGATAAATTTTTTGTGCTTTTTTGATGTCTTGCATAGCCTTACTGGTCTTTATTATTTAAATGTCTTGTTTGAATTTCTATGAGGAGCTGAAGTACAGGGGAAATACCCAAATTGCTTGTAATACAGCCTGCACTTTGGAGTTTGCTACTCCCAATATTACTTTTTGATTCATGTGGCATATCTTTAGTTTTGAAGTTTCATTGCAGGTGCCTGAAATTGGAGTCGAACGAGCGCTGTTATTTTCATTGTTTGGAGAACAAAAATGTACCTCTGATAATTTTTGTCTTTGATTATCACTTCTTCAAAGGGTTTTAAGCAGCATGAAAGCCTTTGAAATTTTTAGAACTAAAGAGACATGAGAGTTATTCTGTATGCACCAGATAAACAGATGTCTCAGCTTTCAAACTAAACGTAGAGAATAGAATCACAAGCTTTATCTTCCGAAATAGATAACTAAGGAGGTTCACAATGTGCACATTTGACTAATGTGCAGTGAGAGAAATAATAATGCTGTGCACCATTCACTTGTCTAAATATCTGCAGAATAACATCTCCAAGAAGATCACGGTAATAGCAAACAAAATATGATAAATTCCGGGGGGGGGGGGAAGAGGGAATGCATTCTCAGAACAGTGTCATTACTGGAACACATAAGTACTCTTAGAAATGTGTTCATAAAATAACCAAGATGCTCACAACACTTGAGGTCTCAAATTGTGACTTCCCAGATTAATAAATGTCAAGCACTACCAAGCTTTCAGTGAATCTGATTCCATAATGGATTAGCACTCCAAAGTTCTAAAAGAAATTCTGCACAAAGAACAATGAGAAGACTGGAGGACTGGGGATGAAAAAATAAAACTGGTGAACAAAGATTAAAACATTCCAGAAAATATACCAAAATAGCCTCTGTTTCTCCTTTGTTTAGCTCAGTGGGAACTCAGCAGTAACAAATACAACAGCAGTAACACAGGAAAGAACTTCTGAACTCTGCTTAGTCATAGATAGACAGGCTCTCTCTTTCTTCCCTCTCCTTCAGACCTAGCAAAACAGTAAGCCATAGCTGGTATCTCATATACTTATAGCCCAATCCTATCCACATGGATAGGATGGTGGATCTCAAGGTCCACCAGTGTTCTGCACAATCCACCATCGTGACTACCATTTCAACAGTCTGGGAGGCACAGCCACTGGTACAAAAGCAGTACACTGGTAGCAATGCCATGCAGACCAGTCATTCGTGTAGTGGTGGTGGTGGTGAAGGAGAAGGATCAGGCTGAGAGGTTGATCTGCGGGGGCAGATCTCAGCAACAATGACATCTGCCAAATCCAAATCCCCTGGCCCAGGCACACGCACACAAACTCCATCATTATTCAGATCTATACCAGCAAAAGAGCTGGTATAGATTTCAGTAGGCCCATAAAGGGATAGGCAGCAGCTGAAGAGGTAAGAAAAAATTTTCTCTGCTTACCGCAGCTGGCCTGGTCCCCTGCTGGTGTGCAGAATACAGTGAAGGCTGAACTGGTGGCTCTAAATCTTGTGACCTAGGAGGGAATAAGACTGGGTGGTTAATGTAGTAGGGCACAAAGTGTGTCCTATTTATTTATTTATTTATTTGTTCTATTATTACTGTATTTCCACCTTTTATTACTGAGACCACCTTTGCGTCTCCTCAGAGTACTCTTTCGAATGTTGTTCAAGGTGGTTTGCATAGGCAGGATTCCTAGAGCCAACAAGAGTCTTTACAATGTTGTTCTATGTATATAGAACCCTTCAGCTGTTATCCTTCAATGGTGTAGCCAACTTCCTCTTGGCTGCAGGAACACTCTGAGCTTTCTGCAAGCAAGTGACACAAATCACGCCAGCAGGAGAGATCTATTTTATTTTATACTGCCCTTGTTTGAAGGAGCTCTAGGCAGTATACACTTCTTTTTATACTCCCAACTCTGTAAGGCACTGGACTGAGAGATAGTGACTGGCCCAAGGCCACCCACTAAGCTTTATGGCTGGGCAGGTATAAGAACCGAGGTCTTCCTGGTCCAAGGCTTAGTACACGATAAAGCCAAATGTAACCTACTAGCTGTGTTTCCAACCTTACTGTAGATGGAACAGAACCATTGGTTCTGCATTGGTTTTAGAGGCAAGCTGCCTCTGATTGCCAGATGCAGGGGAGGGCACCAGGACACAGGTTGCGCCTGTTGTCTTGTGGGCTCCCTGGGGCATTTGGTGGGCCACTGTGAGATACAGGAAGCTGGACTAGATGGGCCTTTGGCCTGGGGCTCTTCTTATGTTCTTATGTTAACCAGAAGCCCCTGCAAAGCCAATAGTTCTGGTGAGAGAAATTGCCCTAAGCCTACTGAGTGAAAAACTTGGAAGACGGCAGTGTCTGAACTCTGCATTCAAGGCAAAAGTTAGGAATAAAACACAGGACACACAAAGAACAGGGGCAAAACCAAATAAAGAGTTAGGTCTGCTTCTACACAGAGGTCATTGGTCTAGATTTTGCCCCAGCACCATCATCAGGTCACTACACATTGTTTCACCCATTATGAAGGCCTTGATGTGATCCACTTTGCTCCTTCCATTCTATAAGCTCTTTTTTCCTATGTCTTCGGACATCAGACTGGCATAATGACAACTGAATATTATATGGAAATTATGTTTATTTTTTACTGCATTTATATCTGATCCTTCTTCCAAGGAACGCCTTGCTTGGGACATCAAATGATCTCTCACTTTGCCATCCTCCCATTACCATCTGAAAACTGTTTTGTTACAGCAAGCTTTTTATCCCATAGAGATTTGGGAGTGTTGCCTCCTTCTGGTTTCAGTGTTTGTATGCTTGCTTGCTTGGAGATTTTTTTATCCTGCCTTTCAGCCCCCAGAGGGGACCCAACCAAAGCACATACACACAAAGTAGAATAATGCTCAAATGTCAACTTTGGAGGGGAACAACAGAGTGTAAAGCTGAAAATGAAACATATATTATAAATAGTTCAACATACAAGGGGATATCCCATTTTATGCTTCGAACTCTGTGAGATAGTTTAGGGCTGAAGCAGATTTTACAGTAAGAGCATGTTGGAATCCTGTAAAGGCATCCCACATTTTTCTTCTATAAAAAGTAGCCATGGGCACCAAAATTCAGATCAGAACCATTGCATGAGAGGGTTAACTCTTATCCTCCTTACCATGGACAAAATTGCCCCCCCCCCAAAAAAAAACAATTATTTTATTTGCCCCCAAACAGCTTTTCAACAAAAAGTTCCCAAAGTGGTTTACAGAGAAAAATCAAATAACTAATGGCTCCCTTTCCCAAAAGGGCTCACAATCTAAAAAGATGCAAAAGAACACCAGCAGACAGCAACTAGAAAACATACTGCTGGGGTGAGGAGGGCCAGTTACTTTCCCCCTACTAAATTAAAAAGGAGCACCCACTTGAAAAAGTGCCTCTTACCCAGTTAGCAGGGGTTCGATGGCATAAATGGCATAAGGGTTAGCCGAGTTCCCTTATCAAAGTCCTGATCTGGATGGGGGAAGAGTACATGAATTGTGTTTTTTGTTTGTTTTTTTGGTAGAAGAAAAACATGATGAATCCCAATCATGGGATTCTTTAGCCTGAAGGGTAAACCTTGACCAATCCCACTCAGTATGCATAGCTAGGAAATTTGAACCCAGGTCTTTCTAATCAAGCACAACATTCGTCCATTACACTACATTGATTCTTGTCCTATTCCAGAGTGTCAGCACATACTTTCAATAGCCTAAAAAAATGTAACAACAAATCCGTATTTTCTATGTGATACCTAATAACTGTGCATATAAATTCCTATTTAACGAAAATGAAACTATTATGGCAACATAAAAATCAATGTTTGTTCAATTATTATCTTTGCACAGTACTGTACATTGCAACACAGTTTCTCATTAGATTAAATCAAAACTGCTTTTAAATACCATTTTACCAGCTGTTGCTGAATAAAGGGTGAAATGAACAGTTTGTAGCAGCAAACATTTAGATTTTTTGGCACACCTTCTTGCCAACATTACTACAGCTGTGACTGATGTTTATAAATACCCTCAGCAGTTATTTTTTCCATTTTATGGAAATCTTGGTTCTCCCCAACTCATCATTCTATATCCGTACCAGAATAAATGGTCCCATTGCTAGCAAAAACCAATCAGAAATCATAAATGAATTCATAACAATTTCTCATGCATTTAATTTTCAGTGGTTAGTGCCAAAAATCTACATCAGCTGTCATGGCTGAAAATGAAAGCAAGTATGAGTTGCATGAGTTTTTTCTTCACTTGCCATAAATATAGGTAGAAGTGTACAGCATCCATTTCACATGGCTGCTACAGAGGAAGAGTCAAGTCAGTAAAACCTGCTCTGTCAGCAAGCCTGGGGCCAGCTGTTGTTGGCTCTTGCCCTGCCAGAACTGTCTCCTCATTGGCCATTCCACCACGGTCACTATGCAAACTGAGCATTTTAGAACACTTCCTGAAGTGGGCATATTTCCTTCTTCCCTCCCCATCCCTTTTCCCTTTAGGATCACCTGTGTTGGATGGTTGTAAACCTTTGAACAGGGCCTATGTAAGTAAGTCTTTGAGGAGGAGAGCATTGGCAGCCCCAGGATCACGTCGTCGCTCAAGGGGGCAAAGGGTGGGTGCTCATACTTACATTTAAGTAGTGAGGGCTGTTGGAAGCAGCCTGTCATATCACACACTACAACCAGCGAGGTTTATTTTGAACTGTTGAGAACACATGATTGAAATATGGAGCAGACTTGAAGGAGCTACACTTTTTTTCTTTTCTTTCTTTCCTCTTTTTTTTTTTTTTGCCAAAGCCTTGAGAGCTACCAACATGACATGTTGGGTGGGGAGGCAAAGCACACAGCAAATGGTGACTTGGGGAAGTGAACCAGTTGCAAAATGACAGCTTGTGCAATAATGTGCATTTTTGTTGCTTTTACACCTACAGCTCGGGAGTGCACACTGCACAATATTCTGCCCATGATCCTAACGAGGCTGGAATGAGAGTTGTGGAGGATACAAAATTCGAACTACCAAGGTTGGGAATATATGAACGGAAGGTTTGGGAGGACTGTTAGATCACCACTGGACATAGTGCTAGCTCCAGAGTGACATTCTATCTGATCCTGCATTACATATTTTTTCCTATACATCTTTAACTCAAAAAACAAATGTCGACTTTGCCTTTAACTGTGCAACATGCACATATGGGAGAAAACTATCTTGTGTGCTGAGATTCTGTGTAGTAGACAATGACACAGCTCAACCGTTTGGTGGGGAATAAAGAGGGAGATGAAGATGAATGGTGCAACAAACATTTATTATGAGATATGTTTAACAATAATAGGGAAGGTGAGTCAAAATAAAGCAAATCTAATGTTTCTTAACCATAAGCAGTTACTATAGAATGAAGGGAGGAGAGGAGGAGAAAGGAAATCCTAAAAGGAAAAAGGGGCATGTAATGACACAAGCACAGAGGGTAAGAGGGGTCATAGGGAAATTATGTGGGTTACCCAGAAAAACCTAGGATTAAAAAACTAGGGGGCTTTGGGGTGTGGGAAAATAGGAAAGGTGAGGATTAGAAGAGAGAAGGGTTCCTATGGCTCATGCCATGGCAAAAAGCAATGGCTGGACAGCAGTTCACTGTAGCCTACAGGCAAGGGGTGAGCCTATTAGAAGGCCATGAAATCACTTCACTGGGGAAGCTAGTCTCTCCCACCAGAGAAACCCTCCTAACCATCACTGCAGTTGCTCAAAGCAGCTCAAGCTACTCAACTCAGCAGCCCAGATTTGAGCAACTGTGGTATCAAAGACATCCTTCTGGAGGCCTGGGAGTGATCCCAGTCTTCCCCTAAAACAGTTATTTAAAAATATTGCAAATCCTCACACACATACACACACGTGGACTCTTAAGAAAGTCCAAACACTATGCAGTAGCTGTAATTAGCTTGAGGGAAGGAAGCAAGGCGAGAGGGCTTTCCTAGGGAAAAAGATGGCAGCCCATGTCGAAGAGTTGAAGGGGGGACAACAAATGAAAGCAGAGTTACAGACCAATCCTGTGCATGTCTACTCAGAAGTAAGTCCCATTACAGTCAATGGGGCTTACTCCCAGGAAATTGCAGAGAGGATTGGGGCTGTAAATCAGTCGAGAGCAAATGGCTACAGCAGGCCGAACAGAGTCTTCAAATGTGTTTAGTGGTGGATGTGTTCCTGGAAGAGAGGTAAGACACGTACAGGATTGTTTATACTCTCACTTTGGGAAGGTATTGCTTTGGACTCCATTGGTAGATCATCATTCTGCATGGCAGAGTCTGATAAAAATAAAATCTGTTAATAGCAAGTTACAACACTGTACTCCTTAGAGGAAATTTGCCATTTGGAGGTAGCAAAGTAATTAATTTAGACCGAGAGGGAAAATGTCGCCTTTTACATTAACATCACATTTTGCGCAGCTTGAATGGAAATACGGTCCCCCATAACTTTTTTTTTAAAAAAAAAAGATTAGTGGTTTTGAAACTTACTGCTCTGAAGAACCCTTTTCATGACAAATTGACTGTTGGGGAGCCCAGGGCTTTGTCAAGAATTCTGGGGCATATTCTAGCCTACATGCTCCATTTATCACAGGATGGTGGGATAACTGGGAATGCCTGTTGGTCCTCACCACTACATGAACTGAGAGTATGACTTGGCACCAGACTAATTCAACATTCTCCTGCAGAAGAAAATTCTGTAGCGCAGGGGTCTGGGGGGGTGCGGGAGAAGGGTGGCGTTCCAGGTTGGGGGGGCAGGCAGCGGGCAGGCCTGTGGGTGGCCTGGAGCTGGATGGAGAGTTGGGCCAAGATCCAGCACTAAGGCCAGATCCTAACCCATTCCTGGGTGACCCGGCGCAGCACCAGGCTGCTTGGATCTGTGCTGCCTATTAAATCCCCTTCCCCCAGGCTGGGCCACAGCCAGCCCCAACACAGCACTGGATACAGTGTAGACCGGCCGGCCGGCCTGTTCCAGCACAGGTTAGGATTGGGCTGCCTGTTACTCATTCAGTCATATGCAAGGTGTTCATTATTAGACCACTGGGTGTTTACCCTTCAATTGTGCAACAAATTAATGTTTCCAAACATTTTGCTACTTTAAAAAAAATCATTTTGTGACTTCTTGTCTTCAAGATTCATATTGCCTCAATCTGAATTCTTGTTAAAAGAATTGAGTCCTTTTCATTCAATGTAAACGTCCATGTCTTAAGACTGATGATACCATAATTGTCAGATACAAATTGGCAAAACAAAAAAAACAATTTAAACAAAAATAAGGACTATATGCAATTACTAGAAAAATGCACTGACTGCTTGCTTCAAAACATATAACTCTTGGCACAACAAAGTTAAATTCTTAATGCTTCAATTCACAATAGATTCAGATTAAGAAACCTTTTATTGGCATAAAAATCAACATAAAACAGTACACAATTCACAACAGCCTTGGCTGGACTTTTCGATATGGCCCTATTAATGAATGAGATGGACATTTGCCTTTCAAAGAGTATGGCAGACAAGGTTCCTCAGCAGTACCTGAATCAGACTGGTAATTTTGGAAGACTTAGGTCTATATCCTGATTGAGTGGTGTTGAATGTGCTTAACCTACTGATACAGAGTGGGTAAGACTAGTCTATGAATGACTAAATACCAGAGATGTGCTCCAGTCACTGAGCCCGAGTCACAAGTTGAGTTGCGAGTCAGTGACCCTGCAACTCAAATAGCAAATCATAGTGCACAGGCATTGCAACTTCATGTGAGCAAAATTTTGAGTCTTTTGACTCTTTTGACTCACAAGTAAAGTTATTTTGAGAAATGAGTTTCAAGTAAATGGCTTCCTTGAGCAAAACTTCACAGAAAAAGGACTGTTCATGATGCATCCTTGTTCTACAAGCTTGGCAAAACAGAATACAACCAAGAGAATACATGACAAAAACAATCACTCAGATAGAATCCAAACCATTTATACATTGAAGCAGTAGTTCCCAAATTTTTCAGAGGCCATAGAGGCTGTTGTCTGATTTATAAATGTCAAAGGGTGGTCCCATAATGGTGGCTGAGCAGCAGTGCTCCCCCCCCAGTAGCAACTTATATAAATTTTGATGCACATAGCCTAATCTGCCTTGTCAGTTTCACAATGCAACAAAAATGGGGTTACAAGCCACTAGTGGGTCTGTACTCACAGTCTCGGAACATTAAAAGAATTCTGAATGGGAGAGCTAATGCTGGTGCTTGAGCATTGGTGCAAGGTGCTTAGGGGGTCACATCCTTCTGATTGGAAAGCTGGATGCCACAGCAGGTGAATCTTTGGAACTTTGGGGTGCCTACAGCAGCTCACGATTGTTTCCAAAAGTAAGAGTTTTGCTTGAGTGTATGCAGAACTTAAATGCAGGTGTTCTAATTACCACCAACACTGTTTCCAGTCGATTGCTCTAGACTGCACATCATGCCTCTTTCCAGTTGGTAAGGCCTCTAGGTTTTCACTGTTGCTACATATATTTTTGTAAGTCACATTTGTAGAAAGTATTCACTAAATCTGAACAAAGATGTAAAGAGAAGCATCCATACTTTCTTTTTTTTTTCACAGCC
The DNA here is from genome assembly GCF_035046505.1 of Tiliqua scincoides. Lineage (NCBI taxonomy): Eukaryota > Metazoa > Chordata > Lepidosauria > Squamata > Scincidae > Tiliqua > Tiliqua scincoides. The sequence continues at coordinate 115,709,016 of NC_089823.1, forward strand.
CAATCCTAACCTGCACTAGAACAGGCAGGTCAGCTGGCCTGCGCTGTATATCCAGCATAGGGTTGGGTCTGGCTGTGGCACAACTCAGAGTAAGGGGGATCACTTACTCTTACCCCTTACTCCGTGTTGCATGGCAGCTGCCCCAATGGGTCTACTTGGAACTGTACCATCAAAATAGGTATAAGGCCGGGCTGCCTTATAAGATGGAGGGGTTAGGATTTGGCCTAAGTGCTAGGTCCTGGTACCATCCCCCTCCTGGGCCCAATCTGCCCACCAGCCCGCCTACTGCCCACTGCCTGCCCTCCCCCTGCCCTCTAATGCTCCTAAGAACATAAGAACAGCCCCACAGGATCAGGCCATAGGCCCATCTAGTCCAGGTTCCTGTATCTCACAGTGGCCCACCAAATGCCCCAAGGAGCACACCAGATAACAAGAGACCTCATCCTGGTGCCCTCCCTTGCATCTGGCATTCTGACATAACCCATTTCTAAAATCCTGTGCCACCCTCCCCAGATCGCTGCACCAACGGCTTGCAGGCGGCTTGAACTTACCTTCCGCCGGCACTGCGGAGGCCAGTACACATCCATGTGCCGGCCCACCAGCTCCTGAGTCTTTGCAGATGTGCCTTACAGCATGTTTGCGACACCCCCAGGCCAGCACAAGGAACTTGCACTGGCCTAACCAGGGGTTAGGACTGTGCAGCCAATCATTACGAACACTATACAAACAATATCCTAAAATCCAGTGTGAGAGTTGTGGCTCTAGGGAAACTGAGGATATTCCTCATATTCAGAATTTGATTTCAACTAGAGTTATTGATTCCAGTGGCAGCCAGAACTCAGTGCTGAATCACTGCACAGAAATTTGTTTCCTGTTAAAAAACAGATGATACCTTTTACATGTTGCAGAAAAGCGGCAGAGGAATATTCTGGAAAGGGATACTGTCCATTGCTCAACCAATCACAAGCAGCAGGCCAAGGAAAGACCTGAGACCTTGAACTGCTGTCAGCCAGAGATAACAGTACAGGGTTAGATGGCCCAAAGTTTTGAGAATACAGGGCAGCAAATAGTCCTATATGTTGATCTTGCCAAGAAATCTGTGAACAAATATTTATTGGATGCTGAGGTGACCTGCAGTTCATTTTCCATTGTATCTTCACCAGAGAGACAATTCTGTTTATATAGTCACGGGCAGTTAAAACACTTCACATGGCTTACAGTGCTTTTAACATCAGTCAGCATTACCGAGGTCATCGAGAACAAAGTGCTTTAATGTCAACTAGCATAAGCAAAACTTGAGCATATAAATGCCATTTTAAATGGACATCCTTGGTGGGCAGCAATCTCAGCATGTGCCAGGAACACATAGACCAAGGTAGCCTGAGAGCAATAGGAAAGTCTCTGGAATGGAGTCATTTGCTGCAGCTGAGATCACCACTCAAGGGAATTTTTACAATATCAACATGATCAGGAGGTAGGATTAGAATGCAAATCTTGGGATTCATGCTACCTGTCTCTAATCAGATGCATCTTTCATTCCGCCACAGTGGCCCAAAGGAGTAGAGAAAAAGGTTGGGGAGGCCTTTTTAAAATGCCCTACCCAAGTAATAATAAAGCTGACTTTAAAATCTCCTGCTAGCGCTGTCATTAGTGCTCTCTCTTTCTCCATCATATCCACCCACCAAAGTTCCCCCATGACAGATTCTCTCCCTGGCATGCTGCATTTCTAGCATAAAGGATGAGTGTCAACATGGACCCTGTGACATCTCAAGGCCAGCTTGAAACAGATCCAATAATTTTTTATTGTAATTTTTTGCTGCCCTGTTCATTTTGTTTGTTGCTCCTCTTAGACCTTCCATTCAGCTTTCATTACGCTCACTGGAGACTCATGAGCATAATAAACTGGGAGCCGTTTTTAAAAACATTTAAAAAAATAAGCAGGTTGTGTGTTGGGCTGTCTTCTCTCAGATCTAACAATGTTTTGGAAACATTTTACATCATTTATGGTGTACTTTCTCACCAAGGATTATTTTAAGATACCCAACCTTGTGAAGTCATCAGATTATCAGACTAACAGGACTACTGTGATGAAAAAGCAGATTTAAGCCAGCAGAATAGACCAGGGAGCAGTATTTAGACTGAGGTCTGAGAATTACAGAGAATAATGTCTCCTTTTAATGTGATCAAGAGCGTACTAAGGTTTCTAAACAGCCATCCATAGCACAATATATGCATTTTAGATAGCCCACCTTCAAGGGCAATTTGTAGGTCAGTCCAAGACAATATCATTGTCAAAGCCAACAAGTCATCTGTACTTCATAGGTCACATTCAAGAAACAGCAAGAAATCAGCTTATTCAGAGCACAACTTGTTACCCAGCAAACCAAATCCAGCTCACCAGTCATGGGCTGAGACCTGCCAATTGTTTGAAAGCCTCTTGATTTGTACACTCCCAGGTAAGAAGCAAAAACAGCAGATTTGTGAAGCCCAGCATAGCCATACATGACTGGTGGGCTACATTTGGTGGGCTTACAACCTTCTACGATCTGAGTCTCATTCCTAAAAATAACCCAATAAAAGCTAGAGCCAATGGAGGATACATCCCAGATCAAGCTGATGATTATTCCACAGTAGTAAATTCATAAATGCAACTCAAGCCATCTTTCTTGATTTCTTCTTAACTTTCCTTAAGTTTTATCTCAAAGAAAATTCTTTAGAATCTGTGCGTTTTCTTGCAGAAATGAATTAGAAATTTTAAGTGTACATTTCTTTCAGTGCATGCTTTATGTTAGAGTAGGGGTGTCAAACATAAGGCCCTCAGGGCAGATGCAGCACTTGGAAGCTCTACATCCAGCCCCCCATTTTAACTGAGGTCTCCTAGAGTCACCCTTTCAGCAGCGCCACTTCTGTCAAGGCTCTGGGAGAGACGGAAGGAGGCCTCAGAAGGCAAGGGACTCTACAGTGGAGACCAAGAGGTATGAGAGAGGGAGATGCTGACAAGGCATTGGGACAGCCTGATTATCACATAGCTAATGAGTTTCTATGTTGGACCAAAGTGTTTATTTCTGGCAATCACCTGCTTAATGACATCACTTCCCATTTAATGATGTCACTTCTGGCCCTCAGCAGGCATCAGTAATGCTATTCAGCCCACTATGTGAAATGGGTTTGACACTCCTGTGATATAGCACATAGTGTACAGCGTATTTTGCTACTATGTTAAATCATTCGTTTGGTTGTTTCCGTTTATACAGCATCAAAGCAGGCTGAAATCCAATTGAAAAGTTTCTTTAGACAGCCATTGTACGGGAACATGATGTCAATATTAATAAAGGCTGAATTTCCCCTTGGCTCACTTCTTACAGATAAGCTTTTCAATAATACACTGCTTGCACCAAAGGTCTGATGGGACTGGGAATAGTAAAAAACACTAATAAAAGAATGTTGAATGTTTTTATATTAAATTTCCCCACAGGCAAACTGAAAAGCCTACTTAGAGGACGCCAATCAACATGGCACTTATTAAATGTAACAAGAGTCCTGTTACAACAGATCTTTAAAGCCCCTAAAAACGAATTGGAAAATAAAGACAAAAGACAATTACAAATGCATTTTTAGTTGCAAACCCTGAGCACCTCACCTGATACCCAATAATATGAAACACTGTTGTTTGATCTTCAAAAACACTGTTTTTATCAGCCTACAGCTATGTTAGAATTCTGCTTAGCTGTATCAGCAGAGAGCTGGTGTAGTGTAGTGGATAAGAGATCAAGTTGCAAATCAGAACTTGCTGGTTTAAATCCTGCATTTTCCATAAGTTCTCACTAGGCGGCTTTAGGCAAGCGATTCCCTCTCAGCCTCAGCTCCCAATCTACAACATGGGGATAATAATGCAGTACTGTACTGACTCACTTCACAGGGTTGTTGTAAGGATGTCATCGAAAGAATACAAGTGAAGCACTTTGCACACTCAGAAAACACTATCCAAATTACTATTAAATAATTTGCACTTTGTATTTCTAGAAGTTATACTTTTAAAGGAATGTTGGCTCTGAGATGGTCTTATTTAGGACTTAGGTGGTTTTTGAAAAAATTGAAAACATATTGCACACAATCTGACAAGGTTTTAGGGAATGAGGTTTATCAAACTAAAGGGAAGAAGGGGGTTACCATATTCTCTCTGTGACAAATTTCCCAAATGAGAACTGGTCTACTTCTTTATCAGGCCAAACCTATAGGGCTCTTCTAAGGAGGGTTAATGACAGCAGAACAGTGGGGCGGAGGGAAGGGGCATGATCAAGAGAGGAGGGGTGTGCATTGGCAAGCACAACCTGTGCCAGTATCCTATCCCGCTCCCCACCTCCAGACACACTCTCTCTTCTCATTCTTGCACCAGTTCAAGGGCTGGCACAGGTTCAAGGAGACCAAATGGAAAGGGAAAATATTTTCCCTTACCTCTCCCAAGCCTCCCAGTCTGTTCCCTCCCTACTTTTTGGCATAGCTGCATCAGCAGGTGGGGGGATATGATTGACTCTAAGAACATAAGAACAGCCCCACTGGATCAGGCCATAGGCCCATCTAGTCCAGCTTCCTGTATCTCACAGCGGCCCACCAAATGCCCCAGGGAGCACACTAGATAACAAGAGACCTCATCCTGGTGCCCTCCCTTGCATCTGGCATTCTGACATAGCCCATTTCTAAAACCAGGAGGTTGCACATACACATCATGGCTTGTAACCCATAATGGATTTTTCCTCCAGAAACTTGTCCAATCCCCTTTTAAAGGCATCCAGGCCAGATGCCATCACCACATCCCGTGGCAAGGAGTTCCACAGACCAACCATACACCGAGTAAAGAAATATTTTCTTTTGTCTGTTCTAACTCTCCTAACACTCAATTTTAGTGGATGTCCCCTGGTTCTACCTACTACATTTTTCTTTCTTTTGCTGTGATCAATATCATTTTGCTATCAAGAGATTTTTTTTCCTCTAAAATAGCCTGAACTGTGTTATTGGCAATAAAGTAAAAATTTGCAAAGCTGTTCTGCTAGATCAGCCAAGATTTCTTTGCAAGAGTTCTCATTCTCAGCATGACAGCTAAAAGAAAAATTAAATCATAGCAAAAGAAAGAAATAAGAATATCCTGCTTATTTATAATAAACAACTTATTTATAATATTATTTATTTATAGCTTATTTATAATAAAACTTCTATGTAAGTGTGCTCAGCAATGTGGTTTTTCATTTCAACATATCTCCAAAAAAATAACAGAATACACTTGCCTTCATTTAGATCAGCAGTGTCAAACATAAGGCCTATGGGCCAGATACAGCCCATGGAAGGTCTTTATCTGACCCCATAATAATTGGGCTCTCCCAGCACCAGCATCAGCTGTTCACAGCTGCTGAGTGGCAAAGTGACACTTTGGCCAAAGCAGCACTGCTGAAACAGTGGTGGTGGGAAAGCCGAATTCTCATGCAGGCATCGCTGCTGAAAGGGTGACCTACATAATAACTGGACTTTCCCAGTATCACCCTTTCAGCAGCAGCACCACTTCTGCTGAAGCATCTCTTTGCAGAGCATCTCTCAGCTGCCGAGCAGCAAAGTGATGCCTCGGCAGAAGCGGTGCTGCTAATAAGGCAGCCCACATGATAATTGGGCTCTCTCATATCTTGAAAATATTATCAATATTTGCATATTTTATCCTGTCATTTGTAACTAATGAGTTCCTAAGTGCTTATTTCTAGTCATCCCCTGCTAAATGATGTCACTTCCTGTTTAATGACATCATTTCCAGCCCTCGGAATGTCACGAATACTATTAGACTGGTGTGTGAAACAAGTTTTGATATCTCGACTTATATAATGGTATAGTCATTTTACAAGCTTGTGAATCTGCCACAGTGTTGTACCTGTCTCCCCCTCTCAGCAGGTCTAATAGCACCTTTGGGGGAAATTCAAATCGGGAAAACCATGTAGCAGAAAAAGTTTAACACCCCTCTGTCTGCCTCCCTAAACAAATTAGCAGCTCCTGCTGCTTCTTTGATGCAAAGAAAAAAATTCAGAACAGCCAACCACAGATCTCCCACATCACTGATAGTCTGGCCCTTTGGAGCAATCAAGTCTTTGAATTCATCTAAAAATTGGGGGGGGGGGGTACTTCCATCAAGGCTTTACTGCTCTAATTATAGTTATCACTTTTCCAACTTTAACACTGTTGAATTCAAAGCATCATATCAAAGCTTTCAGAGCTTGGATTAATGTAGTACATTTTTTTTTAAAGATTAACTTTTCTTGTTGTCTTAGCAGAAAGGGGGTTGCTAAGATGAGTTTCCTAGGGGGAAGCTGATGAAGTCTACAGTCATCATTGCAGGCAGGCATACAACTCCAGTTAATGTCACACACTTAGCATGATAGCCATCCTGCACGTAAGCCACAGGGACGCATCAGAATGCAATCTGTGAAGTCAAATTAAAAACGCGAGGTAAGTTTCAAACACAGAACAGACAAGGCAGGTTTTTTTCTGGGCTATTCTTTCGGCTGAGTGATTGCTATAACTTTTTGCTTGTCATAGAGAAGGGAGTTTATTAATTGGGCAAATGGAATATATATCAGATGTGCTCGTCAAATCAAATATAAAAAAATAAATATATAGTGTTCTGCTGATTTGCATCTGGTGAAGCTGGCAGCTGGCAAACTAGGTGAGTTGCGAGAGCTTAGTTGGTTAGGCAGAATATTTAAAAGCTGCTTTAAAACAAAAATGTTCTCAAAGCATTTCACATAGCAAAGGAATGGTTCCTTGTCCCCAGTGGACCCACATGCTAAAAAGAGACAGAGGGGAAACAACAAGGTAATAGGAGGAAACCGTTCTGCCTTTCTCTCTTATGCAGTCAGGTGGAAATGGCTACCAGAGGATATTGTCCTCTGTCCTCTGTGTGTCCATGTGAGAGTTGGAGCTGCTTGACAGCCTGCGTGGGAGAACTGGAGGCCAGAAGTGAGATCAGACCAGGAAGATCCATCTGAAATGTTGTGTGGTTCTTGAAAGAGAGAACCTCTATGATGGTACAAATCCCCTTGAGGGATTTAGAAACACCTGCCTTTGTAAACCGCCTTGAATAAAGTCAGAGGAGTAATCCGATGACCAGAAAAGTGGTATATAAATACTGAGTTATTATTATTATTGTTCTTTGATGAGAGGAACCAAATGGCAGGTGGTCTTTTCTGAGCCAGTGAAGAGAACCTTAGTGTCCTCTCCTTCTGTTGCTTCCAGGTTGACTGGAACTCACAAAACTTTTCTTTGTTCAGAAGGAGCTGTGGCAGTCCCCATTATAGACCCACACAATAAGGGAGTATTTAACTATTTCTCCCCATGCACAACCCTGGTCCAAATTGTTCCTCAAAGCTACTACTAACTAATTGTGTCCAATCGTTTTTCCCTTCATGGCTAACAACAGCTTAGGGTTGCTGTAAGTTGGAAAATCAGTTCAGGGTAAAGTGTCTACCAGAAATGATCAAAGAAAAGACTCCCTCCCCCACGTTGCTGGGGTGTTGTCTGAGTCAACCTTATTGCAGATTATGCCCATCATCTACCTACAGAAATACATGTTTAGAGAAACAAGCTTTATTAAATTTCTGCAAGTCAGTTAGGACCAAATCCTATTTAATTTTCCAGTGCCAATGCAGCCCCAAGGTAAGGGAACAAATATTTCCTTGCCTTGAGGAGGGCTTCATGTCTTTCCCTCCACCTCAGGATGCATCACATGCCCCATCAACACAGCTGCATCAGTGCTGAAAGTTAGTTAGGATTGGTCCCTTTGAGCTCTTCTGAACACCGGCAGTACAAGCGAACTGTTGACACTGGCATGTCTGCGGCATCCGGAGAGGAGGGGATAAAGTGCTGTTCAGAGGCCTGGCTGTTGTTCCAGTAGCACTGGCCAAAGGTAAGTAGTATTGGGTAGGGGGAGGTGGGAAGTTGCTGGAATGGGGTGGGGGAGGGCAGGGCAGTGGGAGGAACTGGGGTGAGAGGGGATGGGACCAGCGGCGTAGAACTGGATCCCAAACTCTGTGTTGGGCCGGAAGGACTTGAGCCGGTGCAAACCTGAGAAGCCCCATTGCAGGGCTTGGGGCTTTCTCCAGGGGAAGAGGGAAGTTCCCTGCCCCCGAGGAGACCTGCTGCGAGCCTGCAGGATGCAGTGTTAGCTGCTTTGGAGCCCCTGCACCTGGCGGTAGTGCCATCTTTAGGATTGGACTGTTAAGCAGCACACAAAACCAAAAACCAGGAGTGCCTTTCTAAAGCCTCCAGCAGGCCTTCTGAGACCTTCTGATGCTTGGGGAGGCCACATGCTTCCTTCCGGGGCCTCAGAAGACCTCCAAAAGGCACTCCTAACACCCCCCCAAGGTGTAGTACATGGGGCAATTGATCCTCTCAGCCCTCCCTAGTTATACTGCTAGTATACGCATGGATCTCTGGTTCATGGCCAACATTTTCTTTTTTAATTCATGCTGCTTCCTAGCTGCCTAGGAAAAGGTTATGATTTTTTTGCTTAATGAAAAATGTGGGTTTTTTTAACCGTTTGACTCTGTCTGTGTGGATGACCACACTTTATAGTTGACACAATGCAATAATTGAATTAACGTTCCCAGTTGTATCAAAACCAGTCTGGTCTTACATGACCATGCATTGAAAATATATTCTCTGCATTATCTTTTTCCTATCATCTTTGCGTGTGTGTGTGTGTGTGTGTGTGTGTGTGTGTGTGTGTGTGTGTGTGTTTAATTTAAACTCCAATTGTTTAATAGGGAATGAACATAATTGTGCATATTTCTTTGCTAATAAATGGCCAATCATTTGTTCACTCACTTATTAATTGTTATAAGATTAATCATGATGAACTAATGCAGTATTAATATCCATATAATTTGTGCATCCATAGTCATTTCACCGCAATATGATGATTAACTAATTCAACATTATCTAATTTTTGTAGAAATATGACTAAGAACCACTGAATCTATTGCAGAATAAGGTTAAATTTGAGTGGTAAAGTCTTTTTAGTTAGTTTTCCATTAATACACTTCCATTTTCAGTTATGTACAAAGTACAGACACAATCACTCTCTAGAGGACTTACCATATATACTTGCCTGTAAATCGAAAAATCCTTGCCTGAAAATTGACCCTGGAAGCCGGGGTCAACTTATACCTGGGTCAATACAGTGAATAAAGCGGACGCCCCTGAGAGTGTCTGGCAAGCTGAGCAGCTGCCTGCTGAAGTGGGGGTGGGACTGGGCTGAGAAGCAGGACAGGGCTGGAGGGAAAAGGGCAAATTGTACTAGTAATGATGGTATTCAGAGGCAGCCATTTTAGCTTCTTCTCCAGACAGGAAGCGAAGTGAAGGCGCTTATGGGAACTGTGGCCTGTATGAGGGTTGCCACTATGGAGGTACAGCACTTACTCCTCACAAAGCCCCATAAGCTCCTTCAACTCCCTTCCAGTTTGGAGAAGGAGGTAAAATGCCTCCTTTTTTTTCCTTTTGCTGCTGCGTCAGAACATTCCTGGCAAGTCATTTGCAAAGAAAGTCACCCCCCCCCTCAGTTTAGGGGTCTGGCTTTTGAAACACCAGGATGGAGTCCTCATTTCCATCTGAAACAAAGTCCCAGGCTGCAATTCAGTGCACCATTACTTAAGAATAGCACCCATGGAAAGCAGTGGATCTACTTCTGAGTAAATAGGGTTGCAACTATGTGCAGCTGCACTTGCCCATGCTTAGTTCTTGTAGTTTGTCTCTTTGCTGTGAATTGAATCGCACACTCCCAATTATATGTTTTATGTTGCATGTTATATGTAGAGTCTCTGGCTTAACACATCAGGCACCTTAAACAAAGATTTGATTAATGGTGCTACTGGTATGTTGTTTACAGGCACTTACAGGCACTTTCAGAAGACATTCGACACAGTCCATCACCAAAGCCTACTGAGAAAACTCCACAGTCAGGGAATTAGAGGGCAGGTTCTCTCATGGATTGAGAACTGGTTGAAGACCAGGAAACAGAGAGTGGGTTTCAATGGACAATTTTCACAATGGAGAGAGGTGAAAAGCGGTGTGCCCCAATAATCTGATCTGGAACCAGTGCTTTCCAAACTGTTCATAAACAGCCTGGAGACAGGGTTGAGCAGCAAAGTGACCAAGTTTGCAGACAACACCAACCATTTCTGAGTGGTGAAGACCAGAAGCGATTGTGAGGAGCTCCAGAAGGATCTCTTCAAACTGGCAGAATGGGCAGCAAAATGGCAGATGCATTTCAATGTAAGTAAGTGTAAAGTAATGTACATTGGGACAAAAAATCAACACATATAGGTTGATGCGGTGGTTCTCACACATTTACCGGGACCCACTTTTTAGAATGAGAATCTGTCAGGACCCACCCGAAGTGATGTCATGACCAGAAGTGGCATCATCAAACTAGAAAATTTTTAACAATCCTAGGCTGCAATCCTACCCACACTTACCCAGGAGTAAGTCCCGTTTACTATCATTGTTAAAGGAATATACATAGTAGCTTGTTAAAAGTACAGGTCTGTAACATTTCCCCAAATGCAGTCACAGACATGGGTAGCATCAAGTCTAATATATTAAAAATAAAATATTGAAATGAATGGGGACCTACCTGAAATTGGCTCGCGACCTACCTAGTGGGTCCCAACCCATAGTTTGAGAAACACTGGCCTAATGGGTTCTGAGCTGTATGTGACAGATCAGGAAAGAGATCTTCGGGTGGTGGGTCAACAGCTCAGTTAAAGTGTTGACCCAATGTGCGGCGGTGGTGAAGAAGGCCAATTCTATGCTTGGGGTTATTAGAAAATGTATTGAGAATAAAACAGCTAATATTATAATGCAACTATACAAATCAATGGTAAGGCCACACCTGGAGCATTGCATCCAGTTCTGGTCGCCACATCTCAAAAAGGAAATAGAAAAGGTACAAAAGAGAGTGACTAAGGGCGCAATCCTAACCCCTTATGTCAGTGCTTTCCAGCACTGACATAAAGGCAATGCAGCTCTGAGGTAAGGGAACAAACATTCCCTTACTTTGAGGAGGCCTCCGTGAGTGGCATCCAACTGCAGGATGCAGCACATGTCCCATTGGCACTGCTATGCCAGTGCTGGAAAGCACTGACATAAGGGGTTAGGATTGCGCCCTAAAATGATTACTGGGCTGGGGCACCTTCCTTATGAGGAAAGGCTACAGCATTTGGGCCTCTTCTGCCCAGAAAAGAAGCATCTGAGGGGGAACATGATTGAGACATACAAAATTATGCACTGGAAGGATAGAGTGGATAGAGAGATGCTCTTTTCCCTCTCACACAACATCAGAACCAGGGGACATCCTCTAAAATTGCATGTTGGGAAAGTTAATACAGACAAAAGAATATATTTTTTTACTCAGCGTGTAGTTGGTCTGTGGAACTCCTTGCCACAGGATGTGGTATTAGCATCTGTCCTAGATGCCTTTCAAAGAGGATTGGACAAATTTCTGGAGGAAAAGTCCATCACTGGTTACAAGCCATGATGTGTATATGCAACCTCCTGATTTTAGAAATGGGCTATGTCAGAATGCCAGATGCAAGGGAGGGAACCAGGATGCAGGTCTCTTGTTGTCTTGTGTGCTCCCTGGGGCATTTGGTGGGCCGCTGTGAGATACAAGAAGCTGGACTAGATGGGCCTATGGCATAATCCAGCGGGGCTGTTCTTATGTTCTTATTTACTCTGATGATGTTTACAAGAAGGTTGTGAAGACTAGAATTTAAAAAGTTAAAGAATAAAAATGTATCTTATGATTTTTTACTATATTTTAAATACATTAGAGTCTGTACAGTTCTTAGGTAACAATTACTGGTAGGTTATTTTTCAGGATCTGGTCTTAGGTCAAACTACAGTCAGACACCCCTTAAGTTTAAAACACCCCCGACTTATCTGGGTCATAGAAAATTCCATGTTTTGGGGCTCAAAACCTGCCCTTGACTTATTTGTGTGACTTATAGATGAGTGTCTGTGGTATAAGCAATGTCTGAACTTTAAGCAAAGTCTGAACTTTTTAAAAGTACAAAGTAGTCTACCTATGTACAGAAGATTCCCATAGGCTCAAAACAGACACATATTCATGCTGCACAAGGGTCCTTTGGGATTAATGGGAGGTTCATCCAGCCCTCCTCCCCTCCACTCATACAGTTTGCTTTTGTTCCAGAGCACAAGTAACTTGTATCTGATGGGAAAGGGGGGTCTTGGCATCTATATTAAAGCACAGTTATAAAATGGAAGACCTTTTTTCCTGAAGCAACCCACCAAATCCTGCTAGGTTGCTGCTGAAAAGAAAATAGGAAAAATGCAGAAAAAAACTTTTCAAAAGAAAAATGCTTTACTCACACTCCATGAGCATGTACATCTTTGTCGGCTGTACAGGTTTTAAACTTTAGAACAGGGAATTCTAGAGCTATTCCCTTTGCATGGGTGTGTGTGAACTCACAGCATGGTGGACTCCATGTGGGTGATCACAGCTCAGTGAGAGTATATATTCTTGGAAGATCAGGATGAGGGAGAAAGCGAGGAGAGAAAGGAAGCAAGGTAGTAACATATCCCAACAGGTCAAAAAGGGACACAGGACTGAAACAGGTAGCCTCTTAGGGCCAAATCCTATCCAACTTTTGAGCACTGTTGTAGCTGTGCCAACAGGGCTTGCACTGCATTCTCAAGGTCTTCTCAAGGTAAGGGATCACTTGTTCACTTACCTTGGAGCTGTAGTGAGACTGCATTGGCACCGGAAAGATGGATAGGTTGTCTGCACAGTGCACTGCTCTCGAGTGTCCTGTAGGCACTGTTGTGCCTATTTTCCAACAACCCCATTTCCATTAGTATCAAGGTGAGATAGAGTGGTAGCTGAAGCTATGCATCCCATTCACCCCAATGGTCCATGCACACATATAGGTGAGGGAAGGGGCTCTGGTAAGCTTGCAGAAGTCCCTTGGGTGTGATGTTGTACTATAAGTTGTGCTTAAGTCAGGGCTGGCCCATTCATGAGGCCAGCTGAAGCGGTTGCCTCAGCAGATTGGAAGGAGGTGCCAATCTCTGTCTGCCTAATTGCTTCTACTGATTGTTCCACTTCCTGGAAGGGAAGTTGTGTGGGACTCCCTACAACTCCTGCAACATGCAGCAGCCCAAAGTAAGTAAAAGCACCTCCCTTCGCCCCCCCCCCAGCAACGCAATTATGGGGATCGTGTCACTGCCTCACCCCTTCCCCCAGGATTGGGGAAGCTTTGCACAAGCTGGTGGGTCGCGAGAACCACTGCTCTAACCTATATTTTTGGGGTGCTTCTTCCAAACTACATGTTACAGGAATGTGTTGCTGCTGCAATCCTGTGTCTCTTCCTGCTTTTTCCTGATAACATTAAAGATGACATTTGATACAATCATCATGCACAGAGTTTCCACTTCATTGACTCCCACTTGCTGGGACAGGGAACCTCTGAGCCTGAGATGTCATGCATCTTATGTAACAAAAGTATACCAGGGGAGCATTGTGAAGAGACAGAGGATTGTTGCAACCATGCATTCTTTACATCTTGTTGTTTGAACCTTAGCAAAAAATACTCCATCCCTTTTGAGCTTATCACTGGTTGAGTGAGTGAGTGAGTGAGTGAGTGAGTGAGTGAGTGAGTGAGTGAGTGAGTGAGTGAGTGAGTGAGTGAGTGACAGCCCGATCCTGAGCTGCCCAGAGCTCCCAGGCTTGGTGACTCGGATCCTGCACCACCCACGCTACCGTGGGAGGCTCCTTGGGAGAAGGGGACATTCATCCCCTTCCCCCGAGTACGGTTAGCAGCCTGGCAATAGGGCTACCCACTTTAGCGGCAACCAAAAGTAAAGGCGGTCGTGTAGGGCGAGCAGCCCTGCACGAGTGCCTTGGATCCTGCAGAGCTCAGCTCCATGGATCTGCCTCTCTCCCTTCCCCCAACACACCTCCCCCACGCCCCCAGCCACACCTCCCCCCTTCCCAGAATGCCTCCTCCACGCCCCCGGCCACGCCCACGCCTCCAGTTTCACAGCCCAGTGGTCTGGGAGACTGCAGAGCTGCGGAACCTGGGTGACTGCTTTGGCAGGAGCCCAGTGCTGAGCCCTGCAAAATGCCTTACAGCACGTTTGCAGCTGAAGTCCGCAGCGCGGAGCCATGCTGCGGACCTCAGGATTGGGCTCTGAGTGAGTGAGTGAGTGAGTGAGTGAGTGAGTGAGTGAGTGAGTGAGTGAGTGAGTGAGTGGCTAGTTGACCTGTTCTTGCAAAGCCGAAATAAACACCTTGGTCATCCAAACTTTGACCTGCAGAACTAATGGATTCCTTCACAGATGTTCAATTGAAACTAAATAACTTTCTTCTAAATATTTCCATCTCTAGCACCAAACAAAATGCAGATGTGAGCTCATATTGTAAACTCTCTATTGAAATAGTAAGAATATCCAAATTTTGAAACAGACTTTTTATTTTGGAACTGACAGATACAATGATTCCGATCAGTAACCAAGACTGCAGGCTGTTGTCTGATGCTGAAGTTAAATGTGTGTGACAGCCCTAACAGCAGTGATGGATGGCTCTGGATCTGCTAAGCTGACAAAATGCCAAAAGGCTTAAGATGGTTGGTTGTCACTAAAAATGGGCAACACAGGATATGGCATTTGAAGACATTACATGACATTACGTGAAGCGATAGTCAGCAGTGAACCCTGGATATATGATATTAACAGGGTTAAACTTACCATCTGCCCACTTCTTTTGCATGGTTATGATCAACACAGATGAAAAGTCGATAATTGCTACATGGGGTTAGACAATAACCCAACTAGCCAGATAAGCTGTAATGCTAGCCAGAGCCAGATGCTAGCGAGGAACCGAAAAGCCAAAGGGCCTTGTCACTTTTAAGCTTTTCAGCTATAGAATGAAAAGCTACATGACTGAATGATAGGGATCCATCTCTTGTCATCCAGTCATTTTATCAAACTAAGAGCAAAATATGAGATTACAGTCTGGCAAATAACCATGGAAAGGCAGCTGATCTTTTCATTGTGAATATACATATTTATTTTAATATTTATCCTGTTGGTTTTTCAGTTTCTCATCAAGGACAGCCACAGAAATCATTTGTGTGTGCAGGTGCGTTCTTGCAAATCTTGTGTGTTCATGTCTACTCATTGTAACTACAGGTCATTGATCTGTAGTCTTGATCAGCCTCAATTACTGTACCATTATATGTTGATAAAAAGAAACAATGATGGCCACAGGGACCAGGGTTGTGTTTGAATCAGTGGTTTGTACAATCAAAACTAATCTATGACAAACATCAATTTGTTAGTTTAACAACAATGCATTAAAACTGTAGACAGAACTATGGTTTTATTGTGATGTTTCACTTAACTCAGCCCTTGATTTAGACAACTTTGTTAAAAAAAACATTTTAATGTACAGTGCAATCCTATGCCCAACTAACACCAATATCCCTGCACAAAGCCTGAGCAATGTCCAAACATCCTGAGCCCATCCAGCGCAAAAGGGAAAGGGAAAACAAGAGCCCAACTAGCTGCACAGAGATGCAGCCATAAGAACATAAGAACAGCCCCACTGGATCAGGCCATAGGCCCATCTAGTCCAGCTTCCTGTATCTCACAGTGGCCCACCAAATGCCACAGGGAGCACACCAGATAACAAGAGACCTCATCCTGGTGCCCTCCCTTGCATTGGCATTCTGACATAGCCCATTTCTAAAATCAGGAGGTTGCGCATACACATCATGGCTTGTAACCCGTAATGGATTTTTCCTCCAGAAACTTGTCCAATCCCCTTTTAAAGGCATCCAGGCCAGATGCCATCACCACATCCTGTGGCAAGGTGTTCCACAGACCAACCACACGCTGAGTAAAGAAATATTTTCTCTTGTCTGTTCTAACTCTCCCAACTCTAAATTTTAGTAGATGTCCCCTGGTTCTGGTGTTATGTGAGAGTGTAAAGAGCATCTCTCTATCCACTCTGTCCATCCCCTGCATAATTTTGTATGTCTCAATCATGTTCCCCCTCAGACGCCTCTTTTCTAGGCTGAAGAGGCCCAAACGCATAAGGCCTTTCCTCATAAGGAAGGTGCCCCAGCCCCATAATCATCTTAGTCGCTCTCTTTTCCATTTCCACTATGTCTTTTTTGAAATGCGGTGACCAGAACTGGACACAATACTTCAGGTGTAGCCTTACCATTGATTTGTACAACGGCATTAGAATATTAGCCATTTATGAAGAGCTATCCCAGTAACTTCCCACACTCCCAATAACTTCCAAAATCAGTATTCACTGAAATACCAAAAGTAGGCACCGATCACAGGGCAGTAGCCTGTCAATGACTCCATGTTGCTCAGGTGTTCAAGGAGCCAAACACTCCAATCCACCTAACCCCAACGCCAGCAGCCAGGGAAGCACTGCCAGTTTGAACCAATCAGGGTGGCGGCCCCTGGACTGGAGGAGCAAGCGGCAGCTACCACCAATGCTGGGCTGTTGCCCTGCCAGAGGCACCAAAGAAAGTCTAATACAGCAGCTTCCAATGCTGTCAGACATGGAGAACTGCCCCCATTACATCAGCACTAAAGGTGTGTGGTGTGGGGGCAGCAGGTGAGGCAGAACCATCCCACTAGAGTCCTCAAAAAGTGCTGCTGCCACCGAAGCTGTGAGTGAGCAAAACACAACCCAAATGCTCTGAACAGCAGCTGGAGTGCTTGCATTGAACACGGCAGAAAGGAAGGAAGGAAGGAAGGAAGGAAGGAAGGAAGGAAGGAAGGAAGAGGGGCAGGACAAAAATCTTGGAGAAAGGAAAGAAAGGTGGTGAAAACTGGAAGGGGAGACTTTGTTGAGAGTTCAGGTGGGGGCTGGTTGTGGTCCCTGCAGTGTGCAAGCGGCTCCTCCCCTCCCCTTGGGAACCATATAGGCGGTGGGGGAAACGGAGGTGAATGGCTCCCAAGGGGAGGGGAGGAGCCACTTGCACGCTGCAGGGAGGCTCCCTGCAAAACTTAGTGCGCCGCCCCCTCTAGCTACCCCAGTGGCCTCACATTCCCCTTTGCCTGACCTGACCATGAGCCAAGGCACATTTGCTTACTCGTAAGTAAACACGACTGTTTGGCTTAGTTTCGCTTTCCATAGGGCTCAATACATTCGTCTGCTTTGTTTGTTATTATGTGTGATGTCATCGGGTCATGTGTGGTCTACCATGTGTGCACCATGGTGGACCACATGAAATGATGTCAGTGGTTGTTTTTCGGTGACAGGTTCTCCCAGACTATGTATTATTACACTAATAGGTTTCTTCCTGGGCTTGGAAATTATTTCCTTCTGAAGCAAAGTTTATTGAAGACACAAACACACACACAGATCTTGTGATTAATAAGTGTAGTTTTTAAAAGAAGCTTTGCAATTACATCTTTGCAGGAACAGTCACTTCAGATGAGGAGATAGAAATGAAAAAAGGAAAGAAAGGAATCTATTCCTTGGAGTGCCTGAAGTTATTATTACAAGGTAAATGAAGTAATAATAAATGCCAAGTATTTGGGAGGGAGATAATTTGTAACCTCTAAAGTGTTTTAATAAATACTAAACATAAAAATCAATCCAGCCACATTGACCTATACTCTCCTACACTTATTTATATGCTTTTTCTTTTTAAGTGGTAGGTTATATCTCCTATTTACGCCATAATTTTTCCAAGTTTGATTTGTCTTCTTTATTTTGCATAGTGTACTGTTCTAAGGCTATTCTAGACAGTCATTCTTGGGCATTTAATGTGAGATAAAATGCACAGTTGTTGCTCATTTGTACCAGAATATCCAAACATCTTTTGTCAAGAAAATGATTCTGTTAGAGGAATATCCTGTTCTACCAGTAGACAGTCTGTAATATTTTATTGCAGGAGAAAATGTGATTTATTTGCCTGGACAATACTCAAAATGCAATTTTATGCTATGTAGAAAATGGTCGTGTGGGTGTTAAGGGCACATTGGACAGTGTCTGTAACATTGTTGATCGAAAAAGGGGATCTTGACATCTATGTTAAAGCAGAGCTATAAGGTGGAAGACTCTTTTCCTGAAGCAACCCACAAATCTCTGCTAGATTGCTGCTGAGAATAAAATAGGAGCAAAGGAAAAAAAATGGTTTCATTGAAAGAAAATGCTTTACTCACAGTTCACAGGCATGTACATTTTTGTTGCTGCACAGATCCTGAGCTTTGGAACAAGGAATCCATTACCTTTCCGTGGGTGTGTGTGAGACCTCATGACCTCCATGAGGTGGTTGTAGGACCTCCATGTGCCTGGTCAGAGCTCACAGAGAGAAGTCTGCATGATTGGAGACTCAGAAGAAGAGACAGGGAAGGAAGCCAAGTAGAGGCATACCATCACAGGTCAAAATAGACAAAATAAAGACAGGTGGCCTCTGAGACAGGGGTCTTTTGGGAGCCACGTCCAGCCCACCATAAGATTTTATCCAGCCCATAGCAACTTTGGGGGGGGGGGTCACAGCACTTGCTAATGTTTGACATTTTTACCCATATATCATTTTTCAGTTTAAGCACAGCACTGAGTTTTGTAATTGTCACATTTCTCTTTTGTTCTGAAACATCCTACTGAATTATATCATGTCTGAAATATCATATCAGACTGAAGTATATCATACTTTTGTTCTGAATCATATCATACAGAAAGATTCAAGTAAAACTTATTCATTCATTTAAATTTCATGCATTCATTTATAAAACTCACTTTTTCAGCCTGCAAAAATGTGTAAAATATACAACATAGCCCCCTTACTGAAAAGTTTGGAGACCCCTGATCAAAATAATACAAAATGTATGTGTTATACTGTCATCATGCTCCAGGGCTCCCAATGCCCGCTTGACTACATTGGCTGCCAATTGCCAATTGGTTAAGAATATTTATATACTGCTTTTCAGCAAAAAGTAGTTCACAAAGCAGTTGACAAAACAAAACAAATCAGTAAATGGTCCCCTGTCCCCAAAGGGCTCACATTGTAAAAGACATGCAGAAGAGACACCAGCAACAGCCACTGGAAAAGAGGCCTTGCTGGAGTGAAAAGGAGTAATTGTTCTCCCCCTGCTAAATGTGAGAAAAGTGAAGCACCACTTTAAAAGGTGCTTCATTGCCCAGTTAGGGTTGGAAGGGAGGGAGGAAAGCTGAGTATTCAGCAAAGTACCCTCTTCTTATGGCAAGATATCCCACTTGCTATCAGTCAAACATGCACAGGAGCAGAGGCTTGGCTAAGGTTTCATAAGAAATGCTTTACTCATTGTTCATAGTTGTATATATGAATCTTCTGAAGTGATCAGAACGCAGAACCCTAAAAACTGTGTGAAGTATGGGGAAGTGGATTGCCATCGTGGAGGCACAGCAAATATCCCACATATCTTCCTCCTCCAATGGAAGGAAGAGGGAATATGGAAGAGAGGTGTGGAAGGAAGAGAGAAGGATGGGAAGATGGAAAGAGTGTTAAGGACCATAGAGCGAAGGGAAAATGGTCTCAAGTGACTAGACTCAAGAGTCTTGCCAACAAAGCTGCATCCAAATTTCAACAGTTAGCAAGGGCTTGATGTCCACTGAGCAGGAATAGGATATCATAGCATGCATTTTGCATTACTAGATAACCACAAAAAAAGCAGAACAAGATTCCAGGTAGACGTTTCCAGCAGCACCTACACATCCTCCATAACATCTTGTTGTGGACTTAATCTAAATATGTTTGCCATAACCTAGCAGCACTAGACATTTCTGGAACAAACTTTTCATTTGATATGTTATAGTTGCATGTGTTTGCTTTAGTTTGTTAACTTTTTGTCCAGGTTTGGGCCGGCCCCCCCACTTACCAGGCTTACGGGGTTGACAATACTTAGCGAGCACCCCAAACAGCCACAGTGAGGTCCCCAGGTTTACCAGGCAAGCCGCTGCAGCTCTGTGCGCAGTATGCCAGAGGAAGCTCCCAGGCAGGAATAGGACACGGCCCTGCCAAGGGTGGGAGGAGGTAAGGCCAGGGATGTGCCTGCTGGGGCTGCTGCCAGCAGCTGCCGCAGCCATCCAAAGAGAGTTCCCCTCACTGCAGCAGCCCACCTGAGCTATGGTGCTGGCTTTGGGCAGACAGCCCAGGCCGGGGAAGGCCAAGTTGGCAGCTCTGGGTGATCACACTGACAGCCCAGAACTCCCCTGCCTCCACACCAGGACAATCCAGAAGGCAGAGGCCACCTGGGGCACAGCGCTGTCAGAGGACCTGCCTCAAGCGATCAGCCTGAGTCCAGAGAGTAGCCACCTGAGTGGCAGATGTCAGGGTGGGCCAGAGCAAGGCAATGGGAGACAGAAGGGGGGCAGAGCCCCAAGAACAGCCTTATAGAGCCCAAGAGGGGGAAGAGGTGGGGCTGGGGGCCAGCTTCTCATGTATAAAGCCCAGTGGTCGTAAGGCTGCTGATTGGTGAGGAAGCCGGTAAGCCTGTGAACCGGAAGAGAGAACCACGACTGGGGAGACAGAACGGGGTAGTGCAACTCTCTCTCTCCATAACTGAGGCCTGTGGGCTGGGTCTGCCTGGCAGAGGCCAATCCTGGCGGAACCCTGCCACTACCCCTTGTGGACCCCTCAGAGCTCAGCAACCCTGGGGTACCCAGGATCACCCATTTTATTTGTACCTTGAAATACGTAGATTACCGATATCCCAATATTGCAAAATCCCTTTAGCTCAGAAAATATTTATCTACCTCATACCAGTTCCATGTAAACAACTGCATTGGTTACTTATTTAAACAGTATCCAAGTCAAAATTCTATCAGCTGTACCAGCAAATATGAAATATTCAAGAACACTTGAATAGGGTAGAAACACAGTGCTTACTTTTTGTTTTGCAGAATCAAGCAGGGTATATGAATTCATCTTCGGTCCTGAACCATCTTTTAACATTAATGTAACTTAAAAAAGAATAGCATGGCTTGAAACCTGCCTCCCCAGACGTGTTGGGAGAGTTAGAACAGACAAAAGAAAATATTTCTTTACTCAGCGTGTGGTTGGTCTGTCCTTGCCACAGGATGTGGTGATGGCATCTGGCCTAGATGCCTTTAAAAGGGGATTGGACAAGTTTCTGGAGGAAAAATCCATTACGGGGTACAAGCCATGATGTGTATGCGCAACCTCCTGATTTTAGAAATGGGTTTTGTCAGAATGCCAGATGTAGGGGAGGGCACCAGGATGAGGTCTCTTGTTATCTGGTGTACTCCCTGTGGCATTTGGTGGGCCGCTGTGAGATACAGGAAGCTGGACTAGATGGGCCTATGGCCTGATCCAGTGGGGCTGTTCTTATGTTCTTATGAGTTACAAGGGATGTGCCAATCTACCGCAGCAAGAATCAAGTCTTTCCCCCCCCCCTTAGACTTCAGGACTCAGTGGGAGACTTTTTGGGACTCTATTTGACGAGTCAGAATCTTTTCAGTAAACCAGTCAGGTGTGGCTCTACAGAAAAAATGGAACTGCTGGTGAGTTGTGTGTGTGTGAGAGGGGGGGAGGGAGGGGGAGAGAGAGAGAGAGAGAGAGAGAGAGAGTTCTTATTTAACACTCCCTTGTTGTTCTCATCCCATCTGTTATCCCCCATCCCATCTGCTGTTCTTCAAGTGAAGGCAGCAGAGAAGAAAGTGCAGATTGGTTCCCTACGAACCCCAGCAACAAACCCACCCATCCCTTTTCACATCACAATTCTCAGTTCCACCTTCAGAAGGAGCACCAAGTTGCAAGCCACAAACAGATCAATAGGGAGGGAGGGAGGCGGTGTTCCAACTCAACGAGCAGCGCCAGTGAGTGAGGGGACAGAAGTGGCAGGCGGGCGGGTACATGTGTTGCCTGCAGCAGCTGGGAGGCTTAGGACCCACTCCTTTGTTATTATTTTTATCCCAATAAAGGTCTCTCATCATTATCACCATCACTCCTTTGCAGCTCCACTCAGAAGTCTCAGTCTAAGTCCCATTGCTGTCAATGGGGCTTCCTCCCAGGTGACTACAGAGGAGGATACTAGGACTGCACATTCATTGTTCCCAAGAAAAACTTCCATGTCCCAAGACACTTCCAGTTTCAAAACACTCAAGTCCACATGGGTCAGAGAAAATGCATGTTTTTAGACTTCAGTTAGAGTCTTTCAAGTTGAGATGCCCATCCCTGTGAGTTACATAGAATTCCTAAGTTATATCCCACCCAGTCAATTTATAGGACCAGACATGCTTCCCTTCAGCAACAGAAGTGAATCATGTACCTCCATAGCATTCTTGGGGTTGTTTTTACTAAGGAGCGGCATTCTGACTAAATATGAGCATGAATGTTCCAAGAGAAACAGAACTGTATAAGAAAACAAGTGAAAGTAATGAGAAGTTTCCATGAGACATACCAATGTTCTGCCTTCTGAATACTAGATCCTCCTGCACATAACTGTCCATGTGCTATCTACTGTATTTTCATAACCATGTGAGCAAGAGATATGCTTTCTTAAAACTAAGATTCTCAGGAACAAAAGGTTCAGAGTCAATTACCAACTTCCGTGTACAAATCCACTGTGCAGAATCGGAATATACCAGCTACCCATGACTGTGAAAAACTGAAGTTAGAATATCATTCTGTAGACCAGTAATTTTCAATCTTTTTCATCTCACGGCACACTGGCAAGGTACTAAAATTGTCAAGGAACATCTTCAGTTTTTTGACAACTGACAAGGCACACCATTCTGTCGGTGGGGGAATCACATCCCCCAATGGTTCTAATAATAAATGATCCTTCCCCAAACTCCTGTGGCACACCAGCAGACCAATTGCAGCACACCAGTGTGCCACGGCACAGTGGTTAAAAATGGCTGCTGTAGACTTTCCCTCATTTTTCCTTTTAACTTAGAAAAGATCTCCAGTATGAAGGATAGCCCTGGGGCATTTTTTGTAGTCTGAGAAGTGGAGACAGATCATAAGTAAGATCTTATTCACATGTCTAATGTGCAACTATGGGCCTATCACTTAACCCATCAGTTCTTCCCTCTGTTGAAATGTCAAGTGGATCTATTTCCTAACACAGAAGAGTATACTTAGGGTTAATGAATGGTTGCACAACATGTTCAGATAATCAAATAATGAGGTAAGGAGTATTATATCATGTCTTATTGCCTTCTGCCCTCTTGCTGTCTCTCAAGATTTAACTTGATAAATTTGTTAGGGTTTAACTGTTTGAGTTTCTCAGCTATTCTGTCCAGTGTGAGATTTATCAGCCATCTTTTAATCAAGTAGTTTCCTAGACACCACTCTTTTCTCTTCTGTCAAACTGCTATAGCATACTCAGCCATTCAAGATCCTTTCAACCAAATTTGTCATGTTTAAATGGTAGTGTCCCTTCTGTGTACAGAGGGTATGGTCCAAAGGCTATATCTGTGGAAGAAGCTGGCAAGTGAAGGATATGTTACACACACACACACACACACACACACACACACACACACACACACCCTTGGCCACTGGATGTACAGGAAAAGAGCACACTGATCAGTGTGACTGAGCAGTGAGAGAGAGGAGGCTGCGAAAGATGAGAAATTGGTGGCCTATCCTATGTTAATAGTTCTACAACTCAACTGTTTTCATGGTTAGGGTGTTGTCATCCCTGCCATATTCTACATCAATATATGCTGCTGATTTGAAGACGAATCATTCCTTGGTCCTGCCTCTGGGATTATCAATTTTCAAACAAATATAGTGGGCATAGGACTACGTGCTGTAATCCAGGGGTGTCAAATATAAGACTTGCAGGCTGGATATGGCCCATGTAATAATTGGGCTCTCCCAGTACCACACTTTCAGCAGCACTGCTTCTGCTGAGACTCTGGGAGGGAGAGGTGGAAGGAGGTCACAGAAGACAGGGAATGCTACAGGGGAAGGGGCAGACCAAGAGGGATAAGAAAGGGAGATGCTACCAAGGCATTGGGAGAGCCCGGTTATCACATGGGGCACCCTTTCAGCAATGCTACTTTTACCAAAGTGTCCCCTTGCATAGCCTGTCTCAGCTGCTGAGCTGTGAATTAACACCTTGGCGGCGGCAGCACTTCTGAAAGGGTGGTCCTTGTGATAATTGTGCTCTCCCATCATGATAACTGGACTCTGAGATGTCTCAAAAATCAAGTTTTGCATTTTCTCTTCTGTCATTTGCAGCTAATCAATTCTTATGTGAGAAAAAGGTGCTTATTTCTGGCCATCATCTGCTTAATGACATCACTTCCTGCTTAATGATGTTGCCTCTGGCCCTCAGCAGATGCCATGAATGCTATTCGGCCTACTGTATGAAATGAGTTTGACACCCCTGCTCTAATCATTAAACTTACTCAAGAATTATTGGATGATTACCTTGAAGACCTACAAGGGGTTGTCCTTCAGTGGTTTCAGAATCTGAAACAAATGAAAGTGGTGAGATACATGCATAGGCCAAAATCAAACATAGAATTATGTGTGCTTATGCAAACTGAAAGTCAGTGGACTTAAGATAGTGTAACACTGAATTGAATTGATTTTAAAAAATTATTATGTTGCTATATAATCCACTTTGTGGAGGTTTGTTATTAAAAAGCAGAGAGCAAAACAGTGGTGGGGTGGCTGAGTAGGGAGACCTGAAACTGGTTCATACTCTAGGGTCCAACAGGTCCTGGCACCAACCCTCAGAGTAACTGTGGGCCTTTTGGCTCCCATGAACTGAGAGTACATCTTTGGACCTGTGGTTGCATTTTCCATGGGAAGATCCATAGGGGTAGCTGAACTGTTTTTCACTGAAGCTTGCACACCATTGCTGATCTTCTCATTAAGGAACCCCAATAAGCTTCTGATGATTTCCCAGAGCCCAATTTGAAACTACACTGTCGTGGACTAATACATCCAACATCACTCCTAAATACAGCTAAAAGTGGGACTGCACCTGCCTAATTTCTGCATAAAAATAAATTGTAGCATTTTTTACATCTTTATAGCTTCTTAGAATTGTCTGTTCTTCTTTAAATCTGAAATACATGAGGCAGAGATCCTCAGAGAGAAATCTGTTATGCTCTGGTAGCAGCTTCTGTTTTACAGTTTGAAGACGTTCCGACTGAAACATATACATAAAATTTAACTATAGATGTAATTGCTGTAAATAATGTTTTATCAAATTTATAGTTATTAAAGCTTCCCTAAAGATTTAAAGGTTCAGCTAGTTTGCATTGTTTTTCACTATTTTTTAGTTAGAATACTACCTCCATGAATATTGTATGGTAAATGATCCTTCATTTTATGTTTCTTCCTCATCCTTTGCAGCCTATAAACGTCATCACTTAAAAATATTAGTGTCTATTGGCTTTCGGTATATAATCTATTATTTCACTGACAACTGTGTGCTTACTATTGAGAGCTAGTGCAGGGCAGAGGTTAATAAAATGAGCTATGAGCCAGAAAGTAGTTTCAAATCTTGTTTCAGACAGGATTTCACTTAGGTGGCTTTAGGTAGGTCACTCTCTTTAACCTGAACTCATTTTGCATGGAGGAATAATAAAATTGGCATTACCTTAAAGCAGTGGTTCTCAAACTTTTTCAATTCACAGTTCCCTTGACCTACTGGGCCATTGGCCATGGCTCCCCATTAGGGCTTCAATCCTATATATTCCATAAGGCAATGGGTTTTATGTGAGGATTTTGTGGCTCCACATCTTTTCACTTCTTTTTCTATGTAAACCACTTTGTGGCTTTTGCTGTTGTTGTTATAAACAATTATATACATAGGTATAAGAATAATAACAACTTATAAGTATAATAATATGCAAATAAGTGAACATAGCTACTGAAAGTCTCACACTTTAATGGTAAATGGTTGGTGTAGTATGTAGATTCTGACCAGGATTGGTATAGAGTGACCACATGCAGAGGGGAACAGGCACTTGCATCTTTAGGAGCTTTATTGAAAGGGAAATCTCAAAGCTTCAACATCTTTTACCTTTGCATGACATGCTGCACTTGTCCAAAGTGTACTTTTCCATACAACTATTAAAAAACAATGATGTTCTGATCTCCTTCACATCTGGTCACTGCAGCTCAGGTCCAGAAAAAGTCAGCTTCCTTTGCTGACAATACCATTGCATTTGAATCATGGCTAACAGGGTCAGCAATAGCATTCATAGGTTGTAGAAACCCGAGATTCTCCCCTTTCCCTTCAAATCCACTGTAAAATTGAGATGGCAGAGCTGTGGCTCCTCTTATGCAATTTTCCTCCAGTCTTTTCCTCATCCCCTTCTGCACTTTCCTTGCAACAGTGCAGCCTTATGGACTTCCTATACAATATTCTCATCCAAATGATTGCACAATTCAATTGTTATCAGAATGACTGAATCATGACATGGGGATGCATCAACCACGTTACGCTGGCAATCTATGAGTTACTACTTAGGAGAATATCCCCAAGGACCTAGAACTGTTTATTTTAAATAGATCAAGAAATAAGGATGTGCTGGAGCCACAGCACTGAGTCGCAAGTCGAGTCCTGAGTCCCCACACCCTTGAGTCAAGCCACAAACAAGCCATAATGGGCAGCTGTTGCAACTCGCTCAGAGGCATGTTTAGATCCATTTTGACTCAAGTCTGAGTTCTTTCTGAGAAGCGAGTCAAGCCATGAGTCAGGCATGACTCCGCAGAAAAAAAGGAGGTGCTGGTAGTGTATGTGTGTCAGAGTTCTCACTTAACACTGTCCTGATGTTCCCATTCCATCTTCAGTCAGCGATGTGTTGAAGTCCTTCACTTCGACCACCACCTTCATTTTATTTATTCCTCTAGTTTGGGGCTTTGTGGCCAGGGCTAGAGGTTCTTTTTGACTGGAGGAAGAAGTGAGTCCAAGTTCAGGCTGTCAGAAGACAGCTTTATTCAGACAGGAGCACCCCTATGCATCAAGAGGCATCTCCAGGCACAAACCTTATGTTTCTAGGCATATGACCTGCGAGCGCCCAATCAGGTCTGAGAGACCCCAACACTGGTTGAAAGCAGAGGCTTTTATATGCTAGGTGTTTACACCAGCTGCCTTATCCTGAAATCAGTGCTAATTGGCACAAGATGGACCTCTTGACAGCACTGTGATATATGTCTGGCCAAAGCTGGGATTCTCTCTGTTTAAGAGACAGCTTATCACACAGGCACACTGGATAAGGGCCACCATTAATGAGAGCTTGGGGTCAAGAGGTAGACACATCTTATTGCCTTGTTCCAGTGATTTTCAACCTTTATCATCTCATGGCGCACTGACAATGTGCTAAAATGGTCAGGGCACACCATAAGTGATTGGCTCTTTACAAATCCCAGTGATAACACACACACCCCGTTCACCTCATGACTGTCAATTCTGCCCTAAGAAGGAGCACCAAGCAGCACACCACACGTGGACCAACAAGGAGGCATCTGATCTCAGCAAGGTGGGAAGAAACGGGCAGTGCGAGAGGATAGAAGTGGCAGGCGGGAGGGAAGATTGCCCGCAATAGCCGAGGCTTACAATCCAATCCTTTGCAGGTCTACTCAGAAGTCCCACTGTGGTCAGTGGGGCTTCCTTCCTCCTCCTCTATGGCTAGGAAAGGCCTCCTCACCCTAGCTCGGCTCGCCTCTGTAGCCCCCTCCCTGGGCATTTTTCTATCACTGGAACCCTTCCTCTGCACTAGGCCCCTCCTTCTCCCCTCCCTCATCCAGAGAAAAATATCAGGCCATCCATTTGGGCAATCAATCATCCTTCTGAGATGGACAAAAAAGCCAGATCTCCTCATGTCCTAGTCATCCCTGCCTTCTTCTAAAATGCAATCCAGATACCCAGAGTTGTCCACTGTGTGTCATATTTGGTTTCCAACTGACCAGGAAAAATCTTGCTGAATTTTGGCCAAGCACAGCTGTGTGTGTGTGTGTGTGTGTGTGTGTGTGTGTGTGTGTGTGTGTGTGTTGTCCACATCCATAGTAACAGCAGCACAAGCATATGCACGTCTACTCAGAAGTAAATTCCATTGTGTTCAGAGGGCTTTACTTACAGGTAAGTCTGAATAGGATCACAGTCAAGGGCAGTCAGTTGCTGAGCTTTCCCCTGGTGTCCCATTTCATATGCCTGTCTATTTGTGGTTCTTTATTCCTTTATAGATACCCACATGAGCTAAGGAAAGTAAGATAGCCAAAGGCCAGAAGAAAAAGGAGGGTGTGATAATACAGCAAGGGAGATATCTACTGCACTTACTTTCCTAAGCAGCTCCTCTGCCACCCTGATCTGTTAAGAGTTGCTAGGGCTCCACCTCCACACTAGAATTTTCGAAATCTTAAATTGGCAACTCTAGTGTGAGTTTTCTTTCACTGACCTCAGATGCTTAGCTGAATACTGCAAGAAAAAAATCTAACTGTGCTTTTTAATCCATTCTCTCTTGGGCCAATGCCCAGTCATTTCACAATACCAAAAAGTCTTTCACTCTGAATTCGGTAAACAGATTGCCTGTGGTTACAGAGTGCTTCACGGTGCATGCAGTCAAAAAATCAAGACTGGGTGAATCCTCTTCATTTTTTTCCAAGTTCCAAAACTGTAGAATTTAAAGACCCCATAAAATAAATACTATTGAGGGGTTGAAAGGGAACAGTTTGGAGTTTGTAAAAGGAAGCTAGAATGAACTGGTGAATTGGAAGGCTGACACATGAAGCAGTGTCCCTATAATATATTTTAAGCTTTCGTTTTTTAATTCAAAATACAAAAACATTTTAATAGATGACAAAACCACAAAAATAAATCAACACAACCTTATCAAAGATACTAGATGATATTAGTAGTAATTCACTGCTAGTACAAAATAAAAGCATCTTCAGCACTTTTCAGAGGGATCAACCCTTGCTTTCTCTGGGTGAGGCTTTTCCTCCTTAGTGAGCAGAAGTCATTGCTCCAAGTGTATAAAGAAATTGATTTATTAATTATAAAACAATGTTTTGGCTTGTTGAACTGCCACTGGATCCTTTTTAAAAGTGCAGAGCACTTAGTTTAAGCTCTTGTGACTTGTCTTGACCTTTTGAAGGTTTCAGGCCAAACCAGATGCCATGCTGCAGATCCACAATTAGGATTTCCTTTGGCTTTCATTTTGCTAATTAGAACCATAATACGTTATCAGAAACATCTAACATGGCCCTTTGTTTTTTGTTAATTTTCCTAAATAGTGCACTAGCAGCACCCAAAACATCATGGAACCATAGGGTGATGTGGGAGGGCACCTTTAGCTCTTTGTACCTGCCATAGTTCCAACGCCAACCACAGCCCTCTTCATGTACTATTTTTATTGGGAAAAAAGCTTCCATCGAAAGCCCATGGAAGGTATTTTCCCAATAAAAGTAGCACATGAGGAGAATACAATCAAGATGAGAACTGTGACAGGGACAAAGAGCGAAAATCTACTTACACCACCATGGCTTTTCTCCTTTTTGGTCCCCTCTCATGTGCACCATTTAGGAGAAGAAAACCGAAAAGGGGCCTATTTTATGCGTTTCTAGCAACGTGTCATTTGGCCCTTAGTCTCTGACGTTCCTGGCTGTTTTGCCAGCTGGAAACCAGGAATACAAATGCTGGCCCCCAGAAGTAATTGCAGTGACATCATGGGTGGTGATTGTGCACTGTTCAGAGCAGTGGCAGCCACTTTTTTTTTTAAGTGAAAAAAGTGGGCCGTGCTCAGAGCGCCACCCCTTCTTTCTCTTTCAGAAAAGCACAACCCAACATCTGGGTTGGGGGGTAGTTGTAGAGCTACCTCTGAGCAGCTGTCCACTTTTTTTAAGAGAAAAAATGTTTGGCCACTCAGAGCGGCATGCAACTGCTCTGACTACATGCCGCAGGGGTGCACGGTGGGGGAGTGGATGACGGGGGCGGTACTCCCCTAAGCGTGCTGCCAGGGGCACCTATCTCCAGTGACAAGTACAGGTACATCAGTACCCTTAGTATCCCCACTGTGAAGGTCAAACAAAGCTCTAGTCAATCATTCAGTATCCATAGTTCCTGAACCTGCCCCAGAACAGAGCCCTCCATGCATTCAGCGGTACAGACATTGGAATAAGTGTTTATAGGTTAGGGACAGAACTTGCCTCCTCTCCCCTTGCATGTTCAGTATCCATGAATACTGGACAGCTGAACAGGATTGAAGTGGTACTTCGTTAATTATATTGAACCCTTTCCTTGCATTCCGTAACCTGCAAATAAATCTGCCAGGGTGGGTGGGGGGAACAGGAATGGTATCAGTGATATCAATCAATTTATTTACTTTCTGCCTGCTCACTTGCTTTCTGTGCCACAGGCATGAGGAGCTAGATTTTGCCTGCAAGTGCATCTGGGCACCAAGTGCAGTTTGTTCTCGTTAACAGAATTACACAGCAGGTGAAGGGATACTCAGATACATGATTCCTGTAATGAATAAGGGGAACAGGGCTAGAATACAGGGAATATTGGCCTGTAACATTTAGATGAGTAACATACAGTAAGACAGGCAGGCAGAAGCATATCACCCCTGGGGCAAAACAAAGCTCATGCCTTGGGCGCCAACTGAGCATGCGCCCAAATTGCTTCCCTGCTCAGGAACCAATTAGAGCACATGTACCATCTCAGCCACTGGTCAAGCAAAATCATCTGGCCAGCTGCCGAGCATACGCTCGCACATCAACTGCTTTTCGAGTGGAGAAGCAATTGAAGCACATGCACCCTAATTTTGCCCAAAATTGGATCACTTCAGAAGCAGATCCCACCCACTGCTGCTTACAATTGGCCTGAAATTGGGTCACTTTGGAAGCAACTCCCATTCAGTGCTACTTCTAGGTGGTCTGAAATTGATGCCATGCAGGTGGCAGCATGTGTGCCTCACTGTTTCTCTGCCCTCACAGCTCCCGGCGCCATTGTCTCCCCAGCATCACAACGGAGCAGGCTGCTGAGGCAATAACGAGTGAGAGTTGGAGAGCGCTGCAGGCTGGGCGCATGCTCTCTCCTCTCTCCAGCTGACCTCCCAGGTGCCTATTCTGAACAACCACTAAAGATACAGGAGTCCTATCCCTTGCACAGAAGTTACAGATTTTTTTTTTCTTGATCTGACTCCATTCAAGCTAAGAGCAAAAAAAAATTATTAGAGGGGCCCCCGCAAAATTAGAGGGGGCCCCGCAAAAGAGTTTCCAGTTGGACCCTGCAGCTCCTAAGGCAGGCCCTGTTAACAACTACAACAATAAAACCTCTTTTCTTTTCTATGTGTGTGTGTGTTTTGTTTTGTTGCAAATTCAGCCATTGAGATGAAGGTGAAACCAGAAGTCGATTTTTGTGGGAAAGGACTGTGAGCTCAGTTCTGGTACTGAAAAAAAAAACAAACTCCTGGTATCAGAGACACCCTCATTTGAAGCAATGTGCCTCCCTAGGTCATTGTTCCGCATCCTGCTTCAGCTGTTGGACCATGGGAGCCTAGTGAAAAACAAAGAAGATCCCATAAGCTCTCCCATCCTAGTGAGGGTTTTCAGTCACCACTGAAGAGCCATGCATTTTGGTCAATTCTCTGGTGTCTGTTCTTCGTTCATTCTCCCCACCTGTGTTTGAAATTAAAAGGCAAGAAAAGCATTGTGACTGTATCTCCAGATTTCTAAAATGCAATGGAATTGTCAGCTAGTTTTTTGAAACCATCAGAGAAGCTTATATTTCTTTTCTTTGAGCCAAACTGAAATGCTGTGAGTCAATTTTTATTTCAGCCTGACTCAGTAGGCACAGTCCTCCTGACAAAACAATTCTTTGTTTTCTAGCAGCAATAAAGCCTACATTACATTACTCATTTGTGGTATTAAGAAACATTGATAATTGCCTTTTATAGTTTTTCAAGCTTCACAGTTTGGCAAACCTATAATTGAAAAAGCTGAATTTTGCAATCAAAAAACTTAATGCAGGCGGTGTTGCTATGCAAAAGCAGAGGAATGCACTCCTTCTTTAGCTTATTAATTTTCAAATAATGCTCCAGGGCTTGTTGTGATAGCCCTTTACAAGGTAGTAAATATAGAGATATCCAGACTTTCTGGGTTGAAAACTAATTACCATTATAAATTGAAGCATTTTTGCTTGTTATTTCTGAAAATCAAATAGCTCCACATACAATCTTCATATTAAATAAAATGTGCATTGAACCGCGGGATGTCTTACAAATCTAGACAATTCTTTAAAAGCCTCTATGTTTGTGTGTGCGTGCGTGTATTTGTTTGTATGAAATACAAATAAAATATTAAGATCTTGGCAGCATGATGAGAGAAAACCAAAAGAACAATGCTTCACTGGCAGGCCCCATTACAAGGCAGTTAGTGCTGCAGCACTTTGATTTAAATAGGGTTATTCCCCCTTTAAATTCAGTGTGATTAAACTGGCCTAAATACCGATATTGCAACCAATGTCTTTTTGTCTCCTGCGTGTCGTCGAAATGCATACATCTAGTGTTTCACATAAGAAGACAGGGACAATCTTGTGTACGGATAGCACCCCGATTCTTGCACTGAGGGGCACCTCCCTGAATGCACACACATACAGCCTCCCCAGTGCCAGCACCAGGTGACTAGGAGCTCTGAAACAAAGCTCAGCATTGCCATGATGGAGCCTTGGGCACTGCCACTGTCACCAGTACTGAGGTCTCAGGTTTGAGACCCAGCAGACCCTCTGATGGGCATAGGCCTTTGACCAGTACCGTACCTGAGTGGTCCCAGCCTCCCCCCCACTCCATTCTTAGGCATTGCTGAAAGTTTTTTTCTAACTGCTTCTGTTGTGTTCATTTTAATAACCCATCCTGCATCCCAGTATTGTAAAGGTAACTTATATATGTGACATTCCCTGAATAAAAATTTGAAGCATGCAACATTTAATATGCTACACACTAACATATGTCCCAACTCTCCCTGTTCAATATTTCTTTGTTTATCCAGGGATTTTTACCCCCAGGAGCTTTCCCCCCCCCCGCCCGCTCACAACTGTCAAGGCAGCTTAAGCTGGACAGTATAATCATCACTAGTGATGCAAAAATCAAACATAAATTAAAAAACATAAAAAAAATAAAACCAGAACAGTTTAAATAGTATATAAAAACTAGACCAAACAGAGGTTTTAAAAGATAAATAAAGCAGAGGTTATCCTTACTTGCTGGTACTTGTCCCTTGTAAATCACCTGCCTATTTGACTTTTGGGGAGATGCGTTTGCATTAACACATCCTGCCCGAATAACTACCTACCTGTTTAGAAAATGTTGCTGAATTACTTTGAGGTGCAAGTAGTCTATATAACTAAATGCCAAACTCACCCTGCATTCAGATGTGTGCTATAGGGACAGCATTCCAATCGAAAGCACTGATTTTTCATCCGTAACAGGTGGCAGAGAGGGAAGCAGGGGAGCTTCACATTTTCCCCTGTGCACCATTTTTCAGTGGAAGATCCCTCCCCCACCAAAGTAGTAATGTTTCCCTGAAGCAGCAGTTTCCTCAAATTGCCTCTTTACTGGCAAATTGCCACTGTAAGGAGCTGGTTTTAAGCTGGAAAGTACGAGTAACATGCACTGAAAAAGTAAACCTCTTCCTCCCTGTGCATTCCTGGTCTCAACCTGGTCACCCCTGCACATTGATGAAAGTGATGCACATCCCCTTGGAAGCATAACCCTTTAGCACAGGCTGCCTCTGATTGCTAGATGCAGGGGAGGGCACCGAGACGCAGATTGTGTCTGTTGTCTTGTGTGCTCCCTGGGGCATTTGGTGGGCCACTGTGAGATACAGGAAGCTGGACTAGATGGGCCTTTGCCCTGATCCAGTGGGGCTCTTCTTATGTGCTTATGTTTGCATATCTGTCTAGTTCAGTCCCAAGTACAACCAGAACAATTTTGAAACTAAAGATTCAATTAAACATTCCTAAGTTGTGCACCATAAACTGTGCACTGAGACCTGAACTAGGCACTTCTCCACTCAAGTCACATGCTATCTTAATGTTTCTGGCAACTAATGATGAATTTCATTTTATCCGCAAAATAAACTCATTGCAGTGTGATAACAAGTTTACAAAAACGGAACTGCTGCTTGATAAATAGAATGGACAAACTAACAGAAGTGTAAAGAAAATGCTCACATCTGCAGAGGTGTGTTGAAGATTAATACATTCATCTTTATAAAATATTTTAGATCCTTAGTTATGAAGGTATGTAGTAGCACTGTGAACTAGATGTAGCAAATTTTATGGCAGATCAAAATGACCACATTGCAGCAAGCAGGCTGTCAGAGCAACTATGGAGGAGCAATAGCTATGGAAAAGTGATGCGGCAAACTGGGGCTAAGGTAAGCTTAAGCAACTGGCAAATGGTCTTGCTGATGGCAGCAAGTCATATATTAATCCCTGCTAAAAAGGCAAAGAACCACCTTCGGTGGCTCTCTTATATTTAGCAAGAGAAGGGCAAGTGCACCAACACATAATCTTTTGGGCTTGCTTTTCACTGCTGCATGTTTTGTACCGCTTTTAAAGATTCTGCAACCTCGGGGACAAAAACATTATACATTTCACTATACGTTTCACTTATGTAAACCACTTTGGGCCTGATGGAACTGATGGATCACCAGCAGAATGTGCATTCCCCTGGTGGAAGTGCCACTGTGATGTGGAAGTGCAAAAGTGGCAGCGCACATGACGAGGTTGCCAGTGCACTTGGCTGGCAGTCTTTTGCTTGCACAAACACAGGAGTCACTCACCACCAGCACCAGTTAGTTGGAGGCAGGGGTGGGCGATGGGAGGAATGGGGCGGGAAGTGGAGCAGTGGGTGATTGTCTGGTCAGGGGAGGGGTGGGCAGGAGGCAAAATGGGGGGGGAGGCAGGATCTCCATCCCTTCCCCCTTGCTCTCCTCAGTTCTGTGCTAGCAAAATGGCTGGCACAGAACCAAAGAGACCCATAGGGGCTCAGGATCCAATGGAGCAGAGCTCCACTGGTCCCACCCCCTCCCTCCCTGCTCCTTCCCCCCACCACACCTTCTCCCTGCCCTCCATCTGCCTCCCCCCACACCCCCATTTACCTCTCCGCTGCCCAGCAGTCTGGGTGACGGATAGGTGGTGGAACACAGGCCCAGTACCAGAGTTGGCCCACCGTGGGTAAAGGCTTGCAAACATGCCATAAGGGCTTGCAAATGTGCCAGTATGCACTGTTCAGTATCAGGCTCTTAGGGTGCAATCCTAACCCCTTATGTCTGTGCTTTCCAGCACTGGTATAACAGTACCAATGGGACACGTGCTGCATCCTGCAGTTGGGTCTCACTCACAGAGGCCTCCTCAAAGTAAGGGACTGTTTGTTCCCTTACCTCAGAGCTTCATTGCCTTTATGTCAGTGCTGGAAAGCACTGACATAAGGGGTTAGGATTGCGCCCTTAGTCATCTTGATATTTTGTTCAAAGGTGAGATGAGTTTACTTATACATTTTTTTTAATGTAAAGAGCATATTTGCACATTTAGCCATGCTTAGGAAGGCCACCATGCAGAAGATCTGCAGCCATGTGATCTTGAGTCAGTTAAGTGCATATTACCACCAAAGCTTGTAATAAATAATCGCTTCTGTTTTGTGGCATCCACTGTAGTTAAGAATGCAAAGCAGTTTAAATTTATAATCCCTTCAAGCCATGTGTGAATATGAAGATGAAGTGTTTGTCTGGCAGCTTCTCCACTGCTTCACTGAGACTGGGGCTTTGTTGAGAGCTACCTGACTGAAGCTCATTTTGGATCGGAGACAGATGAGGCATTTTGGGGGATGCTGAAAGATTCTGAAAGATTGCCTTCTAATGAGGAGACACCCACCTTTTAATACTAAAAGGGTAGGAGAATCCCACCTGTCTCTCTCCTGTACACACCTTTAGCCATTCCTCACAGTCTGGAAAGCGACAGCCACTTTCAGTCACAAAAACAAAGCCTTTCTTTTGTTTCCCTTTAACAACATAATACAACTGGCCACAAGCAGAACTTAGGGCAGGTAGCATGATTCTAAGCATGCACACGCATTAGCCTCATGTCATCATGTCACTGCTACCTAATTCTTTGTGGTGCCGAGCTTTGCAACAGTTACTATAGACCGTGGATGCATCTGCCACTCATCCAAGTGAGTAGAGGGCCTGCGGGGGTGGGGGGCCACAACAAACTGTGTCACATCAGGCCCCACAGCTTCTGCAGTCACCCCTGCTTGCAGGAAGTGCGGTCCTTAATCCAGTCCACATCCCCTCTCCTTCACTACTGATTACAGCCTCCAATGTTGCATTTTTTAAAAAGTCTATTCATGCATATTCACGCATCTTCTGTGTATCATCTAGTTTTGCTGTTGGAAACATGTCATCCAGGATTTGCTCTAAAATGTATAAGGGGCTTGAAGGAGCACAGGATAGGAGCCCACATCCATAATACAAGGGTTGTTCTCTGTGATTTATGGGTTAAGTTTAACCAAGATTCAAATCAGAGAAATTTAGGGTGCAATCCTAATTTCTTATGTCAGTGCTTTCCAGCACTGGCATAGCGGTGCCAATGGGACGTGTGCTGCATCCTGCAGTTGGGTGTCACTCACGGAGGCCTCCTCAAAGTAAGGGAATGTTTGTTCCCTTACCTCAGAGCTGCATTGCCCTTATGTCAGTGTTGGAAAGCACTGTCATAAGGGGTTAGGATTGCACCCTTAATCACTTGTTTTAATGAATCTTCAAAAGAAATGGATCTTCTAGGTCAGTGGTTCTCACACATTTAGCACCAGGACCCACTTTTAAGAATGTGATGTCATTCTTGTGATGTCATGACCGGAATGTTATTCTTGTGATGTCGGAAGTGATGTCATGACTGGAAGTGACAAGCAGGAAAATTTTTTAACAATCCTAGGCTGCAATCCTACCCACACTTACCCAGGAGTAAGTCCCATTGACTATCATTGTTAAAAGAATATACATAGTAGCTTGTTAAAAGTTCAGGTCTGTAACATTTTCCCAAATGTGATCACATACTATGGTAGCATCAAGTCTAATATATTAAAAATAAAATATTGAAATGAATGGGGACCCATCTGAAATTGGCTCGTGACCCACCTAGTGGGTCCCAACCTACAGTTTGAAAAACACTGTTCTAGGTGAAACTGTTTTTAGAACTCAAGCTCTCCCAGTGACTTATTTTGTGACAGAGTATATGTTCCATAAATAGAGATATTTCATAATAAATTTTACAGATTAATAATTTAAGTAATTACATGCATCTTTTAAACAATGCAATCTATGTATAATGAAGTCACTGTTTTTAAAAATGTAAGAAACTGTGTCACATTTAAAATGCTCTTTTAGGGAAAGAGTCAACAGCTCTACATTAAGAAAATACGTTCATGAATGTGACAAACAACATGGTTGCTCAAAAAGGCAAAACAAGAAAAGAAAAATTCTTGAAGACGATGAACTTTCTACAGTTAAGCATTAACTCTTAATCACATTGTTGCTTCCAAGTTTCTTGTGATCAAATGGTGGTACCCCCACATCATAAGATCCTAAGTTCCCATATGTTCCATGGCAGGAGATGTGGTTCGGAAGTTGAGTTTTCTGCCTGCTAAAGAAAGTTAAATGGGAGCAGCTTGATCGAGACTGAAAGGAAGACCAGAACAAGACTGGAGTCACTGACAAGTTGTGATAACCCTCTGTGTGAGAGTCGCTGGCATGCTGTGGTGGGAGGGTGGATTGGAATGCTGCAAAGTCAGTTGGCAAGAGTGATAACAACTTGAGATCCTGTCTGACATGATAAGAAATACAGTATGTTCTAGTTCCACTATGTCGTTTTAAAGATGTGGGAACCAGAACTGAACACAATACTCCAAATGTGGCCATACCAGCGATTTGTACAATGGCATTATAATATTGGCTGTTTTATTCTCAATCCCGTTTTTAATTATCCCTAGAATGGAATTGACCTTCTTCACTGCTACCGCACATTGGGTTGACACTTTCATCGAACTGTCCACCAGCACTCCAAGATCTCTCTCAGAACCCATTAGCCTATATGTGAAGTTTTGATTTTTTGCTCCAGCATGTATTACTTTACACTTACTTATATTGAAACGTATCTGTTATTTTGTTGCCCATTTTCCCAGTATGGAGAGATCCTTCTGGAGCTCTTCACAATCCCTTCTGGTCTTCACCACCTGGAAAAGTACAAGGACGGGCTTCACTTGAACCAAAACAGAACCAGACTGTTGGTGCATAATATTAAAAAGGTGGCAGAGCAGCTTTCAAACTGAACCTTGGGAGGAAGCCAACAGGAGCCAAGTGGTGTCCGATTTGGGATTTCTCATCTCTAGGGGATGAGGATGGGGAAGTTAAAGAATAACAAGAAAATGACAAAGCAGGAATTAGGACTGGAAGCATGATGGAATGTGACAATTGGTCCAGCAAAATGATAGGCTATGGGGATAAAGGCACAAACAAGCAGCCGTTCTTGGGGGATCCCATATATATGCTTTTATGTAAATGTCTGAAGTCTCCAAGCAAAGATGGGAGTACCAGAATGTTTGGTGGCTAGGGAAAACATTGATGTAATAGGCATAATGGAAACCTGATGGAATGCAGAGAACCAATGGGATCCCACAATCCCAGGCTAGATAGATAGATAGATACTTTATTAACGGTCATCCAACCAGCTAGTCACAAATCAACACAACAAAATACACAAAATTAAAACCAACATCCCTTTACACATATATAAAATCATCAGTTTATACTCTCAATTTTCTTTCTTATCAACTGTGCAGCATGGCAGAAATGGGCCACCCTGAGCGATATATCAGGATTAACATCAGATAGCAGAAAAGCAAGCTGCTCCTCCACCTGCATCCCCGTTACAGCGCCAAAAATCGGGGAAATAAATTTAGATCGCAAATCATCATAGTTTGGACATTGCAGAATAATGTGGGCAGTTGTCTCCACCACATTATTATGGCAGGGGCACAGTCTCTCTGAATAAGGATGCCTTGCATAACGTCCCAAAAGAACTGCTGATAGAAGTGCATTGCACCTGGCTTTAGTAAAAGCAATCCTGAATTTTGGAATAAGGATGTTATAAAAATATTTGGCAGGAGAAAGCATAAGAGCTTGATCCCCAAGAAAAACATATGTAGAAAGTCTGGCTCTCGCAGATCTCATTTCAAGATCCACCAACCTCTGACGCAAAATTTCTTTTGCATCTCCCAGGCTCATCATCGATAAAGACTCAGGGGAAAGATCGCAAAAATTAAAGTAGTCCAGGCACCTCTTTTCCCAGGAGCCTATAAAGGGATCCAAAAAGATCAAATGAGTAAAATTACCCTGTCTCGAGAGAATCTTCAAGAAATAATGCAAGGCATTTAGCCACATCGACATCTCTATACTTGGGATGCCGGATTCCAGCCTAACGACAATATTCGGCACACATACAACTGATGTATTCGGGACATACATCAGTTGACGCAAAAATTTGGTCTGGATCACCTCTAAAGACCTGGTGTTTAGATATGGGGCGATCTCAGAACCATAAAGCAATTGAGCCCTAGTTTTAGCATTATGCAGCCTTAGAGCCGCAGGGAGAAATTTGGCACCTTTGGATGAATAAAAACGATAAATGGCACCAGATGTTTTCTGTGCAATCCCAGGCTATATAGGATGGACATGTTGGAGGTGGGGTGGTCATCTATGTCAAAGAAGGGGTAGAATCTAGCAGAGTTGAGATTGAAGGTGGACTGCCTTCACCAAAGAAACACTGTGGGTTAAACTACCAGGCCCAAGGAGTGATGTAATGGGGTAGTGTAGTGTAGTGGGGGAGTGAAGTGGAAACACACTAAATCCCTTGAGGAGATAGGATGTGGTATCAACAGTAGCCCCTTGCTCTGGCAGGCCAGTATATTGTTTAAAAGTCTTACTTTTTTGATGTTGTAACGAAAATATTGAAAGTACTTTCAGATCTGATTTTAAGTTTCTATCACTGGCTTTTGGATACTTCTTTCAAAATGGGCCTATGTGCATGAATTTCTCAAGAGACCTTTTCAGCAGATCTGATGCATGTATTGTTGGGGTTCCTTCTTTCTACAGACAATTTTAGATAAAGCATAGAAATCTCAAAAAGCAGTAAGAACTATTTGATGTGGCAATACAAGTGGCCAGGCATTCCTTTAGGGCAGTGGTTCTCAAACTTTGAGGGGGCTTTATTTCCTCAGTAAGCCTTTGCAGGAGAAGGGCAGGGAAGTGATCCCCAGGATTGTATCCCTAAGGGGAGGAAAGGGGAATGCTTCCACTTACTTGGACTGATTGACAGCTGCTGCCGGCTGCAGGACATCCAGGGAGCCCAGCACAGCTCTCTGCAGCGCTCCCCAAGTCTTGGAATCTTGAAATGGAGTGATTGCAATGCATCTCTGGCAAACAGGAAGTGCTTTGTGATTGCTCTGTTTCAAGTTTCCAAGCCTCAGGGAGTTCTGTGGAGGGCTGCCCTGGGTTCCCAGCACCTCTTGGAGCCTCTAGCAATTCTCACTGAGTCAAAGTAAATGAAAGCACCCCTCATACACTCCCTTTAGGAACGCGATCCTGGAGATCGCTTCTCTACCTCTCCTCTTCCTCCACCCCTTAAAGGGACAGGGAAAGGGTTAAATAACTGGTGTATCCACTGCTTTAGGGAAAACTGGAACATTTTTCCATGAGTAAATCAAGACTGGAAAAATACGATTTTTTATCCTTGTCTAGACCTGTAAGTGTATTTCACAACAGTAGTTAACCAAAAACTGAATTTGAGCAAGTCAAGGTACCTTTCTCTTCACCGTTATACTGGCATGAGTTTGTGTATTTAACATTCAATTCCTGCTCTCATATTCTATGGCTGATAAACTACAATTTATCTTGTATTGGAAATTCATAACATACTTTCTTTAGCTATTGGGTTGCGAACAGAGGTCATATAATCTGAAATAGATTTTTTTAATGTAATCAAGAATGTGAAAGCCAGCATTATACACATTTACAGTTTGGTTCTTCAGAATCAATTACGCCCTAAAAGTTCTTGCATGAGGTAATGCATGCTTTAAATCTTCAAGAAAGTGTGTTTGTGGTCACGGAAAAACAATAATTATAAAAGTTGGAATAGATTTTTTTTTTCTTCAGAAGACTTGTGTTTACAGTAAACTAAACATATCACTTGCCACCAGAAATGGCAGCTGTGCATTTGTTTCTTTGGTTGGTTTGGGAATTTACACCCTGTCTTCCTCCTTGTAAGGGCAATCAAGGTGGATCACAAAATTTAAAACATAACAGTAATAAAACATTAAAATAATTAGAATGATGAAAGCACGACAAACCCCAATAGTTCACATAAAACAGTAAAAATTAC
This sequence comes from Tiliqua scincoides, assembly GCF_035046505.1. NCBI lineage: Eukaryota > Metazoa > Chordata > Lepidosauria > Squamata > Scincidae > Tiliqua > Tiliqua scincoides. The sequence goes on from NC_089823.1 coordinate 115,750,509, forward strand.
ATTTAATTAAAATACCAGCCCATCATGTCAGCTATTGAACGCCATCATGAATAAAAACTTCTAACGGCCCTGCCGAAATGTCTCCAAGGAGGAAGTTTCTTCTAAATTCTAAGAGGAGAAGGTTCCACTATCAGGGTGCCACAGAACGTGAAGGCCTTGTGTATGAGGGGTGCTTTCATTTACTTCGGAGAATTGCTAGAGGCTCCAAGAGGTGCTGGGAACCCAAGGCAGCCCTCCACAGAGCTCCCTGAGGCTTGGAAACTTGAAACCTTGTTCTTGCCACAACACCCTCACCTCTATCAGTGGTGACACAGTTAAAAGATCTCCATGTTCCCTCTGATGACCTCAGGAATTGATTTAGTTCTCCTTGCCTTCTTCATAACTTTGGGTAGAATTTTACCTTACGATTACATATTTTCAATGTACTCTGAAAATACAGTAAAGAAAATAAAGAATATAAAAATATCATTTCTATTTAATTTCATTGTGTGTATTTTTATTTTATGTCACAACTTGTCCCAAAGAGGATAGCTTGCTATAGTGGATCATCTTCTTCCCCATGTGCAGGTTTTTGCATGCTCCCAGTTGTTCTGCACTGAAAGGGTTCCCACAGAGAATCTAGTAAAAGAAAATGAATCATGCCTACACTGTAAAATGTTCTCTTCCTTCTATCCAACCCTTTCTTATCCTACAGTTTTATTTTCCAGTCTCTTGATTAATATGTTAAAACAATGAAAACAAACTTCTTACTAAGTGTCCTTCCCACTCCTATTTTGCAACCCAAAAAATATTTCCCCAAAGCAATTAGCATGAGCAAATGCTAACATCCAGTCAGAGAGGAGAAGGGACAATCCTATGCATGTCTACTCAGAAATAACTTAGTCCCATTTATTTCAATGGGATTTACTCCCAGGTAAATGCATATAGGACTGAGCCTTTAGACAAGGGAGGCAGCAGACACAGTTTTGCCCTATGTTAAAGATAATGATCTCATAATCTGCCACCTCTTATGCGCTTTACATAGCAGTACACATCAAGGAGTCCCACAGACTGAAGTTCAGTTGTATACAGCCTCCTCAGGTCTTAAATTTTCCAAATGAGAGAGAAATCTCTCCCTAAGAGACTAAGCTCAAAATTGTGCAGGGGGATGCAAAATACTTCAATGTCCTGGTTGTCGCAGAGATTTTTAAAAATTGCTGCTTTAAAACAGTATTTTGTATACATTATATGGATACCGCAGGAAACTTATCACATTACAAGCCTTCCCCCCCCCACTTCATTTTTTTTTTACTTTGCTTCCTAGTTAGTATTTTGTTCCCAATTTTTAATAAGGTCTGCTGTGAAACTAAAGACTTTTCAAAGGCCACTCAGTTAGTTCATGGATGAGCAAGGAACTGGACTTATCTTTGAGTTTCCGTACTGTGATCACTGGTCCAGACTGGTTCTCTTAGTGTGAGCAAGCCAGTATTTAGCAAGCCTTGTGAAACATTATCAGAAATATTATGCTGCTTAGTGCCTTTTAAAATACTATCTTTGCCTGACTGTTGACAATGAGACAACAGGAAGGATAGATAAATGAATCCATGCATCCATGGTAGAAGTTCTTCCTGTGAAATTATGGCTAGGGTGACCAGATACAAAGTGGGAGAGAGTACCTATACTTTTAACCATTGTATAGAAGAGGGAATTTTGGCAGATGCAGCTCAACATGGAAGGGTTTAAAAAGCTGTACCTGCCAAAATAGGTGCTCTGTCTCACTTTGTATCTGGTAACCCTAACTATAGACTAGATGTATTCTTTTCTCAATTTACAGATCATGTGCAAAAAAAAACACTAGTATTTTCTATCTCCCAGGGATGGGGCACATTAATACCTATGAATTTGATTAATCTTATTACAGGAAGCAAGTCCTAAATAGGTAGGTATCTAAATAGGTAGGTGTCTTGTGGCAATATAAAGGAAATGACAGTAACTTTCACCTGACTCAATATTTTTGTTGATTAATATCTGCCTTTTAATTGACCAATCTATTAGGTAACCAATCTAAATACATTTGCATGTTGCCAAAATCTCACTTTGCTTTCTTGGGAAAGTGGAAAAAGTTTAAGGCTGCAGTCCTATCCACAGTTATTATTTCTGAGTAGACATACCTAGGATTATGCTGTAGAATAACTTACTATCTGATAAAAAAAAATTGCCTCTTGTTAAAATGAAAGTCTGCTTAGATTTCTTTTGTTGTTATCTTTTACAGTAACACAACCAAAATAGCCTTTGGAGGAAACAAACAAACAAACAAACATGTCCTTAACTCTGAATTATACCAATTACAATTGGCCTTTCACCAATTAATCAACTAAAGCTTTAGTAGATTAATCTGCCAGTTAAACAGACTATAAGTTGCAGCCCTGAATGAAATGATTGCAAGATACATCACAAAAAGCAGTACTCTGAAAAACTACCACTTTTGTCTAGGCAGGCTAATGGCTGGTATTATAAATTAAGGGAGAGATTTCCCCAAATAATTACCAGTGGCCCCTCGAGATCTCATGAATTAGCTAATCTCCTTCTGTGGGTATACTAACAAAAGCAATTTCTTAGTGAGCAATATGTCTGCCCAGTGGGACTGATAATGAATCTACATTGTGGTAAACTTTACAAGTGCAAAGGCTGAGAGGAGAGTTTATTACAGCATGTTACTGTATGAATTCTCTCCACAGAAGTTCTTTTCCTAATGTTCATAATTCACTCAGAGCTTCTAATCCATTTTCTGCTCACTTAAATCAGGTCTTTTGTGTCTCCTTAGCAAGTGTCATGTGAAGAACAGAATTTGGGGGCATTTTGGATTTGTTTCTTTTGCAACTAGTCAGTTTTCATTTCATTGACCACGTCTCTGAGCTCAAATTTGTTTTCTCATAGGTTTGAAACTTTTAAGGAGCAGAAACAAGAGCCTTTAAATGGCTTGCTATGTATTAATCAAACAAAGTGTTTCCTGGTCTTTACATGCAAATACTTAAGAAAACTGTTTTACACATACTCTAAGATTCAGGAACATCTGATTTTTAAACTTTTACAGTCACTACCCTACAGAGGGCGCTTTTAGCTCATTGGAAGAACAGCAAATCAGTATTATCAGACAAATATCTTAATCTTTAGTATTGTGTTTTCTCATAAATGTTGTAATTACATCATTTTACTTATTTAAATATATGGAACTATTATCCTTTTTACTGTTGGAAGTAACAACAGTTTAAGGCTGCATGTGCCATGGTACTAGTGAGGATACTACTGATTATAGTATCTACTGATTGCTATTTGGCAACATAGCAGTGCAAGACATTGTTACAAATTTGTTCAAAGGCAGAGAGTCAATACAAGAGAATGATGAATCATTCACTTAACTCGCTCATATTCCAGGCAACAGAAAGTTCAAATGTATGGATTGAAAATACAGATAAAAGAAATGTTTAAAAATTGCACAAAAGTTTGACATTTACAAGCCATTTTACTGGGATGAAAATATATTTGGGCTTTTTTCCAAGACCATGAAGTGAACTTGATCCTGCACTCCATGATTAGGGGAGACAACATGATAATGCATACTTATAATTTTACTCCACTTCTTCGTTATGAATAATTAAAAACAGACATAATGTTTTGATGCACTATCCAGAGATATTTAAATACTTTAAAACTGTTTCAGTGGAAGAATTAGCACATGCTATATCTTTCCATTTGAAATAAATGAGACTTTTATGACTGTTTATGACTGACTGGATTATGCCCATCATATTTTCATTCTTTTTCCAGGCTAGATGACAAACATCACAGCAATTATGCAAATTTCATTTTGACCTTTCAGTGAAAATATTTCTTTGATATTTTTATGTTCCTATAGTGTAGATATACAGTATAGTAATTATACATTGTACGAGTATAGTAATTATACATCGTATTCTAACTTTTTGTAATTTGAAACAATGCTGTTGAAAGAATGGGCTTTCATTTCATTCTGTTAATACAGTGAGAGAAGACATGCAATGCAATAGAAGTGAAGCAATCAAGTTCATTAAGCTCATTATCCAGTGTAGATATTATTGGTAAACAATAGATGACACAGGGTATAAGCAGTGCTTTAAAGTCACTATCCTAAACAAGGAAGCATGTCCAAATGAAACTTGGGAACTTTCTGAGCCAGAGTGGTGTAGAGAGTCAGTTTAGGACTGAGAAGACACAGGTTCCAATCACATCCTCAGCCAAACACTATTCCTTAGCCTTGCTTAAATTTCTGCCCAACGTTGAATATACGCAACAGGGATCAAATGTGCGCACCTATATGCTGGGCAGAAATTGTGAGGCTAACATGAATTGGAGAATCTTGTGTTGTGGCCTGAGCTTCTCTGAGGACAGGTGTAACAAAAATGTAGCTTATTATATAGGATCATTCTATTAGTATTTTTATTCATCTCCATTAATGGCTATATCCTTTTAGGCTAAATGAGAATTAAATTAGCAATTTGACAAATCAATTCAGTTTTCACTGTCTTCTCTGTGGTATATCTGAAACCTAGATGAACAATACTTAGAAGAATTCAAATATGTCCCTACCCTAACATAATTCACTACCTTAACAACTTAAACATCTGATATGCAAGCAAATTCCTTTATGTTTTGCTGATGTGATCAATTTTCTTGAAGTCATTTAGAATTATTTCTAAAAGAGGAATATAGGAACTATGATACACCTTTTGTGAATTTCCAGTTTTAAAAAGGAATGGAATAAGAATATTGCTTATGTTAATATATTCAGATGCCCAGGCTACAACAGACCAATTAAGCTGTTTTATTGTCAGTCACTATGTCTGAGAATATGCCACTTCCTTCCGCAATTCCCTATCAACTGTTTTCAGAGTTTTTTACTCTCCTTCGACCTGCCATTTAGCATTCTACCTCTTTTTCTTGGATATTTTCAAATGATTTAATGCATCTCTTGGAATAACCAATAATTATACATAAATCTTCAATAGGCTTGACATGGCCTTTGGGGCCTAGGGAGAATTACTGAAGAGCAAACGATAAGAAAGCAAAATGTAAATAATAATAAAAACTATATCAATGTATTTTGAAAGCAAACGGCTAGCAGTTGATAGTTTGGTGCAATCCTATGCACATTTCTTAGAAAGTAAGTCCTATTGTGTTTAATGAGATTTACTTATTAAAGTGTGTCTAGGACTGCAGGCCAGGAATTTATTTATTTATTTTAGCAGCAATAATGTACATGGTGCTATTCATAGGGGGAGTGGCTTATGCTCTGAGTACAGACGCAAGAGAGGCACCAGATTAAGGTCTAATCAGGAAGTATGTGCAATTGTTACCTACTTTTAGGCTGCAATTCTATACATAGCAGAGAGTTAGGGCACAATCCTAACCAGGTCTACTTAGAAGTAAGTCCTATTTTGTTCAGAGGGGCTTACTGTCAGGAAAGTGTGGTTAGGATTGCAACCTTAGCCCCATTGAACACTTTCTTCTCATGCAAAGGATTGAACTGCAAAGGATTGTACTGTCAAACAGAGTAGTAGGGGATGGAGCCATGCAGTACAAGCCTATGCAACTATACTCCATCGAATTCAATGAGACTTCCTTCCAGGTAAGTGTATAGGATTGCACTGTAACATAGGTTAGAACTGTGAAGCATATCTTACTATGAAGAAGTTTGAAGATATATAGTAAAGAATGGAATTTGAAAATTTGGAAAAGGAACATTCTTTGAGTTTATTTTCGGGTTATGTTAATCTCAAAATGTGATATTTAATTATGCTGATATGAACTGCCCTGGGTTTTCTTTGACAAAGAAGATGGCAAACATAACACAAACAAACAGTTCCATTTTGGCCCACAGCCAAGCTGTTGTGTTCCTTGAAACTCCCTTCAGAGAGTGCACAGAGCTCTACTGTGACTGCATGAGTACAGCTTCAGAGTGCCTGGTGATGGCGTCAGTGTCATCGCTGAGCTCCAGAGTGCTAAGATAAGCTGTGCAGGACCTCACATGCAGCTGTGTTGCTGCACATTTCACAGCAGGGGTGCCCAAACCCCGGCGTGGGGGCAACTTGCAGCCCTTGGAGGCTCCCAATCAAGCCCTCGGGGAGCCCCCAGTCTCCAATGAGCCTCTGGTCCTCTGGAGACTTGCTGGAGCCCATGCTCGCCCGATGCAACTGCTCTCAGCATGACAACTGTTCGACTTCTCATCTGAGCTGTGGGACGAGGGCTCCCTCCACTACTTGCTGTTTCATATCTGTGATGCAGCAGTGGTAACGAAGGAAAAGCCAGCCTTGCTTTGTACAAGGCCTTTTATAGGCCTTCAGCTATTGCAAGACCTTCATTCATTCATATAAGTTCCAGCTCTAATATATTCATTTATGTAAATTTATTCAAATTTTAAATTAATTCTTTCTTTCCCTGCCCCTGACACAGTGTCAGAGAGATGATGTGGCCCTCCTGTCAAAATGTTTGGACACCCCTGTTTTACAGTAAACATATTTCTTCCCAAGTACAAATATGCACATACTCATGCACACACACACATCTAAGCACGTGTACTCACCACTTATAAAACCCTTAATGGTGGAGATGGTAACTGTATTATAGAGGTTGGTCATCTGTGAAAAAGCTGGGTTGTTCTGGCTCATAAAGTGGTCCCTAAGTAGCCCGAAGTTGGCTTTCCATGTTCTATGATCAGACTAAATCCCAATCCCAATTCAAAATGATTGATATTTTCTCTGGACTCCTTTTCCTTCAAATATCCTTAAGGATCCACTTTAGTTATATTCAGTCAGGGGTGGTCCATGCTGAACTGCCACCTGATCTCATCCCTCCCCCCATTCTGCCACATCTCAGATTTTGCTGCCCATCCCTCTATCTCGTCAGAGTGTGCACACACACTTCCCCAAGCAAACACCAAATTGTGTACATGGACATAGTGCGCACACCCCCAAGCATGCACCATCAATGGTGCATGCCAGGAAGTGCCCACCTGCTTGGCAATCCCATCCTTTTCCTGAATGCTCAGAAGGTATGCAAGGATAATAAGAAGAGCTTATCTGCAATGACAATGGCTAGCATGGCTAGTAAGGCAGAGAAACAGAATGTCATTACCAGAGATAAGCTGCTACCTGCTCCATTTGTTCCACTTACCTCTGACAGCAACATCCAGTTCCCCTGCCACCACTTCTGTATCTGGTAGCAAGTTGAGAGAATACTGGAAGCTTCCATTCCAGCATTCCCTCCATTAGCCACTAGAAGAAGTGACAGCACCAGCAACACTAAATGTCATTGGTAAGTCTTCCTTGCCTCAACTCTGCCAGCACAAAAGAATATTTGGCCAGCTGCCAGGCAGGTAGTGGGCTAGGGAGGGGGCAGGCAGGTATGTAATACAGTGAATGCTCCAGCAGCTTGCTGTCTACCTCAGCCTGGTGCCTGAGGCGAAGTTTTCAATTTGTGTTATGGCTGGCCCAGCACTGTATTCACTCATGTGACTGACAGACACCCTGAATTCTCATCACTGTCACAAATCAGGGAATCAGCCACTGATCAATACTGCCACTGTGTCTCCCTGAACAGGTACAGCAACACATGTACAGAGAGCTGAAAGCCATACTGAGGGAAAAATAATAATAATAATAATAATAATAATAATAATATGAGTTGGCATCCTTCAGTCTCGGAAGACCATGGTGTCACGCTCTGAATGGTGGTTCTGGAACAGAGTGTCCTCTCCAGTGCGCGAAGCCTGGGTAAAGTAGGTATGGAGGATAGGCTGTTACCCATGCAGCAAATCCCCCCTCTCCACGTCGCTGAAATGGTCCAATGGAAAGGCAGAGGCCAATACGGTTGGTTCCAGCGGCGTCGCAGGAGTTGCCAGAACGTGACTGTGTTCAGCCATGAACTGCCTCAGGGACTCCGGCTCCGGATTTTGCCTCGAGGTTGACTCCTGAAGCCTTTTCCATAACTGGATGTAGCCACAAGGCAGTGGAGGTTTGGGATCAGAGTTTTCCTTCTCTCAGATGAGCTGCCTTCCCAGGCTGACAAGTCCCATCTACCCAGTGGCTGTTTAGTCGCCTCTTACGACAAGTACAGCCAAACTGAGGGCCTATTCTTATCCCCAGCCCCCAGGGGATAATAATAATAATAATAATAATAATAATAATAATAACAATAATAACAATAATAACAATAATAACAACAACAACAGTATTTATATACAGCTTTTCAACAAAAAGCTCACAAAGCGGTTTACAGAGAAATCAAATAACCAATTGGTCCCTATCCCAATAGGGCTCACAATCTAAAAAAACTGCTACTCAGTTGTGGAGCTAGAGGGTCTGCACTGCAGACTGCCTGGGGCAAGAGTCTACCTGCCTGCCCAAGCAATTTCCTCCCCCCCTTCAACACCCATGCCTCTTGCAAAAAGTGCTGGGGGGAAAAATGCACACTTAGCAAGAGTGGCAACAAAAATCCCTGTCTCTGTCTTCTTGCTCCCTTTGCTGGGGGTTGGGGGAGGTGGTAGAGCAAGGGGAGCCAGAGACCAGAGATACCAATGGCTGTTCATGCCTCTTGGGGGGGGCAAGCAGGAGTGGAGGAAAGCGGTAGATTTTTTTTTATTTTTCAATTTTAAAAAAGTGGGTGTGACATCACATTTCTGGGTGTGATGTGGTGGGCATAATTTTTAACTACCTACACCACTGCTGCTACTGATCCTAAGCCAAATGGTATCCCAAAAGAAGAGGGTCTTTAGCATCCACTCCTTCTGTTCAACATTAACTACCTTTTTAATTGCAGTTTTAGCCTGATTTGGATATATGATGTCCAGGGCAGGAGGTCTGGTCTAGAGGGTAGAGCCTCAGTTAGCCTGAAGATAACATCAGAAGGTCGCCAGTTCAAGGACACCAGCAGCTCCCTGAACATCTGAGAATGGCGAGACCTTGAAGCAGCTGACAAGCCCAGCTGAGTGATTCCACCTGCTCTTGGTGTGAGCGAGAAGTGTCTTGGCTGCCCTCCATGGGAGAGATGGAGCTGCTTGTCAGCCTGCCTGGGAGAACTGGAGGCCAGAAGTGAGACCAAACCAGGAAGATCCATTCTGAAATGTTGTTGGTTTTTGAAAGAGAGAATCTCTATGATTGTAAAAATCCCCTGGAGGGATTTAGAAATGTAAACTGCCTTGAAAAAGTCAGAGGAGTAATCCGATGACCAGAAAGGCAGTATATAAATACCTAGTTATTAATTATTATTATTATTATTATTATATAGCAGCGGTTTCCTACAACACATCACCCTTCTTCCATGGTATCCTGCTACAGCAGTGCTACAGCTCACTCCCCCAAGATCTTGCATGAATAGCAAGATGTGATCTCATGCTATTCTAGCTAGTCAAGATGGTGGCACCTGGGAGAGCTGGGAGTAAGGGGCCACTGGGGATATCCCTTGGCACACAGTTTGGGAACCACTGCCAGATAACTTATCCTTACATAAAACAATGTGTTTTGCTTGCATGGACTGTATGTCTGTATTTATTCAAATAGTATATAAGGAAATGTTTCGGTATAAAGTGGAGTGTTTATAAAATCTGAAATGCTTAGCACCCATCCCCCAAGCCCTGAACCTCAAGCAGCAGCCTGAGGACACAACCCTACCCAGCATTCCAGTTGTGGTGCAACCACAATGCAGTCCTGAAGAATGGGAACTAATGTTCCCTTATCTGGAAGAGGCCTCCGTGAGGGCTTTCCTACTGCAGGATGCAGCAAATGCCTTGGCACAACTGCACCAGTGCTGGAAAATTGGATAGGATTTGGCCCTGAGTCACTAGCCCTTCAATCCAGCTCCAGTTAATTCTAGGAATTCTAAATTGGGATGATCTGATAGGGTGTACGTTGAGAGGTGTGAAAGCTATTCAGCATAAGGTAATGAGAGCAGTGGACAATCTGGAAGGAAACAGGGACATGATCAAGCTAAATCCTAACACTTTTAAGCCCCACTAATTTCATCCTTACCTAGTGTGCTTTACAGGTTCATGTACACACACCTATGGCTATCATTGCTGCTGCCTCTTTCACTGCTCAGTCCCTAATTTTAAACAAGATGGACTGGAGGAGGCTAAAGAGGACTTCCTGATCTGATCCTGGTTTTCTCCCAATCAATCTATCTCAATTAAGAAGTAGGTAGGAGTTCATGGCAGTGGCAGCAATAAGAAGGGAAGCTTGGAATGCAAACACTGACGTGCACAATTTAATTTTATTTCTATGGGGGAGAGTGGAAAATGTGTACACTGGCTGCCCTGGACCCATACCCTCCTTGGGACAGACTTGCCAAGCAATGGGTACAATCCAGCCAAACAAGCCAATATTTTAATTTCAACTAACTTTAACTGGGTGATGGCTAAATGGGTTTCAAGGAGGTTTATAGCTAGATCCTATTTTGCATACTCAGAAATAAGTCCCACTTTATTCAACAAGATTCATTTGCAAGTGAATCTAGGGCTCAGCTTCAGCCAGGGCTAACTTCAGCTGAACTGGCCCCGCTAAAGGCCAGTTTAGAATTTAGAAGAAGTAGCAACTCACTGCTTCCTCAAATATCCCTTGGTTGGAGGAAAAAGCAGGAGGCCTCTGCAATCCTGTTCTGGAAAGGGGGCAATCAAAACAGGGTTGAAACTACCACCTGCTTCCTCCTTCAAACCTGCCACTGCAACTGCTTGCTCAAGCTATGAACACTGGAGAAAGCAATGGGTTGCCATTGGTGGGCCCTCTAAAGCATGGAGCCCAGGGCAGTCACCCCAATTCACACTACCCTAGGTCAGGTCTGCTTGAGAGGACAATTCATTGGGTCAGGTGGGATTGTTTTCCAGCATGAAATCCAGCATACACTGATACAGGTAAACTGTGGTGATTTCTTCCAAGGGTGCATGCATATGATAATCAAAACTTTAATCTCTTAAACTCAAGAGAACTCCAGTGGAAGAATCATTCAGGTTGTTTGACTCTCACATCTAGTATAACCATTAGAAAACCTGAGCACAATCCGCTCAGCCAGAAGTACTTTTAATTGCCATTAATTTCCAGTTTGAGATATTTCAGCACATTTGGCCCTGTCCCACTGAAATCAGTGGGAGTTAACACTGCCCTGCTGCAGACTGTTTGTCCTAAAAAGTAATAACATCATACATTTAAAGAGACTGTTCCCTTCCACTGCTTCTGTCTAGCACCTTGATCTTAACACATTTGGGAATAAGTACTACTGATTAATTCTAAGGAGGTGTTCTTTGGACCTCAGCCTTGAAATACATGGCTGCTGTTTAGCTGTCTTTTGTTTTCTGCCATTTCTGGAAGAAGCTGACTTGCTATGGGTCACTGGATAAGCAAGCAATCAAACACTTCTCATATAAATTACTGTTTTCTTTCCAAGTGCAACTGTTCAAAGAATAATATACCATTTTACAACCTGAGGCTCAGGGTAGCTAATTCATTGCATTCCATTGCTTTTTTATTTATTTTTATGCCCAGGAAATGAGTAAAAAGAGTAAGACAAAACACTAAGTGGCTTTATGGAGTGACAAGCTGCAAAACATTTGAAGTTTCTGAACCTCTCATCACGGAATGATTTCAAGTTTGCTTTGCAGAGTTTATCCTGGCAGGGCTTCCTCTCTTTCAGCCATCCCAAATGGGGAAAAAAAATGCATTCTTTGACATGCAGACAGGGGCTCTGAGAAGAATTTTTTTAAGGGGGTACAAAGTTTCTTTTGGGCCCCTTTTAAAGGGGGAGGGGTGTGAAACAGATTGGGGGAGGGTGGTGATAGGCAAGCAGAATGGTGGCAGGGAGGGGTGAAACAGGATGGAGGGGAGGGTGGAGGCAGCTGGAGAAGTCTTTGGAGTCCAGGTGTACCTATCCATGTGGCATTGGCAACTAGACGCAGTAATACAGAAAACTAAACACACTCCTAAGTCTCTCTCAAATCTTTTAAATATAGAAAATCATATATTTAAAAATATAAGCAGAAAATTAGCATCATCATATTTAGGCTCACACTAGAATGGAAAGTGTCCTGTGCATACCAAAACTTACTTCTGCAGCAGCTGTAGTCTTGCAGCTGTGTCCCTGAACTCCTATACACTCCTGTGTGGTAAGCAGAGCCACAAGCCCAGGAGCTACTGTAGCAGCCCCATTTCTTCCCAGATTTGACACTGTGTGAAGGAGTGTCTTGTCTGCATTCCTCAGCCCAGCATATATGGCCTGCCAGTAGCTGCAGCTGCACACTCACAGTACTGTCCCCAGCATCCCATGCAGGAAACAAGTCGGAGTAGACAGGAAAATGTAAGATCCCAGGAAATTTCTGTGCCCCGTAGCCAAAGGAAGGGCTAACCCCCTTTTTGATCCTGGGCCCGGGTACATATTACCCCCTTTACCCCCCTCTCCTAGGCCCTGCATGCAGAAAGAACATTTCAATCAAATACACATGCACAAATCCCCCAAAATTTCAAATGGATTTGAAGTACTTCCACACAGGGCTACAACTGGATCAAGGTCCTTATTTAGAGGGTAGAGCCTCCATTTGCCTGAAGATAACATCCACGGGTCACCAGTTTGAGGCCACCGGCACCGTGCGACCTTGAAGCAGCTGACAAGCTGAGCCGAGTTATTCCATCTGCTCTGAGCGTGGGAGGATTCTGAGCCAGAATGTGAAACCAGATCAGAAAGATGTTGGAGTTGGTACAACTCCGTCTGCTTCCAAGAGGTGGCAGGATACTGTCCTGAAAGGGTTAAGCCATAGCCCAGTGACCTTTACCTGTCCTTTGGATGACCTATGTGGGGGGCATGGCACAGACACTATAACTTACCCTTCTTCTCCAAGCACGCCCTCTCTTCCTCACCGACCACTGAGCAGACAAGATGGCACGCAGCAGGGCTCTGCTGGTGCCGCCATCTTGACCACATGGCAATGCAGCTTCAGGACCTTGTTATCTTTAAGTTAGTGTACCTCTGATCTCAATCAGATGCTGTAACCATACTACTAATGAACTGTGAGTAAATGAATCTCCTTTGCAACTTCAACCAGCCAATGTTGTTTGTCTTTCTTGATTAGCAATCAGCCAGGTGTGGGAGGCTCCCTGGGTTGATTCCCAGCAAGAGGGGGGTCTGCTGCTGAAGCTACTCTGCTTCTGCCCTAAAGAGGAAACCAGTTTTAAGAGTTTAAGAGTTTCTCCAACAAAAGAAACATCTGTATGTTGTGGTTCTTGAAAGATAGAACCTTCTTCTCTCAATTGTAAAAATCCCTACAGGGATTTAAATAGCCTGCCTGTGTAAACCGCCTTGAATAAAGTCTGAGGAGAAATCTGACGACCAAGAAAGGTGGTATATAAATACCTGTATTATTATTATTATTATTATTATTATTATTATTATGGGCCTTGTCACATATGAGCCTTAAATCAGTGTGAGTGTAAAGTCATTTCTGTTCCACATTCTGCCCCACATTAACAATATTCACTTGTGTCCAAAATAATGCAAGACAACTTTGGCTCAAAGGCACTTATGTCTGCCATGCCAGAACATCATTTCTGCCTCTGTAATTGGAATGTGATTTCAATATTGCCTTGAATGAACATTTGATTTAACAAAACGTTGGTCATCTGCTTTCCGTGCTGTGTCATGCATTGGTGTAGAGCAGCCCTTCTCAACCTTTCCTTGGCCATGGCCACCTTAGGAGTTCTTCTCAGGTTCCAAGGCCACCCTTGTCAAACAAGGGATGCAACATGAACAGTGATATATATAAAAAATCATTTATTATTGAACACTAATCTGTGTCCTCCCTCCCTAAAATGTGCCAGTGTTCCCCAGGGAGCCATATGACTCCCACTGAGAATGGTTGATGTAGAGAGTGAGTTGCAAATCAGAACTTCCCCATGAGGTGAGCTTAGGCAAGCCATGCCCCCCTCAGGTTCAGCTCCACTATAGGGATAGTACTAATTTACCTCACGGGGTTGTTATCAAGAAAAAATGCAGTTAATTCATGTCATTAGGCACTCAGAAAGTGCTATATAAGACTAAATATTCTTAAGTATTTGGTGTGAGAACATCATAGGCACTTTTAAAGTTGTAGTTGTATTAGCAGTTAAACATGTAGCCATGTATTGATTTATTTTGCTATGCAAAATAAACTTTGTGAACTACTTTTTGATGAGAAGTGGTGTATAAAGATTCATCATCATCATCATAACGTGTAGGTGTACTCCTAAAAATGTAGCCTATGTCTGGAAATTCGTGCATCCTAAAGATGCATTCATTAGAGGGTCAGGACTGGCTGCATTTCCCTTTCCAGTATGTGCACACAATGGCAACCCCTGCTTTGCTACCACCTGCTGGGTAGAATGGCCCTTAGGCTGCTTAAATCCCAATTACTTCAGTAGGATTTAGGCAGCTTAACTTGGGTGGAGGACTACTGCCTCCCACTCCTGTGTGAAAACTTCCTAGCCACACTTCTAAACTCCAATGACTGATTTCTGCCGATACAGTGAAATGTACTCCACTGTAAGTAGTGAGAGGATAGCAGTAGCAATGTAGGAGTAGGAGTAGGAGTCTCTCTCTCTCTCTCTCTCTCTCTCTGATGAGGAAGACCCTTAACTGGCAGGAAATCCTATGGATTTCAATGGCTTTTCCAGCTAGGACTACAATCCTACGCACGTTTAGCTGAGAAGAAAGCCCCGTTGAAGACAATAGGGACTTACTGCTGAGGAAGGCGGCGTGGACTGGGCTGCCCGTGCGCTTGGAGTGGGGGTGGGAGGGCGGTGCAAGGGAAATAAGCCAAGATATCACCAGCCACAACCCGATTCTTAGTAAAGAGCCCCAAAGAAACCCATGGAGCTCATTTCCAGGCAGATGAGGATTCAGGCGGCCTGGGCTCAGGCTCCCCGATCCGCAGTCCATCGACCTGGGCGTGAGCTCGATTGTTTTCAAGTGAACTGTAAATATATCCTGCAGGTAACTAGTTGGCTGCGTGAACGAAACTGTGGGCGGAAAGGGGTCGGAGAAGCTTTGTTGCAAGTGAGGGGAACAGACGTGCAGCCCCGCCGCTTGCATGTCTCCTCGGAAGGAAGTGCCACCGAGTTCCTAGGCACCAAGCCTAGGCATAGCTACTCAGAAGTAAGTCCCCTTTTGGTCAATGGGGCTTACTCCTAGGAAAGTGTGGCTAGGATCGCCGCCTGAGAGCCCAACCCTATGCCTGTCTACTCAGAAGTCAGCCACTTTATAGCCAATGAAAGCTTACTCTCAGGTAAGTGTGCACAGGATTTCAGCCTTACTCCCTAGCAAGCGCGCAGTGTGCAAGTGCGGAGCCCACAAAGCAGTCGTACTGAACGGCACTCCTTCGTGCTGCCTTACTAAAGGGGTAGGTCCCTGCGAAGGGGCTTACTTCCGAGGAGGCAGGCTTGGAGTGTCGCTGCTGCTGCGGCTCTCCACCCAAAGCAGCCGCCTTCCGCGCTGCCTCCCCTCGGACTGGGAGCAGCTATTGTTTGGTGGAACTGATTCTTATCGGCCCGTCGGGCGATTGTGTTTCAGCCTTCGGGGCTCTTCGGAGAGGCGCGCGCACGCCCCACCCAACACACCACCCTTTGAAGCTCGCTCCAGTTTCACGTCTGAATGACTGCAAAGAAGCGAGGTGACCCGAAGCCAGTCCCGATGACGCTCGAATCCCCCCCCCGGGGGGGGAGAAACCCCGTGGTTGCCCCTGGCTGGAGGCTCTTTGAAACTCACGTCCTTTTATCACCCTCGCCATCGGAGTTGGCAGCATCTCCGCCGCCCTTTACTCACTCTCTCCGCCTCCCTCCGCAGCCACTCCGAGAGTTACATCATAATTCAATTTGTGCTCCCGGAGCCCAGGCGAGGCGGGCTCAATGAGGAACAAAACAGAATTTTAAGTCGTTTGTTTGTATTCTCATCTGGAGTGGGGGGAGGGCAGGCCTTGGACATTCACAACGCGGCTACTCCGAGTTGACGCTGGAAGCCTGGAGAGCGGGAGAGCGAGCGCTCCGCAAACATTACAGTTATTATGCCTGCAGTTGGTACTCTCGCTATAAATTATTGATCAACCATCTTATTTTTCTTTCCGCTTAATGGATATTATAGCAGAGCCGTTTACAACACCCTGGTTAAGACGGTGTCAGCACTTCCATTAGGATACCTCTCCTTCTCTACCTCCCTCCCCGGGCTGGTGACTGTCTTGCCAGGGAAATCTGCTCGGGTCTCCAACTTTCCCAATCAGCTTTTCAAAGGGGGGGGGGGAGTCGAGGCAGGGAAAAACCTTTTTACTCCCTCCTGGAAGTAAAAGATGGAGTTAATGTGGAGCAGCTACTGCAAGTCAACCGTACTTGCGAGCTGCGACAACAGAAAGCCTTCCTGGGCTTCTGGGACCCAGGCAGTTAGTTCAGTCAGGATTGTCAGCCTGGTAGAAATCTCGGTCACCTCGATTTGTGTTCATTCTCACGTGCCTCCCGACACTGAGGTCCTGCACTGGAAACTCTTGCTCCGTTCCTGGAGAGGAAGGTGGGGGGAGGGGCAGCCTGGTTTTTCAGCTTTGCAAAGCCACCGGCTTGTTTGCTAGTATTTCCTAAAAGGGCGAAAGGGTTTTGAGAGGTCCTTCTCAAGAGGATTTTTGTGCCTCCCGAGGTGACCTGGTGGCCAGCCTCAGCACACATTCCTGCAAGGAAACCCCCTCCAAAATCAGGGGGGCTTCAGTTCCACGTAAACGTGTTGAGGCGGAGGACTGCAACTTAAAGTGGCATCAGCTGGGAACCGACCATAAAGTAGATTCACTTGATGATCCCGTTGTCACCTTGAGCCGCTGTTTGCAAAGAGGGCGCACTGCTCAAGAGTTCTATGCATTCCCCAAGACCACGCGTTACCTACTACCAAACCCCTGCTCGCTGTCAATTTCGGCACACCCTACCGTGTGAAAGGGGGGGGTCTCGCCGCATGTAATTTTGTGCGCTGCGATTTATCCATGCAGGTAAAGTGTGAGCACATTACCTGTAGGTGAACGTGGTAGCTACTCCCGATTTTAAAAAAGGCACACTTCTGCTTAAGATTCTGAAGTATTGGGGGGGCGCACCCTTCTTTTGTAGATAAGAAAGCAAACATATGTTTGGGTTTTCCCGGTCTTTGAATGTTTCACAGAAGAAGGAATTTGAGTAACTTTGTCCCCGGACTGAAACCAATCCATCTGGACACAAACCCCACTGGTTTCAGTGGAACGATTCCTGGGAGAGTGTGCGGGGGTATCTGGCTTGGTTAGAGCTTTGGTAGTAAGAGGGCGCGTGTCCGCGCGGTCCTACGCAGGGCGCTTCGCCCTGTTGTGTTCATTGGAAGCTCCCCGCAACACGTGTGTAGGCTGGCAGCAGGACTGTTACACACCGCCTGTTGCTGCACCGAGTCTGACAGATTCCGGGTCAGGGTTTCCTTGTCATTTAGCCGCTCAACTTCTGAGGCACCGGGTGCAGCAGAGGGACGTGCGCTGGGTGGGGAGGCAGGTGAGGCAGTGCCTCCCCATCGGAGTCCGGCAGGTGAGGCAGTGCTTCCCCACCGGAGTCCTTCGAAAAGCGCCGCCACCATGGGAGGTACTCAAGCACTCTCAACCCAAGCGAGAGTGCTCGAGCACCTCCCACGGTGGCGGCGCTTTTCGAAGGACTCCAGTGGGGAGGCACTGCCTCCCCACTCACCGCACAACAGCCTGGAGAAGAAGAGAAAGAACTAGCAGCAGCAGCAGCAGCACACACACCCCGTTCTTCCGCATCCCAGATGTCCTTCCGACCTGGTTGTCTCTTCAGGGGAAAAGTCCAGGCCAGGGAGGCAGCGCAGCCCTCCCCACAACTTCCTCCTCCGCGCCACCTGAATTGCTCAAGCCAGCCAAGTGAGGGGGGGTGCGGGGGTGCGTGTTTGCTTTCTGCTGACTGCCCCCCAAGAGGTGCCAGCTGAGTGAGCCTTTGGTCATCTGCGAGGATGCTTGTCCGCTGCACCGCCATCAGTGGAGAGAGGCAGAGCCTTGCTCGCCACGCTCCCCCTCTCGCCCACAGCTGGCGATCGCACCTCTTTCCGAGGCAGTCCTTGGACAGGCGGAAGGGGAGCAGGAACCAGCTGGAGGGCAGCTGGACGTGTCAACTACGCAGAGAAGCACCACGCAGCTATTCTGCTTCTTTCTTGAAAACTATAGGACTCGCTCTCCCCCTAGAAAAGGGGGAAGCCAGAGAAGGGGCGCACTGCAGGGAAATCATCAAGTGAGGAGGAAATCACCCACGGCCGCCTTGGATAGTTCCCAGCCCAATCCGCAAGTGGTTGACGCTGGGAGTACTCTTAGGAGTGAAACCAGACGGGAGCTCGCACATGCGACCCTTTTACTACACCATGGCAGCTGCCTGGTTCTCCTGACGTGAGGCCTGATTCCGTGAATGCCTACTCAGGAGGAAGTCACGCTGAGTTCAGTGGACTCACTCTGGGCAGGGCTCCACTTAGGATCGCAGCCTTAAAGCCCGTCGAGCCCAAGTCGTGACCGCGCTCAGAACGATGCCAGCACTCCACTCGGTTACTTTCCAGTGCTATTCCTTCGCGCGGAACGGCCTGCGCAACTCTTACTGGTAGAGGCGGGCGAGCGACTGGGGCTGCTGATTCGGCAGCGCGGACTTGGGAAGGCAGAGGCAGAGCGCAGCGGCCGGGCCGGCTCTTGGCTCGCGGCTTGTGCTGCGGAGGCGCGCCTGCCTGCAGGCTCTTCCCTGCTCCTTCTCCAGACGGCCCTTCCGGGGGCTGTTCCGAGGGGCGCGCCGCTTCCGCGCAGCCTGTTTGTGGCGAGCGCGCAGGGCTACTGCGCCGTCTGATGGGCTGCGCGAGCTGGCGGTCTGGTCGGGCAAGCGCACGGCTGCCATTGAGCTGCCTTCTGTCTGGACTGGAAGCGCCACCGTCTGGGGGGTCCCTCCCTGCGGGGCGCGAACCAAAGTCCCCTCCGCATCGCATGGGCTTCTGTGTCCTCCCCCCGCCCTTGCTCCTCCAGGACTGAAATGGCTGGGGCCCCTGGCTGCGCTTGCACTCCACTCCCACCCAGGCTTCTGCTCTTGCCCTCCCCTCCCCCGCAAAACCAAACCTTTTTGCTTGCAATTAGAATAAACATCATTAGAGCGCGGCCGTGCCTCGAATGGCAACGAGCCCTTTGTATTTGCAGGGAGCACCTTATCTGGTCCTCCTGTCGTTGACGCGGAGGAGAAGCCTGCGGGTATTTATGTAGGAGGCGAGAGCGGCGCTTCTCCCACCGCGGGCCTGGAGGTCCCAGAGGCCCTTCCTCGCTCTGGCTCCAGATTCAGGCTGCCGGCCTGGCCACGCTTTCCTGGGAGTAAATCTCACTGAACGCAATGGGACTTACTTCTGTGGAGACAGGATAGGATTGGGCTCCCAGTTCAATGCATGAGAGATAATAAATTAAGAGCCCAATCCTATGCCTGTCTACTACTCAGAAGTAAGTCCTGTTACAGTTCATGGAGCTTATGCTCAGGAAAGTGAGAATAGGATTGCAACCTAAGAGCCCAAGCCTATGCATGTCTACTCAGAAGCAACTCCCATTATAGTCAATGGGGCTTAATCCCAGGTAAGTGTGGATAGGACTGCAGCCTAAGACATTGGTGTCCTTTGGGGTAGCGGTTTTCAACCTTTTTCATCTCTTGGCACACTGACAAGGCGCTAAAATGGTCAAGCCGCACCCCTGTTTTTGGACCATTGACAAGGCACACCCTGCTGCTGGAAGGGGACTCAAATCCCCCAACTTCCCTACTAACAAATGATCCATCCCAAAATCCCGCGGCACACCTGTGAACCATCCACGCCCTACCAGTGTGCCACAGCACAGAGGTTGAAAATCGCTGCTTTGGGGGTACATTTTGTGAGACTGCGATTCTTCGCCCTCCGCAGACTATCCAGCCAGACCGTCTGCCTACCACGCACCCTTTCACCACCACGACCCCCCTTCAAACACGGGGCGCAGTCCGGTCCAGGAAGAACTTCTGCAGCCTGACCATGTTACGTTCGTTCAAAAGTTAGTTCCAACAAGTCAGGGAAATCTGACACTCCGCCTGGATCGCAACAACTTCGGCCCTACCATACACTGTTTTCTACGCCTTCGGGGCAGTGGTAGCTGCCATCCAGTAGGGCTACTCTGGAGTAAGTTGGTTGTTGACTTGAAGCTCTTGCTCGCTTTTCTCACTTCTTTGTTCCTCTTCCCGTTGCAACGCGGGCGTAAATTCTTCTTTTTCGAGCTATTGATCGCAGAGTAAGCTTCGTGACTCAGAGCCCAATCCTGCCCTTATCAGAAGTAAATCCCATTGCAGTCAATGGGGCTTACTCCCAGGTAAGTGTGAATAGGATTGTAGCCTCAGTTTCCCCCATTGTGAGAAAACGCTGGACAAAGATAGGTCAGCAGGAGGAAGAAGGGGCAGTACAATGGGGGCATTGTCTTCCTCAGTTTCAGGCCAGGCGGGGGGGGGGGAGAAGTAGCGAAATAGATGTGGGGAGATCTTGTAGGTATGGTCATGAGTTACTACTATCGGGATCCATGGCCACACATCCAATCCAACTCGCGTCCCTCTTCCACCCCTCGCTTTCTTCCCCCTCCCTGTTTTCCTAAAGACAAGTATTTGTATGCCTGCCTAATGAGTTTAAATATTTATTCTCCAGGAACGACAGAGGAGAAAAGAAAGGAAGGGGGGAGATCACGCCACCTTTATCTGCTGTCACTCAGGTAGTGGTGTTGGAACACTTCACATTCGCCACCTCCAGCACGGCGTCTGAACCGCACCTGACTCGTTTCTCGGCTGCCCTGGGCTTAATAAAGCAGCGCACTCTGGAGCAGGTGTTTCGGAAAGTCATAAATTATGATAACCATCTATTCATCTTACTGTTTCCAGTGTGCATTCTTTATTCATCGGAAGGGTCGTGGCGAGGGGGGGGGGGAGAGGGGGAGACAGACTCTGCCCTGAATAAGCTGTGTGGAGCAGAAGAGAAATCCTGCTTCAAACAATATTCCAGGAAAGAAATTAAAGACTTCTTAATTAGTGCAGCAATTAAGCTTTCTTGGTCGCATTTTAATCAGCGGAGGCCCTATCAAAGGACAAACACAACGATTTGCAGGTCTTTGAATTTTAAACAGTCTTATTGATTTCAACACCAGAAGTCTCCTACTTGACACATACACACACTCACTTACACACACACACACACACACACACAGAGAGAGAGAGAGAGAGAGAGAGAGAGAGAGAGAGAGAGAATTTTCAAATCTGGCTTGTGGTACTTGGGAGTTTGGCTGATCTAAACTGTGGGGAAGGGATGTAGAGAGTGGAACAGAATGGTAGGCAATGACTCGAAAGGATCCGAGTGTCGTTTTTGAAGCCCTGCCGTGTTCACTGTTTTTAAAAGCAGCACAACCGTGACGTTATTTTAGTGATTAGACATTGTCTCCCCCCCCCCTCCCCAATTCCAAACGCATTCGCTTGGAATTGACTTGGTTTCGAAGTCAATGTCTTGGGGAAATGGGGTCTGAGTCTTCTGAGAATGGGAAATGTCTTCTGAGTTCGGTTGCAGCACAGCCAAAGTCTGCTACATTGCTAGTTTGCCGGGGAAAAGGTCTGGACAAGCAAGAGGCTTTCAAAAGACTGGCACCTAGTTCTGTCTTTGCATCTCAGCCCGTAATTTCGCTCTTCACCAGACCACTCAAGCAGCTCATTCCATTGGAAAAGGTATTTCAGAAGATCAACTGCCATTGAAAGGACAATTACACGCCACTATTCACGTGTAGTTTGTGTAGTGTAGTAGGGAAGGTGTTAGGGACTTGGAGCTTGATCCTAAACATATTCTCAGGTGTAAACTCAACTTGCTTTCACGGAGTTTGCTTTCAAGTGGGAATAAACCCCACTGAATAGTGGACTCTAGATGCCAAGTAAACGTCAAGCTGCACTCATAAAGAAAAAGCAGCAGGGGGACCAGAGGGCAAGGGGAATAGGGAGAAGAGAGAGGTGAACTGATCCACTGATCTTTTTATTGCACCGTTAGGACAGAGTGCCCTGCTGGGATCCTGCTGGCAGACAGGTGGCTGAACCAATTCAGCTAGCTCTCTCCTCTGCCTGTCTTCTAACGGACATGCCTCCAGCCCAGTGCTTTTCAACCTTTTTCATCTCATGGCACACTGGCTCAAAAGGCTCAAAAATGCTCAAGGTACACCATCAGTTTTTTGACAACTGCCAAGGCACAATTACAGGCAGGGGGGGGGGCACTCACATCCCCCAATGGTCTTACTAATAAAAGATCCTGTCCCAATTTCCCACGGCACACATGTGGACTATTGGTGGCACACCAATGTGCTGTGGCACACTGGTTGAAAATGGCTAGCCGTTTTTTCCTCTCTCTTTCTCTCTCACTCATGTCCTCGTCGCCCTCCACCCCTCCCCAACTATCTGCTCTTGCTTGCTGAGTGCTATGGTGTAGTCCCACTTTAGCTTTACCACCTTGCCACCCCTTTAACACCAGCACTTTGTCTCTCAGGCTTTCTCCAGTCCAACCTGAATACGTTCACAGCAATATTTAATGGAGGGTGTCTTAGAAGAAGTCACAAGGGGAAAAACGGGGGGGTGGTGGAAGGAAGGGAGTTGCTTAACAGACCTAGGATTGCTAGATGCATAAGAGGCCCTTTAAAAATAAGGGTCCTGTTCCTTTAAGCATTAAATCGAGTCCATCCCCCCTCCATGCTTTTGCCAGTCTCTGCAGCCCACGGTACCCCACGCAGCAGTCCACACTGCCATGGTAGTGTCCACATTACCACAGTAGTCCCTTGCTCCTCCCCTCCTTGGAGGCGCACAGAGCTGAGTCTGGCCTTGCCAAAGTAACCCTCCCCCCATATATTGCTGCTGCCAAATACCTTGCAGAGAATTGCAGCCCTGAACTTTCTGTTCCCTGCTATTTTGGTGAATCCACCTGCTTCCGCCTAATTTAATCTTTGCCATTGCTCTAACAATTTTCCCTTTGTTTTCCTCTTCCTCTTCATATTGTTTGCCATCCCTCTTCCAACCCTTCTTTGCATAGAGTTCACCTGTAACATTCTGCTGTGACTTTTTTTATGTGCCATAGCAGCAGCACCCCAATCTCTTTGCCCCCCCCGTAAAGTTACTGTCCAGATTTAATGTAATGTTTTCCTCCCCCACTGAATAAGCAGACAGCCTTAACACTTCCGAGTTTCTTTTTTCTCTTGGGAAAGGCACCCTGTACACACTGAGTATCATTTGTGTTATGGTTATGGGCTATCTTCTCTGGGGCCTATTTGTCCCAAAACTTCTACTTTCCAACTGTCCTGGCAAGAAGTTAAAAGGGCACCTTTCCTCTCTGCTTTGGATTTTAGAAAGGAAAATTTACCTCAAAGCCCTACTGTCTAGGGGCCCAATCCTAACCAACTTTCTAGCACCAATGCAGCTGCAATGAAGCCCTGAGGTAAGGGTACAAACCTTCCTTACCTTGAGGAGGCTTCCATGACTGCCCATAGCTGCTGGATGAAGTGTATTACCCCCATGGCACTGATACATCTGTGCTGGAAAGTTGAATAGAATTGGGCTCTTACATGGCAGGGGTGCTGTTTGGTAATAAAAAGTGAATGAAAGGGAACCTGGTACTGCTTCAGAGACAAATGTCCTTTATAGAAGTGTGAAAATGAAGACTCCTGTATTCTCTACTCAACAATTTGCATGCTTTTGTTGAAAAAGGGAAAATACTATTTTCAAAAATTACAGTGTAATCTTATGCATACTTACACAGAAGTAAATTATTCTGAATTCAGTGGCAATTAAGCTACAATTCTATACACACTTACCTGGGAGTAAGTCCAATAAATTAAAATGAGGCTTACTTCTGAGTAGACATATAGAGTTGCATTGTTTCTCTCTCTGGTAACCGTGTTTAGGCATTTTTTTAAAATTTGGAACTTGCCAGTATTCACTGGCAGCATAATTCTATACATGCTTCCTCAGAAACAAGTCCCACTTTGCTCATTGTAGCTTACTCTGAGATAAGGTGCATACAACCTGAATTCTCAATTTGGCAGAGGTCTAGTAGTACTCCCTTGTAAAGAAGGAGAAATATTTGAAGTTCATAAGTTCGTGGCTATTGTTTTTTTCTTGCTCATAACATCTCATAAATAGATCATTTACATTTGACCCATTCTTATAAATTTGAAATGGAATGAAATACCCACCAGCTCTTCAGTCTTAAAGCAAATCCTCAAGAAAAACTGAAACCCAGCTGAGGCTCCATCTGGCACACACACAAATCCTGTGTAAGTAATATATTTTGAAATTGATTTTTTTTTAAGTATTGTGTTAGTGGAGCATCGTCTGGTTGTGGGGCATAGCTGAGGAGACATCACAATGAGCTCCTCCATTTCAAAATTTGCCACTGCAAGCAAAATACATTGTAGTCCTCTAGCCCAATCCTATGCAGATGTAAATCCCATTATAGTCAAGGCTTACTCCCAGCTAAGACTGGATAGGATTGCAGCCTATTTCACGTCTATGCAGAAGTAAGTCCAATTGTTGTCAATGGGTGTAATCCCAGGTAAGTGTGTATATAAAGCAGTCCAATCCAATGCATGTATATCTGGAAATACATCCTGCTGAAACCAATGGTGTTTAGACTTAAGTACCTGTTCTTAGGCTTGCCCATGGCCTAAGCAGCCCAAATAATAATTACATCAAATATTTCATCCTAATGAAATTGTTGCTTGGTAATGACACTTTGAGGTAAGACAGGAAGGTGTTTTTAGTTCTTACATTGTCAATAGAAAGGTACAAATATATGCACTCTGTTTCCAAAGCTTTTAAAGGTACCGATGATGCCAAGCTTGGCCATTATAGTTTATTGTAGCATATTTGTACAGTAGCCATTGTACAAGCCATTTTACTAGCCATTGTAAAGACTGGCTAGTCAGGCTTTCTTGGTCTCTTCTGTGTCTGATACCCACAGGTTTCAGTCCTGGGACTATTGTCAATTGCTTTAAATCAATGACAGTTGTTAAGGCTGTGCTTTAGAGACTGCAGCATATATTTTCAAGTCAAGTCACATCTTCTACTAATTTCAAAAGTGGAAGGTTCTAGTACACACGGCAGACCTGTACTGAGACACTTGTTTACACATGATGCAACTTAAGCCATTTCACATTCGATTCACGACAATGGTAAAGTTCTTAGAGAACACTTCTAGAGCTTTCAAAGCATTTTACATACTATTTAATCAATTCATACAACAATCCTACGAGATAAAAATAATTATTGTTCCCAGATCTTTCTTATCAAACTCAATGGCACTCAAGTCCAGTCTCAGCATGTGTACTCCTGAGGTTCCATGCTCACTGAACATATGCTGGATCTGTAAGTGTGGGAGGATGAAGGCCTATTCCCCATCATGCAAACAATTTTAAGCTGCAGGGTACAACATTGGAACTGGCCCACATGTTGAATAGCTAAAATGAGAAATAAAGTAATGTACATGCATGTATGGATTAGGCCGAACTCATTTTTTCCTCTGTATACCATAGTGATAAGCTGGTAGGTCTTGAGCCGCTTGCAAAGCAGCCCTCAGTGGTTTAGCACTTCAGCCTCAAGTGTAAATCAAAGCCAGATGAAGATGGGTAGAAATCCCAGAAAGTCTTAGAGCCCAAGCCTATGCATGTCTACTCAGAAGTAAATCCCATTATACTCAATGGGGCTTACTCCTAAGAAAGTGTGGCTAGGATTGTAGCTTTTAATGGTCCGAGGAACCTGAAAGTTTAGCAAAACCCTAACAAAAATCTCTTGCAGCCATTCACATTGGAAAGGGTGTGTGCGTGTGTGTGTGTGTGCGTGTGGGTTCAAGTACTGATCACCCTTTGCGAGCCATCGCTCAGGGCTTGCCTTGCCTGGGAGCTGTTGAGTCCCTGCCCCTTCTGCGCTCTGACTGGCTTTGCCACCCGTGTGGCAAAGTTCCAGAGGACTGAAATGAAGGACGGGTCACGTGCTAATTAGTCCAGCCAGCGCCTTGCAATACATCCGCTGCACACCGGCTGCTCCAGGGAGAAGCTGCAAGTGCGATCCAACTCTCCAGTGCCGCCTCCTGCGGGACCCACCCAGCGTGGGACGATGCACATCTCTGCACGATCCGCGCAACACAAAGAACGATTTAAGTCCCATTATTTCAACTGCAGAGTGCGAGAAATCTTCAGTTTGCATTAAAAACAGTGGGGCTCCAAAGTCCTTAACCTCAGACAAATCGTGCCCTACACTGCCCCCCTTTCATCGGACCCTTTTATTGGACAGAGCATCCAAACTGGGACAGAGCACCATCAGATGCTGGGGGGAAAAAGACCTCACTGGTTTCAGTGGGAACTCAGAGTCACCTGTTGGTCGCGCAGCGCCACTTAAACTACTCTCAGTTTTTGAGCGGTTGCAAAGTTACTTCAGCCCTGATTTTGACTGGCATTCATTAATCTCGCCGACGCCCCCAGATGGGGGCAAGAAGCAGACCGTGTAGCCATCAGCTGAAACGCCACACAGGCAAAGCCACAAAAGAGACCAAAGTTGAAATTAGGGTGAATCCATGTTCAGAAAACGTCTAATTGTTAGGTGGTGGGGAGGGGGGCTAGGTTGCCATCCTGCCCACACTTTCCTGGGAGTTAGCCCCATTGGCTATAACAGGACCTACTTCTGAGTAGACACGCATAGGATTGGGATCTGAGAGCGAGAGATGGGAGGTTAGAGGTGAACATCTGCCCTTTCTATAGCCTACCCTGCCAGCTTTCTGCTTTGAGAATCCCTTCCCACAACAGATGTTATTTCTCAACTGCATTAAACCCTGGGCTCTTTGATCCATAAATGCCTATTATTTTCTCGAAATGCTATATATATTTTCCCCTCTCCTCTCTTCCAGCGCTTCACATTTCATTCAAGCCCTTCACACAACAAAGCAGTCCAAGTACCGGTAATTATTAGGACGCTTTCCTTCCCACTCTTGTGAATAAAGACACAACTTCCAGCCTCTGCTCCCTGGACTTGCTTCCTAGCTTCAAAGGAGCTCTCTCTCTCTCTTACACACACACACACACACACACACACTCCAGTCCTGCCTGTTATCTCCCTCCAGTTCACGATCCACTTGAGTTTTGAAATGGCTGTTTCTTTGCAAACAATGAGAGCCCCATCCTAGGCATGTCTACTCAGAAGTGCCATTAAAGTCAGTTGGGCTGACTCCCAGGAAAGTGTTTGCAGCCTTGGGGAGAGGAGTGTGGGGAGGGGAAAGGCCTCCTTCCCTCTGTGTGTGTGTGTTTGGTCTGGTGGTTGAGCATGCCCGGGTTGCAGGACCCTGACAGCCCCATCCTATGCCTGTCTACTCAGAAGTCAGATCCATTAGAGTTAGTGGGTCTTCCTCCCAGGAAAGTGTGGACAGCATTGCAGCATCAGAGCCCAACCCTATGCCTGTCTGCTCAGAAGTCAGTCCCATTAGAGTCAGTGGGGCTGACTCCCAGGACAGCACTGCAGCCTCAGAGCCCCATCCTGTGCCTGTCTCCTCAGAAGTCAGTCCCATTGGGGTCAGTGGGGCTTCTTCCCAGGAAAATGTGGACAGCACTGCAGCCTCAGAGCCCCATCCTAAGCCTGTCTGCTCAGAAGTCAGTCCCATTAGAGTCAGTAGGGCTGACTCCCAGGAAAGAGTGGATAGGATTCTGTGGTCCTATCTGATAGCAGCTGTGGTCTGACTGCTTCCTCGCGCCAGGCGAAGACTGTTCCGCTTTCCTGCCAACCTGCGCTGACAAAGTGGTGCCAACCCTCGCGGGGGGGGGGGGAGAAGGAAGGCAGGAGTTGGAGGATGGCGAAGTCCGCCCGGGACGGGACGGGCCGTGCAGTGCAACTAACGGGTCGCCAAGAGGAGGAGCAGCCGCGTGCCTCTGGGCTCCTCCCGCCACCCCTTCCAAGGCGCCCCCCGCTCCTTTGCTGCAGGTTGCTGGTTGGATGATCGAGGCTCCCGGCGGCGAGGCTGGGGCTGCTTCAAAGGGTATTTCAAGTTGCCGGAGCTCCGCCCCCTTCCCTGTGCCGTGTGACAACAACAAGCCGTCCGCGTCCAGAGCGCGAGAGGCTGGAGCGGCGCCGCCAGCACCGAGGCACCTCGCAGGCAGCGCCTCCCGCGCCCCTCTCGCCCCATGTGCTGGCAGGGGAGCCCCAGCCCCAGCCCTGCGCGGGCGCCTCCTTCCTCCTGAGCGAGGCGAGGCCAGGGGCAGGCAGCCTCCCTCCCTCCCCCGCGCACTCTCCCGAGCGGACTTCTCCTTTCTCCGCAGTCGCTGCCGGGACACCGGCGCTGCGCCTCCCTTCTCCCCCAGCCCGGGGCGGCTCTGCCGGGCTCGCGCAGCTCCGCGCGCGGGCCAACTTTCTCGGAGAGCCCGCGGGCGCGCCCCCCTCTCGTCCTGCGGGGCGGACGCGTCTGATGTGACCATGGCTGTCCCGGCCCCGCTGATGCCCCCGACCCAGCTGGTGCCCCCCCAGCCGCCCGTCTCCACCTCGGCCGCCTGCACCGCCACCAC
Organism: Tiliqua scincoides; assembly: GCF_035046505.1. NCBI lineage: Eukaryota > Metazoa > Chordata > Lepidosauria > Squamata > Scincidae > Tiliqua > Tiliqua scincoides. The sequence continues at coordinate 115,779,157 of NC_089823.1, forward strand.
CAGCACCAGCAGCAGCAGCAGCGCCTCCGCGGCCGCCTCCCCCCCGGCCAGCGCTCCTTCCGCGGCCGTGGCAGCCTCTGCGGGGACCAGCCTGTTCCGGCCGGAGCCCGTCGCGGCGGCGGCGGCGGCCACAGCCACCTCCGGCGGCGGCGGCGAGAGCGGCTGCAGCGCCAGCCTGGGCAGCGGCGGCAGCAGCAGCAGCAGCAGCTCCGGCGGCGGGGGAGGAGGCGGCCCGTCCGCCCCCAGCGCGGGCGCCTCGGGCGGCGCGCCGGGCAAGCCGGTGTACTCGACGCCGTCGCCGGTGGAGAACACGCCGCAGAACAACGAGTGCAAGATGGTGGAGCTGCGGGGCGCCAAGGTGGCCTCGTTCACGGTGGAGGGCTGCGAGCTGATCTGCCTGCCGCAGGCCTTCGACCTCTTCCTCAAGCACCTGGTGGGCGGCCTGCACACGGTCTACACCAAGCTCAAGCGCCTCGAGATCACGCCCGTCGTCTGCAACGTGGAGCAGGTCCGCATCCTGCGCGGCCTGGGCGCCATCCAGCCGGGCGTCAACCGCTGCAAGCTCATCTCCAGGAAGGACTTCGAGACCCTCTACAACGACTGCACCAACGCCAGGTAGGAGGCTGCGCGCCGCCCCGCGCCCGCCCGCCCGCCCGCCGGCAAGCACGTGCTGCGGCTCGGCTCCCAAGTTGGAGCGCAACTTCTGCGCGGCGACCCTCGCAGGGCCTCCCGAGCACCTCGTTCCAAGTGCGGGAGGCAGGAATTGCCCCCAACCGAGTGCATTGAAAGGCGGCAGCAACCCTGCCCTCTTTCTTGGGCCCGCTTGAACTCCCCTCCCTTGTAGCAGCCATGGAAGGGGAGGAGGAGAGGGGACACTTCCGTGCCACAGTGGAGCACCTGCCCACAGTGCTAAGGCTGCAATCCCCACCACGCTTTCCAGAGAGTAAGCCCCATTGAACCAAATAGGACTTACTTCTGAGGAGGCCTGGTTAGGATTGGCAAACTGAGGGGATGCCCAGGGAACAAATTGGTGCATAGAGGGTACCCCCCCTCCCCCTTTGTATACTGGATGAGATATAATTCTTGGGGGGGGGGGGAGAGTCACAGCACTGTGCAAAGGGGCATCCTGCTTTCCAAACAAATCTGCAGGTGTTGGGGATGAAGGATACAGGAAATGGTAGTTAGTACTGCAAAGTAGGTTTCATAAACCCAGACAGAACTTAAGTCACATCCATGCAACAGATATATCACCGGTGAAGCTTCTGAATACAGAGGCTTTAAAAAAAACGCACATACCCTCTGGTTTCCAACCTGATTTCTATTGCTTTTATCAAACTAGTGAGTTAGCCCAGAGAGTGGGCTAGAGAAGGGAATGGAGGATTGACCTTTTTGAAGAATACTTATTCTATGCTGACTGCTATGCTGCCTGTGAAGAATACTATGCTGCTCACATGTGCATGGAACTGTGGTAGTGGTATCAGCAATACTAGAAGTGTGCTGCCAGGTACTCCAAGTAGGTTCTGTTGATGTCAGTGGAATTAGTTTCCAAACACGTGTTCTTAGGACTGTAGTGTTGTAAGTTAGTTGCTCCTGAACTCACCGACTGTTAGACACAATCTATAATACTCTAGACAGAGTTAAAGAAGTTATGAGAAACTATAATTCCAATCTGGAGTGGTTTTTGAGAATCCAGTCACAATCAGGATATGGAATTTGTTAACATGGAATAAGGAATTTGACCATATATGTATAGGTGTAAATTAGTATGGAAACCTCTGAACAACATTCTTACCTCCTTTCAGAGAACAACATAGAACAGTTTTGCCTCCACTCTGGTTCTTTCTCTTGTAGAAACCAAGCAATGACACCCTGAATGATCAGAAAGGGAACCCTTAAGTTTGATCAATCAGTGATTTTGTTGATCAGGGACCTGTAGTTGGTGAATTGAATTAAGAACATGGGGCTAAAAGAACCACCAATCCTTGAGCCACCAGGATTAATTTTAAAAAGGGAATTTTGAAACATATATTAAATTACCCAGGAAAAAGTATGTAAATCAAGTTTTCAGTACCCTAATTGATATTTTCCTGAATGAGTGTGGTTTTTAATTTGTTGCTACAACAATTAAAACATGTTGGTATGTAAACAGTCTTTATTACCTAGAAACATAGTCCAAGACCTCTGATTATTCAACCCACTTGCTCTTTTGCACAAGAGAGAATGAATCTACTCAGAGACTGGGGAGTAATTATGACATGGTTTCCTAGTTGGTGCTCTTACATGTGTAAGGATGCTAAGCAAGATCACTTACTTGAAGACTCAGTGCCCACTACTCTCCAGAAGCAAGGGCAGGTAGTGTCGCTATGAGATAGAAGTTAAATGTTTGGTTGGCAGTCTCAATATTGTTAGTTGGCACAAAAATAAATACAATATGTAACTTTCACATCATATTTATAACACTTATATCATGTCATTTATTTTTGCCCTAATTGGCTTTTAAGAGATTTGACTGTAAACTTTTCAGTTTGCTTGTGTTAAATGCTTGTTTCATTTTAAACAAGGCTGTTTTTAAGGGATAGTTAATATAACTGAATTAAAAACAACATACCAATGTAGAGTGGCTAGTACACTCTGAATGTTTTAACACTAATTGAATTATTCTTCCACCACTAAAGAAAAAGAACCATGGAACATTCTCCCATCCTTCAACCAGTTTAACATCTCTGAAAAGTGTTGCAATTAAACAGTTAAAAGTTGGAACATGTCCTGATATGTTTCCTGCTCTTCTGAATAAAAGGAAAGTGAAAAGTTCAGAGAAAAAGAAGTTAGGGTTGGAGAATACAAGTATAGTATAGAAGTGGGCCTTGCCCCTTCATTTCTGCTTATCTCCTGTGTGTGTGTGTGTGTGTAAGTAAAAAGGTTCTTTTTCAATAGATTTATGAGGAGAGGTGTCATACAGGGAAAAAAATTTTTGGCCTAATTCTTTGAGTTATAGGAAGTGAGATGCAACTATTTATTTTACTGGTAAAAGCTTTTGTGACTCAAAAGTTTATGTATTCTCATATGAACAGAAGCTTGTGCAATGAATATCATCTTACCTATTTCTCTTATTCTTTGGGACCAACATGGTAATATCTGATAGTTCTGAGCTAGTGCTGTTTAGCTACATGAGGATCATTGAAGATAACTTTATCAGGAGTGAGTCTGTCTGAACCACTTGTTTCTCAGCCATTTACCAGTTTGCCCCCAGGCTCCCTTGCAGGTGGCCCAGTTCTCAGTCTTATAGCTCCCTTGATCTCACTGGTCAATTCCATTTGGCAATCAGGTAATATTTGTGGAGAAGCTCCTCCTGTCTGTGTCAGCTGAACTACATTATAGCACATCTTGTTACAAAACAAGTGGTAAGAATTGTATGTTGAAGAGCAGGCAATAGTAGTAGTAGTAGTAGTGTCTTTCTGAGACACAGTAAGGCACTTGTGAACACCCCCACTTTTGTACCCACTTCTCTAGGATCAAGTAAGCTAGACAAAGGGATCCCATGAAAATCCCCAATTGTAACTAAAAAAGGGTGGGGTGAACTGGAAAGGTGATGAAATAACAATAGGAATGTCTTTGGTAAGGTTTCAACAATCTGCTTTCAAAGGGAAAGTTCAAGTCTAAGGGCAGTTGTACCAATTTTGCTAGTTTTAGGGTTAGGAAAAAATTATTTGATTCATTAAAAGAAGAAAAATAATGAAATTGTTGTGACTTAAGAGCAATGTGTTCAAATACTTTCATTGTATGATGAGGATCCTGTGCCTTTTTCAGGCAGCTGTGTGTGTGTGAAACTTTAGATGAGATTTGCTAAACTGTGAGATATACTTTCTCTGTTGATCCTTCCCATTAATAATTTGGGGTTGCATCACTTTAAACTGGAAGTTTTTGAGATGCATTAGCATGTAGTAAAGTAACCACTGCTGTGACTTCTGTTCACTTTTGTTTGTAATTATTATCACTGTGTGTTTAAATGGATTTTTTAAAAAAGAAAATGAGGGGACACTGTAGAACTTTCCTTTTTTGTACTGAGGAGCTAGGGTGTTCAGGATGATAAATCAAACATTGCAGAATAACATCTGAGTGTAGCTAAACATTTTTGTGTGTGTTGTTGCTTAGTGTGCAAATTCACCATTTATCTTTTTTTCAAAAAGAACTGCTGCTGTTGAGTATTTAAAATGAACAATAATTAACAATGAGTTCTGTTTTTGAAAGCAAAATGCTTGGACTTCCACAAAGCTGTAGCATGATTTTTGGAATTTGAAGGAACAGTTCAGTACATTTTCTAATAGTTTTGCATGCTTTATGTATTGTAATCATATACGACAAAGGATTATTGTAGATAAGTTCGAATGAGATAAATTGCACTTTCTAAATGCAAGCAAATAAGTTTATTGAAAAATATCTCAGGAAACTTGTGCAAGTGAAACAACATTTTTTAACAACTTTGTGTCAAAATGATTCTTCATTATGTATACAACTATATTTTGGTTGATGTTTTGTGTTTTTTTAGTAAAGAATAATTCAGTTTTAACTAGTTATAACTCTCTATATTGCACACATTTAACCAAAAGATCAAAATACATTCATTTTGGAAACTTGCTATCTCTTTAATGTTTTGAATGTTTTATCTAAACAATATTTTTATTTCAGAATGAGTATGACTGAGAAAGTGTTGATTTCAAAACAGTAAACAACTTGTTATGTATATAGTATATGTCAGCCACCTGTCAACCTTGAACATCATCTTTTTTTGGTAGCTGTGATTGTGAGGGAGTTGATGATGCTAACCATTTAGTCAAGGCTAATATACTGTTTAATCAAATAGTATTTCAAGAAAGCTATTAATTTGTTGTGAATCATAATCTAATTTGGCTTTCCTTTAATGTTTCGATTCATTAGTCAACACTTGCTAGAAGTACTTTTAATGGTTTATCTGTATAAAAGTGACATTTTAAATAAAAATGTGCTTATAAATAAAGTGTCTGACCGTATGAGCCTATGTATTTCTACTCAGAAGTAAGCCCCTTTGAGTTCAATGGAACTTCCTTCCAGGTAAGTATGCATAGGATTGCAGCCTCACAGTCCAAGCCTATGCATGTCTATTCAGAAGTAAGTCCCATTGTTTTCAATGAGACTTACTCCCAGGAAAGTGTGGATAGGATTGCAGCCTAAGTCTTACTTAACTGTGTTTGCACTTTGTGCAGATTGCCTGAGTAATGATATACTATTTCTAAAAAGGCTGTTTTCTGAATAATAGCAGATGCTGCTATTAGAAAGATTAATATCATTTTACAGAAATATGTGATATCTGATGTACAAATCTTTCTGTAATACCAGTGCTATGTCTTTTTATACTTCTCAGTTATACGTCCCTTCATTTCAGACAGCTGTAGAGAGAGTATAGTTTTCCATATTGTAGTATAGTATTAATTTTCTTTTTTCTTTACCAAGCGATAGGTGATGTTCAAAAATCTATGCTGTGGATATAAATATGAGCATCTAAATAAAATTGGCATAGACTTGGCTTGGTACAATTCAGAGAAGTGTAAGAGCTGAAGGAAGACCAGCAGCATAACAAATAAAGGATGAAGATGGAATATCAGAACCATGAGAAAGGCTAGATGTGGGCAAATCAGTCAAAGCCAGAGCGCTTACATTTAAGCCAGTCTATATACTAGTCCTATGCAGGCTTGTGGAAATGAATCCAAATATACAAGTAATGGTACTTACTCTCTAGTAAGAGTTTTAGGATTGCAGCTGCTATCTTACTGATACACCAATCCAAGTGCTCTGCTTAAATTCTTAAATTCAGATATTCTTATTTAATTAGTTTGTGTAGTGGGGTTGCCTATGCAGTGAAACTTGTTAGTTCTTTGATTGCTTGATTTACTAATCAAGGCCTCCTGTATTTTGTTGTCCTTGTTCTAGATTTCTGTCACAACACGATCTTCTTCATTGTCATGAATTCAGTTAGTTGGCATTGCTGGCCTTTGGATCAGGTCCCATGTGAATACAGGCTTGTTCCCCAACCCTTTTCTGATCTTACAAGATGCTATTCAATGGGTACACTGACAAGCATAATAAAGTGAAAAATTGCTAGTGGGGTTTGCAAGCTCTTTTAGTTAGAAAGAGAACTAATAGCTTTTGGAGTACAGTATATCAGGAGGTCCTGAAAATAGGTATTTCTCCCTTAAACTTGGTTTCTCTTGCAGTTTTTCCCCCAGATAAGATTGGGTAGCATTTACTTTTGCTTGGTACACTTCAATATTTTTTTCTGCTTTTCTTTATTTAAAAGTTAATCCCCCTATAATTAAATGTGTATAATTTATGGAATAGACATTTTGTCCTGCCACACATTTACTAAGATTTAACTGAAAAGCTTTGTGCGTTCTTAGATTAATGGATAAAAATGATAGCTGGAAGGGCAAAGTAGAGGATAACAGTGATTATAAAACCATGTTATGTAAAACAGAGTATGAATCTATTTCTTTATGATAGTAATATTATTTAATTTTAATTAACATAAAAAAATGTTAGATGATGTACATTTTTCTGATTTGTTTTATAAAATTTAGGGCGCAGCCCTAACCAACTTTCTAGCACTGACCTAGCCACAGTACCTGTTCCTTAGGTAAGGGAACAAATATGCTCTTACCTTGAGGAAGTTTCCTTGGCTGCTTCCCCACTGCAGGATGCAGTGCACGCCACATTGGCACAGCTAAATCAGTGCTGGAAAGTTGGTTAAGATTGCATCCGTATTGACATAGGTTATAAATAAGTAAACTAAGAATTCAAACCTGTTCAGCCCTGGTGCAGAATGCCAGTTGGGGGGAGGGGTAAATGCTGCATCCTGTTTGTTCCATTACCTTGAAGCTGCATTGTGCTGAAAAGTTGGATAGGATTGTGCTTAACTCAGTTGCAAAGCTGATCAAACACTTAAATTTTACTTTGCTATTTAACTTTCTTTCATATTTTTGCCGTCTTGACCATATCACATTTATAGTGACACCCCCCCCCCCCCAATCTACTTATTGGAGGGCCTGGCTGCAGAACTCCTTCCTGACCCATTCAGGTGATTTGTTAAGTCGGGTGGCTTCTATCAATCATTTTGTTACCAGAAGCAGATACAGAAATTATTGAGATAACTAGCTGATGTCAGTATTAATAAGTGTTTTATAGCTGTGTTGCATACTTTCTGTATTTACGCAATGTGATTTTTAAGAAGCAAATGTTATTTTGAGATGCAGATAAAGCCAGTGTGTTTAGAAGAATCTAGAGGCCTATGCTTCCTTGCTTGCTAATATGTGATTTATGCTTACAAATTAGTGCTCTAACTTTTCATGTAAATCTAGAGCATATCCTGCTTTCACTCCTGTGATTCACATACTATTTTTCCATGATGCAATATCCCTTCTTACTAATGAATATTTTTTTTACTGCTACGAATCTTATTGAATATACATTTACTGATGTATTGTTTCTTCTGTAAAAAATGGACTTTGGTAGGGTGTAAGCAGGAATACAACATTTTTTAATCTCAAAATGTTCAGCTGAATAATATGTCTAGCAGTATTTAACTGGGAGAAATTGGAATATGCCAGCAACTGATAATGTGTGGCAGTTACTGACTGATTTGTGGTAAAATGCTTGCACTGTTGGCATGTGCCCAAAGCCAGTGTGACATGTGTTCTGTAATAGGTGTCAACAAATTTTTCTTCTATTTAATACTGATTTGGTATTGTGTATCTTCTTTTTGCTAGTGTTTGGCTATATCAGTGTTTCCCAAACTTCTTTGACTGCTTACCCTAAAAATTTTCTCTCAGTCTGGTGATCCATGGAGTTGGTATATGTTAATAAATATCCACAATTAATTTGGTTAATTGGATAAAATTTTTTAGCGGCTACCATGATCCTGCTTAATTTGGTGGGTGAGCTCCATGAAACTATGCTTCAAAAACCCAGGCATATCCAGTAATTTGCTTTTAGACATTTTTCCAATTAAATTGGAATTTCATTGGGACTTCTCCCTTCCCATCTTACTCGCCTGGCAGCCCCCTCATTCCTCCTTCTTTCTTCTCCTATTTGGTACCGGCTTTAAGCCATTTGGACCAATTGCTCCCAATTGCACCTAAGGAGGCCCAGTGCTAGAGTAATCTACTCTAGTCTTGTCAAGTACATACAACAGTGCATTGCACATTTTCTAAAGAACAGCAATTTTAATTTTCTTCTGAAATCTTAACAAGTCAGCAGTGTTTGTACTGTTTAAATTTTGAATTTTTTTTTACTGTACTTGAATTACATAATGTTGATTAATTATTGAACATGTAAAAATTTAGATCCATTTGGTCCATTAACTTATGTGCACTTTTTAAGGGCACATTTTGATTTTTTTCCACTCTACCATAGAACTATAAAGTCTATAATAAATTTTATTTACACCTCTAAGATTCCACAGACCATGGCTGGAACCTGGGCCCCTGCAGAAAAGTTTCCAGTTCGGCCCCACAGCTCCTAAGGCTGGCCTGCTCCTGTCTCAGCCTGCAACAGTCTGCTCTCCCAGCTTCTACTCTGTATCCCTTCTCTAGGTTCCTTGCAAGTTCCACTGCCCAGAGCACTCCTTGCAAGCAACAACAGATTACCCCACTTTCTGCAGGCATTTCTGCACCATAATTATACAGGCACATAATTATACACCACATCATATTATATGATGTGGACTCACCTCCCTGCATTACAATCTCTGTGCATGAACTGCAGGTTGTCCATGACTTTGTGTACCTTGGCTCAACGATCTCTGAGACTCTTTCTCTCGATACCGAGCTAAATAAGCGCATCGGTAAAGCAGCTACTACGTTTTCAAGACTCACAAAGAGAGTCTGGTCCAACAAGAAGCTGACAGAACATACCAAGATCCAGGTCTACAGAGCTTGCATCCTGAGTACACTTCTGCACTGCAGCGAGTCATGGACTCTCCGCTCACAACAGGAGAGGAAACTGAGCGCTTTCCACATGCGCTGCCTCCGATGCATCCTTGGCATCACCTGGCAGGACAAAGTTCCAAACAACACAGTCCTGGAATGAGCTGGAATCCTTAGCATGTATGCACTGCTGAAACAGACACCTGTGTTGGCTTGGTCATGTTGTGAGAATGGATGATGACCGGATAACAAAGGATCTCCTCTATGGAGAACTTGTGCAAGGAAAGCGCCCTACAGGTAGACCACAGCTGCGATACAAGGACATCTGCAAGAGGGATCTGAAGGCCTTAGGAGTGGACCTCAACAAGTGGGAAACCCTGGCCTCTGAGCGGCCCGCTTGGAGGCAGGCTGTGCAGCATGGCCTTTCCCGGTTTGAAGAGACACTTGGCCAACAGTCTGAGGCTAAGAGGCAAAGAAGGAAGGCCCATAGCCAGGGAGACAGACCAGGGACAGACTGCACTTGCTCCCAATATGGAAGGGATTGTCACTCCCGAGTTGGCCTTTTCAGCCACACTAGATGCTGTTCCAGAACCACCATTCAGAGTGCGATACCATAGTCTTTCGAGACTGAAGGTTGCCAACTTCGACTTCTGAATTACACAGGCAGTCCCTGTATCCGTGAATCTCATATCTGTAATTTCAGTTTACCATGGATCGGGTCTGCGGGCCCCATGTGCACACCCCCTCTGGAGGCGAGGGGAGCTCTGCTCCCCTTGCTTCCAAAGGGTCTTCTGAGCCCAGCAGAGGCTGTGCGCATTTGCCCGTGGCCTCTGACGGGCTCGGAATGACTGTTCAACTAAAAGAAGTCTACTTCTGGTTTTTCGTCAAAACCCGAAGTGACTTTTTTATGCCTTATAAAGTTTAGGGAAACCTCAGGAAGTCTGGAGGGCCTCCCTATGAGGTATTAAAAAGTCACTTCAGATTTTGATGAAAAACCAGAGGTACTTTTTTGTTTTGTTGTAACAGTCATTCTGAGCTGGGCAGACACTGCAGGTGGATACACACAGCTCTGCTGGGCTCAGAGGTGAAGGAAGCTCAGCTTCCCTCACCTCTGGAGGATGGGTGGGGTATTCCCTCGTATCTGCAATTTTACTTAACTGCGGTGGGTTCTGGAACCCTGTACTTTTGATCCGGGTGTACTCTCAGCTTCTCTATTCTAGTCTGGCCTGCCTCTGGCCCGCCTCTGGCCCAGGTTCCTTTTCTCATCTTGTCTTCTACCCTTCTATCTTTTCTTGTCTTCTACCCTAACTTCCAAACCTTACCACTCTCTCTGCTTCATTGCCAACATCATGTCCTGAATGGTCGCTAGATCAGCATGTTGAGAAAGGGATGTTCTGAGGGTTGCAAGGCAGGACTTCGCACAAAAGAAAAGACATGTGTGCACAACCAGGCAGGAGAAGCCCAGACACCATGCAACTGGCATAGTGGGAGGTTTGCAAGCCAGAACAATTGTATAGCTGGATGGGTGGGCAGGCAGACACACAGAGAGGGAGAGGTGGGTGGTCACGCAGGCATGTGCTCCTCTTCCTCCTGGCAAAGGATGTGGGAAGATTACAGAGTATACCAATTTTCCAACCAGCTGCATATGTACAGACAGTGAGAGAGAGGGGGGGGGGTCAGGTGTTCTTCCTTCAAGGTCATTGAGCAGGCAAGAGGCTTGCAAAAGTACAAGCCTTTAGCATGCAAAGTACAAGCCTGCAAGTGGCACCTTCCTCCTTCCCTGCGACTCCAGCACCCACTTTTCCTGCCAGTCCCAGCATCCAGGTGGGATGCATGCATGGGTTTCTGGGTGAGGAAGAGCAGGCACACAAGTATGTGGTGGGATAAAAGGAGAGGCTCCACTTCCAGATTTGCAACTTTGCTCTGTCCAGCTGCATACAAAAGAGAGTAACACAGAAAGAGAAGCACACTTGACCTCCCCCTTTCCTGACACGTCTGAGTTGGTGAAAGGTTTGCAAGAGTGGAGGGAGTTTCTTTTGTAAGCTTCTTGCCTCTTGGATGTGCCAAGAAGAGGACAGCAAGGTGTGATTCTCTCTTCATTCTCTCTGTTGCTTTCGTATGTGTGCATACGGAAATCACAGGAAGGAGGCTCCACTCTTGTAAGCCGATCACATGTGATATGTCCTGGTGATGCATGGCTCTCTCTCTCTCGGTCGTTCCCACGACCCTCCAGAACATGCCTGCAAGGCTTGTTTGGGCCATGACCCTGGGTTTGGAAACCAGTGGCCCATGCCATTCTAAGTTATGGTTGGAAATCTGTTGCATGTGCATCATACATGGTTTGTGACAAAAATGGAGAAACTACATCATTTAAGTATGCCCCTTTTCCCCTGGAACTATTTTATTGATCTATAAAGTTATCATAGCAATCTTCTAGTGCAGTGCATGTATACATATGCTAACTTTTTATGCATAGCATCTGTACATAAGAGGTTTTAATTTTTTAATACAAGTATTTCTTCCTGTGTGAAGGTAAGCAAACTTATTTTGGACAACTGATATTATAAGAAATAGCAATCAGGTGTCTGTACAAAATTGCAGATGTTCACACTGTCAACTTGAAGGTACTAGGTGGATGCAAATGGTATCTGTTTAGATTTGTTAATCATTGACTATTTAAAACCAATACTGTTGCTGTCTGCTTTACATTCCATTTATTGTTTCAAAATAACAAAAAATGTAAACCTTTTGCAGGGCAATATGAACAGTGACTTCTCTCCTGTCACCCCAAATAATCCATTGCTCTGTATAGAGAGGCAGTAACATGATCTGACAAAACATATATTGATAACTGTTGTTGCATAAGCTAATACATGGGCAACTTAAAAGCTGTTATCTGTATTTTAAAAAAACCCATAATATCTGCCAAACAATATTTATTATCTGTTTGTGGGGATGGAGGACTTTGTACCAGTGTTAATGAGCAAATTCTTACGCTTTCTAGGTTCAGTCAGGATTCAGATGTCTAGCCCTGATGCAAAGTCAGTTTCACTTCTAAAAATTTCCACACATGTGTAAAGCTTTACAGAATTGGATTGTCGTACTCTTATCACTTGATAGTATTTGTGCTCCTGTCCAACTAAAACAAATGCCGATTGTAACTTTTGTAAAATGCAACTAATGCAAATACAGCCCTCCCCCTTGAAGCTACTCTGAGAACCGTTATGTACAAGACGCAAGGGAAAAAAGCAGGTTCACTTCAGAGTATATGTTCACTAGGTAGTGATTTACAATATAGATAATAATTCATTTTTATAAATAAATAAATATTTCTGTCCTTTTTCAATCTCTGTAAAAAGTTGTTCATAATTTTGATTTTGTTGCATAATTTTTCAAGTTAAGTACAGACCTCCAGAACCTAACCTGTATTTTAATACTTGTAAATGTATTTAATAGTTTATGACCAGGAATGTGAAATCATCCCGTTGTCATTGGTTAAAATCTAGTACTCATAAGTTTTTTCTTTTTTATTTAATTCGATATATGCTCTATTCAAGTGCCATCTCTGTAACATAAGTGGTACTTTGGCTTGGTTTTTGATATCAATATCCCTCTCCCCCATGTCCTTTCTTGCCCTGCTTCTGCTCCTTTCACTTTCTTTACCTCCACCTCCTCAATCCCCTGAATCTATTTGCCTCTGTCTTCCTGTAGGTTCTACGCTCTCTGCATCTCCACTGCTTTGAAGACTCCCACTTCCCTCTTCTTTTCCCTCATCTCTCACCTGTTGTCCTCTCTGCTCCTTTCTCTTCCACTCTAGCCTTTCCTAATCTCTAGCTTAAATCTTCCCGGTTCACCTTAGCCCCACTTCTCCGTCAACTCCTGCTCTTGTAGCTTCTGGTGAACTTGGTGCACCAACCCTGAGAGGCGATGTTCCAAGTTCTGCGGCAAGTCTTAGGAGACTTTACAGACCCACTCCTTGTGGATACACTTAACCCACTGGAGAAGTTGGAAGTTGCAGGAGCTATGTCATGGACTGGCATCTGATGGCTTGTGGACCAGTACTTGTCTGTGGATCACACTTTGAGGTGCTCCAACCTAGATGAATGCAAGTCACATTGAGAAGCACTGACCTACATGTATGTAGATTCCATTAGAATCAATGGAATTGATTCCCTTGAATTTATTTTCAAGGGAAGTGATGTAGGATTGCAGTACTTCATGGTTTAACATAAATGGTTTGCTTGAAAGTAAGTTCTACCAATTCAAGTTGTACTTTGAACAGAATAACTTGCAGACGTGTCAGAGTATAAAAACTCTAGATTTGTAAAACTCTGAGAGAAGGTGGATTTTATATATGTGAATTTTTTTAAATTTGCTGCTATTTAGGCTTATTGTGTTGGCAACCTTCAGTCTCGGAAGACTATGGTATCGCGCTCTGGATGGTGGTTCTCGCACAGCATCTAGTGTGGCTGAAAAGGCCACACTATTTAGGCTTATGCTTTTAATATACTATTCCCTGTTGAAGCCTCAATGCTGTGCATGGCTAGAGGGTGCTGCTGGCTCCACTGTCCTTTTGCTCTCTGTTGTCTCCACGTTATGATGGCGGGGATGGATGGAAGGAGGCTCCTTGACACTGGGTTTGGCTAAACTGCCACATTGCTAGTGCTCCTGCTGCATGTGGGCAGAAACAAGATGGCATCCATGCCTCCTAGCATGTGAAATGAAAGTCTTCAACTCACTGCTCAGTTGCTAGGCATGGTGAGTCAAGCTCTTATTTGAGTTCTTTAAAGGAGAAATAGCAACTCTGGGGAAAATGCACTCCAAGCATGGGACCCAGGGCAGCCGCCTCAGTTGCCCTTCCTAAGGTACAGCCCTTCCTGCTGGTTCAGATGATACAGAAGAAAAATGGTAGGGGCTCAGTAGTGGTTCTTCTTTAAGTTTATATTGCTGGACTTTATGTATATTTGAAGATCAAGAATCTTAGATTTAGATGAAGCGTAACTGCTTCTTGATCCATTCTAGTAGTGTGTAATGCTGCGCTGTTCAGCATATGTTACTTACGTGCATTTTTGTGTTTCAGTCAGCATCTAGCTAAAATAACTTGCTTTATAAATAGCTGAGAATTATTTGGTTTTATGAAAATTTACATACTCTTAAAGCAACATTACAGTTAGTGATTAAAGCCCAGTGAAAGGTGTTGCCTTCTTTCTCTTACCTCATTTTCCTAGGGTCTTGGGAAGTAACTGTTGACTTGTCCCAAGGATGTGACATTTTAATTTGGATTCTCTCTACGATATGGGTTGAAGAGCATTGCCATGTGTAGAACTGTTGCATTCTTTTGTAGGCGTGTCTTTCAGAGAGTTGTGTCCTTCTGAGCACCTCAGCCCAGTGGGGCATCACCTGTTGAAATATTTTCCCTATTAATTACTACTTGGACTCTGGGATGCTGTGCTTGACACTGACATAACATTAATGCATGAATGGAGCCTGGCTGCTTCTGTTCTCAGCTTTGCCGTTGACCTTAAGGACAAATTTCTTAATTCCTGTCTATCCCTTCTTATCCTTCTGTGAAATTTCAAATTCTCAAAAGTATTGTGAGGAATAACTGTTATTTGACTAATTCCTTAGGAAAGTTTGATAAGGAAATTCTAATGTCAGCAAAACTTCATCTCTGTATGTAGATTCTAGTAACAGTATTTTCTAATGATGGGTGGAGAAGCTATGCATGACACTCTGCTTTTCCTGCACAGTAGTGAGATTTGTATCCTGCAAAAGGTGATGCATTTTTTAATTTGCTTGGGCTATCATTCCATTAAGATGTAATTGCAAATCATGGTTTGTTTGGTGAATGAGTGTGCCCCAGAAGCTTGTGTGCTCCCTCCTCAATCTTACATGGGAAATTCCTCTTGTACATCTTGGTTTTTCCTACTTGTAGTTTGCCATGATGTCTGAATTGGCAAACTGTATAATGAAAATTTTGAGACTTTGTGGCCATAACCTTCTTTTCTAGAAGGTGAGGCTTGCAGATGTGCAGTATGTTTCCATCTGCAGCCCAGAAGAGGGACAGCTCCCTGCCCAGGCCTTATGCTTGGGGAAGAGGCTTGAGATAATTCTGCTTACTCTTTTACTCAGCTTCCACTGCCTCTTGGTGAGAGCTGCAGATGTGCATTAGTTCATTCATTTAATTCCATTTATTGCATGTATATCCTTTTGACCATAGTGGCTCTGTGGACACCTCACTACAGAAACAGTCCCTTCCTCCCTGAGTTGAAATGCTCTGACAGTTGCAGTGCTAATCACAGACAGGGAAAAATAATCAAATATAGTAAAAGAGTGTTCCTGAAAAAGTTGTTCTTGATCTTTTAAAGTCTCTTAATCTCTTAAAGGTAAATTACCCGGTGACCTTAGGGCAGGGCTTCTCAAACTAGGGCATCGCGACACCCCAGCCTGAGGGCCCTGGGCTCTGCCCCCTTAAGGGGCAGGAGGGAAGCAGCGATGCAATCCCCAGGATCATGTCACTAAGGGGGTTGCAGGGACTGGCATTTACTTACCGTTCCCTGTAGCAGCCTCCTGGGGCTGCAGGGAGCCCTGCGCGACCCCATGCTGTAGAAAGTGAAAGCGGAGTGATCGCACCCTGCCTCTGCAGAACCAGAAGTGGGGCGCTATTGCTCTGCTTTCACTTTCTGATGCTTGGGGAGCCCTGCGGAGGGTCGCACAGGGCTCCCTGCACCCCTGCGAGGCTGTAGCAGGGACTGGTAAGTGCATGCCGGTCCCTGCAGCCCCCTTAGCGACATGATCCTGGGGATTGTGTCGCTGCCTCCTCCACCGCCCCTGCAAGGACTTAACAGTGGTTCATGCTCTCCCAGAGAGTCTGAGAATCGCTGCCTTAGGGTGTTCCACAGCAGAGGTCGCACTAAGGAAAAGAACCTCCTCTTTATTTACCATCCTTTGGACAAGCGTAGCAAACAGATTTCAAAACTAAAAGAGACCTTGTGGTCATAAACGTTTAAGATATTTCATTTCTACTTCTATCTGGTCAGTTTTTACCATTGGTGTTGGGGCAAAATCAGGCTATAGTACCAAATAACAGTGATGCATCATAGTAGTTTGAACTTTTCTGGAAATAAGATACATGAAGAATGGAACAATTCACCAGGAAAGATACCAACATACTTTAGATTGTCCAAGACTCCAGTGACGGAACGCTGACCAGCTTTTATAAATGCATAGCATTTTTTAAATTGTAGTTTCTCCATGAGAACATAATGAACAATATAATCCAAAATACCTGAGTATTTGGTGCTCGTGTCACATTTGTGCTTTATTCAGTCTATTTTTTTTAAACTCGCACAATTATATTTGTAAGTATTTCAGAGTTCTGTTATTGTTGATCTTATGATTTATATTGTACAGTGTAGGAAGACCAGTTCATCCAGTTGCTCTTCCTCTGCAGGAGTCCAGAGACTAGAAATGTCTCTTACTGTACAAATTGACTGTTCCCGATAGTCACAAGTCTGACTCCATAATATAGTACCACTTAGCTGTAAGGGCTCCACCATAATCTGAGCCTGGCTATAGCTGGAGCACTGTGTATAAAATATTTAAAAAATGTATTTTTTTTCCTCTGTACTAGTGAAATCTTACCTAACTTTGGTTAAAATATGGAATGGGTTCCAAAGGTTTTAAAAAAGGTATCAGGTCTGTATCCAGTTGGGGAGCAATTAGTTCACCATTACTGGTTTGGCTAGAATGCTGTTCAGTGAAGTTGAGAAGTCTGTTCAGTGACTCTTCCTCCCCCCCCCCCCAATGAAACAAAATTAAAGCAAATATTAAATTAAAGCTGCCTTGGGTCCCCTCATGAGAAAGGTGGGGTAAAAATACTGTAAATAGTCTTGAAACTGAATTTATTTAACTGAGTATTGTTTTCTTCAGTCGAAATTTTGAGTAAGTTACTTTTTATCCTTCAACGATACTGCAACAGTAGATTAAATAATTCATTTTTTAGACCTTTCGACAACTATGTGGTAGCAAATTCCAGGTGTGAACTGTATGCCCTATAGGAGTTCTTCATGCTTTTGTCTGAATAGGTGAGTTTGGTATTGGTCATTTACATGGTAGCGTATTGTGAGTAAAAATTGCCTCCAGGAGAATAGGAAGGCGAACATTTGTGAATTGGAAAAGAACTGGTTCTTTTGTTCTGTATAAATCACTGTTGTTACACCATAAGTGATTTATACAGAAAAATGTGTACAGGTGGGCTACTAATAACACAGGCCTACAAAATTGAGGGTCAGAAAAGTTTTTCCCAAACTTTATGGTGGTTTGATATGAATTTGGGGTGCCGATTCAAAAAATGGCATCCATTTTGCCCTATCACGTCTAGTTTTGGAGATATAGTATAACATCATTAGTGAATGGTTCAAGCAGCTTCCTCATTAGGAAGCCATGGTGTAGGCTTCACATTTATATCCTGACCAAGGCGCTAAGTGTGGCATACCTGATTCTCCCCTTTTTTGTTGCATCAATCCTTTGAAGTAGGTTAGGCGGAAATAAACAGCAATCCTATCCCCCCTCCCACTGGTGCAACCATGACAAAAATGGGCACGTTGTATTCAGTGGGAGGAAGGTCAGATTGGGAGGCTTTATGTGTAAGCTTCCTGCTCCACAATGGGTCTCCTCTGACCTGTGCTAGTGATTGTGGGGAGGCTTCAGGAAAGGGGGATAGGATCCAGCAGGTGTCATAGTTGCCAGATCCCCCCTGCCCCCATTCCGCCTTCCCTGCTTCCTTTTGCTTTCCCCACCATCTTACCATTAGTTGATGGTCAGGGATCCACTGGAGCTTGCAGAAAGGCTCTGGCCTTACAGGCAGCATTCTGGCAGCTTGCTACTCAGTGCTGTCGGAGTGTACTTTACGGGACGACGAAATGCGCGTTCTGTTACTGGTTGGCCCCCATTGGATTTGGCTGTGAATTTTGTCTGAGCATGGATTTGAAGCCAGTTGTTTCTGTTGCGGTCCAACTCTCTGACCACTGCATGCCTTGTGACTTCACAAAACTAATGTTTCTGGGCTGCTAATAATTTTTGTGGAGCTGTATACAAGACTAGAGATGTGTTGGGTTTTTATGGCCCTCTGTTACAAGTGTAGCTGAAAAGACAGAGGGGGCAGGAAATAACCTTTGAGAGTTTTAAGGAATGAAGAGTACTTCAAGCAGGATTCTGCTTATAACTTTCCTGTCCTCTGTGTTGCAGCATGTAGCACCGTCCACAGATCAATTCCTGAGGGTTGGTTGGGGTCTTTAGGAATAGTATGAGATGTGACATGAGGAGCTACTAATTGAGGGAGGGGTAGTTGGTGAAAACAGGGTTGCATTAACCAATGATCGGGCCACTAGGCTTTCAGGAATTTCTGGCCTTCTCCAGCACATTATTCTTTCACCTCACTACAGCTGACAGCCTGACCCGGTAGGTACTAGACCACAGTACATAGCCCTATATCCATTTTGAGTATCTCCTGGTCAATCCCATTCACAATCTTTTTAAAATATTTTTATTGTTCGAATAGAACTGTTCATGAAAGTTAAAAAAAATATGTACACCTGTGGGCTGGGAAAAACTGAGCATTAGTAGGGCTAGAAATCTTACTTTGAGGGGGGCTTGTGGTTATTGCATGCTACAGAGAGAATTCACTTGGTGGAACAGGGCTGGCTTCTCTAGTTCATCTTCCCTTATTTATTTGCTTTACTTTAATTAGAAATAATTATTTATTTTAATTTGCTTGAAGATGTCACTTCTGGCCATGACATCCCTTCCAGTGGGTCCCCAACAGATTATCATTCTAAAAAGTGGGTCCTGATGCTAACAAGTTTATAAACTTCTTCTGTAAAGTATTACCCCATATTGCAAGTGAGGCCTTCAGCTGGATGTCAATGACAAACTACCGAAGGGCCAACCGAAGCAGTGCTGGCTTGACACGCTGCACAGTGACATGAAAATCACCTGCCTACACCTGGACCGAGCCTGCAACTGAGAGAAATTGTGATTCTGATCCAAAATAGTGGGCCCTGCCACTACACGGGACAAATGCTAAAGAAACAGCAGCAGCAGCAGCAGCAAGTGAGGCACTGAGCTTATAGCTAGTGAGTTCATAGCAGAGATGAGATTCAAACTGGGGAAGTCCTGATTCACAGCTCACTCTCTTAGCCACTATGCCAGGGTTGGCCAACCTTTCAACTTTAGGGTTCCTGGACCTTTAACAATTGCATTAAATGTTAATCTCACAGATGACAAGCTGCACCTGCTGAAATTCGCTCTACACCAGTTTTTCTCAAACTGTGGATTGGAACCCACCAAGTGGGTTGCAAGTCAATTTGAAGTGGGTCCCTAGTTGTTTCAATATTTTATTTTTAATATGTTAGACTTGATGCTACCATGGTATGTGACTGCGTTTGGGGAAATGTTACAGATTCGTATTATGACCAGGCTACTATGTATGTTTTTAACAATGATAGTAAATGGGACTTATTCCTGGGTAAGTGTGGGTAGGATTGCAGCCTAGAATAGTTAAAAATGTTCCTGCTTGATGATGTCACTT
This sequence comes from Tiliqua scincoides, assembly GCF_035046505.1. NCBI lineage: Eukaryota > Metazoa > Chordata > Lepidosauria > Squamata > Scincidae > Tiliqua > Tiliqua scincoides. The sequence continues at coordinate 115,798,702 of NC_089823.1, forward strand.
CCGGTCATGGCATCACTTCCGGTGGGTCCTGACAGATTCTCATTCTAAAAAGTGGGTCCTGGTGCTCAGTTCCGTTCAGTAAGACCTTTATTGGCATAAAATACAAAGAAAGAACAAAACAGAACAGAAATATACAAAGACAACACAACATAAGCATAAACATCAGTCACTGCCCAGAGTCCCAGGGCTCTGCCTGGCTATTACCCCAGATAAAAAGGAAGCGACATTATCCAGAGTCTCAGAATCAGGTGTGGAAAAGAGAGACTGAAGCATGATTGAATCCTCCCAGCCCTGCATCCTAGCTAACAATGGGCCTAGATATTTCTTGCGTGACACATCATGTAGCGGGCAGTAAAAAAAGGTATGCATTAAAGTCTCAACGCAATCCCTACCACACTTGCATTTCCTCTCTGAGTAGGGGATACCGCTGAACCTGCCCGTTACTAAGGCTGATGGAAGAGCGTTACATCTTGCAAGTGTGAAAGCTCTCTGAGCCTACGGGCACACCAGGTGGTAAAAGAAGGAGGCCGGTTTCCCAAAACTGACTGGAATATGGAGATGGAGTGGAGAACATGTGGTTCTGGCGGCATTAAACAGCTCTTGTTGTTCGATATCAAGAATTCTTCCTTTGACGATTCTGTAAGCTGCATCACAGCCAATCATACCTAACTCTGCAGTGTCCAGCCCTATTGACTTAATTTTAGTTAGAAGATCAGTGATCAATATAGGCAGGACTGGATCCGATAATAATTGGTGCATTAGATCAGAAGAGGTAGGGTTAAATAAAATCCTAAACCAAAATTTCAGTAGTCTTAACCATGCAGTAGTCCTTAATCGAATTAACCCCATCTCGAGACACAGAACCGAGTAGGGAACGCACCTGGGTAAGCCCAAAATTTTCCGTAAAAAGGAGGCTTGGATGCATTCTAGTGGTTGGTTAATAACCTTATACCAGACAGGAGAGCCATAAAGAACCTGGGAAAGGGGTCCCGGTGCTAAAAGTTTGAGAACCACTGCTCTACCCAATTGTTGGAATCCTAAAGTCGAAAGGTTGGCCACCCCTGCACTATGCTGTAGCAGTTTTCAAGCATTGGCTCTTACGATAATATAATATTCAGTTTTGTAGACTTGTAATTTTATTGGATCAGAAAACTGTATGCCTCCAGTGTTTTGTCTCACTTCTTTGCTGTAGACCAGAAAAGAGAGATTAAAAACAACAATAACATCCTATGCATAGAGTACACTCACATTATCTTTGTTCTTTTAAAGAATTGGGCTGGATCCTAAGGAACACAAGTGGAAGGAAGCTTGTGCAAACAGACCTCCCCGTTCCCTTAGCACAGCAGCCATTGTATGTCCCTGCTCCCGCGGGTTAGGTGACCCTATGGAATATAGGGCATATAGATCCAAAAGTGGAAGGATGTGTCAACAAAAATGTTGTCTTCTGTTTGTGCAATAGCAAGTTAGGCTCTAACCTAACATTACTCAAACTGTGGGTTGGGACCCACTAGCCAATTTCAGGTGGGTCGCGTAGCACTTAGCTCAGCCACTGTTGACAATACAGAGCTGAAAATGCAGGGTATAGAGCTGCTGTCTCCTGGAGGGAAATAGGCATGGTGCTTTGCCCTGAATAGGTGGGAGGATAGAAATGGGGGAGGGCTGGATAGTTGGAGAAGGATCCAAGTCTGCATTCTGCTTTGTTTTGTCAACTGGAATGTTTGAATTCTGAGCTATACAAAATAACAGCATGAGTGTGCTATGTAATTGAACCTTTGGCAGATTGTGGCTTAGGTTTGAAGCCTAAATTGATGCCACTTCCAACCATGACATCACTTCCAGGTTAAGGATATCACTTCTGGTGGGTCCCGACAGATTGTCATTCTAAAAAGTAGGTACTGGTTCTAAAAAGTTTGAGAAACTCTTCTCTAACCTGTTGTCTTTCATTTTTGATTTGCATTATGTTACTGATATCCTATACCTGCAGCTGACTAGAGAATTGAAGTTTATTAGTGAACATCAAAGTTACGGATGTAGCAACGATGCTACTCTTGATGCCTTAAGGAACAGTTACCATGCACCCCCATATTTCTTCCTCTCATGTGCTACATTTTCTTCTTTTCATTGTCTACCCTTGTAGTTGACGTGGATGGTTTTAGAATGCTTTGTTACTTCAGTGTGCAGAGTCCTCAAATGAAATTGGTAAGGTGTTGAGTCTGTTGAACCAACTCAGTTCATGTTTATGTCCTTAGTTCCAAAAACACAAAGCAAAGTAATATGCTTTGGAGTTATTGTGCCACCATTCTCACATCAAAACTTGTTTCTATAGAAAGAGAGCAAACAAGGTTAAAGGTGCTAGACAGACTAGTGTGTATTTAGTAACACTGTTGGTCTAATCTTATCTAGGATTGGGCCAGCGCATGCAAGGCTTTACAGCAGCGGAACATAGTTCCGTGGTTATGAAATCACTATTGCAGGTTCTAAGATGACCCCTTGAGGAGAGGTTACAGGGTTGAGGGGATTTACATTGTTTCCTTGCTGGAGCCATCCAGTCTACCTCTCTGCTGGATACAACATGCCTGTTTTTGGTATGGCTGCACTGGGGGGGGAGGGGGCGGGGAGGAAGAATAGGATTGACCTGTGTGATTCTCAACCACAAAGTTGTGTCATTTGATTATAATAAAATTCTGCAAGGGTTCTTGATATGGAATGGGCACAACAATTGGTGCATCCCATCTTTGCTAGTGCAGCAAGCATACTGAATGTGTAAAAAAATTCATAAAATTATTTTGATAGCGTGTGCTAGATTAGTTTCAGACCTTAAAAACTAGATGAGGAAAAAATAGACATATTGCTTGTATAACTAAGAAAAAGGTTTATGTTTCAGGGTTGTTCAAATTTTGAAAGCTGACATGCATGCTTTTCTAAAGTTCTGTGGAACAACTCCTCACTCTTACACCTCCAAAAGTTAACTCTTTGAGCGTAACATGTGAGTAACACTAACTGCCCTCTGACATATCCTCCCTGGGGTTTTTCCCCCATGAGTTGCTGAGTTACACGTGCCCTCTGTTTCGAGGAGTCACACACCCAATCAGTTACTTGTGGAGTGGCACAGGTTTCGTCTGATTGCGGCAAACTGCTGCTGCAGCTCTGCATCGGGCCAGCATAAGTTGTAGACTTGCCACAGAACTATGCAACCCAAATGTGGACTATTTGGGAAGAGACAAGTCTAGGGCTGTGAATCACAGGGGGGCGGGGGGCTGTGTGACTGAATGCCAGCAGTGTTCTGAGTGGGTAGAAGGTTTGGGCTTATGGAAATTTTTATTTTATTTCTTGTAGCATACCACTTTGCCTAGCATGATGTTTCTTGAAATTTTCTTGATCATAATTTCTTGATCTAGGCTATAAAGTTGCAGAAAGTGTTGCTAAGAATATTGCTAGCCATTGTGTCTCGGGTTATTCTTCTGCAAGATATTATTCTTCACAGCAGATAGTTTAATTTACTGAACATTAAAGATGAATTTGAGCCAACTTTGGAGGTGGGGAAAAGGACTTTTTTAAAGGAGGGCATGACAGTGACGCTGTTTGTTTTTGGCAAAACTTGTTTGTGATTTCAGGTACTCATGGGAAATCTCTTGATCAGATTCACATCTGTTCCTGTCAAAGTGGGTGCTAAGATACCGGTCACCCAGCAACCATGTCCAAGAGGGAATTGGGCCGATAATAACTTCAAAAAGGAATGACAGATGCTAGATTAGGATGAAAGACAAAACGCATGAAAAATGAGCTTGTTAGAATAAAAAATTTGTTCAAGCACCTTCATGCAAATTAAATGAATATTGAACATTTGCATGCAGTAATTCCTATTTTTCAATTGCTTGGGAAGAAAGAAACATGGTGTGTGTATATATAACACAAATGTGTAATTTTTAGTACCAATTAACAGACAAATATGCACTTTTCTGGGACACCTTCCCCTCTCCACCCCAGATAAGCCACCTGGGTGTTTCACTGTATGCTACATAGAGTTATATTACCTTTGTAATTAATATGAGTCTTTTGAAAAACTTTCGTATTGATTTTTAACCGCAAAACAAACAAGTAGTCTTATTTTAATCAGAATATTTAAAGTTGGGATGTTCTGCCTTTTTGGCTGTTTTCCTTGTCTTCAACTGTTGTGGCAAGCTTTACTAAAAGATCATAGAAGCTAAGTTCAAATGCTCTGGTTTCTTGTTGAATGGTCAAATCGTGTCCCTTTAAAATAAAATCTGTACTGGAGCAAAATGAAAATAAAGTCAGTTCTTGCCTGTATATTAACAGAGATGATTTTAAGCTAGCAGTTTATTATTGAAACATTCACATGACAATCGGAATTAGAAAAAGGACTGATAAAATGTCCTGATTGAGAGAGTATTCTGTGTCTTGGTTTAGCAGTGTCTAATGTGGTCACGTACTTAAATTGATTTTCTTCAGAAATTAATTAATTTTTCATATCGCCCTAAGCTGCAGTTAAAAAGAGTGCATACTTGTCTGTTTTTTCCAGAAATATTGCCTAATCATATTAATACCATTGCCCCAAGGATGAAAAGATAATTGTACAAATGCATTTGGAAATATGTATCGCTGAGTATTTATGATTAAATTATGCAAATGACCCAGCTCTCATCCTTTCCAGACCCAGATTGTCTAATTAGGATTGATATGCTGAATAGATGTTCCAGAATTTGAATACAAGCATGTCCAAAGAGCAGAAAATTGGAAATGACAAGGCTGAAATGTTGAGGAAAGTGTCTTTTCCTTTTATACTTTACTAATGTGGTGTTAGCAGTTGCATTTTTTCCTTTGGCTATATTGTATGACCCATCTGTCCTACAAGAAAGAAGTTAGAAAGAAATTCAACTTTCTCAAATGACACTATTTGGGGGAGATGAGAAAAAACACCAAAATGTTCTGTTCCTGTTAACATATTAACATATTTCTAATATGTTGCTCCTTACAAATTCTGACTTTCCATGTGCTTTTCCAGGTGTCTCCTATGTGTTTATATTTTTTATCTAATAATTTATTGTAACGTAGAGGCGATTGCTGCAGTTCCAGTGTTGGTGTATGGAGGACTTTCTTCCCCAAACAGCTGACATTGTTTTAACCTGCAATTCCAATTTGCAGCATTTATTTTTATTTAAAAAGGGTAGGCTGCTGGGTTTGTAAGAAGTTTTTAAGTTGAATTATTTTTTTAGCATGCTTGTTACTGACATTTGCAATACCAAAATTCTAAATTGTCCAATTTCTTTTTGCAGATTTGTGTGTTTCTGTGAAAGGTTAGACTATAGATGTAAGTGAACTGACAGTATTTCAGCCATCATTAGCAGCAGGAGTCACTCCTTCTGAACTCTGTAGGTTTTGTTCCCCCCCCCCCTTTGCAGGATGATGGATTGCTATGTTTAATACATTTCAGCTTTTGTCTGTCTTAGTGTGGATAGACAGCATTATCAATGATTTCAGTGGTGATTAGAGATCCATCGCTGCCTGTTCCAATTGGCCAGATAGTCCCCAGGAGTGTTTGATGTAATAACTTACCCTGTAATTGTGTAATTTAGCTTAAACATTGATGGCTAATTCGAGTTTGCTTTTTTAAAAATAAGCAAATAATATATGCAATTCACCAAGAGCAATTAAAATTACAAATCGTACTTCAAGAACAAACATATGCATCATATTAGAATGTTCCTTTAAAAAAAAACACAACTAAATATTTAGTAAAACATGAAATACTGCATCCCTTCGTAGAGCAACCAGGATGCATTTTGTAACAGTGAGTGCATCCATGGGGTGTAATATCATCATTTATGTGCCTGTCTGTATTAGAGTATTTTAGCTACTGGTGATGTGGTTGGAGTGCAATGTAAGGGTTGTATTAAAGCAATAAAATAGGACATGACATGTGTCATGGGAAGGTTTGCTGAGCCCTGGGTGCATTGTGATTCAGAAGACTAAGGGCTGAAAGATTCCGACCACCAGAGGAGTCACTATATACCAGCAACACATGCCCTGAAGTGTCTTCATTATAATTTTTAAACAGTACAAAGAGCATTTAGGCATAATAGGGAAACTGGGCATCTTATTAATTACGTTGGGAATGTTAAGCACTAAAATAAAGCACTGCAAAGAAATCAAAATTTTAAATTGCCTTTAAGTTAAGTTTGAATCCAGTTTTCCTGACTTTAGACCACGACATGCTGTGAGAAGCCAGATTTCTGATAGTTGTTACTACATTTGAATTATATGGGAAGGGAAAGCAAACATTTACAAAAACATTAAGCATCTTGTTTGCAGAAAGTGAAAGAAAAAAAAATCAATCCAAAAGTAGGATGAAGAGCTAACATAGATTCAGTTGTATGGACAGCTTGTATTCATGCTGCTGTTTTCAGCATTCAGTTGATATTCATGTGGCCATTATAGTTTGAGGGTTTTAGTCTTTAAATATGTCTTCACTTGTTATCATGGCAACTTTAAGCCCTCCTGATTATGTTTGTGGGTACCAAACTCAACTCCATAGCTCACTTACGGATTCTGTTCTTGCTATTCCAGAACAACTTTTCACATATGGGCAGTGACAGTCCTCGTAAGTAAGATAACACATTCTACTTAAAAGCTGGATATAACTTGTATGTATATGGGGGAGGGAGAGAATTGGCCATGTAGCTCCGAGATAATTTTCCCCCACGTAGTGTGTTAATCTGCTTCATTATTTCAAACAGTCTTCATGTTGAAAGAGTTTTATTAAAAGTAAAGTTGTCTTCATGGTCAGATAGAACTTCAGAAAACACGTTGAAAAACCTGACTTGCAATATAGTGTGTCTGCCTGGCCGTTTTGCTCCTTGGGCCCTTGAATCCTCTAGTGATCTCCCCTGCCACCCAGTTTTATGTACTTTGTAGCTTTGATAGAGACCCATTGCAGCTATGTTCAGTGCCCTGTATGGCCTCCTGTCTTAATTTGGCCTTAAGTATCATTAGTTCTTATGGCAGGATAGGGACTAACAGACCCATCCAATGCAGCCTGACACAGAATGTGTGCTGAGTAAATCTCTGTCTGGGGGCAGTTGTTAAGCACTATTTATGAGCAAGCAGCCTAAATTTTTCATGGTACATACACATAGTTCTTACTAATAGAGATTCTGAGCATGTGAAAAGTAGTTCTGTACAACAAATGAACTGGCTCTTACTGAGTCTGGTTCAAAAGTTTTAATTATGTTTTCTAAAGCTCAAACACTAATATTATAGATTCAACCATATAGACTATTTTCCAAATGGAAAATTGGTCAGTTTTCAATTCAGTGTACTGTACTCCCCCCACCATACCCCACTACTATTTTTGTTCTTGAGAAAACCAAGAAAATTATTGGTTGAAGGAAAAAACAAAGTTACACAACTTAAAACTCTTGTGAGTTCGCAACCTTCATAAAGGCAATTGGATCGCAGATCATAATACTACATAAAATTATTTTTTTTCATAACACTGAGACAATGTTAATATATTAAGCTAGTGCAAAAATACTAGTATTTACATAATGACAGAATGCAGATCTTGGCCAGAGGCTAGCCCTGTCCAGATGAGACTAGTTTTAGGACCCTCTTCCAGTACAGGCCTGGCATTTTAGGTTCCACTGTGTTAATCCTATTGGAATGTAGCAATTATCACCTATTATATAGTTGTTAAAGTTTGAATTTAAAAGGGATTAGCACTTTCCACCCCTTTCCATGGCCAAGCGCATGAATGGGGTGGTTGCTTTTGTTTTTACTTCCTATGGGAACAGTGAGGACCTAACTAGTGGCTTCTAGTCCCACTTCGTGTGAATTAGACTGAGACAGATGAAGGATTCTAAGGAAGTGGAAAGTTGTTTGAAAGAGGCTTTGCACCTCATTTTGTATACATTTTACCCTACTGAGTTTTGTGGTTGAGCATGGGTTGCAGGTTTTTGAAACAATAGAAAAAACCACAAAACTTTTTTTTTTTTTTTTTTTTTAGGTATTAGTGGGATGAACCTATATGCTTTGAGTAACAACCACTCTTTCAAAGCACCTTTTAAGTCTGGGGGGAAAAAAACCTATTACTGCCTGTCTCCATCATATGATGACTTTATTTCAAGAAACTATCTGAGTTATTAAAGCTTATACCATAATATACCTGGTAGTCTTTCAAGATGCTATAAGGGACTCTGTTCACTTGGAATAGCAAAGCCATTTGTGTGCCTCCTCTTCAGATGCATCAGGTGATTCTGATACAGTAGTAAGGTATGCAGGTATTGTGCAGCCCCCAACCACCACCTGTTCTTTCCCTTTATTTGTCTTCAGATTTCTCTGCCTTCTTCCTGCAATGATCCTGAAGCAAGCCTGAGTGATCAGATGAAAAAGAAGACAAGGCTATATATCTTTAATAGTTAAAACGAGAATTTAGCAGAAGTATGTGGAAAGTCTCATTGGCTTATGTTCCCTCTTCTACACAAGCATTAAAGTAGCTTTGGTCTCCTTTGCATCTAGCCACCCTCAAACTAATAGGTTTTTCGGTAATTTATTTTATTGTCCTGTGAGGGCATCACAGGACCTAGTTAAATAGAATTTATTGAATTTTCAGCTAGTTATCCTTATTTGGTTTCAGTCTTAAGTACTGAAGCATGTTTGTGAACCACTCAGCAAAACAACATATTTTATAAAACGTTTTAGTTACTCTTATAATTTGATTATAAAAATACAGTATTTTGTACTCAGTATTGTTTGCTGGTATAGAGCAACATTCATTTTAATTTTTAAAGCAACTAAGAGGTTAAACATTCTGAAAACTTAGGTCCTTGTTACATTGAGAATTCTCAATATTTAATGAATTACTAAAATATTAATTCATTTAGTGCATCTTTGGTGTTAATGGTTTGTAGATTTTTGAGGCATTTTCAGCTGTGCTGGTTAACAGCTTAATTTTCTATATAAAGATGAGAATATTATATACCATTAAATGTCCAGTGTGAAAAAGAAAGTGCTTTCTATTGTTGAGAGTGACATCTAGTATTTATAGTGCCTGCATAGAATCTAGTATTTATGTAGGTAGAGATTCAACAATGGGCTTGAAGCCAACTGTCTTGGAAAGATTTAGAGATTTGGTTTGGAAGGTTAGAAGCATACTGTCTTTCTAAGATAGCTGAGGTCGTTTGGCTCGCCTAGTTTTAACATTTTTGTGTGTGTGCGCAATTTAATTTCATCATCCTTCTGGTAGATTAGGAGTGTTTTGTATTTATAGAACTACTTCTTACAGAAAAATATTGGCTGAAGAATAGAGGGAATTTCATCTGAGATGCCACGATTCCTTTTTATTGAATTGTTTGTGGTCTCTGCAGCATAATGGATCCTGATTCCAAAGAACAGCAGCTCCTTCTTTGTCAGCAGGATTTATGATGATGTCTTGCCGTTTTTGTAAATTATGTAACACGCACTGTTCCTCCTTTGTTATACTGTGAAAATTAGTAGGCTGTTTTAATTATTTGATGGCTCCTCATTCATTCTCTTCTCTAGAATTTATTTTCACATTTTTTAAAAATATGGTTTACATACAAGTGAGATACATCCTACATAGTTTATATATAGTTGAGATACATCTTTTTAAAACAATTCTGGATTTTTAAAAAGTGTTGAGCAGGCTTTTTTGTTTTTTCGAAGAATCAAAATCTTGCAGGCTGTTTGAGGGTTGTTTCACATATGGTATAGCAACAAACTGGTTTGTCACTGTGTACAAGCAACAGGGAGTCACTGTCAGTCTTGACTGTGCATGGAGCTGCATGGTAAATGTTTTCAAGAACTTGGTTTTCACATTCCTGCTTGGAATTTTTTCGGTTTATGTGTAATCTTTGTAAAGGCCCTCAAACTTTTTAGGAATAGATACTCTCTCATAAATCACTACCATACATAATGATTTGCATAAATGTAGCCTGTACACTCAAAACTTAAGACAGGACTCGTGAATTGTTCCAGAAGTATGCTCCAGAAGCATTATTTTTTACTTTTATCTTCAAATACTGGTGTGGCCATGCTCATTTGGTGTCTTTAAAATGCAACAGAAGAATTTAAAAAAAACCATGATTGTCAATTAAAAATAAGATATTGACGTGTTATCTGAACTTGGTGACAAGAACTGGCACATTGACTGAAAATGAAATTTTGACTTTGAATATTTGTTTCACAGTATACTAACCTAAAAACTTCCTTAATCCAGTTACTTTTTGAAACTTCTTCAGCCAATGAATTTTTATTGCAGGTCTTGATACCCGTATAGTGATCAAAGCCTTGATGTTCTTTGAATAAGTTTAAATATTTGATCTTGAAATTCTGTTTTTACATTACAAATGAAAATAAAAAATCCATTGTATATGACCTTGGTTTTTTTCTTTGGTTTTGCCAGAATATTTCCTTCCATATAATATTTTCACATCATTTTGCTTCAGCGTCAATTCTATTGACTGATATTCCTGAATAAATTGGCTGTGATCAGTATACAGTCAACCATGTTTTATAGCAAAACCTGCACCCACCTTTTGTTTAATCTCTTGCTTTTTGTATGCAGACATTATATATGCTTTCTTGGGATTGAACACCATTAAACCAAGTGGGACTTGTTTTCTTAGTAGATACGCATAGGATCTCACGGAGAGAGTCCCTTGTGCAAATGCAGGGTACTTCCACCCTTGCAAAGAGGGTGTCTCTGACTTCCCATTCCACTTGCAGTTCCTCATGCCACATTTTATGGTATTTGGTAGCGTCACTCTGCCTTCTTGACTTTCTGGGAAATGCTGAAGCACAAATGGAAAAGTGGTGTTAAACTCTGCTTTGTTAACAGAACTCTGCTTGAGGTTCTCTACAGCTCTTCCTACTTGTTAACTTTTGTACTGCTTGCTGCGATTTTTCATGTTGTTGTTGTTGTTAGTTTCTACCTATGTTTTTAAAACTATTACAGGTTGAGGGTCCCTTATCTGAAATTCCGAAATCTGAAATGCTCTAAAATTTGAGCACCAATGTCAGAGTGAGCACCAATGTCAGGAGGGAGCCTTTACTTGGTACTGGAACAAGTATATCTATACAGAAACCCATTTGCTAACTTTACAAAAAATATATGGTTGTGTTGAAATGGACAATTGATCAATAAACATTTCTGTAAACTTCGTTGCATTGTTCCCAGGAGTCTTTTAGCAGAAGATACCTTCATTCTATAATGTTTGGGTACTAAGGCAGTGGTTCCCAAACTTTTTAGCACTTGGATCCACTCTTTAAAATGACATTCTACTGGGACCCACCTAACTTTGTGACCAAAAAAGGTTCACTTTACCAGCTGCTTTTATCCTTTTAACTGTAGTGGTGGGTGACTTCTGGAGCTCCACATTAATTGGATTGGGACCATTCTGGTGTCCTTGTATTTGCCTTCACCTGGCCCTCATAAGAGCCAAGATACATTTGTCTGCGTGCGAGTAAACATGCACATGTGTCTCAGTTTTGCATTCCATAGGACTCAATACATTTTCCTTGTCTGCTGAGGAGGGGGAAAGAACTTCCTTCTTGAGAGCTTGTTGGTGCCTGTGCCAGTGTTCATCGTACTGGGACCATTCTGGTGAGATTGTGTTCCCCTCAGCCTGCCCTTTGAAGGCACATTTGGTTACTCATGAGTAAATGTACAGTTGCTACTCCATTTTAATTTCTGTAAGGCTCAATACATTTTCTTTATCAGCTATCAGCTATTCACCCACTGTTTGAATATAATATTCAGTTTGTTTTTTAAATGTATTACTGCTTTTGGTAAAACATCTCCTTGCTCTTCCCCCCTCCCTGGACTAATTGGAAAACTGATATTATACAATTTTGTCTTTTTCTGCAGGAGAATTTTGGAATGCACAATACTGAAGTATGGTTTCAAATATTACTCTTGAAGCACCTTTTAGAGATGGTCTCTAGTCTCATTAATGGCAAGAAGGTTTAGAGAACCAGTGTGCTCTGTTCTTACCTCCCATTCTTGAATGAATAATGTGATACCCCTTTTGGTGAAATCAAAACCCCTTTTGGTGTGACATGTGCACAAAATCCACTGGATGGGGTTGAGATCCACAAATGCAGCTTCTCTTTGTACATGTGGCTCCTCATCTAGGTAGAGAGATGTGCATTCGAGTCCTTAACAATATCAGGCATTTAGAGGAATGCTAGTTTTTTTTTTAGTATCAATGCAGTTATACTGTAATTTCAAAAATAAACGCCAACATTGGATCCTTCTTGCTATTTGTTGATTTTACCATTCCGGTGCACAGTAGAAAAAATCTTGTGTAAGCATCAACCTTTTTGAAAACAGATTTAATCAAATTTAGGGAGTGAAAGATGGCAGTAATCTGTGATCAGGTTCAGCTTTTGTTACTGTCTAGTATTATCACTGGGTTGTATTTTTTTTATGAGCTCTTGGCTCTCTTATTAGTGGAATAAATTTGCAGAAAACAAACTCAGTCCAAGGCATTACATGAGGTGCTCAGCTGGGGGATTACTATTCCGTGAAAGGTTGCTGCTTTTACTTCACCTTGACAATAATCGAATCTGTGGTTAGTTACACACTGCCTCTACTCACTGATATTTAACATTAAGTGGTGCTTGACACCTGATTGAAGCAAGGTGAAAATTTTAACAATTACTAATGTACAAAATCTGTGTGCTAAAAGGCAAGAGGAAAAATGAGTAATGCACCAGTCATAATGTTTAAAGGAGTGGATGTTGGTCAGTGTTTCTGTTTGACAATGCTGTTTTTTCCTTGGACTCTTTGAGTCTGAATAATAGCTCAGAATGTTGTCAAAAACTTGGTAAATAGAAATGAATGGACTTACATACCTACATTACAACGTGACATAATCGGAATCAATAACTTGAATCCATGTCCTAAATCTATTACAAGGAAGCAAGTCCCACTGAAATAAATGGAACTTATTCCTATATAAAAGAGTATAGGAATACAGTAATGGCAATGCAGAAAATTTGTGGTTAATATACATGATAAAAATTTGATAGAATTCACACATTCACTGTAAGTTCTATGTGTGGTATATATCAGGGGTGTCAAACGTAAGGCCTGTGGGCCAGATGAGGTCCCCGGGGGCTCTTTATCCAGTTCCTGTTATAATTGGGCTTTCCCAGAGCTGCCCTTTCAGCAGTGTCACTTCTGTTGAGGCTCTGGGAGGTGGAGGTGGAAGGAGGCCTTAGAAGGCAAGGGTCTCTATGGAAGAAAAGACAGACCAAGAGGTATGAGAGAGGGAGATGCTGCTGAGACATCAGGAGAGCCCAATTTTCTAACTGAATCATGTGGGCCACTCTTTCAGCAGTACATTTTCTGCTGAGGCATCGCTTTGCTGACCACCACTCAGCTGCCGAACTACAAAGTGGTACTGTGGCAGAAAGTGCTGCTGAAAGGGCAGCCCATGTGATAATTCTCCCAGCATTAGAATTGGGTTCTTATAGCTTGAAAATGTTATCAGGATTTGCCCATTTTCTCTTCTGTCATTTTCAGCTAATGAATTTCTGTGTGAGACCAGAGTGCTTATTTCTGGTCTTAATGACATCACTTCCTGTTTAATGTCACTTTTATCCCTTAAAAGGGGCCATTAATGCTATTTGGCCTCTTATATGAAATGAGTTTGACAGCCCTGGTATATCTGATTCCAAAAGAATATAAGCAGATTAGGGGAGACAAAAAGGGTGAAGAAAGGAACTATGCAAATAAGTTGCAAAAATGTTTCCTCCCCAAAACCAGATTTCACCTACAGTGCAATCCTAGGCCTATCTCATTAGAAGTAAGTCCCTTTGAGTTTAAAGAAACTTACTCCCTGGTAAGGTTTGTATAGATTTGCAACCTTGGGGCCCAATCCTGTCCCTCACCAGCTGTGCCAGAAAGGCACACACTTCAACCAGCAGCAGGGGGGTGACCCAAAGGCAAACAGGAGGTAAGCATATAACATTTATCTCCTAGTAAGCCCTTGAGCCATCTATGGGTCTCCTTGGCCATATGCCACTAATTTTTTGGCGTATGTCCGAGCTTCATAATGGAGAGTATAGGATCCGCTGTGTGCCACTGCTGCCAGATCCACCCTGTCCAACCTTCTCCCCATCCCTGGTTCCTCCCCCTTCCTGCCCTGCTATGCTTCCAGTCTGCTTGCTCCCTTCGCATCCTCACCTGTTTCCACCGCTGACTTACTTGGTCTGGCAGGCAATGCTAGGATGTGGCGACAGAACTCCAGCACCTTTGCCTCTTGCAGCAGTGCATGTAAAATTGCTGCAAATGGGGCACTGCGAGAGCCCACTTCACCCCTGGACAGGGTTGGGCAACTTCTCAAATTGTATTAAAGATATTATGGCTGATACTGAGGGTTTTTAACACATGTTGAACGTTCTGTCATGGTGTACTCTTTCAGCAACATAGGAGAAAATGACGTACAAGTCCCAGGACTCAATACAGCTTAAGTCTGTGTGGGCTTTGGATATAGGTTGTCCACTGATAACTGCCTACTATTTTGGGAAACACTTTCACACAGTTCATAATTTTTGTTCAGTTAATTGCAGTAGGAAATCTCATTTATAACAAGACCTATTGGGCCTTTATTAAATATTTATATACAATTTTCTGTTTATAAAATACTGAGAATGACTTTGAAAACCATAGTAAATACAATGCAGTTACAAAAATAATACACTATTATTAATATTATTATTAACAGTATTTATATACCGCTTTTCAGCTAAAAGTTCACAAAGCGGTTTACAGAGAAAAATCAGATAACTAAATGGCTCCCTGTCCCAAAAGGGCTCACAATCTAAAAAGATGCAAAAGAATACCAGCAGACAGCCACTAGGACAGACAGTGCTGGGGTGAGGTGGGTCAGTTACTCTTCCCCTGCTAAAAAAAAAAAGAGCACCCACTTGAAAAAGTGTCTCTTACCCAATTAGCAGGGGTTAAAATGCACTTTAAAATTATATGCACCAGAAATGTGTCAAAAATCTATTTGAAATTGACAGGATTCAAAAGTTTATTGAAATAAACATGATTTTGATTTTTGTTGGGCAGCCCAATCCCAATCCTGACCTGCCCTGCATCCAAGGCAGGGTTGTGGCTTAGCCCGGGGCAAGGGAAATTACTTCCCCTTAGCTTAGCCTGGGTAAAGCAGCAGTAGCCCCAGTGGGGCCACCTCAGGATTTGGCGCAGATCCAAGCTGCCTGGGAATGGGGATAGGATCTGTCAGAAGTGTCAGATCCTGGCCCTGCCCCTGCCTCTGACTGAGTTCAACCTAGCTAAATGTATTGAACTAGATACAATTTGTGACAGACGGATGGTTTGTTGTGGAGACCACAAATTCCTCTGCTGCACTTAAAAAGAGGAATTTGGTGTGGATATTAAAATTGCATAAGATAAGTTATAGAGTTTTCATCAAGTGTTAGATGGACAATATACTTTCTGTCTTGTGGACCCTATGCTAAATGCAGAATTTCAGCTTTGCTGGACTTTAGTATAAGACATCTGTTCAGGGAGATGGAATAACAATGGACTAGCATTGCTACTTCTTCACCTGTCAAGTTGATGCAGATGGTGCGTGGAACATTCTGGTGGATAAAGCTGAGAGAGGTTCACCCCACTTGTTCCTCATTCCAGCTGGGGATGTGCAGATGAAGTGTGTGAGGTGGTAGTGGTGGCAGTGGCAGAGTGGAGGGCTTAGCTCTGCTAAGCTGCATGGCTCAGAGCTTGGTTGAACCAGAAGTAAGTAATGATGTCATCAGTGAATGCTGGGAAGATGCCACCACACTGCCATGATAGGGCTTGGTGCAGCAGCACCAATTTTGGAGGTAACCTTAATGGAGGATGGTGCTCTTTGGCCTCCTCAGGCACTAATCATAGTTATCTAATTCAGTTGTCATGGCAAACCATGGTTAGAGAAAGGAAATCCAGAAATGGAGGTTATTGGTGCATGAAAGAAGAGGAAGGATGAGGAAGCATGCCAGCTGATGTCCCCCCAATGTGTGGATTGTTTGAATTGATTCACAGAAATCAAGTTAGAAAGAAATAGTAAAAGTTGTACTTTATCTGAATTTGCTCAACCACCCTTAAAATTGAACAGATGAAAGATTTGTTCAATAGTTCTGACAAAATAACTTAAAACAAAAGGCAAAACACCTGCTGTTCTTCCTTTTCCATTATTCTTACACAATCATACATTCTCTATTCAGGTCAAATAAGCACTCTTCTTTTTATCATGAAAATTATTTATTTGGCTAATTTAAAAGCTGAGTGAATATTCAACTGTGTGAGAAGTAGAACAGAACAGAAAATTAACAAAATGCCATAAATCAAAACTAGCTTTTAAAATCAAAATCACTTTCTCCTTGGGTCATTTAAAACATTTTTAAAAAACGATATTTAGGGTGAGATTTGCGGATAGATTATGCGTAGTGATATACTCTAGCAGCACAATCCTAGGTGTGTAAAAGTGGGTACCATTGTGTTCAATTGGATTTACTTCCAGGAACGTGTCTATGTAGGATTGCAGCCATAGTTATTGATTGGGCTAAAAAATAAGAATGAGTGTTTTGAAAATATTGTTGCTTGTGACTAGCCTTAAACAAAGTGAAAGTGTTAGCTTTTAAAAAGTTAACTGGGTCAATTTTCTAACTGTCATAGAAACTGATATATCCCAGAAGATAATGGACTAGTTTTGTGAAACCTAAATAACTTTAATTCTTCTACTGCAGTGTTTCTCAAACTGTGGGTCGGGACCCACTTGGTTGTGAGCCAATTTCAGGTGGGTCTCCATTCATTTCAATATTTTATTTTTAATACACTTGATGCTACCGTTGTATGTGACTGCATTTGGGGAAATATTACATTTCTGTACTTTTAACAGATTACTGTGTATATGCTTTTAACAATGTTAGTAAATGGGGGCTCCCCTGGGGGCTGGGGATAAGAATAGGCCCTCAGTTTGGCTGTACTTGTCGTAAGAGGCGACTAAACAGCCACCGGGTAGATGGGACTCGTCAGCCTGGGAAGGCAGCTCATCTGAGAGAAGGAAAACTCTGATCCCAAACCTCCACTGCCTTGCGGCTACATCTAGTTATGGAAAAGGCTTCAGGAGTCAACCTCGAGGCAAAATCCGGAGCCGGAGTCCCTGAGGCAGTTCATGGCTGAACACAGTCACGTTCTGGCAACTCCTGCGATGCCGCTGGAACCAACCGTATTGGCCTCTGCCTTTCCATTGGACCATTTCAGCGACGTGGAGAGGAGGGATTTGCTGCATGGGTAACAGCCTATCCTCCATACCTACTTTACCCAGGCTTCGCGCACTGGAGAGGACACTCTGTTCCAGAGCCACCATTCAGAGCGTGACACCATAATCTTCCGAGACGGAAGGATGCCAACAACAACAGTAAATGGGACTTATGTCTGGATAAGTGTGGGTAGGATTGCAGCCCAGGATTGTTAAAAGTTTTCCTGCTTGATGATGTCATTTCTGGTTGTGACATCACTTCTAGTGGGTTGCGACAGATTCTCATTCTAAATAAAAAGTGGGTCCTGGTGCTAAAAGATTGAGAACCACTGTCCTACTGTATTATCTGCCCTGATAAATTTGTAGAATACCAGCTTACCACTTCATCCTCTTTTTTACAATGATGTTTTTCTTTGAGTACAATTCTTTGCACTTACCGGGGAGTAAGTCCCTTCCAATTCAGAAGGGCTTACTTCATCGTAGGCATGCATAGGCTTTTAAACAAAACTTTTTAAATCTTTGCTCTGAAATGCTTAGGTTTTAATTTTCTGATCTTGTAATTATTCACATTGTCCTTTATTGCACCTGTTTTAGTTTAGAATTCATTTTCCTTGAGTGTGGTTTACAAAAAGTAAGCATATTATTTTATGAGCCCTCGGATGCTCCTTGTGCAAGTGTGTCAATCCTTCACTGCCGTTCTAGAAATTAATCTCTAATGAACTCATGTATTTGCCCTTTGTGTGATTGTGTCATGTTGGTGTCACAGTTATTTTGTCAGTATTTTTTCATCCAGGGAAGCTTCCAGCCAGTAATATAAGTGAACCACAACCTTGCTTTGCCTTTTGTGCACAGAGGAACAGTATCAAAGCTTTGTGTGAACCTAGGCATATCTGGAGGTAGGAGGAAGTAGCCTCCTGGATGTTGGGGATATGCAATTCAGTGACAGAACCATTGTGTCGTAGACAACTGTGTCCCTGTCAAATGGGTCCTGGTATTGGACATTTGCATCAGTTCCTTTTGCATCCCAGACATTTGTGTCCCAGCATATGTATATTTAGTTGTACTTCTTTTTAAAATGCAAAGATAGGGTTAGGGCTGGGACAAGAGGCTTAGAATATATAACATGGGGTTTGTTCAGTGGCATTGCTAGGAGGTTGCGGTGGGTGTGGGCCGCACAGGGTGATGCGCACAAGGAAGGTGACGTGCACTGGGGGGGGTGACATGCTAATATCGCAATGGTTAGGCATAATCCTGTTGGATGCGGATGTTCGAGCCAAATACAATGCAAAAAACCGGAGTGAAATATCTCCTTTCTATCAAAAGTTATGGCCAAAACACTGGAGAACAAAAAATACATGGAGCCCTATGAAAAGTGAAACTGAGCCATATTGTGCATTTACTCGTGAGTAGGTGAACCTGCCTTAGTCCGTTGGAAAGGGTAGGCTAAGAGGAATCCAACAACACCAGAATGTTCCTGATCCAATGAATGCAGCCCCCAAAAACACCTGAGAAGGAAGTCTCTTCCAAGCAGACGAATGTATTGAGCCCTATGGAAAGCAAAACTAAGCCTCATGGTTGTGTTTACTCGCAAGTAAGCAAACGTGGCTTGGTTGGTGGTCAGGCCAGGCAAAGGGGAATGTGAAGCCACCAGTATGGCCCTGATCTGATGGAACTGGAGCTCAACAAATTCTCCAGAAGGCAGCCTCCCCCCCCCCCAATAAAAAGGATTAAAACAGAGGCTTCAGCTGATAAGGTGAACTTTTTTGAGACTTGCAAAGCCAGGTAGATCCTGACAGTGATCTGGTTTCCTCCCACTATGTTAAAGAGTGTCATAGTGTGCATTCCTTGGCCCAGTGTTTAAGGTTTGCAGAAGCCCCCAGCATCCACACGAGAAGCGATTCCAGGTGAGATAAGAAAATATAAGATCCCAGGAAATTTCTGGGCTCCCTCTTTTGGCTCCTGAACCTGGACCCAGGTACAAATTACCCCCTTTACCCTTGCTCATGGACCCTATTGTTCATGAGGCCATAGCTATGTAGGTTAGTGTAGCCACTATGGACTGGTCTGCACCTTCTCGCAGTACCACTTTAGGACACAGTGGTTCCCAAACTTTTTTGACTTATGACAGCCTTGACCTACTGGGCTATTGGCTGTGGCTCCTCATTAGGGCTACAACCTTAAACATTTTGTAGGGTGGTGGGTTTTTCCACAAGGATTCTGTGGCTGCCCTGCTGGTTTCTGCAGCACGGCTCACACTTCAGGAACCACTGCTAGGTCTTCTGCAGGGGCTTGGGTACACTTACCAGAGCCTTCTGCAGCCTCTTGGGGGTGCAGGGAGCCCTGCGTGGCTGTCAGCAGGCTCCCTGATGCAGGGCTCCCCAATGTCTTTGTTGGCCACCACATTTATAGCTGTATTCTCAGCCTTCTATTTATGGAAAGCTGAATTTTTTCTATGCTTTAGTGTATCTTCTGTGGTATCTTCTATGAAGTCATCATTAATTCTGCATAATTTTTTAAACCATCATCTTGGATCACACTGTGTTCTAATTCTACATTTATTCCGTTTGTTTTACATTACCCAATAATGACAACCTTTTCCTTAAGCCTTGCTGCTCCCAGTTCCCTCCTGTGTGTCTTGTATAGATTGTCTCCTAAGAAATAATAAACAACTGTTAATTGAAGTAATAATAACTTTCATCATAATAGTATTTGATTCTGTATTAAATACCCTAGGAAATCATGAACTAAATATGTGTTGGCTGAAGAAGTAATTTAGAAATGCATAAATGTTTGAGGTAACATTATCCTCAGGGATGTTTCACTATTTTAATTGATAGTTTTCCCTGAGATTTTGCTGATCCTATTAAACATGTCCTTAGAGGAGTGAAACAGTAGGTTACCTCCTTGAGAGTAAAGGACAGACTGACTTATTTGCGTGATTATCAGTTTGCCCCTTTTAACAAAATGAAGTACTTTTTCACTTTTTAGGAACAGCTTATGATGAAGTAAAGCAAAAAAAAAAAAAAAAAAGAATAGCCTGCTTAATGTCTGAATATTAATAATACTTAGCATTTTTATACTTTGCTGTATTCCTTATAACAAACTTAAAAGATAATAATGCTTATCCCCATATTGTAGCTGGGAAGTTGAGGCTGAGAGGTACTGACTTTCCTAAGGCTACCTAGAGAGTTTGTATCAGAGGTGAGTTTTGAACTGGAAAAGTCCTGATTTGCAGTCTCTCTTTTAGTCAGTATGTGAATTTGACAATGAACATGATACAGCTATTGCTTCCTAAAGGAGTTGTGCAACGGGTTAAGCCATGCTTCCAGGTATGTGATACAAAGTCTTTCTGCCTGTTTTGTTTCATTGGCTTTACCACAAGTCCTTCTTGGCATGCATATATAAGCCCTTCTGAATCTGATAGGCAATATTGTATTTCCTTGACCTTAATGAAACTGAATTGCGCAAAACTGACCAGGATTGCATGTAGAGGCCTCTGTGAAAGCAATCAGGAGGATACTGGTTCAGATTATGTTGTAATATTTCAAAATATATAATATTTATATATTGCCGTCTCTCTTTCTATAAATAAATATGTACATGTATATGTGTTTATATAATAGTACATACTATCTATATCTATCTATCTATAGATTAGATACAGGTTTATTGTCATAGAACTGATTTACACAGAAGTAGTGCTTTTTTCTCCATATGATTTCTACTTGCTGTTCCTTAATATGGAGTAGGGTGATGAACTGTCAGCGGCCAGTAGTATTCTGGTCTGAATATTAGGAGCATACCATTGACTTCTCCCAATCTTGTTTTGTCTCTTCTCTTTTTGGTGCTAACTATGGTGCTGGATTACATCTTCAACGATATTAGACTAATGTTAGCTTCAAATTAGAATTTGAAAATTGACTTCAAGTCAGTGGACTGATTGGTATCTATAGTTTGTTGGATCCCATTTTTGGCTTCTAACCTGCTTGAGCCTACACATTCTTTCTCATATTTTATTCGTATGCTGGGGAGATCCTAGTTCATTAAAACTCAGTTATATGGCTTGTCTTAACCAAGAGCTATTTAACTGTAATTTACAAACCAAGATTAAACATGGATGTGAGACCAAGATTAACTCTGGTTTTACATCCTGATTTAATTGTGTCTTGTAAACAATGATTAAGCAGCTCCAGGTTTTGAATGAGTCCTGGAATTGTGGCTTAACAAATTAGGATATCCATGTCAGGGCTTTGTGCTGGAGCTCAGGAGGTAAGAAGAGGATTTGGGGGAGCATGCAACCTCTGAAGAGTTAGGTTGCATTCATGAATTAATAGATTGTGGCTTGTTGGATGTCTGTAGTTTTAAACTCTGGTTTGGGACTAACCATAGTTAGCCTTGACATCAGTGAAGACATATGCAACACTGTGGTTAACTCCAAAAAGGAAAATGTGGGAGGGGAGAAGGAGCACATAACTCCACAGCATGCTTTCCAATCTGATTTCCAGACTATTGTTTTGAGATCAAGGCTGCAGGAAACCCACTAATTAAAGAGTAGGTCTCACTGAACTTACTTCTGAGTAAACAAACAGCATTGCAGTCTAAGAAGTTTGTAGCTGTGTCACTGTGACCAGATCATTAACAGAACTTGCCTACAGTTTTGAATGTCCGAGATGAAAGAGCACCTGCCATGATACTGCATGGAATTAGGTGGCCAATTGGAGGAGGTTACCAGTCATGCATCGCCCCTTCTTTTGGGTTGCCGTCATGTCTATCTTGGTCCTGTGATTCAAGCTGTATATAGATCTTTCAGCATTGTTTCTGTAATCAGTTCCTTGCCAGCTGCTGTTGGCTTTCTCTGTACAGTCCATTAACGTTGTGGCTTTGCTGTGCAGACCTGATCCGGTGAGAGGGATCATGAAGAGCAGTGGTTTTCAAACTTTATACACTGGGACCCACTTTTTTAGAATGGCAATCTGTCAGGACCCGCTGGAAGTGACATTTTTAAGTAATGGGACCCGCCGGAAGCAGGAAAATTTTTAACATCCCATATGACAAAATCAATCAATTTAAGTAAGTAAATTAAAAGTTTACATAAGTTTACTTATATTTGCTTCGTATAAGTATAAACATTACTTAAGTATAAGTTTAAACATTTATTTATAATAAAGAGCCCTCCTAACCCAAATCATTAGTTGCTGATCTGTTTTGAAAAATTCCACACATCCCAAAGACTGAAATCCTATCTATTAACTGGAAGTAAGCCTCATTGATTATAATTGCTAAAAACATAAACATAACGCAGACACGTGACTATAAGTCGACCTTACAGATAAGTTGAGGGCCGGGTTTGAGCCAAAATCGTGGAATTTTCTGTGTCCCACGGATAAGTTGGGGGTTAAACTTAGGGGGCTGCCTGACTATAGAAGTGGTTTTCAAACTGGGATGTCGCAACACCCCAGGCTGAAGGCCCTAGCCTCTTACCCCTTAAGGGGCAGGGGCAGAGGGGAGGCAGGGAGGAGGCAGCGATGCAATCCCCGGGATCGCGCCGCTCAGGAGGGCTGCAGGGACTGGGATGCACTCACCGGTCCCTGCAGCAGCCATCCTGGGGTGTGGGGAGCTCTGCGCGAACGCCTGCAGGGCTCCCCAGCTTGTTCGAAGTGAAAGTGGAGTGTAGGCTGCTGCAGGGACTGGCGAGTGCATTCCAGTCCCTGCAGCCCTTCTGAGCGGGGCAATCCTAGGGATCCTGTAGCTGCCTTTCCCCTGCCCCTACTGCCTCCCCCCTGCCCCTACAAGGACTTACAGTGGTGCAAACTCTCCTAGACAGTTTGAAAACTGCTGGAGTATAGTTTTGTCTGATTTTACCTGAGGTCAGATCCTGAAAAATAACCTACCAGTAATTGTTACAGTCTGTAATTTCCTAAACATATAGTATAAGATCATATTAAATTCTGGTCTTTGCAACCTTTTTGTAAACACCATCAGAGTAAGTGCCTGTAAACACCATACCGGTAGAACCATTAATCAAATCCTTGTTTAAGGTGCCTGGTGTGTTAAACCAGAGACTCTACATATAACATACAACGTATAACACATAACTGGAAGTGTGCAGTTCCATTCCTAGCAGAGACTGCTACAAGGAATGACTGCGAGCAAGTGCAGCAGCTGCACATACTTGCAACCCTATTTACTCAGCAGTAGACCCATTACTTTCCATGGGTGTTATTTTTAAGTAATGGTATACTGAATTGTAGCCTGGGACTTTGTTTCAGGTGGAAATGAGGATTGCATCCTGGGGTTTTAAAAACCAGGTCCCTAAACTGAGGGGTGTGTGAAATTCTTTGAAAATGACTTGCCAGGCAGCAGCAAAAGGGGGGGAAAATAGGAGGCATTTTAGCTTCTTCTCCAAACTGGAGGAGAGTTGAAGGAGCTTCTGGGAGTTGTGAGGAGGCTTTGTGAGGAGTAAGTGCTGTACCTCCATAGCGGCAACCCTCATACAGGCCACAGTTCCCATAAGCGCCTTCACTTCGCTTCCTGTCTGGAGAAGAAGCTAAAATGGCTGCCTCTGAATACCGTCATTACTAGTACAATTTGTCCTTTTCCCTCCAGCCCTGTCCTGCTTCTCAGCCCGGTCCCACCCCCACTTCACCAGAGAGTGGCTCAGCTTGCCAGACACTCCCAGAAGCTTCCGCTTTGTTCACTGTATTGACCTGGGTATAAGTCAACCCAGGCTTCCAGGGTCAATTTTTAGACAGCAGTGAATGATTTTCACAGAATTTTTCTTTCCTGAAGTGTGGTGCATTTTAATGTTTCACAAGGTACACAGAAGCACTGTACAACAATGGATGAATATGACAATTCTCTTTGGTTCGTCAGTGCATGTGCCCCCTGCTAACTGAGCAGAGAAGCACCTTTCAAAGTGGCGCTCCTCTTATATTTGGGAAGGGAAGAGCAGCTGTCCTTGTTCGCCCGAGCATAACACTTTCCTCATTGGCTGGTGTTTCTTCTGCCTCTTTTTAGAATGTGCGACCATTTAGGGAAAAGGAACCCTTTATTGGTTTGTTTTTGCTATGTCAAACTTTGTGGCCTTTTGTAGAAAATGGCTTATAATGGAAGAATAGAAATATTCTTAATAAAATTTGTTGTTTCTCAAGTTTCAATTTCTGTGTTAAGGCAGATATGGAATAAACAGTGTTTTGAAACTTGTGATAGCTGCATCAACAATGATGTTGACGCAAAGATGTTGCTATGTGTGTGCCTTCACACACGCAAAATACAAACTTGGTATGCTGCAAACAGTGATTTTGATTAGACAATGTACTTGTTTCTTTTGTTACAAGGCCATCTACTTCATTCTTCTCCTATTTAGTTTTCTTTCTTTTGTCAGGCCTCAAACTAATGAGAGAGCTTTAGAATGGTCCTTTGCTGTCTAAGCACCAAGCACATAAATGCTTTTCAATAGGAAAAAAAAGCACGAGAAATGTGCTCAGAGATAATGCAGAGCCTGAGAAATGCTTGTGTGCTGACAGCTATCCAACAGTGTTGTCACAGCAGGAAGACATCAGTTGAAGAAACAGATAGTGACCTCGGGGAAAAAAAAAGTCTGGTCAGCAGTGTGGACAGGGTTTCACAAGATTATAAATCACCCCAGGGTCGCTCTGTTCCCACCATAAAGAGAGCATGGTCGTTTTATTGTAATCTAATAAGTGATGGGAGCAAAGGACAGCTCCAGTGTGTGCCTGGAAAAAAAACCTTGATTACAGTTTGAAAACTATACAGTTTCCCTTGCCATTGAAGTGCAGATTATAGGGGTTAAGGCCATTCTAGGATTGGATTTCCTCTTTATAGCTGTATGTTATTCCCCTTGTTCATGAATCAGAAAGTACTTAAATTAAACTGAACATTGGGGAGTAATCCTAACATGTATGAGTTTGGTGGCAGAAAATTAATCACTATTTAGTGATAGATTGTTAGCCACATAAGTCCTTCAGTCAATGATCAAGCATCCATCTTTCACTTGGTGAGCTGGGAAGTAGTTGCAAATGCAGATATGAAAAAAAAATTGACTCATGTTAGTGTGCATGGCAACATACTAGAGAATTGTTTGATTTAGAAAACACTGTGATATAAAACTTATTTGCTCATAAACTCCTAAAAAGAATGCACTCAGCAGTGACGAGCGGAAAAAAAGGATAACCTAAGGTTGCAAAAATGTAAAGGAAGGTCCTGATGAGTTATTTTCTATAAAATTAAGAAGCTACCTGCCTAGGTATTAACACCAGGCCATAAATGCCTCACTATTCAGATGTACTAGGTTAGTTCAAAATAGAATTAAGATCATGTATGTTACGATAAATTTTTATAATTTCCTGCAGTGCTAATGTTTTTTAGAATCTAAGTGCTAGGAATGTTTAAACATATGTAGCTAGTAAATAAGACGTATCTTTTGTCTGAGACATTTTCTTGATTCTGAGGTAAGAAGCACAAATGAATTTTCCTGTAATTTTCACGTGGTTATTTTCAGCCCAATCCTATTCATGTGCTGCCAGAACATACTTCTGCTGTCGCAGAATGGCCACCAACAATGTGCAGGATGCTCCATCAATGTGTGGGCATGAAGACTGAAGTGTTAGACTGCGTAGTGACTTTGTGTTGAGGCAATGACGGAGGTGGCAATTTAACCTTTAATACTACCACTGTAGCATTCAAGTGCTATTGGCAACTTTGATTATTAGATAAAAGGGTAGTACAGTTTTATGTTATAGCAACACTGAACTACTTTGTAGGACTATTGTAAGCTTCTCTGTCTGCCTCAGCCCCACCTTCAATGGCGAAATTAACAGTGGGCTGCAAAATTAAGAGTTGTCATATAAGCCACTGTGTCTTAGGTTTCCCCCCAACCCACTCAGTGTAGTGATAACTGTAGATTACAGGTATGCCCTGGTATCCGTGGGGGTTCCGTTCTGGTAAGCCCCATGGTTAAGTAAACCTCGGATACCAGGGAATGCTCCCCACTCTCTGAGGAGGGTGTGGAGGCCCTGCAGACCCAATCCATGGTTGATTGAAACTGTGGATGCAGGATCCATGGATATGGCCCCCCCAGTATGTTCTCATTTGTAATTATTTTACCTATTTAAAACTTTTAAAATAATGAAATAAAACTACAGGGGCAGAGAACAGGAAATACTGCTCCCCTTCTCTTTTGGGGATAGAGCAGATACAATATTTCCCAGTCACGTCTATACTTGAGTCCTGAATTTCATGTTTTCCTATAGAGAGCTTTCATTTTTACCTTGCAAGCAAGTAAAAATGGAATCAAAAGTCACTAGAAGATCTGCTTCCCAACCAAGAAATTGTCAACTTAGAGCCCAATCCTATCCAACTTCCCAGAATGGATGCAGCCATGCCAACAGGGTATGCACGACACCTTGCAATGGAGGGGCTGTCACAGAGGCCACCTCAAGGTAAAAGAATGTTTGTTCCCTTACCTTGGGGTTGTATTTTGGCTATATCCATGTTGGAAAGTTGGATAGGATTGGGCCCTTAGTATTGTTTAAAGTCTATGAGCTTACTCTGTTCAAGTCTTCTGCTCTCTCAAATGGTGGCAATTTCCTCTCCATTCCTTTACCTGGAATGACTTCCCAGTACACGACGTTCCCCTCAGATTTCTCTTTAAAACATCTTTTTTTGAAGCTCAACCTCTTAAACTTCTTTGCTTACTGAGGCAAAACCTAAATAACTGCACACCTGGCCAGTCTGATTGCTCCAGGCAGCAGTTTGGCAAGGAGTACTTGCCTCTGGTGCTGCTACTCCTCTGCCTCCCATTCCTGGTTGGAAGAGAGGGGGACAGAGTAGGAGAGGAAGTGTGAAGGAGAGGAGGATAGGAATGATGGGATCATCTTGCACGTGCTAAGACTCTCCTCTCCTTCATGCTTCCTGTTCCACTATGTTCCCCTCTTCTTTTTTCAAAATTAGGGGATAGGAGGGGGAGAGACTGGCACATCACTAGATATGGGAGGCAGCATTTGGCATGCCACCTCAGGTGCTAGCAGCTCTTGGGTTCGCCTTGGTACGTAACAGTATTTACACATATTCTTCTGCTGTTATCCTTACCTTGATTGTGTCTATTTGTCAAACTTAAGGATAATGTAATGATTCGGGAATTGAACACAGTCCCGGAAGATCCAGGTTCAAACCCCTGCTCAGCCATAAATAGCTTCCTGTGTTAGTCACTATCTCTCAGCCTCATGTACCTCACAGGGTGGTTGTGAGATTAAAAGGAGGATAAAACCAGGTTCACATCACTCTGAGCTTCTTGGAGAAAGGGTGGTATAAAAATGTGAAAAATAAAATTACTTGATATAGGGACCAATTGTTTTTCTGTTATAAAACTCTGTAAACTGCATAGTAAATTGTTGGCAATATATAATTATCACACTTTTATATGTGTTTATATTGTGAATATTTGGATTGAAAAGTGGTCTTTTCAAAGTGAGCAAATCCTTGAATACTTGCTGAAGAAATTGATACCATCTATTATTTTTAATGTCTAACTTCAAGAAAATGTTAAGTGTGTTTTTTTTGTCCAAAAACCACCCCACACACAAATGGAAGCTTAAAACATTTTCTGCATACAGTTTTTGCAGATAATTCTGTCATTTGGAGCCATCTCATGACTTTTTTTTTATATAAAGGTTGAAATAAACAATTTCAGTTTATATTGTTTTCAGTAGCTTAGCCATCCAGCCAACCAACTTAACCAATCAAACAACTTCTCTGCAGATGAGAAAAGATAGTTAACAAACCTGTTGGGGGACATAGCTTGGCTGCAGCTGTTTTAAAAATGTTTCTAACATGGTAAGGTTCATGCACATTTCTTCCTGTAATCCACCAAACCCATTTATTCAGTCTTCCTTAGCTAAGATCATAGCTGAATATACTTGGCTACAGGAAAATTTTAGCATGCAGCATTCTGTCTAACATTTGCTAAAGCTCTAGGACCTTCTTATAGGTTCCTCTCCTATGCACTCATCCCAAATCCCACTCTGAAAATCCCTGGAACACCTTCTTCCCCTGCACTGTGTTCTAAGCAGGAATGGGAAGGCCCATGGCTTTATGCCTTATGTGAAGAAGGGTGTGAAATCCAAAGTTGACTTCACATCGTTGTTGAAAGCCAGAGTTAAACCATAGTTTCTGGCTTTGTAAGAGTTATGAAGCTGTGATTTAAGGAGGCCAGGATTTGAAATGTCATTGTGATGGAGTTGAAGGAAGGAGGTAATGTGTGATCCTGGTGTTCTCCAGGGCTTGTTCATTTGAGGGTCATAAGTGATGGTTTTGAAGGCAACTTAGACCATACTAAATATTAGTAAAAGTTACTAATAGGGCATCTGGTGATTTAAAAAAAAATTTCTTACTTTCACTTCAAATTCTTAGACCATTAAATCTGTAAGAGAAAGTTCAGTAAGACAATTATCTTTACTTCATATTTAGAAACCATATTTAATTTCACAACTGTATCTGCCTGGCTTTGCATGGTAGTGCATGCTGGTAAAATCACCCTGCCTTCCTGAGATAAACCCTGTCAGACTCAGGTGATTCACCAAAGTTTGATTTTTAAGAAGCAGATGGATTATTGTGAAAAGAAATACAGTGTGGCTGGCTGCTTTCGTCAGGCATCATTTATATTGCATTTCGAACTCCAAAAGGTAAATGAGGAAAAATGGAAATCTTTGTTATACCAGCTGGTTTTCACAGGATGTCACTTTTAAAACCTGCATGTCATGTTTGTTATGTCCTGTGCTTACAATTTTTGCATCTTACAGCAATAGGAATCCGTAAAATTAAGCCTTTTCTTTGGACGAAAACTTTTTCAAGGTGAATATTGACTGTTTGCCACTAAGTATTAATATGATAGTACTTAACCCTTTCATTAGTTAAGTTGCTGCAGCAGAGAAAGTCTTTGGTCCACTCTGTCATTTCTTTCCCTGTTGCCCCCTTAAGCTGTAATATGAGCCCCTCGCACCTATGCTTAATAGGACTGACAAAAATCTCCTACTGCTGATATCTGTGTCATTTCATTAACTGAAAATGGGACATGATTGATAGTCAGGCGAGTTTCATTTCCCAGTGTACTTTGTTCATAGCAGGCATTTCCGACGTGACATTCCCGGTCTCCTTTGGTGAAAGGAATAATAGCTTCAGAGTCATTCCCATGCCAATCCAAAATGACCAGCATAATAGGGTACAACATTGATGAGAACTATGTTGTGTAAGTAAAATGTGTCAGCTCAGTAGAGAATATGGCATTGGGCTGGATTTTTGTCTTGGGGTATGTGTTTTGGTTTTGGTTTTTATCACAGATGTTGAGCTGTCCAAATCAAGTTGTGGAATAATTTTGCTTCAGATCTTCTGGGTAGTCCAGTGGAGTAATTTTAAAAGTTCTGAAGTCTTAATTTGAAAGAAAAGAAAAGCCAACAATACTCTAATACATCTGGGGAAAATCCCAGTTCTTATTTTGAAAGGTTTGCTTTAAGCAGTGTTTTCATGGAAATGAAAGCGTAATGTGGAATGTGAGAGAAATTTGATGCTGTAGTGGAAAATGCTGGTTTTCTTTCAAACAACAGCAACATTTTATTGAGGAGCTCACATAAATTTGTTTTACTTGTTGGCATTTAAAAGGGACAGTTAGGTGTGTTTTACATCCGGTGTTTTATGTGCCCCACAATTGCAGCTGTTCTTAAAGTAAACTGCAAACACCTTGCTGCTGGAGACGTGAGGTAAGATTGGCCGAGGCTGGAAAACAAATCTAGTTCATTTGATTTATTGTTTGTGACACTGGTATGTCCTATAATGCTGTTCTGAAAACAAAATGGTTACACCTGAGGACAGTGATATAAACACTACTTTGATTATTTGAAACAAACCATTAGGCTTTGTTGAAAGAACTGCAGCAGGAGTTGACTGTATACAGAGTGCTTTAAGATAATGGATGAGGAGCCTTACAGATAGCTTGTGTGAAATTTGAGTCACATGTTTTGCTTGAACTTCATAAAACAAAACTATATAGAACAAGAATAATGCTAACACAAATCATAAACCACCACTCAATGTAAACTCTTGGTATATAGCACTTAAACAATATGCTCCCTATAGTAGCCATAGCATTGTCAGCTTATTGGGGTAGCCCCTTATATTAACCACTGAAAGGACAGACAGGGTCAGTCTTTTCACCCCATGCAGTCTTCGCAAACCCTCCCGCCCTCCATCTGCCTTGAAAGTATGAGGAAAATTCAAATAAGAGGATATATCGCACCTCTATGTACTTCAAGTGCAATGAAAATGCAAGTTCCAATCCAGGTCCTGAGCCAGGGGTCTCATACACTATATCAGTATGGCCATAGTTTGTCAGATGGTGGAGATATACAGGTTGAGTCTCATTAGTCGTCAGGGGTCCAAGAGCTCACATGGATGGCAAAAAAGCAAACCCATTTAAAAGACAAAGTCTTTTTGCTCCAGTGATTTAAAAACAGCCTTGCTGACCTTTTGAAATGCGCATAGTGGCAATCAGTCTTTCTCCAGGTGCTTAGGTTTCACTAGGAGACAGCAATTCCTCCCTTCAGCAGGAGCCCCAGCAAGGAGAAAAGAATGGAGAAAGTGATAATCACTGCCATTTAGCCTTCTTTCACATGCTTAGGGGGAAGGGAGGAGTAAAGCCTGTAGAGAAAATGATTGATGGATTGTCAGCCAGTTGCCCTCTCTGGCATTATTAAAGGACTGTTTTCCTGTAATTTAAAGGGTCCTTCTTATCAGCTTTGAGATAAAAAAAATCTGTGGATACTTAGGTTATACCTGTAATCAATGGCTGGCTCTCTGCAACAGTAAAAAGCAGTTTTTTAAACTGTGATTTTAAAGGGGTGCATTTCTCCCCTTCTCCAGGGATCAGCACTTTCCTTCTCATTTGCAGGGGCCATTCGTGTTGAGTCAAATCCGTATATAACAAGGCTGGACCTGTAGTTCCATCCCTTCCCATCTCACTTGGATCAGGATTCCAAACCACTCTGGGCACAGACCTAGTGACCAGAGAGACAGGTCTTCTCCACAGACCCAGACTCCTCTCAGTCTTCAAACCAGCTTCAATTGTTCTCATTTATGTAAGCCACCCCCCCCTTTAGAATTTATACCTGTCTGTGGAAGTGCAGAGGTCTGGGAACAATGGCATCCTGCTGAAAGCAGATTCTTTCAGTTCAGGTTTCATGCCTGGGCATTCCAGAGGTTTATTGTCTCTTTAAGGAGGATTCTGAATGGGCAGTTCTTATAATCAATTTTCTTGTTTTCAGAAGCAACAAAAACATTTTCCACTGCAACAAGGTGATGTTATCTTGACCGTTGCATATATGCCTAAGGCAGGGTTCCCAAACTGGTGAGTCGCAACCCACTAGGGGAACAGGAAATGAGTTATTTTCACTTAAGGAGAGTGGCCCAGAAATGGGTGCCCCAATGATGCTGCAGTGATAGTGGTGCCGTGGGGGCCCAGGGGCTTGCAGCCTCTTCTGGATATCTTCAGTGCTTCTGTATGCAGCTTGTACCTCTGATCTACAGCTGATCTACAGCTACTTCTGGTTTTTGTGTGAAAGCCTGAAGTAGCTGTAGATCAGAGAGATGCACTGCATATAACTGTGCTGAAGACATCAGAGAGGGCTGTGAGCCCCCCAGACATTGCAGAAGGCCAGTGATGCCCTCCAGGTAGGTAAAAAAGCCCTTGGATCCTTCTGGCACCACTTTCGCTATGGTGTCATCAGGGCAACCCCCCCCCCCCCAGTCCCACAACTACTCACCACAATCCCAAAGTCTGAGTAGGACTTTAGGAACCACTGGCCTAAAGTGAATGCTACTTTTCACAGGTCATGGGAAACGGTTCTTCAAACTTTCTGTTAAAATCTTTTCCAACCTAGAGAAAAGGACCAGCACAGAAATGTGGGATTCTCACATTTTGTTTAAACAGGATGCAATTCTTCAGGCAAGTAAGGAACTTCAAAACTTCTCCCTGGGTAAAAAAAACTCTGCACCATGCTAGGTGCCTGAAGGAGTGCATGTTGCTACCATATAGATACTGTATTTGGGTAACCCCCCCCCCGTCCATTCTTTGAGGAGAGCAGCATCTGTTCGGGATCATACTCAGTTGAGGATATTTATGAAGCAAACACACAGAACATCAGTTCTTATCCTTGGACAGTTTGATCCTTGATCTGTATGGAGGCTGTATTTGGGAGGCAATTGCTGCAGACAATCATTCTGGGAAACTATGTTTGGAAGAAAACAAAGGACACATCAAAACAAAAGGGATAGAACTGTTATAGTTCATCCCTATGAGCAGTCTGCTTTATGGCCACTGGAAAAGGAATGAGAATTTTATCTTGATGTACGTTACCTGTTTTTCCTTGAACATAAGATTACATGGGAGTACATTATTTGGAGTGAGTCATGTGATGGCTTCTCATTTCTGTTGGATCATTCAAATTTAACTTTTGAATATTTTATGGCATGTGTTAAATCCAGGGATAGGAAGGTCCAGGGCAACTTGTCTTGAGTCGAGTCTAGAGTCGCTGACCCCTGTGACTGAACTCGGAAATGAATCGTAATGGGGGCAGAGTCACCTTTTGCGACTTGATAGGATTTGAGTTGAGTTGCCCCCTTTACAAAGCCCACCATGGGGAAAAAATGGAACTGCTGCCAGGGTGTGTGTGTGTGAGTTCTTTATGTCAGAATGCCAGATGCAAGGGAGGGCACCAGGATGAGGTCTCTTGTTATCTGGTGTGCTCCCTGGGGCATTTGGTGGGCCGCTGTGAGATACAGGAAGCTGGACTAGATGGGCCTATGGCCTGATCCAGTGGGGCTGTTCTTATGTTCTTATGTTCTTAAACACTCACCTGCTATCCCCGCCCATCTGTAAACAGGGTGGGAGGAGGTGGAACAGACTGCGAAAGAGCGGGACTGAATCGGCAAGAGGGTCACGCACAGCAGCTGTGAGGCTTACCAGGATGACCCAGTTCGTTGCAGCTCTACTCAGAAGTAGTTCTACTGCAGCCAGTCATTCAATGACGCCTCCCCCTCCCAAGTAACAGCACAGCCCATAGAAGCAACAAGGTTGGAAAGTGTGATTGCCATGAACCACCCCCTTTTTATCCTCTAGTCAGTCCTAAGGTAAGAACCCCCTTGGGCTCCTCCTTCTGCCCTCCCTCAGCCCCCCCCCAAAATCAAATGTCCCATCCTTCGTCCAATGATCATTGGTTCCTTCCTTCCTATCAGAGATGGGCAAAACAGCTTACTTCCCTCTCCTGTCAGATGCATTAACTGTTCCCTGCCTTCTGGTTGAAACTTCCCTACTTTTCACCCAGTCTTAATGATCGCCCCACAAGATTTTCACACTGCAAAAGCAGTAAGCAAGTACACCAGAAACAGACAGACCCGAGTCTGCATGTGTGGGGATGAGTGCCGACTCGGGTCCCTGACTCGAGTGTTTTTCTGAGTCTTCCATGTGTGCAACTCATGAGTCCATGAGTCAGCCAAAAATACACATTTTTCGTGACTCAAGTCCGCGTTATCCGAGTCAAGTTCTCAACCCTGGTTAAATCATGGCTGATTGCATGAGAATTCATCTAAGTTGAGAACTATCAAAAAATATTTTCTTGAACTACGTTGTGATAGCAAAAGACGAGTGTGTAGATCCCTTCCTTCTTGCTTTTCAGAAGTATCGTGAGCTTCAGCCTCAAGATTCATGAAAATATCGACCATCCCATCCCTGAAGTCTCACAGCTGCAAGGAGTCAAGGTGGCTGTCTCTTCCTGCCCATCAGTCACTTCCCTCAGCCTCCACAAGCTTTTTCTTGGTAGATAGAACAAGGCCCCCTTTTCCATGAGACCAATCTGGAATGAAAAATGAATTTTTAAAGGGACTGCTTTAAATGCTTGAGGCTACTAGACCAATGCAAAACTGATTTAGTGCCTAACCTTGGAAGTACCCTGTTTTGGTAGTATTGTTAAGCTAAGAGAAGGTCCTGATCAGTGCCTTGAAGGAAGATCACTGGGAGCTTTCCTAAGTCATCCTGAGCTTTGAAAAAGAGTGGCATATAAATGAGCACTTTTCAAACTTGTTCACTGTCAACATTGGCCTATTTTGTCTTGTGAAAAGTAGCAAGTTGGATTTGCATTGCTAAACCTGAGGCAGTGGTCACAGCATACATTATATTCTTAGCTCCTTTGGTGTTGCATACATACAGGTGCAGCTGTTTGAGCCCTCTGCCAGCTGTCAGTCCACATGCTGCTGGTAACTTTTGCACAGGACAGCTGTTTCCCAGTAGTAGAAATCAGATGGAGGCTACCTGCTTGACATAAGTTGCAGTTGTGCAGTGTGAATGAGCAACCAGATCAGATGTGTGCTTTAATTGAAGGTACACTGGGGTATGCAGTTAGGAAACAGAACCTGGAGAACGAGAACAATTAGAAATATTATTCTGATACAGGAGAAAGAGGTAATTGTGGACTGGTGATTTGCATACTTTACATCCATGCACAGTGTTTGATGACAATTATTTTGTCACCAAAAGATGCAAACAGAATTATGAAACTATGTTGCTTAAAAACATGAAACATGCAGTATCTCTTTGTAAAGAAATACTCAAATAGAATGAGATTACAGGGCTTTATAATACAAATTTTTTTTTCTTGGTTAGTATTCTATTGGAAATAAATCTAGTTGTTATTCTAGCTAATGTTAATATTCTAGCTAATGGGAGAGCATAAAAAGAACTCTATGAATTAATAACTTAATTTTTTAAGAGAAATCTAAGAAATGTTTGTAATTAATAGTATAAGCCCTCATCTCTATATGAAAACCCATATTTCATGTATTCATCACAGTGTTTTTTCTTTTTATCTGTTTGAAGAACTGAAGACTATGCCTTTGCACTGTTTTGCATGAGAAGTATGCTGAGAAATTCTTGGTGATTGATCACTTTCCATATTCAAATAGTTGCAAGTGAAAGAAATACTTTTATGGGGGGGCGAGAGAGAGAGAAAGAAGGAACTGTTATGAGGATCAAAAACAGGGGAGAGATTACTAACCCTATTCTGCTGAGAATAGGAGTAAGCAGCAAGGGCAGGGCTGCACAATTCCACGTTCTAGGGGAAAAAATAACAGCAAAAAGGTGCTCCTTTGAGCTATTAAGGTAGTTCCTCCAAGGGTGAAGGCAGCTACCAGAGCAAGAGAGCTTAGCAAGAGAGTTTTTGACTGCAGGGTGGCATTGTCAAGGAAAAATGTGGATGATTTCAGCAGGGAAGAAAGTGCAATCAAATGGAGGAAGGTCTCTAGGGGGAAGAGACCCTCAAAATGCACATCAGGATGGGCACCTTGGCACATTGCAAAATGAAAAGAATGATCAGCATGGACACATCTAATGGTGTCCCAAATTGAAAGATAATTTGGTTCTCCCTTATACTGGAAATATCAAGATTTGCGTATTTTCACTTCTGTCATTTGGGGCTAATGATTTCCTGCATGAAAACAAAGTGCTTATCTCTGGCCATCATCTTCTTAACAATGTCACTTACAGCCCTTTGTAGGCACCATTAATACTATTTGGCTTGCTGTATGAAACGTTAGACACTCCTGGTTTAGGGTGTCTGAGCTTCTTGCTTATTTTACCTGTAAGATCTTCTGGAAGAGCTCCAGACACTGCTGCTTCTGTTTTTTCCTTGGATGATGCATTCTGTCTGCTGTGGTTGTCTGATTTCTCTCTTGTTTGACTTCTGCAAAAGTGAATGCAGTTTTGAATAGAGGAGGGTGTAGTACTTGCCTTATCTTTGCCATGATCAGTGCTGTAGGCAAGACCCCTCCCCAGCTCTCCTGGCTTCTGCCAACTGTCTCCTGCACAAAACATTGGTGTTTTAAGTGGCATTTGCCTAATGTCAGATGGACCTCCCCCTATAGTTCTCCATAGGGAATGGGGGCAGTTACCTGCATCTTCAGCTGCCTGGTGTAGAGGATCATCAAAAGGTGGCAGGCTGCCTGTGTCATCTGGGGCTTGGGACAACGTGTCTGTTGGCGAAAAGTGCTGGCTTCAGGGTAGATGGGGATGAGACTCAAGACTTCTTCCTTGCCGCTTGTTTCTTCTCCAGTGTCCCTTGGTGTGACAGGGCACCTCCTCTGCTGCAGCATCTAGGAGCCACTTAGGTGGAATAGGACCATTCCATTCACAATGCAGAGAAACTGGTCCAGGAATTTCAAGAAGGGCATGGTTGTTCATTGATGAGTTTGTAGTTCCTCTGAAGTTCCTTGGTTTTGCTCTTCCTCTGGTCCTTGTCCATGTCCTTTTGCTTCTCAGAAATGTACCAGAACTGCTACACACTTCTGTAATTTTTAGTGAGAGATTCCTGGACTGTCTCTTCCTGCTAAATAGTGATGAAGGCTCGCAACTCCTCCTCACTCCATGTAGGATTCCTTGAATGGTGAGGAAGCACCTTGCCGATGGAAGGCATAGCTTGAGCCATGAGTATTGTTTCCCTCCCTCTTGCAATCTAAGGGTTCTCAGACCACAGTTCAAACACATGGCACTTTTATGTCTTTCTTTCCAACTTGTCACAAGTGAGGTGAGAGGAGAAAGCTGTCCTTTAAAGCAAAAACAAGAACAAGAACAGGATGAACTGGGACAAAACTATGTTCCTAGGGGGACAGTCTAAAACAGCCATTTTCAATCTTTTTCCGCTCATGGCACACGGACAAGGTGCTAAAATTGTCAAGGCACACTACCAGTTTTTTACTTACATTAAATCACTACATTACAATTAATTGTTAATATAATTAATACAATTATATTATTACATGACAAAGAAACTCACAAGAAGCTTGGAGAGGAAAGGATATATGATTGTGAAAAGGATGAAAAATGTTATTAAAGTGTTATATGAGAAAGTGCTGGCAAAGAGAGGTCAAATTAAGTACATAGGAGAGCTGTGGGGTGAGGGGCAATGAAGAGACATGAGTGAAGCAACTACAGGATTCAGCTGGAGTGGGGAGAAGAGAGAACTTGAAGCAAGTGATTCTGAACCTTTGGAAGGTGCTGAGGAGTGAAGGGAGGGACAGTAAGAGAGGTGCTGACTGCAATTATGAGATTTGGGGGGCAGGTGCCTGTGGGAGGGAGTGGAATGGGGAGAAGTGCCAATTGCCTACTCCTGTATTTAAGAAAAAAAAAGTGTGACCAAAAGCCCAATCCTAGGCATTACTCAGAAGTAAGCCCCATTATAGTCAACGAGGCTTACTCCCAGGTAAGTATGGAGAGGATTGGGGCCCAATGCCCTTCCCCTAAAAGGCAAAAGGCAATGCAAGGAGGGTTGCTTTGGGGAGTTGCAGGCAAACTGTGGCAAGGAAAAGGGACTATCCAGGACCCTTTGAGCCAGCCAGTTCTTAGGCTGGTGGCCTCAGCAGACTCACTCGCTTCATACCTGCTTGCCTGCTCCTGACTCCCTCGGTCTCACTCACTCCACCCGCTGGGACCTCCTCCAAGCTTCTCTGGTTACCCAGTCAGCACGCAGAGGAGGCAAGGACTTAATACCCAATCCTAGGTGTGTCTACTCAGAAGTAAGCCCCATAATAGTCAATGGGGCTTACTCCCAGATAAATCAGGATCAGGTTGTAGCCTTCCTCTTGCGCAGGAGCAAGCAACAGCAGGAGGTGCAAAGCAGCTGCGACCAGTCCCTTCACTGGCTGGCTGCCTGCTCCTTTTCCTTCTGCTGCGCTTAAGGCTCAAAGCAGCCGCTTCCCCTCTCCCCCGCATGCGTGGCTGCTGCCTGTCTGCTCTGATCTCGCGGCACACCTGTGGCAGCCACGCGGCACACTAGTGTGACACGGCACAGCGGTTGAAAAACGCTGGTCTGAAAACTAACATAAGGAATCCACATGTATGATTACTCAATGAAGCATGTCCATTTCCACATGGTTTTTGAATGTTTTGTTTGGGCTTTGTTAGGCATTGCTTTATTTTGATACTGCTTTCCCTATTAACTGTCCCTACAGTAAGTTTCTTGTGTTATATCTTTCACTCTTGCTTCCCTCGTCCCTTCCTGCATTGTTTTGAATGGAGTGGGATAAAGAAGAGAACAGAACAAAACAGTTTAATTTCAAACAACTTACTTTTATTCCAGCTTTTTTCAAATAAGCTACAGTCACTTGTCTTTTAATGAAAAATATCAGTGCTTGATAGCTTTCTGAAGCTCAATTTTGACTCTTCAGTATCATTATGTGTGCCGTCTAGATATCAAGAGGTTTGTCTAAATGATAAAATGTCATCTTTTGAAATCCAGCTTTGGTACAATGACAATATATTTTTTACAAAGTTTACTAATTCCCATTACCATATAAACCTTATGTTGGAGCGACAATTAAGCTTCTTTTAACAGGTAAAATTGTACAGCTTGTAAAAGATACACATTTAAATCTTTTTTTAAAAATCTTATTGGCTTACAGTTTGTAGAAAAATAAGCTTGTACTACTTCAGTTTACAAATTCACTAAGAATGAATTCTGTGCATATTTAAATATTTTTAAAATTCCATCAGCCCAGTTATCTCCACGGCAGATTCTACTTAAGAGCAAGTGCAGTTAAACTCTGTACAAGTTCCTATAACAGTGTTATTCAACCTTTGAGGCGTGGCTCTTTAGGGCGGCACCAGGAACTCAAAGGGGTGGTGCGGGATGTCCTCTTGCAGTGATACAGTCACACCCCTGGGCAGAATATGAGCCTGTCTTTTGTCCATCATCTGAGCTTTTTTTTAAAGCAGAAGAAAAGGGAGTTGCTCAGCTGCTGCGGCCCCACCCTCTTCCAAGCATGTTCAGCTTGCAGTCCTTAACCCTGGCTGATCCTTTGTCTGGTTGGTTCCTAGTTTCCAGCTTGGGATCGCTTCTCATCAAAGTGAAATCTCTCTTTTCAACCCCCTCCCTCTTCCACTCCCCCCTTTCAATCACCAACGTTCCCGCTTTCCTCCCCCCAAATAAAATGCTTCTTATTTTACCAGTCATCAGGACTCTTAAAGTTGCTTCTATGCAGTTGGCAAAGGGGGAGGGGAGAGACAAGCACACACTTTACTTGGCCAGGAGCAGAAAAAGGATACTGTTTTTAAAGCGATTTATTAATCTTGTTGTTTGACTAAAGAGGAGAGGCTGTATTTTTAAATTGATGAATCTTGCTATTTGAAAGGAATACTTAGCAGCCATTGATGAAGTGATTGCCAGCCCAACCCTATCCACACTTTCCTGGGAGTAAGTCCCATTGACTCTAATGGGACTTACTTCTGAGTAGACATGCATAGGCTTGAGCTGTGCATCTCCTAGTCTAGGAGACAAATCAGCTTCCTAACCAAACCCTTATCAGCTCTGATGTATTTTCATGCTCTGTTTTTGTTTTCCCCACTAGCTGCTGGAAAAATTTGATTTCATTAAATTAATAAAGGGTTCAATCCTATCCAGGGAGAATGGGAGAAATGACTAGTTGGATTGGGGTCCACAGGGGTGTGTGTGTGTAATGTTGGTCAGACTGGCTGTTCACAAAGTTCATTTGAGAAAACAATTCTATTGGTTATGCTTACAAAGTTTTAAAAAAAATGAGTCCTCCTGGACCAGACAAAATCTACCTACTCCAGCATCCTGTCTCCAACAGTGATCAGCAGCTGATCATTTATAAAGCATGTATATTGCTGTGTATTAATAATACATTTTTAAGATCTGCATTTAATTAATTAATATAATTCATATAACTATAGTTAATATATATTTAATATTTAATATGATATTATAATAATATGTATTGGCAACCTTCAGTCTCGAAAGACTATGGTATCGCACTCTGAAAGGTGGTTCTGGCACAGCATCTAGTGTGGCTGAAAAGGCCAATCCAGGAGTGACAATCCCTTCCACACCGGGAGCAAGTGCAGTCTGTCCCTGGTCTGTCTCCCTGGCTATGGGCCTTCCTTCTTTGCCTCTTAGCCTCAGACTGTTGGCAAAGTGTCTCTTCAAACTGGGAAAGGCCATGCTGCACAGCCTGCCTCCAAGCGGGCCGCTCAGAGGCCAGGGTTTCCCACTTGTTGAGGTCCATCCCTAAGGCCTTCAGCTCCCTCTTGCAGATGTCCTTGTATTGCAGCTGTGGTCTACCTGTAGGGCGCTTTCCTTGCACGAGTTCTCCATAGAGGAGATCCTTTGGGATCCGGCCATCATCCATTCTCACGACATGACCGAGCCAACGCAGGCGTCTCTGTTTCAGCAGTGAATACATGCTAGGGATTCCAGCACGTTCCAGGACTGTGTTGTTTGGAACTTTGTCCTGCCAGGTGATACCGAGGATGCGTCGGAGGCAGCGCATGTGGAAAGCGCTCAGTTTCCTCTCCTGTTGTGAGCGAAGAGTCCATGATTCGCTGCAGTACAGAAGTGTACTCAGGACGAAAGCTCTGTAGACCTGGATCTTGGTATGTTCCGTCAGCTTCTTGTTGGACCAGACTCTCTTTGTGAGTCTGGAAAACGTGGTAGCTGCTTTACCGATGCGCTTGTTTAGCTCGGTATCGAGAGAAAGAGTGTCGGAGATAGTTGAGCCAAGGTACACAAAGTCATGGACAACCTCCAGTTCATTCTCAGAGATTTTAATGCAGGGAGGTGAGTCCACATCCTGAACCATGACCTGTGTTTTCTTCAGGCTGAATGTCAGTCCAAAATCTTGGCAGGCCTTGCTAAAACGATCCATGAGCTGCTGGAGATCTTTGGCAGAGTGGGTAGTGACAGCTGCATCGTCGGCAAAGAGGAAGTCACGCAGACATTTCAGCTGGACTTTGGATTTTGCTCTCAGTCTGGAGAGGTTGAAGAGCTTTCCGTCTGATCTGGTCCGGAGATAGATGCCTTCTGTTGCAGTTCCAAAGGCCTGCTTCAGCAGGACAGCGAAGAAAATCCCAAACAAGGTTGGTGTAAGAACACAGCCCTGCTTCACTCCGCTTCGGATGTCAAAAGGGTCTGATGTGGAGCCATCGAAGACAACAGTCTTCGTCATCACGAAGTGAGTTTTGCTGTCATCACGGTCTCTGTGTCAGCAACACGTTCTTCAACACAAAGCCCCAACATAGAGTCTCTTGGAGACATCCAAGATCAAAGCACTGGCACCAGCTCGACCTGATCCTCACCAGACACTCCAGCCTTCCCAGCATCAAGATCACACGCAGTTATCATGGTGCTGCCTGTGACACTGACCTCTCCCTGGTGTGCAGCAGAGTGAAACTGCAAACAAAGCGACTGTATCACACGAAAAAGGAAGGAAGACCTCGCATTGATACCAGCAAGACCCGGGATCAGAGAAAAGTGGAGGAATTTGCACAAGCGCTTGAGGAATCTCTTCCAGGCCCGGCCGACGCAAACGCATCCAACAGATGGGAACATTTCAAGAATACCGTTTACAACACCGCCTTGTCCATATTCGGCAAGAAGACCAACAAGGCGGCAGACTGGTTTGAAGCCCACTCTGAGGAGTTGACACCAGTCATTGAGGAAAAGAGGAGAGCTCAAGCAGCATACAAGGCCTGTCCCAGTGAGCGCAACCTGCAGGTCCTCCGAACTGCTCGCAGCAAAGTCCAACAGACTGCCAGGAGATGTGCTAACGACTACTGGCTCCAGCTCTGTTCCGAGATACAGATAGCAGCTGACACGGGCAACATCAAGGGGATGTATGATGGTATCAAGCAGGGCCTAGGTCCAACACAGAGGAAAATTGCCCCTCTGAAGTCTGCCACAGGCGAGGTCATCCAGGATCGGGCGCAGCAGATGGAACGCTGGGTGCAGCACTACTCTGAGCTATATTCCAGAGAAAATGTAGTCACCGAAGAAGCACTGAACAACATTGAGTGCCTGCCTGTGCTGGAAGAGCTTGACAGTGAACCAACCCTAGAAGAACTTCACGTGGCCCTGGACTCCCTTGCCTTTGGCAAGGCACCTGGAAAAGACAGCATCCCTGCTGAAGTCCTAAAATGCTGCAAAGAGATCATCGTCACTGAGCTGCATGAAATCCTCTGTCTCTGCTGGAGAGAAGGTGGAGTACCTCAAGACATGAGGGATGCAAACATCATCACGCTGTACAAGAACAAAGGTGACAGGGGTGACTGCAACAACTACCGCGGCATCTCTCTCCTTAGCGTTGTAGGAAAGCTGTTTGCCCGAGTTGTACTAAAGAGGCTCCAGGTACTTGCAGAGAGCGTCTATCCAGAATCGCAGTGTGGATTCCGAGCCAACAGGTCCACCACTGATATGGTATTCTCCCTTAGACAACTGCAGGAGAAATGCAGGGAACAACGACAGCCACTCTTTATAGCCTTCATAGATCTCACAAAGGCTTTCGACCTGGTCAGCAGAGACGGCCTCTTCAAGATTCTCCCCAAGATTGGATGTCCACCCAGGCTCCTCAGCATCATCAGATCTTTCCACAAGGACATGAAGGGCACTGTTGTCTATTATAATAAATATAATATTATAATATATTTAATATATTTAATTTAGTTAATATTTCTGGCCACTTCCTGTTTAATGATGTCACTTCCAGCCCTCAGGAACGCGATGGGGAGTCATGGCCAACAGCCACAGGGGGTCAAGGGAGCCATTGGCTGGAGAAGTTTGAGTACCGCTGTCCTACAAAGTAAAAGGGTTTAGGATTTAGCTGCAAACCTACTGGGAAATGTCCCATTGAACTAATTTATAAATGCCTAAATGATTTGAGCATATCATAGACCAGTCTATCATCAGCTGGCATCTCAAAGATGATCTGAGAATGCTCTTTTGAGTTTCCTATGTGCCTACTTACTTCAAAGATGCTCCAAGTGCAATCCTGTTCATGGCTACTCAGAAATAAACCCCACTGAGTTCACTGGGACTTATTCCTGGGTAAGTGTGTACTGAATTTCAGCCTTAATATTCTTGATTCCCCTTCTTCAGCATGGTATTCCTTTTTCTTTGGATAATTTCCAAAGTTCCTGCTGAACATCTTTCAGAAATATATATGTAAAAATTATTGGTGGCTTTGAACAGCCAAGAGTCAATTCTGGTGCTAGGGATCCTTGGGCAGAGTCCTACATTCAGCCCCCCATTGTAGCCCCCCCCAATGAACACTACCATTGTCACTGATAATGGCAGGTCCTCAGAGTGTGGGCTCTTCACCAGTGCTACGCTGGACCCAGTCCTATTTTTCCTGTCGCTGGTGGTACGCTGGTACTCTCAATGCCGGATATCGCAAATGTACCATAAAGCTTGTTTACAGCACCTGACGAGGAAGGAGCACTGTCACTGGGCCAGCGCCAGTCAGTGCTAGACCTCAGCTCAAGAAGATTCGTCGTGGGAGAGCTGCACTGCTGGGCAGGGGTGCAGCTTTTTGGGGTGGGGGGAGAACAGAACTGGGCGGGGGTGGGAAGGATCAGGCCTGGGAGGGGAATGGAGATGGTGGCAGGCTCTGCTGCCATATCCTGTGCTTCCTTCCTAGCTGGGCAGCCTGAGATGGGCCTCCTCAAGTCTGTGCCCACTCAAAAGCTGGCACAGATCCAAGGAGAGTCATTGGTGCTGTGGTGACGTTACCTGGGGTTAGGAAGGAAATGCTCCCTTATCCTGAGGAGACTCCTGGTACTAGTCTGGTTCCATAGGATGCAGTGGCAGCCATTTTGGCACTGCTGCCTCCCTGGGTGCCGGGGAGGATAGGATTGGGTTGTTAGCTGACTACTGATGCCACCTGTGAATACTATCTGTATATATTGTAATATTTGTTAGACTTTAATAACAAAT
This sequence comes from Tiliqua scincoides, assembly GCF_035046505.1. Lineage (NCBI taxonomy): Eukaryota > Metazoa > Chordata > Lepidosauria > Squamata > Scincidae > Tiliqua > Tiliqua scincoides. The sequence goes on from NC_089823.1 coordinate 115,842,848, forward strand.
TTTGCTTTAAAGCTTTGGTTTGTTTATGTGAAGTAGGTGAATAGAGCAGTCCATTGATAGTGGCTCTGTGGAAAAATGTGGCTCCCTCTTTCTCAAAATACTTGTTTCTAGCACATATGTACTAAGTCCAGCCAATAGGATTCTTAATTTTTTTCTTAATTATGAAGTTTGGCTCGTTTTTTTAAAAAGTGCCAATTCCACTAAATGGCTGTCAGTATAAATGTCTTCCATTATACCAAGAGCATATTCTGTTGTATTCTGATACTTACCAAGAAAGGGAGAATTGGATTTATGAATTACTCTGAATGTTAATATTTCATGATCAAAGGTAATATATCTCAATAACAAAGGAAATATCAGAAGGCAGATGTCAGTTCTATAGAAGTCTTGGTAAGACGTGGGTGACTAACACAGCTTCTACATTTTGGAGGTCCAATGTATTCCAGATAATCCAGTCAAAATTTGCCCACCTTGGGTCATGTTGTACATTAGGTGGTAGCAAATCTGGATTTGTCACCAAACGTGTAGCTGATGGGATCTGCCATCAGTCTCTACTCCCTGACAAATAATATACAGTTTTGCAAATCAATTTTTGAAATATACTCTTAATGTTTGAAGCAGCTATGAACCCAGAAGGTGAGCTCTACTCTTTGGTTTAGTGCAGTGCTTTCTAAACTCCTACAAGGGAGTTAGGAGCACCATAAGTGTATGCAGTGGAGGGGCTATGGCAGCAATGATAAAAAGAAGAAGTGGTTTTCAATCATGTTTCTCCCCCCCCCCCGTTTTGGAGGCTTAGGGAGCTCTGCAGAAGTGTCTTGGGGCTCCATACACCCCCCAGAAGCTGGCAGACCCTCAGGTAAATTAAAAAAAAACCTGGCAGCAGCATGACCCTGGGGATCTCAGTGCCCTTAAAGGACCTAAGGGGGCAGGGACAAGTGCTTCCCTGGCTGGTGGGTCATGACCCACCAGTGTGGGAAACACTAGTGTAGTGTACTCTTGGACCAATGGTTCTCAAACTCTCTGGGAGAGTTTGACAGCCAGTAAGTCTTTGCAGAGGCAGGGGGAGGAGGCAGCGGGGGCGGGGGGAAGGCTCAGGGGGCTGCAGGGGCTTGGGTGCACTTACCCAAGCCTCCTGCAGCCTCCCCGGGGTGCGGGGAGCCTGGCGTGATTTCTGGCAGGGCTCCCTGCAGCAGGGAAAGTGGATGTGGAGCGATTGCGCTCCGCTTTAGCGGGGCAGGGCGTGATCACTCCGCATCCACTTTCCCTGCTGCGGGGAGCCCTGCCAGAAGTCGCACCGGGCTCCCCGCACCCCAGGGAGGCTGCAGGAGGCTTGGGTAAGTGCACCCAAGCCCCTGCAGCCCCCTGAGCAGCGCGATCCTGGGAATCGTGCCGCTGCCTTCCCTCCGCCTCTAGGTTGCGCCCACCCCTTAAGGGGGCAGAGACCAGGGCCCTCAGGCTGGGGCGTCACAACGCCCCAGTTTGAATAGCACTGCCTTGGATAATCAATTTGAGGGACTTCCTGCTCAATTAGCAGGGTTGTGACTCTAGTTTGTGATTAACATGCACTAGAGCAAAAAGTTTATAAGGAAATTTTTCCATAAGAATGGGGCACTGCAATTTCTTTTGTATTTTAGAAATAATTTTGCAAATATTAACAAGTTCATTGTAAAAATTTTATGGCTGTTATAGAGCATTAGCCATCTCTCCAATACTAAAAACTTTCAAATGAAAGATCTGTTTTTTATTCACCTCTAAAATGTGGTGTCTAAAAGTGACAGGTTAATTTCAGATTCAGATTTGATTGAGCATATGTCTTTTTTTCATGCTTAACAGAACTAAAATAGAGCTGTCTTTAGAAATTGGTGTATTAGGAAAATGAATTCTAATCAGGAAAAAAATCTACCTTCTTCTGTCCATGTGTTTTTTCTATGTATTGTTCTTTTTTCCCAGTATGGAATACTTTTTATTTAGGAAACATATAGAATAAATGGCATGTTACTCCATCTATAGCATTGGCATGAATGTAATGTATAATTTTCCAAAAAATATATTCTGTTAAATATATTCCCTGTTTAGTATATCCTTAATATATTTGAGTGTAGTTCTAAAGAAGTGTTTCCTAAAACTATAACTTAATTTATGGTGGAATTCATAAAAAATTAATTTGGATTTTTTTAAAGTGTCCGTTTGTTAAAATGTTGATCACTTTTATTAGGTTACCATGGAAAAATATGTACTTCATTGGTACTGTGATGTAAATCCTAAATACTCTATCACTCTGCGAATGTGTCAGATGTTATTAGGTCTTGAAATTAGGAAAAAAAATACCTGATGTTAATTTGATATGTATTTGCAGTGTTCTAATGGCTGAGATTACTATTGACACTGCTTAATCCAGACAATTATGAGCCAGGACTTAGGGTTTTTGTCTTCCACATCAGTGATTCTCAGTTGTTTAGCACTGGGACCCACTTTTTTAGAATGAGAATCTGTCAGGACCCACTGGAAGTGTTCTCATGACCGGAAGTGAGATAATCAAACAGGAAAATTTTTAACAATCCTAGGCTGCGATCCTACCCATGCTTCTCCAGGAGTAAGTCCCATTTACTATCATTGTTAAAAGCATATGCAAAGTAGCCTGTTAAAAGTACAGAGCTATAACATTTCCCCTGATTCAGTCTCATACTATGGTAGCATCAACTCTATTAAAAAATAAAATATTGAAATGAATGGGAACCCAAAGGCGCGTGACCCACGTGGTGGGTCCCGACCCACAGTTTAAGAAACACTGCTCTATTGCCATGGTATGTGATTGCATTTGGTGAAATTATAGCTCTACTTTTAACAGGCTACTATGTATATGCTTTTAATAATGACAGTCAATGGGGCTTACTCTGGGTAAGTGTGGGTAGGATTTCAGCCTAGGATTGTTAAAATTTTTCCTTCTTGGTGATGTCACTTCTGGTCATGACATCACTTCTGGTGGGTCCTGACAGATTCTCATTCTAAAAGTGGGTCTTGGTACTAAAAGTTTGAGAACCACTGTTCTATGTTTGGTTGAAGCCCAGTTTTGATTAGTTAAACATGCCACCTGTATCCAAAACCTTGAACTATAAACCTCACCTTTGTCTTTCAACCTAACCATTATGACTGTTAACCAGTGGTAGTAGTTCTTTTCTACATTCCTATGTATCTTTTATCTGATCTGACCCATTGTAATTAAGAGGATGTACTTTCTGTATTTGGAAGTACATTATGTGACATTCTCATTTGTTACAGTAATTGATGCAGTTAGCATGGATGCAGTGGTAACTGCAGAAAGTTGCAGTTTCTGGTTGCAGTGGTTGCAGAAAGTTTTACTTTGTAAATGCCTTGGTCAGTTGTGAATCCTGTTTCCACCACTTGGAAATACCTTATTTACGCATGTTGCATCTGTAGTGGAGAATGAGTACCAGTAGTACAGGATATTTAAATTAAAAGGAAGGTTCATTTTAGGCTAGCTGATAAAACGGTATAACCCCTTTTGGCCCCTAAGTATACAACCTGCAGGAATGTTTCAAAGCTCCAAAAGCTGCCTTACTTCTTTTACAGCCTCACTTTAAGGAATATTTGGACATTAGCATAAAGGTTGTACATGTTATACAAAGTATAATTAATGAAGCTTTGATCCCCCCAAATGTCAACTAGCTTGCTAAGTGTCATAACAAAGTGTCAAGCATCTGGTATACAGTTAATTTGTAGTCATTAACTGCATATTGTTGATGTGACAGTTTGTTAGCAAAGCAAGCTTGACAGTTTGCATTTTGTTATTGATTGACATCTACAGACCTCCCTCCCAATGTAGTTTATATTCCTTGTGAGCCTTTTCTCAGGTTGCATTTCTTACTTTTACCTAATTAGTCTTATTTGGCATCTTATCCTCTCACCCCCTTTTTCAGATACAGGAGGAGTGAACTTTTGGAAATGGTCAGTGGGAAGGCTTAGCTTTATTTGCAATTTTTAAATTTTTTTTCCAAAACTTGTACCTTGGTCTGTTTCTGTGAGATTACTAGTATAGTTACTAAAATAGCAAAAGTTAATAAGAGTATTTTCCCACAATCCAACACAGAACTCTGTAATTAAGCCCATACTAATCAGTGCATTGTGTTGTGGTTCCTATGTTTTCGTCCTGAAAATATTACAGGGAATCCTCTGGACTTTGGAAGTAATGCTCTGTTGATTTCCAGTGTCCTCAGAGGTTCATTAAAGTCCTTCAGACAGTGCCAAAGTAGCTCTCTAAGGGCCCAATCCTATCCAATTTTTCAGCACCAGTGCAGCTGCAATGCAGCCCCAAGGTAAAGGAACAAATATTCCCCTACCTTAAGGAGGACTCTGTGACTGCTGCTCCACCACAAGATGCAGTGCATGCCACACTGCACTGGCACTGGAAAATTGGATAGGATTGGGCGCTTAGGCAGGTAAGTGTCAGAAGGGCTCAAGGGCAGACTTTCCAGGGCTCTGCTGGTGTGATCATATTCTGTTCAAGTGATCAGGGTGCTCTAGGAATGGAGATGTTCCTTCACTGCCTCTTGGCACTGCTGAGGGACCTTTCTGGGTGCAACGGACCCTGCTTCCCTCCAGACAGGCAGGTGAGAAGTTACTGAAAGTATTAAAACACAGGAAAGTTATATTAAAAAATAGATAAAATAAATAAAACTAGCAGGCTGGATAATGGCTTTAATGTTGAAGTGCCCATGTGTGGATCTTTGCAAAAATACAAGATGATTACAGGCTAACTTTAAAGCAAAATAATCCCCTAATGCATTTAGTTGGCAGATTCCAATCGGTACTTACTCAAGGCCTTAGCTTCCTAGATGTCATTATACCCCTCTGATCCCCAGTGAGGTGGGTGCAACTGACAGATTCATTCTGAGGGAACCAGATCAGAACACCTGTGAGCATTTTTGGATTTCACTTTAAGAAACCAAGGTTCAGTTATGTATTGTGGCAGTCCTCTTGGTTGGTTAGGCTGCCATCTAAACATTCCTATTAGCTGTCTGACCTGGTCAGGTGGGCTTGAATGCCCAATTTGCTGGTGCATATAAGTCCCAGCAGGTGGGTTGGCTAGGGCTGTTGTTCTTGGAGAACTCAGACAATAAAAATAAGCAACTCATAAGCTACCTTTGTGCTGAGCCAAGTGGTCTTTTTGCTGAGATGCCGATTTCAAAGTATCTCAGAATAAACTGTGTTCCTATTGAACTTAATACTGTGGCTTTCTTTAAGCCATTTCTGCCCAATGCTGCATATTCACAACAGGGATCAAATGTGTACACCTATGGGCTGGGCAGAACTGGGTTAAGGCAGCAGTTCTCAAACTCTCTGGGAGCTAGAGAACCAAGGTAAGTTGTTGCAGAGAAGGGGGGAAGGCAGTGATATGATCCCCAGGATTACGCTGCTGCCAGGGACAAAGGAATTTTATAAACTCACCTAAAGGCAGCGCTAGCATCTGGGAGGATCAGGGAGCCCCACAAAGCCTTCAGCAGGGTTCCCCAAGTCTCCAAAACACTAAAACTGGCTATCGGACCTATAGTGGATTCCAATTGCTATTTTTAGCGTTCTGGAGGCTTGGGGAGCATTTTGGAGGTTTGGGGCTCCATGGGTCTCCCTGTACCTCCTAGAGGCCAGCACTGTCGTTAGGTGAGTTTAACAACCCTCACCCCCCCCCCCGGTCCTTAGCAGCGGCATGATCCTGGGGATTGCATTGGTGCCTTCACACTGCCCCGTCCCTTAAGAGGCCAGGTCAGGGATTCCCAGGCTGTTGGTCATGACCCACTAGTTTGAGAACTTCTGCCTTATGGGAAATAGTTGGATAAATGAAGGAACAAGGTGGAGCTCAATCATCACAAACAGGGCTTTTTAGAAATAATTAGAAAAAACCTTATTTCATTTGCTATAATATTAGATCGGTTTTCAGATTGAATGGACTAATGGGAGGAAGGGTGTCTTTTAAGCCATTTCTGCCCAACATTGCATGCATACATGCAATAGGGACCAAATGTGGACACCTGTGGTACAGGCAAAAAAGGGTTAATACTATTAAATCTGAATGCATTTATGAGAAAACACACAAGCTTACTAATATACATGACTTTTTTTTAAATAAGCAGACGATGCCTGTTATTTCTGAAGTCTATTAAATCAAGTGTTCACTGTAATTGGCGCTAAGAAGGAAAAATGTAACACACAGCTTTCCAAAAATCTAGATATGCTATTTATACGTTCAAAAGGTATAGGAACTCAGAAGTTAGAAGTGTTATTAACAATGAAAATGTATTGCACAGGAATCTGATTTGAACAAACCAGCTCAGCTTATGGGGTTGCCCTGTACAATTGTGTCACTGCTGCTTCTGCTGCCTGGGGCAGTGACTTGTGGTGTCACTATGTGTTGTCACGAGCTACTCTTCGTGTTCTCGTAAGCATAGTTCACAAGAACATGGAGCAGAGGCTTTTTTGCTAATGTTCAGTGTCTTGCAAGCTGATTGTTTTCAAATAGCAACACAATAGCAACCCTTGTGAAGGGAAAGAATTAATTCTCAGTGTAGAAAAGTTTGGTTGCAGAGAACTGAAAAGTGAAATACGGAATAAAAATAAATGTAGAATGGACACCAGCTCAATAGAAACAGTTGAGTGTACCATTGTACTACTCAAGAAATAAGCACCTGCTTGATTTCTGAAACTTCATTTCATCTGGCAAAGATGGACAGCTTCCTGAGTCAGACCATTGGTTCATCTAGCTTTGCGCTGACTAGGAGTAGCTCTATAAGATTTCAGACAAGAATTTTTCTCTAAGCTATCTGGAGATGCTGTGAATTGAACATGGACCTCCTGTATGCAGTGCCTTTTCCACTGAGCTAAGTCCCTGAAAGAGAGGCAAATGTTCTGTCAGTAGTAAGCATATTTAGTAGGGAAATTAGTGCCAGAGGACTGGTCTCTTTTGTTTGTCACAACAGTTCCTGGAAATAGACTGTCTGGCAGCATGTGCTCTGCTGGGTTATGCTTTCTGTATATGTGTAATTATCTCCTAGGAGTATATGTTTGGTGTATGTGGGTTTGGAGGAACATTTTTGTGGGCTAGAATACTTATTTATTTTTAGAATATAAGCCTTCAAGAACCCTCAAGGTGGCTTAGAAAATCATAAAAGAGTAAGCAGGAATACCAAGACTTAAAGCACCATGGTTAAAGACATCTTTGTAAGCTGTTTTGATCTGCCTATGATTGGCATTAAGATATACACACAATACTTATTATTGTTAGCTCTGAAAAGGGAATGGGAAACCTGTGCAGTTGGGATCTGGAGAAAAAGAGGAAACATGCAAGTCTGTGGAACGTTCCCAATGGCTAAGAATTCTATATTTGTACTAATTGTGTATGTTTGCAGCTTTGCTTTCATGTTCTTTTCTCCCTTGTCTCTTCTATTTGATGCATTCCAAGATCCTAAAAAATAAGAATGTCTGCCTCTACCAGTGTAAGACTGAGATCTGGCAAATGTGATTTAACAAATGGAAATAATCCTTCCTAAATTACAGACTAAAATATCTAGAATTCATTTTTAATCCAACCAGTCTATCAGCATGCTTGCTTTTGAATAATCATAGGACCCCTGCTTTTTAATCAAATGTGGATAATCACAAAATCATTTTTAAATCACTGTGATACAGAAAGCATTGATATGTTGTCAAATTGTTGGTTAATATTCCACATTTTCAAACTAAATAGATTTGTAGCACAATCCTAGTCATGTCAACTCAGAAGTAAGTCTCATTGTGTTCTGTAGGACTTAATCTCAGGAAAGTGTGGATAGGATTGTAGCCTCAGTCAAGTTATGTGTTTTATTAAAATTATTTTCAGTTAGATAGAAACTGGTTTATATCTATGCAATTGTATTAGTCTTAACTAGAAACACAATTTTTAATTATTAGGCTTTAACTTCTGCATCTGAAGCTTCCCTGTTCAACTGGGAGGATTAAGTGCTAGGTTCCCATTTACTTTAGATAGTTGGGACAAATTATTATCTAAGGATCATCAAAATTCAAGATGCATTTTCTGAAAGGTCATGATACTTTAACCACAATTAATGAAAGTTTTACTTTGAATAAAGAAGGATGAATTTTTACTCCATTAAAATCGACAAGCTAGGAAGTTCAAAATGATGTTTTAACGTATCAGCATTTGCAGTGGAATGACCTTGAAATCAACGTGCAGCCCAATTCTACACATGTTTACTTTTATGTCCTGCTGAACTCAGTGGAATTTACTGCTAAGAAAATTGGTCTAAATTTGCAGCCTTGGGAATGTGTTTGGGAAGTAGAATGGATGCTAAAGTGGCCATATAATCCTACAATCTTGCATCAGTTTTATGATCATTAATGTCTGACATTTCCTAGTAGCATGCAGCCAAGAATCTATCTTATTTGTACGTGAAATTTAGTTATTCACTTGTTTCTTGGTCCTTGATGCTTATTGAGGATTGACAGAATGCTAATAATGCTAAAGTTCATAATGCTAAAGTTTTAATAGACTCAACAAGTTACTGAATTCTCTTGATAAGTCATAAAGGAACAGAAGTCCCTTCAGGCATACATAAGAACAGCCCCGCTGGATCAGGCCATAGGCCCATCTAGTCCAGCTTCCTGTATCTCACAGTGGCCCACCAAATGCCCCAGGGAGCACACCTGCATCCTGGTGCCCTCCCTTGCATCTGGCATTCTGACATAGCCCGTTTTGGCTTTGGACAACTGACCTTGCAGCCAAGTGCACTTTGATTTCCTGTTCCACAAATTGCCCTCCAAATGTACATCCTGCCCACTGCTGTAACTGGTAGAATTCTTAAACCAGGATCATAATCTCCACATCTAGCAACTGTGTGCCTCATTGGCTGCTTGACCCCAGCCCCTCAAATCTGTCTATCTTCTTATCAAGAGTACTCAGCTTCTCCTATTCCTAGGTTTTATGTGAGGGTTTGCTTCAGTTCTCCTTTCTCTTTGGTTTCTTCTCTCTTCCTGTTTTGGTGTAGCATGGGGCTAAGAGTTTGAACTGTAAATCAGAACTTCACTTGGTTTTAGTTTCCTTCTGCCAGCAATTCACTACATGAACAAGGTAAATTTCCTCTAAGCTACAATACAAAGATAATACGTGCTCACTTTTAGAGGGTTGTAAGATTTCATTTGTTATTTCTTTATTTTTCACATTTTTATACCACCCTTCCACCAAGGAACTTAAGGTAATACACATAGTTCCTCCCCTTCTTTTGTCCTCAACCTTGTGAGGTTGGTAGGCTGAGTGATATTGGTCCAAAGGCACTCAGGAAGCTTCAGGAGCAGGGATTTGAATCTGGATCCTCCAGGTCTAAGTCCAATTCCCAAACAACTGCATCAGTGTTATTCAACCTTGGGGTCAGGACCCAGTGGAGTCGCGAAGGCTTTGTTGTGGAGTCACAGCAACTTATAGGAAAAAAGAAGGTTGAAGACTACTAGACTAGAGCACCGCCAGGAGAAGGAGGAGATTGTGTTCCAGTCCTGCTCAGGTTCTTAGCAATTGTGCTAAAATAATTTTCACTAGAGCTAGACTTCATGGTAACTTTTTCCGCTCTCTCTAATAAGAATATTTGGTTACAGTAAACAGTGCTGGGAGGGTGTAAAAGGGGTGGGGAGTGAGTGGTGATGGGGGCAGGGAGTGGGCAGATAGGAGGGGGGCGACAGTGGGTCCCCAGCCTAATTCTTTATTGTGTGATTGATTGGGATAGCGCACAAAAATGTTTGAAGATCATTGCACTACAGTGGTTCTGTGTACTAAGATAATATACTTAGTACACACAAAGCACTATGCAAATGTTAACTCTTGGGGCCATCTGCCCATGATGCTGACTGAAAGGCTCACATTGAGTTGGGGGGAGCAGTGAATTGAAAAGGGTATCCTGCGCCTGCCTATCACTCCCTTCTGGCATACTGCCCAGTGAACCACTGGGCAGCCCAGTCCTGAATTGCCTGGGGTGCCCAGCTTCAGCAGCACCAAAAACAGCTGCTGCTGCATCCTGAGTGCCTTGGGCTGCAATGGGGCTACTCACGTCACCATTGGCGGTAAGGTAAATGCGTTTGTGTAGGGTGCTGAGCCCTGCAGGAACGGACAGGATCCAGTAGAGCAGAGCTCCACTGGACTGGCCTCTCTGCCTCCTAGCTCCCTGCTCTCAGCATGCTTCCTGCCCTCCCTCTCCCTGCCCCCTGCCTCTCCCCCTCTCCGCCCGCCTCCCCTTCCCTGGAACGCCTCCTGCTTGCCTCTCCCCCCACCCCCACTTTCCTCTCCACGGCTTGGCGGTCTGTGAGACTGCTGAACGGCAGAGATTGGGTGCCTGGCCAGCGCTAGCCTGGCGCTAGCCCAGCGCCCGGCGGTAGTCCGGTGGTAAACCTTATGGCACGTTTGCAACACTGCGCCCCAGCAAAAAGCCGGAGCGCTGAACTCAGGATTGGGCTGTCAGTTAGCTCTGATTCTCCTCCTGCTTTCTGAGTGTGAGCAGGAAGAGGATTGTCTCTGCTCATTTTTGTGTACCGTGTGGCCAGATGAATTTGATTGCAGTGGTTTTGCTCACCTTTATGTGTTGTCTCATCCTGCTTCAGAGTGGATCTACTTGAAGCACTGTCACAGTTTATGAAACCATGGGCAACAAAGCAGAAGATTGGCAGCCAGAGTTCAGTTGATGTGTACGATATGAACATTACTTTCTTTTGTATTTGAGACCTAATACAAACATAGGATGTCTTCTTGCTCTGAAAGCTACATTATTTTGTGCAAAATGTTATTGATATTTATATACTGCCTCTCAACAAAAAGTAGTTCACACTTTAGTGTTACATAGCTAAATATAATGCAGTTGCTATACCACAATGGAAACATTTGTACCACAACCTTCTCCCCTTAAGAAAAAGAAAAAAATAGTAGCACAACAAAGAAAATGTGTTACTTTTAGTAGCTTAAAGCCAAATACTTTTGGGGTTTTTTTTTTGTTTTTTTTTAAAAGAATGGAAGTAATTTAGCAGTGCATTAAAAGAATCTTGTTGGACATTGGATAGTTAAAAATATTTGAATAAAGAAAGATTTTTCTACTCAGAAATTCCTTTTCATTTCAGTTTATTAAAAGACACTGAATATTAAAGGAAACCTCTTCTGAATATTTGTTTTAAAAGCAGGCAATGGGAAAGGATTAAAATACCTTAATCAGACAGGGGAAAAAAGCTTTGGCCACTTGATTAGGGCTGATTTCCACCATCTGCTTATACTTACTGAGGATCTAGCCCTGGCTGCACACTAATTTGTGCACTTCCTAGAAATTGAAATCTCTCAGCAAGCAAATTAACAAGAGCAGGGATTCAGCAATAATGGAGCTTCTCAGCTTTTGTTTCCCTCTGACAGATGGACAGGGGTGCACTCAAATTGAATTCAGCTTTAATTGCATTGTGCCATTTAAAATTTTATCTGCTCCACAGATTTTGTTTACAGGTTTCAGGATTCCAAACCTTTGGAAATGTTCTCTCCTTTACCCTCTCCCACTCTAGCTGAGCAAAAGACCCCTATAATTCTCTGAGACTACCTTCTGATGATTATTCCCAGGCTTCACCCCTCCAAAAGGGTGACTTCTATTTTTAAACAGCAGCAACAGCAAAATGGGGGAGGGGGGGAGAGAGAGAAGCATTTTCAAGTTTGGAGTGGATGGGGAAGAGAATGGTGTTTGCTTACTGTGTGCATATTTTCCTAATCAGTAAAACTCTTCAGAAACTGATACATTAGAAAAAACAAGGCAGGCCGTATGGAAGCACACCTTTGATTGGCTTGCTTTCGCATGAAGGCATTGTAAATTGTCAATCATTAAGTCTGTCACCTTGGGTTGTACATTTCTGAGATTAAAAGATAAGCTTGGAGTAGATGAATAATTATATCATAAAGATTTCTTTTAGCTTCTGTTTGCTTTGGGTTGTGCAGAATGGGTGAACTGTTCTTTTCTAGGTGTTATGAAATACTACTGTTACTTTTCATGTCCTAATCATTGTTCTGAATTTATTTTTGGAGATGCCCCCATTTTATGCATGCGTTTTTTGCAAAATTCTTCTTCCTAAACATGGAAGTAAATAAGTCCCATGTTTAGAAAGAAGAATCTTGCAAAAATGCAGTAGTAACTACTAAAACGTGTAGCTTTCAGGCAGAATTCAGTCAAAGTTAAGCACTTTTATGCCCAACAGACTTCAGTGAAAAACAGTTAAGTACAAATCTCCTGTGCTCCTATAGCCATTGAGCTGATCTGAGGAAGACCCTTCACTTTCATATCATTGAATTTCAGTTTATGCTTAACTTGATATCCTCTTACTCTGACTCTGTTTAGACTTCACATTAACCAATGGTTTGAGCTTACAAAAATGCAAGCAACACATGGTTTGGGGCTCTTTGTCTGCTCTTATTTTCTTCCCTAGCATACTTGTTTTTTGGAGTAGAGACTTTCTGAGGTGACGCAATGGCCATAGCCATGGTATGTCAATTGGGACATGTCAAATCATATTTAGCACAGTAATTTGCTAACAAATTCGATTCTTTGTTTCTGATTGTTGACATGATGCAGACCATGGTTTGTCAATTTGACTGTCATGCCAAACAATAGTTAAGCTTCTTTAACCATGGTTTTGTGTGATCTTTGAATTGAGAGCAACAGCCCAATCCAGTGCTGCCTCGGTGCTAGTGCTGCAGATCTGTCACTGGTATTGGGTGTTGCAAACATGCCGTAAGGTTGCACCGCCTCTGATGTAAATGGCACTGCCAGGCAAGCCTGTTCTCTCTCTCTCCTCCCTCTCCCCCGTTGGTGCCACAGTCAGAGACCCATCCACTAGAGGTGAGCAGGTAAGCGCCGAGAAGGTAGGTAAACGCTTTTCAAGAATGCGGTTATTTATAGTTGGTTCTTTTCCCCACCCCCGTTTTAAACTGCTTTTCCACCAGAGGGCCTTCAAAATAGTTTACAGTTGTAAGAATATAACAAAAATGGCACAACTGGGGAGTAATAGTAGAAAACAAAGCAGCTAAAATCAATATGGGTCAGCACCACAAGCAGTGAGAACAGTTAGACTTTATGATGGAAGTCTGGCAGAATACAAACATCACCCAGCATCCAGCTCTGTGTCCGTCCTAAGGGAGAAGTGGTGGTAAACTTTGTGGTATAGGTATTGGGGTCTTGACACCCCAATAGCCACAATCTAAGATTGAACAACAACAAAACCTTGTAAATGTCTTTATTGGTGTTTTCTTCTCTTGTCACTTACTTCTATTTTGAAATGTTTATTATGTGAGATATTTAAATGAGGTAAGTTTCTTTTGGGGGGAGGGACTCAGGGAATTGATGTAATAGTTTAAAACAAATACAGGAATCCCCCCTGTATCTGCAGGGGATTACCCCCCCCCCCGGAAGATATGGAAACCAGATAATAAGGAACCCTAAAAAGATTCAAAAATTCCCACATCACACACATGACTTATCTGTTGGTGTTCCTCGGTCTTGATGTACTGACTGCAAAATGTAAGCAGGAAATAATCTCAGGCATTCACAGGAAGTGAGGCAGAGGGCTGAAAATAATGTGCAACTGTGCTCTTTGAGTTCTATGACAAACATAATTATAAATTATAATTTGCACGAGGTAGGTGTGATGGGAAAATTTTTGAGCAGTACGTATGGGGGATGCCTCTATGAAAAAAATGAAATGTATGATAAAAATACACCAAATTAGTATGGAAAGTTTATTAGAGTGCAATCCTATGCATGTTCCACTTTCAATGCCTATGCCTCCTGGGCAGTTCATCTAATGAGTCCCTTGGGCGACATGATCCTCTCCTCTAATCTGGTCCCTTCCTCTCCTTATCTATCCATCATTCTGGACCTCTTTCCTCCATTGTCCTTCCATCTGGGGCAGGGCAGACTGATGCTTATGCCCCTAGCCAAATTTCTTTGCTGCTTCATAGGATACTTCTTTTCAACTCAGTTCTTTTGAAAAAAGTTTCAGAAGTAGTACCTGTTTCTGCTGAAGATATTACTGATTCTACTGCAGGAAAAATCCTAGCACTACTTTTACCCCCTCCCCCCATCAACTATACTCCTGAGACCATTCCATAGCAACAAAGGTCTTGCACTTGAATGACGCCAAACGTCTAAGTAAGAAAAGTTCCTAGGAAGGAAGATATCTAATGAAAATCGTTCATCTTAAAGTCACCACAACAGGGGGAATTGCATAGGAGGGATCAGTTTAGGGTTTGCAACATCACTATTTTTTATCCTACATTTCTTAGAGTAGGGCTGTCAAACTCATTTCATCCTGGGGGCCACATTGGATTCAGGGCACCTACTGAGGGCTCAACTCCAAATGTGGTACCCGGAAGTGACCTGAACACAGGAAGTGATGTCACTTGTGACATCACTTCCTGTTTTTTAAAAAGCTGAGGCTTCTCCCTCGCTCTGCTACCTCACCCCACCCCGATCCCGTTCTGCCACCAAGCATCCTCTGTCTCACCCCACCCCAGACCCCATTCTGCCACCAAGCATCACCTGCCTGCCAGCCAGCCAGTCACCCCCATCCCCCACCCCCACTCTACCTCAAAGCATCCCCTGCCTGCCAGCCAGCCAATCACCCCCAGCCCCCCACCCTCACTCTACCCGAAAGCATCCCCTGCCTGCCAGCCAGCCAAACCAAGACGCCATGCGCAGCTGCTCCAGCCCTTGGAACTCTCTCCTGCCGCAGAGCTGTGCTTGCGATTGGAGCGAGTGGGGATGGGGCAGCCCCAAACTCCCCCAAAGCCCGGGGGGCTGTCCAGTATGGCTCTGTGGGCCGGATCCGGCCTGCGGGCCTTATCTTTGGCACCCCTGTCTTAGAGCATGGTTCAAATGCACACTTCCCCATTTTAAGATGGTGAGCGGTGATGTCATCAAGACACTTTTTGTTTTAGCTCTTTGGCTTTCCAACTCTAGAAAGTTAGTTAGGATTGGGCTATTAGTAATGTTTGTGAGATGAAAGTGCAAACATTCAACCTAGGTAACTGGAAGAAAGTACTAAATTCAAATCAGCCCGAGATGCTCCTGTAGCTGTACTCATCCTCATATGCCTTGATCTTATTTAGGTAGTCTTGAGGGTTGCCATGTTAGTTTTGAACAATTCTGTTAATCTAATTTTATTTCTGGATTTCATTGAAAGCATGAAGTTGTTGCTATAAACTCTTGACTAATCTCTAGCCTTTAAAAAAAAATGAATTGTTATAGCTAGAAACCAAATTAGTTTTGTGTGTGTGTGTGTGTGTGTGTATGTGTGTGTTTTAAATGACATTTCTGTAACCATAAATGCCTCTCCCTTTTCTGTTGGCAGATTTGGTCACTTGTAGTTAATTAAGATTTCAGACATGGAGTTGCCAATCAAGATAGTAAATGTTCTTCTCTCTTCTGTTTTCACAAGCAGGCACCAAGAGATTCAGCACAGTGCCTGGTAGCTGGGATGTGATATCTCTCTTTAGTTTATAGCCTGGTACAATGATGCCTTTGCCCCATGTGGCAAATGGTGTAAGCTATTGTAAAACTGTTTGTCTATGTGATTAAGACATTGCAGCAGTGTGCAGCACCATCCAATTACTTTTTTTAATTTAATTATGTTAGGAAAAAAGAGAATAGCATAATAGAAAGTCTTGTCATAGGGAATATGTAAAATGTAAATTGAAGAGCCATGAAAATTTCATGCATTGGCAGTCTGATTTGTTCTTATTTTCAACTTGTTATGAACAGTGAGTTTCTTAAATGCAATAAAACAAGACATAGCAGCGTTTAGTAATTACTTAGTAATACATCAAAATAATTATATACAGTGTGTGTTTGTAGCCACTCTGTGAAACCAGAATACTTCAGGGCCCATATCAATTTTGTCTTTTAGACAGTGTAAATAAAGCTGAATCTTCAACTTTCAAATTAAAACTGATAACCTTGGGCAATCAGGGCTTTTATATAAAAAGGGGGGGACTTTGGCTTGCCTTGGAACAGGTTGTGTCTCTGGAATGCTTCTGGGACTAAAGAGATCAATTAAGTGTGTATAAACAAACAGTTGGAAAAAAGCTACTAAAACAACAGAGGAGAAAGCTCTCTATTGGGCTCCAGGGGCCTGAGGGAGAGAAGTTTCATTAACTGGATCTGAAGTCCTATGGCCCTCTATAAACAGGCATTAATTAAAGAATGTAAAAAATAAAGTTTCAGACCTTGCAATATGTTAATGATCATATGATTCAGGGCCTGGGAAGGAGAGAAGCAGCAGAGGTCATAAAATAAGCATGAAGCATTTAATATGAGTGCTTGGCAGGGATTTCTGCAAATTAGTTGGTTATTTGCTGGTCCAAAGCAAATTAAGGTGATTTTGCTTCACTTGCTAATTTTTTATGTGCATGCTTGGCAAAATGTTTTTCACAAATGGATGAAGGTTATTGTTAATTGCATAATGAGAAATATTAACATATTTAAATAAGCCAGCATATTCTGTCATAGGATGCTAACATAGGTTTTATTTGATGTGCCTGCTTCAATAAACATCCCTTTTGCTGCCTGACAAAGATTATTTTGAGTGAATTTTGTCCCCCTAAAAGGAACTTAGGCTGTATTAATCTGTTTGGTAATTGAATATGCCTGCTTTGGAACCAACATTTTAATAATTTTGCACACTTTACATAAAATATTTGTGTTGCTCTCTTCATTTGGAAATACAGTCAAAGGGATTCTTATATGTATTAAGCCAGGGGTACTCAATAAGTCGATCCCGATCTACCAGTCGATCGCCAGGCAAAATGAGTAGATCGCAGGCTTCTCTCCCGTCCACGCATTCTTGGGAGTGAAGCATCCCTGAGAGTGAAGCATCCCTGGGAGTGAGCCCCGCCCTGGAAGTGAAGCATTCCTGTGAATGAGTAGTCCTGGAGTGAGTAGTCTACTGGGGCTGACTCGTGAGTAGTTCTGGAGAGGAGCTGCTGGCAGGCTTCTCTCCCATCCACGCATCTCTGGGAGTGAGCCCCGTTGTCTCTCCTGGGGATGACTTACCTTTCCCCTGTTTTTGCACTGGTATGTATGGAGATCTGCACCCCACCAACTTCCATCTGTTGGTTCTGCATGCAAGGGGTTTTGCACTGGTCTGGCTGTGATGCCTATACAGAGATCTTCCCTCCCCCACACCTTTCCCTTGTTTTTGCACTGGTCTGTATAGAGATCTGCTCCCCCCCCCCACTTGTATTGGAATCGAGGAAGATCTGGTGGGGAGGTAGATGTGGTGTCAGCAGTGGCCCCTTTAAGGGTAAGGCCTGGGCATCCAGCAGAGTGTGCTGCACAGCTGCAGCCACATGAAGGCAATAGGAGCACCTGAGATATAAGATATAAGAGCACCTGAGGCAGGAAGGGCTCCACTTATTTATGTGAGTCAGCCTTTTCCTACATGAAGATCTTTAAGTCCAAGTACCTTTCCACCATGACTGATGAACATTTGGAAGTATGTTTGAAGCTAGCCTATAAAAGTGCTTGAAGCTAGCCTAGAAAAGAGGCGCCTGAGCGGGGACATGATTGAGACATACAAAATTATGCAGGGGATGGACAGAGTGGATAGAGAGATGCTCTTTACACTCTCACATAACACCAGAAGCAGGGGACATCCACTAAAATTGAGTGTTGGACGGGTTAGGACAGACAAAAGAAAATATTTCTTTACTCAGCGTGTGGTCGGTCTGTGGAACTCCTTGCCACAGGATGTGGTGCTGGCGTCTAGCCTAGACGCCTTTAAAAAGGGATTGGACAAATTTCTGGAGGAAAAATCCATTACGGGGTACAAGCCATGATGTGTATGCGCAACCTCCTGATTTTAGAAATGGGTTATGTCAGAATGCCAGATGCAAGGGAGGGCACCAGGATGCAGGTCTCTTGTTATTTGGTGTGCTCCCTGGGGCATTTGGTGGGCCGCTGTGAGATACAGGAAGCTGGACTAGATGGGCCTATGGCCTGATCCAGTGGGGCTGTTCTTATGTTCTTATGTAAGCTGGCTATCAGCAGCTACTGTAAAAAAACTCTGGTAGATCTCCAGGCCTTGCTGGGTTTCAAAGTAGCTCTCCAGCCAAAAAAGTGTGAGCACCCCTGTATTAAGCCAATGTTTCTCAAACTGTGGGTTGGGACCCAATAGGTGAGTCACAAGCCAATTTCAGGTGTGTCCCCATTCATTTCAATATTTTATTTTTAATTTATTAGACTTGATACTACCATGGTATGTGACTGCATTTGGGGAAATGTTACAGACCTGTACTTTTAACAAGCTACTATGTAAATTCTTTTAACAATGATAGTCAATGGGAGTCACTCCTGGGTAAGTGTGGGTAGGATTGCAGCCTAGGATTGTTAAAAATATTCCTGCTTGATGAAGTCACTTTCGATCGTGACATCACTTTCGGTGAGTCTTGACAGATTCTCATTTTTAAAAATGCATCTCGATGCTAAATGTGTGAGAACCACTGTATTAAGCTAAAATAGACTGCAATCATAACCACATTTTCCTGAGAGTAAGCCCCAATTGAACAAAATAGAACTTACTTCTGAGTAGACCTGGTTAGGATTGTGCCCATAGATTCCTTATTTGATAATAAGATTCTTAAGCATTTAACAGAAAAGCTATGTATATATGACTTTCTCTCTTTTCTAAGTTCTTTTTGGGGATGATGGAGAAGAGATTTCCACTGTGTAATGACAGAACCACATTTAACTCAACCATTGCTTGCTGTCATGTCTTTTTAAATATACTCCTGTATAGTGCCTCTCTACCAAAATGATAAAGTAACAGAAACTGTATAAGAAGGAATAGTAATTTGTACTGAAAACCTTAAATATGGATTGGGGTGTTCTAATATTCTGAAATATATTTCACAGCCAAATCCAACTTTTACCGCCAGTGCAGTCATGCCAGTGGAGCACATACTGCATCCAGAGGTGGGGAGGCGGTATGGAGGCCTCCTCAAGGTAAGGGAATGTTTGTTCCCTTGCCTCAGGGATGTATTGTGGCTGAGTCAGCCCTGAGAGGTTGGTTCTGATTGGGCTGTTACCAGCAGCTCAGGCCTCTGTTTTTATTCTTATTACTACAGTGGGGGGATGGGACTTTGTTTAGCTCTGCATTTCATTGGGCTGGGGCATTCTGGTGGCCTTGCATTCTCCTTTGCCTTGTCTTTGATAAGAGTTGAGGCATATTTGCCTACTCTTGAGTCAAATGGACATATGTTGCTCAATTTCACTTTCCATAGGGCTCAGTGCATTTTCCTTGTCAGCTTGGAGGGGGTGACTTCCTTCTCAAGAGTTTGTTAAGCTCCATGTTCATCAATCGGGACCATTGTAGTGGAGTTGCATTCCTCTAGGCCTGCCCTTCAAAGCAGACTAAGGTACGCTTGCCTATTCATGAGTAAATGTGCACATGCTGTTCCGTTGGGGTTTCCTTAGGGCTCAATACAGCTTTCTTGTTGGTTAACCAGCTTGTCAGTCTCACAACCTATCAAAAATGGCGTCACCACCTACAATTTGAACATCGCTGGAATATACCATACCTGCAGAACACCTTCGGATCCCTGGGATTGGTAAAATAGCAGGGTCATCCTCAAGTTAAAAGAAAGTAAAACGTATGGTCTCATTCAGTCATTAGTATCTCTGATATTTTAGTTCAGGGGTGGGCAAACATTTTGGCAGGAGGGCCACATAACCTCTCTAACACTGTGTCGGGGGCAGGGAAGCAAAAGAGTTAATGAAAGCATACAGACCAAGCCAGAAACACATGGAGATCACAATGGTGGGGTCGGTGGGTTTAAAATAATGCCCAGGGAAAAGCAGAAAACACATGGAGATTATGAAAGGCCTTGCTCTTAGTCAGTCTGGAGTTCGTGTCTGGCAGTCACGACTGGCAGTTGTGGGCCAGCATGGGCTCTAGCAGTCTCCGATGGGCCAGAGGCTCATCGGAGACTAGGAGCTCCCTGCCGGCAGAATTGAGGGACCCTGAGGGCCACAGATGGCTCCCAGGCCAAGGTTTACCCACCCCAGCTTTAGTTCATACTCCAACGAAATAAACCTGAAGTGTGCACAATTTCATTTACTCATATTCATCCCCCTTTGCACTTGCTTTATCTTTTTGTCTTCTCTTTGTTTCCTCCACTCTCAAAATATTGATAATAAGCTTTTCAACAGTCGTCTTTTTATTTGTACTCTGTAATGTACTATATATACTGATTGTCCTGCATAACCAAATTTCAAAAATGAAGGAACACTGTGGGGGAAAGTAGGGTGGTTTTGAGTTTTAGTGGACCTTAGATAAGGGGCATCAGACAGCCATAGTTCCCAGTCTGTATGAAGGTGTCTACTTTAAAAAAAGTATCAACTATCTAGTGATTTTTTATTCTTAAGTTTTGAATGTAACCCCTTTCCAAGTTATTCTGCTGTACGATAAAATCATGCTCTTTAGAATAAACTTATACTTTTCTCCCAGTATTCAAGTTGCCATATGAGTAAGACTGTGCGATAAAGTTCCAAGGTGATTGTAGTATTTTATAAAGGGGAGGTGCTGGAGTGAGAAGGTACTATTGACTTTGTCCTGTTACAGCAATTTTAGATGGACAAATTGCAGTTGAGGAAATTTCATGACTCGGTAAAATGAGCAATGATGACATCTGTGGATGCAGGTCTGTTCATATCTTTGCAGAGCCTTTAGGGAAATAAATATCTCGGAACATTCGGTGAAGTGAAGCTCACTCAATAAATCAACCTGACACAATAACACTTCTGGCACATGAGCTCTGTTTTCTCCTCAGCACCACCTACCCCTCTGTGTTCCTGTGCTACCAAATGGTGTCTCCCCATAGGCCTCTAAATCAAATCGGAGCACACAAATACAGTGAGAATTTATTGGGAATTGGTTTTGTTTGGCAAAAACATTACTTATTAGATGAACGGAGATGATAACACATTTTGACCCTTTAAGTACCAAACTGTTCAGATACCTTGATGTGAGTAAAGAAGGCTAAGCTCTCACTCACAGAAACGGCTTACTAAACTTTTGTGTACCTCTTCCACTTGCTGAGCACACAGTATGCACAGTGGGGCAGCCCAGACAAAATGTTGGTGCTCTGCAATTGGTGGTTTGCAAATTGGGAGCCCCACCTTAGGAATGTGTGTTCCCTCTGTCTTCCTCTCCTGTTTCTCCTGTCAGTCTTAGTTGTGGTTTAGCATAACTTATGTCCTAATAACAATAACACTTAGGGTGCAATCCTATCCTGCATTGGAACAGGCAAACCAAGAGGCTTGTGCTATATCCAGTGCAGGATAGGGGCCATAAGCGGCTCGGCCAGAGGCAAGGGGAAATATTTCCCCTTACCTCTGGGTAAGGGCCACTGGCGCCTATGGGTCTCCTCTGACTTGTGCCACCTCTTGAGGTCACATAAGTCTGAGGAGAGTGGAGCAGCGCCCAGGCTCGGCAGCTCCGTGAAGGGCTGCCGCCAGATCCTGCGACTCCCGCGCTAGCGTGGGAGGTACCTCGGGAGAAGGGGGTGTTCGTTCCCTTCCCCCAAGTAAGGGAAGCAACCCTGCAATGGGGCTACTCTCTTTAGCGCTGACCAAAAGGTTGGTGCTAAAGTAAAGGCGCTCATGTAGGGCGTGCAGCCCTTCATGAGCGCCCTGGATCCTGCAGAGCTCAGCTCCATGGATCTGCCTCTCCCCCTCCCCCAACATGCCTTCCGCCTCCCGTTCCACAGCCTGGCGGTCCAGGAGACTGCTGAGCCACGAAACCCGGGTGGTTGCCGTGCGCTAGCCCAGCTCCAGCTGGTGCTGGGCTAGCTCCAGCGGGGGCCCAGCGGTGAGCTCTGCAAATGTGCCTTATGGCACATTTGCGACTGTGGTCCGCGGCACGGAGCCGTGCCGTGGACCACAGGATTGGGGTCTGAAGCCGCTCTGTTCTCCTGGGATCCTGCATAACTATGAGATTCCAGCCCCGCCTCCCAGTTCCCGCCCACCTGCCTGCCCCCAGGGCAGCCAACCGCCCGCCCTCCCCCACCCAGGAATGCCTCCCTCCTGCCTCTTCCCCACTTTCCCACCTACAGCAGAGCTTTGCATTGGTGCAGCCATGCTGACGCAAGGCGCTTGGAGGAAGTCGGTGCGGAGGCTTTCTCTGAGGAGGAAGCCAGGCCGGCGCTTACAGAAGCACTGACCTGCGGAGGCTGATGGAAGCCTCCACACTGGATTCCTCCAAACACCTTGCGACCTTCCTGGGCTGGCGCAATGCACTTGCGCTGGCCCAAGTCAAGGGCTGGATTGCGGCCTATGTGGCATTCCATCTTTAACCTGAATTTGAAAGCTGGGTTGGAATGGGTTTCTGAAATCTGGTTGAGGGGGATCCTGGTTATCATTGGCAAGGATATTTAAGTTATTTTTATCCAGTTGCTTTTGATATAAAAGCCCCTGAGGGGACTTAAAAAATAAAATAATGTATAGTAAAATCACTGTCTCCCTCTGCCAGGTGGAAAAGCTGCAGGTAGACACAGTTCTAGGTATGGAGGAACCAGATGACAGTTGGTTTCAACCAGTCTGACAGAGAGGGCCTGGCTCTCTGTCCTCTCCCTTTGCTGCAGGGAGAGGATGAGTGTAACATACTAAAATATGACAAATGCCAGGAAGGGAATGGAGGGGAACTTTGTATCCCTGAGAGGAAGAGGATAACCAAGGGGGTGCATATTTTCAGGCTTTGCAAATTACACTTGACAGGGAGCCAGCCCAATTTGTAACTGTTATTGTGCTTAAAGCATGTTAATTGTAGGTGATGTTTAGGGAAATGTTGTCTTCTATCTGAAGCAAGGAACATACTGGAAAGGTTCCTCGCCATAGAAAAGTATAAATTTGTGTGAAAACTGCTCTTCGCAAATTCTGCAAATTCTTCTGTAAATACACTTCAACTGAAAGCGTATTACTTCTATCTGTTTCTTACTTGCAGTTTCTTTACCACTCCCCCAAAGGGGGTTTCCTGTGTGGTTACTCTTCTAGTTAAATACGGTCTGATCTTGTGGGCAACTGCTTTGTGCTGCCAATAAAGAACTGTTTTGAAATGTATTGATTCAGAGCAGAATCAGTTTGGAGGAGTGTGCCCAGCTAATCTTGGATAGTTGTAAGGCTAAAAAGAACATCCTTGATGCATTCTAGAGAAGAAATGGTCCTTCTTCAAAGCTAGGAGACATTCCATGTTGACAACCTAATGTAACCAATCAAGTTTTGGTCTAATGAACCTTGGCCAGTAACCCCTCTTGTAGTGATGAATCACTTGTGCCAAAGCAAAACTATCTATAAAATTACTGCAATGTTAAAGCTTCAACTAGGGGCTTCATTTGTTTTTTTTTCCCAGTTTAAAAAAAATCTGTTTCAAATCCTATTTGCTGCTTATCTCTGTTTGTTCAGTTGTTTTTAATATCACGTACTGAAAGAATTTCAATAGCTGTTTCACCATGAAGTCATTTGTTATCCTTCAGCGGGTATTTGCCTGCTGAATTGTAAAGCAGCCTCCACTATTTGCATCCTCCAGATGGAGCAGCATATAAACAGTCCCAGATATTTCTGGTAAGTATGAAAAAAATATCTTATTTGTCCTTTCTGTGAATAAATAAGAGAGTGTCAAATTTTATAGACTAATAAATTTGTATGCTGGGAGTGACATTGAATCTCTCATGGCCTGCAATGTCACAGACCCTGAGAGAGACAATTTTTTTTGTTTTGTTTTCAAATGTGTACTAAGTCAAATTGAGACTCAATAAAAAGCCAGGGAATTTGATTGCATTGTTTACGTCTGCCCAGTAGACTTATTCAGTTGTAGTTTGCCATGAGGAAATGCAATTTACATTTTTTCCCAGGCTTGCATAAGCAATCACATACATACATAGTCAAGAAAAAAAGAATTGAAGGAAGGGTTAAAAGCTTCTTTAATGAAATATTCATATGTCCTTTAGAAAACACAACAAATTGTAATACTTCTGAAATACTAAAAATGGCTTTTGCACTGTAAGTGAGTATCATGATCCATCAGAGAAGTTTTCCTGTGAAAGCCCCACTGGAATGGATGGGATTTGCATAAAAGCACAGTAGTGTTCTTGTACAGTTTTCTTCATTTTGGTGGGACATGCGCGGGAGAAATATCCCTATGAGTTGTGTCTATTGGGTTGTTTTTTTGGGGGGATTTTTCATGCAAAACTCATGTTATTTGATATTTTAATAGATTGAAGAGGGAGAAAAACCCTAGAACAACACACCAGGATTATTTAGCAGTGCTCATTTTCATTGCAGTATTAAACTCCTACAATATTGCTGCCTTATTGTCCTTTTATATTTGATCTCTCTTCCTCTTTTTCTCTGCTTCCTGGGATGTATTGAGAAGACAGACAAATTCTAAAATCTGAATGACAGAAATTTCTGAAGTTGAGTAAATCTCAAATTTTTTTTTAAGCATAAAATTTCCAAAGTGGTCCCCCAGCCTCTGAGTTCTCCAATGATATAGATGACTTTTTATCTCCTTCATTTTGATTTCTGCTTGGAAAGTGTTTATACATAACTTTTTTCAAAATAATGATAATTATGGGCAACTACATTTTAGCACATTTCAGCTGAGCTAAACTGATAGCTGAATTGGGCAGCTAACATTTGACTCAGAAGTAGTTACTGAGGCTGTCATGATCCAACCAACATTTGCTTGGAATTTCCATCTCCTATCATGATATCTGAACCTGATAAAGCTGAGTAGAGCATCTACCATTCATACTCCCATCCAACTTATGTCTTCCTCGAACTGTGTCATGTGAAGCTGCTATATCAATTCTGGTAGCCAAAAGGCAAAATTCATGGTAAGTGCAAAAATAAGATCACTTGAAAGCATTTACTTAGTTTTTATACCCCAGAAAAAGCACAAATAAACTGCTTCTTTTGAGAATAATCACATCTGTCACACTGCCCCATCCCTCCATTAAATGGCACCAGTGAGTGTTTACCTTAGTGATTTCAATCTTTTTCATCTCACGGCACACTGACAAAGCATTAAAATTGCCAGGGCACAGCATCAGTTTTTTGATAGTTGACAAGGCACAACCATACTGCTTACATTCCCTAAATGACCCTCCCCCAAACTCCTGTGGCACACCTGTAGACCATTCGTGGCTGCCAATATGCCATGCAAGGCACAGTGATTGAAAATGGCTGACTTACCTGTTTCCTCCAAGCAACACCAGAATACATACCCACTTTCTTCTCTGCTCTGTGACCATGAAACATTCTAAATGAGACATCAATAAATATCTAATATGTATTTTTTGAGTAATGATTAAAGAGAAATGAGGTGCAGTGACAATATCTAGCACTGAATTGATCCTGAAAATATTGTCTACTGAGTGAAGTTTAAACTGACTGAAATGAAATATTGAGACAGAAATATTTGAAATCAATATTATGAAGCATCCTAAAATAGTAGTCTCGTGCAACACAGCAACAAAGGGACTCAATAATATAAATTAAAATATAGAATATAAGCATCTGTTTTGTATTATCCGACTACTGTTTTTACAACATGTTACATTATTTTTTATCTGTTTTAAACTATGTTTTTAATGTGTTTTAACCTTGTTTTGTAAGCCACCTTGAATCCCTTCAGGGAGAAAGGCGGGATAAAAATAATGTATAATAATAATAATTATTATTATTATTATCATAAGAACATAACATAAGAACAGCTCCACTGGATCAGGCCATAGGCCCATCTAGTCCAGCTTCCTGTATCTCCCAGCGGCCCACCAAATGCCCCAGGGAGCACACCAGATAACAAGAGACCTCATCCTGGTGCTCTCCCCTACATCTGGCATTCTGACTTAACCCATTCCTAAAATCAGGAGGTTGCGCATACACATCATGGCTTGTACCCCATAATGGATTTTTCCTCCAGAAACTCGTCCAATCCCCTTTTAAAGGCGTCTAGGCTAGACGCCAGCACCACATCCTGTGGCAAGGAGTTCCACAGACCGACCACGCGCTGAGTAAAGAAATATTTTCTTTTGTCTGTCCTAACCCGCCCAACACTCAATTTTAGTGGATGTCCCCTGGTTCTGGTATTATGTGAGAGTGTAAAGAGCATCTCCCTATCCACTCTGTCCATCCCCTGCATAATTTTGTATGTCTCAATCATGTCCCCCCTCAGGCGTCTCTTTTCTAGGCTGTAGAGGCCCAAACGCCGTAGCCTTTCCTCATAAGGAAGGTGCCCCAGCCCCGTAATCATCTTAGTTGCTCTCTTTTGCACCTTTTCCATTTCCACTATGTCTTTTTTGAGATGCGGCGACCAGAACTGGACACAATACTCCAGGTGTGGCCTTACCATAGATTTGTACAACGGCATTATAATACTAACCGTTTTGTTCTCAATACCCTTCCTAATGATCCCAAGCATAGAATTGGCCTTCTTCACTGCCACCGCACATTGGGTCGACACTTTCATCGACCTGTCCACCACCACCCCAAGATCTCTCTCCTGATCTGTCACAGACAGCTCAGAACCCATCAGCCTAAATCTAAAGTTTTGATTTTTTGCCCCAATGTGCATGACTTTACTCTTACTGACACTGAAGCGCATCTGCCATTTTGCTGCCCATTCTGCCAGTCTGGAGAGATCCTTCTGGAGCTCCTCACAATCACTTCTGGTCTTTACCACTCGGAAAAGTTTGGTGTCGTCTGCAAACTTAGCCACTTCACTGCTCAACCCTGTCTCCAGGTCATTTATGAAGAGGTTGAAAAGCACCGGTCCCAGGACAGATCCTTGGGGCACACCGCTTTTCACCTCTCTCCATTGTGAAAATTGCCCATTGACACCCACTCTCTGCTTCCTGGCCTCCAACCAGTGCTCAGTCCACGAGAGGACCTGTCCTCTAATTCCCTGACTGTGGAGTATTTTCAGTAGCCTTTGGTGAGGGACCGTGTCAAACGCCTTCTGAAAGTCCAGATATATAATGTCCACGGGTTCTCCCGCATCCACATGCCTGTTGACCTTTTCAAAGAATTCTATAAGGTTTGTGAGGCAAGACTTACCCTTACAGAAGCCATGCTGACTCTCCCTCAGCAAGGCCTGTTCGTCTATGTGTTTTGAGATCCTATCTTTGATGAGGCATTCCACCATCTTACCCGGTATGGATGTTAGGCTGACCGGCCTATAGTTTCCCGGGTCCCCCTCTTTCCCTTTTTAAAAATAGGCGTGACATTTGCTATCCTCCAATCTTCTGGCACTGTGGCCGTTTTGAGGGACAAGTTGCATACCTTAGTCAAGAGATCTGCAACTTCATTCTTCAATTCCTTAATAACCCTTGGGTGTATGCCATCAGGGCCCGGTGACTTATTGATCTTTAATTTATCAATGAGGTCTGAAACATCTTCTCTTTTAACCTCTATCTGACTTAACTCCTCGGTTAGGAGGGGCCGTTCGGGCAGCGGTATCTGCCCGAGGTCTTCTGCCGTGAAGACAGATGCAAAGAACTCATTTAATTTCTCTGCCATCTCTAAGTCTCCTTTTATCTCCCCTTTCCCTCCCTCACCATCCAGAGGGCCAACTGCTTCTCTGGCGGGTTTCCTGCTTCTAACATATTTGAAGAAGCTTTTATTATTCCCCTTAATGTTGCTGGCCATGCGTTCCTCATAGTCTCGCTTGGCCTTCCCTATCACCTTCTTACATTTCTTTTGCCACAGTTTATGTTCCTTTTTATTCTCTTCATTAGGGCAAGACTTCCATTTACGGAAGGAAGCTTCCTTGCCCTTCACAGCCTCTCTAACTTGGCTGGTAAGCCATGCGGGCACTCTCCTGGATTTAGTGGAACCCTTCTTTCTTTGCGGTATACACCTCTGCTGGGCCTCTATTACTGTTGTTTTAAGCAGCCTCCATGCACTCTGGGGAGATTGGACTCTTTTTACCCTCCCTTTCAACCTCCTTCTAACCAGCCTCCTCATTTGAGGGAAGTCCGCCCGTCGGAAGTCAAGGGTTTTTGTTAGAGATTTGCCTGGTATTCTTCCCCCAACGTGCACGTCAAAACGGATCGCAGCATGATCACTGTTCCCCAATGGCTCAGTAACGTTTACATCTCTAACCAGGTCCTGCGTACCGCACAAAATTAAATCCAGAGTCACCTGTCCTCTGGTGGGCTCCGTGACTAGCTGATCTAAGCCACAGTCATTTAGCACGTCAAGAAATCCGGTTTCCTTATCGTGACCAGAACACAAATTGACCCAGTCAATATGAGGATAATTGAAGTCCCCCATGATTACAACCCTGTCCTTCCTTGTCACCTCCCTGATCTGTTTCCTCATTTCAAGGTCCCCATCAGATTTCTGGTCTGGAGGACGATAGCACGCCCCCAGTATTACATTGCTGCACAAGCCTGGTAATTTAACCCACAGAGATTCTACGGTGGAGTCGGACCCACCTTCAATCTCTACTTTGCTGGATTCTATCCCTTCCTTAACATAAAGGGCCACCCCACCTCCAACACGCCCCTGCCTGTCCCTCCTGTAGAGTTTATAGCCCGGGATTGCGGTATCCCACTGATTCTCCGCATTCCACCAGGTTTCCGTTATGCCCACTATGTCAATATTTTCCCTTGTCACCAGACATTCCAGTTCTCCCACCTTTGCTCGTAGACTTCGGGCATTCGCATAAAAGCATTTATACACAGAATGCCCCAGGATGGGCTGCTTATTCGCTCCTTTGTCCCCGCATCCTCTCATTGTGCCAAACCGTCTATCACATCCCATCACCCTACCTTTCCCAATTTCTTCTCCTACCCTGCCTTTGTCTTGTTGTTCTCTAACCTCCCCATCCTCATCCCATAGGAATGAGGAGTCCCGAACCGGATGCCCCTCGGCTCCTGTCGGCCTTCCCCCAGGGATCAGTTTAAAAGCTGCTCTGCCACCTTTTTAATGTTATGTGCCAGGAGTCTGGTTCCATTCTGGTTCAAATGGAGCCCGTCCCTCTTGTACAGGCCCCGCTTGTCCCAAAACGTTCCCCAGTGCCTAACAAATCTGAACCCCTCCTCCCTACACCACCGTCTCATCCACGCATTGAGACCCCTGATCTCCGCCTGCCTAGCTGGCCCTGCGCGTGGAACAGGTAGCACTTCAGAGAACGCTACCTTTGAGGTCCTGGCTTTCAGCTTCCTGCCTAAAAGCCTAAATTTGGCCTCCAGGACCTCCCAGCTACACTTGCCCACGTCGTTGGTGCCGACATGCACCACAGCTGCTACCTCTCCCCCAGCACTGTCTACTAGCCTGTCTAGACGAGAAGTGATGTCCGCAACCTTCGCACCAGGCAGGCAAGTCACCATGCGGTCCTCACATCCGTCGCAAACCCCCCCTCTATGTTTCTAATAATCGAATCCCCCAATACAAGAAGCCCCCGACCCCCCTCCCGCCGAGGAGTATCCCGAGTGCGCTCGGATACGGGCCCATCCCCTGGAGAAGAGATCCCCCCTAGGGGATTGTTTCCCTCCTCTCCAGGATGGCGTCCTCCAGTCCCGAGAGTTCCCACCCAGGCAGCCGAGGAGCTGCACGCCTGAGGTTGGGACGAAGCCTGATTGTCCCCGGAAGTCTCCCCACGGTCCTCCTCTGGCTGCCTGCGCTTCTCCAGGTCGGCCACCAAGGCTTCAAGGGAGCGGACGCGTTCCCTGAGAGCCTGGAGCTCCTTGCATCGAGGACACACCCATGACTTATGCCCCAGAGGCATATAATCATACATGTGGCACTCGATCAATTGTTGATTTGTCATCTAAGACAGTTGACATTTTTCTGATCTCAGCTGCCAGCTGTATATGACTTGTCCACATACATTTTCTTTTGGCCATTTATGTACTTTGCCCAAATTGTTTGTTTGTGAAGTAGTTATGCTTATGTTATGCACTTAATAAGCATAATTTTTGCTTTTTCTTGACTTTATGAGGAAGGAAAAGCAGACTTTTAGTACTGAAAACTGCAGAACTAGAGGTTGCTAATTTCTGTTAGGAGCCAATCTCTTTAGTGTGAAAGACGTGTGGTTGTTTTCATCTCTCAAATACTGGCAGGAAAGGGGCATGTTCTGGTCAGAATTAAAGACTTAAATGTTATCTTGGTTGTAGCCATAATAACAGTGTACAAATAATATAAGGAAAAGAGGGGAAAAGGATAAAAGCGCTCTGTTATAAATATTGTTCATATTGTTAGCTATTGCAGGGATAACATTGCATTTACTTACTTTTAGCAGATAATTTCACAAAATAGACCATGTATTGCACAGTAGACAAATTCTGAGTTTGACACAGAAGTAGTAGTTTCAAAATGATCAGCGAGTACTGAAGCTTATTTAGGATTGGAAACAACCACTTCTGTGTGTTGTTGCTATTCTGCTACTTGGGCAATAGGGAAGATTCTTAGCATCTTTACATTTGCTTTTAAATGCAAGGTGCCTTAAAGAGAGTTAACATTATCCTTAAATTACTCACGATGAAATCGATAGGACTTAAAAGCACTTAACTTTGACTGGATTATCTATATGGTTTCTAGAGAAGCATCATACAGCAATTTAACTTATGAGATTTCTGTGAGAGCTATTCTTGTTTATAGTTGCAGCATTAAACTCAATTGTGGTACATAATCCATAGGTCAGTGGTTCCCAAACTGTGAGCTGTAGCTCCCTGGGGAGCCATGGAATCCAGCCAGGGAGCCATACAATCCTTACGAAAAGCCCGCCACCCTATACAATGTATAGGATTGTAGCCTTAATGGGGAGCCACAGCCATTTGCCCAATAGGTCAGAGGAGCCACCAATCAAAAAAGTTTGGGAACCACTGCCATAGGTGTTTGCTTGATGATCCAGTCATGCATTGGGTCCTTTAAACATAAATGTTTCTTTTCCCTAAAGTATAAGCTGTAATTTTTGCTCTCAGAAACCGTGTATTTAACCTTTGTGTCGGTATCTCCCTTTTCCCCCCTTCAGTTGCCTTCTCAAAAACTCACAATTTTTATGAAGCATTTGGGTTCACCCTCTTAAACCTTATACTAACTTCAGTAAAGACGATATGTGTGTTTGAATTTTTCTTGCATCTGTTAGCCTCCTTTTCTTTCCTGACTTACTTAAACAGCCAATTTATATTGAAAGCAACTTGATTCAGGGACTTGACTACTGTGTAAAAGCAATGTACATTTATATCACTTTATAATCATCCTGCACTTTTTTGAGGTTTGTTGCACCGTATCTGAATTCTAAATGATTATATTGGGGCAAAATACATATTTTAAATTCTTTTGGGAGAACTTGGGCCTGCCAAAGCATGTGTCTCAGTTCTAATGGAAATGCTTCCTGATTCCCTCTTCCTCTGCTTTGTATCTAGAATCATATTAAATATCGGTTGTAATTCCATAACAGAATGGTGAAGTATTGAAGAATTTTTTTAAACTATTGTCTTGATATAAAAGGTGGGAGTGTTACTTTTTGTAAAGAGGGTTCTGCCTTATCTAAGTGATTGCTATCCTTGAGACAACTAAAAGTGACTTGGGACAAAATAGCAGAATGCTATTTCAAGTTGATAGTAGGAGAGAATTTTTTCCTCCTGTATCCATGTACATATGGTTGTGGGTTTCTATATTATCTGATACATGAGCATATAAATCTTACTTGCATGTCACTGACTTAGGATGAACATACTTATGCTAGTTGTACTTAATGATCCCCATTTTATGTTTCTGAAAATGTCATCAGTGACCTCAATCACTTATAAGCCTTCTTTATCTCTTTTGAATATTAGTACACTGAATTTTTCCCTTTTGTTTGCTGTCTTTCCATTATTTACTTTGATCCTCTGTGAGAAAATCTGAAATTGTGTTGTCCTAAATGGTAGCATTTCCCAAAAAAGATTTGAAGCCTTACCCTTCATGTAGGAGAAAAAGGCTCTTGTGTGAAGATGCAGGTTTTGTTTAGTTCTATGTCCCTGGTGGGAGGCTTAATTGCATTTTCTTCTCTCTCACAGTGGCTGGCTGCAGAGTGCCTGCCTTCCCTGCTGATGCTGGAGTTTTCAAGCTCTATTACACTATGGTGAATAAAATTCCTTAGTTCAAGTTAGTCAGATTCTTTTTTAAAGAGAGTTTTAAGTATTGTCAATATGCCAGTCATATTAAATGCAATGAACGATGGGCTATTTTAACTCCCCCTTATTTTCTTGAATGTTTCTACTAGTTTTATAACTTATCCAGTATAAATTGCATCTTAGGATCCTAAATTCCATGTATTAGACAATTCCTTTGGGCTAATAAATGTAATGCTAAACAGAACATTAACTACTAAACAGAAAGCTATATTAACAGTTACAAAGGATTAATCTATAGTTGGTCTCACATTACTGTATGCTTTGTTGGTTGCATTTCATCTTTCACAACAAAAAACTCCTGAGTCTAAATGATTGGTTTTAACAAAATTTCTCATATGCATTAGGCACCTCAAAGATATTTAATATTAAAGGTATCCTATCAAATATTTCCTGACTTGTGACAGTAGTACAGGTGGCTACTGTTTATATAATACCATGGAATTATATTATTCTGAATTTTAAGACCACAGCTTAGCACCTGAATCCTCACATTTCCAAACTTCTGGTATAGTATTTGGTCTTTTATACAAGAAATCCTGTTTTAAATGGGGTGAATTAATTTCCTTGGCAATTTGCTATTTTTCAGTCCATGGCCTGGTAGTAATTTGTATGCATAATTTATACCACAGTTGCTGCCCGAGAGCAGGATCAGGTTTAAAGTCAGTAACTCTTGTGCAAAGATATAACAAGTGTCCTTGCTCTGGAACCAGAAAGGACCTGAAAGTGATTACTGCATTATGTTACGCATCAAACTGTAAAGATATGAACGTTGGGTCAAGGAGCAGCCGGGTCAGCTCCAGCCTCTGTATGATGCATCCTAAACCCCATAGGTTGTGTCCAAAGAAGCGTGAACAGAAGGAAGAAAATCATGTTCCAGAAAATCATGGAACAGGATTTTCCTGCCTCTACCCTCCACTGCAGGTCTCTACATCCCTTGTAAAGCTGCTCATGAGGCAAGGTGATGTCATGTGACATGGGCAGCTTGAGAAGAGGGAAATTTGCCCAAATTGGATGGAGCCACTTTGCAAACAAGCAGAGTACAAGGTGCTGCTGCTAGTTTGGGCTGTTTTTCTATACTTCCTATGGTCCCCTCTTGAGATATAAAATGTTCAGAAGCCACAGGGAAAAAAGGAATTTTTGAAAGCAGTGAAATATATGCAATAATTACTTTCATATTAAGACTAACACTTTAGCAGCATAACACGCATAATTTATAACATGTTCCCAGCCCCCCCATGGATACCTCACCCCCGAAAACCATGGATAACAAAATCCGTGGTTTTTGGGGCCCATCTGAGCTCAGAAGGCAACCTGAGCCTTGCTCTAGTCGCATCCTGAGCTGTTCTAAGGCCCATGAAAGGTGCACATGGCCTTTATGGGCCTCAGACTGGCCTCTAGAGATCCTAGAAGGGTACTGCCAGTTTTTGGCTGAAAACCAGAAGTGCCCTTTTAGGACCTCTGGATGCCATTCTGAGACCCATAAAGGCTGTGCTCAGCCTCTGCGAGCCTCAGAAGAGGTTACTGCCAGATACTGGCAATTACAATGCGGGTCCAGGGGATACTGGCAATTTCCGGGTCCAGGTAATTTCAAACTATGCATGTAGAAAACAGGATTTTATAAAGGTTGAGCCTACTTATCTGCGAATTGTATACAGTGACATTGCTAGGGGGGTGCAGGGGATGCGGACAGTACCGAGTGACGCACACGGGGGGGTGACACGCACTGGGGGGTGAAACGCTAAAATCGTGGTAGTTAGGAGTAATACCATCATGTTGTATACTGTTGGATGTGGAATTTTGAGAGGAATGCAATGCAAAAAACCAGAGTGAAATATCTCCTTCCTATCAAAAGTTATGACCAAAAAACCGGAGAACAAAAAATGCATGGATTCCTGTGGAACGTGAAAGTGAGCCGTATCGTGTGTTTACTTGTGAGTAGGTGAATGTGCCTTAGACTGTTGGAAAAAGCAGGCTGAGAGGAATCCAAAAATACCAGAATGGTCCTGATCCTAAGAATGCAGCCCCCAAAAACACCTGAGAAGGAAGTCCCTCCCTCCAAGCAGATGAATGTATTGAGCCCTATGGAAAGCGAAACTAAACCTCACGTTTAGTTTACTCATGAGTAAGCAAATGTGCTTTGGCTGATGTGGAAGATCAGGTGAAGGAGAATGCAAGGCTACCAGAATGGTCCTGATCCTATGCACCTGGAGCTCAACAAGTGCTCCTGAAGGCAGCTCCCCCCCCCCCCCCACTAAAAAGGATCAAAACAGAGGCTGCAGTTGATAAGGTGAACATTTTGGAGAATTGGAAAACCAGGTGGATCCTGACAGTGATCTGGTTTAAACAGAAGTTCTTAAATTGAACTGGGCACTGGGTAGGGCTGAAAACCTGACTGGTTTTGGAGTGGGGGGGGTGTTATTGCAGGCGGGCTACAGAGGAAATTCACTTGGTGGAACAGGGCTGGCTTCTGCTTATTTAATTATTTGTTTTACTTGAATTATTTATACTTATTTATTTTAATTTGCCTGATGATGTCACTTCCACCATGACATCACTTCTGGTGGGTCTTGGACAGATTGTCATTCTAAAAAGTGGGTTCCAGTGCTAAAAGTTTGAGAACTGCTGCAATAAGGTGTTAGTAAGTTGACATCCTGGGGGTGTGTGTGTGTGACACCACTAGTGACCAAAATCACTAAAATCGTAATTTGGAAGAATAATATAATCGTGTTATCAGTTAATGAGTAATTTCATGCAGAATGTGTACTATCTTTGTTCTATCAAAAGGTACAGCCAAAAAACCAGTGGGATCTGAGCGATGGTACATCACCACACCCACCACCTGTGGTATTCCCCCTCACACTGCATGGGGGGTGACGCGCTGGCATCCCGCACCGGGTGACACGAACCCTAGTGATGCCACTGATTGTATATCTGCTGATCTGGCTGAGTTCAATGAGCAGTGGCGTAGCTAGGGGGATGCGGGGGGTGCGGGCCACACCGGGTGACGCGTCAGGGGGGTGATGTGCCCTGGGGGAGTGACGTGCTAAAATCACAGCTTTAGGAGCTACCGTGTAATGCCATACACCGTTGGATGTGGAATGTCCAGTGGAGTGCAATGCAAAAAACCAAATTGAAATAGCTGCTTTCCTTCAAAAGTTATGGCCAAAAAACCAGAAAGAAAAAATGAATGGATCCCTATTGAAAGTGAAAGTGAGCCGTATCATGCGTTTATGCATGAGTAGGCGTACTTGCCATAGTCCATTGGAAAGGGCAGGCTGAGAGCAATCCAACGACACCAGAATGGTCCCGATCCAATGAATGCAGCCCCAAAAAAACCCGAGAAGAAGGTCCCATCCCAGACTACAGAGCAAGCTCCATTGACCACTATGGGACTTACTTCAGAGTAGATATGCATAGGCTTGAGCTCACAGGCTGCAATTCTACCCATACTTTCCTGAGAGTAAGCCCCATTGACCACTATGGGACTTACTTCAGCATAGACATGCATAGGATTGGGCTCACAGGCTGCAATCCTACCCACAGTTTCCTGAGAGTAAGCCCCATTGACCACAGTAGGACTTACTTCAGAGTAGATTCACTTGGTGGAACAGGACTAGTTCCCCCTTATTTAATTATTTGTTTTACTTTAATTATTTATAATTATTTATTTTAATTTGCTTGATGATGTCACTTCTGGCCATGACATCACTTCCAGTGAGTCCTGGACAGAGTGTCATTCTAAAAAGTGGGTCCCAGTGCTAAAAGTTTGTGAACTGCTGCAATAAAGTGTTAGTAAGTTGACATGGGTGTGTGTGTGTGTGTGTGTGTGTGTGTGTGTGTGTGTGTGTGAGAGACTCTACAAGTTTTCAAAATCACTAAAATCAGAGTTTGGAAGAATAATACCATCATGTTATATATCAATCAATGTGTAATTTCATGCAGAATGCAGTGAAACAACCCACATTGTAATATCTGTGTTCTACCAAAAGGTACAGCCAAATAACAGTGGGGGCAGAGCGATGGTACATCACCACGCCCACCACCTGAGGCGTTGCCCCGCCCATTGCATGGGGTGATGCACAGGCCTCCCACACTGGGTGACGCAAATCCTAGTGACGTCACTGGCATTGAACCAGATCTGCAGATATAAAATCCATGAATGGCCTCTGGAGGTCCTAGAAGGGCACTTGCAGTTTTCGGCTGAAAATTCTTAAGGCCCATGCAGGCTGTGTGCGACCACTGCGGCCCTCAGAACAGCTCTGGTTGTGTTTGGAGCTTGGTGGTGCCTGAAATCTGCATAACTCGGTTTCATATGGAATTTGGTATCCTCAAGCGGTCCAGGAACGGAACCCTCGGGGATAATGAAGGTCTAACTGCCTTGCTGGGCAATAGAAAGGTCAGAAGCAGTTGGGGCAGAAACTGGAAAGGACTGTTGTGGGTACCAAAGCCTCGGAGGAACATCTGAACATATGGATGAGAACTGAACTTTAACCAGTCCAAGGGTAACATAAGGTGCAGCAGTTTGCGCCTCTTTTTCCAGGTATAGTGGCAGTTATGCATGTAGAAAACTTAGGTTTTTATACAGGTTAAGTCTACTTACCTTTGGATTTTTATATCTGCAGATCTGGCTCAATGCAGGTCTTCTGGACCGGAAGTGCCGTTCTAGGACCTCCGGAGGCCATTCTGAGGCCTATGGAGGCTGCAGCAGCAATTCTATATAGAAGGGGAAGAAATCTGGATTGATTCCTCTTCTGTGGTTGTCCTTGGGTACCCACAGATAATTGAACAATCTATTTTTAACAAAACATTTTTGCAAATTCTTGTCTGAAAGAGTTAATCTTTTGTATGGGAAAGATGATGCTGTATCATCTAGTGTAACTCAGTTCATAAATGTGTGTTTCCTTCCTTCTGGAAGGAAGGAATCTGATCTGGTGATAAGTGTGTTGTCTGGAAATCCCATTGCAGTACTTGTGGCTTCCACCACCCCAGATGTAAAATGACTAGAAAAAGAGTGAGTCTGTATTACTAGCTGTTATGTTTTGTAGTCGAATTTTAAAATATTTTTTTGTAAAATAGAGCCCCTCCCCTTGCACTGATACTACAGGAATTGTAAAATTTGGGACTTGGAAGAGACTAGATATTAAGTCCAAGAACAGAGCATTGTGTGACTCCTTAGGCTAGAAAAAAGGGTTTGTTCTTCTTTGTTGTTGTTTTCCTTCCTATTGTAAGTATTAGCCTTTGAAGATCTTTGCTGATTGCATTGATGTTGTTTCTGCTGAGTCAGGCCTTTCAAACTTCTTGAAATTCGGACATCCATATAACTGAGGCCCATGCTTATTAGAATTTTAATTTAGTGCCAAACTCTAATGCTTCAAATTTAAGCAACATTCTTGATGAGAAACTTTGACTGTAAATTGAGATGGGTAGGACAGACTTAGTACATTTATTTATAATATTGTGTTCCTTTTGTCTTTTCAAAATAAAAGTCAAAAAAGTAAGAGCCTTCTCGCCTGTGATAATGGAGCACCAGCTGCCCACCGAGGAAGGCAAGTAGTGGAAAGGGGGTGGAGAGAGGACTGGGGGCAGGGAGGGGGAAGGAACATGAGTGGGGAAGTTGTTGGAGATGGTGGATCTGGCAGCAGTGGTGCGAGATGAATCCTATCTCCTCTAGCAGCAACTTACCTACCTCTTTCCTTTCCTAGGATTTGTGCCAGTGAAATTGCTGGTGCAGGTGCAAGGAGACCCATTTCAGGGCAGGTAGCTTATAGTCCAAAGTCTCCTTCCAAAGTCACCCACTCTGCCTTTCCCCCCACTGGATACAGTGTGTGCCTTTTCAGTGTGGCTGCATGGGGGGGGGGGGGGAAGGATAGGATAGGATCAGTGGCTTCTCAGAAGGTCCTGTCTAAATAAATTGGGATTTTCCTACTTTCTTCCAGGAGCTGCACTGGGAAGTACTTTGGAACACTTTTAGTTTCAAAAGTGCTTTTTCAAGTTTCACACAATTCTGCAATACAAAGCAAAGATTCAACTGTTCAGTACACATAGAATATGCTGTCCAATTCTCTGGAACATGGGTGTAATTTTACAAAACAAGGGAATAAATCAATTTGCTGAAAAAATCATATCCTCATTGAGCTGCTAATGTGAGCCTTGTCTCCTCTCGTTCCAGAGGCTTTCCCCAAGTATTGTAGAGGCAGCGCATGTCTGCTCACTGCCTTTCTGAGGCTCAGAATGCTGGAATCGTGTGAGAGACGCGACTTCCACTTTCCCAAGAAAACCAGTGGTTGTGTGCTGCCTCTGTGAGGCTCAGAGGTGAGAGGAGCAGAGCTTCCCTCGGCTTTGGAGGCTGGGGGGTGGTGGTGCAGGCACCAGCATTGCATATGCAGCCTGTTGCTGGTCAGAGAATCGCAAAGTGGTGCTTACCTGTGTACTTCTACTGACACATACCTGTAAGAGAGGAGGAAAAGAGTCAAAGCTTCCCCCTCACATGCTGTGGTCCAAATCTGAATTTCTCTTAAGTTTTTTGTTGGGAGGCATAGACAAACACAGAAAATCCAATTGCGTAATTGCTGTAATGTGTAGATTGGCCCTACGTCACTTAGAATAGCTTTGCTAGATAACACTATGCATTTGTTAACTGAGGTGGCTCCCTGCCAGTGCTGCGTATGAGCTGATGTCCCATGTGACAACTGTGATAGAACAACTCAGTTTGTGAAGCATTTTTGGGCTTGTTAGTGTAATGCAGTTGTTCTAAACTGGGGCGTCGCGATACACCAGCCTGAGGACTCTGGGCTCTGCCACCTTAAGGGGCGGGGAGGGGGAAGGCAGTGACGTGATGCTTAGCATCACACTGCTGTGGAGGGGCACAGGGGCACACTTCTGCTCACCCCCGCCTGCAGCAGCCTCCTGGGGATTGGAGAAGTCTGGTCTGGAGAAGTCTGGAGAACCTGAAGAGCGTCGGCAAGGCTCTCCATGCAGCGCAGACCCCTGTAGAATGTGATCGCGACCACTTCCTTTTTCTCGATCGCAAAACCAGAAGTGGTTACAGTCACGTTCTACAGGGGTCTGCGCTGCGTGGACAGCCCTGCTGAGACTGTTGCCAGGATCTTCTGACCCCTGGGGGGCTGCTGCAGGCAGGGGTGAGTGGAAGCTTGCCCCTGTGCTCCTCCCCAGCAGCGTGATGCTGGGCATTTTGTTGCCGCCTTTGCTCTTCCCCTGCTGCCTTCCTCCCACTTGTGCAAGCACTTACAGGCTCTCAAACTCTCCCAGGCAGTTTGAGAACCACTGGTGTAATGTATTTAACAGTCATATATATTTCTCAGAAAATACAATCTACTTGCTCCAAGACCTCTGGGGGCAGGCCATGAGGACATGGAAGGGGAGGGGGCTTGTGAAGCTAACAATACAGGCACAGCATAGTACATTCTTGACACTGACCAATAATTAAGGCAAAATTAAGTGGCAAAAAATTAAGTCTAATACAGACCATCTATGGTTGGAAGGGAGGTCCAAGGGTGTTGTTACGACTCTCAGAGTTGCATCATTATGTTTGTCGGAAAGTTTCAAAAACTGTAAGTATGCATGACCCTGCAGTATCCTTTGAAATCAGCACAGCAAACTCAACCAAGAATTCCCCTGTGAGTTGGTAGCAGCAATCTAACAGCCCAGCCCTATCCACACTTCCCTGGGAGTAAGCCTCATTGACTCTGATGGAACTTACTTCTGAGTAGAACTGCATAGAATTGGGCTCTTAGTTACTCAGGAGGTGTTCATCCTATGTCCGATGAATTCAGCTATTGATATTTTTGTGGTACAGTCAGAAGCAGAAAGCTGTTTCAATGAAGTGACTATGCCCAATCCTATCCCCCACCGCATTATAGCATGCAGCTATGCCAATGGAGG
Organism: Tiliqua scincoides; assembly: GCF_035046505.1. Taxonomy (NCBI): domain Eukaryota; kingdom Metazoa; phylum Chordata; class Lepidosauria; order Squamata; family Scincidae; genus Tiliqua; species Tiliqua scincoides. Next base: position 115,882,995 of record NC_089823.1, read on the forward strand.
CTGTACATATTATATTGGGGGGGGGGAAAACACTGGACAGCTTGCAGGAGGTAAATCAATTTGTTTTAACTTACCCCCCTGTAGGTTGCCTGAATGCCTATGGATCTTCTCAGAGCTATGCCAACCATTTTGCTACTGTATGTCTGCGGAGAGAAAAGGGGCGAGGTAGCCTGAGAAAGAAGGATAAGATCTGGTAAACAGTGATACTGCTGAGATCCATCCTCCCTCTCTCTGCCCTTGACATGCCTCTGCTGCCAACAAAACTGGCAATGGCAGAAGTGTCTGGACCCACTGCTGCTTACCTACAGCAGTGGCCCAGAAGTGCGTGACAGTGGCCAAGCTGTTATGCTGCCGTAAAGGGCCTTGCATTGCTGGAACAGTAGTTTCAGCAGTTCAAGACTGCAGTAGGATTGGGGTACGTAACTTGCCTGCTTTGGGAGAAGAGAACTGTTCTATATGAAACTGTTATTTTGGTACATTTATAAATGCTGAATGTAAGCTAGTGCTACAGAGTTATAAGTTGGGCTCTTAAAGAGAAACCTTTTTTTTTCATTAAAGGCCCCGCCACACACACACCAGAGGCCCTGAGATGTAAATTAAAGACATGTAAGTGATTGTTAAAATCTGGAGTGACAGGTATTTTTCCCTTTTGTACTTAGAACCTCTGACATGATGCAATGAAAAATGATTAGGGAATTAACTTTAGCTTGCTGGAGAAGTACAGAGGCCTGCATTACATGCAGCATTTTTGTATAGCTTATTTTGTAACCCAAACTGGTTTTGATAGGAGCTTGGTTTTGCTTGTGGGCAAAATATTTGCAACTGTAAAGTGCTAATGGAATTTTTAAGAGTTGGTACTTGGGTGAACATTTCTAAAGAACTACTACTGCCAGCATCTCAACTACAACCTAACATTATTCAGAAGTCCTTTCCCTTCTCATATGCAGCAATTACCCCCCCCCCCCCCCCCAATAGCATGCAAGACACAGGCTTGGGAATTAGGGCCACTTTAAAATATCATAATCAAAACTACAGCAGGGATTAAGCTATGCTACCCATGTAGTCTAGGAAAAGCTAATGTTTACCCGCATCTGAACAGGGCATATCCAACTGACTCCAAAACAAACTCGGGCAAAGCCTGAGCAGCTTATCACCATCAACCCAAATGGTCAAGGCAGCAGGATAGCCTCAGTGCCCCCATGCAAACCTTGGGGGGGGGAATCTAGCACATCCAGCCAAGGAAACTGCCAGCCAGACTCACCGACCTGGTGGGAGTCGTGTATGAGTGGTCCTGGCATCTCCCTTGACTTCGCTCACCTCAGCATGTTCGCCAATAAACCAATTCTACCTACCCTGCCTGCATGATCTAAAGTGACCAAGATGAAAACTACTAAACCACTTGAAATAATGATCATTATCCTACCCCAAAACCCCTTGCCAGTCTGGGGTAGGTGACAAAACTGCTAGCATCAATGCCAACCTGGCTAACATTAAAAAAAAATTCCTACCTGGCCCCATTAAATCCCAGCGACCAGCTAATCTCAGATTGTACTATGTGTGGGCGGGCGGCGCCTACGACAAAGGGTGAACTGCGCCACCTGGTGACCCTAGCAACCGCCTGTAGCTCGCCCTTCTCCCCAAGAAGCCCTATCAGCTGATCAGAGGCTGCCATTTTTGGACCCCCGTCAACGATGCCCTGGGGGGCAGGGCAAAGGGGAAGAGGTGCATAAACAATGTGCCACAAAAAAATGCATGAGGTGGTTACCCCCCCAGCTACTGACATACCCACTAGTCACGCTTTTGAACTTTCTATGCATTCATTGTGTGCCTGAAAAAGTCAGTGCTGAATGCATGGATGGTTTCACTATTTGCATTTTTCAGACAAATGCTGAATGCGCAGGTGTCTGGGAACATGGCAGGCAATAGGAATATTGGCATCAGGGATGTATTGAGCTAGCACATTCCCATTTTCTTCTTATGCATTAACTTGTTGGTATGGGCAAGAACTTCTAATCGCGGCTACTGTGTCAGCGTGAAAATGAATTTTCTAGTTATATTGACCCTACAAAGAGAAATTGAGAATTAAAAAAAATTAAATTGCAGTTTCAAGCTCATTTTAAAATGCCTATGTGAAAAATGATTGAAATTTTTTTGCGTCAGTGTCCAGAATTCATGTTCTTTGAGTGGAAAAAAGTAAGGACTCCTTATAACTACAGCAGTTGTCTTCCCTATCCAATAAAAAACATCTTAGTGTAGTGGTTCCCAACTGTTTAGCACTGGGACCCACTTCTTAAAACAGCACTTTATTAGAACCCACATAGCTTTATGAGACTTTTTTAAAAGTTTCACTTTACCAGCTACTCAAGCCTCTGTTTTTATCCTTTTTTACTATGGATTGGGCTCCCTTTTGGAGCATTTGTTGAGCTCCGCATTCATCAAATTGAGACAATTCTGATGATGTTGCATTCACCTCAGCTTGTCCTTCTGTGTGAACGGGCAGCCCAATCCTGAGCTGCCCAGGGCGCTCAGGCTCGGCGGCACTGAGAATGGTTGCCATAGGATCCTGCGTGCCCCGGGCTACTGCGGGAGGCACATCGGGAGAAATGAACTTTCGTCCCCTTCCCCCAGGTAAGGTAAGCAGCCCCGCAATGGGGCTTCTCACTTTACCACCACTGGTAAGGTAAAAGCGCTTGTGTCGGGCGCTGAGCCCTCCACGAGCGCCTTGGATCCTGCGGAGCAGAGCTCCGTGGACCTGCCTCCCTCCCCCCTGGCACGCCTCTAGCCTGCCCCCTCCCTGCGTCACGCCTCTGTGTCACACCTCGCCCTCACCCTCTCTCCGTCCCCATTGGTCTCCCCCCTCCCCAGAATGTCTCCTCCCTGCCCCCACCTACTGTGCCGTGGCTCTGCGGTCCATGAGACCCCCAAGCTGCAGATGCTGCATGACCTCCCCACGCTAGCCCAGCACCGGCCGGCTAGCACAAAGAGGCTTGCAAACATGCCTTATGGCACGTTTGCTACAGTGCTCGGTGGCATGAGCCTATGCCACCGAGCACAGTAATGGGCTCTGAGGCACAGTTGCCTACTTGTGAGTAAATATGCATGTGCTGCTCTGTTTTTATTTCCATAGGGCTTGATACATTTTCCTTGTCAGTTTTGTGACCCACCAAAAATCAGGTCCTCACCCACAGTTTGGGAATCACTGCCTTTGTGCAGTGTTTGAAACACATCAGCATATTTATTTTATTTAAAAAAATTATATGCAACCTTTCTATATTCAGTGCCCAGTGTGGTTTACGTACAATGCAATGCATAAGAACAGCCCTGCTGGATCAGGCCATAGGCCCATCTTGTCCAGCTTCCTGTATCTCACAGTGGCCCACCAAATGCCTCAGGAGCACACAAGACAACAAGAGACCCGCATCCCGGTGCCATCCCTTGCATCTGGCTTTCTGAGGTTCAGAACATAGCTGGTGCTAGAGGATAGCAAGGTCAAATGTTACTAGAGGTGAACCCTATTGAGGGGCTTAGAAACTGAGAGCCTAGTCTCCTCTAGTAGTGCAAGAAATTCTAAGGTGAATTCACAGTTGACATGCCCTATACTGCTACTACTACTAACAGTATTTATATACTGCTTTTCAACAAAAAGTTCACAAAGCGGTTTACAGAGAAAAATCAAATAACTAATGGCTCCCTGTCCCAAAAGAGCTCACAATCTAAAAAGATGCAGAAGAACACCAGCAGGCAGCCACTAGAAAAGACTGCTGGTGTAAACTTCTCCCTCCTGTACCTGGTTCTGCTTCCCCTTCTGAGGGCGCCCTTAAGATGCAGTTGGTCTTGTAGCAAGTACAATGTGTTCCCCATCTCTTCATAGTGATTAAGGAACTGAAAGCACCTTGAATATTCATTCATTCCTGTGTCCTCTCACCTGTGTGAATTCTCCCCCCCCCCTTCCATTTTTGCATTTACCATGGTGGTATAACATCTGCACTGGCATAATCTAAGCATAATCTAAGTGTAATCACTTTTCACCAGGGTTTGCAAATTAGTTGATGCTCTGGTTTAGAATTGTATATGGTAAATGTTAATCTCAATGTAGATATAATCTCTGAAAAGGGGAGAGGGATGTTTGTGTGGGAGACAGTGAATGGAACTAAGTGGAGTGTTCCCTGTCTTCTAACTGTGAGGAGCTTGGGAAATGTGTAACTAATAAATGTTGTGTTGAAGTATTTTAGAAGAATGGGACTGTAGTTCAGCTTTAGAGCAGCTGCTTTGCATGCAGAATATCCCAGGTTCAATGTCTGGTATCACCTGGTACTGCAGGAAAAAACCCGTGCCTGAAACCCTAGAGAGCTGCAGCCAGCCGGTATAGACAACAGTGGACTAGAACAGTGTTTCCCAAACTTTCTAGCACCAGAACCCACCATGAAAGACAACAATCTATCATGATGCACTAGACAAAAAAAGAGATCTAGACTGAAATATTTTATTTATTAATAATAATTATTAATAATTAATTAATAGAGGGCCTGTGCTCCCAAGGCTGCTAGAGACCTTACATATAGTCTCTAGGCAAATGCCTAGTGTGTAGGCATTTGCAAGACTGTCCTCTAGAAATGGAATTCAAGGACCCCCCAAACCTTTATAGTCTTTCAGGGTACCCAGAAGGCTGGAGAGCAAGTTGTACAGTTAGGGACTTCCAGGCCAAACAAAAAGCTGAAATAAGGTTGAAATATGATCTATGGCACATTAGTTACTAGAGAAAATGTGACATTTTTATTTGGGATTATGAAGATTACCTCATACCAGCTATTGTTTTCCTTCTGCAAACTGGATAAGGGTGAACATTGAACTAGAAAGATCAATAGTGTACTTCAGTAAAAGTCAGAGTCATGTTTAAACAATTTATTGCCAGAATTTCTCCCAAATAGAGGCACTCAAGGGGGCTGACAGCGAATTCAAAATACAATAAAATATATAGTTACAGGTAAGAATCTTGAAATCTAACATACATCAGTTAACCAAATAAAAATCAGCAGTGTATACAGTGCAATATCAGAGGTTAAAAAGTGTAAGTTAATAAAAAAATTAAGAGCAAGCAACAGCATACAACATAATCAAAATAACCACCAATAAACCACCAGTCTAAGTAGCTATACAAGAGAAAAATTGGCATCAGCTGTACTACTCAAAATATTACAATTTTTAAAATCAGCCATAATATGTAAAATCCATTTGAAGGCCAATTGAAAGAGGTGTGTGTGTGGGAAAGCTCTAGCAGCGTACAAAGCCTGTCCCAGTGAGTGCAACCTGCAGGTCCTCCGAGCTGCTCTCAGCAAAGTCCAGCAGACTGCCAGGAGATGTGCTAATGACTACTGGCTCCAACTATGTTGCCAGATAGCAGCTGACACAGGCACCATCAAGGGGATGGATGATGGTATCAAGCAGGCCCTAGGTCCAACACAGAAGAGAATTGCCCCTCTGAAGTCTGCCACAGGCGAGGTCATCAGGACCAGGCGCAGCAGATGGAACGCTGGGTGCAGCACTCCTCTGAGCTGTATTCCAGAGAAAATGTAGTTACCGAAGAAGCGCTGAAAAACATTGAGTGCCTGCCTGTGTTGGAGGAGCTTGACAGCGAACGAACCCTAGCAGAACTTCACATGGCCCTGGACTCCCTTGTCTCTGGCAAGGCACCTGGAAAAGACAGCATCCCTGCTGAGGTCCTAAAGTGCTGCAAAGAGATCATTGCCACTGAGCTGCATGAAATCCTCTGTCTTTGCTGGACAGAAGGTGGAGTACCACAGGACATGAGGGATGCAAACATCGTCATGCTGTACAAGAACAAAGGCAACAGGGGTGACTGCAACAACTACCGTGGCATCTCTCTCCTTAGCGTTGTAGGAAAGTTGTTTGCCCGAGTTGCACTAAAGAGGCTCCAGGTACTTGCAGAGAGCGTTTATCCAGAATCACAGTGCGGATTCCGAGCCAACAGGTCCATCACTGATATGGTATTCTCCCTTAGACAACTGCAGGAGAAATGCAGGGAACAGCGACAGCCACTCTTTATAGCTTTCATAGATCTCACGAAGGCCTTCGACCTGGTCAGCAGGGATGGCCTCTTCAAGATTCTCCCCAAGATTGGATGTCCACCCAGGCTCCTCAGCATCATCAGATCCTTCCACAAGGACATGAAGGGCACTGTTGTCTTCGATGGATCCACATCAGACCCCTTTGACATCTGAAGTGGCGTGAAGCAGGGCTGTGTTCTTGCACCAACCTTGTTTGGGATTTTCTTCGCTGTCCTGCTGAAGCATGCCTTTGGAACCGCAACAGAAGGCATCTATCTCCGGACCAGATCAGACAGAAAGCTCTTCAACCTCTCCAGACTGAGAGCAAAGTCCAAAGTCCAGCTGAATGTCTGCGTGACTTCCTCTTTGCCGACGATGCAGCTGTCACTACCCACTCTGCCAAAGATCTCCAGCAGCTCATGGATCGTTTTAGCAAGGCCTGCCAAGATTTTGGACTGACAATCAGCCTGAAGAAAACACAGGTCATGGTTCAGGATGTGAACTCACCTCCCTGCATTACAATCTCTGCGCATGAACTGGAGGTTGTCCATGACTTTGTGTACCTTGGCTCAATGATCTCCGACACTCTTTCTCTCGATACCGAGCTAAACAAACGCATCGGTAAAGCAGCTACCACGTTTTCCAAACTCACAAAGAGAGTCTGGTCCAACAAGAAGCTGACGGAACATACCAAGATCCAGGTCTACAGAGCTTGCGTCCTGAGTACACTTCTGTACTGCAGCGAGTCATGGACTCTTCGCTTACAACAGGCGAGGAAACTGAATGCTTTCCACATGCGCTGCCTCCGACGCATTCTCGGCATCACCTGGCAGGACAAAGTTCCAAACAACACAGTCCTGGAACGTGCTGGAATCCCTAGCATGTATGCACTACTGAAACAGAGACGCCTGCGTTGGCTCGGTCATGTCGTGAGAATGGATGATGGCCGGATCCCAAAGGATCTCCTCTATGGAGAACTCGTGCAAGGAATGCGCCCTACAGGTAGACCACAGCTGCGATACAAGGACATCTGCAAGAGGGATCTGAAGGCCTTAGTAGTGGACCTCAACAAGTGGGAAACCCTGGCCTCTGACAGCCTGCTTGGAGGCAGGCTGTGCAGCATGGCCTTTCTCAGTTTGAAGAGACACTTGGCCAACAGACTGAGGCAAAGAGGCAAAGAAGGAAGGCCCACAGCCAGGGAGACAGACCAGGGACAGATTGCACTTGCTCCCAGTGTGGAAGGGATTGTCACTCCCGAATTGGCCTTTTCAGCCACACTAGACGATGTTCCAAAACCACCTTTCAGAGCGCGATACCATAGTCTTTCGAGACTGAAGGTTGCCAACAACAAGTTCTCAATACCTTTTCTAATGATCCCAAGCATAGAATTGGCCTTCTTTACTGCCGCCGCACATTGGGTCTACACTTTCATCGACCTGTCCACCACCACCCAAAGATCTCTCTTCTGATCTGTCACAGACAGCTCAGAACCCATTAGCCTATATGTGAAGTTTTGATTTTTTGCCCCAATGTGCATGACTTTACACTTACTGAGAATGGGTGATGGCTGGATCCCAAAGGATCTCCTCTATGGAGATCTCGTGCAGGGAAAGCGCCCTACAGGTAGACCACAGCTGCATTACAAGGATATCTGCAAGAGGGATCTGAAGGCCTTAGGAATGAACCTCAGCAGGTGGGAAACCTTGGCCTCTGAGCGTTCCGCTTGGCAGCAGGCTGTGCAGTATGGCCTTTCCCAGTTTGAAGAGACACTTGCCCAACAGACTGAGGCATAGAGGCAAAGAAGGAAGGCCCACAGCCAGGGAGACACAGCTGGGACAGACTACATTTGCTCCCAGTGTGGAAGGGATTGTCACTCCCGAAGTGGCCTCTTCAGCCATACTAGATGCTGTTCCAGAACCACTTTTCAGAGCGCGATACCATAGTCTCCAGAGACTGATGGATGCCAGTGATGATGTGTGTGTGTGTGTAATTCTGTCCAGTAACAATGATGGTAACTGCAGTGAAGTTCCTAAACTTTTTCCCATTTGAAAGAATATATTTTTTTTACTACCATTTGTTTTATATTGCTCTCAAGACACCTCATTTGAACCTCAGTAGGTGTGCTAATTATGTTGATGTGGCAACCTTGAAAACTAGTATATACATTTGAGCTAACCTGTTGGTGTCAAGCAGCTTTGGCATTTACATAATGCAGTATGCATTAGAATGTATAAAGAATCAAAGGTTTTATCCTTCAGAGTGCTGAACTTAAATGTTACTTGAAGGGTGCTGGATAGAGAATCTGACCATCTTTTGGCTTGGACCTTAGGTAAAGATAGCAGTCTATTTATAGTTAATAGCTATTCAGAAGAAAAAATGATTTTTTTGTGTTATTTGTGTAACATTTTCATTGGTTTACCCTAAAGATATATACTAGATGATAATAAAGTAATAAAAGATTGTTTTCACAGCTGTTTGTCTTTGATTACAGATTTCTTTGAAGTATTGCAATAAGACAGACTTTGAACCTGGAAAGAGATCAAATAATGAATTGTTCTGCTTTGTGAAGCTTAAGAAGGGATTTTATTGTTGAAACATATAGTGCAACATATTTTTTTCTAACAGTTAAATAATGGTTGAAAGTACTATGAGATCATTACAGATGGACTAGATTAAAGGGCTTTAGGCCAAACATTAGGAACTGTTGAAAAAGAAAAGATTTTCTTAAGTTTGTAATTGCTAAATATTTTGTTTTCTTTCAAGTCAACATGGAAGTTCGAAAGAGTCAATATTTTATCATTCTAAGAAATCAAACTGATAAGTAAGCAAGTGGCTCCACTGTGAATTCTTTAAAATATGCGTATTTCAGTTTGTATTCTAGTTTTACTTAGGTTTTTTGAGGAATAGTGTATTAAGCCCTGAACATTAAAAAGAAGACTGTACAGGTATTAAAACATGCTTTTAAAAATAGGATTAGAAGAATTATACCCTTTCAAATCCATTCTATTGATTTCATTTTCATGCTGCACTTCCTCTAAGCAGCGTGGGGTAGTTTGTGTGATTCTCCCATTTGATACTTACAAGAAATTCTGCAAGGTAGGATAGGTTAGATGTTAATGACAATGCAGTTGCAAACTTGAGAACAACTTTGATATATTTTCTGTTATCCTAAAACGGGTGCCCAGCTTGGGGGCCATTTGTGTCCCTCTTGGACCCCCAATCTGGCCTGCGGGGAGCCCCCAGTCCCAATGAACCTCTGGCCTGCTGGAAACTTGCTGGAGCTCACGCTGGTATGATGTGACTGCTCTCAGAGTGAGGGCCGACTGTTTGACCTCTTGTGCAAATTGCAGGCCAAGGGCTCCCTCGACTGCTTGCTGATTCATGTCTGTGAAGCAACAGTGGCAGCAAAGGAAAGGCTGGCCTTGCTTTGTGCAAGGCCTTTTATAGGCCTTGAGCTATCATGAGACCTTAATTCATTCAGCTAAGTGCCATTTCTAATAAATTTATTAATGTAAATTTATTCCAATTTTAAATGTAAATTAATACCTTTTTTCCCCGACCCCCAACACAGTGTCAGTGAGTGATGTGGCTTTCCTGCCAAAATGTTTGGACACTCCTGTTCTAGAACAGCAGTCTCCAAACTGGAGACTACTGCATGCCACAAACAACTTCCCTGGTGTGACTGGAGCTTACAACTCTGCGGGGGAAAGCTTCCATTGTTGCTGCCCATTGCCCCCCATGTTTACTCTACTGTGCCACGCCTGCCAAGAAATCCTTGAGCAAGAGCCTGCTGGGACAGTGGAAGCATAAGTGGCGGGGTGGAGCTAACATGGGGGGAGTTTGGCTTCAACAATGGAAGTTTCCCCACAGAACAGTAAGCTCTGTTCATATGGGGGGGGGATTAGTGAGGGTGTCAGATCCGGCCCGCAGGTTAGAGTCTGGAAAGCCCTGTTCTGGAAGAAAATATGTACAACAACAGTACCTATTATTTATTTGGCTAAGTAATCTTATATTCACAAAATATAAAATGTATATAAATATATTTACAGTTCTAAATATATAAAATATATTGTGATTTGTATTGTAACGTATCTGTTTACTGTAAGTATCTATTGGATTTCTTCAAGCAATAAATACTTTAATGTTCTTCTGCCTAACCAAGAAATAACAATGCTGAACTTCAGTGTGTGTGTGTACACATGTCTATGCCTAGAACAGGGGTGTCAAAACTCATTTCATACAGAGGGCCGAAGTTAGCATTCAGGGCTCCTGCTGAGGGCCTTAAGTGATGTCATTAAGCAGAAAATGACATCATTAAGTAGCTAATGGCCATAAATCAAACCTTGTTCTCATATAGAAACTCATTAACTGCAAATGACAGAAAAGAAAATACGCAAATCTTGATCATATTTCAAGATATTTGAAAGCCCAATTTTCATGTTGGTTGCCATTTCAGCGGTAACACCTCAGCAGCTGAGATCCTGAGGGCTGAACAAAAAGCTTCCGGGGGTCATATCCGGCCCCCGGGCCTTTTGTTTGACACCCTTGGCCTAGAATCTTTCTATGCCTAGTGTATCTGGTCTGGTGTACTGTCTATGCTTAGTGTTACTTTCATGTCTATGCCTAGTATATCTTTAAATGCCTATGCCTAGTATACCTTTCACTTGAATTTAGCTGTTGTGTTTTTTAGAGCAAACTTTTTGCTTTTTTTGCAAGAGATAAACCTTTCAAGCGGTGGTTTCAGCTGCAGCATTAGACAAAGGAATATTGTAACTTTAGAGATTTTTGTGATGAAGGTGTGTTTTAAGAGATGTCACTTTGATATTTTTACATTATGTCCTACATTTGTCAGCTAAAACCAGGATATTGCCTCAATGAGAAAAAAGCATGTTCTGCACTTGTCAAAAGGCAGTAAGTAATGATTAAAATAGCAGTGTGAAACGCTACGAGATTAAAGTGATGCTAATGATAAGTGAGAGAAGAAAAGGGCAAGCTATATTTTAATCCCTGAGAGAATGGTTAATGACTTCTATTGCCTGAGATTAAACTAAACCTGTCTCATCAGCTTTTTCTGCCTGGTGAAAAAAAGCTCTCTGCACTTTAATTTATTAAAGTCTTTTAAGGAAGCACATTGATCCACAGAGGTTAAACTTTAAAAAACTGTACAAAACATACACACTAAAATGTTTTAACAAAGTGTTTCTTTGTTGCTTTAGCCATACTCATAGTTTTTATAAAGAATTCATTGTATAGGAGTTCTATACTGGGAGCATTTAATTAAGGGATGTTAATTAGTTAAAGGGGAAGGTATGTTCCTTTTAAAATATACTATCATACTTGACAGTGAAAGTAGCAAGTACACTTTGGCAGGGATCAACAGTCAAGAACATGTCATTTTCAATTGCCATGTGCTCTCTACTGTGTTAGGTGGGTATAGTTAGAAATTTTTTTCCCAAATATGTACAACTTTAACAATGAGTCTAATCCATATTTTTAATAAATTATTGCTAATTTGTTTCTTAAACTACTTTTCACTTACTTTATTTATACTATAAAGTATTATGATAGAAAGATGCCTTGCTTAACTGTACCTTGAGCAATACTTTGATATGCTATTAAATAAATAATAAAAGCTAGTAGTTATTTTGGAAATCTACACCCCTCCCCACTTCACATACCTTTATCATTCACATGGGAGGTTTATAACTTAAAATTGTTCCTTAAGAATAGTGGTAAATTCCTAACCAGAATTAAGGATAGATTTTTCTGGATAATACAGTGAATTTATATTGATCTTCAGCAATGTGCCAAAATTGGCACATTCACATGTGAATCTTCACATGTGAATGCAGGAATGGTTGGATCAACTTCATGTGTGTATCAGCAAGATCTGCAGCACAGGGTTTCTGTATCAGAGGCTGTGTAGAAGAGTGACAGCACAATCTGAACAGTATCCTGAGCTGGCACAGCTGTCCCTGCACCAGCTCAGGATGTCACAAACATGCTGTAAAGCATGTTTACATCTACTCATGAACCAGCAGTGCCGGTTCAAATGCCTGCGCTGGCCCGCTGGTGCTGCATTCAAGAGCAGTCCTGGGCGGAGCAGGCAGCACAAGGGCATGGGGAGGGGGTGTTTCTGAGCAGGGGAGGGTGGAACAGAAGGTGAATCGGCAAAGGACTCCATCGTATCCTCACCCCCTTCCCACCCCTCCTGGCATTACCGTGTTTCCCCGATAATAAGACCTATCCCGAAAATAAGCCCTCCCCTTACTGTGTAAGATTCCTCTAAAATAAGCCCTCCCCCGAAAATAAGCCCTATTGAGATTGCTACTGTAGTGAAGGTGATCCCCTGCGCTACACGCTACATTACGGTACCCTCTGTATGCACCGTCCCCCCCCGGGTGAAACGCATGCCGCGCTCCGAGCTGCATCCAATCAGAGCTGCAGCAGTGAGCGCGTCATCCTGTTCTTCCCCAGTGATTTGCTTGCTGGCGCCATTGAGAGCAGTGCCGCGGAGGAGAGCTGAGGCAGGACAACATAAAAACCCGGTATGTAAGCGGGAGTGAGGGGGCATGATGGAGGATAAAAGAAGAACTCAGGAGGCATGATGGAGGATAAAAGGGGCATGATGGAGGATAAAAGAAGAACTCAGGAGGCATGATGGAGGATAAAATAAGCATTCAGGGGGCATGATGGAGGATAAAAGAAGAACTCAGGGGGCATGATGGAGGATAAAATAAGCACTCAGGGGGCATGATGGAGGATAAAAGAAGAACTCAGGGGGCATGATGGAGGATAAAAGAAGAACTCAGGGGGTATGATTTGTTCACATTTACCTGTTTATTAAAATTGCTGTCAATGTTCATTAAAATAAGCCCTCCCCTGAAAATAAGCCTTCTGGTGTTTTTCTGTCCAAAAAAAATAATAAGACAGTGTCTTATTATCGGGGAAACACGGTAGGTTTCCTGCATTTGTGCCAGCTATAGCTGGTGCAGATCTGAGAAGCCCCATAGGGTAGCCCAGGGCTTGACATAGGGTATGGGGAAAAATATCTCTTCACCCCTAGGAGACTTCCAACCACCTCCCAGCCATGCAGCCTGGATTTGCAGGCACAGGTTGGGATTGGGCTGTCAGTTTCAGCAGGTGTGTCTTTCTTTTCACACCTGCAGGACAAGTGTATATACCTTTATACCAGAACTGTTCTAGTTGGGTTACATTATAAGTATTCTTACCTATACTGGTATGTTTCCATGAAGGTTAGGTGTTGGCTGTTATACTTTCTCTGTAGTCCTACTGACCTGTATCAGAAACCGATTCAAATATTCCTGATGCTTCATGAAGCCTCTACCAGATGCATGTGATTTGCAGCAGTAGGCATGCTACTTATAGGATATGTAGGAATTAGCCCTTATTTTCAGATAAGGCTGTGAGGAACACACGTATGGTTGCTGCTAGGTAACCATATAGGCCAATTTCTAGGGTGCAATTTGTAGCAGTAGAAGCTAACATCTCTTGCAGAATTTCAGCATTCCAAGGCACTGTAAGAGCCTGGGTGATATTAACAGTACATTGCTGTTAACAGAGAGTTCCTTTAGACATTCCACTGAACTGATGAAAGAGGAGCACTCACTCAATGCTTTGGGTGCTTCTCTAAATAGTTGAAGTGTATGTTTTGTCTGTGCATCAAGAGAATGCACATTTTGGCTACAGCCTGGAAATATGGTGGCAGTCGGCACAATCACCCAGATGTTCATTCAAACACTGTTATGGTATGTCTACAGTAGCTCAGAGTGCAGTGCCAATTTCGCATTTATATATGTGTTTAAACTGAGCACAAAATTGAAAGTTGCATCCATACAGAGGTAACTTTTTTTAATCTGCTTTCCATCTCTCCTTTCAAAAAGTAGCTCCTGATTTGAAGTTTCTGTTGCTTTTGTATTTAAGTATAAATAGAGCCTATTTCATATCTGCCTTTTGAGATTGTTGTAATCCAGGTTATTCTGTTTAAAGCTGTTTTTTAAAAAATCATAACTTGTTTGGTAAGTGAGTTTAAACTTGATTCGTTCTTTGATGTTAATGAAACACCAATTTATCGGAAGGCCCTGCAGCCCTAATGAGCAGTTTCTTTAAAAAGCACATTTAATCAAGGTTTATTTTTAACCTGTTTAAACAGATCTAATAGTTTGTGCTGATTTCATTTCAGTATAATAATTGCTTGCAATCCTATTAGTAAGTCATGGAACATGGAAGTTAACACAAATTCCATTCTAATGAGGAAAGTAGAGCAGCAAAACCCCTCCTAGCCAAGGAAGGGTTCATGCTAAGAATGGAGTGACAGAAGCCCTTGGACATTTTGCTGACAATGGCTTATTTTTGTTTTTATAGGGATGTCAAGCATGAGTGGTTAGTATTTAAGTGGATTTTATTGTTCATTAGAAGGGAAGCAGTCATATTACCTTGTGCAAAGTATAGCTGAACAAAGTTAAATTTTGATGTTAAGTATACGTAACAGACCTCTAAATACAGGTCAGGATTGCATTCCATTGTGCTTTATTTGTTTCTGTGTACTAGATTTTTTTTGCTGTAGCTGCCTTATGCAAGCAGTAAATACTGTAATGCTGCCTGCATGGCTTTTGCGCTGAAGCTGTTTAAGAATCAAGATTGTAGGTTCAGATTTAGCATTTTGAAACATGCTACTCTTGTTAGTGCATAATATCACAAGAACGCCAGCAGGAAATGTGAATATGGATATTACAGATGTAAACTAGTTTAACAATCCTTCTTCCATGGAACCTGAGGAACTGTAGCTTTGTGAGTGTATCTAGGGATCTATAATGATAAAGTATCAAATCTCTCGCAGATCTATAATTTCCAAGATAGTTTTGGTGAAGACATGACTGTTAAGCTGGTATGAAGACCAATATAAGCTTGTAGTGTAGAATGCCCATGCATTCTGTATCTGTAGTGAAAATGTGTGATTGCTATATTGGGTTTTTCCCATTCTCTTTGAATCACCACCAAAAAATAAAAAATAAAAAAAATCTTCAAAAGGATTTATACCTTTTAATTCCTTAATAACCTAAATGATTTAATTATTTTTTAAGAGTGCAGTTTAGATCCTTTGTAATACTGTAAGTATGTGTAGTTCTTAGGCTTGACAGGAGGCTCTTGCTTCTTCCATTTTTCTTAAAACCAATTCATAACCACCCAGCACCATGCTGGTTGTATACTTACTCGCCTGAGTGTGAACCTACCCATCGGATGCATGGTGTGTGGACAAATGTGCACACATGCACACAATTCTTAGGATTAATTTTTTATTCGATTTGTTAAAGCTAATAGGAAGAGAAGATTAAAACAAATTAGTCGTGTTTGACTTAGTATTATTGAGCAACGTGACTGATCAGTTCATTATTTTGAGCAGTAGAGAGGCTGGATGAATAGATCTCCTCATAAAAACAAACAACTTGGCTTAGCAGGGCCAGATAAGATAAGGACTTATTGAGAAATGTGCACTAAATGCACCCTTTGTGTAGTCTCTACTTTGGCGAACCATAAATATAGATAAACATAGAGAAGATGAGCTGACCTATACAGGGGTTCTTACTTGTTCATAAGTCTCTTGGTTATGTTTCCCTGCATTCAAGTTCTCAGCTTCTTGAGGAACTAGAGGTAAATTTCCCTACACTTGTATCCTTTATTGCTGTAACCATCACCTGCAAATCATCTTACTCTTCTGAACTTTTATAGGGAGATCTTGGATATTTAGATTTTTTGCCATCCCCACACCCTCTAAGCTCATAAAAATATATCATTATTACTATAATGTCAGTTTTGGCATTGTTGTTGTCATTAATCAGAATAATAGGGAGAGTTACTTAGCTCTCTCCCTCCACACCCCGTGTCATTGTTTCCTGTAATAGATCCAAAGGGGATGCTGGGCTCCCAACATGCCCTCCACTGGCTATTAGAGGAGGAGGAAGAGGCACTGGCAGCACTGGACACCAGTAGGAGGATGGGGAGGGCTTACCCCTCTCTCCCTGCATCCAATTGATTTATGTATATATGGTCCCCACTAACACCTATTTACACTAATTCTTATGGGATGAAATTTCCCTTTATAAATAATTTTGTTCTTGGACCAGTCCAAGCTGGTCCATAACCCTGGGTTATATGGGGCACACTGTTATCACTAAGCTGCTTTGTCACTCAGCTCTGTTCAGGTTGAAACTTGGCCTCCCAGAAATTGCCGATGATGGTGATATAATCACCAGCACTCCAGAGGTACCGCTGCACAGCCACCAGAAGGGGACTGCTCAGTCGTGTGAAGAATTAGAAGGAACACTGATAGGCCACTGTACAAGTTATACAATTGGGGCCTCTTGGTTATTACCTCATCTGACAGTGGCTTTCAAGGATCTTCTTTCAGTCCTGAATCTTGAGATTCTGTTAACTAGAAATACTAGATATTGCATCTGAGACCTTCTACATACAAATAATGTTCTCTGCCATTGAGAAAACTATGGTTCCCTTGCCATATTGTCAGATAGAAAGGGAACTCAAGGCTTAACTTCGTTACAAAAGAAGTCATTGATTGACTGTGCCTTCTCAACAGAGCAAATTTTGTTCTTTATATTCGACTCTTGTCTGCTGCATCTGATATATTGGAGCATAAAAATACATATCTTGCTAAAAAGTTATGTAAATCATCCTCTCTCCTTGAGTTACCATGTGAGTGGTATCTGGGCACCTGATTATACATATTTTTTAATTGTAGCAATTTTATAATCAGATAATACTTAGCAGTGTTCACTGATCAATCAAACGCAGTTCACAGTGGCCCATCTCATTTAATAAAGGCACAGCTATGAATACTAGAATCACAAATACAAGTTGCTTTTCACAGCCTTGTGGGATCGTATTTAAATTTAAACTTATTGTTTAATCTTTCAGCTTTCACCATGCAGATTTAAACATTGGGAATGACAGAAAATGTACAATATTTATGTGATCAACTTTTGGTAACGAAGTATTTAAAGACAAAAATCGTTAGTGAAGAGTATAACTTCTTATAAGGGTTGAATGAAACATATTGTATTATACAGTAATACTGACACAAATTGCATACTTCTCTCTTTTTTCATGCTGGACTTTAGCACCATACACCAATCCATAAAAATTTGGGTTACAACATGGACTTAACTTTATCTAACATCAGCAAGTCTGATAAATATTTGAGTGCCTCAGCTGCTGCCATGTGCTATCCCCCTCATGCCTGATAGCTGCGCAGGCTACTTGAATCTGTGCGAGCTATTGAACTGGTGCAGATTCCAATAGACCCATGGGGCTGTGGGGGCTCCACATAGCTAGGGGGAACCAATATTTCCTTATCCTGAGGAAACCTTTGACTGGCTTGTTAAGCTCTGCGAGATACAATGGTGGCCATTTTGGTGCCCTGTACCAGAGTACAGCAGCCAGCATAGAATTGGGCCGTAAATACATTTTTCTTGTTTTATGGTTGTATTTGTGTATAGAGATGCCTCCATATGAAGCAGGTAATCATATTTCTGCACATGAAAAAGTAAACCATAGTGGTTTGTACTGATATAAATTGATTTAATAGTTATATTTTTTATTTCACTGTCATCCTGCTTCAAGGAGCATGGGGTAAATATACGATTCTTTTATTATTACAACAACCCAACTGGGCTGAAAGACAATGACTGGCCCAAAATAATCAATTGAGCTTTGTATCTGAACAGAGATTTGAATCTGAAACTCAGTGATTACACGGGCCAACACACATTTTGCTTCCTTAAACGTTATACCAATTCCTAGGTATATTTGGGGTGCCAATTCCAAAAATGGCATCTGTTTTGCCCTATCACGTCTAGTTTTGGAGATATAGTACAGCCTCTTTAGTGAATGGTTCAAACAGCTTCCTCATGAGGAAGCCTGCGCCATGGATTTGCTTTGATAGGGCAAAACGGATGCCATTTTTGGAATTGGCACCCTAAATTCATATCAAACCACCATAAAGTTAGGGAAAAACTTTTCTGACCCTCAGTTTTGTAGGCCTGGGTCCAACATTCAAACCATTACACCCCAACGGCGCTTTAAAAAAGCCAAGAATTCTTATTGACTTCTGGAAAGGTAACATAGGCCTCACTGAATTTGAGAGGTAAATCTCATCCCCAGTCATATTACCCTTACTCTTTTGCATGTTGTTCAGTCAAGTTTAGACAGAAGAGGCATTTTTGGATTACAATGTTCAAATAGGGTTTGGGCTCAGCAAATGATTTTTCATTTAAGGGCCTGATCCAAAACAGTTTGCACCAGCTTAGCACCAGTGCGCAATGTCGCAAACCTGCCATGACATTTACTGCTGGTCCAGCGTGGGTGCTGACTCAGTGCAAGCCTGTGCTGAGCCAGTACTGGGCGGGGATTGACCGCTGCCTGGAGCTCCAGGCAAGCACCAGGCTGCGGAGAGGTGAGTGGCACCTCTGCTACTCGGAGGCTGAGCAGCTCAGGATTTTAATCCCTTTTCCTCTTCGTGGGTATATGGCTGCAGTTTTCAAACTCTCAGGGAATCTGAGGGCAGCAAGTGAGGAGAGGGAGGCAATGGGGGGGGGAGGTAATGACGAGATGCTCAGGGGGTCTGCAGGGATTGGAATGTACTCACCAGTCCCTGCAGCAGCCTGTCAGGGGTGCGGGGAGCCCTGCACGAGCATCTGCAGGGCTCCCCAGCCTTCTAAAAGTGAAAGCAGAGCGACTGTGCTCCACTTCTGGTTTTGTGGAAGTGGAGCAGGATCACTCCACTTTCACTTTTGGAATGTTGGGGAACCCTACAGACACTCGCGCAGGGCTACCCACACCCCTGACAGGCTGCTGCAGGGACTGGTGAGTACATTCCAATTCCAGTAGCTCCCCTGAGCGACATGATCCTGGGGATTGTGTTGCTGCCTTCCCCCTGCCCCCGCCCCTTAAGGGAGCAGAGACCAGAGCTGTCGGGCTGGGTCCTCACTATGCCCCAGTTTGAATAGCTCTGGTATATGGGATCAGCACTGTCCAGGAACATTTCCTTGAAAAATATATGTAATTATTTAGTGAAGAAGGCTTTGGACTTCTGACTTCAGTTTGTATCATCAAGCTTATATTTTAACATCCAGTAACTATTGGGACTATCCTGTACAAGAGGGAATGCCATCTTGGTCTATTTTAGAGACTTCTGCAATGGTCCCTCTACTGAAATTATTAGGTTTGATGTACACTAAAAGGATATTAACAATATCTAATGTATGTATGTACATTAGATGGTATGTGTGTGTGTGTATGGAATGTATGTATGGAATATTATGGCATGTAAATATAAATTCAGCTTTCATTTACAAGCCAAATTAACATAGTGAACTAATCCAGAATTGAAGATTGGGAAGGAATCCTGTCTCTGGAAGTCTTGGACTGATAAGACAGCATTTACTGTAGATCAATTAATTGGTCAAGATCAAAAGTCTTTTTTTGGTTTTGTTTTCCTGAAGCTTGAAAGTTAAATATGGTTTGTTGTTATCAGCAGAATGGTAATATTTACAATTATGGAATCTGTTAGAATTTAGATTTGATTCAGAGCATTTGTTGATTTCTAATTTTTTTTTTCTTTTCACTAATAAAAGATGGAAGGAAAAAAAAACACATTATGCTCAACAAGGGCCGGCACAGACATTGATGTTTCACCCATACATAAGAGGCTTTAAAACTGGTGAATGTATGAAGTGAACCTTATGGTAATTTATTTCGATGCACAAGATTAAAATATGTTTGTTTCGGTACATATGGTTGTGTAAATACAATTGAGGCTTAAAAATAATGCTGATTAGTACCTGAATGTGACCTAACAGTATTTCAGAATCTTCTGTAAATGCCAAGTAAAACAGTAAAATAAGTTAGAACTCATCTGTTCACTGACAAATGCATGCTCTAATGAATAATGTCGTCTGGCTGAAGTCGCTCTGTCGTAGAAAAACAAATTCATACAATTTGTACTTAATGCTGATACACACTGCTCTCTGAATACTAAGTTGCTATGTATTTACAAATGTGAAAGAACCTGTGGTCCTTTCATGCATCAGGTCGTCATAGAAACTAATTAACTTTCATTTCTATGTCAGGGTAAAGTACTGTAATACAGATGTAAATTGTAGTTCAGGAATTATTTGAATGAAACAGTAGAGGAAGGAGTCTTCAAAACATCCAAAAGGAATGCAAAATGCACAATAGCACGTCATAGCACACAATGCATCACAATGTAATAAAATGCTAACATTGGGAAAAAAAGATGATGCTCTACCTCAGTATGGTACTTGTCATCAATAGGTAGAAAGAAGTATGTGAGTATCTGCATTTGTTACACAATATGGCTACAGCTTATACAGCATCACATCAATGATCTTACATCTTTTACATCTTACATCTAAGTACTGCAATTTAACTATGTTTTGGATCAAAAGGTGGATATGTAACTGGTGAAGGGGCCTTTTAAAGTGGTGTTCTCTTATGATTAGCATGGGGAGCTGTCCCTCTTCACCCCAGCATGTCATCTATTCCAGCATGGTGTTTCTTTTGTAGCTTTTTTAGGTTGTGAGAGAACCATTTATTGATTTTTTTTTTTGCTATGTAAACCACTTTGTGAACTATTCCTGTTTAGAAAAAGATAAATATTCTTAATAATAATATTATGCTGCATGTATAAACCATGATCTAAAGAACTGTATAAATATTGTAGATACTCGCCTATAAGGCGAGAAATTTCTGCCAATAAATTAAGCTTAGATCATCTCCTTGCCTTATCTGTGAGGTCACTCGGGTCAGGGCTGTTCAGGCAAATTGTGGAGAAGCAGTAGGACCATTCAGAGATAATTAGAGGCTATTAGTCTCAGCAGAAACCCCTCCAGGGCAAGCTTCAACCAAATTTAATCTGTTGTTCTCTTCCTGTGAAAAAAGTAAGCCAAGGCTCAAGGCTTCCATTTAAATCAAGCAAGCCTCGTTATCTTTAGCAGACTTTTCTGTACCCTTGTTCCATTTTGCAAATGTTTGGCAGAAGTCTGGTTTTTTTAACACCAGGATGTAATCCTCATTTCTATTTGAAACAAAGTCCAAGGCTACAATTCAGAGCACCATTACTTAAGAATAAAACACATGGAAAGCAATGGGGTCTACTTCTAAGTAAATAAGGTTGCAATTATGCGTAGCCTCACTTGCTCATGCTCATTCCTTGTTGCTTGTCTCTCCATTGTGAAATGAATGTACACTCACAGTCAGTGGCATAGCTAAGTTATTTGACACCTGGGGCCCATAAATTTTTGTCACTCCATACAAGATAATTACTTTTTCAAGTGATGTCATGGCTGGAAGTGACATCAAGCAAATTAAAATAAATACTTATAAATAAAGAAAAACAAATAATTAAATAAGGGGAAGCTAGCCCTGATCCACCAAGTGAATTTTCTCTATAACCTGACTGTAATAACATCCCACCCCACAAACATCAATGAGGTTTTCTGCCCTACCCAGTGCCCAGTTCACTTTAAGTTCTTATATTTCAAGCATATCAATATAAGGGCGAGGCCTGCACCTCCTAGTGACACCACTGGCTACAACCCATTTGAGGTTGTGTCCTGACACACCTGAATGAAGATTCCAGGTCTAATGAATCAATGCAAAATTTTGATGGAAAAAGTTAGTTTGGATGAGGGCTTGCTTGCTTCCTTGCTCCCTCTCCCACCAAGGAAAGGTCTGTATATTGTTCTTTAGCTTATTTTTGTTTCACAACAGTCCTGTGTGATAGATAAAACTGAGATATTGACTGATCAAAGGTCTTTCAGCTTTGTTACTGGAAGGCATTTGTACCTAGTTCTAATATGATACTTACCACTACATCACGCTTTCTCCTGGTGAGAGGATGTGTGATGTATATTGGGAAAAGAGTTCCAAGCCAGTGAGATTACAAGCAAGAAAGGATAGTCACTTCTGAGAGCAGAACCACTTTGGATGGAAAAGGAAAGTAGAGCTGGAGGAGTGAATGTCATGGGTAGGATTGTATCAGAGTAGAAAGTGAGCAGAGGTATGGAAGACCTTGAAGCTACATGCAAGGACTCTCTGTTGAATACAGTTAGGAGTTCACAGGAAGCTAGTGTAGGTAACTAATGAGTCCCATAGCCTGAACAATGAAAGAAGTCAATGATTTGGAGGGGACATGACAGAGTTGGACATAGAAATTACATGACTGACCTGTGACAGCAAAAGTCTAAAGAAGTAATTGTGATTAAGGTAGAACATGACCATAGAATGAACCAGAGTTTTTGTAAACAAGGTTTCTTAAACAATTGTTACATTTTTTGTAAACAATGTGCGCTTTGTACATTTTGTACAAAGAGAGGCAGCACAACTTAGTGATGGATTGAATATGGGGAGCAGAGGAGGGAAAGAAGTCAAAAACAAAACTTCATAGGATGGATAGAGCTTTTGTCAATGGGTATGTAGAGTATACGAGGAAAGGAAGGCTTTGGAGAAGTTCTGTATTGAGTTGAGGCAATAATGAATATCAGGAAATATTAGTCAGCTAGAGATGTGTGGGATGGATAGAAAGGGAAGGTTCTGGGATAAAGTGAATGTTGGATGCCTTCATGGGTGGTACTAGAAGCATGGGTGATAACAAAACCCATAGGATTTGTGAAATCACAATGAAAATTTGAATGAGGGATTAGACAAATTGGAAATAATGGTGTAGTTGGAGAGTCTTTGGCTGTAACTGTGGAATTCCTTGATTTTAAATGAATGCTTTCAGTTTGAGGCAAGCATGATCATCCCCGAAACTTGACATGATTCCCGCCACCCCATCCTTTCTCTAAGCAGCTCAGGGCATTCACATGGTCCCCTCTTGTGTCATCTTCACAACAATCTTGAAAACATTAAACTGACTGAAAGAGGGAGCTTCATGGTTGAGTGAGATTTCACCCTGGGTCCCTTCCACTCGAGCCACTGAATTTCTGAAGTGCGCTGAAATGCGGTGCATTTAGCCACTGCATTATACTGAATCTCCTCTCATTCACCTGGCAACTTTTGCTTCAGTGGCTCATGTAGCAATGGCAGCAAAGAAAGTCTGTCCTCCCACCCTGATTGCTATCTCTTTTTCCTCTTCTGTTTTAGCATTTCAGGTGGTGTCCTTGAAATTGTAATTTTCCCAGAATGCTTGATGTTAGTGTGGACATCAGTACTCTATGAAAATTATACTTCCCAGGCTTCTGATGCCTAAAACTGTATTGTAACACTCTTAACACTCTTTCAGGTACCAGAGGAAGAAACACAGTGGTAGTTGAAGAGGAGAGATGGGGTCAAGCAATGCAGTCTTGTAGATATGGTGTGGATATGGATTTTGTTGAAATTTCAGCTTCTTTGCTACAAAAAAAATGTATTTTATATGAAATACTTTTTTATACCATGGAAATCTTTCTTGAAAAATAAATTAATCCCCATTGTGTGTAAAAAAAAAAATTCATATTAAATGCAATATATGATTAAGATAGCTGAAGCTGTCCACTGAGTTTGATTTCTGATTGTTGTTTCAGTGATGAAGACAAATATTCTGATCCCTCCATCCAGAAACTTTTTCCCTATGGCTGGATACTTAGATTCTTACAAAATCTCAGAGTGTTTTTAGTTACCAAAGACTGCTAAGTGTAATGGCGAGGCTCTCCCTTGGGTGCTGGGGGGTTCAGGGGGAGTCACTCTTTATATAGGGCTCCCCTGTATTTGGGGGGGAGGGCGAATGGAACCCCCATAGATACAGGGAATGTCTGTGCTTTTTAAAGGATGGTACTTGAGATATCAAACCAAAAATCCAAGGCCCATCTATACATGGAAGGAACAACTCAAGGGGCAATTGTGATAATAGGAAGGTAGTGAGTGAATATTATATACTCCATACTGTGTGACTAACAAATATTTCCTTAACTCCTCAGTCTCGGAATCTGAGTAGAAAAAACAGGATTGAAAGAAGGTGGCTTATTTCTTTGGGTTTTGGCACCTTGTCTTAAGGAGCAGAGCAAATAAAGGAGTAGACAGTAGTTTCTTGTATCAGAAATGGCAAGGATGACTAGAATAAAGTAAAGCCATTTTACAATTAGTGCAAGTGTTCTCTGTTTTAGTGAGAGCATTTTGAACTGGCAAAAATAGCAGTCCTTTGGCAGTTTAAAAGACCAATGCATTTATTTTGGCATAAGTTTTCAGGGGCTGCAGCGTGTTTCAACAGATACAGCTGAAGCTGCAGAAGCAGTTGAGAGTGCACATACACCTTGAAATTAGTGGTATTGAACTCTATGGGATTTATGTGTTTGTAAATGTGCATCAGATTAGACTGAGATACATTACAATGTTAACAGAGAGCATGTCTCTGACATTTTAGTGCTGAATGAGAGCAGGAGTGGCCAAATAGGAAATTATTGAAAAAAATAATTAAATTATTAAAAATTTCTAGCTATATCAGACTAATAGGACCTGTGACCAGCCAAACAATCTGGGAGCTTATCAGTGGGGCATGATGGTAACAACCACCCCACATGCTGTGGGGTGTTTTGTCACCTGCAGTGGTTGAAATCTGCATGCATTTGCTTTTCCAATAGTATTGCAACCACCTAATGTTTGATAGGCGGGGTAACTAGTAAGAATGTCATTACTTTCCTTTATGTTGACCATACAAGATTTGAAAACCTGTTAAACTGACAAAAGTTATTTTTATATTTTTTTATCCCCTGCATATGAGGGGAGGTACCTATCTGAACCTTGTGGATATGGCATAAATTGAGCATAATTTCTATTGTGTGATAGTTTAAAAGTGTTCTAAATACAAACCCTAGGAATTCACAGTGTGTTGTGTAGAGTTACAAGCTAAAAGGGTTATGTTGAAACTTCCCATAAGACTATTTAACATAATATTTTTTTCCTCGTGAGTCCTTTTCCCTGATTTACTGTGTTTGTGATTCTGAGCTCCCATGTTTTTTCTGAACAAGTCACACAGTGCACATAGTAGACAAAGTGTTAAAGGGCTAGGAAAATATTATTTCATCACTCCTGTTCCATTAGAATTCACTTGGGTGGCTGAGAAAATGGTTTATGGATTAGAGAAAGAAGAACAAGCTAAAACATTTCATACCTTCATCTCTGATAAATTCCCCAAACTCATTCTTCGCATCTGAGCCATAAATAACAACCATGCTTTTTGCTAAAAAGAGCTTTTTCCCTATACCAGGTCTTTTGTCTTGGAGATGAATGCTATAATAAATTTGCAGTCTTAGGGGGGTATTGTTTGAACTATAACATCATGGTTTACAACTGTTGCTTCTATTATGAGGAGGATAAAAAGCAACTGTGGAGCTTGATCTTTGTCACAGAAATGGATTAACATTTCAACCTTCAGCTTGGGTCAAGTGTATGATCTTTCTCAGAAGCTTGCCTGCATTAAATCGCTATACTTGTAATTTCATTCTTACCCAAATTTAGCCCTCCAATTTCTCTAAATACATGTGCAATACAGCACAAACATTTTATAATGAGCTGTGTTGTGAACAAATGTAGAAATCTCATTTAAAATGAGGACATCTGCTATTAGGGGCCTTCAGTTTATTGTCAGAGTGGCTGTAGAACTCCTTGTCTGTGGGTGCCAAACTGTGTCTGCTGGTGGTAGTTCTGTAATGGGTCATGATGGGCAGCATAGTGGGAAATAGAATCTGGATTTGTCACTAGATTGAATTTAACAAACCACTATTTTGACCTTAATGCATCAGAATACTGGCTTTGGGGAGCCCTGGGGTTGTGTATTTGTTATGGAATAAATGAAAAGGTCAACCAAATGAGGCCCTTTCATTTCCAACTTGAAGGAATGTTTTCCATGCATTGTATGCATTCTGTTTTCAGGGGAAAAAAAAGTTTTAAAATACATACCTGTAATGTAATATCACACTTGCTATTTGGGTAGAAACTGGGGGGGGGGGATTTTTTTTCTCTCTCAATGTCAAGGGCAAAAAATCCAGAGATTTTTAGTGGAAGAGACCTGAATGGAAATCAAAGGAAAATTATGCAGAGTTCAGTCAGGATGGAAATGGGGATATCTGTTCATCTCTAATATTCAGTCATTCCAAAACTAACACCAAGGTAATGCGTGAAAATGAAGGGCACATGTTCCCTTCATTTTCATTCATTATAGTCATTTTTGGAATTGGAAATCTTATCTTGTAGTGTGGTTGCGTGTGGGAACATTTCCTCCCCCCTTTTAAAAAACCTGCTTGTAAGTTGAGAAGAAATGGCAGAGCTGCTCCTATCTGCACTCTCCTGGTCTTGTAGTTTTTCTCCTTCACAATGCTCTGAATGTTCTGCCAGATGTTGTGTTGTGGAATATTTTATGGGGAAAAGTCTGGTTGCCTTGTTTTTGGGTGGCGACCATTTTTCTTCACAGTGTGTCCAGGGCTTTGTAGGAAAGAAACTTGTTGGCTGCTCATAAGAGGAGCTATGCTACTCTGTTTCAAAGTTTAAAATTGTTTTTTTAATTTTTTTTTAAAAGCCAGTCACTCAGCAGTTATGCAAAGTGAGCCCTGCCCACTGTGAAAAGGATGGGGTAATGAAAACAAATGTAATTATTACAAATGAGTAACTAAACAAATATAATTTTTATGGATGAATAACTAAACAAATGATTTTAATGCTATAAACAAATGGAGTAATGGAAAAAATGCTTTCCTTACACATTTCTACACTGTATTGGACTAATTGAGGCATAGTTTTGTAAAGTGTAAACCTTAGAAAATAAGATTCAATTATTTAGTGACATGAAATTCAGCATGATGCTCTTTTGTTGTAATTGTACAATATTTATTTTAAAGATTAGGCATAATGACTTCAGTTGTACTGTTTAAAAAATAAAGGCAAACATCTTGACTGTGCATTACTACGCAAATTAGTTTTTTGATATCACTATAATCATTACTTTTGTGTTCCTTATAGTATTTCATTTATGCAGCAAAGATAATCAGTATAAAGGTAGAAAAACATACTGTGACCTAATTCAGTCTCATTGGTGTTTGCTTTACATAGGAAAAATACACTCTTAGTATCAAATTTCCTGTGGCGATGGTTCAATTTTCGCACACAGGATAAAAAAATTATATATTTCTTACTACAAAACAATGATTTGTTAACTTTCTACTTCATTTGAATCCTTTCCACTTTTCAAATACCTGAAGGACTGTCATATGGAAGAAGGAATAAATTTGTTTTTAACTGCCCTTGAGAGTAGAACTACATCCAAAGGGTACAAACTGCAAGAGCAGAGATTCCAGTTGGACATCAGGAAAAATTCTTGATGGTAAGGGCAGTCTGGCAGTGGAACACATTACCAAGGAAGATAGTAGATTCTCCCTCACTGGAGATTTTCAAGTAGTGGCTCAACAGGCACTTGCTAGAAACGCTCCAGGACAGGGTTTCCCAAGGTCTGGATTGTGACCCACTAGTGAGTTGTCACCCAGGCCTTCCGTCCACACCCCTGGAACTGTTTGGCTCCAAATTGGAGCCATTCCAGAAGGGATCATGCTGGCCCAACAACGCTGCTGGTCGCAATGCCTTACTGGGGCTCTTGAGGCCTCTTCTAGGTTGCTCTGGGCTGGTGTCCCACAGAATGACCCACAGAAGCATCCAGAAGGTTGATGAAATTGTAAAAGCAGGAAATAGTTGTGGCCATTGTAGTAATTCCTAGCACCCTTGTAAGTGGAAACTCCATCTTATCAACAGTCAGAGATGGCAACAAACATGCCACTCAAGGTATATGTAAAAGGAGCTTAAAATAAGCCGCTGGTTTTAGATATGTGGTGCGGATAGCAGCCTTATGAAACAACTAATTTGCTGCATTGTAGTCACAGACCTCTGAGTGTCCTTAACTCAGGGAATGTTTGGGGCATTCAGCACCTCAAATTGTCAGTCAAGCCAATTTGAAGTGCCCATTAATCAATTAGTTATGAACTTCATCTTTATGCCTTGAGACAGTTAATATGTCAGATCCTTTGTACTGTAGCTGAAGCTGCACATTCCTCATGAGATACTAATAGAACTTGGCTATTAGGATGGGCATAAAACGAAAAATGATCTTACTGTGAAAACCGAAGAGATAAAGATAGGGAGCTTGTGACAAGAAATAGCTGTAGTGACACTTGTATTATGCCTTTTGAAGTGAGCAGTCATCTTACATATGTATGAAAGTAATATTTGGAAAGAATGTTAAGTCCTATACAGCAGTGAGCATTACATGTGTAATGCTTGCATGAGACTTGGTGTGGGCCTTTTCTATATAAATAGTCTTCTCGATAGGAATTAATACGGTTGGTTGTGTGGATTCCGAGCCAACAGGTCCACCACTGATATGGTATTCTCCCTTAGACAACTGCAGGAGAAATGCAGGGAACAACGACAGCCACTCTTTATAGCCTTCATAGATCTCACGAAGGCTTTCGACCTGGTCAGCAGGGATGGCCTCTTCAAGATTCTCCCCAAGATTGGATGTCCACCCAGGCTCCTCAGCATCATCAGATCCTTCCACAAGGACATGAAGGGCACTGTTGTCTTTGATGGCTCCACATCAGACCCCTTTGACATCCGAAGCGGCGTGAAGCAAGGCTGTGTTCTTGCACCAACCTTGTTTGGGATTTTCTTCGCTGTCCTGCTGAAGCATGCCTTTGGAACTACAACAGAAGGCATCTATCTCCGGACCAGATCAGATGGAAAGCTCTTCAACCTCTCCAGACTGAGAGCAAAGTCCAAAGTCCAGCTGAAATGTCTGCGTGACTTCCTCTTTGCCAACGATGCAGCTATCACTACCCACTCTGCCAAAGATCTCCAGCAGCTCATGGATCGTTTTAGCAAGGCCTGCCAAGATTTTGGACTGACAATCAGCCTGAAGAAAATACAGGTCATGGTTCAGGATGTGGACTCACCTCCCTGCATTACAATCTCTGCGCATGAACTGGAGGTTGTCCATGACTTTGTGTACCTTGGCTCAACGATCTCCGACACTCTTTCTCTCGATACCGAGCTAAACAAACGCATCGGTAAAGCAGCTACCACGTTTTCCAGACTCACAAAGAGAGTCTGGTCCAACAAGAAGCTGACGGAACATACCAAGATCCAGGTCTACAGAGCTTGCGTCCTGAGTACACTTCTGTACTGCAGCGAGTCATGGACTCTTCACTCACAACCGGAGAGGAAACTGAATGCTTTCCACATGCACTGCCTCCGACGTATTCTTGGCATCACCTGGCAGGACAAAGTTCCAAACAACACAGTCCTGGAACGTGCTGGAATCCCTAGCATGTATGCACTACTGAAACAGAGACGCCTGCGTTGGCTCGGTCATGTCGTGAGAATGGATGATGGGCGGATCCCAGAGGATCTCCTCTATGGAGAACTCGTGCAAGGAAAGCGCCCTACAGGTAGACCACAGCTGCGATACAAGGACATCTGCAAGAGGGATCTGAAGGCCTTAGGAGTGGACCTCAACAAGTGGGAAACCCTGGCCTTTGAGCGGCCCGCTTGGAGGCAGGCTGTGCAACATGGCCTTTCCCAGTTTGAAGAGACACTTGGCCAACAGTCTGAGGCTAAGAGGCAAAGAAGGAAGGCCCATAGCCAGGGAGACAGGCCAGGGACAGACTGCACTTGCTCCCAGTGTGGAAGGGATTGTCACTCCCGAATCGGCCTTTTCAGCCACACTAGACGCTGTTCCAGAACCACCTTTCAGAGCGCAATACCATAGTCTTTCGAGACTGAAGGTTGCCAACAACATTCAGGAATTAAATATGATTCTTTTTCTAGCATGCCACCTTTATTCCATCATAATGGTAAGAGCTTTCTCATTAAGCTTTCCACAGCTCTTTATTTCTGCCGATCTTACAAATGAAGTAGTTACTCGATTACATGAAAATCTATCAAGAGCCATTAGTCACAATAGCTATATAGAACCTCTGTGTTCAGTAGCAGTTATACTTTTCAGTACTGAATACTTGAGACAAACAATAAGCTGAGCTAGTGTGGTCATGCTCTGTTTGTGAACTTTCATAGTCATTTAGTTGGCAAAGCCACGATACACTAGAACAGTGATTCCCAAATGTTTTTGACATGGTTCCCTTAACCTACTGGGTCATTGGCCCTAACTCCCCATTAGGGCTGCAATCCTATACATTGTGTAGGAGAGCTGGTTTTTGTGAGGATTCAGAGGCTCCCCTGGCTAGTTTCCATGCAGAGCCATGGCTCAGAGTTTGGGAACCACTGCGCTCAGGACTACAGTCTGATTCAACAAGGTAATTCTTGTATCTTTAACACAGCTAAAAGGGTCTTCATATACTGAGCACCATATAGATATTCTTGAAGTAGTTCATATCAGCAGGGGTCAATGCATTGATGAGCAGTGATGATTACATATGGCATCTGGAACCATTTGTATGTGAAAAGGCAGTTGCATATTGTGAATAGTGACGTAACAGCTTGTCCTTGAAATGTCTAAGAGCTTATTTCCAAACTTTATAAAGTAGCAGACCAGAACAGTGCAAGTGGATGTGACTCTGGCTTCACTGAACCATTTTAAAACAGCATGATTGACAACCACAGTAGTGTGTTTCTCATAGTTTTCTGAAAACATTTTGCTTTTTCTTCAGTTCCTTTTGAGCAAAGACAAGATATTTTTCTAAGGAGATTACTTTTCACAAGGGAAGAAAAGGGTGCAAAGTAAGCTCCACTCTCATCCACCACCTTGCCCATTTTGGCTGTGGGAGAGAGAAAGGAAGCAGAGACTAATGTGACAATTACCTTCACATCTGCTAGGAGACATTTTTATACTGCTGTAGCAGATAGTGCTGTGTCCTTTTCTGTAAATGATGGCAACAAGTTCTATGACATTGCCACTTTTGAGAACTTGCTTCATTAGATTGGGTGACTGTTTATTTGAAATTGTAATGAAATATTTACTTTATAGAGCTATAAGGATTAGTTGAGATAATTGAGTGAGGTTGATCTGGAGCTTTCAGGGTAATAGGTGCCCCCCCTCTCCTTGTTTGAATACAGAACTCAGCTAAAATGAATGAGGGAGCGAGTGTGTTTCTGCCTGTCACTTTCTCTCTATATGTTGCTTTTTCTTCTGGAGATAAGTGGGGCCTAATGCTGAACAAATACTGGAAATCAGAAGCTACTGAGAATCATTCGCTTCCCCCTTTCCCATGGCAGCGTGATAGACACTCAGTCAAAGAGCTGCCCCCCTCCTCTCTGCACGGCAACAATTTTGTCACCACAAGCAAATCCAATTGAAAAGTCTCTTCCACCAAGGGGAGAAAACTCCAGTTGTCAGAATCAGCAAACAGAATGAAAAGAACCAAGAGGAGTAAATTGGCACCTGGTGCAGCCATGGTTGCCTGTGATAGGCTGCTGCATTGTGTTGGGTAGACATTCAACCATTTTCAGATATAATGGGAGAAATTAATGCAAATGAGTGAATGGAATGAAATGTATTTTAATGCAGATTTGAGGGACTCTCACAAACTGCTTGATAACAAGTCGCTGTTAGAAAAGGCCTACATTGTGAGGATTCATTTTTTCCCCATTTCTTCTCACTAGTGGCTCATAAGGGCCCTTTTGTTCTCTAAGTAAACTCTTTCTAAACTATTGACATTGCTCATTTATGTGAATTTCAGATTCCCCCCCCCTTCTGACAAAGTAGCCTTGGGTGATCTGGGAAAACGTTAATTGCAAGAGGACAAGGAAACTGGTTGAAACAAGAAATTCAGTCATTAAGTGTAATGTTGCAGTTGTCCATGCCTCATTATAACATGCACACAAGGCAATAAAATGCATGTTTCACAAACAAATCTTTTAACAAGTATAGTTCAAGAGCCTCCAGCTTTACATCTCTCTCTCTCTTTTTGTCTTCAGTCATGATCACAAATAAACTTTAGATGTCCTGTACAGTCCTTCAGAATTGCTTTAGAACACTGTAGATTTGAGCAAAAACAATCTTTTTTGTTAGCCAGTATTTTGCATCGAGTGCCACATGTATGACTATATGCCTCTGGGGAATAAGTCATGGGTGTGTCCTCCGTGCAAGGAGCTCCAGGGACTCAGGGAACGCGTCCGCTCCCTTGAAGCCTTGGTGGCCAACCTGGAGAAGCAGAGGCAGGCAAAGAAGGACTGTGGAGAGACTTCCAGGGACGATTGGGCTTTGTCCCAACCTCAGGTGTGCAGCTCCTCAGCTGCCCGGGTGGGAAGTCTTGGGGCTGGAGGACCTCACCCTGGAGAAGAGCGAAACAATCCCCTAGGGGGGATCCTTCTCCAGGGGATGTGCCCATATCCGAATGCACTCAGGATACTCCTCAGCGAAAGGGGGGTTGGAGGCTTCTTGCAGTGGGGGATTCAATTATTAGGAACATAGAGAGGAGGGTTTGCGACGGATGTGAGGACTGCATGGTGACTTGCCTGCCTGGTGCGAAGGTTGTGGACCTCACTTCTCGTCTAGACAGGCTGGTAGACAGTGCTGGGGAAGAGGTAGCGGTTGTGGTGCATGTCGGCACCAGTGACGTGGGCAAGTGTACCTGGGAGGTCCTGGAGGCCAAATTTAGGCTATTAGGTAGGAAGCTGAGAGCCAAGACCCCAAAGGTAGCGTTCTCTGAAGTGCTACCTGTTCCACGCGCAGGGCCAGCTAGGCAGGCGGAGATCAGGGGTCCAATGCGTGGATGAGACAGTGGTGTAGGGAGGAGGGGTTTAGATTCGTTAGGCACTGGGGAAAGTTTTGGGACAAGCGGGGCCTTTAAAAGAGGGTCGGGCTTCACTTGAACCAGAATGGAACCAGACTGCTGGTGCATAACATTAAAAAGGTGGCAGAGCAGCTTTTAAACTGATCCCTGGGGGAAAGCTGACAGGAGCCGAGGGGCATCCGGTTTGGAACTCCTCATCCCTATGGGATGAGGATGGGGAGGTTAGAGAACAACAAGGTAAAGGCAGAGTAGGAGTAGAAATTGGGAATGGTAGCATGATGGGATGTGATAGACGGTTTGGCACAGTGAGAGGATGTGGGGACAAAGGAGCTAATCAGCAGTCCATCCTGGGGCATTCCATGTACAAATGCTTTTATGCAAATGCCCGAAGTCTCCGAGCAAAGATGGGAGAACTGGAATGTCTGGAGACAAGGGAAAACATTGACATAGTTGGCATAACGGAAACCTGGTGGAATGCGAAAAATCAGTGGGATACTGCAATCCCAGGCTATAAACTCTACAGGAGGGACAGGGAGAGGCATATTGGAGGTGGGGTGGCTGTTTACGTTAAGGAAGGGATAGAATCCTGCAAAGTAGAGATTGAAGGTGGGTCCGACTCCACCATAGAATCTCTGTGGGTTAAATTACCAGGCCTGTGGAGCAATGAAATACTGGGGGCGTACTATTGTCCTCCAGACCAGAAACCAGAAGGCGACCTTGAAATGAGGAAACAGATCAGGGAGGTGACAAGGAGGGACAGGGTTGTAATCATGGGGGACTTCAATTATCCTCATATAGACTGGGTCAATTTGTGTTCTGGTCACGAAAAGAAGACCGGATTCCTTGACATGTTAAATGACTGTGCCTTAGAGCAGATAGTCATGGAGCCCACCAGAGGACAGGTGACTCTGGATTTAATATGGTGTGGCACTCAGGACCTGGTTAGAGATGTGAGTGTTACTGAACCATTGGGGAACAGTGATCATGCTGTGATCCATTTCGACAAGCATGTCGGGGGAAGAATACAGGGCAGATCTCTCACAAAAACCCTTGACTTCTGATGGGAGACTTCCCTCAAATGAGGAGGCTGGTTAGAAGGAGGTTGAAAGGGAGGGTAAAAAGAGTCCAATCTCTCCAGAGTGCATGGAGGCTGCTTAAAACAACAGTAATAGAGGGCCAGCAGAGGTGCATACTGCAAAGAAAGAAGGGCTCCACTAAATCCAGGAGGGTGCCCGCATGGCTAACCAGCCAAGTTAGAGAGGCTATAAAGGGCAAGGAAGCTTCCTTCCGTAAATGGAAGTCTTGCCCTAATGAGGAGAATAAAAAGGAACATAAACTGTGGCAAAAGAAATGTAAGAAGGTGATACGGGAGACCAAGCGAGACTATGAGGAACGCATGGCCAGCAACATTAAGGGGAATAATAAAAGCTTCTTCAAATATGTTAGAAGCAGGAAACCCGCCAGAGAAGCAGTTAGCCCTCTGGATGGTGAGGGAGGGAAAGGGGAGATAAAAGGAGACTTAGAGATGGCAGAGAAATTAAATGAGTTCTTTGCATCTGTCTTCACGGCAGAAGACCTCCAGCAGATACTGAAATGCCCCTGGGGCATTTGGTGGGCCGCTGTGAGATACAGGAAGCTGGACTAGATGGGCCTATGGCCTGATCCAGTGGGGCTGTTCTTATGTTCTTATATTCTGAAATCATTATTTTGCCCATTCACTTTAGCTGGTCTGCTGTTAAGAGGGGAACTTTATTATTTTTCCTCCTTTACTTCATAGGCATTTGTCATCAAACTTGTGCAAAATAAAATGTTCTGAGCAACTTTTGATAGCTAATATGTCCAGTATTTTTGTCAAGGATCCTTTTTGCCACAGCATTAAATAGGGTGGTTAGATCCTCCTTTTTATTCACAGTATGGTTTTCTTTTCTTTGCATGTTCAGTTTTAGTGGGAATTAAAATATTCCATCTGATTCCATTTAGTTTATTAGAGATGGGGGGAGGGAACTACACAGAGAAGATAATCCTGACTAGCTATAGAACCACTAAGCTATCAGACCCAAGTGTAAAGCAGTTAGAAGGGAAAGGGGTAACAGATTCAGCATTGTCCAAAAGTTCCAGACCAGTGATTAATGTGTAAGATAATGGACTTGGGAAATGAGTAAACACTCCCGTACTCCCTGCTTTGTGCTTGAATGACTTGATGACAAGGGCAGAGCAAGGTGAGAATTTAAACAGGACTACAGGAGAAAGAGACAAAGACGAGCAACAACCAAATGGGAGTGGGAGCTTACTGGCTTGTGTTGTCAAATGGTACATAATAACTATTGCAACTTTTGAAATAGATAAATTTAAAACTTTTAGTTTTTAGTTATGTGCATTATCTGACAAAAATAAATAAAAATGTGAACTTGGCTTGGGTGAAGATTAGAGTCATCAACTGTTTGTTTACTTGCTCACTTCGTTTCTACACCACCTTTCTACCAGTGCATCCAAAGAGTGTAACAATATAAGTTAATGGGTTAACTATGTTGTTAGAAAGGTTGCTTAGAACTGCTAGTAATAAATAAATGCAGTGTAGTACATTTTCCTTTTGAAAAGGTGTTTTGGGTTTGTTGAAGGAGAGTTAAGTTTCATTTTAATAAACAAAAGCTTGCAATCTTTGTTATGAGGGAAGACTATCTTAATATTTATTGTTTTCCCTATTACAGTAAACATGGCCTAAAACCAAATGAGTGTTTCCTTAAATTATATTAATATAATTATTTGTATTGGCAACCTTCAGTCTCGAAAGACTATGGTATCGCGCTCTGAATGGTGGTTCTGGCACAGCGTCTAGTGTGGCTGAAAAGGCCAATCCGGGAGTGACAATCCCTTCCACACCGGGAGCAAGTGCAGTCTGTCCCTGGTCTGTCTCCCTGGCTATGGGCCTTCCTTCTTTGCCTCTTAGCCTCAGACTGTTGGCAAAGTGTCTCTTCAAACTGGGAAAGGCCATGCTGCACAGCCTGCCTCCAAGCGGGCCGCTCAGAGGCCAGGGTTTCCCACTTGTTGAGGTCCATCCCTAAGGCCTTCAGATCCCTCTTGCAGATGTCCTTGTATCGCAGCTGTGGTCTGCCTGTAGGGCGCTTTCCTTGCACGGGTTCTCCATAGAGGAGATCCTTTGGGATCCGGCCATCATCCATTCTCACGACATGACCAAGCCAACGCAGGCGTCTCTGTTTCAGCAGTGAATACATGCTAGGGATTCCAGCACGTTCCAGGACTGTGTTGTTTGGAACTTTGTCCTGCCAGGTGATGCCGAGGATGCGTCGGAGGCAGCGCATGTGGAAAGCGCTCAGTTTCCTCTCCTGTTGTGAGTGAAGAGTCCATGACTCGCTGCAGTACAGAAGTGAACTCAGGATGCAAGCTCTGTAGACCTGGATCTTGGTATGTTCCGTCAGCTTCTTGTTGGACCAGACTCTCTTTGTGAGTCTGGAAAACGTGGTAGCTGCTTTACCGATGCGCTTGTTTAGCTCGGTATCGAGAGAATGAGTGTCGGAGATCGTTGAGCCAAGGTACACAAAGTCATGGACAACCTCCAGTTCATGCTCAGAGATTGTAATGCAGGGAGGTGAGTCCACATCCTGAACCATGACCTGTGTTTTCTTCAGGCTGATTGTCAGTCCAAAATCTTGGCAGGCCTTGCTAAAACGATCCATGAGCTGCTGGAGATCTTTGGCAGAGTGGGTAGTGACAGCTGCATCGTCGGCAAAGAGGAAGTCACGCAGACATTTCAGCTTATAATTCAGCTTATAATTCAGCTTATAATTCAGCTTATAATTACATTTCAGTTTATAATTATAAACTGTTGATAAAAGTTCTTTACCCCAGAACCAGGGAACATCCGCTAAAATTGAGTGTTGGGAGAGGAAGGACAGACAAAAGAAAGTATTTACTTACTCAGCATGTAGTGTGCTTGTGGAACTCCTTGCTACAGGTTGTGGACGAATTTCTGGAGAATTTCATCACAGGTTGAACATGCAAAGAACACGAATTTCATCACAGGTTATAAGCCATGATGTGTATGTGCAACCTCCTGATTTTAGAAGTGGGTTACCTCAGAATGCCAGATGGAAGGAATGGCACTGGGATGAGGGTCTCCCTAAGGCATTTGGTGAGCCGCTGTGAAATATAGGTAGCTGGACTTGATGGGCCTATGGCCTGATCCAGCGGGGCTGTTCTTATACAAAGATATTATTAATTGTTTTTCAACAAAAAGTGGTTCACAAAGTGGTTTACATTGCAAAAGATATTAAAAGATATGCCTTCCTCCACCCCTCACTCTTCTCCCCTTGCTTTTGAAGAGGGCATGCGGAGGGGGGACCTGTAGACCATGGTTAATGGGAACTGTGGATATGGGGGCCCCTATACTTGTGCTTGCAAGCTATCTTTTCCCCAAGGTTCCTGACAGCTGGGCAAGAGACAGGCATGAGTCTCTTCATATTTTCGATTGCCACCTGTAGCTACAGTGGAGACAAAGAAAGAGGACTCTAGCCTGTCCACTGCATGGTTTCTGGTTAACTTTCCTGTCTGGGCACACAGTGGGGAGGCTTATCAGGAGATATGGGCTGTCCAATTGCTTTCCCTGGTTCTATTTAATCTCTCACATGCCCTGACACTTGGTCAAGGAGCACGGCATTTGGAAATTGCAGAATGGCAATAAGGGAAGAAGATGGTCCATGGCAGCTGCTATACCCTTGCCATTGCCCTTTCTACTATACCCTTGCCTAGTGGCTGTCTGCTGATTTTGCATCTTTTTAGATTGTGAGCCCTTTTGGGACAGGGAGCCATTAGTTATTTGATTTTTTTTCTGTAAACCGCTTTGTGAACTGAAAAGTGGTATATAAATACTGTTATAATAATTAATTTCCTGGTAAACTTCCTTATGGCCTCTGGCTTAGCTGGTGGCAATGGGGAGCAGCGGCAGATCTTTTCTGCCTGGGATTTGGCCAGACATGGAAGTGAGTCCCTAGGCAAGTGCCTCCACTTGGGGATCCACATTGCTGAGAGATGGCAAATCTTAGTATGCATAACACATGAGGCGATCCACTTGAAAACTTTTTTGTGTGGACGTAAATTATAATAGTAGACGTGCCTAACATGTTTAAAAACACTCGACTACAGTAGCATGTAGTATTGATTAAATTAATATTAATGTT
Source organism: Tiliqua scincoides (assembly GCF_035046505.1). Classification (NCBI taxonomy): domain Eukaryota; kingdom Metazoa; phylum Chordata; class Lepidosauria; order Squamata; family Scincidae; genus Tiliqua; species Tiliqua scincoides. The sequence goes on from NC_089823.1 coordinate 115,921,080, forward strand.
CATTGAGTCTTCAAATAGCTACTTGAGGGGGGGAAAGGAATATGACTTCACGGACATTCTGAAATGTTTGGAGGCACTGGGTTCAAGATACCAACTCTACACATCTAGAGCAGCAATTTTTCAAATGTCTGTGTCTTGCTAGAATGAGGTTAATCATTGTGGAATTAAATACATTGGCAGAGCAATGTAGATATAAAAAGAGAGCTACACAGAAGTTTATAGTCATATTGCTTTGAGCTACTGCACATTCAAACAGATGTTGAAGCAAAGATTAGCCTTTTCTTCTGCATGTGCTGGTGTACAAACCTTTTAAAGGCATCTGTGAATTATTGCTTTGGTTCAGCATGAGTGCAGTAAGAAGAAATGTACCTCATCTGTAATACACTGTGTAGACTAATATCAGCTCCTTTTTTCGTATATTGCAGTGAGATATTGATCTGGTAAAATGGTACCATATTGGAGCTGTCTGTTGTGGTATTCATCATACTGTCACATCCCTAGTGCCTTGGAGTTATTGAAAAGTGCAATTGAGGGAGTTCTGTCATTTTGTCTTGCAATCTATTCATAAGAACGTTTGCTAAAACATTATATGTTGTATTCCGGCTTGTATATTTTTCTAGTTAGGGCAGATTCCGGCTTTTGTGTGACAACAAAACCTTTTCATTCAGTAAGCATTGCCTTTAATAGGCTTGGTTTAACTGGCCTCAGTATTGCATCTTTTGTATAACATTGTTCTTTTGTCAGTGCTCACACCTGCTGCCTTTACTGATGATGATGCATTTGGATTCTCTCCTCTGGGAGTAATAAATCTGAGAGCTCTGGCTTCATTGCCCTTATGCTTTTATCTGATCGCTGGAAGAAGGTAAATGATGAACTTTTACATGTAGAAAGCTTTTAGTTTCTTCTCACACCAAAGTATCAGTTAATGTTAAAAGAGCTTTCAGAAATATAGAGAGATACTGTCAATCTGTCCTCAGTAGATTAAATAGTTTGAATGAATTATTTTTGTTTGCAGCCTGCCTGGCAACCTGACTCTAGAAAGGTGTGGTGTTTTCTATAGTGTATCCTTTGAAAGAAGAAATTGTGTGTACATATAACCTGTTCCAGTGAACAGGTTCCATATCTGAAACCTGGGCGTGCAAGAGCAGCTGTGAATTCAGAAGAACCCTCAAGTTGTGGACCTGCTCTTTGAGAAGGAGTGCAACCTCATTCAGAGCAGGATGATAGTCTAGTGCCCACATCATGGATTTCTAAACCAGGAAGGCCTCTGCCTTGTCTGGATTTAATTTCAGTTCCTTAACCCTCATCCATATCCCAACTACCTCCAGACAATGCTTCAGGACCATGACAGCTACCTCAGTATCTGGTGGAAAGGCAAAATCAAGCTGAGTGTCATCAGCATATAGATGGCAACCCTCTCCAGATCCCCGGATGACTTCTCCCAGTGGTTTCATGTAGATGAAACTAACATGGGTGACAGTATTGAACACTGTGGCACACTGTACCCCAAGGGCCAGGTGGCCAAACAGGTGTCCCCCAACACCACCATCTGGGGTGTATCAGTCAAGAAAGAGCTGAACCGCAGCACAGTGGTGTCCTTAACCCCCAGTTTGGCCAACTGTCTGATGAGGACACTATGATCAATGGTGTTTAAAGCTGCTGAGAGGCCCAAAATGACCAGTAGGGATGCATTCCCCCTGAATCTAGCCCTTGGTGTAGGTCATCCACCAAAGTTGTCTCTGTCTCAGAGCCTGGCCTGAAGTCAGATTGAAAGGGATCCAAATATTCTACTTCATCCTGGACCCCCTAGGGCTGAGATGCCATTACCTGCTTGACCACCTTGCCCAGAAATGGGAGATTGAGACTGGCTGGTAATTATCCAACATGATGGAATCCAGATAGGGCTTTTTAATGGGGGGGAGCAGCGCAATCACCACCCATTTTAATGTCATTGACAGCACCTCTCTCTCAAAGATGGATTTACTACTCTCTCTTCTCAGCCAGCCTCTCCTGGGCAGATCTAATCCACCATGTTGATTGATCCAGCAGGCAGGCAGATGGTCTTGGACTCAAAGGATCCTGTCCACACCTCAGGTTCTACAAACTGGAAAGAATCCCACAGACTTGGGCCAACAGATACTATGGAGACATAATCAGACATTGTCAAGGTAGAATCCACATTGTGGTGAACGTGAGCAATTGTATCCACAAAGTGCTTTGCAAACATATTGCAATGACCTCTGTGGGTCGCTCTCTGCAGATTTCATGGTGGCAGAGAAGAAGGTATGCTTTGCTGCCATCACCACCACAGACTAGGCCCTGAAATGAGCTTTAGCCTATGTCAGTCAGATCCATCGTGAGTCTTCAACACCATTACTCAAGATGTCGAACTCACCACTTCATCATTCACAGCTCTTTGGTGAACCAAGGAGCCACTTTGAATCTGTGAGATAACAGGTATTGCTAAGGAGTGATCTGATCCACAGCCTTGGCCATCTCCCTATTCTAGAAATCAACCAGGGCCTCAGATGAGTTGTTGGCCTTGGCAGCAGGAAAATCCCCCAGTGCCCTCAGGAAACTATAAGGATCAATCAGTCAGGAGCTGACTATACAATATGGTCCTTTGCTTCTGCAGAGACAAGAGGCCACAAGAAGCCTAACCATTACAGGAAGTGATCTGTCCATGACAGTTACCTTAATCTCCTCCACATCCAGATCACCTTGCACTTGTCTGGATGTAAGCACCTGGTCACTCCTTGTGAGTTGGGCTTGAAATAAACCCATGGTTGTCATGGCGGCCATGAAGACCTAAGTTACACCTATTCCTGGGACCTCAGTGTGAGCATTGAAGTTCTGCAGTACTAATACGTGGGGAACTCCAGTGCAACATGCATGATTAACCCAGTCAGCTCAGGTAGGGAGACTGATGGGCAGCAAGATGGGTGGTACATCAACAGAATCCCAATCCTTTCCCACCCTTCCACATTTGAACCCAGTGGATTGCCAGACAGGGCTCTTGGTAATAGAGATGCATTCCTGTTAGATCATTGGAACGCTCTCTCCTTGTCCCTGCAGTCATGGCAGCTGCATTACCCAGAACCCTGGGGGACAAAGTTGGGAAAGACTCACACATTCCACCTCATCCAACCCGGTATCCACAATACATGCCAGATCATCCTCATCCAGGACTGAATTCTGGAAGAAGCAGGTTTTGTTGTTCACTAACCTGGCATTCAAGAGCAGCAGTTTCAGACTCAGGGAACTACGAGTAAGACCATTAGTCATGAGAAAGCTGGTGCAAAGGCTAGAGAGAGGATCTGTCTACAGTGGACCCTCCTTCTGGAATGGTGTGTGTGTGTGTGTGTGTAATTTTAGTAAGATGGTTCTCTGGCTTTCTGTGGCTACATAGCTTTGTTGATTCTTTTGGTGATGTGCCAGTTTGGTGTCATGCTACATCTCTGCTGATGTCATTTATATATAATCAAGTTGACTATTGCCTGTCAACATCTGAAGCAGGTTTTCATTAGGCTTCTGTTTCTTTGTGCAGCTCCCTTCAGTTTTACTTTCACATTTTCATCTGGAATCACTGCATATTAACTTTAGACTTTTGTGACTTTTTGCATATTAACTTTCCTGGTTTAACAACAGCATTTCAAAAGGGAGCCACTGGTAGAGGAGAATGTGCTTGAAAATAAATGTTTCCATCTTATGCTATTTTGAGTAGTAGATTCTCACCTCTCTTTATCTAATCTACCCACCTGCTAAGTTTTCTATCTCATCCTGAGAAAACATTGCAGGGTGCAATAATGAAATCATTTCCATGTCCTATAGAGTATTTAAATCAACAAGACCTTCACTTATTAGAAAGGGCAGAAGAGTAATGCTTTTGGCAAAGCTATTATTGTGCTGTTGGTATTCACTCAAAAGGACAGAAATAGAACATCCTTGGCTTCCATAAACAATTGCAATTTGATCTGTATGCATGATAAAAAACAAAACCAAAAAAAATCACCCACTAACCTTAGCTCCATGCATTAGGTGCTGTCATAGCTGCTGTTGCCAAATAAGAATGCCGTGTGATGTTATTATAGTAAACAGCACTTAAGCACAGCTGGCAGAATTGATCAGGGCCACATTAGACTGAACTTCAGCAGATGACTGAGGCAGCAGAAACAATAACTGAATATGCAAACAGTTCTTGCAGTGAATTCTTTGGAGACTAGACACCATTATTTTTGACTTTGAACAGGCAAAAGGAAGTGGTTTTTAATCTCCCCCATCTTGTACAAAAGTTCTTAGATTTTCTGTAAATATCTGATTGCCATTTACAATAGCACTTGATTTTAGTGGCACATTCTAGTCTTTGTTGACTATTTACCTTGGTTGGTTATCATACAGGAAAAAGTATATAAAACTTTGAAGTGTTTTATACTTAAGCTTTATTCAATAAAGTGTTTTTTTAAAGATCAATAGTAGCATTCCAACTCTTCCTCTGTAACTTTCAGAGAAATGTATGCTTTCTTTCGAAGAGAAATAATTCCAATTAATTCAATACAATGTTAATAGGATAATACCACCATGCCTTGTTATTCCTTTATGATAATAATTTGGATTTCCAAAATTTGAGAAGTAATGCCTGAGGTAGGTTTATAGAGCATGCTGAGAACTCAGAATTTGTATTCTCCAATTCAAATCTGCAGTGATGCAAAATTGGGGCTGTAGTTCCAGCTGCAGCATCCATCAGCAATAAAGACTTTTGTAGAAGTTGTATAGCATGCTTGTGAGATATGGGCACTGTTATACTACTGCTTCACATTGTTTTGAAACTCCGTCACAGTCATCAGATATCCATTTTTCCTTCTTTTTCCTGGTGTTTGCCACTCAGTTCCAAAAAGTTTGCAAGTGGACCAAGGCAATGCTAGCTCAGAATCTGCCCTGCCATTCCAAAAGGCTTTGCAGAAGTGATATGTGACCACCAAACCAGTTCTTGCTTTTAGTTCCCAGTACAGGGCACAAACAGACCCTTTGCATGTTTTGTAGTTGGCACTGCATTTTTTTTAATGTATAGGTGTTTCTGATGTTAAATGGGTAGGTCAGGATCCCTGAGTATGTTTTTTAAAATGTTTTCTAAGCACTTCATAACTGGACCAGTCTTATTCTGTATGCATATTTTTTATTTGAATGGGTTATTTCTAGTTTCTAGGCCTGTGCAGGTTTTCCTGCCTTTTGGTACCCTCCACCTTCAACAGCCTACCCACTTCACTCTGCTGCGGTTCTGATGCTATTTTTTTGTCAGTATCTTCAAGAAGAACAAACAGAAGAGAGGGTTGGGGCAATGGTGGTCTAATTTCTGCCCCTCTTTCAGTACTGCTGCCAAAGATCATGCTGGAAAAGCTGGAGGAGGAGTCGGAGGAAGAGGAGGTGACTTTCTGCAATCTTGTTTCCAATTGATCTCCTGGAAAGAGGAGTTTTAATGACCCAAACAAGTATGTGTGCTGAGGCTGTTCTCAAAACTCCCCAAAGTTAATGGTCTCTTTTTCTCATTTCTGTCATATAAATAAATAAATAAATAAATAAATAAAAAGTCTTCTAATTCCATTAAAATGAAGAAGTTGCTGTGAATTGCAATGTTTTGCTCAAATGCACCAGAGTTTATTTCCTAGTTCAAATTCATAAAATAGTTGTGTTATCTCTGCCTTTCTTTTAAATAAATAAGCAGTTTATGTACCCTGAAAGCTGAACTGTTCTGCCTGGTCAAAGGGAATTTAATATATACTGTAATTGGATCAGAGCATTTATTCATAATGTAAATGAAGGAAGAAGTGCTTAAACATTTGAGTTGGTTTTTCATTAAAGAAGTCCAAGCTCTCATATTACATATTCAGCATCACCATTATTTGCTTATTTTGGCAGCTTCAGTAATGGCAAGTGACTGTAGGAAGCTTTACTGTCTGAAAGTTAGTGAACTCTCAGCAGTTCATGTTCTCATCAGTGTTATGATGATTTAATCTGACTCTTTTCTGTTGGAGCTGTGATCTGCGAGATCTGTGTCCATTACAATGTTTTGTGGACTAATTTTGAAGGCCAGGCAGGACAGATCCACTCTATGCAGATATGAATGTGCATTGTATTTAAAATAAATTAATTACTGTAAACTGTAGAATTAATTTTCTGTTCTGTAAAATGCTTGCATGTGAAACAACATGATGATTAAATTATTTGAGATGCTTTTCCTTCACAATGTGAAATTCTGTTTCTACCATTGGTTCGTGGTAAATAGGGGTTCTAAGAATGTCAGTGGCATAAGTAGGATCCAGTCCAGTGTAGGGCTGCATAATCTCTGTTTTTCACTGTGATGAAACAGTTGTAGTTCATTGTGGAGGATGTTCCCTTCAATTCTGAGATGCTTCAGGTTCCAAGGGAGCTGGCCAATCAGAGAGCAAATGGGTTGTGCTAAAGAAAAGGTAACCAGGCCTGAAGAGACTCTTTCTCTCTTTCTTGTGAGCGTCTGATTGAGCAAGACAAGGAGATCCCACTCTCTGGGGCTCAGAGTGGAAGGCTGCTGGGGAGATCCCACTCTCTGGGGGTCAGTGTTAAAAATGTTACTATTGGGTGAGATGCTATCATATGCTTCCAGTCACATCACTCATTGGCGTATCTTTTATCCTCGAGGTGCTGTTGGCGGCAATTGTGAGCCCATTGTAAAATGTAGTGAACCTTGTAAAATGCAGTGAACTGTATGGTGAACCTTGGTTTACTATAGAGAGTACATTGTAAACTGAACCCATTGTAAAATGAGGTTCCACTGTATTATTATCTCTAAAATATTTTCAGTCCAGATTTTTCCATTAGAAGATGCCTGAACAATTCTAAGGTCTAGTTTTTTTAGTGGATACAGTTGCTTGGTGGTGGTTGTCCCACAAATACATACAAAGCTGCTTTATAATGAGGTAAACTATTAGTCCATTTAGTCTCAGTGCTATCTACTCTGATGGGCAGTCACCTTCCAAGGTCTCAGGCAGATGTTTAAATAGAAGATACCAGGGATTAAATATAGTACCAACTACATGAGAAACAGAACTGAGCTGTACCACAAAGTAATGACCTTCTGATGTAAATATTTGTTTTCATTCTCCTTGAAAGATGTGACTTGCTCTGTACCTTACATGCTGTAACATGAATAAATTCTGTATCAAAACTGTAATTTCAAAGTGTGTTATAAATTGAACCATTAATGAAATTTGTTGTGTATATTTGTATTGGTTTATAATGGCTAAGAATATCAAACTTTGTTATATTGATATGTGGATTGTTAACATGTTTATAGAAATAGATATCTGTGCAATTAATAATCCGTGGAAAATGCCAGACAAAAATATTTCACACTTTATGAAACTGTATAAGTGACTTCTTTCTTTAGAGAAGAAAGATTTCTGCTGAGATTAGAACTTGGGATAATTTAGCTCAAAGAATAAAGGGACTTGTTTTAGTGAACTGCATGTTGGAGGAAATTCTAAAAAAATTGGTTTCCTCTTTAGGGGGGAAGCAGAGTAGCTTCAGCAGCAGACCCCCCCCCCACCCTCTTGCTGGGAATCAACCCCAGGGAAGCTCCCACACCCGGCTGACTGCTAATTAAGAAAGACAAACGACAATGGCTGGTTGAAGTTGCAAAAGAAGTCATTTACTCACGGTTCCATAGAAGCATGTTTACAGCATCTGATTATGATCAGAGGTTACACTAAACTTAAGATAACAAGGCCCTGGAGCTGCCTTGTCCTGCGTGTGCCATGTGGTCAAGATGGTGTCGCCAGCAGAGCCCTGCTGTGACCCATCTTGTCAGGTCTGTTCAGTGAGGAAGAGGGGGCATGCACGGAGCAGAAGGGAAGGTTATAGTGTCTGGGCCACACCCCCACATAGGTCATCCAAAGGGGACAGGTAAAGTGTAGGGTCACTGGGCCATGGCTTAACACTTTCAGGACAGTATCCTGTCACCTCTGGACAGCAGACAGAGTTGCACCAAACTCCAACACTGCAGACAAATGTTTTATCTTCTTCCTCCCCTTTAGTACTTTTGCTGGTATTCAGAGGTATGCTGCCTCTGAGCATGGAAGTTCTGTTTTGCTCTTTTAGTCAATACAGGTTGTGTCTCATTATTCCTTCCCAAAACTCATGTGGATGGCAAAAAAGCACATTAAAGCAAATCCATTTAGAAAACAATGTCCCTTTGCTAAGCAATTTAAAAACAGCCTTGCTGACCTTTGTGATGTAAAACAGAATCATTAGGGAGAGAATCCATCAATCAGTCTCTTAGAAAGGCTTCACTCCACTCCAAGCCAGGGACCCCTCCCTTCACCCAGCACAAAGTGATTATCTTTCTTTCATGTGCTGAAGGGGAAGGGAGGGTTCTAAGTGCCTGGAGAGAGAAAGTGCTGATTCCTGGAGAAGGAGATAAATGCATTCCTTTAAAATCAGTTTTAAAAACTACTTTTCTTTCTGTTGTAGAGAGACAGTCATGAAAGCAATTATAGGTATAACCTAATTATCCATGGATTTCTCACCTGTGGAAAAATTTCTCACCTGTGGATTTCTCACCTGTGGATTTTTCTATCTCAATACAATGAGAAGGGTCCTTTAATAATAGCCTTGTTAATGTGAGAGAGGGCAGCTGGCTGACAATACATCAATCATTCTTTCTCATTTGCAGTGGCCATTCATTTTGAGTCAAATCCGTGTATAAAAAATCCACGTATAACAAGGTTGGACCTGTAGTCATTTGTAGATTTGAAGGACTAAAACCAATTGTGGGACTGTGAACATGCTTTTATTTATGTACAGGCACGCACCTGCATGTAATGTATGTGATGAATGACTGTGAGAGCTGGACCATAAAGAAAGCTGAGCACCAAAGAATAGATGCTTTTGAATTATGGTGTTAGAAAAGACTTTTGAGAGTCCCCTAGACTGTAAGGAGGTCAAATCTGTCAACCATGACTGTTCATTGGAAGGACAGATGCTGAAGCTGAAGCTTAAATACTTTGGTCATCTCAGGAGAAGGGAGGACTCTTTAGAAAAGACCCTGATGCTGGGAAAAATTGAAGGCTAAAGCAGAAGGGGCCGGCAGAGGATGAGATGATTAGATAGTGTCATGGAGACAATGAACATGAATCCGGACAAACTCCAGAAGTTAGTGGTATACAGGGTGGCCTACAGTGCTGTGGTCCATGGGGTAACAAATAGTCGGACACAACTTAATGACTGAACAACAACAAATGCACTTGTATCTGCCCGGGTTCCATTCTGAACCCCCCCCCCCAGTTACCTAAAACTGCAGATACAGTTGAATGCCTCCCCCAATCCTCCAGAGCTGAAGGGAGCTCTGCTTATATGGCATTGGCAGGTCCTCTGGGGCTTTACTGGGCCTCCTAATGCCTTAGAAGGCATTAAAAACATTATTTCCGATTTCACAGACAAACCAGTAGTGACAGTGTTTAAGCTCTAGAACGCAGTCTTGAACCTGGAGGTGGCTGCAGATGGATGTCTGCAGCATCTGCTGGGCTCAGAGGACCCTCTCTTCCAGAAGGGGCGCATGCGGTGGGGGGACATGAACCGTATTGGTGGATAACTGAATCCTTGGATTCACCCACCTGTAGTAGTTATTTCAAGTATTTATCCCCCCACTTTTTCATTCAAGGGGGGTCTAACAAAAATAATATGCTAAATACAATAAAACATTTCTTTAAAAACCTGATGCAATATATCAAAGTGTGCATTTTATAGTAAAGAACTATTTATTGGGTTTTGTGTTTAATTTTTCTTTGTAGAAAATCAGCTTTTTCAGGTATATCTGCCTCTCAAATGAAATAATTCATTTTTTTGTTGGTGTAAAATATGAATCTTAATATCCATGTGGCCCTCCTAGCCTCATTTCTTTATGGCTGCTTAAAATATACATCAAATGTGCAGATTTTTTTTGCTGATTTTATGAGCTGTTTACTGCTGCTTTTTAAACCATGGATAGCAAATGCAAAGAGGATAAATTGTTTTCATACTTGTCGCTTATATAACACATTTGTAGCTTGAGAGATATCTCATGTACTTGTTTGGAATATTTCTGCATACTGGATATTTCACACTTTCTGTAGGTCTTGTCTTTCAAGGGAAGATGGACAGCCTCTGCTTGAAGAGCATTTAGCATAATAATTTTTCATGCAGGCTTGACTGATATGCTGACAACTTTGCCACTGTGCATTTGATGTATATTATAAGCAGAGAAGGCATCTTGTATTTATGGTACACGCAACATGGAGAAATAACATATGGTCTTAAATAATTATGACCACATGCAAATATGAAGCATGACCAGTTGAGTGTAATATTCATGAATTTAATATATGTTCAAGTATGCCTTTGGTATGCCTTTTAACTTCCTTATAAAGCATGCAAATTTGTATAAACAAGTGGTATGGTTTCATTCTTTAATCTAATTATCAGCTTCCCAGACTTCAGTCCAAAATTTTTCTCCAAATAAACAGGCATATATTGTCTCTTATAGCATTTGCACAATATCTTGCAAAATATTATGGTTCAGCAGTGTAGAATCAAGTTAAGTACACAGGCACAAAATTTTTTAAAAAAAACTTTGCTAGCAAGTAGGCATGGTTAGAATCAGGAAACTAGGAACTTCTGAACCTGCCTTGTGAACTTAATTAAGGAATTGGATCAGAGATTGTCAATGTTAAATCTTATCCACATCACAGTGCTACTGAATTGGTGGAAATTATTCACCAGCATCTTTGAGTCTTCAACAACTTAGTGATCAGAGAAGATCACTCTCTGATCACCATATTACAATCACCATATTATTATTACAATCACCATATTATTGTAAAGTAGGTAGACGTGTATTACCATTCTTCTACTCATATAAGATCATGATACTTAGGATTTATGTTGTACTTTTCAGTGTTCAAAGCACTAACATGTATTATGTCATCCCAACTCTTTAAGGCGATGGTTCTTGGGCATTTGAGACCGGGACCAACTTTTCATGATGACAATCTGTCTGGGACCCACTGGAAGTGATGTTATTAACCTGAAAGTGATGTCATGCCCAGAAGTGACATCATCAAGCAGGAAGTGATATCACTGTGATGCCAGTGCCGGAAGTGATGTCATTAAGCAGGAAGGGACATCACTTCCATGTTCTCAGCTAAGAACTCATAAACTTCAAATGACAAGAGAAAACATTCCAGCACAGAAGCTTTTCCAATTCTCTATCCCATGCTACCATTGCTACCAAGCATTCCACCTGTAAAATTCAATATACTTCTTGTATTGAGGCGTGTGTGAAGGGTGTGCTTGCTTCTGGCTAGTGTTGAACATGGCATTGATATATTTTGGATATGCCCATCAGTGTTCCTGGTACTAACTAACTTGAAGCCTCCTACAGATAGAGCAAAACAAGACTTGTCTGCACACCTATAAGACGGGAGTCTTCCATCTCACTTAGCCCTACAGATCACCCACATGCTCAGTCCACTCACCCCAGTTTCCCCCACCACATCAGTCCTAGCCCTCTGATCACCCACATGCTCAGTTCAATTCCCCCACCCCTCCCTCTCCTGGGTGTCTCAGTGCTTTAGTTTTTGTATAGGAAGAAATATTTTCTGCATTTTGCTGCACATCAAAACTTTCACCAAGTGAATCCTTCATTATGGGAGGAAGATCCTTTTCTGACCCCCGAATCCTCCCTCCTAAGCTTTGTGCAAGAAGCTTTTCAAAGGAGTCCATCTGGGGGAAGGGCCATCTTTAGACTCCCACCTGAAATTCAAGAGACAGGCTCTGCTCTGCTCTGCCAACACAGCCACGCTCACTGGAGAAATGGAACAGGTGCTGCCTCGCTCCTTTGCACCTTTGCATGTCACACTTTTAAATCCTGAGGGAGAGAAGCTTCTCCCATAAATGACTGATGCAGGCTTGGAAAATGGTGGTGCCCACTGCCAGAATCCAAGACGGTGCTGCACAGCTCATTTTTCCAGAATCCAAGATGATATTGCCCAGCTTTTTACTACCCACCCAAAATCAGGTCACGACCCACCAAGTGGCTTGTGACCCCAGTTTGAGAACCTCTGCTTTAAGGTAATTGGTATTATTCCCATACTGCAGATGTGGGAAATGTAGTCTATGGGAAAGTGCCTTCCCTAAGGTCATGGGCAACCCAATTCAGTGCAACTCACAGGCACGGCAATACAGCAGTGCCAGTGTGGCACCTGCAGAGTACCGCTGAGGAGTGTTGACATCTAGAGGCCTTCTTTGAGTAAGGGAACGTTTGGTCCTTGCTCTGAGGTACATTCACGATGGGCTTCTGGCACAAGTCTGCATGGACTGGAGCACTATAACTGGTACAAGTTTGCCTAGACCCAGGTTGAGGGATCAAGGCCAGGAAGAGAGTTAGGATATTCGAATGAGCTGCTACCTTTTATACCACTCCTTCTGCTCCTGGTCCATCTTCCTCTCTTCCCATCTCATCCTAGTTTCCCTCCCCTTCTCCTCCCTCCAACCCCCTATGTGAACTTAACTGTGCCAGCAGGTACCCTTTTAGCTATTTTGTAACATCCTCATTAGCTATTTTGTAAGAAAACATGACCCTGACATGTCTGGGATGGAGGAATTTGGTTCTTCTACAGTCTGCTTGATTTTCCTTATGCAGCGGCCTTCATCCACCCTAAGAGAGCACAGCCATATTTGGAACTTCCTGGGCTTCCTTAAATTGCAAAAAGGAGGTTCTGAAAATTTGGAACTTGAAGGGCTTTCTTCTGATCAGCAATAAATTGCTGTGAATGCTTTCTTCAGTCTCCCCTTTCCTAGAGAGTTACTATTCATTTGTCTGTCATGAATCCCACTCATCCCACGCTTCCTTTAAGAAGTTCATGATGACATACACAGGGGTATTCCATTTTATCATCATCAAACGCTTTGAGATTGGTTAGGCTGGGACCAACCCTTATGAGGTTAGGTGTCTGGCTCAAGGATGCTTTGTGAAAATGGCAAATGGAGATTTGAATCCAGGTTTCCTGGTTAAAACTCTGTATTTTGACTACCATGCTACATTGACTTTCTGTGTCTGTCACACTCACCAACTACCTAATTTACAGATGACTAGTGGCAACATATTTGAATTGAAGTCATGTATTTCCATAGAAATGCATTCAAGTGGGTTGCATGTATCCCACAGTTTCTAAGTTACCCCATTTATTAATAAATATGTCTGCCCTTTAGTTTGGTGTTACAGTCTCATTCAAGCTGATCTGAGCCGTGAGGAAATGACCCCACCCCAGCAAGTGTCTGTCAGTGGAGCAGAGTGGGAGTCATTAAGCGTTTATGTGATATGGAATCATGTGGGTTTTCAACTGCATGTTTCAAAGGAGATTGTGCATGCACAGTTCCAAAAAGGCCTCTTCTCTTTTCTTTGCAACCCAAACAATGATATCAGAGGGAATAACTATTGTACACAATGCTGAGAACTCAGATCTAATCCAAAGTCTAAGTACTGAACTATCTTGTGAATTTTGATAAGCTGTTTCGAAAAGACCCATTTTAAATCAGATGGACGCATTAGGGGAAAGTACTGTTCTGATAAATCTTATTAAGAGAGGCTTCAACCTGCAGTTTATTGCAGACCAATATACAAGGTGTGCTTTTGATTTATGCTTTACAGCATATAGGGAAAGTGTATGGCAATAGAGAAGTAAAGTTATAACTTCCAGGTCTAGGACTTCCCCTTTTAGATTTTTATTCTGTTCTTGACCACATTGAGGGATGGCTTAGGCTCGTCTTAAAAAAATAATTTTAATTTTTTCTTCTCAGTCAACCAACCAGGGGAACTGGGTAACAATTTACCCTCCATGACATACTTTATGGTCACACTGAGGGCTTTTCAATGCAGTGCTTGTGTGAATCATGCAAATTTATTTCAATAAATTGTCTTATGTGAACATGTTTTGACATAAGGTAGTACCTGACAACTTGCCTATCTTGTAGAGCACTCTGGGTGAGAGAGCCAACTTCAACTTTTGGAGGGCTTTGGGCAAGGTATCCTCCATGGACCCCCCCTTTCTTCCCTGCTATGATTCCTGCCAGCTGCTACTGCTCCCCACCATTGTTGCCTTCTTACTGCCCAGGAGCAGTGGCATAGCTAAGGGGGTGCATGGGGTACCCATGCATCAGGCAACAAGCTTTGGGCTTGACACTAGTGTCTGAGCTTGACACTAGTGGCCAAAATTGTGAAAATCTTGGCATGTAGGAATAATACCATCATATTATGTATCATTAGAAAGGTAATTTAATGCAGAAAGCAATGAAACAAACCACATTAGAATATCTGTATTCTATCAAAAGTAATGGCCAATTAATGAGAAAATAGAAACACAACTGCCTTATGGAACAAAAAGTGGATTTCTTTAACTCAAAACTGACCTATAAGACTGATTGTTCTGAGAGCCAATGAGATGTTGTTATGATATAGCATGGAACCAACAAGGTGTTAATATGAGTCAGCTCTCATTTCCGTTTATCATAATACAGTGACTCCTGCCAACTGGTAAAGAGGCACTTTTCCAAGTGGTGCTCCTCTTATATTTAGCAGGGAAAGAATAACTGTCCTTCACCCAAGCACAGTGCCTCTAACCAATAAGGGGCACACTTTTTATTTATTTACTTAATTAAATTTGATTTTGTTGTGGAAAGGGGGCTACAAAAATCTTCTTTGATCTCAGTAAGCGTATAGGTGCCTTAGCTATGCTACTGGCTGGGAAGAGGTGGCAGCAGATCAAGTGGCTGGTGAGCTGCTGGGGGGAGGAGGCAGGTTCCCCCCAATTTGCACTTTTTAAAAGCATGGGCGTGATGTCACTTCCGGTTGTGACACCACTTCCGGGGCAGCATTTTGAACTTCACACTGGGCTACACGTTCATTAGCTATGCCACTGCCCAGGAGTTGACAAGCAAAAGAACATTCAATGGCAGTTGTTCCTCTTTATACGTTGCTATGGTGTGTTCCTTCTGTGCCAAGGGGAAGAGCAGGTAAACAAGCAGGTGGCGATGATGAGGTGGAGCACAAATAGGGTTTATGAAACTATTGGCAGAGGGTTCTTTCCAGAGGTGAAGTGTATGGCAGGTGCCCAACCATGCCATCGTGGATGATGATGTTCATTAGGTTAGGCTTTTAAGTAGAGTGGATCTTGGGTCAGAGCAAAGGGTTACACTTGAACAGCTTTCAGCTTCTTCCCAATCCACCAATTATTATTAGGCTCCTGTAATGAGGAGGTGTTTAGCCCCTTCACATACACACACAATAAAGTAGACTTGCCTCCTCATCCCTACTTAATAAACAAATATGGAAAACATGTAATAATCCATTGCCGTAATTGATCAAAATTGCTTTCCGCCCTGAGAAGGTTAACAGGATTATTTTGGATGAGGTTAAAACGAGTTCATTTCAGAAATCTGTGTTAGACCTTCTGAAATCACTAGACAGGTTAATCACAACAAAATCTGTAGTTTATGTTTTAGTTGTAATGAAAGCTATGACATCAAGTCTTCTTTGGATGTAACAAAGGGTCAATTTACACTACTTCTTGAGGTGGAGGCAGGTCTCAGTGAAGTAATAAGATATGAATATGAAGAAGTATGTGAATGGAGAGCAATTTTCCATCACCATTGACCAATTATAGTTTGTCCTGACACAACTGAGATTGGGGAAAGAGCTTTCAGGTTGAAGAGTATCACATTCAGGAAGGCAGCTCTCATTTTCATAACCAAACCTTGAAACTGAAGGAGCCTGGCTGCAATGTTGAGTGACATTTATATAAGTGAAGAAGTATTTCTGTATTTGTGCTTTGTTTAAGGTTGCACAGTGCAACCCTTTGCTCCCTTTTAGTTAGGAAGGCACAGACTGCGTAATGCTTTTAAATTGTTTCTAAGCAGATTAGAGCAGCAACTGTATTTTAGTTGTCTTTCATTTAAAAGTAAATATATTGAGGTAGCCAGTCATTTTACAAAGCTTGATATAGCAAAATTGAACAGATGCTTTGGGTTGAGGAAATAAATGATATTATTATAGACAGGGGAAATTATTTTGTGACACATTACTTGAGCAGAGTTAAACACACAGCTCATGCTGAGGAAACTATGAAAAAGCAACAGTTAAAAAACAAATATCCATACAATAAGTGCATAGAAATTTCTGGATGGACCTCTGCAGTTTATTATAGAGCAGTTTTTTCAAGCTAGAGAGGAGAGACAAAGTTGTTTGAATGTGTTTGCTTCAGTTTCGATGCCTGTTTTCTAAACAAGCATAGTGATGACTTCATTTTTCTGATTAAAGTTAGTCATTTGTTGTTCTAGGATTAGTTAAATTAAGGGTGAAATCTTAACTTGTGCTGGAACAGGCAAGCCAGAAGGCTTGTGCTGTATCCAGTGCAGGCTTGTGGCCAGCAGCGGCTTAGCCAGAGGCAAAGGGAAACTTTTCCCCTTACCCCTGGGTAAGGGCTGCTAGCGCCTATGGGTCTCTCAGACTTGCGCCACCTCCTGAGGTGGTACAAGTCCGAGGAAAGCGGAGCGGTTTGAAGCTGCTCTGTTCTTCCCGGGAATGGGGGTTGGGATCTGGCATAACTGCTGGACCCAGCCCTGCCTCTTGCTCCCCGCCTGCCTGTCCACAGGGCCACCCATCGCCATCCCTCCCCCCGCCCAGGAATGCCTCCCTCCCTCCTCTTCCCTGCCTTCTCCCCACGCCTCCCTATTTCGCTTGTGTTGGCCCTGTGGGGCCGATGCAAGCACCAGAGGGGAAGCTGGCACGGAGGCCTCTGTCAGCTTCCGCAGGCCGGCGCTTCTCGGAGCGCCAATCTGGCTTTCCCTCAAATAGGCACAAACGTGCTTTATGGCACCTTTACTACAGGTTTGGATCTACAGGTTTGGATTGCACCCTAATTCACATGGGATTATGTTAGCAATTATATTTAGATATAAAAACTTTTGTTTTACTGAGATTTTTAAGGGGACAATAGAAATGGGAGGTGAACATTGTTTGTTGTGTAGTAGTCCAGTCACATTCTCCAACAATTCCTGGATGCCAGAGGAAACTGGTGTGTGAATCTCTTCTGAAGGGGAATGAACTCATTTCTAATTTGCCGGACATAGGGTGTAAAAAATACTTTGTTTTAGAGTGTACAGTTAAATACACTGACCATTAATTCTGTACATGTCTGGTATATAGTTCTGACATCATTTAGAAAAATCTCCATTAGTGTAGATCTTTGAATTTTTAATGGTCATTCTGAAATACGATATGTGCTTCTGATTTGGAGGATGTCTACAGTTCAGTCCTACCTAATTCCCTGTGCAGCAATGCAGTGACACCAGCTCAGTATCCGCTGCATCCCAGGAGACTTCCTTGGGGTAAGGGAACGTTTGTTCCCTTGCCTCAGAGTCAGCCTGTGCACAGTGCTGGAACCTGTGCCAGTGATATTGCTAGTGCAAATTTAGACAGATGAAGGCAGATTGGGTCTGGAAAAGGAATCAGGGTTCAGCAGGCACTGCTGCAGCCGAATCCGCCCTCTTCCCAGGTGCGTTCTGCCTCCTTCCCACCCCATCACCTCCCTGTCCCACCCTCCCCCTTCCTGTCTTCCTCACACCCCCAGTATCAATTTACCTTGGGCAGCGGGCATCCCTGTTCCATCACTGCATGGACCTGGCTGCTAGCTGCTTGCCGCAATTGGCCACGCTCTCTGGCGGCAGAGCAGGAATCATGTTTGTGATAGTTTGAAATTATGTTGCACCATCAGAATGCACGTTCAGAATGCTGTAATGGCCCAATAGGATTGGGCTGTTAGTCTTGTAAGCTGTGGCTACAATCTTGCTTACAGCCAGGTTGCTTAAATTTCCACGGTATATGTACAATATTTTTAAGCTTTTGTTGTTGATAGTTGATTGGTTGGAAACCTTCAGTCTCGAAAGACTATGGTATAAGCATACAGCACCTGGTATTCCCAAGTGGTCTCCCATCTAAGTATTAACCAGGCCTGACCCTGCTTAGCCTCCAAGATCAGACGAGATTGATTGTAACCTAAGATAGTTAGAATTTTCAAGTCCAATTGAATGACTTTAGTCAGTCACAACCAACTTGTCTCACTTACTTCAGTGGTGCTTAGTCATGACTAACTTTTTTAGGATACAACTCAGTCTTCTGTATTTTAATTTTTAATATTTAACTAATGTTAATGCAACTTTTTGACCATTAGTTGACAACTTACAATGAGTCAATACATTTTGGATATCATCAGCAATTTTTGGCCTACTTCAATTAATTTTAAGTTAGAAATTCCTGGATACAAAGGAATGTTCTGCATTAAATTCAGTACCTGATCACACGCATGCTTGGAAATTCCGAGACCGTTCTAGCAAGGACTCAGTTACTTCCTTTCAGTGCCACTGAAATTAAGATCAGCTCCTCTGGGACAGCAGTTGAATTAACACAGCATGCTTCTTGTGCAATAAAAACAAACTAATCTATGCTATTACTTTGCTTAAAACTTTGGAAAGTGCATACAGCTTTTGTCCAGAATGACTGTAGGTAAGAATGGAACACATGCCCTGTTTTATTTAAAGCTATTTTTTAAAAGATAAAATTTCAGTCAGTGATACATACCTGTGCCCTTTACATCTTTGTTAAGCTTTCTAACTTTTTGCGAGAATTTCCTTATTTTGTTTCTTTTCTTTATTGTAAATCAGAATAACCAAATTAAGAATGGTTTGAATGATAAATAACAAAAAGTGGAAAAAAATGGTTTCAGCTCTTCATAGCCCTTCTTTTTTTAGTATAAGCAAACAATCATGCCATATCATTAGCAAACAAATAATAATCACCTAGACACCAACTGGTATTAAAAGACAGAAGATTTTGTGATGAAGACAGGAGAAATAATAGAAAATTGCAAAAGGTCTGTTGTTGCCTCTTGTAAGAAATAGCTAGAAAATTAGATTAATCAAGAAGCAGACATTTGGAAGAAAGTTTGTGCGAATGCCTGACAGTCTTGCTCTTTCCCCTCATTTCAAATGTTGGCAGGGTAGCAGGCAGCTCCAAGGGAAATGTGCTCCTTTCATACTTGAGTAATTGATGAATTGTATGCAATATGCAAATGAGAATCCATAAATCTTATGAATGACAGCTTAATTTATGTGAGCCTTAATGAATGCAGGATTAGATTTTAATTAAATATCCTCAAAGGCACCCTGAGTAGTCGGGGTTTTTAGGCCTTTTTTATTATTATTATTTGAAGACTCCCCCTCCCCCCCATGTAGTTGCATATTATGAAAGCGGAAAATCAGGCAAAAGAACTTAGGTGGAATGTTTTAATGATAAACATTGTGCAGTTTTTGTACAGCAAACAGTATTTTTGTCGATAATAAGCATTTAACTGGAATATCTACAGATCTTTTTATACTTCCTACACATTTTGCCAAATTTGATTATCTTTAATTGCTGTTGGCTTCTAATATTGCTGAGCTATTTTTAATTACAGAAAAAGTTATTAAAACTTTTCTGAGATGTAGTAGCACTAAAGAGTTTATTAATATCCGATCTGGACTTATCAGTGTTTGCATTGTTTACTCTAATTCTACTAAAATGAGAACTTCCTGTTTTGTCTTTATCACTTCCCAAATTTCATCCGAATACATAATGAGATAAACGCTTTCTAGCAGAATAGGTACAGCATAGTCTTATGCATGTCTGCAAGATGTTAATCTCATTTATTTCAATGGTACTTACTCTCAGGTAGGTGTGTATAGGGCTGCAGCCTAATATTTTTCCCTTTATCCCTCTGTAAGTCCCTTGATCACGTATGGGTCTCCTTGGACCTACACCAAATCTTTAACTGGCACAAGTTTGTGTAGACAAAAGGGATGTGTCAACTGGCTCCAGAGAGGATACCTTCCAGTGCAAATTGCTTGCACCAGATGCCACCCTCTCCTGCCTCTGACATGCATTTGGCCCTCTCCCTGACCTGCCCCAGTCCTCTCACCCTTGATCCATTCTGCCTGTCCCACTTGAACAACATCATCAGGGCTTCTTTGTTGCAGCTGAACTTGCTGTCCTGCTCTCCATCTGCTATGGTGGTCCCAAAGAATGGGGTTCCATGAGCTCCATGGGCTTCTAGACAGCTGTTTCCAATGGTATAAAGCACAAGTTCCAAACAACACAATCCTGGAACGTGCTGGAATCCCTAGCATGTATTCACTGCTGAAACAGAGACGCCTGCATTGGCTCGGTCATGTCGTGAGAATGGATGATGGCCAGATCCCAAAGGTTCTCCTCTATGGAGAACTCGTGCAAGGAAAGCGCCCTACAGGTAGACCACAGCTGCGATACAAGGACATCTGCAAGAGGGATCTGAAGGCCTTAGGGATGGACCTCAACAAGTGGGAAACCCTGGCCTCTGAGCGTTCTGCTTGGAGGCAGGCTGTGCAGCATGGCCTTTCCCAGTTTGAAGAGACACTTTGCCAACAGTCTGAGGCTAAGAGCCAAAGAAGGCCCATAGCCAGGGAGACAGACCAGGGACAGACTGCACTTGCTCCCGGTGTGGAAGGGATTGTCACTCCCGGATTGGCCTTTTCAGCCACACTAGACGCTGTGCCAGAACCACCTTTCAGAGCGCGATACCATAGTTTTTCGAGACTGAAGGTTGCCAATACAATACAAAGCACATAAAGCTACTGGAAGGCTAGTTCTGGACATGGTAGTGTGGCCTAGGATTGGGCCGCAAGTCATTATAACAACAACAAAAAGTTGTGGATAGAATGAAAGGCAAAATTTCTTTCCTGGAAAGTCAAAAGAAATCTAAGTATAAATTGAACTATATTTAAAAATCTGAAGACATGGTAAAACTGTGGGTAGAACATCTCGCATAACTACAAGCACTGCAGCTTTAGTGGCTCCTGGCAAGACTTGCTTTGTATCGTTTTGGTCAGTGGTTCAAATACTGCTCAATGAGATTGTGCATTGTAGCTTCTTCTGGGAGGGACCTGAGCATGTACTTTGCAATTAGTGGATCTCAGATTCTATTCTGGGTCTCTCCAGTTAAAACAATCTCAGCAGGACTGGGAAAGACAGTTCCTGATATCTTGAGAAGGTGCTGCCAGCAGAGTGGGCTGTACTGGACTTGACGGACTGATTGACTCCATATAAAACAACTTTTCCAGACCGTTCTCAGTGCAATATTCATTCATACATATTATGTTTATTTTAGTATTGACAATACCTAGAATCTGAAAACATACATATTAGGAGCATAATTCAATGATGGTCAAGCACTTTTACATGCCACTGATCTCTGTGATGGAGTTAAGCATGTCTTTAATACTAACTATTTAAATTAACTATTTAAGGGCCCAGTCCTATCCAACTTTCCAGCTCCGGTGCAATCGCAATACAGTCATGAGATAAGGGAACAAGAGTTCCCATACATTGAGGAGGCCTCTGTGACTGCCTCCCCACCATAAGATGCAGTGCACATCCCATGAACACAGCTGCACTGGCACTGGAAAGTTGGATAGGATTGGTTGTACTTAGTTGTACCTAAATCAATTGTACTTAGTTTTGACTGGACTGTGTTCCACAGTCATTGCTGAAACTTAAAAAGGAAAACAACATATTTTAAGTGCTACAAATTGATTTCAGATCATGTAAATATTTGAGCTAATCAGATTATACCCACAAACAAATGATGGGCTGGATTAATGTGCTTTGGCCAACCTGCTATAATACCATAAATATACCATGGCTCCACTGAAGTGAATTGGAAAAGAAAGAAACTGAAACAGGAGCTGTGGTAAAGGAACTAGAAGTGTGTGTCTGAGAACAGTAAAAATGTAGTTGAGCATCTAGTGGGACATCAGGCCAAGGGAAAACAAGGTCTCTAGGAAATGGTTTGAAGATCAAAGACTCTTCGGAATGAGAGAAGAAGAGAAGAAGTTTCATAAGGTTGAAACTGCATAAGTCTCCTTCTTAAGTCTGGAACATACAATAATTCTTATTGGTTGTGAAGTAAAAACTTCAGTTGTTGATGTTTTTCTGGCTGTATCCTCTCTTCTC
Organism: Tiliqua scincoides; assembly: GCF_035046505.1. Taxonomy (NCBI): domain Eukaryota; kingdom Metazoa; phylum Chordata; class Lepidosauria; order Squamata; family Scincidae; genus Tiliqua; species Tiliqua scincoides. The sequence continues at coordinate 115,943,224 of NC_089823.1, forward strand.
CTGTAGACTACTCTCTCTTCTATTCAGTTCCTAAAGCCCTTGCTTCCTTTGGCTTGCTGCCTTATGAAAAGCTTGACTATTATTTATTTTGAAAGATTGGTATTCCACAATTCTCTGAGTCTATACTGAAAAACAGGGTGGCTTATGACTTCAATGAAATGTAAAAAAAAATTAGTATGATCAATATTGAGATAAAAGCATAAAGCAATAAAATAACCATGAGCAAAAAACACACAAAAAAACCCATAAAGCAAAGAATTAATAAACAACAGAAATGATATTCAAGGAGCAAATGCAACATGAAACAAAAATGTTTTAAGCCCGCAATAGTAGGCTACTAGGGAGGCATAGTTCTTCATTTAGTGAGGAGGGAGTTCCACATTTTCAGTGCCACTACAGAGAAGGCCGTTCCTCTCATCGCCACTAGCTGGGCCTCAGAAACTGATGGCACTCTTAGATGGGCCCCCAGATGACTTCAGAGGTGGACCATCTCATATGGAAGAAGATGATCCTCTGAGATAACTTGGCCTTAAGCCATAAAGGGCTTTAATAGTCAAAACCATTACTTTGATCTGAGCCTGGAAATGAGCTGGCAGCCACTTCAAACAGAGAAGCAGTCCAAAAGAGTCAAGCGCCTTCTTTTGTATACTAGTCCCACTTCCATACTTCTTTTGCTCTTAACTCTGTTTCTTCTTTCTCTTCTCACTTCTGTGGAGATGCATATTTGTGATGTCACAGTAGCTCAGGTGAACTTTCATTTATTTAGTTTGGATTTGTATATCTCACAGATATACAACAGCTACAGCCAGTGATTAGAATTTACTATCAAACTTCCATTCTGCGTAAGGTGGAAAACACACTTCTTCCACTTCTTTATAGTTTTGTCTAAATGCCTCACTAACTCTGGGCCATTGCATGCCCTTCTGATCATTCACTCTGTTGGATTAACAGTTGATTGAAATGCCTATGAACATTTTAAATTACAAAACAGAGGGGGTAATTCACCAACTACTTGAAGGTGATATTTGCACACATTAGTTTAAATGAGATAATGCCAGTGTTTGTGATAGAATAGTCTCTTAAATGTAGTTTAATATAAACATTTTGCAATTGCACATGCTAAGCGCCAATTTATAGGAATGTTTTGAGTTTGTTTGTTTGTTTTTTTTCAACCAAGCCTAATTGAACATGCCTGTGGTGAAACCTGCCCTCAGTTATTTGCTGCAATGGTTCATTTCAGTGGGGTTTGTGCAGGAGAACTTCCTAGTGGATTCTGTTGTTAGTCTCCAGGAATACACCTTGACAGTTTTTGCTTTTGGCAGAAATCTGGACAAATAAGCTATTTGCCAGAGGCATGTTCAAAGCAGGATTTTTTTTTTAAGTTGGGATTTCTTTTTTAAAACAGAGCTTTACCTTAAATAGCGCATGAGTTTTGGGTTAAAATCGACACCAAGTATTTGCTCTGGAATAATATGGAAGAATATGAATAAAGAAAATTTTAGCAGAGTTTATCATGGGTATCTATGTATGTATACTGTGTGTGTGTATTTTTGTAGGAGTATCAGGAAGCCATTATCCTTTTTTTAAGTGTTTTAATTCCCTCCTTGGGAATTGGCCCAAGATTTAGGATACCATATCAGGATAATGGGAACATAAGCATAAGTGTTAGAAGAAAAGGTTTCAAGCCTTAATTGAGTCATGGGTGCAATCACCATGTAGTAATTATACATGCAATTTGGCACTTAAACAGCACTTATCATGCCTGCTATATACAGAAGCTAGTTTGTGGCAACTAGGAAGGGCTAGAGTAATACAAATTTGTTACATGAAATATGGTAACGCCACATTCCAGAGGTGTGCCAATTATATCTGGCATATTCTGAAATAATCTCAGTGTGTTTACCAATTCTGCCTGTTTTGAAATAGCAATGTCAAATAAGCAATTATTTTTAAAGTATTCTACATACGATGTTCAAAGGCCTAATATAGAAGAAGTGCGGAGTTCATTTAAAATAAATTTAATTAAAATTTGAAATCATAATTGAGGTAACTTTTAGTTTTTTTTTTCCTCCATCATAATGCACAGACATCACTCACTATCACTGATGTGACATTTCTTTCTTTTGGTTCCTTCTTGAAAGATACCTGTTCATAATTAATAGTATAGAAGGGGTCCGAAACATTTTTTTATAGAGCAAGTTTTATGATTAAGAGAAAGTTGGCACATGCTCTGGCTCTTTACCCTTACATTTTGAAAAGTCAGAATGCTGTGCCAAGTTAACAAAAATTCTGTGTCAAAAAAAGTTGGAATCTGGCTCCTATATAAATGATGCAAAATAGTCTGCATAAATGATTATGCCTTTTATTGTAGGTTCTTCCATTGTGAGGAACAGGAAACTGTTGAGGGTACAGAATCCTACTGAGTTCACCAAGCTTTGGAGATTTCCTTGTACATTGCCCGTGCAGTTTCAAACTTATTTTTATATCCATAAAGGCAAGAAATATAGTAAAACTCCCCTCTTCCCTATGCTTAGGGTTTCAGGAAACTGAATTCTGTGTCCAGAACCAAATTGTGGAACCTTGTTTTATTTTTGCTTGTCCCTGATCATGGAGAAAGCACCTTGATACAGTTGAAGAGGGCACATGTTTCACGCCCTTTTTGTGTGTGTTTTTAGTGTCAAAAAGTTGAAGAAATTGATCCTTTGTAACCTTTTTCCTTGGCACGTGTTGAGAAAAGTGAACTGAAAACCTAGAGAGGGGCAGCACAATCCTGAGCTGCCCAGGGCGCCCAGTCTCGGCGGCACCAAGAACAGCTGCCGCTGGATCCTGGGCGCCCCAGGCTACCGCGGAAGGTGCCTCTGGAGAAGCGGATTTTCATTCCCTTCCCCCGGGTAAGGTAAACAGCCCTGCAATGGGGCTACTCACTCTACTGCCGACCTTTTGGTCGGTAAAGGCGCTCGTGTAGGGTGTGGAGCCCTCCATGAGCGCCTTGGATCCTGCGGAGCAGAGCTCTGTGGACCCGCCTCCTTCCCTCCCCCAGGCATGCCTCCAGCCCACCCCCTTCCCGTGTCACGCCTCCACATTATGCCTTCCCCGCCCTCTCTCTGTGTCATGCCAGCCTCCCCCCTCCCCAGAATGCCTCCTCCCCACCTCCGTCCCTTCCCCGCTTACCGTGCCATGGCTCAGCAGTCCAGGAGATTGTGGAGCCGCGGAGGCTGGGCGACCACCCTGCGCTAGCCCAACACCTGCCAGTGCTGGGCTAGAACGGGCAGGAGCCCGGCAGTGAGGCTCGCAAACGTGCTTTATGGCACATTTGCGACAGTGCTTGGCGGCACAAAGCCATGCTGCCGAGCACAGGATTGGGCTCTAAATTGTTTGCAGTAAAATTTGCGGTCTGTTTGCTTTGTTCTAACACTTCTTTTCCTTTCCACAAGTTTCTTTTCTCTGAACATATCATCAGGAGTGCTTTCTCGTATAAAGTAGAGTATTTGTAACAGGAAACAGCTGTGGAAGAGTAATAATGAATAGCTTTCATAAGAGTTTTTCATTATCTTACACCACTATATGATAAGTCACATTTATCTGGATATGGGAACGTTCTGACAGGTATAAAGGATACCTGATTGATATAAACTCAGTACTGTATGAAAATGAACCTTTTGATAAAGTCATCTTAGTTAAAACTGATAAGTAAAGTACAGTGAACATAAGTGTCTGCTATTATGTATCATTTTATTGCCTTTATGTTGATCTTGATCTTTTAAGTGGATAGTAAAGCATTGACAAAAGATGAGTGAATGTAGGCATTTGTATAATGCACTGTTAACAGAGCATAATCTTTATATCAAGGACAATTTGGCAGGAAAAGGGCTCACATTTCATTAAACTGAGATAATATCCAGTCAACAAAATACTAAATTTAGCAAAGTTGTGGGCTTTGGTATGCAAAATGATTGTTTTTGCAATGAATGAATGTGTATCAACAACCAACTATATACACAATGGGAATTTTCCCCCCTGAAAATAATGGTCAAACAAGGCAAAATGTAAAATCTTATTTATTGCAACATGAGCTTTTATAACTAAGAAACAGCTGATATCAAATATGTCAGTGGTTTTCAGACTGTATTTCAAGGAGCCCCAGAGTACCTATCTAGATTGTTCAATTTAAATGATTAACAATTGCAGAGAAGCTTCTTTAAAATTCAGACTGACTACCACTACTAATCTTTTCCTGCAATTCACAATTGTGAGAAGAATTTGTTATGTTCTAGGACGGTGCTTCTCAAAGTATCTGCTATGGCAGTGTTACTCAAATTCTCAGGGAGTTTGAGACCTGAGATAAGTTGTTGTGGGGGAGGGAGGGAGGCAGCAACTGATTTCCAGGATCAAACTGCTGCCAAGGACAAGGGGGGAGGCTTTCGATTTACCTACAGCCAGCACCAGCCTCCTTGGGGGTCTGGGAAGCCTGCAGACCCCTCTGCTCCCCAAGCTTCCAAACATCTTGAAAAAGTAAAAAAAAAAAAAAATCCATTTCTAGTTTTCATTGCTCAGTTTTCTGGTTGCTTTTAAAAAAAAATCTTTTTCCAGATGTTGGAGGCTTGGGGTGTCCTGCGGAGGGGCCTGCAGGCTCCCCAGAAGGCTGGTACTGGTTGTAGGTAAACGGGATAAAACTCCCTTGTCTCTGGCAGCAACATGATCCCCTCTTCTCTGCCCCTTTAAGGGCCACAGACAGGGCTTCTCAGATTGGTGGGTCATGACCCACCAATTTGAGAATCCCTGTACTATGGTGTAGGCAGTTTTGGTTTCCAGTGGCCCAGGGACCAGCTGTATAGTTGGTCCCTGGCACATTGGAAATATATATAGGCATGTAGCTCATCTCCCTCACATGGGTTTGTCTCTGCTCTGGGGGCAGATCAGATGTGAGTTTGGGAAGGCCATGTGAGCCCCCAAATCTTTCACTCTGTTTGTTAGGCTTTTCTCCCCTTTCCCCATACTCCTTCCCCACATCCTCCACTGACTTCTTTTGAACTTCCCCATACTATTCTCCTTCCTCCTGGTCTCTTGTGCTCTGTTCTCTTCCTACTACTACTACTCCTCAAAATTGTTATTCTAAAAAAAGTGTCCCAGTGCTATAAAGTTTCAGAACTACTGCAGGCAGTTCTGCACCCAGCCACAGTTAAAGGGGCTCCATAAAGCAACCCTTCTTGGGGCTCCATTTAATTTCAGGGTCCTGGAGAATTATCCCAGGTATCCCCACTCTCTCTGCTGCCCTGAGTTAAGAAACTTAAATTGGTTTCCACCAGAAATGGGATCTTTTCAGTTGGTGCTTCACAGCAATTGCATAGTCAGTCTTGAGAAGTTTATGTTCTTTATTGGTCTCGTTTTAGAAGCATGGACTAAACAGGTGATTTTAAAAAACATTTTTCTAAAAGTCTTTAAAAATCTATTATAGTTAATATTGTTTATTGCCATAATTCTCAATTGTTTTGAACTGCCTTGGAAATATTTCTTCTTAAAAGATGGCATATAAACATAGACACATGCACACAGTGGTGTGGGGGAGGGGGACCTCAGGATTGGGCTCTAAGTCTTTATAAAATAAAATTGTAATAGTTACCAGCTGCAGCGTTAGAAACAGAAGCAAATTGGGAGCTAGGTGCAATGCAGATTGACTACCATCGGACCCCTTACTAGAGCGGATGGAGGCCAGCTCTTTGTAAATACAGTAGCCTCTAAGAGAGCCTGATAAAGAATTCCAACTGATCAAGGCTGAGAAATCATGCTCAGGAATGATGTGGCAATGGATAGCACCTGACACTACTGCCCTGGATCTGCTGCCACCATCTCTGCTGTGATGTGCTGATGAAGGAACCCTTTATTCTTCTCTGTCTTGCTATTTTGGCAGACCAAGAAGTGCAAACTTCTTCCATGTGAATGAAGGAGACCCTTTATTCATGTGAATCCTTTAAAAAAAACAAACTCCTCCTACTTCCTAGTTTGTGAAGAGCTCAGGACAGAGCATGGTAAGGAAGCAGATCAAAGCAGCTCACATCCACTATGGACTGGAGGGAGGTGGCGGCAGGTGACTCAGAGTGAAGAGCACCCTGAATCCACTGCCTTCTCATCTGCCACTACATAGTTGAATTGGAACCTGGTTGTTCAGGTTGCTTACCTGTTCCATCCTGACAAAATTTTAAAAAGCTGAATATGCTAAATCCTAAAATGGAGGGCACACACATACCAGTAGCTTCTGATTTGACCAAAGAAGGTGAAAGGACTGCACACAGTTCAGGAGGCAAGTCTGGCCAACATGGTAAGGCAGGATTGACTTACAAAGTAGGGTGATGAGATGGATGGATGAGCTAGAGTAGGCGACCAGAAGCTGTAGTATGGTTGAGGAGCAAAGGCTGGGAAACAGAATCTTAATGGTGAAGCAAGAAGGCAGCTGATGATCTCTGGAAATAGAGCTGTTGTGCCAGCGAGTGCTGAGGTGGGACTGAAAGGTTTATAAAGAGCCTCATCCTTTCTGGATCTAACTGGGTCCTGGTCCAGAATCTGTGCCTCCTTGCCCCTCCTCCTGTGTTAGCCTAAGGGTTGTGAGACCTCTGGCAGTCTGGTGAGCATTTTTCCATTTTGGAGTCTTGGCCCTGATCTGGCATCTGCTTGGTGTCTTGTGGGGTTATGTCTGGGCCATGTCTAGGGGGGACTTGGGATCTCAGGCTCTTCAAGGGCAAACACCTTTAGCTGGGTTCTGATTGGTATCCAGGTAATCTACCGAGGTTTGCTTCACTACATCTGGGTCTAACTAGGATCAGACACATGCAGTACCACCAATGGATGACTGCAGTATCAAATAAAGGTTCGTATATGAGAAAGAACCATTGTGGACAGATACTAAAAGACGAAAAGTTTGTATCACATCATTTTACCTGAAATACAATGCTTGTTTATGGTGCGTAAATATCTAGGACAGTGGCTCTCAAACGATTAGCACCGGGACCCACTTTTTAGAATGAGAACCTGTCATGAGCAAACCCATTCACACATTTGCATGAGCTATATCAAGCTTTTAATGTCTTAAGATATGTCTACCTATGTAGGGACAAGCACCATTACTCTGGTGGCTGTTGTTATTAAGACTATTTACGTACTGCTTGTCAACCAGAAAAAAGCTCACAAAGTGGTTTACATAGAAAAATTCAGTGTGTTCCCTGTATACTTGGCCTAAAGGCTCTGACAGCAGCTTATATCATGTTAAAATAAAAGCAACTGAAACATTTAAAAGTTGAAAACCATAATATCCACCTAAACCAGCGGTCTCTAAACTGTGTCTGGGAAAAGACCTCCCTGTCACAACTGGTGTTTACCTTTCTGCCACGTTGCCGCTCATTTTCCAAGCCGATTCCTGTACAGGGATATTCTGGACAGTCACGTCTATTGCCCAGCATCCCAGCACGCTGTGCAGCAGGATATTGGGGCAGTGCCCAGAGTGTCCCTGTGCACTGATTGGTTTGGAAAATGAGCAGCCACATGGCGGAATGGTAACTACCACTCATGGGGGGAAAGGATTTTTTCCACACTCTGGATCAGCTGGTGTTTGGAGAGCGCTGACCTTAAAGGATACATTCTGAACAAAAAGACAGTCCATAAAATCTTAAAATGTACATGACGTAACTTCATTCCAGCAACCCAACTGAAGACCTAAATGGTACTACCACAGAGAAGGTAAAGGAGATAAGCTGTCCTTGTCCCATGCCTCTTTCAATGAAGGAACACAAAACAGGAACTCCTCAGAAGATCGTAATGCATAAGAGGGAATGTATGAGAAATTTTATTAAGAATACCCACATACACTTTTAAAAAATTATAAAGTAGTTTTTATAGTGTAGGCCAGTGGTTTTCAACCTTTTTCGTACAACAACCCAAATAAAGCATGAGACTGGGGAGCCACAGCTGATGTCACCCCTTCCCCTGATCCTATCTTCCCATTCCCTTCTCCATTACGCTCTCCAAGCACTGTTCACTTGAACCAAATATTCTTACTGGAGAGAGCAGAAAAAGTTACCATGAAGCTTAGCACTAAAACTATTTTAGCACAATTGCTAAGAACTTGAGCAGGACAAAGACACAATCTCTTGGTATCTGAAGGGGTCCACCAGATGCCTTCCATTTTACCTAGTGGTGGTCTAGTACAGTGGTCTTCAATCTATTTCATTCCCATAAATTACCGCTCCCCTACAACTGATACTTTACAACCGAGGTTGGACCATGGGTGTAGACAATTGGCCTGAACACTAGAGGGTGACTATCCTGCTTCCTGTTAGTCTCTCTGTAGCATGCAGGCTTGTTGTCCGCATGTTCAGTTCTTCAGTTAAGGAAGAACGTTAAGCAAGAAGCACATGTGCTGCAAGCACTAAACAAAGGTATTTGTAATGAGTGTGGGGGATGGCTGCTATCTATATAGTGTTTTATGGTTTCCTTATCAGGGGGGCGTAACGGGGGATTTTACAGGGGGCCTGCTTGTATAACTAAGGAAACAGTATATTGAAAAATACAGCAGAGGAATAATCAAATCAAATGCCTGATGAAACAAAAATGTCTACCTGGGCATTGAAAAGATAAGTGAGGGTGAGATTCCACCTTCTTTGGGTTGAAACTGACAAGGCCCTGTCACATGTTCCTCCCAAGTATATTTCTGAAGTTGGATGAACATGAAGCAGGACCTCAGATGATGTATGAAGAGGGTGAACAGACTTATATGGATGGAGATGGTCCTTAAAATATTGTAGTCCAAATCAATATGGCTTTATAGTTAACCATCACCTTGAACTGAGCCCAGAAATGAACTGGTAACCCAACAAGGGCCCTAAACAAGGATCTTTGCTGTTCCACTCTGTATCAATTGATGTCTCTGAATGCCTTGCAAAGGTAACCTTATGTAGAGTCCATTGCAAAAATGCAGTCTAGATGTGACTGAGTAACACTGGCCATGAGTAACACTGGCCAGATCATCCTTCACTGGAAAAGGGGTACAACTGATATATCTCTTGTTTACCTCTCTGTATACAATATCCTTCCTTTGTAAGTCAGTACTACGACCTGCAACACAATTTTAAGTTGCAAAATTTCAGATCTGTATTAAAATGATTTGGTATGAGAATATTTGAGAGATTCTGGATTAATCAGCGTTTAATTGAATATACCTTATGTATTATCAAAGAGTTAATGTGTTGAAACATAATGAAGAATAAATGACATTTAATGAAAAAACTATCTGTACAGCTAAGAAGCAGATCAAATAATGAATGTTTTGGAATGGGTCACTGGAATTGAATCCTGGGACAAACTAAACAAATGAGCATTTTTTTCCCCACCATTGTTTTTCAGTATTTATACAATTAATTTTGAGCAGCACAACATATTAGTCTTAGTGTGTTTTTTTAATATTTGCAGGTCCTGGCAATATCTGAGAGACCTTGTTTTCATTTCTGGTCAGCACCTCAGCAAACTAATCAATGAGGCATGAAGTGCTATCTGTAGTGAAAGAAATGAAAAATAAACCAGAGATAATCCTTCAGTTAAAAGGTTATTCTGTGCGATAAAAGCTATTTTGTTAATTTATTTACTTACTGGTACAGTGAGATAAAGTGAGGGAACAATTAGGGAATTGGAGTTGAAAGGATTTAAAAGGGCAATGACAACTTAATATTTTAGGTTGTTTTACATCGTCCAGAAATATCTTTCTAAAACTAAAAGTATCTGCAATGAGACTAAGCATGGGGTTTAGTTATCGCTTTATTCTATGAGTACAGATCATTGCATTTAACATCTTGGCACAGATGTTTCTCTTGTATAAATAAAGGTTCAAAGGTCCTTTTGATTTTATTCTGTGTTGCTGCTGTTTTAGGTAAGATACCATAACCCATTCTAGGACAAAACTCTGTAACATATTTTATTTTGTACCACTGAATATGTAAATATTCTTATAAGATGAAGTAAAAAACTTTAAATATTCTGACATAAAACAGATGTTGATGTTTTAGCATACTGTTCGGATTTGCCTGTCTTTGGATTGTGGCACTTTGGTGAGGATTGTACTAAAAGTTAAGTGCCATTAAAGTGTTCTTAAGTTATGGAACTTAAATTTATTGCAACTAATGTATCTTATTAATCTAAATTTTAGGCCAGCTCCATTTCCCTTTCAGTTTTCTATACAGATTGATCCTGTATCTTCACCTCACTGCCTGCCTTCTTCTTAAAAGAAATGGAAAAACAGCTGGCTGACAATCAGCCAGTCTTACTCCAGTGCCACTTATGAGCCACCCATCAGTGGTCCCAGAGCCAGGTCCATCTTGAAACAGGGTGAGGAGGACTTTTTCAGGTGGCAGATTGTGGGCCACTTCTTAGAGGCATCATGGCAGTCCACCCAACACTCCCCCATGAATGGCTGCAGAGGAAGGTCACCATAGTGCTTTCTCTGTTCCGTTTCTATTAGTGAAAGGAAGGGGGAACCAATGAAGAAATGAAAGGCATTGAGGATGTGATTTTAATTTTCTTTTTAAAAGAGAGAGGGAGAAAAGGAGTGATTGCAATTTGTTGCTATGCTTTAAAACAGGAGTGCCAAATCCTGGCCCTGGGGCCACTTACCGCCCTCGAGGACTCATAATCTGGCCCTCAGGGAGCCCCCAGTCTCCAATGAGCCTCTGGCCCTCCGGAGAATTCCTGGAGCCCACGCTGGCCTGACACAGCTGCTCTCAGCATGACAGCCCACTGTCTGACCTCTTGCATTAGCTGTGGGACGAGGACTCCCTCCACTGCTTGCTGTTTCAGATCTGTGATGCAGCAGTGGTAGCAAAGGAAAGGCTGGCCTTGCTTTGTGCAAGGTCTTTTATAAGCCTTGCAGGACCTTCATTCATTCATATAAGTTACATCTCTAATATATTTATTTATGTAAATTTATTCAAATTTGAAATGTAAATTAATTCCCCCCCCCCCCTTGACACAGTGTCAGAGAGATGATGTGGCCCTCCTGCCAAAAAGTTTGGACATCCCTGCTTTAAAATATCATGGTCTGGCAGACACCAAGTGCAATACTATTCATGCTTACACGTTTCATTTGTAAGAACAAATGAAGAGAGCCCTGTTTATTCATCTGGGTTGGTACATTAGTGCCAAAACCTCAAAGGCATAGGTTAAACTGTCATCTTAAGGGGCAAAAATACAATAAAAAAATAATAATTCGTGTATTATCTGTTATTTGCCCTTAAAGTGGTGACTTGGCAAGATCAATTCAGTGAAAGATGAGCCACTGCTTCTGTATAGAAGACATTTTCTTTGGTAACATTAACTTTTTAAACATTGCTTCTGTACCTTTCCTCTTTCAAGTGTTTGGGAAAAAGGCTTGATAATTTAATTACATGCCTCATTCACATGCAAGCTCATGTGATCCTAGACTGGCTGGAACCATCTGGTTGCTAATGATTCATCCAATAGCCTTTTGGGTTTTGGGGGTGAGGAGGAAACCTTATTTGCAATTATATGTTGTTACTGTGTCATAATTACTAAAACACATTAGTATAGCTATATAAGTCTTTTCCTTAGTGTTTTTGGTACATTTGTGCTGTTTTTAAACAATAGCAGGTAAATAGCTAGAAATAGCTTTCCTTTGCACAGGTTTTATGAGATCCTGAAATTAGTGTTACAATAGGGTGTTTATAGTTTTTGTTGAATCTGATTGCTTTAGCAGCAGTCAGTTTGATAGTATCAAGTTCCAGCTTGCACTAGAGGGTCAACATGGACCCAGGCCATTAAAGGAGAAAAGTTCAGGGAAAGTTCATTTCTATTGTTTAACCATGGTTACAAAACAAAAAACGCTCTTGCATTTGTAACATATTGCTTTTTTGGACCCTGAAGGTAATCTGGCCTTTTATTTTTTTTTCTACCCTTAAATTGAACACAGAAATATAAACCTTGTGATTATCTGTAGTGTAAACAAAAGAATATTCTCTGATCACTGTTAAAGTAAAACACAGATGTTCTGTGTTGACTGCTGATGTCATTAAGCAAAATGTTTATATTCATTTAATTTGATCTGCTAAACTGTTAGTATTTAAACTATTACTAGGTCAATAGAAAAAAACCCCACTAAACTTTCATAGAAGCCATAGTAATGGAGACTTTATATTTAGAATGTATTGTGTTTACTGAAGCCATAGTAAATCTGTTAAAATAAATGTGTTTCATTATTATTTTCTTAAAATGCTGCTTCTTTATTAGGAACTATGAATCCGTGTCAGTTTTACTTTAAACAGAATTTTGCTAAAACTATTTATTTTAAATGTAGGGCTGCAAGTTTTAATCAGTTAATTATAGGGGTCAGGTAATTAAAGAAAAAAATATAGTATGGTTAATTGGAAATGACTGCACACTTATGGCCTACTATGTGATACCAAATATAATCGCCTTAAATGGCTTGTGCAGATTTAACTATTTTTGATAGGTTGTTTTGTGAGAAGAGCAGAAGTAGTTATGTTTTTACCAAAGTGATTTTAAAAAATACCCCCCCCCCCTTTTTGAATAACAAAATAACATCCTGACTTTCTGCTTGGACCACCCAGTAAGGATTGCACTTAACTTGGTTTCCATTTTGAGACCATCCTTTAGCCCAAGAGTGATTTCCTTTGATAAAAAGTACAAAAATGCAACTGGAAAGAACAGGTGACCAGATGTCATAACGAGAAAAGAGGACAAGACACCCCAAAATGTAGGACATGACAAATATTCAAGAAAAATATAAGACTTGACAAAATAAAAGCTAAAAACACTTATATATTTATTTCATGTTTAATTTAAACACTATATTACTTATTATTAAGTTTAAAACTGTATTAGTAATTTTTAAAACAACCACAGTAAAAAACAAAAAAAGCGCAAATCACCATCACCAAGCTAAACAATCAAAATAATGCAGTGGGAACTTTCCAGAATCATGACACCACCAGGCCCTGCAAAATTGATAAGAGAGGAAGATACTCTGGTTTCCAAGCCCCTTTTGCCTCCTAATGTGTGCACACCTTCCTCTAAACAATATAAAACAAGACACCAAGTCTGCATCATTTCTAGAAGTCAAAAACATAACATGTATTTGAGAAAGAAGTGGGTTTATCTACTATCCAGTTTTAGGGGGCAGAATGGGAGCAGAACCTGCCCTATCAGGTTCCACAGAGTCACAATTGATTTTTAATGTTCTGCCTTCTGTTAAATGCTGCTCTCTCTCCCCCCCTCACCCCTGCAACAAGCATCAGATCAAACTTCGAAGGAGCCCCTCACCCCCACAGAACCCTGCTTCCACTCACTTAGAACACACACGCATGCATGCATGTGCTCTCTCTTTCTCTCTCCCTCCCCCCTTGCAACAAATGAAATTTCAAGGAGCGCCCCTCACAGGACCCTGTCTTCACTCACTCATTCACCCCATCCCTGCCAGAAGTGTCCTCACTCCCTCCCTCCCTCCCTGCCAGAAGTGTCCTCACTCACTCACTCACTCACTCACTCACTCACTCACTCACTCACTCACCCCAACCCTGCCAGAAGTGTCTTCACTCCCTCCCTCCCTCCCTGCCAGAAGTGTCTTCACTCCCTCCCTCCCTGCCAGAAGTGTCCTCACTCACTCACTCACTCACTCACTCACTCACTGCCAGAAGCACAAGCCCTCTTCCCCCTGTGCACAGAAAAATGTTGCAAAAAGGGCTTCACCTGGCCCCCAACTAACTCAGCAGCAGCCTTGGAGGACCCTGCACTGGGCGTTCTTGCTGCCACTCAGCTCCCAGGCAAAAGTGGAGGCCTTTCCACTCAGATCGGTGCCTCTCCCGTGTCACATGACTATGAAGGGATTGCTAGAATTGGCCCTAAATGGGGTTACTAGGAAACAGGAGGTGCCTGCAGGGAGGACTGAGCTCTCAGGGAAAAGAAGCCTAAAATGGAAGACATTCAGTCACATTTGGAGGACACCCGGACAAGAGGCTGAAAAAGAGGACAAGTCCGGCAATTATGTTTGGGCTTGGCCATTGACAAGTGACACACTATAACCCTACCGTTCCTTTTTCAGTCTATCTTATGATTACCGGATTGTGGGGAATTCTCTGTTAAGATTAGTGCCCAAACCATTTGCAGTTTTGTATTAACAGAGTGCAAGAATGGAAGACAATAATATTTAATAAGTGAGATTTCAGAAGAAGTGATCTCTGGATACCACTTCAGTTTTGAGGAATGTGATGAAATGCAGTGGTACCATTTCATTGGCTGTGTTGTCGGCACTTAAGGCTCATTGGTGGATTAGGTCTTGGATTGATCAAAGTCTTGTGTTCTGAATTGTATGGTTTGAGAAGTGGCACAGAAGGCTCCATCGGAGCATTTTGGGGCCACTGGAAGCATCGCTCAATGCAGAGGCGAGCACTGCTTCCAGGAGGCGGGTGGTGCTTGCCTCTGAGCACCACTTCCAGCAGCTCCAAAGTGCTCCAGTGGAGCCTTTCATGCCATTTAGAAGTGATGCAAAATGCTCCGTTGCAGCCAGGAAGCAACGTGTGTCTCCTCTGAAATCAGGAGGTGTGCTTTGCTTCCTGCCACGTCTGAAGGCCACTCTCCTCTCCTCTTCTGGGGGAGGAGAGAGAGGCAGCCCTCAGACACAGCATTCCTCTGGAGGGTTGCCTGGAGAGTCAGCCCGCTGGGAGATGTGAGCGACTCCCGGAACGCTGATTCTCCGGGCTGACCATTTCCTCTCCTATAACAGGGGAAAGCCCAGTCCAGCACTAAATTACTGGCAGAGAGGCAGCAGCTCACTGCCTCTTTGGCAGTGATTCTGGGACACCCCTTCTTCCTTAGGAGGAGTTTTTTTTTTTTTTTTTTAAGCAAAAGGAGCTAGCAGAGCTGCTGCTTACAAAAAAAAAAATGAGCAATGGAGGGTAAGGCTGGCAGCAGCATTTGCCCGTCTTGCCCCCCTTTAGGTCTGGCATTGTTTGAATGTTTAGGTCTGGCATAATGTTTATCTGTTCTTGTTGTATCCTTGTTTGGTGGGGAAGACCACAAGATACTTGCATCTTGCTACCACTCCCCTGCATCTAACATTCTGTTTACCCTTGCAGTTCCCATCGAAGACACCAGACTGTACTTGGGTTTATCTTGGGCCAATTTATCAAACACAAGTGACCAATTTTTAATGCATGAAACCTACTAAGCATACTTTCCCTCCCTCACCACTCTTGGGTAGGCAAAAAAACTGCCATCCACAGCCAATTCAGATGACAGAAAAAAATTTCCTACCCGGTCCTCATGATGATCCACCAGCTAATCTCAGACTGTACATACCCATCATAGCTTGTAACCTGTGATGGAGTTTTTCTTTGGAAATCTGTCCAATCCCCTTTTAAAGGCATCTAGGCCAGAGGCCATCACCACATCATGCAGCAAGCAGTTCCACAGACTAATTACACACTGGGTAAATATTTTGTTTTGTATGTTCTAAACCTCCTAATACTCAATTTTAATGAATGTTCCTTAGTTCTGGTGTTATGCAAGAGGAAAAAGAGCAAGCCTCTATCCACTCTATCCATACCCTGCATAATTTTGTACATTTCAATCGTGTCCCCCCTCAGGCACCTCTTTTCTAGACTGGAAAGCCTCAAACGCTGTAGTCTTTCCTCACAAGGGAAGTGCCCCAGCCCAGTAATCATTTTGGTCACTCTTTTGCACCTTTTCCATTTCCACTATATCCTTTTTGAGCTGTGGTAACCAGAACTGAACACAATACTCCAAGTGTGGCTGTATCATTTATTTGTACAATGACATTATAATATTAGCTGTTTTATTCTCAGTCCCCGTTTTAATGACACCAAGCATGGAATTGGCTTTCTTCACTACTGCCGCACGTTGGGTCAACACTTTCATCAAGCTGTCCACCAGCATCCCAAGATCTGTCTCCTGAGCTGTCACAGGGAGTTCAGAACCCATTAGCCTATATGTGAAGTTTTGATTTTTTTTGCCCCAATATGCATTACTTTATATTTATTTACACTGAAATGCATCTACCATTTTGCCACCCATTCTCCCAGTTTGGAGAGATCTCTCTGAGCTCTTCACAATCCCCTCTGGTTTTCACCACTCAGAAAGTTTAGTGTCAACTGCAAATTTGGCCACCTAACTGTTTATCCTTATCTCTAGGTCAGTGTTTCTCACACTATGGGTCAGGACCCACTAGGTGAGTTGCAAGCCAATTTCAGATGGGTTCCCATTCATTTCAGTATTTAATTTTTTTATTAAGTATTTTATTTATTTATTACAGATACAGGTAAGGAAAATGGGTTAGACTTTGGGCAGGTACTACACAGGTTACACATAAGGATATGGCCCTAGATTACAACATGGATTATCCAAAAAAGAAAGAAAGAAAGAAAAGCAATCAAACGACTGAAAAAAATATATTTCAGTACAAAAGCTATCATATTTGCCATTATAAAAATTTAAATTTATCTAAACGCTCAGTATTGTTTAACTAAAATTATCTATCCAATCATAAAAAGGCTTCCAATATTTTCTTACTCTACCTTAATCTCTCTCTTTTATTCTTTCTGTTAAAACTTCCATTTCTGCTATTTCATAAATTTTGTCTATTAAATTTTCTCTAGTTGGCACGTCTGTAGATTTCCAATTTTGCACAAACAGTATTCTTGCCGCTATAACAATATGTACAGTAAGGTATTTTCTATATTGGTCTTTAATTTCTGATGTCACATTTAGGAGGAATATTTCTGGTTTGAATGGTAATACACAATTCAATACCTCTTGCAAGAATTTATGTATCATTTTCCGATATTTCTTTGCTTTTTCACATGTCCACCACATATGATAAAAGGTTCCTTCAACCTCTTTACATTTCCAACACTTATTTGATGACCCAGAATACATTTTTGCTAATTTCTCTGGAGTTAAATACCATCTATAAAACATTTTATATAACTTCTCTTTAAAAGACACCGCTTTAGTTATCTTAATATTTATATTCCAAATTTGTTTCCAGTCGTCCATCGATATATTATACCCAAAATTTTTTGCCCAGCGCACCATTGCATCTTTAACTATTTTGTCCTCCATTCTTATCTCCAGGAGAAAATTGTACATTTTTTAATATATTTCCCCTCCCCTTTGGTCTTCTCGTAATCTTGTTCTTAGTTGCATTTCATTCCACCAGTCCAATTTTATTCCTTTCTCTTCTAACTCAAACTTACTTAAATTCTCTCCTTTAATATTCAACAGATTGTTATATGATTTATTTTGGTCTTTTTAAAATCCAGTTTGGATTAGTTGCTATTTCAAGAGTTTTATCCATCTGGGTAATTTAGAGTATATCTTGTATTTTATCTGTTCCCATATCCAAATTAAAGATCTTCTTAAAATGTGTTGTCTAAAATATCCATGCTGTTTGACTTTATCATAAAACAGGAATGCATACCAGCCTATTTGTAAATCATATGCTTCTAAAATTAAAATTTTCAAATTTGGTATGAGTCCCCAATCTTTTATCCAGTTTAGGGCTGCTGCTTGATAGTATAATTCCCAGTCTGGTAATCCAAATCCTGCTCTTTTTTTATCCTCTTGAAGTAATTTCCGTTTCATTCTCCATTTTTTACCTTGCCAGACGAATTTTGTAGTAATTTTGGATGCTACACTAGTATGTGCATTTGGGGAAATGTTACAGATCTTTACTTTTAACAGGCTATTCTGTATATGCTTTTAACAATGACAGTAAATTGGACTTACTCCTGGGTAAGCGTGGGTAGGATTGCAGCCTAGGATTCTAAAAACTTCCCTGCTTGATGATGTCACTTCCAGTTATGACATCACTTCTGGTGGGTCCTGACAGATTCTCATTCTAAATAGTGGGTCCCAGTGCTAAAAGTGTGAGAACCACTGCTCTAGGTCATTTATGAACAAGTTGAAAAGCTTGAACAAGGACAGATTCCTGGGGGCACACCACTTTTGACCTTTCTCCACTGCGTAAACAGCTTGTTGACACCTACTCTCTGTTTCCTGGTCCCCAGCCAATTCCTAATCTACAAGAGGACCTACCCTCTTATTCCCTCTGTGAAGTTTTCTTAGCAGCCTTTGGTACCAAACACCTTCTGAAAATCCAGATATATAATATGCATGGGTTCTCCCACATTCACATGTCGGTTGAACTTTTCAAAGAATTCTAAAAGGTTTGTGAGGCAAGACTTTCCCTTACAGAAGCTGTGTTGGTTTTCCTTCTGCAAGGCTTGTTCTTCTATGTATTTTAAAATTTTATCTTTAATGAAACTTTCTACCATCTTACCTGAAACAGACATTAGGCTGACCAGCCTGTAGTTTCCCTGGTCCACTCTCTTTTCTTTTTTAAAGATTGGCATGACATTTGCTATCCTCCAATCCTCTGGCATTGTGGCCATTTTAAGGGACAAGTTGTATCTTATAGTTGAAAAAATCAGCAACTTCATTGTTCAGTTCCTTAATAACTCTTGAGTGGATGCCATCTGGGGCCAGTGAATCACTGATCTTTAATTTATCAATTACGTCTAAACCATCTTCTCTTCTAATTTCTATCTGATTCAACTCCTTAGTCCGGAGGGACTGTAGTGGTGTCTGCCTGAGGTTTTCTGCCTTGAAGACTGATGCAAATAACTCATTTAATTTATCTGCTATCTCCAAATCCCCTTTTATCTGTCCTTTTCCTCCCTCACTGTCTAGTGGGCCAACTATCTCTTTGGCAGGTTTTCTACTTCTAACATTCTTGAAGAAACTTTTGTTATTCCCCATGCATTCCTAGGGAATGGGCCATGCATTCCTCAAAGTCTCTCTTGGCCTCCTGTATCACCTTCTTACATATCTTTTGCCAGAGTTTGTGTTCCTTTTTATTCTCCTCATAAGGACAAGATTTCCATTTCTGGAAGAAAGCTTCTTTTCCTTTTACAGTTTCTCTAACTTTGCTCGTTTGCCATGCCAGCACCTCTTGGACTTAATGAAGCCCTTATTTCTTTGTGGTGCACACTTCCGCTGGGTCTCTATTACTGTTGTTTGAGAGCCCAATCCTGTGGTCATGGGAACATGACCAGGGGAACATGCATGGCTCTGTGCTGTGGACCACAGTTGCAAACGTGCCATAAGACACGTTTGCGGGGTTCACCGCTGGGCTCCCGCCAGAGCTAGCCCAGTGCTGGCTGGTGCTGGGCTAGTGCTGGGCGGTGGCCCGAGTTCCATGGCTTGGCAGTTTCCTGGACCGCCGGGCTGCGGAACGGGAGGCGGGGCGAGGCTTGGGGCATGAGGAAGGCATTCCGGGGAGGGGGGAGGCTGGCAGGGGTGGGCGGGAGGCGTGCCAGGGGGCGGGCAGGAGGCGTGTCAGGGGGTGGGCGGGAGGTGGATCCATGGAGCTGTTCTCCGCAGGATCCAGGGTGCTCGTGCAGGGCTGTGCGCCCTACACGAGCGCCTTTACTTTAGCGCCGACCTTTCACTCGAAGAGTACGGGGAGCCTATCTGCAGATCCTGTACCCACAGTTTCTCTTATCCATGGATTAGAGATCCGCAAGGCCCCCCTCTTGCGCTCCCTCCGGGTGCTTCCTCAGCCCTTATAATTCCTTTTAAAGGCATAAAAACGTTACTTCCAGTTTTTCCAAAAAAATCAGAAGTGCCTTTTTTCATCTCATGCAGTCTTTCTGAGCCTGGCAGAGGTTGCGGGTGGAAGCATGCATCCTCTGCTGGGCTCAGAAGACCCTCCAGAGGAAAGGGGAGTGGAGGGAAGGTAGGGAAGCATTCCCCATATCTGCAGGTTCATGTATCCACAGGGGGTTCTAGGGGCACATCTAGTGGAGTTTATGTCCACTTGTCAACATACACTCATTTCCCATACTCATCAACTTTTCTACTCTTTCTACTTGTTTATAAATATGAATCAAATATAGTCAACTGTGTTGGCTTTGATTCAGTCTCCTGTCATTATGCCATAGTAATATTTATTATATCTGAATCTAAACAAATGGCCAAAATATGTTTCCAGTATAGTTACAGGCTGAACTAATAAGAGAATCACCTAATTTTAATTGGTTGGTTGTTTGATTTTTGGATTGAATTCAAAGAACTGTGAGCAGAATGAAATGAGCCATTGTGATTGTGCAGGTATTTGCCTGAGAACATGTACAAGAGTTCGTGCAACATACTATTTTATAGCAGTTCTTGTCTGTTCAAGAGTTTACAGAAATACAGCGTATTTGCGTTTAGTTTCCTTATGCAGCACTTTATAGAACAGCTCTTCTGGAAGTGGAAAACAACTTTTGTATGCAGAACGGCATCTTTGAATCCAACTCAGTATGATTATTTTCATTGTGAATGGTACAGAACTTATTCTCAAGATTTGTGGGTATGTTGATTTATTGAGGTAGTGTGCCCTGCAAGACAATTCTTGTGCGCTTTAAATAAGTAATTCTTTTTGTGAGATTTAAAAAAAAGTCTGTATCCAACCCCAAAAAAAAAAAAATCTTCTGGCTTATAATATTAATAATGACCTCAATTCAGGTCATTAACTTGGGAATTAATGACCAGTTAAGGTTAATGGCCCAAGGTCTTGAGTCATTAAACTCCAAGGAAATGCCCTGTACTTTGATCGTTATTCGTTTATTAGGGATGGGTTGTAGTTTTAAAAAATGTGGGTGTCTCAAATGCAAAGATGATCTAACGCTCACATTGTGAAAGTACACATTGTGCTACATATGCCTTGCATCTTGGAACACACTTCTAAACTTCTAATATTTAGCATCCTCTGAAATACAATGAAGAGTGAAAATATTAATTGCTAGATGCATTGAAATTCACCCTAAAAACTTTTAGTAAAGAATACTAGAATAATGGGCTAACACTTTATCCACAGGCAGCAGGATTTTACCATGAAGCCTTTATGTTTATGGCTTCATGGTATTGAGTTATCATAGTTGTATTCTGCCATCTTCCTAGGATGATGTATATTAGGTTCTTTCTCATTTGTGCAGTAGGTTAGGTTGAGAGACAGTGACTTGTCCAAGTCCCACTGAACTTCATTGGTAAGTGAGAATTTGAAACTGGAGTTCCCATATCCAAACCAGCACTCTACCCATATTTCTTCGCTGCTTGGAACATCATTATGACTGCTGTTTAGGAACTCAGTTTTTAAAAAGATGCCTCGTTGTCTATGCACTCTCATGCAAATGTTCATATCATTCCCGTTACAATATATGATTCTCACATTCACTTTTTATATTGTGGAATCACCATTAGGTGACTTTGGGCGCAATCCTAACCGGCACTTATGCCGGCATAGGTGCCCTGGGAGGGTCACAAAAGTAAAGCACATTTGTGCCTCCAGGGGAGGAAGCTGTGTCGGTGTATCTAGATGTAATGTATCTAGATGCGCTGATGCACAGAGGCCAGCAGAAGCCTCTGCAGCGGCTTCCTCGCCGCTGCTTGTGTCAGTGCACCTGTGCCGACACAAGCAGCGAAGGTGGGCATGGAGGAGGCAGGAGGGAGGCGTTTCTGGGCGGGGGAGGGCGGGCGATGGGTGGCCCCGGGGGTAGGCGTGCAGGGAGCCGGGGACAGGGCTAGGACCCGGTGGTTATGCAGGATCCCAACCCCCATCCCCGGGGAGAACGGAGTGGCTTCAAGCCGCTCCGCTCTCCTCGGACTTGTGCCACCTCCAGAGGTGGTGCAGGTCTGAGGAGACCCATTGGGGTGAGCAGCCCTTACCCAGGGGTAAGGGGAAGAGCTTCCCCTTGCCTCTGGCTGAGCCGCTGCAGCCAACAAACCTGTGTTGGATGCAGCGCAAGCCTCCTGGCTTGTCTGCTCCAGCGCAGGTTTGGATTGCACCCTTTCTCAATTATTTTCTTGCAGTGAATATGAGTTCTGAATGGTGCAAAACATTGTGAGATCTGTGCTCTATTGCCATATTCTGGAAAGTGAAGCTAAAGGCCTAAGTGGATTGAGCAATGTATGTAAGTCTTTTTACATGTACATACAGAAAAGATGTAATATGTTAGAACTGCAGTTTTGCAAAGATACATTACAAAATCCAGACTTTTCTGACTGATGTACTACATTTAAAGCACAATTTTTTGCTTTAAAAGGAATAAGGGTTAAATGATAACTTGACTTATCTTTTGCATGACAAAAAATAAAGAAATTGCAAGACCTTTTCACATATTAGATATGTATTGTCATTTATCATCTAGATATCAGGGTAGTAGTGCGAAGTAATAAAACATATCATCGAAAAATGTGCTATAGGTCTGAATCACTCTTTCATTCCACCTCCCAGCTAACTGTAGTATTAAATCAAACAAGCAGAACATTTCCTTAGGCAGCCATTGCCTTTTAATTTCCTGAAGAACCTTAAAATATCATTCATTACAAGTACTACACATATTTGGTTTTTAAAAGTCTCATAAATCAATAGCAGGCTGACTGTAATAATTATTACAAGTTAGTGCATAATTTTCGTGCTGAAGGCTGCATGCAGAACTTTAGCATATGCAAACGAGGCAATTCAAACTGTGTATAGATATTAATATGAAGAAGCAGGTAACGAGGTGCAGGCTATGAATTATGCATCAAGCGCGGCTGATCTTCAATGAGGAAAATGAATTCAGCATGTAATCTAATTAGTGATGGAAGTCTATTACATCTAACTGCAAAAGCAACCGTCCTTGAAACAAATTTATTTACAGTCCATGTTACCAATTGAAACAACTTTGAAATTATGTGTAAGACAACAGCTTAATTGTAAAGTTTTTTGTTTGTTTCTTTCAGTTCCAGACCTGGACGGCCTCCTAAGCGGACTCAAAGTGTCACCTCTCCAGAGAATTCTCACATAATGCCACATTCTGTCCCGGGTCTTATGTCTCCTGGAATCATCCCACCAACAGGTAGGGATTTCATAGACTATGAACAGTAGTTACGTTTTGTAATTCTGTGGAACTTCTACTACGTTAATATATCACCTAGTGAAAATAAAGCACCTCATTTTTGAATTTAAATCTATCTGTTTAATTTTTGTTTGCTGTAGTTTGTTCTCTTTTGCTCAAAGCAAACATATTTCTTAGCTCCTTGGCATTGTGATCACTTAACATTGTCACTTGGTAGTGGTATGGGCAGAAAATCTGGTCTTGCAACTCCGACGTTGGAGGGCCCTGCTTCTTCACTTCCACCGATGATGGTGAGTTGGCTGTTTTTTTGCAGCGTAACGTATATGTCAAATGCATAAGTAATTTCTTTGCAGCATAATAATGCATTCACTGTTTATTTTGTTTATATTACAAAACTGAAGAAATCAAATCCAATAAATTGATTTATATTCTGATCCCTCGTATCTGGAAAATAAAAACGTTATTTTGTGCACAATGACTATATTTCATCCTTTGGCTATCTCTCTATAGATGGTATCTGGTTTCCAGAGTTTTGCTAATTTCAGTCTTGCAATACACATGAAGAAGCAATAATCCCTCCTTTTCAGTATGACATCCTTTAAACCTGTCAGTTTAAAGAAATAATACACAAGAATTCAAGACTACATTTTGTTTTAATTAATATTTTGTAATATTTGTCTCAAGTAAACCTTTGTATTGACGTATTCCTCCAAAAGGTGAATAAATAGTGCAATCCTATGCATATCTATTCAGAAGTAAATCTTATTGTGTAGGGACTTCCTCTTAGATAACTATGTATAGGATTGCAATCAATGCCTCTTTTTCCCTTGTTCCATTTCTAGCATTTATTACCGCAAGCTATATATATTTTGTACAATTTTCATAGAGATATGGGCAGGAAGCCTCTCCTTTAGCATTCTGGGGAATTATAGGACGAAACAGCTTTCACCGATGGTGACAATCACTTTGAGGTCTCTGCATGCAGTGATCCTTATGTTCTCGAATATTTAATGGATTATTAATCCTTTATATCATGTTTTATTTTCTCAAGCTTCTTTATTTTATGGGTCATACTGAGATTGATTATGTTGCTCCCTTGAATAACATTATACTAAGGTTGCAATCCTAACCATACTCGCCTGAGAGTAAGCCCCAATGAACAAAATAGGGCTTACTTCTGAGTAGACCTGATTAGGATTGTGCCCTGAGTATCAATAGAAGCAAGTAGTGATCTGCTGTTCATTCTTCATGAGTGACATTTCCATGTACAGGTGCAGCCACGGATTTTTTATCTCTGGATTTGTCTCAATGCGAATGGGGTGGGGGGGGACTGAAAGTCACACACACCTTTGCCTCCTTTGCCCTGCTTTGGCATCCCAATCTGTTTCCAGGCAGCTCAAAATACTGCAAAAAGGCTCAGCCTCGACCAGGCAGGGAAATAGCCCTGGAGCCCTGGAAGAGGTTCCCCTTGCAAGGAACCAGTAACATTGCTGGAGCTCCTGAGCCAGCAAAGAGGCTGAAGAGGGGAAGGGGGGTCAAAATCTCTGTAGCCAGAACACCTGCAGCAAGGTGGAGCGTTCTCTCTCTCTCACTCACACATACACAGGGGCAAGTGTGGTAGCAACAGAGGGGATTGCTTTAAAAAACCCAGGGAGTGTTTGCTGAATTCCCCCCCATGGTGCAGGCAATCACGGACACAAGCAACCCCCCCCCCCCACAGAGATGGTGCAGGCTATCACTGACACAAGCAAGTCTTCCCAGTTACCAAAGCATGCAATTTAGCCTACAATCCTCTCCACACTTTCCTGGGAGTAAGCCCCATTGACTGGAATGGGGCTTACTTCTGAGAAGAAACGTATAGGGCTGGACTCATAAAAGCTCAGCGGGACAGCTGGCAACGAGGAGGCAACGAGCTGAGTACGGAGGGGATTGATAACAGCTGCCTTAGTTTCCTTCCATCCGGAAGTGTCAGGCTGCAGCGTGTTTGCGTAACTCTATGGAAGTTAGCACAACTCATTTTTTGTTAATCGGGACTCAATAAATGTAGCAAGATTCAAGAGGAATTGGAGGAGTGTAGTGACGGAAGAAGAATGTTTATGTAAATCTTATTTATAAAATATGATCAATATATATGTTGTATTGAAACAACAAGACAAATTCTATTCATGAAAACTTTGTAACCTAAATTTTGATAGTGGGGACATTACTAAATATTCTTAGTAATAGTGATAATCTGGCTATCAAATGAGTTCCAGCCTTGTTGCAACTCATTCCAAGAGAGTTAAAAGCAGGATAAATGGGTGGGGATTGTTCCAGCAGTTACCACTTCCCTGTCACTTTCCCAACTCCTGTGTTTGGAGGAACAGTGGGGATTATTTGATTGTTGATTTGTGAAGGCTCTCCTCCAGTGTGATTTGGCCACTTAAGACCAAAATACAAACTCTGCACTTTCTTGCTTTTGTACATAGTGATTCGATTGGCCACTGCTTGGTTGTGATGCTCTGAACTCCATTGATCCAAAAACAGGGTGAATGGCAGAGTGCTTGCCTGCCAAGCAGCACATGTGTTATGGTGGCAGATCACAAGATCTTCTGACAGAAGGCCTGGATAAGACTGGGCCATAGGTGAGACTCAGCAGAGAGTAGGAGGTTTTGCCAGGTTGCCTTTATTTTTCCTGGTGATGCCAGACACGTTAGCACTCTTATTACACAACCTGTATAAAGCCTATCGCTGGTATGTGCAGCAGAGGTGGATGTGACCGTCTGACTCGTATACAAAAGTGCCTCCTCATGACACTTTAGCTCAGTGGTTCTCACACATTTAGCACTGGGACCCACTTTTTAGAATGAAAATCTGTCAGGACCCACCAGAAGTGATGTCATGACTGGAAGTGTCATCATCAAGCAGGAAAAGTTTTAACTATCCTAGGCTGCAATTCTACCCACACTTACCCAGGAGTAAGTCCCATTTACTTTCATTGTTAAAAGCATATACAGCCTGTTAAAAGTACAAACCTGTAACATTTTCCCCCAGTGCAGTCACATGCCATGGCAGCATCAAGTCTAATATATTAAAAATAAAATATTGAAATGAATGAGGATCCACCTGAAATTGGCTTGCAACCCTCCAAGTGGGTCCTGACCCACAGTTTGAGAAACACTGCTCTAGGTCTTTTCTTTCTCCTACTTTGCCCGTACTGTGCTCAATCTATCACAACTTTGTTATTGTCATCCCTGATATTCAGTTCCCCAACTTTTTGGACAAGCCCTAAGACAGTTCCAGGGTTTCCTAGATGAGAAGGATTATCTGGACCCCTTCCAGTCTGGCTTCAGACTGGCTTTTGGGACACAAAATAGCCATGGTCATCCTAATACAGGACTTTTCAAGTTGGGGTGTTGCAAGCCTGTGAGCCCTGGCCACTTTCCCCTTAAGGGGCGGGGGCAGGGGGGAGGCAGCAACACGACCCCCAGGATTGCGTCGCTCAGGGGGATGCAGGGACTGGGATGCACTCATCAGTCCCTGTAGCAGCCTTCCTGGGGTGCGGGGAGCCCTGTGCGATGGTCTGCAGGGCTCCCCAGGTCTTGAAAAGTGAAAGCACAGCAATTTTTTGTGTGCTTCCAGTTTTGTGGAAGTGGAACACGATCACTGCACTTTCAAAAGAAAGAAATGCCAATTCATGTGCGTTCAGGATGAATGCCAAAATTGTAGTTCTGCAGTTTGTAGCAAGATGACTGGATCTGTGTGGTGTGCAATAGGATTGTAGTTCTAAATCTCTACACTGTGCCACAAAATAAATTAATGGAATATGGTAATTAGATTCTGTGAACCTGAATTATCCAACTGCAGAAGAGGCTGCTGGCATACCTAGGTCAGTGTCTAAAGTAGAGGTATGGTTGCTAGGTTTCTTCGAGACCAGATCCTTCTCATTCTTAGACATCCTGAAATAACATCTTTGTAGGTGTAAGAGTGAAGTATGTCTCCTTTAAATTCAAAAAAAGAGTTTGCCTCAACTATGAGAAGTTTGGGAAACACTGCAATAGGAAGTTCTCATAGTTCATAAATTGATCTTTGGATTGTTTGGAGATATTCCATGACTTTATCTGTTTTTAGGGGAGTTTGTTCTGTATTTTAAAATTAACTATACTTATAATTAAAAGAGTGCAGTTTTATTTCAAATTGATTTAGTTATTTTTGTGAGCTGAGTTTATGTAAATTATAAGGACGTATTGTTTTTAAATTTTAACCCCTGCTAATTGGGTAAGAGGCACTTTTTCAAGTGAGTGCTCCTTTTTTTTTTTTTAGCAGGGGGAGAGTAATTGGCCCACCTCACCCCAGCACTGTCTGTCCTAGTGGCTGTCTGCTGGTGTTCTTTTTGCATCTTTTTAGATTGTGAGCCCTTTTGGGACAGGGAGCCATTTAGTTATTTGATTTTTCTCTGTAAACCGCTTTATGAACTTTTAGTTGAAAAGCGGTATATAAATACTGTTAATAATAATGTTAATAATAATAATAAATTTCAAGAATACAGAAGATATTCACACTCTTTCCTTGTGAATAAATCTGTTACTACAGCTTGCCCTGGGCAATCTGATATTTTATCTCTGTCTGTGAATCACAGCTATGTCTCTCCTCCCTTCAGATAGGCACATTAACTCACATGTGTAATTCATCCATTTTTTGACATCCATATCCATGACATTTTCATTAATAATCATTCCAAATTTCACCAGACCCAGATTTACACATATTTAATCCTAGCATAAGTTCCAAACATTAGTTTTGCTAGGTAAAAGTCATAAATTTGGAAGGGATATGCATATGAACTCACTTCCATGTATTACCTTTCTAACCTTAGGGATTTGTTTAACAAACCTGAACATAAATCCAAACCATTTGAGAAATAAAGGAAAATTAATTGGGTGCTCTTGTATTTTCTTTTGGAGGTCTTTCTTACACCACCTCTTAACTCCCTTTCAACCCTTTATTGTTACTCTTTAAAGCCTTATGGTCTGGAAACTCAAAATCAATTCCTCTTGAATGTACTCCATATGATAAATAAGTCTGCCATTTGAAATATGACCATTTTTAATGATCTTCCTTTTCCTGTTTTATTTTTCCATTTTCCCTTTTGGACTGATACGTAGCTTTAAGCCTCCCTCCCCCCTCCCTCCCCCCCACTCACTCACTCACACACACACACACACACACACACACACACACACACACACAGAGGTCTTTAAGGTTTGTAATTCCAGTAAGTTTTAATAATTTCGAAGGTAATATCTAGTGTGGCATAGAACATGGGGAAGATAACATGCCATTAAAATAATGCCATTACATAGTTGTTTAAGCAGCTTGGTGACATGTACTTATGATCAGCTGTTGCAAGTAAATTCACGTCCTTCATACTCAAACAGTCAAGCAATTAAGTTATGTCTTTTTCTAATGTCAGTTTAGTAAAAGGGGCCCAGATGTCCTGTTAGCAGTACAATTTTTTTTTCTCTTTGTGTAAAAACTTTACAGTTGGTTCCTGTCTCTCCCCCTTTATGGCTTGTGTGCCCTCTTGGCTGACCACTCTCTGTATTTGATTCTGCTCCACTACCTCTTTTGAAGTTATTTATGATTTAATTGTATTTATTCACTTAACACAGATCCATCTGTGTCCCATTCCCAATAGAAGGCATCTCATTTCATCTCTGTCACTAAATGCTAACATCTCATACATTTCTTAGCTCCTACAAGCTTTTTGCAGCATCGTTCCTATGGTAACTTAATGCAATTCCTTTTAACAGAGCTTACAGTATAATCAGTAGAGTTTTTATTTGCGTGGTGTTGGCTTCTTGCTGCCTTGAATGTGATTGTTTTATACTCTTATTCTAAAATATACATACTTGAAAACATTTCAATTGCTTTTTGTCTGTGTATGTTGGCAACATGATGTGTGTTTAGATACCTAAGAAACCTTTTCATCAAAATTATTGATTTAGCCACATCTCTATTTTGAAATATAAATGCTGCTAAGTGTCTAATATAGATTAGTTTAAGTGTTTCTTAAAACATGGAGACTTACTCCTGTTCTGTGCTCCTCCACCGCCTTCCCTTTCATTTGGCAATTCCTCTTTGTTCTGCTTTTTCTAATCGTTGTTTCCATTCCGATTGGGGAAACTGTACAATTAGCACTAATGAGAAATTGACTCCAAAACATTGGTTATAATGCAATTCAGATCTTGTTCTGCGGACAATCCTTGGTTGGTGTGTTGGCCTGATTCAGATGTCATGCCAAACTATGATTAAACTTAGAGGGGCGTGTGGGATATTCACAACTGGTTGGGTGCCATTATACCACAAAATGATTGGCTGAACTCATAGCCATTCAATGTACATCTTCATGCTATGGTTTCCTTGAGTAATATTAAATTAAAGCTGAAGATTCTAGTTTTGTCCTAGCTTTTTTCAATAAAGAGAAAAAAAGTTATCAGGGTGCTGTTCCATAGTCCAGGACCTATTTCAGAAAAGGTCCTCCACCTTCCAGGCACAGCTCAGATCTCTCAAAAACAGGGGTTGTCAATCTTTTTTGCCCCATAACCCACCAACAGCATGGAGCTCAGCAACCCAAAAGTGTTGACGGTGACGTGATGATGTTATTCCATCACTGCAAAAACTTCTGGGTTGCCAAGCTCTTGCATTTTTTTTACGCAAAAAGCCTGCCTTGAGAATACTTTTTTTCAGTGAGAACTGAATGCGACTTTGACCCAGAGCAGGTCAAATACCACTGAGCACTCTGCTAAACCAGGTTTTGAAAAGGTCAGTGGGATCAAACTTGCCTTGGTGATGGGTCTTGGGAGCATGTACTATAATTCCTTTACGACTGAAGTGACTGGAGCTGCTGAAGTGAGAAATGCTTGCCTATCCATTTCCTCTGTTTCTACCTTTTAAAAAAAACAAAAAAAAATACAAGGTCAGTATATGGTAAAAACGACTTATAATAACTGTATACAGGCTTGACTAATTCCCTCTTACCTTTCTGGAATGACAACCCTGGGTCCCACAGTATATGATCTGCTAATATGCAGGCATAATTGTAACACTGTGACACTCCTGTAGCACCAGAGGTAGGGGTAAAGCAGGCAGGCAGATGGTTCAGATATTTATGAGCTTATCAAAGCATCCAAGGAAGGGCACTGTGTGGATTTGGAATTTCTGATCATTCTGAAAAGAGACAGATGAATCCTATATTTGGAGAAATTAAAGATGATGATTTCAACCATGGTTGTTGCACATTCGCAAGCTCTCCCCTTTTCTCTGGTTGTACAGTCAGTATAGACTGTGCCCCATCACATGCTGCAATAGTTGATCCATAGTCCCATTCACTGAGTAATTTTTTCTGTTCCCACCTGTATTCCCTTTCTGCAACTGAGAAAAAGATGCTGAGAGGTAGTGGCTTGCTGTAGGCCATTTAGGGCGCAATCCTAACCTGCTCTGGAACAGGCAAGCCAGGAGGCTTGCGTTGTATGCAGCGCAGGATAGGGGCCAAGAGCAGCTCAGCCAGAGGCAAGGGGAAACTTTTCCTCTTACCTCCGCATAAGGCGCCCTTTCCCCTATGGGTCTCCTTGGACTTGCGCCACCTCATGCCGCTTCAAACTCCCTGGGAATAAGGGAGTTATTCCTTATAAGGGAATAAGGGTTGGGATCCAGCATAAGTGCTGGACATAAACGCAACCGTGAGGCTTAGTTTTGCTTTCCATAAGGCTTAATACATTCGTGTGCTTGGAGGGAGGGACTTCCTTCTCAGGTGTTTTTTTGGGCTGCATTCATTGGATCAGTACCATTCTGGTGTCATTGGATTCCTCTCAGCCTGCCCTTTCCAACGAATGAAGTCAAGTTCGCCTACTTGTGAGTAAATGCGTGATACAGCTCACTTTCACTTTCCATAGGGATCCATGCATTTTTTGTTCTCCAGTTTTTTGGCCATAACTTTTGATAGAAAGGAGATATTTCACTCTGGTTTTTTGCATTGCATTCCGCTCGAAATTCCACATCCAACAGTATATATATTATGATGGGGTTACTCCTAACCACCGCGATTTTAGCGCAAGACCGCCCAAGTACGCGTCACCCCCGTGCGCGTCACCCAGTGCGGCCCGCACCCCCCTAGCAACGCCACTGCTATCTAGTAGATACAAGCATCCCCCGTATCCACAGGTCCCATATCCATGGTTTTACTTATCCGCGGTTCCCAAATTCCCCCCTTCTCCCATGCTCATGACTCACCTTTCTTCTTTGTAAACACTTTGCAAAAAATGAGATTTTTCTTCTTTTCACTTTGAAACAGAATCTAGATTCATAGCTGCCAGAGAACTTAGCGTTTTCATTATTGCCTCCAGTAGCATTTGTCTACTGGAAGGAAGAAGTGAAAGGAAGAAAAATCTCCCCTTTACAAAGTGTTTGCAAAGAAGAGAGGTGAGTCATGACCGTGATGAGGGGAATTTGAGTAGTTGATGGTGACATGACTGCAATTTTAGGTATCCGCAGTAGCAGCAGGAACATATCCCCTGCAGATACTGGGGAACACCTGTATTATGACATTAGTTCAGTTTTATCTTTAAGGTTCCTTGAGTACCTCTGTAGAAAGGCAGAGTTCTAATTAAAGAGTATTGTTCTTTGCAAGTTAATGCAAGCTAAAACACTTCATATAGTATAGTGGTTGCTGTTCAGAAACAGCATCAGTCTTCTCTCTCTCAAATATAAAATATACCAAGTGTGCGTGGACCGTTTAAGAATGTGTGTGTTTTTTCCCCAAAATTAAGATGAATGTGTATCTCTGATTACCATAACTTATTTGCTTTTCTAATCTACAACAAATGACATATATTTACAACAGCCAAAGAAATCTTTACATTTGCACAGTGCTTTCGTGTGTAAAAGATGAACGTTTTTAGTTCCATTATGTATAAAAGCTGGCAGTCAAACAATCACTTCTTTGACTAAATTGCTTTTTACTTTATTTGTTGTGTGTTTTGAGACCCTTAATGAATGTTTGCCTACTGTGTTTCATGGAAAAATCAAATTGGTTCCATGGTACATAAATGTTTTATGCCATATTCCATGGAGAACATTAAATAAAAATAAAGAAGGGTTGACCTCTGGCACCTACACCCATTTCTTATGTCAAATGGGGAGAAGCTGAAAGCTCTCTGTGCTTGTAACCCTTCTATCTAGCTGTGACCCTCCTTAACATTAAGCAGGTGACTCGATTAAACATAAATCAGGCATAAAATGCCCTGCATGAGGCAGCACAGTGAATCAAGCAAATTATCAAATGGCAAAACTCATTTTGTGCTCAGGGCAATGTAAGCTGCCAGCATTTATACATCAAGACTTCACTAGTGTAAGATTGATTTTATTTTATTTTGTTTATTTTAATTCCCAATAGCAAGCTATGTTAGTCCTGTAAAATGCTGCCTGCATCATTAGGCTCCTAAGAAATGCTTTTTAGCAAGGGGGCTGAGCACGCGCCTACACAGCAAATGCAATCCATCTAAAAACTGGTATGCCATAGTACAGTATAGCTGGCCCTAGCAGAGCAGATCGTTTTTCTTTTTCTTTTGATTGCAATTGCACTGAAATATAAGTGCCTGTGACTGTATAGATTTTCTTTGTCTATTGACTCTATCAAAAATAAGACCACCAAAGGAATAATGTAATAGAATTGAAGTAAGGGTTGCATCCAAGATATTTTTTCCTGTTTCAGTTGTTTGGATTAAAGTATGTAAGACCAGTCTTAGGACTGAAATGAATTTTTATGTAAGATGATACATGTCTTCCTTTCACAGTTGCTTTTTATGCTGCTTTAAAACATGTCAAAATAATCCCCAGCAGAGGAATCTAAAAGGAATGTCAGCTCTGTGGTTATGTAAATCGAATTGAGTGCTTTACAGCAGGTTTAAGATTTTTATAACTCAGAAGTTGTTAACAGCCAGCTGGTTTGTATCTGTTTTTTATGGTTATTCTTGTCATATGCAGCCTCCACAATTTTTAATTATATTTTATGGTATGTGTTTCCCCTCCTCTTGAATCCCGCAGCCACTCTTTGCTTTAGAAGATATTTTCCATGGGGAAGACAGCAAGCATTGTTTTGGGATTCCATCATTAGAAATACTGTTGTATAATTACTTCCAAGTTCTTGCTAATGGAGTTTGGATATAATAGAAATGTGTGGAAAATGTCTGGTTTGGTATTGCGGCAGAATAATCTGTCTGATTTAATGCATCCAGTCAGTAAGTTTTGAACACCTCCTGTTAAATACAGAGAGACAACGATTATGTCACGACTGCCTTCCATTCTAAAACAGCTGATTTTCAAATTTTATTGATTTCATCGTGCAAATTGAATTTTTGCTTCACAGTTCAATATGCTGTTTGTATTCAAGAGATCTGATTACATTGCGAGTTTATGTTTGTTTCCTATCCATCTCAGATACTGCATTCATAATACAATTTATATAATAGCAACTCCAGAAGAGTTATTTCTTTCCAAGGAGTTAGAAAGATTTATGGTGCCGTAAGGCACGTCTGGCCGTAAATGCCGTAAGGCACATCTGTGATGACTCATGAGCCTACTAGGATGGTGCAAAGGCCTTCACTGGCCTGGCAGTGCCGCATCCCACCCCAGCACTGGCCAATACAGGTCAGGTTGCGTCGGGACATCAGACGGGGTGACATCAGGATCGTGTTGGAGGTGGAGAGGGGCAACTGTGGGCTAGGGTAGAACAGCGGAAGTTTGGGCCCAGGAGAAGTTTGAGCAGGAATGGCAGAACAGACCTCCTCCATATTCTAATCCCACTCCTACCTGGGCCAGTGTTACACCAGGCTTCCCAGATTTGCACCAGCAATATATCTGGCACGAATCCGAGAAGCCTCATAGGGATGGCTGGGGCTTTACTCAGAGTAAGGGGAAATAGGATTGGGCTGCCCATCTATTCCTAATGCAAGTCTGTAAAAGAAAGGGGTATTGTTCCTTTAATTTGTAAAATAATTTATTTAAAAAAAAAAGATTTGAAAAATACATGTTTTTACTGTAAATGAATTTATTAACAGGAACACTTTTCTTTGCACCCCATTCCTTTTTAGCACTTCTAGAAAGAATTGGACTGCTTCCTAATAATCTTTAATGACCAAACCTGTATAAACAGCAGATCTCACTTTGGGCACAGTGATGTAAGACTTGGAGTGTATTTGCTTGAGATGTCACTAAATGAATTCTGTAGATTAGTTCTGCCAGATCAAGCAGCAAATACCTACTAGCAGTGGCTACACGTATTAGATGTGTGTAGGTCATGTTATCTGTGGGATTTACACATGCACAGC
Organism: Tiliqua scincoides; assembly: GCF_035046505.1. Classification (NCBI taxonomy): domain Eukaryota; kingdom Metazoa; phylum Chordata; class Lepidosauria; order Squamata; family Scincidae; genus Tiliqua; species Tiliqua scincoides. Next base: position 115,977,560 of record NC_089823.1, read on the forward strand.
CGCGTGCAAGCTTTTCAGCCAATGTCATTTTAAGAAGGCATTTCCACAGAGCATAGCAGAAACAATATCTCCTTCTGCCTTATAGTCAAAGAATTGATTCGTGTAATCCAATTTCATTACTTTAACAGGCTAAAATCAATATAGGTATTATCATGAAACTTAATATCTACAGACATTATATCTCAAAAAGGTTACTTGTATTACACTACATTACCATATTTAAGCATTTCAGTGTTAAAGATTAGGGAGTGTTTGTGTTCACCTATTTATGCTTGAATGTCTAAAAGAGTTGGTATGAAGAATGAAATATGCCCAATTCAATTGCCATTCTGTTGTATTGAGAATAGCTGCACAGAAAGTAACTTGGACTACTCCAGAATGAATGATTTTAGATTTAAAACCCTGAACTCAGTTAGTCTAAACTGACTTTGCCAAGTTGTTTCTTGGAAGTATTTGGTGTATTTGGGATAGATGTTTGATTTATTGTCAAAGGTGGGCAAAGTGACGTTTGTTTGCAGTTTCATCTATAGCAAATTTCCTCCTCATTTTTGTTACTGGCAGTGCTTTTTAAAACGCACGTGGGGAGGGTGGTTGTGCACAGGGACTCAGTGTAATGGCCACCGTTATGATTCAGCAGTGGAAGGAAAATGGAGACCAAGGAGAAAACTTACTCAAGTTCTCACGAACAAAAAGGAATGGGGAGTTAAAACTGGGCTTAGATGAACTAGTTCACACGCTTAATCTAGATCAGGAGTGTCCGAACTTTTTGGCAGGAGGGCCACATCCTCTCTGACACTGTGTTGGGGGCTGGGAAAAAAGGAATTAATTTACATTTCAAATTTGAATAAATTTACATAAATGAGTATATTAGAGATGGAACTTATATGAATAAATGAAGGTCTTGCAAAGCAAGGCCAGCCTTTCCTTTGCTGCCGTTACCGCATCACAGATGTGAAACAGCAAGCAATGGAGGGAGCCCTTGTCTCACAGCTCATGGAAGAGGTCAAACAGTCGCCCTTATGCTGATAGCAGTTGCATTGGGCCAGCATGGTGTCCAGCAAGTCTCCGGAGGGCCAGAGGCTCATTGGAGACTGGGGGCTCCCCGCAGGCCAGATTCAGAGTCCCCGAGGGCTGCAAGTGGCCCCCGGCCTGGGATTTGGGCACCCCTGATTATTATTATTATTATTATTATTATTATACTTTATTTTTACCCCGCCTTTCTCCCCAAAGGGACTCAAGGCAGCTTACAAAACAAGGTTAAACCAGTTAAAAACATAATTTAAAAGCAGATAAAAATATAACATATCAGAAAAACAGTAGTCAGATAAAAACTAGTCAGATAAGAGCATAGGGCAGCAAATTAGAAAAGGATCAGGCCTGTGCCTGATCTAGATAGGGGAGATTCTACAGCTAACCGTCAAACGCAATAGAGTCCTGGGGAAATAGGTTGAGAGAGAGGAGAAATTAGGTAAGGGGAGGAGAGAGGATCTCCTTAGAAGGAGAAGGAGCAGAGTGAAAATGCGGAGAAAGGAATGTAGGGAGATTGCTTGGACTTCCCAGAGGAACCTGGGGAAAAGGAAGAGAAGCTTTTAGGGTACTAAGAAGAAAGGTGGAAGAAGGAAGATAGGGAAGTTTATGGAAGAGAAAGGTAATGGTGGTTCAGGCTATGGCAAAAGTCTATGGCTGGCTCTCTGGTAGGGCCAAGGGTTAGCTTATTGTTTGCTTGAACAACTTTCTGTTCTAGAGGCATCTTTGAATCTGATTATTTTATCTGTCAAGAAACCAAATGCTTCTGTGAATATTTCTTCTATAATTTTGCATCTAGGTCTGGAGACTTAAAACCAAAGTTCAAAAAAGGAAGTGAACACCGGTGGGGGCCCCCCCCCCTGTCCATGGGAGATATGTACCTTGCCCACCTCTGGATACCAAAACTGGATAAAAAATAACTCTATACTTAACTCTGACTCTAGGCACTCCTGTCTCTTCTTTTCAGCTGGTAATAGAATACTAGAAGGGGAACACGAGAAGCAGTCATCCGGAATGCCAAACGAAGAACACTTCCTGCTTCCTGTTAGCATTCTGGCTGTCTCCCTTCTCTGGTGTTTTGAATGGCTGCTTCTCATGTTTATCTTCTAGGGTTTTTCACTCTCCTACCCAGAGTCCGAAATGACCCGCTCATATCTCTGCCCAGTAGTTTCATTTATTCCTATGTTGAATGAGCAGGAAGGAATAGTGATCCATAGGTTTGACCAATTTCGGCAGTCTCTCTGTCGCCTCCCAGATCCTGGCACCAGAAAGACAGCACACTTCATGAGCAAGTGGGTCAGGCCAGCACTCTACAACTTTCACACCCTTTAGCAGGAAATCCCTGACCACTACCACCTTTCTCTTCGGTCCCTTGCCAAGATTCTCCCATGCTATCTGGTTCTGTCAGCTGCTGGTGTCTGCAAAGGGGATGTTCAGAAGTGCTAGCATCTGAGAGACACTGAAATAGGTTGTGTAGGTCCAGTGGTTCGGAATGCCTTCTGATTTTTCCTGCTCCCATTCCATGTAGAGCCTTTCCCTGTAGAGGTCTCTTTGTTCATAGCAGTCTCATCCGATTGTGCCTTTTGGAGAAATTCTGTGTGAACTTCACACCATGAAGGAAACATCTGGAAATGAAGGGTTCTATGAACTTCTCATAGAACATTAATTGTAAAAATTCCATTTGTAAAAAAAGAGGTGGGGGTTGGGGGTTGGTAATAGCCTGCCTATGTGAACCACCTTGGGTCTGTAAGACACTCGGGGCGCAATCCTAACCCCTTATGTTGGTGCTTTCCAGCACTGGCATAGTGGTGCCAATGGGACATGTGCTGCATCCTGCAGTTGGGTGTCACTCACAGAGGCCTCCTCAAAGGAAGGGAATGTTTGTTCCCTTACCTCAGAGCTGCATTGCCCTTATGTCACTGCTGGAAAGCACTGACATAAGGGGTTAGGATTGCGCCCTCAGTCTTTGAAGAGACAGTGAAAAGGGAGATATATAAATACGGTATAAATTTAATAAACAGAGTGGTGTCGCTAGGAGGGTGTGGACTGTACCGGGTTACACACATAGGGTTTGTGACACCACTACTGGCCAAAATAGTTAAAATCTTGGTATTTCTGAATAATACCATCATGTTATTTATCATCTGATGTGGAATTTAAAGCTGAATGCAAGGAAACAAACCACATTAAAATATCTTTATTTTATCAAAAGCTATTGCCAAAAAACCAAAAAAGGAAAGCACAACTGCCTTAAGTAACAAAAAGTGGATTTTCTTATCTCAGAATGGACCAATGAGACTGATTATTCCAAGAGCCAATGAACCAATATGGTGTCAGTATGAGTCTGCTCTCCTTTCCATGGATTTGAGCTAATACTAGAACTCATAGGGCGCAGTCCAAACCTGCGCTGGAGCAGGCAAGCCAGGAGGCTTGTGTTGCATCCAACGCAGGTTCGTTGGGTGCAGCGGCTCAGCCATGGGCAAGGGGAAGCTGTTCCCCTTATCCTGGGTAAGGGCTGCACGCCCCAATGGGTCTCCTCGGACCCAAGTTTGGAAGCCGCTCCGTTCTCTCCGGGGATGGGGGTTGGGATCCGGCATAACCACCAGGTTCCATTCCCGCCCCTGGCTCCCCGCGCCCCCACCCCCAGGGCTGCCCATTGCCCACTCCCCACACTAACCTTTGCCGCTTGTGTCGGCGCAAGTAGTGGCGCTGGAGCTGCTGCGGAGGCTTCTGCCTGCCTCTGTGCTTTGGCACATCTAAATGTCTGATGCGGCTCCCACCCACGGAGCCTCCAGGGCCTCCTGTGCCAGCATAACTGCAGGTTAGGATTGTGCCCTTATTCAGTTGTGTGAGTGTCATCAAGTTGGTCACTGGTTTTTTGTTGGTTACTGATTTGTTGGGTGACATGTACTATTATATATTAAAATAAATACCTAAATAAAGTTAGTGGGTGTTACACCAATCCTAGAGATGCCACTGCATTTAGCTTGTGCGAGTGATATTGTAATTTATTCTGTATGGTCTAATATTCTGTATGGTCTAATATGGTCCATCACGGGGATGATGCAGTGAGCTCTTGCCCCTGGTGACCAAACCCTAGGGATGCCTTTGGAGCTGTTCACCAAGGGTTGCACTGTTTGTGTATTTTAAAAACCTCCTCATTTTTAAAGAAATAAGTTAAGATGTTCAATAAATGTTGCACTTTTGTGTAGGTGCATTTTTAATGATATGGGAGCAGGGCGATGATGCGTCACTATGCCCACTGCCCAGGGGCATTGCCCCACCCACTGCATGGGAAGAGATGCATCATGGGGCTGACACACTGGCCACCTGCACTGGGTGAATCAAACCCTAGTGATGTCACTGATGAATAAAATGTGTATCGTGTCCTGGAACTCCTCCTCTGCTTTGATTCGATGGATAGAAATTTGCTGTTGTATTCCTCTAACCTTCTTTGCCGGCAGTATAACCAGTCTGTACTTGCTACATGTATAGTCCTAAGTGACTGCAGGCAAGAAGACAAGCATAGCACCTCCCTTGCTCATCACTACTGCTGCAGTTTCCCCTTCCATTTTTGGTTCCTCTTCATGAACACACTAGCAGAGAATGCAGGACATGCTTGCCACCCTTGCAGCTTGTAGTGAGCGCCAACTCTGTCACACTCTGCCACAAAGCCTGCTGAAAGGTATGCAGATAAGCTGCTCCGCCCCCACATACCTCTGCCTTCCAGTGGGCAAGAGCACATGCCAGACCTCAGATGCCTCTGCCTTTTCAATTACTAATATATTTTGTAGACAATGTCAAGCTAATACAATAATTGAGCGTGGTTTGCTCTAAACTTTGGACGCATGCAACTTTAATTGGTTGGTATTAGTGCCTTGTATCCTGAATATGACTGTTGAGAATTTCATTTCAAATATGGATCGTTTTGCATATTTTACTATCACTGTAAAGTGAATATAGATCAGCTGAACTCTGATAATGATAAATTTATAAATTGGTAGATATTTGACAGGCTGACAGATCTCACTGTCGCTCATATTCCCACTATTTTCTCATGGCAAACTTTGCCTTCAGGTTTGATACAGTAGGGACTGGGCTAGGACCAGCCAATGAAAATAGAATTAGGTGTGAGTTTTTCCTTGAACCACCAGTTATTCTTGATGTTTCTATGAAAGTAATTCTGAAGCCATTCCACTGAGACAAGGACATCCTTGAACTTTGTGAATGTCCAGGTTTTCCAGGGTGGGGATGATTAAGAACTGAATAGCACTTTTCTCCATCTGCTTCTTTCTAAGTTGCTTCTCTCTTTCTCTGCTTTGGATGCTGGGGATAGGGGAATGGAGAAAAGTAGAGAAAGCACATATGTTTCAGTGAGAATTGTTAGTGCTTCTCTACCAGCAACTGTTGTTACAAGTCACCCTCAGTGCTTCAGCACTCACACCACTCAGTAGTGTCTCTTGCACTTCTGCCCATAAGCTTACAGTTGCAGATTAATCAGCTTTCATTTTTTCAGACTATTACATTTTACCTATCCCGAGTATTTAGAATGAAAAGCAGTAATAAACAGCACAATCCTCTGTATGCTTACCTGAGACTAATTCCCATTTAATACAGTGGTGCTCATATTTTTTTTTTAGTGAACCTATCTATGATTGCACTGAATGTGTCTGAAAATTGTAACATAGTGATCTAACATACACCTACATACAAAAGAAACTACTTCTTTCTCTTGTAAGCAATAGTTTCTTACAAGACTTTGTCATACATGAAGCCTGAATTTCATGTGGCCTTTAATTGATGTTTTCATTTGGTTTTGTGTACGTAATTTCTTCAGGCAATTCGTATTCTGTCTTGCAATATTAAATGTAATATTCTTATAACAAAAATTGATCAATTGTGCCTTATCAATGCTGCAAACAGTTGAATGTGAATTGTAGAATGTATGAACACATACCCAAGGTTAATTTCCTCTACAGAAAAAATGATTTACTGAATATAAAGAAATTTATATGATATATTTACTTGAGTGTGGCTCTATAATCACTACAGGTTTTTAATTATCAAAGAGTATTTTGTGTCACATTTTCTACAACGTTGGTGTAAAGTAGGCAGAGTGCCATTTCAGACTTCTGGAGAGCAAGTAGATTTTGGTACTGGGCAAGGTGTCATGGGTAAATTCAGTACTGAATTGCAAAAAAGCTGTGCCAATGGGACATGTGCTGCATCCTGCAGTTGGTGTCACTCACGGAAGCTTCCTCAAAGTAAGAGTATGTTTGTTTCCTTACCTCAGAGCTGCATTGCCCCTATGTCAGTGCTGGAAAGTACTGACATAAGGGGTTAGGATTGCACCCAAACTCACACTTCTGTCAGGCAAAGGGATTTGTGCCTTTGGCCTCCATAGCTAGTACATTGGTTCATTTAATTGGAATAACTTGGTGTGTGCAGCCAGTGAATTAGTCAGAAAAAAATATTCTGGTGAGTAAAACTGTGTAGTCCGAAAGGGGGAGAGAAAAATGGCTGTCCTTCAAAAATGAAACTTCCAAAACTATGCCACAACAATATGTGAGTAATGGGTATTAACTCTAAATCCAAATTGTCTTTCCTTTTGTTTCACCAATTTGGACCATTTTGCTGCCATTCTGCCAAGAGGTAGAAGGTCCAATGCCTTTCTGTGCTTATGGAACTGCTGAAATGTTTATTCTGTCTTTCAAATACCATTTTGGGGTTATGTTAGATCTCTGTGTGATCTAGGTTGCTGAAAGTTGTACTTCATTGTATTTGATTTTGGTCTTCAAGTGGTGCATCTACCCGAGGTCGTTTGTGGTTGTGAAGCCTGTGGATAACCAGACACTATCCTGGTTGAGAGTTGGCTGTAAATGTAACTGACCTGTTTTAGTCATTTCATAGCCACAGTTCTTAAAGATAAAGGACCATGATATCTCTTTTCCTCTTGGGCCACAAATAACTAGTTACTCTAGGTTATCCTAGAAGTTCCTGAAGCCACTCCTCTGAGGCTAACCCATAATAAGTTGGATAGCTGTTCAGGAAAGAAAATGGCCTGACCAGCAGGACGGAAGGGAATGGAAACGCACAGGTTGTTTTCTTCCTCCTTGGCATTCTTCATTTAAAAAAATATATATATATATACCGTAGATACTCGCCTATAGGGTGATAAATTTGTCCCAACTGATAGCTCCTGAATCTACCCTTTGCCTTATCTGCGGGGCCACTCGGGGTCAGGGCTGTTTCAGGCACACTACGGAGCAGCTGTGGTGCTGCTGGGGAGGGTGACGTGCCACACGCTCCCCCACCGCACGCAGGGAGCCTGACAGAGCTGCTCGGCTCGCCTGCCACTCCCTCCTTCCCACCTGGAGCAGGGAGACTGATGGAGCTGCTCTGCTTGCCTGCCTCCCTCCCTCCTCCTTGCTGCTCCTGGGCATTGCAGTCCCGCCCGCTCAGGCTCCCCAAGTCTGGTCTCCTTGGCTCTGACTTCCTCCTCCTCTGCCCCTACTCCTCTTTGCAAGGACAGGAAAGGGGAGCAGGAGCCTGGAGCGCGTCCCAGGAAAGTGCGCATAGGATGGCAACCTTTGAGCCCAAGCCTGTGCATGCCTACTCAGAACTAAATTCCATTATTGTCAATGGGTGTTACTCCCAGGAAAGTGTGCATAGGATGGCAGCCTTTGAGCCCAAGCCTGTGCATGCCTACTCAGAAGTAAGTTCCATTATTGTCACTGGGGCTTACTCCCAGGAAAAGATTGTAGCTTGAAGATGGAGAGAGAAAACGGGAGGGCTTCAATCCCAGCCCCTCTCTTCTCTCCACCAGCCTTCCCTCTGTTGTACTGTTTTCTCCCTCTTCTCTTTTCCCTTCCCCACTGTCCCTCTTTCTCTGCCCCCTATTTACAAGCCACGCAATCAGGGAAACTGACCAGGAAACCCCTTGTCAGCCTTGATCCTGCTGTAAACCAAGAGGAGGAAACAGCCCTCAGACCAGGTGAGGGTGGGCTTGTTGCAGCTGCAGGATGCACCTTCCCTGAAAGTGGAAACACTCCCATCAAATGTCTCACGAACGAGCACCATTACTTAAGAATAACACCCAGGGAAAGCAATGGGTCTGCTTCTGAGTAAATAGGGTTTCAGCTAAGTGCAGCTGCACTTGGTCACAGCCATTTGCTGTTGCTTGTCTCTGCTGTGAACTGAATTGCACACTCCCAGTTGTGTTCTAAGTTGTATGTTATATGTAGAGCTTCTGGCTTAAGAGCAGAAGACTCTGCCTTTGCACTGTTTTGCACCAGAAGTGTCCTGAGAAATTCTGAGTGATAGATCACTTTTTTATGTTTTCGTTTTTTTCCTGTGCTGGCCTTCAATCACTGGTTCATACATGAATTGATCACCAAAAATTAGCTATTGGTGGGGCTTTCACAGTCAATTAGCTACCCCCCTTCCTGCCTTGCTGGCCCTGCAAGGCATTCTGGAGCACTGCTATTATTCCATTCTCTTTCAAGTACCCCTAAAGGTCCTGTTGAGTGCCCTTGGGAGTACATGAACCCCAGGTTGGGAACCACTTTTCTATTAGCATGTTGTTTACAGTGCAGTTACTCTTTGATAGTGTTTACAAAAAGATGGTGAAGACCAGAATTTAAAAGTTTATGAATAAAAATGAATTTTATGATCTTTTACTATATTTTTAATAAATTAGAGACCGTCAGTTCTTAGGTAACAATTAGTGGTAGGTTATTTTTCAGGATCTGGCTTCAGGTAAAATCAGAAAAAACTATAATCAGACACCCCCCCCCCCCAGTTTATGACCCCGACTTATCTGAGGGTCATAGAAAATTCTATGATTCTTGCCTCAAAACTGGCCCTCAACTTATCTGTGAGATTGACTTATAGGCAAGTGCCTGCGGTGTGTTTTTACTTGTTAGATGAATCAACAGCTTTTATCTTGGGCGTCCTCCACCAGTCTGGATCTACTCACAAAACACTGGTCTCCCCCCTACCTTCACATTTGGACCCACACTGCTTCCAGTCCAGGGTAGTAAATTTACTCATTTTATTAGTTGGCAGCTGCACTCTTAACTAAATTATACCTTGCATTCCCCAAGTTATGCTTCTTCATATTATTTCTTATTGTTTTGTCATTTAGAACATAATATTGTCTGACTTGCATACCTATATCATAGGGCAGGGGTGCTCAAAGTTTTTGGCAGGAGGGCCACCACATCTCTCTGACACTGTGTCGGGGGCCAAATTAATTTACATTTCAAATTTGAATAAATTTACATAAATGAATATATTAGAGATGGAAAATGGATGAATGAATTCAATCCAGTTTATGATCACATTCACCCTAAGAAGGGGGGGATCTTCATGCCAGTTTGTGATCACATTCACCCTAAGAAGGGGGGATCTTCATGCCAGTTTGTGATCACATTCACCCTAAGAAGGGGGGATCTTCATGCCAGTTTGTGATCACATTTACCCTAAGAAGGGGGGGGGGAATCTTCATGCCGGTTTATGATCCCATTCACACACACACACACAAATGGAGGGGGGGATCTTCCATACTTTCACATACCTGCTTGCTCACCTGCCCCCTCGCCCTCCCTCCTTCATTTGCTTGGGCTGCCTGCCTGCTTGCCCATGTGCTGCTGCTGCCGCCGCCGCCACCTGCCTGGCCGGCTGATTCCAGCCCTCCCTCGGGAGGGAGACGTGCTGCGAGCTGGGCTGGGCTCCCCTCCCTCATGAGCTCTCTCTCTCTCTCTCTCTCTCTCTCTCTCTCCCCTGGCTCAGGTTGCAGGAGGGGAGGGGAGCCGAGCCAAACGGAGCTGATCCCAGCCCAGCCCAGCCCAGCCCATGGGCAAGAAAGAAGAAACCAGCAGGCAAGCGCTCAGGGTCTTTTATAATGGGAAGTAACGCGAGACCTAAGTCTCACGTTACCTTCCCACTATAAAAGGCCCTGCACACCGGCTGGGCTCGTCTTTCCTTCGCTGCCACTGAGCTCAGCGGCAGCGAGGGAAAGCAAGGTGCGGAGCTCGCGCAGCGGGCCAGCGTGAGCTGGGGTGAGGGCCGGGTGCCCAATGGAGGCGGGGGGACCCCTTGGGGGCTGGATGGGGACCCGCAGCGGGCCGCAAGTGGTCCGCGGGCCGGGGTTTGGGCACCCCTGTCATAGGGAATGGGTCAGCTTCTTCTCTTTGAGTAATAAACTGGTTTTCTGCTTGACAGCATCTTATGGTTAGAGGTGTTTGGAAACAGTATCTTTTTCCTTACTCAGAAGTAAGTGTATTGTGATCAGTAAGATTTTGGCTATCATCTTTTTTTACTCACCGGGAACAAACATCTCTACTTGAGGTAAAAGAAAAACTCTTTTTTTGTGTGGAGTTATTCTAGACTCCATGACTGACTTAGAAATAAAAGCATTAAAATATTTTTAATTTTACATTGGTGAGTTGACCTTTTCGTGCTATGCATTCACTCTCAAATGATACATGATTTCAGGGCTGATGATATGAAAGGGCAGATTTAGACTTCTAGGCTACAGCACTTGCTCAGCAATGTCTAGGTATTCAGCCAAAATTGCTATGCATTCCATGTTAATCTGTGGATTAGCACCAAGAGAGGAAAAAGCAACAACAAAGCAGCTCCTGGTGTTAGAAAGATTATGATTATTTAGCTCCATTACTTGCAGTTACAGGCATGAACATGTCCTTTCAATAATTCTGCATTGTAGCGTTGTTACAATTAATTAGTTGTGTCCATATAACTGAACATAACTTGTAGCACAATCCCATGCATGTTTACCCAGAAGTAAATCACATTGTGAATAGAAACTGCAACCTAAATTTAACTAAGAACCCGATAAAATCCTTCTTGTTTTCTTCATTTGTTTTTTTTATGTGTTATGTTCAAATGAAATGAATACAGATTCCTTCAGCAGTGTCCTCTTTACAGCACATTTGCGACAGTGCTTGGTGGCACGGAGTTGTGCCGCCGAGCACAGGATTTGGGCCCTAAGGCTGCAATCCTGCTCACACTTTCCTGGAGTAAGCCGCACTGAAAACATAGGACTTCTGAGTAAGTCCTTAAAAGTATTATACAAATATTTTTGTCATAATTAGGAGCGCGGGGCGGTCTCGCACCTTCCATGGCTTGGTGGTCTCCTGAACGGCCGAGCTGCAGAACAGTAGGTGGGGACGGGGCGGGGAGGAGGCGTTCCGGGGAGGGGGGAAGCTGGTGGGGGTGGAGAGAGGGCGGGAAGAAAGCATGCCAGGGAGGTGTGATGGGGAGGGGGCGGGCTGGAGGCGTGCCTGGGGGAGGGATGGGAGGTGGGTCCGCGGAGCTCGGCTCCGCAGGATCCAGGGCACTCGTGTAGGGCTGCGCACCCTACATGAGTGCCTTTACATTACGGGGCTGCTTACCTTACTCGGGGAAAGGGGACGAAAGTCCCCTTCTCCCGAGACGCTTCCCACGGTAGCTTGGGAGGCGCAGGATCTGGTGGCAGCCTTTCTTGGTGCCACCGAGCCTGGGCGCCCCGGGCAGCTCAGGATTGGGCTGTTATTTGCCAACAAAAATGTTATGAGACCAGAATTTTTGATACACTGAATGGCTGGCAAACTAAAGTGAAAAATTCTGCATATTTGTTCAGATATTGCATACAGCAGTGATTCCCAATTTTTTTTCAACTGGCAGCTCCCTTGATCTACTGGACCATTGGCTGCAGCTTCACATTAGGGCTACAATTCTATACATTGTATAGGGTGACAGGTTCTTTGAGTGGATACTGTGGCTCCCCTGGCTGGTTTCTGTGGCTTCCCGGGGAGCCATGACTCACCGTTTGGGAACCACTGGCATACAGGTATACCTCACTAATATGGCAGGTTGGGTTCCAGACCACTGCCGTAAAGCAAATCTTACTGTAGGTGAATCAATGGCTTTTTAAAGTGTAAACTGATGAGTGGTGGCAGTGTTAGTTCTTCTTGGCAGCATGTCTGGGTGACCAGCTAACAGAATATGTCCAGTTGCCTGGCTAATGGAGGGGGAGTCACTAAGGAATGTGGTGTGCATAAGGTTCAGGGGCACCTTCCTCAGGTGCCTCTTTAGTGAAGCTCCACAGAGCAAAGCACCGTAAAGTAAGGTATGCCTGTATTTATTCTCACTGTATCCAGTAGGTCTTACTCCAGATAATGTACATTGGATTGCAACCTCATCTTTTTCTGCAGGCTCGATGAGCGCAACTAAGGTGGGCCTGGACTTAAAAAAACACAAATTTTTAGATTAAAAATTTTTAATCTAAGGCCGTGATTTTCAACTATTTTCATCTCATGGCACGCTGACAAGGCACTAAAATTGTCAAGGCACACTATAAGATTTTTGACAATTGATAAGGCATATCATGCTGCCAGTGGGGGCTCATATCCCCCAGTGGCCCTACTAATAAACGACCTTCCCCCAAATTCCTGTGCCACACCTGTGGACCACTCATGGCACACTAATGTGCCACAGTACAGTGGTTGAAAATGGCTGATCTAAGGTTTTAGATTAAAATTTCCTTAGCAAAATTAACCTTTCAGTGCTTAAAGGGGAGGTGACTTGCTGATCATAGCAGCATGCAGATCACAATGGTTGTACTTTTCTGAGACATCCCCAACAAACTGAAACTGTCACTTGGTTTCGATGCTAAAACAGAGTAATTGTTGGCTTGCTGAAGAGGGAAGCACATCAAACTAGGAACTTGTGGAGGGGGCAGAAAGGGGCTGTCTTTTTAAGAGAAAGGAGTGCTTGGGAGAATGTACTTTTTTGCTGAAGCACTATGCAGACATTCTCTGGAGTATAAATGCCTGCACCCGAGGCATACAGCTTCCCCGCCTCACCACTGGGAAGTCTTGATTCTTTCATTGCTTATTTCAGAATTTGTATCCTTTCAGCTAAGGCCTTGTATGATAATGTACCGAATCACTAAACCCAAATCGCTGACATACTTTGGTGCATATGGGCACCAATTTATGCTGTTCTGGGAGCCCTACCAGCATATGTTTTCAGAAAAAAAGTCCAAAGACAGATTAGTAAGTCTATATTAAGTCTGCTTGTTGTATCTGCAATCCTATGTATGTTCTTGGAAAACAAATTACTTTGAATTCAGAAGGACGTTGTTGCAAGAAAACATGTACAGGATTGAACTTCCTTGCTTTCTGGAGTTTATTCAGTCCTCCTCAGGAAAGAAAATGTGTGTATTTAGTCTCTATATGCATCCATAGTAGTCAGTACATCTTTACACTTTTTGAAGAATCTTAGTTGTGATTGTGAAAGATCAGGATGCAGTATTGAAAGTCTGAGAGAAGCATTTTATTCTTTTTTTTTCCCCAAAGTTGACCTCTGTTTTTACAAAGGATATATCTGTGCTTTTTCATCTGTTTAGAAGCATGCATTTTTGGTTAAGAAATGGAAGACAATTTCTTTGTCTTACTTCTAGGCTAGGGAGTTGAGATAAAAAAGAATTTCTGCTTTAAAAGTCACACATGGCTGTAATTTAAGATTTTTTTTAACCTCCTTGTCCGTAACAGTTGAAAGAAACCTTCAATGAAAGTTTATTAACTAGACCAATGCCTGAGGCAATAAAGGTTCATTTATTACCAGTTTCGGCTGTTTTTCTTCTTCTATTTTTCGGTTAAACTCCTAGCGTAAGATAATACTTCACAAAATTAAACCTTTGACCTTCTGTAGAGTTAAGTCGCCTTTGATTAGATAAAGTAACAATTTATGGTCCGGCTTGAGGTTGCACATGAAATGAATAATGTAACAGACTGGATGAGAACTGAGAATCTATTGCTTTTGAAAGGATGACTATTAAAACACATGCGCACTCAGGCATGCACACACTCACACGCACACACACAGTTGGGTGTTTTGTTTTCCGTTTTCACAGGCTGAATCTAGCCATTTCTTTAATTAAGTTCACAATACTAAGAGGTTCTCTTTCTAGGCAAAGAGCAGCAGTAAGGCTGCTGGTCTAGATCAGGACTGTGGCAGGAGAAAGAGTTAAAACCCCACTTCCCTCTGCAGTCCTGTTTTGGGTTGGGCCTCAGCCCCACGTCATGAACTTTTTCTGGATTGTATCAAAAGTAAAATTAGTTCCTCTTTTTATTTTGTTCAGTTAGATTTCTGCAGATTGGACATTGTCCCTGCTAATTCTGAAATTGTTCCGAAAATTTTTTCAGGAAAAGCTACTTGTGAATTAGTTGGTTCTGTTTGGATTGTTTATAGAGTGGTAAACACCTTATATTGAAGTATGTTATAACAAAATTAATCAATTTTCACACTATATATTGTGATCCAGTGGTTCTGAGTATGTTTATAGAGCAGTGGTTCCCAAAACTATGGGTCGGGATGCACCAATGGCTTGTGGCCCAATTTTTGGTGGGCTGCAAAACTGATAAGCTGATAGAAGTCAAGAAGCCCTATGGAAACCCTATAAAAACAAAAACGGAGCTGCATGTGTGCATTTACCCATGACTAGGCAAACATGCCACCGTCCACTTTGAAGTGTCGACTGAGGGGAGCACAGTGCTACCAGAATGATCCCAATCTGATGAACGCCGGTTCCAACAAACACTAGAGAAGAAAGTCCCCCCCCCCAAACTAAAATTGAAAATGTATTCAACCCTATGGAAAGGGCTGAACTGTGGCTAAACTGAGCCACACGTGCATTTAATCAAGTGTAGGTAAAAGTGCCTCAGCTCTCATCGAAGGCCAGTAAGGAGAACTCAGGGCAAGGAGAACGAACGGCCACCAGAAAGGTCCTGATCTGACGAACATGGAGCTCAGCAAACACTCCAAAAGTGCTCCCCCCATTGTATAAAGAGGGTAAAACAGGCTTGAGTGGCTGGTAAAGTGTTGTAATGGTAGGTGGGTTTTAGTGCTAAAATGTTTGGAACTACTGTTATAGAGTCAAAAGTTGTTACGTAGCAACCTGATGGTCCTATGTACCTCAGGGGCCAATCCTATCCAACTTTCCAACACCAGTGCAGCCCCAAGGTAAGGGAACAATCATTCCCCTACCTTGAGGAGTTGGATAAGATTGGACCCTCATAGAAACTCTGATATACTGAAAGAGGATGCAGCTACAGTCATTATTTGGTGACATCTATCTATTAGGTTTAGATTTCCCCACCTGGAGTATTTTCCCTGTATATTGCTGAGCCCTTCTGGCCATTCTCCTACATACCAGTGAGGGAACAGAGTTAAAGTTCTTGATGAATGAGGTGGAGGAAAAATTTTGCAAACAGTGTGGAAGAACACCCTCCCTGGGTAACTGATTCCAGGATTGTGGTACTATTACTGAGCATTGGTCCTTTCTGTGTCCCACAAATCCTTATTTCAGAACAAGAACTGTTGTGGAGATCTGCACCTCTGCAGCTGATCTCAGAGAATAAAGAGTTTCATTTGGGAGGAGACATTCCCATATATTTCCTACTGCATTGTTTATCATTGTTTATGTGCAGTGTTTATCGTTTTTGTCTTGTGAATTCCACTCTTTATTCAGATTTTTGTAGAATGTGAACTTCATTTACCCTAATAATAACAAGTGTTGTGGTACCTTAAATCCTTGAAGCCCAGTTAATAAAGGTGTCACTTTTGTGGCAACAGACTTACCAGGTCACCTCTCTGGAATTTATATATAAAAATACAAATATTGTATTTGTATTATTGTATTGGTATTATTGAAGGGCCGCCTTGGGTGCCTTTCGGAGAGAAAGGTGGATTACAAATATAATAAATAAAATAATAATATTTTTAAGCTTGGTAAACTTGAATCTCAAACCTGAGTCCTCCTAAATGTGCCTGGGGACAGGATAAAATTATCCTTTGGGGCAGGTCTAAGGTGAAGAAAGTGTTTTGTAAAGAGGGGTATTCAGTACGTTCTGCTTTTGGCTTTCTGTGTTTAGCTGTTTAGCTGGGTTTAGCTGAAATTTATCTGAAGACCCAAGTTAAGACTTGAAGAGCTTTGAATTGAGTTATAATTCAGGCTCACCCAGCTCTTACAAGACACCTTGAACAGACTTTTCCCAATGAGTCTGTAGGAACTGTCAGCAGTAGGGAAGATTACTTCAGAACCATGATTGTTGAATTGAACTTTACTTTTTGATGTTTTGCTTTTTGAATTAAATTGTTGGACAAGATTAATTGCACACAGTGAAAGCTTTAAATGAATAGCTGTGTTAAAGCATTAAACTTCTAAGTATGTCACATGGGAGAAAAAGCTGGGAGGTTTAATGAATAAATGTATTTAATGCATAAAATGTGGAAGCTAATTTTTTAATTCCTTTACTAGCGGTTAAAAAAAACACACACACCCCAACAGTAAATACCCTGTACTTTATTCATCCTTCTGCGGTGGTTATGGCAATTTCATATTCCTGCATCTTGCTAATCTTCTGGTTCCACAGAAGTAAACAATAGATTTCATAAATTAAAAATACGCGCTTGAAAACATGCTTCTAAAGATAAAAAACAAGGCTGTAAACATTTATGACTGAAACAAACTAGATTGTTCAAATACTGCCATGATGTATCATGTATATCAATATGGCACTGATATCAGTTAGAATGCAAACAAGGTTTTAAATGATGTGCCCCTTCATTTCAGCTGGAGAATCCACTTTACGCCATCTGCCTATCAGATGGTTAGAAACCAGGACTGCGTATTAATGCCACATGTTCGATTTTTCCTCCCTCTTGTAATGGTTAGATTCATATTGCTAATAGCTCTGCAGGAGCACTGTCGATGAAATTTGTGTGACGCTGGAGTGATGAGATATTTATAAAGTGGCCTGTCTCACTGAATAATCAGCAGGAAGAATGCCAGACATAAACAGCTTATCAATTTCAGCATATTAATGATAAATACTGCCTGCAACTGTAATAGGCTGACTTTTTTTTGACACATTTGTTTACATTTCTGGAACAAATGCTAGAAGAAAATAAAAATATAGTTTTTTGGTTTATTTTGAAATCCCTTTTGTAGATGTGTCTTTAAAAAAAATCTAATTTTCATAATAAGTAGTGCTCTTATCCAAATAGCCTTATCCAATAGCCATAAACACAATACAAGTGCAGTTAAAGAACTGTGTACATAGCAAGCAATCCACAATATATGCATGTAGGACTGTATTGCTGCTCCTTTGTGGTATATCCACAGAACTGCCACAAATAATTTTTATCCACAGAACTACCACAAATAATTTTTCATTCCTTGCTGAGTGATTTTGCAACTGGTTGGTTCAGTCACAGTACCCTCAAGCCAGGCCACCAGAATGCTGAAGGCAGGACCAGGGGAATAATTCTGCAGTTAGTGCAGAATGTGACAACTAAAGTGGTTACAGGGGCTAGACAATAGGACGCTACTTGGGCCACTGCTTCAGTAGCTACCCTGGCTGCCCATTTTTCCCCCAGCTCCAATTCAAGGTACTAGTTCTAACCTTTAAGGCCCTCCATGATTTGGGTCCAGGCTATATGAAAAATCACCTTTTCCATACACTCCAATTTTGACACATATTTGACAAAATATGTGACACATATTCACCCTCTTAAGACATCTGAGGAGGCTCTTCTACAAGTGCCACTTCTGTCCCAGGTGATAGGGGTGGCAGCACAAGGGCAAGCCTTCTCTGTAGTGGCACCACAACTCTGGAATTCCCTTTCAGGGGAATTGAGAACTACTCCCACCCTCTTGACTTTTTGGTGACAGCTCAAAACATACCTATTTCATCTGGCATTTGACTGCTGGGTGATTGTTTGCTCTCTGCACCTGGAACCTCAACGTTACTGATGTGTATGCAGCATCTCCTTTTTAGGTCTGTGAACTTGGAGAGTTCTTTGGCTCTTTGCCATTAAACCTAATTGAAAACAGAACAGATAATATATATATATATTTGACTGGCATCCAAAGGGTTGCGCATGGCACTCCACAAGCACAACAGGGCATTCTTGATTTCCCTACCCACTGCAGGCCCTTGTACCCCTTGAGAAGTTATGTGTGGAGATTTGAACTTTATCTGGAGCATGATTCAATTTGTCATGAAGTTCTGCCATCACAAGAATAAGTGATTTTGGCTCACACACAAGGGGCTCTGAATTTCAGCCATAGAATTTCTGCAGACTACCTTAATGCCTGTTAAAGTCAGCCCATGTAAAATTGTCTTAGGATCCAAAACTATCCAGGTTTCCAGCACTGCTACAGCTGTGCCACCAGGGCATGTACTGCATCCTGCAGTGGGGAAGCAGGTCCTTTGCTTCGGGACTGCACTTCGGCTGCATTGGTGCTGAAAAATAGAATTGGCCCCTTAGTTTGCTTCCAGCAGTAACTGACAGCCCAATTCTAACCTACTTTCTGTATTCTGTGTCAGAGCGGAGTGTCGTTGAGCGGAGTGTCACTGAGGAGTGTAACTTAGGCCACCTCAAGGTTTAGACACGCTTGTTCCACAGGCTTGTATCACAGGCTTCATTGTAGCAGCTACATTGGTGCTGGAGAGTTGGTTAAGATTAGGCTGTGAGTGTCTGACATTGGCAGAACTCTTGAGCAGAGGGGCAACAACCAGTGTCAGTTTATGAGTTCTGGCTTGAACTTGGTGTAGAGATTCAAGATGCAAAAGGGTACTCTTGGCCTTAGCCTGTGATAAAATGTAAAGGTGGTTTCTGATATACACAGAAGTCAAACCAGTAACTTGTCTCATGACAAGTTGTCTCAAGTTGTCTCACTTGTCTCATGTGTCAAAATGAATCCTTATCGTATATGTTGTTTAGTGCTTTTTTGAGGTCCGGCATCCAACTTTTCACCCATCCCCAATGGATAAAAACTGGTAGCTCTACCAGTGATGCATTGTAGAAAAACCTTTTCCAGTTTGCAGCCTAATAGTTTTCAGGACTTGATAGCCAATTTAACTGCAGTTTGATCAGCTGACCTTCCTTCTAAGTCATGCTGATACATGCTGTCATTTTTTAACTTCAGTTGTACTTCTGAACATCTGGAAGTCAATATATCCTTCTGAATTGGGTGCTGCTGGATTTATTTCTCAGAAACGTAGTTCCTTGCCTTGACTGCAGATGATGCAAGAAGAGTATTAATTCACATGGAAAGTAATGAGAAGTTATAATTTCATTAGTTCCATTTCTGTCTCTTTTTAGGTTTGACAGCTGCAGCTGCAGCTGCAGCAGCTGCCACCAATGCAGCCATTGCAGAAGCAATGAAGGTGAAAAAAATTAAATTAGAAGCGATGTCGAACTATCATGCCAGTAATAATCAGCATGGAGCAGAGTCTGAGAATGGGGATCTGAATTCTAGTGTGGGTAAGTTTCTGATATAAAAGATAATTAGTATATAAATAATACCAGCTTTGATTCCCGTGTTTGAATGAAGGTTTTAAAAATAAACTTTATTTTATATTCATATGAAATATTTTATATTTGCTTTCCAAACTCGTGTTGCTGTTGTAAGAATATATCATTTGCAGGTACTTTTTTGTAGATTGCAGTTAATATTGTTTCTAAAATAATGACACATGAATGCTCGCTGTTCATTTTTGAAATCTAGGTACAGCTAAACGATAGGGGTGAAATCAAAAGTGTTTTACTCTCATAGTAAGAGTAGGTTATTAAGAACTCAGATCCCACTAAGTTAAGCAAAAATATTTGGATCAAGTGTTTTTGTGCCATTAGCTTCAGCTGAGCAAATTAATTACAAGTTCTTTGGCTTAACTTATTTGGGATCAGGTGAACAAGCTGCCAAAATATTTTAATTGTGCATGCCCAGTGCTGGAAACTCCTTCTTCCTCCACACACAAAACACAAGTTGAAATATTGGGTATTTTACTTTTGCGATTATGTTTTGGAATGACAGGATGGGGAAAAAACACATGGTTTTTTTGCTGATTTGTGTACATCCAAGTCACCTGTGTCAGTGACTCTGGCACTCTCGAGTCTGAGGCCACTGACTCGGAAATGAGTCCTCACACATGCAGACTTGAGTCTGTCTGCGTCTGGGTGTGCTTGCTTACTTTTTCTGCGGTGTGAAAGGACTCATGGGGCCATCATTCAGACTAGGCAAGCAGCAGGGAAGTTCCAGTCAGGAGGCAGGAAAGGGGTAATGTTTTGGTTTTGCATTGAGCAGGAGGCGGGGGAGGGAGGCAGGAGCTGGCTCTTTTGTCCATCTCTGAAGGAACCAATGAGGGTTTTTTCCTCTGGTTGAGTGAGGGGAGAAGGAAGGAGAAGGAGTGGTTCCTAGCCATAATTTCAAGGCATGGCTCCAGTAGGCTCATTGAATGACGAGTCCCAATGGGACTGCTTCTGATTAGAGCTGCAAAGGATTGGGTCATACTGGTAAGCCTTCTAGCTACTGCGCATAACCCTCCTCTCTCTTGCCTCTCCTGGCCCTGCTCTCACGCAGTTTGTCCCACTCCCTCCCATCTTGTTTACTGATGCGATGAAGATGTCAGGGGAGTATTAAATGAGAATGCCAGTAAACACACACATCCCAGAAGCAGCTCCATTTTTTTCTGCAGCACTGCAGCTGACTTTTTTTTAATGGAAAAGACTCATGACTCAAGTCTTTTCAATTTGCCAAAACGCTCTGGGCAGCTCGGAAAGTCTGCCCATTAGGACTCGTTTTTGAGTCGAGTTAAAGGGGGCGGAGGCTGGTGACTTGACTTGAGTCAAGCTGTGATAGATTTGCTGAATGGTAGCTAAGAGCCCAGTCCTACCTAACTCCCTTTGTGCCAATGCAGCCACACCAATGGGTGCACATTGAGTCCTGTGGCAGGAGTTTCAAGCCAAGAAAGACTTGTTAAGGTAAGGGAACAATTGTTTCCTTGTCTTGGGGTAAGCCCTCACAGCCCCTCTGGGTGTACTCGGACGTGCACCAGTCCAAATACAAGCCGGGAAGAATACAGGAGCCAAGTTTGTCCTCTGAGGTGGTACAACCAGGGATGTAGCTTTTGTAGGAAGAGCCAGGTCCAGCTGTCAGCAGAAGGAAGGAACCCAGCACTTGGCCTCGTTGCTGTGGCCAGGTAAGAATGACCTCTGCAGAAATAGCTCACAGCCCAGGACCAACCTTAGTAGCCGCCTGTTCCACAATACTGCCTGCCTTGACTTGTAGCTGCTTGAGCCTTTTAGACCTAAACTCCCTGTTACTGGTACGGAGCCACAGCCCGGCCTTGGATGGCTTGCGAGATGACTGTGACTTGGCCCAGTGTGGTCTCCTGAGCATATCTGGCAGGGTCTGGGCTTGATAGTGTGGCATTGTTATGACACATCACTTTCTTGGCCTCAATCTGCCCCCTCTCCTCCCATTCCTCCCTCTCAGTTCTACTCACCCCCACGGCCTGCTTTAATTTAGCTGTGCCAGGGCTCATTGTAAGGCCGCTGGCACCTGGACCTAACCACTCACTGCTTGTGCCGGGTACCCAGGCTGTACTGAATGGCATGTTATGTTTGTGACAGTCATAAAGGACTTCATGTTGCTGGAATGCTAGTATATTTGTTGGTGGTTGTTAAAACATTTTAAATAGTTTGAAGCATTTTCTGTCTGCTGAAATGCTGAGATAACATGATACGTTTATGCATGCAGGCAATTTGTTTTTATAAAATCATACTACATTATGAAACCATTGCATTGTAACAACCCCCTTCTGTTCTCTGACATAAATGCAGTGAGTGAAATGAAAGCTGCATTCTTGTACTGTTAACCATTATACAGTACAGAGGGCCCCTATATCCACAGATTCCTCATCTGTGGTTTCACTTAACCGCATCTTTGGGGGGTCCCTGCACCCCCCTGCACCCTCCCAAGAGTGTGCTGTGCTCCCCTCGCCTTGGAAAGTTTTCTGAGGCCCACAGATGCTGCGTGTGTAGGACTCTGCAGGACTCAGAATGGCCATTTAGTCAAAAAAAAACCTCAGTTTTGGTTTTACCAAAAAACAGGAAGTGCCATTTTTATACCTCTAAAAGGCATTAGGAGGTCTGGGAAATTATTTGATACAATAGTTAAAATGGAGATGATTAATCAATTGAAAACTCTGTACCAAATGAAAAAAAAATGATACTGTTGGTAGATAGGTTGAATCTTGAATTCAAGTCTCAAATGAATACAGCAGATAGAATAGTTGCAACATCTCTCTCTTAATTTATACCATTCCAGTGGATAGAATACAGTTTCTGAGACATAAGTGGACCTTTCAGAAAAGGCTGCATACTGTTCTGGTTGGGTTCGCTGATACTTATCTAGTTTCTAACAGGCTTTTCCCTGGCAACCTTTTTGCAGCACTGCGGCTGACTTTTTTTTAATGGAAAAGACTCGTGACTCAAGTCTTTTCGAGTCGCCAAAACACTCTGGGCAACTCGGAAAGTCTGCCCATTAGGACTCTTTCCTGTCCAACTGACTAAGAGCCCAATCCTGACCTCAGCACGCCAGCTTACTGCTGGCGTGCACTTTCGCAAACATGCTGTAAAGCACGTTCGCAAGCTCTAATGCCAGGTGAGTGTCCATGCTAGCCCAGCACAGCACCCACCGAGCAGTGGAGAGGAAAGCGGGGGCAGGGGGGAGGTGTTCTGGGGAGGGGGTCGGAGGGCAGGGAGAGGGTGGGGAGGAGGCGTGATGGGGGAAGGAGTGGGGAAGGAGGGAGGCGTGAGCAGTGGAGTGACACTTCACCGGATCCTGAGCCTTTGTGTCAGGCTCAGCACCTGACACAAAGGCTCTTACCTCACTGCTGACCTTTTGGTTGGCAGTGAATTGAGTAGCCCCATTGCGGGGCTACTCCCTTTACCTGGCGGAAGGGGACGATAGTTCCCTTCTCCCGAAGTGCCGCCCATGGCTGCAGTGGGCGCTCTGGGTGCAGTGGCAGCCAATTTTGTGCCACTGCAGTTGCGTGCCCCAGGAGCTCAGGACTGGGCTCTCAATCACCTTGGCACTCTGATTTACACACCTGAAAGCTAGGTAGTTTATTGAAATATTTTCTCTTTGGTAGCAGTGACAGCAGGTTATGGAGAGTGGGTAGGGGACAGCAAGATGATTGCAACTCAAGCAAACCATAATAAAACTATAATAAATCCTTAGGATATCTTTAGAACTGTCATAGATATGTATGTTCAAGTTGTTCAGTTCTACCTTCTTACCTTCTTCTGATCCAGAATTCTCACAGCACACCCACACTGTGCTTAATCTATATCATCATTTTTAGATTGCCTTGCACTGTTTTGCATGTGTTTGGAACTTCTCAGATGAGGACATTTCTACAGACTGATGCAGCTTTCTCCACCCTCCCTATAATCCTAAAAATAAAAACTAGTAATAGAACTAGATCAATCCATGTTTGACAAAAAGGCTGTGTAAGCCATTGTCATTGTAAACAATACAGACTTTAAAAGAGTAATTATTCTTTGAAGTGTCAGTTACACCTGCATTGACTGGAAAAAAAAATACAATACTATAAGCAACCAAGAGCTGAGTTTAGAAGAGGCTGTATACGTTTGCCCATGCTATTGTGTATAGAAGTTTTGTTTGCAGTTTGGTCTTAAAACACATGTTGATATTTAATTTACCCATCACTCTTCCTCCTTTCATTTCCTTCTTTTTGGAATAATGCCTTCAATTCCTGTGTTATTGGAAGCCTTGTATCTGCCATAGTATATCTTAATGCATTAATATTTTTCTCTTGTAACATTTAGCTGTCTGAAGTCACTGGAGCTATCCTCCTATGATTACAGTAATTCACCATTGTACTTTTCCTTGTGAAGGTAATGTAGAAGAAAGAGTGTAATTTTTGTTGTTGTTGTTGGCAACCTTCAGTCTCAAAAGACTATGGTATCACACTTTGAATGGTGGTTCTGGAACAGCATCTAGTGTGGCTGAAAAGGCCAATTCGGGAGTGACAATCCCTTCCACACTGGGAGCAAGTGTAGTCTGTCCCTGGTCTGTTTCCCTGGCTATGGGTCTTTGCCTCTGCCTCAGTCTGTTGGCCAAGTGGCTCTTCAAACTGGGAGAAGCCATGCTGTACAGCCTGCCTCCACGCAGGACGCTCATAGGCCAAGGTTTCCCATCTGTTGAGGTCCATTCCTAAGGCCTTCAGATCCCTCTTGCAGATATCCTTGTAATGCAGCTGTGGTCTACCTGTAGGGCACTTTCCCTGCACTAGTTCTCCATAGAGGAGATCCTTTGGGATCTGGCCATTGCCCATTCTCACAACATGACCGAGCCAATGCAGACGTCTCTGTTTCAGCAGTGCATACATGCTAGGGATTCCAGCTAGTTCCAGGACTGTGTTGTTTGGAACGTTGTCCTGCCAGGTGATGCAGAGGATGCGTTGGAGGCAGCGCATGTGGAAAGCGTTCATTTTCCTCTCCTGTTGTGAGCGGAGAGTCCATGACTCGCTGCAGTACAGAAGTGTACTCAAGACTCAAGCTCTGTAGATCTGGATCTTGGGATGTTCCGTCAGCTTCTTGTTGGACCAGACTCTCTGTGAGTCTGGAAAATGTGGTAGCTGCTCTACCTATGCGTTTCTTTAGCTCGGTATCAAGAGAGAGTGTCAGAGATCGTTGAGCCAAGGTAATGGGTAAATATGCTATATATTTCAGTGGACAGTAGATTGCACCCCAGATTTTTTAGTTTTCCTCTTCTTTTGATCAGGCCATGTGAAGGAGAGGAATAATAAGGTATGTGTGGTTGGTTGGATTCCCTAGCATGTATCTAGAAAGATGAGTGGCCAAATGCAAAACTTGTAAATTCAAATATGAAACTTTTTTCCCCCAAGAAGTAAAAAATGTAAAGGTTTAACCCTGATGCACATTTGTATAGTAGCCAGAAAACGTTGAGATCTCTTGCTTATACAGACCTCAGCAAAATAAGGACAATTATGTAACTCTGTTCTTGCTAAATTGTCCATAGTTTCAAAATGCATGTTGTAGTTTTAATCAGAGGCTAAGAGCAGGTGTTGTAACATTCCCCTTTGAAGAATTGACAGCTGAATTGGCAGTTGACCTTAGTTACTAAAATGTGGGAAGGACAATCCTGTCCACATCTCCACCCCCAACCAACCAAAAGACCAAACGTTACTGGGAGGTGATGTTGCAATTTCTTTTTCCCTGTGGCATTTACAAATTTGATCACCTTCTTTGACCCTTTTCCTCCATTCCTATAGTACTTGTGTGTGTGGTGTCAGATTATGAACTTGAAAGCACAGGGTTGTGGGTGGGTGGGAGGAGACCCATCTATTCCTGTAAGGGCCCTCAAAATAAATAACTTGCAGCAACTATACAGTATAGAAAGATCTAAATGCATAAATGGGCACTAATAATTTTTCACTCTCTAATTTTATGTTATAAAGATCTAAACGATTATAAACAATCTAAAAGGTAGGAGATCCACATGGCAGGCTCCAAGAACAGCATTAATAAAATATATGGAGATGATTCTTGTTCTTTCCTTTCCACAATCAGTTGGATTCTTTTAGTTTAATATTTACTTGCTAAGATGAGATGCTAGTCTGCATGGTGATAAACAGTCTCATACTGGCATCTGAAGGTGACCTGTCAGTTCATATGGACAAATCTCCTGCTTACTGAAATGTACAAAATAAATCATTAAAGCAGGCAGGTGCTCATTCCCAGTTTTAAATCACCATAGATTTATGATTTGAATTAATGCTTCATTTGGTCATAGAAATAGATGCTGAGACAAATGATATGCAGTGGTTGGGGCTTCCATACTGTAGCCATCCTAATATTGATTACTGAGATGTCTTTGCAATCTCTTGTTTATATCAAGCACTGTCTTGTGACAGGTTAGCTGATACCAGCCATACTGCAGATAAGAAGGAAAAATGTCCTGGATTCTTTTTAGTGGCAACTTCACACATGGCAAGCAGCATAGATAAATTATTTTAGTTTAGTTGTTTATAGTAAGAAGTACATAAGCTACCTTTTAAAACAATATTATTCTTTGGCGTATTAACCTAAAAATGCAAGTGGGGAGAAAACAAGACCATATTTATGCTTAATACAAAGTATTTCATTTTTATCATTATCTTTATAGTGTAATGCACATTTAAGTTTAAAATAAACTGGCTGAGAGTGTATGGGTCTATTCTGCATATGCAACTGTATTTTTCCTTGAGTTGGACTTTTAGAAAGTGCTCCCAGGACCATTGTTCCCTCTATTAGGGATAAACTAATGTGCGTGCACCAGCATTGTTCTTACTTTGAACAGCTCTTACGCCTAAACCCAAAGCAGCTGTTTAAATGTAGAAAGTTTTGAAAATCACTTTGCTGTTTGTGGTGAAAGAATACTGTTCGCAAGGCATCAAGGTAAAAATCAGAAGCAGGCCTGGAACATGCGTGTGCATTCCCAGCCTTTGTATATTGTTTACTGGACTTCTATTGGACCATGCTTTTTTTTCTTTGTTAAATCAAGAACTAATATATATACTTGTCTAATGAAGGTAAACTATAGCAGTCGTTTCTTTCTGGGCACTGTCCACATGTGCAAAAGAGTGCTGTATCAGATGAAAACACTTGCTGGCAACCTGGCCTGTGAAATCTTACTGTGTCCAGGGTGTGTATGCATCTTTAATGAGGCACTTTTTCAAGTGGGTGCTCCTCTTTTATTTAGCAAGGGGAGAGTAACTGGCCCACCTCACCCCAGCACTGTCTGTTCTAGTGGCTGTCTGCTGGTATTCCTTTGCATCTTTTTAGATTGTGAGCCCTTTTGAGACAGGGAGCCATTAGATATTTGATTTTCTCTGTAAACCGCTTTGTGAACTTTTTGTTGAAAAGCGGTATATAAATACTGTTGTAGTTGTAGTTGTAATGAGTGGCAAAGGCCTTGACTGTACTGATCAATGGCTTGGATGGTGGGGAAGTGGAATCAAGGCACCTGTTCTCCCATGTGTTAGCTTTACCACGGGATGGCATGAAATAAATCTTTGTTAGCTTTCTGGTGTCTGTTCATGTGTTCAGCAACATGTGTGTGGCCCACTGCTGCATTCTAGAATGTATGCACCCATTACATATAATTCATGTTTTTTTAAAAATAGTGTTCTATACTATTTTGTGGTGCGTGGATGTCCATGTGTACGTGTATTTGCACGCATGCACACAGCTTTGGAAATCACAGTCGCACAGAGCTTTGCAAATCATTCAGGGAATTGTTTTGTGAACATCTTCCATACATTTGAATTGGGTCTGGAATGGATTGAGCTCTTATCACAGTACCTGACATAGGTTTTTCCACCCATATACCCATTTTTTCCCCTGGGGGCTGGGGATGAGAATAGGCCCTCAGTTTGGCTGTACTTGTCGTAAGAGGCAACTAAACAGCCACCGGGTAAATGGGACTCGTCAGCCTGGGAAGGCAGCTCATCTGAGAGAAGGAAAACTCTGATCCCAAACCTCCACTGCCTTGTGGCTACATCCAGTTATGGAAAAGGTTTCAGGAGTTAACCTCGAGGCAAAATCCTGAGCCAGAGTCCCTGAGGCAGTTCATGGCTAAAAACAGTCACGTTCTGGCAACTCCTGTGACGCTGCTGGAACCAACCGTATTGGCTTCTGCCTTTCCATTGGACCATTTCAGCGACATGGAGAGGGGGGATTTGCTGCATGGGAAACAGTCTATCCTCCATATCTACTTTACCCAGGCTTTGCACACTGGAGAGAACACTCTGTTCCAGAACCACCATTCAGAGCGTGATACCATAGTCTTCCGAGACTGAAGGATGCCAACAAATATACCCATTTTGTTAGGCAAATGTAGGAACTGGGTAGGGTTTGTATCAGGTGCTGTTTTAGGGAGACCCCAAACAGATCCAATTAGGATCAGGCCAAAACTAGAGGAATTTGGGTCCAGTCCTAATTTGACCTGGGGGCTTGGACGCCAGGCATTCTCTGTTGCATCTTCAATAAATACTGTATACACAATTAGTCTAAGCCTAAGTGCTGAAGGATCTCTACTGTGAGAGATAATGTAGCATAGTATCTAACAAACTTAGGGTGCAATCCTAACCCCTTATCTCAGTACTTTCCAGCACTGAATAAGGGCAGTGCAGCTCTGAGGTAAGGGAACAAACATTCCCTTACGTTGAGGAGGCCTCAGTGAGTGACACCCAACTGCAGGATGCAGCACATGTCCCATTGGTACCGCTATGCCAGTGCTGGAAAGTACTGACTAAGGGGTTAGGATTGCACCCTTAAGCTGTGAACTAGGAAATCCCTAGTCAAGATCTCAGCCATGAATTTTCTGGGTGACTTTAAAGCAAGCAACATACTGTCAGCTTGAGTCCCTGGTCTGTAATATGGGGATAATATATCTAACACCCCTTACAGTGGTTTTGCAAAGATTCCTGAAGTACATAAAGTACTTTGAACCTTCTGAAGGGCTATATAAACATGATAACTACATGAATTTTCTGTACAAGGACTTCCAATTCACCTCAGCATTTGAAACAACTCAATTTATGCACCCAATGGTTTATATGTCTCAAACTGTCCCTTGCATTGAAAGAAAAAAGGGAAATGCTTGATTTTTGTGAGATGCTAGCACATAATCGGAGTTTTCCCTTCACAAATAGTTGCTGAATCTGATTTCATGACATGTAATGTGTATTTTAAATTGAAGCTTTTTGTTGAAGTTTTAGCTCCATGAAAATGTACATAAACAAAGCATTTACCTAGGTAATAGTATGGTATGGGTAATATAATATATAGGATTAAAAAGCATAATAAGTACATAGGGAAGAAAAGGATAAACATTAAGCCAAGAAAGATGTAATAAAAGTTGCTGCTTGGAGATAAGGTATGATCTTTCATTTTTATGGACAGTGACATATTAAGAATGTAGAAAAAGTTACCTAATTTTTATCCCTCCTTAATCATTATCTGAAAAATACAGTGCAAACATTCCAAAGCATTCTCCAAGGATCTAAGAAGAACTTTTACCATTACCTAATATCTGAATCACATATCTTGTAAACAGTGATCGACAATAGTAAATTACTTGTCAGGTAGGAAATGAGTTCATTTATAATATGATCTCAAAACAGATGTTCCAGAAACAAGTCTCATTGTTTAAACAGCAATTATACTTTTTAAAAACCTCTTGCTATTATTTCTTTAAGGAAATGAAGCAATCGGAAAGACTTCAGTGTTCTCTATTTCTAAACACAGTTAGGAAACATACGACTGGCTTAGAAAAATCCATGAACCACCACAAGATATGTTGAAAATGTAGTGGTACTTTTGACACACTGGACTTCCTTTTTATCTGCCCAAATTAACAACGTTCAAAACAGTAAGAGACATGTTTATGATAAACCAAGATCTGCTGCCTGACAGAAACAGTTGCTTTCCTTAAACTTATTCCATCCGTTGCTTTAAAAAAAAGTATCAAAGCAATTGATTATAAAGTATTTGCCGCAAGTGGCTGCCATCAAGAACAGAACAGTATAAAATGTAGTCATTTCCTTTATTTTGATTCATGTGTCTAGGTTAGAAGGAAGAATTAATTTTATGGGTTCAAGGGAAAAAAAAGTCTTTTAGTCCTTGAGAAAGCAAATACAAGGAAACAGAGAACACATGCAGGCCATTGAGCTCAGCTCTGCAGTTGCACATCTGAATCTCTTCCTTGGCAATGTTAATGAACCTCAAATCCTCCCTATAATTAGATGAGGGAATTGCTTATATTTTCAAACAGATGATGCTGCTATAATGAAACGATTGACAGGGAATTTAAGACTGTCTACAGTAGTCATTTGGTTTCTGGGTTTTTTTTTCTCCTTAAGTTTAAAAAGAAGATTGGCTGTAGACTCAGGTCCTAGGAGAGGTAGTAATTTACATAGAATGCTATGACAGGTGTCGTCGTGCAATGAGGAAATAAAATGGAAGAGGAAAGAATGATGGGCAGGTACACCACTGTTTTGGGGAAGGGGGAGGTGTCCTGCGCTTCTCCTGCCTGGGTTCTTTAAAAGGGGCCGAGACTCAAGAGATGGATCCGGATTGAGTGCACAGCTGTAACTGCTGATGAGCTAATTGCTCCTTATCTCTCAGCCCCATTCATCTTCATTTTTTACCAATTACTGAGAATTATCTGTGTTCTCAGTTGGATATGAGAGTTAATCCTTTTTGGTTAAGCTGGCAGTACTGTGAGCAGATTCCAAATCGGAGGGTGAAAAAGCCAGAGCGTGCTCTTTCTAAAAGTCTACTGTTCAATGGCAGCATTGTTAGTTCATAAGAAGTTTGCTGCTGTTTTTAACAGATTATACTTTGTCACCTTTTTGTTCCTTTATTTGTCTTAGTTTTCCCATTGAATTAATATCTTATTTTTCTGCTTTTACATGAGCGTTACAGAAGATAAAAATACAGATTGTGCCTACCATAGCTTTATTCCTGTAAACTGCATTTTAGGAGTAAAGTAAGTCTTACAAGGCAAATGTCTGCTATCGTAGACCTCTCTTAAACAACGGTTTGTTTGGAAAAGTGCTTTCTCCTTGTGATATTGGCATTTATCCAGGAGAAAATGTCCGTTTTCCTAAGTTGCTTCAGAGATATTGCATATAGTTAGCAATCGCTCAGATGCACTTTATAAAATGTTCCACGATCAATGGGTAAAACTGCTAGTATGACTCTTTGCAAAGAATTAGTCACAAAACCCTAGAGCAATACTATGTTAAGCATGTTGCTTTCTTGTTAAAAATACATTTTTATACAGGACTTCTTATTCCCTGGGAATGCCCATAGGTACTTGGGACAATCTGAAAGACAGATTTAGGGACTAGAAAAACAATTTGTCCTAATAAATTTGAAATCTCAAGAACATTAAAATTTAAAATACTTCTGGGTCTCCTTAAATTTTGGGAATTTGTTTCTGTGTATTTCACTATTATAAAGTTTGAGGCAGCTAGTTTGATGTAATGATCTGAACTGCAATTAGCAGATGTGTAAAAGTTTAGTAGAGCTGCAGTGCTTTTGTGCTTGAGAGTCAATTGAATTTCAAAGAAAAGTGAGATACTTTCCTCATTTTACATTGAACCTGTAGTGTCAACATGGTGAAGCTCTGGAAATAAGGAAGAAATAATGTCCTAGAAATAAATATTGGAATGGATTAATGCTTCCTCCTAGGAGGAAAGAAAAGACAGGTAAAATACAGGTTAAGTGTAATCTGAGTAAGTGTATGGCAGAGAAGCAAGCCTGCATTTTATTTGTTTGATGGAAACTTGATTACAGAAGTGCAATTTTGATTTTCAGGATTCAGACTTTAAAAGTGCTCGTATGTTTGGACCTATAGTCTCCTCAATAAATAATAACAATAAGAAAATAGAGCTTATGACATTACTGGTCTAAATATTTACTAGCAACTCCAGTTACAACATGAGTGCAAAGACTGTTTAATATGGATGTTTTAAAATTTGATTTATAAAATATGTATGTTACTGCTTGTTGAGCTATTTTTGTCATTTCCGTATTTATCAAGAATTTAGAAGCACAGTTTTAGAAGTGGCCAATCCACCTTTTTTACTTCAATATTGTTTATTACCACTGATGTATTGATAATTATAGTAATGGGATATTCTGAGCATGCTATAATAAGAAATGTGAGTTGACTAATTGTATTAGTTTGCTAAATCCGATTACAGGCTATGTGGTTCTGCTCAACAAATGTAAGAGAGGAAGTACAGTGAAATCGCTAAATACCAAAACTGCATCAGCTTTAGTTACATTGGAGTTGCCAAATGAAACTCCCCCTAGGCATAGGGAGTAGGTTCTGGCCCACAAAAGTGGATTCTGGTCCACAAAAGCTCATACTGTAGTAAACTAGTTAGTCTTTAAGGTAGCAAGAACCTTTTGTTGCTTTTGTTACAAGAAAGGAAACACAACATCATTTCCTTTCTGGTAAGAACATCATGGTTAGAATTTGATTTTTCTCTGTAAACCGCTTTGTGAACTTTTAGTTGAAAAGCCGTATATAAATACTGTTAATAAATACTGTTAATAATTTGCCATTTCAGTGCAAATCTCTTTCATTGGTCAAAAGAAAGGTGTTGGCATGTTTTAAAATAATTGTAGGAAAAGTATAATTATTCTAAGCAAATAATATTTTATTAGTCTTTTAAGTGGTTTGCCACCCTATGTGGTTAGACTTGTAGTCTGAATTAGCATAAATATCTTCCCTTATGCATATGATTATTCAGGTAATCAGTTCCTCAGTTCAAAATTTTCCTGGGTTTCTAGCACAAAGAAGAAAAGAATAGAGTTCAAAACATTTGTGTACGTCTGAAAATTAGGGCCAATCTGGGTGGCCCTAATTTTAATCATGCAGCGGGCAGTGGCAGCATTCTTTTAGTTTTTTGTATGTGTGATTTCCTTTAATATGCTTCAAGGAAATACATTTAAAGGGGACTATTTCTAGCCATCTCAAGGAAATATAGTTGAGTATATAAAAAGTCTATCTGGATAGCCATTGGGCAGCCCAGTTGTATCTCTTCTCCAATTCAGCTGTGCCACTGCAGCTAGTGCTGCATCCTGCAGAGGGTGGGTGTCCCAGAGGCTTCTTCTGAGTAAGTGAACATTTGTTTCATTACCTGAGGGTAATCCTCTGACCAAATGGGTTTACCTGGTCCTGCGCTAGTGATTTTGCTGGTGCAAATTCAAGTGGACCTAGGAAGTAGATCAAGGCAAAGAAGGGGAATAGAATATCGGTGGTGGTACTACTGCTAATAACATCCCCTTCCTAGCCTCAACACACACCCTTCTCCACCCCAGTCTCCACCCACACCCAGTGGCATTGCTAAGGGGGGGGCAGGACAATTGCCCTGGGTTCCCTGCTGCTGGGGGCATTCTTGGGGCCTTTAATAGGAACTTCTGTTTTTTGTGAAAATCAGAAGTCCCTGTTTAAAGGTTCCAGCAACAGGGGGCTGTGGATTTGCTATGACACTGCCCACACACCCCCTCTGCACTAACTTACCAGTTCTGGGGCTTTTCAGAATGCAAGGGAATTTCCTGCCTTTGAATTAGCCAATTTCAGTTAGCCAATCATTAGATAACTAGTCTCATCTGGACCCAGGAGATGTCCATAAAAAGAGCTGGTTGCTTTGGATCTCAGCAAGTTTTCCATTCCAGCTTTGACAAATGTTCCCTGTACATTGCTGACCACCCTTTTGGCTCCTGGAGGCGAACAGAAGAATTGCAGCTAAATGAGAAACTATAGGCAGGGCTATATCTACTGAGTCATGTTAGGTGTTCATTGTTTTCAGTTTCCTTGAAATGTTAAGACTTGTTGTATCTATTTGGAAGTGCCTGTTTTTATCCCTTGACCTTTTCCTAATCCTCTTTTAAAAAATGTCTTTAAAAAAATAAACTTGTTATTTTTACAAGGCATGTCTGCTTCTTTCTGCTCAAAGCAAGGAGATACCTCCCCTCCCCTCTTGTCTGATGACTGTTCAGGGCTAATGCTGTCCAGGACAATGTATGTGCCAAGGAGTTAGATGTAGCCTGATCAGTTGGTGCCCTTGGATTGCTTTTCTAGACACTGGCTTTCCATGCTGAAAGAACTCCAGACTTTTGTGTTTATCCTGGGGAGAAAGGCACCCCAAAATATCTTTGAGCTGTCCACTGGTGTCTTGTAGTACAGTCTATCATAAATGCATAATGTTTTTTTCTTGCTTTCATTATGAAGTTTTCTTGTCACATAAAACATAATGGAACTGCAGTCGTATGCACATCTACCTGAGGGTCAGGAAGCCCTACTGAACACAGTGTGATTTACTTCTGAGTAATCAAAGGTTAGGATTCCACTGTAAATCTCTTTTGTTGTACTGTAGGATAGAATAAACACTTCTCTCTTTTGTAGTTTCTTTTACTTTTTTATGCTTATGAGATGGTGGAGTCCTCATTTAGTCCTCATTTCTGTATAACCAGTGTAGAGATATAGCCACATGCAAAGTCTGACCATCTTGCACTTCAGCACAAGTCTGAATTAGGTGGGTTTGTGGTTTGGTGCCTTGAGTCTAGTTAACTATGCAAAATCTGCTGTGTGTTAACTTGCCACCATGAGGTGAAAAATAGCATGCAAATATATTTACAACAGTGATTCCCAAACATTTTCAGGGCCCGCTTTTTAAAATGGGACCCACCTAGCTTTACAAGACTAAAAAAAGTTTCAGTTTACCAGCTACTCAGGCTTCTGTTTTTATCCTTTTTACTATGGTGTGTGTGTGTGTGTGTGTGTGTGTGTGTGTGTGTGTGTGTGTGTGTGTGTGTGTGTTTCTGGTTCATGTGTTTGAGTTCCACTTTCATCTTATTGAGACCATTCTGATGGCCTTGTGTTCCCCTTCCCCTACCTATCTATAAAAACTGAGGCACAGTTGCCTACTTGCAAGTAAATGTGCACGTTTGGCTCAGTTTCACTTTCAGTAGGGCTGAAGACATTTTCCTTAGCAGCTTGGAGGGAGGGACACCCTTTTGGAAAGTTTGTTGGGGCCTACTTTCATTGGTTTGGGACCATTCTGGTGGTGTTGCATTCCCCCCCACCTGCCCTTCAAAGTGGACTGAGATATGGTTGCCTACTCATGAGTAAACATGCATGTGCTGCTCCATTTTGGTTTCCATAGGGCTCCATACATTTTCCTTGTCAGTTTAGCAACACACCGAATTGGATCATGACCCACTGATGGATCTTGGTCCACAGTTTGCGAACCACTGATTTACAGCATTGGTCATAGTGTTGTGTTTATGTGCACTATGAGTTGGCATTTGGAGAAGTTTATTTAAACTAATGGCTCATAAAATATATGTGTTCTTAAGCTTCTTCTAGTCACACCTAATTTGTAGTGGATTCCCAATAAACTTAAAAATCAATTGTTAAATTCATTCATTTCTACTGGTGAGGATTTCAACCTGTCTTTCTAAATTCTTCCAAATACAAGTTGTTTAGAGATTTGTGATGCAGCTAAGACAGGTCTCTTAGCAAAGCTTTAGTTCCTTTCTAAAGAAGTCAGATCTGCCCAGTATAACACATGCCCCAGTTATGACTAGATTAGACTACTGTAATGTGTTCTATGTAGAACCACCCCTGAAACTTCAACTGGTACAGAATGTGACTGCATAGGTTATGGTTGAGTCCAGACTTGGGAACATTGGTTTACCTGTATGTTTCTAGGCTCTGTTCAAAGTGTTGATCATAACCTCTAAAGCTTTTAAAGGTCTGAGGCCAGGTCATTTAAGCAACTGACTCTCCACACATGAACTTGTCCATCTATTTTGGTCAACTGCAGGGGACTCTGCCTTATGATCATCCTTCCTCTCAAGTTTGTTTGGTCAGGAGACATCCTACAAGACCTTTCTGGCTGCAGTCCCCACCCTGTGGAATTCCCTCTTTGAGAATGATCTTGCCCCCTCATTGTTAATCTTTTGTCATCTGATGAAATCTTTTATGTTCAGGCAGATGTTTTAGTGAAGCCAATGTTGCATATTATCAGTTCCCCCCCCCCTCAGTTGGTTGTTAGTTGTAACTCACAGTAGTTAGTTCTAGTTTTTAATTATTGTTTTACTTTAAGTATTGTTGAATGCTTTTTTTTATTACTATGTTATTGTTTTTCTGTTGTAAGCCCCTTTGAGGGTTCCTTAGGTAAAAAAAATTGCTAACTAAATATATAAAAGAAAACTACGACCAACCAACAAATTGGCTTCTGACAATGTAGGATAGTGATTCCCAACCTTTAGGAACCCACGGACCATGAGGCAATCACTGAAATTGTCATGGACCGCATGCAACTCCCTCCATCCCCACCACCCACCCACCCACCCACACACACACACACACACACACACACACACAAAATAGAATTCAATTTGGTAGCCTATAGGAGAGTGGAAATGCCAACTGTGGGGGGGGGGTCCATTCTCTGCCCTCTCTGGTGGTCCATGGGGAAGCATCTCACCAAGTGACTGCTCCTCCACAGACTACCAGAAAGGGTGGAGAATGGTCCCTCCCACAGCTGGCACTTCAGCAAGTGCTGAACGAATGAACTACCTACAGCCACAGCCGACACTTCAGTGGTCCATGGGGGAGCGCTCACTTGGCGAGACACTAGAAGGTGGTCATCTTTTTGCCTGAGACCTCGTGGACCACTTCTCAGGGTCTCACAAACCACCTGTGGTCCCCGGACCACAGTTTGGGAACCACTGATGTAGAAGAGAAAACATTTTGTTTCCTGTGTAAACTTTTCAGCAGTCTGCATTTAATAAATAATAATAATAATAATAAAACTTTATTTCTATCCCGCCCTTCTCCCCAAAGGGACCCAGGGCAGCTAACAACATATAAAACAGATTAAAACATAATTTCACAAACAGATAAAAACACATTAAAAAACACATTAGCAGAACCCATAAAAACAGTAGTCAGATAAAAGTCAGAATAAAAGAGCATAAAACAGCAGTACTTAGAGGTATCAAGCCTGTAAAAAGCAACTAAAAGATGTATAAAAGATGTTAAAAAGGCCATGAAGTCAGAAGGCTTGATTAAACAACAAGGTCTTCAGGCCTCGCCGAAAAGTCTCCAGAGAGGGAGCCATTCTCAAGTCAAGGGGAAGGGAGTTCCACAACGTTGGTGCCACTACTGAGAAGGCCCTATTTCTTGCCGACGCCCCACATACCTCCTTAGGCGGCGGCACTTGTAAAAAGGCCTTCTCTGATGACCTGATAGGACAAGCCGGATTGTACGGGAGTAGGCGATCTCTAAGATAGCCTGACCCAGAGCAGTATAGGGCTTTAAAGGTCAAAACCAGCACCTTGAATTGGGCCCGGAAACGAATGGGCAGCCAATGTAGCCCCCGGAGAAGCGGGCTGACAGAGTCAAACCGCCTAGCTCCAGTGACCACACGGGCTGCCGCATTCTGCACTAAATGCAGTTTCCGAACCGTCTTCAGGGGCAGCCCCACATAAACCGCGTTACAATAATCTAACCTCGATGTCACCGTAGCATGGATCACCGTGGCCAGGTCTGCACGATCCAAGTACGGACACAGCTGGCGCACCAGCCGAAGCTGAGTGAAGGCCCCCCTAGCCACAGCCGCCACCTGGGAATCCAGGAGCAGCTGCGAGTCCAGGTGGACCCCCAAGCTGCGGACCTGCTCCTTCAGAGGGAGTGCAACCCCATTCAGAGCAAGCTGATAATCCAACACCTGCATCGAGGATTTCCGAACCAGGAGAGCCTCTGTCTTGTCCGGATTTAATTTCAGCTTGTTAGCCCCCATCCAGATCCTCACTGCTTCCAGACAGTGCTCCAGGCGCTCAACCGCCACCCTGGAGTCTGGAGGAAAGGAGAGATAAAGCTGGGTGTCATCAGCGTATTGATGACACCCCACTCCAAACCCCCGGATGACCTCTCCCAGCGGTTTCATGTAGATATTAAATAGCATGGGGGACAGAATTGAACCCTGTGGCACCCCACACCTCAAGGGCCAGGGTGTCGAACAGGCATCCCCCAGCACCACCATCTGGGACCGACCTTCCAAGTAGGAGCGGAACCACCGCAAAACAGTGCCTCCAACTCCCAGCTCGGCCAGTCGGCCCAGAAGGATACCATGGTCGATGGTATCGAAAGCCGCCGAGAGGTCCAGCAGGACCAACAGGGACGCACTCCCCCTGTCCAGTCCCTGGCATAGGTCATCCACCAAGGCGACCAAGACAGTTTCCGTCCCAAAGCCCGGCCTGAAACCAGATTGAAAAGGATCCAGATAATCCGCTTCATCCAAGACCCTCTGGAGTTGGGCCGCCACCACCCGCTCAATTACCTTGCCCAGAAACGGGATGTTGGAGACTGGCCGATAGTTGTTCAACACAGTGGAATCCAGGGAGGGCTTCTTCAGGAGGGGGCGAACCACCGCCCGCTTCAAAGCAGGTGGCAACGTCCCCTCCCCCAAAGAAGAGTTGACCACCCTCCCCGTCCACTCAGCCAGTCCACCCCGGGCAGCTCTTATCAGCCAAGCTGGGCAAGGGTCAAACAGGCAGGCAGACGGCCTCACACTCCAAAGGAGTCTGTCCACAACCTCAGTGCATTTCCTGCACTGTTTATCATTGCAGTGCGCTGGGGAATATTAACTATGTAGTGTTACTATTGAATTATATGAAATCAGATTAAATAGAGAAAATAGGCCTCAGGGTAGATTGACTTAAATAAAAGACCAATTAAAAAATAAGATTCCTGCTAGATTAGGAGAAAGGTGCAACAAAGTCTAGTGGTCATCTAGGTATCTCCAGGAACTCCATAATCAGGGCTTGAAGATGACTGTCTTCCCTAGCAATTAGTATTTAGTGGTTTACTGCATGTGAACTTGAAGGTTCCACAATATTAGTATGACCAGTGGTCCACCATTGTTGACAGTCTTTGCATGCCAAGCCATAATTGTGCTTCATTAAGCAACCTGGACTTCCCTTTCTTGCTCTGGAGCAGGAGAAGGACTGACTGTTCTACTGCAGCAGAGGTCCCCAAGCACAGCCTGTGCCAAGCGTGACCAAAGCCAACTCCCTTCCCATGTTTTCCTCCTTTGTTCTGCAGCAGAAGGAGGAAGCATGGGGGCTAGACCATGCTCATCAGAGGTATTCAAGGTGCTTTCATTAAGCACAGCCAGAGTTCTTTTACTACCTTCAGTAGAGGATGTCAGCCTACTCACCATGACAAAGGTGATGACCAATATTGTGTAAGCTTGATTGTGACAACCTTTGTATACATGTTTAATCTCTGAATCCTGCTGACTTTCCTTTGCTGACGAGCAGTGGGAGTAGTGCTGGAGTGGGCAGGAAGGTGCAAGAACAACTGGTGCTGACTGCTTTATGGCAGACAGCACCAGCGCAGGCAGTGCGCATAGGACTGGGCTTTCATTCTCTTTTGAAGACATCTGAGATGGTGACCATCACCAAATTATGTGGCAGTGAATTTCATAAATTTCATTTTCATTAAAATGCCTCAAACACTAAGCATTATACATCCATTAATTTAAAAAAAACAGTAAACCTGCCCATGGGCTTGCATTCTAAAGAAAAAACAGGACCATCAGGAAGGGGAAGGAACATAAAAGAGGGTTCCATAGTCTTCTCCTAACATTGTCCACTCAAAATCACTATCCCAAGCTGTTTTTCTGTCCATGGAGGAAAAAGCTGTGGTACTTTTTCTCTCATGGATGGACAGAAGACTCTCTTCAGTGAACAAATGACCAGGAGGAGAAGGGTTAAGCACCCTTTCCCACCCATCTCATCTACTGAAGTGCCTCTAGTGGGCACATAAAATCTGTTGGGGGTAGAAAAAGAGAATCTTTTTATTCTACACATTATATGCTACACATATTGTTATAGGCATTTAGCTCCTCTAAGACCCAGACGAAGCCAAAGTGGCACCTGATGTGGCGCCTAAATTCCTCCTTTTTTTCCCATGCCAGGAAATAAATTTATCTGGTTACTAGATGTTGTTGTAGAATGCAGAAAATGTCCTGTTCACAATTCACATTTAATTCACATGTCCTTGTACATCAATTTTTTAATTATTATTTTGACAAACACTCTTTTGCTACAAACATTCTTCCCACTTATATGCTACAAAACACTCCCCCATCTTCCCTGTTTTTCACACTGAACATACAGAATGTACAGTATTTCCCTTATCCATGAAAATTCAATGATCCCCCCACTCCCTGGAGCCATACATCGTCTTGGTGGCCACCAGCTTATTACCTGTGGGGAAAAGTTTGTGCCGGGGAGGAATCATGTGGGGATAGGGAAATAATTTCCAAATGGTCTCAGACAAGAGTGGTATAAACAAGGTCCCAAGTTGTGGACACACTAAAGTTTAATTTGCAAGTTTTTAAAAAAGATGAATAAACATATATTTGATGTATTGGGAAAACATCTGTATATCGGTTTGAGAGGTAAGATGCAGAGAGCAGTGATACCTGAGACTCTAATCAGGAGGGGAAAGAATGGTTTTGAGTATGTTTTCCTTAACAGCAGGTTCTAATGGAAACATGGACCCTTCCATTTATTCAGCGCTGAGAGAATTACTAGTTTGATAATGACTGGGAATGTTATTAAAACAGTGTGTGCAGTTCATTTTCAACAGTTTTGAATTAGAGTCTGCACTAATGAAACGGATACGGTTTCTTTCACAAAGGGCAGATCTGTGAGTTAATATAGCTGCTGCAGTGCCTTGTGGACCATGCCTTTAGCTCTATTTGTATTTCACAGCATGATAAGCAAAGAGTGTTGATTTTCAAGGATCCTGCTGATGAAAGGTAATGGCATTATTACGTCTTTATCTCAAAAACAGAACTGTGTGGTAAATGATTCTCGCTTTTCTTCCTTCACCTTCTCCCCTCTGCTTTTTCGGCCTCTTTCCTTATGACACAAAA
Source organism: Tiliqua scincoides (assembly GCF_035046505.1). Classification (NCBI taxonomy): domain Eukaryota; kingdom Metazoa; phylum Chordata; class Lepidosauria; order Squamata; family Scincidae; genus Tiliqua; species Tiliqua scincoides. The sequence goes on from NC_089823.1 coordinate 116,018,017, forward strand.
GGTTCTTGGTTAGAAGACCCCTTTTTAGTTTTTTTAAGTCACTTTAGCCTTGGAAATGATATGTTATTATTTAATGTCTGCACAGCAAGCCTGAGAGCACCTAATAGCGAGTGGATTGGAAGTGAAGTGCCTCCTGCTTGCAGATATGGATCGGCTCAGTCACACGCTGTACCAGCTGTCATCTCAGCCGTACTGCTGTGATTTAATTAGTCTGTTTATGTCCTTTCTAATAATATTTCCATCTCTATGAAAGGGCAAATGCGACAGGGACTTCTTTTCCCCTCCCCAGGTTCCACACACTGAGGAATGTGGCCTACATCCGATATGCTGAGATGCAGGATTGAATCACCATTCCTGTCATTTCAAGCTGTTGATAAATTGTTCAGTCAAGAAGTATACTTACTTCCTTGGGGTCATTTATGTGTTAAGCTCTGTAATATGCACTTCAGAGGGAAGAGGAAAGGAGAGAGAATGCAAAGACAGGGGTATTTTGCTTCCATCTAGAAGAGCAAATACTGTATTACTAGTAGAAAAGGAATAGCATTAGTCTTTTTTAGTCTCTTTTTAGTCTTTTTTCTTTTTCATTGGTTATTTGTTGACATAATAACTTTTTATTTTAAAAAAATCCAAATGTATCAAAATTTACCTGACTTCCTTGCCCTAATCTTAAGCTTCATAGTGGGTACTTAACACAAGTTGTGATTCCCATCATGCACTGCTCCCACTTTGAAAATTTATTCCAAGATTCAGTGTTAACATAGGTAACAATGCCAGTCATATTGAGGTTTTACTGCAAGATTTCAGATTCAGTGTATTTAAAATGGGGGTGGGGGGAATCAAATGAGAAAAAAAATGGCCAAAGTGTTAAGAAGCACAGGAAAATAAATTTAAGCAAAGCAGGTTGTGAAAAAGACTTAGAATGACATACATTTATAAATGTTAGTACCCAGAAGTGGTAATTTAACTTGCATAATACTGGAAATGCTACATATTTTGTACCACTGAAAATGGCTAGGGTTTCTCCCCCTTCTTCCTGACTCAAATTTCTTGATAACATCACTTTATACTTTCTTTATGCTATCACTTTAATTAATAAGAACATAAGAACAGCCCCACTGTATCAGGCCATAGGTGCATCTAGTCCAGCTTCCTGTATCTCACAGCGGCCCCAGGGAGCTCACCAGATTACAAGAGACCTGCATCCTGGTGCCCTCCCTTGCATCTGGCATTGTCATAGCCCATTTTTAAAATCAGGAGGTTGGGTGGTACATTTAGCTTTCCTATGTGTCTTACTAATTACACAACGTGCAATAGCTTGGGGTGGCAATGGGTCACTTTAATAAGAGCTAAACATCAGTTTAAAAGATGCCTATATACAGTATATAAGGAATTGGGAAAGAACAATGGTAGAACAAGTTTTGTTTGATCTTACATGGACCCAAATGCCACAAGTGCTACATCATCAGGAGTAGTGGAATTATATCAACTACTTGTGTAAACAGATGCCATATAATTCTTTTTCTCCAGCAGCTACAGTCATTCCATGGTTAGGAAAGTTAAAGCCAGTGAGGGAATTTCTAGCCCCTTCTTAAATGTGGTAACTTGCTTTATAATTATTATGGTTGTTTTGGATGGTTGTTACTGCCTGAAACAGTTCCATGTGATTTCCAGTGCTCAGCTGTGTGCACTTCCTCGCTTCTCTCCTCTCTTTGTGGCTCCTAAAAATAGTTTTAGTGTAGAGGAGTAATTTGGACAAACCACCCCTCCCCATCCAACTAGAAAGAGGGAAAAGGAAGCAAGGGAAAGGCTTAGGACGTGCACACATTGTGAACAGGCACACTGATCATTGTGTGGGGCCAAACAGTAAATGTTGTTGTGTTGTGTCATAAAACTATGCTTGCAGGAATATTAATGTGCCAACAGCAATATATCTGTAGTATACAGTAACAATAGTTAACGCTTCTAAACATTTTTTGCGTGTGAGATTCAGACCACATTAGAGAAAAATGGGGTTTGAGGACCCTTGTTTTTAAAGATGCTTAAAGAAAGCATATGTGTTTCGCATTATGGAAGTTCAAAAAAAATTGACAAACACATCTGAAGTGCCATTAATACAAAACATTATTTCTTATGTTCGTACATTCCAAACATGCTCTTTGTTTTGTCCTAATTTCTTCCATGGACTTTTTTTGGTAGCAAGTACTAAAATACCTTGAGGTGCTATTCTAAAGAACAATTCAGTCAGATGGTTGGCATTGCTTTAGACGTCTCATGGTCTCACATCATGATCTACCCTCTGGCATTTCCTGCCGTTTCCTTATCACTGTCACAGAGAAGAAAATGTATAAATTATATATTCAAAATATGTTTTCCCAGCTTCTGTTTGGTTTTCATACTCATTGCACATTCCAGGACATGCTCCTGGGGCCTTTGAAAATAGTATCAAAAACTAACACCACTTAACCCACAAGAAGTAAGATTGACATTTCAATGTTAGACCATCATGGGGTTAGAATAAGACTACTTAGTTCTGTGTAGTGAATATTAGTTTTTGTGGCTGCTTTTCTTAAGAGATTTGTTTCTATTGTATAATTTTCATCACTTTTTTAAGTGCCAGGGATTGGAATGTTGAAGAGCTAATCCTGTAAAAGAAATTAAAAGAGCCATGTCATTGTGTAACTTAGTTTATAGGTATTCTCTGCAGATCACAGGCTTTATTTTATTTTAGAGGAGTACTTGGGTTAGTATTGCATGGTTCATCGTTTCTGGTTGCCATGAATATGCCCTATGCATTAACACAATAAGTTTATGTTTGCAGATGTAGTACTGATTTCTGTAGCTGAGATCCAAGTGAACAATTTGCAAAAGCAAGGATGAGGCAGTAGCACAACAATAGCAATGCTTCCTATCTGTTCTGCAAGCTGAGGAGACCATCCACTTTCATGTCTAAAAACAACTTGTCTCTTTAGCAGCGAAACTGCTTACACAGAAACAGGAAATAAAGGTTCAACTGAATGCATATTTTTCCCCTGTGCACACATTTATCTTCTTTTGGTCTTGACCTACATTTGCAAGAATTATGCAAGTTCATGTGTGAACTAGAAACAGGAGTAGCACACACAAGTCCAAAAAGTTGGGCTACATCTCAAGAGACACAAAATAACTCAGTTTGGCATGGCTTATAAAATGACATAGAACTGCAGATGAAGAAATAGACTGGGATGGACCGACAATATCCCATGTCAAATGAATAAAACTGTGAATGATATCAGTCAAGTGCATTCAGTCCCAACAGCACATTCAGGGCTCACTCCTATCCAATTTTCTAGCGCCAGTGCAGCCATGCCAGTGGGGAATTCACTACATCCTAGGGTGGAGAGGCAGTCACAGAGGCCTCCTTAAGCTATGGGAACGTTTGCTCCCTTTCCTTGGGCCTGCATTGCGGCTGCACAGGTGCTGGAAAATTGGATAAGATTGTCCCCTCAGTCAAGGAAAGTAAAATCTGTAGCAAAGACTAAGGAGTTTGAGAATTGATTACCAGGGAATGGGTTCACACAGAAAATAAATGGTAATTATGAATTTTGGTCATATGAACTTAGATATATAGGACACAATGTAAAGAATCTTTTAACATTAAAGCTGGGACATGAGGTTAAAACACCATGAAAGAAACATTTAACATTGATTGTACAGGTTTTTGAGTAGTTTAAGTAGGTTTTTTTTTTAATTTGGTAAGAGTTGCCTGACCGTTTTTCACTCTACATCTGTCTAATGGTAAAGATGACTGTAGCAGTATTTCCAGGTGTCACAAGATAGTTTTAAATCAGGCCTCCACAGCTGATGTCTATGAAGCCAAATTCAGTTCATCAGCCACATATTGTGGCCTGCCTGGTGCTTACCAGTACCCTTGCTCAGCAGTCCCAAGCAGGAATCAAAAGCTGGAGGTTTATCAAATCAGTTATCCAAGATTGTAGTTCACTTACCTAGGAGTAACAGCCTAATTCTGTTGGGTCCAGCTGACAGTGTAGCGTGCAGTCCACTGATGGTGACTGCTGTAATATGCCCATAAAGAGCACTCCAGCACTGCACAGAGTAGCATGCTGCAGGAGCACCCACAGGAAGACCAGAGACTTCCCACAGCTGCTGAAGGAGAGCATTGGACCCGCTGAGGCAGGTAGGACAAGGGGGAGTGAGAACAGGGGCAGGAACAGGGAGGCTGCAAGGGAGTGAATCCAGTGGCAATAATGCGTGCCAGAACCTATCCCCTCTGTGGGCAGCCTCCTTGCGACCTTTCTCTCCTCAGGCTTGCACCAGCTAAAGACCTGGTGCAGGTCTGAGGAGACTCACTGTGGTGTGGGAGGCTTTTGGAGGTTTAAGGGAATTTAAATGCCTTTTCCCTTCGAAAGATTCCCCACGCCGCCATCCCGCTTGATATGGTACACTTGATATGTTTGTACACTGGCTGCACCATTGGGGGTTGGGGGAAAGATAGGATTGGGGTGGAAGTCTCATTCACTGGTGCTAGGGGGGTGCGGGGGTGCAGGCTGCACTGGGTGATGCGCCCTAGGGGGGTGACGCACCCTGGGGGGAGGACGTGCTAACATTTCAGTGTTAGGAGTTACTGCATCATGCCATACACTGTTGGATGCAGAATGTCTGGCGGAGTGCTGTGCAAAAAACAGAATTGAAATCACTCCTTTCATTCAAAGGTTATGGCCAGAAAACCAGAAGGAAAAAATGCATGGAGCCCTATGGAAAGTGAAAGTGAGCCGTATCGTGCATTTACTTGCGAGTAGGCATGCTTGCCTTAGTGTGTTGGAAAGGGCAGGCAGAGAGGAATCCAACAACACCAGAATGGTCCGGATCCAATGAATGCAGCCCCCAAAAAACACCCGAGAAGCTCCCCCCTCCCAGCTACAAGTCTGAGCCCGAAACGAAGCAACATGGCCGTGTTTACTTGTGAGTAGGCGGGCTTGCCTTAGTCAAGGCAGGCTGAGAGGACTCCAAAGAGGTCAGAATGGTCCTGATCCAATGAATGCAGCCCCCAAAAACATGGAGAAGGAGGTCCCCTGTCCCAGCTGCGAGTCTTTGGAGCTCTATGGAAAGTGAAGCAGCCTCACGGTTGTGTTTACTCGTGAGTAGGCAGACATGCCTTAGCTGGTGGTCAGGCCAGGCAAAGGGGAATGTGAGGACACCAGAATGGTCCCTATCCAATGGAGCTGCTGTGCAACTAATGTCCAGATGCAGCCTCCCCCCCCCCCCCCAACAAAAAAGGACACAAAAAGAGGCTTGAATGGTAAGGGGAAGTTTTCTATTTTGCATGTGCAAAGCCAAGTGGGTCTTTGTATTGATATGCTTGAAACAAAAGAACTTTAAACTGGGCACTGGGGAGGGCTGGAAATCTCACTGATTCTTTTTTTGGGGGTTGTTATTGCAGGCAGACTACAGAGTAAGCCCCATTGACCACTATGGGACTTACTTCAGAGTAGACATGCATAGGATTGGGCTCACAGGCTGCAATTCTACCCACACTTACCTGAGAGTAAGCCCCACTGATCACAATAAGACTTACTTCAGAGTAGATTCACTTGGTGGAACAGGACTGGCTCCCTCTTATTTAATTATTTTTTATTTTAATTTAATTATTTATAATTATTTATTTTAATTTGCTTGATGATGTCACTTCTGGGCATGACATCACTTCCAATGGGTCCTGGACAGATTGTCATTCTAAAAAGTGGGTCCCAGTGTTAAAAGTTTGAGAACTGCTGCAATAAGGTGTTAGTAAGTTGACATGGGGTGTGTATGTTTGTGACTCTACAAGTTTTCAAAATCACTAAAATCAGAGTTTGGAGGACTAATACCATCATGTTATATATCAATCAATGCGTCATTTCATGCAGAATGCAATGAAATAAACCACATTGAAATATCTGTGTTCTAACAAATGGTACAGCCAAAAAACCAGTGGGGGCGGGGCGATGGTACATCACCACTGGTTGCCCCACCCACTACATGGGGTGACGCGCAGGCCTCCTGCACCGGGTGACGCGAATCCTAGTGACGCCACTGGTCTTGTTGACTACAGTTAGACATAGTTTTGTGCAGACATGCTTAGGATTGAATTGCTAAAGGGCTAATTCATGCATAGTTGTATATCTGCATTTCTTAAAAATGATTACCAGCAGTTGATGGCTATCTGCCAAATATATGAGCTGATTAGACTGTGAATCGAAATCACCATTGTATTTGAGTTGATAGTGGGTCATATGAAAGTTTTCTCTGTGATGGGTTATTTCTGTGGGAATCTGTGATGGGTTATTTACTTGTTTAGGTTTTCATGTGCTGCTGGATGACAAATCAATGACATACATGCATGTATGAATTGGCCTGACATGTCTGATCACTGGCAGAAGAATCATGGAGGGGTTTATAAAATTAGATACCTGCAAGCAAACCTTCTGGTACAAAATTTAACAATGTTGAAGACAAGTTTTGCTTCAAGAAGAGAATAAGATATCTTTCTACTCATAATATTGGAAGCCCTTTGAGGACAGTGAACCAATCATTTATTTATTTAGCTAAGTAAACTGCTTTGTAAACTGCTTTTTGTTGAGAAGGGGTATATAAGTATTCTTATTAATAATAACTAATATGTAATTCTAACTCCTCCTCACATAATATATAAATGTGATTAAGTTGTCCTGACAACAATGTTTTTGATGATGGCAAACAACTTTCTAGTAAATGTTTGATGACATTATATATTCAGAAGCTAAATGAATTGTGAGATGTGTGATTGCCTGATGATGTACTCATTTAGTTGTTCTTTTTTCCTTTTTACTAATCTCTGTCATGTTGGATTTACAAATGGAACTGAGTGACCTTTGAAACGATGATGGAAACGAAGAGATAAACACAACTTGAAAGGACAAACCAATTAATATAAATGTGTTGCACACAAAACTGATTTCAGTCCATTGCTATCTGCGTAAACCTTTTCAATACTTACAAGAACAAAGAGAGCAAAGAAATGATATGGCATAAGATTTGTGCATTTTTTTTAATAAACATTTCTGTAATATTTAAAATCTACCCCTCATCTATGTCTCTTACTGAAAAAAGTAGACCTGCAGATATGTGATATGTAAAGTCCCCCCCCCCCCCACACACACATGCCCATATTCCAACCCAGATTTGTGGGATTCCTGAATGCAGTTGGGATCTGGATAAGGGTTATCAGACTGAAACTAAATTCGAACAAGGCTAAGGTCCTCCTGGTTCAAAAATCCACGATACAGCTACTGGACTGAATGTCACCCTGAAAGAGCAGGTTTGCAGCTTGGGGATTCTTCTGAATTCGCAGCTGCTCCTGGATGTCCTGGTGTCAGCTGTGACTAGGGGTGCCTTTGCCTAGCTTTGACTGGTGCGTCAACTGTGGCCGTACCTGTCTCAGTCACATCTGACCACTGTGGTCCATGCCATGGAGCAGGGGTGCTCACACTTTTTTGGCTCGAGAGCTACTTTGAAACCCAGCAAGGCCCGGAGATCTACCAGAGTTTTTTTTTTACAATGTTTGCGCCATCATAACATATAACATTTATGTGTACAATGTATGTTGGTGTACCTTGAGCCCCACTGAGTATAACAGGACTTACTCCTGAGTAGACATGCCTAGGATTAGGCTGTGAGGCTGCAATCCTAGCCACACTTACCTGGGAGTAAGCTCAATTGAGTACAATGGGCCTTACTCCTGGCGTTTCCTCCCCCTTTCCTGGCGAAGGGGGGGTCGGCACTCCGCGATCTACTCATTTTGCCTCGCGATCTACCAGTAGATTGCGATCCACCTATTGAACACCCCTGCCATGGAGACATCAAGATTATACTATTGTAACATGGTTGAAGACAGCCTGCAAGTTGTAGTTTGTGCAGAATGCAGTGACTCGTGGTTGCTAGAGCTTGGAGGTTGACAGTTTGACTCTATTGGACTGCTGCTTTGGCAGCTGCACTGGCTGCTGGTTTGGTTCCAGGACCAATTCACGGTGCTGGTTTTCACCTTTAAAGCCCTTTATGGCTCAGGACCAATGTATTTGAGAGATGGCCTCCTTCCATATTATCTGGCACACACACTTTGGTCATCTGAGAGGGCCCTTTTGGATGTGCCACCATTGAGCGAGATTAGGGGGATGGCAGTCAGAAATAGAACCTTCTTAGTAGTGGCACCTGTTTTATGGAATTCTCTCACTTTTCCATGAGATCTGAAAGAGAGATCTGTAGTTGAGAATGGACCCTTTGAGAATAGCCTTCCTGCAAGACCTGAAAATCTTCTTATTTCGAAAAACCTTCAGAATCCAGTAGAATTTTTTAATGGTATGCTCACTGGTGTAGCCTGGTGCTCATTGATTTTTTTAATCAATTATTTAATTTTCTTATGACTGATGGGTTTTATTGCTGCTGTTTCCTGTTGGTTGGCTTTTAATGTTGCGTATTTATTATTTTATAGTTATATGTATTTTTAACATGTTGTGAACCACCTTTGGTGCCTTTCAGGGATAAAGGCAGGGATAAAGGCAGGATATAAATTGAGTAAGTAAGTAAATATATTAATTCAGTTTGTGAACTGTAATGTACATCTCTGAAAAATGAATTTTTGATGAAATATCTTGTTTCTTCATGGTTGTAGAGAACTTTTAAACCGGAGTAGTTGATTAACCCAACAAACACAGGTTACCTTAGGCTTGTAAGCTGGGCTGGCATCAGCACATCTTTGACAGGTGATGAGGTTCCAAGGTCCAGCAGGCCTGATGCCAACACTTGCCCTGGCCTCCTGGTGAGGAGAGGGCCCAACCAGGAATCTTATTGTGGCAGAGGACAAGGAATTATTTCTTTTATTCAACAGCAACAGCTATTGACATATCTGTCTGACATGTCTCCTTCCAACATTGGCCCGTCATGTCTGCCATCATGTCACGATTGGCCCGTCATGTCTGTAAGGGGGAAAAACCTTGCCGAGGCCTTCCTCAGTACTAGAATTTACCCTGCATATGCCAATTTTGTTACTTTGTCCTCCTTAATATCTCTCCTCCAGCGGGTTCCCAAATAAGTATAGAATGTATTGTAGAACACAATGCTGAACAGAAATATCAACATTTTAATCATGTCTCTAACCCAGGGGTGTCCAAAGTTTTTGGGAGGAGGGCCACATCATCTCTCTGACACTGTGTCGGGGGCTGGGGAAAAAAATTAATTTACATTTAAAATTTGAATAAATTTACATAAGTGAATATATTAAAGATGAACTTAAGGTCTTGCAATATCTCAAGGCCTATAAAAGGCCTTGCACAAAGCAAGGCTGGCCTTTTCTTTGCTCCCGTACTGCATCACAGATGTGAAACAGCAAGCAGTAGAGGGGGCCCTCAACCCACAGCTCACGCAAGAGGTCAAACAGTCGCCCTCACGCTGAAAGCAGTTGCGTCGGGCCAGTGTGGACTCCAACAAATCTCTGGAGGGCCAGAAGCTCATTGGAGACTGGGGGTTCCCTGAGGGCCGCATTTAGAGGCCTTGAGGGCCGCAAGTGGCCCCAGGGCCGGGGTTTGGGCACCCCTGCTCTAATTTTTAAAGCCAATTTACAAATTGAAAATTTAAAAAGCAAAATTAAACAGGAAAAAGCCTTTACAACAGCATGAGAGAATTAGAAAGCATTTGTGCAAAATGTATACAGATTCAAAAATTTTTGTTCATCCTTTACATGCATACTTTAATCTGTTTTTAATGTTTCATGCATTCCACTCTTTTGCAATAAAAATATTGTCCAGCCACATTATCCAGGTTTTAATATCCAGTTCTATGACTAACATATTGCCTAGATAGAAACTTTCTTTTGAGATATTGAGTGGTGTGATACCTTCCCCCAGGTTCTAAGTATTCATATTTTTATATCATTAGGTTTCTGAGTAATAAGCAAAATTATTACTGAGCAGTGAGTGTTTTGTCTTTGCTTATATCAGTATCTTGTTATTCTGAGAGGGTCTCTGTCGAATACATTTACCACAACGCCATATGATAACTTGTTGCCATTGTAACATATAGCATTGGTGAAAACATTCTACTTTATTAACATACATGGAACATGTCAGTGTCCACATCGGCTTCTTCCACTCTTCTACAGACGTGTCTTGTTGAGAGACGTGTCTTGGGCAGGAGGTCTGGTCTAGAGGGTAGAGCCTCCGTCTGCCTGAACATAACATCCACAAGGTCGCCAGTTCGAGGCCACCGGCACCGTGCGACCTTGAAGCAGCTGGCAAGCTGAAGCCGAGCTATTCCATCTGCTCTGAGCGTGGGAGGATGGAGGCCAGAATGTGAAGCCAGATCGGAATGAAACACCTTGAATGTAGTGGTTCTTGAAAGAGAGAACCTTCTTTCAATTGTAAAAATCCCTATTTAATAAGGGATTTAAAACTAGCCTGCCTATGTAAACTGCCTTGAATAAAGTCTTGAATAAAGACCAAGAAAGGTGGTATATAAATACCTGTTGTTGTTATTATTATTATTATTATTGGAACCTACAGTTTCTTTGCTCATTCTACCTATTAGGGTGGCAATAAGAACAAGCAGGGGCTTGAATTGACCCTGAACCCAGTCTAGACATCATTAGTTCAGCCAGATTTTCTAAGTGAACCAGAAACAAAACCTAAAATCTCCTGGTTGCTTTCAACCTGAACAGGAACTGAACTGAACATAAAAAGTGATCACTTATTCGAAACCTGTCCAGTAATAAACAAACACTGCAGATACCCACCTACACGTCGACCTCACAGATAAGCCAAGGACAGGCCTTGAGTCAAATAATGGAATTTTATATGACGCTCAGATAAGTTGGGGGAAAAGGTTAAACTTGGGGGGAGGGGTTTGTTGGGCGATAGTTTTGTCTGATTTTACCCGAGATCAGAACCTGAAAAATAACCTACTAGTAATTGTTACCTAAGATCTGTACAGTCTCTAATTTATTAAAAATATAGTAAAATATCATAAGATATTTTTATTCTTTAACTTTTAAATTCTGGTCTTCAGAATCTTTTTGTAAACACTATCAGAGTAAGCACACTGTAAACAACATATCGGTAGATTAGTGGTTCCCAACCTGGGGTACATGTAGCCCCAGAAACACTTGACAGGACCTTTAGGGGCACTTGAAAACGAATTGAATAATGGCAGAAAAAGGCAGGTAATGCTCCGGCAAGGCAGGAAGGGAGGTAGCTAGTTGGCTGTGAAAGCCCCACCAGTACCTAGTTTTTGGTCATCAATTCATGTATGAATCAGTGATTGAAAACCAGCACAGTAAAAAAGTGGAAACATACTGTAGATACTGGACTATAGTACCTAAATTTTTTGCCAAGTAATCAAGCTCCAGTTATCACTTCGCCTTATCTCCGGGTCAATCAGAGGACAGAGCCTTTCAACTCTGAAAACTTTTGTTTCTTTCTCAAGCAGCAGGCAGGCATCATTTGTTTCTATAGCAACTGGGAAGTTCCAGCCAAAGTTAACCTTTAATTCTCCTCCGTTCCCTTTTGCAAATGCTGCTGCAACCTGGTTCCTTTCTGCAAATACGTGCATTTGGCAGAGGTCTTTTTTTTCAACACCAGGATGGAACCCTCCTTTGAAATAAAGTCCCAGGCTACAATTCAGTGCACCATTATTTAAGAATCCCATGGAAAGCAGTGGGTCTACTTCTGAGTAAAAAGGGTTGCAAGTATATGCAGCTGCATCTCTCTGCTGTGAATTGAATTGCTCACTCCCAGTTATGTTTTGTATGTTGTATGTAGTGCTTCTGGCTTAACACACCAGACACCATAAAGTTGGATTTGATTCATGGATCTCCTGCAGTGGTTCCCAACCTTTTTCACTTGCATATCCCTTGGCAGCCCATTTCCTTAAATTGTACCCTTCATATTAGCAAAATGTTTGTAATAATACAAGCCCTCATCTCCTCTCAGACTTCATGTATTCATCATAGTGTTTTCTCTTTTCATCTGTTTGAAAAACAGAAGACACTGCCTTTGCACTGTTTTGCACCAGAAGTGTGCTGAGAAATTCTGGGTGATTGATCACTTTCCATATTATGTTTCAGCTTTTTTACTGTGCGGGTTTTCAATCACTGGTTCATACATGAATTGATGACCAAAAACTAGGTATTGGTGGGGCTTTCACAGCCAACTAGCTACCTCCCTTCCTGCCTTGCTGCTCCTTGCAAGGCATTCTGGAGCGTGACCTGCCTTTTTCTGCCATTATTCCATTCTTTTTCAAGTACCCCTAAAGGTCCTGTTGAGTGTCGCTAGGAGTACATGAATACCAGGTTGGGAACTACTGTTGTACTGGTATGTTGTTTACAGTGCACTTACTGTGATAGTGCTTACAAAAAGGTGGTGAAGACCAGAATTTAAAAAGAATATAAATGTATCTTATGATCTTTTACTATGTTTTTAATAAAGCAGAGACTACAGTTCTTAGGTAACAATTAGTGGTAGGTTATTTTTCAGGATATGGCCTTGGGTAAAATCAGACACCTCTCTATAGTCAGACACCCCCTGAGTTTAACCCCTGACTTATCCGAGGGTCATAGAAAATTTCATGATTTTTGGTTCAAGACCTGTCCTTGACTTATGTGTGGGATCGACTTATAGGCGAGGGTCTGTGGTGGTATGGAAAGTGATCAATCGCGAAGAATTTCTCAGGTCACTTCTTCAGTTCTTCAAACCAATAAAAAGAGAAAATACAGTGATGAATACATGAAGTATGGGTTTTCATATAGAAGAGATGAGAGCTTTTATTAATTGCAAACATTTAGCTAATATAAGGGCTACAATTTATGGAAATAGGCTGCCAAGGGGTATGCAAGTGAAAAAAGGTTGGGAACCACTTTAGGAGAACCATGAATCAAATCCTTCTTTAAGGTGCCTGGTGTGTTGTCTGAGGCTCTAAAGATAACATACAACTTTATACACACATAACTGGGTGTGTGCAGTTCACAGCAGAGAGACAAGCAACAAGAAATGACTGTAAGCAAGTGCAAGCACACAGAGTCGCAATCCTATTTATTCATAAGTAGACCCATTGCTTTCCATGGGTGTTATTCTTAAGTAATGGTGCACTGAATTGTAGCCTGGAACTTTGTTTCAAATGGAAATGAGGATTACATCCTGGTGTTTAAAAAAAGCAGACCTCTACTGAGCATGGAACAAGGCTGCAGTAGCATTTGCAAAATGGAACGACGCTTGCTTTATTTCAGTGGAAGCCTTTAGCCTTTTCTCAGGAGAAGAATAAAAGGTTAGCTTTGGCTGGTGCTTGCCAGGGAGGTTACTGTGGAGATTAACAGCCCTCTAATCATCTCTGCATTGCTTCTCCAGTGCTGCAAGTTGCTTGAAAAGCCCTGACCACTGAGAAAAGCAACCTCAAAGATGAGGTGAGGTGATGATCTAATCTTGATTTATTGGCAGAAATTTCTTGCCCTACAGTAACTACAGTCAGGCACCTGCTATTCTTTTGAGGAGTGGTGAAGTCTTCTTTCTGCACCAGCTGCTTTTGGAGAAACTATATTTCCAATGAGCCATCTGAAAAAAGAAAAGGAAGAATAGGAAGATTGTTGGACTGGTAGTCCAAGTAGAGGCTTGTCTGCCCATAGGCATCTGTTCAGCAAAGGGCATCAGTGTGTGTGGAGGGTTCCAGACTTTTCTTGTGTTCCTTGGCATTTCAGTTCCCCCTTTCTGCCATTCCATCTTTTACCACAAATGGGGTAATTTCTGTTCTATTTTGTTTGTTTAGTGAAGGATTCTGAAAGAAAATACCAAGCCCTGAAGAAATGTGTGTGTGTGTGGGGGGGGGGGGGTTGGGGTGGTTAAAGATAGTATAGTAAAACAACAACAAAGTAAGGAAGACTGTAGGATTTAGTAGGACATGAGAAAAAGCTCCGTTTGAAAGTGTATTTCTGATGTTAGGTGCAAGTGTTTAAAGAATCACTTTGCCTGGCACACACACACACACCAGGGAAACCACCAGAATAGAACCATTATCTATTATTAATATTAATGAGGATAATTACATACTGCTTTGGAACAAAAAGTTCACAAAGTACTTTACACTAAAAAAAAAGAACATGAAGCCCCATCTTTTGCTGGAATGAGCTGGTGCTGGCCCTGATTGGATGGGAAGTGGAGGCCTAAAAACAACAACATTTCAGTAATTTTTTCCACATACTTAAGAGCCCAATCTGAGGTGCGGCACAGACCACTGTCGCAAACGTGCTGTGAGGCACGTTTGCGGGGCTTACTGCCGGGCTCCCGCAAGAACTGGTTTATTGCCGGCCGGCACTGAGACACCACCTCGTGAGCGCCTGATTTCCGCAGCTCGGCGATGCCTGTGACCACCGGGCTACGGAATGGGGAATGGAGGCGTTCCCGGGGTGGGGGAGAGGCGGGACTGCGGAGCCAAACTCCACAGGATCCCAGGTGCTTGTAGAGGGATGTGCGCCCTACACAAGCGCCTTCACTTTAGCGGTGACCAAACAGTCACCGCTAAAGTGAGTAGTCCCATGGCGGGACTGCTTCCCTTACTTGGGGGAAGGGGACGAACGTCGCCTTTTCCTGTGGAGCCTCCCACGGGAGCCCTGTGCGGAGCCGCTGGGTCCTGCAGCTTCAGGCAGCTCAGGATTGGGCTGCCCGTCAAGTGTGGGTTTGATGATAATCTGCATTAAACTTATCAAAACCAGTTTAAAAACATGTTTGAAGCCATTTTTAAAAGTTATAGTTTGAAATTAATTTAAATTTCATTTCAATTTATATTCAAGAGAATTAAAAATTTTTGATAATCTTTGATGAATTTTTTGATGATCCATGATGATTTGATGAAAAACTCATTTTTTTAATGGCTTGATTTTCTGAGAACAAGACACCATCTTTAGGTATTTATGCATAGTTAATGTAATATGTAAACCACTCTTTACATTTTGATTAACCCATTTTTGTCCAGCCCACAGGTGCACCCATTTGATCCCTGTTTCGTATGTGCAATGTTGGGCAGAAACAACTTTTAATGCAAAAAATTTTCAGTTACTTTGCCTCTACTTGAAAAATATTTATTTAAAAGATTTATATACTTTCTCCTATTAGAGCACAACAAAGTTAAAACTGTATGTCGAATCATTTTTTAATTGTTTTGGTGAGAGAAAAAAATAGATTAAAACACAATACGAAACACTGATACAAACAGAACAAAACAATTACGGAAAAAAGAATGAGACATAATTTTAAAAAAGAAAAACAGAAAAAATAGATATTTGAGCCATCTATACTATGGCATACCAGATACAGACACTCCATATGTCCATAAATATAGCCATTTATAGTTGTTGTCCGTAAGCCCTTTGTTCAAAAGCTGACAAAGTCAAATGGTCTTCAAATCCATTGACTAATGTGAAGAAAAGTCTGTTTCATATATCCCACTGTTAACTTCCACGATACTGGTAAGTAGTTCAGAAGGACAGAGGTATTGGCAAATATCAGTGATCATTGCAATATAACATTAATACAGTTAATGACTTCTTCCCAAGCAAAGTACCTTGGAACACGAACATATCATTTGCATAAGAGGTGTATCTGGTGATTTACAAAGCCAACATTAGATTCTTTAAATAATCCTTTACTATAAAGATGTTGCAGTGTCCCATAAACCCTAAAAAAAATTTTTTTTTTGGCTGAATTAAAATGCAGTCTGAGATCCATAGATATTACAGATGTGTTGGTTAAAACCATTTTCCACTGATAACAGTCAAAACGAATTATTAATTGGATTGATTTTTTGCTGCTATTTTTAATGCTTTGTTTTAATATCAGTCAAAGCAAGTCATTAAAAACACAATAGCAAAATAATAAATCCAAAAACAATAGCAAAGATATATAGCCACCTTGGGTGCTCTTCAAGTAGTAGATGGGGTAAAAATTGAATGAATGGTATCAATAACAGATCAAAGGGGATCAGATAAGGGTTGCTGAAACAGAAGAAGGTTCCATATGAAGGGAACCATTCCTGAGGAAGTTCTCTCATATGTATCCCAGCAAGCTGTACCTCAAACAGCAACAGGACTGGCAAGAGAGCCAGAAGATCTTCACATAGGAGATGGATAGACTCGTAGAGGAAAGTGGCCACTCGGGTACTTTCGCTCCAAGCTGTTTAGAGCTTTAAGTGTCATAACTGTCACCTCAAATCACACCTAAAAGTGAATTGGCAACCAATACAGCTGGAACAACAAAGGGCCCAGTCCTATCCTATTTTCCAGTGCTGGTGCAGCCATGCCAGTGGGGCATGCACTGCATCCTGTGGTGGTTCGGGCATTCACAGAGGCCTCCTTAAGATATAGGAACACTTGTTCCCTTACCTCAGGGCTGCATTGCGATTGCACCAGTGCTGGAAAGTTGGATAGGATTGGGCCCAAAAGCATTACAAAACTTTAAATGTTAGTGCCTATTAACATTGTAATGGGTACCTTCTGTTCGCTTCTGGTTAACTAATTTTGGAGAGCTAGTGTAGCATAGCGTCTAAATGTGTGAACTGTGAAGCGTGTAGTTCAAATCTCACTTTGCCCACTAATGTACTACCACTAGGTAGTTGTAGGCAAATTCCTTCACCCTTGGCTCACTATCCAGAATACGGGAGAGGGGCAGTGTCCTCATATCCATGGATCCCATATCTGCAGTTTCACTTATTCACAGATCTGCGCACCCCCTCCAGAGGCAAGGGGAGCTATGCTCTTCTCGCCTGCAAAGGGTCTTCTGAGCCCTGCAGAGGCCATGCACGTCCACCCGTGTTCCCTGCGAGTCTCAGAATGACAGTTTCAAGCTTAAAAAGTCACTTACGGTTGTTCAACAAAAACAAAAAAAAAGTGATGTTTTTATGCCATTAAAAGGCATTATGAAGGCCGGGGAAGCTGCTGCAGCCCTCATACTGCCTTTTAAAGGCTTACAAAGTCACTTCTGGTTTTTAGCTTGAAATTATCATTCTGAGCCCTGCAGTGGCCATGGACAGATGCACATGGCCTCTGTGGGGCTCAAAAGACCCTCCAGAGGTGAGGGGGGCACAGTTCCCTTCACCTCCAGAGGGCACTGGAACCTTCCTTGTATCTGCGGATTCAAGTATCTGCAGGAGGTTCCGGAATGGAATCACCGTGTAATACAGGGGCATGCGAATAATAATAGCACTGGCCAACTTTAAGGGGCTGCTGGAGGGATTACTGAGATAGTGTATGCAAAGTACCTTGTAATCCTTAATTGTGCTATATAAATGGTAAATATGGGTAAATGTAAAGACTGGCACTAACAAAATATAAACTTGCAAAAATTAATGTAGTATAGTTGTCACTCACCACTATAGTGCCTCATAACCTGTGTATGTGTGTGTATATACATATGTAGGGTTTGATAATGTTACGGAACATCCATTGGGAACTTTAGTCCCATGCGGATATCTTGTTTGATGAAAAGATACCAATATCTGCCTGGTATGTAAAAGCATTTCATCTTAAAATGGCATTGTACATAACTCTGATGTAAACCTGGATGTTCTTTGGTGAAATAATGAAGAGTTCTAAATGTATAGCAGGTTTTGTAGAAGTCAAACAGTGTATTGGCCATTTGACGCTTGGACCTTTCTGGCTGAAAGGTTTCAGAAGGTAGTATTGCGGGATTCCTGTTCAGCTCCCTGACCTTTGACTTGTGGCATGCATCCCAAAAGTGACTGAAAGCAGAAATATTAAACTACCAATGCAAGTGTAATCTGGAGTGAGGAAAAATCTGCCCACTATGACCAACCAAACTGACAGCAAAAATTCTTACTTGGCTCCCAAGGCAACTTCGTCTCAGACTATGTAAAAGGGGGAGGGTGGACAGGGATTGAAATCCAGAGCTGGACTACCTTGCAGTCCATGAAACACAGACTCTGTTGATCAAACTCCACCCCTAATAGCAGGCTACCTAGAGAAGCAAGATGGCGAGGCTGGGCAAGATTGACCCGTGTGCGACTGGTGACATGCAAATTAAGACAGTAACCAAGAAATTTTAAGATGAGAATTCTAAACTTCCATGACCATATTATCAACATTTTGCAATTCACTCTTTCTATTGAAAGGCTTGTCTGAGCTTGATCTGCGGTGTTCATTTTATACATCTTCTAAAATGCTTTCTTCTGATATTTTTCTCTTAGCTGATGCTTTTAATTGATTTTTTTAGCAGTATGATTTTAAAATATTTCAATCCTTGAATTTTTTAATGGTGTATTTATATCTTTTACTGTTGTCCTGTAATGATAAAACCATTTATCATCCTGAGATCAATACTTCTGTCTTGTATGTTCTTTTTTAGGAATTTACAGCATCTTTATCTATTCTGTCTTTTTCATCTATTTTGTCCTAAAGAATAAAATTTCTGTTCAATGTGTCTTATAAACTCTGTGCACATGCTCTCTTTACAGGCTTAATTACAAAATATGATCAATTTAATGGAAAGGTTTCAAAATATCATCATTGCACTACAAGTAGGAGGGGTGGGAGAAAAGACAAGCTTGACATTTTAAAACACTTGAATTAGACAGAGTTTCACTACTAATTGATTTTTAAAAGAGTTCCCTGGAAAAGTGAACTCTGAAATGTTTGGAAGTGCCTTGGCTGCATTCCAGAACATTTACTACAAAGCATAACTAGACAGTTTCTTTGCCACTGAAAAGATATGTTCTATGCAAAGGGTGTTCTAATTTAGTATCCCAGCTGTACACTGACATACCATGCTTCATACATTTGTATATTTTCAGGATATTAGATAGCTGAGTGGCTCAAGTGAAGCACTTGATAGCACAACTTCAGCCAGATATCTTTTTTAGGTCCATAACAGAAAATTTAGATTAATCTGCCAAGTTTGTTTTAGTATTGATTTCATTGTTTTAAAAAGCAGTGGATGTATATTTATACTTCAAGTCAGTATACCAGCATTAAATTCGGTGGAACAAGTTTAAGCATAACTGTTTATCTGTACACTAGTAAAAACAACAAAATCAGCATTTCATAGCATCCAATGGAAAGTTATTTAGAATGAAATCTTTATGTAATCAATAAGCTTTTAGCAATATTTACTTGATGCTGGTATGTGGCCTTGTATGTTCAAAAATGCAATTCTATATGTGTTTACTTCCGGGTAAAAATGCATAGAATTGCAGCATACTTATTTTCAATAAGTTATATACAAAGTCTATTGGACTCTGTGGAACTTGCTTCTAAGTGAACATGGATTAGATTGGATGTGCTGCACTTTCAGAGTTCTTTATTTCTTGACTGTAGTTGAAACAAAATTCCCATTTTGTAGTGTGTGTAACTGACCTTTTCCCCCCTTCCTTGGCATTTACTCAAACAGCTTAATCTAAAAACTGACATAAAAGCTGCAAAAGAAAAGGGGTATACACCTTCACTACACAAAGATAAAGTAAATATTAAAATACTGCATGTATACAGTACATTTTAATGTGTGACATCCAAATCAATAAGAATTAGCAACTATGCAGATGAGGAAAGTTTTCAGAAGTAGCAGGAAAGCTCTTTTGTTAGGATTTCCTGATACTTTGCTTTCAGCACTGTTCCCCTGCACAATGATGGGTCAGTTCATCAATCCAATTTTGGGCATTATGTATCAAAAGCAGAGTCTCCACTATACAGATTTCAGTCAAACCTCTGAAGTTCACCAATTGCTGCCTTCTCAGCTACAATCCATGCCACATTTCTCTTAGCATTGCATGTCATCTTGCATACTGTTCTGCCAGATTCCCACTCCAAGCCTCACTTAGGGAACTTATGCCCACTCTAAGCTAATTAGCTCCCCTTTCGTTCCCCAACAATGGCCCCAGTTCTCTACAGCAGCACTGCTAGACTCCACCACCAGGGTAGCTTCCCTGTTTAAACTGCAGGGACCCAGATCCTAAGGCAGCAGTCCTTCCCGGTATAGCAGCACACCTCAGCTCTCCACAGCCTGTTCGATCAATGAGAATAGCCAAATCAGAATCCAGAGGCAATAACCCGAGTCACAGTCCAAGGTCAGATTCCAGGTAGTCAGTCAAATCAGTCAGAGTATCCAAGTCAAAGTCCAAAAACAGTTGGACTTTGGTCAGATTCCAAAGTCAGTCAATCTAGTCTCATCTCCAACCTGCACTCCTTCTAGAACCCACACCCTGTTCCTGCCTCAGGTGCTCCTTATATCCCTGAGGGCCCTATTGCCGTCAAGTGGCTGCAGCTGTGCAGCACACTACGCTGGATGCCCAGGCCTTACCCTTAAAGGGGCCACTGCTGACACCACATCTACCTCCTCACCAGATCTTCCGTGATTCCAATACACATACTCATCGCAGTTCTTGAGTTTAAGATTACCAGGTTCACAACAATTTACTAGAAGTTTTTTTTCATGAAAGATCAGAATTAGTCCTATATTACTGTGTGATCCAGCAGCAGCTCTGTGCATTCCAAGAGAACAAGGGATTATGAACAATGCTAAGGATTAGTTTCTACAGGAGACTATCTGAACATAATATTTGGCTGCATAACATTTTCACCAGGGTGAAAACCATTTTCCAGATATCAGTAAGAAACTAATGCAAATGGAGAGCAGTTGCATCATGAGAGCTTATAGCATACAAAGAAATGGAAGCAAGTACATAGTATTCCGACAGTAAAATCACATGTGATTACTTTGTGTAGTTTATTATGGATGCAATACCCAGTACCGCCGGCTCCTCAACAGCCTTTTATTGTAGAAGATTTCTCATGCACTTTTTTTCTATTTTGCTAACAGAAAACAAAACAAAAATATATGTCCATCAACATGTATATCCAAATGTTAGCCTTTCAGTCAAGAGATAAATACCAAACACTTCATGGTAGCATATTTTACATGCCGAAGATACCCCTTTGATGCCATTAGTTTCAATTCTATTAAAACTCAAGAACAAGTGTATTAAATACTGTGGACAGTCTCTGTCATTCTCTTAGAGTTTAGGAACATGCCAAAATATGAAACTTAATTTGCCAGTTTCAACTTAATGGCAAGTCTGGGTTTGTCAGAAACAGTGATCAGAAGTAGAAATCCTCCTCTTATTTTGTGGAGGGTACAAAGAAAAGGCTTGGGAACATCACACTGAACCATGTATTCCTGTGGTGTGTGAACCGGGCCCTAGAGCTGTCATCTTTGCACTAAAGGGATATAAATGATGAGAACACAGAAGAGCTCTGCTACAATTCATTGGGAGCCTGCCAAGACCCTCAGATCATAGGTTGCATTTTGTCTGATGTGAAAACTGTAGGTGATGTGGCAGTTGACGGTTTTCAACTCTGTATATTGGTGCTAGGACGTTGATTTCAGAACATACAGTTGTACCAAAATAACTGGTGTTTTTAAGAGTTTAAAATACTTTAAACTATTTTTATAAATAATTGCGTTTTTCCCCGTTTCAAAGAATGTTTAGCTTACAAGGACTATAGTGAAAAGGTTGAAATGTTTTTGCTCGTTTATCTGGCAACATAAAAAGTTATAGCTGGAAAAATTGGTTGTACTGTTATTCTGATCACATAAGACTCTCTTTAATTGGTCCTTAATAAGCTTGGTTTAACTGGGATTTAAGGAAAGAACAGTGGTCATTAACATTAGCCAGATTAAGACTTTGTTAATTACCGCTGAAAGATAAGTAACATGCAGTGATGGGGTCTGGAATATTTTTGCACTTAACAGCAAGAGAAGCTGAGAATTTTTGCAAGCTGAAATGAATAAATTAATTTCTTCTTGCAATATATCTTTAAGTGGTTAAATGAGAATTGCATAGTTAAGTCTAGCTTATAAAAATAATTTTCCTCTTTTCAGGTTATTTAACAAGACTAACAACCGAAAGTAATCAATAACTCCCTCAGGACTGCATGAAATAATGCATATCTTAAAATATACAAAATCATAGAATTGGCATCATGTGCAAAGTAGTTTTGGCAGAGTCTCATACCTAATAAGTTTGTGACAGATACCCCTCCTCTGTGATGGGTTTGCACAATTTCTGACACAATGTTAGAAAGGGCAGCTTTTTCCACAGACTAACAGAGCTCCAGAAGTAGAGTGTACTCTTAAGATTCACCTTGAAATCATAATAGGCTTAGAAAACATTGTTTTAACATATATGTGTGGCACTTCTTTATTTTCCCTAAATTATAATTTCTAAGAACATAAGAACAGCCTAGCTGGATCAGGCCATAGGCCCATCTAGTCCAGCTTCCTGTATCCCACCAAATGCCCCAGGGAGCACACAAGATAACAAGAGACCTGCATCCTGGTGCCCTCCCTTGCATCTGGCATTCTGACAGCCCATTTCTAAAATCAGAAGGTTGCACATGCACATCATGGCTTGTAACCTGTAATGGATTTTTCCTCCAGAAACTTGTCCAATCCCCTTTGAAAGGCGTCCAGGCCAGACGCCATCACCACATCCTGTGGCAAGGAGTTCCACAGACCAACCGCACACTGAGTAAAGAAATATTTTCTTTTGTCTAACTCTCTCAACACTCAATTTTAGTGGATGTCCCCTGGTTCTGGTGTTATGTGAGAGTGTAAAGAGCATCTCTCTATCCACTCTGTCCATCCCCTGCATAATTTTGTATGCCTCAATTATGTCCCCCCTCAGGCGCCTCTTTTATAGGCTGAAGAGACCCAAACGCCATAATCTTTCCTCATAAGGAAGGTACCTCAGCCCAGTAATCATCTTAGTCGCTCTCTTTTGCACCTTTTCCATTTCCACTGTGTCTTTTTTGAGATGCGGCGACCAGAACTGGACACAATACTCCAAGTGTGGCCTTACCATCGATTTGTACAACGGCATTATAATATTAGCCGTTTTGTTCTCAATACCTGTTCTCAATACCTGTTGTTAATTGAAGACTCCCAGTCGGAGTGCTTGTTTGCTCTCCCTGTTCAACATGTTTGCAAGTAATCATCTCTTTTTTGAGATGCGGCGACCAGAACTGGACACAATACTCCAGGTGTGGCCTTACCATCGATTTGTACAACAGCATTATTATATTAGCTTATATATATATATATAGCTTATATGTATAATATATAATATTATACATAACTTATTATATATGTGTGTGTGTGTGTGTGTTGGCAACCTTCAGTCTCAAAAGACTATGGTATCGTGCTCTGGATGGTGGTTCTGGCACAGCGTCTAGTGTGGCTAAAAAGGCCAATTCGGGAGTGACAATCCCTTCCACACTGGGAGCAAGTGTAGTCTGTCCCTGGTCTGTCTCCCTGGCTATGGGCCTTCCTTCTTTGCCTCTTTGCCTCAGACTGTTGGCCAAGTTTTTCTTCAAACTGGGAAAGGCCATGCTGCACAGCCTGCCTCCAAGCGGGCCGCTAAGAGGCCAGGGTTTCCCACCTGTTGAGGTCCACTCCTAAGGCCTTCAGATCCCTCTTGCAGATGTCCTTGTATCGCAGCTGTGGTCTACCTGTAGGGTGCTTTCCTTGCACGAGTTCTCCATAGAGGAGATCCTTTGGGATCCGGCCATCATCCATTCTCATAACATGACCAAGCCAACGCAGGCGTCTCTGTTTCAGCAGTGCATACATGCTAGGGATTCCAGCTCGTTCCAGGACTGTGTTGTTAGGAACTTTGTCCTGCCAGGTGATGCCGAGGATGCGTCGGAGGCAGCGCATGTGGAATGCGTTCAGTTTCCTCTCCTGTTGCGAGCGAAGAGTCCAAGACTCGCTGCAGTACAGAAGTGTACTCAGGACGCAAGCTCTGTAGACCTGGATCTTGGTATGTTCCGTCAGCTTCTTGTTGGACCAGACTCTCTTTGTGAGTCTGGAAAACGTGGTAGCTGCTTTACCGATGCGCTTGTTTAGCTCGGTATCGAGAGAAAGAGTGTCAGAGATCGTTGAGCCAAGGTACACAAAGTCATGGACACACACACACACACACACACACACACACACACACACACACACACACATCTATATAAAAGCTTTTTAATATATATCAAATATATTATTATGAGAGCTTACATTCTCAGCTTCTCAGCTCCCCCACGTTATTTTTTCCCAAGTCTGTCAAGCGGCGAGGGCAGCAGTGCCAACTGCCTCATTCTCCACATGCCACCGTGACCCAAACACGTCCCAAAACTTTGCGCCTCACAGCTGTTGTGGTGGAAGTGAAGGAACTGACAGGCCTCCTTTTGCCCACACTTCGAGCTCTGCTTGTTGGGGGCAAGGCAGGAACCATCTATAAGAGTGCCTGTCCAGCCCAGAGAAAAAGATTTCCCAGGTAAGGAACTTGTCTTTTTTTTTTTTTTTTTTTTAAATAATTTGATATCTTGCAAAAATGTTGCAATAATTCAGATTGATATGTGTATAAGTGATGTGTGGGAAACATAGGGCACACAATCCTGAGGCTCCCATGGGCCTGCGCATGTCCCTTGTGCTGGCCCAGGAAGGTTGCAAATGTGCCATAAGGCACATTTGCGCCTCCTCTGAAGGAAGCTGGGCCTGTGCTCAGAGGTGCACCAGCCTACGGAACAAGCCTTCCTCGGCGAATTTTGCGTTGGCCCAGCTGGGTCGACAAAAGGCTCTGGGGTGGGCGGGGAAGAGGCAGGAGTGAGGTGTTCCTGGGCTGGGGGAGGGTGGGTGGCGGGCAGCCCCAGTGGTGGGCGGGGGGAGCGGGAGGCGGGGCTGGGATCCAGCACTTATGCTGGATCCCAACCCTTGTTCCTGGGGAGTTTGGAGTGGCGTGAAGCCGCTCTGCTCTCTTCAGACTTGTGCCACCTCAGGAGGTGACGCAAATCCGAGGAGACCCATTGGGGCAAAGAAGCCTTACTCAGAGGTAAGGGGAAAAGTTTCCCCTTGCCTTTGTCTGAGCTGCTTTGGGCCCCTATTGTGCGCTGGATACAGCGCAAGCGTCTTTGCTTACCTGTTCCAGTGTAGGGTAGGATTGCGCCCATAGTGCCTTAGATTTGTATTAATTTTTTTTTAATGAATGAAATTATTGAATCACTGGGAATCAGTTCCAAGCCAAGTCAGTGTGATATGTTTAAAGCATCAGAGTAATCACCAATCATCAAAGACCATTAGGCAAGTACCTTTAACTAATAAAAAATAAAACAGGC
This sequence comes from Tiliqua scincoides, assembly GCF_035046505.1. Lineage (NCBI taxonomy): Eukaryota > Metazoa > Chordata > Lepidosauria > Squamata > Scincidae > Tiliqua > Tiliqua scincoides. Next base: position 116,043,230 of record NC_089823.1, read on the forward strand.
TTGAGAGAAAGTTATTGATCAAACTTGCTTTAGCAGAACCACAGCACACTCTAGTACATCTATACGCTTGTATTTAACCCCCCCCCCCAAAAAAAAAAAAAAAAAAAAAAAAAGAAAAGGTTCAGGATTTACTGTCTCTGATTTTAAGTTAGAGATTGTCAGGATATTTTGGCATGACCAGGAGAAATTTACTGCCTGAGCATGGCAAGGCCTGAAAGCCTGGGGTCTGTATCTAGATGTAAGCCCAAGGCTAAAGTAAGGCAAAAGGAAAGTGATGTTTCCAGATTTTGCTGTATTCTATGAAGTGTTTACTTCTCCCTTCCAATATTCACTGAACATATTTCATGCGCTTGCCTGTGCTTGCTCTCAGTGAAGAATGAAGCTGAAATATGTCACAAATCATAACAAGCTGCTAGAGAAGTTCAAATTGCTGTAAGCAGAAGTGCCAGGGGAGCCTTTACCACGCTGCCCAAACCATAATGCAACACTTACCATGAGATCATTGCATCATAATCCCTTCCTCAATGTGCTCCTTTTGTGCATTGGTCATTCACATGTCAAAGGGGACAAACAGTAAGGATCATGGACTCTCCATTTACAACAAGGAATCCTTAAATCTGTACATGTTTTTTAGACAGGTGTGAGTGTATCTATACAATTCCCTGGAGATTAAATACCCTTTTATTTTAAGGGTAATTTCTTTAAGCTGAATTGGTTAGTAACTTTAAACATTTCCTAAGTTCCTAAGCTAACTAAAAAAAAGTTTGTTCTTTTGTGCTTAATAAAATGCTAGAAGGATGTCAGTATTCTGAACACAGCCTCATGCCACTATCATGTATACCATAATTTAGTAGAATATTGTTTAGTTTAGCCATCTTCCTTTTTGCTTTATTGATTTCTTTAATGTAATTCACTGTGGCATCATGAATTAAGAAACCAGCATAAAAGGCGTATTCTGGATCTGTTGTGCTGTAACTGATACCCTGAATTGCAGTGCCTTGCATTGTCAGCATAGGAAAGATTCTTATGCCACTGAATGTCCACACTTGAGTAGGGATTGAACTGCAAAATACTCCTGTTGTGCTTGGGTGCTTACCCATCAGTGCAGATAGCCCAGAACATTGTATGTGAGGAGGGAGGGAGACGGGAGACACAGAGAGCAGTGATTCCCCCCCCCTTTTTTGTACCCAGTATCCAGTTTCTCAGAGCATTACGTGTGCCTGCAAATGGACAGCAAGGAGCAGGAAAATCATTTCAAGAGTGAAATGCAATAGTTCTCTGCCTGTGCTGCTTGAAGATGTTAACTTATTGTGAAAAAAATTACCTACTGTCTCCCATGAACGCTCTTTCTTCCATATGAACCCGTTTCAAGGTCAGCTGATGAGGCTGATCTCCAGGTATCATCTTCTGAAGAACTAAGATTGCTTTCTACCAGGAGTTAAGGTTTTTTTTTTCTTTTTGGTTGTGGTTCCAGAGTTGTCAAATGCATTCATTTATGTTTTTGTTGGATCCCTTTGGGAGACATGTAAACACTTCTTTTTTTAATTCCTTCAAGCCTTTGGAATTAATTGGCCACAGCTAGAAAGGCTATGTGTTTTTGTTAACTGTTGCTTGTTCTGACTTTGTTTTAAACAGGTTAATTTTAATTTTAATTTTATTTTGACAAACGTTAGCCTATTGTGTTTGTGAGTCTTCTTAGGAACATATTTTGTTAAGACAGTGTATCAACATTAGAAAGAAATAAAAATTGAATTTGAGTGAAGAAAAACAGCCTATTATGTGTTTCCATTATGTGTTTCCAGTTACTTAAATCAGGGCTTGAACTCTTAATTGTTTAGAACTGTCATATAATAACAGTTATTGACATATCTCCAGTTTTACCAAAACACCCTGCAGAAATTCTTAAGATTTCTGTTTAGAGTTTGCAAGTTTGGCAGGGCATTAAGAACATAAGAACAGCCCCACTGGATCAGGCCATAGGCCCATCTAGTCCAGCTTCCTGTATCTCACAGCGGCCCACCAAATGCCCCAGGCATTGCATGTCTTCCACTGTCTGAAGGGCTTGTGCCTGTATAAATGTTCTATGTGTGTGTGTGTGTGTGTGAGAGAGAGAGAGAGACTATAAACAGCACTGTAGCCACATAAGACAAGAAAAATAATGACAAGAATTTCAGAAGAAATTTAGGTAGAGAGAATTTGCGCTTGAAATCTGTCTCAGATAGATGGGTTCACACATGCATTCCAGTGAAGAATACCAGGGGATATTTAATGACTGCAGCTGTCAAAACCTTGTTTTCCTTGTTATCAGAAAAATAGTACCACCCACAGTAAAATGATTGCTGACAGCATTTTGGGCACCATTTCAGGGCAGACTTATATGGGATGAATACCACCTATTGAACAGCCATAACTGCTTACTGGAGCATCTGGCTTTCTTAAATGAACAAATGGCATAGCCCAACCTTGCTTTGCAAATGAGGTCTGACAAGATCGCAACCCAAGGTATTATGACTGCAAGTAGAACTGCTAATGTCAAAAGTGTTTCAGCATCAGATACTTCACTAGATATTTTGCAAGTGATGACTGTTTCCCTTCTGGGATTGCTATCTTTTAAGAAGCTCAGCTGAGCATAAGGGTCTTGCTTGCAGGGAAGGTTGTAAAAAGAAATGCCAACACTTTAAAGTCAGATAACCAAAATATTGACACGATATATTATGTTAATGTGTACTGGCATGCTAACTAACCAGAGAAGAGTGAATATTAATAATAGGGCTGGAGATATTGAAACACATGGTGTTGGTTAGTTGTCTCTCATCTATATTTTATCTACATTTTTCTCAGCCTAGAGGGCATTATTATTTAGCTTTCTGATCTAAAATTACACATAATGGTATTATCCAATATGTTGCTTATGGATCAGGATGTTTGTAGCCAACGTGATCATAGAGCGAGAAACATACAATAGATGGTGATAACCTTTGGTGATATGGGGCAGGAATTGTCAAGATCTAAGCTCTAGAAATTATCATGGGAGGTTCTGCTAGATAAATATAAGGACCAAATCAGATCCCTAAAGACCCACTATATGACCATATATGAAGCATATGATTAGTTCCACTAGCTCAGGGTTGTCTACACTGAGCAGCAGTGACTCTTCATGGTCTTGGGCAAGAGTCTCTCTAATGCTTCTGCAGGCAGTGGGGATTGAATCTAGAATCTTCGGCAAGTAAATCGAGGCCATGTGTAAGTGACAGAGCCCACAGAGTTTCTGCCACCCTCCACTGTTGCTGGTAAGTCAGTGGTTGACATGGCTCGGGACAATCGTGGGTGGATTGGAGTGGGATGTGGGCTGCTGAGGGCAGGAGCCCCCAACCCCTGACTTTCCTTGGATTCTAGACCAGGTGGCCTACAGAGAAGTAAGTAAAAAACTTTTTCTGAAACTGGAGGAATTGGAAGCAAAACGGCTTAAATGTAAAGTGATGTACATTGGGGCAAGAAATCAAAATTTCACATATACACTGATGGGTTTTGAGCTGTCTGTGATGGATCAAGAGAGAGATATTGGGGGGGTTGCGGATAGCTCGATGAAAATGTTGACCCCAGTGTGCACTGACGACTGAAGAACACCAATTCTATGATTGGGAACATTTAAAAAGGGGTTGACAATAAAGCTGCCCATTTTATGCCATTGTATACATGCGATGTACTGTGGCCTGTTTACCACATTTCAAAAAAGGATTAATGGAACTGGAAAAAATTCAGAGGATAGTGTACACAATGATTAGTGCAGTAGGACACCTCCCTTACCTCCTGGGCAGGAGGTCTGGTCTAGAGGGTAGAGCCTCCATTTGCCTGAAGATTAACATCCACAAGGTCGCCAGTTTGAGGCCACCAGCACCGTGCGACCTTGAAGCAGCTGGCAAGCTGCAGCTGAGCTGTTCCATCTGCTCGGAGCGTGGGAGGATGGAGGCCAGAATGTTAAACCAGATCGGAGTGTAACACCTTGAATGTAGTGGTTCTTGAAAGAAAGAACCTTCTTTCAATTTGTAAAAATCCCTGCGTGGATTTAATAAGCCTGCCTATGTAAACCGCCTTGAATAAAGACCAAGAAAGGCAGTATATAAATACTGTATATTATTATTACAAAGAAAGGCTATAACTTTGGGGCTTTTGAGTCTAGAAAGAAGGCTCCTGAGAGGAAACATGATTGAGACATATTAAATTATACATGGGATGAGTAAAGTGGATAGAAGGAAGTTCTTATCCCTCGTTTACAACACCACAACCAGGGAACATCTACTTAAGCTGAGTGTCGGGAGAGTTAGAACAGACAAAGGATAAATTTCTTTATCCAGCAAGAAATCAAACTATATAACAGGTTGTTATGATGTGTACTTCTCAGTTTCTTTTAAAAGGGGCGTGGACAGATTTAGGGAGGAAAAATCTATTGCAGTTTATAAGCCATGATTACTGTATGCAACCTTCAGGTTTTGGAGATAGCCCACTTCTGAATGCCAGGTGCAAGGGAATAGCAACAGGATTCGGGTATTTTGTTGTCTTGCACCCTGAGTCATCTGGTGGGCCATTGTGAGATACAGGAAGCTGGATTAGATAGGCCCTTCTTTTTATCACTGCTTAGTTTCAGTAGATGATAAATTCATCGTGAAAAAATCTATGATTTTTGTTCTTGTATAAAGATAATCTTTTATAAAATGAATACCTTCCTGAGCTATATGATGAGTTTGAAGTATCATTTCCTTTAACTCAGTAATATATATTCAGGAAGGTATTCATTTTATAAAAGATTATCTTTATATCTTTTAATGTTTTGTGGTACATTTTTAATAAAAATTGAACCTCTCATCATAAGCTGTTTACATATCAGAGCACACTGCATTATAAAAAACTTTAAAATAAAAAAGCAGATCTTGCATTCTGAAACTCTGAAATAAGAATAAGAACTTGTAAAATTAATTTTAATTTTGTCAAAGTATTTTTTGTGGTCCAGCCATAAGAGTTTTTACAGTAAGGTCACCAAACTCTAGAAAGGCAACAACTATTGGCACTACTCCCTGAGCTGTCAAGCTCAGCTCTGTGCTGAACAACTCATTCACACAAATAACTTTACTGTAGCAGGTTTTGGTTAAGCTGGTGAAAAGCCAGCAGACCCCTTAAATTGTGTCTTATGGATGTGGACCATTTATTTATCCTTCAACCATGTCTAGTTATTTCTCTATACTCAGAATGTAACAGTGACAGAGGAGGACACCTCTGTATTTCTCTCTACGAATAGAATGTGCATTTCAATTAGAGTTAAATTGAATAAATCTTTTTAAAAATTTTATCTTGTAATTTTTTTTTTTTTTACAGGCAAAGTAGGAAACAAATACAGGCATGCCCCAGAACCCCCTGGGGATACTTGAAGTGCAGATACTGGGGATGCCCACTTGCCCTCCAAAGGTGAAGGGAATTCACCTCTTCTCTCCTCTGGAGGCTCTTCTGAGCCCCACAAAGGTTGAATGTGTCTGCCTACAGCCACTGCAGGGCTCAGAATGGCATAAAGACCCCTCAACTTCCTTTTTTGGTAAAACTGGAGGTGACATTTTTATGCCTTTAAAAAGCGTTATAAGGGCCAGGGAAGCCCTCAGTGGAAGCCCTTTTAAAGGCATAAAAATGTAACTTTCAGTATTTTTTTTTTTTAAACAGAGGTCACCTTCCCCCCCCCCCATGGTCGTTTTGATCCCCACAGAGGCTGCAGGCATATGCACACGTCCTCTTTGGGGCTCAGAAGAGCCTCTGGAGAATGCAGAAGGGCGGGGGGGGGGGCCTGTATTCATGGATCTGCGGATAGGCGAAATAATGGATACAGGATCTGCTGATATGGGGGACCCGTATACAGTCATAAAAACAACTGATGGTGTAATATCAGTAATTTTTGGTGGGTCGAAAAATTGACAAAGCAGATTAGGCTATGTGCATCAGGGTTTAAACAAACTGCTACTTGGGGAGAAGAACCGTTATAATCACCATTATAGCCATACCCATCTGCATTCATAAATCAGGCATGAGGATGGAGATTTTGGTATGTAGAACAAAACATATATTTTGAAACCTTGTATAGGGTGTGTGTGTGTGTGTAATAAACTGGCCTTTCTAGATTTTTTTTGTTGTGGGTCAGCTCCAGAACAGCAAGGGTCAAGGCCATTTTATCTACTTCATTTTAAAACATTGTTGGACATCTTTTGAAGTGGCCAGCTTTTGGCAGTGCTCCTCCCCACATGGATCAGAAAGCTCTGCTTTCCATCAATGTATCTGCCAAAAATTGAGTTCTCCCCTCCTCACATTTCCAAACTCCCTATAGCCTCCGGAGTTTATTGTCCTAGCCCCAACTGCATGATTTATCTGCATGTGTGGATTAGTGCTTATTTACACGTTATTGTGATAACGAACGATGTATGCTTTGGATGTTAAAATCATTTTTCTGTGTCTAGTTAATTATATCTGAAAATATATAAAGGAATAAAGAATTCCAGTCATCAGTTCATATACTGTGTAAAAAAAAAAGTACAATTTTATATAGGCTTGAGATTTTACCACACAAGTGCTAAAAATTTGCAGGTTTAGTATGCTTCATTAACTCTTTGCACACAAGAGAAAAGTGCTTTCTGATGAAGTGTAAAACCAACTTGGGATCAATTTTCCACAACATAAATTCAACATTCTTTCCATTCTCTGATAGTCTTAGATTTCAACACTCAGACAAAGTTTATGTCCATCCTTTATCAATAATTATTTTCTGATCTGTTGTTTTAAATGATCAAACACTCTTCCTGATCACTTTACGTTGTAAAATTTGAGATAGTCAGTGTTTTCCTTCACCATTAACAGGATCTATCCAAAACATTCTTACAGGCACACATACTGTACACATGTGCACACACTTAATGATTGGCTCTGCCTTTCTAACCTGTGTGTATTCTTCATTTCCTGGTATTACCAACACATGTCTGAGGAAGAGTAATGGGATGGATTTTGATCTTTTGTCACAGTATTCACTATCACAATATTCTTTTGTCACAATATTCACTGTGAGGCAGCAGAGAGGCTGAAGAGGGGAAGGGGGGCAGAAAACCTCTGTAACCAGAACATGTGCATCGAGGTGGAGCACTCTCTCTCTCTCTCTCTCTCTCTCTCTCTCTCTCTCTCTCTCTCTCACTCACTCACACACACAGGGGCAGGGGCACTAGTAATAAAGGGGATTACTTTAAAAAACCCAGGGAGTGTCTGCCGAATTCCGCCCCCCCCCCAGATGGTGCAGGCAATCACAGCAAAGCATGAGATTTAGGCTACAATCCTCTCCACGCTTTCCTGGGGGTAAGCCCCATTGACTACAATGGGGCTTACTTCTGAGTAGAAACGCATAGGACTGGACTCTTAAAAGCTCAGCATCCCACCTGTGAAAGTAGTGGGACAGCTGGTAAGAAGGACAGGGGAAGGCTGAGGCGGGGGAGGCAGGAGGGGGAGGAGAGGGGATTGCTTTAAAAAAAATCCAGGGAGTGTTTGCCGAATCCCCCCCCCCACTGAGACAGTGCAGGCAATCACCAGACACAAGCAAGCCTTCCCAGCAAGCAAAGCATGAGATTTAGGCTACAGTTCTCTCCACACTTTCCTGGGAGTAAGCCCCATTGACTACAATGGGGCTTACTTCTGAGCAGAAACATGTAGGACTGGACTCTTAAAACCTGTGAAAGGGGAAGGAGGGGGAGACGAAGGATCCGAGGGGAGGAGATTGATAACAGTTGCCTTAGTTTCCTTCCAGCCCCAAGTGTCAGGCTGCAGTGTATTTGCGTAACTATGGAATTTAGCACAGCGCTAAATTTTTTGTTAATTTCGAGGAGTCATGGAATGGAACTAACTAATTTATTAACACGGATAAATAAACTCCACCTGTAATTCACTGTATTGCTTCACTCATATACTACTGTCCTGAGAGTTAGACCCCATTAAACATAGTGGGACTCACTTCTGAGTAAATGAGCTCTGTGTACCACTTTCTATTGAAAATTATACATTTTAAAATGTTGGTGTTTAGACTTTTCTCAGGCAATTTGGAGGAAAACCATTATTACAGACAATAAACACTCCTTTCATTTTAAAATATGTTTTTAAAATACTACTGAAATAAAGAACTTAAACTAATTAGATGAGTTAATATCAGGATTTGAAGCGTTTTCTCTGTCACTAGCTGATGTTGTAAATTCCGTCTGTCATCATGAGAGTGTAAACTTCACATATTAATATTACAGAGAGATGTGAAATCCATGTTGAATGTAATAACTCTTGGGAGCAGGTCCGTAAGTGCTTTGGAGCAATATGGACTGACATGCTTTCCTTGATATTTCTGTTTAAAATATTTTGTGTGCTTAAGCTGCCCTTATCATATATTGTTTTCAGATCCTTGTCGAGTCCTTCTGTTGTGTGTGCACTGAGCATAGGCACTGTTAGCACATCTGAAGTAACATCTGCTGTGTCTTTTTTGTTGCTGGGGTTCATGTTATAATTAGGTCTATATTTCACCAAACACAATTTTGCTCCCATGGCGGACAAAGCAGCATGAAGAAAACATAAATAATTGAAGATGAGAGAAACAGAAGGCAAAGTTGAGGTAGGTGGTTTGGATGGGAGAAGGGTTAAGGAGAAACAAAGGTCATCTCATTATGGAAAATAGCATTGCTATAATGACACATGCAAATGCAATTTCTTTTTATTTTCTAGTGAAACTACTGTTTTCAGTCATAGTCAGCCCCAGAGTGTATATTTTGAAGACATGACATTTCTCTCCACACTTGTATGTTTAAATATTACTAGAAGAAATTTAACCATGTGACTCTTACCAGGGCTGCCTCTTGAGAGTGGTGAGGTCAGGCGTTTGCACCCAGACTGAAATTGGTGCACTTCCCCAATAGGTGCATCATTCTTACTTTGCACAGAGCATGCACGGAGGTCAAAGAGAATTCTCAGTATGGAAACCCTGCGTCTCTCTCAGATTAATGGGCTCTGCTGATGGTATCTTACCTGAGAATCCCCCAGATTCTGAAACCATCATGACACTTGCAATTATCAGGATGTAACCTTTTTGTAAGCAAGTCGGTACTCATGCAGTAGGTTGTTTTACAGGAATATATTTGTGGGTTGTGGATATGTTCTCTCATTGCGCCTTAGTACCTTGATTTTGATTAGTTTTACACCCCACAGTTAAGAGCCTTATCTTTCCGCATATCAGTGCTGCAGCGGTTCAGTGCTGTACACAAGGAAAGAGAAACTAATTTTTGGGTCCTTTCAGTGGAAATGAAGCAACCCAAAGAATTTTGGTTGTTGGAACTATTTGTAGTTTAGAATAGTTTGCAAATAGTATTTAGATCCAGAATTAGGCTGGCACAAGTGAAAGCCATCTGTCCTACTTCTTCCTCTCCACTGCAGCCTTCCTTGTGCCCTCTGAAAAGCCATGTCTGAAGATCCACAAGAATGGCATGGGATTTTGAGAAGGGGGCAGACTGCAGGGGTGAAATATGTGCGAACAGGTGCAAGCACTTTCCAGTACTGGAGACCACTTGCAATAGGTGTTTGTTCCTGGTGTCTGAGGATTCTCCTTAATCTTACAGCCCCCACACCTCATTCCACACCATTTGTGAGAGTCCCGGCCTTTCTTGGGATTGCAGTGGGATGAAAGGGGTTGAGAAGATCCCTTGTGTTGGTGTCACTGTGCGATTGTAATGGCCCAATTCTATCCAACTTTCCAGCTCCTATTCAGCCACAATGCAGCCTTAAGGTAAGGGAACAAATGGTCTCTTACCTTGAGAAGACTTCTGTGACTGCCCTCCACAGCAGGGTGTCCTGTATGCCAACATTTTTTGACATAAGTGTGGAAAATTTGGATAGTATTGGGCCCTACTTTTGGGTCCAACACATTGTGCAGTGTTTCTAGTATTTTCAATGCTTTGTGTAGTGTTTCCAGTATAGCTGCCACCGTGTAGCCATCTAGATGCATAGAATATAGCATGTCATGGGCCCGTTCTCATTTGATTTCTTGTACACAGGTGCATGTTTCTGAATACAAAAAATGTGGGGAGTATGCATGTATTTTTCAATGAATTGACTTTTCAAATACAGTAGTTTCTCCTTATCCACAAGTTCAGTACCCACAAATTTGACTCAACACAGGTGTTAACCCCACAGGCCTCCCAGATGCCTGTGATGTCCAGGAGGCCTCCCAGATGCCTTTCAGTGATGTCCAGGAGGTGTTCTGAGGCCTGGTATAGCAGTGTGCAACCTCCATGCGCCTCAGAACACCTCTTGGATGTGACCAGATGACGCACCCAGTAGCATTTGGGAGGTCCTTTAAGGACCAAAGTAGATTTGATTATCTGCAGAAATTGGTATGCATGGGGGGGTCTTGGACCAGATCCCCTGTGGATACTGAGAGCCCACTGTACAAGTAATAAAACCTCTGCTTTTGCCTATTTTAAATAAAAGTATATCAAAATACCACAAGGATTGCTCATCATATTTGGCATCAGACAAATGTTCTATAAGGTTGGTTCTTTGTATCAGAGTACAAAAAATTGTCAAATGTCAGATCAGCTAATCCTTGTGTTTAGTCCATAGAGTTAAATTAGCTACAGGCAGAATATTAGTCAGCAAGAAGTCGGGACATTTATAAAAGTATTTCGTCCTATGGAATGATAGATGGAATGTGAGATTCTTTCATCTTTTGGATAGAAAAAGACTGTAACTTTTTTTTTTAGATTGTTTCAGATTTGAACTGTATTTATACTATAAAGGCAGGGGCCTATATTCACAGGGATCTATTCCAAGCCCTTCTCCCCCAGATATGGGAACTGCGGGTTCCCAGGAGAACCCTGTTTCCACTGCTACCTGTGCGCCCATTAACATTGTTTAGATGCTTACAGAGGTGAAAATATTCTTGCTTTTATAGGTCACTATAAGCATTCAAGCTTATAGCAACATGCAGGCAGGCTGCCGTCTTAGTTTGCTTTAATGTGTTTGCAAAGCAGCCTATATTCTCAGCTGCTAAAGTGACTTAGGGCCCAATCCTATCTAACTTTCCAGTGCTGACGCAGCTGTAATGCACCCCAGGGTAAGGGAGCAAACATTCCTCTACCCTGAGGATGCCTCTGTGACAGGCCCTCTACTGCAAGATGCAGTGCACACCCTGTTGGCATGGCTGCCTTGGCACTGGAAATTTGAATAGGATCAAGCCCTTACAGTGCAATCCTCTGCATTTCTGTTCAGAAGTAAATCCCACTGTGTTCAGTGGGACTTACTCCCAGGTAAGCGTGTTTAGGATTGCAGCCTCACTTGCACTGCAAGACATTACTGTCCCCTTATATATGGGACTAAAGATGAACTGCTACTCCAAAATATAACTGTATTTTTACTCCTTTCAAACCCAGGTGCACAATGATTTGGCTTTTTAAAAAATTCAGATAGAAAATAGGATAAATGTGACCCTTAAAATTGTATTCTGCCAGCATTTTAGATTATACAAAAAGAACGTTTGCAAGTGCTCGTTCATCTGTTACAATAGAAACAGGAGAAGCAGAAGTGTGCATTATTAATATACGGTATCTTCTGTTTCTCTGTAGCATATTAACCAGGTCTCAGCTTGTACTGGTCCATAGTGTTGTGCAGTGACTTTCATTGCTGTAATTGTCCTCAACAATGCATCCTTGGAACCATACATTCAGGTCCTGAATTTTGCCATGCTGGGATCCAGCACGGACTTAGATTTGGTAGAACACATACTTTGTATTCAGAAGGAAAAGTCAACTTAAAATGATCTCAGGTGGTGGTGCTGGAAAGACTCTTGCAAAAGACCTTGAAGAGTTACTGCTAATAGATTTAGCAGTACTGACTCATAGCGATAAGGCAATAGCGATAAGGCAATTTCGTATGGAAAGTGGCCCCAAGCCAATGCTGATTTAGGCCTACTTAAGGATGCTGAAATCATTTGGCTGAAAAAAGAAAAGAAAAAATTTGATAGCAGTATTCTTGTAATCCTTTATGAATATTCTAAATATACTGATTGTTTTTATTTTGTTATTGAAATGATGATAAATTGTCTTGAATGACTTAGAAAACATAATTTTAATCCACTTTTCCTTTTTAGTCAGAAACAATAAATCATTTTGTTGTAAAGATAATAAAGCAACAACTGGGTGATGGCTTAATCTGTATAAGGAGAAATCATCAGTAGGTTTCTAAAACAGTGTAATTGGGGAGTTATTTTATTTTTAAAATATTTTGTGTGCATGTTTTGCTTTTATGTTTATCTTACATCCGTTAATCAAAGTAGGCTGCAAAAAATGTTCATATAAAATGAGCAAATTGCATTTCTGCTTTACAAATGAAACATAAAAATTGAAAATCAACAGTAATAATGTTAAACATATAAGGAAAAACCTGAATACAGTAAGAATTTAGGCATAATGTGATTGCACTGGAATAGGTTGCAACTGTTTTGGTAATGTGAAGAAAGGAGAGCTTCTTATGTTGGTTAAGGACATTGATTTTCAACCCAATCCTATCTAATACACACCAGGCAAAGCATGTTCCGCTGGTGCTGGCTGTTACAAAGCAGCCATAAAATGCTTTGCAACTGCACAAGCAGCAGGCGCCCCAATGGGAAGAGCTTTCACTTGTGCATTGGAGATTGTTGGCAGGCCCTCTGGAGCAGGTAAGTCCGGTACAGAGGGTGGAACGGGGAAGAAATGGGCAGGGAGTGGACAGATTGGCCCCCAGGAGGGGGTTGGAATCGGTGGCAGAAGTGCACGCTGAGTCCCTTGGTCTGATCCACCTGCACAGAGCAAAACAGACTTGTGCCAACTGCTGATGCTTACCCTGGGGCAAGTGGATAATTGTCCACTTACCCCAGTGAGACCTTCAGAAGCTAAAACTCCCTTGTGGGATGCAGCAGAGGCTGTGCAAGCACTGCTGCATCCCTCCACCTGGTGTTCAGGTAAGATTGGGCTGTTTGTATCAGAAGAGATGCTTCTAGTGAAATATAGTGGTTAATATATATATGGAATATTTTGTACATTATGCAGAAGCAAAACTGTGTTTACAACTAATTCTACTGTTTTCACACATTATTTGCGCCGGAGCCCTTTTTGGAAGCAGTGGGTTCACATAATGATGGCACAATATTGCAGTGTAAAGTTCAACTCCCAAACAATACATGCTGATTTCACACATTCAGGGACACTTTTTCCATACTCCCTGGGTGTACAGTTGAATGCATGCAGGTCTTCTCAGACCCAGTGCTGGGGCTGCAGCACCAGCACTGAGGCAGCTTAGGATTGGGCTACCCATTTCTAAATATGGAATTCCAGGTGGTTTTTCACTAGGATCATGGTAGCACATTCAGTTACTCTCTTCCTCTGCAAAGGGTAAGGTTCATATGGCCTTCCCTATGGTGTGGTTCTCACCGAAGTGATAAATCTGTGTCTGAGTTGTGCCCCCTGCCCCCCCTCCCCACACACACAGAGAAAGAGAGAAAACACATGTTAGGAAGGAACATTCTAGTCTAACTTTCTGTGTGCATAGTAGCTTTTAATGTGGAGGAAACATTTTTGTATCAGAAAGGCCCCACTTGCATCATGAAGCAGTACAGCTCAGACACAGGCTTAACACTATAGTGAGGACTACACCAGAGAATCTGAAGCTTGTCCTACTGACTTTGGTCAACTAAAGTTATTCTATTTAAGGCAGAACATATCTTGGATTTCAATCAGTCCTGGTTCTTTACCTTTACAAGGTGAGGGCAGAGAGTACAAGAAGAGGGTTATGGGACAGCCTACATGGTAACTACTGTTACATCTAATTGAAGATATGTTTATAACTAATAGACTGCTATGATAAACGTGACAACTTTACAGATTTGTATGATGAAACAATACTCCCTTCACTCTAAAATGTTTATACCTGCCATTTAATGTTAAGAAAAAGTTGCAAATGCAAACTGTTTACCTGGAAGACCAATAGCTAATTGTTATTGCTTGATATGTTGGAAGTAATGTAAGTGTCTTGCTTAATACTTGTGGAGGTTTATACTCAATAGTGTGTCTTCCTTTTGTGGTGTACCTCTTAGACCTTTTATGTTGTAATAATGTACTGCTGTTAGACAGTGTCAACAGAAAAATAAAACCTGCCCTCATTATTTCAAAGTCATTCTACCACTTAGACCTACACGCAGTTATAAAAATTAACGGATAGATTTTGACTTGAAATATACTATTCAAAAGTGGTGTTATAGTATGAAATATGTAAAACCTTCTAATTGTATCTCTTGAATAACCCAAGCTACTACCAGAAGAGGTCTGCTGGGTCAGATCATCTAGTCCAGGTTCCTGTATCTCACAGTGGCCCACAAGATGCCTTAGGGGAGCACTCAAGACAAGATATCTGTATTCTGTTGTCACTCCCTTGTATTTGATTTGTTCTGATGTTAGTACATCTGAAGAAAACAGAAACTCTTATAAAGCTGACATTTGTCTAAAAGTGTGCTACTCTACTGTTCTGATGAAAGTAGGTTGAGAGCCATAGGACTGAAGTTCAGGGTTAGACACTCAAGACAGCCAGAAGTTGTACAAATCTTAAGGAAGAAGCACCTACAGGTCCAGCCTATTTATACATGGATTTTTTATACACGGATTTGATTCAACACGAATGGCCCCTGCAAATGAGAAGGAATGTGCTGATCCCTGGAGAAGGGGAAAAATGCATCCCTTTAAAATCAGTTTAAAAAACTGAACAGTCCTTTAACAACAGCCTCCTTAATGAGAGAGAGAGGGCAGCTGGCTGACAATCCATCAATCCTTCTCTCCCCAGGCGACCCCTCCCTTCCCCCTGAGCACATGAAAGAAAAGTGATCACTTTGCATTGGTGAAGGGAGGGGCTGAGTGAAGCACCTTTGTAAGCTCTTGGAGGATGACTGATTGATGGATCGTCTTCATAATGACTCTTATCTTACATCACAAAGGTTAGCAAGGCTGTTTTTAAATCACTGGAGCAAAGAAACTTTGTTTTTCAAATGGATTTGCTATAGTGCAAATCCATTTGCAAATCCATGTGAGTGCTTGGAACAGAACCCACAGAATAATGAGGCTCAACCTGTACTTTCACAGGTAAAGTGCTAAGCCTAATTTTTCCAAGTTTTGTCTTTGCCACAAAAGTAATTTTGGGTAGACTGGATGCATTCCATTCAGGAACCTTTACTCCTATTTGTTCTTTGGCTTTTCATAACTATTTGCAGCTATTGTTTTTTCTCTCTCTGCTGCTATGTTTTCAATAACTTTCATTCCTTCTCAGGTGATCCTGTGCAGGTGCTACATAGCTAATCAGACTTGTCCATATCACTGAGAGCAAATGAAGCATGTTCTGAGTGAAGACAGTGAGCCCAATCCTGAGCTCGACGCGCCAGCTTACCTTAATGGCATGTTTGCAAGTCTTAACGCCAGGTGAGCACCCGTGCCAGCCCAGCGCTGGCCGGCGCTGGACTAGTGCTGGGCAGCCGCCCGGCCTCCATGGCTCGGTGGTCAGCATGAACCGCTGAGCAGTAGAGAGGAAAGTGTGTGTGGGGAGGAGGCATTCCGGGGAAGGGGGAAGCGGGTTTAGGGTGGAGAGAGGTCAGGGAGGAAGCGTGATGGGAAGGTGGGAGGCAGGGAAAAGGCGGGGGGAGGCTTGCCAGTGGGAGGGAGTGGGAAGGGAGGGAGGCGGGACTGGTGGAGTGACGCTTCACCAGATCCTGAGTCTTTGCATCAGGCTCGGCACCTGACACGAAGGCTCTTACCTCACCGCTGACCTTTTGGTCAGTTGTGAATTGAGTAGCCCCATTGCAGGGCTGCTCCCTTTACCCAGGGGAAGGGGACAAAATTCTCTTCTTCCAAGGTGCTGCCCACAGCTACCGTGGGCGGGCAGGATGCAGCGGCAGCAGTTTTTGGTGCCGCCACAAGCGCGTGCCACAAGATTTCAGGATTGGGCTCAGTGTCTCCAATACAGATGATATGGACACTTTTTGTCCATTAGGAATCTATTTAACAATTGCAAACCTATGCAGGCCTTTCATAAGCATCGCTGAAAAATAGTTCAAATTGGATGTCTTTCAGTGGTGGCACATTTTTTTGCAAAATTGCCCCTATACCTTGTATCTCATCTTAGTGTTAAGGTATTCTATCATAATTAAAACTAATACAGTCGTGTGCCACTTAACAAGCTTCCGCTTAACGATGGACCACATATACAATGGTGGTTAAAGCACAACAAAGAGGCTCTTAATGAGGCAGTCAGTCTCCCATAGCCTGTAGCAGAGTGTCTGTTTTCACAACAAAGAGCTGTTAATGCAAAAAAGAGGCAATCTATCTCCAGTAGCCTGTGCGGCCAGCTAGTGGGAGTGTCTTACACAACAAAGACAATAGATTGGACTGAATATTCGCTTAACAACCACATAGCAACAGGGATCAGAGAACGTATCCCCGCCCTTAAGTGGCGCACACCTGTACACTGATTTATGTTTTAAAGAAAGAAAGAAAAGGGTCTGAGTTGGTGAGGGTAGGTTTGCTAAAACGAGTAGTAGTTCTGGTTTGCATTGAAGGGGATATAGTTTTTGAATTATGGAACCAAAGCATGACATTTTGCTGTTGTTGTCTAGGCACAGAGGTTGCTGCCTCCAAGTTTGGCTACCTTAGTTGTGGCCAACAAATGGGGTTACACAAATCATGGTAGCCTCATGTACAGTGTCATGAGGAGTAGCCAGTTCTCACAAATAGAGCTCCATGTTTGCACCAATTGATTTCAGTGGTGACCCTTTGGCATACATGTATGGGACTGTTTCACCATGTTGCCAAAAAATACAAATGTGGGCGCAATCCAACCTGCATCCTATGCTGGCCCAAGTCCCTTGGGCCAGCCTAGGAGGGCCGCAAACGTGCTGTAAAGCATGTTTGCGCATCCTCAGGAGGAAGCCGGGCTGGCACTCCAAGAAGCGCTGGCCTGTGGAGGCTGACAGAAGCCTCTGCGCCAGCTTCCCCTCAGCTCCTTGCATCGGCTTGGATGAGCCGAAGTAAGGATGAAAGGTAGGCATGGAGGGTGGGGAGAAGGAGGGAGGGAGGCGTTCCTGGGCAGGGGGAGGGAGGGCCATGGGTGACACCGGGGGCGGGTGGGGAGCGGGAGGCGGGGCTGGGACCTGGCAGCTATGCCGGATCCCAAGCCCTTTTCCTGGGGAGTACGGAGCGGCTTCAAGTCCAAGGAGACCCATAGGCGCCAGCAGCCCTTACCCATGGGTAAGGGGGAAAGTTTCTTGGCTAAGCCTCTGCTGGCCACAATCCTGCGCTGCATACAGCGCAAGCCTCCTGGCTTGCCTGTTCCAGCACGTTAGGATTGCGCCCTGTGTTATTTAAACAATGGGTTGAATTTAAAGATTCCCTTCTATTCAGTTCCAGTGGAAGAAGTCTTTCTTAGCCAGAAGGAGCTCTTTCACCAGAAGAAGACTGCTTTTGTTGCAGGATGGCTCTTCCATCAGAAGAAGGGAACTTTTGGATCAAGCCTTTTGTATTCAATAGAAACAATTACTCAAAGTTATTAGTGAGTTTTTTTAAAAGAAATGTAACATATCAATGAATCAGTAAGGAAACAGTTATAATCAGCTCATAAGATTTGCCTTTTAATTATTAGGTACGATTATAAGCATCATTTACCTTCTTTCTTTTAAAATATATGTATTGTTCACTAAAGATATATAAAAGCAATATCAATATTTTCCAATTAATATTTACTCTTTTCTAAAACCTATTATAAGTACACTTAATGCACAGCCTAAAATGAGAGTTGACAATTGCAAATACAAACCAACCAACTTGTAATAAAATCAATACTTACATTTCCCTTGGGGGCACTATTTACTGTTTGCTGTGCCATTTCCTTAATGCAATTGCAGTTATGTTTGCAGAAACCTTGAAACTACCATCTTTATGTTTTAACTAAAGGCAGCTCTCTTGAAGTAGTTTCTTTTTTTCCCCAAAGAAACCCTTGTAGGACCATTTAAAAAAAAATTGCTATGAGCATTTTGTGGCTTTATTCATACAATAGCCCAAAGAGAAACATAATTTTAACAAGACTACTTCTGGATGTTCAGTGCTGTTAATGAATATTTTGTGTCTTTGCTGGTCAGTATGATCTTAGTATATTTTTTCCTGCACAAATATACCTCAGTACTTAAAAGTATGAATATGTATCTGTTTTCATATGCTTGATTAAAATTATATTTTCTGGTGATTAAAGAGAATAAAAGACCTTCCCTTCAAGGAATGCACACACTTCTTTTAACATGATAAATAATAGGGAAGGTACCATAGCTCAGCAATAGGCTATATCCTTGGCAGACAGTTGGTCCCAAGTTCAATCCCAGGCAAGGCTAGGAAAGACTCCCTGTGAAAACCTGGAGCCTTTTGCCACTGAATGTGTACAACACTGACTTAAATCAATGAAGGTGCCTCAGTATAAGCTTAAATAAAATTCTAGATAAACTGTTATCTTTAAGAAGAATAATTATTGTTAATGCTTTCCATTACATTTTGCAGTTTCTTTAACGAAGACCCAAGTAAGCTCCTTTTGGATAATAATGAGGTAGATCAGCAATTTTCAACCAGTCTACTGTAGCACATTAGTGTGCCACAAATGATTTGTATGTGTGCTGTGGGAGTTTAGAGGAGGGTCATTTATTAGTTGGGACATTGGGGAATGTGACCCCCCCCCCACTGACAGTGTTTGTGCCTTAGCACTTGTCAAAAAACTGATGGTGTGCTTTGACAGTGTTAGTGTTTTGTCAGTATACTGTGTGATGAGAAAGGTTAAAGGTTGCTAAAGTAGACAAATTCTTATTTAATATGCTATGTTTTAATGTTTAATAATAACGTAATAATTCACTTAATAAAAAGACTACTTAGATCATTTGTTTCCGGAGTGTTATGCAGGCCTATCTAGGATGATAAAGATTTTTGCTAGTTGAGGGAGGAGTGGCATTCTGGGTACTCTGTACTGTACTAGTCAGGTCTCACTTGAAATATTGTGTCCCATTTTGGGCATTGCATGTTAAGGACATTGATAAGCTGGGGCTGGTTCAGAGAGGGACAGCTACGATGGTAAGAGGTTTGGAAGCCAAATCCTGTCAGGAAAAATTGAAAGAGCTTGGTGTGTTTAGTTTGGAGAAGTCTAATAGCCCTCAAATATTTGAAGGGCTGTCACATGGAAGAAAGGGAATACTTGATTTTGGTGGTTCCTGAGGGCAGGATTAGAATCAGTGGTTTGAAACTACAGGGAAGTAGATTTAGGCTATATATGAGGAAGCATTTCTTCAACATAAGAGCTGTCCAGCACGGGAACAGCCTGTCCTGTGCAGTTGTGTTGGAAAATGTTATCGGAGGTTTTCAAGCACATGTTGGATGGCCATCTGTCTCTGGTGCTTTAGTTTCCTGTGCTGTGCAGGGGGTTGAACTAGATGACCTCAAGTGCACCTTCCAACTCTAGAATTCTGTGATTGTATGATTCTCTTACAGTCAGAGCTGCGATATCATCAACAGGCATACTTAGATGCTGCCTTTTACTGTAATTATATGGGGGGAGCATATCTGTAGATTCACTTATGTGTTGTATCTGTAGATTCACTTATGTGTTGATTTTGTGATCCCGGCATAAACCAGAATGTCGCAAAGTGGCGCCCACCTGAACTTGATATGCACACAAAGCACTCTTTGGTCCTCCTACTCAGAGTCACATGGACAAGGTTCCTCCCCCCCGAACATCTATTCTTGAATGATAGTTTTTCAGTATAATTCTTTGTACTCCTTACTTCTTCCACCTCTCTTACATGGTGTACAAAAAAATTATGAGATCATAAGATTTTGATCTAAGGCAGTGTTTCTCAAACTGTGGGTCAGAACCCACTAGGTGGGTTGCGAGCCAATTTCAGATGGGTCCCCCTTCATTTCAGTATTTTATTTTTAATCTATTAGACTTGATGCTACCAAGGTATGTGACTGCATTTGGGGAAATGTTACAGACCTGTACTTTTAACAAGCTACTGTGTATATTCTTTTAACAATGAAAGTCAATGGAACTTACTCCTGGGTAAGTGTGGGTAGGATTTCAGCCTAGGATTGTTAAAATGTTCCTGCTTGATGATGTCACTTCTGGCCATGACATCACTTCCGGTGGGCCCTGAGAGAATCTTATTCTAAAAAGTGGGTCCCGGTGCTAAATGTGTGAGAACCACTGATCTAATGAATTAGTAGCTAGTCCCCTACCCTGACATCTTGCTCCCCCACATCATGCTCTCTGGCCTCACCATTACTTTACCTGCTCTGGTGGGTGGCTGGTGATCCGCTTGCACTGGGTGTACTGCTGTAGTGCTCCCAGAATGGCTGCTGACAACACACTTTGCATGCTGTCCGTGGCCATTTTGCAACAGCACAAGTGCTTTCTGTTCTCAAAGGGCTCTGTGTGCCTGCCCAGTTTTCAGTAGAATGGGGACATTACACTCCTTCATGTCAAATGGTTGTGTGGTAAAATTACATGAGAGTGGGATCAGGCCCCTCCTTTGTTAAGTAACTCCTGCTGACTTTAGAACGGGGACTAATAAAATGGAGATCAGCATGTGTTTTGTTGAAGGGCATCAGCCAATTTGTTTTCATTAATTTTAAGTCAAAATCACAGAGTGAGCTGAGCTGTAGACCCATTCAAAGAAACTTATTTGAAACAGGATATTGGAAGTATACTCCATACCGCAGCAAAAGTAGCTTTAGATGGCAGTGGTAGTATTTTTGGACTGTGATAAAGGAGAGCTCTTGTCAAATCTAAATCTTTAATAAACATACAAAACTGTTGTTTAGCTTTTCACATTACAGCAAGACTCTGAGCTTCTTTGTGATTCCTCTTGAAGATCTGATTGCTGAGAATGAATTACATTATTTATATAAAAAACACATTCTCCAGTCACATTATTACATATAGTACACAATGTCTTCCAGACTGCAGCTTTATGTTGAAAGCTTTGAACAGCCCTCCTGTACCTACCAAATGTAATTGATACAGAATCATTGCTATACAACAGCTGCAGTAACAAGGTGTTGCTGCTTTTACTTTAATCTACCTTTCTCTCTTGCCAGTTTATTATGTTTTGAATTTATGCTTTTTGTAGATCTGTGAGCTATCTTTCTTATGGAAATTAATCTTTTTAGAAGATTTGTGCTCTCATTTTCAAACACTAATACAAGCATTCAAGTATCCCATTATTCAGGACCAGCTGGCTTTTTATCTAGTGATATTTACTTCAAAAAGCCAAGCTAAATGCTATCATAGATTAATTCTAAGGGCACAGGAGAGCTTTTTTGGAGAAAAAGAGATTTGGTAATTACTCAGAATATCGCAATAAAATCACAGACGTGTCAAAAATGTGTTATCTAATCTGTCATAATGGAAAACCTAAAAAAGGAAAGAGAGGATAATTCACTGAAGAAAGGATTATCTGTGGTTGTGTGGGTGGTTCCCCCCCCAAAGATTCCCCCTCCCAGTCAGGACCTGTGTAACAATTGCCATACTTTTACCAAGCTTTGACTTAATTTTTTATTTGTACATGTGTTTCATACAACCCCTATAAGATATATCAATTTAAGTCAACTTGTTAAGATTTTGATTTGATATATTACAGTGAGTATCCAAAATTTGGTGAATTTACATTCATATGTGAATGCTAAGCATCCTAGGTGTTTATTTTATTTTATTTTGTTTTGTAAATATCCAAAAGGCTAAAATACTCAGGTGAATTTGGGCAGTTATGTAAATAATTAAGTATTAAAGTGTCATAAGCATATCTCTTATCAGGAATCAGGAATACTCTGCTTTATGGGTTAAAAGAGGCTATGCCATAGGATGATTGCATTAGACTGACCCTTCTATTATAAGGTTATGTAAAAATAGCTTTCCACCATATCTGGGAAAACCCATTATTGGCTGGGAGTGAGAGAGACTACAGCACTTGGCAAGGACACTTGCCAATAACTTAGCTGTTTTTGTATATTTAGCTACCAAGACCAGAATTTTTTTTACAAAAACAATGCTGAATTTTATAAAAATACCTTATGCCTGTCTTGATTCTTATTACTTTTGGCATTGCACGTTGTTCTACATGGCTGGTCACAATATAGCAGTAATAAGATAAACTTAAAATGTAAGCCAAAAGCATGGGATGCGAATCACATTCACTTGTGGATGTAAATAGTCACCAGATTTTGAACATTCTCAGTAACATATAACATGCACTCACACACATACATATAAATATAATCCCAGCAGAGAAACACTGAAATTTCAAACAGGATATTCTTCACTGCAATTTCTTACATAAATCAAACTGGAAATAAGACACATTTTACAATTCAATTTAAGATCCCACTGAGACAATAATGTTGCAAGCTGTGCATTTTGCAAAGTAATATAGTAATGTCTAGTTTGCATTTTTTAAAAACCAAATTAATCACACTTTATTGAATATGTTGAAGCAAACCTAAAATTCATCTATTATTAAAAAATCTTGTGCAACAAACACAAACTATATTTTATAGATAAAGGACAAACTCATTTATTCATTAGGATAAAACACTTGGAGTTTGCATTTTGTAACTATGAAAAAGATGACATTTGCTACCTCTAGTATTTTGAATATTTAAAGACATTCTCTCTAAAATAGATTGCTTGAAAAATTATTCTAATATAAAGTGTTACTGGTCTAGCAGATTTTTGTTGTAAGCCATTTGAACCAAATGTAGGACTCTTGCTCCAATTCAGCCAAGGCAACCTGCTGGATACCACCAGGAACAACTTCAAATTGGATTCCTACCTATATGTACATTGGAATGCACTTCTTATGCCATCTATCTACATTGTTTTCAATGGGAAAGATTTCAGATTTCCATTCTTTCACATCGTGGCATAACTGAAAATGCGTTAGTTTTAACCAAATCCCATTAAAACAATTCATAGCAACTAACTAAAGTCTCACTGGTTTCAATGAAATTTCAGTTATAACCCGCTTTATGGTTGCTATAAAAGCTCTTTGGTTGGTTAGGATGAAATTGAAGCTGTCTTACAGCATAGCAGGACAAACATCTTTCATTTTCCTTGCAGCAGGAAGCTGATGGGTGTGTGTGTCGGGTGCATCCAAGGGGGGCCCATGGGTGTGTGCCCCCCAAACTGTCACACCAGCAGGGAACGGCACCCGCCAGAATGGGGAACAGCCCAAGCATGGGGTCTACCCACCTGGAAGAGGTGGCTCCAGAGGACAGTTGGAATGGAAGCCTAGGTCTACCTGGCAGGTAGATCTGGGCTCATAAGAACATAAGAATAGTCACACTGGATCAGGCCATAGGCCCGTCCAGTCCAGCTTCCTGTATCTCACAGCGGCCCACCAAATGCCCCAGGGAGCACACCAGATAACAAGAGACCTCATCCTGGTGCCCTCCCTCGCATCTGGCATTCTGACATAGCCCATTTCTAAAATCAGGAGGTTGCACATACACATCATGGCTTGTACCCCGTAATGGACTTTTCCTCCAGAAACCTGTCCAATCCCCTTTTAAAGGCGCCCAGGCCAGACACCATCACCACATCCTGTGGCAAGGAGTTCCACAGACCAACCACATGCTGAGTAAAGAAATATTTTCTTTTGTCTGTTCTAACTCTCCCAACACTCAATTTTAGTGGATGTCCCCTGGTTCTGGTATTATGTGAGAGTGTAAAGAGCATCTCCCTATCCACTCTGTCCATCCCCTGCATAATTTGGATCCCCTGCTCCAAGACCAAGTGGGCAGCAGCGGACCTCCCCAGCCCCGCATGCGGGGCAAAGGTTCGCAATGACGTCCCCCTGCAGGCTATCGCCGCCCCCCTTGCTCAAAAACTTCCCCCCCACTCACCTGAGGCTCACGGAGCCTTGTGCAACCTCCAGCTGTGTCGGGAAAACCTCTGTGAGGTTCCAGGTAAAATGGAATTACAGAAAAAAACCTACAAATCAAAGAATTCAACAAAAGATTAAGAAGATACAACATGAAATTAAAATAATGCAAACGCAGGAGATGGAGAAGAAATTGAAAATGGCAAAACAAAATTTTTTGAAAATGCAAACAAACCAGGAAGATGGTTAGCTTATAAGCTGAAAAAAGAAAGACAAAAAAACTATATTAAGACATTGAAAGATTTGACTGGAAAAGAGAAAACAGAATTAGAAGTAAAGAAAACAATTATTGAACAATTTTATCAGGTATTATATGGGAGAAAAAATATAGAACACCAGAAGGAAACAGAATATCTGAAGAAAAATAATAGCATTAAAATTTCAACTGATCAAAAGAATCTATTGGAAAATACAATTACTATAAATGAAATAACAGAAGCGATCAAAAGGCAAAAACTCCAAAAAAAAATGCCAGATTCTGATGGATTACCAACCAAATATTATAAGAAATTTGAAGAAGTATTGTTGTTGCCATTCAAAAAAGTGATTGATGATATATGGGAGACTGGAGAAATACCAATCTCATGGAAGGAAGGAACAATTACTTTGATACATAAATCAGACACAGATGAAAAAGAAATTAAAAACTATAGACCTATTTCCGCTTTTAATTCAGATTATAAAATTTTTGCTTCAATTTTAGCTACAAGATTAAAAAAAATTAAATCAAATAATTAAAGAAGATCAAACTGGTTTTTTGTTGTTGTTGTTGTTGTTGTTTTTTTTGTTTTTTTTACCAAAAAGACAATTGAAAAACAATGTGAGAACTATACTATATTGGAATTTTTTGAAGCGCATCCAGATAAGAAATTAGCCCTGGTGTTTTTAGACGCCCAGAAAGCTTTTAACAATTTACATTGGGACTTTATGATTAACTGTCTGCAAGAATTACATTTTAGCCCAAAATTTATTAAGATGATTCAAGGAATATATTCAGATCAAAAAGCAAAGATAAGAGTAAATGGAGAATTGACGAGAGAGATCAACATTCAACAAGGAGTAAGACAAGGTTGTCCACTTTCACCACTGTTGTTTATTTTGACACTAGAAATGTTGAATAATGTAATAAGAGAAGATAGGATGAAACCGCTTAAAATTAAAAGGGAAGAATACAAATTACAAGCGTTTGCAAATGATTTGGTATTTATTTTGGAAGATCCACTTAACTCCATAGAATTTTTGATAGTAGACTTAAAAGAATATTGGGAAGTGGCAGGTTTAAAAATAAATTTCCAGAAGACCAAAATGATACTTAAAAATATAAAAGACAATGATATTGAATTTGGACTACAAATAGCAAATAAAGTAAAATATCTAGGAATTATAATTACCAAAAAGACACTAATGGAAGAGAACTATATTAAATTAATGAAAGAAAAAAAGATTTGGATAAATATAATAAACTGCAATTATTCCTAATGGGAAGAATAGCTCTATTGAAAATGAAAATATTACCAAAATTAATGTTTTTATTCCAGACTATTCCGATTATTTTGAAGATAACTTTTTTTGAAGAAATGAATAAAATTACTACAAAATTTGTCTTGCAAGGTAAAAAACCAAGAATAAGACGGAAATTACTTCAAGAGGATAAAAAAAGAGCAGGATTTGGATTACCAGACTGGGAATTATATTATCAAGCGGCAGCCCTAAACTGGATAAAAGATTAGGGACTCATACCAAATTCCAAAATTTTAATTTTAGAAGCACATGATTTACAAATAGGCTGGTACCCATTCCTGTTTTATGATAAAGTCAAACAGCATGGATATTTTAGACAGCACATTTTAAGAAGATCTTTAATTTGGATATGGGAACAGATAAAATACAAGATATACTCTAAATTACCCAGATGGATAAAACCGCTTGAAATAGCAACTAATCTGAACTGGATTTAAAAAGACCAAAATAATCAATCTGTTGAATATTAAAGGAGAGATTTTAAATAAGTTTGAGTTATAATAGAAAGGAATAAAATTGGACTGGTGGAATGAAATGCAAATAAGAACAAGATTACGAGAAGATCAAAAAATAAGCTTTTATGAAGAAGATATAAGTTTTGATAAAATAGTTTTGATTGATGTGGGGAAATATATATTAAAAATGTACAATTTTCTCCTGGAGATAAGAATGGAGGACAAAATAGTTAAAGATGCAATGGTTCGCTGGGCAAAAATTTTTGGATATAATATATCGATGGATGACTGGAAACAAATTTGGAATATAAATATTAAGATAACTAAAGCAGTGTCTTTTAAAGATAATTTATATAAAATGTTTTATAGATGGTATTTAACTCCAGAGAAATTAGCAAAAATTTATTCTGGGTCATCAAATAAGTGTTGGAAATGTAAAGAGGTTGAAGGAACCTTTTATCATATGTGGTGGACATGTGAAAAAGCAAAGAAATTCTGGAAAATGATACATAAATTGTTGCAAGAGATATTGAATTGTGTATTACCATTCAAACCAGAAATATTCCTCCTAAATGTGACATCAGAAATTAAAGACCAATATAGAAAATACCTTATTGTACATATTTCTTCGATGCAACAACTGTTACCCTGCAGATGCCTGATATCGGAAGCTAAGCAGAGTCAAGCCTGGTTAGTACTTGGATGGGAGACCACCTGGGAATACTGGGTGCTGTAGGCTTATACCATAGACTTTCGAGACTGAAGGTTGCCAAGCAACATATTATTACAGCAGCAAGAATACTGTTTGCGCAAAATTGGAAATCTACAGACATGCCAAATAGAGAAAATTTAATAGACAAAATTTATGAAATAGCAGAAATGGAAGTTTTAACAGAAAGAATGAAAGAGAGAGATTTAGAGTAAGAAAATATTAGATAGATTGGATAGATAATTTTAGTTAAACAATATCGAGTTTAAAAAGGGAAAGAGGGGTGACCCGGGAAACTATAGGCCGGTCAGCCTAACATCTATACCGGGTAAGATGGTGGAATGCCTCATCAAAGATAGGATCTCAAAACACATAGATGAACAGGCCTTGCTGAGGGAGAATCAGCATGGCTTCTGTAAGGGTAAGTCTTGCCTCACGAACCTTATAGAATTCTTTGAAAAGGTCAACAGGCATGTGGATGCGGGAGAACCCGTGGACGTTATATATCTGGACTTTCAGAAGGCGTTTGACACGGTCCCTCACCAAAGGCTACTGAAAAAAATTCCACAGTCAGGGAATTAGAGGACAGGTCCTCTCATAGATTGAGAACTGGTTGAAGGCCAGGAAACTGAGAGTGGGTGTCAATGGGCAATTTTCACAATGGAGAGAAGTGAAGAGCAGTGTGCCCCAAGGATCTGTCCTGGGACCGGTGCTTTTCAACCTCTTCATAAATGACCTGGAGACAGGGTTGAGCAGTGAGGTTGCAAAGTTTGCGGACGACACCAAACTTTTCCAAGTGGTGAAGACCAGAAGTGATTGTGAGTAGCTCCAGAAGGATCTCTCCAGACTGGCAGAATGGGCAGCAAAATGGCAGATGCGCTTCAATGTCAGTAAGTGTAAGGTCATGCACATTGGGGCAAAAAACACAAAACTTTAGATATAGGCTGATGGGTTCTGGGCTATCTGTGACAGATCAGGAGAGAGATCTTGGGGTGGTGGTGGACAGGTCAATGAAAGTGTCGACCTAATGTGCGGCGGCAGTGAAGACGGCCAATTCTATGCTTGGGATGATTAGGAAGGGTATTGAGAACAAAACGGCTAATATTATAATGCCGTTGTACAAATCAATGGTAAGGCCACACTTGGAGTATTGTGTCCAGTTCTGGTCGCCGCATCTCAAAAAAGACATAGTGGAAATGGAAAAGGTGCAAAAGAGAGCGACTAAGATGATTATGGGGCTGGGGCATCTTCCTTACGAGGAATGGCTACGACGTTTGGGCCTCTTCAGCCTAGAAAAGAGACGCTTGAGGGGGGACATGATTGAGACATACAAAATTATGCAGGGGATGGACAAAGTGGATAGGGAGATGCTCTCACATAACACCAGAACCAGGGGACATCCACTAAAATCGAGTGTTGAGAGAGTTAGAACAGACAAAAGAAAATATTTCTTTACTCAGCGTGTGGCTGGTCTGTGGAACTCCTTGCCACAGGCTGTGGTGATGGCGTCTAGCCTGGACGCCTTTAAAAAGGGATTGGACAAGTTTCTGGAGGAAAAATCCATTACGGGGTACAAGCCATGATGTGTATGTGCAACCTCCTGATTTTAGAAATGGGCTATGTCAGAATGCCAATGCAAGGGAGGGCACCAGGATGCAGGTCTCTTGTTATCTGGTGTGCTCCCTGGGGCATTTGGTGGGCCGCTGTGAGATACAGGAAGCTGGACTAGATGGGCCTATGGCCTGATCCAGTGGGGCTGTTCTTATGAGTGTTTAGATAAATTTAAATTTTTATAATGGCAAATATGATAGCTTTTGTATTGAAGATTATTGTGGTTTTTTTTAGTTGTTTGATTGCTTTTCTTTTTTCTTTAATAATGTATGTTGTAATCTAGGGCCATATCCTTATGTGTAACCTGTGTGGTACCTGCCCAAAGTCTAACCCATTTTCCTTACCTGTATCTGTAATAAATAAATAAAATATTTAATTTAAAAAAAAAAAAGGAAAACCTCTGTGAGGTTCCCAGACGCTTTAAATTATGGTTCTGGAAAACTGGAAGCACAGTTTCCACCCCCATCAGGAGCCTCAGAGAGGCTTGCACGGGGTCCTAGCAGCCAGTACCTTGGGCTTTCGCCCCATCTCGGTCTATGGCACGTCTGCTGCTGCAGTGGGAGCTAGGTCAACTGCCCAGGCACTGAGGCCAAAGTTCAACCAGGAGCTCAGATCTACCTTCTTGGTTGACCTAGGCTCTGGAATTAAGCTAGTGTTCATGGCCTCCCCCACGCACAAACACTCTGTGCATGTGTGCGCGCGCCTGCACTTCAGTGAGTAGAATTGGTTGGTGGTAATTGTTGTTGCAAGAGTGTTTTGTGTTTTTTTGGCAATATAAAAGCTGAGAAAGTTGGAAATAATTACCTAGAAATAGTTTTGCCTGATTTGTGATCCACCAAGTTGAATGCAGTTCAGCCTACCAAGCAGTTGTTGCTTTTAAAGCATCTGCTAGTCCAGAATATATGACTGGTAGATTACAATCATCCTTGATTTAAGCACAAACTGTAAATCTGTTCTAAGGGAGACAGCACTGGGCCAGCATAAGTCCCTTGTCCCGGCCCAGGAATGTAGTGAACATGCTGTAAAGCATATTTGCGCCTCCTTTCTAGCAAACTGGCTCCTCGGAGGGGTGGGGTCGGGGTCGGCTACGGCACCTTAAGCAGCATCCTAACCCCTACATAGGCCTTACATTAGCTGTTTGGATTTGTGCCATCAATTTTGCTGGTGCAAATCCAAGTAGCCCCATTAGGGGTGGTTGACATGTGGCAAGAGGTAAAAATCCCTTAACAGTGAGTTGAGGCCAGTACCTACCTTGCCCTGGATACAGTGCAGGCCAGTTAGCCTGTCTGCTCTAATCAAGTTAGACTCTAAAAGATTCTAGTGAAATGGGTTCCTAAGGCAATTGTAACTCTTGATGCCTACATTTGATGAGAAAATAGTATGATTGTGTTTTTTGCAAGTATTTCATAATGCATGATTTCTAATTCATTTTATATTCCTTATTAAGCAGAACATTTTATCTGAGGACCCTAGAATGCTTTAAGTGCACTCTTCCACATGGTAACTAATTTCCAATAGTGAAACAGGTAATGTGACCCATGTATTGCCATTTTTAGAAGAGAGAGCAAAATGTTTGATTTGGATGATTACCCTGAAGAGGAGCCATCATTTATTCCGAAGAGGAGCTACATTTATTGAGGTCCCAAAATGATGAACTTTTAGTATATGGATTATAGGCATTTTAATTATGGACTATAATCACGTAAAAAAATGTAGTGTTAGGCCCAAAGACCAGTGCAGCAATAAAGGTTAGAAAAGTGACACTTTTCTGTCACACTTGATAGATACTCCTTGAAAAAACAAAAAACAGTGTTTATGTGATAATGCAGAAGAAACGTGATGGTTTGAAACTTGACATTAGTGAGGAAACGTGTTCCCAAGGTTTTCCCAGCATAATGTTGATAGTTGGAGAAAAGTAATTAGCTGAGTATAATCACTGGAGTGACTTAACCCTTTTACTGTTCTCCTCATGACATCTTGAAGATGTGTCTCTTCCTTGCTGGGAATCTTTTCTCCTGCCAGGCTCCAAAACTAACAACTCCCACGGAGTGATACAGTGGTGCCGTGTGGCCTCCACTGCATCCTACAGAGGAGTTTTGGCTACTGGAGGTCATGGCTATGGGGACATTTATCCCCTTATCACAGGGTAAGCCCCAGCTGCCACTATAGGGCAACTTGGACCTGCACCAGTGATACTGCTGTTGGAAGTCCTTGCTGCTCCATGCAGGAGGATCAGGGGTGTCATTCACAATTTCCTTTACTCATTTAGGAGTTCTTGCTCTGGAGCAGGTGTCTCCAAACATTTTGGCCAGGGGGCCGCATCAAATACCTGGCATGGTGTTGCGGGCCGGAAAAAAATTTAAATATAAAATTTATATAAATAAATTAGAGATAGAACTTAGATGAGTGAATAAATGAATGAATGGGCTCATTCATTCAACCTCTATGGCCCTTAGAACACCCTCCAGATACAACCAGAGCATAGTTCCTGTCACGTTCGGCCAAGTGGGCCAGAGGCTTTCAGGGGACAAGAGGCTGGCCACGGGCCCGATAGAGGCTTGCTGTGGGCTGCATCTGGACCCCAGGCTGGGGTTTGGAGACCCCTGCTGTGGAGCAAGACTCTTTCTTCTGGAGTCAAGGAGGCTGTGAATGTCACCCTGCTTCTCTTTCATTCTTGTTGTATAAACTTTCTTTAAAAATTGATGTGTTTCTGCAAAATCCAGTGTTTTCCTTAAAAAAAGAATAAACAGCTTCAAATATTAAATTTAGCAAAAATGGAGTAAAATACTTACTGAATAAAAAGGGTTTCATACTCTATTTGGTATATGCTTTTATTTCATATAGTTTTTAAAAATGTTACTTTCCTTCCTGAGGCTTATGTTTTTGAATTCCATCAGTAGCTGTCAACTCCTTGTAAGAGGTTTAAGAGCTTGGACACCTGATATCCCTGGGTGCTGTCGTGTACCCTCTTAGAAGCCTATTGCTTTAAATTGAGAGGAAATTATGTTTTAGAACCATAAATTAATTGAATTATGCAAATTGCAAATATCAACTTCAGCATAGTATTTTTCTCCCTATGGAAAGGGTGATGGAACTGCTCACCTCACAGACACACCTCACAGATATAAACATGTATATCAGTGAATTAACTGTGCTGAACTGTGGATATGAAACTATGTTTGCCATGACATATTTGGAATTGACATTTGAAGCTATCTAATGACCCCAATCCAACTAGCTCAGTATTGTCTACATTGATTGGCAGTAATTCCCTATGATTTCAGATAGGAATCTTTCGCAGTCCTACTTGGAGATGGCAGATATTGAACCTAGGGCCTTCTGCATGTATGGAGGGGTCCCCTTTAAATTGAGTTAGAGACTGGAAAGCTTGGACTAATAGCAAAACTGCACAGTACAGTTCTGATAATCTGGCACCTTTGGGACCTAGGTGGTGCCAGGTTACTGGAAATGCCAGACAGACATATGGTACTGCCCTGTTCTTGATGATCCCTGGGTCTGCGGTTCTCATTTCTACAGCAACTGGCTTGCTACAATACTTTCATTACTGCTAAACTGCTTGGTTGGCCCCAAGTGGCGTCCTTAGGCTTAGCCTTAGTTAACTTCCTTGGTGATACCATAACTGGGCCAGGAATGACTGCATTTGTCCAGGAGCTAGCAAGGTTGGGTGTCTGTTTCCTGAGCCAGGAGCCCTCCTGGCCAATTTTGATACCAGAATAGTAGAAGTTCTGGACTATTGGATGCTTGACTTCTGAAGTGTATGGTACTCAGGGAAATTTTCCCCCACAAGAAAAACAGACGTGCCCCTGTATCTGCAGGGGTTATGTTCTGGAACCCTCGCAGATACCCGAATCCGCGGATACTGGGGACACCCCCTGCCATCTGGAGGTGAGCTACCATTGGCCATTCAGGCCAAAAAAAGTCACTTCTGTATGGTGTGTTTTTTGTGTGTGCCCAGGGCTTTTTTTCTAATGGAACGCGGGGGGACGGAGTTCCGGCACCTTTTTGCAGGGGCCTGTCCCCTTCGGAGGCATTCCGGGGGGGGGAGCAAAACAGAGGCATTCGCTGGGTGGGCGCTGGGGGGTGCAGGGTGGGCAGGCGCCTGGCCCCTGCCTGACTGCACAACGACCCCCTCCTGCCCCCATCTCCAAGCTCTTGCCTGAGCCCAGCCTGCCTCCCCTCCCCCCGCGCTCTGCTTCCCAGCGCAGTTTCCAAGCTGCTGGAGGGCACGGGGGACATGCGCCGATGCTGAGGAGGAGGACGGACAGCCAGCCAGCCAGCCAGCCAGCCAGGGAGACGGGCTGCAGCACCCACGGAATGCCAGGTACTGGCTTGGCGGAGGAGGAGGGGAAGGAAGCTGGCTGGTGCAGCCCCCATGCCAATCTGCAGCACAAACCTAGACAAGTCTACTCAGAAGTATGTCTCATTGTGCTCAATGGGGCTTGCTCCTGGGAAAGGGTGCATAGTCTTGCAGCCTGAGAGCCCAAGCATGTCTACTCAGAAGTAAGTTCCATTGTGTTCAATGGGGCTTACTCTCGGGAAAGTGTCATAGCCTTGCAGCCTGAGTAGACAGGCAGAGGAGGGCTCTGTGGCTGCAGTCCTCTCCACACTTTCCTGGGAGGAAGCCCCACTGTCTCTAATGGGACTGACTTCTGAGGAGACAGGCACAGAATTGGGCCCTGAAGCTGCCACCCTATCCACAGTAAGCCCCATTCACTAAAGTGGACTTCTGAGTAGACATGCATAGGATTGGGCTCTTAGGCTGCAATCCTAGGCACTTTCCTGGGAGTAAGCTCCATTGACTAGAACGAGACTTACTTCAGAGTAGACATACCTAGGATTGGGCTCTTAATCCTGGCAGAGATATATATCTACACCCGTTTTCACACGCTAAGGGCAGGTGAAAAGGGATTCTGCATGTGTACAATGTGCTGTCCAACCTTGCCAGAGATTCTCCTCATCCTTCCCCCACAAGCATGCCCTCCGCCAGCCAGCATTTGCAGCTCCTCTCCAGCAATGCACAGCAGCTGCTCAGGGCAGCAGAGAACATACAGTTGCATGCCAAGCGCCTTCCCAAAGACACAGAGTATTCTGATACCTGAATTAAACCATATTTAATCGCTTGTTTGCAAACGTAGCTGTTTCTATGTGCACCTCAGGACCCCTCTCATGTAAGAATTCCTTTTTTGTTCTTACTCCCGCAGTTGCTTAGAGTAATTTTATTACATGGAACTCATGTAAGCCATTTTTCGGAATCCATTCACTGCTTCCTCTCCTCAAAGTAGTGCCACACTACATACTACACGCTACAAGTGCACCTGTACAGTATTTTTCCCCATGTGTAGAAAAAATAGCTAGAGGGAAGGGGATGTGGAGATTGACAGCCCAATCCTATGCATGTCTACTCAGAAGTAAGTTCATCTTTAGGGGGGAAGCACATAAAAAATATTTTATTTCTCCAATAAAAAAATGGTTTAAATATAAATAAATAAATAAATAAATAAATAAATAAATAAATAAATAAAAGATTAACATGTTGTGAATTCCTGCACCTTTTTATTTACAAAAAAAGCACTGTTGAGTGTGCCTGTTCTTGTTGTACAACTGGAAATGACGTTTTTGTGCCTTTAAAAGGCATTAGGCAGACTGGTGAAGCCCTGGGAAAGCCATTGAACCAGGAGAATAAGGTAGGGATAGACACATATAAGCCAGTACACCACCCTATACTTGCATAAAAACCAAGCACCCATGCCCATTTGAACCAGGAGTAATTTTAATGACCCTCACATACAAGTTGATCAATATGAGCTTTTTAACATTTTCACATAAAATAAGTAACCATAAACAATCTAACTAATAGTAATTCTACATCATGATTTGTGGAAAGGCACTCCACAGATGGCCAGGATAGATCCCTCACTTCATTGTTCCAAACAAATGTATTTGAGCTCCATCCTAAGTATAAACCTTCCTCCAATACTTACTACAGTACTTTAAATGAAATAACAACAAACCTTCCCCCCCCCCCAGTGTCCCTATTAATATGATTTCTTTTCTTGTTTGTTTAAGGTAGTGTTTCCCAACCTTAGGGTTGCGACTCCCCAGGCAGGCAGGCATTTTTTTTTTAAGGATGCTACCTCCTTACGGAGGTAGCGACCCAAGCAGGGATCCATAGCTACCATTAGTACAGCACTTTCAGATTTTACTGCCGCCAGTGAATACAGTTAAATAAAAGGGGTTTGATTGATTGTGTGATTGCCTGTGTTTGGTGGCAGTAGTGAAACTCAGAAGTGCAATACTAATGGCAGCCAAGGCTCCTTGGTCTGGTCACTACCCTCCTTAAGGGGGTAGCATCAAGCCACACATTTAAGAGCTCAGGGGATGAGATGAGGAGAGAGAAGGGTATGGAGATAAAGGACTTAGGGCGCAAGCTTAACCAACTTTCCAGCACTGGCATAGCTGTGCCAATGGGGCAGGTGCTTCATCCTGCAGTTGGGGGACAGTCATGGAGGCCTTCTCAAGGTTAGGCAATGTTTGTTCCCTTGCGTTGCCCTTTTGTCAGTGCTGGAAAATTGGTTAGGATTGTGGCCTTAGTGTCTAATTCCCCAAAAAGTTGAGGACTTAAATATGGGGGTAAGTACAGTGGGGAGATTTATAGTGGGAACCCCTTGTATTCTGGAGTTCCAGTTCATAATATTATTGGGGAGGTTTTGGGTAGTGAGAGTTTCATTATTAAAAGCTACTTTAAAAAAATGTTCCTATTATATTTGTATTGCTGATGTTTTTATTACTTTTTATGTTGTTGGTGTTGCTTTGGGCTCCCATGGTAATGGGGAAAGTCAGGGTAAATAAAAAATATTTACTGTTATTTCAGGCAACCTATGAGATGAGAAATAACCGTATTAGAAACTCTTACTAAAAGAAAGCAAGATGGGCTGAAACTGATCTCTGTACAGTGGAAATCTGTTACTGACTTCTGCCATAATTATCCTGCTCTAACCAAACAGACCTTCTTATTTAGGTGCCATACAGAATGCAGTCTCAGTCTAAAATCTTAAGAGACAAGTCAGATCACTTGAGAAGAGTTGGCCCATGTGGTATGCCAGGCCTAGGACATTTAGTTTTTCATGTTATAAGTAAATTGGCAGTAGTAGTAGAATTGATGCAGAACAAGTTCTGTAGATGGAGTGAGATTTAATATTGTGAAAAATGGGGTTGGTTAGGAAAGTTCAATGTATCTTTTCATCTTCAAGCTCTGTTTAAAACACAAAAGGTTCTATAAGTGCGAGACATAAACCAGCTGTTGACAACACTGTTTGGCTGAAAAGCAGTATATAAAAATTCTTGATGATAATGATTATGATGAACAACTTGAACAACTGCAAAGAGCTACACTATTATACTTATATAGTATGAAGCAATTTAGCAATATGTAGCAATTTGTTTCACAAGGTCTTAAACTCTTGGGTTGAGTTCTAACGGGGGAGCATCCAAAAATCCTAGTCCCAACCTCTGATGGACTGTTACATCACTGAATAATAATAATAAATAATAGTAATAGTTCATGTCAGAAATCTATTTCTCCCACAATCCCTAGTTAGTTCTGCAGTGTTGTTCTTACTTTTTTTTTAAGTTTAATTTTGGGGAAAGGCTACAGGTGGGTTGTAAATGGATCCTGATGTGGCATTACAAAGACAGGCATGGGAGCAGGGGCAAGATTGACAAATGAATCCAACACTCCGAATACGGACATATAAGTCTATCATGCAAATTGTGACACTGTGAGGAAGACAGACTTGAATGATGACCATTTGCCAATGTAATATAAAAACAGAACTCATGGCACATTCATCGGTCCTCTCTTGTCTTTCACCTCCACTTTGGAGAGAATAGCTGCATTCTGTACTAGCTGTAGCTTTCAAATGCAGGGAGCTATAAAGAAGCAGTGTTCTTATGTGCTGAATAGAAAGCAATCAGTAATTTCAAGATTCTTCCTGTTGTTCTCTCCCTCCCAGTTTATAAAATAGAGTAAAAATATATATAATAGAGTAATTATTCCTATATCGCAGGGGATACATTTGTGCAAAACTGTGTGAAGCAAACTACAGGTGGGTATCCACAGGAGATGCATTCTCAGACCCCCCCCCCCTGCAAATGCCAAAATTAGTGAACAATCAGATTCACAGTTGGCTTCTTAAACCCTCCGAAGTGAACTGGAAGTGAACTCTGGTCCTCTCCGAAGGGTTTCCTGAAGCCCGCAGAGTCAGCACGCGTCTGCCTGTGGGCTTCAGAATGGCCGTTTCAGGCCGAAAAGTGCAATGAAAAAAAGCCCCCGGAGGGCTTCCCCAGGCCTCAGAATGCCTTATTTGGCATAAAAATTTCCAAATATCCAGAAGTTGCATTTTTGAAGTTGCATTGAGCCAGATACACAGATACAAAATCCTTGGATATGGAGGCCCCACTGTATAGGAGACATCCAATGTATAGGAGACATTGCTAAAGATAAAAATGGAAACTGCCACTGATTGGTTCACACTAGCTAGAATATTTTGCTCCCATTGGCTCCAATAGCTGTCAATTACACTTGGGAAAATAGAGTACTGTATCAAAACAGTACTAAATAGTGCAGGAGGTCTTACTATACTACTAAATGAACTACTTTATGTTGTTTGCTCTTGTTATTTAAGACTCTGGCTAGGTGGAATAGAAGCTTTTTCTCTTACAACTTGCTTTACTGTGTCTGTTAGAGTGAATTAAGAATTAGTTGCTTTTAAGCGATATCTCTTTATGTCTTTTATAATCTTTTCAACTTGGTACTTCTATATTGTTACAATACAGTACTGTACTGACATCTAATGCCAAATTACAAACATTACAAATATTTTAACACTTGGGGTCTGGGGGTAAAGATATTGCTCCAATCTGTAATATTACAAGTAAGGTAGGACTTTGCATCCCAACACAACAAAATACTATAGATCAATGGTCTTCAACCTTTGACATGCCATGACCCCAATAAATATGAGATTAGGAACTCACCGCGAATCCTGCCCCCCTCCCGGGACCAGATTCACCCATACCCCCCCCAACACTGCCTAACCTGCACCCTGCCTGCCCTGTTTTCTTCTACCTCTTGGGTCTTCACAACAACCCTGTGAGGTAGCTGTTTGAGCAGGTCGGGCCTTAGGAGCTGCAGGCAAGATAGTGAGAAGAGGCTGTGCAGGATTATATCAAGAACTTGGTTTTGATAAGACGGTACTATTATTGGATTGGATGCAAGCTGTCTCTTACACAGGCCTTGAAATGTTGCCACAACCCCCAAATGAGGATTCGCAACTTCATTGGGGTTGTGACCCACAGGCTGAAGAACACTGCCATATATACTTTATAATTTTAAACCAAGATAACTGTGAGACATGCAAGTTATGTTTTGAATATATGTATGAAGATAAATGGTTTTTGTGTTGGTTGAGAAAATTCTTACAATATTCACAAATTATTTGCAACAGACAATACCTTTTTACAGTGAATATCACGTACTTAAAATAGACTTAAATATAAATCTGCAGTGAACCAGTCGGTACATTAAAATATTTATGTTGTGCTCATCTATCTAGGAGTGGAATCCCGTGCGCATTTATTGGAGACTAAGGGCTCAATCCTAACATGATGTTAGGTTGGCGCAAGTCCTCTGCACCAATCCAGGAGTGTTGTGAAAGTGCAGTAAAACATTTTTGTGCCACTCCAGAGGCAGTTAGGCTGACGCAAGGGTCTTGCACTGGCCTCCCTGAGCTGTCATTGGCCCCAGGGAAGGTGCATTTGTACTGGCCGAGCTTGGCTGGTGCAGGGGTCAGGGGCGGGCGGGGAGGTGGTGGGAGGGAGGCATTCTGGGGCAGGGGGAGGGCAGGCGGTATGCGTTCCCAGGGGTGGATGGGCAGCGGGAGGCAGGTTCAGGATACGACTGCATCCTAACCCTATTCCTGGGCAGCCTGGGCCACCCCTGGGCTGCTCGGATTTGCGCTACCTCCAGAGGTGGCACGAATCTGAGTAGCCTCACTGGGGCTACAGTGGCTCTCCCTGGAGTAAGGGGAAGTGATTCCTCTTGCCCTGGGCTGAGCCACTAAGTGCCCGAATCTTGCTCTGGATACACCACAGGCCTGCTGGCCTGCCTGTTCCAGCGCAAGTTAGGATTCCATTGTACCTCTTATTCAACTTAGAAGCATGTTCTTCTGAGTAAAGATGTACAGTATTGGCCAACAAGTTGTATAAACAATAATTACTTTTAGCACAGAAAGTCCCTGATTTACAGATATTTGAGTTACAAACACTCAACTTACAAAGTGACTTGATCAGTTCTTTGAAGTAAGCGAAGCTGTGAAGACTGCAAAACAAATGATGGAAACTGCTTGGAGACTTCCAGAACAGTTCAACAACTTTGAAAACAGTACCTGCTTGCTGTGGCATCAGGAAAAAACAGCAACTCAATAACATTGAAAATTTGGGGATTTCTCAGCGCAGAAGGGAGGGACAGGATGAAGAAATGAGTCAGTGTGGCCAAGGCTGATTAGGCACAGGAAGAAGTAAGAGTGAGGCACAGGGGAGCATTAATGCTGTATGAGAAAAAGAGGGCCATGAGTAGAGTCGACTCCATTCATAGAGTTTGTAATAGAATAACAAAACACAGCCACTTTTTACTGCTACCAAGCAGGAAAAGGAGACAAGGGAGGATTAAAGCTGAGGTTGAACAAGTTATCGAATATCTTTAAAATTGAATACAGATAAAATCTTACAGTGTAAATCAGTGGTTCCCAAAGGGGCACTACTGCCCCTTGGGGGATGGGATTACCTTGAGTGCACTAAAAGGCAAGGGGTAGCAGGGGGCACTGTAGGTGGTGAGATTATAACACCATTCTGGCAAATGGCAGTCCAAATTTCAAATGTTCTCTGCATAGTGCTGAGATATGGAGGAAAGTATCAGTGTTTTAAATAAATACACCACCAGAGCTCTATTCAGACCAGTATACCACTTTTTGAGGGACTGTCATCACTGTGTGTATTTTTCTATCTTTGTCATTGAATATAAATCACAGAAGAAGAAATATCAAAGAACAAATGTAGACAATATAGTATGGCTTTATACCAATACCAACAAACCAGCTGCCAAAGTGCCTAGTATATGAAAAGGTGTTTTCTAATGAG
This sequence comes from Tiliqua scincoides, assembly GCF_035046505.1. Taxonomy (NCBI): domain Eukaryota; kingdom Metazoa; phylum Chordata; class Lepidosauria; order Squamata; family Scincidae; genus Tiliqua; species Tiliqua scincoides. The sequence goes on from NC_089823.1 coordinate 116,082,822, forward strand.
GCAATGAAGCTTTTTAGACTGATTGAACATTTGAACTTCTTCCTGGCAAGGCAGACAAGAACTTAATTTTTTTTTTTAATCACTTCATGACACATTTTAAAAGCAGCTAACACTGTCAAGCATGTTTTGCAATGCTTCTTGACAAAACACTAATGGTTTGCGTGCATCGCCCAACGTTTCTTTATTGATTGCTAAGTCAGGAAAGTCACATAGAATTGGTGAAGAACTCATCCTACCAGCAGTTAGTGAGGTTCTGAGTACTATTTTGCACCAAATAATAGAATTGTTAATTGTTATCAGCAACAACTCAGTGCAAAGACACATAGATAAAACGGCTGAAAATGTGGAAAAATACATTGTGCAGCATACACATTTTGGATTAGGCTGTTGGGGGCAGGGCATTTATTACAACAGTGGAGTAAAAAAATTTTTGACAGTGGCAACCATTTTGAGAGTTCTGCCACAACGGGGCAGCACTCCCTGGTCATCACCATTTCTGCAGGAAAAGGTATGGCAGCAAAACTGGATGGGGAGGGGAGAGAAACAGGCAAGGAAGGCTACAGGAGGAATTGGATCTGGTGGCAATGGTGCACACTGAAGTCTATCCCCTCTTTTGAAAGCCTCTCCGCCCCCTTTCTCTCCTCATACCTCTGCCAGCTGCAAAGCTGGTGCAGTTCTAAGGAGACCCATTTCCCCATCAAAGCCTCCCTATCTGACCCTGCTGGATACAGTATGCTCCTTTTTGGTGCAGCTACATGTGTTGGGGGGGGGGGTAAGATTGGACTCCACCAATAACAAAATTTGCATTATGGCTAGATGAATGAACTTTGCCTGGCTTCATGCAAAGCTGTCTTTGCTTCATGTTTATGTGCACTTTATAAAGACAAAAGTTTTCCTCAGGAGTTATTTGCAGGGCAACTAACAACAGGCACTAAAAGGGAGACAATATTTCATGTTGTTGACCGGTACTTCAGATATTAGGAAATTGCAATTACTAACATATTGGCTTGTGCAAATGATGGCTCACCATCAGTGACTTGTTGCCATTGTCAGTGTGCTGCTTACCTGAAAAAGCAGTTCCAAATGTCTTTACCATTCACTTTATTGTTCATCACTAACATTTGGTTGCAAAAAACCTCTGTGATTGCCTGCACAATTCATCACTGTCATTACTGCAGTGAATAAAATTAAAGCCCACATTCTCAATTATCAACTACTCTGGGAGCTCTTTGCTGAGAGTATTAACATTTGTTGCTTCATACTGAAGTTTGTTGGCTATCAAAATGCAACTGTGTGCAACACTTTAAGACCTTTTTGCTTATTTTTCAGTACTATTTGCATGAAATGAAATTGCAGTTGTAATAAAATGAGGTCATCTTATTAAGGTCAAATCTGTCATCTCTGTTTATTTCAAAGTTCATTCAAGTGCAGTATAGGCTGTCACAAGCTGTACCCATTTCCTAGCCTGTCTGAGCTAGAAGAAAAAGTTGGGATATAAGATGCGGATGATCTGCAGATTTTTTGTGACCATTTGGATATGCTGCATGCACTGCATGTAGCGGGGAAGGGGAGGCCCAAGGGCAAATGGGAGGTAAGAATAAAACATTTACATTTACTCCCAATAAGCCCTGGGGCCACCTTTGAGTCTCCTTGGACGTACTTGACCTAATTTGGTAGCTTATATCTGAGGAGACAAATGTGGTGGGAAGTTTGCAATGGAGGGGATAGAATCCTGCATGTGTCATTGCTGCCGGATCCACCTCTCCACTCCCCCACCCCATTCCTTACCCTCCCACCCAGTTTCACCCCAGTCTGCTCACTTCCTGCGCATTCCCCACCACTGCCTGATGTGGTCCAGTGGGGTCCATCACTGGAGCTGTGGCGCTGTTGCCTCTTGCAGCTCTGCACGTGCAAAATAGCTGATGGCATGCTGTGTGCAACATTGGCAACCATTTTATGATAGCAGAAGTAACTTCTACTGTCATAATGGGCTCTGCGCGCTGTCCAATACACCATAGGATTGCGTTGTTAGTATTTTCTATTGTTGGGTTCTAGTTTATAAACAGTTGCGTACCTCCCATAGACTTCTCTGGGGCAAAAGCCCCAGGTGCCAGCCACTAGGATCCCGCAGAAGCCTCTCTGAGGTTTCCCAAAAGCACAGTTTAAAGTGTCAGGGAAACCTCACAGAGTGAGGTTGCGTGAGGCTCCATGAGCCTCTGGTGAGTGGGGGGAGGTGGATTTCTGTGCAGGAGGCGTTGATAGCTTGCGGGGGCACTATCACAGAAGCTTTGTTCCGGGCAAGGGGCTGAGGAGGTCCGCAGCTGTTTATAAGAGTGAACATTTGTTGAAATGAAATGGTTTATTTTTCAGTTTTGTGAGTATCAATTTACAGAGCTTGTTTTTAATGTAGGTATTCCATAAGCAAGAAGTCTGAAAAACTGTGGCAATAATCTTTAATACTTCATTTAACATTGTGTAACATAGAAACAAAAATCACTTGTATGCTAGTTCTTTATGTCAGTGTTTCTCAACCAGTAGTACTCCCACCACCGGTGGTACTTGAGGTGGTGTCTGGTGGTACTTGCAGGATCCCCAGACCTCCACTGCCTGGCAGTGAGACCAGCACCACAATGCGACGAAGAGAGGTAGAAGATTCAGCAGGCAAAGCACCAGAATGTGCTTTTCATGCTCTCGAAAATGTCCTTACATCCCCCTGAGCCTCTTACCAGTGTTTTTTGCCTCTGCATCCAGCCTCCCAATCCTGAAGTAACTGGTGATTACATCATTGCCAGTCACTTCTAGTGGTACATGCAATAGGTGGACCATGCTGAGTGGTACGGCGGGAAATGCTTCTTTATGTGAACCACATACATAAATGCATTTTAGTTAAAATTCAGCACCATAAACTCTAATCAATCCTAAAATTCCTCACTGCACAACATCTTTTCTTGTTTTATTAAGCATTACAGATTGGTAAAGATGCTAATAAGTAATTTTTTTAAAATGATTGTTGCACTGTACACTTCTTTTCGTAGATGATAATCAAGTATTCATTTTTATACCTTTGAAAATGGAATACAATATCTAGAACTAGCAAAGGACTTTATACTATAGGTTGATAATAAAAACATTTTCAAATCCCTACCCATGGATCTTCCAAAACTAATTTGACAATTGCAAAAGGAATTAACTGGATATCCTTGCTTGCAAATTAAGTTGCTGCAAATTTGGAATTATCCTGCATCCCAATAATTTATATTCATTCCCCACAGGAAGCAGTGATGGTTCTTGGGATAGAGAAAAACTCCAGTCTCCCCCAACCCAAGGATCGCAGGCCTCTGTTAACCACCCCATCTTGCCTGGACAGCATAACCTTCCAGTTAATCATCCTCTCAACCCTCTCCAACAGAATCATCTTCTGCCAAATGGTAATGGGTTGACATCTTTCCACATTAATATTCACCGTTTCTCAAATTCCTATCATTTTCTTGTTTTTCCTCAAACAGGCTACATAAACACACACACACAGACCAACAAGATAAACTGTGACTTATTAAACATTTCATAGAACAAAATAAAAAGGCCATTGTAATATAATCTTTAACAATGCAATCTGACTTTTAAAATAATGATTAACATAGGTGGCAAATATTTTATCATTGAGACATGTTGCAGCAAGTGCTTGAGCAGATTACATACCAAGCAGCAAGTGATAATTGTTCTGCACTAATGGGAAGTAACAAAATCAGAGAGATTGAATGCACATTATAGTTAGTTGAAGTTCTGTTTTGCTTGCGATGGGCATTTTATTATTTACTTCTATATATCTGTAAACCTATAACTAAGAGCTGGTGGTGCCCATGCAAATAAGTACGTATTTCGGAGTTCCTGGGACTGTACCGTTTCAGACTGAGGACCACAGGTTTGTAGGCTCCTCTCCATTAAAAGTTCCTGTAAGTATAAAATGAGGTTGCAATCCCATATACACTTTCCTGAGAGTGAACCGCATTGAACACAATTGAACTTATAGACGTGTATAGGATTGTGCTCTTAGTGTATCCAGGAGAAGACTAAACTGGAACACCCTCCCCCCTTTGATACCCTCATTTTCCATGTGTAGGCAATTTAATGTATTTATTTAATAGCATTTTTGTTTTGCTTTTATTCCAAAACGATTCCAGTTGACAATAAGTAATCATAATGCAAATACAGTGGTGCCTCGCAAGACGAAATTAATTCGTTCTGTGAATCGTTTCGTTTTGCGAAAATTTCGTCTTGCGAAGCGCGATTTAAAACAAACCAGAAAAAATAAAATGCAAAAAAATTTGTCTTGCGAAGCACAGCCATAGCAAAATTCGTCTTGCGAGTCACCAAAAAAATCGCAAAACGCTTTTGTCTTGCGAGTTTTTCGTTGCGTGAGGCATTCGTCTTGCGAGGCACAACTGTACTATTTTTTGTCATATATGAATACCCAGATACAGTCTACTCCTGATGCTTGATGTATCTTCCAGACATTCTTCTTATTGAAATTCTGCTGCCAGACTCATTTGCTGCTGTTGTACTATCTTCACGGTGTCTTCACATAGTTGCCTGTTGGGAGTAAAAGTGCTGCTAGAGAAGTGTAGAGGCAAGGCAGCTGTTGAAGCAACAGCATGCAAGCAAGCTGATAGTTCCTCTTTTTCCAGCTTTTGGGGCCTTGCAATTCAGATAGCAGGAATGTGATACAGAAGGGGAAGGATACAGAATCAGGACAAATGTTGAGGCTCTGGCGGATGGACAGAACCAGGCTGAATTCAGGGTGGAGGATTATGCATCCCCCAAATGCTGGTTGAACACTAAACCTCACAGTGTATCTGGATGTGCAGATTGGCACTAAACAAATGGCTAGTAATAACTTACTGGAGGAAAGAATCTAAAAGAAGGTGGCAACCATTCACTGTTAAAATAGCATGGGTACAGATGGTTACTACTATTGAATTTTAAATTACAGTGGTACCTCGCATAACGAATGCCCCGCACAGCGAAAAATCTGCAGAACGAAAGCATTGTGCGAAGTTTGGTAACTCGCACAACAAATTTTTATGATTTATGCTTCGCATAACGAATTTTTGTTTTGTTTTGTTTTGGTTTGTCTTAAGGGGGGATCTTCATGTCCGTTTATGATCCCGTTCACCCTAGTAAGGGGCGGATCTTCATGTCACTTTATGATCCCATCCACCCTAGTAAGGGGTGGATCTTCATGTCACTTTATGATCCCATCCACCCTAGTAAGGGGCGGATCTTCATGTCACTTTATGATCCCATCCACCCTAGTAAGGGGCGGATCTTCATGTCACTGTATGATCCCATCCACCCTAGTAAGGGGAGGATCTTCATGTCAGTTTATGTAAGTAAATCCCATTGTGCTTGCTCCCAGGAAAGTGTGCACAGGATTACGAACTTCAAACTCCCCAAACACAGCCTTCAAACTCCCCACTCAGCATCCCCCCATCACTCATTCACCCTCTCACTGCCCCATTTCCTTCACATTTCCCCCCATGATCACTGCAAAAGCAAGCAATTGAGTGCAGCTGCTCTGTCCTCCCCAGCTTAGAGCACAATCCTGTGTGTGTCTCCTCAGAAGTAAGTCCCATTGTGCTTGCTCCCAGGAAAGTGTGCACAGGATTACAGCCTTCAAGCTCCCCACTCAGCATCCCCCCTGTTTTTGAAATCCTCAGTACAGTATGTATGCCTTTAAAGAGCACTTAATAAACACTTTGTAAACCAAATTTGACTTTGTTCTGACTTTTCTTGCCCATAGGAATGCATTAATTAAATTTCAATGCATTCCTATGGGAAAACGCGCTTCGCAAAACGAAAAACTCGCATAACGAAAGGAGTCGTGGAACGGATTAATTTCGTTATGCGAGGCACCACTGTACTACTATCTAATTTACCTTTGGAGGCAAGTGCAGCAAAAAACCTGATGACAGAACCTTAACCAACTAATGGGAAGAGTGATTCATACTGTTTTTCATATGATCAGTAGCAATCCTACTATATGAGGCTGCAATCCTAACCACACTTTCCTGAGAGTAAGCCCCATTGAACAAAATAGGACTTACTTCTGAGTGGACCTGGTTAGGATTGTGTCCTAAGTGGTTCAGACATAATGCAAAACTGTGGTTTCTCACTACACGAATGAATCTTAGGGAGCCATGGGCTTGCATGCTGATGCTCCCTCCTCTACCACTCTTGTACTTCTTCAGCTCCATGATGGAGCTGTGACATTGGCACCCTAGCTTGTTTAAACTGTGTTTCATCTGAAGAACTGTGGCTTAGCTTCAGTTAAGAAACCAAGATGTGAAACCAACGTCATAGTTAAATCACAGTTCCCAAATTTCACATGGACTAATGGTGTCGTGGTTTTAACAAGCCAAGATATTACTACAGAATGCAATACAAGCACATGAGCCTGAATTTTTCCCGGGCTCTTTCTCATGGTGCAGTGCTTCCCAAAGATGCTGAGCTCGTGATTCCCTTCATGCTACCCAAACCCAGAAATAAGTTGTGATGATGCAAAATGCATCATGCACTGACATCACTGGCCACTTACTTCCCAGTTTGGAGGTCAAATGGAGGCTACAAATTACAGTAAGGAGACCAGGGTGGGTGGAAGAGCTTTTTCGGCCCACTGATATCCTTTACTGCTGTTTTTAATCCCATATCGTGGTCTTGCTAGCAAGCTGCAGGCCTCCTGGGAAGTACCTTGGGAAGTACCTCTCGATGTTCCAGGGCGTTACGGTGCACATATTGGGAACCACTGTCACAGTGTGAAGCTCTGATTCCCTTTATGCATGAACTGGCTCAATGTTATCACAGTAATCATGTGACGGCAGCAGTAGTTGATTCTGTAACTTATCGTGTGTAGATTCCATTAAAAAGCAAAAACCCATGACACCCAGGCAGTAGTTTTCATTAGGGACCTGAATTGTAGTGTCAAGTTGAACTTTTTTTTTTTTTTTTTTTTTTTTTTGTATACACGTGACTGAAACAGGAAGAGTTTAATTATGGGAAATAAGGTATTATTTGGACTTGGGTCACCTGTGCATATTGAACTTTTCCAAGGCTTACTGCCATTATTTTACTGAGCACTGAGTACAGCAACTGTAATAAAAAGCATGCTTTCTTGCTAGAGGAACACTTGTTAGTGAAGTAATATCTGATAGATAGGTAAATGGCCTTTGCTGCATCTCAGAATTGTTTGTGATATTCATTGTTTTTAAAAAAAACATAAACATGCTTTTCCTTTATTTCTTTTCCTAGGCCTGGAGCTCCCTTTTATGATGATGCCCCACCCGCTCATTCCTGTTAGCTTGCCACCAGCATCTGTCACTATGGCAATGAGCCAGATGAACCACCTTAGCACCATTGCAAACATGGCAGCCGCAGCACAAGTGCAGAGTCCTCCCTCAAGAGTTGAGACGTCTGTTATAAAGGTGACTGCTTTGAAAAAAATTCAAGGAATAGTATTTGTCAACAATCTCTTCCTTTCTCAGGCATTTACTTCTGTAATCATTTTTCTGATTGAAATAAATTATTTGGGGATATCCACTTAATACACAAGCCAAAGTTAAGCCTTTTCTACTAACTGGGTAAGAGGCACTTTTTCAAGTGGGTGCTCCTCTTTAATTTAGAAGGGGGAGAGTAAATGGCCCTCCTCACCCCAACAGTGTGTTCTAGTGGTTGTCTGCTGGTGTTCTTTTTAGATTGTGAGCCCTTTTGGGACAGGGAGCCATTAGTTATTTGATTTTCTCTGCAAACCGCTTTGTGAACCTTTCATTGAAAAGCAGTATATAAATACTGTTAATAATAATAATAATAATAATAATAATAATTTCTGCCCAACATTGCACATATGCAGCAGCAACCAAATGTATACACCTGTGGACTGAGCAAAACTGGGTTAACCATTTTGTAAAGAGGACAGTGTTTGGGATAGCTCCAACTGCAAGTTGAAAGACAGGGTCAATCTTTCTTTATTGGGCAGAGAAGCTGCCCATCTTCCCAAGCTGGCCTTTCTTCTTTTAGACAAGAAGCAGGTTTTTAAATAGAGTCCGCAAAGCTCCATCTTCAGTAAGCACATGTTTATTCTTTTTTACTTTGCATTTATTCCTTTAAGCTTTTGCTTTCCATAATAAGAGGTTTGGGATACAAAAAAAGAATGGGTATTTTGCGTGGGTGAGATCCTTCCTATCGTACTCAGGACAGGACAGCAGAGGAGCCAATGGTCAGGGCTCCCCCCCTCAAAGTTCTACCTCGTCTACAAAGTTCTATGAAGTTCAGGGCCCCCCTCTAATGGTCTCTCCCCCCCCCTTGAAATTATACCTGTTCTTGTCTTGGTTCAGCCTCTTTAACCTCAGCTCCTCTCTATTCTGTGTTGAAGAGCTAGAAAACAAGGATTCCATGAGTCCATTTCACCACCTGCAACTCTTATCTAGTTCCAAAACTGGGAGGTACAGGACAGAGCAGCAATTGGCAAGCCAAGGCATTTTTTGCTTAACATAAGACTTGCTTACAACCACCTGTTCCCAACCAAGCAGGAGGACCAGTACACCACCGATTTAACAGACCTGGATAAGAGGCAGAAGGCAAGTTATAGACAACTGTTCTGCCTCTTGTCACATGAACCAGCAATTCTGTGGGAAGATGGGACCCTCAGTTCTCTCTTAAAACAACCCAATATTAAACCAACCCATAACCTGTGTGTTATGAAGATGACCAGCAGCCCAATCCTATCCCCAGTCCCCTACCACAGCATATAGCCATATCAAAATGGGCTACGTTGTATGCTATGGGGGAGCAGATCAGGAGATTTGGGAAAGGGAAGCCTCTGGCTTGCCAATTGGTCTCTTCAGATTTGCGCCAGCTCTTTAGCTGGCGCAAGTCAGAGGAGACAAAGGGGGCATGCCAGCTGCTATCAGAGGGGCCAGCACCCAGTGCAAGTCACCCATGCCTGATGCTACCCTCTCTTGCCTCCGTCACACCCCTAGCCCTCCCCTGATTTTGTCCCCCACCTCATTCCACTATCCCCCATTGTACCTGAGTTGGCAGCACTCCTGTCCCAGCTGTCATCCTCTTGGCCTCTGCTGCATCTCCAGTGGCAGTACAGAAGTGCATGCTTTTGCACACCTTAAAGCATATCCTTCCATTGGAACACTAGTTCTGGTGGCAGGGAATAGGATTAGGCTGTAAGTTAACAGCGTTGATCAGTATTAACTATATTTTTTGTAGATTTTAGCAACTGATTCTTCCAGTGAATTCCAGGGAATAAGTTTGGCAGAAGTGAAATGTTCGAAGGACCTTGCAAGTTTCAGTTAGTAAGAGCATAAGAAACAGCATTTCTAGAGCATCTCAATTTGAAATAGGATGTAGTGATTGTGCATAGGATAATGAGGAAGATTTCACCTCCTGGTATTACAGCTCCCTGTATGATGACCATGCACTTTTGAGAGGCAAGTCTTTTCTAGGTAGGATTGGACTAAAATACAATAATAATATCAACCTATTGAGAATAAATTAAGGAAGGCAGTAGATACCCATTTGAAAGGAATACAAGTGCTGATATTATATCAGCGACAGACTGCACTTGCTCCCAGTGTGGAAGGGATTGTCACTCCCGAATCAGCCTTTTCAGTCACACTAGACGCTTTTCCAGAACCACCATTCGGAGCGTGATACCATAGTCTTTCGAGACTGAAGGTTGCCAACTAGACTAGATATTATATCCCATAAAATGTTCTTCTTAAGATGAACATTAGATGCCCTTTTTGCAATAGAACATGGTGATCTATGAATTGAAGTAATGGGAAGAGCTTAGGAATGAGTAGGGACAAAAGACTTTGACAACAGTAAATTCACAGTGAGTGTGACAGCTGTGAACTGAGAATGCTTTAGGCAAGAGATCCCTTTCATCACCTGCCCATGGCTTCAGAAAGCCAAGCTTGTTAGTGGCCTCCACTTTCTCCAAACAGAAATGTGTGCAAACAGTACAAAATACTGTTAATAATAATTAATAATAATAAGGCATACTGAAATAAATGTTAGTCTTCAGTGCCAGTGGCAATATGTTTCTGGTAACATTTAGAAGACAGCTATAAAACAATATCAATATCTGTTCTGCGTTCAAGCAACATACATTAATATTTGTATTAGAACATATAAACAGTATCTAGCGTAGTGCAACTTTAATAATATTAATGACTTGGGAAACTTCCAGATGAAGGGAAGTGTAAGGATGGTGAAGAGTGTTCTATTTCTTTCATTTCTATTTTAATTGAAATTCCATTGCTATTATACACGCAACCCAATCCTACCTAACTGTCCACATGCTGATACAGCCACTCCAATGGGGCATGCACGGCATCCTGTGAGGGAGTTTTGAGCTGGAAAGGCCTCCTCCAGGTAAGGGAACATTTGTTCCCTTGCCTCAGGCTAAGCCCTGAATTACTGGCAAATGTCCAAGAGACCTGGGAAGGTGGACCATGGCGATAAAGGTAGATAGGATATTGGTGGTGCTACTGCCACCAATACTTACCCCTCCCTGGTCTTGATCTGCCATCCTCCCCACCCCGTTCTCACCTCCTAAAGCTGCTATGGCGTTCACACCAGTCTGAGGCCCAGTTCATGTGTTATAGTACAAATTATTGACCAAAAATAAGCTGACTTTCGTTATGCTTTTTTGGAACCCTGAAGGATGGTTCAAACTCTCACTCTCACCAGTTGGCCTTACAGATAGTGAAAAGCTTTAGCCCTGTTGAACTTTCCTTTGACAAATACTGTTCTGTCCAGAGGTGAACAGAAATGTCAGTTATGCTACCTATCTTCCTTGTTACCTCCAGTGTGGGTGATTTGTTCCATGCTCTTGAAAAGAAGAAAAAGCAGGGAAGATCAGATGCATCAGAGATAATAAGGAAAACTTGACCCAGCTAGCAGTTTTTTCTTTCCACTGGTAAGAAGCTGTTCTTACTGGCGAGATCCATTTCATTCACCTTTTCCCTTGCTCCTTGCTCAGTCACTCTGCTGTTTAAAAATAAAATAAAATTTCATGTATATATAGACCCAGTGATTGAGGTGACACCACTAGTGACCAAAATTGTGGAAGTTGTGGTTTTTGGGTATAGTACCATCATGTTATATACCATCTGATGTGTAAATTACAGCAGAATGCAGTGAAATAAACCGCATTGAAATACAGGTTGAGTCTCATTATTCACAAGAGTTCCATTCCCAAAATTTACGTGGATGGCAAAAGTCACACTAAAGCAAATCCATTTAAAAAGCAATGTCCCTTTGCCGGGCAATTTAAAAACAGCCTTGCTGACCTTTGTGATGTAAGATGGAGTCATTAAGCAGGCAATCCATCAATCAGATGGATAAGATGCTTAGAAAGGCTTCACTCCAAGCCAGCAACCTTTCCCTTCGCCCAGAGCGAAGTGATTATCTGTCTTACACATGCTAAAGGGAAAGGGAGGGGTCACTTGCTTTGAATTGGAGCTGCTTTCTCTCGCATTAACAAGGCTATTGTTAAATGACTGTTTTACTTTAATTTAAAGGGCCCTTCTCTTTGAGTTGAGATAGAAAAATTCATGGATTTTTCTAAGGTGAAGAAACCTTGGTTAATTATGTTATACCTGTAATTTCTTGCATGACTGTCTCTCTACAACAGTAAGAAAAGCAGCTTTTAAAACTGTGATTTTAAAGGGATGTATTTTTCCCCTTCTCCAGGGATCAGCACATTCCTTCTCATTTGCAGGGGCCATTCGTGTTGAGTCAAATCCATGTATACAAAATCCATGTATAACAAGGTTGGACCTGTATCTTTGTTCTATCAAAAGCTATAGCCAAATTACCAGAAAAGGAAAATGCAGCTGCCTTATGCCTCAAAAAGTGAATTTTCTTAACTCAAAACTGACCAATGAGTCTGAGTGTTCTGAGAGCTAACAAGGTTTATTATGGCACAGTAATGAAAATAAGACTTGAGTGAAGGCCTCCCTAACTTGGCATTTGTCTCCACACTTGCTGTGTGTGTCCGGAGGGCCTGCTCTTTGTTTTTGCCGTGTGGAAAACCTCATGGGGCCATAATTCTGACCGGCAAGCAGCAGGGAGTTCCAGCCAGGAGGCAAGGAAGGATTAATGTGAGCAGGAGCAGGGAGGCGGGACTGGGCTGTCTTTTCCCTTCTCGGATAGGAAGGAAGGAATGGATGATCATTGGACAAAGGACGGGAATTCTCATATTTCCATTGGTTGAGGGAGGCAGAAGGAGAAGCAACCCTTATTGAATGAATGGCTACAGTGGGACTACTTCTGAGTAGAGCTGCAAGGATCAGGTCATCCTGGTAAGCCTCCCAGCTGCTGCTCATGACCCTACTTCCTCTCGCCGCTTCTGTCCCAGCTCGCACTCAGTCCTTCCCACCCTCTCCCACCCTGTTACACATGGAAGGGGACAGCAGGGAAGTAAGTAAAGATAGACACACACACACACAAACACACCCTGGGAGCAGTCCCATTTTTCCCACGACTGGCTTTTTAAAGGGAGCAACTCAGCCCAGGGAGAGAAAGGAGAAAGGGGAGCAATCTTGCTTTGCAGGCTTGGCTCTGTTGTTACTTGGGAGGTGGACCCTCACTGAATGAGCGATTGCAGAGGACTTCTTCTGCGTAGAGCTGTAAGGATCGTTTTGTCCTGGTAAGCTGCCCAGCTGCTGCTCGTTACCCTTCTCCTCTTGCCACTTCTGTCCCTGCTCTCTTGTCCTCCCTCCCACCCCTCCTGCCTTCTTTACAGATGGCTGGGGACATTAGGGGCACTCTTCAAAGAGAGCTCTGGCACACATAAACACTCCCGTTTTTTCCCATTTTTTAAAGGATGGCTTTTTAAAGGTGGGGGTGTCACTCAAGTCCATTAGAGTCACTAAAGAGTGACTCGGCGACTCGGAAAGTGTCCCTGTTATGACTCTTTTTCAAGTCAAGTTGTGCAGGGTGGTGACTTGGTGACTCGACTCGCGTCAAGCCACGCTGGGTTTTCCCGTCCCTGCTAAGGTAATCATCAAAGCCCTGAATCTGGGTTTCCTTGTCTTAGAAGTGAGGTAGGCAGTGTTCAGGGAGGTCTGACTGCACTAGATTGGATGTCTTCTGGTGCTAAGCAATACCTTTTTTCCTTTACCAAGGTTTTTTAGACCTTTTTTAAAAATCTTTTTATCCTGTCTTACACAGAGATTTCTAACTATACTACTGATTTTATTTGTTGTCTTTTATTAATGTATACTATTTTATTGTTGCTGTTATAACCTGTTCTGGGAATCAGCTTGTGAGGAAATGATGATGATATAATAATACTCACAAATGCAATTCAGAGATTTTGCATAGTTATGCTATTATATAAGTTTTATTTATTATATTTTTATTTATATAGTTCTGCCCACTCACATGCTTGATGTAGCTGACAAGAGTAACTATGATACAAATATAAAGTAATATCAAATATCAAAACAACACATTAAGTTTTGTAATAACAGCATAAGGCAGAGAATATGACTATTGCTTTAATGTCACAGAGGCACAACAAAATTTAGATTTTAATTAAACTAAAACCTTCCATCAAATTCTTTCAGGGTTCAGGAAAAGAGATCGAGTTAGTCTGAACTCAGATACGCAAAAGGCCTGTTCAGGCCCCGCCAGTCTTCTGGGTGGAAAAGGCCTCAGACTTGAGTTTTCTCCTTTGCCTTTTTGTTTGCTCTTCCTTCTTCTCCTCACTGCAGAGTTAAAGTATTGCGTAATGTAGGATATTTTGTATTTATCTGAACTCCATATCTTCTTGACATTGCCTTGGCCTCGCTGAGGCCTCGTGTGTGTCTACACTGTACTACTGCAGTTTGTAAGTGGGGGCTCACATGATTGAATGCTCCGCCTCACAAAAACATAAAATCTATCCACAGAGACCTAGATGTCAAAGAGAAGGATTCTAGCCTAGCCTTCTCTCTGACATACTAGTTTCCTATGTGCAGGCAATTTTATTGTACAGAACGTCAGGCATCAGTCAATCCTTTCCTGCAGCATGAAGTCAATCCTATGTTATCACCTCAGTGAGTAGTACACTGAATCTACACATTCTGGTGCCTGAACTTCCCAGTCCTCTTCCTTCTATGCATATGCACACACATTTTGTGCTTGTTGAACTGCATGGTTTGTCCTTTTTCTAGTATTTAGTAGGAGAATAAACACTAATATGCTATAGGGCAGAGGTTCTCACACATTTAGCACCCGCTTTTTAGAATGAGAATCTGTCATTCTCATATGATTGAGACATGACAATTCCCATAGGGACCCACTTTTTAGAATGAGAATCTGTCAGGACCCACCAGAAGTTATGTCATGACCAGGAACATCATCAAGCAGGAACATTTTTAACAATCCTAGGCTGAAATCCTACCCACACTTACCCAGGAGTAAGTCCCATTGATTGTCATTGTTAAAAACATATGCATAGTAACTTGTTAAAAGTACAGGTCTGTAACATTTCCCCAAATGCAGTCACATATCATGATAGCATCAAGTCTCATATATGAAAAATAAAATTGAAATGAATGGGGACCCACCTGAAATTGGCTCACTACCCACCTAGTGGGACCTAACCCACAGTTTGAGAAACACTGCTGTAGGGGATACAGTCAGAAATTAGAAATATTTATTTTTAGAACAGGGCAAAAAGGATGAAGGGCTGGGGGCATGATGGAGGCGGAAGGGAATGGCACCTAGCGCAGGCAACTTGCATAGGATGCTCACCTTTTCCTACCCTCTGACACACCCAATTTCTCTCCTTGGACGTCCTCCTGCTAAAGAGCTGGCTCAAGAGGAGACCCATTGGTGATCAGGAGGTTTACGAAGTGGTAAGAGAAAGCATTTGCCCTTCCCTCTCCCAATCTTCTTGATCTGCCCCCCCCCCACCATAGCATACAGCACAGACTGTTTTGGCACAGCTGCATGCTATGGTGGGGATAAGGATAGAACTGGGCTGTTAGATTGTGAACCCTTTCAGGTCAGGGACTATTTGTTTATTGCTATGTAAATTTGGAAACTTGTTGAAAAGTGGTATATAAGTAAATGTAAATATTTGTAATAATAATAGATTGCAGCTTGGAAACTAAAATTATATTTTGATGGTCCCAGCTGAAACAAAAGATGAGATAACTGTGGCTTTTGCTGCCATTCCCCCCCTTGTGCTGTAGTATATTGCTCCCCCAATAGTTGAAGCAAGCAGGCACTGCATTGAATGGGGTAGGGTGGGCAAAAGGTTCAGAAGGAAAATATGGGGGAGACGCTGCAGTATCCTTGCTCTCACTTCTCTTTATCTCTGGGTTGTAATTTAGCTGATTCAGCCAGACAGTTGAATTTGTCTAAGAGCTCCAGAGGGGATTGCATGGGCCAGCAGAGCATCAGAGAGATGATTTTGCAGTGTAAGATTATTAGGAATTAAATTTTAATCCAAGCTGCCCATCTTTTCCCACCAGTTAACTTTGGTCTGTGTGGATACTTTTTATAAAGAGTTGATTTGGCTCTTGGTATCAAGAACTATTATAGCAAAAGATTGGGAGAAATCAGTAGAATCAGTAGAAATCAATGCCCCCCCCATTTCTTTGTATAGCACAGACTTGTAGATTTATTTTCTTGTTTTAAATGATATGTACAGTTATGTGTAATTAACTTTTTATTAACATTTAAAAAGTTGTCCTCTCCTCTCCTGTGCTAGAATAAGCAGGCCAGCTGGTCTGCGCCAAATTCAGCTCAGGGTAAGAGGTGACTGCCGCACAACGGAGTAAGGGAATTTATTTTCCCTTATCCTATGTAGCATGGCTACTCAGATCTGCACCAGCTAACTCGCTGGTGCAAGTCCAAGCACCCTAGTACAACTCCATTTGGCCAGATCTGGAGGTTAGGATGCGGCCTTGGTTGTGCAGGCCAGTGCCACCCCCTTCCCAAGCCCCATTCACCCTCCCTGCCCCCATTTTGAAACATTCCCGTTACACCGTCCTGCCACCCTCCCCAATTCCCTGCACCTTCCGCCCTTGCCTAGCGCAAATGTATCCCCCCCCCCGGCCAGAATCCAGCGCAGGGAGGCCAGCATGCATCTTTGTGCTGGCCTATCTGCACATTAGGATTATGCTCTAAGGCCCAAATCCTAACCAACTTTCTAGCACCAGCATACTGTGCCAGTAGGAAATGTGCTGCATCCTGCAGTTGGGTGGCACTCATGGAGGCCTCTTCAAAGTAAGGGAACATTTCTTCTACTTTGGAGCTGCATTGCCCTTATGTTGTTGCTGGAAAGTGGGTTAGATTGTGTCCTAATCCTAATTCACTTCCCAGCACTGACCTAGCTTCAATGCTGCCCCAAGGTAAAGTAACAAACATGCCCTTACCTTGAGGAGGCCTCCTTGACTGCCTCTCCACTGCAGGATGCAATGCATGCCACATTGGCACAGCTATGTCAGTCCTGGAAAGCTGGTTAGGATTGTGCCCTTAGTCGTTTTAAGGATTTTATTAAATCCATCCTTTTCTTCCAGAAGAGAAGGAAGAACGAATGACTATCTCGTATTGATATTCCACCACCATTAATTCATTAGCATGCCTTTTAGAGAAGCCTTTTAGAGTATTTCAATTTATTATTACTACCATTTTCATTTAATATTGCAGCTAGTTTAGATAAAGACAGAAAATTGAAAGAGATTGTATATTATTGATTGGTGGAATTATGAAACAAGACTATGAAGCAGAGAGTTGAGGAATTAAATTAATTATCCTCCTACTTCTGCCTAGTTCAGTTGCATTTCTATTAAGGTTAAAGGGTATTCCACAAATGAACTGATAAACTGAGTTTACAAAGCGCTCTCTCATATACTTCATCCTGGTACATCTTATTATATGACAATAATAAAACTCATTATCTTCTTTGTTTCGGTCGTAATTGTGTTGTGTTGGCCTATGCATTTCTTCTGCTGTCTCCATATTATAATTTGTTCCATAAAGGCATACATAAATATGATAAACAAATTAAGCTCTTAAAATAAATTAATTTACTGTGTAACTCTATTCAAATCTTATATGCTCCCTGGATTTCATTTTAATGAAGCATTGCAGGAGATAATACGTGGCAGACCAAACAGTAAAAATATGGATTAAATTGAATTATTACATATATTTTACTTCACATTTAAATGAAATCTGTATATCGGGTTTGTTTAAATCTAGAAATAAATTGTCTGGATTCTGTAAACATTAGAATAGGCGTTCTCTGTTTAGAACAGGGGTCTCCAAACATTTTGGCCAGAGGGCCACATCAAATATCTGGCATGGTGTTGAGGGCCAGAAAAAATTTAAAATATAAAATTTATATAAATAAATTAGAGATGGAACTTAGATGAGTGAATAAATGAATGAATGGGCTCACTCCTTCAAACTCTCTGGCCCTTAGAACACCCTCCAGATACAACCAGAACACAGATCTAGTCATGTTTGGCCAAGTGGGCCAGAGGCTTTCAGGGGACAGGAGGTGCAGGCTGGATAGAGGCTTGCCGCGGGCCGCATCTGGCTCCTGGGCCAGGGTTTGGAGACCCATGGTTTAGGTCATGAACACAGATACACCGTCAAATAAATGAGAATCAGCGCTAAATCTGTTAACTCTCCAATATGTTTTGTTAGATTGAGAGTCAGAACAAATGTTGTTCAAGTTACTTCCAGGTTGTGGTTTGTAGAAAATGTATGTAGAAAAAAACATGGCTCAGTTTCATAGTTCCAATGTATAAAAATAGGAAGATACTTAAAAGTGGTATTGTTTTTACACTGGGTTTGTTTCTTTTGGTCATGTACAGGAACGAGTTCCAGACAGCCCTTCCCCATCTCCTTCCCTTGAAGAGGGCCGAAGGCCTGGTAGCCACCCATCATCTCATCGTAGCAGCAGTGTATCCAGCTCCCCTGCCCGAACTGAAAGTTCTTCAGACAGAATTCGTAGGTCACAATATGTTTTATTTTACAATTTAAGTTGCGTTATCCACTGAAGACAGATTTCAGTGTGCTCTCATCTCAAACTGACCTCAGATGCCTTACATTCTCACCTGTACCTGTAGTAGTGATTTCTCAGCATTGTCCCTGAGGTTGCACGATCAAATAGTGTGACACTTTGGTTTACAGAGTGGAGGTAAATAGATGGCTTGGTACATAGAACAGTGTATACACAGGAACAGTTTGTGAGATTTGTTTCAGAAATGAGTATTCACAGGCCAAGCCTTGACAACTTATTCATTTGAAATAATAATAATCAGAAACACAGAGGCCCCCATATCCACAGATTCACTTATCGATGGATTGGGTTCATGGGGCCCCCTGGCACATGCCCCCTCCAGAGGCAATTTCAGATTGCCTTATGGCAAGGCCGACTCTGTGTTGGACACTGAGCAGAGCCTCCTCTGATGATATTTAAGAGTTGGACAGGTTTGTTGCAGAAGAAGATCCTTTAAATGCCTTACAGCGCAATCCTATGCGTAGTCTGTGACTGCAATAGATGATTCTATTAATACTACTTTATATTTATAAAGTATAATTAAATTAATTGTAATTAATTTAAATTTATTTAATTATTTATTTACCAAATTTTCACTTTATTTTCCTGCCTGTAAGGGGACTCAGTGCTATTAAATGTTAATATTAGCCTATTGTAGCTTTCATTTATGCATACATAAACTCAGAAATGTAGCCTTTTCCTTGTTCTGTTCCTATATGTTCAACAATAAGTTCTAAAGTCTTCAGAATTGGAGGGGAAGGACCTATTGCATGATACAAAATCCATGTTAAATTTCATTATACAGTAAGTAAATGCAAATTGGATTATTCTCAGGGATTAGGAAATTTATATTTGATATACCCTGGAGAATCAAAAGTAAAAATGTGTTGTTCTCAGTGTGTTTGCTTATCACCGTTTACTGTATACTCTCTGTTTACTGTATACACTGTTTACGGTATAATGAATTTTGAATTCATTTCATATTTTGTTGTACAGAGAGCTACACAGAACCCCTTTATAGAGGAGTTCTTGCCCACAAGTGTTTAGGGTCAAAATATTGACACAAGGAGCACAAAAGAGGGAGAGAGGAGTGATGGAGGCAGGAGTAAACAAGGGGAAGCACAAGCAATTGTTTCACAGCTCAATTCTGCCTAAATCCCCACGCTGCAATGCAGTGGCACCAGCATGGACTACACTGCACCCTGCAGAGGATTTTGTCATTTGTCCTTTTTACTCCTGAGTATGCTCTAGCAGCTGCAGCGAGTAAATTCAGACCTGCCCCAGCAATATCACAAGCACAAGTCCATGTTGATCTGTTCAGGCAATCAGACATAGGAAAGGAGTTTTGGATATCCCTGCTCCTTCCCAGGCCTGATCTGCCTACCCCCTGCCCTTGTTACCATGCTGTTCTCCCAGACCCACAGCCTGTTTAACCCTCTCCCCAGCCTCCCCTCATCCTATGCTGGACTTACCTGCTCCAGCAGTTCTCCTTCGCTACATTGCCATGCATGGGAAGGCTCTGGCCTTCCTGCTAGTGCATCTGGGCCTTCTGCTGTCACAAAGTGCTTTATGGCACTTTTGTGACACTGCATGCCTGTGGAACACATTAACATTGGGTCATCTGTTAATGCATACTTAAATTTAAGCTGCACTTCTATAACACATTTCCGGGAATAAGCCCCATCAAACGCTGTGGTGCTTACTTCTGAGTAGATATGCATAGCACTGTGCTGTTAGTTACAGTAGGGAATGTGAACATCATTTTCATTCACTGTTTCATTGTAGTTATAATGTCATTGTAGTTAGAGATCTTTATCCAAAAGAATAGCCAATGTGCTTTCAATTTTTTTTTACATTCTTGAGCTCTTAATATAACATCTCTAAATTTCTCTGCAGTGTGCATTTTTGTATCTCATAAGAATATAAGAAGAGCCCCTCTGGATCAGGCCATAGGCCCATCTAGTCCAGCTTCCTGTATCTCACAATGGCCCACCAAATGCCACAGGGAGCACACAAGAGAACAAGAGACCTGGTGCCCTCCCTTGCATCTGACATTCTGACATAGCCCATTTCTGAAAACAGGAGGTTGCACATACACATCATGGCTTATAACCTGTGCTGGATTTTTCCTCCATAAATTTGTCCAATCCCCCTTTAAAGGCATCTCAACCAGATGCCATCACCACATCCTGTGGCAAGGAGTTGACCAACTACACACTGAGTAAAGAAATATTTTCTTTTGTCTGTCCTAACTCAACACTCAATTTTAGTGGATATCCCCTGGTTTTGGTATTGTGTGAGAGGGAAAAGAGCATCTCTCTATCCACTCTGTCCTTCCTGTGCATAATTTTGTATGTCTAAATCAGGGGTGTCCAAAGTTTTTGTCAGGAGGGCCACATCATCTCTCTGACACTGTGTTGGGGGCCAGGGGGAAAAAAAAGAATTAATTTACATTTCAAATTTAAATAAATTTACATAAGTTTACATAAATAAATATATTAAGAGATGGAACTTATATGAATGACTGAAGGTCTTGCAATAGCTCAAGGCCTATAAAAGGCCTTGCACAAAGCAAGGTTGGACTTTCTTTTGCTGCTGCTGTTGCATCACAGATGCGAAACAGCAAGCAGTGGAGGGAGCCATTGTGGAGTAAAATGCCTGTTGACCTTTTGGCAGTCAAATGCCTGTTGACCTTTTCAAAGAATTCTAAAAGGTTTGTCAGGCAAGACTTATCCTTACAGAAGCCATGCTGATTCTCTCTCAGCAAGGCTTGTCCTCCCAGTGGAGGGAGCCTGGGGCTGGGGTTTGGGCATGCCCCCCTCAGGCATCTCTTTTCTAGGCTGAAGAGGCCCAAACGCCTTAACCTTTCCTCATAAGGAAGGTGCCCCAGCCCAGTAATCATCTTAGTTGCTCTCTTTTGCATTTTTTTCCACCATGTCCTTTTTGAGATGTGGCTACCGGAACTGGATGCAATACTGTATTGGAATTGCGGAAGAACTGGCGAGGAGGTAAATGTGGTGTCAGCAGTGGCCCCTTTAAGGGTAAGACCTGGGCATCCAGCAGAGTGTGCTGCACAGCTGGAGCCACTGGAAGGTAATAAGGCCCTCAGGGATATAAGGAGCACCTGAGGCAGAAAGGGTTGGTGGGTTGTAGGAGGAGTGAATGTGGTGAGGTGACTTGGTTTATGGAATTGGGAAAGACTGGATTGTGATTGGACTTTGGCTTTGGACTTTGATTTGGATACCCTGACGGATTGGACTGACCTACCTGGAACCTGACCATTGGACTGGAACTTGGCTTATTGGCAACTCTGATTGGACTGGCTTGCAAGGCCCAGTGGCTTGGGATTTGGCAAAACAATTGGTACCAGGAGTGGGGTACAAGCCCAAGGCAAGTAGTATCCCCTTGTGTAACAAGAGAGCAAGCAAATGGATCTCTGGCAGATCTGGGAGGCCCTGGACCTTGCTGTATGGAAAGCAAATGCTCCTGCCCTATTATGGAATGTCTGGGCTACTTTGAGCATTCTTTGGACCATTTTCCAGCTGGTGCAGTATATGGGTGGACTCATTAAATATGGCATCCTTTCCCTGAAAAGGCTCAGGGGGTCAGGTGGGGAGGATGTGGAAAAGAGAATTCTGAGGGAGGAAGTTGCCAAGTTAAAAGGGCTAATTTGCATTGAAAGAGAGAAGAATCTCACATATGTGAAGGCCTTTGCAAATGCCCAGAAAGATATAAAGGCTGCAGAGAGCCTGTATAAGGCACAGGCAGGACGCTTGGTTGAACTGAAGTGCCAGTCTGGACTAGAGATAAAGGGGTGGGGCTGCAGGAGCAGCAAAGAGGGCCTCTTTGACTCTTTTCAGGCTGGCAGATTGGGAAGCACTGTGTTTGTTGCCAATTTGAAGTACAAAGTTGGCTGGAAGAAACTGAAGGATGTGTTCAGCATGGCTGGTGTGGTTGTCCGTGCGGACATTTTTAAAGACAAAGATGGCAGAAGTCGAGGGATCGGCACTGTCACTTTTGAGCAAGTAATTGAAGCTGTCCAGGCCATCTCCATGTTCAATGGACAGTTGCTGTTTGGTAGACAGATGCATGTGAAGATGGATGTACGAGCCTTACCAAACAGAGACTGCTCCCCTCCAAAGCAACCCCAGCAGCTTCCTCATGGACTTGGGGGCATTGGTATGGGGCTGGGACCAGGAGGGATACCTATTATTGCAAACCACTTGACCAAGGGCCTGGGGATAGGCAACTTGGGACCTGGAACAATGGGTATAGAAGGCTTGGATTTTAGGATGAATAAAATGGGAGGAATGGAAGGCCCTTTCCATGGCATGGAGAGTTTGGGCCATTATCCTCCTAGAATGGGGCTTGGCAGGATGAATAAAATGGGCTTTGCCACTGGAGGTGGGTTTGAAAGAGACTCCCCAAGAAATGGAATGGGAATGCTTCATAGTTTTGGGGATGCCCTAGAGAGAGAAACAGATGGAGGTGGAGGAGCCAGCATGCCTGCAATTAATAGGATGGCCTCTGGACTTAACTGCAGGACCACTGGAATTGATAAGCTCCCCTCTGGGATGGGGCATGACCTGGACAGATTGGGATCAGAGATGGATAGAATGGGACTTGACTATATGGGAGCTTCAGCAACCAGCATGGAAAAGATGAGGCAGACCAAGGGGTGGATAGCCCAAGAAAGAAATCAATGGACAATTGATAAAGGGGACCACTGTGACACCAAGGGGTGGAATGTATTGGAATTGCGGAAGAACTGGCGAGGAGGTAAATGTGGTGTCAGCAGTGGCCCCTTTAAGGGTAAGACCTGGGCATCCAGCAGAGTGTGCTGCACAGCTGGAGCCACTGGAAGGTAATAAGGCCCTCAGGGATATAAGGAGCACCTGAGGCAGAAAGGGTTGGTGGGTTGTAGGAGGAGTGAATGTGGTGAGGTGACTTGGTTTATGGAATTGGGAAAGACTGGATTGTGATTGGACTTTGGCTTTGGACTTTGATTTGGATACCCTGACGGATTGGACTGACCTACCTGGAACCTGACCATTGGACTGGAACTTGGCTTATTGGCAACTCTGATTGGACTGGCTTGCAAGGCCCAGTGGCTTGGGATTTGGCAAAACAAATACTCCAGGTGTGGCCTTACCTTTGATTTGTACAACGACATTATTATATTAGCCATTTTATTCTCAATACCTTTCTAATGATCCCAAGCATAGAATTGACCTTCCTCATCACTGCCGCACGTTGGGTCGACAGTTTCATCGAACTGTCCACCACCACCCCAAGATCTCTCTCCTGATCTGTCACAGACAGCTCAGAACCCATTAGCCTATATGTGAAGTTTTGATTTTTTGCCCCAGTGTACATTACTTTAAACTTACTGACATTGAAATGCATCTGCCATTTTAATGCCCATTCTGCCAGTTTGGAGAGATCCTTCTGGAGCTCCTCACAATCGCTTCTGGTTTTCACCACTCAGTAAAGGTTGGTGTTGTCTGCAAACTTGGCCACCTCACTGCTCAACCCTGTCTCCAAGTCATTTATGAAGAGGTTGAAAAGCACCGGTCCCAGATCAGATCCTTGGGGCACACCGCTTTTCACTTCTCTCCATTGTGAAAATTCTCCATTCATACCCATTCTGTTTCCTGGTCTTCAACCAGTTTCCAGTCCATGAGAGGACCTGCCCTCTAATTCCCTGACTGTGGAGTTTTCTCAGTAGCTTTTGGCGAGGGACTGTGTTGAACGCCTTCTGAAAGTTCAGATATATAATATCCGCGGGTTTGCCCGCATCCACATGCCTGTTGACCTTTTCAAACAATTCTAAAAGGTTTGTCAGGCAAGACTTACCCTTACAGAAGCCATGCTGATTCTCCCTCAGTAAGGCTTATTCGTCTGTGTGTTTTGAGATTCTATCTTTGAGGCATTCTATTATTATTATTATTATTATTATTATTAACAGTATTTATATACCGCTTTTCAACTAAAAGTTCACAAAGCGGTTTACAGAGAAAAATCTAATAACTAAATGGCTCCCTGTCCCAAAAGGGCTCACAATCTAAAAAAATACAAAATGAATACCAACAGACAGCCACTAGAACAGACAGTGCTGGGGTGAGGTGGACCAGTTACTCTCCCCCTGCTAAAAAAAGGAGCACCCACTGGAAAAAGTGCCTCTTACCCAATTAGCAGGGGTCAATTCTACCATTCTACCAAAATTCTACCATTTTACCTGGAATGTTAGGCTGACCAGCCTGTAGTTTCCCAGGTCCTGTCTCCTTCCCTTTTTAAAGATCGATGTGACATTTGTTATCCTCCAGTCCTCTGGCACCATGACCATTTTAAGGTACAAGTTGTATATTTTTGTCAAGAGATCAGCAACTTCATTCTTCAGTTCCTTAATAACTCTTGGATGGATGCCATCAGGGCCCAGTGACTTATTGATCTTTAATTTGTCAATTAGGTCTGCATCATCTCTTTTAACCTCTATTCGACTTAATTCCTTGGTCAGGAGGGGCTGTTCGGGCAGCCGTATCTGTCTGAGGTCTTCTGCCATGAAGTCAGGTGCAAAGAACTCTCTGTCATCTCTTAAGTTTCCTTTTATCTCCCCTTTCTCACCCTCACCATCCAGAGGGCCAACTGCTTCTCTGGTGGATTTCCTGCTTCTAACATATTTGAAGAAGCTTTTATTATTCCCCTTAATGTTGTTGGTCATGTGTTCCTCATAGTCTCTCTTGGCCTCCTATATCACCTTCTTACATTTTTTGCCACAGTTTATGTTCCTTTTTATTATCTTCATTAGGGCAAGACTTCCATTTATGGAAGAAAGCTTCATTTCCCTTTATAACCCCTCTGATTTTACTCGTTAGCCATGCGGGCACCCTCCTAGACTTAGTCAAGCCCTTCTTCCTTTGCAGTATACACTTCTGCTGGGCCTCTATTGCTGTTGTTTTAAGCAGCCTCCATGCACTCTGGAGTGACTGGACTCTTTTTACCTTCCCTTTCAACCTTCTTCTACCAGCCTCCTCATTTGAGAGAAGTCTGCCTGGCAGAAGTCAAGCATGTGACTCATTTATGTGACTCATTTACCTGGTACTCTTCCCCTGATGTACATGTTGAAACAGATCGCAGCATGGTCACTGTTCCCCAATGGCTCAGGAACATTTACATCTCCAACCAGGTCCTGAGTATTGCACAATATTAAATCCAGTTACCTGTCCTCTGGTGAGTTCCATGACTAGTTGCTGTAAGGCACAGTCATTTAGCATGTCAAGAAATCCGGTCTCTCTTTTGTGATCAGAACACAAATTGACTCAGTTGATTTGAAGATAATTGAACAACCCTGTCCTTCCTTGACACCTCCCTGATCTGTTTCCTCATTTCAAGGTCCCCTTCCAGTTTCTGTTCTGGAGGACAATAGTACATCCCCAGTATTACATCGCTCCTCAGGCCTGGTTTAACCCACAAAGATTCTATGGTGGAGTCAGAACCGCCTTCAATCTCTACTTTGCTGGATTCTACTCCTTCTTTAACATAAATGGCCACCCACCTCCAACACGCCCCTCTCTGACTCTCCTATAGAGTTTATAGCCCTGGACTGCGGTATCCCACTGATACTCCACATTCTACCAGGTTTTTGTTATGCCAACTATATCAAAGTTTTCCTTAGTCACCATACTAGTTCTCCTGTCTTCACTCAGAGACTTCAGGCATTTGCATAAAAACATTTGTACCTGGAATCCCCCAAGATATGCTGCTTATTAGCTCCTTTATCCCAGCAACCTCTCATTGTGCCAAACTGTCTATCACAGTGTTTCTCAAACTGTGGGTCGGGACCCACTTGGTGGGTTGCGAGCCAATTTCAGGTGGGTCCCCATTCATTTCAATATTTTATTTTTAATCTGTTAGACTTGATGCTAACATGGGATGTGTCTGCATTTGGGGAAATGTTACAGACCTGTACTTTTAACAGGCAACTATGTACATGCTTTTAACAATGATTGTAAATGGAACTTACTCATGGGTATGTGTGGGTAGGATTGCAGCCTAGGATTGTTAAAAATTTTCCTGCTTGTTGATGTCACTTCCGGTCATGACATCACTTCTGGTGTGTCCCAAAAGATTCTCATTCTGAAAAGTGGGTCCCAGTGCTCAATGTGTGAGAACCACTGGTCTATCACATCCCATCATGCTTCCTTTCCCAATTTCTTCTCCTACTCTGTCTTTACCTTGTTGTTCTCTAATCTCCCCATCCTCATCCCACAGAGATGAGGAGTCCTGAACCAGATGCCCCTCGGCGTCTGTTGGCTTTCCGCCATGGGTCAATTTAAATGCTGCTCTGCCACCTTTTTAATGTTACGCGCCAGCAGCCTGGTTCAAGTTAAGCCCATCCCTCTTGTACAGGCCCTGCTTGTCCCAAAACTTTCCCCAGTGCCTAATGAATCTAAACCTCTCCTCCCTACACCACCGCCTCATCCACACATTGAGACCCCTGACCTCCACCTGCCTAGCTGGCCCTGCGCTTGGAACAGGTAGCACTTGAGAACACTATCTTTGGGGTCCTGTCTTTCAGCTTCCTTCCCAATAACCTAAATTTGGTCTCCAGGACTTCCCAGCTTCACTTCCCCACGTCGTTGGTGCCGACATGCACCAGAACTGCTACCTCCTCCTCTCCCCTTGGGTTTTCCATATGTGGACACTCAAGGAGCCTAGTAGGGCAGGACAAGAGATGGTCTTTACTGGTGGTATAGAATCTCTGCAGAAAAATAATGGGTTTGTCCATATGATTTGCACATTCTCACTGAAGAGCCCTAATGCAGACCTGTGGAAACAAGCTGTTCGAACTGGACAGCACACACTAGATATGAAAAGAGTCAGGGTAGGTAAGGGGAAAGTAAGAAATGGCTTGTTTTACACCCAGTGCTGTCACTAGGGGAGTGCGGGGCGTGTGGACTGCACCGGATGACGCACATGGGGGTGATACCACTAGTGACCAAAATCGCTAAAATCACGGTTTGTAGAAATACCATCATGTTATATTTCATTTGATGTGTAATTTACAGCAAAATGCAATGAAAAAACCAGAGTGAAATGTCTCCATTCTATCAAAGGTTGTGGCCAAAAAACTAGAAAACAAAAATGCAACTGAGGGCGCAATCTTAACCCCCCTATGTCATTGCTTTCCAGCACTGACATAAGGGCAATGCAGCTCTGAGGTAAGGGAACAAACATTCCCTTACTTTGAGGAGGCCCCTGTGAGTACCACCCAACTGCAGGATGCAGCACATGTCCCATTGGCACCGCTATGCCAGTGCTGGAAAGTACTGACATAAGGGGTTAGGATTGCACCCCTAAAAGTACATTACCTTAATTTAAAACAGATCAGTGAGACTGATTGTTCAAAGAGCCAATGAGATGTTATTATGACATCACATGGAACCAATAAGGCGTTAGTAAGGTGACACCCTGGGGGAAGTGATACCACTAGAGACAAAATCGCTAAAATCTTGGTTTGTAGGAATAATGTCATCATGTTACATACCATTCAATGCATAATTTATAGCTGAATGCAGTTAAAAAACCAGAATGAAATATCTGTGTTCTATCAAAAGGTATAGCCAAAAAACCAGTGGAGGTGGGGCCATCGCCACGCCCACCACCTAGGTCGCCTCGCCCAATACATGTGAGGAGGTCTATCATGGGGGTGATGCAAACCCTAGTGACACCACTGGTTACACCAGTCAAACTAAAGCTTTGGACCAGCTCCTCTTTGATTCCTGTATAATATTCAGGGATAGAATGCAGGAAATGGAAGCTTAAATTTAGCTTTAGTTTCTGATTGGTTCTCATTAATCATGATTATTTTTGCATGTGTGGATGTGTAGAAAGGCAATCCCCCAACTCTTACCTAATTTGGAATGGGGTTATGTCTGTTTTCTTTCCACTGGGGTCTTATATATGCTTTGTTTTGCTGATCTGCAACTTCAGGGAACTTCCTTAATTATTTCAATTTGTACAAAACAGCTCAGAAGACAATACAGTTCATACTTCTCACATGACAGTATTTGTATGGGATTGGTTCAACCCAAGAGTCATTTATAAAAAGAACTTAATTTCCCCAAATAACTCTATTAAAGATGGAAAGATTGGTGAGGCTTCTGCATGAGCAAGCCATCACTTTGAAAGATTAAAAAAAGGCTCTCTCTTGCCACATGTTTTTGGAGATGCAAATGTGTGTATGTGTATGGTTTTATTTTTCTTTCAGTGCCACTATCTATAATGCTTGTACTGCTCTGGTAAAGCAGTGAGCCAATTTCCATGAGGTTCCAATTGTTCAGTGTGTTCAGGATTGCCCCTCCTCCACCCACACTGGGTATGTTATTACCTTTTCCAGACCCACCTGCCATATATGCATTGAGTGTCCAACTGAAGTAGAACCAGCACCAGTGAGCCTAATCTGAGCATCATACCATCACATTTGGCATTAAAGATCAGTATTCTGCAGAGGAATGGTACACCCTGTGAGTAGGTTGGACAGTCATGATCCCTCTTCTCCACAGACTCTTGGAGCCTCTTTTGAATTGTTCACTGTTTCCTAAATGCAAAATGCAAAAAAATGGAATTTGCTAGCATTAATATGTGTTTTTTTTTAACTTTATGTCTGCATGGTACTAGCAGCTGTCCATCAGAATGGTCTGTCCATGAACCAGATGTTGATGGGTTTATCGCCGAATGTCCTACCTGGTCCAAAAGAGGGCGACCTGGCTGGCCATGATAGTGGACATGATTCGAAAAGAATGCATATGGAAAAAGGTAGACCAGTACTTTATATTATTGTTTTATTGTTTAAAAGAAAAAATATATATCGTCATACATACATACATACATACATACATACATACATACATACATACATACATAGATGCTAATTGATGCTTGGTGCTAATTCTACTACTGGTGGTATACAAGTGAAAGCCCTGATGGAGAAAGTTCCCAGTCTTTTCTACAAGACAGAATAATTTCTTCTGTATGTGTGTGCATGTGTATGTTCATGAAGTACATTAATTATTATTTCAAAAGTGGAAAAAATTAAATGGTAGAAATTATTTAATTATGGATCAAGGAAGAAAACAGTGATTAAAAAGCATTTTTGGAAAATGTGGCTCTTTTCTGCTCCACTTCTTAGAAGCGTTTTCTTTAAGAGTCTTTTTACTGAGAAATTATTTTGGTGTGTGTCTGTAGCTGTTCAAAGAAGCCGTCACTTAAAGTTAACCACTATAACTGTTGATAGCTATGGTGTAGAAGGAAGAGAGGCTAAATTGCTTAGCTCCTGCAACTGTTAACAATGTAAAATGAGACTGGCAGATATCATGTAATTTATTTTAAATTTAATCAGCCATCTGACTGCAAATATGTGAGCGAGATTAATGTCTGTTAGTATTTCTATTGATTATTGTGCTTTCTTCTCATTTGGATTATACAGACTTGTTGAGTACTTTCTTTTAGTACAGGAAACATTAACCAGTACCTTTATTTTATTTTTTTAATTACAGAAATGTAGTTGATGGAGGCTGTAATTTTGTGTGCATGATATATAGACTTATGCCACCTCTGTGGAACTGAGAGATAATGAGATAACAGAGGTTCAACTCAAAGGCAACAGCTTGGTGGCAATGCAGAACAAAGCCATAATAGGATGTGCTGCGGTACATCTGTATGGAATTGCTGCAGTAGTAAAAATTTTAAAACAGGACATATTTTGTGGCATAGTTTAATAGATACAAAAGATTCCCAGCTCTATCCTATGTGGAACTACTGTGTGATATGGAAGGCGAATTAAAATCTGGACACTTCCATTCTGGACAGGTGGCATCTTTAATAAGATTACACTAAAAATTAATGGGAACAACATTTCTTTTATACAAATCATTAATTTTGGTTCATTGCACACACAACCTGTTATGGCTTCTTGTGTGCCCCCCACTTAGACCTTGCAAATGGCATCTGAGCTGAGTATATGATATGACCAAATAGGCTTGTTTTTTTTAGGAAAGGTTTCTGTTTCAGCACATTCAAGTTTATGAATAAAAAAATGTATGTCACCCTGTTAAAATGCGGCAGCCTTCCAGTGGAATTGTTATTCATCTTATGTGGTTTCCATTAAAAATTAGACTTGGTGGTAGTTCTTTAAAGTGCCCCAAATTTATATAACTTTGTGTTTATGAACTTAGCTAGTTGGTGAGATCTGCATCTTTCGAAAGTGCTAAGAGTTCTTTTTTTTTTTTTTTATAAAAGTCATTGTTTAGGACACAGCCGCCTTTTGTCCCTCTTCTCCTCCCTTTCTCCCTCTCTCTGCCTACTGAATTGGTTGTAAATATTCATGGGTTATCTAGATTTATAGGGTATACTAAATTAAAAATTGTTTTCTGTCATGACTGCATTTATCATATCTCCTGAACAGCCCTGTAACTTTTAGGCTGAGCTTACCTGTATTAAAGCAAGCAATTTCACTTACAGATATTAGCAGTGATAGTAATTATCTGTTTGCATCATTATGGACCTGCAGTTCAGATATGCAATTTTGTTTCTGACCACCTTTAATCATTCAAAATCATTAATCATTATTACAAGTGGAGAAACGAATGCAATCCAAATGGACTCAGGCATTTATATTCTTAAGATGGAAAATGCCTTGTCTGCATCACTTGTCTATTAAAAAAGTCAGAATTTTTGAACATTAGTCATTAAGCATTTGTGCATTACTCTGTTTTCTTCCAAGACACATTTGTGCTAATCCATCAATTGGAGCTAGAATGACTTTTAATAATTACAACTGCAAGGTGTTGGAGAAACTCCACCTTTTGAAGTAGCCTCTCTCATTTTCCTCCTCCTCCTCTTTTTAAATTCATAACAACTTGTGGTATATTTTAAAAAGTTAAAGGATTTTAGGTAATTGGCATGTTACCATAGATGCTCGCCTATAAGTCAGTCTCACAGGTAAGGCGAGGGCAGGTTTTCAGTCAAAAATCATGGAATGTTCCATGAGCCTTTGATCACTTGGAGGTAAAACTTGGGGAATGGTGCGTGTGAGGAGAAACTGCAGCTTGCCCTGGAGCCTGATTGAAAGGGGGAAAAAATCTGAGCCACATCGGTGTTTTTGAAGACAAGGTGTTTATGCAGTCCTGTGTACCACCCATCCCCAAAGCAACAGAATTGAACATTGCATTGAATTGCTAAAAAAATCCAGGTTTGAAACTGCAGAAAAGCATTTTCAGTTTTAAAAACCATCCCAAACAAATGCAGCACCAATATAAAGCAACATGAACAGCTTACCACAGCCCAACACTCTGCGTCTGACTGCTTGCTGTCAGACAACTATTTATACTGTTCATTGTTATTTTAAGATGCACTCCTGGGTTTGGTGTTAAGGAGCATGCTCAGAAGACTCTACAATGGAGCTCTGACAAAGGTAAACAAATGTAAACAAAGCTGCCTGTTTGTAAGCTGTCTGCAGTCACTTAAATGTTCCTCAGATGCTTCACAGACCCTTTGTAAGCACTATTACAGCTCTCCAAGCTTCTCCTGGCTGCCGAGACATTCCTGAACAGCCCTGACCCCTGAGTGATGCGCAGATAAGACAAAGTGACAATATTTATTATTTATTAGTAGAAATTTCTCATCTTATAGGTGAGAAATTATCTGCCGTAATTCAGGGATTCAAGTAGGAGGAGAAATAAGTATCATAGTCATCTGTGTGATTGTTGAGGTGGCAAGATTTTGACTGAGTTTTACAGAATGATTTTACCTGTTTAGAATTGCTTTTAATCCAGCCACGCTGAGTCAGAAATACTTGTTGATAGTTAACCATTCAGCAAAGGGTTTACAGAAGTCTTTTGACATCTGTAGATTACATGCTGAATCTGTTTGTTTGATTTACAGACCAGTCTTCCTAGGCTGTTTCATACTGAGAAGAGCTGCAGAGTTTGATGCCGCATCTTCCAGCAGCACTGTATCTATCATAAGTGAGGGTGAGGAGCACGCTTTAGAAAGAAAGGTTTGGGTTACCACTGAATGACAGGATAAATCAATTATGGAGTTTACTCGAGTCTAGTGAATATTATGGAGTCTAGCACCGTAAGGTTCTCTATTGTCATTTTCTCTCTTGGTCTGCATGTCATCCAGCCAAGTGGTGATATGCAACTGTGAGATGCTGGACAAAAGAGGTTTTATTAAATTTGTGTGCATCTTGCAATGGTGTGTGCAATGAAAATATCACTTACGGACTTCTATGGCTGATCCATAGGTGCAGGTTCCAGACCTGTCCTGCAGCCCAGAATCTTTCCTAAGAGGGGCTTGTTCACTGCTCCAGAATCAGTCAAGACACAAATGCTAATATTATGAAAGCGTTATTTTGTTTACAAAGTGTAGAATTGACTTTATTAGATTGCTCAATTGTACTGTGATGAATGAAATTCTATCCCAATCATACTCACAGTTAAGGTGCGAAAGCTTAAGATGGCCATCCTCAAATGTACCTATCATGCTGAAGATGGAGTACTTTTTCTTTGGGTGAGTGGTCATTTTCTGACTTTGGTCATGTTCTTTTGGTTAGTCATCTGATGAACTCCCCTCTTTTAACCCTTTTTGCTGTCTCTTGTTTTCTTACTCCTTGCCTCTCTTCCCCCTCCTCTTGGATGGCATCAATCTAGCAATATATGTTATCTCTTTGTCCTTCTTGGGATAGTTTGATGACCTATCAACTTGACCAGTTGAAAGGTCATATATCTCTCATATGATCACCTCATATCACTTTATCGTCTCTTCTCTCTGATTGGTCCTGATTGTCATTATGGTACAACTAACTGCCATGGAATACCTGGAGGTCTCTGTAAAAAGTCAAACAAGGCCAGATTCTTATTCTTTGAAGCTAGAAACTGTCATATTAACTCCTGTCATGTCAGAATCTCTCAGCCTGCTTCAGGCATGTTCTTTGGCTTTCATGCACTTGCACATGCACACTGTAAAATCAGCTCAGAATCAGAAATCCAAAATAACTTGTAACAAGCATGCACAAACCTCCCGCGACTTCTCCTCTGATCTTGAAGTCTTCAACCAAACCATGAATGGGGAACTTGGCATAAGGTCTCCTTGAGCCAACATTGTGAAATCTGCATCTATTTTCTAGATTGATACCAATGATAAACAAACCGTGAAAGTCACTCTTCGCTTTAAAGAGAATATGTTATTTGAGATCTAATCAGAAGGTCACTCTTAGGTTGAAAACAATGTATGATGATTTCAGTTGTATGCAAAAAATGCTCACAAACTTTCACAACTAATACTTTAAACCAGGGCTCTCTAGACCTGGTCCCACAGGCTGGATTCAGCACCCTGTCTTTTCTCTCCCCCGCATGAATCGGGCTTGCTGTTCTGCGGGGAACTGTCATTCCCCGCTGCTGATCTCTCCCAAACCAAACTCCAGCCCACTGCTTCCAGGTGCCATCTCCCCAGCAGCTACTGCACCTGGTTTCTGGGCAGGTGTGGCGGGCTGGAGCTCAGTTTCGAGGAGATCGGCAGCAGGGAACGATGGCTTCCCGGTGGAACAGTAAGCTTCTGTCCCCATTGGGGTCGCCTTTCCCATTGTGCAGTGGTCTCCAGTTTGGAGACCGCCGCTTTAAACCAAAATAGGGTGTTTTGTTTTGTGTTTTCTGGCTAAAGGGAATTTTTTTTTTCAAGATAATTTTTCTTGTCAACTATTCTAAGCTGTTGTAAATTAACACTGACTGTGATTCAAATTCACCGTAATGTAAACTTCCATTTTAAAATTCAAGAGAATTCCCTTGAATTCTCTGTGCGTACAAAGGCATAATCCAATTGGGTCTTCCATATCTTGAAAATATTATCAAGATTTATACGGGGGGTCCCATATCCATGGATTCAGTTATCTTCAGATCAGGTCCACTGGCCCCCTGCAGACACCCCCTCCAGAAGTTCTTCTGAGCTCAGCAGAGGCCATGGGCGTCCATCTACAGCTTCTGCTGGGCTCAGACTGAGCTCAGAGAGTAAAAAAGCACAACTTCTGATTTAGTGGAGAAACTGGAAGTAACGTTTTTAATGTCTTAATAGGCAGTGTCTCTCAAAACTTTTAGGAGATTTACTAAGCTCCTAAAGATTTAAGTTTTACTAAGTTTAAGAAAACTTAGGGAGATTTACTCCCTAAGTAAGTTTTTGCGGAGGAGGGGCAAGGGCAGCAATGAAATCCCCAGGACCGCGTCACTAAGAGGGGGGCGAGGGGGGTGCTTTTATTCACACATGGCTGCAGGACGTTGAAGGAGGTGTGTAGAGCCTTGCGCAGCCCTCCGCAGGGCTCCCCGAGGTTTGGAACGTTCAAAACAAGTGATTGCAAAGCACCTCCTGGAAACTGGAAGTGCTTTGCACTCGCTTTTTTTTAACATTCTAAGCCTCAGGGAGCCCTGCGGAGGGCTGTGTGGGGCTCCCTACATCTCCTGCAGCCCTATGTAAGTAAAAGCACCCCCCTGGCCCCCCATTATCAGCACAATCCTGGGGATTGTGTCGCTGCCTCCCCCTTCCCTGTCCCTTAAAGGGACGGGGGAACCTTTACAGAAACTAGTGTGTTGCAACCCAGCAGTTTGAGAACCACTGCTATAAGGCATGGGGAGGCCCGGGGAAGTGTTTGCCCGTATCTGCAGTTTTGGCTATCTGCAGGAGCTTCCAGAACACAGGCCCGTACATTTTATCTTCTGTAATTTACAGCTGGAGTCAGAATATATCCAAAAACTAAAGTAATTCTGAAGGCATCAAAGGTGGCTGGGATAGGTGGATAAGGAACCATCTATATTCCCAATTACTTTTATATGTATACATTACATCTTTCTAGTCTGCTTGTACACTCTTCTCATTTTCTCTTTCCTGTTAAACTCAGCAAGTGATTATGCCACTGTAATATCTCCAAAGCAAGTTAGCAAATGCAGAGTTTCTGATATGTGTATAATTTTACTCAGTACCTGAAGAAAATATCTTCAAGCATAGCTATGCAGCTTACTTATATTAGTAAACATCCAGTTTAACTAACTATTAAGACTACATGATTGTAATTTCTTTAGTATAGTGATTCCCAACTTTTCACGGCACCCCTAGGCCAGTTGTAATTTTTTCACAGCACACCTCGCTGTGTTTTTCTCTAAATATCTCGCATTGCCCCTTTGAGTTTACTGTGGCACCCCAGGGCGCCACAGTACACAGTTGGGAATTGCAGTTTTAGTATGTGTAACTCTATATTCAAGTTTCATGTATAAGCACAAATCCAGCTTTTGAGAAAGCACCTTCTGTTTAAACCAGTGTTCCCCAAACTTCTAATTTTGGACAACTTTTCTCCCTTAGAAACCAGGTGTTCACTTCATTCCTATACTCCAAGGGTTTCCTTTTGCAAGTTCTGTGTGCACTCCCTGCATTTCTATAAAAATCACTATTCTGAGAATTCCTTCTCTGAGGCGAGATAGTTCTGTTGTATCTCTATATTGGGAGTGATTAAATGATCGGACCGTGACCAGTGCAAAGAACATTGTTGCCTATCTAGTGGAGCCTAACTGAAAGGAGCCTAACTGCGCTCTCTGCAGACGCGTGTGGCCTCTGGGAACCCAGTGCCTCGGGAACTAAGTGCCAGGTAAGTCACAAGAGTTTAGCATCTGGGCGAGTTCAGCAGCAGGGCGAGGAGGCCAGGGCCCCATACGCTGCCCTTCCTCTTCCCTAGAGAAAAGGGCTGCTATCCAGTGTACGGTTTTTAAAAGGACCCCTAAATAAAACAACAACAACAACAAAAAAGCTATGCAGTCAGACAGCCAGCAGCAGGGTGGGGGCTATCCAGTGTTCTGCATTGAGTGCCACATGTATGATTATATGCCTCTGGGGCATAAGTCATGGGTGTGTCCTCGGTGCAAGGAGCTCCAGGCTCTCAGGGAACGCGTCCGCTCCCTTGAAGCCTTGGTGGCCGACCTGGAGAAGCGCAGGCAGCCAGAGGAGGACCGTGGGGAGACTTCCGGGGACGATCAGGCTTCGTCCCAACCTCAGGCGTGCAGCTCCTCGGCTGCCCGGGTGGGAAGTCTCGGGACTGGAGGACGTCATCCTGGAGAGGAGGGAAACAATCCCCTAGGGGGGACCCCTTCTCCAGGGGATGGGCCCGTATCCGAGCGCACTCGGGATACTCCTCGATGGGAGGGGGGTCGGGGGCTTCTTGTAGTGGGGGATTCGATTATTAGAAACATAGAGAGGGGGGTTTGCGACGGATGTGAGGACCGCATGGTGACTTGCCTGCTTGGTGCGAAGGTTGCGGACATCACTTCTCGTCTAGACAGGCTAGTAGACAGTGCTGGGGGAGAGGTAGCAGCTGTGGTGCATGTCGGCACCAACGACGTGGGCAAGTGTAGCTGGGAGGTCCTGGAGGCCAAATTTAGGCTTTTAGGCAGGAAGCTGAAAGCCAGGACCTCAAAGGTAGCGTTCTCTGAAGTGCTACCTGTTCCACGCGCAGGGCCAGCTAGGCAGGCGGAGATCAGGGGTCTCAATGCGTGGATGAGACGGTGGTGTAGGGAGGAGGGGTTTAGATTCGTTAGGCACTGGGGAACGTTTTGGGACAAGCGGGGCCTGTACAAGAGGGACAGGCTCCATTTGAACCAGAATGGAACCAGACTGCTGGCGCATAACATTAAAAAGGTGGCAGAGCAGCTTTTAAACTGATCCCTGGGGGAAGGCCGACAGGAGCCGAGGGGCATCCGGTTCGGGACTCCTCATCCCTATGGGATGAGGATGGGGAGGTTAGAGAACAACAAGACAAAGGCAGGGTAGGAGAAGAAATTGGGAAAGGTAGGGTGATGGGATGTGATAGACGGTTTGGCACAATGAGAGGATGCGGGGACAAAGGAGCGAATAAGCAGCCCATCCTGGGACATTCCGTGTATAAATGCTTTTATGCGAATGCCCGAAGTCTACGAGCAAAGGTGGGAGAACTGGAATGTCTGGTGACAAGGGAAAATATTGACATAGTGGGCATAACGGAAACCTGGTGGAATGCGGAGAATCAGTGGGATACCGCAATCCCGGGCTATAAACTCTACAGGAGGGACAGGCAGGGGCGTGTTGGAGGTGGGGTGGCCCTTTATGTTAAGGAAGGGATAGAATCCAGCAAAGTAGAGATTGAAGGGGGGTCCGACTCCACCGTAGAATCTCTGTGGGTTAAATTACCAGGCTTGAGCAGCGATGTAATACTGGGGGTGTGCTATCGTCCTCCAGACCAGAAATCTGATGGGGACCTTGAAATGAGGAAACAGATCAGGGAGGTGACAAGGAAGGACAGGGTTGTAATCATGGGGGACTTCAATTATCCTCATATTGACTGGGTCAATTTGTGTTCTGGTCACGATAAGGAAACTGGATTTCTTGACGTGCTAAATGACTGTGGCTTAGATCAGCTAGTCACGGAGCCCACCAGAGGACAGGTGACTCTGGATTTAATTTTGTGCGGTACGCAGGACCTGGTTAGAGATGTAAACGTTACTGAGCCATTGGGGAACAGTGATCATGCTGCGATCCGTTTTGACGTGCACGTTGGGGGAAGAATACCAGGCAAATCTCTAACAAAAACCCTTGACTTCCGACGGGCGGACTTCCCTCAAATGAGGAG
Source organism: Tiliqua scincoides (assembly GCF_035046505.1). NCBI lineage: Eukaryota > Metazoa > Chordata > Lepidosauria > Squamata > Scincidae > Tiliqua > Tiliqua scincoides. The sequence continues at coordinate 116,120,606 of NC_089823.1, forward strand.
GCTGGTTAGAAGGAGGTTGAAAGGGAGGGTAAAAAGAGTCCAGTCTCTCCAGAGTGCATGGAGGCTGCTTAAAACAACAGTAATAGAGGCCCAGCAGAGGTGTATACCGCAAAGAAAGAAGGGTTCCACTAAATCCAGGAGAGTGCCCGCATGGCTAACCAGCCAAGTTAGAGAGGCTGTGAAGGGCAAGGAAGCTTCCTTCCATAAATGGAAGTCTTGCCCTAATGAAGAGAATAAAAAGGAACATAAACTGTGGCAAAAGAAATGTAAGAAGGTGATAGGGGAGGCCAAGCGAGACTATGAGGAACGCATGGCCAGCAACATTAAGGGGAATAATAAAAGCTTCTTCAAATATGTTAGAAGCAGGAAACCCGCCAGAGAAGCAGTTGGCCCTCTGGATGGTGAGGAAGGGAAAGGGGAGATAAAAGGAGACTTAGAGATGGCAGAGAAATTAAATGAGTTCTTTGCATCTGTCTTCACGGCAGAAGACCTCGGGCAGATACCGCTGCCCGAACGGCCCCTCCTAACCGAGGAGTTAAGTCAGATAGAGGTTAAAAGAGAAGATGTTTCAGACCTCATTGATAAATTAAAGATCAATAAGTCACCGGGCCCTGATGGCATACACCCAAGGGTTATTAAGGAATTGAAGAATGAAGTTGCAGATCTCTTGACTAAGGTATGCAACTTGTCCCTCAAAACGGCCACAGTGCCAGAAGATTGGAGGATAGCAAATGTCACGCCTATTTTTAAAAAGGGAAAGAGGGGGGACCCGGGAAACTATAGGCCGGTCAGCCTAACATCCATACCGGGTAAGATGGTGGAATGCCTCATCAAAGATAGGATCACAAAACACATAGACGAACAGGCCTTGCTGAGGGAGAGTCAGCATGGCTTCTGTAAGGGTAAGTCTTGCCTCACAAACCTTATAGAATTCTTTGAAAAGGTCAACAGGCATGTGGATGCGGGAGAACCCGTGGACATTATATATCTGGACTTTCAGAAGGCGTTTGACACGGTCCCTCACCAAGGGCTACTGAAAAACCTCCACAGTCAGGGAATTAGAGGACAGGTCCTCTCGTGGATTGAGAACTGGTTCGAGGCCAGGAAGCAGAGAGTGGGTGTCAATGGGCAATTTTCACAATGGAGAGAGGTGAAAAGCGGTGTGCCCCAAGGATCTGTCCTGGGACCGGTGCTTTTCAACCTCTTCATAAATGACCTGGAGACAGGGTTGAGCAGTGAAGTGGCTAAGTTTGCAGACACCAAACTTTTCCGAGTGGTAAAGACCAGAAGTGATTGTGAGGAGCTCCAGAAGGATCTCTCCAGACTGGCAGAATGGGCAGCAAAATGGCAGATGCGCTTCAATGTCAGTAAGTGTAAAGTCATACACATTGGGGCAAAAAATCAAAACTTTCGATATAGGCTGATGGGTTCTGAGCTGTCTGTGACAGATCAGGAGAGAGATCTTGGGATGGTGGTGGACAGGTCGATGAAAGTGTCGACCCAATGTGCGGTGGCAGTGAAGAAGGCCAATTCTATGCTTGGGATCATCAGGAAGGGTATTGAGAACAAAACGGTTAGTATTATAATGCCGTTGTACAAATCGATGGTAAGGCCACACCTGGAGTATTGTGTCCAGTTCTGGTCGCCGCATCTCAAAAAAGACATAGTGGAAATGGAAAAGGTGCAAAAGAGAGCGACTAAGATGATTACGGGGCTGGGGCACCTTCCTTATGAGGAAAGGCTACGGCGTTTGGGCCTCTTCAGCCTAGAAAAGAGACGCTTGAGGGGGGACATGATTGAGACATACAAAATTATGCAGGGGATGGACAGAGTGGATAGGGAGATGCTCTTTACACTCTCACATAATACCAGAACCAGGGGACATCCACTAAAATTGAGTGTTGGGCGGGTTAGGACAGACAAAAGAAAATATTTCTTTACTCAGCGCGTGGTCGGTCTGTGGAACTCCTTGCCACAGGATGTGGTGCTGGCGTCTAGCCTAGACGCCTTTAAAAGGGGATTGGACGAGTTTCTGGAGGAAAAATCCATTATGGGGTACAAGCCATGATGTGTATGCGCAACCTCCTGATTTTAGGAATGGGTTAAGTCAGAATGCCAGATGTAGGGGAGAGCACCAGGATGAGGTCTCTTGTTATCTGGTGTGCTCTCTGGGGCATTTGGTGGGCCGCTGTGAGATACAGGAAGCTGGACTAGATGGGCCTATGGCCTGATCCAGTGGGGCTGTTCTTATGTTCTTATGAGGCAAGGCCAATTAACTAAAAAGGAAAGACTCCAGGGAACCAAAGGAAATTCAAGAATTAGCACATTTAACCAACATGCATTGGAGATTTTGTGTTCTTTGCTCATTCTTGAGAATTACTCAGATGTTTATTAGCATAATTATTTTATGTTGTTCCTCCACATTCACCACTTTGATATCCTTGTCATTTGAATAGGTGATTTCTTTGCAGGGTCTGTTCTCTCTGCTTTCCAGGCCTCTTTGAGTTAAACTGAATATATCAGTGGTATATTAGCTTAGGCACCTTGTTGACAGGTTTCAAAAAAATAGGAAATGATATCTTTTTGCTCCTTAAATCTTCTAGTGGTGTTTGATAATTGTAATATGTTGCTTTCTAAGTACTTTGGCACAATTTGCAAACGTACATTTTCTCCGTTGAGATTGGCTTGTTCTCCACAAAACAAAGGTGGAGTAGATGCATATACAGTGACAGCTTTTGAAATATTATCAAGTGAAAAAATGAAAAGAACCTGTTGTTTTCTGATACATTTTAAAACAGCCACCCACAGAAAGGAAAATACCAAGTGTTTTTGGTTCTCATGAGACTGATTACAGGTGGCAGCTCTCTGGCTTCTTTGTCTTGAGTGACTGAGCAGTAGAATAGTGCAGTTTCTGCTCACATTCACAACAGTTAAAGTCAACAACCAGCAAGTGGGAAAAATGGGTTAAGACAGCAAAACACATAAAAATGGGAGAAAAATCCTTTAGCCCAGTAGGTGTTTCTCTGTTACCTATATTAAAGAGAACATATGTAAACTTACCCCCCTCCCCCAAAAAGAAACCTCTTGGTTAAGTGTTCCCATTTGGTGCACAGAACACTGTCTTGTTCAGGAGTGTCAAACATAGACCATGAGCTGGATATGGTCCTTGAATTCTCTTTCCCAGGCCCCATGTGATAATTGGGCTCTCCCAGCTTCACCATCAGCTACTGTCAGCTGCTGAGCTGTGGAGTGACAATTCGGCAGAAGTGGCACTGCTGAAAGAGTGGTGCTGGGGAATCTCAACTATCATGCAGGCCATCCTTTCATCAGCACTGCTTCTACCAAGGCACTGGGAGGGAGAGATGGATGGAAACCTCAGAATGCGGGGAAAGGTATGGGGGTAGAGCCAGAACAAGAGAGTGCAAAAGGGAGACACTGCTGAGGTTCTGGGAGAACCCAGTTATCATGCAGACCACCCGTTCAGCAGTGCCACTTCTGCTAAGGCATCACTTGAGCACTACTCAGCTGGTGTTGTGGTGCCTTGACAGAAGTGCTGCTGAAATTGTGGACTGTGTGATAATTGGGCTCTCCTATATCTGGAAAATATTAGCAAGATTTACAATTTCTCTTCTGTTTGCAGCTAATGAGTTCCTAGGTGAGGAAAAAGTACTTATTTCTAGTCATCACCTGCTTAATGATGTCACGTCCTGCTTAATGACATCTGCCCACTGTATAAAATGGGTTTGACACCCCTGATGTATGTATGTATGTATGTATGTATGTATGTATGTATGTATGTATGTATGTATGTATGTGAAATGTTTGTATCCTGCCCTTCTTGTCCATCAGGGGATGGTGGCTCACAATATATTTATAGGTTTATAACCCCATCAAATTATTCTCAAGGGAAATAACAGTTGTAAGGAGTCCCCTAGTCCTCTGACCAATGCTCTGCTTGTTTCTCCAGCTTGCCAGTGTGGCAAGTGAAAACCAGAAGTACACTCCAGTCCCCAAATAGAACAATTTCTAGCATCGGAGAGGTCTGCAGAGGGAGCTGCAGGTCCCCTGGACCCTCCCTCTTAGTCGTTCCCTCTAGCGTGCAGGCGCGGGGGTGTGAGGGGGTCCCGGATCTGTGGATAAGTGAAACCATGTATACCAGATCCATGGATATGGGGAGTTACCTATATATACAAAAAGGAATAAGATGTGTATCCAAATTTGAGCAGCCCAAATCATGTAGCACTGGTGGCCATCCACTCTGAGATTCCTTAGTATCATTAACATTAACATGAAGAGCCGAGCTGTTGGTTTTTGCTTAAGAACACTGTCAAGTGCGTTCAAGCTAATATTCATATACAATACATGAATAAGGAACTAGATAGCATGCGCCCATGTTCTGTGCACTGAATAATAAGATCTACTGAAGTTTTTTCCCCTAACAAATTGGTTTTGGTTTTTTACTGTGTCACATAATTTCTCTTACAGGATAGTTGGTTACTTCTACTGTTTTGATTCTTCTACTGACATCTATAGCAGGGACTAATATGTTACTGCATTGTTCTGCTTTACTGCTGTGGTTCTGACTCAAATTGTATACTCCCCTCCACTTGTAATAGTTTTAAAAAGTTTTCAATTCAAGTTGAGGAAGTTTTTTTTTAAACTTTAAATAATGTGCAGTCAGGATTGGAACCACAGAGATGGTTAACAACTAAAGATCCTCCCCCCTTTGTACCCTGATGTGTGCACCCCAATGCTTGCTAATAAAAATTAAATCACTGAAGAAACCCATCCACAAGTTGATCTCACAGATAAGTCAAGGGCAGGTTTTGAACCAAAATCATGGAATTTTCTGACCCTCAAATACATTGGGGGGGGTAAACTTAGGGGGGGGTGTCTGACTATCTTTGTCTGATTTTACCCAAGACCAGATCCTAAAAAATAACTTACCAGTAAATTACCTAAGAACTGTACAGTCTCTAATTTATTAAAAAATATTGTAAAAGATCATAAGATATATTTTTATTCATTAACTTTTAAAATTCTGGTCTTCACAACCGTTTTGTAAACACTGATAGTGTTTAGTGCACTGTAAACAGCATACCAGTAGAACCATTAGTCAAATCCTTCTTTAAGGTGCCTGGTGTGTTAAGCCAGAGGCTCTACATGCAACATACAACATATAATGCATAACTGGAAGTTTGCACAGTGGCAGGACAAGCAACAAGGAATGAGCATGGGCAAGCGCAGCTACATAGTACATAGTTACAACCCTATTTACTCAGGAGTAGACCCCAATGCTTTCCATTGGTGTTATTCTTAAATAATGCTGCACTGAATTGTAGCCTTGGACTTTGTTTCAAATGGAAATAAGAATTACATCCTGGTGTTTTAGAAACCAGACCTCTGCCAAATATTTTCAAAATGGAGTGAGGGTTCAGAAGGGTCTGCTAAAGAGGATGAGGCTTCCTTGATTTAAATGAAAGTCTCTGAAGCAGTGAAAAGGTTAACTTTGGCTGCAGCTTGCCTTGAAGCCTGGTCACCACGGAGATTGATAGCCCTGTCATTATCTGTGCAGGAACAGCCCTGACTCAAGTGACTTTACAGATAAGGTGGGGAGATTATCTAAGCTTGATTTATTGGCAGAAATTTCTCACCTTATAGGCAAGTATATATAGTAATTAAAAGCAAGGGTCAAACATGCATGTTCTCAGTATATAGTCTGGACTTTAGAGCAGTGTTTCTCAACTAGTGGTACGGGTACCACCAGTGGTACTTGAGTTGGTGTCTGGTGCTACTCATGGGACACCTGCTACCTGATATCTGCTACCTGGTTAGGAATACAACACAACAAACAGCAGTATGAGGCTTGGCTCAGTGGGCAGAGCTCCAAAGCATGCCCTTCTGTGCTAAAAAAAGCCCTGCCATCCACCCTGAGTCTCTTACTAATGTTTCTAGCATTTCATCTGACCACCCAGCCTGCCCAGTGATGGCCACCTAATGATGTCATTGCCAGTTACTTCCAGTGGTCCTTCAGATAGGTGGACCGTGTGAAGTGGTATGGTGGAGAACAAATGTTGAGAAACACTGCCTTAGAGAAACGCATTGTGGGAGAGACATCTTTTCTCTTCATATTCATACAAGTTCTTCCTACCACATATTTTTTCTTCAAACCCCTAAGCTTGACATTTGTTTCTAGTACTGAATGAACTGCTTATACCTAGATGTAGTTCTTCATCTGCTCATCCATACCATTATTGGCAAGTGCAGGAATTAATCTGATTAGCCTGAGTCCTGAGCTGTGGCAAAATAATTAATCAATGTATGGATATATGAATTTGTGACTTAGCATCCTCTGGTATCTGAAAAAAGAATCCACAGTAACCACATGTTACAAAGCACAGTAGCGTTCTTACTCTTGAATGGCAACATCCTGCATGCGCATTAGTTCACTATAAATACTATAGTAGTAGTATAAGTTATAGACTTATAGACCACTATATATATGTACTTATAGACTACTATAAGTAGTCTAATGTGAGCATACTTTAGCAACCCTGTGGTAACTCCACAGGCACTAATTTTTTCAGCATATGTAACATGATTTTATTTGCCAAGGTGATTTGTTAGAAAATAAGAAAATCCTGTTACTATGAACAGTACTGTACTGGATATATTCTGTCTTGTAATATTCTTTCTTGTTCATAGTCTCTTACTGCCATTTCCCAGTCCACATTTTACACACACACATGCGCGTGCACACAAACACTTTAACTTGGCTAAATGCTGCCATAATCTTGTTTCAAATGCTACATTATGGGTTAAGAAGCACAATAATAGCTCCCCAGTCTCCCATGCTTGGAGCAGTTTAAATTCCTCTATCAGTCTGATGGAATGATTTACTGCATTGTTCCAGGCTTCATTCTGCCATGTAAAGTCCAAGCAATCACTGAAGTACAGGTAACAATAAACTTTTGTAAGTTAATGCCCAGTTCAGAATGTTTGGGTTATTAACTTAGTATAACTCCTAAAAATGCGCAATAAAAAGACAAATAATTTCGTTGGTTCAAGTTCACAGAGAAAAATTAAAAGCTTTTTTGGAGTTGCATTTTCCCCTGAAAAGTTTGCTTTTAATAGTCAGCACTTTTAATTAAACAATGTTCCTCTATGCTGGTGCATTTTTGTACTTGGTAATAGGGCCATTTTTCAATACTCTACACATTGAACTTTTTGAAAATCTTCAGCTTGCCACTGTTACTAGTGTCTTATGAAACAGTTTCAGAATATTAAACAAGTACAATTGTTTTAACTACTGTGAAATTGACATATGAAGCTGAAAACCAAAAGCACCTTTCATGGGATTTTAAACACTATTTTCCTCCATATGCCATCCCAATTATTATTTAGATATTACATTCCTAATTTACTGTTAAGGTTGATTAGAATTCAAGCCTCTCAAAAGCATGCACCAAAGGTCTTGGGCTGTGGAAAACATTTTTATAAAATAATCCATTAATGCAGAGGAGTGCAACTAAATTAGTTAGCAATTTGCTGAGCATGAATTAATGAACAGAGCTTCTCCCAGCTCCCAGAGTTGTAATTTTCATAATAACCTCAGACCTTTATTTGGCAGGTTGTTTAGTTTTTTTCGTTTGAAGGTTTTCATTAGTCTAATGAGGACTATGCAAGGGCGAGCAGTCAGCACAATTTACATGGGGAAGCTATCATAATAAATGAAGCAATTTGAATAACATGCAAGGGTTTATGCAACAAGATAAGAAGAGATTGTAGAGTGAGATTTAGAGGTAACCAATACATTAGACCAACTAATAACTGAAGTAATCCCAATAAAAGGCTTAAGTGAAAGGAATGAAATTAATGATATATACAAAACTGTAATGATATGATACATGATTCATTAGATTAATAAAATAAGTGTTCAATTGTTTTTAGTGCTTTTAGCCCAAGCTTTGTTTGTATCAGGCACTTTAATTAGGATTGTTCACTGGATCCACTTGGCTTAGTTAAATTTTAGGCTATGGCTGTGTTTTTAATGATATTTCTTTCTCTTCTTATTTAATCTTTATAGCCCTGATAGTCATTGAATTAATTATATGCAATATATTCTGTATGGAGATGCATTTTTAAAAGTAATTGCTTACAGCTCTACCTAAGTGGTGATTAAAGTTTGGGGATGAATACAAAATAACTGTTCGTTGATACTTCAAAAAAAAAAATAAATTGCTGCTATTTAAAATAAGGAAAAATAACTTGAATTTGTGTCCTGAATTTTCCATGTCTTCACTTTGTGTACATTCCAAGCTCTAAGTACATACTTGGTGTATATGGTTTACCAAGAGGGGAACTTTTACAAAAAGTTGTTTCTTTAAAATGTTGGTACATATACATTAATCCATCCAAAACATTCCTTTTGTATAGTTGGCTGGTTACTCTGGTAGAAATGAATACCCTTCCTCCAAGTAAATTGATGAATTCTGTCCTTTTGTAAATGCATTTTTTTTCCTTGACCTGCCATTTTTTCAGCATATAGTCCTAAACACAAATTCCTGTTAAGTTTTTGGAAACTCTGTTGCTGTGTTCGGTAGAGTAGAGCAGTAGATCAAGTTGATGCTGATGCTAGATGAAGTAGCTGTACAAATTCCCATGATAGGATATAGACTTTGGCAAATATTTAGAAATGAACAAAGTTGTTCATTTAGAAATGAATTCTTAACAAAGTTTTGCAGACCACAATGGAAGATATAAACAACTTTTTTATCAGTAACTTTTTTAAGTTCGAATAATTTCTTTTTCAATGGTGCTTTATTCTATAACAGTGGTTCTCAAACTTAGGGAGAGTTTTATTCCCTAAGTAAGTCTTTGCGGGTAAGGGCTAGGGCGCGACAGGGCTCCCCAATGCTTAGAATGTTGACGTAGAGCAGTCATTTTCAACCTTTTTCATCTCATGGCACAGTGACAAGCCCACCAAAATCGTCAAGGCACACAATCAGGTTTTTTACAATTGACAAGGCACACCAAGTGCTGCCAGTGGGAGACTCACATCCCCATTGGCCCTACTAATAAATGACCTTCCCCCAAATTCCAGTGGCACACCTGTTGATCACTCGCAGCACACCAGTGTGCCACAGCACAGTGGTTGAAAATGGCTGACGTAAGTGTTGAAATGTTGATAAAAATGGGTAGCTAAGCACTTCCTGGTTGCTTGGTGACTGGTTTTTCTCTATGTTCTAACATTCTGCTCCGCGCTCCCCGCAACTCCTGTAGTTACCAGCAGTGCTCAGTAAGTAAAAATAAACCCCTTTCACCAGTTAGTGACATGATCCTTGGGATCACGTCGCTACCTTCCTCCTTTCCTCCATTCCTTAAAGGGAAGGGGGAAGCTTTACACAAGCTGTTGGGTCATGACCCACCAATTTGAGAACCACTTTTCTATAAGATACAGCGATAGGTCACAAAAATGTCCCATTTTCTTTAGAAGAAGAACATAAATTAAAAGAGGATCCAGCTTTAAAAAAGATAACAGTATTGTAGAGGACCTCATAACAACAACCTGGCAATGATATATAGTCATGGAATCTGATGTTCTTGGTATTTTGTGGCATTACAGGAATTACGATGTCATGTGTGGTCAAAAGAATATATACACATGTGGATCCTGAGATAGTGCTGATGTGTAACATGATCAATAACTGATTTTTAACGACAGTGAAATAGCCCGGTGAAATCTACTGCCATAATCACCCACATATAATATCCTTCCTAAGCACTACGTGACAAAAGGCATTTGTAATTATATTTACTTCTGAAAGATTATGGTTCATAGTTAAACCAAGAGAGGCATCCTGTCATTTTCAGAACCCGTTAAATGTGACAGAATCTATTTTTCTGCCAACTTGTGAAGACCAGGCAGAGAGCAAATTTGCTGTGGTCAGCTAAGTGTAACCACTGAGCAGGAAAGTGAATTTAATAATGCATTATTGTTCTTCACTGAAGGTGAACTGTTACAGTGCCTTTGTTATAGCAGACTTTGCCTCTGCTTAGGTTTCCAGATGCCGTGCAGATTACCTGATTAAAATCTCTAATGCATGATAAAATATACCATGTAGGCTTTTATATTAACATAAATGCATCAGTTTTTGGAGGACTACTGACACTAAAGCTAATTGGAAATATTTACTACTATGCTATATGGTGCATATTACAAATAAGGTTTTATTATATAGAAGGCTAAATGATAAGGAACTGTGAATTTACAAGGCTTATAACTACAGTGTGGTTTTCAGGCAATAATGTAATAAGAACAAATCTCAAATGGTTTATGATGACATTTCAAACCCTTGAACTGAGACTTGTTTTTGTTTTATGTTGATAGCAGTCATTCTGCTTCTAATTCTTTTCTAGCTGTAATTCCTTGATGCAATGGAACAAATTGCCATACAGAGTTACTTTTTACAAGGAAGTAACTATAATTTCTGCAGTGGACACAAGCACCTGTAAAGACATAAAGAGTACTGTTTTGGTAATACAGGGATCCGCAGATCAGGTCTGCCCCCCCTCACACACCCTCACTCTGCTCCCCTCACCTCCGGAGGGGGTCAGCCCCTGGGACTGCCGGGATGGGTGTATTCACTATTCACGCGTGGTTCTGGAATGCCTCTATTCCGCCTGTATTATTTACAAACAGTGGAAATGCAGAAATGCTTGCTCTTCTTTAAAAAGAACTATTGGCCAGTTCAAACATTTTGCTTGAGCTGTGATAGTCCTGACATGGTAAAAGAATGCCACAATGTACCTTTTCTCAGTACAATGCACATTATGTAATGCACAATGCAGGTACTGCATGTAAAGTCCTGCATGTGCAAAATCATGATTTTTACTACCTTCCATGTTTCGGGGGGGGGGGGATGGATGGATGGATAGGGGATAATGAAGCTGCTTGTGCAGGATTTTATTTCATGTTATGTGCATGGTGAAAGGGGTACTAAATTCTCCAAAACACAGGTGTCACCACCCAGGTAAATATCTGCGTTTGATCATTGGTGTATTCCTTCTTCAATGTAATTTCTCTTTCAGTGAAAACAAAAGATGAACAAAATTTGTGTGACCAGCTGTGTCTCAAAAGTATGGGTGAAACATCTGACAAAACAAACAAAAGAAAATATTTCTTTACCCACCGTGTAAAATTTTTTACCCTTCTTTACCCAGTTCTTTACCCATCACCCAGGATGTGGTGATGGCATCAGGCCTAGATATCTTTAAAAGAGGATTGGACAGATTTCTGGAGGAAAAGTCCATCACAGGTTACAAGCCATGATGGGTATGTGCAGCCTCCTGGTTTTAGAAGTATGCTACCTCAGAATGCCAGATGCAAGAGAGTGGCAAATGAATGCAAGTTTCTTGTTCTCTTGTGTGCTCCCTGAGGCATCTGGTGGGTCACTCTGAGATACAGGAGCCGGACTAGATGGACTTTTGGCCTGATCCAGCAGATCTGTTCCTATGTTCTTATCTGGTCCCACACTTTGAAATAATGAAACTTAGACATATGAAAGTACCTTATACAGAGCCAGAAAATAATTCACATAGTTCAATATTGCCTACACAGTCTGGCTCAGTTCTTTACTGTTTCAGACAGGGATCTTTCCCAGTCCTAGTTGGAAATGTCAGAAATTGAATCTTGGACCTTCTGAATGCTTTGCATGCATGTAAAACATGTGGTTTTACCACTGAGTATGACTGCTTCTTCAGTGTTGTGGTGATGAAGTGTCATTTCAAATATAAGGCATGACAGAGAAAGAAACTGGCTGCCCAGTCTGACATGATGGGGCACATTCTGTCAAGTCACTTGCAGAAATAGGATGGGTACATGGATCATAGCGGAGGTATATTGGCTGAACTCAAAAAGCAAGACATTTGCTCATCACTTTCCTTGTATCTTGCCTGCCTCCTGTAATCTTAAAAGCAGACTCAGAAATGTACTGCAGAAAATGAAAGCCAGAATGCCGTATCTATAGTGTGTTTACGCGTTTGAGCTTAGAAATACTTCTATAGTTCTTCTCCAACACTATCTGTTTTTTTTTAATTTTTATTCAGTGCAACTAGAGTCATTCCCTAGGCCAGGGTTTTTCAAACTGGGGCATTGTGACACCCCAGCCTGCGGGCCTTGGCCCCTGTCCCCTTAAGGGGCAGGGGCAGCCTGGAGGCAGAGAGAAGGCAGTGGTGCGATCCCCAGGATTTCGCCGCTCAGGGGGGCTGCAGGGGCTTGGGTACACGTACCCAAGCCCCTGCAGCCTCCCGGGGATGTAGGGAGCCCGGCACAACATGCAGCAGAGCTCCCCGCAGCAGTGAAAGTAGATGCAGAGCGATCGCGCTCCACTTCCACTTTAGCGGAGGCAGGGCGCGATTGCTCCGCATCTACTTTCACTGCTGTGGGGAGCCCTGCTGCAGGTCACGCTGGGCTCCCCGCACCCCCGGGAGGCTGCAGGGGCTTGGGTATGTGTACCCAAGCCCCTGCAGCCCCCCTGTGCAGCGCGATCCTGGAGATCGCGCCGCTGCCTTCCCGCACTCCTGCTGCCTCCCAGAGAGTTTGAGAACCACTGCCCTAGGCTGTGGAGAAGGTGATTATTACAACCCATATGCAGTCAATTCTTTAATTTTTCCTGCTGAGAATCAAAATGCTGCTTTTCAGATAGCTGTGCTATCCTTCCTGAAAGAGAAAAATTTATTAAACAATTTTAAATTAGAATGTTATGAAACTGCAAGCCCAGCTGTGTTTATTTGTGTATTTGTGTTTATGCGTGCTAAAAGTTCCCAGTGTTCCAAGAAGCACCTCTCACAGATATGAAGCTTAGGATGGTGAAAAAGATTAAAAGGAACAATTGATGGGATTTGTATGAAGGGTGCAAAAAGTTTTTAGATTTGTGGTTTGCAATATGACAAAGAGAAAACCTAGTACCAGGCTCATAATAGGAATAGGATTCTTTCAATACGTAATCTAATGATTCTGCTTACAAGTAACATGAAATATCATGGTTTTTTCTGTGAGTTTATTTTCAGCAAAGGATTTCTGTAGAAGTCACAGTGGAAAATATACTATTAATTACAATCCTTTGAATTGATTTCTACCCTTTTAAAAAAATCACCAATTAAAGTAAAAGAATAAAGGTTAAACAAAGTAGCAACCTAACAAACATTGCATTCCAATTTGTAATCTGACTCTGAAATCTCCTGTTTACTTTATAGACATTCCAGCAGTGCAGCGTAAAACAGGTGCAGAACCCTTTCTTTCAATATATGCTCCGCAATCCTTCTGCCTGTAAATAGCATATAATCTGGATTTCATTATTCTCTGTGAGTTTATTTCTAACAAAGTATCTCAACTCGATAAAAGTCCGTATGGAGAAATAATTGCCTCATAATATGTTAAGGCAGAATACTAATTTACCTTACAGTTAATTGCAGTTCTTTTAACTGGACTATTCTTCTTGCATTGAAAATAAAATTCCCTTTTGGAAAAGTATAAAGGTTAAACAAAGCAGCAATCTAGCAAACGGTTTAGTCCAATTTGTAATCTGACCCCGAGATCTACTGTTTGCTTTACAGGCATTACAGCAGGGTAGTGTAAAACAGGTGCAGAACACTTGATACTGTTGCCCCACTATTACACAAATGACTTGATTTTTACTAGGCGCATAGTATTTCCTGTGTTCCCTAAGAAACTCCAGAAACCACAGATTAACAAAGTGGAAAAGCTCGGTCGGCTTCTCGGCCATGACCTTGGCAGCGATACAAAAAGAGATTGGTAGAGTAAGATGTTTCTTATATGCCACAGCAAAGACGTCGCTCTCCAGTCACCTAGTTCAATCTGAACTACTTAGATCAAATTACTCATTTGATGGATGCTGCTCTTTTAGTTGTTGATATTAATTTACTGAGCTTTATTAGTTAAGGGTATTGTCTAGTTTGAACAATTTGTTACAAGTTTCAAAATAAAAAACATTAGTTTTGGAAAACCACATCTAACAGCCCTATCTTGCGCTGGAACAGGCAGGCCAGGAGGCCTGAGCTGTATGCAGCGTAAGTTAGCGCTCCAAAGTGGCTCAGCTAGAGGTAAAGGGAAACTCTGCCCCTTACCCCCGGATAAGCCACTGCAGCCCCAATGGGTCTCCTCGGACTTGCGCCACCTCCTGAGGTGGCATAAGTCCAAGGAGAGCGGAATGGCTTACAGCTGCTCCGCACTTCTCGGGAATGGGGGTTGGGATCTGGCATAACAGCCAGATTCCAGTCCCACCTCCCACTCCCCGCCTGCCCCCGGGACAGCCCTCCACCCACCCTCCCCCACCCCAGAATGCCTCCCTCCTGCCGTTTGCCCCACCTCCCCAGAGCCTTGCGTCAGCCAAGCTCGTCTGACACAAGGTTCCCTCCCCATGTCGGCATGGAGGCTGGATTAATAACAGATTAATAATAGAGCTAACTGTACTCACAAGATGGACTGTACTACTCTTCCAGTGAAAAGCAGTCTACATAACACACATTGAATAACCCCTGACTGAACTCTTCTAGAGTTCTTCAGACAGTGCCCAAACATCATTTCTTTAGATCAGTGTTTCTCAAACTGTGGGTCAGGACCCATCAGTGGGTTGTGAGTTGATCTTTGGTGGGTCACAAAAAGTTTTTGAAGCATTTAAAAAAAAAAAAACTTTGCAAGCGCCCTTGCCTGGTTTGCAGAAGAAAATTGTTAGCTGCTATGACTTCTGCGTTACCCTGAAAGACCTCGTGCGTGATCTGGAAGACAGCAGCAGACTAGGTGGGAGGACAATAGGTTGACTCCAGGAGGCGGGGGATGGAGGGGAGGAAGGAGGCTTATCAAGGCTGGGGAAAGAACCAGATGAAGGTGGGGGCAGCTTGTGGGGGGGGCTCTCTTGTCAATCTTGGGAGGAACAGGAATTGATTGGTCGAATGAATAGCCTGATTTTTATCTCTCGACAAGGGAGGGGGGAGGAGCGCTATGGGCGGGGGAGGGGATTCTTGCAACAAATGCCTGGCTAACTCAGGGAGGGGCAAAGGAGGCAGGCAAAGCAGGGGGAGGCATTTCCTTGCAATAGAAGAGGAGGAATGCAACCCCATTGGCTGCAATGGGACTTCTGAGTAGAGCTGCAAAGGACTGGGTCGTAAGTGTCTCGGTTGCTGCAGGTGACCCTCAATCCTGCCTGCAACTTCTGTCCCCTCATGCTGTCAGTAGACTCCCACCTTGCCAAGCTTGGACACCTCCCTTCTTGTTGGTTCATCTGTGGGATGCTGCTCAGCGCTTCTTCTGAAGGCAGAATTGGGAGTCGTGATGTGAACGGGGGAGGGGTTGTCGCTGGGTTTCATAGGGAACTTATTATTTTTCTGCACTGCACTATTCTCTCTAATAACAGCACAGCTTTTGTTTACATAAATGAAAAAGGTGGTTGAAGTGAAGGACTTCACCACATCACTGACTGCAGATGGGATGGGAACATCAGGACCCTGTTAAATGATCTCTCTCTCTCTCTAGTATAGTATCTCTCTAGAATAGTATCACGATAGACTGTTTCAACCCCATCTCTCTGCCCTTGCAGCTGTGGCTGCTGCAACACTCAGAAACCTGTCAGACAAATCTGTTGGGGAGGAACTAGAGACATGCTGGGGAGGAAGGATCTAGTAGAAGTCATGCATGCCAGGTCTTCCCCTCTTTTATTTTTTTGTAAATCTCCCTGTCTCTTTTTTCCTCTCAGAAATATGCCACCTAAATGGCTGGCATGTGTCTGACCTGTAGGCTGACACACAGGTAAAAATATTTCCTACTTACCTCCTGTTTGCCTTCAGTTTGCTCCCTTCACATCACAGCCTGCAGCTTGCACTTTTTGGACAGGTCTGCATGCTATATGCATGTTATAAGCAGTGTGATGGGGGTTATGATTAGGCTCTTAAGACTGGAGGGGCGCTGCTTGAAACACCAATGGCCAGAAGACTTCAGGAAGGGTCAGAAAGAGGGATAGACCAGCTGTCACTATCCCGCCTTCCCTGGAATGGCCAACCGAACTCCCTCTGCTATATCTCCCACCCACCCCCTTTGAATGACAGTGTCAACTCTCCCTCCTAAGTCCTTTCTATATAAAAAGCACATCTTCCAGTGAGGGCCAATACTCTCTACCAAAAGCAATACAAACCAACTCAGAAAGTGTTCAAGAGATCTATACAAGTGAGCAAACTGAATGCTAAACAGATGAATTAAACCAAAGAATTTACTAAGAGCCAACATTTTTTAAAATAAGTCCTTATTGTTACCACCTTTATTTCTGCGCTCCTACTCACAATTTCAGTGGTTTCAACCTGAATGGTTCTGTGCTACTCACTTTCAAGTCCACCCCAATAAGAAAGCTGAAATTCTGTGTGTGTGAATCTAACCCTTAAATTTTCTCTTGTGAGCTAGTTCATGCAAATTAGACAACTGCACATGTTACATTTGTTCTTGCAGTTACCTAGTTTGCATAACAATGAGAGAGTACATCTGTATGGGCTGTAAAAAAAATGACCTTAAGATTCTGATACTTGTTTTGCAGAGGGTATTTGTGCTTTAAGACAATAGTGTCTGCATAATTTTGTTTACTCTGAAAAACAAAACACAATGCGGGGGAGACATATCTGCAGATCCAATATCAGCGATTCACTTATACACAAATGCGGGGGGGGGGGCAGGCCCCACCCCTCCATCTGGATGTAAGGTGTACACAGCTCCTCTCGTATTCAGAGTGTGGAGGACATTTCCCCATATCTGTGGATTCCATATCCACAGAGGATTCCAGAATGGAAGCCCCGCCTGTACAACTCTCTAGATTTTCTCAAGTATTACTACATAATACGCCTCTCAGATCAGTAGACTATTTAATAAAAATTGATTGATTGACAAAAGTCTCTAGGACAACGATTTTCAACCAATGTGACATGGTACAAATAGTCCACAGGTGTGCCTTGGGAGTTTGGGAGAGGGTTATATATTAGTAGGGCCATTGGGTGATGTGAACTGCTGGCTGGAAATACGATGTGCCTTGTCAGTTGTCAAAAAAAACTGATGGTGTGCCTTCTGAGTGTGCCATGCGATAAGAAAGGTTGAAAATAGCTGCTCTAGGAGGATCACCACATCTCTTTCTGTGGCCTCTCAAACATCCTTTTTCCTGCTCAGAATGCTACTCTCTGAAGGCCTCAAAGTTTAGTGACAAACTTACAGGAGGAGGCGCAAACATGCTTTACGGAACTTGCAACGGCCGAAGGATGCTTTAGGATTGCGCCCTTAAAATAGATATGCTTTCTATTCCCCTCGCCTATTGAAGTGGACAGTAGAGTTGTAATTAGTTTTATTCCAAGTTATTGTATATTTAGCAGAACATCAGTCTTGTCATAAAAGTCAACAATAATAAAAATGCAAATGATTGTGAAAGGCATATGTTGGAGCAAGAGAACATTTCAAAGATTGTTTATCAGTTGTTCATTTTCGTCTGTCAGATGTTGAAATCTTTTACTTTCCATCATATTGCAGGGAAATGTAGTTCTACTGATAGTGTCTACTTGTAACTAAGCTGTGAAGAAGTCAAAAATTCATTTTGTCAGAGCAGTTATCAAACTGAGTGCTGAAAGCCTAGGTTATTGGTCCTTTTTAACAGGCCTAAAGATAAGATGTCTAATTTCCTGACCCAGCCTCTGTGTGTGAGTGGGGGAAGGAGGAAGGTCCCTGTGAAATATTCAATACAAAGAGAAAGCAGAGCGTGCTGTCTTCTTTACTCATGTCTTATAAAGATATAAGAATAGCTTGATGCCTCCTATAGAACGATAACAAAAAATATAATTTTAATTAAATCAACCTTTAATATTGTATCTCCATTTTTCCCCAACTGTTACCCTATCATCTTAATGAGGGAGAAACATGAATGTTCTCCAACCAGATATGCATTAAAATGTAAAGCACTTTTAAGTGCAGTAGTTTTGCTCTTGAAGTCAGTATGAGGAATATTTAAATGAAGAAAGCGGGGAGGAAGAACATGAACAAAAGGGTATTGGAGAAAGATTCACTGATTTTTAAATAAAGACATCTTGATAAAAAATTTAAAAACCCAGTGACATTACAACTGAAGATGTTTACAGCCCAGTCCTACCTAATTTGATGTGCATTGTTGCAGCAGTGCCACCACAGTTACTGCTGTATCTCAGGGGAGGGTTTTGGCCACTGAAGACCTCCTCAGGATAAGGGAACATTTGTTCCCTTGCCCAAGGGTAAGCCCCAGCGGCCACTATGGTTCAACTTGGACCCGCACCAGCTTAATTGCTGGTGCAAGTTTGAATTGATCCATGCAGGCAGATCAGGCCCTGGAAGGAGGTCAGGATTTTGTGTGTGCCACAACCACTAAAGTCAACACCCTCTCAGGCCTAATCATGGTGCTGACCAACTCTGTCACCACCCTCTGCCCCATTTGTATGTTCCACCAGTGAGAGAACCCATTGGATTGGAATGTTAGTCTTTATTTTTTCTTAAGATTTTATTTGATTTTAATAAATTGCAAATTATCAGATAATAATTAATATGATCCAATAATCCATCCGTTATGATTCTATCAACATATTTTTTAAAAGTGGGAAAAATCCTTTGGCTTTTAGGAGCCAGATAGAGGAACGAATAAAAAAGAAATACTCCAGTCCTTTTTTAATAAAGAGGACATGTTAACTGGTTATAGGATCCAGATCCAACATAATGTTTTGCATCCATGTATGGCTTTGAGAATGATCTCTGTTGCTACTTCCATTTGAAGAAGGGCTTGTTCAAAAAAATGCCCTGTGGGCATAATCTAATAGCTCTGAGAGCAGAAATAAGACTAATGATTTTATAGTTAATACCTTTCCCAACATCTCATTTTGCTGAAAATATTTATTAGTAAGTCATATTTTATAGAAGAATATAAAATCTACCCAGACCCTTTTTCATATCAATCATTCTGGACCAGCTCCATGGACACACCTTTGGACTGAATGTAATAATGTAATATCAGACCTGGCACAAGACTTGCAGGTAATGCTTTGCTTTGCAGGAGTGATAGATACAAGCACAAACTTCCCTGGTCAGACATTATTTCTGCCATACAGCTACATTCAGGGGACTGTTCTGCATGGAGGAATTTCAAGTATCCGAAATGCCCTTTATCAGGATTCAAGTGTGCAGAATGTTTTAAATTGGTGATCTTAGGATATCAGTTCAGGGATTTAGCCCTTTATCACTACCAGCCAGAGTAACTAGCAGCCCAGTCTTAACTAGGATTGTACTGCCCTTTACAGCAAAGGAACATAGTTCTGCTGGTGTAAATGGTTATATCAGCCATTTTCAACCAGTGTGCCATGGCACATTGGTGTGCCACAATTAGTTCACAGGTGTGCCACGGGAAATTGGAAGAGGATCATTTATCACTAGGGCCATTAGAAAATGTGAACGCCCTCCCCACTGGCAGCACAGTATGCCTTGTCAATTGTTAAAAAACTGATGGTATGCCTTGAGCATTTTCAAGCCTTGTCAGTGTGCTGTGAGATGAAAAAGGTTGAAAATCACTGGGTTATACGGAGGCATGCTGTGCGCATTCCAGCAGTCATTTTGGGTCTGCTGCTGCGAACAGCGGCAATGCCGGAGGCCCACTGCCACAGCCAGCTACCTCCAGCAGTGAAGGTGAGCTAGTGGGGGGCTAGGTGGTGGTGTTTGGTGGATGGAACAGGGCAGGGAGGGTGAGGAAGAAGGGAGGCTGTTCAGGATCTATTGGCAACAACAGAGATAATTCAGTTTAGATTGGACTGTAGGAGACCTACCCTGGCTGGCTAGAGATGGCCTTTGCATTTGCAGAAACAACCCTTTATATGTCTGCAGAGAGGGCAGAAGGTGCGGCATAGTGGAGGTGGGAATGAGTGGTGCACAGTGTGGGCAACGTGCACCAGATGCTATCCCCTCTGGTAGCATCTGGCACACCCCCTTTCTCTCCTCAGACTTGTGCTAGCTAAAGAGCTGGCACAGGTTCAAGGAGACCCATTGTTGAGTGGGAGGCTTACAGAGGAGTAAGGGAAAAAATGCCCCCTTCCCAACCTCTCCCCATCATGCAGTGCATCCCATTTTGACACAGCTGCATGCTATGGTGGGGAAATAATAAAATGAAACAAGGTTTGCTTGATTTCAATTGAAGTCTTAAGCCAGGGGTTTTCAAACTGGGGCATTGCAACGCCCCGACCTGTGGGCCCTGGCCTCTGCTCCCTTAAGGGGCGGGGCAGCAAGGAGGCAGGAAGGAGGTAGCAGGGGGTTGGTTGCACTTACCAAAGCCTCCTACAGGCTCCCAGGGGTGTGGGGAGCCCTGCATGCAGTGTTCCCCAAAGCTTAAGAAGTGAAAGTGGAGACAGTGGTGACACTAGGGTTCATGTCACCCGGTTTGGGATGCCAGTGTGTCACGCCCCATGCAGTGGGTGGGGCAACACCCCAAGTAGTGGCTGTGGTGATGTACCATCACTTTGTCCCCACTGGTTTTTTTGGCTGTAACTTTTGATAGAACAAAGATAAAACACATTCTGCATGAAATTATGCATTGATTGAAATTATGCAAATTAATCAATTGATTGATGCAATTGATTGATTGATTGATATGCATTGATTGATATATAACATGATGGTATTATTCTTCCAAATTGTGATTTTAGTGATTTTGGTCACTAGTGGTGTCACACACACCCCCGCCCCGTTAGTAAGTCAACTTACTAACACCTTATTGCAGCAGTTCTCAAATTTTTAGCACTGGGACCGCTGCTTTAAGCCCTTTTCTCAGGAGAATAAAAGGTTAACTTTGGCTGGAGTTTTCCAGGAAGGTTACCATGGAGATTAACAGCCTTCTAATGATCTCTGCCTTGCTTTTCTGTCACACTTGAAAAGCAACTTCTCTGGTGTTGCTTGAAAAGCCCTGTCCCCTGAGCTCTGAGTTGCTGTCCCTTGAGATAAGGAAAGGTGATTATCTAAGCTTGATTTATTGACAGAAATTTCTTGCCCTATAGGTGAGTATCTATGGTAATCAATGGCTCTCTGTCCCAAAAGGGCTCACAATCTGAAATATCATACGTTTGAGCCCTAAGATCAGTTTCCTGTAATCCCTTACCCTCTCACACCTTTTTTTTTAGCTTGGATGATTTTCTAATGAAAATTAAGTAGTTCGTCTGATTTCATGCTTATGAATGATTGACACAAAAATGTGTTTGTGGACAAGCAAATGCTGAAATCCAAATAAGTAAAGATGTAGGAATGTAAAGTAAAAGTAAAGAAATTGACATATAATTACTATTGGGAAAGTTCCTTGTTTCTCATGACTTGCAGACTGTAATGTCTCATCATTTCAGAGTTCAAGATGTTCTGGTAAAATATTCCTTATTGCATTTGATTTAAAAGTTTGTTGAACTCCGAAGTCAAGATTTACGTTGATGAAAATCCACTGAAAATGGAAGAATTTAAAATACGTTAAAGACATCAAAATTCAGCTGCAAAATTTAACAATTGTTAAGCTACCATGAATCATATTAACTATTATCCTAGGCTACAATCCAATATGTTTTCCACTGTACACAGTGGAAAACAATGTGTGTATTCCTACATCTCTCTCTCTCTCTCTCTCTCTCTCTCTCTCTCTCACTCTCTCACACACACACACACACACACACACACACACAATCTTGGGTCTGGATCTGCCTGACCCAGAATTAAACTGAATTGAGGGAATGAGCAATAATTCTACGGTGGGGATTGTTGACATGGATAGCAGTGCGAACGTTCTTAAAGTGTGTTTAAATTAGGCTACTAGTAACCATAAGACTGAGCTTTTCAAAGAAGATAGGTTTTATTAAGAAATAGAGGCAAAGTAGCAAAAAGGCACATTTACTTGAGAGATCAGTTACTTTGCTTAAGATATCAATTATACAGAAATTTAAAGGGTTGCGGGTGAAAGAGAATATTATAAATAGCTTTGTTTCGGACAGGCGCAGATTAAATAAAAGGAAAATAGGAGCAAGAGTGAAAGTAAGGCTGCAGCTGGGCTGAGTTTCCTCCTCAGCCAGTTAGTTAGAAGAAGATAACACTGAAATTTTTACAAGAATAGAAGTAGTTTTTCTGTATAGATTTTTGGACACTGAACACGAAAATAACAGTAAAAATTCTCTATTAGCTACGGTTCCGGATTAATTTGACCATTTATATTTTGTATAGATATCACATATATTTCAATGGGATGTCCAAACTAGATGGATCCAGTTCCAACCACTTCTACGCTAGCTGATGGGCCTATGGCCTGATCCATTGGGGCTGTTCTTGTGTTCTTATGCTATGATCACGTGATTCACAAGGCAAAGACATGTGATCCAACTCACCCGGACCAGAATTTAATGTTTGCCTTGCTGATTTATGAGTGTTGCTATTATAACATCCCATTGAAATACGAGGGTTGCCCAGAAAGTAATGCACCACATTTTTTTTCTTCAACGATTATTTATTGAACACAATGAAACTTACACACAAGAAAGAATGATGTTTCTTCTACACTCCCTATTTTTCCACGTAATCTCCGTCCAGTTCTATGGCCTTCCTCCATCGAGACACAAGGGCATGTATGCCCTGTCGGTACCACTCCTTGTTCTGGTCACGAAGCCATTTCTGCACTGTGCGAATCACCTCTTCATCATCCTCAAAATGTCTTCCGCGAATGGCATCCTTTAATGGCCCAAACAAGTGGAAGTCTGAGGGAGCTAGGTCAGGGCTGTAGGGTGGATGGGGTAACACAGTCCAACCCTGTTTAGTGATGTGTTCCGAAGTCCTCAAACTTGTGTGAGGCAGAGTGTTATCATGTTGAATCAAACATTCACCTGGGTTGTTATGGCGCCGAAGTCGCTGGAAGCGCTTCCTGAGTTTGGTTAATATCTTCACATAAGCTTCAGAATTAATGGTGCTGCCTCTTGGCATCACATCAATGAGTATGACGCCCTCACAGTCCCAAAACACAGTGATCATGACCTTACCGGCGGAAGCAGTTGCTTTGAATTTTTTCTTCTGTGGAGATTGAGGATGACGCCATTCCATCGACTGTCGTTTTATTTTGGGCTCAAAATGGTGAACCCAGGTTTCATCACCTGTCACAATCCTGGACAAGAACGCTTCCCCCTCATCTTCAAAACGTTTCAGCAACTCAGAAGAAATGTTTTTTCTGAGAGATTTGTGGTCCACCGTAAGACAGCGCGGAACCCATCGTGCACACACTTTTGAGTAATCAAGGGCACGGATGATTGCATCCACACTTCCTTTGCTGATTGACAGCTTCAGTGCCAACTGCCTAGTCGTTATGCGTCGGTCCTCTCGAATGAGCACATCAGCAAGCTGCGTCTTGTCAGGTGTGACAGCCGTGGATGGCCGCCCCAAACGCTGCAAATCTTGTAGCTCTGCCGAACCGCCTTCTAATGGCCTCACCCTCTGTGCCCAGTGACTAACCGTACTTCTGTCGACTGCAGATTCTCCATAAACTGTACACAAACGTTTGTGAATGTTCCCAGCAGTTTCTTTCTCCGCAGTGAGAAATTCAATGATGACATGCTGCTTGTAACGTACATCACTTACAGACGCCATTTCGAAACACTGCTGCAGCTACGCTATCTGTCTGAAGAAACCAAAAATTTGTGTGCGCACTCCTGAAAATTCAAATAATGTATATCTAAAGTTTTGCATTCGTACCATTACTGTAGGCTGAGAAAAAAAATGTGGTGCATTACTTTCTGGGCGACCCTCGTATATGTGAAACAAAAATGGTAAATTTACTCAGAAATTTGAGCTAGGAGAGTATTTTAACTGTGATTTTCGCATTCAGCAACCAAAACTCTATAAAGAATGGCTAACTTCGTTTTTGTAAGAAAAAAAAAAGTTAAAATTTGTTGAACAGAGTAATGAGAGTTTGTAAATACAAACTTTGAGAATGGTTAGAAAGGAGGGAGACAGCTGTTATGGGGATCAAAGAGAAAAGAGAGATTGCCCATCCTTAGTCTGTTGAGTAGTGTACAGTGACTCCAATGCAGCAAGGCTGGGCTGCATGGCTTCAGGTTCTGGAGGAAGGATGCTCCTTTGAGCAGGGAAAATAGCTCTTCTGAGGTTGAGAGCAGCTGCCAGAGGCTTTCCAGAGCAGGACAAGCCTCAAGAAGCAGAGAGTGTGGAAGCTTTTAGTGGTGAAGAAAGCAGCACAAAATGTAAGGGCGCCTCTGCTAGGAAAAAGACCACCGAAACACACAGCAGTATTGACATTACCAACAAGAAAATGCCAATATTTCTTTGGAGAAGAAACTTCCAAGTGTAGCATGGAGACCTCCAAGAGAAGTGACAAAGTTCTGCTGCCAAAGCAGGGTACACAAAGGACTTTACACAAAGGAAACAAAAGCATTCCTGCATGGAAAAAAGTATCAAAAGCAGGGGTGGCCAACCCGCGGCATGCATGCTACTCAGTGGCATGTCAAGACTTTTTAAATGGTACGTGCAGGCGTTTGCAAACATTCAGTCACATTCTTGCTGATGACTGTGCTTTCGTTGCTTATCAGCAAGACATGAGGAGGCCAGCCAAAGACTACAAAGTAGAGATGGGAGGGGCACTAGAGTGTGCACTGCTTTGCTTTGTGGAAGCATGGAGTCCACGTAAGGAGGCCAGCCAAAGACTGTAGGTGGAGGGGCACTAAGGCATGCGCTCCTTTGCTTTGCTTGTGGAAGCAATGAGTAAATGTGATGAGGCCAGCCAAAGACTGGTGACAAGGTCAGCTGAAGAAAGGTGCCTGAGGGGGGACATGACTGAGTCATACAAAATTGTGCAGGGAATGGATAGAGTGAATAGATCAATGCTCTCTTCCCTTTTGCACAAAACCAGAATTAGAAGACATCCCCAACTGAGTATTGGGAAAATTAGGAAGACAAAAGAAAATATTTCCTTACCCAGCATGTAATTAGTCCATGGAACTCCTTGTGGATGTGGTGATAGCATATGGCCTAAATGTTTTTAAATGTTTTAAAATGGGGATTGGACAAATTTCTGGAGGAAAACTCCATCACAGGTTACAGGCCATGATGTACACGTGTAACCTCCTGATTTTAGAAGGAGGCTACCTCAGAATGCCAGGTGCAAGAGAGGACACCAGGATACAAGTCTGTTGTTGTCTTGTGTGATCCCTGAGGCATCTGGTGGGCCACTGTGAGATACAGGAAGCTTTGGCCTGATCCAGCCAGGCTCTTCTTATTTTCTTAAGACTGCCAAGTAGAGGTGAGAGGAGCACTAAAGTGTATACTTCTTTACTTTTTATACAGGTGTTTATTTATACAGGTATTTATACCACCTTTCTTTGGTCATCCAATTTCCCCTCAGACTTTAATCCAAGGTGGTTTACATAGGCAGGCTGTTCTAAACCCCCGTAAGGATTTTTACAATTGAATAGTTCTAGTCCAGCTGGATTCCTTCCCAGTCTGGCCTCTCTCTAGCCCTTCGCCTCCCATGCTCCACTTGACGCCAACTCCTCTCTGCCACCGAGGGTCAGCTCATCAGTATATCAGCATGTCGTCAGTTCTCGGGTACTTCCAGTTGTTTCGAACTGGCAGCCTCAGATCTTCAGGCATACAAGGCAGCAGCTCTACCAACTGAGCCAGACATCCTGCCTACATATTAATTTTAGATACTGCTTCAGAATCACTTTTATTTATTTGCAATTTTCTGTGAGTTTGAGAAACAGGCAAGGTTCTTAAAAAGTAAATGGCAAGAATTAGCCAAGGACAGTTCTCAAGTTAAACCAGTGTTATTCATCATATGTGTGTATTTTTCAATAAATATATGTGTTATTTAACATATTACTGTTGGGTCATATTGTATTCGTTTACTGCCATTATAACAATTTTTTTCTTTCGAAATATTTTACTTGAAGGTGCCACTCAGAAATAATGAGTATACAGAAATAATTCATAACAGCATAATTTTTATATTATTTCTGGGAACTGTGGATGGGTGTTTTGGGTTACGGTGGAGTGGCACCTTCAAGATTCGCTACATAAAAAGTGGCACATGGCAAGATGTGGGTTGGCCACCCCTGATCTAGAGGGTCAGGGTGTGGAGCTAAGAGCTTCAATGCCTTACCTGAGCTTTCAGGGGACATAAAGGCTTAATTACACCCCATTCGGAGAGGTTACTGAGGGACAAAAGGTATGGCAGGGTGTGCTGCAACCATGTTCAGTTCAGTTCAGCTTCTTCCAACAACCTCCTCCTTCTGTACCCCTCCTCCTTCTGGTCAAGGAGGGTGCTTTCCCCAGTGACTCCCAAAATTTTGGGCTTGCGTTGCTGAGCAGTGTTTTGTAGCATTAAATGTAGTTCCCATTGCACTTCAGAGCACTGATAGGCAAACTTTGCCCAAAGTTAGTAGTGCAAAGAAAACCTGAAAATCACTGCTTAAATTTTACAGATTAGGAAGTTAAGGGGGTAGTGAAAAAAAAAAGTGTGACAGTGTCTTCTTGCACTGTGGCCTGATGGGAAAAATAAAACAAACATTTATCCATGTATACCAACTACTTCTGTTCTAATACTTTTATATTCCCCAAACCACTGTGCTTCCTTTCTGTGTTTCCATATGTATAATGCTCTTGTCTCTAAGCAGTAAATTTCTAAGCACTGTTTAATTCCTTTTAAGTAGTGCTTGTCATGAAATCTACTTGTCTTCTGAAGAGCTTTTCAGAGAGATTGTTATAAAATATAAACTATACTAGAATTAAAAGCTAGTGAATACATTCTCAGTAACCATGACAAAAATGTTTTTTTTATCAAAGCCTTAAGTACTTGTAAAGTGAATCTGATTAGCTGCGAATAACACTAATTTCATTCTGTTCATAAAGCTCCATTTTCTAAAGCTTCTGAGATACAAGTGGAAAATTTCAACAGCAATGGGCTTCAAGGATGTAGAAACTCACACTCCACAAAGTTTCACTGTTTTCAATTATTTTTCAAATTGAAAATTTTAATACATGAGTACACTGTAATTTGAAACCTATGTAGCAGCACTTTGGTTTGTTTTTTTGGTGGAGGAAGCTGATACATATTGTAATATTTGGTTGGTGTTACTGTTGGCTTGCACTTGTGTTCATTTTCAATTTTAAGATTGAATTGATATGAATTAAAATGTGGGAGACTTCATTTTACTCTTCATCATTCTCAATAAACCTTATTTGCCAGCATGTATAACTTTTGAGTTAGCATCCAAATCTTCAACAAATTGATTAGTCATAAATTAATGCCACTTAACTTTTAAAACATTCTAAAGTGCAGTCCTATGAATTAGATTCAATGGGGCTTACGCCAATAGGGTTGCAGCCTCAGGGCCCAATCCTTTCCAACTTTCCAGCATCGGTGTAGCCGCAATGCAGCCCTGAGGTAAGGGAACAAATGTTCCCAGACCTTGAGGAGGCCTCTGTGACTGCTTTCAAATCACAGGATGTAGCACATGTCCCATTGGTACCGCTGCACCAGCCCTGGAAAATTGGATAGGGTTGGGCCCTCAGTCTTGTATCATATTATTTCTGGAAGTCTAAGGATAATGAAGCAAATATTAGTGGTTGGAAAATGAAGAACACTCTTCCTTTAAAATCCTTCAGCAATGTGACAGCTGGTGAATTTTTAAATTATCTGTTTTATATATATATATATATATATATATATATATATATATATGGTTTTTAGAATGTAATTCACTTTGACCTTCCTAGCTAATGGCAAAATGTATTTATATATAAATATATTCAGTAGATGAAATACATACCTTTTAAAAATGGCAAGAAACAGTGCAACTAAATGCTGTCAGGGCCACAACACTTCCCACAGAGTTCATCAATTATGACTAGAATGGATACATATAAATATCATCTCCGTTTAGAATGATCTTGCTCTATTTGTAAAACCAAAAATAAGTGAGCAAAAATTATGTGCAACTTATTGAGTTGTACAATCTGAACTTAGAGCCCAATCCTGAGCTCGGCGCTGTGGCTTCTTGCCGCCATGTACTGTTGCAAACGTGCCATAAGGCAAGCCTGTGACACTTACCGCTGGGCTACAGCCCGTGCTAGCCCAGCGCTAGGCTAGTGCAGGGCGGGCGCCCAGCCTCTGCCGCTCTGCAGTCTCATGGACCGCTGAGCCGCAGCACAGTAAGCGGGGGCAGGGAGGGGGCGGGAAGGAGGCGTTCTGGGGAGGGGGAGGCCGACAGAGGGCAGGGAGAGGTGTGATGGAGAGGCGGGGGCAGGGAGAGGATGGGCAGGAGGTGTGCTGGGGAGGGAGCGGGGAGGCAGGAGGCGGGTCTAGTGGAGCACCGCTCCATCGGATCCTGTCTGTTCGTGGAGGGCTCGGTGCCCTACATGAATGGCTTTACCTTATTGCCAACCTTTTGGTCAGCCCTATTAGTAAGTAGCCCCATTGCAGGGCTGCTTCCCTTACCCGAGAGAAGGGGATGAAAGTCCCCTTCTCCAAGGCGCCGCCTGTGGTAGCCCAAGGCGCGCAGGATCCGGTGGCAGCCGTTCTCGGTGCCACCGAGGCTGGGCACCGCAGGCAGCTCAGGATTGGGCTGTTAATCCTCAGCTATAGAAACATTTCCCACCTATATAGCAAGTCCAAGCATTTTTCTTCTTACCACTTTTAGATTATATGAAATAAGGTACCGGTACACAAGCCAAAATCGGTTGATGTTATTTACCTGTCAGTAGTGAGCCTCTGGCCCTCCGGAGACTTGCTGGAGCCTGCTAGCCTGATGCAGCTGCTCTCAGCATGAGGACAACTGTTCGACCTCTCACCTGAGCAGTGGGACAAGGGCTCTCTCCACTACTTGCTGTTTCACGTCTGTGATGCAGCAGTGGCAGCAAAGGAAAGGTCAGCCTTGCTTTGTACAAGGCCTTTTATAGGCCTTGAGCTACTACAAGACCTTCATTCATTCATATAAGTTCTATCTCTAATAAATTCATTTATGTAAATTTATTCAAATTTTAAATGTAAATTAATTCTCCCCCCCCCCGGCCCCTGACACAGTGTCAGAGAGATGATGAGGCCCTTGCCAAAACATTAGTGTTCTCTGCAATTGTTTCCACTCCTGAAGAGGCTAGCTGCTATTTCATTTGAAAAGCTTCTTGCCTCTTCAGCAGCAGAAGCTGCTTCAGGGATCACTTTACATGAAACTCCATTTGGATGTCACTCACACATAATTTTATATTAGATTTCAGTTCCTTTTTTCCAAACAACTAATATCCTTGCACTACACATTTTTTTATTCTGACAGGTTTTACTCAAATCATTTAAAGATTTCATTGATATTGAAATGAGTATTTGCAAAAACTCCCCTGGGGGCTGGGGATAAGAATAGGCCCTCAGTTTGGCTGTACTTGTCGTAAGAGGCGACTAAACAGCCACCGGGTAGATGGGACTCTTTCAGCCTGGGAAGGCAGCTCATCTGAGAGAAGGAAAACTCTGATCCCAAACCTCCACTGCCTTGTGGCTACATCCAGTTATGGAAAAGGCTTCAGGAGTCAATCTCGAGGCAAAATCCGGAGCCGGAGTCCCTGAGGCAGTTCACGACTGAACACAGTCACGTTCTGGCAACTCCTGCGACGCCGCTGGAACCAACCGTATTGGCCTCTGCCTTTCCATTGGACCATTTCAGCGATGTGGAGAGGGGGGATTTGCTGCATGGGTAACAGCCTATCCTCCATACCTACTCTACCCAGGCTTCGCGCACTGGAGAGGACACTCTGTTCCAGAACCACCATTCAGAGCGTGACACCATAGTCTTCTGAGACTGAAGGATGCCAACTCATTTGCAAAAAAATTAAGGAAAAATATTAAAGTTATATTTCTATAACTTTTAAAATCAAACACTTTGCTGCTAAAATTAATGTGTATCAACCTAAATGATTTTTTGATCATATACTTTAAGTGTGCTATACTTTAAAGACATTCTAAATAAGAGGTTTGCAAAAAGCAGTTCAAAGCCTTTTTTGTCATTTCCCCCCATTAGTCAACTCATTTTCATTGCTTTTGTTCCTTACCACCTTCTTCATGGGGTGGGGGTGGGGTGGGTAACAATCAGTGTTGCTTTTGAAATGGAAAAATAGTTTCAAATCATTGGCAAAGCTTAATGACTTCTGACTGCTGAGATATGTTAATTTAAGGCAGACCAAATGTTCCTCAGCTGCAAATATTTGGTGTTGTTCACTGGGAACTGGCAAGATTTATGAGGGCCCAGTGGCAAAGACTGCTTACATGCTCCACATTACAATTGTTTCACATATTTGCTGATAAAAGGCAGCTTGGAGGAGAGAGAGAGTGAGAGAACAAAAAAACTTTTACTGAAAAAGTCTCAGAGATAGAAAACATTTCCCAAGTAATTCAGAAAGTCAGTTCTGCTTCTTTCCACATTGTGAATCTCTTTAATTTTGAAGTTTCTTGCCAATTTAAAATTTTGTGGTGCAAATGTATAGGATGGTTGAAAAAATCAGCAGTTCAACACAGAAAGCCATATCAAGCCTGTAGTGAGAAATAGTAGTTCTTGGCTCAGCAAACTGTTTGAATTTATTCTGGCTATCTCATTTGAGTTCCAGTAATAATCACATATAAAAATGTCAGTTTCTTGAGACCCATCTCTTACTTTTAGTGCTCCAATGTAACAGAACCAATAAGAAGAGTCCGCAATGATTCTATACAAATGGGACCTTGTTAATCCCTCTCCCTAAGAGTTTCTTTTAGTATATTTCTGTAGTTTTCTCTATATGTCTACATAGCTGTCATTACTATCCATTACTAGCTGCCTCCCCCCTGCCCCAGCAGAAATTTTGTAAAGCAGGTACAATGGGTCTGTGAATGCACAATGCTTGCAGTGAACAGTATCTCTATAGAATCACTGTATTTTATAGGGATAACTAGGATAGTATTGTGTCTCTAATTGATTGCTGCTGGCTGTTTTTCAATATTTATATTTCCCATGCCTGATGTGGATTCATCACACTACTTATTGTGAGCAGGGTTGCAATTGGACTACCATGTTGCAGACAAGTATCTCAGCTATTTGACTCTTTATCTTCATTCTCCATCAGTTCCTTAGGACATGGGCAGCCCAATCCAGAGCTTGGTGGCACCGAAAATGGCTGCCACTGCATCCTGCGTGCCACGGGCTACCGCGGGCGGCACTTTCGTCCCCTTCTCCTGGGTAAGGGAAGTAGCCTCGCAATGGGGCTACTCCAGTTACCGCTGACCAAAAGGTCTGTGGTAGGGTAAAGGTGTTCTGTAGGGCACGAAGTCCCACACGAACGCACAGGATCCGGTGGAACTGAGCTCCACTGGGCCCGCCTGCCCTCTCCCCGCCTCCCGCCTCCCTGTCATGCCTCCTCCCTGCACTCACTCCCCCCTCCGACTGCCTCCCCCCTCCCCAAAACACCTCCTCACCACCACCCTTCCCACCCCTGCTTACCGTGCTGCGGCTCAGCAGTCTGTGAGACCGCTGAGCGGTGGAGGCCGGGTGCCTGCTGAACGTTAGCACAGTGCTGGCCAGTGCTGGGCTAGCACGGGTGCCTGCCCAGCATTAGGACTTGCAAACGTGCCATAAGGCACGTTTGCGACAGCCAACGCGCACTATCCAGGATTGGGCTCTTAGGGCCCAATCCTTTCCAACTTTCTAGCACTGGTGCAGCCTCAATAAAGCCCGAAGGCCAGGGAACAAATGTTCCTTTACCTTTAGAAGGCCTTCACACCTGCCCCCACATCACAGGATACAGTTCATGCCCCATTGGCATGGTTGCATCAGCAGTGGGAAGTTGGATAGGATTGGGCCCGTAACTAGGACAGTGTGTGTGTATGAACAATATGAGAGATGCCATTACTGAAAATTGAAATGTACCATTCAGTAAAATGTATAGTAATGTTTAGTATTTTGTAATATAGGCATGCCCCCTTATCCGCAGGGGTTCCATTCTGGAACATCCTGAAGATATCTGAAACCACAGATATAGGCAAATGCCCATCCCCACAATCCAGGGGCTGCCTGCCCACCCTCCAGAGGCAAGAGGCGCTCTGCTCCCCTTGTCTCTGGAGCTGGGTCTGAGCTCAGTGGAGGCCGGGGATGGAGGCCCTACTTCCCTGGGTCTCCCAACACCTTATAAGACATTTAAAACATCATTTCCAGGTTCTCCATGAAACCAGAATTCATGTGTTCTGAGCTGTACAGCTCAGTCTGAGCTCAGGAGAGGCTGGGGATCGCCCTCCTGGCCTTTGCTGAACTCAGACTCCCCTCTGGAGGCAAGGTGAGCAAAGCGGCCCTCACCTCCAGAGGAGGTGCTCGTGGGGAGACGAACTGAATCCACAGATACGGGATCTGTGGATATGGGGCCCCCCATATCAGTTAGGCTACACTACTATACACTCTAATCTAGGACTAAGTAACTCAGTCGGACTTCAAAGTTGACATGGAGAGGATAACACTGCTGAAAAATCTATATTATTATCTGTCCTCTTTTTTTTTTTTTTTTTTTTTTTGCTTTGCTTAAAATTCTTTTCTTGAATTAAGTGCAACACAGATTATATTAAATGAATATTTAGGGCTGATATTTGATACATAGAATGTCATTCACCTTTCTTTACTTGTGCTAAAAATCAAGATTTTTTTTGAAAAAAAATTAAAATGACCATTTCCAGATGGTAGTAGTGTCAGTCAATTACTGCAAAAACAACAAATATTCCTGTAGCACCTTAAAGCCTAAAAATATATTTCAGCATATGGTTTCATGGACTAGAGTCCACTTAATCAGATGCATGACTTCACGTTTCTGATGAAGTGCACTGTGATCTGTGAAAGCTTATGTTTTTAGTTCTTAAGGTGCTACAAGAATTTTTGTTGCAAATTCGATAACGTGGTTTGCTAGTAGAATTAATCTTTATTATGAGGATGGAAAGATGTTTCTAGTTTTAAAGAATGCCTATGACCCTATTTATATTATATTAATATTAGATTAATATTTTATTGTAACGTAAAACATCAAAAATGTGTATCAATTTATGCCCATCTTTATGTATATGCAATGTGCAAAAATAGGATTTAGCTGATTTATGTTACAAGAAATTAGTAATGGCATCTGTTTCTTAGGAAAAGTGCCTAGCTCCATGAACTTTATATTTCTTCTAGCAAATTGAGAAATCCGTCCATCATGATGGACACACTATATTTCAGAGGTTTTCAGCCCTGTGAACTTCTAGAGAAATCAGTCTACAGTATAATTTCACAACATTCCTTTCTTTAAAAAATAACATTCTGTCTCAATAAGTTTCAGATATATTTTACTTGCATCGTCACAAGACCCTTGGGAATTCTGTGAAGACCTTCAATACATATTAGTAAGTGCAATAGTTGTGCTTGGAACTTTACAGAATAATATAAGTAAAGTAGGCAGGTTAGGCCTTGCTCTGAGAAGTTTATAGTTTAAATATAATTGCACTCAGTGCTTTTTTTGTGGAAAAAAAGTGCAGGAACTCACAACTTGTTAATCTTTTATTTATTTATTTATTTATTTATTTATAAACCATTTTTTA
The DNA here is from genome assembly GCF_035046505.1 of Tiliqua scincoides. Classification (NCBI taxonomy): domain Eukaryota; kingdom Metazoa; phylum Chordata; class Lepidosauria; order Squamata; family Scincidae; genus Tiliqua; species Tiliqua scincoides. Next base: position 116,154,301 of record NC_089823.1, read on the forward strand.
TTGGAGAAATAAAATATTTTTTATGTGCTTCCCCCTAAAGATGAACTTACTTCTGAGTAGACATGCATAGGATTGGGCTGTCAATCTCCACATCCCCTTCCCCCTAGCTACTTTTTCTACACATGGGGAAAAATACTGTATAGGTGCACTTGTAGCATGTAGTGTGGCACTACTTCGAGGAGAGGAAGCAGTGAATGGATTCCAAAAAATGGCTTACATGAGTTCCATGTAGTAAAATTACTCTAAGCAACTGTGGGAGTAAGAACAAAAAAGGAATTCTTACATGAGAGGGGTCCTTAGGTGCACATAGAAACAGCTACTTTTGCAAACAAGCTATTAAATATGGTTTAATTCAGGTATCAGAATACTCTTTGTCTTTGGGAAGGCGCTTGGCATGCAGTTGTATGTTTTCTGCTGCCCTGAGCAGCTGCTTTGCATTGCTGGAGAGGAGCTGCAAACGCTGGCTGGCAGAGGGCATGCTTGTGGGGGAAGGATGAGGAGGATCTCTGGCAAGGCTGGACAGCATGTTGTACACACGTAGAATCCCTTTTCACCTGCCCTTAGCATGTGAAAACGGGTGCAGATATATATCTCTGCCAGGATTAAGAGCCCAATCCTAGGTATGTCTACTCTGAAGTAAGTCTCGTTCTAGTCAATGGAGCTTACTCCCAGGAAAGTGCCTAGGATTGCAGCCTAAGAGCCCAATCCTATGCATGTCTACTCAGAAGTCCACTTTAGTGAATGGGGCTTACTGTGGATAGGATGGCAGCCTTAGAGTCCAATCCTGTGCCTGTCTACTCTGCCTCTGTTTTGCTCCCCCCCCGGTATGCCTCCGAAGGGGAGGGGACCCTGCAAAAAGGTGCCGGAACTCCATCCCCCCGCGTTCCATTAGAAAAAAAGCCCTGATTGCACTAATATTAGTATAAAGTGAATTATTATAAAGCTATTTAAATGATTACTTTAGATAGAAAACAGGATTTATCACATGAATCCTAAACAGACCATATCCCAAACAGACCATATTAATCCTGAATCTTTTAGTGCTAGAGAAATACAACTGCAAAGACATTCCATTGGTTTTGGAGTGCTCTGCTTCAGGGAAACTGTTCTCAAGATCGCTGTGCATGTTAACTCAGAAGTAAATCCCATTGTGTACAATGGCAATTACTTTCTAGTAAGTTTGTTTATAGCCTAAGGCAGTGATCCTGTACATAGTTATCTGGGAGTAATCCTCACTAAACATGGTTGGCTTACTTCTGTGTAAACATGCAACACATGCATAGAATTGCATGCCACATGTCAATATTTTTGCAGTTCTTAGGCAAAATATCTTCTTGAATATTTCTATTTTCTTCAAGTAAAACTAATGAGTGGTGGAAAAACATGTTCTTTATGTACTAAACATGCATGCCAACAAATCTGTCTGCATATTAACAGAGAGGAGGGAATTGCACATGAGTGTAACATTTTAAAGTAAATCATCCATTCTGCCTAGCAAAGACAATTGGCATTGCATGATTTCCCTGCCATTATTCATACTGCAGTGTTTTTCTTAGAGTGTGGCAGGAGCCCTCTTGTGATTTAAATAAAGTTTGTCACGTTTAACTTGTATGCACAGAAACAGTTCAGGGGTCTGCACTGGTTGACAAAATAGTTCCTATTTTCCTTCGTTTCTGTGGATTTACCCATCAGGCAGCATCATTTGTGGTATTATTAAACACCATAAAGATCTCTGTTTTATGTAAAACAAAAAAACAAAAAAAAAACACACACACCACATTTTTCTAGATTGTTAGAAATAAGTATATCTATCCTGCCTGCAGTTGATTAGAGACTCAGAATGAGAGTGACAATGTTTTTCTAAACGCTACTTCTTTCAATACTTCCACCCACAGGCTCTATAGAAGACAGTAAATAGTCCATTTTTGTTAATGAAGCTTCACTCATACAGCTGGGATTGTTTAATATTTTACGAGTGTTACTTTGTTTTGCTCTCAACGATCTCAGGCAGTTAAGGATTTATGAATCGTGTTTTTCTCAGCCCATCTGCGGTTTCCTATCTTCTCTGGCCTTGAGAATATGTTTAAATTTATTAAAGCGAAGCAAAGGCTCATTATTTCAAAGGAGAGCCAAAGTGACACAGTGAATTGGTTATTAATGGAAAGGCACTGCCATAGGGCGATTGAAATTTAATGATATCCTACAAGAAAAAAATGAGGGTGTCACTTTCCAAAAAGTCATGCTAAATGCCAGCCTTTTTAAGGTCCTGCCGCTAATTTTATGCCTGCGCACAGTAATGTTTTCAAAAGCGTTTAGGAAACACGGACCAGTGACTGTACTGATTATCCTTTTCACCTTCTCGCCTGCTCCAAATGGGTTTGTGCAGTGAGCGATTTAATCTCTAAATATAGGGAACGTTAAAAAAAATAACATTGCTGTTTTTCACAAGCTAAGGGCCTTTTGCAATCCTCTAGAGATGGACTTGCAAATATGCTATCTCCATATGCTCACAGCAAGCTCTCAAACTGGCTCATCACCAAAAAAGCAAAACAGAAGAACTCCAATCCCTCTTTTTCTTTCTCCATCTTTGACATCCAAGAGACATTTCAAAAAGCACACAGAGTACATTTATCTATATTTAAGTCGGATGTAATTCAGTAAAGAACAAGAACACGTGAGAAGATTTTTAAAGTTTCCAGGGTCCCTCCCCCCTTATTTGATGTTCTTTTACCCAGAGATCTCCTGGACTGCCCCTTCCTACCACAGGATGCAGTGATAGCCATTTTGGCACTCATGCATCGGCGGGGGGGGGGGGGGCGGGTATAGGATTGGGCTGATTATTAATGAATTGTAATCTAATAATTTAATTTAAAAAACTAATTTTAAAAACTGGTGGTGTACTTTGACAGTTTCAGTGTTGTCATTGTGCCAAGAGTTGAAAAAGGGTGAAAAGCACTGGCTATTTTTATCAGCACAATAGCTTATTGTGATCCTTTTCTTTTCAACTTAAAATACAGTACCAAATTGTGGGAAACCAGCATGCTAGGATAAAAGTGATGCATGTTAATGAAATTGTTGGTCATTTGTTTATAATAAGTAGAAGATAGGAACTCACAGTAACTTGGGTTGTGTATGTGTTGCTGTTGACCGTACTATGTCAACAGCATAGTTGACATAGTTTATGAGTACATGTCTAACTATGACAGTATTGACTGCTATTTGTTTTTATTTTGTGATGTTTTTGTACTTTTATCCCGTTTATATATCGAGTATTTCTAAGTAGGAAATATGACAAATACATTTATATAATAACTAGATTTGGTAGTCCCTAGGGTTGAGTTTTGAAGGCCTGGATGTTAATAGACCTCAATAACGACAGCTACTAGTAATTCTCCCGTGTTGCTATCACCCTGAGAACGTCAAAGATTTGTATCAGTCTTTATCGTTTGCAATGTAACTGTGCCAGTGCTTTCAGCAATCTCTGCTTTCTGCTTGTAGCATACAAGAAAAATAACTTGTTCTTGGCCAGAGCCAGTGATTGGGTGACTTTCAAATGCCTGGCCCAGAGGAGGGTCCACTGCCAGCCCTTGAACTGCCCATAACATTATTTGCCATTGCCTGCCTCTCTGTCTTGAGTAGTGGTGGGACTGGGCTCCTGACAAGGTTGGGCCACTCATCATACACTGGTATGCCACTGCTACAGGCAGTGACTCCTCCTACAAAAGGAAACTGCCATTGTTGCTTGAGAGTAATTGAGGAGTGGCAGATACTAGGAGCAGTTATCATCAAGGACAAGAATGCAAGCCGCAGTGGTGTCATTGCTCTTACTCACCATTTGCACCTGCTTGCTGATTTGCAAAAGCTGACAGCAAGTGGCATTCTTTCTAACAAAGGAAGATATGGACAAAGAGGATAAAGAGTAGGACTGTCCCTTTATCGGCGACATCCAGCTCCGCCTTTAATAACTGCTCTTCCCAAAGAAGTGTATATAAACTGACTGATTTTGGTGAAGGATCTGTACATGGAGGCAGGGCCTCCAAGAGGAATTTTATCAGGAAATACGAAGTTTCTTTTGGGCCCCATACCAAAGGGAGAGGGGAGGGGTGAAACAGCGGTGGGCAGAACAGGGGTAGGGAGTGGGCAAAACAAGGCAAAGGAAGGGTGGTAACAGGCGGAACTGTTTTTGGAGCCCAGGTCTACCTGTCTGCACTGTGTCATTAGCTAGATATAGTAATGTGGAAAACTAAATGCGTTCCCAACTCTCTCTAAAATATTTTAAATATAGAAAATCATTGCAGAAAATTAGCAGCATTTTGTTTAGGCTCACAGTTGAAAGTGTCCTGTGTGAACCAAAACTTCCTTCAGCAGCTGTAGTCCTGCAGCTGTGTCACTGAGGTCCTATACACTCCTTCATGGTAAGCAGATCCATAAGCCAAAGAGCTACTATAGCAGGCCAGTTTCCTTCCAGATTTGACACTGTGTTAAGAAGTGTCACATATGCACTCCTGGGCCTGGTGCATATGACTTGCGGCAGCATTAGCCACTGAGCATCCAGCATCCCACTCAGGCAGTGGGACCAGGTGAGATAGGAAAGTATAAGATCCCAGGAAATTTCTGGGCCTCCTCCTTTGGCTCCTGTGTGCCCTTTTTGACCATGGGCCCAAGTACAAATTACCCCCTTTATCCTCCTCTCATAAGACCTACTTGGAGGAAGTGGAGGGACAGTCCATATTTTTTATTTTACCAAAGGTTGGAAAAGGGGAGTCTAGAAGGATTGGCTGCTGCCTTTCCTGCCCTTACTAATTGCAGAAAGCAGAGGTGGAGCACAGCAACAGTACAGGCTAGGGATGGGAATTCGAGTTAGGTGACTCGAGTCCAAGTTGTGAAAATCAGCATTTTTCACTGACTTGTGGAGACTCGAGTCACCTGCACCAATAACTTGGGCATCTACTCAAGTCTGAGGCCACTTGACTAGGCACTCGGTCTCAACGCATGCACACTGGAGTCTGTCTGTGTCTGGGTGTGTTTGCTTGCTTTTTTTGCAGTGTGAAAGACCTCGTGGAGCCATCATTCATACTGAGTGAGCAGCAGGGTAGTTCCAGCCAAGAGACAGGGAAGGGTTAATGTTTTGCTTCTGCATCAGGCTGGAGGCAGGAGCAGGCTCTCTTGCCCATCTCTAAAGGTCTTGGACAAAGGATGGGCAGTCTGTTTTTTTTTCTTCTCTGGATGAGGTAGGGCAGAAGGAGGAGCCTAAGGATGGGCAGTCTGGTTTTTTTTTTTCTCTGGATGAGGTAGGGCAGAAGGAGGAGCCTAAGGATGGGCAGTCTGGTTTTTTTTTTCCTCTGGATGAGGTAGGGCAGAAGGAGGAGCCTAAGGGGGTTCTTGCCTTGGAATTGGCTGGAAAAGCCCAAGGTGGTTTGTATTGATCGTGCTTTCCAATCACATGGCTGGCTCCTGTGCGCTCCAATGGCATAGCAAGAGGGAGTGCAAAGCACTCCATTTTGCAGGGATCCTCATCTCAATTTGCAAAGCACTACGTGTTACAGGGAGCCTCACCACAGATGTACAAATGGCTCCCTTTCCTTTACAGCGGGGGTGACAAGTGAGGCAGAACCGCTCTATCATAGTCCATGGAAAATCAATGTAGCTGCTCTGCCTGCTTACACCCAAGGAGGCTCTTCTTATACCCGACAAAGCAGGTGTAAGGAAAGCCTCCTCAGGTGTAAGCAGGCGGGGCAGCAATGCTTTTTCACAGACAGGGTAGTTCTGCCTCATCTGCCTGCCCCCGCTCTGAAGGGGAGGGGCTGCTTGCATGCCTGCAGTGCAGCAGGAAAGTGAGTAAAGAGAACTCCAACACACATGCACACCTCTTGGCAGAAGCCTTGTTTTTTCTGTGGCAGACTTTTTAAAGGAGAAGGCAATTCGACACCAGTTTTTTAGAGTTACTAAAGGGTGACTAGCGACTCGGAAAGTACCCCTGTTATGACTCATTTTTCAACCGAGTCACAGAAGGCAGAGATCCATGACTCATCTCGAGTCCAGCCGCGACTGACTTGCCCATTCCTGGTAAGGTCAGCTGTGTTGGTGAAAGCCTGCATGCTTATGATCTCCCAGCCATTTTTCCAATTGATGCAGTCCTTCTTCAAACAGCCACAGGAGCAACACTGGATGAATCAAAGCAGACAGAAGGCATTTATATTTGTGAGGTAGGATGTGGAGCTGGCTGTGTGTGTGCATGCACATGCGAGTGATGGCTATGAGTATATGCAGGGTAAAGGGGGTGATTCACTTTGTATGTGTGATTTTATGTGTTAGTCTTGAAGAGCAGGGAGGTGTGACTGCCTGCTTCTCAAATCCTGTTTTCATTTGTTGGTCTGGGGGGCGGGGGCATTTCTTTTTTCTACTAAGGGTGCAGTCCTAACCCCTTATGTCAGTGCTTTCCTGCACTAACATAAAGGCAGTGAAGCTCCGAGGTAAGGGAACAAACATTCCCTTACTTTGAGGAGGCCTCTGTGAGTGACACCCAATTGCAGGATGCAGCACACGTCCCATTGGCACCACTATGCCAGTGCTGGAAAGCACTGACATAAGAGGTTAGCATTGCGCCCTATGTGTGTAAAAGACTGGCATTAAAAAAGGTTCTGGAACTTTATATTGTGACCGTGGCAAAATTAAATCCTGCCTCAGTGACCTCTACCACAAATGCTTTTATATGCCGTTCAGCCTCTGTCAATATGGGATGAGGCTAATTTCATTTCAAATTTCAAATACAGGTTGAGTCTCATTTGTGAGGATTCCATTCCCAGAACTCATGTGGATGGCAAAAATTGCATTAAAGCAAATCCATTTTAAAAACAATGTCCCTTTGCTGTGGAATTTAAAAACAGCCTTGCTGACCCTTGTGATGTAAGACGGAGTCATTAGGCAGACAATTCATCAATCAGTCTCTCTCCATGTGCTTAGAAAGGCTTCACTCCAAGCCAGTGACCCCTGCCTTTACCCAGAGCACAGCACTGGGAAGGAATGCAAAGTGATTATCTTTCTTTCACGTGCTCGGGGGAAGGAAGGGGTCACTTGCCTTGGAGTGAAGGTGTTCTAAGTGCATGGAGAGACAATGACTGATGGATTGTCAGCCGGCTGCCCTTTCTCGCATTAACAAGGCTATTGTTAAACAACTTTTTTCCTTTAATTTAAAAGGCCCTTCTCATTGCGTTGAGATAAAACCACAGGTAAAAAATCCATGGACAGTTAGGTTATATTTGTAATGTATTCTAGAATGAACAAAATGTAGTAGAAATCCTGGTTTTCTTAATTATATAGTGCAGTGGTTCCAAAACTGGTGGGTTGTGACCCACAGGGGAACTGGAAGCAGGGCATTCCCCCTGCAGCAATGACATCACAGAGATTGTGCTGCAGCCTTGACCAAGAGGCTTCTTTAAATACCTGGGGGTATAGCTGGCCTTCAGTAGGGTGCAGGGGGCTCGCAGCCCCCTCTGCAGGCCTCCTTGCAGCTCCAAACAGCTCTTATCTCCTGTCATGACCCACTTTAGGTTTTGCGATCACAACTACCCCAGCCTGGCTAAAATGCACACTTACCCAGAATTAACTTTCTGAATCACACCTGCACCTGGTGAAATCTGATTCTATAATGCTGAAAATCTTTATTTTGCAAGATACTAACCACTCTTGTTGGTATGAAAAAGAATGTGAGGGAAATTAACAATATCACTCCCAGTTAAATGTCGTATATTAAACTATTCATCACATTAGCATTTGATTTTTCCCAGTAGTCACCACCACCACCCTAGGTTGATTTTACTAACGAATGCAGCAACATTAATAGCGTTTGTATAGGTTGGAGATGAGCATGGTGATATGCAGAAATATAAGGCGTATTTTAAGAGCCATCAGCTTCAGACTTTCTCAGGCCATTTTATCTGCAAATGTATCATTCTATAACCTTTCTAAAAAAGACATAAACACTTCAGTTACATATATTTTGATTGTTCCATGACAGTTTACTGGAGGCTGAGCAATGACAGATTTCTTCATTGTCTTTTTTGCCAAAATTTGTCCTTTAAGTCATTTTTGTTGACTGCCCCTTTTAGCAGCTCACCTCACAATGAGAGAGGAGACAATTAATGGGAGGGTGATTTATCACTGCCAGAAACTGTCAAGGACTTCTTATGTAGCTAGAGAAAAAGCAATTTCACATTATGGCATTTCATTCCGAATACATTGTATTTACAGCTCACAGTTTTATTTTCAGAGCCTATTATCAGGTGAAACAGTTGCATCTGAAATGTTGTTTGTGACATAGGTGACCTGTTAGGATTTGATAAGTATTTACGCCAGAGCACAAGGGGCTCACACATCTGCTGTTGGCAGAAGCAATGGAAAAAAATAACCTGGAAATGAGGCGTTTGATTTTTCTGGTTCCTACACTCGAGCATCTGTTGCTATAATTAAGTGGCATTCAGTAATTGCAGAGCAATGGTGAAATAAACATATGCATTCTTGCCAGCTTTTAGGATTTGGTGTCCTTACTGTAGGAGAGACAAGCAAAGTGACTTCAACAGGAACAAAAGGTTCTGTGACAAAGTTTGACAATTAACTTTCCTATTCCATAAAAGAAAATTTATAAAGAAGAACCCAGGGAGGGACTATGGAGGGAGAAATATACATTGGCTGGTTGCCATAATGCATGTAACAATTTAAATGGCAAATATAATGAATGTTTATAATGCAAAGGTATAACAGCAGATACTGAACTGGAAACATATTAACACTTTTGGTCGTTGTTTATTGCAAATCTTTATATTCCACTTTTCAACAAAAATGTTCACAAAATGGTTTATATAGCAAAATAAAGGGGGGATTTCTAGTACTAAATGTCTCACAGTCTTCACACACACACACACACACACACACACACACACACACACACACACACATATGATTCCAGCAAAAAGCCACCAGAAAGGATGCTGTGTTGGGATGGATAAGGACAACTGCTTTCCTTCTGCTAAATACAATACAACCACAATTTAAAAGGTGTCTGTTAGCTCATTTATTGCGTTGGTAATTCATAAGTTCCTCTGAAAATATTAGTGGAAGGTATTTGGAAAAAAAATAAAATAAAATCCAGCATGTAGAGGAAGAAGAGTTTGATAAAAGGGAGTATGAGATGAAGTATGAGAAGTAAAGATAAGAGGAGGGGGGAGACCTCTGTTTTAATGACCCAGCTTCATTCTTGTTTACAGAATGCAGGTATACTAAAAATAATGAACGGCAGTTTTTCTGAAGAAATCTCTGGTAGCAAGGATGGCTCCATCATCACAGGGGTAGGCAGCTAGGGTGTTAGTTTAAGGTTTTATTTAATTTCTAAATTTATATTCTGCTTTTCTCGAAAAGAGCACTCAAGGCAGTTTAAGAGTTAAAACCAACAATGAAATAGACAAAATAAAAACATTTTTAGAAGAGCATAAAAAGTTTCTGAAACAAACAAGAGTAAAAACATAAACATCATTTCTCAAACCTGGAATGTAAAATATACTAAGACAAAATTGCAAGGCCATTAGAGGACTGAAAACTAGGAGGCTCACAGCCCAGTCCTATCCACACTTTCCTGGGAGTATGTTCCACTGACTATAATGGTACTTACTTCTGAGTAGACATGGATAGGATTGGGTTCTAAGGCTGTGATCCTATCCACATTTATCTGGGAACAAGCACTATTGTCTATAATGGAACTTACTTCTTAGACATGCATAGGTTTGGGCTGTAAATCAGGCAAGAGACAGGCTGAATGCCTGCCTAAACAGAAAAGTCTATTTATGTATGAAAAAATGTGGCCAGAAAGGTCTACAATTCTTAGCAGGGATATTCATAGCATAGGTACCACTGCCAAAAAAGTTTCCACATCCCAACCAACCACACCACTTGGTGATGGGAGCCTCAGAAGAAGCTTCTCACCAGAATATGGTGGATGTGTAGGACCCACGTCCTTTAGATATCCTAGTAATTTAAAGCTGGACTTTAAATGACCAGCACCTGAATTGTGCACAGCACAGTAGCATACTAATATGTTCCCCTGAACCAATTCCAGTTTACACCCTCACAGAAGCATGTTGAACAAGCTGAAGTTTCCAAACACTTTTTATGGACAGCTCCATTACAACAATCTGATCTTAATGTGTGTGCCAAGACCCTATCCCCTCTTCTTCACTTGTTCCTTCCCCTTTTCTGTCATTGGACTTATAAGGAAAACATACCTCTCCCATGCCCCCTGACTTGCTCCCCTATTGTATGCAGCGCACACCTCCTTGGCATTGCTACATGCTATACAAGGGTATGATTTGGGATAGGTTTGGGCTGCTTCACTTTTACTTGTTTATAATGAAGAGCATTACAACAGCAATGCACCATTTTAGGTTATATTTACATGCAGCCCCTATTCATTCATTCACAACACCCAAGTTTACACTCATGCCCACTCGCTCTGCAAACTAAAAGCTCTGGTATTCTTGAAGTGCTCTTTTGCTAATAGATATTAAGGGATAAATGAGATAACAATTGGAGGCATAAGTAAATAAGATATTCCTAATACTTAGTTATGACCTGACATTTAATCTGCTAATTCATTATTGCAGTGCCCCTTTAACCCAGAAGAGGGACATGAGACAAGACTGGAATTCAACTTGTCAGAATTTTGTTAAGCATCTATAGAAGGCAATTCTAAGTATGAAACTTAAACAATTGGTGATAGTTTCTATCACCCATGTAGCCTCTCTGTTCTCCAAAGAAGGGAGGATCTTATTTCCTAGATGTGATTCTTCCTTTGACACTAAACAATGAAAATCCTATCCTAGTCCAGTATTGAAATTTAAGCCTTTTCCTTGCAGACAGGCAGCCCAATCCTGAGCTGCCCAGGGCGTGCGGCTGCAGTGGCGCCGAGAACGGCTGCCACTGCATCCTGCATGCCTCGGGCAGCCTCTGGCTGCACCTCGGGAGAAGGGAACTTTCGTCTCCTTCTCCCAGGTAAGGAAAGCAGCCCCGCAGTGGGGCTACCTATTTCAAGAGCGTTTGTTTCAAGAGTGTTCATGTCGGGTGGCGAGCCCTGCACAAACACTTTGGATCCAGTGGAGCAAAGCCCCACCAGACCCACCTCCCTGCCTCTCCGCTCCCACCCCCCCGGCACACCGCCCACTTGCCCTTGCCCCCCCTCCTGCCTCCCCATCATGCCTTCTCCCCGCCCTCTGTCCACCCTCCACCAGCCTCCCCCCTCCCCGGAACGCCTCCTCCTCGCCTCTCCCTCCACCCCCACTTTCCTCCCTGCAACTCGGCGGTCCATGAGACCGCCAAGTGGCGGAAGTCGTGCGCCTGCTAGGCAGCCCAGGCAGCTCTGGGCTAGCACAGGCGGTAGCCCAGTGGTAAGTCTCGCAAACGTGCCGTAGGGCAAAAAGTCAGAGCGAAAAGCCAAGCTCAGGATTGGGCTCTAAATAGTGTTTGAAATGTCTGACTGGGTGGGTCCAACGCAAATGAGGCTGCATCAAGGTAGATGTATTGTTTCACTTTTCACTCTCAATTTTAAACCTCAATTAAACCCAATCCTGAATCCAGTCTATATTTCTGAGCATCAGCATGTATCTCACTACCTCAGATCAACACTGACACCATGGCATCAAGTGTCTGAGCAGACCTTGCAAACTCTCCAGTAAGGCCAAACCATACCTCTAGCATTCTCCTACTCTGGTATCAATACTAGAGCATTTATTAATTTCTTAAAATATTTCTATCCTGCCTCTCAGTCAGAGACACTTGAAGTGATTAAAACTAAAACCCTGTACACCACTGGTTCGCAAATGTTTAGCACCGGGACCCACTTTTCAGAATGAGAATCTGTCAGGACCCACCAAAAGTGATGTCATGATCGGAGGTGAAATCCTCAAGTAGAAAGAGTTTTAACAATCCTAGGCTGCAACCCTTCGTATACTTACCCAGGAGTAAGTCCCATTTACTATCTTTGTTAAAAGCATATACATAGTAGCCTGTTAAAAGTGCAGATCGGTAACATTTCCCCCAAATGCAATCACATACCATGGTAGCATCAAGTTTAATATATTAAAATTAAAATATTGAAATGAATGGGGACCCACCTGAAATTGGCTTGTGACCCACCTAGTGGGTCCTGACTCACAATTTGAGAAACACTGCTATACACCTTTTTTCAAGAGTATGTCCCATTGAAAATAGTGGGGTTTATTTGTGAAGTAACATCTGTAGGATATTGCTAAAACAATATTGTTTTAAAATAATAATCACCATAGAATGATAAACAATGTAAATAATAATAATAACAATAACAACAACAACAACAAGAACAACAACAACAACAGGTATTTATATACCGCGCCTTTCTTGGTCTTTGTTCAAGACTTTATTCAAGGCGGTTTACATAGGCAGGCTTTATATAAATCCCTTATTAAATAGGGATTTTTACAATTGAAAGAAGGTTCTCTCTTTCAAGAACCACTACATTCAAGGTGTTTCATTCCGATCTGGCTTCACATTCTGGCCTCCATCCTCCCACACTCAGAGCAGATGGAATAGCTCAGCTTCAGCTTGCCAGCTGCTTCAAGGTCGCACGGTGCCGGTGGCCTCGAACTGGCGACCTTGTGGATGTTATCTTCAGGCAGACGGAGGCTCTACCCTCTAGACCAGACCTCCTGCCCATTTATTTATTATTTTAAATAAAATAAAAGCTATAAGGAATAAAGCAGACTCAGCAGTAGCAATAAAATCAGCAATGAAATAAAATTATATCACACAGTCTAAAGAATAAACAGGTGTTTAAGCCATTTCTGCCCAATGTTGCATATATGCAACAGGGACCAAATGTCCCTGTGGGCTGGGCAAAAATGGGTTAATGCTTACCTTAAGGCTGTGAGGCTGAGTACTGCCTTGTTCCAAAGGTAAGGCAAAGAGCCACCCCTGCAAGAGCTCTTCTGTGAGAATATGTGCAGCCTTGTTCTAGAATGGCACTATATGCACTGACTGGGGTGCCACCTCTCCTCCTGGACCACCAGAACTTTATTGTGCCAAATCCTGAAGAAGATTAAATTGCAATAATCCCCTTGGTACTAAAACATCAGCGGCAACTAAACGTTACTGATATTTGACAGTTGCATTCAAAAAGACAAGTCAGAAACAAAGCTTTTACATTATGTGTAAAAGTCAATCTTGAATAAGAGAAAGTGCTGAGCCTGATCTCCTGTGTGTTTTGGCATGGTCCAGAGCAACTTGGGCAATAACTATTTCTCTGCCTTTGTAGCTGGAGGAATAATTTGGAGAAGACACAATAGGATCAAGTAGAAAAGTCACAGTAAGCCTCTTTTATTGTCCAGTATCATTTGGAATAAACTGAGCAACAACACCAAAAAAATCCTCACTGGGATTAAAAATAAAACCAATTGATTTTTTTTTCCATAGCAGCCACAGGAAATGCAAGGCTTAAGTTAAAAGTTTGCATTCTTTTGAATGAAGTGTTGCCTTTTTACCCCTAGATAAGTTTTTTTTAATGAAATGACAACATTCTCAGTTTTCAAATTCCCACTTTTAACTTTGAATGCTTCAGCTTCCTGTGGCTGCTAAGACCAAAATAAGAGTGAAGACCAAAATACCACATACATTATGCTTCAACATTCCAGTACACTAAAGAAATTATCATGTTTAATGTAGTTTAAACCTTGTGCTACCAACTACATCATTTTTATTTTATTTGCTGCTGTAGACACTTCTTAATTTACATTGAAACCACTCAAGCATGAAAGGGCATTTTTAAATAGTTTATCAGATGCAGCTTAAGTGAGCAGCATAGTTTATTTAACCTGACTCACCAACAGCCCAATCCTTACAGCACCTGTGTTGCTAGAACTAGCATTCTGGCACTATAAGGTCCTTTAAGGCAGTTGGAAAATGCTACATGCCATACAACATGACCAGGCTGTCCCACAAGTGGTGAGTGGCTGAGTCCATGCTCCAGGTGTCTCCTGACCAGTGCCAGTGCAAGTGAAAAATCAAGTGAGGAATGGTGGAATGGAGTGGGGAGGGGAACAGGAAGAAGACCATGAAGGGGAGGAGAGTGGATCAAGGCTGGGAAGGGGAAGGATCAGTGGCAGCATCACTATGAATATCCTATCCACCTTCTAGGTCTACTTGAACTTGCACCAGCTATGTAGCAAATGCAGTTCTGAGTAGACCCAGAGGGGTGGCAAATGTTCCTTTACTTTGAGGAAGTCTGTTGCTAAAAACTCCCCTACGGGATGCAGCATCTGCCCAGTTGTCTTAGATCTAGTGTTGAACTGAACTGAAATGCCCAATCCCTGTTTGCTGTTCAGTTCACAGGTGGTGAAATAGAGGTGTCATTTTGACAATTTTTCAAGGGTGGGGAGAATGAAATTACAACTGGGAACATAATGGTCCTTTGCTAGCTGTTGTACAGCCCAATCCTGAGCTGCCCAGGCGTGTGGCTGCAGCGGTTCCAGCTCACGAGTCGTGTGGTGTGCCTTGTCAGTGGTAAAAGAACTGATGGTGTGCCTTGACAGTTTTAGTGCCTTTTCAGTGTACCATGAGATGTAAAAGGTTGAAAGTAGCTGCCATGGAACTATCTCCATGCCATGAAGATTCATGCTGCTGTCTACTAAAAGTTAGGTACTGCCAAAAAGTAATTTTAATGGACATTTTTTACAGCAGTTTGCTAACATTCCTTTGATCACTGTAGTTAGGGCTGGATTCCAAGAGTAGACATAAAACCAGTGACTAAACTACTGAGTGACTAAACTACCGCATAGTGTCATATATTGTTAATGGTCTACACTGCCAGGAATTGTTATAGCAATGTTGAGATAATCTTTACAAGATAGAAACTTTGTGTACTCAAAAGGAAAATGCAACTTTAAACCACGGTTGGGTAAACTACAGTCAGTAAAATATACTGTGCTAGATTAAATATTTTCTTTTTTCATTTATGATTGTAATTAACTGCAGACAGTCTTAAATCATATATATTTTAAGTTAATGACTAATATTCTAACTTTGGTTGCTTAATGTTTGCAGGGCACTTACAGATGCTAGAATAATCTCTAATGTTTTTGCTCAATCTGCTCTGGAGATGGATGAAATAAATAGTTTAAACTAATTAATGTAACACCAGCTGTTACAAGTGCTTGGCAGACGTCTGTGAGTTTTGATGGGCAGAGAGCGGCTGTTGTACTTGACTTTATTTTAGTACAATGTTGATCACAGTGTAAGCTGGAATAAACGCTGAGCCAAAGGAAGGAACAGAGGATAAATTTATCTGTAATGCAAAACAAATATTGCCCCTTTTCTAGAAAGCAATTTTTGAGTTACTGAAGCAATGTTAGAGTGACCTTCATGAAGTCATGTGCCCTCTGACAGCCAATACAGTAAACTTGTACAATCTTAGGGTGTGAGCAACCAGATCTTCATGTTTGTGGACCCCATTTCTTTCTTTCAGTATTGGGGCTTGTATGAGAGCAGCATGCAACACAGAGCCTGTTTTCCAGTTACATGTATGCTATTCTGTGATGAAATGGTTAAATACATTCCTTTTTGTTTCAGGCAATTTGTATTGCTTAGTGATATCTATGAAGGCATAGTAGTCTTTTGGTTTTTGAATATAAAATGATTTATTGTAAATTCTGGTGTTGAAATATTTTTATTGTTTGTGCATTTTGTTGTTTTGTCTCTTGTTCTTTGTACATACACAGTTTTATAAGGAATCGGCATTATTGCAAGCCATTCACTAGACAAAATCATTTCATTCTGTGCATCAATGTACAGTATTTATTTACAATGTGCAGTTTATATCACATAAGTCTCATTGACCACTCTTAATTTAAAAATAGAGACAAAATAAATTTTAAGCAGTACTCCTTCATTCTTTTATAATGAATATAGAAATCCAATCTATAGTAATATAGACCAACCAACATGTCCTCTAAAGATTTTAGCAGAGAGCTTTGCAGTGACAAAAGAACAATGATGATTATCTCTCTATATGTAGCAGCATTAAGATAACAGAGTCATTGTTCAGGTTGTTACCATGTGAATATATCTAATAAGTTATTATAGTGTGCTGAGCAGATGGCAAGTGTGCTCCTGAAAGAATTGATGGATGGGATATGATGTCATCAATGAGATGACATGGTTCACAAGGTACTTGACCTCCAAGAAGAAATTCTAACTGGTTAGAATTCTAAATGGTGAACTTTAGTGACACTGGCTAAATGGGAAATAAGTGCAATTTGTATTTCTTTATGGTAGTGTTTACCCCCTTCGCTGAACTCCACATAATGGGATTTGGTCCCAGAAGATTTCAAGATATTGTTGGAAGGTTTCACCCTGTAACCTTCAGAGGATTTGAAATACAAATTTAAACTTCAACAGAAGAATCACAGAGAATATTATTTATCATGTCATGTTCCTACGTTCATTTTCCTATTACACGTGTATGTTCAGTGAGAACTTAGCTAATACAGTCTATTAATTTTGTAGCATACTGCCCTAAAGAGAGAAATTATGAGTAAGGCTAAGGTTAATGTGCAGCACATTTTAAACTCTATTTTTGTTAAGAAATGTAACTGTGTTTAAACACTAAAATATCTTTTAGATAGTTGTTCTTGCATTCAAATAAATGAATCTAGATTCATTTGCCATTGATTCTTGGTATCCTATCGTTTTTTTCCTGTCAAAACGAAACACTTCTACATGCTCTTTTTCTGTGGTACACCTGATCAATTAAAAAAGCAAACAAAAAAACTGCAATGCTGTCACTAATTGTAAGTTATATGCCTTGCTTTTTTTAAGCTTGAAATACATAGGATATGTATGCTTATTAGGCATCCTAATAAATATTTGACAGCATCTGCTGCTTCTGTTTTTTCCTAAGGTGTACTGCTGCTGCAAGGATAGTCCTCCCCTTTTTTCCTTCTACCGTGGCAAAATCACCATTTAGGTATTCTGAAGTTGTACAGGAATATTTTAAATACATATTTATTATACATTTTTCCTGCTCTTGCACAGAGGTCCCAGTGGTTATCCATATAAGGGACAGAAACCTTAGCTTCAGTAGTGCTGCAATGTCAAATGCTCCCTGTACTTCGTGTAGGAAAAATCCTGATGATCAATACACCGGATATAGACAAGAGATACAACAAATGAACAGCAGTTCTATAAAACTGAAATCTGTGTGCATATAATAGACAAAGTACTTGTGTATTTTGTAGTCTGGTGTTGACTCATAGGAACAAAATAATTTCAAAAAAATGCAGTTCTGGAAAAAATGTAGGAAGCAGTTTGGAAAATGTTGCTTATCAACAATTCTTATGGAATTTAAAAAATGAGCTTATGGTACAGCTTGGGCATCCCTTATCAGAAGTGCTTGGGACCAGAACTGTTTTGGATTTCTGATTTTTCTGTATGTTGGAATACTCGCAAAAAATAATGAGAGATCTTGGGGATGGGGCCCAAGTCTAAACACAAAATTCATTTATGTTTCGTATACAGGTGTAACCTAATTATCCACAGATTTTTCACCCACGGTTTTATTTCAACACAATGAGAAGAGCTTTTAATTAAAAAGTTGTTTAACAATAGCATTAAACAGGAAAGGGCAGCTGACTGACAATTCATCGATCAAACAGCTTCACTCCAAGGCAGATGACCCCTCCTTTCCCCCTGTGCACATGAACGAATGCAAAGTAATTATCACCTCTTTCCCTGTGCTGTGCTCCCAGTGAAGGGAGGCTGCCTCAGAGTTTCGAAGAGTCTGGAGAGAGACTGATTGACGGATTGTCTGCCTGAAGCCTCGGTTCTGCATCATAAAGATTTAAAAGGCTGTTTTTAAATCACTGAGCAAAGGGACATTGTTTTTTAGATGGATTTCCTTTAATATGTTTTGGCATCCATGTGGGTTCTGGGAATGGAACGCTTGTGGATACGGAGAACCAATCTGTATACCTTTAATTTTGTGCATGAAACAAGGTTTGTGCATGAAACACAGTTTGTGAGTTTATTTCTTTAGGCAAAAAAAGAGTTTTTAAAAAAGTCATGTTTTCACTCAAAAAAGTTTCGGAATATTCCGTATTTTGGAATCTTGGATAAGGGACACACCTGTATAAGAACAGAGGGATGGTAACAGATTAAATCATAGTTCCTTCCTGTTTCTAACATGTCTGTGTTTTTGTTTTTTTTAAGTGTATAAGTTAACATACTGAATTTGCAGGTTTATATTACTGAGTCTTATAAAATACTACCAGGAATAACCCTGTGAAATCATTGGGGAACATTGAGGGCAGAGAAGAAAAGGAATCCTGTTTTACAGGATCAGACACTTCAACTAATTATGGAAATAAATAATTAGAACACCTGTTTATGTGCTCACTTTGAACTATTTGTGTTATTTGTCATTAGCACCCACTGTTCTGTTTGAATATTCATTTTAACAAACTAACAGTTTTACTGAAGAAACGAATACTGTAAGAGGGAGGAAAAACAACAAACAAAAACCATGAGAATTCAGATTATCTAAACCCTGAGAACCAAAAATAATCAATTAAGGTGTTAACAACTTCATGCAGAATTCTACAGGGAATTTTCCCTTGTGACGAATGTAGTTCCAGTTTTAAAATCACTTTGCAATTGCAATAAAACTTTCATAAACATAATGTTATAAATTGCTCCCATCTTTGGTTGTGTGACTACTATCTGTAAGTAAAGTGCTTAGGGGTCCTAAATTACTTTAAAATGACAGCGAAGCTTAGGTTGACTTGCAAACGTTGTAACAATGAATTAATTTTACAGCAATTACTATGGTAATATGGATTATAATTTAAATTCACAGTCATCTTTTGGAATGAGGCATGGGAAGGGGGATGCCGAAGATTATGTGAAAGCTTTGCTTCTGTTCATGTTATGCCATTTGATATGTTTCAATAATCTTTGTTCTCTGTAGTGGAACTCGACTTTGTATTACTACTAGCCTATGAAAGATTATTCATAACCTATGAAAGATTACCCCACTCTCTGGAGGCAAGGGGAGATGCATTCCCCTCACCTTCAGAAGGTCTTCTGAGCATGGCAGAAGCCACCTGTGTCCGCCTGCAGCCTCTGCCCAAAATGACTATAAGTAACGAAAAATGCTTCTTCCAATTTTTCATGAAAACCATGAAGTTTTAAATGCCTTATAAGGCATAAGGAGGCCCTGGACACATGCATCCTCTGCCAGGCTCCGTATGACTGTAAGTAGGGAAAAATGCTACTTTCTGTTTTTTGTAAAAACTGTGACATTTTTAATGCTTTATAAGGCATAAGGAGGGCCCAGGCGCACGCAGACTCTGCTGGGCTCAGAACATCTTCCAGAGGTGAGGGGGCATGTGTGTGGGGGCCCTGTGGACCCGATCCACAGTTAACTGAAACCGTGGATGCAGGATCCATAGATATGGGGCCCCGCTGTACCTGAAGGGTTACACCAGATGCCACCCCCTTTACCTGGTGTTGCTGTAGTCCAGTTGTCTTCAACTTTTCATTCCTGTACGTTGCCTCGACCCCACAACCGAGGCTTCACAGCCCCATTGGGGTCCCAACCCCAAGGTTGAAGAACACTGTATTACAGTATTGTCAATTTTGGTGTTGTTATCCATTGGAATAAGAGGGAGAGTAACTTCTGACTTCATTTATCTCTTCACTTACCTCTCCCTCATCCAGTGCCACTGCTGCCTCCTGAAATGGCTGCAGCCATCCCTCCACCAGCCATTAGAGATCCCTCACTTGACACTGAGAAGATGTGGATGGCTGTCCTCTGTCCCTTGGCATCTGTCACCATCACTGCCACCTCCTCCAGTGGTTGGTGGAAGGAATGCTGAAAGACCAGCATTCCTTCTGCAGGCAATAGAAGAAGCAGTAGCAGTGAAACTGTATGCTGAGGGAGAGAGCAGGGAGGCATTGAGGGTGTTATCCCCCTCCTTCAGTATTGACCAGCACTGCCGCCACTTTTTGGAATAGCCACTGATGGAATTCTGGCCAACCAGTATTTTCTCTGAGGAAGTGGAGGAGATGGCGGCAGCAGCAGTGGTGGGGTTGGACTGCCAAGAGAGAGAGAGAGAGAAGCCATCCTTCTCTTCACTTCCAGCACTGCCACTGCACCCTCCTCTGCATTCCCTATGTAGCCACCAGAAGCAGTGATACTGAATGCCAGGGGAAAGAAATAAGCCCCCTCCCTGACCCTGCTTTAGAGGTAATTCCCTCATTTACCTCTCTCCCTCTATGTCCTGTGCCACTGTCACCACTTAATGGAATGCTAGGCTCCTAGCATTCCCTCCACTTGCCATTAGAGGAGGTGAAGGAGGAGAGAGCTGTGGTACTGCACCAAGGGAGTGAGGTAAACCCACC
This sequence comes from Tiliqua scincoides, assembly GCF_035046505.1. Lineage (NCBI taxonomy): Eukaryota > Metazoa > Chordata > Lepidosauria > Squamata > Scincidae > Tiliqua > Tiliqua scincoides. The sequence continues at coordinate 116,174,773 of NC_089823.1, forward strand.
CTACTCTCCTCTCACACACTTCAGCAAGAAAAGACAACAGAGCTAGTCTGAACTCCATGCAGCTGCCTGTCTGGAGAAGGTTGCAGGTGGGCATAGCTAACCCTTGATGATCTGATCTTTTGTACAGACTAACTGTTATGAAAACCAAGGAAGTGTATATCTGCATTCAGTCACGATGACTGCAGGTCAGCAACAAGATGACTCTAGGCCACTGCTTCCCAAATGTTTTTGCACTGGGACCCACTTTTAAAAACGACAATCTATCGCGACTCACTACACAAAAAAAGAAATCTAGAAAGAAATAATATTGTATTTATGAATAATAATTAATACACTATTAATAATAATTGGGGTCCTGTGCTCCTGAGGCTGCTACATATCATATGTGTGTGCGCAGGATCTGGCTGCAGCCGTTTTCGGCGCCACCGAAGCTGTGCACCCCAGGCAGCTCAGGATTGGGCTGTATGTCTATCAGATTGTCAGAGGCATCAGAAAAATTCCTAAAATTCTTCAGTTGAGGGATATTTTGTTTGCTTGTTTTTTTAAAAATAAAACAACCAATTCAACATTCTCATATCATTCTCCATTGATTAAATAATTAAATCTTTTTCTATTTAAAATCCATCTGGATTTTTGTGTGTGTGTATTTTGTGTGTGTGTATCTGAGGCAGATAAAATATTAATTCACTATAAATGAACATACACAAAACCCTCTTATGGTTTGTGTCAAACTTCTGCCTACCATATGGAGTTTATGGAAAGAAAATATGTTTTATACACAATGCAATATTGCTATATGTTTTGGGTGGTTCTGTCCAAATTTTAAATACAAGAACCTATGTCTAAAAACTTGGTATGGATACAAAGGGATGGTCTTAATATGCACAGTACAGACAAGTGAAAATCCTTATAGTGAACATACTGATAAAGAGGGAAAAGTGTACATTGGTTATGCAAAACAAGAAGTTTGTATTCCTTTTTAATTGTTTTATTAATAATAAAAATATTTAAATTTAGTCACATAAAATCTTTAATTGCTCTTATCTATGATTTTAGTGAACATTGTCTATCCCAATCCATAGAATTCCTAGGAATTACATATAATACCCCAGAAGGAATGTAAGGCTGTTTTACATTTTATCACTTTTCCTAAGTCTGACATGGAAATGGATAGAATGCCTAAGGGTTGTATTGCTTAGGTTGAATATGTTACTTTGACTAACATTATTCTCCAAAGAACTGAGTTCCTAGGTATTCTGAGAATATATATGTGTTCAGTCTTCATAGAGTTACTTACAAAGAAATTAGCATTGCTAGGGAATTTTCTGTTTCCCAAAACTTGGTAAATGTGTACAAGGCACCCTAGTTACTAGAAAAACCTGAAAATGGACATTTGTACTACTTTTCTTTCAAAACAGTGCACACAAACTTCACCTACAAATGTATGAGGTACAGTATTTCCAGGCCAGCCACAAAGCTGGTGTTTGACTTACACGTAATCTCAAGCACTCCAATTACTTTTTTTTTTAAGTGGTCTGAAAATTACACATTTGTACACAAAAATGTATTTCTTCCAAATGGCCAAGATTACTTCCAGGCCATCCAGAGAGCTAAAATTTAGTACACGTGGCCTAAGACACGTGATTACTAGGAATGGTTGAAAATGGTTTATTTTTGTACCCAAGAATCAAGTTACCTCATAACCAAGACCAGCATTCCGGCAGAGGGTAGTGGGCTTTTCACTTCATCTTCCGACTTGGATTTTGGGGGAAGGGGCAGTTAGCAAGGGACATACATTCACACTTACAAAATATGAGCTATATTTATGTTTCTGTCCATTTGTCTTCATTTTCATGGGCACACCAAATAAATTGTTGTTGATTATTTTCTTATGCTGCATTCATAAAACTATTGAAATAAGCTTTATTTTGATATCACAAAGAACGTCATTTTTCACTGACAGTTATATATTAGGTTGAACAGCTCTTATGTAATAGTACAATTCAATATTGTACTAATGCTGTGTTACGGTATAATCACTAAGAAGCAGTGACCGGTAAAGCAGATGGCTCCATTGATACTTCAGAATGTTTTAAAATCTCCAAAAAGAATAGCATGCTCCATCCTCCTCCCGCCCACCTGCTACTAGGCAATCCTCTTAGCATATTAATAAGACTTTCCACACCCTTCCCTACCAACCCCTAGCCATAAAAAGCATATATAGCTTGGCTCACTCACGAAGTAGTGTGAGTGTGCCACTCACTACTTCAACAGGTAGTCTCTCAGTGTCTTTCTCCCATAGACATATCCACTCCCTAGAGTCTGGGCATTCAGGCTTCTCATGCCTAGAGCACAAATGGCTGGCATGTGCATTTCTGCCATACACGAATAGGGTACTGTAAATGCCATAGGTCAATTGAAATAATTCAGACCACAAAAACACAGCAAACCATAATACCACTTGCACTGCGACAGTGCCACCTGTGAATTATTTTCTTGTGCCTTTTTCCACACCATCTTGCAGAGTGTGATGATGGGTTTTTCTCTCTGTTTGCTTTGTTGTTACTCAATGCACCTGACCTTGTTACCTCCATAAAGGAAATTATTTTGTACTGGTTACTGGTAATGTATACTGGCATTACAGCCCAATCCTACCACACTTTCCTGGGAGTAAGCCCCATTGACTCAATGGGACTTACTTCTGAGGAGACATGCCTAGGATTGGGCTGTATATCTTCACATATTAAGGAGCCTAGTATCCCAACAGTCTTTTCTGGTAAGACAGTTTCTGAATGGTTCACACACCTGTTAAAATAGAAACAGCCCAAATCAATACCATGCAGCAGTGTTTCCAGAATACAGTTCCATATAACTGGTTTCCAGAGAAGCTTGTCATGGCTTCTCAACAGGAAGTTTCCAGCCCAGTCCTAACCCCTGCTGGAGCAGACAGGCCAGTTGGCCTGCCCCATAACCAGTGCAGGGTTGGGGCTAGCTGAGGCTCACCCATGGGCAAGGGGAATTGATACCCCTTGCCCTGGGTAATGTGGCAGCAGCCCCAATGGGGTTACTTGGATCTGTGCCACTTAAAGACGTGGTGCAGTTCTGAGCAGCGGATTGCCTGGGAGTGTGTTTAGGATCCTGGCCCCACCCCCTAGGCTGTCCATGGGCCCGCCCACCACCTGCCTTCCCCCTGCCTTTCCCAGACCCCTGCACCAGGCCAACATGGCCAGCGCAAACTCACCTTTCTACCAGTGCAACGGTGTCAGATTTGGCCTCCAGAGACCAGCACATGTCTGTGCACCGGCCTCCCAACTCCTGAGGTGGTGCAAAAGTTTCTTATGGCACTTTTGTAACACCTCCAGACCAGCACAAGGGATTTGAGCCAGTCCAAGGCCAACTGAGGATTGCATCCTCAGGGCAGACAGACTTCCTTGAAAGACAACCACCCATACTTCCTGTGCAATATGAAGCTATAGAGGCATCACTGAGTATGCTCTAGAGTTCACTCTCAATTTACATGAAATAATGATTACGCCTAAAAGCAGTGGCGTACCCGGAGGAGCAGTGGGGGCAGATGCTCCAAGCCCCAGGCTTGGGGGGCAGTGCCTCAACCCACTCTCCCCCACCTGTCAGCATGATTCTGTGCTGATCTGAGGGCTACCCTCTTCTCCTCCCCTTTCTTGGGAAGGAGAGGTGAACAGCCCTCAGATTGGCAGGGAACGGCATTGACAGTGGCTGTGCTCCTGCAGCCACTGTCTGCACGGTTCCTGACTGCATCTGAAGGCTGCCTTCCTCTCCTCCCCTTTCAGAAAGGGTAGCTGGCCAGAAGTGGCACTTGCCTCTGATTTCAGAGGAGGTACATGCTGCTTCTAGCTCCGATAGAGCCTTTGGCACCACTGCTAAGTGGCATGAATGGCTCCATTGGAGCTTTTTGGCACTGCCTGAAGCAGCACCCAGTAGTTGAGTGCCGCTTCCAGAATGCTAGCAGCACTTGCATCCTGGGCACCACTTCCAGCTCCACAAAAAGCTTCACTGGAGCCTGGGCTGTCTCTCCCCCCCCTTTTTTTTTTAAGAGGAAAAGGAGGTAGTACAGAAGTAATTCCGATGAAAATAACATCACTGCAATTCAGGGTTGAGGAGAGCAGCAAATGGGGGTGACCCTGGTGGAAGCCAGGACCTCCACTGCCTAAATTGCCAGGACTGGCGGGACCGCCACTGCCTAAAAGGTCTGTCCTGTGAAGACCTAGCGGTGATGACAGTTGCTGCTGTGTCTGCCACTTGGCTAGGGAAAAGGGAGCAGGGGGGAAACCACACTTTCTTATTCCAGTCTATCCTGACTTTTGAAAAGACAGCAGAAGAGGAGTGACCAAGTAGGTTTATCACATAGATGCAGAAACATGGCAAAGAAGCCATTGCCACCACTGCTAGTGAGGAATAGAGGCATGTTTGGTGAAAGCTGTCAGTGGGAAGAGGAGAGGGGAAGCTCTGGAGGAAGGAAACTGTGGATGACTTCAGTCTCAACATGCTTTGCATGCCAACAGATAGAATGTAGGGGAAGGAAAATTGAAGATGGAGACTTCACATCCCCAGGGTCTGGGAAGCATAGGAGGGCACCTTATGGTATGCTCTCAAGCATAAAAAGAGTTTGGGCCAGTTTTGCAGATAAGTCAGTGTGAAAACTGTTCCCCGATACTAGGCTGCCACACAGCACAGCTTTGAGGATATTTCCACTATACCAATTTAGTTTGAACAACACATTTGAGTCTATAGAACACCTGATAGACATTTCATAAAGTTATTGCTTCCAGTAACTAATGACCCAATCCTGTCACTAAAATCTAATATGTCACAATTATATTTTAATATTTCTCCCATTACATCCATCCCGACTGTTCTCCATCAGCGGGACTTACTCTTCCTACTACCTCGTGCTGGGCCTTCATGGGCTTTTTGGCAGTGGCCGGAAGTATGCTGCTCTGTGGTCCTCCAGAGCATCTTTTGCAACTTCCAAAAAGCATGTTCTGGCAACAGCTCAAAGGATTGGGCTGTATATTAAACATGGAGCCTCATATGCCCTTTAGATTAAGGTTCTAGGAATCTAAGTCGGAGATTGCCTAATATTTTAATTAGACAGATAGAATGTTATATTTATAAAAGGCTGGTACTTAAGTTAAGAACATATGTTTTAAACTGGAATGTATTTGTTTGCTTCTGGAATATCTGTTTCAATCAAAAAATAGCTTTTGTATTTGAGTTACAGCACAATCCTGACTTTTGTTTAGGCCAGAGCAAGTCCCTTGTGCTGGCCCAGGAAGGTCACAAACCTTAGGCATGTAAGGCATGTTTGCACCTCCTTGTGAGTCGGCTAGGCTGGTGCGCAAAGGCTGACTTAAGCCTCCGCGCCCATGGAGGCACCTAACCTTGCGTCAGCCGAGCTCGTGCTCCTCAGTCAACGCTCGGCTGATGCAAGATTCTGGAATGGGAAGGGAGGAGGCGGGAGGATGCGTTTGGGGGTGGGGGAAGGGCAAGCGGTGGGCGGCCCCAGAGGTGGGCAGCTGGGGAGTGGGAGGTGGGGCTGGGACCCAGCAGTTATGCTGGATCCCAACCCCTGTTCCCGAGGAACATGGAGTGGCTTCAAGCCGCTCCATTCTCCTTGGACTTGTGCCACCTCAGGAGGTGGCGCAAGTCCGAGGAGACCCATTGGGGCTAGGGTGGCTTATCCAGAGGTAAGTTTCCCCTTACCTTTGGCTGAGCCACTTTGAGCACCTATCCTGCACTGAATACTGCACAAGGCTCTTGGCCTGCCAGTTCCAGCGCAAGATAGGATTGCGCCCTTAGAGACATTTACCAGTGATTATATAGAAACAAATTAGCATGTTAATTGCTTCTCATCATATGCAATATTTTAAATTAATCTCTTCATTCTTTGAAATTATGTTCAACAAAATATCTGGTTTAATTATATGAATACTGAAAACTTTATTGATACATAATATGAGGTGATGAACCACCTCAGGAAGTCAAAAAGTACTAGAACTGTGGGACAAGCATTGTGAAAAAATTGTTTTTCCTTCTAGTCATACTTAATTCATCAATGACATTGTAATATTTCCTCCCAATCCATTGCAGCTATGATGATGTAACATAGGGCTACTGTCTTCCTGTTACATGCAAAACCAAGTTATTTTGGCGTCTTCAGATATATGAAATTATTTAATGCATTAAAGGTGCACAGTTGCCGTACATGAGAGGATAACCTGTGTTGCTGGAGCAGAAACAATATAACTGAGAGCCCAGTCTTATCCAACTTTCCAGTGCTGAAGCAGCCATTGCCAAAGGTGCTGTGTCTTGCTTTGGGACGGGGGGAGGGGGGGAAATTTCAGAGGCCTCCTCAAGATAAGGGAATGTTTGTTCCCTTAACTTTGAGCTGTATTGTAGCTGCATCAGTGCTGGAGAGTTGAACAGGATGGGACTATGGGTTGCATTTGATCTGAAACCCTTTAATGTTGCATTGAAAAATTAGAGTTAAAATTTGTGTCTACAGTATTTTCTCAGTGAACATCTAGCTCAAAAATACCATGGGAAACTTGCTAATGGATGTATTTTGTCAGCTTATTTCAGACATTTGATGAATGCATTTGCCACAAAAATCACATCAGGTGTAAAACTGCATACTGATTTCATTTTGAATTTTGTTTATGAGCACACTGATTAGCATTGCTAGTTCTTTTTAGCTGTTTTGGCATTTCTATGAAAGGTAGATAATAGAAACAAAAAAAATGAAATAATGAGCAAGCAAGAGTGACATCTGTGATAACTGCATGGATGAATATGTGAATTAGGGCACAATCCGCTGGGAAGTCCTCCTGCTCCAGTGTCTTTGAAATAATCAGAAACTATGCAAGAGCACCCATTCGTGAGCAGGTCCTATATATTTCAGTGGGACTTGCCCACTAAACTCTGACAAAGCTAGGTCTCCCATGGACAAAGTATACAAATGTTCCAGACAGAAATTGGACTTGAACATCTGGGTTGAATTTTGCTTACTGTGCTAGCCATCCACTCAGCTACATTCAGGCAGGCATCCAGGTAAGAGAGTTTGTTTCTCCTCAGAAGAATTGGGATAGGATCTTTCAACTCCCTTTTTACGGGTATCATGGTACACTGACTAAAATATTGATGAAATGGACCAATATGTTAAACTGGAAATACTATCTGTCCCTTCAAAGAGGAGGATTCAGACCTTCAGGTTCTTTTTAGAAGTAGAATGTCTGATTTGCTTTTCTAGTGCACAGTTGCCCCTTTATGACTCTACATTGAAAACTCTCAGATTTGAATGGAAAACTGATTTAGGCTTTGGTTATCTCTAGGCTCATTAGGTAGATTGTTACCTAACAAGCACACAGCATCAGATGGATGACACTTCACTTGGTGGGTTATAAATTCTGCAGGCTTGGATTACCACAACACTGAGAAAAATGTCCTAAAACGCAGTTAACACAAGCAAAATGGTAAAGAATGGGTCTACACTAATAATAATAATAATAATAATAATAATAATAATAACTTTATTTCTACCCCGCCTTTCTCCCCGAAGGGACTCAAGGCGGCTTACAACATATTAAAAACAATTTAAAAACAAATAAAAACATATTAACACATACTAAAAACAGCAGTCAGAGTAAAAATAGGTAAAAAGAGCATAGAGCAGCAGCAAGTCATAAAAGAATCAGGCCTGTAAAAAAAAATATTAAAAGATGTTAAAAAGATGTTAAAAGGCCAAGAACTCAGAAGGCCTGTTTAAACAGAAGGGTCTTCAGGCCTTGCCGAAAGGTCTCAAGAGAGGGAGCCATTCTTAAGTCAAGGGGAAGGGAGTTCCATAGCGTTGGTGCCACTACTGAGAAGGCCCTATTTCTTGCAGCTGCCCCACGTACCTCCCTAGGCGGCGGCACTTGTAAAAAGGCCTTCTCTGATGACCTGAGAGGGCGAGCCGGATTGTACGGGAGCAGGCGATCTCTAAGATACCCTGGTCCAGAGCAGTATAGGGCTTTAAAGGTCAATACCAGCACCTTGAATTGGGCCCGGAAACGAATGGGCAGCCAGTGCAGCCGCTGGAGAAGCGGACTGACAGGGTCGAACCGCCTACCTCCAGTAACCACACGGGCCGCCGCATTCTGCACTAATTGCAGTTTCCGAACCGTCTTCAAGGGCAGCCCCACATAGAGTGCGTTACAGTAATCTAATCTCGATGTCACTGAGGCATGGATCACCGTGGCCAGGTCTGCACGATCCAAGTACGGCCGCAGCTGGCGCACCAGCCGAAGCTGAGCGAAGGCCCCCCTAGCCACAGCCGCCACCTGGGAATCCAGGAGCAGCTGCGAGTCCAGGTGGACCCCCAAGCTGCGGACCTGCTCCTTCAGAGGGAGTGCAACCCCATTCAGTGCAAGCCGATAGTCCAGCACCTGCATCGAGGATTTCCTAACCAGGAGAGCCTCTGTCTTATCCGGATTTAATTTCAGCTTGTTAGCCCCCATCCAGATCCTCACTGCCTCCAGACAGCGCTCCAGGTCCTCAACCGCCACCCTGGAGTCTGGAGGAAAGAAGAGATAGAGCTGGGTGTCATCAGCATATTGATGGCACCCCACTCCAAACCCCCGGATGACCTCTCCCAGTGGTTTCATGGGACCTCAATATCCACTGATTTGACTCACCACTGATACCAAGGTCAACCTTTAAATGGCTTATAACAATGAAAAAGCACCAAAATCCAATTTCCCACCTTTGTGCTGTAAATTAATTTATAATTTCATTCCACTTCATCAGTGTTTCTCAAGGTTTGTCCTCCATGGTACCACTTCACGTGGTCCACCTATTTGAAGTACCATCGGAAGTATCAGGTGATGACATCATTGCCAGTTACGTCTGGTTCGGGAGGCCAGATGCAACATGATACACCAGTAAAAGGATCAGGGTGGATAGGAATGTGGAAATGCATGCTTTGGAGCCTCCTACAGCTGTCTGCTGTGTTGTGTTCCTGGTCTCGCTGCCAGGCGGCAGGTGTCCAGGGGCCCTATGAGTGCCACAAGACACCATCTCAAGTATCACTTTGGTACCCATACCACTGGTTGAGAAACATTGCATTAGATTCCATTATCCACCCCATCTAGTGGCTAAATGCAGTATAGCAGCAATTCCCAACATTTTTTGACTTGGCAGTGCATTTCCATCAATTGTACCCCTCGTATTAGCCCTGCAAGGCATTCTAATGCCAGCTCCACAAGGCATTCTAATACTAACCTGCCTTTTTCTGCCATTATTCAGTTTTTTTCATGTACCCCTAAATGTCCTGGCAAGTACCCCTGGGGGTACCCTTATCCGAAGTTGGGACCACTGCTGTACAGTTTTTATACCAATGCATTCTGGAATGGCAATGGAAGAGCAAGATATCTGGAAATTGGTCTTTAAAGCTATTTTTCCACGGATTTGGTATCCACTGAGAGTTCTGGAATATGAAAGAAACTTCATTTGTGTTCCAGAATATTGTGAAGATACAACACAGAAATTTAGAATGTACATTCAGATACATATCCCCAGCCACATCCAAATGTGTATGGGAATGTCTGTTTGAATGTGCAGCCAAATATACATCACACAGAAAGCAATGTGATATAGATTAGTGACTTCTACATGCAAGTGTGCATTTAAATGTCTACCAAATTAAATTTATGTTGCTGGTACCTACACAGAACCCTGCTTCTGCACACAGATCTCCTTCTCTAACTTGGAATAACTATCTTCTAATTGGATTAATATACAGGAAGTTAAACTGCAGATTGTATGCATCTGTTCTCAGTCAAATTCTGAAGCATAATCCAGTATGTTTCAGAATCTAACTACATATTCAGTCTTATTTTGTTAGGGTTCTTCCCCTCTCCCCTTTTGATATTTTGCCTATTAACTTTGAACAATCATTAGATAAATTTCTGTTAAGTAAGGAAATAGTAGATTTCCTTTTGTACAAAATTACACGCTTGCTTGCTAGAGTATCTGTAGCTACCTATCGGTATCTACATTTGTATTTCTAAATCTGTCACTTGGTTTTTTTTTTCTGTTGAAATTTGAAACATGTTTACAATAAAGCAAGAAAAGTATTTGTAATATCCAAAAGTTTCTGCTTATTAGTGTTATGTCTTCATCGTTTGAGATTTGCAAAATACCAGCTGTTTTACTCAAGAACTTTCTTCTCCTTGAGGCTTTGTTTTGGGGGGTAAATAATTTTTTTCTCATAATCTAACACTTGTCAAAAACCTTTTTTTAATATGCACCTAATGACAAAAAAAGATGTCAATTCTTGCCCTTCACATGGCATTTCAAGTACTTAATTAAAACGAAAGGAGAAATCAAAGTCTCACTTAAATTTGGCAAACATATTTTTGATTCTTCAAAATATTCTACATTTCTGCTTGAACAAGCAAATAGTTGTACCATCAAATACACATTTATATGAATATGATTAATGTGATGACAAATCCTGGAAGACAGACAGAGAGAGAGAGAGAGAGAAGCAGTGGGGGACCGTGAGTTACTCCTGCCAGGTGAGTAGGTGTCTAGCAAATGTCACAGCTGCCTTATGTTTCAGCTTGTGATTATTCTCAAATCTTCCTCATTCTGATCTGAAATGTACAGTTTTCAAATTCATATTGCCAGTTTTCTTGAGGAAGAATGAGGGTGAAAGAAACAAATCCAGGAAAAGTCCCCTTTGATTATGAATATAGAGTTTGATTCATTCATTCTTCAGAATTTCTTGCTACTTAACATTAGGACAATAAACAGCAGTCCTGTTACCTGACTGTTCAGACTGCTTAGAGAACAAAGCTCTCAACAATAAAATGTTTACAGTCCACCTTCTGTGAGGAAAGGAACAGTTGCCAGTTTGTCTGGTATTAAAACTTCTCACAGGTCCTATTAAGAGGAGCTGTTCAGAACAGCTAGCAGAGCTAGCATAACACCAAGCACATACTGTGAGAAATGTGTCATAAACCATGTTGTGACCGATCAGAACTTGGCAGTTCTGACGAGAAGGCCTGTGCCATCCTGCTGGTGCCAATGCAGGCCTCCACAGGTGCCAGAGCAGGTGAATTCTGCACCTAGCAGTGGAGGGGAAGGCAGAGGAGGTGGAGCAGGGTGTAGGAGGGGGCTGGTGCACCCTGTATGCTATCCCCCGTCTGCGCTAGCCATGTCCACTAACATGGATCCACTTGTGCCAGCGATTAGCAATCCAACTTGACCTGTTGCCACAGCTGGGGCTTTCCCTGTCCACTTGCCTTGAGGAGGTCTCCAGACTGCAAATTTCCCACAGGATACAGTGCAAGCTGTGCACTGTACTGCATTAACACACGGGAATTTCCTAATGCATTGGCACGGAGGAATTTCAGTAGGATTCAGTTGTAAAAATCTGACTGGGAGGAAATCTTACAAGTTGGGGTACATGACTGGCAAATATTCCAAAAGCAGGGTCTCTGAAAGAAAGGGGCAGGCGAAGCAATGGAGTGAATAAAGGAGAACAACACCCTTAGGAAAAGGCTTGAGATAGAATAAATAGGGTTGGCCTGATCCTGTCTCTGTAACAGCAGTTTGATGTACAGGAATCAGAAGATGCAGTGTTTCATGACACAGAGCAGCTAGATATTATCACCTGCAGTTGCTGTAGCAAATTACTGCTTTTAAAGGGACAGGGGCTGGTTCAAAGATTGGTATGTCTGCTTGCTGACAAGAAGCTAAAGAACCAAGATGGCATCTGATGTAAGAAGGCCTCTGAACCTTTAAGATAGGCATGGAAGGGAAAATTCTCTGTCACAGAGAGCTAAGAAACAGTTGGGTAGCATGGGGCTGAATGTCATATATGCCCAATGTCATAATATGTCATAAATGACTATTACGTTCATCTGCACGCCCCCGAGGATTGGATCCTAGGGGCGGGTCAAGTGGGAGAAGGTTACAACGCCTCTGGCACTTACCCCACCCAGGAAGAAGTCTCACAGTCCTCGGTATGGGGTGACACCACTGTTTTATTCTGATCAAGTTCTTTACATTCCTTAGGCCCTGTTACGTCACAGGGTCTAGCATACATCAGTCATCAACACGACCCCCTTTGGTTCTGGAGCCCAAAGGTGCTGTTTCCCCCCTGCTGGGGCTTGGCGGGAAGACCTGGGACCCATGTCACCTCCAGGGAGAGTTGCCAGTGGCCCAGCGACCCCCTTCTCCCTGTGGGAAGTATATCAATGAGGTAGTTCAGCTGGATGGGTTCTACCCTGACATCAGAAGGCACCCTCTCCTGTAGGGGGCTACTGAATCTAGCCTCTGAGAACTGCCCCATAGGAGGTTGGCCCTCCCTCGGCCCTGAAGGGCTCCTTGCCCCTTCTTTCCACTCGTTGCTCTTGGGCTCAGACTCCCGAGATCTCTCCCTCTGCCTCACGTCTTGTTCCCTGGGAAGGAGCCCAGGGAGGCCATATACTTGCATGACAACCGTGATGCTTGCATAGTCCTGGGAAGCAGCATATTTAGCAAGCCCCTTATAGGCTATTTGACTAGCAGGCTGTATTTGTCTTGGTGGGTCACAAATGGTACAAGAGATTATCCAGCATAAAGTTATTCACATGTTTTACTAGCGTAGCATGAGTGCCAGCATTTTGTAGAAACCAAGGAACTATATATCTGCATTCAGTCACGATGACTTGCATAGCTGCAGGTCAGCAACAAGATGACTCTAGGCCACTGCTTCCCAAATGTTTTCGCACTGGGACCCACTTTTAAAAACGACAATCTATCGCAACTCACTACACAAAAAAAGAAACCTAGAAAGAAATAATATTGTATTTATGAATAATAATTAATACACTATTAATAATAATTGGGGTCCTGTGCTCCTGAGGCCGCTACATATCATATGTGTGTGTAGATATTTGCTATACTCAAGTTTAAGGACTGTTCCCCCAAACTTTTATAGTTATTCTGGGGTACCCAGAAGGCTGAACTGGACAGCAAGAAGTGCAGTTAGGGACTTCCAGGCCAGGCAAAAGGCTGAAACTGGGTTCACGCATGATCTATAGAACACCAATTACTAAAGAAAATTGGAACGTGTCACACACACGCATGATCTATAGAACACCAATTACTAAAGAAAATTAGCACATGTCACATGGGGGGGTATGAAGATTACTTTATACCTGCTAACGATTTTCTTCTGCAAAAAATGGTCAAGGGTGCTTAAAAAGTTTTCTTTTTAATGTTTCAAACATGTTTTGCGACCCACCAAAAATCAGCTCACAACCCACTGGTGAGTCCTGACCCACAGTTTTGGAAATACTGCTCTAGGTTCACAGCTATCTGCCCCCCCCCCCAGGCAAGCTGCCTCAAATATTCCAGACACATAGAACTTGTAGGCTGTTGTATTCTAACTTTTCTGTGCTAGTTGCAAAACAAGAGTGTGTTTTAATTTTTTTTTCTCAACAGTGGTTAGATTATTAATGTTAGGGTATGTGGAATACAAGTATTTTCTGTTGCAAATGTATACAAAATGTCTTCTGTGGGGCTTAAGCCCTATGAATTTTGGATTGCTTTGGACTTAATGCTTTAATGTCCCCACTTGAACAGTTACTGCAGTAGCTTTCCTAAGCAGAAAAAATGCTCCTGACAAGGGCTTATGGAAGAAAAGTGAATTGCCTCCTTTGGATATATTTACAGATTTGAACCTTTAGCCAGAAAAATGCATATTCACATTAACATGGTGTTAATGGTTTGTTAGAAGCATGAGTATATCACAGCATTGTTATTTGAAGTTCTTGGAAGCGTTTTTAAAATAGTTTAATGGCAGGGGCCATATAATTTTGCTACTGTGATCTGTGGTTATGTTTTAATTGGCTAATATCTACTCTGTGTGTGTGTGTGTGTTTTCCCTTTAAAAACATCTTTTTTTCAAGATACCCTCAATCATGGCTTATCTCACATCCACAAATATCCACTCTTCCTGTGTATGATATGTACATTTGTTTTGCTTCAAACATGCTCACACTCAAAGTTTATTTCACAGGGGACATCTTGAAAACAAAGTCACTTTACGTCAGATTATTTTTCCTTAGTTAAATATTCATTAAAATAAGTTCAAGATAAGTTCAGCTCTCTGTTTCTTCACTATGGTTCAGTGCTGTTTATCAGCACCAATGATGTCTGTCATTGTATGGAATGAATGCAATTCAGTGTCCTTTTTTTTCCTTGAGTGTTTAACACTGCAATCTGATGTGTACTTACCCAGGCATAGGACCCATTGAACTCTGATACGTATTTCTGTGTAGACATGCATAGGATTGCATGTTAAGTTATTCTTGCTGTTGATTGGAGAAAACAATGTAGGGTGAGTCGGGACCCACTCAATGGGTCGTGAGCCAATTTCAAGTGGGTTCCCATTCATTTCAATATTTTATTTTTAATGCATTAGACTTGATGCTACCTGCATCTGGGGGTATGTTACAGACCTGTACTTTTAACAAGCTACTATGTATATTCTTTTAACAATGATAGTCAATGGGACTTACTCCTGGGTAAGTGTGGGTAGGATTGCAGCCTAGGATTGTTAAAAATTTCCCTGCTTGATGATGTCACTTCCAGTCATGACATCACTTCTGGTGGGTCCTGACAGATTCTCATTCTAAAAAGTGGGTCCCAGTGCTAAATGTGTGAGAACCACTGATATAGGGGTTTTTACAAGCATTGCTTACATGTAGTGATAATGTATACGTTTTAACAACAATTATTTCCTAAGCTTAAGAGCTTGTGGGTGCAATTCTATCCTGTGTTGGAACAGGCAAGCCAAGAGGCTTGCGCTGTATCCAGCACAGGATAGGAGCCATAAGTGGCTCAGCCAGAGACAAGGGGAAACATTTCCCCTTACCTCCGGGTAAGGGCTGCTGGCCCCTATGGGTCTCCTCGAACTTGTACCACCTCCGAAGGTGGCGCAAGTTTGACGAGAGCAGAGCAACTTGAAACTTGATCGTATTCATCGCAACTTGGATGCCACATTGACAATGTCTGACGATGTCCCCTTGGTAACTGCTTGTCCAGTGTTGTGGGATTCTTTTCAGCTTGTACCGCCTGAGGATGTGGACAGACTCCTTTGGAGTGTGAGGCCGTCTGCCTGCCTGTTTGACCCTTGCCCAGCTTGGCTAATAAGAGCTGCCCGGGGTGGACTGGCTGAGTGGACGGGGAGGGTGGTTAACTCTTCCTTGATGGAGGGGACGTTGCCACTCGCTTTGAAACGGGCGGTGGTTCGCCCCCTCCTGAAGAAGCCCTCCCTGGATTCCACGGTGTTGGATAACTACCGGCCAGTCTCCAACATCCCGTTTCTGGACAAGGTAATTGAGTGCGTGGTGGCGGCCCAACTCCAGAGGGTCTTGAATGAAACGGATTATCTGGATCCTTTTCAATCTGGTTTCAGGCCGGGCTTTGGGACGGAAACTGCCTTGGTCGCCTTGGTGGATGACCTACGCCGGGGACTAGACAGGGGGAGTGCGTCCCTATTGGTCCTGCTGGACCTCTCGGCGGCGTTCGATACCATCGACTATGGTATCCTTCTGGGCCGATTGGCCGAGTTGGAGGCACTGTTTTGCGGTGGTTCCGCTCCTACTTGGAGGGTTGGTCCCAGATGGTGGTGCTGGGGGATGCCTGTTCGACACCCTGGCCCTTGAGGTGTGGGGTGCCACAGGGTTCAATTCTGTCCCCCATGCTATTTAATATCTACATGAAACCGCTGGGAGAGGTCATCCGGGGGTTTGGAGTGGGGTGTCATCAATTTGCTGATGACACCCAGCTCTATCTGTCCTTTCCTCCAGACTCCAGGGTGGCAGTTGAGGGCCTAGAGCGCTGTCTGGAAGCAGTGAGGATCTGGATGGGGGCTAATAAGCTGAAATTAAATCCGGATAAGACAGAGGCTCTCCTGGTTCGGAAATCCTCAATGGAGGTACTGGACTATCGGCTTGCTCTGAATGGGGTTGCACTCCCTCTGAAGGAGCAGGTCCGCAGCTTGGGGGTCCACCTGGATTCGCAGCTGCTCCTGGATTCCCAGGTGGTGGTTGTGGCTAGGGAGGCCTTCGCTCAGCTTCGGCTGGTGCGCCAGCTGCGGCCGTACTTGGATCGTGCAGACCTGGCCACGGTGATCCATGCCACGGTGACATCGAGGTTAGATTATTGTAACGTGCTTTATGTGGGGCTGCCCCTGAAGACGGTTCGGAAACTGCAATTAGTGCAGAATGCGGCGGCCTGTGTGGTCACTGGAGCTAGGCGGTTTGACTCTGTCAGCCCGCTTCTCCAGGGGCTGCATTGGCTGCCCATTCGTTTCCGGGCCCAATTCAAGGTGGTGGTTTTGACCTTTAAAGCCCTATACTGCTCTGTGCCAGGGTATCTCAGAGATCGCCTACTTCCGTACAATCCGGCTCGTCCTCTTAGGTCATAAGAGAAGGCCTTTTTACAAGTGCCGCCGCCTAAGGAGGTACGTGGGGCGGCGGCAAGAAATAGGGCCTTCTCAGTAGTGGCACCAACATTATGGAACTCCCTTCCCCTTGACTTGAGAATGGCTCCCTCTCTTGAGACTTTTCGGCGAGGCCTGAAGACATTTTTGTTTAAAGAAGCCTTCTGAGTGCATGGCCTTTTTAAACATCTTTTCTGTATCTTTTAGTATTTTTACAGGTCTGATTCCTCTGATTTGCTACATTTTGCTCTTTTTATCTGACTTTTTATCTGACTATGGTTTTTATGGGTATATGTTAATGTGTTTTTAATATGTTTTTATTTGTGGTTAAATTATGTTTTTAATCTGTTTTTAATATGTTGTGAGCCGCCCTGAGTCCCTTTGGGGAGAAGGGCGGGATATAAATAAAGTTTACTACTACTATTACTACTACTCCCCAGGGAACAGGGGTTGGGATCTGGCATAACTGCTGGATCCCACTCCCCGCCCACCCCAGGGCCACCCATCGCCTCCTCTCCCTCCGCTCAGGAATGCATCCTCCCCGCCTCCCCCCACCTGTGCTCCTTGAGTCGGCCCAGCTAGGCCGACGCAACCCACGTGGAGGAAGCCAGAACAGAGGCTTGTGTTGGCCTCTGCAGGCTGGTACTTCTCTGAGTGCCAGCCCGGCTTCCTCCTGAGGAGGCACAAATGTGCCTTATGGCACGTTTGCGACCCTCCTGGGCCGGCACACGGGACTTGTACCGGCCCAAATTAAGGGTTGGATTGCGCCCTGTGTTTGTTGACAAAATATTTATGTCCCAATTCTATCCAACAGCTGCACTGGTGAAGCCTATGCTTGGTCGGCGCATGCTGTCGCAAAAGCACTGTAAAACACTTTCTGACAACGCAAGGCGTTGCTGCCCCAGTGGCTCTGGCACTGCATGGATGCCCTCTTGAGCAGGTACATTTGGTGCAGAGAAGGGCAGGAAGGAGTGGAACCGGTGGGGGGAGGGCAGCAATGGGATGGGGTAGGCAGATCTGGCCTGGGATATAGCTGGCGCAGACCGAGTTGGCCCCTGGTGGCTGCAGGGGCTTACCCAGGGGCAAGGGGATAAATGTCCACTTACTCTGAGGAGACCTCTGGCGGCCAGAATTCCCCTGCAGGATGCAGTGCAGCCTGCACCAGCGCAGCTGCATCACTGCACAGGAATTTAGTTATGATTGGGCTGTTAGTGAAACTGTGTGTGCATCACACATATAAGGAAGGCTGGTATCTCTTCAAATAGGCAAACATGATCCAGCCATAATTAAACCATTAAGTAATTTCTAATCATTTCAGGAGAAAAGTTAAATTTGTGCTGAAAACAACAAAAAACTATACAGATGGCCCAATCATATTCTACTTTCCAGTGCCAGTGCAGCCCCACCAACAGGGCAAGCACTGCATTCTGCAGTGGGGAGGCAGTCACAAAGGCCTCCTTTCCTTGGGGCTGCATTGCGGCTGCATCAGAGCTCGTAAGTTGGGTAGAATTTGGCGCTTAACCATACAGGCCCTTTGGCAAGATCATGCCCGCGATTAGAGAGAATTATTCATAGCATCAGCATGAGAAATGTTTTTATTTGCCTTATGTATATGCTGTATATTTCTGCATATTGCAGCCACCATGTATACAGGTCGTGCCTCCCTATCCGTGGATTCAGGACCCATGGTTTTAATTAACCATGGGTTTCGAATGCATGAATTTGGACAGACCTGAACCCTCTGAATGTGACTGGAGCTGTGCTCCGGTCGTGTCCAGATGGCCTTCTGAGGGCTGGGGAATCCAAGCACTGCCTTCCCAACCCTCAGAAGGCCTTCTAAGTCTTTTGGAAATTAAAAAAAAAAAAAATCACTTCTGGTTTTCAACCAAAAACTGGAAGGATGATTTAGCCTTCTGGAGGCATTCTGAGGGCATCCACATGCGACTGGGGCACAAATGCAGCCACTGAAAACTAGTACGCTGTATCCAGTGGGGGGGGGGGGATCAGGATCAGGAAGATTTGGAGGGGTTAGCACTGCATCGGGGGGGGGGTAGTCACAGAAGTCTTCTCTGGGTATGGGAACATACAAAGTTGCTGGTGCATGCCCTTATGGACCCAGCCCATGGAATCAGGTCTAGGTGGGAGGCTAGGATTAGGCAGCCACTGCTGCTGCTGAACCCACCCCCTTCTTGGAGCTGACCCATCCTTCCCCAACATAGTCCTCCAACATAGTTGTTTGGTGGTATCAGAGTTGACACAATCATCTGTGTATTGAATGGTGTGTGTGTGTGTGTGATGCATGAACAATGCTGGATGCAAGACTTTTTAGACCCTATTGCAACAATTGTTTAAATGCATGCACGAACCTAAGAAACATGGGAATTTGTTTTCACATTCCTTTCCTGGATCAAAGAGATGGTTGATTATGGGTTAACTAAATGAGAATCATCTTCACATAAAACACACCCCTGCAATATAAAATATGTATCATACTAGGAAATAGTCTATTGTCAATCCAAACAGCACACAGACTAAAATGAGATAATTGGGAAGGTACCCATAAAGTCAGTCTAAATATATTATCACGAGTATATGTGAGATAATATTTGTTTTAAAAAGATTCTATGGCACTGTAAACTCAGTCTCATTAGAGACTGCATTTAAAAGGCTTATAAAGTTACTCATTAATGTTATCTTGTTGTATCTCCACAGCTTTTTCATTAAAGAAAATTCAGCAGAAAGCATTTTCTCCTGATAGCAGGAACCAATTTGCAATAAATGTTCTGGAAACCACTAGGGAAGCCATTACTGAGGTCTAATAAAAACAGACAAGCGTAACTTGTTCTATATTTTTGTTTCAATCACATACAGATGAGACCCCGCTCTCCACACCAACCGCAAGAGACAGCCTTGACAAACTTTCGCTAACTGGGCATGGGCAGCCGCTACCTCCGGGTTTTCCATCCCCTTTTCTATTTCCTGATGGATTGTCCTCCATAGAAACCCTTCTGACTAACATCCAGGTAGGCCTTCCTTGTAGATCAATGTAAAACAACACAGATAAACTAGTCACTGAATTGTCAACATTAATACAATCAATTGAACTTTAACTAGTTCATAAGACTGGGGGAAATTCTTTCAGTAGTTTAAAGTATTAAAAGCACCACAGTAATCAAATGAGTTTATAAAACCATTTAAATGCAGTACATAAAATATAGCTCATAATACTGAACTGATACTGACTTAGCTGAAAGTGGCACCAGAATGTTGACTAAAATGCTCTTTCTATTAGAGGAAAATGATTTGTAGTGATCTGTTTAACTTCTCTGATGGTACTAAATAGAGAAAACCTGCTGTAATAAATAGTTATTTTAAACTTAATGCCGTTGTGGAAATGACATGTTAATTTATAGAAAATATGTCTTAATATAAATGGCATTCATAAACAGTATTTCTGTTACAAATAAACTCATTTCAATACCCTGTTCCAAACATAGACTCCAAAAAGCATTATCAAATTTTATGCAGATTTCCTATGCAGCAGCTGGCTTGTCTATTGTATGTATATCGCAGTTCGACTCAGCATTATTCAAGGTTCTGGCACTGTTACACTGTGAAGATTAGGAGGAGATGGAAAAGGTATTGCTTTCCTATGTACTGGTCATGTGGATGGCAGATGTAGTTTTTGCCACCACATGGCTGTGTCGTATGCACCAATAGTTGAGCAGAAAAAATAGAGCCATCACATATTTTCCCCAGCTGTGCCTTTGTGTGCACAAACCTCCAAATGAAATTTTTCCATGAAGCTCATCTTCTTAAAAGCCTTCCAGTACAATTAACAGAAGAACAATAACAGTGGTTAGATCAACAACGTCTCTGGAAAAAAGTATTCCTTTGTTTACTAATTTGAATAGCTTCATTGAATTTCAAGCATTGCATTTCATTGCTTCCAGACTTGGTCCAGACTGTTGAAGTGTTAGAAATCTGTTCTGCACATCAGAACCTACAGGTTGACAAGAGGACATCCAGAGAATTAATATAACTATAATATATCAAAAGCAGTATGACTGTTTGTTCATACAAACATTGCTGCTTTATTCTAATCATACATTCATATTTGTGCAGAAATACAGAGAGGAAAATTGTACAATGGGACTATAGAAATAGGTTAAAAATTATAACTAGGTATTTGTCATTTGCATATAATGATTTAGTTACATGCACTATTACAATTTCCAATGATAGTTATCACTGAGACTGGGATAGTAGCCAAAAGGCAAAAACAAACAAAACCAAGTCTAGTTTGTGTGGGTAACAGTGCAATCAGAAGTGAGACCTACTCAGCTCAATGGAGATTACTCACAGGTAAGTGTGCAAAGGATTTCAGTCTTAGGCTTAACAGAGAGCAAGCCATGAAGTCAGTAGAACATACTTTGAGTAGACATGCATAGGATTGCACTGTAACTTGTGATTTTGAATTTAATAGTTTTGAATGTTTTCTTACAGCCTGACCTTATCCATCCTCTCTCTCCAGTTCTAGAGCAGCTAGAGGGGTCATGTATCACTGAATTCTTGCTAGAGAAATACTATGTCTCTGTGCAGTTCTGGGAACCCAACCCCAATTCTAGACTCTGGTAAAACAATTTCTGTTGGTGCTTTTGCACCAGAAGTAGCTTTCATTTTCAGAGCTGTGCAAAGAGAATACGTAATTCTGTCGGTTCTTCTAAGAGTCTTTCAGGAAATCTTTGTGTATATGGTACTGTCCTGTGTGCCATTTAATTTGGAGCAAGATTAAAAGGAATTAAAGGGCAACTGATAGGTGTCAATTGATTTCGAGTTTGGGTGCCAAGTCACTGTGGTTGATTATGAGGTCTGGAAGCCTATAGCTGTTCCTTTATTAGTAATCAAATTGGCAAATTTAAGTAAGTTTCTTATATATGTTTTTAACATTTATATATGTTTTTAACTAGCTCTGCAAGATTTAATTGTAGACTAATCAGCGAAAGCTTCACAAGATCCTCATTTGCGATTCATTTAAATTGACAATTTAATTGACAGGCTTGTGAGTTAAGAGTATGCTGGATTTTTCTTCAAGGTGTTTAATGCCTAGTTTTTACTAAGGTGGCAAATGTCAGTCTTGGCTTTACTACTTCAGGCTGCAAGAGGGACTTATATGATTAACATTGGCTTCAGTATAATCAACTTAACAAATTACATTGCAATTGTATGCAGGTCTACTCAGAAGTAAGCCTCATTGAGTTAAAGGGTACTTACTCTCAAGTAAATGTGTCTTGAATTGCAGTCCTAATTGGTTAAAAACCATATAATTAATCAATTAAAACTACTTAACCAGTTTATACTTCTGTTTTTAATTCAGTGTTATTTATCCTGAGCTCTTTGTAAGATGTGAACAAAGCATTTAAATAAATAAGATGAATTCATTGAACCTGAAGTATGTTCTCAGATCTTGGTAGTTTGAAGACAAACCTTAAAATACCAATATAATCTCCTTATGAACAAAATGCTAATGATGCAAGATGAGGTCACATATGAAACAAAGAGATTGCATCTGCTCTTGGGAGTTTCCTGTATTACAACAAGATAGGAAGACAGTATTGCAAAATAATTTGCAAGCATTAGAGCAAACAAAAGTTGCAGTTTAGCAGTGACAGGATTCACCATCTTTTATCACCTTCTGCAAACATTTGTGAGAATAGAATTATCTTCAGAATGCTAATGAGAAGGAGAAGTTACAAGTTATTTTGAACCCCAACTAATGCTAACTTTGTTGTTATATTTGTTATTTATTGTTTTAATCCTGTGCTCTTTTGTTTACTGTTGTGAATCGCCTTGAGAACTGTCCACTTGAGAAAGGCAGGATATAAAATATTCTATTAAATATATAGCAGTTCTGGAGATTTATTTTATTGCCTGCATGTTTACGGTGGGGCATAATGTAAAAGCTATTTGTGGCAAGAATATCAAGAAGCTTGGAATTACTAATTACTTAAAGCAAATTCTGAACGGCACAAATTCAAAACACTTGCTATGTTTGCAATTGTGGATTGCAAACAGGCAATTCACAAGTAGAAATATGTTTTGCATAAAAATAATTTAAAAATTTCGAGAACAACTTTGACCTTTTCAAGGACAACAGTGTGTGTGTGTGTGTGTGTGTGTGTGTGTGTGTTATTACATGAATTATATCTACAGCCTGACTTGGGGCCCAATCCTGAAGCTGGCAGCGTCCAGGGCTCCAGCGGCATCTACATAAAATGATGACCACCAGATCCTGTGGGTGCAGCAGCTACCGTGGCCGCTACTGTATTCACTTCCTTCTCTTAGGCAGACAGCGGAAATGAGTCTCCTTGGCTCTGCACCAATGTTTGAATGGGAGGGAGGGTTTCCGACTGTGGCAGCAAACCATCTCTACCCCCTTCACAGGCCCAATTCTCCCATTTTGGCAGGAGGGCCACGTCATCTCTCTGACACTGTGTCGGGAACAGGGAAAAAAATAATTAATTTACATTTAAAATTTGAATAAGTTTACATAAATGAATATATTAGAGATGGAACTTATATGAATGAATGAAGGTCTTGCAATAGCTCAAGGCCTATAAAAGTTCTTGCACAAAGCAAGGCCACCCTTTCCTTTGCTGCCACAGCTGCATCACAGACGTGAAACACTAAGTAGTGGAGGGAGCGCTCATCCCACAGCTCAGTTGAGAGGTCAAACAGTTGTCCTCACACTGAGAGCAGTTGCGTTGGGCCAGCACGGGCTCCATCAAGTCTCCAGAGAGCCAGAGGCTCATTGGAGACTGGGAGATCCCCATGGGCCGGATTGGGAGTCCCCAAGAACTGCAAGTGGCCCCCGGGCCAGGATTTGGGCACCCCTGCTCTAGAAGAAAGGAATACAGAGACAGGCTACTTACTATTCCAGTTCCCCCTTCCCCATCTACATTTACCCTTATAAGTGCAAACAGCCGTTTTGAACTGACAACGACTGGAATGGAATGGAATGAGTTAATCAACCTATTCCTGTTCTTCACTTAAGACATACAGTTGCGTAGTTCTAGATTCTGTACATTTGAGACTCTTACACAATCTCTCTCTCTCTCTCTCTCTCTCTTCCTCTCTGTATGAATTAGGGCAAAGTAAGTTCAATAGGGGATGATATGGAGAGGAAAAGCAACAGAAGAGAGGAAGTGCTCAACCATTTCCTTACCCTGTCCTTTTCTCCTGCAACTTCTCACACTCCTCCCTCCATGGTTCCCAAACATTTATTTGCAAACATTGCAAGGGAAAATGCATATGTGGAATCTTGTGTGGGGAAAGCAGGGAAACAGTTAAGTACCCTCCTCGCCCGCTGCTTCTCCATTTTAAATCATCCTCTACAGAAGCTGCTTTTCCCTAAGTTAAAGGGGAGTCATGGTTTTGTGTCACTCATTTTGGTAACATGATGCTCTAGTTGTAGGTACATAAAGAAAAACATTGTATTTGGGCTTTTCCTCAGTGGCATAATAGTGCAATCTGGTAAGTTTGTTTCATTTCTTCACCTTCCATCCTTGAAGTTATTACTGAGAACCTCCTACTCTTGAAGATGAATAGAGAGTTGCTCAGCTGCCAAAAACTAGGCATTTTGATCAGTAAAGAGCACTGGCAGTGGTTACCTTTTAGAGCACCAAGACCCTAAGTACAATATAGGGAAGTGACCTTGGGGCAGTCACTATCTCTCAGCCTCATCTACCTCACAGGGTTGTTGTAAGGACAAAAGGAGGGAAGGAACTATGTACACCACCCTGAGGTCCTTGGAGGGAGGGTGGTATAAAAAATAAAAATAAGATTTAAATGTGCTTTTACTATTCCATTGTTATACTAGGGAAACTCACTGTATTTACAGATAAGCAAATCTGCTGTAAGATATTTTATCAAAAGAAAACAAACATGCAAACACACACAAACACTCATTTGTAATTTAGGAAAAATATTTATATTGTCATTTTTTGTGAACTTGTAAGTTAGTGAATTTGGAGAGGCATTGTAGAAGTCAATAAAAGAACATTAGCGACTTTACAGTTCATTGGAAATTAACAACAACTGAATCACATGGCAATAATAATTAAAATAAACCTGCAAAAAATGGTCAAAAGGTTTTTGCATGTTAATATCTAGAGCCGTGTTTCTCATCTGTAGGTCAGGACCCACTGGGTCATAAGCCAATTTCAGATGAATCTCCATTCATTTCAAATGTGTATTTTATTTTTAATATATTAGACTTGATGCTACCATGGTACATGACTGCATTTGGGGAAATGTGACAGATCTGTACTTTAAACAGGCTATTGCAGTACGTGCGTGTGATGCCACGGTATCCACTAATTTGACTCACAGATATCAGGTTATCACATTTAGGGTGCATTCCTAACCAACTTTCCAGCAACTTTGTAGCCGCAATGCAGACCCAAGGTAAGATAACAAACATGCTCTTACCTTGAAGAGGCCTCCTTGACTGCCTCCCTACTGCAGGATGCAGTGCACACCACATTGGCACAGCTATGTCAGTGCTGGAAAATTGGTTAGGATTGCACCCTTGAATGCATTGTAACAAGGGGAAAAAGCAGCAAAATCCAATTTCCTACCTTTGTGCTGTCAAATTGCACCAGTTGCAAGCTTCTCAGGGTTAAAGTTAGCTTTAAAGACCCACTTCCGGCTTTCTTGCTCCTCCATTCTGCATCCAACAGTATATAATATGATGGGGTTACTCCTAACCACCACGATTTTAGCACAATACGGCTCAGTTTCACTTTCCATTTGGCTCCATGCATTTTTTGTTCTCCAGTTTTTTGCCATAACTTTGAATAGAAAGCAGATATTTCACTCTGGGTTTTTGCATTGCATTGTGTTAAAATTCTGCATCCAACAGTATATAATATGATGGGGTTACTCCTAACCACCACGATGTTAGCATGTCGCCCCCAGTGCACGTCACACACCCCCGTGCGTGTCACCCAGTGCGGCCCACACCCCCTAGCGATGCCACTGATCTATACGACTCGCTCCAGAAAAAGTTCACCATGACTAAAATGGGCATGCTTACAACATTGATTTCAAGAGGTTTATACACATTACCTTTTTCATGTTTTGGAACTGGAACATTTCTTAGAAGTGCCCTAAATAAGAGTGCTTTTTAGCATAATCCTATGCATCTCTATTCAGAAGTCAGCCCCACTGAATTCAGTGAAACGAACTCCCAGGCCAGTATGTACAGTATTGGCGCATTTGTTGTAGTTTATAACAGAGCCTAATTACCTTAAAACAAATTTTACTTAGAGTATCATTAGCCAACATCCATTGCAAGGAACTGTATCTACACAGAAATATTTATGTTGTTGTCTTGGGCTACAGTCCTACACTCGAATTATACTGCTTAAATGCCATTGAAATGAATGAGAGTTGAGCAGCCTATTTGCATGCAGCATTGTAGTCTTGGTTTGCACTATATTTTGAATTGCTTGCAAGCCTGTTGATTTAGTATCACAAAGGAGGAGTAGCCCTAGGAGTGGCAAACTTGATATACAAGAGTTTTGTGAATTTTTTTACAGATGATCCTGGGGAGAATTGTAGAATTTTGTTAATCCAAACAGCCTAGCATTTAATGTTATTATTGTTGGCAAATGATAGTCTTAGGTTTTGCATTATATGCCCTTACTCATGTATTGCTGCCTGGACTGTGGGTTAATACTTATTCTTTACAAATGCATCACATTAGGTTTTTTATTGGCAATAGTAACACTTCTGCACTGGCAGCAATTTGGCTCCAAGTGCAAATTTTTGTCTATGTTGGCTGCCCTGTTGATATGCCTGATACAACATCTAAAAACAAAAAGTTCATTTTCCATAGGTTATAAGTAGTCCCTAGTGGGTTCCAGAGCCAAAAATGGTAATTTTTTCAGACATAATGAGCAGCAGTTGACAATGTATTACCATTAGCAACATTAGAAGAAAGCGTTTCAAAAATATGTTAGGGGAATAGGGTTGAGAAGAAGACACAGTGCTAAAGCCCAATGAAAATGTAACATGCTCTTAACAGCTTCACACTTTGCAAAGGTGCTTAACATAAAATTACACCCATCAGTGTTGCAGTTTAGCATTATTCTCCATGTTTATCCATGATTGTTTCATATTTAAAGAACAGCAAAATATTGTGTTTTGTCAGCCAAGGACAATAATAGTTTAATAGTAATTTATTTTCCATTGCTACTGATAATACAACCAATCAACACGTTAAGTGGTGCCAGCATTGGCATCTTGCTAAATAAATCTCCAGGCTTTGCGCTGCGAGTACATCTTTCAAAGATAAGTCAACAAGAGCAATCAGAGCAGAAAATTAGAATTTGGTATGTTAGAATTAAAATATAGCTAAACTAAAGTTTTAATTGGGGTGATCTAAAAGGGCACTTGATGTAATGATCTCTTTCATTTGTTACTAATTGTTTGTTCCTGATGAAGAAGAAACATGTACATGAATGTTGCTGATTGAGTAAAGATAGCAGTTGCCATAGCAGCTAGTTTTTATTGTTCAACAGGAAGGCATAGTCAAAATGTAAAGGTCTGTTTGTGAGCTTTAACATTTCCTGACACTTTGCCACAAGGGACACTTTTTTGTTATAGTATCACATTGTTTGAAAGTGGTCTCAGAGTTTATCTAAAGAATTGGTGCACCCTGATTATATTTGTGGCATTTATCCTGGGGTAATTTCTATTTCTTCATTGTGCCTGAGGTAGGCAGTTGTACAATCTTGCTTACTCCTGATGCGCCACAGGTAGGTAGATGTGAATTGCAAGGTTTCACTTGCTGTCGCTAACTAAAGGGCAGGCAATGTGGGTAAATTATAAAAGAGTAGTATAGGATGTTCTAAATCTTTAAAACACATTCATTTAAGACTTTTAACCATAGTCTCACCTTTCTTTTCAATGGAGTTAAATGTAGTTTGTTCCTAAATGTCATTGTGAAGGTGTAGGTGGTTTCTAACGATGCAAAGATTAAAAAAAATGCAGCTCTGTGATTTCCATTTCTATTAATTTTTCCCTCATTCTGTCTGTAGTTTTGTGAAACATCTGATGTATTCCACATACTTTTTGTATGAAAATAAAAATGTTCCTGTGAACAAATAAAAATTCTCTGTGAATGAGTTCCATCTATTTCTACCATGGCATCGCAAGTCTTTCACTTTGCACTAGTTTGCCTAACCAAATACTCTATTTTTCATGTCCAGTGAACATGCCATACTCCTTAATTGCCCTCATTCTTAATTTCAGAGGATCTTAAAGCCTGAAAGAACTGATAAAAATTAACAGCCCACTGTCTTAATTTCAAAAACAGTTCATTGTCTAGTATCTGAATAGTGTATCATAGTATAAGTACAAAATATTAAGAACCATTTAGGGCGCAATCCTAACCCCTTATCTCAGTGCTTTCCAGCACTGGCATAGCAGTGCCAATGGGACATGTGCTGCATCCTGCAGTTGTGTGTCACTCACAGAGGCCTCCTCAAAGTATGGGAATGTTTGTTCCCTTACCTCAGAGCTGCATTGCCCTTATGTCAGTGTTGGAAAGCACTGACATAAGGGGTTAGGATTGCGCCCTTAGTAAAGTTTGGAAAGCACTGGATCTATTTGGTCTGGTAGAAACATATTGGTTGTACAGCTATATTTCACAGAGTAACTTGATAACAATTGGTGGTTCCTGAAATTGGATATTCCGTGTTATAAAATAGTCTTGCCAATCACGGGAGACTCACTGCCATCAAGTGGCAAGGTGAAGATTGGGCTCTTAGTCACCCATGATGGGTCTTGATGCATTCACAAACCAATTCAATAGGTCCATTTATGAAAGGGAGCTCCAATAGAATGCAGTAACTTCACATCACTGATGGCAGCAAGTCTTGGTGCACAAAGCTCCTAGGATACATTAGACAACTATGCTGTCTTGGATCTGCTTGTTCATGTTACATCTTTTTCTTGGTCCCTTTTTTTCCTTCCCTCTCTCACCCCAAAAATAAATTTTGGTGGTTATCTATTTATTTATTGGATTTATATTCCGCCTTTCTCCCTGAAGGGCACCCAAAGTGGATTGATTGATTTATTTATTTTTAATGCTGGCTTGAAACTGTATTTTTCTGTCATTTTTTTCCAATAAAACCTAAATAAGGTTAAGAGACACTTCTATGCCTGGTCATGACTGTTACCTGGTTGGAGGTTACTATCAAGATTTTACATAGCAGACACAAATTGGTTCAGTTTGTATGTCAAAAGATTAATCTGTTAAACTTTATCTTCAAATAGGGCCTTTTAAAGGTTGCTATAGACAATGCTCGAGCTCAAGAGAAGCAAGTTCAACTGGAAAAGACAGAACTCAAAATGGAACTGTTCAGGGAACGAGAACTGAGAGAAACACTTGAAAAACAGTTGGCGGTGGAACAGAAGAACAGAGGTAAGCATAGCAAAGTAATATCAATAAAAGAAATGTTTAGTTAGAAGGTTCAAAGTGTATCTTGTATACTATCCTAATTTTGCAAAGGCATTTGGGAATTGCCTTAGTTTCTTTGCCAAAGTGCATTAAGCTCTACCACAGCAAGCTCTACCACAGCTCTACCTCCCTGTAAGGAGGTGTGCGCTGGTGCATGGACTCCTCCCACAGCTGTCATGATGCTGCCTCTGGATATTCGGAGGTGCCTCTGAATGATCGTCAGGTTGCTGAGCTCTGTGCTGTGCAGAGCTCAGCAGGTGCGTGACCACTCGGCCTCACAACTTAGGGGGAACAATGACTACAACATATAGATTCACATGAAGACCTTTTTATTTTTAAAAGATTTTTTAAATGAAAAATATATCACTTGTGCTGCTGCACATTTACAGCCCAATCGTGAGCTGCTCGGGGCGCCCAGCCTTGGCAGCACCAAGAACAGCTGCTGCCGGAGCCTGCGTATCCCGGGCCACCGCAGGAGGCACCTCAGGAGAAGGGGATTTTCTTCCCCTTCTCCCGGGTAAGGTAAGCAGCCCCGCAATGGGGCTACTCACTTTAATGCAAGTAAAGGCGCTTGTGTAGGGCACCGAGCCCTCCACGAGCACCTTGGATCCAGTGGAGCAGAGCTCCACAGACCCACCTCTCTCCCTCCCCCCTGCACACCTCCCACTCGCCCCCCTTCCCACGTCATGCCTCTGTGTCACGCCTCCCCCTGCCCTCTCTCCACCCTGTGCCGGCCTCCTCCTCCCCACAACGCCTCCTCCCTGCCATTTCCCAGCCCTGCTTACCGTCCCGCGGCTCGGCGGTCCGTGAGACCACCAAGCTGCGGAGGCTGGGCACCTGCCCCACGCTAGCTGGCGCTGGGCTAGCACGGGTGGTAGCCTGGCGGTGAGGCCCGCAAACCTGCCTTATGGCATGTTTGCAACAGTGCGCAGCGGCACAAAGCCGCAGTACTGAGCCCAGGATTGGCCTCTTAATCAGTGTCTAAACATTTTGAACTGAGTATCTTCCTCGTTCATCTCTAAATCTGGATATGGCATAGTAGCAAATATAAAAATAATTCAGAGCATTTCCAAGAGCATATTACGAGGTGGAATATTTACATTATTTGATGTAAATACAAATAATGGATACAATTTCGACCAAGCGCAGCTATTGCCAAAAATAAACATTCAGTTCACACATACTTTTATTTTAGCATTGTGAAATGTACAGTCTCACATGTTATAGCTAGTAGAAGTCTAACATTAGTTTAGATCATGTTACCACAACTGAGAGACAGTAATTTATGGGCAGACCCACTTCTCCAGAAAGATCTGCACTGAATCCAGGAAAACTGTATTACCCAGTGTTCACTGGACATCCCCCCCTCAAATTAATTTTTTGTGGGATGATTGGAATCACCTAAACCTCTTTGTGCACTCAGTTATATCATCAGGCAATCAAAAATGACTTTGAAGACCTACTGAATGCTTCCAGGCCACCTCAGGTCCCCTCTACGACCATCCAGTGTGTGTATTACCAGATTTGGGGACAGAGAAGAAATTCACTGGGTGCTAAAAGACCTTGGCTATATGACCTTTGCATCTAGCTCAAACAAGAAGTTTCAGCCCGCTTCTAAAACAAAATGATATGTTTCAAAGGAAGAATAGCAGTTATGGGCAGCCTTTCCGCGCACTCTTGCTGCTTAGTCTTGGTCCATGGCTGATACAATTAAAAGAGTTGATCTTAAAGATTATGAAAGTAAATGGAGATGTCACACCAGGCCTTTTCAGTGGATGTACCTTTAGAGTTTATGATCAAAAAAGTGTTGGCCATAACGGTATATTAAATAGACTTTCTGTCATTAAATTAGCATTAATATTATCATCCAATGTAGTATGAACAAAACTGCAACGATGAACTAAAAAAAGAGAACCTATTTAATTTTTTGTTTTTTATCAAAACAATTCACTGCATCAAAACACAGATCAGTGAAGCTCACTTTTTGGTAAATGTGTTTAGGATTGATGTGTCAGGATTATAAATGAACAAGTGAGCCAATAAACTAATAATAAAACTTTGTATGCTTTGAATAGCACAGGAACCTTATATGGAGGTGTGTGTATCTGAATATATATATATATATATATATATATATATATATATATATATATAAATAATACTAGGCTACTTATGAGGTATGCTACCTGACATGTTTACTTGCCTCATTCCCTTTGATTTCCATTTCTATCCTCTAATTAGTGACTGCTTTGACTTTAGAGGTTGCTATGATTGTGGTAAAACTAACATCATAACTCTTGAGTGGGCAGGTGCGTAGGCAAGGCATTACTTACCCTATCTCTGAAATCCACAGTCATATCTACAAAGGATGAACACTGCAAACATATAATTCAGAAAGCAATCTATACTTCCCTTGTATTCATTAAAATTATCTGCAGTGTGGTTATAATAAAACATCAAACCACACAGCTGCTCAAGAGGATTTGCAACATCCAAAATGTCGCAAATCCTGTTTGCTACCATGAGGATTTTTGAATCAATACATTTGTAAGAGAGTTCCCTCCTTATAAATTCCATTTCCAATCCGGTACAGTCATACCTCTGCTAAGGTTTGACTTGACAATTAGCATTGTCCTACTCTAGTTGTCAGTATGATGTACATTCTCCTTCTGCCTGCTGGAAGGAGGGCAGCAAAAGGGCAAGAAAGGTAGCAAATGACAGTGTGGCCGAAGAGAAGGAATATGAAAGTTGGAAGTAGAAAGTTAATAGGACTGGGTATCTTGGAAGGGTATATAAACATGGAACAGTGGAAGAAGATGCTCTGAAAGATTGTACAGGTTAATCCCAGGGGTTTATGCTGATCTGTTTCCAAGAGCTGAGCTCTCTCACCTGAGCTTAAAGCATTGCTCACAGAAGGAATAGCTACATTGCACACTCCACCTTGTGGGTGAGGAAAGAACAAGCAAGCAGCAAGGAACATTATATTATGATTGAGGAGCTAATATAATAGGAAAACAGAGCAGCAAAAGTGATTTTTTTAAACATATACAATAATGTTCATATATGATTACATTATGTGGATTTCTGACATTCATACTCGGTTGTGCATAGTGCATGTCAGTTGATGAAATGTTTCAAACTGCATGATGATCCTCCAGAATAAATGGATGTATCTGCTTCTAATAGTAGAGCAACTCAAACAGTAGGTCCAATTTGTGATATTGCTATAGTAAAGAATTACATATACCTCATTGTAACAATTTTTGCTGGTGTAGAAATTTCTACATTTGGGCTACTAAAATTAAACTAGGTTAAGTGTAAGCAAATTGTAAGTGCAACATTTATAACAATCTAAAATTAGTATTAGTGCCAAGGTTTGGGATTTGATTTTGAATAGATCTTTTTCCACGACAGCAATAATTCAGAAAAGGTTAAAGAAGGAAAAGAAAGCCAAGAGAAAATTGCAAGAAGCACTTGAATTTGAGACAAAGCGTCGAGAGCAGGCAGAACAGACGCTGAAACAGGCAGCTTCCACAGATAATCTCAGGGTTCTAAATGGTAAGAAGTCACCTTTCTTCATTTGTATGATTAATGCATAGTTCAAGTGGTATGAGTGAAAAGAGGGTCATGTTGGAAATAATGGTTGTCACTAGCCAGTTTTTTAACTGCACTGAGAAAAATTAACATTGCTTTTCTCCATGAAAGTGATTTTTCCTTTGTATTGCAATTTTGATTTCTATGTTGTTGCGGGGGCGGAGGAAGGGGATGCAGAACAATAGTATTAAATCATTGGTTTTGAGGTGCTAACTCTCTCTTTTTGACTTTGCTTAAGCATTTATTTCTCATTAATCTTGCTGGTCTAAAATTATTGTACTGGCATCCAGTCATTGTTCAACATTAAAAACTGGGGCAAAGGTTGATTGCATTGTAATTCAGGACTGGAGTAACAGGTTGTAAAAAAAGGAGGCTTTAAGACTCAAATGAAATATGTGTCAGCCTTACCTTTCTGTGCTTTTAGACTCTCTGACCCCAGAGATAGAAGCTGACCGCAGTGGGGGCAGAACAGATGCTGAAAGGACAATACAAGGTAGGAATTTGCAAAAGGCTATAAATCTAGATCTTACTATATTAGTTTTTCCTCTGCTCTAGCCTGCTATTCAAGCATGCAGCCTACCATCTGGGCCACATCAAAACAAGTTCATACAAGGTCAAGTTCATCTGGCTTCTTTTTTTTTCTAAGAGAGAATTCATTTTGTGCTGATAGATTTCCTTTAAATTAGCAGGTCATTTCTGTTTATATAATGCAATTAAAGAGGAATAATTAATTTGAGACAGTGCAAGATTGTACTTAGTGTGGCCAAGTTGGATGTGTTTTTGTAATGTAAGAAGCCACATCTGTATGAAAAAGAATACTTTTTCAAATATACTTTATGCTATACAAGTAAAATACAAAACCAGTTTAACCAGGTAATTAATCTTCCAGACTAAAATATTCCTTTATAACAATTAATTTTGCAACTTGCAGTTATCTTAAGAAGTATGTATTTTCAAGGCACAAATCCAAGCAAATAAAACAGTGTATTCATACCATTTATATCAATCATTTGATTTTGATCCTAACCTAGCTATACGTCCATTAACCTAACTTAATTAATTGGTACTTGCGCAAAGCTGTTAGTAGATTTGTATCCATAATTTGCAAAATAGTCTATAACACACTGTTTGTACTTTGAAAAGTAGATGGATAGTTAGATTATAAAAAAAAATTAATAAAGAAAATGTTGAAGGTTGCATTAAATTTTTTAGTATCTGTGGTAGTAGGGATGCCTATAATGCTGACATTAATACTGAAGAGCAAAAATAGCATTTATTTTCAATTTTAAATGAAGGTATATTCTTCAAAGACAAGCCTAAAATGATTAGCTGAAGTAATCTCTCTGAGATGCCTTTGGTTTGTGCTTTAAAGTCAATCATTCCAAAAGTATCATTTGCTGTCTTTTTGTATGCTATTGAATCTTGTCTTCTAACTCTTCTAAAGCATTGTAGCTTCCCATTATACTAAAAGAAGGCAGTAGGAAAATATTCAAAAGATAATAAGCAGCATATTTATTAAGTAAATGTCAAAAAAACAAGAGGACCAGGAAATTTATTTTCACACATTGGGAAACTAAACATAGGAGATGCCATGAATTATTTTGTGAGGTGTGAACTCAATAAACCAGCAGCAGAAAGTCAGCAGTTAAGTGATGAGTGATCACTGATTGGACTATGTGGACTCTGCAGAAACCTGAAGTGAGCGTAATTTAACCAGCTGCCTATTAGCCAACTGCTGTCTTATTCCCCCTTCACTGGATGTACACGCTAGGGAACCAGCCCAGTGATGCTGCATTTTTTGTTGATATGTTTGAAAACTGAAAGGACATACAGGTGTGTAGAGCATAATCTCATGAGCTTTATTTATGGCACTCCAGTTATGGAAGAAGCAGCCTGGCCACAGTCCAAAAGAAATTTGAGCATATTTAAGCCCATTAGCCCTAATACAGAGAAAGTTAGTCATGCTTTAGTCCCATTGAAATCAGTGGGATTCCAGTTAGATGACTTAATTTGTCTCATTGGTTTCAGTGGAATTTAAGCACAATTCACTATGGGGCTTTAGATTTTAATCATCATTGGGCTTTAACTCCGTGTTGCACTTGTGACCCCTGCAATCAAATCCAAGGGGCTAGTATTGCTTATTAAAAACTAAAAGCCAAGCTAAGATTAAGTTCATAATTAACGACCCAGTCCTATGGGCTCATTATGCCAGCAGAGCATGCATTCTGTCAGCATAACATTATTTATGGCAGTTGCAAACACGACCATGCCAGTGAGTGCAGTGTGGCTGCTGCCACAAGCAGCAGGTCCATGTTCTGACAGACTGGTGAAGTCTGCCAGTGTAGGTAAGGCTGCACCAGGGGTGGGGTGGTGGTGAATTGGACCCAGGAAAAGAGCGGGTTTGGCAGCAACAGCACCCACAAAATCCTAACCCTTTCCCAGGCCTGATCCACCATCACAAATCAACGCGGGCTTGTGCCAGCTATATCGACGGTACAAGACTGAGTTGACCCATGAGGGCTGCTGGAGCTCACCCTGAAGCAATGGGCCAGATGTTCCCTAACCTCAAGGAGGCCTCAACATACTGAAACTCCCCTGTGATATACTGTGAAAGCTGTTGGCCCTCTGTAGGGAGTTAGGTAGGATTGGGATGCCTACCCTTTAGGCATGCCTACCTTTAGGCTGCCCACTTTAGAACCTGCAGTTCAGCTCTTTTCTCTCTCTGATTGTAGCAATCCTTACATCCCAATCTTAAACATGTTTACCCAACTCTGATGTATTCCATCTTTAAACCCAGTTTCATGTATTGGACTTAAATTAGATTAAATTCATGGACCACATTCATATTTCTTGTAAACATCTGACACATTTAGCATTTAGACTTTTTATTCCACTCACTACATTTTATCTGATTTCAAGCAATGTGCCTGAAATTGCAGTTAGATTAATTATAATTTTTAAGATCCAATAGCAGTCTTAAGGTGTCTCCTTGATGGATGTGGTCCAGGGCCACCATAACAACAGAGATTATTGCAACTTCTTCCTACACACACACACACACACACACACACACACACACACACACACACACACACACACACACACTGGTTTGATCCTTTCTAGCTGACTTCTGACCTGGTTTGGGCATTGAAAAATGTCTTTGGGCACAATCCAGCCCTGACAATGGGCAGGCGCAGTTCCCTAGCACTGGCCCAGGAGTGTCAGCAGAGTTAGCACACGGATGTTTTTGCAACTTATGTCAGAATCGTCTGAGTCTTGGCCCATCTCTGTTTCATTTAACTGTCTTCAAAGATGTAAGTTTCAGACAGTTCAAAATGTAGTTACCAGAGTCTTGACATACCAGAGTCAACTTAAATATATAACACAGTTTTGCTGCAGCCACATCAGCTGTGAATATGCTTATGAGCAGTGTTCTTGCTAAGCTGTGTGGCCACATGACTCAAATTGGAGCCCTGCAGAGCTTCTGTCACAGTGCTCCAGAGCTCAGTGATGATGTCATTACTGAGCGCTCTGGAGCTATCTCTGTGCAGCTCAGTAAAAATTACTGGGAGCACAGAAATTTCTGAGTTCAGTTTAAAGTGTAGGTGTCAGTTTTTAAAGTTCTGATCAATCTGGGACCATGCTGTTTGTGATCAGCCTGGAAGACCTTGCTTTTTGTCCCATTACAAATAGAAATTTTGCTAGCAGATGCTAGGAGTCCACTTTGTGGCACTATCATTCCCTGAGGTGGAACTCGCTACAAAATTCAACTGGCTCTTTCACCTGCTGTCTTGAGAAGGATGATTAACTTCTTCCTTTTTTCAGATGATCTTTCCCATTGAGAATGCTTAATGCTTCCTGCTTTTAATATGTTGCTTGCATTTCCATTTTTATTCATGTTTAGTAGTTGTTCCTGCACATGCCCAATCTCGTCTGGTCTCGGAAGCTAAGTAGGGTCAGGCCTGGTTAGTACTTGGATGGGAGACTGCCTGGGAATACCGGATGCTGTAGGCTTATACCATAGTCTTTCGAGACTGAAGGTTGCCAACCAGTAGTTGTTCCATAAGTTATTCTATATGAAAGGCACTGTAAAAATGTATAAAATAACATGATAGAAGTTTTAGGGAGCCACTGCTTGCCCAAACAGTAATTCCTGAGAACCAAACCATCAAACTCCATTTGTTTCTTGTTGTTTGCCAAAACTAAAGTAGCAGGTTGTATTGGAAATCTCAGCCCAAATCAGAGGGATTTGATAGGCCTCATATCTTCTCTAGGGCAGTGATTCTCACACATTTAGCACTGGGACCCACTATTTAGAATAAGAATCTGTCAGGACACACTGGAAGTGATGTCATGACCGGAAGTGACATCATCCAGCAGGAAAAATTTTTAGCAAACCTAGGCTGAAATCCTACCCACACTTACCCAGGAGTAAGTTCCATTTACTATTATTGTTAAAAATTTTCCTGCTTGATGATGTCACTTCCAGTCATGACATCACTTCTGGTGGGTCCTGACAGATTCGCATTCTAAAAAGTGGGTCCCGGTGCTAAACGTGTGAGAACCGCTGATATACATAGTAGCTTATTAAAAGTACAGGTCTGTAACATTTCCCCAAATTCAGTCACATACCATGGTAGCATCAAGTCTCTATTGAAATGAATGGGGACCCACTTGAAATTGGCTTGCAACCCACCTAGTGGGTCCCGACCCACAGTTTGAGAAACACTGCTCTAGAGGATTATAATTGAGGAAGTCAGATAGAAAATAGCTTACGTGACCTCTTTGTTATAAATATATTCACCATGGAAATTATGGCACATATATGTTGTTCCTTTTGGCTATGCATAAATCAGAGCTTTGAGAAGGCAGCTGCCTACTTACCAAGTCAGTAATCTTTTATCCAACATTTCCGATTCTGAAATACTGAGAGCATTAGGGTAGGTTGTCTAGCTGGTCAAAATGAAGGAGCCTTTTTGTCAGAAGATTTTAAAGAACAGGAGGGTTGATATGAGAAGAAGCATTCTCATGGATACATTGGGTCCAGGCTACACAGTACCTGACAGCAGTGGTTCCCAAACATTTTAGCATCAGGACACACCTTAAAAAAAAATTCACTTTACCAGTACCTGAAGCCTCTGTGGCTTTTTTGTGATTGGGCAGCAGTGTGTGTGTGTGTGTGTGTCCCAGGTAGTGGGTTGTTTTATGCTTGATGCTCATAGCCTAATCTGCCTTGTCAGTTTTGTGACCCACCAAAATTGGGTCATGACCCACTGGTGGGCCACAAACCAACAGTTTGGGAATCACTGCTTTAGTTCATGGTCAATACCTTGAACCAGTGCCAGACAGTCGCAGACAGACAGCACAAATGAGCTGACATAGATGTAATAATACCCTGTGTCCGTCAGTAGTCTGGTTGCTACAGTTTGAAACAATTGCAGCATCTATATTGTCTTTAAAAATGGCCTCATAAATCAAGACTAGATTTATTAGAACATGTATACTAGAGGGGCACATTACCATCCTTCATAAGGGGCCACATTCACTTATCAGTCTATACTAGTAAAAGGATCTTTTCAGCTATCCCTGAGAATCCCAGTGTAACAGAAGCTGAAAACAGCTGAAAACAGCAGTGCCTTTTACCAATATAGAGTGAGAATCCAGGAGTAATTCTGGGTTCAGAAAAGCACGTTTCAAAGGAAACCCACTGAAAGTAAGCAAACTCATTTCTCTTGACCCAGGTCTGTTCCTAATAAACTCTTCCATGTTGCAGGGATTCAGTTTAAGTTTAGCTATTCTTCTGAGGTTTGTGCAGAACACTAGTTAGGTGTACCACATTCCTTATAAGAAAGCTCTGCAGATTTTTATTATTTATTGTTGTTTCTGTTTTCTTTTGTTGTTGTTTCTGTTGTAAAGCAATCAAGTCCCATGGAGCCATCATACATGATGACCACATAATTGGTCATCAGTGACATACTGCTGTTGTGTTCTGTAACAAAGGAGGTATATCCTTCTATAATGGTTGATTGGATCCCAGTCTGTGTTGGTGGTAGATGGCATTCAGTGGCCCAGCAGTGCCAGCTCCAGATCTGGGGCCAGATCTAGTCACTGGCAACAGTGACTATGGCACCAGACCAGAGGTTGGACCCTTTCCTTAAATCATAGAAGTGTTGAAAAAGATGCACGAAAGTAGGCCATTCCTTAATGCAGTGGTTCCCAAACCTTTTAGAGTCCCTAGAGGCTGCTGCCTGGCATTATAAATGCCAAGGGGTGTGGCTATAATGGTGACTGGGCAGCAGTGCTTCCCCCCCAATAGCAGCTTGTTGAACCCTTGATGCACATAGCCTAATCAGCTCTGTTAGTTTCATGACCCAACCAAAATTTGGATCACACTTACTGGTAGGTCTCAGACCAACAGTTTGGGTCCGAGATATATACTATTATTAATGCATTCTTAATACATACTATTTTTGCAGTAGGGAAGGTTTCAAACTACCATTCAGCTGATACAATCATGTAAAGGAAAGCTCAGTGAACATCAGTTGAATCAGATTCTGACATCCAAGTGTAAACTAAATAATAGCGGAATATTGGAAAAATTTTAATGTTTAGCAGGCTCATCATGGTTCTCAGTTATTTTGCCCACATTTAAAACCCTGGGCTGTTTTCCTATGACGTGGAAGAGCATGAAATGAAATGAAGAGCATGAAGCTTGTTTGACAATCACTAATTAGTATCTAGTTTGTTATAAATGATCAGGCTTCAGATTAGTGAAAGGAGGCAGCTGAGGAGAGTATATTAGGTTGGCCCAAAGATTATGGCTGGGCAAACTGACCCCAAAGTAGAAACATTTCAGGAAAGAAGATAATTGTATCTATATTTGTCTACAGTTGTAGCTACTGCAAAAGGAAAGACATTTCATATATTATATGCCTACTATTAGAGTTAAGTGGGTGATGGTGCATCAGTAGGGACTGAGAATGGTTAGGTGTTGAATCTGTGTTTCTAATTGGGCCATATCCATTGTAAAATTATATCATACGTCTGGATTGCCCAAGCCAGACATTCTCAAATGAACAAATCTTGGATTGCTTCTGAAACTTGCTTTCCTTTTGTTAAGTTTGCTAGGAAGGAATTCCATATTTGTGGAGCAGCTATCAAGAAAAATTCTGCATGTTCATGTTATAAAGACTCAGGGCACTGATGCTAAGTGGGAAAGGTTTTCTTGATTGATGGTAGAGAACTCATAGACCAAGGGTCTCCACACTTTTCAGTATGAGGGCCACATTGTATATCTTTCATTTTCATGGGCCCCAAAAAATGTTTTATAAATTAATGAACTTTACTGGGATTTGTTTAAAAAAAATTAGCATGATATGATTCAGAACAAAAAAGAAATGTGACAATTACAAAGAAACAATGCCATACTTAACAGCCCAATCCTTAGCTGCCCAGGGCATGCGGCTGCAGCGGCGCCGAGAACAGCTGCCGCTGCATCCTCCACTCCTCAGCCTGCCATGGGCAGCTCCTCAGGAGAAGGGTTCTTTCGTCCCCTTCACCCGGGTAAGGGAAGCAGCCCCGCAATGGGGCTACTCACTTTACTGCCGACCATAAGGTCGGCGGTAAAGTAAAGGCATTTGCATAGGGCGCCGAGCCCTGCACAAACTGACAGGATCTGGTGGAGAAGAGCTCCACTAGACCTGCCTCCTGCCTCCCCACTGCCTCCCCCTGGCACACCTCCCTCCCGCCCTCTCTCCGCCCCCGCCTCCCCATCACGCCTCCTGCCTGCCTTCTCTCCACCCTCCCCACACCTCCCCCCTGCCCAGAATGCCTCCTCCCCACCCCCACTTCCCGTCTGTGAGACCCTTTCGGCACGTTTGCGACAGTACGCTCCGGAGGAAAGCCAGAGCACCGAGCTCAGGATTGGGCTTTAAATAATTTCCGTGCTGAGAATGATATGCAGGTTGAGTCTCATTATTATTATATATACAGGTTGAGTCTCATTATTTGTGAGGGTTCCCAGAACTCTCTTGGATGGCAAAAATGAACCTATAGCAAATCAATTTAAAAAACAAAGTCCAGTTGCTCGGGTGATTTAAAAACAGCCTTGCTGACCTTTGTGATGTCATTAAGATGACAATCCAACAATCAGTCTCTCTCCAGGCACTTAGAAAAATTATCTTTCTTTCATGTGTTCAGGGGGAAGGGAGGGGTCACTTAGAGAGAGAATGATTGATGGATTGTCAGCTGGCTGTCCTCTCTCTACCTATTGTAAAGTACTGTTTTCCTTTAATTTAAAGGGACCTTCTCATCATGTTGAGATAAAAAAAATATCTGCAACAGTAAGAAAAGCATTTTAAAGGGGTGCATTTTTTCCCCTTCTCCAGGGATCAGCACATTCCTTCTCATTGGCAGGGGCCATTCATGTTGAGTCAAATCCATGTATAAAAAATCCATGTACTGTATAACAAGGTTGGACCTGTTTTAAAGAGTAAAAATTTCAAGCATTAGCAAATGCTGTGGCAAGAAAACCAAGTTACTGCTGAATGGATAAAATCTTTTGGCGAGCCGGATGTGGTCCCCTGGCCATAGTTTGGAGGCCCTTGTTATAGACCTTAGGGCCCAATCCTATCCAGCTTTTCAGCATTGATGCAGCTGCAATGCAGCTCCAAGTTAAGGGAACAAATGTTTCCTTACCTTGAAGGGGCCTCCCTGACTACTCCCCACCACAGGATAAAACACTCTGTTGGCACTGAGAAGTTGGAATGGATCGGGTCCTTAGAGAATTTACATTCTAATCCAATAATAGCCTTAGGTTGCAATCCTATCCACGCTTACCTGGGAGTAAGCACCATTATAATTGGACTTACCACTGAGTAGACATGCATAGGCTTGGGCTCTTAGATTCTTTAAGCTCACTGGTATCAGTTGGTTAGGATGATATCTAACTTCGCGCTGGATTGGACTGTTAGTTTGACAGGAAAGAGGAGACTATCTTTTCTGAGCCCTGACCTGTTAAAGGTTTTAAAGGTTAAAACCAGACTTTTCTGGGAGCTGTGTTAGCAGCCATAAGAATTGCTCAAATAAATCCTCAGCCACTTGACTGAAAGCATAAACTGAATTGTTTTCTAAATGGATTTGCAATCCTTTTAATCTATTATTAAACAAGTCTAATGAGTATAATAGTCTGAGTAAATGAGCATTTGTTTGTGTGCAGTTCTTCTACAACATACTTGTCTTATGTCTGAAAGCTTACCTCACTAAAATACTTTAAGATAAATAAATAAATAAATAAATAAATAAATAAATAAATAAACTGTCTGCGATGTTCTTGTTTTATGAGATGCTTGTTCTAGTTCCAAGGCATGATGGCTTGTAACTTTCTGAAAAAGGAAAATGCTGTACCAAGCAAGTATGCTTACAGTGTTGTCAGGTTTGTTGTCTGTTCATATAATCATGAAAAGGGTCTCCATTTGGCATAAGGAAAAAAAAGTGAGTAGCAGAGTTGTTGTTCAGTTCCGCAATGAAATGCCCTCTCACATCTCTTATTCATGGCCGATGCATACTAGTCACAGCTTAGGTAGCAACCTAGGCACCTGCATGGCAGCAATTACAGAATGCCATAAATAGCTATCTCAGGGTCCAACTTTCCAGCACCAGTGTAGCCATAATGTAGCCCTGAGGTAAGGGAATCAATCATTCTTTCTCCAGCCACAAGGCAAACCCTTCCCTTCCCTCTGAGCATGTGAAGGAAGGCTAAATGGCAGCAATTATCACCTTCTCCATTCTTTCCCCCTCACTGTGGTTCCTAGTGAAGGGAGGGATTGCCTCCTCCTACTGAATCTTAAGCATCTGGAGAGAGACTGATTGCCTCTGTGTGCATCTGAAAAGGTCAGCAAGGCTGTTTTTAAATCACCAGAGCAAGGG
Source organism: Tiliqua scincoides (assembly GCF_035046505.1). Classification (NCBI taxonomy): domain Eukaryota; kingdom Metazoa; phylum Chordata; class Lepidosauria; order Squamata; family Scincidae; genus Tiliqua; species Tiliqua scincoides. Next base: position 116,217,342 of record NC_089823.1, read on the forward strand.
GACTTTGTTTTTTAAATTGATTTGCTTTAGTACATTTTTTGTCATCCACGTGAGTTCTGGGAACAGAACCCTCACAAATAATGGGACTCAACCTGTATTTGTGTAGGCCACTATAATTACCCCTGCACTGGAAGCAGAATGTATCATTTTCTTGGAGCCTAATGCCCTTCAGTCCAGTCTTGCTTCACAGAAGGACAGTGCACTTAAGTCTAGCCAGCTGACTAAGGATTGGTAACTTCCCTTCCTTCTCTTGCCTACAACTTCTAAAGCTCTCCCTTCCCTTTTAAAACACCCTAACTTCTCTAACCCTTCCCCCTCACAAAAACCCACTCTGCATCCTACCATGCTTCTTTTCCCTCACCCCAGTGCCTGCTTCCTCAGGCTTTTTCTCCCCTTGTGCTGCGTCATCTGGCCAAGAGGAAACTCAGCCCAGCTGGCAGCCCAACTCTGTTTCTCTCTTTTAACCTGCACCTGTCCTGATGGATCTATTTTCAAATATCCTTCTAAATGAGGACTGAATCTATGCAATCTTCCAGTGCCAGTGTAGCTGTGCCAATAGGGCATGCACTGTATCCTGTGGTGGGGAGGTAGTCACAGAGGCCTCCTCAAGATATGGGAACATTTGTTCTCAGCAGGCTGCCCTCTCTTGCATTAATGAGGCTATTGTAAAGGGCTGTTTTCCTTTAATTTAAAGGGTACTTTTCATCACATTAAGAGAAAAATCTGTAGATAATTAGGTTATACCTGTAATCCAGTGTTATTCAAACTGTGAGGCACGGCTCCTTAGGGAGGCACCAGGAACTCATAGGGGAGGCGTGGGATGTCCCCTCACAGCGATACAGTCACACCCCTGGGCAGAATACGAGCCCGTCTTCTGTGTTTTTTTTAAAGCAGAAGAAACGGGAGTTGTTCAGCTGCTCCCTCCAAGAGTGACTGCAAGAGTGGCTTCTGCCACCCCACCCTCTTCTCCCTCCACTCAGCAGGCTGCCCTTCTGTGTTCTCTGCATGTTGTTTCCAAAGCTCTTCGACTCCAACCCCCATCTGGCAAGTACCAAGCATGCTCATTTTGCAGTCCTTGTCCTTGCTGACCATCAGAAAGAAACCCTCCTTGATCCTTGTCTGGTTGGTTCCTAGTTCCCAGCCTGAGATCGCTTCTCATCAAAGTGAAATCTCTTTTCAACCCCCTCCCTCTCACCCCTTTCAATCTCCAAACCTTCCCGCTTTCCTCCCCCTCCCCAGATAAAACACTTCCTATTTTACCAGTCACCAGGGCTCTTAAAGTTGTTTCCATGCAGTTGGCAAAGGAGGAGACAAGCACATACTTTACTTGACCAAGAGCAGAAAAAGGGTACTGTTTTTAAAGTGATTTATTAATTTTGTTTGACTGAAGAGGAGAGGCTGTATTTTTAAAGTGATGAATCTTGCTATTTGAAGGGAATACTTATCAGCCATTGATGAAGTGATTGCAAGCCCAATCCTATCCACACTTTCCTGGGACTAAGCCCCATTGACTCTAATGGGACTTACTTCTGAGTAGACATGCATAGGCTTGAACTGTGCATCTCCTAGTATAGGAGACAAATCAGCTTCCTAACCAAACCCTTATCAGCTCTGATATATTTTCATGGTCTATTTTTGTTTTCCCCACTAGCTGCTGGGAAAGTTTAATTTCATTAAATTAATAAAGGGTTCAATCCTATCCAGGGAGAATGGGAGAAATGACTACAGGTGCAGCCTATTTATCCATGGATTTTTTTATCTGTGGATTTGTACTGAAAGTCACACACGCCATTGCCTCTTTTGCCCTGCGCAGTCCTCTCGTTCCCTTTCCAGGCAGCCCAAAACACTGCAAAAAGGCTCCACCTCACCCAGGAAGGGAAATAGCCCTGGAGCCATGGAAGGGTCTCCCCTTGCAAAGGAACAGTAACATTCCTGGAGCCCCTGAGCCAGCAGAGGGGAAGGGGGGACCAAAAACCTCTGTAGGCAGAACACATACAGCAAAGTGGATCACTTGTGTGTGTGTGTGCGCGTGCGTTCGCGCGCGCTTGCTCTCTCTCTCTCTCTCTCTCTCTCTCTCTCACACGCACACGCACACGCACACGCACACGCGCACGCACGCACGTGCAGTAGCAACAGAGGGTATTGCTTTAAAAAACCCTGGGAATGTTTGCCGAGCCTTGGAGAGACAGGTGAGGGTGAGCGGAGAGCCAGACTACAAGTCCAAGAATGCTCTGAGGCAGAGGAGCTTCCATGATGGCGGTAGCCAGGGAGGGCTGCAGGAGCGGTGGCAGCGAAGAGGAGGAGAACCTGCAGTGTTGTCGGGAGGCTGCCTGGGACACAGAGGACTCCCAAGGAAGCTCAGGATCCCACCTGTGAAAGGGGAAGGAGGGGAGGGGATTGAGAACAGCTGCCTTAGTTTCCTTCCATCCGGAAGTGTCAGGCTGCAGTGTGTTTGTGTAACTCTATGGAATTCAGCACAACATGTTTTTTGTTAATCATGTCGAGTCACAGAATGGAACTAATGTGGATCAATAGGCTGTACCTGTAGTTGGATTGGGGTCCACAGGGTTGTGTGTGTGCAATGTTGGTCAGACTGGTTGTTCACAAAGTTCTTGATAAAACAATTCTATTGGTATGCTTACCAAGTTAAAAAAAATGAGTCTTCCTGGACCAGACAAAATCTACCTACTCCAGCATCCTGTCTCCAACAGTGATCAGCAGCTGATCATTTATAAAGAATGTATATTGCTGTGTATTAATAATATATTTTTAAGATCTGCATTTAATTAATGATATGATTAATATTAATATAGTTAATATTTCTGACCACTTCCTGTTTAATGATGTCACTTCCAACCCTCAGGAAAATGATGGGGAGTCATGGCTAACAGCCACAGGGGGGGGGGAGTTCAAGGGAGCCACTGGCCGGAAAAGTTTGAGTACCACTGCTGTAATCACTTACATGGCTGTGGGCCAAATCCTATCCAACTTTCCAGCACCAGTGCATCTGCAATGCAGCCTCAAGGTAAGGGAATGGAAATGTTCTGTTTCATTCCTCTGTGACTGCCTTCCCACACCAGGATACAGTGCATGCCCCATTATCATAGCTACATCAGCACTGGAAAATTGGATAGGATTGGGCCCTATCTCTCTACAACAGTAAAAAGAAGTTATCTAAACTGATTTTAAAGGGATGCATTTTTTCCCCTTCTCCAGGGATCAGCACATTCCTTCTCATTTGCAGGGGCCATTCATGTTGAGTCAAATCCATGTATAAAAAATCAGTGTATAACAAGGTTGGATCTGTAATACCAAAATATTCCTAGACAAGTAATAGTATTTGGAATGTCTTCTCAGTATGCTGCCAGGAGTTTCCTGAGCTTGACTGAGTTTCAGATGGGTCCCAGTGGATACATAAGCTTGATTGCACCACAACTGGGGAGTTTTCTGAAGGGTCAAAAAAAAGTATGGCACATGTGTGCTGTACTAATGCTTGTGTTGTGGGTAGCAGAGACATTTCAGGGAGGGGGTTTGAAAAGAGTCTCCTGGTGTTCTGGCCACTGGGCATTTAAGTTTAATATATTACTCAGGGCGACATTTTCCTTGCAATTGGGATTATTCCAAGGTAGGGAGTCTGAATCCTTCAGAGAAGATTGACCTTCAGATGCCTTGCAGTGATTTGACCTTCTGTTTCAATCAATGGCCCATAGTTAGCATGATCTTGATTAGGATCACCCCTGTCCTGAGAGAAGCCCTGACTCACCTTCTGGAATAAATACCAATGAACCAAGATGGAGTTAGGAGAGACTGTGTATGTTTGGAAAGGAGGTCACTCCAAGTGCAACTATTTGTAAAAATGATGCATTCAGCTTATGAAGCTTGAGAATTCCCACAACATTTCGTACTAGAAATGCGTAGGTAAAAGGGATATAGCAGACCTCAAGGTAAACATTCCTTCCAAAACCCAGTATCAGAATAAGGATACTTGTGAATACACGTACTCAAATGAAATGTGTGCCTTGGAACATAGATATGTGAACAGTATCTTTTACCTGTTTTGAGCATATTACATCCAACCCTGTAATATTTGCCCTAAGGAAACTGATTTCCTATTATTGAAAATAGTTCAATATTTTGTTTGGAATGCTGAATCCCTAATTTGTAAAGGTGAAGTTTTGAAATCTCAAGTTACTAGGCCTCAGGGAGGGTAATTTTTTCTATTTGGTTCCATAACTGTAAACAACTCATATTTCACCACCACCTGAGGGCCCATAGGAAGCTTTCATCTAAATGCCTCTAACTATTAAGCCTCCTCCCCCCTTTCATTTGGACCATGGAGTCTTCAGCGGTCTTAAGGACCTCCTTGGTCTTACTTTTCTATAGTTACCCTGTATAAAGATTCAGTTTCTGGGAGCCACACCAAGACAACAACAGCAGCAAATGTTCTTATTTTCCATTTCAAAGTTAAGATCATGTTCACTTGATTTTTGGGACTCCAAAAAGCAGCTTTTTCTAGCTCAGTCTTTTTAAAAGTGTAGAAAACTTCAGTCTATAGCCTTGAAATGTTTGTCTGATTTGTCTGTCTCTTTTATAATTGATTCCCAATTGTGGGTAGGAAAATGTGCAGTCATTATGTACTTTACCTCACATAAAGCAGGTTTTTTTTCCTTAACCAAGAATAAACACTGAAATTATACTGCAGCGCACAGAAACTAAACAATAATAAATTTGTTTCCTGTCTTCTGGCACAGCACTATGGTATTTTGGCAGCTTTTCAGCACAAGCTAATCAATTAAGGACAACTTTGATTAAGTTAAACAAAAGGTGGTATTGATTGCCGCAGTAACCTATAAATAGGCTATTGTTTCATAGTGTTCATATGTCATTGTTAGCTACACCTTTAAACTAGACAGTCATTCTATTTATCACCTTGGAAAGCAAGGCTGGGGGCAGAGTGAAAGCACACTGAGGTAGGCATTCCACTTTCTTTGAAAGGAGTCCCTTTCACAATTAACCAGAAATGGCCACATACTGCAGTTTGCATCTTGTTTGGAAAACCTTGCATTTCCAAAGGTGCATGGAATGGGTTAGCTTCTCATTGCCTTTCTTGTGAGATAAATGATTAATCATTTGAAAGCTCTTCTCAGACATGGTGTTCTAAGGTAGTTTTAAACTAACTGAGGTACACAATGAATAGTAAAGTATGGACAAACTCAATTAGGATGTTGAGGACCAAAGAGAATGTTGAAGAAATCTTGTATTTCACTGGCAGAATCATTACAGTCACTCTTCAGGTTTCGTCTGAGTTATATTATCTCTATATATCTTCTGCTTTCATGCATTGATTTCAAAAGGAGAGTAGGCTTGCAGGCTATTTTCTTGCCTATATATTATGCACATGAATCATCTATGTTTTTGGCCATGTGGGATAGCCTGCTCTGCCCCCTGAAACACCTTGCAACCATCACACCACCTGCTAAACTCCTTAGCATTCTGACACTGGGACATTATAATCCATGCATTTGAACACACAGAATGCCATTAGAGCATGTGGCTTTTGCCGCACAGTACAAAACAAGAAGCTATCTAAGAATCTTGAAAGACTTGGCTGTATGCAGAGCGCAAATATAGAGTCCAAATGGTTCTCTAGTTGGTTGTAGAAAAACTTGTGGGGCAGTATTCTTTTCCTGGTTAAATTGGTTAACATTTGACCAAGCTTTACTTGATGGAGAGTCAAGCAGAAATGCTTGATAGCTCTTCCTGCCAACTGCAATATTGGAACTGATGAAATTCAGCCAGAATTTAAATGTGGTTAAATATGCTTGAATAGTGGTGCTGGATATGTTGACTTCCACTGCTCATGTTGCCTTGGAGCCCAGTCCAATCCTACCTCCCCCACTGCTACTGATGCTGTCATGCCTAAAAAGAGTGGGGGGGGCAAATTGGGAGGCTTGGAGGAGGGGGAATTATTTCCGCTTACTCCTCCATATGCCTCCTGCTTGCCAATGGGTTGCCTTGGATCTGCGCCATTTCTTTAGCTGGTGCAAGACAGAGAAGAAGAAAGGGGCAGGGAGCCTTTGAACGGATGGGATTGGATCTGTTGCACACCATTGCTGCTGGATACAACCCCTCCCATCATCTCCCTGCCCCCATTCTTCACCCCTTCCCACCCACTTTCACCTTCACCACTGTCTGACCTGGTCTGGCAGGTGCGCCAGGGTTCAGTGGTGGAGGTGCAGTGCTGTTGCATCTTGCAGCAGTGCACACAAAATGACTGGTGACGGATTGCCCTGCACTCCATCTGCAGCCATTTTGCAATTTCCACTGATGTAATGAGCTCTGCACAACAGCCCAACTCCCAGTGCGACTGAGCTGTCAGCCTTAGATATAGGCGTCTTCTATATATTTTCTGAAGCTATAACTAGTCTTGTTATCATGTAGATTGCTGGCTGTGAAGCACCATGGCATCCCACTGCAGCTTAAGATGCCAAAAAAGCAGTGAGCCTTCCATCTCCTTCTGCTCAGCAATGATGCCAAGGGATGCTGCTTGAGACAGGGGACCCTGGCCAGGGCTTGGGAAGGCTGGGATATTTAAGGACAAGCAGACCGACAGATGAGGTACATCTGAGCAGATAGGGATAGCAGAGGAAGGAAATGGAGAAGGGAAGCTTGGATGAAATGAGGGGGCTGGATGCTGCACAAATCAAGGGAGAGGAAGAGGTAAAGACCAGAGAAGTCAGTAAAGGCTAAAGCAGGTAAGAAAAGACTGAGGGGGAGACTTGACAATGCAGGTGCTGGTCAGCATTGCTGTTGTTAAGTGAGTACGACTGTACTTACGTTAGGTTTGTTACTGGTAGACCAGTACGGTAGACCAAGAATCATGTTCAGGTTCCACCCAGACACCTGTGCCTGTATTTGACGCCTGCTAAACTAGTGGCCCAATCCTATGGGGTGCAGCATGCTTTACTTCAGTCACAAAATGCCTCTGAGAGTAGAAGATCAGATGGCTGCAAACGGTAAGAGACGAGATCCCAGTTGGATATCGGGAAGAAATTCTGGATGGTAAGGGCAGTTTTGCAGTGGAACTGGTTGCCGAGGGAAGTGGTCACTTGGAGATCTCAAGCAGATGCTCAACAGGCACCTGCTGGAGATGCTGTAGGAGGATTTTCTGCTACAGACAGGGAATTGGACTAGATGACCTTGTGGTACCCTTACAACTCATATTCTCGATCATATTTTTGGATGTGTCATAGAGTTCAGCCTGGCCACCACAAAAAGTGAGCAGTGGTGGCCAGACAACAGCAGCTGCCCTGGAGCCACTGGTTTCAATAAGTCAGTATCAGGGACAGGCCATGGGTGAGGAGGAGGGATGGTAGGAACGGGGGAATTTCTGGACAGGTAAGGAGGAGGGGTTTTTTTACTGTTTAAAAACCATACTGTTTAATGGGTTGTTTTTTTCCTAAGCTGAGCACTGTGGCTTACTTTTTACCATTTGCTATGAGAAATGTCTGCTTTGATTCGCAATAAGCATTAATATATAAAGCAGCAGAAACTTTACTTGCTCGAGTACGTATCTGTTTAAAGTTTCTATAAAAATAAAACTTCTCTGCTATCAAATATAAAAGAAGGCATTAGGGAAACTTTTGATAGGGTAATGCTACTTCTACTACAGCTTAAACAATGGCCTATGCACATTAGGCATTATTGCTTCCTACAAACCATAAAACTTGATTTAAATAAATAATGCTAAAACTTAAGTTGGGATTTGCCATTATGAGTATATGCACGTACAAGTGTGCATTTTAGACCCTTGTATATTTTGCATCATAAAATCTTTAGGTGAATTATGATAAGGTCTATTGTATGCTTTTTGAAAAGTTCCAGAATGAAAAATAAAAACAAACATTATTACTGTAGGGATTTTTAAAGGTTAAAAATGCTGTTTCCTGCATTATTCTGACTCCTGTGGCTAGGGACAGAATGCAGACATGCCACAATAATGTGTGTGTGTTTTTTTTTATTTCTACTGTTCAAACCATATTAATGAGAACATCATTTTGGAGAACTAATTATTTCTATTTGTCTTGTGTCACACTTTCTAATTCCCCTATATTAGCACAGCCAAAGCAAATTAATTGCTTTTTCAGCAGTTGAACCTTGTCCAAGAATGAGCTCACATTCTCTTCCAGCTTCCCAGTTTCACAAAGTGCATTGTGTCAAAATTTTCTCTTGATACTGAACATAGCCCAGAGAGTATCTGTTCTGATTCTGGTTGCTGCTCACTTGATGAAATTTATAAGTTTAAGTGACCCACCAGGAAAGATAAAGTTCTTAGCTGCAAGATTATACATCAGAACAGTTAAAGTGAAATTAAAATTAAATGAATGAATCTCACTGAAGCAAAAAAAGCAGTAATTAATGGTTCCCTTAATTGTCTTCATAAAATATTTGCATGGGTCTAATTTGCATAATTTGCATGTATTAATTAATCTTTCAAAGGAATTTTGTGCTGAGAGAAGCCAAAAAAGCTCATTGTTTTATTTAACATCTAATGAAATATTTATCTTCTTTAATGAACTTCTCATCTTCATTAAAATAAAAGTTGCACAAGTTTGTATGTTTTAAATGTTTTTATAATTGAAATGTTAAAAAAAAAATCTCTTTAGGCTCACAACATCTTTAAAAAAACACACATTATTGCATTTTCTGAGTCATCTGAGTGACAGCAACATGAAAACTAAAGATGGAATTCTGCTTTCCATGAAAGTCAGTAGCAAAGCTGTAACTTAAAACAGCAGTAAATATTTTCTAGTTACATTTGCTAAACTATAATCTGTCTTTTGAAGTTAAGGAAATTAACACCATTCTTTCTGTGAACATTATCATTTGGTTGCTAAATCTAGCTCTAACCTTTTCTAAACCTCTGTTGGAAAGAAAGAAGAAAACAAAATTATAGGAGCAGATGCCTATAAGGACCAACATTGGAAAACCAGCTGCATGTATGTTAATAGAGTAACATGGAATAAACAGGTTTAAACCTTCTGCCTTCAAGAAAAGGTCATAATCAATTGTAGTAAAAGCATTCATTTGAGGTAATAACACCCTCTTATATGGAGGAGAATTCAAAAGATGAGACCATGCAGAGGATACAAATGAATATTAAAGCTGTAGTGTTAAAGTCAGAATAGGAGGGCATTAGGAAATGAAATGTGATGAAGTGCTTTGCAGAAAGCAATTTCTATAAAAGTTATGGATCTAAAAGGACAGTGATTAGTCTTTCAGAGGCAAAGGTTAAGGCTATTACTTGAGAAGGAGACCACCTATATCCCAAGGTAATGTATCAAGTAGTTAATATTGTAGCAGATAGTAATGGGAGAAAGCCAGGGGTGGTTACAATGCAAGATTGCTGCTATACAAAATTTAACATAGTACATAATAAGATTTATGAACTGGAGATTCATTTTTCAAGGATAAGTACACCACTATTAGAACAATAAACACATACTTGAACTAAGCAAACGGTTGGTTGTGGATTCAGGCGACAATGAAAGCAAGTTTATTCAATCAGTGCGCACAATAAGATTTGCACCCTGTGTGGAAGTGTCCCGCACCCCACCCCCCCAATGGTTAGCACTGTTTCTCAGGGAGTTTGAAAACTCGCAGCTGAGTAGAAGGGCATTGAAAAATGGGTGGCAGGCATGTGTTGCTTTTGTGTAGGCAGCACTCTCTGTGGTTTAGAAGTAGGACCTGTGTAAGAATGCTTTGAAAGAGTATCACTTATAAAGAGAAAGAGATTTAAATTGCCCATTGGATCATGGAATTCTCTTCATAAAAAGCTTCCCCTTCCTCCGATTCCTATTATGCACACACAATTATCTGTATATGAAGCAACATGCTTGGAGAACTATATAGAATGCCTACATTGTTGAGGTTATGTTTTTCTGTAAAAGTAGGAGAAGCTGCAACATGGAAATGGCTGCAACAGTCAAACCACAAGCAGCTTCAGCTGTCTAAGAGGACTAAATTATCATGAAATAAAAAGCAGATTGGAGAACACGCTTATTCTTTTTAGTTGATGACATTTAGTCTGTCCTTCCCTTAATAACCATTGTATTTTGCACAGTCACTTCACACATTAAGTTTAAATGCTTAGACCTAAAAATTTCAAGTGCAGCGATGACAAACAAGACAAGTTAAGGAGCCACAACTAGCTGAAGCTCTCTATTTAGCCAGCATCGAACCTCCCCAGCCCTGTGCCTGGGGCAAAGATCTGCAATGGTGCCCCCCCCATGGGCTGTCACCGCCTCCCCTTACTCAAAAATCCGCCCCCAACTCATCTGAGGTTCATGGAGCCTTCATGTGGTGACCTCCAGCCACATTGGGAAAACCTCTTTGAGGTTCCCCGATGCTTTAAACAGTGCTTCCGGGAAACCAGAAGCACAGTTTCCGCCCTCATCGGGAGCCTCAGAGAGGCTTCTGTGGGGTCCTAGCGGCCAGCGCCTGGGGCTTTTGCCCCATCTCAGTCTATGGTAGGTCCACTGCTGTATTTAGCGTGTTCTGCTGTAAATGCATTTGTTTTCATCTCATAGTTCACGACACACAACTAGGTTGCGCCCTAAGCTAAAGTCTCTTAGAGTGGAAGGGGATGGGCAAGAGAAAGATAAGAGAAAGAAATATTTAGTCAAAAATCAAAACTGGGTCCCACATTTTAGATTAAGATTAAATGTGGGTCACAAGTCTCAAAAGTCTGAAGATTATAAATTTAATGGCTCCTCTCTTGTAAATGTAGGTCCTTGGAAATTTATATTGGAAGGGTTAATTAAAGGCAGCTTTGAATTGCAGGACCTTCCTGACTACTACACAGTATAATCTTCTAGGTGTAAAGATTTTGCAGGACAATAAAGTGCTCTGCCTACTCCATACATATTCACATTTATTTAGCCATCAATTCTACCTAACTTGGATTACCATTTGCCACAGAAGAAAATATTTTGACCTGCAAAATGAGTTGGTGCTAAAGTGGTCGTGAGAGATGAATGCATTCATAAAAATGTTTTAAATTTTCAGTGGTTCTGAAATGCCTTAGATTATTTCTAATCAGCAGCACAGAACCTCTATTAGTCACATCACCATAAGGGCAATTCTACCTCTATCACTACCTCAGTGTACGTCATCTGCAACACCAGATTTTCCTACTGTCATTTCTATTTGATCGCCAGGTTTCTAACATTTGTTGGATTGATTTTATGGTTCAGCTATCACTCTACATGTGTTTGTTTCAGCAAAAGCAACTCTTCTGTACTCTCCCACCACTGTCATATCAACACATTAACAAAGTTATAAGAATATGAAATGAAGTAACTGGACAACACTCATTCAAGATCATAGTAACTAAGCCAATCATCCATCTTTCACATCAGCATCTCAATCATAGTAACAGCTCTCAGTAACAACAGTAACATAGGAAACAAGCCTAACCAGGTCTACTCAGAAATAAGTCCTATTTTGTTTAATGGAGCTTACTCTCAGGAGAGTGTGGTTTGGATTGCAGCCATAGTAATTTTAGTGCCATCTTGCCCATCTGCCAGTAAATGGCTATTATTTTCTAAGGAATGATGGGTAAGGGTCAAACTGAACAGGATATGAAATGCATCATCATTTAGTTAGGGGCTAATTTTTATTCTAAAGCAGGAGCTGCATTGGGGACTGTTCAGAGTCAGCATCTTAGCATGAAGGTAGGGTGTGTTTATCTCTGTACCAGCTCCCCACTGAAACCCCCCCCCCCCAAAAAAAAAACCTGTTTCAGATTTGTAGTAAATTTAAACACCTCTACGTCCATGCCAGTGTCCCAGCTAGTCAGATGAATACTGGAGTGCCTGCTGCAGTGGGTCTAGACAGGGTGGCAGACACAGTCTAGGCTCCCAAGTTCACTCCATGCAAACTTTTCAGGAGCATTTCTGCAGAAATGTTAATGCCTCTGGGCCTAGTAAAATTGTATGATAGGGTGGTTTACATGCTCTATCCTTGGGAAAAATTTTCCATGTTGGTTTGTCTGCACATTGCAGAAAATTCTGGGGTATATTCTAGGACACACTCTCGCTTTACCATGGTGAGACCTGCTGGGTCTATACATCTGAGCCTGTGAACTGAAAGTAGTCCTAGAATGTGCTACCCTATAACTGCACATTGCAGGGCTAGAATGGTCATGATGGACAAATTGTTCTTCAGGAAGTTGGTCTGTCATTACTGTTTTCTTACTTGTCTTCTTATTGAAAAATCTCCCAATTAACATTGGAGGAACATAGTTTGAACTGAAACCCAGCTTTTTGGACTGTTTACTATATATTGACCCATGTAAATATTCTATAATACCAGAACGTGTGGATAGACAAAAGCTCATATTGTGAAAATGTGGTGTGTTTTTGTTTTGCCTGGCTGAGAAAACGCTACTGAAAATGAGTATTTTATTGTAACATATTCTTAGCATCCTTATTTGTCAAAACAGATGGCTTAGGAACACAAACCATAGCATAATAGCACCTCTTCGTACTTCAAGCTAAAATGGATGGAGCAACTGGCCTTGAAAAGAAAGTATAATAAAGACAGGACTAAAAAAAACATGTTCTAACTTATGTATATAAGATGTACACAATACAGATTGCTCCCAAACTCACAATAGTAGATTAGGCAATCGAGTTCGGACTTGTTTACCTTCTTTCTTGATTTGGTAGGTTTCCCTGATGATAAACAGTAAAACAAGTCTCACATTAAGATATATTTTTCATAATATTGCTTTGCATTGCAATATGTTAGCTTCAAGTCCTCCAAGAATTCCATCAAGAATTCTATCAGTCATTGATCTTCTCTTTAACTTGTGGTTTGTGTGTGTGTTATTAAAATATGATTTTTCAGACACTGTGGATATTATAGATGCAACTTTTTAAGGAGTTGGGAGCTGGTTGTAACTGTGCACATTATGTATATGTGTCATTTGTAATGTCCAAATAAATTGCCATTGGGTCGGTACTTAACGGAACGGACATATAAAACAAACATTTCCTTAGGACAGCAACTTCCATACTTTGGTTTCAATATTTCCTTTGTCTCATACTCCCTTCGAATTGTGAAATCTTGTGCAATTCATACAGCCTGGTGAGCCAGTGTGAAGAGGCAGTGCTGCGCTCCTGTGAGTGTGCCACAGCACACAGTTTGGAAATCCTTGCCCTAGGAGTAAGCCACAGTGAGCTCAGTTGAAAGACTTGCTTCTAGGTAGCCATGCTTAGAACTGTGCTATAATGTGAGAATTGGGCTAAACAGCAATGGTAATCATTTTCTGAAACATTTTCCAAGTTTGTTCACTATCTTTGTTGAAGGTGGTTTGGTTAGTATCTTAAAAAATACGTATTCACTTTTGCTTATGTTGATTGTTAAGAGTCAGTTCTTAAGTTATGAAGAAATTGGGAAAGCAGAAGTTAAACTCACATCTATCTTTCCCCACACTTCTGCTGCAGTAGGTACAATCAGGAGCAGATCCTGGAGGGCCATGGGTGCATGGCTCTCCCAAACTGTCATGTGCCACCTGAAATTTGCTTCTCCTGGGTACAAGTGCCGTGTGCCCTGAGGGCGGTGGCCAGACTCTTTCCCTGGCCAGGCAGCTCCCCCCAACCCCATTCCTCCTCCCTCAACCCCTCCCCAGCCCAGTGTGTTTGTGTCTGATGGAGGGAGATGGCGCGGCTAAGAACATAAGAACAACCCCACTGGATCAGGCCATAGGCCCATCTAGTCCAGCTTCCTGTATCTCACAGCGGCCCACCAAATGTCCCATTGAGCACACCAGATAACAAGAGACCTCATCCTAGTGCCCTCCCTTGCATCTGGCCTTCTGACATAGCCCATTTCTAAAATCAGGAGGTTGCACATACACATCATGGCTTGTACCCCGTAATGGATTTTTCCTCCAGAAACTTGTCCAATCCCCTTTTAAAGGCGTCCAGGCCAGATGCTATCACCACATCCTGTGGCAAGGAGTTCCACAGACCAACCACACGCTGTGTAAAGAAATATTTTCTCTTGTCTGTTCTAACTCTCCCAACACTCAATTTTAGTGGATGTCCCCTGGTTCTGGTGTTATGTGAGAGCATAAAGAGCATCTCCCTATCTGCTCTGTCCACCCCCTGCATAATTTTGTATGTCTCAATCATGTCCCCCCTCAGGTGTCTCTTTTCTAGGCTGAAGAGGCCCAAACGCCGTGGCCTTTCCTCATAAGGAAGGTGCCCCAGCCCTGTAATCATCTTAGTCGCTCTCTTTTGCACCTTTTCCATTTCCACTATGTCTTTTTTGAGCTGCGGCGACCAGAACTGGACACAATACTCCAGGTGTGGCCTTACCATCGATTTGTACAACGGCATTATAATATTAGTCGTTTTGTTCTCAATACCTTTCCTAATGATCCCATTAGGATCCCTAGGCTTCCGTAGGATCCCTAGGATCCCTAAGCTTGCTATAAGAGGGCTCTCTGCACTTTCCCTTCCCATCCATTTGTTTGTCCTGGCAGAGGGGGAACGAGGCTGCTAAGTGAGGAGAAAGGTTGCGTGGAGTTCAGCTCCAAGGAGCGGAAGTGAGGTGACCAGGCATGCCTGCTGTCATCGCCTGGAAGGCAGGTGCTAGAGATGTAAAGGCCTGGAAAAAAACCAGAAGAATTAGGAAAAAATCATTTTTTCCGTTTTTTTTCCAGAAGCCTTTTTTGTTTTTTTTCCAAAAAATTGGAAAAATTGAATAAAAAGAAAAGAAAAAAAATTGATTATGGAATGTTTTATTTTAACATGATGAATAAAATATTTTAAGACAAGGAGATTGTTGCTCCATTTGTTACAATTACAAATAAATATTATAAAAAAGTAAATTCTGTTTGTAATAATTGTTTGGATACACTATATTTTTAATATGCTAGTTGTGATAATTTTATGCCAAGTCAAATTGTCCATAGTCATATTTTATGTTCCTAAAGTAACAGAATGACTTGCAATCTGGAAAAGAAAAAAAGTGCTAATGTAGCATTTTCTCAATTTTTCCAAAAATTTTCATTTTTTCCCAAAAAAACCAGGAAAAATACTGGGTTTTTTTTCCAAGCTTCAAAGTTTCCAGAAGTTTTACATCTCTGTGGACCCAACCCACAGTTTGGGAACCACTGGATTAGCTAAAGCTCATGAAGGATCTGTTTATTAAAGGTTATTGGTCAGGATAGATAAATGAAACCACCACCTTCAGCCTGATCTGAAGGGGCTTCTGCCCAGATAACCAGTGGAGGACCAGAGGACCAGTGTGGCTCTAAGACATCTGCGTTGGTTCGCATTTTGTCACCACAAAATGTGGTGACAAAGGTACTGTTTTTGGCCTGTGAAGTCCTAGGCCCTAATTAACTAAAGGAGCATAGTTTCCCATATGTTTCCCCCTTCCCAAATGTTCAGATCTGCCAATGAAGCCTTGTTCTGGATTCTTTCCATCTTGGTTGCTAGTACAAAATAATCCAATGTTATACCCATAGTAGAGAGGAAAAGAGTAGTATATGACAAGCTTGCAGTATAGCCCTGTGTTGTGTCCTTGGATTTTAGATTATTTAAAAAAAAAAAATCAATTTAGAGGGCAGTGACTGATCACAGCAGCAATGCTGGGCTGAAAGGAGTGATTAGCTGCTTCCTTACTCATAGGTTAAAAAAAACAGCCTGAAGAGAAATCCCTGCTCATTGCATAAGCGCAGGGTGATTAGACATCCTTTTTTTCCAGGACATGTCCTCTTTTTAAGCCTTATTTCCTGGAAAAAAACTTAAATGTCCTCCTTTTCCCTGTGAACAGGCCCCTGCAAGCGGTGCATAGCCTTCTTATAATTAATAAAGTATATGTAATATAGTTTTAAATGTAATAATAAGTTATATAGTGTTTAAATTAACTTCATGAAATAAATATACAAGTGTTTTTAGCTTTTATTTTGTCATGTCCTACATTTTTCTTGGATGTCCTACACTTTGGGGTGCCTTGTCTTTTTTTGTAACTAGGACATCTGGTCACCCTGGACATGTTGAATCAAGAGAAGTGTCTGATTGTATACTTATGTGTTTTTTGTGAATTGTTAAATATTATTATTGTTTGGGAATATATTATTACATGGGATTTTGTTTTATGTAAGTTCCAATTCCAAATTTAGTTTAAATCATGATTCATATTTTTTCTTGCTTTACTTACAAGTCATTTCAGTTGAGGTAGTACTCATGGCCGCCCCTCCCCCCCAAACACAAATACTGGATCTGCTCCTTTGTACAATAGAACCTACAAATCAAACCCACAGTAAGATTTGCACACCTATCAGGGCTCACAGATCTCCCTGCAGAGAAATCACGCCCTCTACCCATTTCTGCAGAATGTGTTTTGAACCAGCTGTAAGTGAGATTTCTCCTAGACTCACTCAGTATTCTTGTTTGTCCTGTGCTGATAGTGAGGAAGCTCTTGTTTTGTCTAAGGGAGTTTTGGGATAGTAAATCTGATGTAAGGGGCTAGGAAATATTTTGAAATGAAACGCCAAGGCCTCACAACCAAATGCAGTGTGTTGTTAAAAAAAACCACTTCACATGTCCAGTTTGTACCTTGAATGAATGTGAATTTAATCCATTTATCCATTCTGTGGTACCTCTTGATGCCCGGGAAAAAACTGGAGCACTTGATATGCTATCACAATGTAACAGCATCCTTAGGAGGTTTTTTTGTTTTTGTTTTGGCACTGCTTGAATGCTTTAACTAAGAATAATGTAAAAGCCGAAATTAAACTTATGGGTAAAATATTAATTATATTGGAATATAAAAGTATAATAGTGACAATATTCACTTCTTGTAAACCACTTCATTTACAAGTAGAATCCTTGTAGTGCTCCAGGGACTTTGCAGGTCTCAGACCTAGGCACCTATGCCTCTCAAAGCTGATATATTAGGTTAAGGGTACAAATTATAGTAATTGGGCCACTGTCTCTGGTGCCAAATGAAATTGTAATAATAGACTTTAATCATCCTTTGTTTTCCAATGTATAATATATACCTTGAAGGAGTGAAATGGGTTATTTAACAAGCAAGGATGATTTAAGTATATGAACAAATTGTTTATTATCATCATCATTAATAATAATAATTATTTCCCCTGGGGGCTGGGGATAAGAATAGGCCCTCAGTTTGGCTGTACTTGTCGTAAGAGGCGACTAAACAGCCACCGGGTAGATGGGACTCGTCAGCCTGGGAAGGCAGCTCATCTGAGAGAAGGAAAACTCTGATCCCAAACCTCCACTGCCTTGTGGCTACATCCAGTTATGGAAAAGGCTTCAGGAGTCAACCTCGAGGCAAAATCCGGAGCCGGAGTCCCTGAGGCAGTTCATGGCTGAACACAGTCACGTTCTGGCAACTCCTGCGACGCCGCTGGAACCAACCGTATTGGCCTCTGCCTTTCCATTGGACCATTTCAGCGACGTGGAGAGGGGGGATTTGCTGCATGGGTAACAGCCTATCCTCCATACCTACTTTACCCAGGCTTCGCGCACTGGAGAGGACACTCTGTTCCAGAACCACCATTCAGAGCGTGACACCATAGTCTTCCGAGACTGAAGGATGCCAACAACTATTATTATTACATCACTTTTCAACAAGAAGTGGTTTACATAGCTAAATAAAAACTTCCCTGTCCTGAAAGGGTTAACTAGACTCTTAGATCAATAACTTTTTTTTTCCTGAATTCTATTGTTAAACATCAATCTGCATATCTCTCATTTTGTGTATCAATCCTTTTCCTCTTTCTTTGTAAAATCTTTTCTCTTGCTCTGCCATAGATATAGAAATAATCAGCAGGTTCCTTTATTCATCTTTATTCATCCTTTATTCATCTTTTAACAAACTGGTTATTTAACAAACTGGTTATCTTTATTTCCATTACTCACTGGTAAGAAGATTTCTAATTTCATCACCAGAGTCATGATTTCTTCTTATTTCCATTGGCCAAAACTGAAATTGCCTTCTTTAAAGGAGGGCTCTGAAAGGAGGGCAGGTTTTGATTACCTTTCTGGACAGTGGTGGTGAATAATCTGCTGTCCCCAAAACCCAAACTAGTCCCAATCTGCTGTCCCCAAGCTAGTAGTGTGGTGAATTTTTCCCTTTAGACAAAGGGGTATCTTTTGAATGGAGCTGGGGTAGCCGGGGGCATTGTCCACTAACAGTAAGATCTTAAAGGATTCCCCCCTTCAAATGATGCAGCTCATCTTTGAGTTTTGATACAAGATAATTGCAGAAAATATGACCAGTACCCCACCTTGCTGTTTGTGAAGAAATGGACCAGTAAAAGATTTCTAGCATACCCTTTGAGAGCATGGGGATTTGCAGAGTGATAGACAAGTACCAGTCTCAACATGCAGCATCCCATGGAACAGCAACATATAGCAGTCCTTGGAGACCTTGAAGCCAGTTACTTTTTTCTTCTCCCAAGAAATGTATGTTCATGGTGGCATTCATTTCCAAAACAGAGCTGTTTTGTCCACATTGAAGAGCTGCTTGGCAGAGTAGCCTCCCTTTTCAGTTATAGCCCTCAGAGTGTCCATGGACCACGCAGCAGCCACAGCATTGACAGATGCAGCCTCCCTGCTCGTTTTGATGCTGTATTAGCCATTATCCTTGCCAAACGTTTGTGAGCCATTCAGAGCTTGCTACGAATGGCTTTATGGGGCCTTCTCCCTTTTTTGCACTCTTCCACTATTGCACAGACTTTCTCCAGAACTGGGAACATGCTGACTGCTATATTGCACTGATTCTAACCCTCCATCCATGTGCTCAGCATTTGCACCATGAACTCAATTATGGAGTCTAATATCAGAGGTCTTCTTGATGCTTGAAGTTTTGTCCAACTGGGCACTTTTCTCAATTTTCTCTGCACTGTCCCTAATGGTATGAACAGTGCTCTCCCATAAGCGCAGCATTCGGCCGACATCTGAGACGCACCCCCCTGTTTGGTGCTAGTTGATCACATCTATTATCTATTGTTATGGATTTTTGCACCTTCTTTGCTGTAGGCTCCCTGGGTGATGCAGATGGAAGCTTTCCAGATATGGTTTTGTAGTGAAAAACCCGCCAAATGTCCCATGTGTCACTCTTACCAGCTGAATATGCAGAAGTGCAGGAAGCTAAATATGTAGAAGCATGCTATTTCAAAAACAAGCCCATGCAAATCATACCTCCAGTATTAATTTGTAAATCTCATTATTGCAAAAATGGTCACATTAAGACCATCTAAATCAAGAGCTACCAGTATTAGGTTTCTATCTGAATTCCTCCAAACATGAGTTCATTGGGGTATGGGCTATACAGCTCTCCTGTGTTTCATAAGCACTTGCACTTTGCAGGCATTACTAGAAATAATAGTTTCTAGTGAATGATTTCATCATATATGGCCGCACATGCTATATATTGCAATGCAATGGAGCAGCAACTATTCATGGAGTTCTGTTAATGTTTCATTTAAAAAAAAAAAAGCTAACTACATACGGATTGTGTAGTTCTTTATTGTGCCTGGTAAATATGTAAACATGCCAACTGCCCACCTCAGTTGTGATTCCTCGGCTGTAACTCACTAGTCTTGCCTAGTCACCAGACTGTTCTTTGCCCATTTTAAGATTACGGTGGTTATACACTGCTCAGGTCATTAACTGTTTCCGTACAGTGTGGGAAATAATTAGGGGGAACATTGTTCATGATCATTTGTAGACTGATTCTCATTTTCCATAGACAGCTAGCTCAAACTGGAGATGTACTGGAGATGCTTTTTTCCCTTGCACTCTACCTTCCTGCTGCCCCAGAACATTGGCACCAGAGAGGCAAAAGCAGACACAATTCCTCTGTTGCCAGACTTGAGTGTCTGGCAAGCTACCAACCTGCGACTTGCTTCCCTTCAGTCTAGGGCAGGGGTGTCAAACATAAGACCTGCAGACTAGATGTGGTCCCCGGAAGCGATTTCTCTGGCTCCCATTATAATTGGGCTATATCATATATCTCATATCAAATTATGAACAAGATTTGCACTTTTTTTTCTTCTGTCATCTGCAGCTAATGAGTTTCTATGGGAGGACAAAGTGCTAAATTTTTGGCTATCTTAATAATGTCACTTCCTGCTTAATGATGTCACTTTTGGCCCTCAGCAGGCACTGTGAATGCTAGTTGCCCACTATATGAAACAGGATTGACACCTCTGGTCTAGGGGGAGTGGAGAGGGAACATAAAGAATTGGGGTCAGAGGATGCATTCCATAAGGCACATGCTTATCATCTTTTCTCCACCCCTGCTCAGTTCCTTTAAATGAGGTTAGAAAGTAGATCCAGACCAGCTGGTAGATCCCTGGATGATTTGCAGTAGATCAGTAATATCCTAATTGTATGAAAAAGGTAACGGCAGAGCAGTTTTCTTCTTTAAAGTAGATAGCATCTCTAATCAACAGTAATTCAGATGTAGAGTTGAATTTTATATACAAATAACCCTTGTGTACATGCAAGCTGACAAATGTATTAAGCCCTATGGAAAGAGAAACTGAGTTACACGTTCGCAAATAAACATGCCTTGGCTTGTAGTCCGGTCAGGCAAAGAGGAATGCAAGGCCACCAGAATGGTCCCAATCTGATGAAAGTGGAGCTCAACAAATCTCCAATTTGCTCAACAAATCTCGCAGCCGCCCCCCCCCGCCCAAAAAAAGAAAACCCCCAAAAAACACAGGCTTGAGCTGGTAAGATGAATTTTTTTTTCTTTTTTAGAATTGTAAAGCTAGGTGGGTCCTGATAGTGATATGGTGTAAATATAAGAACTTAAATTGAACTGGGTACTGGGGAGGGCTGAAAACCATACTGGAGGGGTTGTTATTGCAGGTAGGCTACAGAGATAATTAACATGGTGAAACAGGGCTGACTTCCCCTTATTTAATTATTTGTTTTACTTTATTTGGGTCCTGAACAATTGTCATTCTAAAAAGTGGGTCACCGTGCTAAATGTTTGAAAGTCACTGCTTTACTTCATAGTTTCTTTACTAAAGTTTTATCTTAGCTTTATACTTCCATAGCATTGTTCCAGTTTGGGGGGGGGGGGTTGATCCATGGGTTTGAGAGGAAGATCACTACTTTATGTCCTTTAACTGTATACCTAGATATGCAATTAAGTTTTTACAGGTCCATGGCTAGAAAATCATGAATTTTCTACAGAAACGCCTAAACAAAAGAAATGGGAGCTTGGCAATCAGGGCCGGCCAACCCATGAGACCAACTGAAGTGGTGACTTTGAGTGGTAGACTAGGGAAGAGAGTGGACTGGAGCAGGTGCCCTGCATCTGGCATTCCACTGCTCCCTGCCAGCTCCCTCAACCTGCCACCCACCCAGCCCTTGCCCCCTGAACTCTGATCACTCTCTTGCTCACGGAGTGTTCCATTGCCACAAGCAAGCAGCCAGGGCAATGGGGCTGGAGGAGAAAGGAGGGAGTGATCAAAACACGATCACTACTCTGTGGCCTTCCCCTTATGTGCCTGGCTGGCTCTTCAAAACATGTTGGATGAAGCATGCTGGGAGTAGAGAATGCTGGAAAAGCCTGTTTTGAAGAAGGAGGCGGGGGGCGGGGTGCACTGGGTTTTTCTACTTCCACCTTGCCTGCCAGCTATGCTCCATGCAGCCTATTTTGAAGAAACAGTTGGATGGACAAGGTGGGAGCAGAGCCTGTCTGGGCTGCATTTATCTCCACAAGAAAAGGGATGCAGGCCAGGCCTGTTAGTGATTTTGTACATTTTCTTTCACAAACTAATTCATTCTGTCTCTTTCTTTCCCACACTTCCAGCAGCCTCACTTTCCCCTCCAAACCCTCTGCCTTTCAGTACACATGCAAACAGCACTCTCCAGTTCACCCGTACATCTCTCTCTCTCTCTCTCTCTCTCTCTCTCTCTCACTCACACACACACACACACACACACACACTTTTTGATCAGATATCCAGACTCTATCTATTAAAAACAGCTAGTAGTGGAGATCTGAAGCCAAAAGAAAAAACACACAACCAGGCATTGTGGGAGGAAGATTGAATCTAAAGCCCTTTTGTTTCTCTACCTTTTCTCTAACCTAAATAATCTCTCCCAGTCAGTGCTTTGGCCTGGTTGGGGGAGGAGGACAAGCAGCAACTGTGTGTGTGCATGCATGAGTGAGTTCGATCAAACAAATAGTTTGGAAAATATCACTGGCCTGTTCTCCCCCCCCCTTTTTTTTTATACTTTAAAAGGGAAATATCCTGAGATGCAGTCATCTTTTTCCTCTCCTTTTTGGTGGTTTGCTGCTGATGTTTCAAGCAGAACTTTAAGGAGAGGACACATTTGCAAAACAAAATGGAAATAGGAAAGGGAAGAGAAGAGATGCTTTCCTTCATCTGTGAGCAGGGAAGAGGTGGGCTGATCCTGATCCCCCTGTTCTTAATTCAAAGAGAAAAGAGAAGTATGCTGTCAGGAGATCTGAGGGTTAAACTTAAGTGTCCTGATGTCACACACCCCTTCTATAGTCTGCCTGTGCATTCTCCTGTCAGCTATGCTGGGTTTGTATGGCCAGGTTCTGTTGCATCCAGCAGAAAAGTCAAAGGGGATTGCTGCCACTGCTGCCTTTCTTCCACTGAAGTTGTAGCAAACACAGATCATCACTAGCTCCTCTGACTGCCAAAGGGAGTAGTGTATATGCAGCACCTGCCAGTCTGCCAGCAGCACCTGCCAAGTCCAGTCCAATTCCCGGCATGTTTACCCCTCCCCTCTTGTGGAGACGTGATAAGCAGGCTCTTTTTAGATAGCTTATGGAGTGCATATTTCCCCTTCTATTTCAGCTTCCAGGGCAGCTAGAGGCCTTTTTTTTTTTTTTAAAGCCTGGCAGTGTAGGTCAGCTAATACATGAAATATGCACCAGGTGAGACAGCTAAATGTTGGGTGAAACCAATGATCTGGGTACAATGATAATCCTACCAAACCCATCTGGATATACAGAATTGGGGTGCAATCCTTACCAACTTTCCAGCATGGGCGAAGCAGCTCCGAGGTAAGGGAACAAACATTCCCTTACCTTGAGGGCTTCATGACTGCCCTCCAGTTGCAAGATGCAGTACATGCCCCATTGCCACAGCTGTGTGAGAGCTGGAAACTTGGTTAGGATTTGGTCTTTAGTTGGCCATTATAACATTCTAGCCATTATAACATGGCCAATGGGTTTCTGGCCATTATAACATGTATTGTAAAATTTTGGATTGCATTTTTAATATTATGACTATTTATTGTTAGCCATCTTGTGCAGTAATTACTAGAAAGGTAGGGTAGAAGGCCAATAAAGAGACGTACAAACACTGGGGCCTGGATGGGAGAAGATAGGGAGACCCACGTAAATAACTTTGAGCTGTCTGAAGATGATTAGAATGTATGTGAAATAAATAAATAAAGTTAATGTTGTCAGGAGGAGGAAGAATGCATCAGAGTGTCACATTCGCCTGACAAACACCCTTGTCCCTCACCATTTGTTGGCATAAAGCCACAGTTTGAGGTATTCTGCTAGCATGGAAATCGGTATCCTCCTAAGCACTTACACCTTTTGAATGAGGCAATAAATCTTTCTTCACACAGCAACAGCAAATCCAGAATGGCCCATTGCCACTGTTGTTGAACAAACATTTGCACCATGCTTGAGAAATATATCTATTTTATCTCAGCATATGAATAAATATGACTAATGAAGCCAGTTCATATGGAACTCTGTACTCTCTGGTCGATGTTAGGCTATGAAGTAAGTTGAGCCCAGTGACATATGGAGGCTCACAAGCTGAGTATAATTAGCAATGACTTCACACTCTGATATGTTTGACTCGGACATTTTTTTCTTTTTCTTTTTCTTTCTCCCCCCCCCCCCCTTTCCAATAGAAGTGACCGGAATGCAGTGCTTTAAAAATTCAGGTTCAGTGATTGTAAGTAATTAGTTCTCTTGTTTTCATTTTTCTGGAAGTGCTTTTGTACTGATGATATGAATAAAAAACAAAACAGTAGCTAAGTTAACCAGGAAGCATAAAAATTACCTGATTCTCTTCTGATTCTCTCTGCTTGGGGGTCTTTTGCTAACTCTTCATTCTTTGGATGCATAAATCCTTTTGTTGACATGCACATTTGTGAAAAGAGATCCCCTACCTCGGTGTTCTTTAACCTGTGAGTCATGACCCCAATGGAGTTGTGAAGCCTCACCTGGAGGGTTGCAGCAACCTTTCAAAGTCTGTGCAAGAGAGGGCTTGGATCTAATCCAATAATGGTAGTGCCTTATCAAGTTCTTGATACAATCCTGCATAGCTCTTCTCACTGTCTTGGCCTGCAGCTCCTAAGCCCTGCTGGATCAGGCCAAAGGCCCATCCAGTCCAGCTTCCTGTATCTCACAGTGGCCCATCAAATGCCCCAGGGAGCACACAAGACAACAGACACAATCTGCATCCCGGTGCCCTCCCCTGCTTCTGGCAATCAGAGGCAGCCTGCCTCTAAAATCAAGAGCTTGCACATACCTACCATGGCTTGTAACCTGTAATGAACTTTTCCTCCAGAAATTTGTCCAATCCCCTCTTAAAGGCATCCAGACAAGATGCCATCACTACTTTCTGTGGCAAAGAGTTCCACAAACTAATTACATGCTGGGTAAAGAAATATTTTCTTCTGTCTGTCCTAACTCAGCACTCAACTTCTGTGGATGTCCCCTGGTTCTGGTGTCATGTGAGAGGGAAAAGAGCATCTCTCTATCTACTCTGTCCATCCCCTGCATGATTTTGTATGTCTCAATCATGTGCCCCCCCCCCCGTCTCCTCTTTTCTAGACTGAAGAGGCCCAAATGCTGTAGCCTTTCCTCATAGGGAAGGTGTCCCAGCCCAGGAATCATTTTGGTTGCTCTCTTTTGCACCTTTTCCATCTCCACTATATCCTTTTTGAGATGTGGCAACCAGAACTGGAGACAATACTCCAGGTGATGGCCTTACCATCGATTTGTACAACGGCATTACAATATTAGCTGTCTTATTCTCAATGCCTTTCCTAATGATATCGAGCTGCCCACAAGGACCCCAAGATCTCTCTTCTGATCTGTTTCAGACAGCTCAGAACCCATTAGCTCCTAAGGTTAGCTCCTAAGGCCAACCCTGCTCAGGCTGCTAACTCACAGGGTTGATGTGAAAACACAAGAGGGCAGGCAGGGAGGGGGATTGATCAGGTTCCGGGAAGGGGATCAATTATGGGTTCTTTCTTTCTTTCTTTCTTTCTTTCTTTCTTTCTTTCTTTCTTTCTTTCTTTCTTTCTTTCTTTCTTTCTTTCTTTCTTTGATTGAAAGAAAGGGAGGGATTGTGGGACAGAAAAGGCTGAAAACTATTGTCCTATAGTTTGGCTCCTCAGTCTGGATTCTCTACTCACCACCTATACCCTTCTAGGACCTGAAAGAGATCATAGCTCAAAGGCAAGGCATATGCCCTGCATGGAGAAGGCCTCAGGTTAAGTCCCTGGCATCTCCAGCCACTAAGAGCCCATGGAACAAGGCTTGGAAAGACAATACCCAGAGCCCACTTTCCCCTGGAGTAAATGTGTCTGTTCTAAACAGATCAGTGGTTTGCTTCAGTGTAAAGCAGCCATATTTTTACTTACACACAGCAAGGTGCTTTGTTGTGCCCCTTGATTATACAGGAATATTATCAAAAAAGCCAAACCAGCCAACAAAATTATCTCTGTTGATAAATTCTACACTTTACTGTATAATCTCTTCCATTCCAAGCCTTGGATAAACATCAGCTTCAACTTAAATGCTTTCCCATGATGGAGAACTCAGAGGCAGCATTGTCGTGGTCAGGTGGTAAATAAATTCACTTTGTATGCGTCTTAAATGAGATATATGAAGGGAAGGCAAAAATTGATTTCATCCTTAATTAGCTACTTCCTAGTAAGTGTTTTGAATAAGGGTTACAGTTTGTCTAAGATCCGTTCCATCTGTTGCAAGATGCTTGCTTTTATTTGGTTTCCTGATGCTGTTTTATCAAACACTGCATGAATCACCCCGCATTTGTTTGCCTTCGTCTCCTTCTTTATTGTTCTGGTTCCTTTTCCTTCAATTATTAAAACACCACATTGAATGGAAGGTTAGGATTACACTGCAATTCACATTTGCCCTTTCTTATTAAAACAAATAAACCCAGCAGTTATATAATTTGAAAGCTTGAGCTAAGGACTGGAGATGCTTTTATCAACACTGGGATGGAGGAGTGATGTGTGTCTGGGCATGCATGTACAGCTGTTCTTTGAAAAATGGCAAACCTCATTAGATTACAGGAGCCTAGAAATAACTTCTGAGAAAAAAAAGTCTGCAATTTTTCAATAAAGTTTTTCCCCCTTCACAGGAAATGTAGTTGAGTACATCCTTTTAGTGCACAGGTTTGTTTGTGGGTCTAAGAAAAATTGTCCCATTTTCTTTATGTATGCCTCATCAGCCAATGAAATTAAGGGCGCAGTCCTAACTGCGCCTTGGGCCAATACAAGTCCCTTGTGCCAGCCCTGGAGGGTCGCGGCTTCCTTACGAGGAAGCTGCATCAGCGCAAGGAGATGTGCCGACACACGGAAGCTGAATCCGCCGAGTCTTGCATTGGCCCGGCTAAAAGAGTAAAAGGTAGGCATGTAGCCAAGCTCTCCCCTCATATGCCAATTCGTTGATTGAGGCTATTCTTTGAATATAATGGGTGGAGGTCATCTAATGATATTTTGCACTCCTACATAATAAGTTGTGAATTACTGGGGAGAAGGAGAGAACATAACCTATCAAATGTTATTTTCAGAAATTGGTTGTGGTGTTACATATTCCTGTGTCATATTTGGTTTACATGTGTGGAACAAAATGCCTCGTATTTCACACTACAACCCCACAACATGTGCAGTGAAGTCTGAAAATCAGATGAATAAATTTGCATAATTTGTTCCAAGTCCAAAACTTACTTAAGTTGCTCCTTTGCTGTGCTAGGAAATTCCGTAACACTTACACTTACAGAACTATGAATAATAGTATCAGGAAAAGAAGCATCTGAACTGTCACATAATGCAATTCCAGTTTTGTTTCTTTTTTAAGAAAGAAACAAACGCTGTATTTTTAAAATGTTTTTTAATGTTTTAATGTTCTTAAAAAAGAGAACTTTGTTCAGAGAGCTTGGGTCCTTGCTGAATATTACTGATGGCCCCGTATTCGGCAGTGATTCAGCCACTGCATTGTTTTACCAGAGTCACCTATAAGGTGAATGTTGAAAGCCAATTACGTATGAGCCTTGAAGCCATTCCACTGGCCTTCAATATTGGATGCAAGGTGTCCCTAACAGCTTCTCCCCCCTACCCACTGCCCGCCTGAAAGGGCCCCCTGTACAATTTCCCCATCATTGATTTAACAGCCCTGATGGGTTGCTACTGCTATAACCAGGAGGCATGTTCTGCTCCCAGCAGCAGCAGATCAAGCAGATACAGAGTCTCTTTGGACTGGTGCAGGAAGCCCCTGAAACCGATCCTGTATTTAGTGGTTTTGCACTGAAAAGCAAAGAATGGATCCTTTAATCATGACTATGACTTACTCATGGCAGACGGGATATACTTTACAGCTGACTAATGTGAGGAGTTGCATTATAAAGGAGTCTTAGGCTGAAATAAGAAACTTCACACATACACACACACAGATTATCAGTGACTTCACACTACTATTGTAAATGTCTTTTATGATTCAAAGATAAACTGGCTGACAGTGATATTTATCCTCGGTGTCAGGCCTGTACAATGTGTGACCAGATGCAGCCCACCATCTAGCCATGCATTGTGGCCTGCCAGCTGCTTGGCAGCTCCCCTCTCTTTGCAATCCCAGGCAGTCAGCCAAAACAGGAGATTTATCAGTCCCCAAGAGTGTTTCCATACAGTGCTGGTGGGCTCTGTTCAGTGTGGTAGATCACAAGTTGTGCAGGCCTGCTCTATGCCCATTAGAGTACGTACAAAAGCAAGCCTTTGTCTTTGGAAAGAAGGCCGTTTCTTGTAATTCCTGTATCAATATTGCCATACATTGGCTTTACAAGTGACTCCTCCTGTTGCTTCCTTCCATTGCTTTCCATGCTGAAAAAGGCCTAACAAAGTTGATTTTGAAAAATCTAACACCTTTTGCAGATGTTGAAGTTTTAGTTGTGCCACAGGTTTAATAGCTCCTTTTTAAAAGACATGGTGTAGAAACCCAAAACAGATAATGAAAACATAATGTGCTAGGCAAACTTTAACATGGGTCATAGGAATGGCTGATACTCATTTGCTCTTAACCATTCTTACTAGCCAAAATGCTGTTTAATACTACTAGTATTCTCGTATTCTGCAGTGGTTTCTGGGCCGCTTTAGTACTGCAAATGATGGCTGTATTTATTCCTTGCATGTGGGAGAATTATATCTTGCAAAAGCTAGAGATGAACCAGGAAACTGGTGTTTTTACAGTTTCATCTTTAAAGAGGGAATGTCATTTTTCCAATGCTTATATTTCCTGCTTTAACTTTCAAATGTTTATAGGGACCCTTCCCACTCCGAGAACCTTTCAAACATTTTTACCCTTTATTTTTCTTTTCTCTAGGGAAAAATAGCATCTTTCTGAAAGTTATACAGTTTCCTTTTAGCAATTGCCAGTAAACAAAGCCCAGAATGAACAAAAAAAAATGGCAATAAGAACATATACTGAACAAGCAGTGGAAGGATAGTATCACTGGTAGCATCCTACAGAAAAGGGCAGGAAAATAATGAATGAGATGGTATGCTTCCATGGAAGTAAATGATGGAAAAGAAAAACTATGAAATGAATAGGAGGATGACCTATTCTGGGACAGAATTGGTGGAAAACATTACTAAGGGATGTGAGGATTCTGATAACATTGTACAGACAAAATGATTTACATATGTGTGGGTTCCTGCACTAAGAAATCAGGCCAGGGTCTGACTTTTCTGGACATATCACTAAACCCTAGTGATAAAAAAAGATAATTTTAAAAAGGCAAATATTACACCCTTCAGCTGTTTGGTGGGACAGAGGGAACTCAGTGAAGCTCTGTATTCCTCCTTCTCAACGGGATTGAGTAAACAACTGGACTTCATTTTACTGGACTTTGTTTACTTGGACTTCAAAGTCCAAACTGGACTTTGTTTACATGACCATTGCAAACTGATGATGATGGAGTTTTTAAGTATACCTTATCTTTTTAATAGCCTGGTTAAAATTAATTCGAACTGCAAGTTTAGTAAACCTGCACTTGTAACTTCTTGAAACTAAATTAATGGCCTTCTATCCAATACCTTGACTTAAAGGGTGAGTCAACACCATCGTAATCACACATTTATTTGGCATTATGGTTAAGCTGTGGTCAAGTTGTTTATTTAAAAGCCACCTTTAAAATAAAACTTCACAGGTCAGTTTATATTTACACGGGAAACTTAAACTGGCCCCAAATTAGGCAGCGAGACTGTTAACTTGGATTGGTCTGATGGGACACATCTTGGCAGTTTTAAGAACAGCTTAACGGTCTCCTCCCTTCACTG
Source organism: Tiliqua scincoides (assembly GCF_035046505.1). Lineage (NCBI taxonomy): Eukaryota > Metazoa > Chordata > Lepidosauria > Squamata > Scincidae > Tiliqua > Tiliqua scincoides. The sequence goes on from NC_089823.1 coordinate 116,247,002, forward strand.
TCTTGCACATTTCCAAGCAAAGTGCTAGTTGTAGCCAACTGTTTATAATTGGAGATAAAAGTACTTATTCCCATATGAACTAGTCTGGGTGCTGAGATTCTCTGCAGAGGCCTTGGGCATCAGGCAAAGCTCCACTAGTACAGTGAGAGTTCAGAGACTGGCCTTGCCAGCTAGGCCCTTTGGCAGTAATGCCCTCTTGGCCAATGTCCCACCTGATCATCCTGACACCAGCCCTGGGTTGCCGCACCTTATTAAGTTAGATGGATGGTACCAGAGGAAAAGATTTTTCAGTGGTGGCACCCCATCTGTGGGAACTCTCTCTCCAGTTATTTCAGTGACATGCCAACTCTTTTAAAAATCTGCATGAAGTTTTCAATCTTTTAATCGACTGTTACATTTCTTATGATGTTATTTGTTCTGTTTTATTTCATAGTGGAATATGAAATAAATAGATTTCCATTTTCACCATGGAAAGCCTAACGGAACTAAAGAATGGGACACTAAATGTTATAAATATTTTTACCTTCATTTAGAAAGTTATACTGCATAGCTATGTGAATACAGGGAAGCATTTAAAAACATTTTTTTCTTATTTTAGATGGAAGACTTTATTTGAAAACTACTGTCATGTACTGAACTCACCCTGCTGAATAAATGTGTGCTACAGTCAAGATCTCTGTAATTAAGACATTCACCACTTCAGAAGTTTTGCAAAAACAAAGGTGCTTTCCGGGCAACTTAGCCACTTCACGTATCCATGTGTATTCTACAGAGGTTTTAAGATTGCTGCCAAAAGCATCCTCTACTGGTGTTCACAGGCTTCTCCTTGTGTGATGCAGAGAACCTTTCTACAACTTACGTAGCACTCTCCTGAACAGCCAGCTGAAAGCAAATTTGCTGTTGGACACCTCTTGGACACCTGATCAGAGCAAGACTTTGCATTTCCTTTTTGATGGAATGTAAACTCTGTCCTCCTCTGATTATTTGAGCACATCAAGCAAACCTTCCACAGTGTCCACTTGTACGCTTAGACTAGTACGCCATACACAAACCAGCAAAACAGTACAGAAGTGAAACTTTCAAAAAGGGGACATAAGAAGATTTCTACAAACACAAAAAAGAAAAAAAACAAATCACACAATTTCTTTTTTTCAAATTCTAGGATGGATTCTTGTTTTCCTTGAAGACATGTATTTCCCACATACTTTTCAAGAAACCACCACAACAGTAGTACATTGCAAAAATCAAATACAATTTTATCTTGGAAAACAGAAATTGCTGAATGTAAACAAAGTGATTTTACTGTTTGCAAGAGTGTTTCCTTAAATAAATTAAATACAAATCAAAATTCTGTTAATTTCTCATTCTAAACTGGCCATGGTTTGGGAGGGGAACAACAAGAAGATGTTGCTTCTTATTGAAACTGTTGGTCAGATGTACAGTATATAACCACAAACCACACAGAGAAGGTATTATGTATGCAGTAGAATACTAGATTTTAGGAATATGACAATTTTAGATAATATGTTTTGTCACCCTGTTGGTCCGAATGACACCTTTCTAGTTTTAACGCATGCAGGCATGTAAATATTTGTCCTGAAGTCACAGTATTAACAAATGAGATCTTAAACATCTGGGGATGACAGCAGCCACTTTTATTTGTATATTGGTTGGTGCTGTGAAACAGCATTTTTAAAAGTGGAATGTGGCTCAAGAGCAAGTCAACCTGCCAGAAATATTTTTATATGTTAATGTCATATTACGTCAACGTTGCTGGGGGGAGGGGGGAACCCAGAAGCTGAACAGACACTTGATGTATCAGTCCAATACCATGTAGAGCTAAGTGATAAAGCTGAAGTCTTTTGTCCTTCCTACCCTTCTTGTCTTAACGGCAAGGGAGGTTGTGTGTTATTTTTACTGTCTTTATAAACACTATGATATCTGTTCTCCACCTTCGTGCTCATAACTGGAAGTAAGCAGCAACACAGTGCTTATTACGTACTAAATTATCTTCTTTGCTCTGCATATTTTTCCAGGTTATCCCTTTAAAGACTACTTTGAAGATCAATGTCATCATTTTGATTATGCTTACTTCAGGTGTGATGTTTTATCCATATTTTCATGCATTGTTGTATGAAAGTATAATCAAATCTAGTGAGACCTCATAAGAACATAAGAACAGCCCCACTGGATCAGGCCATAGGCCCATCTAGTCCAGCTTCCTGTATCTCACAGCGGCCCACCAAATGCCCCAGGGAGCACACCAGATAACAAGAGACCTCATCCTGGTGCTCTCCCCTATAATATGTCTCCCCTATATATGTCTCACTTGAAGTTATTCTGATTATCAAAACAATAACTGTACCCAAAGTAAAATCTGTTTTTAAAACTCAAACACCCAGAATCTGTAGTAGGTTGGTTTTACTTACAATTCTGCATATACAGTTTTGTGTGGCCTATATGTGGCCTGCCATGATTTTACTCCTGGAAACGTACAAACAATTTTGTCCCTTGAAATTGAAAAGGAACATTAAGAGCTATTTTGGTATTCAAATATTGATACCTGATCCTTTGTGGTTGATTTTGGTCTCTTCTTTAAACATTTTGCTAACACTCAAGAGAACCTATATTCATTTTTGTTTGTTTAATGCAGTCTTTAAAGGGTTAACAGCTGTCAAGTCAGATGGACTTTGTGGCAAACTGCTCAAACACTCATATAAGAGGAGAGAGGAGGGTTTTTTTTTTAAAGCAAACAAACCTACAAATGAAATCTGTAGTAGAATCTGCCATTGTTCTTGCTCCTTGCAGAGTCACCTGTAAGTAGGTTTAATCATTTTTACAGTGTATTCTTCCCAGACTCTTGGGTATGCAACATTGTTTGGTACATTCATGAATGGAAATGCTGAAAATTATGACAAAAATATATCATTAAAAACAAGTGTAAATATTGCAGTTCATGAAACGCTACCGTATGAAGACTTTGGGTTTGTTTGGTTTTGGTTTTTTGCCCTCTTAAGTTACACACAAAGGTTTTTTTCCTTTTTGCCTAGATTATGAAGAAATGTTGTGTTCATGTTATTGTTTATATGCTTTTTGTAATCTTAAAAGATATTAATGTCTAGTTGTTCTATATTATAACCACCTTTGCGCTCTATGCAAGCCCTTGGAACAGAACATTCTCATCTTCATGTAGGACCTATGAAAATTGTCTATTTTTATCTATATATTTAAAGTTTTCTAAAAATGAGAAAAAAGGTTATTATGAATTTTGTTGTACAAAATCTGTACAAAAATCTGTTTTTACATCATAATGCAAGAATTGGAAAATTTTTCTATGGTAGCCTAGTTATTTGAGCCTGGTTTCAATGTGAGAACCACGTTTACTGGTATTGTATTTAATTTTCTTTTTTTTCCTCCTTTTCAACAATCTGCTAATAAAACTGTCTGAAATCTGCCTGTGACTTTATTTACAGTTCATCTTTATTAAATTTTGTGAAATGTGTAACATCGGAGAAATATTTACTTTCTAATGGGAGGCATCTTAAAACAACAGAAGTCAGCTCTTTGCAATGTGAGGAGAACAATGCTGAATGATTTTATTTAACATGCAACCGCTTCTACCTCTAATATGAATTACTGTGGTGAAAAAAAAACACACATCAGAAAAGCACACTCTGTGGTTATTGTTTAACAAGCAGATTTTCCGTATTTTATTTCTTGCCAGCTAAGCAAACTGCCCTATCTGCATGATTTATTTATGTACATTTCTCAGTTTATGAAGCTGTTATTTGTACCTTTTTCCCCTTTTTATTGTGATATTCCCAGGATTCTTATTTTACAAAGCTTTGTGCTGAATAATGTAAAGTGGACACATTGATGGAACAAAACATGTTATTTCCATAACTACAAGAGTGTGGAGAATTTTTTTGCTCTAACCCACTTTGTTTGTGTTCGCTCTTTCTGCTATCAGGTGTTGCAAGATATTTCAAACTTTTAAAATCTTAATGCATTTTCTTCTGCAAACATTTTAAACATTTAAACAGGGAGTTCTGAATAACTCAGCATTGCTGGCTTAACATATAGGCCAAGCAAATCAGACTGAACTTGTTTTCTTGAGTTTTTTTTTTCGCCAGACAGAATATCATAACAAAATAGTAGATTCTTCTGCTCTCTAGCTGTACTTCCATTCAAACATTTTTGTGTGTTCAAATATTTAAAAAAAACAAAACATGCCTATTTTGCTAGTTTAGCTGCCGCAACACCTCCATGCAGAAGATCCCTAAAACAGCAGTGTAACGTCTTGCGGCCAAGACGTTACAAAATATGTTTGTCTTTCATTGACACTCACCATAATGCAGGAAGTGCAGTATAGATGTTTTCCTGCTGCATGTTTACATGGGAAGTTGCCTTTGTCTCTTGATTGTAGAGTATTTACATTAAGAAACAGAAGAAGGATTGCAGTCTGATAGACACCTGAGAGCGAGTTCCATTAAAATTACTAAGGCTTATTTCTGAATAGACATGCATAAGTTTGCACTATAGCCTTGGTATCACAGCATCCAACGGGCAAAGCTCCATCCATCCAGCACTAACCACAGAAAGTCACCTCATGGTGGAATAATTAGTAGTTACATTCACAAATAGACTCAGTTGTAGTGTTTAAGGAAATGACATAAGAAGGTACTAGCAACATACTCAGGACACTGAAGGCTGGTTCACAAATCCTTTTTCCTCCCACATGATCAATTGTCAACTATCCTCCTGGGGCCGATATAAAGAAATTTTATATCATTTCTAACCTATTTGTATGCATAGCAATCAAACCATTCCAACCTAAGGACAGAAACAAGGAATGCCACACTTTACAAGCCTGGAACTACAGTCCATTTCTCTATGGGTACAAGGAAGGTGAAAAAGCAACGGGCTTATATGATGTCATCTGTAGTCAGGGAGAGGGGGGTTTGGAGGGAGCTGGGACTTTTCCTATAGCAGGAGCTTTCAGGTGAAAGTTTGAGCTGAGATGAAGCATCAGGGTCAGCAAAGGGGAAGAGAAAACAAGCAAATGTTGATGTTTGTTAATGCCTATTTAGAGGTATGTTAATGTATACTCATTTCATACAGCAGGCCGAATGCATACATGGTGGGGGGTGGAAGTGACGGAAATAAGCACTTTTCTAACTTAGGAACTCGTTAGTTGCAAATGACAGAAGAGAAAATACACAAATCTTGACCATATTTTCAAGATATGGGACAGCCCAATTATCACATGCACCTCACTTCTAGCAATGCCTCTTATACTGGGGTGTCACTTTGCAGCTCAGCTGATGAAAGGCGGTCTGCATGCTAATTGAGCTCTCCCAGCGCACCCACAGTTTCTCTTTCTCACCCTTGTTGGTCAGTCTCTTCCCCTGTACTGTTCCTTGCCTTCTGATGCCACTTTCCTCCCAATGCCTCAGCACTGACACCTCAGCACTCAGTTGGCCCACCTGATAATTGAGCTCTACCAGCACTGCCCTTTCAGCAGTGTTGCTTCTGCCAATGTGTAACTTGGCAGCTAAGCAGCTCATGGTGGTACTGGGAGAGCCCAACTATGAAGCCTGGATAAAGAGCCACCTGTGGGCCTTATGTTTGAAACCCTGATGTAAACTATGGTCTCCAAGGGCTACCTCAGAAAAAGTATAGCTCATGTCATTTTACAGAAGCAATCCTCTACAAACGTATCTGGGTGTAATTCCTCTTGAGCAAAATGAGACTTCTAAATAAATATGCTTAGGCTAGCTCACTGACAGTGCAATCCTGTGCATGGCAACTCAGGTATGCTCCACGGGATTCAGTGTCACTTATTTCCACATAAGTGGGGTTGTTTAGGATAATAGGACTGCAGACAGATGTATCCCTTATTTGGGGAAAATACTTTTTTTTTTTTTAAGATCTCATTCTTCATTTTTTATCTTTGCGTTAAACCCATTGCAAAAGTCCAAAAAGTGACATTTTTAAATGCAATATAATAAATGTCTAAGTAAAAATAAGTAGCAGGAAAGGAAAAGACTAACCCCCCCCCCCCCAAAAAAAAGGAAAGATGACTGCGATTGTTGGGCATGGTTATGGATGATTCAACATTTACTTCTACAACATACTGTTGCATGAGTGAGCTGGCTCAGAAAGCTAAAGAAAATGTTTTTCAATAAAATTATGGCAGAAACAATCACATATTCAGAGAAAATTAGTCAGTACAATTCATTTTCAAGCAACAATTTGCTACAACAGCACTGTCAAGCAACCCAGGGCTAACTTACACAACATGCTTTCCTTACTGCTTCTGCCATACAAGGCAGTTAATCTTATGGCACGTGCAATTATAAAAACAATATCTGATGCCTACCGTATAGGGCTGTGGTCAGGAGTTCTGAGATGTATGTGGGAAGTACTCTGAAGAACTGAACAAATTACACAGACCAACACACATTTTGCTATCTTAAAAGTTAGATCTATTCCTGGGCATATTTGGGGTGCTGATTCCAAAAATGGCATTAGTTTTGCCCTCTCATGTTTAGTTTCAGACATACAGCCTATCCTTGTTAGTAAATTGTTCAAGCAATGGCATGAGGCTATGCCGTATCTCTGAAACCTAACCGTGCTGGGGCAAAACTGATGCCACTTTTGGAATCGGCACCCCAAATTAATATAAAATCACCATAAATTTAAAAAATGTTTTCTGACCCTCAATTTTGCAGCCCTGTGTTATTTTTACTAATACTGTTTTAAGGAAATGCTGAATCCTGAGCTCTGAAAATGGCAAGTGTCTAAAACGGCTTCCCAAACCCCAGCCTGCAGGTCAAATCTGGCCTGCAGCGAGCTACCATGCAACCCGCGAGAAGTCTCTAGTCCCTTGCAGGCCTCCTGCTGGCAAGAGACCTTCACTTTGACTTTGCTGGTGTAGGCACAGGAAGGCTGAGTTGCAGAGCTCGAGAGAGCTGCAGAGAGCACCACCCTATCAATTAGCTTGCAGCAAGCCTGAAGAGGAACCACATGGAGAGGTGCACACAGAGCGCGGTTTGCATAGACGAGGAGAAGGGCGTTAATGGGAAACTGCTATTGCTGCAGTACCGTCCCATCTGTTGGCTGTAAGATTCCTATTTGCTGTTAACTTACCCTTGCAGAGTTTGGGTGAGTGTGTGTCTTCTACAAATCAGAAACGTTTCCCCTTCTCTCCATTGTTTGCGAGATCCTTATTCTGTGTTAACTTACTCATGCTGTATTTGGATGAGTGTGTGTCTCCTGCAAGTCAGAAACCTTTTATCCCCTTCTCGCTGTTGCTTGTGAGATCCCTATTCTGTGTTAACTTTATTTTCTGCTCCCTGACATTGTGTCAGATACACAATGTGGCCTTCATGCCGAAAACTTTGGACTAAAACACGGTCTAAAACATGCTCATAAGCTCACCATTCCCACAACTAATTTTTTTTCACAAACTGAACAAGCCACTCTTTGGTACAGTACAAGATTGTTGCACAATCTCCTATATAATTTCCTCTAAGGTACAACATACACACTCATACAGAGGTTTAAACTGTTTTACAGGAAGTCAACAAAACTTTTGTTTTACTAGAAGTCAACAAGTGTTGGTAAACTTGGAAAGACAGAGGAGGCAAAATTATATCAAGCAGCCCAACCAATCACACCCAACATTCAGTTAACAAAGAGAGAAGCCTATTTGCACGTTTGACTAAACATCAAGGTTCACACATTTTGATAAATTAAAAATATTTTGCCAAAGATCACTTTAAATCTGAGAAAAAAGTCTGTTTTGCAGGTCCCTCCTCTGAGCCCATCGCTTGCCTGGTTTCTGCTTCAGGGTATGTTAGGATAGAAGCCCGTTCACTTGCTCTGCCCTTGTGTTCCATGCATACATTAGAGCAGGGGTGCCCAAACCCCGGCCCTGGGGCCGAATGCGGCCCTCGAGGCCTCCCTATGTGGCCCTCAGGGAGCCCCCAGTCTCCAATGAGCCTCTGGCCCTCTGGAGATTGGTTGGAGCCTGCACTGGCCTGACACAACTGCTCTCAGCATGAGGGCAACTGTTTGACCTCTTGCATGAGCTGTGGGATGAAGGCTCCCTCCACTGCTTGCTGTTGCACGTCTGTGATGCAGCAGTGGCAGCAAAGGAAGGCAAGCCTTGCTTTGTGCAAAGCCTTTTTTAGGCCTTGAGCTATTGCGAGACCGTCATTCATTCATATAAGTTCCAACTCTAGTATATTAATTTATATAAACACATGTAAATTTATTCAAATTTTAAATGTAAATTAATTCTTTTCCCCCCTGCCCCCGACTGGGGGAGAGTGTCAGAGAGATGATGTGGCCCTCCTGCCAAAACCTTTGGACACCCCTGCACTAGAGCAGCCCAGGCACCACCATGCTGCTGCACTGAGTCTCAGCTCTATAGTAGTAGTCAATAGTCAATAAAACCTTTATTAGGCATAAATCTATAGTAGTAGCTAGCCAGGGCTTGCTGTTGCCTGGTCCCCTTCTCCCCAGCCATGGAACCCTAGAAAGCAGTGGTGGCAGAGTATCTGTAGTCAGGGGGTGTGCCCCAATTATATGCACTGAGTTCAATGGAACCTGCTCCCAGGAAAGCATGTATAGATTTGAAGCCTTCGGAGAGTGTGATGTCCTTAGTTTCCCTCCCCCCATTCCCACTCTGTTCTCAAAACAGTCCTTTGGCAAAACAAGTGGCTGAACTGTGCCTGTAGGCCACCTAAGACAAAACTGTTCAACTGGCCCCCATTCCCACATGATTCGGATGTGAGCATGCTGCGAGTGTACACATATTGCCCTCCATCCTGGCACATTACTTGCATGCACATATCTCAAAACACGCTTGAACTCCACCACCTAATCACATGGAGATGGGTCAACTCCATGCATAATCTCAATTGCATATTAATTTCAAGTAGTATTTAAATTGGGTGGGCCAAATCAACCCACTGTGTGGTGAAGCATCAGCTCCCTGGTACCACATTGTGCACCACACTGTGTCTGGCTGCAAACTGAGGGCGTATACTCACCCACGGTCTGACTTTTTCTATGAAGGTAACGCTGAGCTTGAATGGCTGCATGAACTGGACATTGACATTTGATCTAGTCTAACTGATATATAAATCCATGTATTATATGCCATATGCTACATAAATAAAGCTCCCTGGCATGGTGGAAGAGTGACCCACATGTGTCATAGAATGCGAGTCCACATTCTCACTGCCTGGCATGGAGGTGGTCGGACAAGAATCATCCACACTGGGCCAAGTTTTGCAAGAAGAGTCTCCACATCCAGCAGAATGGGGCAGTGGAATGGGACTGTCACACTGCACATGATATTCCTTAGAGCCCAATCCTAGGCATCTCTATTCAGAAGAAAGTCCCATTATAGTCAATGGGGTTTACTCCTAGGTAAGTGTGCATAGGATTTCAGTCAGAAAATAGTTCTGTAAAGTTGCTGTACAGTTCTTTTTTGATGGCGGGGGCAGAAAAAGGAAAAAGCTAACTTGTCACTCTCATTTGTTTCCTCTGTAGTGCCCTAAATATATGACATGTAAAGAGCTTTCTTCTCTAATCCAAACTGACAAAGTTTCATTTAAAATTTCATTTGAAATTAATTGTGTAAATCATTGGCGAGGTTATTTTATTAGTATCAGCAAGCATTTGGCCCATGAATTTGATTACTAAATTAATCAGATTGTTCTCATTTATTAATTCATGCTGTCAACCCTGTTTCCTAGGCATGAGGAAAATTGTCTCTGGGACTTTTATATCTCTCTCCCTGCATGCAAACTTTCTTTTCCTCCTCTGCTCTTTCAGACCAGATAGACAATACTGGACATGTAAGAAAAACGTGCTTGTGCACCAAGTCAGACTAGACACGTGAGAACCTTCTCCCAAACACGCAGGGCCGCTCCAATGGCTCCCTGAGTTCCAGCCTTCCAGGGCTCCAATCACAGGGAGAAATGCTTCTCACATTCAGGGCACAATACTAACCAGGTCTACTCAGAAGTAAGTCCTATTGTGTTCAATGGGACTTACTTCCAGGAAAGTGAGGTTAGGATTGCAGCCTCAGTCTTGGTCTCTTCAGACAAATGCGGAATATGAGGAAAGTCAGGGCAGGGTTATTGCACACATTCCTGAGAAGACCTTCACTCGTTCCTTCTTCACAGGAGACGAAACATCTGAAGAGGGATCATCTGGCTGGCTCAGCATTGTCTCCAGTGGCTTTCTAAGACAGCCCTATGCAGAGGTGTCAAAGAGTTAACCTGGGACCTTCTGCCTGCAACAGGTTTTAAAATGGGGCTGTGGCATCCCACATGTACAATTTGCAGGCCACAGCTCAATGGTCCAGGCTGGCAGTACACTGGCACATTCATGCTGCACCTGTGTAGCAGCTGAACATCCAGTTATAAGATGGTGACCCATCCAGGGACACTATCTTGTCCCTGGATAATATGTCCATAACATAATTTGACTATTATGTTGTCAAAATGTTTAAAGAATGGAATCATTGAGTTGGAAGGAACCCACAAGACCAAATGAACCTGTGCATCAGTGCAGCTGTGGATAGGGTTTCTATGGAACTGAGTCTACGCAACTTCATTTGAGTCAGTGAGTATCAACCACCCTATCTGGGAGATGTGCTGGTTGGGCTGGCCCATTCACAGCTCAAGTCATCACTTGATCAGTCATCAAGCTGTGAACCTGCACATATGAATTGGCTCTTTATCTATGTCAATGCAAGAGTAAAGACAGACATGAAGCCAGTGGAAAGCATGCTCCCTGTGTTTAATACATATGCAGTGCACACTTTCACGTTTCAAGCTCTAGCAAATATAGCAGGCATAGGAACTGGCTGTGGACAGATTGGCTAGGCCAGTCACAAGTCCTCCTCCGTTTACCTAGCCTCTGAAGCAGTTTTGTACAAGGCGTCACAAATGAAATGAAGCTTTAGCAGCACTTCTTGTTCTGAACTGAACATGATTAAGTGCTGTAGAGGAGAATTCTGGAAAAATATCGGCCATATCGTCATGGGAATACGAGCTATTGCTAGTGCCCTTTCAAATCTGTGTCCTTTTAGTGGTGACAATCTGGCATGCAGAGCTGGCTTGAGGCCAATTTGGTCAGGTTGGGCCCTGAGCCTGGGGGCGGGAGCTGTGCTACAGCAGAGAGCAGGCCACCCACAACACGCACTTCATATAGAAGCTTCCATGTAGAGATAGGCGTGGTGAGCCACGCTTTCTTTGGGCCAGCCTATCCTGAAATTGGGTCACTCCAGAAGCAGTTGGCAATGATAACATCAGCGTGTCACCATTACCTACTTGCAGGAGGGCAAGCCTTGTGTCAGGCACTATTGGCCCTGGCCCACAGTTCAACTGGGTGAGTAGAGAAGGCTGCAGCAGAGGGTGGGCTACAAATAACTGCTTCTAATTGGGCCCTGCAGCTCTTAAGGCTGGCCCTGCTGATGTCCACAGTGTAAATTGTGAAGGATGGCTCACACCAGGTGGGGAAGGGGGACTGAGGAGTGACAAGCTTGCTGCAATTGCTAGATTAATGTTACGCCTGGCTTCTCCCCAGGTCTCCCTATAGCAGCTATCTGTATCCATTGGATTTGCATGTAGTGCAGAAAGCTGCCCCCGCCTACAACTTGCTCTCACCCCCACTATGATTTCAATAGTCAGCTCAAACAATAATTATTTTGACATCATCAACACATGCCATAGATCCTTGGAACAAAGGCATAAGAATGGAGACCAAAGTTAGGCCTTTTTCCTTCCCAGTTTCATTCTTTTACAGATGGAACAAGGCTGTTCCAAAAAAGAAAAAAGAAAAAAGCATATGAATCATTGCTGCTCTTCTCCTTAACATAATGGCCATGTGTGGATTTATCGGCAGACTTTCAGTTTGATAAACTGTTGGCATGTAAATATTTCCTTGAAGAAATTCCAGTCCAGCTGCTTCTGTTTACAAATCTATCAATGGTTAACACCACTGAATGCATTTTGCCAAGATCTCCGTTATAATTACAGCATGTCTAATTGTAGATTAATTATTTTTTTAAAAGGAAAACTAAATAGTAAATATTTTCCAGGTTTTGGAGCAATGCCAACATTTGCATTCATTGTGAACACTCAACAATGTATGTTCATCTGCTTTCCTTTTCCCAGCAAATTTTTATTGATCCCATTTCTTGTCTCGCTGGAAACTCTCAGAATGATACACAATTCAGCTGAAACAAAGGACCTGGATCTAATTTTATTTATATGGACACAAATCTCATTGATCCTAAGTGCACAAACTTGGCCTAACCTTTACTCCTCATTCCCAGCTGAAACAAACCTTAAGTACATGTAACTGCATTTGAGGGCAATTAGCCTTGGCTGCTCTTGGCCTCTCTCATTCTTCCCCTTTCTCATTTGCTTTGCTACCCTCGCCGCTCCCTTCCTTCTGGTGCTTCCCACACTGTCAAAATTTTAACTGTGAGGCAGAGACCTCCTTTTTTAGGTTGCTATATTGGTCACTATTTAGGCCAGTCACTGCCTCTCAGCCTAACCTACCTCACAGGGTTGTTGTGAGGAGAAAAGGAGCCATGTACGCCACCCTGAGCTCCTTGGAAGAAGGGCAGGACAAAACCATGAAATAAAAATAGTCACTTGTTATTATATATGTAGTGGACTGTTGAAAAGGAGAATATGGAAACACAATAACTGAGCAAGTACTTTAATTCATTGTACTGGGCGTCCAGTGTTATGCTGTCCTCTTTTGCATACAACAGCTGCCCAACATAACATAAGCAAAATAACAACTCTCCCCACTCCCCAATGACTGCAAGCAATAGTAGCTTCAGACTGTACACATAGCCATGAGCTATTGCTCGTAAACAGTGCAAGTGCATCCCTGCCTTCTCTTCTAGAAGACTTTGCAGTTATCTGTTTATTTTGGGTGGCATGGTGAAGTCCACAGTTCTGGACAGTTAACAGCCCAATCCTATGGTCAGAGAGTGTTGATGTTGCACTCACAGCACCAGCATTGGATTGGCTGTGGAAAAAACACCATAAAATACACCCAGCGAGTAAGCAGGAAGGCCTGTGTTGTCCCATGGGCATCACATCCCACCCAATGGCCCCCAGGGCAGGTAAATGTTGTGCTGGGCTGCGGGGAGGAGAGAGGGTGTTCTGGAAGTGGGGAAGGATGTTTTGGGAAGGGAGTGGTTCAGGCCTAGGAGGGGGTGGAAATGGTGGAGTAAGCATCTGCTGTACTCTAACCCCCATCCTGGGCCTGAAAGCCCTACACAGGGCTACTGAGCAGGCTTGGGTGCTACAAAGGAACAAATATTCCCTTATCCCAAGGAGACCTGCCTGTTCAGATCCAATGCTGAATACAGCTGGCCCCACTACGGCAGCATTAGATAGGATTGGGTCGTAAGATCCAGTCAATTATAGGTTATTTACTTTGACCTTATGGTGAGTTAATAATTTCATGTGACATTTGAGCTGCTTTAGCTTCCTTATATGAGAATCCTCTCCATTCTACCTCAGAACCCAGTGATTCATTCCCAGGGATGGGCAAGTCAAGTGTGGCTTGGTTTGAGTTGAGTCATGAGTCTCCACCCTCCCCTGCAACTCAATAATGAGTCATAACAGGGGCACTTCTTGAGTCGCTCCGAGTATTTTCACAGTTCAAAAAGAAAGTCATGAGACTTTCCCTTTAAAAAGCAATTCCACTGAAGAAAATGGAGCTGCTGCTGGGGTGTGTATGTGCATGAGAGCAGGGACAGAAGAGACAAGAGGGAGGAGAGTCATGTGCAGCAGCTGTGAGGCTTACCAGGATTACCTAATCCTTTGCAGCTGTACTCAGTAGTCCCATTTGGGCCCGTCATTCAATGAGGCTACCTCCTCCCAAGCAACAACAGAACTCACAGCAGCCATGTGGTTGGAAAGCATGATTGCTATGAAACCCCCCCCCCCTTCCCTGCCTCCTTTTGCCCTAGGCTTCTCCAGCCAATTCCAAGGCAAGAACTTCCAACCTCTGAACTCCTCTTCCTTTCATCCAAAGGAAAAAATCAGACTGCCCATCCTTCATGCAATGATCATTGGTTCCTTCAAAGATGAGCAAGAGAGGCCACTCCTCCCTTCCCCCCTCTCCTGCTCCATGCAAAAGCAAAACATTAACCCTTCCCTGCCTCCTGGTTGGCATTTCCCTGCTGCTGACCTGGTCTGAATGAAGGCTCCACAAAGTCTTTCACGCTGCAGAAAAAGTAAATAAGCACACAGACAGACTCGAGTTTACATGAGTGGGGGCCAAGTGCTGAGTTCGTGGCCTCAGACGCAAGTTAATTCCTGAGTCATTGGTGCAGCTGACTTGAGTGTACATGAGTGTGCTCACATTCTGGGGAGTAACATCCGTAACACAGATGTCCAGAATTCAGGGAGTCCATGTACTCTTTAAAGGAAAGCACATCCTCGCCTAGAACTTTTGTTTTGGTAGGGAAGAAGCTGGCAAACATTTGCTAAAGTCATATGAGTTCAGGGTGCTGCTTATATTGTCCATCTTCACAGACAGATCCACAGTCCAAAGGGCTGTCTGAATATTAGGCAACTTAAGATACCACAAGAATAGCACAGCTCTTGCTTGAGTGTATTATTGATTACTTCTAACATTCATAACGTCACTTGAAAATATTTAACCATATGATTCATTCACTTTACACATAATCAGGATGTGAGGTTTATGACTAAATATGACACTATGAATAATACATTCAGTCACCAGAGTCTGATATATTTATCTTTCTCAAGTACATTAACAGAAATGAAACATAGTCCGATAACATGTTGCAGCAGTTAGTACTTGCTCTGAAATAGCACTGCCCTGCTTAGTAGGAAATGGCTCTGTTGAGAAAAGAATTAACCTGAGAATGATTTCCATAAGTGTGCTTTTCTCATTTCTCCATCTGCATCCCAACCTCTGTTCAAGAAGATCTGGACAGCATGCATGGGGTGTATTTTTATCCCAAAACAACCCTGCAAGGGAGGTTAGTGAGGTTAAGAGCACCCATACAGGCAGCTGAGCTATACCAGGGTTGATTCTTTCACCCCTGGTAGATTAAGGCCCAATCCTATCCAACAGTCCAGTGCTGATGCAGCCGCAATGCAGTCCCGAGGTAAGGGAATAGGTAAGGGAAAGGTGGCAGAGCAGCTTTTAAACTGATCCCTGGGGGAAGGCCGACAGGAGCCGAGGGGCATCCGGTTCGGGACTCCTCATCCCTATGGGATGAGGATGGGGAGGTTAGAGAACAACAAGACAAAGGCAGGGTAGGAGAAGAAATTGGGAAAGGTAGGGTGATGGGATGTGATAGACGATTTGGCACAATGAGAGGATGCGGGGTCAAAGGAGCGAATAAGCAGCCCATCCTGGGGCATTCCGTGTATAAATGCTTTTATGCGAATGCCCGAAGTCTACGAGCAAAGGTGGGAGAACTGGAATGTCTGGTGACAAGGGAAAATATTGACATAGTGGGCATAACGGAAACCTGGTGGAATGCGGAGAATCAGTGGGATACCGCAATCCCGGGCTATAAACTTTACAGAAGGGACAGGTAGGGGCGTGTTGGAGGTGGGGTGGCCCTTTATGTTAAGGAAGGGATAGAATCCAGCAAAGTAGAGATTGAAGGTGGGTCCGACTCCACCGTAGAATCTCTGTGGGTTAAATTACCAGGCTTGTGCAGCGATGTAATACTGGGGGTGTGCTATCGTCCTCCAGACCAGAAATTGGATGGGGACCTTGAAATGAGGAAACAGATCAGGGAGGTGACAAGGAGGGACAGGGTTGTAATCATGGGGGACTTCAATTATCCTCATATTGACTGGGTCAATTTGTGTTCTGGTCACGATAAGGAAACCGGATTTCTTGACGTGCTAAATGACTGTGGCTTAGATCAGCTAGTCACGGAGCCCACCAGAGAACAGGTGACTCTGGATTTAATATTGTGTGGTATGCAGGACCTGGTTAGAGATGTAAACGTTACTGAGAACATTGGGGAACAGTGATCATGCTGCGATCCGTTTTGACGTGCACGTTGGGGGAAGAATACCAGGCAAATCTCTAACAAAAACCCTTGACTTCCGACGGGCGGACTTCCCTCAAATGAGGAGGCTGGTTAGAAGGAGGTTGAAAGGGAGGGTAAAAAGAGTCCAATCTCTCCAGAGTGCATGGAGGCTGCTTAAAACAACAGTAATAGAGGCCCAGCAGAGGTGTATACCGCAAAGAAAGAAGGGTTCCACTAAATCCAGGAGGGTGCCCGCATGGCTAACCAGCCAAGTTAGAGAGGCTGTGAAGGGCAAGGAAGCTTCCTTCCATAAATGGAAGTCTTGCCCTAATGAGGAGAATAAAAAGGAACATAAACTGTGGCAAAAGAAATGTAAGAAGGTGATATGGGAGGCCAAGAGAGACTATGAGGAACACATGGCCAGCAACATTAAGGGGAATAATAAAAGCTTCTTCAAATATGTTAGAAGCAGGAAACCCGCCAGAGAAGCGGTTGGCCCTCTGGATGGTGAGGAAAGGAAAGGGGAGATAAAAGGAGACTTAGAGATGGCAGAGAAATTAAATGAGTTATTTGCATCTGTCTTCACGGCAGAAGACCTTGGGCAGATACCGCTGCCCGAACGGCCCCTCCTGACCGAGGAGTTAAGTCAGATAGAGGTTAAAAGAGAAGATGTTTCAGACCTCATTGATAAATTAAAGATCAATAAGTCACTGGGCCCTGATGGCATCCACCCAAGGGCTATTAAGGAATTGAAGAATGAAGTTGCAGATCTCTTGACTAAGGTATGCAACTTGTCCCTCAAAACGGCCACGGTGCCAGAAGATTGGAGGATAGCAAATGTCACGCCTATTTTTAAAAAGGGAAAGAAGGGGGACCCGGGAAACTATAGGCCGGTCAGCCTAACATCCATACCAGGTAAGATGGTGGAATGCCTCATCAAAGATAGGATCTCAAAACACATAGACGAACAGGCCTTGCTGAGGGAGAGTCAGTATGGCTTCTGTAAGGGTAAGTCTTGCCTCACGAACCTTATAGAATTCTTTGAAAAGGTCAACAGGCATGTGGATGTGGGAGAACCCATAGACATTATATATCTGGACTTTCAGAAGGCGTTTGACACGGTCCCTCACCAAAGACTACTGAAAAAACTCCACAGTCAGGGAATTAGAGGACAGATCCTCTCGTGGATTGAGAACTGGTTGGAGGCCAGGAAGCAGAGAGTGGGTGTCAATGGGCAATTTTCACAATGGAGAGAAGTGAAGAGCGGTGTGCCCCAAGGATCTGTCCTGGGACCGGTGCTTTTCAACCTCTTCATAAATGACCTGGAGACAGGGTTGAGCAGTGAAGTGGCTAAGTTTGCAGACGACACCAAACTTTTCCTAGTGGTAAAGACCAGAAGTGATTGTGAGGAGCTCCAGAAGGATCTCTCCAGACTGGCAGAATGGGCAGCAAAATGGCAGATGCGCTTCAATGTCAGTAAGTGTAAAGTCATGCACATTGGGGCAAAAAATCAAAACTTTAGATATAGGCTGATGGGTTCTGAGCTGTCTGTGACAGATCAGGAGAGAGATCTTGGGGTGGTGGTGGACAGGTCGATGAAAGTATCAGCCCAATGTGCGGCGGCAGTGAAGAAGGCCAATTCTATGCTTGGGATCATTAGGAAGGGTATTGAGAACAAAACGGCTAGCATTATAATGCCGTTGTACAAATCGATGGTAAGGCCACACCTGGAGTATTGTGTCCAGTTCTGGTCGCCGCATCTCAAAAAAGACATAGTGGAAATGGAAAAGGTGCAAAAGAGAGCGACTAAGATGATTACGGGGCTGGGGCACCTTCCTTATGAGGAAAGGCTACGGCGTTTGGGCCTCTTCAGCCTAGAAAAGAGATGCTTGAGGGGGGACATGATTGAGGCATACAAAATTATGCAGGGAATGGACAGAGTGGATAGGGAGATGCTCTTTACACTCTCACATAATACCAGAACCAGGGGACATCCACTAAAATTGAGTGTTGGGCGGGTTAGGACAGACAAAAGAAAATATTTCTTTACTCAGCGTGTGGTTGGTCTGTGGAACTCCTTGCCACAGGATGTGGTGCTGGCGTCTAGCCTAGACACCTTTAAAAGGGGATTGGACAAGTTTCTGGAGGAAAAATCCATTACGGGGTACAAGGCATGATGTGTATGCGCAACCTCCTGATTTTAGAAATGGGTTATGTCAGAATGCCAGATGCAAGGGAGGGCACCAGGATGAGGTCTCTTGTTATCTGGTGTGCTCCCTGGGGCATTTGGTGGGCCGCTGTGAGATACAGGAAGCTGGACTAGATGGGCCTATGGCCTGATCCAGTGGAGCTGTTCTTATGTTCTTATGTTCTTATGAATAAATGTTCCCTTACCTTGAGGAAGCCTCCATGTTTGCTCCCCCCCCAGATGCAGTACACACCCCATTGGCATGGGAAAGTTGGATAGGATTGGACCCTTAATCACCTGAATCAACCTGCCAAACAGTTACAACAGGTACAGCAGACATGGAGCGGAGTTGCGATCTGTATGAGCTTGACTGGTCCAAGGTTACCCCATGAGATTTATGGCTGAAAAAGGACCTGAAATCAGATTTTTCTTTTATGGCCACATCTGAGACACTATCCACTGCACCACACTGGTTGTCAATGCAACAAGATAATGCTAGCCCTACTAACTACTTGTCTCACTTTGAAAGACAATGCTTCTGGTTTGTAAGAAAGGCTGGAGCATGACTATGGAGGAGATTTTTATTCGGCTAGTGCATCGCTCTAAAGCAGGGTTGCCTGACCCCTGGCCCGGGACCCCAAATCCTGGCCTGACCCCAAATCCAGGGTTTGGACAAATCCATCCTCCTAGTGCTGCAGTTTTCAAACTCTCGAAGTTTGAAAACCACAGTAAGTCCTTCCAGGGGAGGGGAGGGAGGCAGCGGGGGTGGGAGAAAGACAGGGTCTGCAGAGAGCAATCGTGCTCTGCTTCCACAAAACCAGGAGTGGAGCACAATCACTCCACTTTCACTTTCTGCAGGCTGGGGAGCTCTGCAGATGCTTGCGCAGGGCTCCCCGCACCCCCAGGACACTGTTGCAGCGACTGGTGAGTGCACCCCAATCCCTGCAGCCCCATTAGCGATGCGATCCTGGGGATTGTGTTGTTGCCTCCTCCCTGCCTCCTCGCTGCCCCCACCCCTTAAGGGGGCAGAGGCCAGGTCCTTCAGGCTGGGGTGTCGCAATGCCCCAGTTTGAAAACCACTGTCCTAGTGAGTGAACCTTACAGTTCTGCCCAGGCGCTGTGTGTGGTCACCCACAATCGGGGGACAAGGATGCTCTGGGCAGTTGTGTCTGCCTGGACGTCCTGTCGCATGGCCTTCTGGGATGCTGATCAGCAAACACGACTGCCCAGAGCATCCCTGCCCCCAATCATGGAGGACTACACATGGCGCCCAGGCAGAATGGAAAGATGCGGTTTGAATGGGGACCACTTTTCCTTTGCATAGTGGTGGCAAACTTGGCCACTGCTGCTCTAAAGTGACAATGCAGGAACAGTAATTTTAGAACTAAGAAGTGACCTAATGCTCATGGTTGTGGATGCAAATCATGCTGAAGCCAGGGTTCTCCTACCACGCTACTGAAGCCGCTTCTATGAATGAACTCCTTTGCTGGATCAGTAAAAGTGTGTGCATAGACTGAGTGCAGATGGATATCTAGAGGCACAATGGCATTGAAATGCATGCTTGAACATATAGCATCTGACATAGTTCTCCCTTGCAACCCATGCTATGTGTAGAAGTATATGTATCTTGAATGAAGCACAGGAGAAGACAATTTCCAAATTGCCATCTCAAGTCGTTTGTGGCATTGTAGCACATAAACGGTATCTGTACTCAACCCTTTGCCTAAAGTGTAATTGGACTTGGGGCTGGTTCTTATATGTTTAGGCATCACTTGATTTCTCTACACTTGTACACCTAAGCTCCTTTAAGATGTTCAGTAAATGGAGGAAGGTAATCACACGTTCTGTTTCTGCCCCCAATGTATGTTGCAGTTTAAAGATTTGCAGATAGCCTGTATACATGCAATGGTACACATGAGGGTTCTGCTCACATCTTCAGGAATATTGAAAAAGCTAATGCCATGATTTCACTTTCTGCCATGTACATTCAACATATGCAGATTGTCTAAAAAGGCTTTGACAACAGTACCTGATTTGTGAAAAAAAACATTCAATGAAAAAGCATTGAGTCCCTTCAGGGAGAAAGGCGGGGTAAAAATAAAGTTATTATTATTGTTATTAAAAGTAGTGAGGTACAGGTGCATTTGAGGCATAGGTGAGCAAGTTGAAAATTCTGACTGTGGTTTCATATCAAGTGATGAACCTTACATGTGTGAACCAGTCCTGGGGTTGGGTACTAGACTTGATAAACCTATGATTAGCTAGAAATAAGAAAAGGCCCAGTCAATTTTGTATTGATACTGGCGATGTGACTAGATGTATACCCTTGTGCACATTAATTTTCTTTTAGTAAGTTTTATATCAGTTAATGGATACAGTAATTACAACACACTCATACCAAATCAATCAATCACTGCACCCAGATCTACAAAACTGATGTTTTCATGCTCTTTAGAAATATGTTCACATGTGCCAAATAGCTTATAGAAGTATAATTAGTTACAATAAAGAGCAAACTTGTATTTGTATTGATTTAAATTCCATCTTATGTTATGCAGTGTTGCTATACACACCTCTCCCTTCCAATGTGAGATTGAGTGAAAAGTTTTCCTAATCAGTGATTGGTTTCAATGTGTGAAGTTCAAACGTTTACGGGGGTGTTTGTAAAGCTGGAGTAACGACTTGCTGGATTCACATGCCCTATACATCAAACTTTTCAAAAGACTAGTAAAGTCCCTACACACAGGGAAACACAAATCTGCCTGCACCCATCAAGTAGTAGTTGCATGGGGATATAGATGCACGCAAATCCTAACCAACTTTCCAGCACTGACATAGCTGTGCCAATCTGATGTGCACTGCATCCTGGGTAGGGTAGGCAGACAAGGGGGGCCTCCTCAAGGTAAGGGCATGTTTGTTATCCTACCTTGGGGCTGCATTGTGGCTGGAATGTTGGTTAGGATTGCATCCACAATTTCCGATGCTAGAAGCATCACTCAAGAGCAGGTTTGGCACCAGCCATGAAAGCAAAAACTCCATCCCGTATGATTGTCCCCACCATTTGTTGTTTCAAGATATGTATATAGAGTTATCAGATATAGTTATCAGAGCACCTACGCTCCAAAAATGTATCTTATGATTTTTTTTAATGACACCTGAACTAATGGCCTTTGCCTTATCTTGATCAGAATTCCACCAGTAGGTTCTTTTTCCAAGAACAGGAAAAAGTTCTTCTCTCTACACTGTAAATAGTAAGAAACTTCTTTAATGTTCCTTTGGGGGGGGGGGGTCTTTTTATCTAACTACAAAGCCAAATATACTTTAGCCTTCATTCATAGCCTTCAAAGGAGCACCAACTACCATTTTCTGCTCTTTTCTGTACCTTGATATACTCTATGATAGTGGTTCCCAAAGTGGTGGGTTGCAACCCACAAGCCAGGAAAAGTCCTGTGACTGTTTCCTTAATGGGCAGAGAGGAGAGAAGGCAGTGACGCAATCACCAGGATTGCACCGCTGCCAGGGATGGAATGGGTGTTTTCAACTTCTCAGGGCAGTGCAGGCCTCCTGGTAAGTGATTGCAACCCACTTCTGCAAACCCTCATAATCGCAAACTGGAAGTGGGTCGCAATCCCGTTTTTTAAAGCATTCTGCTTCTTGGGGAGCCCTGTGGAAGCATCCATGGGCTCCCTGCACCCAGCAGACTCCAGAGGCCAGCGCTGCCCCTGGTAAGTTGAAAACACCCCCTTTCTGTACCTGGTAGCGGTGCAATCTTGGCAATCAAATCGCTGCCTTTGCCCCTGCCCACAACGACTTTGTGATTCCCAACTTCCCTGTAGAAGATTGGGAATAACTGCTCTAATGATATATTTTTTGAATTGGATTGTCCAAAAATTTAGGGCATAGAAAAGCGCATGATGAAAGTTCCCAAGTTCAGGTCCTGACAGCATGGGGGAAAACCCTCTGCCCAAGAACCAAACCAATGATGTCCAATCTGGAGAAAGAGTCTTTTTTTTTTTTTCCTTCCAAGGTATCTTCTATACCTCAACAGCAACACAATTCCATTTAAGATCAAAATGGAGGTCTACAATGAGGCTGCATTAATGTTTGCAAGCAGTGTTTATTTATTATTATTATTATTATTATTATTATTATTATTATTATTATTATACAGGTATTTATATACCGCCTTTCTTGGTCGTCAGATTTCTCTCCTTCAAGGCGGTTTACATGGGCAGGCTGTTTAAATCCCCGTAGGGATTTTTACAATTAAAGAAAGGTTCTATCTTTCAAGAAACACAAAAACATTTCAGATGGAACTTTTGCGGTCTGTTATCACTTTCTGGCCACTTCCCACACAGGCTGACAAGCGGTTCCTTCCAAAGAGCAGGTGGAATAACTTGGCTCAGCTTGTCAGCTGCTTCAAGGTCTTGCCATTCATGGTGCCAGTGGCCTCGAACTGGCCATCGAACTTCAGATGTTATCTTCAGGCAATTGGAGGCTCAACCCTCTAGACCAGACATCCTGCCCTGTTCCTCTAGACTAGACCTCTAGACCAGACCTCCTGCCCTGCTCCTGTGTTTGCAAGCTTTAATCTCCACCCAGGTCTGCATCATTTCCTCTGTACTAGCTTAATGTTTTCTCACCACTGCATATGGCAAAAAAGGATTATTTGAGCTTATGTTTTTCTTTCAAGATTATTAAGGCTTTAATGTTCTTTCAAGGTTATTAGATGTTTATGGAAAAAAGATTCCCCAGTCTTGAAGAAATAGTTTCAGAAGGACCCCTAAACAACAAATTCATATCCTATTCATCTCATCATACCCAATATTAGAAAAGAAAAGGAAAAACAAAAAAACGAACACCTCCTACTGAATTTCTTCTCCCCCCATCAATCCTTCTCAAGTCTTCTAGCTGTAAATACTAAAATCTGTGGCTATAAGATTGGCTTGTAAACTGATTTGCACCAGTGCATTCTAAGTATACGGTGAATATTAAAACAAATTAAGGGAGCATTTGCCTTTGGAGGGAAAAAAAGATCCCTTATTTACTCATTCATACACAAATTATTATCAGCCACATTAATTCTTTTTTTTTTTTTTTTGCCTAATCTTAAGCAATTTGTTTTTATGCAAAAGTGGTTCTGCATTATTGAACAGAGAGTCTCATCTTGATTATTCGTGGCTGGTTTGAGTGTAAGTACAATCCACCCTGACTATAAGTCCACCCGTGGGATCCAAACAATTTGGTTGTTATTATAATGATGCGGGGCTTGTCATAATGTGGTTAGATGGTGTCTAAGGGAATAGGGAGGCAAGCCAGCAGTCTCTCGTAAAGCCTGTGCTTCCAGCACTCTTAAGGATGGTGCTTTGGAAGATCAGTATTTCTGTTCGCTGCAAGTCTTCAAGGAGTGAGGTATCCTCCAATGGACTACTTTGATACTAATAAGAGCGCACGTTTAGAACATGAAAACCCTGTATCTGTTCCTTCAGGCAATTTGTTCAGAGTGTATTCACATCTGATGAATACTTGGTGACACTGAATGGCTCAATGAAGATTGGTGCTAATTTTACGGGAATGCATACATACATGCAACAATGCAGCACTGCATGCAAGTGTGATGGGGAGTTTTGTTTTTATTTATCAACTTCCCCCTCCCCAACCAACATTCACTGGAAATGTTGACTAATACAAAGCACATGACATTGTCATCATTGTGCTTTGAGTTTCCCATCCGCCAAGTGATGGCCAATGAGATAGAGCTGGGGATTGGAAATTTTACAGCAAGGTACTGTATTGTTATGTCACAGACATTGTATTACAAGACACTATAAGATGTTAGGAAGGTAAAGATGACATTCTTGGTTGTAGTCACACATCTCTAATGATGTCAAATGATGGTTTAGGTTTTGCGGTTTTTATGTCCAATCTCTTTGGTACCAGAAGTCATATTCCAGCCTATGAAATGGCCAGAAAAACCATCAATCCTGTGCAGTGATACTATTGCATTTTGCTTTTCTGACTACCATTTAATCACTGGTATTTACCCAGCATTATCAAATGATGAATGTTTTCTGAACCTGAGATAATAAGCCATTTGATCATTATGTTTCACGGACAAGATAGATTCAAAAAGTTATGTTTTGTTTAACATCTAGAACTATTAATTAGAACTGTCAAGCAATTAAAGAACTTTTAGCTGATCAATCATATGTCTTTTAACACCAATGTAAATAATTTTGCATAGTACCAACATTTCAGTCCAGATGTCTTGTTGAGGCAATAAATAACATATATTGTAAGTTAAGTTGCTGTTCATGGCTAGAAGGAACATCTTCAGTAAGTTCCTTATAATGATTAACCCACCAGAAATGAAATAGTCTCAAAACCTTCCAGAATGCCTGACGACCAGATCTTATCCAACATTCCAGCACTGATGCAGCTGGGGGGAGGGGGGGAGTCAATCACGGAGACCTCCTCAATGTAAGATAACATTTGTTCCCTTATCTTGAGGCTGCATTGTGGCTGCATTGGCTCTGGAAATTTGGATAGGTTTGTGCCCTAAGTGTTGTTAATTTGCAGCCCCACAAACTAAAATTTGCCTTCACCACCAATTAAGACTGGATCACACCAATTTATCAACTAAAGCTGCATCTGGTTAACTTACTGATTAAATTAAAATCTAGGACAAATTTGATTTTAAACCAATTGCCACAAAAGTACACATATTTATTTGCATGCTCATCCACAGAGAGAAAGAGAAATAGAATTTATATTCCTTCCCCTCTTTCCTCTTCATTTTCTTTATTCTCCTTTCTTTTCCATGCCTTTGATAGCCTTTCCTTGATATATTTTTCTATAATGACACTATGAGGAGCAATTCTGTAGGGAATGAGATTGATCACCCATTCATATGCGCTGATATGCTGTTTAATGCTAAGCAGCTGAACCATGAACTGTCATCAGAGAGGGCATCAGCCTAACAGAGTGTGTCATGCAGCTCACTCTTCAATCCATCTAACAATGATTATTTTTTTAATCTGTTAGACAGTTCCTGATAACAGAAACTACTGGTGATCCCTTTAGTAAACTGCAGGGAAACCCTTTGGGGTGGACAGCCCTGGCAACTTAAATGGTCATCAACACATCTTGTTGCTGTAATGTTGTATTCATTTTTTCCATCACAAACCTACTGCCAAGCACATTCATTGGGGGATCCAAGTTCCAGTGTCGCAAAAAAGGAAGAAAAACTTTTCTCCCCACACTATACATGCACCAGATCCTCCTGGCCCACAATATGTTATCATACCAGTCTTTTCCGCCTGTAATTGATATATCTTTCAGTTCTTGATCAAATCTTTGTTTTTGTTGTTATTACTTTGGCAATATGCATGACTACAGGCCTTGCTTATTTCCATCAACCATAAACTATAATTCCTACCCAATTTTTTTTAAAGACTCTCTTGAAAGGTGGCAGGTCTTTAGGTCTTTATTACTGAAACAGTTCTAGAAATCTATGGAGAAAAAAAATGAACTAATGTTACTTCCAACAGGTACCATCCCCAATCAGAAATTGAAGCATGCCAACAGAAATTGATTTGTAACAGGTTCCTTATTAGAAGCAAACATCAAAAAAAGCTAGAATCAATGTTGAAACAAAAATTTGTCTTGTAAGCAATCCTGAGTGAAATGTGTTGACACAGCATCACATTCTGTAGCCCCGTTTTTGCATGCTTTTCAAAGCGCAGCCATCTCGATCTGGGAGAGATGAATAATTGACTGATCACTGCATAATTCAACATACTGTTGTAAAAATTCAAGGTCTGGCAAATTTGAAGCTTTTCTTCTTTATTGAGACGGAGGTTAAAGTTTCAATCAACCTTGAAGAAACATTTAAATAGCACAAGGATGCATGATTTATTAAAGCGCATATTATTCTTCCTCATCTTCCCTCCTTCATTAAGCTACCTTACATAATGTTTTCAGGGAGTTTATAAAGTACATCTGGAAAGTAGTTTAGCTAGTACCTCTAAAGGCAACATAAAAAGAGTCTTGGTGAATTGACATTGTGTTCAGAAATGAAAGCCATAGCAGGAGACAGAGGAAAAAATTTGGAAGGTCATGATCATGAGCAAATCCATGTCATGGGCATGATCTACCTGGAAACTGTCCAACACTTAAGCCCCACAGAAATGAGAGACAGCAAGCGAGAGGAGGGTAGTGCTTTTCCACAGATCACATTCATTTTAAGGGGGCTTGCCTAAGAATTTATCTGCAATGGATGATTATATATTGCACCTCTGTACATACAATGTATGTATATACACTTCCCTGTGAATTTCTTTACTAATTCACAAAATAGTTGGCTTCCGAGTATCTAACAAACAGTCGCAGGTGCTGTGCAGCAATTAATGCCCTTCAGGACACCTTGATTCTTGTCAAATTAGCTATCACCATCACTTGAAAATGCTAGTCCCAAGTCTGCAGCAATGTGAAAGTAAAGTGGTTTTCCAGAGATGTGTGTTTTGATGAAAAGATTTGGTTCAACCCATTTGCATTCCCATTGTTCACAATTATTATAAGTGGCTTCTTCATAATATTGCCACGAAACCCGAGTCAGGTTCCATTGCTTTAATTCCCCACATTGTTCAAGACACTGTAAAGGCAGGTACTTATTGGCTATAATTCTCAATACCTAAAGGCTGATTCTTTCTCTGTTCAGGAAATCAGCTTCTATACTGACACTTATAAAATGTGGAGTGAGTTTATTTTGCTGAAAGTACATGGATCAGGAAGCCAACTGCACACATCTCTGGGAGAATGCTTCAGAAAAGGTCTAGAGATATTAGTTTGGCCTATCACCACCTCAACTCATCTCCATTTTCTTTAGATATTCAAAGCTATGTTGGCATGTACAAGTTGATTTTCATGACAAATGCTATTTAGTCCAGTAACATCATTTTATTAATGACAGGAAGAGCCAGTGAGTAAAGTGTGGAATATGACCTAAGAAAACCTAGGTGCAAATATTTTTATCCATGAGAGTCACTGAGAGCCCAATCCTATGCATGTCTACTCAGAAGTAAATCCCATTATAGAATGGGACTTACTCCCAGGAAAGTGTGGATAGGATTGTAGCCGGGCAGCCCAATCCTGTGCTCCCATGGCACGCGACTGCAGCGGCACTGAAAACGGCTACTGTCACATCCAGCACACCTGCTGGAAAAGGGAACTTTCATCCCCTGGAAAAGGGAAGTAGCTCTGCAATGGGGCTACTCGATTCACCACTGACCAAAAGATTGGCGGTGAGGGAAGAGTGTTCATGTAGGGCACCAAGCGGCCTTCCTCCCTCCACTGGACCTGCCTCCCTCCCCACTCCCTCCCACCTGCATGCATCCTCCCCACCCTCTCCCCACATCCCTCCTCCCAGAATGCATCTTCCCACCTCCCTCCCCATCCCTGCTTACCTTACCGCAGCTCAGCAGTCCATACGACTGCTGAGCAGTGGAGGCCGGGCACCTGTCCTGCGCTAGCCCAGTGCTGGCCAGTGCTGGGTTAGTACAGGCACTCACACGGCAGTAAGCCTTGCAAACATGCCTTATGGCTAGGCTGAGAGATTGGGTTAGGTGCAAGGTCACCAAGCTTAATGACTGAGTGGGGATTTGAATCCATTTCTCTCTGTCCCTTACATGACACTTTAATCTCTACACCAATGGTTCTCACATATTTAGCACCGGGACCGACTTTTTAGAATGATAATCTGTCAGGGCACACTGGAAGTGATGTCATGACCGGAAGTGACATTATCAAGCAGGAACATTTTTTAACAATCCTAGGCTGCAATCCAACCACACTTACCCAGGAGTAAATCCCATTTACTATCATTGTTAAAAGAATATACATATTAGCTTGTTAAAAGTACAGGTCTGTAACATTTCCCCAAATGCAGTCACATACCAGTGTAGCATCAAGTCTAATATATTAAAAATGAAATATTGAAATGAATGGGGACCACCCTGAAACTGGCTCGCGACCACCTAGTGCAGTGATTTTCAACCTTTTTCATCTCACGGTGTACTGGCAAGGCACTAAAATGGTCAAGGCACTCCATCAGCTTTTTGACAATTTACAAGGCACACTGTGCTGTCAATGGGGGCTCACATCCCCCAATGGTCCTACTGATAAATGATCCTCTCCCAAATTCCCGTGGCACACCTGGGGACCATTCGTGGCACACTGGTGTGCCACGGCATAGTGGTTGAAAATGGCTGACCTAGTGAGCCCCCAACCACAGTTTGAGAAACACTGCTCTACACCATACTCCATTGTGCAAGTTTTGGTAATTAGTAAACAGTAAAGCGTTGTTAGGGTGAAGAGAATAAACACATGATCAATTTGTCAAAAGTGGTGTGCCTCAAAGTACCAGATGCTAAGAATAAACAACATAGAATGGACATCACCATCATGGCCTTCAAGAAGTACCTGCAGGAAAACTGATTGCTGGATTCAGTAAACCGTCATCTAGCCTGGTATGGCAATTCTTATTTGTAATTCCAAATCATGAGAGCTAATGAAGAAACTGGCCACAATGCTTCAATGTTAGTAGGCCTACGCAATGTCAGTGTGCGTGGACGCCCTGCACTGGGCTGACTCCAATATGAAGGTATAGCATGTACTACAGCCCTTCTGGATTGAGTGAGATTCAGAATGAGTGAGATGGCATGTTGGAATTCTCCCTGTACATGGAAAGCCAGCAATTCTAACTACAATTGCTAACTACAATTCTCCATATTATGCCACCTTTTTCCAGGAGGAGAGCAGTTTTTTATATGGGGTTCTTGACTACAGTCTGAATGAGGAAGCATGCTAGGAAGGCATGCTACTTCTACACACTTGCAAAGACTGAGCCTCAAATCACAGCAATACAGATACTCTAAAAAATGAGATATTTATGGCATGGGTAGAGACAAGGCAAGTATTACGGATTGGTATCATTGGGCAGCTGCCAAAGGCAGTCAAGCCCCAAGACCAATTCTGTGCCCACGGACCTTGTGTGGTGTTAGTAAAATGACTCTCTCAGGCCCACCCAAATTATTGAGGCCCTCTGAAACCTAGAGCCAGACCTGGGTAAAAAGCAAGCACTATATAAGCCCTAGAGCCAAACCTACTTGGGGCCCAATCCTATCCAACCTTCCAGCACCAGTGCAGCCACAATGCAGCCCAGAGGTAAGGGAACAAATGTTCCCTAACATTGCGGAGGCCTGTGTGACTGCCTTCCCACCAAAGAATGCAACACACGCCCCATTGGCATAGGTGCATTGGCCCTGGAAAATTGGACAGGATTGGGCCCTTACTTATTTACTTATCCAGAACTTTAGTCAGAGCTTCCATTTTGTTCTGAGCTTTTAGCAGTTTGCCCACACATCTTCACACTTTTTAAAACTACAAATGCAAGCAAATTTATTTTCAAAAGCCAAAACCCTAGAGTCTTGATTTCCTTGCTTTGTTGTACCCTGCATGGATGCATGTAGTACAAAATATTGTCGAATCAATGAGATAATATACATTAACTATATGAATGCCTTATGAATCCATGAGCAAACAGCAAGCAAAAATCAATGTATTTAAACACTACTATGCTAAAAAAATGCATTTTTTAAAAGCATCGTTTCTTTTTTCATCTCTCACCTTCATCTGATTTTCTAAGCACCTTTAATTTATTATTGTTTACAACCTTTCAGGCAAAAACTTCTTTATTATGTTAATTTAGGAGGTTTTCTCTTTCAAATCAAGAATAGTTTGTAATTGCTTTTGCATGCTCTCTATATAAAATAAAATCAATACGTTTACCACAGCTTAACATTTCAAAATAAATAACAGAGCCCTAAAGAGAGGAGGTAGTGGATGTTTTTTTCCTGTCTTCTCTTGATTTATGGCCGCTGAGTACAAACTGATCTGGTAACAAGTGAGAATTCCCCAATGGAATGTTTGAAAAATCCAAATCCCTCCTGGAGAATGAGAGGGAAAAATACCTGAGCAGTAACAATCATTCCCTGGTGACTAGATTCTGAATAATAACCCTCTGGTTTCTACATTTCTTTTGTTCATGACATATCAATTCAGTTAGCGCAGAGAAATATATCAAAAAAGCACCTACGTACATGCACCAAATAGGCTGCAGCCCAGGGCTTTAACGAATCCTAATTATTCCACTGGCTAAGAAACAAGCTAAATAGCAGAGAACACCTTCCACTGTAAATTTTTGGGGCTGGCGGAGAAGTGGGTCTGACAGCCTTCACATTATCTCACTGCAGAATTGAGGCAGTAGTCACAGCTGGCTCATATGTCAAAATGTGTCAGGACTTAAATGGTAAAACAGGAGTGCAACAGCAATTGGCTTTTCAATCAATAAAGCAATCAATATATTTCACAGATATTTTCCCATATCTAAATTACTCTGCAGAGATGAGGTAGCCTGACTGAGTGTTTATAAATCAATAAAACACACGACTAAAGGACATCTGCTCCTTTTCTTTTCAGTTCAAGGTGCTGTTTTTCCTTTTATTTCCAGCTCTCTTCTTATTTAAGAAAGCACCCCTGAGGATAGATGGCCTTCCCCTTTGCACAAATCAGTTCCAAGTTGGGATTGTGATTTTTTTTTTTAACATACCTCAGCTTTTAAGGAACAATGTTCACAGGCAAGGAATATTTTTTACTGTTACTATATTTGCATTTCTTTTCCCGCTAGACCAGAGTGAGAGCTAAGTAGCACATATGAAAACAGTGTTTGAAACTAGAGAGCAGGCTTGTTTATAATCAATACATTAAATTCAACCACACTGACTTCTCTGCACCCAAGACAGCTCCTCCTCTTTCCTCTGCACAGTATTTTCCCATCTCCCTCCCTCCCCTTAACTGTTTTACAAAATTTATGTACTTCACAATCCAAATAACTTCTAAATAGATGCGTGATTTTTCAGTGATAACAAAATAGAGCCACATAATACCACTTTTTGCATTTCTCATTTTTGTAAAAAGACAGCCCTTCCCCCAGAAATCTGCAAAATAAATAAATAAATAGTGGGCTGGACTGGGGGTTGTGTGCACAATGACTGTGGTTGCATCTGCAGATACCAGACCACCAATATCATCTACCCAGTACATCTTTACAGTGATTATAATTTAAAATTTAATTTACAAAAATGTGCCCTTGGAATAAAAACACATAACACTGCTTTCTGCACATTTCACCCTTGAGAAAAAATGAAATCTATGAAAAAAATAAAAAGCTTTAAGAATACCTCTACTCATAAAACCAAAGCATAAGATTTAAATTATCTATGAATACCACCAAATCCTTTAAATCTAATCAAAGTATGAGATTTAAATTGTACAGAAACAACAAAAATCATATAAACCAAGTCATGAAATTTAAAATTTTTTGAAGACAAAACAGTATGTATATGTGCCATGAAGAGACAGGATTGAAATTGTTTAAAAAAAATGAATAAAAATGTTTAAATTCAATCAAAATTTAAATCTGAATTACTAAGGACACAATCCTAACTAGTTAGGCCGGCTCAAGTCCCTTGCACCGGCCCAAGGGTGTCACAAAAGTGCTGTAAAGCTCTTTTGCACCACCTTGAGGCAGTTAGGCCGGCACAAGGGTCTGAGGTGGCTCAGACCCGAGTAGCCCCATTGGGGCTGCAGTGGCTCTCCTTGGGGTAAGGGGAAGTGATTCTTCTTGCCCCGGACTGAGCCACTAAGCGCCTGAAACCTGCGCTGGATACAGTGCAGGCTCACTAGCCTGTCTGTTTCCAGTGCAAGTTAGGATTGCACTACACATAATTAACACAGTATTTTCCAAACTGTGAGTCATGACCCACCAGTGGGTTAACTTTGGTTTTGTATGAATATGGAAATTGAAGTAAGAGAACTCATTGTAGCACATAAGCAGATGTGAGTTGGAACATACAAAGTCAAACTTCTATTGTGCTTTGACTTAATAGTAGAAAACTATTTCGTTTGAGTGATTCTCAAACTGATGTATCACAACCCACCAGTTTGTGTTATGCTTCCCCGGTCCCTTTAAGGGCCAGGGAAGGAGAAAGGCAGCAATGTGATCTCCAGGATCGCACCACTAAGGGGGGCAAAGGGGGATGCTTTGCACTTACTTGTTAAGTAGGTAGGGCTGCTGGAGGCTGGAGGAGGTGCGGCGAGTCCTGCACAGCTCTCCACAGCACTCCCCGAGGCTTGGAATCTTCAGTAAAAGCAGATGCAAAGCACTTCCATTTTGCAGGAGGTGCGTTGAGCCCACTTTCACTGAACATTCCAAGTCTTGGGCAGCACTGCACAGGGTTGTGCAGGTTTCCCCACACATCCTCCAGCAGCCCTACCTACTTACAAGTAAGTGCAAAGCAACCCCCTTGCCTCCCTTTGCAACGCAATCCTGGGGATCGCATCGCTGCCCTAGCCCCTTCCCCACAAACACTTACTGAGGAAGTAAAGCTCCCTCAAAGTTTGAGAAACTCTGCACTATCCCATCATGCCCAGTATTGTCTACTCCAACTTGTAGTGACTCAACAAGGTCTTGGGCAATTGAGGTCTTTTCCAAACTAGTTAGCTAAGATTTCATTAACTGGAGATGTCCCGGTAGAGCAGAATGGCCCCCATTGATTAAACAAGACATACTTAATGTAAAATAAAGGGCCTTAGCAGAGGCCTATACCCAAATAACAGAGAACACATACAGAATTGTTCTGTATTATTACAGGAATAGGGACATCTAGGGATTAACAGCCCAATCCTGAGCTGCCCAGTGTGTGGGGCTGCAGCAGCACCAAAAATGGTTGTCGCCGTATCCTACATACTCCAGGCAGCCACTGGCAGCTCCTCAGAAGCGAGTAGCCCTGCAGTGGGGCTACTGGATTCTACAGCGACCCAACGGTCGACGTAGAATCAAGAGCCTCCGTGTCATGCGGCCTGCTCGACTTGGAGGCTCTGAATCCGGTGGAGCTTTGGATCCGGTGGAACTTTGAATTCAGTGGAGGGTCCCACCTCCCTCCTGTCCTGCTCCCTCCCCCAGAACACCTCCTCCCCACCCTCCCCCAGCCTCTTCTTGCCTTCTGCCTGCCTCCCCCCTCCCCGGAACGCCTCCTCCCTGCCTCCCCCCAGGCTCCCTCCTACCTCTCCACTGCTCAGTGGTCCATGCGACCACCAAGCAGTGGAGCTCTGGTGCTCACCTGGTGCTCGCCCAACACCGGCCAGCGCTGGGCTAGCACTGGTGGAGCACCAGCACTAGGGCCCGCAAACATGTCTTACGGCATGTTTGTGACAGTGCGCGCCAGCAGTGAGCCAGCGTGCACAGCATAGGATTGGGT
Source organism: Tiliqua scincoides (assembly GCF_035046505.1). NCBI lineage: Eukaryota > Metazoa > Chordata > Lepidosauria > Squamata > Scincidae > Tiliqua > Tiliqua scincoides. The sequence continues at coordinate 116,280,651 of NC_089823.1, forward strand.
CCTAAATGCTTTTTGAGGATATGATGGAAAACTTTGGATGGAGGAAAGAATACAGACAATCTAAGCAGCCTGCTACTACTTGGTGCATGGGAAATAAAGTCACAAGTGATCACATATGGAATGCATCAGAGACTGGCACCGAGTCTCCAAAATATATAAAGGAGTTGTCTAACCATCTCACAGGGCCAGGGTGAAGCAAAACGTGCAGCAAGTTTTTATTGATGATACCAGCAGGGCCAATGATAATCAGAATTATGTGTGATCAACCCAGTTTCTATTTCTATTAATCCATACTATAAAAGGCATAGAGGTTAATGGGTTGACCATCAGCTATATCATAATTGTATCAGTATTTGAATCAATAGTCCCTTGGGGGATGTAAATGAACATACAAGAACACAGCAGATGACAAGTAATGGCCAAGAAAAGTATGATGAAAATCTTGCAATAACCGCAGATGAACAAATAAGAAAATAAGGATATGGTATACAGTGTTATTTGGGGGGGGGGATCACTTTAAAGACTAACAGTTTAATTGTGACATAAACTTTCATGGAGATTGAATTTTGTCAAATGCGTAAACTGTCTAATACAATGATACATCTGAAAAATGTTATCTTGTGGGCCATGGTATGAAGGTCAAATATAGATTTAAGATTCTTCCAGAAAAATTCTGTAGAGTCTGGGGAGGAAAAAAATACTTAATTTGACAGGCAACTTTTACCAGATAGGTCATTTTACTATTGTGAATGTTTGAGCCCAATCCTCTGCATGTCTACTCAGAAGTAAGTCCCATTATAGTAAATGGGGCTTATTCCAAGGTAAGTCAGGATAGGATTGCGGGTCCAATCCTATCCAACTTACCTTGAGGAGTTCTCCATGACTGCCCCCCCACCCCATCTCAAGATGCAGTGCACACCTTGTTGGCACAGTTGCATCAGTGCTGGAAAGCTGGGTAAGACAGAGCCCACAATCATTTTTATGTATTCCATATAATAAGACATTTGGATGATAATATTCTGGTTCCCTGAATGCCATTTTGAGCCATAGCATCAACAATGTAACATTGTTCCATTTTTAAAGACATTTTTCTGTTCTTTTGATCTGGTTATTTATTTATCAACTAGCTGGATTCCCAGTGCTTTTGCAACAGTGTTTAACTACTTAAAATCCATTTTTACTCCAATAAACGTTCCTTTGATTGCAATGAACAATTTAAATATAGCACAACTACTCCATGTCAGACAACACCCTGTAATTAATCAAAGTCATGCTTTCATTGAATGACATAACCAACACCACATTCAAGTTCAGGTTCCCTTTAATTTGAAACCTCACATTATAGTTTTTAGACTTCAGGAAGACAAATATTAAGTAAAAATAATTTGAAAAAGACTACAACTTTTTTTTGTCTACTTAAGGACCTCTTTGTAGACCACATTGGTGGTTCTCCCCACAGGTGCTAGGATCACCAGGCTGCTGGGTGAGCTCACTGGAGCATGCCACATAGAACTGCCTATGTGAGAAGCAGTTCTCCCCTCAGGTCAATCCGTGCCATCTTCAGCAACTTCCCTTAGGACTTGTTGATGGTCATAGCAAAGGAGACCTTGAGGGGAAACTGTAGCCTCTTGAACTGGAAGGGGTACTCTGATGGTATGAGTGGAATGCGTAATATGAACACCGACTGCCCCTGAGCACAGTCAGTGAACACTGTGGCCTCAATGACGTTCCTGTGGAGCACCTTCACTTGTAGCTTGGTGCCATTGAAGAATTTGGGCTGGTTGAGGTTTTGCAACATCACTGGAGCCCCCACTTTGAGGAGAAGCTTGTGGGCTGGGAAGCCAGGAGGGTTGAGGGTAGTAGACAGGATCATCCATTGAATCAACAGACCTGTACTCAAGTTCTGCCCCTTCAAACAAGGTAAGTAGAGTGTGATTAATGATGGTCGTCTTGTCGTTCTTGGGGGTCAGAATGACATGTTCTCACTGCAAGTCCATGGACTTCTCCTTGATATTGACAATATCAGGGTATATCCTGCCTATGAGGTTTGCTAGGACTGTCACCATTGAGCCCAGGCATGCAGGGATGGTAACATTTCCCTCCGACTTGGGATACTCTCCGTCAGATAGAGTCAGATTGAATAGGAGGTCAGATATTTGCCCGTACAATATCCATTGTATGTAATGAAAAAATGAAGAAAAATAACACTGTATTTTGTGCTCTTTTTGTGCACTTACAGCACTTCATGTTCATAAACTTATCTCAATAATCCACCAAGGGCAGTTCAGTGTACCAAACAAGATGAATAACCATGGGCACAATCCTATCCAAGAGGCTTGTGCTGTATCCAGCACAGTATAAAGGCCCAAAGTGGCTCAGCCAGAGGTAAGAAACTTTTCCCCTTACCTCTGGGAAAGCCAGCCTGGCCCCTATGGGTCTTCTCAGACTTGTGCCACCTCCTGAGGTGTCACAAGTTTGAGAAGAGCGGAGTGGTTTGAAGCTGCTCTGAGCTCCCTAGGATTATAACCCAGCAGTTATGAAGCAGTTAGCAGCCCCGCCTCCCATTCCTCACTTGTCTGCCTCCAGGGCCACCCACCGCCTGCCCTGGAACACCTCCCTCCCGCCTCCTCTCCACCCACTCCAGCTCAGCCAACGCAAGACTCGGTGCCTCCATCAGCGTGGAGGCTTATTTCAGCCTCCACAGGCTGGCGCGCCTCCACGTGCTGGCCTAGCCAACTCACGAGGAGGCGCAAAGGTGCCTTATGGGACTCGCGTCAGCCTAAGTCAGTCTCATGACTGCAGTGTAAGTCATTTTATTAGCACAAAAGGACACGGACATCACACAGGAGCTACAAACCTACTTCATTTAAATTTCTCATTCAAATTAATAACTCCTTGAGTTAAAAACTAGAATCTCCCATTCTGCTTTTTAAAAAAAAAATTATGTCATGATATTGTGATACAGATATGAGTACTACAGTATGAGAATCACCAAGTATTATTAGCAATGTATATAGTAGTTGTCGTCTAAAGTTAGGCAGAAATATATTTTAAATTGTCTTCTCAACATCAAATCTTTAATTTTTGTTTTTATCAGGAAAAGACACAGATACAAGGAAGTGCAAAAAGTTGCAAATGTTTGCATACAAGGCCAAGTTAAATGAAATTATGGACCAGCAACCTGTTTCTTATCATGTAAGAAAAAAAATTATAAAATGAAATATCCAATCTCAGAAGTCTAAGCTATAGGCAGGCAATGAATTGCAAGTCCTTTGGCCTGCTGATTTTAAATGGCCTATTGATCTGGGGTAAGAAATGTGGAATGCACTGAAGTTCTGAGACTGCCTCCAAGTGATAGTAATAGCAAACTGGGGAATGTGGGTGAGAAACACATGGCTTTCCCAACATAATGCTGTCGAAAAAAGCAATGACTTCCGAAGACAATGAAGACGCCTTCATGCAGAATGTTTCAGCTGCAGCACTTTGACAAGGCATTGAAGGGAATAGCTGAACTCTGCAGAAAAAAAAATTATACCAGAGAATAAAGGATGAACTCATTGCAGATTCCCACAACTTGGGGATCTGGTGGAATTGTGCTTGTTCTTCTGCATCCAAAGAGAGTAAAATATATGCAGCAGGGACAATGAGTTTGGCAGCTGAGTATCAGTCAAGCTACTGAATAAGATGCACAAAGATGTGGTGTTTCAACAGCTCCTTGATGCATTCTGTCCCATTAATGTCTACCTTGAAGCAGCAGACTCTGGATAAACCAGCTTTGTAAACTTCCAGCTTTATAATTTTTAAACACAAACCCCATATTTCTCCCTTAAAAAGAAAAGGAAAAACACTAGCAAGCACTAGGCTTTATTTTACATTAAAAATATTACATGTTGACAGCCCAATCCTGAGCTGCCTGGAGCTGCAGGACCCGGCGGCTCCACAAAGGGCTCCCGTCGGATCCAGAGCCTCCCGCACTACCGTGGGAGGCTCCTCGGGAGTAGGGGACGTTCGTCCCCTTCCCCCGAGTAAGGGAAGCAGTCCTGCAATGGGACTACTCACTTTAGCAGTGACTGTTTGGTCGCCGCTAGAGCGAAGGCGCTCATGTAGGGCGAGCAGCCCTACCCGAGCACCCTGGATCCTGCGGAGCTCGGCTTCATGGACCCGCTTCTCCCCTGCCCCCAGGAATGCCCCCGACCACGACTCTCCCCTCCCTGGAACGCCTCCCTCATGCCCCTGGGAATGCTCCCATTCCCTGTTCTGTAACCCGGCGGTCGCAGGCACTGCTGAGCTGCGGAACACGTCCGCCCACCGGGTGGTGGCTCAGTGCTGGCCGGAGCTGAGCCACCTCCAGCGGCAGCCCGGCGGTAAGCCCCGCAAACATGCCTTCCCACAGAGGCGCGGTGCGGACCACAGGATTGGGCTCTGAGTCTCATTATTCATGAAGGTTCCGTTCCAAGAACTCATGTAGATGGCAAAAAACGCACAATAGCAAATCAATTTAAAAAAACAAAGTTTCTTTGCTCTGGTGATTTAAAAACAACCTTGATGACTTTTGTGATGCACACAGAGGCCATCAGTCTCTCTCCAGGCGCTTAGGCTTCACTAGGAGGAAGCAATCCATCCCTTTACCAGAAGTCCCAGCAAGTGGGAAAGAATAGAGAAGGTGATAATTGCTGCCATTTAGCCTTCCTTCATGTGCTCAGGGGGAAGGGTGAAGCCTGCAGAGAACGATTGATGGCTTGTCAGCCAGCTGCCCTCTCTGGCATTATTAAATGACTGTTTTACTTTAATTTAAAGGGTGCTTCTCATCAGCTTTGACATAGAAAAAACTGTGGATATTTAGGTTATACCTATAATCACTTGTATGACTGCCTCCCTGCAACAGTACAAAGCAATTTTTAAAACGGATTTTAAAGGGATGCATTTTTCCCCTTCTCCAGGGATCAGCACATTCCTCCTCATTTGCAGGGACCATTTGTGTTGAGTCAAATCCGTGTATAAAAAATCCATGTATAACAAGGCTGGACCTGTATAATATTTTTCCTGAACAGCCAGGTCCAAGAACACTGCATTTTAACAGTTATTTGACCAGGGGTAACTCTTACGTCCCAGCTGCACAGTTGGCCTTTAACGCAAAAACTATCTCCCAGCTCTTATATGGAATTCCCGTTTGGTTATTGGCCTTTGATTGCACAATCGAGAGTGTGCAGGCGATGTTTTTACGCAAGATCCTAGGGGTGCCACGGTGTGTAGCCTATGCAACTCTTTGTTTGGAAGCAGGACAGCACAGAGTGGAAGCCCTGGCATGGCTTAGGACTTTTAGATATTGGCTTAGAGTATATCACCAGTCAGATCAAGCTAGCCTGATAGGGGGTCTCTTTCCCGATTCCCCACTTTTCCCAGGCTTAGCTCTATTGAGTAAGAAAATCTGCTCTGTGAGGCTCTCCTCAGATTTGTTAGGTGCATTAGCCTCAGGACAGGCCTATAGAGCAGGGGTCTCCAAACCCCGGGCCGGGGGCCAGATGCAGCCCATGGCCAGCCTCTTGTCCCCTGAAAACCTCTGACCCACTTGGCCAAACATGACTGGAACTATGCTCTGGTTGCGTCTGGAGGGTGTTCAAGGGCCAGAGAGGTTGAATGAATGATTCCATTCATTCATTTATTCACTCATCTAAGTTTCATCTCTAATTTATTTAAATTTTTATATTTAAATTTTTTTCCCCGGTCCTCAACACCATGACAGATATTTGATGCGGCCCTCTGGCCAAAAAGTTTGGAGACCCCTGCTATAGAGCCTTGAAACAAAGGCTCCTTGACATCGAGCTGCAGTATAGTAATACTTACAAAATCTGCTCTCTATTACAGCTTCATCTTTCTATTCTACCTGGAAGGAGGCCTATGTATTCTGACTTCTTGGAATGCCCTTAAGAATGAAGGGCATTTACTCTAGCGAGATGTAATGTCATTCCATCTGAGCAGCTATTTGGCATATCTGCCAAAGAGGTATTCCAGCTGCAATATATATTTATTTATAAATGTATAAATACGATAATTAAGAGACATATTTCTATCATGGTCACAAATGGTTGATTCGTTGCAGCAAGGCCTGCTTGGTCATGGTTGGAGGTACAGGGCCTCTGAGAGGAATTTTATCAGTAGAAATTTTCATTTGGGCCCCTTTACAAAGGGAAAGGGGTGAAACAGAGCAGGGAAGGGTGGTGATGAGTGAGGAGAATGGGGGCAAGGAGGGGCAAAACAGGGTGGAGGGAAATCTAAAATATTTTAAATATAGAAAATCATTGTGAAAAGTGAGCATCATCATCATATTTAGGCATATACTAGAATGGAAAGTGTCCTGTGCGTACCAAAACTTCTGCAGCAGCTGTAGCCCCACAGCTGTGCCCCAGAGTGCCTATACACTCCTTCATGGTAAGTGGATCCACAAGCCAAAGAGCTACTGTAGCAGGCCAGTTGCCGCCCAGATTTGACACTGTGTTAAGGAGGGTCATGGATGCATTCCTCGACCCAGCACATATGGCTTGTCAGTAGCTGCAGTTGCACACTCATGGTAGTGTCCCCAGCATCCAGCGTGGCCAACTGAGTAGACAGGGAAAGGTAAGGTCCCAGGAAATTTCTGGGCCTCCTCTTTTGGCTCCTGGGTCCCCTTTTTGACCCTGGGACCAGGTACAAATTACCCCCTTTACTCCCCCTCTCTTAGGCCCTGTGGAGGTGAACTGTTTGATTCATGTATCCCTCCATCCAATCTTTTGTTTTACACTGTTTGTATTTTAAACATGCCAATAAAGGTTTCTTGTCTTGAAGGTTATTGGGACCTAGTGGAAAGTTTTATCTCAATGACTGGATTTTGATGGACAAATGGACAGACAGATGTCAGCTCAGACCTTCTACCATAACAGAAATAGCACAGCATTTTCCTAGCCAATTTCCTATCCTCAATTAACCCTTTCTCTATTGATCTATAATGGAAATGAGGTCCTGTGCATCTGCCACAGACGTGCTGCACATTGCAGAGGGTTCTATGGTACATTCTAATAGATGGCTGTCTGTTAGTATGAAATGCTAGCCACGGTCTCTGGGTACTCACCACTGTCCTGTATGAGCTGAGAAAATACCCAAGGACCCTTAAAAACATACAGAAAAGCCATGAAGCTCACAATACTGAGAAAGACTGGTAATAGTGGACAAGTTGTCTTTCAGGAAAGCTTTTCCACTTAGTACTGATCTTCTATGTTAAAGGGCTTTTGTAAGCAGCTAATGTGAAAACCACCGGCCTACCGAGATGAAATGTGCCCTTCACATCAATCACTTGATGACTGCAACATTGTCCCAAGACCAGAGAAGCAGCGTAAAGTGCCTTTCTGATAGCCATTCTTTTTGCTTTCACTTAGACCAGTGGTTCCCAAACTTACCTGGGTCATGACACCACTGCAGCCTTCCCAGCACAGTCAGGCACCATCATCTTGGATCTTGAAAAATCTTGCAAGATCCAAGATGGTGGTGCCAAAATCTCACAAGATCTTCTGAGATCCAAGATGGTGGTGCCCAAATCTTGCAGGATTTCATGAGGTCCAAGTTGGTGGTGTCTGGAAGAACAGCCCATGGCACACTTGAGAGTGGTGACTTTGGGAGGGGGGCGGGACCTGAGGTGGCTGAATAGCCATGTTTTTCTGAGCTCCTGGAAAGCTCTTGGAAAGCATGCTATTTCTTCCCAGAATCGTGGGTCTGATGAGAGCCAAGGATCAGTGGTCAGGAGAGTCCTTGATCCTATAGATGGTGTATGGTTTCAGAGAAGAAGGGTCCAGTCAGGGACTATTTTTTCTCCAAGGGAACCCAGCCATCGATGTTGGTGATGGTGAGGATTCGATGTTGAAATTAAGCCGAAGGCTCTAAGCAGGGAAGGAAGTTGAAAGAAGCAAGTGAGCGTTGTTCCGTTGTGTGTGTCTGGCATTAATTGACTAACTGATTGACTGATTAAGCTTTTGCCTGAGAGAAGGAGAAGGAGGGGGAGGCTTTCTCTGCTTATTTGTTTGTTGATGTGAGAAGAAGCTTTGGAGGAGATCTGCTGAGCTTGTTACAGAAATATGAGTGCATAACTCTAACTTTATAAATCTAAAATTTGTTGAATTACAAATTAACCGTCTTGGAATACAATTATTGTTGTGGAGTGTTCAGTTTCATTTTCCTGTAGAGAGCTTGTGGAGTGCCTGTGGAAGAGCAGCTGGAGACCTGCATTTTTTTTGTTTTACAAAAGTGGTTGATTGTTTACATTCCTTTGATTATCGCTTAGAGAAGAATGCGGTTGACATAGAAACAAATATAAATAACAGAAATAAGATATAAACAACAGAAATAAGAACATCCGGGACATCTAGTGGACTAAAAAAGATACTACAAGGACAAGAACAGGACCTGACAAGTGAAGTAAGTAGAAAGAAGATATAAGAAGGAAGAAAAAGGATGACAGGAAAAGGAGAGAAAGTTAGGAGCTCTTCTGCCCTGGAGTCCAGCTGGGGAAAACTAACACAAGAGGAACTGAAAGGGAAAGAATGGAAGCAGATAATATAAGACAATATAGAGAAATTAGTGGCGATGGGTCAGCAACAAACAAATCAATATCTGCGGGTTCAAGCTAGTTTGGATGCGTTAACTACACAACTAAATGATCTTAGTGTGCAACTCAAAGATGTTATATCCAAATCACATGAGAAAAAACAAAGGATTATGGAAAAAGTATTGGAAATGGGAAAGCAACAAGCAAATCAATATTTACAAATCCAAATTAGCCTGGAAATCTTAATTCAACAGACAAATGAGTCTAATATGCAATGAACAGGAGAGGATCAACAAAAGAGCAAAGAAATGGAAGATAATTCCAAAACACTGGAGATAGGACAAAACAAAACATTGGAAGATACAATGTTAATGGAGATAGCTTGGAAGATAAAGCCTCAAAAGTCACCAGACCAGAAAGGAGAAGAAATACTTCGACTAATTGATGCAGATTGGATTGATCAAGTGAAGGAAGAAGAAATACTTCAACCAACTGACATAGATTGGAATGATCAAGTGAAGGAGATGACTCATCAAGATGTTGATTTAGCAAGAAGAGCGAATACATTAAACCTGATCTGTTAAGAGGAACTCATGTGAAATTTATTAGAAAAAAAGATGGAAAGTTAAAGTCTAGAGAAGAGAAGAGATTTGGCAGACCTGTGGATATTTAGGTTGGAGACAAGGGAATAGATAAAAAGAAAGACAGTAATGTGTTGATTTTGTATGTTAGAAATTAAAGCTTATTAGATGTCAATGAGAATTTATATAAGCTTTATAGGTAATATGTAATATGTATAAAAATTTTAGTTAGTTTGATATTGTTAGAATTTTAGAGGATAATTTTAATGAATTAGAATTAATTTTAGGTGATTGTTTTTGATGTTTACGTATATGTTTATGTATTTAGTCATGAGGATATATTAATTTTGGATGCTATAGATAGAGAAATGATATATGTAATTATTAGGATATTAAAAGTTGTTAGAATTTAGTATATTGGATTATGATATTAATTTTTTTGAGGATTTTATTTGCTAGATATTGGAAAGACACGAAGATCCCAATGAAAGATGAATTAATAGAGAAAATAATGAATGTGGTGGAAATGGACAGATTTTTAGAGAGCTTGGATCAACAGTGAAACCGATATAGATTGAGTAATGAAAATTATTTTATGTTTGGTTGAAAATAAAGTTGTAGAAGTATAAGATAGGGCATTTAGATGAATGTATTATATATATGATATATTATATATGATATGATAGATAAATGATAAATGATATTAAGAGGCTAACATAGAAGAGGAACTGAATTAGGAAATATGTAATGATTTATTATAGTGATGTATGATACCTTACACCCTCTAATATTGTGTTTATGTCTTGTATATATTGTATTGTTATGTGTGTTTGTTATTTTGTTTTTTGAAAATTTTTAAAAAAATTAATTTAAAAAAAAAAAGAGAGTGGTGACTTTGGTAATCCCTGCCTTAGGTGAAAGCCTCTATCCAGTAAAAAGTCTCTATCCAGGCTGTGTCTAAATGGCTCCTCGCACCTTTTTTTTTTTTAAAAACAACAACAACAACACTGTTTTCGCCTATACTTGAACCCTCTTTTTAGGGTCCCTTTTAGGGAGAAGAGCGGGATACAAATAACGTTTATTATTATTATTATTATTATTATTATTATTATTATTATTATTATTCTTTTTAAGATGTCTGATCTGAATTGATCCAACGTGGAGCCATCAGTGAACTAATCCCTACAGAAACTGCAACAGGAATGGAAGTCCTCCCTGGTGGGAGGAATATCCCTTAGAGACCTCTCCTGACATAGCGCCCACTTCTGAGTGATTCTCCCCCTTGTGGATGAGATGCCAGATGCAGCAGCAGCATGAATCTTCCTTCCAACATATGCCACTAGTACTAAGTTCAGGGGATTAGCCACAATGAAACAATCAAATCAAGCAAAAATAGTCTCTGTAGATTGTTGTTGTTCAGCCATTAAGTCATGTCTGATTCTTTGTTACCCCATGGACCACCGCACGCCAGGCCACCCTGTCTACCACTAACTTCCGGAGCATGTCCAAATTCATGTTCATTGCCTCTGTGACAATATTTAACCATCTCATCCTTTGCTGTCCCCTTTTCTTTTTGCCTTCAATTTTTCCCAGCATCAGGGTCTTTTCTAAAGAGTCCTCCCTTCTTGTGAGATGACCAAAGTATTTCAACTTCAGCTTCAGCATCTGTCCTTCCAATGAACAGTCAGGGTTGATTTCCTGTAGGATTGACTGATTTGATCTCCTTGCAGTCCAGGAGACTCTCAAAAATCTTTTCCAGCACCATAATTCAAAAGCATCTATGCCATGATTTTAGTTTTTTTAATGTTAAGTTTCAAGTCACATTTTGCACTTTCCTCTTTCACTTCTTGCTTCTTTCAAGAGTTTCTTTAGCTCCCTCTCACTTTCTGCCATTAGAGTGGTATCATCTGCATATCTGAGGTTATTGATATTTCTCCTGGTGATCTTAACTCCGGCTTGTGATTCATCCAGTCCAGACTTTCGCATGATGTACACTGCATATAAATTAAATAAGCAGGGTGACAATATACAGCCTTGTCGTACTCCTTTCCCTATTTTAAACCAATTAATTGTTCCATATCTGGTTCTGTTGCCTCTTGACCCACATACAGATTTCTCAGGAGACAGATAAGGTATTTTGGTACTCCCATCTCTTTAAGAACTTGCCACAATTTGTTGTGATCCATACAGTCAAAGGCTTTAGCGTGGTCAACGAAGCAGACGTAGATATTTTTCTGGCACTCCCTTGCTTTCTCCATAATCCAGCGAATGTTGGCAATTTGATTTCTAGTTCCTCTGCCTCTTCAAAAACCAGCTTGTATTTCTGGTAGTTCACATACTGCTGAAGCCTAGCTTGTAGGATATTGAGCATAACCTTGCTAGCATGTGAAATAAGCGCAATTGTGCAGTGGTTTGAACATTCTTTGGCATTGCCTTTCTTTGGGATCGGAACGTAAATTGATCTTTTCCATCCTGAGGTCACTGTTGTGTTTTCCAAATTTGCTGGCATATTGACTGTAGCACTTTAACAGTATCATCTTTTAAACTTTTAAGGAGTTCAACTGGAATACTGTCACCTCTGCTAGCTTTGTTGTTAGTGATTCTTCCTAGGGCCCACTTGACTTCACACTCCAGGATTTCTGGCTCAAGTTCAGCGATCGCACCATCATGGTTATCAGGGACATTAAGAGCCTCCTTGTAGAGTTCTTCTGTGTAATCTTGCCACCTCTTCTTAAAATCATCTTCTTCCGTGAGGTCCCTACCATTCTTGTCCTTTATCATGCCCATCTTTGCATGGGATGTTCCTTTGATATCTCCAATTTTCTTGAAGAAATCTCTAGTCTTTCCCCTTCTATTGTTTCCTCTATTTCTCTGCATTGCTGATTTAAGAAGGCATTCCTATCTCTCCTTGCTATTCTCTGGAAATCTGTATTCAGTTGGGTATATCTTTTGCTTTCCTTCTTTCCTCAGCAATTTGTAAAGCTTCTTCAGACAGTCATTTTGCCTTCTTGCATTTCTTTTCCTTAGGGATGGTTCTAGTTGCTACCTCCTGAACAATGTTGCAAGCCTCCATCCATAGTTCTTCAGGCACTCTGTCTACCAAATCTAAACCTTTAAATCTATTTGTCACCTCCACTGTGTATTCATATAGAATATGATTTAGGTCATACCTGAATGGCCTAATGTTTTTCCCTACTTGCATCAGTTTAAGCCTGAATTTTGCAATAAGAAGCTCACAATCTGATCCACAGTCAGTTCCAGGTCTTGTTTTTACTTCTCCATGTTTGGCTGCAGAGATCATAAACAATCTGATTTAGTGTAGACCATCTAGTGATGTCCATGTGTAGAGTCGCTGCTTGGGTTATAGGAAAAAAGTGGGTTGCCATCTCCTTCTCCAGTGGATCACGTTTAGTCAGAGCTCTCCACTATGACCTGTCCATCCTAAGCGTCCCTACATGGCATAGTTCACTGAGTTACTCAAGCCCCTTCATCACAAAAAGGCAGTGAACCATGAAGGGGCCCTGCAGATTAAGAAAGCATAAACTTGGCCGTTAGCCTTTTTCCTTAGCTTCCAGTTTCCTATTCTTTCTTTTTACCTCTCCATGCCTGATGTGCTTAGTCTCCTTTCCAAGTCCAAGTTTGATGGCCCAATCCTATACATGTCTACTCAGAAGTAAGTCCCATTATAGTAAATGGGGCTTACACCCAGGCAAAAGTGTAAATTGATTTTTAGCCATTAAGTGTCCCACTTTCTGCAACTGTAGCCCCCACCCTCCCCTTCCCCCCAAAACAAAACAACTTCAGAAGGCAGGAACAGACCAGTCCCACAGATGGCTTGTGCTGCTTCAGTTTGGTCAAATCGTTTCTTAGGGGGTACATTTTTTTTTGTAAGAATTACACCTTTCACACCATGAATGGGGGTTCAGTAGGTGATTTTGCTTTATCCAGTGAATAGATAATCTCTAGGCTTTTGTATATAGTGTATCACTGAAGTTGCTCGCTTGTAGAGTACTGATGACTAAAAGATGGTTGTCATCACCATCTTTGAAAGCTGTGGAAACTAGCTATTGACTGCAGCCCAGTTACTTGAATAGGGTAAGCAAAACTGTTTTGACAGTTGGAATGTAATCAGCAAAACAGAAGTCTGAGTTTCAGAAATGGATGAGCGAGAAGGAACCCTAGGAAGCAATTTGCTTTTGCTATTTGTTTGCATTTGGGGAATTGATGCTGCTTTAAAGTCTAGCACCGTCTGTCTGCTCTCTCCTCTGCTAATTTTGTACATTTGTAAATCCACCAGTATAAGACAAACACACTATACACTCACAAGGAAACTGACCCTATAAACAGCTGCCCTTGAGCCCCCCTACTGCTTGGGGAAGTGAAGAGCACAAAATAGCAGTTCATCCAAATTAGAGCTGCGTGGACATGCCCTAGAAGTAAGTTTGCAAAGTAATTATAGAATATAATTTGCAGTAGATTTAAATAAAGGCAAAGCCATTAACCAAAGCGCTTGAGTTTGCTGAGAGCAGGCAGTGGAAACAATAAGAAGAAACATCATCCATATGGCGGTGTCAAGTGCAGTCTACATCCAAGGCCTGGGATGCCTGAGCCTGTATGGAAATTACCAGTAGGGAAGGGTGCTGGGAAAGTTGTGGGACTGCAGGTTGTGAACTCTGTTTGGTTCATCTTTTATTTAATTCACCAACAGATGGAAGGAGATACAGGTCAGTATTTGTTTTTAGCAAAGATTGCAGTTAATAAGGAGACAAAAGAGAATCATGAAAACTGCCGACTTCTTGATTGGCCATGGAAGACTGGGTGGCAGGGGGAGAGCTGTCACGTTAGCAGATGTGTTCTTCAAACTCTGTGCCTTCAAGAAAGAGGAATGAAAAAGACAACCTCTTCAAAGTTTGATTGCAGCTGGAGACATCCTATCCCTTTTTGGATTTTGAGAACTGCAAGTACTTAGAAAGCACAATTACACCTCGGGGCGTGAATCCTGTCACCCCATGAGCAACAGTGGGACAAAAGAAATGGATGCATGATTGTATTAGAGTAGTGGTTCCCAAGCTGGGAGTTGTGACCTCCCCCGGGCAGTAGGAACCAGTTGCTACCCCCTTAAGGGAGGTAGTGACATGCACTAATGTGGCAATGGCAGTGACAGCACCTCCAGCATCATGCCACTGTGGAGAAAAAGATTTTGTTAATGTACCTAGAGGGTTCACTATGGCCCTCCAGAGGGTGCAGGGAATCCACAGCCCCTCTTCTGGCCTCCCCATGCCTCAGAATGGTTCCCTAATGGGATTGCAACCCACCTCTGGTTTCTTCTCACAGCCAAGCACTTTGCAGAGCCCTTCCCTTGTCATTCTGAGGCTGCTCACACTGGGACAAGGTGTCAAAGAAAGAGCCTGGTGCTCTCACAGTACATGAGTCTGGGAGCTGCTGGAGGTGCTTTCTCAACTGCTGTAAGGCTCTATGCCATAAGCACAAAGCTGTCAGACAGGATGGTTCTGATTCCATGGGCTGGTTTCACATTCTTATTGGTAGACAGCCTCACAGTGAAGGATCAAGAATACATGCCCCCTTCCATCATGTACACACCAATGTGTGTTATGGGTGTTTCATGCAAAATCAATTCTTGCCATTTTTTTTGGTCACGAGACAGTCTTATAACTTGTACGAGTGTAGATTCTATCATCATGGTCTGCATTTATAGTGGTTCACAGATTACAGAGCACAACACAAGAGAGCCAGACTGATGCTACTTTAGGAAACCTACTAATGTAGTAATAGTAGTAGTAGTAGTAGTAGTAGTAGTAGTAGTAGTAGTAGTAGTAGTAATATTTATATACTACCTTTCTGGTCATCGGATTACTCCTCTGACTTTATTCAAGGCAGTTCACATAGGCAGGCTATCTCTAAACCCCGGAGGGAATTTTTACAATAACAGAAAGGTTCTATCTTTCAAGAACCGCACAACATTTCAGATGGATCTTTCACGATCTGGTATCACTTCTGGCACCCGGTTGCCTCCCATGCTAGCTGAAAAGCAGTTCCTTCATCTCTCACTTGAAGGGCAGCCAAGACGCTTCTTCGCTCACACCAAAGAGCAGGTGAAATAACTCAGCTCAGCTTGTCAGCTGCTTCAAGGTCTCGCCATTCACTGAGCTGCTGGTGGCCTCGAACTGGCAACCTTCAGATGTTATGTTCAGGCTAACAGAGGCTCTACCCTCTGGACCAGACCTCCTGCCCATGTAGTGTAGGGATTGTTCAAGTTGCTTTGGCAGGAGGAGAATAAGAGCCAGTTCCTGATAGGCTTGCACCGGCCCACCGCTAGCACACACTGTTGCAAAAATGCCGTAAGGCGCCCTGGGCCGGCATTGGTCAGAAGCCAGCTGGAAGTCGCCCTGTGCTCCAGGCAAGTGTTGGGTGGTGGAGAGGTGAGTGAGGGCATGGGGGGAGGCGTTCCAGGTTGGGGGAGGGTGGGGAGAAGGCAGGTAGGGGGAGGAAGAGGGGAAGGAAGTGGGGCAGGAGGGGATGGGACCGGCAGAGCTGAGATCTGCCAGTTCCAGAGCCCCACATTGGGCCTCCCGGCCTGACATGGGGCTGTTTTACTCTGCACTGGCTAAATAGCCAGCGCAGAGTCGAGTAGCCCCATTGCGGCACTTTGTACCTTACCTGAGGGAAGAGGACAAATGTTCCTTTCCCCCGAAAAGATGTCGGGAGCCACTGGCAGCTGTTCAGGGTGCAGCGGCAGCCATTTTGGTGCTGCTGCAGCCTTGGGCACCGGGCAGCTCAGGATTGGGCTGTAACTCCAATCAGGTCCCTGCAGTAATTGCAGGTATTTAAATACAAAGTCATAAAAGTTTAGTGAAATGACAACATTTATACTAACATCTTTGTCTAGGGACACTACACACACATACACACACACAAGAAGAAGAAGAAGACAACAGAGTGAAAGATATATACACAGCGAAAGAGAGAGGAAAGAAGAATAAAGAAGGTGGCCCCCAAACAAATGAAACTCAATTTCACGGCACATTATCTCTCTCAATTCTTTTCCTCTCAGTTTTCATTTTCATTAAAATCACAGACAACCATAAATTAATAATTACTTCAGGTTGACTAAATGCAGGCCGCAGTACAGCTCTCCGTTTTCCTACGCTGGCCCTTCTTGTTCATGCTGGAAAAATGTTAATTTAGATAATGTGGCTTGGCCCTTGTCATATAATTCTGCTTTGCAGTTTCACTGATCTATAATGGTCTGTTCTTATTAGGTAATATTAACTTTATCTTTTGTTCAATCGAGCTTCACAGTTTCCCCAGACAGATAGCTATTGTGAAGTATCAGCTTGAAATGTGTTCCTGTTCTAGTATGTCTGTTATATGTTGTGGCACTGCAAATGTATTGTCCCTTACTTTTATGTAGCAACACTACAGAAAGCGTGTGTGTGTGTGTGTGTGTGTGTGTGTGTGTGTGTGTGTGTGTGTGTGTGTGTGTGTTTACGCTTGTGCTTGCCATCTTTTGTCCTCACAAATAGTTTCATAAGAAAAAAATGCCTTCTTCTACACATAAGCTTTTGCTTGCTGCAGGAAGCTAACAAACTTAGGACGCAATCCTAACCCACTTTCCAGCACCAACATACAGGTAATACAGTTCCAAAGTAAGGAAACAAACATTCCCTTACCTTGAGAAGGCCTCTGTGAGTGCCACCCAACTCCAGGATGTAGGACATGTCCCATTGGCACATCTATGCCAGTGCTGGAAAGTTGGTTACGATTTGGGCCTTAAGATTGAAACGGAAGGCCTGTAAACCATAATCTGTTGTCCATAGCACAGTATGTTAGTTATAACATTTAATGTTATATAACTGCACAGATTTTCCATTTTGTAGCAATAAAAAAACTATACAGGTGGCAAGGTTACTAAACACATTTTCTTTTTTCCCCTTTCAAGCTCTGTGTATGAAAACAGAGAAAACACAAGATAGGCTGTAAAGCCTTGCTGGAATACACAATTTAAAAGTTGTTCAGGGTTAGGTAATTTACAGCACAACATTTTGTCTTGGAGACAAATGATTGGAATAGTATTTGTCCACCCTTATTGATAAGTCAATCATACATCACAATCAATCGGCAGCATGCCCTACTTCAAAACTCCTCCCCCTTTAGTGCATGCCAAATATATTGCCTCTTCTCCCACCCTGACACCAAGATGCAGGTCCCCAACTTGACAACCTGAGCCATTCAATGCCTGCTCAGAGTGGTTGAGGAAGCTGAATTTCACCTCCTCCCCTCAACTGGGAAGCATTTAATGTCAGTTTAGCATGATAGTTACAATCCCTAGGGTTCATAAGGAATGATTGCTCATAAAAAAACACCGTTTTTTAAAAAGGTTGTTTCTATGTATAACTTTTTTACCATAGTGGATGAAAATGTGGTGGCACCCATCATCTTCTATTACACATAAACCCTCTTCATCTTCTCTCTTACATCTCCCTTTTATATCTGCCTATCCCAAGGCCTGGTGCTCCTCCCTTTCAGATTTTCTATCATGGCTGGGCCCCCTGCTTTGCAAGAGTTGTAGTCCCTACACTACTTTACAACTTAATCTTGCCCTGATTGCATGTTGTAAATGAAAAGAGGGTTGGCCTTATAACTTCCCTTTATGTTTATACATCAGGTACTCTGGAAAGATTTTATTGTTCCAAACCTATCAGCCTGAAGGCCAGACTTTTATAAACCTCTGATGACACTGCATTTCTCACGTCATTCTTCCTATGCTGCAAGATGTGGCGGAAGCAACAGAGAAGGGCTTGTTTCCTTGGGGAGGACCATAACAGATGACAGGAAAAGAAGCTGCATGACATTTTTGTCCCTTCCAGTGTAATAATTTAATCAGTTGCTGGGATGTGATAGAGAGTGACTTTTTTTATTTTTTATACAGTCGTGACAATTTTTGCATCAAGTGCAGTGTACCTTGCTTATGGTACTGGGACACAAAAACCTGCATTATGAAATTTTAAATCCCATCTCATTTGCATAGGCAGCCATGGATCGTTTGCAGATTGGCTTTATTTTGCTGTATTTATGGCATCTTAGTTGCACTCTGCCATTTGCAAAACAACACCCTGTGGCTGTTGTCCATTCTTCAAAAGCTTTGAAAGGACAAGTCCTACTAAAAAAAACAAGACATGCAACCACCAATTAGTTTACGAACTCCTCTGACCTGCCTTATGATGTACTCAAGAGAAAATGGTAGCCTTAAAAATGTGCAGCTTCACTTGATTCTACAACTGAACAAACTGAAAAGGAGGCCTTTGACTGAGCTACACTTGCACCACAGAGACAAGAATTGAGATACTGTTGGAAGATGAGGCAATAAGGATACTGATAGAGGGAGCTGATAAGGTAATGAGGAGAAAACCAGATGTGATGGATTCTTGAAAAGGTTAGCTTTGATTCTGCTTTGAAATGAAGGCCAGTAAGTCAGACTTCCTTAAAACCACTGTCCACTACACTTTGGAGTTAGCCAAAGGGTAAAAACAAGCAAGCTAGATTCAGGGTATTCAGGGTAAATTACTTTGGTATGAGTGGCAGCCATTGCTCAAGTACAATGAAAAATGTTTTTAAAATGGCAGAGAAGCCTCGGAAATGTAGGACAGAAATACAACCAACAGAAATACCAGAACCTTCTGTTAGACAGCAGTTGACAATTTTGGCTTGTTGTATTACTTGTACTTGAATTTGTATTAAACAATCTTGATAGAAAAGAGAGAATGTTCCACTTAGTCCTTATCATTTGTGTGTGACACTGTTCTATGGCTTGCTAAGAGATTGCTTAAACAATTGGCAGTCCAATCCTAAACTGTGCTAGCATAGCCTGGCCACATGCCTGCGCTGCATCCCATGTAGTTTAGGAGGTGGCCGGAAGTCATCTTGGGTTGATATTTTTCCCTTTATGCCAGGTAAAGCCCCAGCCACATCTATGGGGCTTCTTGGATCTGCGCTAGCTATTTAGTAGGGCTGCCTGGGCTGGGACCAGGGGTTAAAATGCAGTGTGTGCCACCACTGCTGATCCTGTTCCCCTCCCAGGCCTGATTCACCTTCCATTCCATCCTCCCCCCAACCCCCCTCCAAAATGCTCTCCCACCGCCCTCTACCCCCCCCCTTGCACTCTGGCACAAACTTACCTGTGATGGTCAGCACTGGATCCGGTGCTGGCAGGGAATGGATCCTGTGCCCATAGGGAGGCCTGAGCCAGCTCAGCACAAGATTAGAATTGTGCTGTGGGTAAGAAAAAGTGGCCAAGCATCCCAGATACAAAGTATATGAGATTCAAAGGAATTAACATACATATATTAGGACAGATGGTGGTAACCATAACAGCTACTGTAGAAATACCAAGAAAAAAGGAGCAGCAGTAATCAGTAACAGAGCAGAACATTTACTATCTGGTGGTTAAACAAATAATATGATAGACATTTTCTTACGTTCAATGCATGAGATTATCTTGTTGCTTTGGCTTTT
The DNA here is from genome assembly GCF_035046505.1 of Tiliqua scincoides. Lineage (NCBI taxonomy): Eukaryota > Metazoa > Chordata > Lepidosauria > Squamata > Scincidae > Tiliqua > Tiliqua scincoides. The sequence continues at coordinate 116,300,337 of NC_089823.1, forward strand.
AAATTAGGTTTTTTTTACGTTTGTTTCTTACAAAAGGCAATGGAGTTGTTTACTCCCCTTGTCCTCTGACAAATGCCTTTGCTAAACTATATGACATTTTAGTTTATGTGACTTTTTTGAGAGTCTGGTTCAATTGTAGTTTATTGTGGGCATATACTGTGCAATGTTAGGTGAAAGCAAATCTCTCACCACTGCATACAGAAAGTATGGTTTGACCATATTGCATACATATATAAATATATGCATGATTCACCTGATTTTTGTCATATGACAACTATAGTGTTTTAAATTAGTGAACTGTTAAGGGAGACTGACATGGGAGCCTGTGAAGCATTCTCAGTTAATTATATTTGCATAAGAGATTAATCCAGATGTGCCTGAACATTCTGAAAACAGGGTAAACAACAGTCAGCCAGACAAACCTAATAATCTCAGGATCCCTGAGATCTTGTTCAAATATTGATGATTGCAATAATCCACTATACACAGTCAGACATGGGCCCAAATCATGGAGTCATATCCTCTCACTTCTGCATTAGGAGCTATCGTGACCCACCAATCACTTGCCCAGATCAGCGACTTCACAAGGGTCATGAAAGACTGTTATTTAATCAGAGGCACCTAAATTCAGATTGTGAATTCAAAATGCCCAAGTCATTTCAGCACTAATTTCAATATGTCACCAAGCTGTCATAGATCCTGAATTTTATGTTAAAAATATCTGTTCCCTTCAAGAATTTGAAGAAAACAAGAATGATTTGATATACAGAGCCAGAACCTGTCAACATTAACACCTTCTACACATTCATCACAGTTCAATGAAGAAATATTTGTTCCTAGTACATGGTGTTTTCTTTAAACTGAAATGATTAAGAACATGAAAATATTTAGTCCATTTAACATACACATTTAAAGGCTGCAATCCTATAAGCACACATATTTGTCCCTTGAATATAGTTGGCTCATTTCTGAGTGGGATTGCACACATCTCAGAGATCCTTTGCTTGGTTTCCAAGACTTGGTTGAACATTCAGTATTCCTTTGGTGGGGATGCTTTTTAAAAAAGAAATTTCTTGAAGAAAGACCACTGTACTATCTTGATATCTGTGCTTCACTATGGTATTTAACTATTTTAAATCCATTTTGACTCTAATAAATTTTCCTTTGATTGCAATGAACAATTTAAACATAGCACAACTACCCCATGTCAGGCAACAACCTGTAATTATTTAAAGTCATGGTTCCATCGAAGGACATGACTAACACGACATTAAATTTCCTCCAAGGTAGTATCCCTGTGCTTGTCATCCTCCACCAAACCTAATGCCTTGCATGTAGACTGGAGTGTGGGATGGAGGACACCATTCACAGTTTTCAGCTCTGAAAAGGACGTTGGGTTTCAAACCTCATTTAGCAGCAGGCGGAGATGATAACATTCAGTATTGTTTGAGTGGGCGGTTTCACCCTTCCCAGTGCGTGGTCCTTCTTCACTCAGTGCACCTTGGGGTAATCTTGCTGGTACCTGGCCACTGCTGCTCTGTGCATCTTGGGGTTATTTTGCACGTATTTCCTTGCCACATCCTTAAGGTGCTTCCTCCTTTTAGCACCTGTGTGTCTGGCACAATGTTTGCCAGGAGCCTTCTTGGGGACAGGAAGAGGTGATGGCTCTGAGAGGCGTGACATGGAGTTGGGCTGAGGGAAGGGTGGTGTGATGGACACTTCTTCAGGTTCACATGGCAGGTATGCAGCAAAATAGCCCCTAGAAAGGTCCTACATAAAGCGTAGCCTCCTCAAGGGGTGACCTTCAGTACTGAGACCCTCATAGAGCTCACCATTACGGTGAACCCCAAAGACGAACTTGAACAGTTTGGCACCAGCTCACATCACCAGCTTGCATAAACCATAAGTAAAGGGTCCGGACATGTGAGTGAGGTACTCAGCAGAGCTGGTGTATTTATCCCCCTCACTATCGTGGGACATGATGGAAATCTCTTCCCAGTTGTCTACCACATGCCTCACAATTAGCTCACATACCTCCCTAGTCATCAGCTAAGTGTCATACATGAAATAGGAGGAGGACTGGAAGAGGCAGGTTACGTCTCCTGTGATAGGGACAACAGTTTGAGGCACCATCTCCCCATTAACAGTTAAAAACTCAATTTCCATACCAACTTTAAAAAGTCTTAAGTTGGATTATAAGCCACAGACTTCCCTCATGCTGTAGCACAGGAAAAAAGGGTCAGCCTGGCCTAATTTGGTATGTAGGCCACAGGTCTCTCTCAGGCAGTAGCACAGGGAAAAAGCCAGCCAGCAGTGGTGTAGCTAGGTCATTTGACATCCTGAGCCCATACATTTTTGTCACCCCATAGGAAATAATCAATCAAATAATCAATTCAGTCATTCATTCACATTTTTATACCACCCTTTCTCAAAGCAGCTGAGGGTGGTGTACATGGTTCCTCCCCTTATTTTGTCTTCACAACAACCCCGTGAGGTAGGTGAGACTAAGAGATAGTAAAGTCATGATTTGAAATGAATAATAATAATGGCCAGAAAATAAATGCAGTGAATATTTCCCCACAAGCAATGGATGAAATTCTGCATCAAATGGTATATAACATGATGGTATTATTCCTAAAAGTCATGATTTCTAGAATTTTGGTCACTAGGGTGTCACTCCCCCCCCCCAAAAAATGATGTCATTAAACAGGTAATAATAAAAAATAAGCACTTTTTCACTTAAGAACTCATTAGTTGCAAGTGACAGAAGAGAAAATACGCAAATCTTGATCATATTTCAATTTTTTCTACCCAATTTTCAGGTGGGCTGCCCTTTCAGCAGTAACTCCTTAGCACTGCTCAGCAGCTGAGAGCCTGAGAGCCAGATAAAAATCTTCCGCAGGCTGTATCTGGCCCCCCAGGCCTTATGTTTGACACCCCTGGTTTAGAACATAGAAACCTGCCAATGTTTGCCTAAGTATCTTAGGGCGCAATTCCGAACCGGGCTTGGGCTGGCGCAAGTCCCTTCCGCCAGCCCAGGAAGGTTGCAAACGTGCCACAAGGAGAGTTGGCTAGGCCAGCGCGCAGAGGCTCGCCAGTCTGCAGAGGCTGGAACAAGAAAAAGAAAAGCAGGAAGGAGTCTGCACAAGGGACTGGCTCTCTAAAGCACCAGGAGCAGCCATTTTCTAGTTGCTTTAGGAGGGAAATAGAAAGTAGAAAACGAATAGAAAATAGGAAAAAAATAATAGAGACTAGAAAAGGGAATAGCTATTCCTTCTGCAGTTTCAGTACTTTCTTAAACTTTAAATTTTGCTATAATTTTGTATTTGAACGCTGCACTTAAATAAGGTTGTTTTATTAATTTAATTTGATGTTTACACCCTAAGGGCGCAATCCTAACCCCTTATGTCAGTGCTTTCCAGCACTGGCTTAGCAGTGCCAATGGGATGTGTGATGCATCCTGCAGTTGGGTGTCACTCACAGAGGCTTCCTCAAAGTAAGAAAATGTTTGTTCCCTTACCTCAGAGCTGCATTGCCCCATGTCAGTGCTGAAAAGCATTGACATAAGGAGTTAGGATTGCGCCCTTATTTAGTTGTAGAATGGCATGCTCCTTCAGGCCTTTAATTTGATTGCAAATACAGGTTCAAGGGAGGATGAGACAGGAATTTCAGAAAACACTAAGGTAAATGTATCCAATAAAGCACCTGCCCCCTCAAGTAAGATCACGTGATTGCCTATCTCCATTATCTTAATAATTTTCCAAAAGCAGGAAATACATTCAATCAATAGCTAGAATGCCATGCATTAAGTAAATTGCATTAAACAACATGAAAACATCTCCCGCATACTCCCTTTCAGGCTGCCCCTTGGTTTACCTACATCAATTCGACCTTGTCTAGCTGCTGTGGCTTCTTTTGGACTTCTCAGAAGATGTAAAATTATCATTTTATTCCATGAACAAAGCTATTTTCATAATTGCAGGATGAGCATACTAACCACCAATGCCAGCTAAGCAAGAGCATAAAGTGGATCATCTCACTAAGGTAGAATTGCTGGGTTGCAATTCAGACAGTCATACTGCACCTTCATGCTTGCAGGTAGCCTGAGAAAGGCACCTTTGGTCTATTCTTCCTCCTCCACCAGACATGTAGCAAACAGGCAGCCCAATCTTACCCTTGGCAGGGCCCCTGAGTGCAGTGGTGCCAAAATGGCAACCGCTTTATCCGGTGGCCCTGCCGAGACTGCTGGAGATCTCCTCAGGGGAAGGGGACTTTAGCCCAGAGGAAAGCCCCAGGCTCCACAATGCGGCATCTCAAGTCTAAGTAGGCTATTTTTTCAGAGCAGACAAGAGAACCTCCCTGTCAGGATTTTCAGCCTGGCACAGAGGATAAGATCAGGGCTTTGGAGCAGTGGAGCAGGGCTTGGCCAGTCCCACCGCTCTCCTGCCCTCCTAGGCCAGTTCTTCCCCCTTCCCTGCCCTTCCCCTGCCCCAGAACGCCTCCCCCCTTGTTTTTAAGGCCAACAGGACACTTAATTCTTCTAGATGACAGAAGTCAGGGTTGGTCAGGCGGATAGCTACTGTATATGCTGTTGTGACCTGAGCACTGCTCTTTTGATAGTTATTAATGTTTTGTTTTTGATATTTTAAAATGTGTCACTTTTATTGCTGAATTGTGCATTTTATGAATATTATATGAATGGCGGCACAACATTCAAATAAGCAAACTCTGCTGATAAATTGTTGTGGTCACCCCTGTTTTGTTATGTACTAGCAATTCAGGGGAGAGAGAGAGAGAGAGAGACAGTTTGGTTTCTGGTTTTGAAGTTATTAGGATTGATTCATGAAGATTGTGTTATTGTTGTTTCAGAATTTTTTGTTATAAACTGCCCTGGATATTTTTTGTTGTAAACTTCCATGACTCCTATGGACATAGGTTAGTATATAAGTTTTCTGAATTAAAAAAAAAAAAAATTAAAAATAGGAAGGCGACAATGGTGAAATGGCCAACCTGATGAATGGGATGTGAGTTTCTCACTACTATGGTTCCCTTAAAGGTTGGTTCACCCATGCATTATCATTCTGTACCATGGAGCATTGACCATTGTGTATGAATGTGCCACTTACACTGTACTGCAGTTTTGGTAGTGAAGGCTTTGACATTGACTAATTGAGCTGTCATGATGGTGTAGAATACTTATAGAAATTCCAAGTGTTCAGGCAACAAAGCAGTCAGGATTGCACCCACACTTACCTAAGTCCATATCTACATATGCTAAGTAGGTATATTATATAAGCCACCATGGTGATACTTACATTTAAAGGCCTGCTGTTACTGCAAGCAATTGTCCTTTTTCAAACTGAGAAATCTACGCAGAATTTGTAAGATGGAAAACCAAAATATGGTAACATTAAATGGAGCCATTCACTTCATACTAACACCTTTTGAGATGTGTATCTATTTCTAGATGTCAAGGATATAAATAAATGGGATTCAGCAGATGTTTAAATTCTGCAAAGATGCAGAGAATGGTACTTTCACTCCAGCACAGCTCCAGCAGCATATATCAGTTTGACAGTGAAAGGACACTCTAATTCCATCTGTAATAACCTAGGGAATGACACTTTGAGAGCATGTCAGGTTCTGGAAACACGTTAATTACAATGCTTGCCATGGTATTTTCAATTTGATCAACACTGCTAGGCCTTTTATCTGGCTTCCTCTGTTACTATAAGTGTTGTAAGACTCAAACTATCCTCAATGTTAATCACAAGCATTTTTTGCCTGACCTTTTTTTTCAGCTCAAAGAGTTGCACAGGCTGCAATCTCCAACATAAGACCTATGCTTGAGTACCCACATTTTTTCACACATACCCTGTTTCCCTGAAAATGACCTACCCCAAAAATAAGACCTAGTGTGTTTTTTGAGAATTGCTGAAATATAAAACCTACCCCGAAAATAAGACCTAGTTTTGATCAGGGCCAGGGTGGGGGGGGGGCGCGGAAGAGGTCTTCGGGAGGGGCTGGGTGGACAACGTGACAGGGAATGCTGCACTCCCATGCGCGCCACCTAGAAAGCACCTGCTCTGCTACCTTGGGCAGAGGACTCTGAGGAGGAGCTGAGGTGGGAAGCAGCAAGCGAGGCAACCCTGCCTACCGGACTCTGAGGCTCTCCACACTTTCCAGGGAGTAAGTCCCATTAACTATAAAGGGACTGACTTCTGAGTAGACAGGCAGGCAGGTATCCTCCTGGGCGCTGAGGGGACACCCTCTCCACATCTTCCAGGGAGTTAGTCCCATTAACTATAAAGGGACTGACTTCTGAAAAAAAAAAAAAGACCTACCCTGAAAATAAGACCTAGTGTGTTTTTTTGAGCCAAAAAAAATATAAGATAGTGTCTTATATTCAGGGAAACACAGTAGGTCCAAATCAGCAGGAGTGGGGATTTGGAGGTAGAAACATGGAGGAGAAAAAAAGTGTTATTAAGGTGCTCCTCCTCACTGGTCTTCCACTGGGGAGACACAGCAGAGTAGCTGGAAGTAGTGTGTTGCCCCAGGACACATCTTCTAGTGTTGCCCCCACCAGTGGCATAGCTAAGGGGGTGCAGGGGGTAGCAGTTGCACCGGGCAACAAGCTTTAGGGGGTAACAAGCAGATCTTGACACCAGTGGCCAAAATTGTAAAAAAAATTGGTATGTACAAATAATACCATCACGTTATATATCATTGGAAAGGAAATTTAATGCAGAATGCAATGAAACAAGCCTCATTGGAATATCTGTATTCTATCAAAAGTTATGGCCAATAAACCAGAAAAGGAAAACACAACTGCTTTAAGGTACTAAAAATGGATTTCCTTCGATTAGCTATGCCACTGGCCCCCACCCCCTCCAATGCTCTTTTACAGTTGCATCCAGAAGGTGATCTGATGCCCAGGAAGACTGTGCAGCCTCCCCAAGCCTCAGAAGGCCTTCTAACGCCTCTGGAAAGCCTTAGAACAGGGGTGTCAAACATAAGACCTGAGGGCCGGATGCGGCCCACAGAAGCTTTTTATATGGCCCTCAGGCTTTCAGTTGCTGTGTAGTGCTGAGGTGTTACTGCTGAGAAGGCAGCCCACATAAAAATTGGGCTCTCCCGTATCTTGAAATATGATCAAGATTTCTATATTTTCTCTTTTGTCATTTGCAGCTAATGAGTTCCTAAGTGAGTTCCTTTATTATCAGTTATGACCTGTTTAATGACATCACTTCCTGCCTAATGACATCACTTCCGGCCCTCAGCAGCCATCAAGAATGCTATGTGGCCCTCCGTATGAAATGAGTTTGACACCCCTGCCTTAGAAGCTCACTTCTGATTTTTCAAGAAAGCTGGGAGTTACATTTTAAGGTCTTAGAAAGACTTCTGAGGCCTCAGAAGAGCTTCTCTCTGTTTCATAAACCCTTCTAAGGCTGGAAAACGTCACTTCCCAGTTTCCCCTGAAATTGGAAGTGACTTTCTAAGGCCTCCTGCTGGACGTAGGAAGCAAGCAAGGGGAGGCAGGATCCTGGCAGCTATGGCAGGAGCAGCATGGCTGCCACCTGAAGACTGCCTTCCGGAGCCCTGTGACCCTCTCAGCTACGCTACTGGGGAGACATCCTGAGTAGCTGCTTCAAGGAAAAAGGAGAATTAGAGAAGGGGGTAGAACTCCACATTTTCTGCACATCTTTCATTTATTTGAATCTTAGTAGAACAAGCCAGTTGGGATTGGGCTGTAAATCAACAACAAAAATGAGAACAATGTTCAGTTAGGCCAGTGCTGATCTATGAGGTCCCTTGGCCTGGGTGTCTCTTCTCAGAGGTTCTTCCAGTGTGTGGCAAAATTAAAACTCTAACCCCCTCACCCCTTTTCACTGTTTCCCCACCCATTATAGACCAGTCCACTTAGGCTTTAGCAGTGCCCCAGCATCTGCCAGAGACTGCCAAGTCATCCTGAGGCAATTACTATTACTCTTTCATTGCCCTCTGTTGCAGTCCTATACCCATCCAACCCCAGGTTTACTTCAAGCCCAAGGAAAAGGAGACAAGGGCTGGATGGGGTGGGGAGTGTCAGTTCCTCCTAACAATGACAAAAAAAACACAACTCAACTCATGTGAGTTGCAAAATGCTCCCACTTTATTAAGCAAGTCAGAAACCCCCACACTTAAATTTACAGAAAGGTCATTCAGAATTGTTAATGGAGAAGCACATACTCACATGCAAGTTCAAGACCTATTCAAAACAAAAATCATACTCCTAAAGCTAGCAATAAGGCCTTCCTCCTCCTCTATTCCACTCTCTTTTCTAGCCCCAACCAAATCAGCTGACCAGCATCTCTCTTCAGTAATCACAATACTCTTACACCAGCAGGAGCAAAATTACTATAGCCTCAAATATACCCAGCTAGAATCTTAAAGAAGCCAGCACATTACACCCCTCACTGTTGTCTTTTTTGAACTCCTTCCGTTTACCCTGGGCTCATAACAAAAAAGAACCTGAGCAATTCATTGGATCTGAAGATCACCTGATGTCCAGGAACAGGAAATTCAGGAACCCCAATGAACAATCTCTCTTGTAAGGCAGAGTTCATATCCACTGACTGTAAGACTCGGGTGTGACACCACCACAACCCTTCATTTACAATTGCCCTGGTCCAGTGTCAGCTGCTCAGAGTGGAATATGCCTTGTGGGTGAGTGGACTGGAAGCCTGGGACAGCGTGAATAAACTGGAACAGAAAATGCATCCCATTAACCACATTAGGATTTGTTTATTTTTGGTTTGCTTTGCAATTTCCTTTCCAATTCTTTGCAATTCCTTTTTTTTTACTTGCCAAACGATCCATGTCTTGTCCTTATTATATTATTTCCTTGGCAGTTCCAAAGCCTTGCAACCCATTTTAAATTTTTACTGATTTTCCTGCAAGTTCATTGAGACATAATCAGGATTGCCACACCCCACCAACTGTGACATTTCACTACTCTTTTTTTTCCTGGGGTTTTCAGGGAAATTTTAGGATTTTGGAGCACTTAGGAACAGGGCTTTTCCAAGGCAGCCTCTATCTGTTTGTATTTCCCAGTTTTGGGCGAGGGCAGCAACTCAGAGCCCAATCCTGTGCTCAGCAGCACAGCTCTGTGCCGCCGAGCACTGTTGCAAACGTGCCATAAAGAACATTTGCCAGCCTCACCACCGGGCTCCCGCCAGTGCTGGGTTAGCATGGAGCGGTCGCCCAGCTTCTGCGGCTCGGTGGTCTCCCGGACTGCCAAGCAGCAGTATGGCAAGTGAGGCGGGGAGGAGGAGTTCCGGGCGGGGGGTGGAGAAAGGTCGGGAAGGAAACGTGACGGGGAGATGTGACGCGGGGAGGGGTCAGGCTGGAGGCGTGCCTGGGGGAGGGCTGGGAGGTGGGTCAACGGAGCTGCACGCCCTACATGAGTGCCTTTAGCTTACCGCCGACCTTTTGGTTGGTGGTAAAGTTAGTAGCCTGATTGTGAGGCTGCTTACCTTACTCAGGGGAAGGGGATGAAATTGGGAACTGGGCACCCCAAGCAGTTCAGGATTGGTCTTCCCTACACCAGTTTTCCCTGGCCTGCCCAGTAAAGGAAGGGACGTGAAAAGACGGGTGTGGGCTAGACGCTAACCATTAGGCACTATGCCTCAGTCAGTTTCCCAGCTTCCCTTACATAAGGTTCTCATTGTCCCAGCATATATATAACTTACCCAGTTTTTATCGATATACCCAAGTTTTATGCATGTAGTGGCAAATTTCTAGTTATAGAAGTACATGTGGACACTATGCCAGTACTTCAACATGAAGGCCAGCAGCAGGGACAGCAGGCCTAATCCTGATTGCTCCAGTCCCACACATAGCTAAATAGTGTTATATGAAAAAACACACACATCAAAGACCACATCAGTATTTCAGGCTGCTAGTACATCTCACTGGACCAGCTACGCACAACATCAATTATGAAGGGTGGCATGCTTGTAAATTGCAGCAAAACAAGTAAGGGTTGTAATCCCACATGTTTGGTGAAAGCTACAATTCCTATTCATGCATGGCATTCATAAATGTTTCTTGCATGCACTTTTGTACAAAAAAAGTAATGCACGAAAGAGAGAGAGCCTGGAGAAAAATCAGAATCGAAGGCAAGAAGTTTATTTCTTAAAAATGTATACTCATCCTCTTTATGTATATCCTCTTATTGTGTAGCCTCTTAAAAAATAAGGTGACCATGGTTCACAACAATGAATATGCAACAATTAACAATATGCAGTAAAATCCAACAAGTAAAAATTTCTAAAAACCTTTTTTTTAAAATTGCTCTTCATACAAAAAGATCAGTAAGCCTCTACATGGGAAACTAGATGTCAGTCAGCCTTTTCCCTGAAATGTTTGATTTCTATACCTAGGGAATTTTGTATGGAAAAACCCCACCTATACACTTGATAGAGTTCAGACATATACACGTTTACCGCCTCAATGAAAATGAAGACAAAAGGGCCCAATCCTATCCAAATTTCCAGCACCGGTGTAACCGCAATGCATCCCTGAGGTGAGGGAACAAATGTTCCCATACCTTGAGTAGGCCTCTGTGACTGCCTCCCCTCCATAGGATGCACTGCATGCCCCATTGGTACAGCTACACTGGCACTGGAAAATTGGATAGGATTGGGTCCACAAATGACAAAGGATTTGGCATGCGAATGAAGGAATATGACAGAGAGGCAGAATTTCTTCATCCTTATTACAAGCTTGGTACCCACGTCTCTCAACAGGTGATCACCTCTGACTCCTTTTGCTGGAGCTGAATTTTACACATAGCAACATGTGCACATCTCAGTGCTATTTATAAAGATCTTTGGAAAATGGCCATCTGGGACATGACGTAGGGACCCAATCCAAATGAAAACTGCTGCATAAAGCTATTCATGCTTGCTGAACCACAGTTCCTAAAGGTAGGCCAAATATAAACGTAGGCCAAATATTTGGGACAATCCTCAGCTCCTACATGGACAAAACTGATAATATATTTATTTTAATTGAGTGGAGCCTACTTAAAAGCGCACTTTTTAATTTAGATTTAATAACTCTATAAAAAGATAAATCTAGTTGCCATGTAATAAACAGTAATTAATTAGTTAATATCAATTAAATACTAAAAATATTAATTTACGTTTAACATCTAACTACTGTAATTTGCTATAGCTATCTTATTAAATGCTAATTAAATTCCTAAACATTCTTACAAGTTTAATGCATTAATAATAGGAACGTAAGTACACACTTACTGTATCTGCACTTCTGAGTTCATTACATGGCAACGAGATTTATCTCTTTTACACTAATTAAATATACTAAGCAAACCTCAGTAACTTTTCTTAACACATACCATAACTGTTTTATTAATTTCAAATTAAATGGCTATTTAAATCTTCTAATCTGCAGCTGGCCCAAATAGATTTTTAGGGGATTTTTTTTCCCCACAGAGCAAAGGGTACCTTAATCTTAAAACTACTGAATGATATTTTCTACATTTGACATTATTATGCATATAAAATAGTATGGCTGTTTCTCCTTCATTGTTTTGTTGAATTGAAATCTTGTGGAGCTAATTCTAGCCAAAAACAAACAAACAAACAAAAAACTACAGTGGCAAAGAAATGTGCTTATTTTCACTTTGTATGTCCACTGAAAGCAATATGGAATGAAATCTTGGCACAGTTTTACATGTAATGATATGCTCACAAGAGTAATCTTCAGCTAACTCACAACCCAATCCTGAGCTTCCTGAGTGCCAAAGTAGCTACTGCTGTATCCAGTGAGTGCCGGGAAGCAACTGGAAGTCTCCTTGGGGGGAAAACCCCAAGCCCCACAATGGGACTTCTCAGTTACTTTGCTGGCACAGATTGACTCCAACAGCCCAGGATTCAACAGAGATGAGCTCTACCAATCCCGCACCCTCCCACCCTTGTTCCTACCCCAACCCCACCCTCTCCCTGCCCTCATTCTGTCCCCCAGAGGCTGTACCACCACCCGGCAGTTGAACTTACCCAGGTGGCAGGCTTTCTTTTCCTGCTAGCACTGAGCCTGGCACTCCTTACTCGCTGGGTGCTGTAAACATGCTTTATGGCCAGCACTGGGCCTCTTTAGGATTGGGCCCCCAGTGGGAAACACTCAGACCTTTTGGAGCAGCAGTGTGCCATCAACAGAGTGTCTTTCATGAATGGAAGAAGAATTGCCCTTGTACAACCAAACATTACACAAAGCATGCGCTAAAAATTAGCATATTAGTGTTAACTAAATAGCAGTTAGATAGTTCCTCCATGAATTGGGACTATACCATGGGGGACAAAGGGCTTTAACCTTTTCTTTCCCATGATTCCAAACCAGAATGCCGCCTGGCTGCTATTTGCTTTGTAAGGCAAATATCAAAGCAATATCCAAAGCAAATAGCAGCCACAGGGGTCACCTGTATTTGGACCATGGGCACAAAGTGTTAAACCCTCCTCTTGTCTCACTGAAATCCGGATGCACAGGAGACCAATTGGACTATTTAGGGCCCAATCCTATCCAACTTTCCAGTGCCAATGCAGCCATTCTAATGTGGCATGTGCGGCATCCTGTGATGATGGGGCAGTCAGCGAGGTCTCCTCAGTGTAAGATGTTTGTTCCCTTACCTCAGGTCTGCATTGTGGCTGCATCAGTGCTGGAAAGTTGGAGAGATTTGGGTCTTGTTAAGAAAAAAAAACAACAACAAGCCTGTCAGTGTTAAGGCCATGCATAATATTAAGTGTGCATAAGTCTTCACCTGTCGGCTGCTTCCCTCAGCCTGTCACCTATCTAGTTCTTACCCTTTGAGCTGGGCAGTTACTGAGAAAGAGATGGAGAACAATACAATGCTGATAATCTTCTCATACGCTCCCATTTCCAAAAGGAGGAGGAAGGCAGGAAAAAGATCACCACTGTGGCAGCAGTGGTCCCTACCTCCTCCTCCTTGCCAATGTGATAGTGACAGCTCCTGAATCCTGTCTGAGACTCTCTGCTTTCAGACAGGCTTGGAGCAGGTGGAAGTGGATTTCCACTTCCATTCTCTCTGCACGCCCACCCCTGAAGCCTGCCTGAAGAGAAAGTAGTTCAGGTAGGACTTTGATAAAAGGAACCACCACTATCATGGTGAGGTGGGTGAAGACAAGGAGAGAGAGAAAGGAGTGTGCATACACACAGGGATAGTGCTTTCGTTCATGCATCCCAAAAGAGGGGGCAGCAAACAGGCAACACAGTTTGACTCGGTCCACTGCTTCCCCTTGCATCATAACTCTAACTCGCAAGAGTTAAGTTTTCTGAATTGGGCCACAGCTCAGTTCAAACAAAGGCAGATGAGGATCAAATTTTGCCAGAGGTGAAAGACGCAGGGGTGGTTCAAGTGCCAGGTCAGGGGGATGAGAGTGAAAGAGCTGGAAGTGAATCATGCAACTAAGGACAGAATAATGGTCAGGTCAAATTCCAGATTATGGAGAGGGGAGAATTGGCAGAGCTGGGCTGTGTTGTTGCCCAGGCACAAAAGCTACTGAGACTGATGACTGACAGCCCAATCCTGTGCTCGGCGGCGCCATAAGACACGTTTGCGGGGCTCACTGCCGGGCTCCCGCCTGTGCTAGCCCAGCGCCGGCTGGTGCTGGGCTAGTGTTGGGCAGTCGCCCAGGTCTCGCGGCTTGGTGGTCTTCCGGACTGCCAGGCTGTGGAACGGTATTCAGGGCAGGGACATGGGTGGGATGAGGTGTTCCAGGGAGGGGGGAGGCCTGCGAAGGGTGGAGAGAGGGCAGAGGGAGTCATGCCAGGGGCAGGCGGGAGGAGGATCCATGGAGCTCTGCTCTGCAGGATCCAGGGTGCTCATGCAGGGCTGCGTGCCCTACAAGAGTGCCTTTTCCTAAAGTGGTAAAGTGAGTAGCCCCATTGCGTGGCTGCTTACCTTACTCGGATTTGGAGGCAGCCCTCCTTGGTGCAGCCGAGCCTGAGTGCCCCAGGCAGCTCAGGATTGGTCTGTGAAGCTGAAGCAACATATAAAGAGATAGCCAGACATCTAATAGTTCTCCAGGTAAACCATTACTGTGATACTGAAAAACTGCAATTCAGTCTTTGCTCACTATATGGGTTGTACTACAGTGCAGCAGAGTTTAGGTCAATACCTCCCTCTGTTTAGGTCAATACAGCAGCTGCCATAATGGTTCAGGCAGTAAGGTGCTTGAGCTCAAACTTTTTCATCTCATGGCACACTGGCAAGATGCTAAAATTGTCAAAGCACACCATCAATTTTTTTTGTCAATTGACAAGCCACATGGCACTGCCGCTGAGGGGCTCCAACCCCCAATGGCTCTACTAACAAATAACTCTCCCCCAAACTCCTGTGGCACACCTGTGGATTGTTCATGGCACACTAATTTGCTGTGGCACAGTGGTTGAAAATTGCTACTCTAGACTGAAAGTCCACCAGTGCCTCACACACAGGAACTGCCTTCTCCAGAATTAGACAAAGAGTGGGTGCTGACTGCACATGTCTCTCCAGGGTCTTTTCAAGTCCTACCTGGAACTGCCAGGGATTGAACAAGGACTCTTCCGCATGACAAACATATGATTTGCTACTGCATTACTGACTCCCACAATTTAAGTGGCTGGCAACCTCCTTTCTAGAACTGTTCTTGGTTTAATTCCTTCTAGGCTACAATTCTGTTTTTATTTGCAATAGCAATAAAAGTTTCCTTTCTCTTGCATGGTGCAGGGGGGCCCTTTGGGGGGGGTGTATGCGCACATGCACAAACATGCGTGTTTAACCAAATAACCTATGCAAAACTGTGATCTTCCTTTTAGCTCAAAGCCTTCAGGATTTTAAGCAGACGACCTCTGTAAAATCAGAGGCTCGGCAGCATAGTCGTTTGCAGTGCCTGCCAAGTGCTACGAATATGCCAAGATTATGTCCTCAGATGATTTCTTGGAAGACAGAAAGAAAATATATCGTAGGCTGCATGTATCAAGATGATTTAGTATTGTGGATCTTTACACATTATGATGGGGGCTGTCATAAAGACCGGAGCCCACTGAGTAGCTAAAAATGCACATTAGCTATTAACCTTCCCCCAGCCGATCAACTTTATTTTGCAGCCTTCCCTCAGAACCATTAGAATACCCTGAAGAAATAACTTTCCAATTAAAAAGGATCTCAGAGAACAAAGCCATTTTATCTCTGACTCCTGGTGTTCTTTATTCCAATAATTTAAATTGGAATTGATTTTTCAATTTAGCCGTTGACTTGCTATGGACACACAGCTGAAAAGGCCGAGTGGAATTGCAGGGCTGAAATATTTGTCTTTGTGATGCACTTCTCATAAATTCACAGGCACTTGAGTCTTTTTCTCCCTTTAATGCATTTTCTTTTTTGCTGCTGCTGCTAGCTCAGAGAGCAGCTTTTTAGCACAGCATGGACAACCTGAGGAAACACGTCCACTATGACCTCAAGGGCCCCATACACTGTTCTCCGTAGATCCATTTAATTGTTACATCTAGGGAAAATCGAATGAATAGATACAGCATATCCAAAGTGATGGCTGTTCCTCAAAGATTGAAAATGTGTTGTATAATTTATGATTTCATTTCTTTAAAAAGGGGGGATAGGTAGGAAGGGGCACCTTGTTTTCTCTACCACACATACCTTTTTTCTATGTAAACATTAGTCTTTGTTTTATTATTTCACTGGCAGCATTATTTAACACTGTAATTGATTTTCTTGTGCAACATAGCAATTTTGCATTAAGTATTTCAAGGATTAAATAACCTATCAAAGGATAAGTGATCCATTACACATCTGGTAGACACTAGTTGAAACCACACCTTTGGTGCTCTTATTGCTTTTCTGTTGTGATGCTGCGAATACACAATTTGTCCAGGTCACGGTGCTTGGCTTTACTATGAATCAGGTGCCATTCTGAATGAATATAGAAAGGAATTTTGTAAGAGTGTGGACACAATAAGCATTTTGCAAGTCAAAATTACTGTGTCATTCACACATGTTCAAGAGTTCCTCGATGTTAAACATCTTACTCTTGATGAAACTCTCATTGATGGCCATTCATTGTACAACTAAAACATCCACCTATCAGTGCAATGCTATACATGTCCATTCAGAACTAAGCCCCACTGAATTTAATCGGATTTGCACCCAGGTATTGGGATTGCAGCACTTTGTTTGGAGAGTTGAGCATCAAAAATGCTTTCTTGTCCAAGTAAGTTTTGTTGTTTTGGTAGTCGTAGTTGTATCTGACTAGCTTTCTGCAGTGGCTGGTGTGAGGGACTACAGTTTCCAGCAAGTTCATAAATGCAGGGCAGAGGCTGATCCGAACCTCCGTTCTATGTCTCCAAACCACAAGAAGTGCAGCAAAAGTTGGGTGAGTTCCTGGGATTTTTGTGTGGAGTGACCCATAAAAATTGCCCATTTGGGGCAATTGCCTATCCTTTACAACTTGAGAAAAGTTTCTGCCTGTGAGGGCTGAATCAGTGAATGGACTGCTTAGTTTCCTAACACTTGGCTCCTGCCTGGTGCTGTTTCAACTCAGTCACACGATGCCCTCAGAGGTGTACTCAGAGAGATAAAAATTATTTTAATGTTTTGTATGGCACCACCAATAGGCATGGCACTTTACAGTAAAAGAGAATGCAGGTTCCTGTTCCGAGGGCCTTGCATTCTAAAACAGACAGCAAGGGACAAACCAAAGGAAGGAGAGTGGAATAATAAAAAAATGGCACCCAGCAAGAGTTAAGCACCAGGAAATGACCAGCACATTCACTGCTGCTGCTGCAACTGCTATCACAGGTGACAGATTTTTCACATTTTGCTAAGTAATTATCCCTCCTCTTGTCATTCTGCGATTGGAGGTGCTTTAATTTTATGAAGGCCTATCAGATTCTTGTACACTTTGACTAGAATGTGTCCAAGATTAAAATTAAAGAGTTTACACATCTGATTTCATCCTGTTCTCTCATTTCCCCCCCAAATCTTGTTGCTGTGGGATAGGATAAAAGAAATAATGAATCAACAAGATCTAAACAAATCAAATGACAGCCCAATCCTGAGCTGCCCAGGGCGCCCAGGCTTGGCGGCACCCAGAATGGCTGCCACCAGATCCTGCGCGCCCCAGGCTACCACGGGAGGCACCTCGGGAGATGGGAACTTTCGTAGGGGACTTTCATACCCTTCCCCCAGGCAAGGTAAGCAGCCCCGCAATGGGGCTACTCACTTTACACTTTACAAGGTAAAGGCCCTTGTGTAGGGTGCCGAGCCCTCCACGAGCACATTGGATCCTGTGGAGCAGACCTCCGCAGACCCGCCTCCCTATCTCCCCCAGCACACCTCCAGCCCACCCCCCTCCCCGCGTCATGCCTCTGTGTCACGCCTCCCCCCGACCTCTCTCTGCCCCCCGCCAGCCTCCCCCTCCCCGGAACGCCTCCTCCCCACCCCTGTCCCCGCTTACTGTGCTGTGGCTCGGTAGTCCATTAGACTGCTGAGCCGTGGAGGCTGGCCGGTGCTGGACTAGCATGGGCGGGAGCCCGGCGGAGAGGCTCACAAACATGCCTTACGACACATTTGTGACAGTGCTTGGCAGCCCAAAGCTGTGCTGTCGAGCCCAGGATTGGGCTCTGAATTGCTGCTCACTCAGTACTCATTACTTCCTATTTGTTTTTAATTTATCATTAATGCAAATGAAATAAAAGGGGTCCAGTTTCCCATTTGCTCTAAACAGAACAAACATCCCTAATAAAGACTTTAACACTTGACTGGGGCAAAATGTCTTAAAATATGCTTGAATCTTGACTAAATTTTCAGACTGTGTAAAGTAGGCTGAAAATTGCAAGTTGTAAAACTTGCTAAAAGGGACAATCCCACACAAATATTAAACATGGTGTAATGAGAACTCTTTGGCAAATGTAAGAGATGTGGTTTTATGAAGGAGATTTTTTTTTCCCATACCTGGTGGGAATGTCCCAAGATAAAAGAACAATAGCAAGTGCATTAGATACAGTGACTCCAGAATGATGTATTCAAAGAGGCTCCATTCCAAACTAGAGATAGAGGTGCTAGTGGTTAAATTATTGATTTCTAAGGACTGGCCTACAGAGATCCCTGGACCATCCAACTTAGGGTGCAATCCCACCCTGCGTTGGAACAGGCAAGCCAAGAGGCTTGCGCTGTATCCAGCATGGGATAGAGACCCAAAGCAGCTCAGCCAGACATAAGGGGAAATGGGTAAGGTACACTGGCCCCTATGGGTCTTCTCGGACTTGTGCTGTCTCCTGAGATGGCACAAGTCTGAGGAGAGCAGAGCGGCTTGAAGCTGCTCCGAACTCCCCGGGAACAGGGGTTGAGATCTAGCATAACTGCTGGATCCAAGCCCCGCCTTCTGCTTCCCACCTGCCTGTCCCCGGGGCCATCCACTGCCTGCCCTCCCCCGTCCCCAGAATGCTTATCTCCTGCCTCCTCCCCACCTCCTCCCCACCCACCCCAGAGCCTTGCATCGGCCTAGCTGATGTATCTAATGTATCTAATGAAGAAAACAAACTTTTCCTTACCTTGAGGAGGCCTCTGTGATTCCTCCCACCACTGAATGCAGCGCATGTCCCATCAGCACGGTTGTACGAGTGCTGGAAATTTGGATAGGATTGGGCCCTTAATCCAGTGCCTAGCAAGTCCTACCAAATGTTAGTCAAGAATAGCAACAAAAAAAATGCCCATCATGTCACCAGAAAACATCAACTCAGTAGCGTACCTCCCTTTTAAATGCTGAATCACCATGCAGACAAGACACGCACCCACACACATCCCCATCCGCATCCATATGTCTTTATGCTCTCCCTGAGTAAGGGCACTCCTTGATGGTCAATCACTTACTGTTTGACACCATCTTTATTTGGGTGTCTGACCAAATTATGAGGATGGCATCTAGCCCCTGGACCAGTGTGTGGAAAACAGAGCAGCCCCCAAGAATTTGGCCATTCCTAATTTAACATAAAGTCATGTTCCAAATGAGCCTGTGTTTACAATGTGCCCAATGTGTTTTAAATAATGTTTTTGCATAGTTTTCATGTGATGCAATCTTGTGTTAAAATACATGCGTGGTGATACAAAATGATTGCATTGCACACTTCGGCACAGTATGCCAAGACAGAGACCAAACAGGGCTGGTTGGCAGTAAGTGAATGATAAGTGTGTTGGTGAGAGGAAAAAAGATCTTCTTTAAGTGAGTTCTGGAGGGAAGCACAGAGCAGAGATACAGTGAAGTCACCAAGTCTGGCTCCCTCTGACTTTTAACATCTATTTGCTTTGCTTTGTCAAAACATATGAAAAATCATTAAAGTGTTTTAATAAATGTCTGGTTTTCTTACTCATTCATCTTATAAATATTAATTAGCCATGGATCAGGCAATTAAAGTTTAATCAATTTGCACTAATTAGCACCACATACTTGCATAAAAAGATAAAGCCAACTCCTGCATCTGGCTGTTATTTGCAGTTTTTGTCAAGTGCTGATGAGTTTAATCTTGAAGAGAAGATTAAGAAGAAAAGAAGAAAATAAGTCAAGAAAGTAGTGTTAATTTTATTAAAGCTTCAATCAAACTGCCTCTCTTGAGCTGCATGGGAACAATGCTAGGCAGTCTTTTCATTTCATATCAAGCTCATTTTGAAAACTCTTATACAAATGATTACCACTCTGCAATCCAGACTCACAAACAAGTTGAGAAGCGCTGTTGGCCCACTTACAACATCTAGCAGCCCATACTTTTGAGATACTTTCACCATAACATCAATGTCTTTCTTGCCCACAGACAGGCGGCTCCCACCACTGGTTGCTGTTTTGCAGTGGTGACAAAATGTCCATTGGCCCTGAGTATGCTTAAAATTGTGCTAATGTTTTGCTACAAAAGTCCAATTTAAAGAATCCTTTGCTGCAGGTGAGGTGTACTGGTTGGCAGCGCATTGCTTAACAGCCCAATCCTAATTTGCCCCAAAACAGGCAGGCCAATGGGCCTGCGCTGCATCCAAGGCAGGACTGGGGCTGAAAACAGCTCAGTCTGGGGCAAGGGGAATTGCTACCCCTTATCCCAGGTAAAGCCATAACAGCCCCAATGGGGCTACTTGGATCTGCGCCACCTCAAAAGGTTGTGCAAATCCAAGCAGCCCGGGACTATCCCAGGCCACCCAGGAACAGGGTTAAGATCCAGCATAACCCAAGTACAGGTTTGGATGGCGCCCTAAGTCACATACAGAATCTCAGCCCAAGTGGTTCAGGTGGATTGTCTGGTTCTGATCCAGCAGCTCTACAAATATGGCTCAGAATTATGTGACATCTGTGCCACAAAGTTTAGTACAGGTCCAATTTGGTTATACACGGATTTTTTTATACACAGATTTGACTCAACACGAATGGCCCCTGCAAATGAGAAGGAATGTGTTGATCCCTGGAGAAGGGGAAAAATGCACCCCTTTAAAATCACAGCCAGTCCTTTAACAATAGCATCATTAGCCTTGTTAATGAGATGGAGCGAGAGGGAGGGCAGGCAGGCAGGCAATCTATCAATCATTCTCTCTCCAGCTTCACTCCAAGGCAAAGGGACCCTTCCTTTCCCCCTGAGCAGGTGAAGATCACTTTGCTCTGGGTGAAAGGAGGGGTCCTTGGTTTCCCTGGAGAGAGTGATTGATGGATTGTTTGCCTAATGACTCTGTCTTAACATCACAATGGTCAGCAAGGCTGTTTTCAAAATCATCTACAAAGTAACTTTGTTTTTTAAATTGATTTGCTTTAGCGCGTTTTTTTGCCATCCACATGAGTTTTGGGAACTGAACCCTCATGAATAATGAGACTCAACCTGTATATGAGTGGGCCCAAACTCATATCAAGGAGATGGCAATAGGAACTTGCTCTGGATTTTACTTTGTGACTTTCATTTAGGTTCATTCAAAAGTATAATCAACATCTGTTGATAGATCAGCATAGATCACCACAACACATAGGTCAGCATAGCACAGTATCAAACCCACTGTGAAAATGTCAGCACTCAAATTCTGGTCATGTGAAATTCTGCAGTCTTTAACTTCCAGGTAGTTGACACTATACGTAGGGGGGTGGTAGAGCATTTTGTTTTCATAGATCCAAATATTATGAATTCTACCTGTAGTCTAGCCAACTTGAAATTATCCAGACATTCTGATGCTGCAGAGGATCATCAGAGGAGGTGACCGATAGCCCAATCCTGAAATCCTGACTTTTGTCCCTTTCCCCCGATAAACACAGAGTGTTGAGAGAGTTAGAACAGACAAAAGAAAATATTTCTTTACTCAGCATGTGGTTGGTCTGTGGAACTCTTTGCCACAGGATGTGGTGATGGCGACTGGCCTGGACGCCTTTAAAAGGGGATTGGACAAGTTTCTGGGGGGAAAATCCATTACGGGGTACAAGCCATGATGTGTATGCGCAACCTCCTGATTTTAGAAATGGGTTATGTCAGAATGCCAGATGCAAGGGAGGGCACCAGGATGAGGTCTCTTGTTATCTGGTGTGCTCCCTGGGGCATTTGGTGGGCCGCTGTGAGATACAGGAAGCTGGACTAGATGGGCCTATGGCCCGATCCAGTGGGGCTGTTCTTATGTTCTTATGGAACACCTCCTCCCCACCCTCTGCCTGCTCTCTGCCCGCCTCCCCCCTCCATAGAACGCCTTCTCCCCGCCCCCCCCACACCCCCGCTTACCTCTCCACTGCTCAGCGTTCCACGCAACTGCCAAGCGGCGGAGGTTGGGCATCCACCCAGCAGTAGGCTGGCACCAGCGTTAGGACCCACAAACATGCCTTATGGCATGTTTGCAACAGTGCACCCTGGCAGTGAGCCGGCATGCCTAGCGGAGGATTGGGCTCTGAGCTTGCTCTGTTCAACTAGAATAATAAAATTATTAGTGCTGCAAAGGAACTAAATGGCAATACAATTTAAATTGTAATCACCTCCAAAGAGGGAGTTCCTTATGCTGCAAGCTGGCAATTGTAGTGAAGAGCTACATAGCAGGAGGAATTGGAAAGGGGTAAAGTAAATTTCCAAAAGCACCACCCAATGTTGTCTGCTGGCAAGTGCCAAGGCAAGTGCAAAATCCCCTCCATATATCCTTCCCATCTCTAGACTGGCAACGAGGTGACAAACAGTATGTTTTAGGAAGCTTATTTACCCATTTAATGATGCTGTATTAACAAGACTAGTCCAACCACTGCAGGATAATTTGTATATCGGTCCATAGTCAGAATTATTCCAACACTGTGGATGGGGGACTAAGCAGAAGAGGGTGACCTGCCTAAGGCCACTAAGGGTTCAGTTGTATGGTCACCCTGTGCTGCTAGAATTTGCCTTTGAGCAGCACAGGGCACTTTCCAGCACCGCAGAAACCAGGTGGGGAAAAGGATTCAGCAGTTAGTGAGTTAATGAGACTAAGGGCACAATCCTAACTTGTGCTGGAACAGGCAAGCCAGGAGGCTTGTGCTGTATCCAGGGCAGGATTGTGACCAGCAGTGACTTAGCCAGAGGCAAGGGGAAATATTTCCCCTTACCCCTGAGTAAGGACTGGTGGCCACAATGGGTCTCCTTGGACTTGCACCACCTCCTGAGGTGGCACAAGTCCAAGGAGAGTGGAGCGGCTTGAAGCCGCTCCATTCTCCCTGTGAACGGGCGTTGGGATCCGGCATAAGTGCCGGATCCAAGCCCCACCTCCTGCTCCCCGCCCACCCACCCCTGGGGCCACCCATCACCCTCCCTCCCCCAACCAGGAACGTCTCCCTCCCTCCTCCTCCCCCCCCCACACCTACCTTTTTTGCTTGCGTCAACCCTGCAGGGCTGACACAAGCACCGGAGGAGAAGCCAGTGCGGAGGCGTCTGTCAGCCTCCACAGGCCGGCGCTTCTCGGAGCGCCAGCCTGGCTCCCCCTTGAGGAGGCGCAAACGTGCTTTATGGCCTATCAACAGGTTTGGATTGTGCCCTAAAAGTAGCAACTTCCTGGAACATTGCTCCTTCTCTTAGCTACTACTCACTCCATCAGTCCTCTGAGCCCAGTTGAATGAAACTGGAGCTATGTTGTTGGAGGATAGCTAATTTAGCGCAACCAGAATGGTGTCTGTATTACAGCACAGTTACTCTTTCTGACCATCAGTTAAAGTGTGGTTAATCTTACCCCTGAGGAATATTACTATGCCTGCTGGGATAGTAGTATTTAGAAGAAGCACATATAAGAAAAGAACAGATCCCTTAAAAGTTACCAACCCTGCAGTTTTTGAGCCTGTGTGTACAAGCTACAAAAATTTCATGCTGCAGAATTTGAGGCTTTTGCAGTCTAGTTGACTTGTGGTTGAACAAATGAGGCTGCCAATCCATTGTTTTGCAAATGTGAAATATAATGTTGTGTTTTAATAACAAAAGAAAACAAACAGCTCATTACAGCCTATTCATATGACTGGCAAGGATTATGGGGAAATGAAAATATGTATTTAATCACTCAGAGACTTTTTTGCCTTGGCGAGTAACTTTTCAGTTTTCAAAGTAATTCAACAATTGTGCAAAATTCAGAAATTCAATGTGCTAAAATCTTACTCCAGCAACTGCACTGGCCTGTCTAAGCAAGCCTGTCCTCAGTAGGGCTGGGGCCACAACAGCAAATCAGCACCTGCCACCACCACCATTCTGCCACTGTGGACAGACCCTTACCATTGCTTTCCTTTATATGGCTCTTTAATCAAAGTAGGAAATGTGAGGCACAAATGGGATCGCTGCAGTGTGCTTCACATTTCCTGCTTCATTTAAAGAGCCCGTGTAGAAGAAGATCACTGCTTTTCAGTTCTCGCAGCTCATGAGTCTGGCCCCATGCCACCTTCTCACATTGCTCCTTCCTTGAGGAAGGAACAATATGAGAAGGTGGCAGGAGGACAGGGGGTTTGTTGTTGTGCTCCATAGATCAGAAAATGCAACAATCCTGCCTGCTTACTTGGCTCCTTCCTCCACAAGGGTTCCCTGAAGTAAAATAGGAAATGCCAAGCACACTGAGATTGCTCCCATCAGGCTTTATTTCCTGGTTTGATTCAAGAGTCCATTGGAGAAAAAGGTAAGATTGCTCTTTCCTTCATGTGGGATCTTTAAGCAATGCAGGAAAGATTGAGCACACTGGGAGTAACCTCAAATGCTCTGTATTAAATGAGATTACTCCCAGATCTCAAATGCTCTGTATTAAATGCTTTGATTTGAGGAAGGATCCAGGTAAGGATCCTTCCTCAAATCAAAGAGAGGGGGCTGGAGGTGTTGGTGATGGGGCAGCAGTGCTATTAGACTACCCAATAGCTTCATCTGCCAGCCATATAACACCCTTTAAATAGGAGCAATTGCTATTTTGACCTCTATTCCTATCCCATGTCCAAGGAGACTCTTAACCTTTGCTATACCTTAGTTAACTTTACAATAAAAGTCCACAGCTAAGCAAGGAAATTGGAAGACCTAGCAGTTCAGTAGCTTAATAGATAGAGTCAGGAGCATGTGTAATTTCATGGCAAAGAGGGAACAATAGTAGTGAAGTGCACTAAAAAAACTTAATTTTGGAACTCTCATTCACTTTCGTTCAATTAGTTTATATAAATACCTTTCCAAGCTTACATAATAATATTGTTCCAAAGGATACTGAGTAGTTGTTTTGTTTCTTCATGACATCATCATAGCTATGTCACACAAGAAAGAGTGGCACCATGGTTCTTCCAGTAGAATACTATAGATCCAATGAAACAATCTGTATATGCTTATCAGTAACTTTCCCATGAAACAATTTTTAATGCATTATGCTCTTTCACTGCGTACCAGCAATTTGTGTTAACCGTTTTAAAATTATATTCTATTGATCAAATGAAAAATGTAACATTGCAAAAAAATACTCATTTTTATATAGAGCTTTTTATTTACTTCCATGTCTAGCAAAAAATTTTTGGAGCTCTCATTCACTTTTGTTCAGTTAGTTTATATAAATACCTTTCCATACTTCCTCATCATACTTCTGACATACATTATTTTTATACCTTAAGTGTGTCAAGCTATCTGTATTAAAGTGCATATGCAAATATATCACCAAACCTACTCCTCCTACTCAAGTTCTTTAAATATTTCAGTCAACCTTACTCCATGGTACCTGCAAATATGTGCAAGTTAAACCTTAATTCTATATATCATAATGCCAGTACTTGACCATGTGCATTTTTCTGAGTGTAATGTGCATTTCAATAGTTCACACACTGAAACCAATCCCTATAAAAAATATTTCCATTGTGTTTATCTTCTCTTTTCTATGTCATTTTATTTCTGTTAGTTTACCCAGTCATCATAGCCTATCATCATTATGCATCAACCATTACAGCATTGTATTCATATTTCGTGTGCCAATAATTGTGTATCATCATGTTTACTGCACCGATAAACCATCACTTCAGACCGTTTTGTACAAGTGATGATGCAGACTGCTGGTTTCAAAAACATACAGAATAAATCAGTGGTTCCCAAAGTGGTGGGTCGTGACCCACCAAGCAAAACTGAGACATTCTCCATTAAGGGAAGTGGTCCAGCAATAGGCGTCATAGCGATTGTGGTGCCATGGGAATCTAGGGGCTTTCCCCTTACCTGGGGGTCCTGCTGGCCTTGGGAAGGGTCCAGGAGGCCCGCAGCCCCCTACACAGGCCTCTCCGATGCTGAAAATCACTCCGTTAGGGTACCCAAGTGCACTTCTGGTTTTTGTGTGAATACCCAAACGGAGTGATTTTCAGCATCAAGGAGGCCCACGGAGGGGGCTGCAGGCCTCCCTGACCCTTCCCAAGGCCAACAGGACCCCCAGATAAGGAAACCCCCTGGGTTCCTACAGTGCCCCGCTTGCTGTGGTGCCGTCAGGACACCCACTGCCCCAGGCCCCACCCCTGCAAACACTCACCTGCAGTCCCAAAATCCAAGTAGGACTTTGGAAACTGCTGAAATAAACTAAATTGGACAGATTCACACCACAAATCAGGACAGATAAACCAATAAACTAAATTAGGACAGATGCTTGCACACCACTCCATAGCCTAGATTTAATGACTTCCTTGTGAATGTGTGAATAGCATCCACTGAAAATTATTGCATCTACCTAAGCTGATGTTACAGTTCTGAGTTTGATCTGCAGTGGCTGTTTCACACATGCCAGTAATCACTTGATTTCTCAGTCCCCAAGTAATAAGCATGCACTTGTCATCTCCTCAGTTCCTAAACTGAGAATATAATAAGGTTATCATATGCAAATACCAAGTGAATTGGTTGCTTCAATTCCTACCTATCTTCATACCCTCTGGAAAATACTAAAGAATGTTTTACAAGGAGCTGGATTAGTCTGCCAACTTCACCATTCTGGTTTGCTATTCCGCTTTGCTTCTAACTGTATAAAAATTGAGTTGTTTTTGTATTGACAGGTTTTGCATAGAGAACATCAATTTAGAATTTTGTTGTCACATTTAAATCTCTGCTGAGTCTTTGTAAAGGCAGGCAAAATGTACAGAGATTTCCTACCAAATCTTGATAACGTGACTGGAGAAATTGAAATGAGCACTCAGATAAATTAATCATTTTCCACACTGTGGAGACAATACAGAAAGAACTGTGTTTTGCCAGCTCTGAGTTTATGCACATCAGGCAGTAAATATTTCACCTGTCAATGAGCTCAGGGCAGAGAGAAAGGAAAATACAGGCATGTAAGACTCTAATGTTACATTCAGCCGGACGGCTCTCTCAGGATCAATACAATGCTTTCTAGTGATGTATTGTCAGGTGAAAAAATCCAGTCTGTAGAAATAAATAAGAGAAATGGGAGATTCATTCAGAGGTGCTGTGGATGCAGCAGACACAATGATAAGCGTCCACAACGCCACAAAAATTCCAAGACTAAGATCAGTGGCAGCTGCTGGCCTTTTGAGTTGGTGGGGCTGCGTTTTAAAAATCAGAAATCTTATTTCCTTGGATCTGGATTTATACAGAATGAACAGATGAAATGGTGCCTATAAACATCTGTAAGAGGTAACATGATTCCTTTCTCAAATGAAAAATATTAACCTCTGTCCAAAAATCTTCACCAATGGAGAGGGGGAAGTTGCTTGCACATGAGAGGGTATGAACGTGTTTTCTGATCAAAGTTGAGCACCAGTACAGTCGGATCAAGAAACTAAGAATAAAACTAGATGTTAACTAAATATGTAACTTGTGTGGGTTTAGGAGTGATTTCCTTAAAAAGCAAACAGGGAAACACACACAAGGGTACAACACTGTGACTGGGAGGGGGCTTTAGTACTGAAAGCTGATGGCTTGTATTGAAAGCTTCTTAAAAATAGTGAATGTGGGATTATGATTGGAACTGGAACCACGGTGGGGCAAAGTAGTGTCCCCATATAATATCACAATTACTGACCTCCCCGCCACTGTAATACTGGAAAGTACACTCCATGTGGATAACATTGTGATTCTCAGTCTCCACATCCTTTCTGTGGGAACATGGATCAGGAAAATAGAGACTCAAAATAAAATGGGCATGATCCAGTCTGCAGTGATGTAGACTCGAGTTGATTGACATGCTCCCAAGTCCCTCAAGTCACATCAGTGACTGACTTGGACTCAACTTGGGAACAATGACGAAGTGACTCGACTTGGACTTGGGATTTGTAGTGTTTAAACATCCTAGTTGTTGTCTCTTCAGGGCTTACCGCCACTTCTGCATTGCACCACAAAACATCCTGGAGCAATCCTGGAAGGCTTCTCCGACAGCCATCAACCAGAGACACGACAGCAAAGGCAATGGGAGGGCCAGTTCAAGGGGGCAGGGGCAGGATAGGGGCAAGGGGTTGTGATAAGAGGAAGGCTTCTATATCTTTTTTGGGCATGAGGGAAGTGGTGAGAGGGAGGTTTGAGAGGGTGGGGGAAGGGTAGGAGAGGGGGAAGATCGATCAGCTCTTTTTGGCACAGAGGGTGGTGGTGGGAGGGAAGTTTGAGGGGGTAGGAGCACTAGGGGTAGGAGGGTGTTGTGATGGGACAAGACTTCAGCTCTTTTTTTGGCACACTTTCATATTGGTGCTCTCCTTGGCAGGAAGAACACACGTTTCTCCTGCTTCTGCTCTTGAATGTTCCCATGCATTTCCAGGGAGCAAGATAGCAACTGAAATACTGATGGTGGGGTGCCTCCAAAAATGCGGGTTTCATACCCTGCTAAGCCATTTGCATCACCTATTCAGTGTTTGCTGCATTAAACGTCTGTGCAGTTCAGATAGCTTTTTATTTTTCCCCCTGCTAGAGGGATCATGAGAGCCTGAAGTTCTTGGGTTGAAATTGCAGTTGGGGACTTACACACATCACTGCCAGTCAGTAAATTTTTCCAAACTATGATATTGGAAAAAAAAGGAAAACAGTTGGCAGAGGAACAACATTTTCATTAGCATCCTGGTGTTAACTATAACATGTTACTAAACAGGTTCCTATTATTTTCATTGTATAGATTTAGAAAACTTTACCAGAAGTTGTGCACATTTACTTAGAAGTAAATCCCATTTTGTTCAATGGGACTTAGGGCCCAATCCTATGAGCCATTAATGCTGGTGCTAGAGCCCAACTCCAGAGCTAGGTGTCATAAACATGTCATGAAACACATTCAAGGCACACGTGAACTAAGGAGCACTGGTGCCAGACCAGTGCCAGTCGGTACTGGGCCCAACACTGGGAGAAGGATACTGAGCAGCTGAGAAGTGAGTGTGACTGCTGGGCAGCAGCTCAGCATTTCGTGGTGAGCTGGACAGGGGAGGAACCATCTCAGGATGGGGGTGGGAATGGCGAGGTTTGCTCTGCTGGATCCTATCCTCCGTATCAGACTGAAAAACCTGACATGGAGCTTCTTCAGTCTGTACCAGCAAAATAGCCAGGGCAGACTTGAGTAGCCCTATTGCAGGGCCTGGAGCTTTCCTCGGGGGAAGGGGAGAAAAGTCCCCTTCCTCCAAGGAGATCTCTGGCCACCTCCATGAGCCACAGAATGCAGCAGTAACTCTTCCGGTCCTGCGACTGTTAGGATTGGGCTATTAGTTCCAAGCATGCAGGCATGTGATTGTGGTTAAAGACTGAAATTGAGAAATTCTCGAGAACGGACTTGTGTTCAATTCACAATGGTGACAGTACAATTTGAGCTGAAGGGAGGCTTTGAAGGCCACCAGTTTTTACATGTGAATATTATGAATGGAATTTGGAACTGCAGAAAATAGTGATGGAACAAGGGAAAACAACAATAAAATATTTAATATAAAGTCTAAGCAATTCATACACAAGGTTTTTCTAATCGTGCCAATTTTTAGATCTATGCATAATTCTTTAAAGATCAGGCTACTGTTATTATAATGCAGAGCTATAACTAGAACTGAATAATTCATTGAATGAATTCTATCCTTTTTCTATATTCAAATGTTTGTAGAACTTCACTAGCTTGTTCATTATTGCATATATATGTTTGCCGTTGTTGTCAAAAACCTAATTTTGTCTGGCAGATGCATTATAAAGAGTTCATTAAAGATATTTTGTTTTGCTGACTAGATAACTTGCATAACTTGTCAACACATTGGTAATTAAAAATTTCACAATCAGATGTACAGCGTGAATATTTGCTTTCAGAAGAAAGCTAGTGATGGTGATATAGAAGCATCTTGAGCATGTCCTGTTCCTGTTGTAGAACGTATGGTCCGTGTGGCCTAAAGAAACATATGAAGCATGGTAATATGAATGCTACTGAAGTAAATTGAGATGGATAAATTGCCAACTTCCAGCCAACATGTACCTGATCAAGCTTATGGACACAGCTGTCTCAGGTCTGGACAAGAAGAAACACTAAGAAAACCAATGAACTCTTTTTCTTTCTTGAAAGAAGAATGCTAGGTGAATTTGCTAGCAGCCCAATCCTATGCATGTTTATTTATTTATTTACTAAATTTCTATCCCGCTTTATCTTCCCGAAGGGTATTCAAAGTGGCTTACAACAGAAAATCACAGTAAAAACTATAAACATTAAAAATCTACTTAAAACAAAGTGGTTTAATCAGATAAAAGTCCTACTTTAGTATTCATAGGATATCAGGATAGGATAGGATAGGATAGGATAGAATTCTAAAGCTCTTTAATTCTCCTCTCTCTTCTTTGTCATATCTTGCATCATTTTAATCACTAACACATTCTTCCTTTATCATAAAGCTGCTACTCCTTTCCATTCTGATGTGCGAAATACTTCATGTCCCCAGGCTGCTGGTTGAATGGCTAGTGTGTTATCCTAGTGATATCATGCTGGCAGTAGGTTGTTGAATGACCCTGGAGCCAACGCCTGCATTGGGCTCTGCACAATTCCCCTTTCCCTGCTGGTGCATTGGCGTTACTCCTGCCTCTGATGGTTCAGGAATTGTCTTGGCCAGGCAGGCCCTCTGATGGGCATTGGCTTTTGACCAGTGCCCCACCTGGCTGACCCATGATGTCAGACCTGTAGAGCACAATGCTGACCTTGATGGATTCTTAGCCTGATGGTCTGCAAGCAACAATTTAAAACATGAGCAGCACTCGTGGCAAGTGCAGTTAAGAGTCCTGATTAACAAGATGTTAGTCACACTTTCAAGCCCATTGAAAGGAGTGGCACTTTCTTCATTACTAAATTGCCACATAGATTAAGGCTTCCTTCCAATAAACACTTTCCTAGGAGTAAGCCCACTTGAATACAAGGGGAACTTGCTTCTTAATAGACACACAGAGTATTGTGGTGTATGATGATCTTGGGCAAATACTTACAGCTTTACTCTTGGATCAGAAGCTTAAAGTTGTCAAAAGAATGCCAAGAAAGGAATTACATATTACTTTATCATTGGCCATTCCCCCCCCCCCCCATTCAGGTTAACATGGCACTCATGTCTTTATGTGAGCTAGTTACATAAGTCTTGGTATTTTCCAGGGCTGGAAAGCTGCTATAGTCTCTAACAAACATTTTGTGACATTAAATATCATGGAAGTGACAACATCTGAAACACACCTGCTAGTTGTAAACTAATCTGCTAGTTAGGCCACAGATATGGATTTTATAGCTGCAGTATATATTTACTGATTAACCATGCAGGTTGACTGCTACCCCATGCTTTATGCTATTCCACAAAAGTTGCCAACACAACACAACACAACACAACACAACAACACAAAAATGGCCAACTAACTATATTGTCAGGTTATGAAGACCAGGGATCTGATGCAGGAATATACTCTTCCCAACTAAGGGAAATGAGGGAATTAGATACCATTTGAGAGAACAAAAACTTTCTTACACCAGTAGGTCAGTTCATCTTAGGGTTATGAGTCATCTACCAAGTCTTGCTTGTTTAACAGATAAACTAGGATATGTAGCTCTGATTGCCCCCCTACAGACTGCCTGGGTATTGGCATGCTTTAAAGGAGCATCTATCCCTCCTTTACATCAAGCCTACCCTCAATCCTGTACCATTGCTCTAGATATGGCCCAAATGGTACCTCTTTCAAATTTCTGTCTATATAGACCAATTGGGACTTGTTGATTTATTTACATTATGGCTTGAGGAACCATTGGAAAACTTTCAAAGCTGTGCGTACTGTTGAATGCTAATATAACAATTTTTTTCCTTTTATGTTTTTCATTTGGACTGGGTGAACTATATCCTAGAGCAACACTTGCTAAACCATGTCCTGTGGCCGGATCTGGTGCAATGCTGCATCCCTCCCCATGTGAACAGTGCTTACAGTTCCAGAGTGCTGCTCAGAAGAAGCCCTTCCATCTCTGTTGCACAACCATCAGGGCAGTTGCATCTGCCTGGAAATCTGGGCACGAAGACTGCTGGAACAGATGTGTCTGCTCAGAGTGTCACACAACAAAGATGGAGGGGCTTCTTCTGAGCTTCGGATGGTAAGCACTGGTCCTAATGGGGACACACTTAGCACAGCAGTTGCGAGTTTGGTGACCGCTGTTCTAGAAGAACTTGCAGAGCCTCTCTGAGAAATTCTGGAGGATGGGGGAGGTGCTGCTATACTAGAAGCAGGTTAATGTGGTCCCAATCTTTAAAAAAGGGAAAAAAAAGACCTGGAAAATTACAGATCCATCAGTCTGACTTCAATACTGGGGACGATATTAGAACAAATTTTAAAACACACGGTCTGCACACATCTAGACCAGTGGTGGCCAAACTCACAACTTCTGCGAATTGGAAGTACAGTCCCAGATCATACTGCATCTTTCCTTTCCACCTGGGTGCAGGGTGTGGTCCTCCGCGATCAGGGGACAGAGATGTGCTGAGCAGTTGTATCTGACACTGTCGTCCCAGAAGGCAACGTGACAGGACATCCGGACAGACCGGGATTCAGCCCCCCAGCTGGGGTTCACGCAGCCCTAATCTAGACAACAACTTAATAGAACCCAGCATGGATTTGTCAAAAATAAATCTTGCCAGAAAATCTCTTTTTCAATCAGGTTATTAGCTTACTTGATGGGAATGCTGTGGATGTAATTTATCTTGACTTCAGTAAAGGATATGATTCCGTATGATGTCTTGGGGCCCAATCCTATCCAATTTTCCAGTGCCAGTGCTGATGTGCCAATGGGGTATGCACTGTTTCCTGTATTGGGAGGACAGTCACAGAGGCCTCCTCAAGGTATGGGAACATTTGTTCCCTTTTCTTGGGGCTGCATTACAGCTGCACCGGTGGTACGAAGTTGTATAGGATAGGGCCCTTAATCAGCAAGTTGGTAAAATATAGGCTAGATGATACAATCATTACGTGGATTCACAACTAGCTGGAGAGCAGTACACAAAGGGTGTTTGTCAATGGCTTTGCATCAACCTGGAGGACAGTTTTGAGTGGGGTGCCCCAAGGCTCTCTCTTTAAGAGGGTTTCAGGGTTCTCTATAACATCTTCATCAATGACCTGGATGAAGAGATAAAAAAGGATCTCATCAAATATGCAGATGACACCAAGCTGGGACGAATAGCAAACATAAATAAGACAGTAGAAGCCTTCAGGAAGACCTTGACAGAATGGAATACTGGTCTGAAATGAAGAAGATGAAGTTCAATAGGGACAAATGCAAGGTTCTGCACTTAGGGAAAAATAACCAAAGACACAGATATAGAATGGAAGATACTTGGCTTGGCAGCACAACATGTGAGAGGAATCTTAGAGTTGCAGTAGATCACAAGCACTATGATGCTGCTCCAAAGAAGACAAATGCCATTTTAGCCTGCATTAGTAGAACCGTAGCTTCCAAGTCACAAGAAGTTGCGGTTTCGCATTACTCTGCACTGGTTAGACCTCACCTGGAATATTGTGTCCAATTCTGGGCACCCCACTTTAAGAAAGATGCAGCCAAACTGGAGCAGGTTCAGAGGAGAGCGACGAGGCTGATCAGGGGGCTGGAGGACAAGCCCTACAAGGAAAGGTTGAGGGAACTTGGTATGTTTCTGGAGAAGAGAAGGTTGAGAGAAGAGAAGGCTGAGAGGGCCTATGACAGCACTCTTCAATTACTTAAGGGCTGTCATATGGAAGAAGGGGCAGTTGAGTTTGTTCTCAATCAATCAATCAATCAATCAATCAATCAATCAATCAGAACCTTTATTGGTATAATGAGTTTGTTCTCAACTGCCACTGAAAGTAGAATTAGATCCAATGGGTACAAACTGCAAGAGAAGAGATTCCAACTGGACATCAGGAAAACATTCCTGATGGTAAGGGTGGTTTGGCAGTGGAACAGATTGCCAAGGGAGGTGGTGGAGTCTCTCTTACTAGAACTCTTCAAGCAGAGGCTCGACAACCATCTCTGGAGATGCTCTAGGAGGATCTTCTGCTATAGCCAAGGCTTAGTTGGACTAAATTACCTTTTAGACTAGATAACTACAGGTTGGACTAGATGACCTTTTAGGTCCCTTCCAACTCTATGATTCTATGATTATTATTTCCCTCATTGAATTTGTCAGTAGATTATTAGAATTTTTTTTAGAGTTTTAGAAATTTCTAACACGACACGACATCTTGAATGAAAATGGAAAAGTATACTGCATAAGCATGATAGCCTCACTTTCTGAAATATTCTATTTCTGTGTTGTTGATTTGCCCTCTTTTTGCTTTATTTTCCTTATAAAGAGAGTGTTTTAGAAGGTTTATTCAAAAACCCACACAAAACTAACAGATCTTCAAAGAAGAAAGAATCTAGTTTGATTTCATCTGCTGTTTGAACTTGAAAAACTGTTATGACTGTTGTGGGATTATTTTCTTTTTAAATGAGCAAATCTGACACAAACATCAAAGGAGAAATAAATACATGTAATAAAGAGAATGTTATTTCTTTTTCATTCCTAAATGATTTATTTTGTTTCTCAAAAACCAAACAAGTGTTCAAATTCTGGGTACTTAGATATTGAAAAATGTAGGAAGCATAATCTCAATAATTCTACTCCATTAAAAAGGAATTTGGAATACATAAGACCATAAGAAGAGCCCTGCTGGATCAGGCCAAAGGCCCATCTAGTCCAGCTTCCTGTATCTCACAGTGGCTCACTAAATGCCCCAGGGAGCACACAAGACAACAGACACAATCTGTGTCCCGGTTCCCTCCCCTGCATCTGACAATCAGAGGCAGCCTGCCTCTAAAACCAAGAGCTTGCACATACCTACTATGATCTCCTCTATAGAGAACTCGTGCAAGGAAAGCGCCCTACAGGTAGACCACAGCTGCGATACAAGGACATCTGCAAGAGGAATCTGAAGGCCTTAGGAGTGGACCTCAACAAGTGGGAAACCCTGGCCTCTGAGCGGCCCGCTTGGAGGCAGGCTGTGCAACATGGCCTTTCCCAGTTTGAAGAGACACTTGGCCAACAGTCTGAGGCAAAGAGGCAAAGAAGGAAGGCCCATAGCCAGGGAGACAGGCCAGGGACAGACTGCACTTGCTCCCAGTGTGGAAGGGATTGTCACTCCCGAATCGGCCTTTTCAGCCACTCTAGACGCTGTTCCAGAACCACCTTTCAGAGTGCGATACCATAGTCTTTCCAGACTGAAGGTTGCCAACTACTACTACTATGACTTTATTACCTTAAGTTATAAACAAACCATTAATGCTCATTCCAACATCATATTTAAACTTGTCACAGCCCAACCCTATATTTGGTGGCGCTGCCAGGTGCAGTGGCGCCAAAATGGCTATTGCTGTATCCAGTGGCACCACCACTAAGGGCCACTGGAGGTCTCCTGGGGGGAGGGGACTTTTGTCCTCTTCCTCTGAGGAAAGCCCTAGGCACCACAATTCGGCTTCTTAAGTCTGCGCCAGCTATTTTGCCAGCACAGACTTGAAAACCTCGAAGTTGGGCTTTGTAGCCTGATTCGGAGAACAGGATACAGCAAAGCAGAGTTCCATCAGTTCCACCCCTCCCAGGGTGGTCATTCCCCCCTGCCCCACCCTTCCCCTGCCCTAGAATGCCTCCCCCCCAAAGCCCTTACTACCACCCAGAGCTCTTACCTTGCTCCAGGTAGTGTCTGTCCAGTGCTAGGTCTGGCACCAGTAGTCCTGCCTCTCCAGATGTTGCAGATGTTGTGACACCCAATGCCCGGTGCTCAGTCTGCATAGGATTGGGCCCTCAGAGGACAGGATAAAATGGCTCACATGTCTAGTACTCCATACAGCCAGCCTCACTTTTAAATAAAGCTTTAAGTCACTATACTAGTAGGATTCCCATACTAGCCCAAATCCTGCAAGGGCAGGGATGTGTAGCATATTAATGTTATGGGTTGAAGGTCCTTCCCAATGTGAACTTGTGTGGAACACAACATGGGTAGCAATTTTAGCCTGAAACAGTATCATGTTTAAACTGGGCCTGAGACACAGGTCAAGAGCTCTAGTCCTTCCCCAATATAAATATAATAGGTTCAACCAATAGCTTCTTGTCAGAAGCTATGCATAGATCAGGGGTGGCCAAACTATGGCTTGTGAGACACATTGCAGCTCTTTGACATAAAATGTGTAGATCATGGAAATATGTTGGCTGACCTTTTTGCATCACAATTAAAATGAAAGGTAAATCAGAAATGTTCAAGCTCTATAAGTATTTGCTGGGTATAAACTGAGAGTCAACTGGGTTAAAAAAATAAGTTTAATATTTTTATTTACCATGAATATTGAGGAATATAAATGCTTCTCAAATATTGCAGATCTCAAACATCTGTCTTGTGGTTCTCAATCATCTGGGGTATTGTATGGGGCTCTTACATTAAGCAAGTTTGGCCACTCCTGCCATAAACAGTATCCATGGTTAGGGGGAAAATGGTGGTGGCAGGCAGCAGCTCCCAGTGGCACACTCCCAGTGGCACCCAGTAACAGTGCCTCTTCTGCCATATCCTGCCCCTCCCAGCCCTCCTGGTGTTACACAGGGCTTCATAGATTTGGGCCCAAATCCTAACCCACTTTCTAGCACTGGCATAGCTGTGCCAATGGGACATGTGCTGCATCCTGCAGTTGGGGAGCACTCACAGAGCCCTCCTTAAAGTAAGGGAATGTTTGTTCCCTTACCTCGGAGCTGCATTGCCCTTATGTCAGTGTTAGAAAGTGGGTTAGGATTGTGCCCTTGCACCAGCTATACAGCTAGTGCGGATCCAAGAAGCCCCATAGGGCTGGATAGGGCCCCATAGGGCTGGGGAGATCTCCTGCCATTTCCTAACCTGCACTGGATACAGCACAGGCCATGCAGCCTAGCTGTACAGACACAGGATAGGATTGGGCTGTTGGGCATTTAAAAGTTTTTGTTTTTGTGAACACATTGACTTTCAGAAACTGTTTCTATTAATTGTATTTCCTTAAACATCCTGTGCCAGTCAAGTTATATATTCTCCTATACTGCTGCCAAGCTCAGACAGCTGTTCATCTGCTGTACAAGGGGACTCAACAGGTAACAGTAAAACAGTTTTCAGTCTCTCTCAGTGTACACATTTGACATCCATTAACTTTTCGGGAGGAATTATGAAGTCCATTAAGTAAGAAGCACAGATCCTCAAGCAAGCTAAAACTGGAGAGGACTCACCCTTCTTCTATCAGATGCAGCAACAGAATTTTCACAGCAGTCTCTGTGAAATGTTTGTTAGGCAGCAGGAAAACTAATAAAAAGTATGATTATATAAATAGGTTAAAATGGGAGTGAGGAAAAATCTGCACATTAACTAGGGCATATGTACAGATGTTGCTCAGCTGGTTGAAAACAGATTTACACACAGCAGTCCTATGCAGTGAAAATGTTTGCACCTAACCCAGTTGGATTCACATGCTTGGCTTCTAATATTAATTGATGACCTGGTAAGAGCTGATTTGCAAGATGTTTTTCTCACCACTAAGTGACTTCTTGTTGAGAAAAGCTGCACAGAATCTATGCTTAGGAAAATACTGGCTTACCATGCCCCCATATTTCTTCATCAACATGCAATATGGCTGAATTGGTGGTGGTGGTGGTGAATTCAGCTAGCTTGTTAACGCTGGACTTGATAAATTTTTGCAGCACACAAAGACCTATTCACACAGTTGCAAATGTATTGCCTGTACTATGGGGCAGCACTCCACCTTCCTCAATCACCTCAAACATTAGGAAACAAAGTTTCTTACAGCGCCAGCCCCTACACCGGCCTACGAGTGTTGTAAATGTGCCATGAAGCATTCATGACGACTCATGAGCCAGATCAGTCAGCGCAAGGATGTGCCCCAGCCTCCCAGCATGAGATCTAGATACAGAGAGAGTAAGCAAGCACCAGCCTAGGGATGCTGGCAAGTGAGTTGGAACGGGGCCATTTTGAGGGTCGGTAGAAAGGTGGGCCGGTGGATGTTTCAAGTCTAGAAGGTGATGGGATCAGCCTTGGCACCTTAGGCCATATTCTAAACCCCCACCCAACCAGCCCAGCATTACACCAGGCTGGTTGGATTTGCGCCAAGAATTTCACTAGTGCAGATCCAAGTAGTCCCATGAAGTGGCTGACGCACGACACGGGGTAAGGGGATGAATATCCCCTTAGTCCAAGCTGTGCCATAGCCACCTCCTAACCTGCACTGGCCAGTCAGCTTTCCTGTTCCAGCTCAGGTTAGGATTGGGCTGTTGATCATGTAATCCTGAAACTGCATTCCTTGTCTTTCAATATCTCATGTGGAAGGATCTCTTGCTTTTTCCGTTTCTTTAAAAGGTCATGCTTATTGGGCACACACACATAGGACCGTGTACATATATGTGTCATTTAGTTGTAACATTAACCGTGGAAGCTGGCTGGGATTAGGAGTGGGGCAGGCAGTCCTGAGATTGATTGTACAGCTTTAGCATGCTTAGACACAGTTTTGTATATATGTGGATAGACCTTGGAGTGCCAAAGTTCACTTTTCAGTGAGAAAACAGCTGCATAAATTGGTCTGAGGAGAACATTTGAAAGATGCAGTAGAAAACAGCGACTGCTTCATGTGCTGCTTCTATGGCATAAACAGCTTGGAAGCTAGTCAGGCACAGCTGGGAAAGCAGCAGCACCAGCAGCAGAATTACCGTGTATAAACTATATTTGCCTTCCCCCCTCCAACTTTCTGTAACACTAGAAAAACCATACAAGGACCTGCTATAGAAAACAAGAAGTCTGGTTTTCTTCATGAATATGTGCATGTAGAGTTGGAAATATTTCAAAGGTGGCAAAGGCCTGGCAAAGGTGCCAGGTGCCAAAGGTTTCAAGTTTCTAGACCTTTCTAGAAACCCTCAAAATGGCCCCGTTCCAACTCACTTGCCAGCATCTCTGTAGGCTGGTGCTTGCTTACCCTCTCTGTATCTAGATCTCATGCTGGGAGGCTGGGGCACATCCTTGCGCTCACTGATCTGGCTCATGAGTCGTCATGAATGCTTTATGGCACATTTACAACACTTGTAGGCCGGTGTAGGGGCTGGCGCTGTAAGAAAGGTGCCCGATCATCCACATATTTACTGAGAAGTAGATCCCATTGAATTCTACGGAGCTGACTCCCAACTGAGCAAGTATGAGGTGCAACCTCAGAAACTCAGGTCTCAATTTCCTTTGTTGGTCAATCCAACTTACAGCTTCTCACTCAAGTCAGTGGGATGTCCTTGCTCAGTGGCCAACAACCATCAATGAAGAAACAGCACCTAACCAGCAAAAGTCACTGAGAAAGCATCTTAAGCTAGTTATGGAAACATCAGCAGTACCTATAATTCTTAGAGAGCAATCCTGACCCTCCATTGGGCCGGTGCACGTCTATTGAGCTGGCCTGGGAGTACTGCAAACGTGCCATAAGGCATGTTTGCACCTCTGTGAGAGTCAGCTGGGCGGAGCGAAGATGCATGCTAACCCGCAGAGGCCACATCCAGCCTTTGGAGCCACTAAGGCTGCGCCAGCCAAGAGTGGCCAGCGCAGAGGTTGGGAGGGTGGGGGGATGCGGCATTTTGGGGCAGGTGGAGGGCAGGCTGGTGGGAGGACCAGCCCTGGGAGGGAGGCGGAACCAGCTTCCGGCACTTAGGCCATATCCTTACTCCCCTCCCAAGCAGCCTGACATTACACCAGGCTGCTCAGACCTGCACCAGTGGTTTTGCTGTGCAGATCTGAGTAGTCCCATTGCGATGGTTGGGGCACTACACACAGTAAGGGGACATAAATTCCCTTACTCCGAGTTGCACTCATCCACCTTCTAACCAGAGCTGGATATGGTGCAGTTCAGTTGTCCTGCCTATTCCAGTGCAGGCTGGGACTGGGCTGTTATTTATATAGCACTTGAGACTAGTTACAATTACCCTGTAACAACCATTGCAACAATCCTGCAATGTCATTATTGTCTTTCTCATATTGCAGAGAGCGGGTTGTGACTGAGGAAGGATGCTAGACCAAGGTGTGATATCCATCTATCAGGTGCCCCCCTCATCTGGTGGTAGGCAGGACCTCAGCGACTGCATGGAAGAGACAGGAGCTGCAAACAGTAGCCTTTTGGTATGGTTTAATTGTGTCAGCAGCTTAACACTCATAGGGCCTGTTACATTACAGGTACATCACACAGCTTGTCAGAAGGAACATTGCCTCCTTAATCTTCTGCCCACTTGCCTCAGGGGTGCGCTCCTTCCTCCCCTTCCACTGGGCCAACAAGGGCTTGTCTGTCCTAACTCTCCCAACACTCAATTTTAGTGGATCTTCTTATGTTCTTATGTTGAATTGAAGTGTTGACCCCTGGTTTACATTTTTCTCAGGAGGAAGGAGTGAAAGGGTTAACTTTGGCTGCAGCTTGCAGATACTATAGTCCTGGTGACTAATAGCCCTTAATTATCTCAGCATTGTCCTCTTGCTCTCCTCTGGGCTTCTCCTGGCTGCCTGGACAGCCCTGACCAACCTGCAGATAATGCCAGGAGATGATTTACACTTGATTTATTGGCAGAAAATTCTTGACCTATAGGCAACTACCTACGGTATGTAAAAAAAAAAACACTGTGAGAACTGCAATGGCTTCACTTGACACAGTAATGTTCCCAATGCAATGTTTATCGCAGTGTACTTTTGATGCAGTATTTTTGGCAATACAGAACCGACATGAGCCAAAGGGTTTCACCACCACTTTCCTTCCTGTTTGCAATACCTTCAAATGCATATTTTCTGCATGTCTAAATTTTCTAATATACTGGAGATGATGTTGCCTTGTGTATTTTTATCCTATTTCCTCAATGCTTTCTTTTTCAGATGATATTTCTCCCGGCTTAAGGACACTTGATGGGGCTTGAAGGGTCTGTGAATTGCTTGCGTTCTTTTCCGTTGTTGTGCCCTGTTTGAAAATGACTTGATGGTAATAATCATAATCATTCAGTTCCTAGCATGTGATGTGTCTGACAAGTTTCCTTGCCTTCTCAGTTAGATTACCCCCTCCATTCTCTGGCAATTAGTCTGATTGTAGAATAGCATTGTTTACAATTATCCCCTTGCTCTCTCGTGTTTGTCAACTGGGAAATCTGAGTTTGTTCCCTTTATATCTTTTGATGTATGCAATTCATTTCTGACACTCTCTCCAAATCTTTCTTTATTTCCCTTTGATTTTCTTTGGAGCTTTTCCCCCTTGCTTGCTGTTTAGACTGAGGGCATTAAAAAAAACAAAAAACCATTGCCTTTAAAATCCAGCTTTTATATTCATTTAGCATCCACAAACTGCTTCATTTTAAAATGCTTTTGCTGAACATATTTCTACTGATCTGTCCATAAGGCACCTTGGAGCCAATGCTTTAATGCTAATTGAACTTAGGTTCTAGCGTGCGGCGGCTACTTTATAGCAACTGTGCATCCATCTGAGTGCCTGGTAGCAAAAATGCCCTTACCAAACAGCAGCATCTGCTAGAAATACAGCATATGCTGCACTTTTTCCCCCTCACTACAAAGATACTATCTTCAAACTGCCAAAGTGACATATATAAGCAG
Source organism: Tiliqua scincoides (assembly GCF_035046505.1). Classification (NCBI taxonomy): domain Eukaryota; kingdom Metazoa; phylum Chordata; class Lepidosauria; order Squamata; family Scincidae; genus Tiliqua; species Tiliqua scincoides. Next base: position 116,341,950 of record NC_089823.1, read on the forward strand.
AGTAGCACTTTCTGCTGTTGCCCTGTGCCCTTCACATGCGTCAAATATCCAGCTACTCATTAGCTACGCTATAACTCAAGTGTTCTTAGAGTGCTCCTTAATTCAATCAGCTGACAAAACTTCCATTATTTGTATAGACCCACTATGCATACATTACAGGAAACATTGCACCTCATATTTTAAGCAGCAGGGGTTGGGGGAAAACGTCTTTGGAAAAAGCAATCCTATTTTGTTAAAGACAAAAAGTAACTTTTGAAACAGCTGCAAAGTAAGAATAATTAATACAACACTTGCAAGCCAGTATGGTCCAGTTGAAAGAATATTTTGTCAAATTCTCCTTTTCCTTGAAACTTCTGGCTTAACCATTTAGCCTTTATTTCAACTGAAATGGAACTTAGACCAACGTTGCGTGTACGCAATTGGGATACAATATGGACCAGTCAAAAATGGGTTAAGATGCTTAAGTTCATGCTTTGCATGGTTCTCTTGCTTTTCTCTCTATCTGGTTCACTCCCCACAATTAAGTTTCAGATTGGAAGCTGCATAGGGCAGGGACCTCTCTTTAGAAATATGTGGGTACTTTTTATCTGTACAGCATCATCTACATCAGTGTTTCTCAAACTGTGGGTCGGGACCCACTCGGTGGGTCATGAGCCAGTTTCAGGTGGGTCCCCATTCATTTCAATATTTTATTTTTAATATATTCGATTTGATGCTACCATGGTATGTGACTGCATTTGGGGAAATGTTACGGACTCGTACTTTTAACAAGCTACAATGTATATTCTTTTAACAATGATAGTCAATGGGAGTCACTCCTGGGTAAGTGTGGTTGGATTGCAGCCTAGGATTGATAAAAATTTTCCTGCTTGATGATGTCACTTCCAGTCAGGACATCACTTCTGGTGGGTCCTGACAGATTCTCATTCTAAAAAGTGGGTCCCGGTGCTCAATGAGTGAAAACCCACTGACCTACACTGATGGCATTGTATCATTGGCATACAAAGATGGGGACTGAGGGGGCCCTCAGCCACAGGTACTGCTGGTACTGCCATTGGGAGGTGACAAACTGCCCCCAGCCCCCCCCCCCGTGTCCCCCTGTGTCTCCTAATATGGCGGCAGCAGCGCAGCTTCAGACATCAGCGAAAAATGCATGATTTTGGGTGACTCTGCGACTTGTGAGTCATGCTTGTGGAAGGCTCTAAAAAAGACTCAAGTCACGGCCCCCTGACTCATCCCCACGCATGCTGACTCAAGTCTGTTTGTGTTTGTGGGTGCTTGCTTACTGTTTCCATGGTGAGGAAACTTCATGGGGCCATAATTTTGACCAGTGAGCAGCAGGGAGTTCCAGCAGGGAGGCAGGGAAGGGATAATGTGAGCAGGAGCAGGGCGGTGGGACTGAGTGCTTTTTTTCCATCTCTGATGGAAAGGAAGGAACAAATGATCATTGGACAAAGGATCAGCATTCTCATATTTCTATTGGCTGAGTGAGGGGAGGAGAATGAGGAGGGGTGGGGCAACCCTCACTGAATGACCAGCTGTAGTGGGACTACTTCTGAGTAGAGCTGCCAAGGATCGGGCTGCCCTGGTAAGCCTCCCAGCTGCTGCTTGTGACCCTTCTCCTTCTTGTCACTCCTGTTATGGCCCTCACTCAGTCCCTCCTACCCCTCCTGCCCTGTTTACGGATGGAAGGGGGAAGCAGGGCAGTAGTTAAAGAGAACTCTCCCACACATACAGAGCCTAGAAGCAGCCCCATTTTTCCCATGGCTGGCTTTTTAAAGGGGGCAACTCATCCCAGGGAAAAAGAGAGGAGGAAGGGGAGGAGTTCATAGCAATCACACTTTGCATGGCATGACTCTGTTGTTACTTGGGAGGGAGGGGAACCCTCATTGAATGAATGGCTACAGAGGGGCTACTTTTGAGTAGGGCTGCCGAGGAATGGGTTGTCCTGGTAAGACTCCCAGCTGCTGTGCGTGACCCTCCTCCCTCTCGCCACTTCTGTCCTGGCACTCTTGCCATCCCTCCCACCCCTTCTACCATCTTTACAGATGAGCCGGGACAGCCAGGGAGTGTTCAAAAAGAGCTCCAACACACACACTCCCTGACAGCAGCCCCGTTTTTTTCCACTTTTTAAAGGGGGGCTTTTTAAAGGGGAGGTGACTTGACTCAAGCCCATTCAAGTCACTAAAGGGAGACTCAGAAAGTGCTGCCATTAGGACTCTTTTTCGAGTTGAGTCATGGGGGTGGTGATTAAGAAACTTGACTCGAGTCAAGCCTTGCTGGGTTTTCCCATCCCTGTTAGAAAGGCAGAAAATAGGAGAGAGCAAATAACTGAATAGATAACAACTCCCCCTGCAGGTGCAGGCCAACATTTACTTACTTTCAGATTATATATAGGGCTGTACCCTCTCCAGCCTGGGATGAAGCCTAAAGCAAGTCTAGGGAGTGGAGCCAGTTCTGCAGCCGGTTGGTGGTTTTTTCTTATTTGTTTTTGGTAATCTTAAGAAACTATCTCTGCAGTGTTTGGTGTGGCTTGGATTGGAGTGGGTATGGGGAGTACAGCTCAGAATGTCATTTCACCTACAGTTTAGCTAAAGAAGCAGCAAGAATGGATGGGGATATGGGCCATTCATTTTCTGGCAACAGGCCCCAAAGCAGGCTTCTGCCATGTTTTGCCCCACTTCCTTTTCTTTCCCTCCACTTTTCAAAGCTGACTATTGTATACGCCAGCGGTCTCCAAACTTCTTGGCTAGAGGGCTAGATCACATATCTGGCACAATGTTGACGGTCAAGAAAAAAAAATTAAATATAAAATTTAAATAAATACATTGGAGATGGAACTCAGATGAATGAATAAATGAATGAATGGATTCAAATTTCCAGGATGTCTCCAAGCACCAACACACACCACAGAAATAAAGTACACACTCAAATGGACCTCCATTCCTTCACCTCCCAAGCAGCTTACTTAAATATACAGGAGTAAATACCTCAGATTCAGCACATCACAGGAAATACCCAGAGCATGCTCTGGGGGCTAGGGAGGCTTCCCCCACCCTCAGAAAGCCTTTTAAGGCCCTCAGAGGGCACAAAACGTTACTTTTGGTTTTTCGGGAAAACCAGGAAGTGGTGTTTTTAGGTCTTTAGAAGTTGTTATGCAAGCCAGGGAGGCCGCGTGCCCTCAGAGCACCCTCTGGATGTGACCGGAGCGCAGCTCCGGTCATGTTTGGTCGAGTGTGCCAGAGGCTCACAAGGGACCAGAGGCTGGGTGCAGGCCGGATAGAGGATCACCACAGGCCACACCTGGCCCCCAGGCTGGGGTTTGGAAACCTCTGGTATATGCTGTTGCCATTCCACTCCCTGCCTCACCTCTCCTTCCAAGTTGATCTGGAAGGAAAGAAGGGGCAGATTGACATAGCAAAAGTGCACATGGACTGGCTGCCACTAGGAGGAAAAGCATAAGAATCCACGGCCACTCAGTTGCCTTCTGGTGGGTCTCATATTCAAGGTGGGTCTCAGGTTGTAGTTGCTGCTTGGGGTTCTTGACAAGTTGAACACAACTGATCTAGAGAACAGAGTGGACATCAAGAAGACAGGATGGCATTCATGTTCCACAACACAACCCTGTACAGAACACTATAAACATGTGACTTATCACGTGCTAACGATCTGTTTAAGGAGGTGCCACAACTTAATGGTGGTATATCTGCTTTGCAGACAGTCTCTAAAGTAGGACAGAAAAAAATTCCTGTCTGAAACCTTAGAGAATTCCTGCCAGGTAGTGTTGACAATGGATTGATTGACTCAGTATAAAGTAGCTTTCTGTGTTCTTACACAGCAATCTTGTGCCTATCTACTCAGAGTAAGCCGCACTGAGTTTAATGGCACTTACTGGCAAGTCAGTATGTACAGGGCTTGCACCCTTATTATTGCAAGAAGATATACAAAGCTACTTGATGCATCTATAGACATATATCATAGTGCAAAGAGAACATACTCTTTAATACAGTAACACACATTTATGAAGCATCTCTAATGATGACTAATTTTTAAGCAACCTGATGAGTAAATTGATTATTACCAGAACAAACAATTAGAAATTCATTGCCCCCAGTCAGATAACAGAAGCAACAACAACAGAAAAAAAGCTGCTTTCTGTGAATTTCGCCTCAGACTATTAGGAGATAAATGTACTATCATGCAAAGATCTCTTTTCAAAGCACTTTGTCTTTGATTAACCTTTAATTCTTTAAATTTCAGCGGACATTTGGAAGTCTGTGACAAGACTGCAAGGGCTGGTAAGTCAGGCCTACACAAAATGTGACCAACTGCAGCCTACCAGTTATATGTGGATGTAGGCCAGGTGATTGACAACTCCACTGTCTGTGCAGTTCTGTACAGTTACAGACCTGGCCCCTGTGCCGCTCTGGGATACAGGACCACAACATGCCACCCCACCCCCAGACTTGCCCAGCCATACAGAGGCTCGCGTGACATCTCTGGGTGCTCTGAATGCCTTCTGAGGGCTCTGGAGCACCATTAAACTGTACTTCCAATTTTTGCTGGAAAACAGGAAGTACTGTTTATGAGCACTCTGGAGGCCTCAGAAGGCTTTCAGAGCAGCTGGGGATGCATTGTTTGGGCCTCCCCGTGATGGCTCTGGAGGGCGGGTGGAGGTGGCAGGGCGGGTGTGATGGTGCTGCCCCCACAAAAGCCTTGGGCTTTTGCCCCCCATGACTCCCCCAGGACTGCAACTGGTCCTACGTGACCATCATAACTTCGGTTATGTTTGGCTGGTGGGTCACATGTTATGCAGGAAAGGTGAAGAAAATTAGACCTAAGTGACACATATGCTATGGGAACACGTGGGGATGCTCAGTAGGGGGTAGTTAAAATGTGTAGTTGTGACATCCTGTATTAAATAGAAATCCTATGCACTCTTACATGGGAATAAGCCTTAATGAATGAAGAGACCAATCCTATCCTTCCCCCCTTACTGGTGCAGCTACACCAAATGCTGGATTCAGCAGGAAGAGGATCAAGGCGCTTCAGAGGTGAGAGAGGATTTAAATCCCCTTACATCTCTGTAAGCCTCCCACTCCACAATGGATTTCCTCAGACCTGTGCTAGCGATTTCACTAGTGCAGATTAGAGGAGAAAAAGGGCACATAGAGGCGGCAGGAAAGGGGGTTAGAATCTGGCATGTGCCATCTCTGATGGATCCACCTCGTCCTGCAGCCTCCCTGCTCCATTATGCCCCACTCTCCACCCAGTTTTGCCCCTTCCTGCCCTATTCCAACCTCTCCCACCCCTCCTGCTGATTTACCTGCTCTGTTTTAAGATGGAAGAGCTGACCATGTGGTTGGGAAGGTTCCATCCTTCCCACCAGTGTCCTGGCAGCGCGCTACTAAGGGTGCAGCCAGAAAGCGCTTTACAGCACTTTTGCAGCAGTTAGCACTGCACTGCACCAGTTACTGCTGGTGTACAGCTAGTGTTAGCTTTATGGCATTTTTGCAACAGCTGGCACTGCCAATAGGTCTGGGCTGTAAATAGGACTTAGGTGTAAATATGCACAGGATTGCGCTGATTGGTAGGCATAGTGAAGCAGAGTGAAACAAAATACTAACTCCATAATATTCACTATATCAACATCTGATTGTTGACGTCAACAATGATGTAAGTATTTTTCCCCCCAACTATACGTACTAGAAGGATGCATGGGAAACGGAAATGTACAATTTGGTGACCCACTCATTTCACCACAGAATGTGTGGTCTGGGTCCAAAAATGCTTTTTAAGTTAACAGCCCAATCCTTCCTGTGCTAAGAAACATAAAACCAGAAAGAGTTGTTCTTTTTTACTTTGTTCTGAGAATATCTATTCTGTAATATACAAGAAAGTTAATACTGGCTCCAGAATAGCAAGAAGCAGTAATTTTATCATTATTTTGTCAGTCTCTGTCAATCAGTGGTAAGAAAATAGTCACTTGCTTACTTAAAGTTGAAACAAATTGCCTGTTTTAAGGGAGAACTGAAATCTAGAGATTTGTTCAAATTAAGAACTGAGATTGAAATACATACCAATGGCAATGGTCACATCATTATTATTGTTATTAATCATTCACTGTAAATGCCTTCTTTTCATATTATGTTGCCCCCCCGTTATATATTGTTATTTTATGAGGGGGGTTAGCGAATGCTCATCGTAGTTAGTATGTTGGAGGGAGGAGAGTTTGCATATTGTAGGTTGTATGTTGTACTTTGTAGGTATAGTAGCCCTCTTCATACATTCCCCTTTCCCAGGAGAGGGAATGTGTGAAGGGCTTCTAAAAAATGCTGTGATAGTTCCACTTCACCAGTGATATACACTGTAACTCTGCCCCCTACTCTTCTGGCCACATTCATGCTTTTGCAGAGACAAATGCTGAATCCACAGGGGAGGGAACATCTGAAGAGAGCCAGTATCTGTCTGTGTGCACACCCCTACAGGAACCCTGTCAGTGAGGACTTGGCCAAGAAGAGCCAGACATGAAGGCATGCAACCATGTTCCCAAAGTCCAGTGTTTCATTTTTTACCCACAGGCTGAATGACAAACATTCACATATAACGGAGAAAGACAAGACACTTAATATACTGCTTTTCAACAAAAAGTTCACAAAGCAGTTTACAGAGAAAATCAAATAACTAATGGTTTATATTTAAATAAGCCAACTAACGGCTTATTTATATTTAAATATAGATGAAGAGCTCAGTGTTTTGAATAAGAATCCAATCCTATCCATTTCCTTCCCCCTCACTGCTGATGCAGCAGTGCCAAAATGGCTACCCCTGTATCTTATGGTGGGAGGCAGTTGCAGAGTTTTCCTTTGGAGAAGGGAACAATCGTTCTCTTATTTAGAAATAAGCCTTCATGGCGCAGGGTGTCTACTTGGACCTGCACAAGCTAAGTAACTGGTGTAGGTCTGCATGACCACATGCCATGGGATCAGGCCTGAGGGTTAGGATTCAGCAGCCACCACTGCCACTGAACCAACCCCCTTCCTGAACCTGCTCACCTCCCACCCAGTTTCACTCCCTCCTGGCCCCATTCTACCTTCTCCTGCTGATTTACCAGCTCCAGGAAGCGGTGGGAGAAGCAATGACATGAGCAGGAAGGTGCAGGGCTTCTCTCTCCTGGGAGCACACTGAGTAGTGTGTAGTTGGTGCCTTTTGTGACTGACCTTGACTGTTTTACAGCAGTCAGCACCAGCGGAGGACTCCTACCAGTGATGGTAAGCAAAAAATTAATAATAATAATAATAATAATAATAATAATAATAATAAACAACAACAACAACAACAACAGGTATTTATATACCTCCTTTCTTGGTCTTTATTCAAGGCGGTTTACATAGGCAGGCTTTATTTAAGTCCCTTATTATTAAATAGGGATTTTTACAATTTCAAAGAAGGTTCTCTCTTTCAAGAACCACTACATTCAAGGTGTTTCATTCCGATCTGGCTTCACATTCTGGCCTCCATCCTCCCACGCTCAGAGCAGATGGAATAGCTCGGCTTCAGCTTGTCAGCTGCTTCAAGGTCGCACGGTGCCGGTGGCCTCGAACTGGCGACCTTGTGGATGTTATCTTCAGGCAGACGGAGGCTCTACCCTCTAGACCAGACCTCCTGCCCACTCCAATTGGACTCTAAGGCACTTGGAACTGATGAAAGTAAATTCTGAAGGAATGAACAGTACAGATCTTAATTTTAAAATTTCAGTATATTTTAAAAAATAGTTTTGGATTTAACATGACATTGTACTTGTACAATTTGCTGTGCGATGCTGAAAACTGTTGGAATATTTGAATTAGTAATTTTAATCCATTCTCACCACATACATTTGTATTGCTTTGTATCCTACAGTCTTGAAAATAAGGTTGAACATTCATTTTTCTTTTAACTGTCACAGCATACCATCCTATACTATGATAATTATATGTATAATTATATGTAATTACCACAGAATTACATTTTAAAGGTTTTGAATATTTTGTGGTTTCTCATATGCACAATTTGTTCTTTGTTTTGCTAGTCTGGAATAGCTAACTTGCTTTGACTGCTTGTATCAGCAGTAAATTGCGGGGGGGGGGGAGTAACATGGAGCTATTGAGATTGTAATATAGATGAATGTCTTGATCCACTGATTTAAAAAAAAATAAACTGATCAAAGAATAACTATATCAGATGTTAGAACAAAACAGTGATATGGGTTGAAATTTGAATCACCATATAAAAAGATTAACCTGTTCTGAAACTGAGTCCAATCCTGCCCAATTTTCCAGCACAGCTGCAGCTGCAATGCAGCCCTGAGGTAAGGGAACTAACGTCCCCTTACCTTGAGGAGGCCTCTGTGACTGCTCCCCTACCGCAGGATGCAGTGCATGCCATGTTGACACCACTGAGTCAGCATTGGAAAGTTGAATAAGATTGGGCCCACAGACTCTCAATATGGTAGTATGTGTAAAAGGTGACTTCAGAACATATTAACCTGTGAAATAACCCTGTAGTTTGAGATCTCAACGCAAATAAGTAACAACAATAACAGCATCATTCAGACTTGGTTATATCTGTGAATGAGCCATGACAGATGAAACAACATTCACAACAGTCACATACCCTCACCTATTTTTCAGGGGTGTCAGTTTGCATGTTCTTCAGTGAATCGACAAGTGTGTGTGATCAATGTGCATGTGTGAAGAGTATTGGCATTTGCACTGCTGCACAGAATTTTCAGTAAACAGAAGCCAAACGGAAGTTGATTCAAAGACACTTCAAAGGTTACTTCCTCAATAACCTGAATGTAAAGTAGACTCATACATCTGTCTAAATTCGTCATTATTTGACAAACTGTTCTACAATATTAGCAATGTTCCATTAATTTCTAGTGATCTGCCTTTTCACTCACAGTTATACTTCACCCAGTACCTGGAGTTAAGTGTATGTAAAAGTAAATGAAGAAATCCAGATACAGAATATCTGAAGCTCCATGATTCCCACTGAAGAAATCTCCATAATTATAGAGATTATAGAGATTACATAGTAATACTAATTCTCCACTAAAACTGATGCAATTAAAAGATAGCACAACTTCTAAATTAAAACCTCAAATTTGCATTTGAAAGATAATGATGAGATTAGTCAATAAAACTTTGCGAACTAAAAATGTAATCTTTTTTCACAGAAAAACAAAAGAAAGAAAGAAAGAAAGAAAGAAAGAAAGAAAGAAAGAAAGAAAGAAAGAAAGACCTACTCTCAAATCAACATAACACACTATTTCTGGATTTGGGGAACATCTGCTTAAAGATGTATATTGAATGGTGATTTAAAAGGCATTAGGCTGTGCTCCAAATAGCTTCTGGGTCTATTGTTGCATGTATATTGTCAGCAAATCATGCCGTAAAACTTTTCCTGGACTTTGCCACTTCAGGATGGTATAGTCGCTCTACCCCAAATTCAAAATTCTCCTCAACTCCCCCAATCTTGCAGCCCAATTCTAACCAACTTTCCAGCACCGATGCAGCCATGCCAGTGGGGCATGCATTTCATCCTGTGATGGTGGAGTCACTGAAATGAACTCAAGGTAAGCAAACATTTGCAAAGGCTGCATTGCCGCTTCATTGACAATGGAAAGTTGATTAGGATTGGGCTATGTCTAAGAATGGCAAGTCTGTGTCTTTCTTGCTGAGATTGTAATTTTTTGTGTGCAGTTGTTTTCATGAGTACATTTTCATATATACAGTGCCTTTTTCCCATTTGTAGCCTGGTGTAGTTCAGGAAGAGTTAGGAATTTGCATGTTCAGTATGATAACTGAAAACACAGAGAACATCAGTGAAGTACATAATATCCAGAACTGCCTGGAAATGAGCAAGGAAACACTGGAAACTAGTACACTAACCCCAAAATGACCTTTTACAATATTAAATCTTTAAGAGCAAATTAATTTTGTGTATAATTGTTGCAGTCTAGAATTTCTGATTCTAATCTAATAAGATAAATACGTGCATGGTGTCAGGTTCTGAACATGGTTTCTTTTAAATGATCAATTACAGTCTGCATTCACACCACACTAGTAATTGGGAATCAGGGTGGAAGCAGTGCTGTCACTAGGGAGGTGTGGGGAGTGCAGGCCGCACCGGGTGACATGCAAGGAGAGTGACACACACTGGGGAGGTCATGCAGTAAAATCATGGTTTTTAGGAATAATACCATCATGTATATACCGTTGGATATGGAATTTACAGCAGAATGTAATGGGAAAAAAAAACCGGAGTAAAATATCTCCTTTCTATCAAAAGTTATGGCCAAAAAGCCAGAAAATCTATGAAAAGTGAAACTGAGTCCTATTGTGCATTTACTTGTGAGTATGAGAACTTGCCTTTGTCCATCAGAAAGGACAGGCTGAGAGGAATCTAACAACACCAGAATGGACCCAATCCAATGAACGCAGCCACCAAAAAACACCTGATAAGGAAGTTCCTCCCTCCAAGTTGACGAATTTAGTCTTACGGAAAGTGAAACTAAGCATTTACTTGCGAGTTAGTGTTTACTCACAAGTAAGCAAACGTGCATTGGCTCTGGTCAGGCCAGGAGAAGGGAATACAAGACCACCAGAGTGGTCCTGATCTGATCAAACTGGTGCTCAACAAATGCTCCAGAAGGCAGCCTTCCTCCCCCCATAGAAAGAATGAAACAGAGGCTTCAGTTAGAAAGGTGATTTTTTATTTTATTCTTTAGACTTGCAAGCCAGATGGATCCTGACAGTGATCTGGTTTAAACATAAGAACTTAAATTGAACTGGGCACTGGGTAGGGCTGAAAATCTTACTGATTTGGGGGATAGGTGTTGCAGGCAGGCTACAGAGAAAATTCATTTGGTGGAACAGGGCTGCCTTCCCTTTATTTGTTGTATTTTAATTATTTATAATTATTTTAATTTGCTTGATGATGTCACTTCCAGCAATGACATAACTTCCAGCGTGTCCTGGACAGATTGTCATTCTATAAAGTGGGTCTCAGTGCTAGAAGTTTGAAAACCACTGCAGTAAGGTGTTAGTAAGCTGACAGCCTTGGGAGGGCTGTCACTAGTGACCAAAATGGGCTGTCACTAGTGACTAGTGACCACTAGTGACCAAAATCACCAAATACATGTATGTATGTATGTATGTATGTATGTATGTATGTACATACATTAATAGTAATAATATTATATAGCAATCAATGTGTAATTTCATGCAGAAAGCAATGAAACAAACCACGTTGAAATATCTGCGTTCTATCAAAAAGTACAGCCAAAAAACCATTACCCAGGGTATTGCCCCACCCACTGCATGGGAAGTGGTCCCACCATGGGGGTGATGCGCTGGCCTCCTACACTGAGTGATGGAAACCCTGTGATGCGACTGGGTGGAGGTGGAAACACAATCACTGCGAAAACAATGTCTGTGCATTATTCTGTATGCCTGTGTCTGGATCAGGCCTTCTGTGGTTAACATTTGAAATCTTCAGATGCCAGAGATTATCTTAATTGCCAATGAAGTCACTGTGTTATTAAAATTCTTTTAAAAATGCATTGCAGCATTAAATGAAAGGTTTAAAAATATTTATATCTACGTATGTATTTTTTTAAGAACTGAAGTATCCAAGTAATTTTGTCCTGAATTTCATCCAAGGACCTATTTAGTCAACATCTGCTGTTCCTAGGCCTTACTGCATCCGCCTATAGTATTGCAAATAGTGCAGGCAAAAAGGACAAACATATAAACAAATGCCTCCTCTGCACAAGCCCAGTTTAAATGAAATGCATTTGCACAATTGAGCCCTACTTAGGTTTGTGTGGAACTTATTCTTAAATCTGTAGATCAAGGAGAATCAGATTTAAAATGTTTTGTTTTATTCCCACTTTTGGAGCATCAGCTACACATGCTGTGTTATGCCTGACGTGTAATGGCTGTGTCCTCTTTCAAGAGTGAGTACTGTTGGGTCAAGCGCCAAGCTAAATGTTTATTTTTCTAACTGTTTTATAGTGGAGTTTGGTGAAAAGACTTGGCACAGTGCATGGTGGTTTAATTTTAAGCCTGACAGCAGTGCTGGCTTCTCTCTCTCTCTCTCTCTCTCTCTCTCTCTCTCTCTCCTTTGTAATTTAGTAGCTATGCTACTGAAGCCTATGGAAGATTAATGAATGGTAAGGTTCTGTGGCAGTTTTGAAGAGATGCAGGATAAAGCAAAACCAGCTACCATCTGTTCATGATGTCTCTTACAGCTCTTTTAAAGAACACTGTTATCAGCAGGAGATAAAGGTATACAATGACGTTCGATATTAACATTTTACTGTCAGCCATAGGGAGTTTTGTTTTAAATTGAACCTAGATTAGTAGTATTTTGCATTTGGATAGTGCTTTGAGTATTAATAGAATCATAGAATACTAGATTGGGAGGAATACCCTAGAGGTCATCCAATCCAACTCCCTGCTCAGTGCAGGTGACTACAGCATCCCTGTTGTGTATTCAACCTCTGTTTGAAAACCTCCCAGGAGGGAGAACCTCCGTGAGTGTGTAAATGGTCACTCCCCCCCACCTTCAGAGCAATTCTGGGCTCTCGCCACCTGGAACGGTTCTGAAGGTGAGGGAGAGGGGTCACTTACATGGCGCGTTGAGGTACCTGCAAAACTTGGCAGTCTTTCTTGCTGAGATTGTAGTTTTCATCTATACAGTGCCTTTTTCCCATTTGTAGCCTGGTGCGGTTCAAGAAGAGCAATTTGTATGATAACCAAAAGCACAGAGAACATCAGTGAAGTACATAATATCAGTGAAGTACGTAATAATATCCATGCTTTCTTCACTGAAATGTTGGTTATCTGTTTTAGGAAAAAATGGTTTGTGACTTCTGTTTGGCTTAGTGGTCTATAGTACTCCCACAGTGATAGCACATGTATTATTCTTTTATTCTTATTTTATTCTGGCTTTCATGCTCATATTCCTGGCTTTCTGTACAGATGTGTACATCCCTGACATATAATGCAACTTCCTGTTCCTTCTTGTCAGGTCTGTTCCTTTTGAACAAGTTATACCGTTCCAGTCCTGTATTCTTCTCATGGATCTCATCTACCTATTCCACAAGTTTCTTCCTGCATCTCTCATCATCTTATTGCTAGTGCTTGACTTTATATTTGGTTCTGTATTTTGTTCTCCAGTCCCCTTTGTATTTAGCTTAATGTTCTCCTGATGAGACTTGGAAGGTTCTTGTCAAATACATTCTACTCTGTCCTTAGGTGGTGCAACTCATATCTTGCCAGGAGACCTTCATATAGTAGGCCAAGAAACCAAAGCATTCCCAGAGATGCCGTGTTCATAGCCAGTTGTTCACTGCCAGGATCCTGTGTTCTCTTGTTATACTTTGACTTTTGACAGGAAGAAGAGAAGGAACACCCTTTGTGCCTCCACTTCTTCCCTTCAATTTCCTGTGCCCTGTCATCTCTCAAAATCTTTCCAAGGCCACTTCCTATGTGGAAACAGCAGGAAAAGACTGAAGTCACTGGATTTGATGGGTCTCAGCATCTTGTAGATAAGGCTGAACCACAGTCGATAAATTGCTCAGAGGAGCCAAGTGATCAGCTTTATGGGACCAGATAGAATTTATTGTTCCCTTGAGTTCACCTGCTGAAATAGTTGTCACCCAAGCATCCCTGTAGTAGTGGAGTCTCTCTGAAGCTCCCCCCCCTTTTTTTGCAAGCTCATGAGGTGGTGCTGTAAGTAAAGTGCCTGTGTACTGCTTCCACATGCCTTGAATCAGCACTCCAAGGACTTCAACCTGACAGTGCTGATCAGCTGTTACATGGTACATGTGTGGAGCATGACATGTGCTCCAGGTCCTGCATACATATCTCACTCCATTCCACTGGCTGATCTTCCACTGGCAGAGCTGATCCAGGCCCAGAAACCTGTTCCCATTCATGGATTAGGTTTAATGGATCAAAAGGATTGACTGTGATTATTTTGGCATTCATTCTTGCTGCAACCTCCCCCCCCCCCCGGCTTTGTAGGACACTACCAAGATGCTTAACAACTCTGATATTACCTCATTGTTCCCCTCCCCATCCAAAGGACACTTGAGGACTACACATGCTTATTATCCCTCTGGAAGTGATCAATTCTAACTAATTAAGAACTTTATCACAAACCCCGGAGTCATAGAAAGCCATCTCCTATGTGTGTTTTTCAACTTGAATATCAAAAGGCTTGGAGAAATGAACTAGGCTATTTGTTAACCAAGGGGAGAATGTATCTCCCAGAACAATTTTACTGATAACCTAAGGCAGAGATGTACTTTGTTGGATTTCAGAGACATGCAGCCTTATCTTTAGCATAGATTCACACAACTAAATGTGACCATTTGTCTTAGTAAGATGAGGTCCCTTCCCTTTTATTTACTTCATGGTAAGTGTAATAACATGACCATTGAGGAGTTAAACCTTAGAACTTCCTATTATGGGCTGGAGCTAGATTACACCTTTAGACTTTTCTTTTCCATTTCTTTCCCTTTACCTGTGTTCTGTCCCACAGTAAGGAAGTATGCTTGTTTGATTACAATAAACAGCAAATAAGAATTATTATTATTATTTTCTGGAACACAGGGCCTCAATACACAAGTGGCAAAGAGAAAGTCTAGCTATGGTATCCTATGGAAAAACAGAGGCTTTGATATAGAAAATTTGGCAACAATATGTTTGGCAACAATATACTGAAAAAGTGGATCAGTATTTTCTAGCAAATGAATCACAGATCAAGGCAAACATTCTTCCCTTTTAGATGTTTGCTGCAACTGCAGAAGCTGGGGGAGGGAAGTCTTAACAGATCCCCAAAATGTCTTTACAGAACATTATACCCCAAAACCAGACATTATTGTGGAATATTTTAAATGCCATAGTAGGATGTGAAGGGAAGGACAGTCTGTTTCAGAATATGTAGCTGAGCTCAAAGAGCTAGCTGAGCCCTGTTCTTTTGGTTATGTCTGGAAGATATTTTGAGAAACAGTAAATGTGGATTAAATGAGGAAAAAATTCAAAGGCAGTCGTTGGCAGAAAGAAATCTGACTTGGGCAAAAATGATAGAATTAGCAAGAGCTAAGAAAGCAGAATGGAAGAACTTAAAGGATTTGCATTTTGAAAACAAGGAAATTCATATGGACTTAATATATAAAATATAAAGTCCATCACAAAAGTCTCAGATCTTGTTGTGAAGGAGTTCATTCAGCTGCAGTTTGTTAGTGTAAAATGTTCCAGTGCCATGGATGAAAAAAAAAGGACACCTATAGCCCAATCCTATCAGGTTGACGTATCGTTGGAACTCATATTCCAGCAGCGCAACAGCCTTTCTGACACTGCAAATTGCAACATGCTATCATGTGCAATCAGGCCACTGCCAGAAGCAGTGAGTGGCAGCAGCCATGTGTCAGTGGCCCATGAAGTCACACTGGCACCAGTACGGTGCAGTGGGTAGGGGGTAGGTGGAATATGGCAGGGAGGGGGGAAATGAAGCAGGCATAGGGGTGCGTCAAGTGTGTGAATGGGCAATTATTAGAGGCAGTGGCCCTGCTGATACCCTATCCTCCTCCCTGGCCTCGAGCCACCTCCCCGGCTGCACTTGGAGTTGCACCAGCAAAAGAACTGGTGCAGGTCCATGTACACTTATTGGGGAAGTGGAGGCTTACCAGGAAGTAAGGGAATAAATATTCCCTTACCTCAAGGAGGCCTCCAGAAGTGCCCCTGCCACAGGATACAGTGTGTGATCCTTTGGCAGGGCTGCATTGGTGGGGGAAGTTTGATAGGACTGGGCCATTAGCTAGAAAATGTAGTGGGAAGTGTAAGGAAAAAAAAATCATGGGAATGATCCCATTTGTAAGCACCTCTGCCACCCACCTGCTCATGAGGGGCATCAAGCAGGGGAGTCAAGATGCTTCCTAATGCATTTAGCAAAGGGCAAATGGGACTTTAAGGGCTGGATAGCTGCTGAGGAGACTTGTTTCAGTGGCAGTATTGTGCAATGGTAAAGAGTTCTCTACTACTGCTCTGTGGCTCCAATCTGAACTATGGTCTTGTGAATCCCACCACTCGAAGGCATGTGAACTAGTCTCTCATATGAGCACATGTCCATCAGAGGGCCCACTAGGGCAGGCTGACTCCTATACTTTTAGCACCCAATGTACCACCCTATAGCAAGGACACCCCAATGCAAGGCTCTGTCCCCCAACAACCTGGTGCTATTACTCTTTCACAACTTTAGCTATAAATAAACAAGTATTGCTTAACTAACTGAAACACAATCCTAATCTGTGGTTATGCTGGTGCAGCACTGCTGGCCTAGAGTGTAGCAAAGCAGGTTTGCAACTACTCAACAAAAGTCAGTAGTGCTGGTGGAACAGCCTGACCAGCCCAGCAGTGCTGCATCTTGACTGACTGCCACCGGCTGAGGTGAGCACCGCCAAGAGGCGGAGGAGTGGCAGAAGGATGGAACGGGGGGAGGGGGTGTTCAGGATGGGGAGGGGGGTTCACGTCTCTGCCATATCCTGAACCCAGTCCTGGACCTGAAAGTGCTACACAGGGCTGCTTGGAATTGCGCCAGTGCTTTGGCTGGTGATGATCTGGGCAGCCCCATAGGGCAGGCTGGGGCTTGACACGGGTAAGGGGAAAAATATCTTCCAGCCTGCTCCTAACCTACGCTAGAAACAGCATAGGTCACTTGCTGTGCCAACACAGCTTAGGTTTTGGCTTTCCATCATATACATGCATGAAGGAAGAAATCCGAAAGGTTGCAGGTTTACGCAATCCAAAAAGGTCATTGTAGGTTTATGCTGTTCAAATATTTAATGCATGCCACATGCACTAATTTGTCATGGCACACTGTTTGATTTCCTCCATTTCTCAGCTGGACACTTTCTCCCTGCTGCTCCAACCAAAATTAGAACATAAAATGTTTGGTGGTTCATTTTTTAAAAGCTTTACAAATCTCAGGAAAATCTTTCTGGTGGAATACTCTGTGTACCACAATTTAACAGACAGACTAAAGAGTTGCAACTACAAAGGACCCCCTCCTGCAGGCATGCACGTGTGCGCGCGCATGCGCGTGCACACACACACACATGCGCGCACCCAGAGATCAGATTTACATATTGGAAATAAGTTCTTTTCTCTGAAAATGCAACATCCTTAATTTTTATAATTCCTTCCTCAAAGCATGTTATCATTTTTAAGCATAAAGTTACATTAAAATTAGTTCAGTGTGTACAGAAATATCTAATCATTTATTATTCTTGATGAATGGTAAAATATTCTTATGCCATTAGCTATTCTATTCATTTTTTTTTCTTTGGGAACAATTAGAAGCAATTAAGGAGAAGCCTCTCCAGTTGCAAAAATTAGACTTTTATTGTGTTTATCTTAAATTGTGTAATTGTCTGTAATTTAGAGGCACACATGCAATGTGAATGGCTTCGTTTCAAAGCTTACAAATAAGCATAAACTCAGTTTAAAGTGTTTGAATCTTCACTTGGATTTATTCCATACATTATGCATTGAAAATAAAATTCTAAGATTGTAATGTAGGAGTGGTAGGTATGGGGATATTTCCCAGTGTACAGCAACTGCACTTCCAAAATTCCTATGTTGCCCTTTTAACATAGGCCTGCACAATTTGGACCAGTTCAGACAATAACCACAGTGTGAACACTCACACTGCATGCTCACACATCTCCCATTCCTCCAGTTAGTTTTTGTCTAATTGTGTGGGGTGCTGGTCATCCAAACCACCCCCTGCATCATTCACCAAGAATTCTACCTTAAATACCAACTACTCCACCATGCGAATAAGGGAACTTGTCTCAGTTCCTCCAAATGCTACAATATGAATCAGGACAAGCTCGCACCATGAAGCCTCAGGTCCTCTCTGTGACAGTGAGTTGACTGCACTTCATGCTTCAGATACAGGGACAAAGTTGTAGGGATTCTATGAGAAATCCCATTTATACGTGGGTTAGATCCTCGTTTCAAATAACATGAAATTTTGACCTCAGTGCTGCAATGCAGAATCAATGATCCACAGCATAATTCTACAACTGTCTACTCAGAAGTACCTTTCCCTGAGTCCAATAATAGTATCTGAGGTATTTTTGTCTTGAGAGATTATGATATCCAGATGACTCAACATCTGCCTGCAGCAGGCACTGAGATTAATCGCATTTGGCAAATATTATTTCCTGTATTTCACTATTTTTCCCTCAATTTATTTGATAAATACTATTTCTTGATACAGTATTTGATCAGCTCTACCTAGCATGATTTAAATGAGACAAATTACTCTAATTAAGTTATTCTACATCAAATTTCCTTGTTCCAGGATAACAATGATATGATTAGAATGATTTCTAATCCAGTATTTAATCACAGCCTACTGTTTTGACTCAGGAAATAGAGGATCTAAATGAAAAGTAGTACAGTAGTTAACACAAAGAAATCTAATGGAAAAAAGAAGTGTTAAAACACATATGTTCATAGCCACCAGCCTTCAACAAAACCTCAGTAGATGTTTTTCTTAAGAAATTAGGTCACTTTCTCTCCCCCCCACCCCATGCAATATGTTAAGGGGTGAATATACAAATGATTTCTGTATTTACCAAGTAGTTGCTTAGTATACAGTGTACATGTAACCCTATTGTTTGTCTGGAGTCTCAGTCATAAGATCAGGTCCATTACTTGATTTCTTGATTACTCTATTCTTGGAGCCAGACTGGACACTGTATCTCCCCCAGCCAACCTCTGCATGGAGAAATAGGAGAACACGGCTCCTCCTCGCTCATGATCTGGCATCACTCATTTTAAATAAAATCCACAGATCAAATTAGGTGGCATTTGGACATTCCATCCCTCGTACATGCTATTCCTCCCCATGCAGGGGGTCAGATTGTTGGCCTTGTCCATTCTCAGCCTTGGAAAGGCAAGAGAGTCAGTGGATTCATTTGAAAATGAATATGTTTTTTCTTCCACACTGGGGCCAGGATCCAAAGAAGTGTGCAGCTAGTTACCCACTGAAAGCACTTTGTGACATTAAGAATGTTTCTTGATTTCAAAGAGAGAGAGAGAGAGAGAGAGAGAGAGAGAGAGAGAGAGAGAGAGAGAGACGCACCTAATGTAGCTCTTTAAATCCTGGTTTAGAAGCCCAGCATCCTGGCTAAGAATTACATTGAAATAACTAAGAATGCCTGAATCCCAGATGTTCATTACTGAGCTTTTGCTGTGATCCAACTTTTATATTATGACTATAGTTCATTCCGAATGAGCAAGTAAGTTTTATTACACATGGAGGTTGGTATTAGGATATGGAAGCTGTGTGTGTGTGTGTGTGTGTGTGTGTGTGTGTGTGTGTGTGTGTGTGTGTGTGCCCCACGTGGGCTGTTTCCAAAACTCCTTAGTGGCCTCTCCAAAAAGACGGGTTCTACGAGGCTACCCTGTGCCAAGTAATAATCCTTCTCTACACAAGCAATTACAATAGCTAGCACAGCATAGAAATATTGCTTATGTGAACCTAATTTTACTTGTTCAATGGGCAATTAGATGTTGTGGCATGTTTAATTTATTTAGCTATCCACAGAATTTAAGCTTTTCTGTTGTTGCTCATGAACATTTGAAATTGGACTCTGAGGTTATGGTGCTTTGTATGAAACACTGAGAAATCATGCATAACTGCACAGTGGAAAAGAAATATATTTGAGGCTTTTAATGAATGAAAGGAAATGCTGTTATGTACCTCTTATAATGTGCTGGATGAATTGTTTCCATTTAACCAAGTTCATGTTAAGAGACCTTTTCTCTTCATCCCTGGTAGGCAGCCACAGAGATCTGGAACCCCTATGGACAATTCTTTTGTTAGTGTATCGCTGGCCATGATTTAGAATGAGCCAGCTGGGATCTGACTGACATTGTCCAATGTCTCTTGATTAAGATATTGGCCAAAATCTCAGAAGTGACTTTAGTCAAGATCAGTTACATTCCACACCTTATTACAAAGTATTTTTGAAACTTTCATGAGGGATGAAGACAAGGGGATATGCTGCTTGTCAAGAAACACAAACTCAGTGATAATCTAGTTACAGAGTTCTCTGCATCCAGCCCAAATACATGGGTATTTCAGTTTCTGTAGGAATTTGAGTCTATGGCATTTATGCCATCAGGAACAGCATGTTATTAATAGTTCATTTTAATATAGCATTTTGCTCACAAACATACATCAGAACTGTACAACTTGTCACTCATGAAAGCAAATATAGTCCGCCAGTCATCAGTGATGGAAAAAGGCCCAATCCTATCCCGCTTTTCAGCACTGATGCAGATGCAATTGAGTTAATTGAGGTGCAACAGCACTGTGGTAAAGGAACAAATGTTCCCTTACCTTGAAGAGGCCTCTGTGACTTCCCATCCATAGCAGGATGCATCCTCAATGTGTGCCCTATTGTCATGGCTGCATCAGCACTGGAGAGTTGAATAGGATTAGGACCTAAGAGGGATAAATAAGCTTCCTGGCTCTGCTTCCTCTCAAATAGGGCACTGTCAAATATCTGAGAGGCCCAAATGATGGCTGACAGAATTCACTTGAATTGAATGGGGTACATTGTGACTTATCGTTCATTCTCTATAATGAACTGAGTCAATCAATCTTCAGAATTCAGTGCTCCAGATTTGGACAGACCTAGTTCACAGCTTAAATGTTAATGCAGTTTTCACACCTCCAAAATGGAAATGAAGCTTTCCAGTTCTAAATCCTTCTGAAATAGTAGATTCAATAGGAATGCTTCCTTGGCCTCCTGACAGCATAATCCTATCCCTCCTCCACAGTTCCTAACAAGCAGCTGACCAGAAGACCAACCAGGGGTACTTTTTAAAATTTACCTCTTGGTAAGCCTCCAGATCACCAATGAGTCCTATACAGTCTTATGCAGCTATGCTCCTGGTGTAAGGAGAGGAAGGGGTGGGTCAGGCTGGAAAATCGAGGATAGGATCCTGGTGTAAGTCGCTGCTGCAAGGATCCATTCCTTCCAGCCCCCAAACCACTCTTTGTTTGGGGCTCTTTTTGCCTCTTTTCGCCTTTGTTTGAAGCCCCAAGATCAGTCTCAGGTCTCCTTCTACTCATTCCTTTGATAGATCTGAAAACAGGGCTTTTGAAGATTCCAGGTAAATCTCCTCTGGAGGCTTCTGTGGTATCGGTCAAGAGAGTTTGTTTGGTGGAAGAGACATTGCAAGTGGATGAAGTGCTTTCATATCCTGTTCTTAGGCTCACCCCTATAATCATTGGTTCAGGCTACAGAGAACCATACACAGGCTTTTGCTGCAGTCTGAACTGCCTATATCCAACTTCTCACCTCCATACTAATCTCTTTTCTTTGTCCCCTCTTTCATCCTTCCCTATAACCCAAAACCTTCCCTTTCTTCCTCCAAGTTCTTCTGGGAAGCCCAATTCATCTGCCTGCATCCTATCCCCCTACATTCCCCCCTCTTTGCTATGCCCCTTTTCCTTCTAAGGAGTTCCTTTCCTCCTCTCTTCCCTCCCAACCGCTTTCCTTAGGGCTCCATTGTGTATGCACGTTAATGATAGAATCCTTCCCCACATAGTATAGTTTAAGATGTCCGTATGTTAGCACAGTGAGTCCCAGTTCAAACCTCTTGTTTTGGTTTTCAGAGCACTTCACTAATGGTTTCAGTGCACCTTAATTTGGCCTTAGTCATCTTTTCACCACCAAATTACATAGCCATGCCACTACCTTTGGCAAGAGATCCCTGCACATGATTATTTTTCCCCTCGTGTGTGCACGTTACACATATTTTAAAAAGTACTGCTAGTAACCACACAGGACAAAACATTTCCTGGTTCTAAAGAACTTGCACTCTGCGGAAAAAAAAACAAAATATAACAAAGGCAGAACAAATGCATTACCCAGTTGACACAGCTTTGTTCCAGAACCCAAATAAAGAAGTCAGCCTTTTGATCCTGTACACTTTCTCACTGAGATTTCTTGGAAAATTTAAGCAGCCCAAAGCTTAACATGTTAATAAAAAACTAATAAATTGCAGCAGCTGTACTGAGTATTAGAGATACGTTCGGAGTTGGTGTATCTCTAGAGAACAGTTCCTGGATTTTTCAAGCTACTTTGAGTCCCCTTCCCCCACATTCAAACATTTCTTTTTCCTGAGATTAGAACTAAAGCTCCATTTGTTCTCTCTCCTTTTTTGTTTCTTTCAGGGATTTGTTTTTCCATTTTGGTCCTAACCTTTCTTTAATCACCTGAAGGGATAACCTTGCTCTGACATAATACCTTCTCTGTGTGCGTTTGATCTATTTTTGCGTATTCTGTCAGCCTTTCTTCCTGAATAGCCAGGTACACACTCCAGACAATGCAAGGAAAAAGAAAATACATTTCAGGCAGTTTCTACGGCATGTCCTATTGTTCCGGCAAGAATTCTAGGAACATTAAGGCACTGTAGCGGCAATAATAGAACAGGGGAAAATTATAATATTTTATGATTGTAATGTACTGGACAGATACTTGAGCAAATTTGAAAATTCCCAAATCTATTCTTATGCTTCAGTCTTTCATGCTGTTCCTGCTGTGATTCTAATGCAAACTATCACAGTGTGTGGTCTTCTCTACTGTAAACAAGAATTTCTCTCTGATTGTGACTTTGTATCTTCGATACTGATTATAATGGTTCTTTGCCAGCATGCATCTAAAGAGACTGGCAATGGCAACTGGGGATGTGGGGGGGGGGGGGGAGGTTAGTTATCTTTAATAGCTGAACAAATTAAAAGGTGGACCCAAGTCAGCAAATTCTTTTTCACAGATGTCTTCTTACAGATGTCTTTTCTTTCTTTTCTTTGGACTGACATGAATGAAAATATTCCAGTTCTTCTGTTCCGATTCTCTTCTTGTTTACTTTTTTTTCTTTTCAAAATGCAAGAAATAATTCAATAGCCTTCCACCCACCTTCATCTCATAGATTTCCAGGAGTTTGTAAGGCCAGAATTAAGTACGATGTACAAGCAAACATTCTGGAGTTCCAGAACAAAACATTTTGACCATCCTTGTCACTGAATTTAGAGAAATGAAGTTTCTGACTTATTGTATTGGCAACCTTCAGTCTCGGAAGACTATGGTATCGCACTCTGAAAGGTGGTTCTGGCACAGCGTCTAGTGTGGCTGAAAAGGCCAATCCGGGAATGACAATCCCTTCCACACCGGGAGCAAGTGCAGTCTGTCCCTGGTCTGTCTCCCTGGCTATGGGCCTTCCTTCTTTGCCTCTTAGCCTCAGACTGTTGGCAAAGTGTCTCTTCAAACTGGGAAAGGCCATGCTGCACAGCCTGCCTCCAAGCGGGCCGCTCAGAGGCCAGGGTTTCCCACTTGTTGAGGTCCATCCCTAAGGCCTTCAGATCCCTCTTGCAGATGTCCTTGTATCGCAGCTGTGGTCTACCTGTAGGGCGCTTTCCTTGCACGAGTTCTCCATAGAGGAGATCCTTTGGGATCCGGCCATCATCCATTCTCACGACATGACCGAGCCGACGCAGGCGTCTCTGTTTCAGCAGTGAATACATGCTAGGGATTCCAGCACGTTCCAGGACTGTGTTGCTTGGAACTTTGTCCTGCCAGGTGATGCCGAGGATGCGTCGGAGGCAGCGCATGTGGAAAGCGCTCAGTTTCCTCTCCTGTTGTGAGCGAAGAGTCCATGACTCGCTGCAGTACAGAAGTGTACTCAGGACGCAAGCTCTGTAGACCTGGATCTTGGTATGTTCCGTCAGCTTCTGACTATGAAATCGAAAAAGAATATGGCATGTCCTGAAACAACATGGGTCTTCAGTATGGGTACTATTCCAGCCAAGCTCTAGCTAGGGTGGTATGCTCAGATTGTATCTATGGTTTGGTGAAATCTTCTCTTTCAGTTATATTGATATTTCCTCCTAACTAAAAATAATGTGGTATGTTTGGGAAACTATTTTTTGCAAGGACACAATTTTCCAAATGGCTAGACCCCATGTTTTCTCATTGAAAATATGCCATGAATAATGAACATTTATTGCACCCAACTCTTTTTTTTATTTTCCAAAAACAAATATAAACAAACGCACATAACAAATAACACAAAAAACATTCACTACACACAAAAAGGGTGCAGGAAATCATATATCATTATCATATATCACTAAAACTAATAAATCATTACATATCTTAATCAATTCCCTCTTCTAAATTTACCTCTTAATATCATTTTTCATTCATCCTTCGTCTATTATATCATATCAAATATAATATATATGTAATACAATCATCTAAATGCCCTATGAAATATTTATAAAACTTCATTTTCAACCAAGCATAAAATGGTTTCCATTACTCTATTTGTGTCGGTTTTTGTTGTTGATCCAAATTTTCTGAAAACCTGTCCATTTCCACCACATTCATTATTTTCTCTGTTAATTCATCTTTCATTGGTATTTTAAAATCCTTCCACTATCTAACATATAAAATCCTCGCTACAATTAAAATCATAATAACTAAATATATATCGTTTTCTTTATCTATAACATCTAAAATATTACTAAACAAAATAATTCGGGTTTCAACGGTATAATCAATTAAACAATCTCTTGTATTAGATTTCTTACCATTCTCCAATAAATTTGCATTTTTAGCATATCCACCACATATAATAAAATGTTCCTTCTACACATTTATACTTCCAGCAACTATTTGATATATTCTGTTTCATTTTTGCCCGTTTTTTTTAGTATTGTATGCCATCTATAAAATATTTTATATACATTTTTGTTAAAATTTGTTGCTCTAATAAGTTTTATATTATGCTTCCAGATCTGTTCCCATTGATCTATTATATTATGCCCTAAATTTTGTGCCCATTTTATCATACATTGTTTTACTGTTTCTTCTTACATCTCAAAATTCAATAAAAATATATACTTTTTTAAAGTATATTTTTCTTTTGTTTTCTAGCAATAGTCTATCAAATGGTGTCTGTTCCATATAGAAACCTTCTTATTTGTCTCTCCCAAATCTTGAATCTAATTATAGGCGCGTCCACCAACCCATCTCTACACATTGCCTTGATGATTATTCTTTTTTCTCTTCTTCCTCACTCTCCATGGAACATGTCTCAAAATTCTAGCTCTGTTATCATCCACTGTCCATTTCTTTTCCTGTGGAGCCTTCAGTAATTTATCTCTGTAAAAGATTCTGATGGATTTCACATGAATTTCTCTTGGTAATTCATGTTTTCTCAAATAAAAAGTGCTCACTCTTCTCACTGAATCCAATTCTTTAGGTATCTTCTCCATCGGTGTATCAGTAATTGCACCCAGCTCTAAGGAATAGACCACTTGAGCTCATTCATGAAAAGGTGCTTTGGTACCTTGGTTAGATGGTACCTTGACTAGATGTGACAGAAAGATACCCATGATCAGACCTCCCACAGTTTTTTGAAAAGGGCAAATATAGCAACTGTAGGCTGAACTGGATCTGTAGCACAGTGGGAGAGGGAGCCTTTCTCCTAGGTCATTAAAAAAATTTGAATCACCCTCCCGCTCCCCCAAGAACTACTGTTTTTACTGCAGGGGAAAACACAAAGGTAAATATCTCATCTAGTTGCTTCCTGAGATCGGAATTAACCATTCAGCAGTAACAAGAGATTCCAACCTTGTATTTGCCTCTAACATGCAAAGCAGGGCAGAGGATATTTACTGGGAGAAAATGGAGAGTGTAAGAGAGAGAATTTTCCCAGCCAGTTATTTTTTTTTCTTTAGAGTGTTCAGCCACTTTTCCTCAAGTAACCAGGAAATCCAATTTTAGAGCCAGGCTGAAAGAACAGAGATTGGGTGGGAAATGCTTCAGAGTAAACTCTTTGCACAGGAGAAGAATGAAGCATCCCCTGCCTGCAAATCCCTCTGCCCCTGCATTGCACATCAGAGGCAAAACCAGGATTTAAAATCCTGGGTTTACTATGGAGCATCTTGTTCTCCCTGAAATTTGTAGTTACCATAATTCTCTTTGTCCACTTAGCTATATGACCGTCTTTTAAGAGATCCTTGGGAGTATGTCACAAGTAGTGAGTGCTTGTAGAGTGGGCGGGACAAACTTTTGCTAAATAAATATAACAGTATTTTTATAATAGCCTAGAAAATGCCACCTGTTTTGGATGAGCAATTATGCCCCACACCACAGTAAGGGTGGTGGTGTTCAGAGCTTACTTCATGTCATTTCCCCCTTGTGGCACATGGGGTCATGGCACCCTGTCAGGAGAACACAGTTTCCAGCCAGAAGTGGGCCCAGCCTGTCTAGAATCTTAGTGGACATATTTTTCAGACCTAGGAAGTGGAGGACAAAGGAAATAGAGTTTTGCATGGAGATTATGGTGCCCAGCGTTGCATTGCATAACCTTGGAAATAAATAGTGGTTTAAGCAGCAACAATGAATTGCAGCATTTAGAGAATAGAAAGATGTGATTAGGATGGTAACAGAAGAAGGTGAATGAAGAGTCAAGTTAATGTTCAGGTTGGTAGCATGGGTTGTATTCTATCTGGAAATGTAATGAACAGATTTGCTTTATTTGTAATGAGTTGTTCCACCACAGAGTTGTAGTGAAAAGCAAAATGTTCTCTCATCTAGAAAGTGCTATTCTAGCAAATATCAGTCAAAGCCTGCTTGCATTAATTACAACTAAGGAATAAAAATAAATGGCTTATCCACTGTTTACTAGGGGAAAACAAGAGATCAATAAAGCCATTAATTGCCCGAAGAGCAATAAATACCTTGGCTGCTTTCCAAGAGGTGCACAAACGGAAGAGTTTTTCCTTATTGCTGGTTTCAACGCACATACCTTATAGTCATAAGCAATAAAAGGAGTGGATTGAAGTTCAGTCCATTAAATATAATGCTATTCAATTGTGACCGGAGTGGTCAGAAATAATACTAATGGAAACATCAACCGTATTTCAACCGCCATTGCATCTCTCTGATCTATGTCAAATATTCCAGTGCAATGTTATTTGCTGTCTCCGGTTCCAATCAGGAATGCATTATTCCATTTGCTGTTTGGCTCATAACTAAATAACAAATTGTGATCAACTTTGTTTGCCAAATCCATTTTTTTCAAGGTTCTGACTTGCTTGATATTATTTTGTGCCTGCATGTTTTCATGCTGCTGCTTGAAAGTTGTAATGTAGACCAGGAGAAGGCATCACGTTTAGGCAACCACATAAGGTTGTCTTTCATTCTGCCTGTGTAATCTTGGGAAGATTTTTATTTATTTATTTAATCACGTTTTTATACTGCCCGTCCTCAAAAGAGCTCAGGGTGGTGTAGATTCCCCTCTCCTTTTGTCCTCACAACAATGCTGTGAGGTAACTGAGGCTGAGAGATACTGACTGGCCCAAAGTCACCAGGGAGTTTCATTGTTGAGTGGGGATTTGAACCTGGATCTTCCAGGTCTAAGTCTCCCAAACCACAACACCATCCTGGATTAGATTGGCACTGGAACCATAATCCAGTGGAGTTGGTGAAGACAACTGGGGTTGGGATCTTTCTTTTGTGTCACTAATCACATTGTTAACTTCAAGTCAGGTTGTGGTTTTAGTCCACAGGGTCATTTGGGCAAGCAAGGTGTGACCACCCATGAAATTTTCCAAGAAACAATAGGCAAGCAAGGCTTATTCCAAGTTAGCTTGACAGAGTGGAGGGGCTTGCATGATTCCTCTGACAAACGAATTATAGCCTTCCTCGTGACCTGAGAGAACTGAGGCCTCTTGTTATCACTTCAGTTTCAAAGTCATAGTTCTCACCTAGGTCAGGCTCTCCTGGCAGATACCCAGTACCATGTACACATGTATACATACGTGTGTCACATTCCACACACTCAAACAGAAGAATTAAAAGAGTTGCCCTTTTCACTTCAGGTATGGCAGTTAGCTGCATTTTGCCAGCTGTACCTGAGTGATATGTATGATCACATACACAAAAAATGAGTTTAAAAAAAAAAACAATTCTATGTAATTTATCTGGGCAAGTAGTAGGGCAGCAAATCTTTCTTATATAGTATCATTAACCCACACATACCGACATAGGATGAATTAACATATGCATGGGATAAGGTTTGTTGAAGTTATTCTGTTCAATAAAGCATGTAGTCCCTGATGTTGGAAATAACATTGATCAGCAGTGGTGTAGCTAGGTCATTTGACATCCAGGGTCCATACATTTTTGTCACTCTCATATGACGTAATTAATTAATTAAACACATTTTTATACCACATTCCTCCAAGGCAGTGGTTCTCAAACTGGTGGGTCACAACCCACCACTTCGTGTAAAGGTTGCCCTCTCCTTTTAAGGGGTGGGGGAAGGGGAGAGGCAGGGAAGCAATCCCCAGGAAGCAGGAAGCAATCCCCAATCCCTATGGAGGGGCAAGGGGAGGTGCTTGTGACTTACTTTATGAAGGCAGGGCTGCAGCAAGCTGTAGGAGGTGCGGGGAGCCCTGCGCAGCCCTCCGCAGTGCTCCCCGAGGCTAACTTTCACTGAAAGCAGGTGCAAAGCACTTCCGTTTTGCAGCTGCCTGCTTTCAGTGAAAGTTCTAAGCCTCGTGTAGTGCTGCAGAGGGCTGTACAGGGCTCCCCACATCTCCTGCAGCCTGCTGCAGCCCTGCCTTCTTTGAAGTAAGTCACAAGCAACCGCTCTCGCCCCCCCCTTAGCAACGCAATCCTGGGGATCGCATTGCTGCCCTAGCCCCTCCCCCAGATAAACTTACTGAGGGCGTAAAGCACCCTCAAAGTTTGAGAACCACTGCTTGAAGGAGCTCAGGGTGGTGTGCATGGTTCCTCCCCTTATTTTGTCTTCCCAACAACCCTGTGAGGCAGGTGAGATGAAGAGTTAATAATAGTCACGACATGAAATGAATAATAATAATGGCCAGAAAAGAAATGCAGTGAATATCTTCCCAAAAGCAATGGATGAAATTCTGCAACAAATGGTATATAACATGATGGCATTATTCCTAAAAGCCACAATTAACACAACTTAGGTCAGTAGGATGTCACACCCCCCCCCCCAAGGATGTCTCATTGGTTCGTTTTGAGTTAAGGCAGTGGTTCTCAAACTTTTAGCAACAGGACCCACTTTTTAGAATGACAATCTGTCCAGGAACCACCGGAAGTGATGTCATGGCTGGAAGTGCCATCATCAAGCAAAACAAAATAAATAATTATAAATAATTAAATTAAAGAAAAACAGATAATTAAATAAGGGGAAGCCAGCCCTGTTTCACCAAGTGAATTTTTTTTGTAGTCTGCCTGCAATAACACCCCCCCCCCACACACACACACAGAAAGTGAGATTTTCAGCCCTCCCCAGTGCCCACCTTACCAACTCAAGCCTCTGTTTTATTCCTGGGGGGGGGCTGTCTTCCGGAGCATTTGTTGAGCTCCACTTTCATCAGATTGGGACCAGGCAGCTTGCCTTGCATTCCCCTTTGCCTGACTTGACTAGCAGCCAAGGCACATTTGCCTACTCGCAAGTAAAAGCGGCCCTGTGGCTTAGTTTCACTTTCCATAGGGCTCAATATATTCACCTGCTTGAAAGGAGGGACTTCCTTCATGGGTGCTTTTTGGGGGCAGCTTTCATTGGATAGGAACCATTCTGGTGTCGTTCGATTCCTCTCAGCCTCCTGCCCTTTCCGATGGACTAAGGCAAGTCCACCTACTCATGAGTAAATGCACGATATGGCTCGGTTTCACTTTCCATAGGGCTCCATGCATTTTTGTTGTCCCGGTTTTTTGCCATAAGTTTTGATGGAAAGGAGATATTTCACTCTGGTTTTATACATTGCGTTCTGATGGAAATTATGCATCCAACAGTATAAGGCATGATGCGGTTACTCCTAACCTTCGCGATGTTAGCGATGTTTATGTCATTTGTTGACATGTTGTTGACATGATGTTGTAGCTGTGGACGGCCTGCATTGGCAGGGGGTTGGTCTTGATGATCTTGTAGGTTTAAGATTCTCTGTCACCAGGTGCACCTAGAGCAAAACTAGGAAGAATGACCATATAAGTGCATATCCTTATGGCTGTGGTTTTCAAACTCTCTGGGAGTTTGAAAAGCGTAGTAAGTTCTTGCAAGGGAGGGGAGGGAGGCAGCGGGGGTGAGAGGAAGGCAGCTACACGATCCCCAAGATCACACCGCTCAGGGAGGCTGCAGGGACTGGGATGCACTCACCAGTCCCTGCAGCATTGTTCTGGAGGTGTGGGGAGCAAAAGAAGAGCAATTGCGCTCCACCTCCGTAAAACCGGAAGTGGAGCGCGATCGTTCTACTTTTGCTTCAAACCAGCTGGGGAGCTCTGCAGGCACTCGCGCAGGGCTTCCCACACCCT
Organism: Tiliqua scincoides; assembly: GCF_035046505.1. Classification (NCBI taxonomy): domain Eukaryota; kingdom Metazoa; phylum Chordata; class Lepidosauria; order Squamata; family Scincidae; genus Tiliqua; species Tiliqua scincoides. Next base: position 116,372,452 of record NC_089823.1, read on the forward strand.
GGGAAGGCTGCTGCAGGGACTGGTGAGTACATCCCTACCCCTGTAGCCCCTTATGGCAATGTTTGTATTATTTCAGACTGTTTCGTATGAAAGATTGTTGGGGAAATAAACCAAATTCTTTTTAGATCATATAAAGAATCAGAGGCTGAAAAGTTCAAACATAAGAACAAAATGTGTTCTTTAAATTGAGGTCTCCAGTTTTTAATAAATGCGACTATGGCTCAGTTTCTAAATATATTAAAGAGAAATCGAAAGAAGTACACTCTTGACAAGACTTGCAGCTGGTTTAGAATTATTTGCTCCATATTTCCATTATTTAAAAATGACACATGCCTGTCAGAATTACTTTGACATCCAGCACCTTATTAAAGGTGGATTTGGTGTTAAGATCATGCCTTCATAATACCTTGAGGGTTCATGAAATTTCAAGATAACACATTTGCATCTGTGGAACTGGAGTTGTAAAAGATCTCTGTCATTGTTTGCTATATTGGTCGATTTACGCTGAATGTAGGAAAAAAAGATTGTGAACTTGCTCTCAGGCATGCCTAATGCTGATGATCTCTTTTTTTTTTATCTAATCAAGAGAAGTATATCACATATAGAGTTGCCAGATTTGCAGTGGCTGCTCAGAAGCTTTGAAAGAAGTATGTCAATGATAATGTTGTTAACTGTGGAGACATTCACATGAATTGACACAGTACTGCCTTACAGCTTCCCTCTTCATTGCACCATATAACATTTCCCGGAAATTGTCAAAGTTTATTGTAGTAACAATTTTGCATTTTGCAGTGACCATGCTGGTTGAAACAATAAAACTTCTACTTTTAATTTTGTCCTTCAGAGTCCTTTCTTTACTGCAGCTGATGAAGAACTCTGAAGCTTGAGATTTGATCAAAGTCTGGTGTCCTCATGTAAAGTCTATAATACAACTGAGGGCCCAATCCTATCTAACTTTCCAGCAACAAAGCAGCCACAATAGAGCTCTGATGTAAAGGAACAAATGTGCCCTGGAGAAGGCCTCCATGACTGCTCCCCCACCACATGATGCAGTATGTGCCCTGATAGGCACTGAAAAATTGGCTCTCAGTTCTCCCTGAAACTGAGAATAAAAGCTTTTGCACTGTTTCTCAGAAATTATGGCACTTCTAGATTTTCTATCAGTCAAATCCTATCCCCCGCCAGTTCACAGCATGTAGCCGTGCCAACAGAACACACACTGCATGCTACAGTGGGGGGGGGGGAGCGCGAAAAGATCAGACAGCCTATGAATGGTAAATGAATATAACTAATGCTTACCTCTGGGTATGCTGCTTTATCACCAATGGGCCTCCTTGGACCTCCACAAATTATTTATTTTTGTTAAGTTGAGAAGAAGAAGGGGGCATGTCCAAGTCAGAAAAGGGGAATGTGATCCTGTGTACACGATTGCTGCCATGATCCTCCTGCCACATGCCCTCCCCATCCCTGCCCCAAACCTCTCGTGAACCTCTCACAACCTGCCCCTGCCACCACCACCTGTTCTGGCATGGGCAGGGTCTGTCAGCAGCAAGAACGTGGAGCTACTGCACCTTCATGGTGAGCAGACATAAAGGTCTCCTTTAGGTAAGAGAATGTTTTTTGGCGCTGCACTGTGGCTGCATCGGTTCTATAAAATTGGATCGGATTGGGCCCTTAGTCACCTTTCCACAATATGCTCAGAGACACAATAATATCTCCATTAAAATCAAAGTTAAATCCTGTTCTCATAACATATCCAGTGTGAGCGAATGCACAAATGGACAGGGGAATCTATGTGCATCCAGCTAAGTGTCTATGTGCAATCTGTGTATTTACTAGTATATGCATATAGGGCTTTCCCCCCACAAGTGAGAACCCTAATTTTGCAGTGTTCCTGATCATAGAGAGCCCATCACACACAAACTCCATAAAGTTCTGCTAAACATGCATAGACTCCTGCACTGTGACTTCTTCAACCTGCTGCCCAGATCTTGCTTTCTTTTCTGTCACTTTCACTCAGCCTAGAATACACAGTGAGAAAAGGGCTTGAGAAACTCAAGTATGCCAAGTACTATTATTAAGTCACAACAACGACAGTGGACTGAGCCCACCTTGAAAACTTAAATTACAGGTGGAGCCTGTTTATCCACAGATTTTTCATCTGGCTCAATGAGGGTCTCCCGGACTGTTGCTGCTCTGCACGTCCACCTGCTGCTTTGCAAGCTTCAGAATGACCCGGAGTGGCAAAAAAGCCTTCCAGTTTCTTGCCATATTAGGCATTCTGAGGTCCAGCGAAGCACTCCAGGGGCTTCCCCAGGCCTCAGAACACCTTGTATGGTGAGAAACGTCACTTCTGGTTTCCCTCAAGAAACTGGAAGTGGCTTTTTTTTGCCTCTCTGGGGCTTTCTGAAGTCTGCAGAGCAGCAGGCAAATGTACGCTGCCTCTGCAGTCTTCTGAAAGCCCTCCAGAGGGGACTGGAGAGCAACTCTAGTCCCCTTTGGAGGGAGAAAGGGGCAGAAAATTTGCAAATTTGATTATCCACGATTTTCAGTATCAGCAAGGGGTCCGAGAATGGATTCTTTGTAGATACTGAGGCCCCACCTGTATTCTTCAGTCTATAGTTATAGTCCAGACTCAAACATCAAGAACAAAGCATACTCCTAGAGGAAAGGACATTGCTTATGGAGTTGAAATGTATACTCACAATTTGGCAAACACTTTCATATAGCAATTCAACTTTAGAATGTGAAATTTTGAATTTTAAATTTAAACCCGTATTTGGAGTAGGGAATGTTGCCTCAAAACTCAAGTCACCACATATGAAACCATGCCCATTGTTAATTGTTTAATACAGAATACCTTTACATGTTATCTATCAAGAGCAGACCATTCACACCAATTCCTCCCAATATTAAAGAATGTAAATAAGTTAAATGTTTACAAGTGTTCTTTTGGTATTCTGATAACAGTCCTTCTCAGGGTTGCAAACACAATTGCTCAAGTATGGAAGCCCATAATTTGCTCCCTCTTGTTGTGTCGTTCTGCCTGTCAACATAAACGAAAGGTCAATGTGACAAAGTGCATTGGTTAGTCTCTTTGTACAGAAAGACGTAAAGGGAAACTTGAAACATAGTCCCTTGAGCCAGAGGAAATGTTAAACAGATTTTCCTGAGCGACAAACATAGCTTCATTTACACAGTAGGAGTGCCATCTTACAAAAGCAGCTCTAGACTTCCATGGGACTAATATGAATCTGTTTATAATATGATTAGGCAGGCAAAGCACTCTTAAGGTGCTCTATCATTCGTCCTGCGACTGCTATACTACTGTAGTGGGACCTCTTAGACTACAAGTAGTTGCAACAGCAATACTTACATGTGTACTTAGATCTTCAAATGAAGACCAAATTTGCCTGCTGGTCTCAAATATAGTATTAGTGCAACAAATATGAACAGATTTCTTTTTATTAGCTGTAATTTTCTAATTTATACAGAATCATTCCATTGGAATCTTTGAATCCCCAAATGCATTATTCAAAATGCACTTCCCCTCCCCCCAACCCTTTCTTTTCCCTCAACACTTATGAGATCAAAGAGAAGAATTTAATGCACATTTGTGACCATTTATAATATACTTTCAAGGGGAGGCATTACTATGGGACTATCAAATAGCGTTCTATACAAAAACAGCTAGGATTTCTGGAGACTTCTAGATTTGCATTTTCTTTGTAGTTTCATTAACATAATTGGAAAACAGATTTAATTAGTGTCTTAGCACTATTCATGTTGTTTTCTTTTTATTCTTTACTTCCTAAAGAGACTTGGGAAGAGATCAGCAAGGTACTGACACAATGATTTTCACTCTATATACATTTCACAGTAGCCACATCAACGTGAGCCTGAATAAGCTGAAATTCTTCATACATTTTCTCAGGAATAAATCCCCCTTTGCATGCACCTGCACCGACAGGGAATTGATTTCTTTAATGGGTAATCCCACATGGCTGCATTGTATGGAATCATAAAGAATCATGTTGTGGGACCAATCCTTTCTCTTCCAGTCATCATCAAAAGGAAGGGTAACCATCAAGTGGTATGGGACAACAGAGGCGTAGTTCTTATGTAACATGTATGTAAAAGGGGCCTAAGTGTTTTTGAAATAGCTATGCTAATATCATGGTTCTCAAACTTTTTAGAGGACCTAGAGCAGCCATGTTCAACTCCATGCCATGGTATACTGGTGTGCCACGAATGGTCTACAGGTGTGCCATGGGAGTTTGGAGGAGATCATTTATTAGTAGAGCCATTAGGGGATGTGAGCCTGCTACCAACAGCATGGTGTGCATTGTCAGTTTCCCAAAAAACCGACGGTGTGCCTTGACAATTTTAGTACCTTGTCAGTGTGTTGTGAGACAAAAAAGATTGAAAATCACTGCCCTAGACTAGAGGCTGCTGCCTGGTCTATAAATGCCAAGGGGTGTGGCTATAATGGTGATTGGGTAGCGGTGTTCCTCCCCGGAGTAACTTGTTTCACCCTTGATGCACATAGCTTAATCTGCCCATCCATTTAAACCTAGAGACCCTGAGAACCTCTGTTATTTGTTAGTCATTAAGGTGCCTCAAGAATCTGCTGTTTTTACTGCCACCATCTAGTACCCTAGTCGAATTTGTCCTCAAATTCGACACTGAAGTTTACTTTGGAGCAATGAACTTTGGAGCCACATTGCACAACAGGTGTGAAGATCCATTGCCATGTTTTGTATTGTTTGTAGGGTCAGCCCATCCTTAAAGCTGATTGAGCCAGTTGCTTCATGCAGCAGGTTGGTGGGGGGCACCCAATGGCCTCCACTGCTCTTCCTCTTCCACTGCCTGCTCCCTGGATTGGAAAAGGAAGGGGGGGACTGGAGCGGCAGAGGAAGTGTGGTGAAGAAGACAATGGTGGGCTAGAGTTAGTCCACCACTCTGTTACATGGTGCATGATTGATCGATGAAGACTGCTGCAGGAGATGATTGGATTCAGCATGCCCCATTGCCGCCATATCTACCCACTCCCACAACCTCCCTGCCTGCAAATGTAAGAATCAATTACACACTTAGGCACATTGTGCCAATGAATGTGGCTCCACACTGCCACCCTCCTCCTAATATTGGCTGAACAGGAGGAGAGCCTGACTCTTTGCAAAATATATGCTTGCTTGGATGGCCATTTGAATCTTGATCAATACTTGATCAATAAAGCAAATCCTACCGTTTCCCTCCTCCCACATAGATTCCTTCCTCAGTTCTTTAAACTTTTCACTTCTGTACTTTAAAAAAAAAATGTTCAAACACCTAAAAACAACTTGGATAAGAAGAGAATTAAATTACTTAAGGGAAATGGGAAAGGGATATCTGTCTTTGACCTGTAGGTCACCAACTCATATCAGGCCAAGTAATTAACAGCTGAAAATTGTACCATCTGTTGACTGTTTAGGGTTATGAGGGAGGAACTGATGATTTTAGCCATATTCCTAATGGATAAATTAACTTAGCCCATGCAGCTTCATTTGATAGATGTCTGAAAAGAGAAAAGATTGCATGGAAACAGAGAAATAAAAGCTGCCAAGATCAGTATACCCAACAGAAGGCAAGCAAAAGACCCAAGTGGAAGTACACAAGAAAATTATTCTTCTTGATAGTGAGAATGATGGTCAATATTATTTCTACTCTTGATGGAGCACATTATATTTTCTCCAAGTTTTGGAATAATCAAGGTGAATTCATGCTTTAGCTGACACTGAGGGTCCAACTAACTAAAGTTAGTCATGCTTAAATTCAAGTGAAATTAGACAAGATGGCTTCAAATAACAGCTAATCCTACCTAATTCCCAGCTCAGTGACATAGTGATACCAAGGTGCTGCCCACTGAATCCCCTGAGGGAGTTTCGACCACCCTTTCCACAGGGTAAGCCCCTGCTGCCTCCATGGGTCAACTTGGACCTGCACCGGTGATATTGTGTGGACCTGTGAAAGAAAATTGGGCCCACAAAGGGGGTTTGGATTCTGCGGACACCATTGCCGTCGAACCCATTCCTTTCCTAGGCTTAATCCACCCTTCTCCCTGCCCCGTTGCCACCTCATTCCTCCCACTCCATTCCACTCCTCTCCACCACCTTCTGCCTCTACCTGTGGCAGAGGCTGTCCTTGGTCTGTTGTTGCACAGACTGCTTCCAGCTGTGGCCTGGCCACATTCTCTGGCATGTCACATTTGTGACAGCTGGAAAGTGTGTTACACTGCCTGAATGCACGTTCCGGTAGTGTAACTGAAAAATAGGATTGGGCCAAAAGGCTGCAATCGTATGCATGTTTACTTGGGAATAAGTTCCACTACACTCAATGGAGCATACCTGTGAATAGATATTTCTAGTATTGTACTGTAAATGAATGCTATGAAGAAAACTAATGACCCAATCCTATTGGGCATTTATGGTGGAAGAACATGTATTCCATCATCATAAACACCTCTGTAGTGACGCTCAGAAATTTGGCCCCAGAAATTTATAACTCTGCATTGCTGATGCCATCAAGGAGCCTAATCTGAGGAGTGGAACCCACCTGAGTCACTAAATCTTGGACCTTGGACCTTAACTGACAGGTTTGCTATGCAATGGGCAAGGTAGCTCTTTCGCTAAGTAGATTGGCTATCCCAGATAGGAAGATGGACCCAGAATCCACATCCAGCACATGTCTGTCTTCGAATGGCCTTTTGACAACATTCAACAATGGATGAAGGCTGACTGTGACATGATACCTCAGTAATGTTTGGTTGCTTAAATTCACAGGGGCTTCCAGGAGGTTTCAAGTGTAAAAAATAGGCACAAAATGGCAGAAGGGGGCGGCGGCAGCAGCAGGGGAGCCTAGTAGTAGATTTTTTAAAAATTCAAAGGATTGATCCATGATTTGTGTGTGGAGGACTAGACTGAAGTTGCTATGAATCTCTTAAGGCCCGTATGCTTTCTTCTGTATGCTTCTAATACCTGCTCAGCTTGTACATTTGTAAACAGACAATTACAAAAAAAAAAATTCACACAATGCTCTTTCTTCCCCTCCAAAAAAAGTCTCCTATAAAGGCTGCCTAGACCTTCCTGTCACTGGAGGGAAAAGTGTATATATTGCAGGAGTCTTTCTTCCAGTAGCTTCCTACAAGATCAAAAAGACAAAGCTTGGGTTGTGTTAGAATTAATGTGTCCCTGTTTTGATCTCCAGTATGGTCCTTTGAGTTCTGCTGAGCAAATGCTTTCAGGATGAACTGAGTGCAGATGTCCAATTTAGGATGTAGTTATGTGACTGTCAACAGAGGAACAGTGCTGGCTAATGATATTTCATGAATATCAAAAGACCACTGAATACCTGCTATGCAATTAACAGGAAGAGAGGTTGTAATGGCCTGGAGAAGAGTTTACGTACACCTCACAAGTAGTTTTTAGGGTTGTAAACTGTAGAAGGCAGTTGTATTTGCATTTCTAGCTCTGCGCTTGTGCTTCCCCACTAATTTTTAAAGTGTGAAAAAGGGCATTTCATAGTGATGGTTTCAATGTGAATTTAACAAAATGCAAACAGTGCTCTTAGAATAGCCGCTAAACCTGTCATTAGTTTTTAAAGGTGTAAAATGCTTTCAAAAATATCGTTCACATTGTCACATCAGTGAAACAGCATGCAGTTCAGAGACGCTAAGGGCACAATCCTCACCAGGTCTACTCAGAAGTAAGTCCTATTTTGTTCAATGGGGCTTACTCTCAGGAAAGTGTGGTTAGGATTGCAGCCTAAGTTAGTGAGAAGAGACTTGTGGCCTAAGGTTAAATCCAAACCTTATAAGGTTCCCATCAGGCCCTCATCATAATCCTGAATTTCAAAGATTTCTCTATACAGGTCCAGCCCATTTATACACTGATTTTTTATACACAGATTTGACTCAACATGAATGGCCCCTGCAAATGAGAAGGAATGTGCTGATCCCTGGAGAAGGGGAAAAATGCACCCCTTTAAAATCAGTTTAAAAAAGGAACAGTCCTTTAACAATAGCCTCCTTAATGAGAGAGAGAGAGAGAGAGAGAGAGAGAGAGAGAGAGAGAGAGAGAGCAGCTGGCTGACAATCCATCAATCCTTCTCTCTCCAGCGGACCCCTCCCTTCCCCCTGAGCGCTTGAAAGAAAGGTGATCACTTTGCATTGGTGAAGGAAGGGGCTGAGTGAAGCGCCTTTGTAAGCGCTTGGAGGAGGGCTGATTGATGGATTGTCTTCTTAAGGACTCTTATCTTACATCACAAAGGTCAGCAAGGCTGTTTTTAAATCACTGGAGCAAATAAACTTTGTTTTTTAAATTGATTTGCTATAGTGCATTTTTTGCCATCCATGTGAGTGCTTGGAATGGAACCCACGTGAATAATGAGGCTCAAACTGTATTTTGCATCTTAGGTGCTTTCTCTTGCATGATCTTTTCCATAAGCAAAGGGCTCTTTGCTTCCACTTCCACACATTCCTGAATTATATCATATTTACTTGTTTTAAAAAATGATTTATTAAACAAAACAAAACCTAACCTGTAGCTCCCATTGGCTTCTGGGATGAGTGTGTGTGTTAAACACTTATTCATTCATCTCCACATTTATAAGTCAGCTTTCCAGCTAAAGCTCAAGTTGGTTTGAAATAAATTATACTAAAATAAGATCATAGTTAACCTTACAATTATCCTTATATATTTTTAGGTACTGCTGGGATTCAAAATTACTGTAATAAAGGAAAGATTCACTCCCTAGATCTCAATCTACCTCAACCTTGGAGCAAGGGCAAGTGCATGAATGGCATGAGGGGGAAGAAATGGACCCAAAAACTGTGATTTGTTATGGAAGCCTTTGAAAAAAGTACATCCTAGAACCGCAGTATCCAAGTTGCGAGAAATGTGAAAATTTGGGCATATTAACTATCGTGGTATAACTTTTTCTGGGTCTTATTCAATTTGATATTCTTACTCAATACCAAATGAGATGGTAATAACAACCCAATGTGGGGTGGGAGCCTTGCAGAGGGGAAAGGGCATTTAAATCCCCTTTCCTTTCCAAAGCTTCTGCTCTGCCCTGACCCCCACTGAATACAACATGCACTTTTTTGGTGTGGCTGCTCTGGTGGTAGGGAAGGATAGGAATGGACCATAAATAGTCATTGTAGAAGTTCCCACAGAGCACACTGTAACAGGTTGAGTGGTAATATTGAGAGGCATAAATCAAACATAATCTCAGACTCACACTTTATTACTATTAGTCACTGCCAATGAATTGGAACGTACAGTTATACCTTATAGAAACCAGCTAGCATGGGAGTATCAGTCAGGCAGCGCAATCCCAACGTGCTGGAACAGGAAGGCCCCTTAGCCCATGTCACACTTCAGCAGCCCTAATGGGGCTACTTGGATCTGTGGCACCTAAAGAGATGTCACAAATCCAAACAGCCCCAGGCTGCCCAGGAACAGGGTTAGGATCTAGCATAAGTGCCCCCGCAGATGCCAAAAACTGAGTTTAAAAAAAAAAAATCAATAAAAAAATTAAAAACATGTCCCTTTACACAGCAAGAAAAACCCTGTATCATTGTAGTGTGGCAGAGCATCAATTAGGAAGTCTCCAGAGCTTAAAATAGCTCCGTTTGAGTTTGCTCAGTGGCAAGGATCTCCTTCCCCCTGGAACTAAAAGAATGCAAAGAATCAAATGGAGCTGTTTTAAGCCCTGGAGACTTCCTGATTGCCTCTCTGCCACACTCCAATGAAAAGGGTTTTTTTTTTTTGCTGTGTAAAGGGATATATATAATTAATTTAAAGGGCCCTTCTCATCCACAGTGGCTGTATTGAGTCAAATCCACAGGTGGTGAAACTGTGGTTGAGAACTGTATACAAATGAAATATGACAGAACTTTTAAGAAAAGAGCTAGATGATTGACTCATGGCCAGTGGTGTCACTAGGGTTCACGTCACCCGGTGCAGGATGCCAGTGCATCACCCCCCCATGCAGTGGGTGGGGCAACACCCCAGGTGGTAGGTGTGGTGATGTACCATCATTCCGCCCCCACTGGTTTTTTGGTTGTCCTTTGGATAGAAGAAAGATAGAACACATTCTGCAGGAAATTATGCACTGATTGATATATAACATGCTTGTATTATTCCTCCAAACTGTGATTTTGGTCACTAGTGGTATCACACACACCCCTCCCAGGATGTCAACTTATTAACACCTTATTGCAGTAGTTCTCAAACTTTTAGCATTGGGACCCACTTTTTAGAATGACAATAGATCCAAGACCCACCAGAAGTGATGTCATGGTGGAAGTGACATCATCAGGCAAATTAAAATAAATAAGTATAAATAAAAGTAAAACAAATAATTAAATAAGCAGAAGCCAGCCCTGGTCCACCAAGTGAATTTCCTCTGTAGCCTGCCTGCAATAACACCCTCCCTTCAAAACCAGTAAGGTTTTCTGCTCTACCCAGTGCCCAGTTCAATTTAAGAACTTCTGTTTAAACCAAATCGCTGTCAGGATCCACCTGGCTTTGCAAGTCTCAAAAAGGTTCACCTTATCAGCTAAAGCCTCTATTTTGATCCTTTTTAGTGGGGGGGGGGGGAGAAGCTGCCTTCTGGAGCACTTGTTTAGCTTCAGGTGCATAGGATCAGGACCATTCTGGTAGCCTTGCACTCATCTTCACCTGATTTTCCACACCAGCCAAAGCACATTTGCTTACTTGCGAGTAAACGTGACCATGAGGCTTAGTTTCGCTTTCCATAGGGCTCAATACATTTATCTGCTTGGAGGGAGGGACTTCCTTCTCAGGTGTTTTTGGGAACTGCATTCATTGGATCAGTACCATTTTGGTGTCATTGGATTCCTCTCAACCTGCCCTTTCCGATGGACTAAGGCAAGTTTGCCTACTCACGAGTAAAGGTGCAATACGGCTCACTTTCACTTTCCATAGGGATCCATGTATTTTTTGTTCTCTGGTTTTTTGGCCATAACTTTTGAAGGAAAGGAGCTATTTCACTCAGGTTTTTTGATTGCATTCAGCTCGAAATTCCATATCCTATGGTATATGACATGATGGGGTTACTCCTAACCACCGCGATTTTAGCATGTCACCCCCAGTGCACGTAACCCCCCTGTGCGCACTGGGGTGCGCACCAGTGCAGCCCGCATCCCCCACAATCCACTGCTCATGGCAATATTAAGGATGTCCAGAAATATATTCAAAGATTCAAGTCACTGAAACAATTAAGGCTTCTCAAAGTCTTAGCATCTCCAGCTGGGGATGCAAGAAACAAAAAACTGAGATGCATGTATCTGTATTGTACATCTAAAGTTTTATTTGTGATCTATTGTTTTTATTTTAAATTATTTGTATTGAACATTTCCCCTTTCACAGGTATGCGGACTCTATAATGGATAATACACAGAGTGGAGACGGGGGCAGGGAGGAAGGTGAATCAGGACTGAGAGGGGTGGAATATAGGGGTGAGAATCCTGAGCTCCTTCCCATGACTGATCCGCCTTCTTGTAGCAACACAGACTTGTGCCAGAGGCTGAACTGGCACAGATCCAAGTTGCCACATAGCGGTTGCTGCAGCTTACCTCCAGCAGTTGAAAATCCTCCATGTGATGCAGCAGAAGCAGTGCCAGTGCAAATTGCATTGCTGCAAGGGGATTTAGGTTGGATTGGGCAGTTTTTTAAAGAAACTCAGAACCTCCATTACGTATTGATGGAAGAACGAAAGAATGAAGTAATATTATTTGTCAAGAAAGCATACAGTAGCCAATATAAATAGGAGATTTTCACTACAGTAAATAACTATTCCATTCATAAAATGGAGTTTTGGGCATGAAAATGGGCAATAGCTGAAGTTTCATGAGTATCTTTGTGGGGTGAAATTTTCAACAAGTACAAGTAAGTTACAATCTATTATCATATGAGTCAGCATGTTTGGATGACACCAGTTGGGAACAGGCACTTGGAATGTTTGGATGATACTGGGAACTGGCTGCCTTTGCTGCTTTTGACTTTGATATACAACATGGTGCAGCAAATAATGATGCTGGGTCTTTATCTAGGTGCCCTACAGTGAATCTTCTTCAGACCAAATATGTTGTGAAATTCCTACTACAGGAAAATGCAACCAGTTCAGGCTGTTGCAAAGCACACTAAGGTGACAGCTCTTAGGACCACCTCCTGAAGCTATTCCTGAAGTATATGCCAACTTTGCTCAGCTGGATAGCCCACTGCCACTGAAACTGTATGGGAAAACTGTATGGGAGAGCTGTTGGAGGGCAAGTTTGTGACCAGCTATCAGGGGGTTGAGATAAGATATGTAGGCTCCATTGCATGTGCAATGCATCAATATGATGAAGCCAATCAGGCAAGTATCAGGTGGCACTATTTTAAGCAAGGTAGCCTTTCCAGTTTACCCTCTTCACCTACTCTTGAAACTGCACTGGACTGATTTACAGGCTGCACTCCTTAGAGGCAATCCTATCCTCTCCCCTGCTATAGCATGCAACTGCTCCAAAACAGGCTGCTCTGTATGGGGGGGGGGGGGGCTAACAGATTGGGCAGCTTGGGAGGGGAAAGGGGAAATAATTTCCCTTATCCCTCTGTAAGTCTCCCACTTGCCAATAGGTCTCCTTAGACTTGTACCAGCTCTTTAGCCTGCTGAAGTCCAAGGAGACAAAGCAATGGGTCAAGAGCTAGGAAGGAGATAGCAGCTGTTTAGCCACCCGTTATATATTATAGCTACTATTCCTTTGTGATTTTTCTTGTTTATCCAACTCTTTAAGAGTGGTGGGTTTTTTCCCCCCAAGAAATGACCCTCTCTCTCTCTCTCTCTCTCTCTCTCTCTCTCTCTCTAGCATAATTACTACTTGAATTTCCCTGAGAGTTGGAAGCTGAAGGAGAAATAAAACTTTGACCATTTGACAAGAAGGGACAGCTGATCCTAGAAAACTCTGGAGTGATTTCACTCAAACCATACATAACTTTATCATGAAAATAATTTTGGTTATTGAAATGTGGCATTTGTTTTTAAGTTTTGGTGGGAAATGACTAAAAGAACCATATTAGAACAAATGCTAACGTCTCCGCTCAGCACTTTATCATTCCAGTAATTTATGTACTTGATAAAAAAAGGATTAAAGTACATGGTATGGAAGGGACGATGTTGACATCATTTTCCATTAGGCAATAGTATAACTTCATTAAAGCAGAAGGCCATATAGTCTCAACAGGAGTTCTCTGCAGGAAATGCTTTATTTTTACTTAGCATATCTGTGAATTCTATCAGCATTAGTGTCTTTCACAATGTTTGTTCCTGTTGAATATTTATGAAAGACTGTCCAGTGACCTGCTTAGCATGTCTTGGTTTGCTCTGCATTAACAGTCTCTCAAGTAGAACGCAATAAGACGCTTCCCCTTCAACAGCAGCAATCAATACAACAGAAGCCAAGAAAAATATCTGCAGAAAAGAAGCTTTCTATAAGAAAAGTGAGCAGGGTGGCGGTGAGTGGGAGAGGAAACCATCCCAAGGCATTGGTGCAAAAGTCTAGCAACCTACCAAGCAAGGAAATTATGGTCACCACTCCTAATTCAAAGAGGTGAAACAGTTAGTGTTTGATGACCTTCATACCTAAATTAGGAAATCAGTTCCCTAATATGTTGTTGATGGAATCTGATTAGTTCTTGTGAAGTTTGCTCTGGAAACAACCTTGCTTGCAAGCTCTGATGACTTCCTAGGCATCATAGAAACAAAGAGCTTCAGAGGAGGAGCCTATTTATATTACTCTCAATACTTTACAGCCTCTAGCTTCCAGCTTAATGGGAAATCCAGCTCAGCAGCAGGGATTGGAACTCCCCCTGGCATAAGATGCAATTCCCAACAATGTTTCTCTTCTATATCTATTGTCTGTCCCTGTCCCCTTTCACAATATATAGCCACTTGAGGCCTCTGTCAGGCAGCTGATTGACACCTCAGTCCTACTGTGGAGCCCATTATGACAGTGAAAGTGACCAGTGGTGATCTTGGCTGCTGTGCCGCCTGAGGCCAGGACCACAAGATGCCCACCCAGGAAAATGCTGCTTCTCCCACTGTTGTGTCCTGAGACCTCAGAAGGCCTCAAGGGGGCCTTAAAACATCACTTCTGGTTTTAATAATAATAATAATAATAATAATAATAATAATAATAAAACTTTATTTTTATCCCGCCCTTCTCCCAAAAAGGGACAAAGGCCGGTTTTACTCATTCCTATATACTCATCACTCATTCCTGTATAGTATGAGACTTTGCAAAAGGACAGAAGTTGGATAAACACATAAATGCCATGTCAAAAATTGTGGAACAGTTGTGTGGGCTTGGAAAAAAAATGAAAAAACAACCACGTTTGGGTACTATTACAGTGCAGTCTCCCAGATTCCTATGGCACCCTCATTACTGCCCTACAGAGCAAACCGGACCATGCAGTCCATTAAAGGCAAGCTGGTGGATGAATTCAGATGTAGAAAGGAAATTCAAGAGACTGAAGATAGCAAAAAAAGGAAAAAAATAATCAGATAGCCCTAAAGACAGATGAGGGCTCAAGACAGAAACCAGAGCGTACTTTAGATCAGGGGTGCTCAATAGGTGGATCTCGATCTACCGGTAGATTGCGAGGCAAAATGAGTAGATCGCGGAGTGCTGACCCCCCCTTCAGGTGCCTCTGGGAGGAAACGCCGGGAGTAAGGCCCATTGTACTCAATGGGGCTCACTCCCAGGTAAGTGTGGCTAGGATTGCAGGTTCACAGCCTAATCCTAGGCATGTCTACTCAGGAGTAAGTCCTGTTATACTCAGTGGGGCTCAAGGTACACCAACATACATTGTACACATAAATGTTATATGTTATGATGGCGCGAACATTGTAAAAAAAACTCTGGTAGATCTCCGGGCCTTGCTGGGTTTCAAAGTAGCTCTCGAGCCAAAAAAGTGTGAGCACCCCTGCTTTAGATGCAAGAACACTGGACGTCTGAAAATGGACTACTCAATCTGGTGAGCTGAGCTGAGCAGAGGAAACAAACACCAAAAACTGCCAAGAGAAACAGCAGGCATCTCTGCAGATGATGCGTGGGATGGTTGCTTGAAAGTCATGCAGGGCAACACAGTGCATAGATGGTACATCGATTCACAGACAGTGAGCCACATGACCAGCATCCTGGTATTTTTCACAGAGATTGACCTTGATGTAAAGAACCAGATTTTCTTAGCAGATGGAAACAGCATCACCAGAGAGGGAACTAGCTATGGATTCTTAAGCTACAGAGTTCAATCAAAGGGAGCAGGAAACATCCACAGTGACAGATTCAAAGCTTACACCTACATTCCAACTGAGAAATGGTCCAAGTTGAGAACAGAACCACTGATGGTATGTTTGTGGATCACAGTAACTGTTATAAGGGATATAGGATCTTCTTTCCCAAAAGAGACAAGACTGAGGTGGAAACTGAGATGGAGCTCAGGGCTAACAAACCTAAGACTCAGGGATAGCCAGGAAAGACCAGGCTCTCAACTGGGGTGAACAAAGCAATATAGCCTGGAGGCTATCCACCACCAGGGGGCAGTGTATGGCCAAATGTTCATTCTTGCAAGACATCTCAAAACCATCTCACAGTGAAGCCAAAAATGGAAAGAGACCACTTCACAAGACCAAGACTCGGATGCTCACCAAATTGCCATTTGGATTGAAAAAAACACTAGGACATAAATGGACCTTTAAAATCAAGTATAATGCAAGGCTAGACTTATAGCCAAAGGTTATCCATAAAAATATGCTACGATGAGACATTTGTCTCAGTTGTAAAGCACCATAAGAGCACTTCTAGTATGGCAGCTGGAAAAGGAATGCAGGTCCAGGAGGAGTTGGTGTTTCCACTCCTGAAGCAGCCACCTCCATCTTGAAACATTGAGAATTGGGGCTTCTGGCCAGCCTCTCCCTCACTGTGGAGAATGGGAAGAAACTGAGTAAGAAGCAGCCAGAAGAGATTTTGCATCAAAGAAATCATTGTGAGGTGCAGGGATGTGAGAGAGAAGGGAAGTAGAGATTACCAACAAGACAAGAATAAGTAGGGGAAACCAGATTTAAAAGAGTAGTGAGTATCAGCTACAGCTATCAAGAGAATGAGAAGAGTGGAGACAATTTGTAAGCTTCTTGGCATTTGGGGGAAGAGATGGCACTCTTGATGTGGGCTCCTTCATCAAGAAGCTGAAAAAAACCTTTTCCCAGGAGAGTTTGAAATCAGTGAGTTCACAAATCTTGAAAAGAGTTTTGTTAATAATCATTTACAAATTTCCATGACCATAGGTTATGCCTTTACTGCTGCTTCATAGGAAATGGAGTCAGAAAAATTTGTATGTGCTAGAAATTCCTGAAAGGCAGAAAATCAATACAGAAAATCTCAGTGGCTTGAGCAATTCTGAATGACTAGAAGTGTATGCATGATTTTGAAGGACTCTCAGTTTACATAGACCTTCATGCTAAACGAAATACTGTGTAGTTACGAAACCATGTTTATAAAATGATTCCTAATGGTAGTATGGGTGACACAGTTGGGGCACAATCCAGACCTGTATTTTGGCTGGCACAAGTCCCTTGTACTGGCCCAGGAGGGTTGCAAATGTGCAGTAAGGTACGTTTGCGCCTCCTCAGGAGAAAGCCAGACTGGTGCTCAAAGAAGCGCCAGGCTGCGGAGGCCAACGCAAGCCTCCACGCTGGTTTCCTCCTTGCAAGTTGCATCAGCCTGGTTGGGCCGACACAACAAAGAAAAGTAGGCAGGTGGAGGTGTTCCTGGGCGGGGGAGGGTGGGCAGTGGGCAGCCCTGGGGGCAGGAGGGCAGAGAGTGGGACGCGGGGCTGGGATGTGGCAGTTATGCCGGGGAGAGAAAATTCTCCTGGGGAGAATTGAGCGGCTTCAAGTTACTCTGCTTTCCTCTGACTTGTGCCGCCTTAAGAAGTGGTGCAAGTCCGAGGAGACCCATTGGGTCTGGCAGCCCTTACCCAGAGGTAAGAGGAAATGTTTCCCCTTACCTCTGGCTGCGCTGCTTATGGCCACTATCCTGTACTGAATACAATGCAAGCCTCCTGGCTTGCCTGTTCCAGCGCAGGGTAAGATTGCGCCCACTATCATCTAATACAGCACATGTGCAGTGGGACATAGTTGTGCACTTTCAAGCACATGAATGACATAAGAATAGCTTTGGGTGTGTATACCATCCAGTTTCTGTGGTTCATCTACCCCACTCTTTAAAAACTACAGGTTGAGCCTCATTATTCACGTGGGTTCCGTTCCAAGCACTCAAGTGGATGGCAAAAAACACACTATAGCAAATCAATTTAAAAAACAAAGTTTCTTTGCTCTGTTGATTTAAAAACAGCCTTGCTGACCTTTGCTATGTAAGATAAGAGTCATTAAGAAGACAATCCAAAGAGCTGAGAGCTTACACTCAGCCCCTCCCTTTACCAATGCAAAGGGATCACCTTTCTTTCAGGGGTCAGTGGGAAGGGAGGAGTCCACTGGGGAGAGAAGAATTGATGGATTGTCAGCCAGCTGCGCTCTCTCTCTCTCTCTCCCTCTTTCTCTCTCTCTCATTAAGGAGGCTATTGTTAAAGGACTGTTCAGTTTTAAAACTGATTTTAAAGGGATGCATTTTCCCCTTCTCCAGGGATCAGCACATTCCTTCTCATTTGCAGGGGCCATTCGTGCTGAGTCAAATCCGTGTATAAAAAATCTGTGTATAAATAGTTTGGACCTATATTTGATTGTAGGCATTGGATATACAGGTATAGCTTCAATAATGTGGCTTTCATTACAGTGCTCTTTGTTCCAGAGCAGGGGTCTCCAAACTTTTTGACCAGAGGGCCGCATCAAATATCTGGCACGGTGTAGAGGGCTAGAAAAAAAAATTAAATATAAAATTTATATAAATAAATTAGAGATGGAACTTAGATGAGTGAATAAATGAATGGGCTCATTCATTCAACCTCTCTGGCCCTTAAAATACCCTCCAGCTGCAACCAGAGCACAGCTTCAGTCATGTTTGGCCAAGTGGGCTTTCAGGGGACAAGAGGCTGGCTGCACGCCGCATAGGGGCTCTCCGTGGGCCGCATCTGGCCCCCAGGCCGGGGTTTGGAGACCCGTGTTCCAGAGTGATTAACAGCCATTCTAACCAATGGAAGCAATGCAATCACTGCCCATTTTCTGCCTATTAGTATCCAATGGCACAGTGTGTCCAATAGTACTGATTCATGCAGTGCTCAGCTTTGGGAACATATCCCCTGCACCATCTAAGGCAAGGGGGTCAAATTTCATACAGCAGACTGAGTAGCATTCATGATGCCTGCTGAGGGCCAGAAGTGATGTCATTAAGCAGGTCATGACCAGAAATAAGCACTTCTTTTTTTTACTTAGGGACTCATTCGCTGCAAATGACAGAAAATCTGCAAATCTTGATCATATTTTGAAGATATGGGAGACCTCAGTCATCATGCGGTTCACCCTTTCAGCAGTGACAGCATAGCTCAGCAGTTGGGAGCAACCAATGGAGGTGCTGGGAGAGCCCAAGGGCCGGATACTGAGCTTCCAAATCCACATCCAGCCCATGCGCCTTATGTTTGATACCTCTGATCTAAGGTATACTCATCCAAGAGGTAGGCTAGATCAACATGCAGATCTAGGCCCTGTCTGTGCAAAACATCTTCCCATGTATTTTGATTAATAATTTAGGGCCATTTTATGGCATTTCCCCAGAAGGTTTTCTGGTGTACACTGAAATATGTGAAAATGGCATGTCTGTTTTGCTGTGTTTGGAAGCTGCTATGTTAAGTAAAACTATTTGTAATGAAGCTGATTTGGCCTTAGTGAAATCAGTGGATTAAATTGGTTTACAGTTTAATATTATCACTTAATGCAGGGGTGTCCAAACTTTTTGGCAGGAGGGCCACATCATCTCTCGGACTTTGTATTGGGGGCCAGGAAAAAAGGAATGAATTTACATTTAAAATTTGAATAAATTTACATAAATGAATATATTAGAGATGGAACTTATATGAATGAATGAAGGCCTTGCACAAAGCAAGTCTGGCCTTTCCGTCACTGCTGCATCACAGATGCATCACAGCAAGCAGTGGAGGGAGCCCTCATCCCACAGCTCATGCGAGAGGTTGAACAGTCGCCCTGACGCTGAGAGCTGTTGCGTCCGGCCAGCACGGGCTCCAGCAAGTCTCTGGAGGGCCAGAAGCTCATTGTAGACTAGGGGTCTACGATGAGCAAGCTCCCCCAAGCCCTGTTTGGATTAGTCCTGGCAATTACAAGCAAAAGTATCGAATACTTGGAAAACATTATTTTGTGTAGCGTTTTAAATCTGTTCATTAATTGCTACTGTACTGAGAGCCCCCAAGCCTCCTTGCCTGGTGACTGTGGTTGCTGGTCTTCTTCAGTGATGGATGCTACTATGGAAGTTCTGGAAACACAGTCTCTTTCACTCCATTTCTCCCAATCCAGAGACTGCTTCAGTGGCACAAGGTTGAGAAAAGGGAGTTCTAGTTTCCATTCCCTTCATCCCTGGTGCTAGAGAAGGGCATCAAGTTTGAAAAGCACTGTGAGAAAACTACATACTCCAAGGCTACTGCCTAGCAGTATTTCATGCATTGGGGATGAAGGAAAAGGGGAGAGAGCTTGGGAATGGGGATTGAGACCTCTCTCCTGTTGCAGCTAGCACTGAAGGAGCAAGGTAAGTAACAACACAATTCTATGGATTTCTCAGAAGTAATTCTCATTGTGTTCCATGAGGCTTACTTTCAGGAAAGTGCATATACTAGATTGCAGCCTAAGTGGCTGGGTGAAAGTGGATAGAAGGGAATCGTTCTTAGATTGAAATTTGAGCTGGAGATTAACTTAGAACTGTAATTCCAGGCTCAGAAAACAAATGCTAGGGTTTATATTGCTCACCATTGGCAAGAGAGTGAACATTATGAGCACCAGAGTTCATATTCCAAGTCTAGAATTCACAAACTTAATGGCATCTTTGATACCATGACAACATTGCTATACTGCTATTGTACTTAACTGGTTGGACTATAGTTTTAAAATAGCAAAATATAGAATGACATGTTGTTTAGCTAATGGAACATTAAGATCTTTGCCTCCTCGACCAACCAGGAATTTCAAAGCCTATTTGATAAAATGGACTTCCACAAACTGCAAACTTCAAATTTTACCAAATCCAAAAGCCAATTTTAAGTTTTTTTAATCAAGGAAACAAGTTGAATTTTATCTCTTCCTGACACATTGAATCGTGACTATTTTTATCTTTGAATGAAAACAACCAGTGGAAGGAAGCTAAAAAGTTAAGA
This sequence comes from Tiliqua scincoides, assembly GCF_035046505.1. Taxonomy (NCBI): domain Eukaryota; kingdom Metazoa; phylum Chordata; class Lepidosauria; order Squamata; family Scincidae; genus Tiliqua; species Tiliqua scincoides. Next base: position 116,392,887 of record NC_089823.1, read on the forward strand.
AAGGTTGTATTTTTTTTTTCTTATGGGCTACAGACACATCTTTTTTGAGCCTTAGAAATAAAAATGCCTCATTCTAAAGAAGATACATAAACTATCAAATGTAATGAAATGTTTTTGTTAAATAATAAGCAACAGCAGCACACAGAAATAAATATTTTTCATCGAGGTAAAATATATACAACTATAAAATCATAAATATACTGGAGAATTATATTATGAATTTGTAAATTGTATGCAAATAGCTTGAAACCAGATCTACAAAGACATAAATAAAGGAACAAGACTGAAAGGTTTATATGTTGGCTTGTTTATAGAGTAGCACAAACATTTTTCTTTTTTAATTGGCAATTAATTTTCGGCAGCCATCGAGGTACTTTCATGTCAAATTACTTTCCCTATACTAAACAAGATTAGGCATCCAAGCAGCAAAGCACTTATGTGAAAAGTGAGAAACTGACTGTCAAGTAGATATTTTCTACCTATAACCAATTAAAATGCTTCTTTTGTGATGAATGGGCACTGTAATTCTGCAACTTGTATTTTGCGCCTTACAGTGTGCACACCTGCAGAACTTCCATGCTCACAAGGGCCAGGAAGAGATAAGGAGGCTGCTTGTGAGTTTGGTTGTTCGTCTTGCTCTTTAATAGGATAGGACAAGGATACAGTACAAGCCTCTGTTATTGAAGGATGAATTATAAATAATACATCCAGCCAGTAATGCTTCACATACATATTTTAGTTAGCACAAAAACCAGCAATGCAATGTGGGAAAGTTAAGCTTTTTAGCAACTCATTGTTTGATTATGTTCTTTTCCTCTCCTTCTTCCCATGAATATAACTGTAAGATACCTTGGCATCGCAAAGGCCACCGACACTCCAGGTACAAAGTAATGTATTATTGATACACTTCAAGTGAGTGACATAAATGGGAAAATATTGATTTTTTCAAGAAGATGTCTCATTTTTCTTATTTCACAGAAGACTGATGCAAGCGCTTGAGCAGCTATTGATATTATTTGAATTAATGCAGATTCCTCGCTCATTGATTGCTTTTACAATGATTGTCATAACTGATTTATGGACACTCACAGCTCTTAAATTTTTAAAAAGGCAAATCTTGGTTTTGCGTCTATAAATGCGTTGACTTGAATAAACAAGACTGCTAAAGGTTTCCAAGGAATATTTGGGAGACTCTGAATGCATAATTTGCTATCCTTTGCTATAACATTTGGGATCCCTGACTGAATTATTAACATGGAGTGATAGCCCCTTCTATAGGGGTTTGATTAATTTTAATTCAGACTCAGAGTTAATTCAATGGTCAATACAAGACTGAGGCTGCAATCCTAACCACACTTTCCTGAGAGTAAGCCCCATTGAACAAAATAGGACTTACTTCTGTGTAGACCTGGTTAGGATTGTGTCCTAAGAGCCCAATCCTGAACTCGGCAGCCGGCTAACCACCAGCATGCACTGTGGAAAATGTGCCGTAAGGCATGTTTGTGGGCCCTAGCACCAGGCAAGCGCTGGTAGTAGCCCAACACTGGCCGGCGCCGGGCTACCACTAGGCAGACACCCGACCTCCACTGCTAGGTGGGTGTGCGGACTGCTGAGCAGTGGTGAGGTAAGTAGGGCTTGGGGGGAGGTGGGGAGAAGGTGTTTCGGGGAGGAGAAAGGCGGGGAGAGGGTGGAAGGAGGCGTTCCAGGGGGATGGAGCGGGGAAGGAGGGAGGTGGACCGGTAGAGCAATGCTCCACCGGATTCAAAGCCTCCATGTTGGGCTCACCACCCAACACAGAAGCTTTTGATTCACCGCCGACATTTTTGTTGGCGGTGAATCGAGTAGCCCCATTGCAGGGCTACTCTCTTTACCCAGGAGAAGCGGATGAAAGTCCTCTTCTCCCAAGGAGCTGACAGTGGCTGCCCAAAGTGCACAGGATGCGGTGGCAGCCATTTTTGGTGCCACTACAACCCTGCACCCCACGCAGCCTAGGATTGGGCCGTAAGACGTCCTTTTCCAAGTACAGTCAAAAGATTCTGAGGTAGGAAAGAACAGAAGACACATAATTGTTTAAGCAATGTTATCTTACCCCATTCTTCCCTGTGAAATCAATGGAGACTCTCTCCAGTTTGGTAGGATTCAGGAGGAATGAAGTTCTTTGGTTTTACTCTGCATTTAACAGTAACAAATGGAGGAGAATGATGTTGAGTTTAAAGAAATGATTTGGTACTTCCCAGGAATTAACACTCCAATCCTATTGGCACTAATACCAAAGAAACAAGTGTTTTTGTTTGTTTTTGTAAATCAGCAAAGGTTTGTGGTTTCCAATTGCTTGACAAAAGTAACAAAAAGGTGCCCTTCCTTTAAGCTGCTGAAACAAAACAAATATTGAGGGAAACTAGGAGTGGCTTTTGTGTTAGAGGTTTCTGACCTCAGTTCTGTTAATGAAAACACATTTCTGGGCTAAGCATGTGTTCAGAAACAACCTGTCCCATAAATTCCATGGTCATCACAAGCCCCTGAGGCTGAGGTGGTGATAGGTCTACTCTGTGAGCCTTATGGCCAAGCAGTGATTTGAACCCAGGTCTAAGTCTTGCACTTTAGCATTTTGACTCTCCACTGAAATGTCTTGCTCCTTTGAAATCTGAACCCTTGCTTGTTGGATTTCATTTACGCACACGCATGCCCCCATCATCACAATACAAACTTATCCTTTCCAGGTGTCTCCAGTGTGCTTTTCAATAAACCATAGTACCTGTAAATTGCTTACCCACAGAAGTCTAACCTCGGCTGAGCATTTTTCTTTATGTTTTCTTAACAAGAAATACAAGCATATAAACACAGGTTTAGAACTGTATGGCTCCATGTCTGCCATGCTCTGAGCCAGTATACCTCTGAATAACAGGTGCTGGGAACAAATGTCAGGGAAAGGCTGTTGCCTGTATTCTTTTCTGGTGGGCTTTTCAAATGTCTTGAGCTGGAACCAGAATGCTGGATTAGATGGTCCATTGATCTGATCCTGCCAAGTTCATCTTATGTTCTTAAATATCCCCCACAATGATTTTTTTCCAGATCATTTTGAAATATTTCATCTGCATTCCTTGGGAGTTTTGTTGATACATCATCCTCATCATTTCTGTATTTCTATACTGCCTTTCTCATCATCAAATTTCTCATCAGATTTTACTCATCAGTTTACATAAGCAGGCTATCCTAGACCTGATAAGGGTCTTTACAATATTGTTATAGTCATACATAGAACCTTTCAGTCTCCCGGAGTTTCCCTTCCATGGTATGTTATATATAATATAGTATAGTATTGGCAACCTTCAGTCTGGAAAGACTATGGTATCGCACTCTGAAAGGTGGTTCTGGCACAGCGTCTAGTGTGGCTGAAAAGGCCAATCTGGGAGTGACAATCCCTTCCACACCGGGAGCAAGTGCAGTCTGTCCCTGGTCTGTCTCCCTGGCTATGGGCCTTCCTTCTTTGCCTCTTAGCCTCAGACTGTTGGCCAAGTGTCTCTTCAAACTGGGAAGGCCATGCTGCACAGCCTGCCTCCAAGCAGGCCGCTCAGAGGCCAGGGTTTCCCACTTGTTGAGGTCCATTCCTAAGGCCTTCAGATCCCTCTTGCAGATGTCCTTGTATCGCAGCTGTGGTCTACCTGTAGGGCGCTTTCATTGCACGAGTTCTCCATAGAGAGAGAACTCTATTATATAATTATATAATTATATATATAGAGAGAACTCTATTATATAATTCCATAGAGAGAGAACTCTATTATATAATTACATAATATAAAAACTAATATAATATTAATTATATAATAGTGCTTTATATTTTATATATATTATTTTTATATTTTATATTTATTATTACTAAAACGGAAAATAAGACCTGTCGGAAAGAACAAAAACTTATGTCTTTACTGCTACTTTGTGTTTTGGAAAGGGGGGATGGATGGGATAATATGCTATTTCCCAATGACTACTAAGCTAAAATCCTGATTTCTGTGTTGGTTTCTATGTGCACTTTTCAGTTTCACTCTAAGAGAGACATGAGAATGACTTTCAGTGTGAACTTGAAAGGTCCCTACCTAGACTGTGAGAGAGGTTTTCTACTATTTTCTTATCTCTATGAGATTGCTCCTCACCTAGACAAGGAAAGCAGTTCTTAACCTTTGTATTAAATTTTCCAGTTGGACTGCTGCAACCAAAGGGAAAATTGGGTACAAACTGAATTTACAACCTGATGCAAAAATTTAGAATTAATTACGTGACCTTGCTATATCACTGCAGTTGGTAGGTGTGACAGTCCTGCTAGAGCTTTGGAGTTGAGCTGATCTGCAGCCAGAAACCAGTTCAGCTTTTCCTTCTGTCAGATTCTTTCTGCAGTGAGTGATAATCAGGTTTTCATTTTTCACCAACTCTACAATGCAAAATTTGTGATTTAGAAATCAGTGTTTTTAACCCTGCATAACAAGGGAAGTAAGAAGCAGAAAACCTTACACATGCCCCAGCATTTCATAGATGAAACTAGAGATTCAATGCATGAATACCTGGGTGGATTCAATCAAATAGACTGCAGACAGATCCAAGAATGGCCTGGTTCGCAATTAGGAATAAAGGAGCAGGACCAAAACAGACCACAAATGTGCCACATGCAGAGAATAATATAGTGCATGGAACAGATGATCCAAGAAGGTAAGAGAAGACAGACTAGGGGTCAGGTTACACACACAAAAACACTTCAGTGTATTAGACCAAGGTCATGGGGCTATGTTTACCAGTACTGATGCTAATGTCCCTGCATTCAGCATGCGTACGTGTGTACATGTGTAGAAACTCGTTTGCACTAATGCTGTGAATACAGCTTGCTCTCATTATTCGCAAGGTTTCCATTCCTAGAACTCATGTGGATGGCAAAAATCACATGAAAGCAATTCCATTTAAAAAAAATACTCTTTTGCTCGGTGATTTAACAATAGCCTTGCTGATCTTTTGTAATGCACACAGAGGCACTCAGTCTCTCTCCAGGCACGTAGAAAGGCTTCACTCTTAGGCAGCAACCCCTCCCTTCCCTGGACGCCCAGCACAGAGAAAGAATGGAGGAGGTGATAATGACTTGCGTTCTTCCACAGGCTCAGGGGAAACAGAGGGGTCACTTGCTTGGGAGGGAAGCTGTTCTAAGTGACTGGAGAGAGAATGATTGAAGGATTGTCAGCCGGTTGCCCTTTCTTGCATTAATGAGACTACTGTTAAAGAGGCCTTTTCCCCCTTAATTTAAAGGTCCCTTCTCATTGTGTTGAGATAAAACCACAGGTAAAAAAAAAATCTGTGGATAATTAGGTTATACCTGTATGCTGCTGTTGGGAAAGGGGATGGGCCAATGGACACAATTCTACTACCCATTTAATATACATGTGAGAAGAGGGAGTCTGCATACTCCAGTTATGAAATTAAGCTGGTAGATTTTACTGATTGGGACAACTGACAGAAAATTCACTAGCCCAAGCTCAAGGCTATTGGTGAATCCACAGCAAGAACTGTTAAACTCATGATACCACCTAAGCAAGTCATTGTATCCACCATGGAACACAAACAAACACTTCATCAATTATTCCCATTTTACTGGATTATTTAGTGCATGTGATCTGAGTATTCCACCAATGGCCTAGGCAGAAATAAAAGCTAGCAGAAATGTAACCTTAACCTTCTCTGTCTTCACTCTTCCATTGTTTCTATTAAACATTTTGTTAAAAGGTGAGCTTTAGAAGTCAGAATTATGATCCTCAAACTTCTTTGCTGGCACAGGGCCTATTCACATCAGGGGGGTCTGGCCTTAGTTCAATAGTTGGAGAAACTGGTGACAAAACATCTGTACTAGTAGCAATAATACTAAAAGAGAATGAAGAGGCACCAGGGGAGGCTCTCTGTACATTTTGTGCTGCTGTCAGGAATGGCAGCAACCTCCCTCCCAACTCTGCTGGTTTTGCTTTGTTAGAGAAATATGTGTAAGTGAAATCCATCAAGGAACATCTTAGAAATAACAGGAGTCTAAAAACATATTTTAGAAAACAGGGTTGTTGGGCACAACAGATTGACTGGCATCCTTATTAGTTATTATAAGTACTAATAGACCTGATCTGAATATTTCCTGGTCAGTAGAGAAATGTTTAGGATACAGTATGTCAATACCTACTAGTACACTCTACATCGCTAGCGTCACTAGTACACTAGCACCACTATGAGATCTCTATGGTGGTGTAGTAACAAGTTTAGGTTGGCATGGTGGAATTTATTGTCTGTGAACAATGCTTTGCATAATCTACAGTCAGAACTGCAGGACCTAAATATGGGATTCACATGAAATCAAAGAAGTTGAAAATTCCAACAGCTCCGGTTTCAGACGGGACCAATACTTGTGTGTGGAGAAAAGACTTGTTTGTTGTTGTATATCACCCTTGGGGTGATATAGCGCATCCCCGTGTATTCTTGCACATATGACACCACCCCGGGGGATTTCTATCATGAAGCTGAGGCTATCCAATGTCAGAGGTCATCTGGGGATTTGAAGCTGGGTGCCATAGTACACTAAAGACTCTGAACTCTTTCTCCATTTCACAGGATACCAGAGTGGCTGTTGTGGTCCTGAAGTGCTGCCTGGAGGCAGGCATCTGGATGAGGGCTAAAGTTGAAATTAAATCCAGACAAGACAGAGGTCCCCCTGATGCAGAAATCCACGATGCGGGTCCTGCTCTGAATGGGGTTGCACTCCCCCTGAAAGAGCAGTTTCACAGCTTGGGGGTTATCCCGGACTCACAGCTGCTCCTGGATGCCCAGGTGTCGGCTGAGGCCAGGAGTGCCTTTACCCAGCTTTGGCTGGTACAATAACTGCAGCAGTACCTGCCTCATTCGGATCTGGCCATGGTGGCCATGGACATCAAGATTAGATTATTGTAACATGCTCTACAGGGGGCAGGGGCCTACCCTTGAAGACCGTCTGGAAGTTGCAACTGGTGCAGGATGTGGCAATTTGTGTAGTTGCCGGAGGTCAGCAGTTTGACTCTGTTGGACCACTGCTTCATCAGCTGCACTGGCTGCTGGTTCATTTCCAGGCCCAATTTAAGGTACTGGTTTTGACCTTTAAAGACCTTTACAGCTTTGGGTCAACGTATTTTGAGAGACCACCTTTTTCTATACAGTCCGGCCTGTTCTCTTCAGTCATCTGAGAGTGCCCTTTTGGTTGCGCTGCTATTAAGAGAGGTCGTGGGATGGTGGCCAGAAATAGGGCCTACTCGGTGGAAGTGCCTGTATTGTGGTATTCCCTCCCCTTCAAGCGGAGAACAGCTCCCTCTTTATTAATCTTCCAGTGAGGCCTGAAACCTTTTTTATTTAGGAAAGCCTTTGACATCCTGTAGAGGGTATGATGGCTGCACTGGTTATGCTTGTTAGAAACTGATTTAGAGCCCAATTCTATGCATGTCTACTCAAAAGTAAGTCCCATTAGATTCAATGGGGCTTGCTCCCAGGAAAGTGTGGCTTGGATTAGGCTGTCTTGATGACTGGTTTTTTAAACTGCTGCTGGCTTTTAATGTGTGTTCTTATAGTTTTTTTCTTTTTTTTTCTTTTAATTGGTTGTTAACCGCCTTGGGTGCCCTTCATGGAGAAAGGCAGGGTAAAAATGGAACAAATGAATGAATAATGGGAAGCAGCTGCTTTCAACCAGTGTGCCGTCATGCACTGGTGTGCCATGAATGGTGTGCCTTAGGTATGCTGCAAGAGTTTAGGGGAGGATCATTTATTAATAGGGCCGTGGGGGATGTGAGCCTCCCACGGTCAGCACAGTGTGCCTTGTCAATTGTCAGAAAAACGGATGTTGTACCTTGACAATTCTAGCACCTTGTCAGTGTGCCGTGAAATGAAAAAGGTTGAAAATCGCTGGTGGAAAGGATTTTGATCACCATATTAGTGTCACCAAATATAGCATTTTCATTTTCCCCATTGGAATTGATGGAAACTGTTTTAACTTATATGGAAGCACAGTCTCGTTCTTTTCTTTTGTAGACTGCCTTGAGAACTCTTTTGTTTCAAAGAGATCTGGAAGTACATTGAATAAATAAAATGGTATACCAATAGATATCATTGGGAGCTAAACCTGTTCCCCAACACTGATGACTCAGTGTTTTTGAATATTTTGAATTCAATATTTTGGATGAAGCCACATTCGCCTGTATATTTACATTCCTTAGTTCTCTTTCATACTCATGATGGAGCACAGAATGATGGAATCTGGGCCATGATGTCAGTTGCGTGCCTACCATAGGGTGAGATGGGGCAAATGCCCCAGGTGCCGGCCACTAGGACCCCACAGAAGCCTCTCTGAGGTTCCCGATGGGGGCGGAAACTGTGCTTCCGGTTTGCTGGAAGGACAGTTTATAGCGCCTGGGAACCTCACAGAGGTTTCTCTGGTGTGGGCTGTGGTTGTGAGAGGCTCCGTGAGCCTCTGGTGAGTAGGGGGGCGGATCTGTGCAGGGGGGGGGCTACGATAGCCTGCAGGGTGCCATTGCGGAGCTTTGCCCCAGATGTGGGGCTGCGGAGGTCTGCGGCTGCATGATGTAGAAGTTTTCGTGTATCCCAGTGCAGGCTAGAATTTTTTTTTTTAAATGGCTGTTTGGGTGAAGAAAGAAACGTTTCCACCCTAATACTTCCATAAGGGAACTCTTCCTTTCCACACTAATACCGTGTGAGTCAGCTCCCATTGAGGAAAACCCTTCCTAGAAGGACAGGCAACAAACAAGGCCTCCCAACATGCTGTACTTAACCATAATAAGAGGCATTTTGCTAGTCTCTTCATACATGTTACAGGCCCATGAAGGATCATGATAGAACAACCATTACTTCAGCTGTTCATCCCTTTCTCTATCACAAACGTCTATAGCATGCAGATTCAGCACTAGAGTGGTAATCTTTGACCATGGTGTGCATGTGTACATGTGCTTGGCTTCCCTTGCCTCTGGAGCCTTTCTGAGGTCCAAAGAGGCTGTATGAGACTGCCCCTCCAGGGCTTCTCTGGGTTTCCCAATGCCTTAATATGCATAAAAAATGACATTTCTGGGTTTATTGTAAAACCAGAAGTTTTTGGGTTTGGTTTTTTTTTTGGCCTTTTTGGCCATTCTGAGGCCTGCAGAGGCCACAGGCAGTCATATGCAGCCTCTGCAGGCCTCAGAAAACTATCTGGAGGTGAAGGGAGCTCAGCTCCCCTCACCTCCAGAGGGGCTACTTGGGGGGTGCAGATCTGATCCACAGTTAAGTAAAACCGCATATATGGGATCTGCGGATACAGGGTGAACCTATGTGAGTTTGATCTGCTACTGAACACACCCATATACACCCCGTGGCCCCAGAGATGAGCCCTACTTCACCCTCATGTTGGACAGAGGTGCAAGGAACCAATCTCTGTAATCTACCTAGTGGCTTCCCTAGTGGCCAGGGTAGCACTGCCTTGGTGAATCTGTGTGAGTTTGAGCTGCTACTGAACACAAACACACCCAACGGCCCCAGAGATGAACAACAGCGGCAGCCGCTGCTGCCAATCATGTGGAGATGTCCCCATGAAATGCAATAGCCTTGCACTGATGTCCATGGTGTTTCTACTGGTGGAACTGGGGCAATGACAGCAGCTGCCAGGCAGCTATAGTTGCATCAAGAACTGAAGGCATATGTCACATGCTGTATTGCTTAGAATGGTGTTTCTGGCATATAGCACAGAGCTGCCTGACACGTTTGTTAGTGAAAAACTATACAGCAGTATCTTTGTAGGGGTTTCAGTTAAATGTTTGAAGAAAAATGTCTGGTTTTCTGAAATCATTGCATGCCACACAGTAACATCAGAAATGATTGATGCGTGTAAAGGACAGCAGGGATTATCCACTACAGATAAGCTGACCTATTCAAATTCGTCCCCCTGTTCCCATTTGGTCAGCAGGTCTTTCCACCATCTGCTTCACTTACATCAGTTTTGTCTTCTCACATAATAATAAGTAGGAGGATAACAAGTTTGTTGCAAAAGACAACTGGTGTGTGGAGGGTGTTACTGAATTTTTAATTGCTATGTATTTTTTTTTAATAATTAGATGTTAGATTGTTAATACAATCTTGCTAAAATTATGGAAGTCTAATCAGGGTTGGTTCTGATTGTGTGGGTTGGACTTCAATTCAAAAGCCATAAATTTCCATCACCAATTGATTCTACATCCTCCCCCCCCCCCCAAAATTAGGAGATATTTTTATTCCCACTGTATTCCCTGACTGCTGTTTTTTGTTTTTTTTTAAACTTACTTCTGAGTAGACATGCCTAGGATGGTACTGTGAATTATGAATAATGACAATCTTGGTTCAAACCTTGCCGCAGCCATGAACTTATTAACTGGCCTTAGGCAAGTCTGTATTTGCTATTTGTAACAGAGGGATATTTTACTGCTATCTTATGGGCTTCTTGTATTGATTACTGAGACATGATCCAGTTTGAACACTAAATAATTGGTAAGTATTATTATCTGAAACATTTAGCACCAGGAAGCATCTCTGAAATATTACCATCTGATGCTTATTTCCTACCCATGGCACAAAACATAATAATCTGGAAAATATTCAGTCTTCTTTCTTTGCCGACCACATCGTACACAGAAAGCTTTGTAAGCAATTATACAAACACAAAATTGCTGGAATATCTCTGAATGCAGAAGTTTGCTAAAAGCAATGGCATTCAAGTGAATAAGATATCACATCAGCATCCTAATCTTCCACAGCCTAAAGACAATTGCAGCATGAGCCAAGAAAAGTGGAAGGCAAAGCTTCCAACGAAACAGATGCTAGTGTGGGAAAAGCAAATTCTACAAATCTGAATCTGGACCTACTGAAGACCAGGCAATATTAAAAAGGGGCAATATATTGTCACAAAAGATAGCATTGGGTCACTATGTCATTACAGGCTTCTGCAATAAGGGCCATCGTTGTACAGTATGGGTTCAAATCAGCTTATAAATCTTTTTCTAGACTGACAGTACAATCCTATCCATGTCTTCAGAAGTAAGTTCCAGTGTGGCTTACTCCTAGGAAAGTGTGCATGGGATTTCAGCTTGAGCAGAGGCTGAAATATGCAGGAAACGGTGAGCAGAGGCATAGGAGCAATAGCAGCCTGCTGAGAACCATGCAAGGGACAACGGAGTGGGTGAGTGTAACGCCCCCCCTTGTTTGTCATGACCAGTTCTGTCGACAGTCCCCCAGAGCAGGCACCTTTGGCGGAGATCCTGTCTTGGCCCTGGGTGAACTGGAGGCCAGGCTGCAGCGCTTTATCTCTACCACGGCCACTGTGAATATAGCACTTGCGACCATCCAGCTGGCACCTCCAATGGGTAAGGGATATGTTGCAGCTGGGATACTCCCTAGAGTTTTGGTCAACCTCCCAAGACAGGTTCATACAAGGACACAGGCCTACATACAACCTGAAGCACTCCAGGTCTGGTCAGGAGATTTGATGAGATAGAGATGGCTTTCTTCACAAGTCACGAGAACAATCACCTGCCAAGGTTTTCCTCCAGGGAAAGAAGTCCAGGAACATAGGGAGTCAACGCCCTACATCAGAACTTGCCCAAGGGAATCCTGTATGCTTTCCCGCCTATTCAGTTTCTTCAATGTGTCATCTTGAAGATAAGGAAGGAGAGAGTGGAGGTCCTTCTCATTTCTCCTCACTGACTGAGACAGCCCTAGTTCTCTCATCTGAAGGAGCTATCTCTGGAGCCCCGCCCCCCTCTTTCTCCTTCTTCCAAGACCAGACATAGTCAGTCAGAGCCCTATAACTCACCCAAATCCAGGTCTCCTGCAATTGGCTGCATGGAGACTAAGCGCCAGGGGTTGTCTAAGTTATTTGAAGGCTGTACTTAACACCATGCTGTCTGATAGGAGATCCTCCACCAACAGGGTATATACTTACACATGGAGGGTTTTCTCTACTTGTTGTACTGATAGACAAATTGTACCCACTAGGACCAAGGCGAGGTATCTCCTTGAATTCCTTCAGACAGGACTCAACAGGTTTGGCTGAGCTACAGGGTTTGAGCTCAGCTACCCTCAAGCACCAAGTTTCAACAATTGCATCTATCTTGGCTTACCCCAGGGGCAGGGCACTTTCAACACATCCCCATGTATGTAAGTTCCTGAAGGGTGTAGCACTTTTAATTCTCGCTCCAGTTTCTAGGTCTCCCTCCTCGGATCTCACTCTGGTTCTCAAGGCCCTCAAAGGTCATCCCTTCGAGCCTATGGTCACTTGTCCTCTTAGGGAACTTTCTCAAAAGACTGCTGTCTTGACTGGGATTACATCAGCTAGGACGGTGTCCAAATTGGCATCCTTCTTGGTCGTGAAGGACCTGGGTTCCTTCCAGGAAGATAGGGTGGTATTACGCACAGACCCTACCTTCCTGCCTAAAATCAACTCTATTTTTGACCTTTTGGAAGAGGTCACCCTTCTCTCCTTTCGTTCTAATCCCAAGCACCTGAGTGAGCAATGATGGCACGCTCTTGATATTAAAAGGGCACTGGGTTTTCATATTTCTAGAACAGCACCCTTTAGAAAGTTCGAAGCAATATTTGTAGCTTGTAAAGCCCCCAAATAAGGAACTAAGGTTTCTCTCTCCACTATTTCAAGGTAGCTTAGAGAGGCGATTGTGGCTGCATAAAGGGCCAGGGGAGTTTCCCATCCAGAGGGTAGTGGCATGGTGCAGTCATGTCTGCGACCTTTAAGGCCTTTCCCTCACTGGAGGTGGTGTGTAGGGCAACTACATGGGGTTCCCCTCACATGTTAATACGTCATTAAAAAAAGATTCGTTTGCAACTGCCTTTGTGAGGCAGGTTCTTCAGAGCATAGTTCATGGTGCCTCTGTTTCATCCAGCCCTTAATGTGGTATGACTTTGGTATGTCCCAGACATGCCACACTGACCCTGACTGGAACCACTAGAGAACCACTGGAGAATGAGAAGGTTTGAGCTTACCTTGTGAATTCCCCTTCTCAGTGGTTCCAGGCAGGGTCAGTGTTCCTACTCACAGGATCTGAGGCACCCACTCTTTTGGCAGTTCAGTTAATTCACTATTAGTTTAGTAGTCAGTGGGTGTCACTGTCATGTCCCTGATGTGGTCAAGAGTTTTTTTTTCTGATTCAGGAAGGGAGTTAGGTGTCACCTTTCCCAGCAGTTTTCTTCCAGCAGATTGAGATGTCACCTTTCTTATCCATTGTTGACTACAAACAAATTCATAGCTGTATGGATGGAGAGTGAATCTGGGGAGAAGCTATAAGGCTTCACACAGACTGGGGAATTCAGGAACCTCTCCCCTCTCACTAAGATCCTGTCATCTGACCAGCCTGCCTGCCTGAGAGGGGGGAGCTTCCCAGATTTGCCACACTGACTCTGCCTGGAACACTGGGAAGGGGAATTCACAAGATAAGCTCAAACCTTCCCATTTTATATAACCTTAAATCTCACCATTTATATATTATCTTTGTATTTATGAGGTGTCCAGGTCTGGTACGATTTGCAAGAATAAATCTGAAGTGATATCGCCAGAGCAGAACATACTACATTGATCTGATTGCCAAGCAATTATCCCAGGCTGTCGTCCAGAACAGAGCAGATTCCAGACGTGGAAGCTGGAGTGTGCTACTATTCTCTCCCCAGGGATGTTCTCAGATATCTTTTTAGGTCTTGTGCTGACTCGAGGGGGATATTAGCACCTCTAAGTTCCAAATTAAACAAGAATCAGCCCGGTTCTTCTGCCGAAACCCATGATGCTTGTGGGCTGTCATAGCTCAGTACCTCAAATCCAGGCAGCCAATACTGTTGATTATACAAATGCAACACATTCATCAGAGTCTTTTCAGCCAATTCCTTTGCTCCTGCCACACAGGGCCAGCCTTAAGAAATTTGACCAGTTTGACCCTGCATTTGGAGGGGGCCCTCACGGGAGTGGTGAACAACATGCACACATGCTAGATGCTCTAGCATGGAATCTTCCATGCCGAGGCATCACAAGGAGAACATGGCAAGTGGAGCATTGCTGCTGGAAAGCTCTCCTTCCCACCCACCCTGTGTGTGATTGGCTTGAAATCCCCCCCCCGAAGCAGTTGGTGGTAACGCTCCTGCTGGGTGCCTTGCCACTACTGCTCATCCTGGTGAATAGGGGGCTCCATGGGGGCAGAAGAGAAATGTTTTGCATTGGGCCTTGCAGCTCCTAAGGCTTGCCCTGCTGTCACATACTACCAGTGGCGTCACTAGGGTTCACGTCACCTAGTGTAGGAGGCCAGCGCATCACCCCCATGCAGTGGGCAGGGCAACACCCTGGGTGCTGGGTGTGGTACATCACCCTTCCCCCACTGGTTTTTTGGCTGTAGCTTTTCATATAACACAGATATTTCAGTGCGTTTTGTTTCATTTCATTCTGCATAAGATTATGCAGATATATATCAATTACTGATTGATAGATAACATGATGGCACTATTCCTACAAACTGTGATTTTAGTGCTTTTGGTCACTAGCAGTGTCACCCAACCCAACTTACTAACACTTTATTGCAGCAGTTCTCAAACTTTTAGCACCAGGACCCACTTTTTAGAATGACAATCTATTCAGGATCCACCGGAGGTGATGTCATGGCCAGAAGTGACATCATCAAGCAAATTAAAATAAATAATTAAAGTAAAATAAAACAATTAAATAAGGGGAAGCCAGCCCTGTTTCACCAAGTGAATTTTCTCTGTAGCCTGCCTCCAATATCCCCACCCCCCCCCCCAAAAAAAAAATCAGTAAGGTTTTCAGCCCAGCCCAGTGCCCAGTTCAATTTAACTTCTTCTATTTAAACCACATCACTGTCAGGATCCACCTGGCTTTGCAAGTTTAAAAAAGAAAAAAGTTCACCTTATCAGCTGAAGCCTCTGTTTTAGTGGGGTTGGGGCTGCCTTCTGGAGCATTAGCTCCATGTTAATTAGATCGGTACCATTCTGGTGGCCTTGCATTCCCCTTTGCCTGACCTGACCATGAGCCAAGGCATGTTTGCTTACTCACGACTAGAAATGACCATGTGGCTTAGTTTCGCTTTCCATAGGGCTCAATACATTTGCCAGCTTGGAGAGAGGGACCTCCTTCTTGGGTGTTTTTGGGGGGCTGCGTTCATTTTGATCAGGACCATTCTGGTGTCATTGGATTCCTCTCAGGCTGCCTTTTCCGATGGACTAAGGCATGTTCACTTACTTGCGGGTAAACACACAAGATGTCTCAGTTTCACTTTCCATAGGGCTCCATGCATTTTTTGTTTTCTTGTTTTTTGGCTGTAACTTTTGATTGAATAGAGATATTTCACTCCAGTTTGTTTCATTACATTCTGCTGTACATTCCGCATCAAGTTGTATATAACATGATGGTATTATTCCTAACCATCGTGATTTTAATACGTCACCCCCCCAGTGCGTGTCACCCAGGTCAGTGGTTCTCAAACTTTGAGGGAGCTTTACTCCCACAGTAAGTTCTTGCAAGAGGGATCTGAAGGCCTTAGGAGTGGACCTCAACAGGTGGGAAACCCTGGCCTCTGAGCGGCCCGCTTGGAGGCAGGCTGTGCAGCATGGCCTTTCCCAGTTTGAAGAGACACTTGGCCGACAGACTGAGGCAAAGAGGCAAAGAAGGAAGGCCCATAGCCAGGGAGACAGACCAGGGACACACTACACTTGCTCCCGGTGTGGAAGGGATTGTCACTCCTGAATCGGCCTTTTCAGACACACTAGACGCTGTTCCAGAACCACCATTCAGAGCGCGATACCATAGTCTTTTGAGACTGAAGGTTGCCAACAGTAGTAAGTTCTTGCGAGGGAGGTGCTAGGGCAGTGACGCGATCCCCAGGATCTCGTTGCTAAGGGAGGGCGAGGGGTGTGTGCTTTGCACTTACTTTAAGAAGGCAGGGCTGCAGTAGGCTACAGGAGGTTTGGGGAGCCCTGCACAGCGCTCCCCGAGGCTTGGAACTTTCACTAAAAGCAGGCGCAAAGCACCTCTTGCAAAACAGAAGTGCTTTGCACCTGCTTTTAGTGAAAGTTCGAAGACTCAGGGAGCGCTGTGCAGGGCTGCCCGCACCTCCTGTAGCCTGCTGCAGCCCTGCCTTCTGAAAGTAAATACAAAGGACCCCCCCTCGCCCCTTCACCTCCCTCCACTTCCCCCGCCCCTTAAAGGGACAAAGGAAATGTTACACAAACTGGTGGGTCACGAACCACTAGTTTGAGAACCAATGAAATAGGTAATCTTGTTTTTAATAGGTAAGTGTACATAGTCTTTGGCAGTGATTTAATGCACACCTATTTTGTATCATATATGAACTATCAGGAAAAAAATGTCAACAGATATGGAAATTAATCTAACTGGGTTTGTGGATGTTCTGTTGCATTTATATCTTGACTGTAAGCTTAATTTTGTCACTGTTTTGTTTGTGGCAGTATGAGAGGTTTTCAGCCTGATTGGAATTCATTGTTTGCTTTCCTGTTCTAGCAGTCCCGTTGGACGTGAGATTTATCCATTCAAAGGTGTTGAATAAAACAGTGATTATATGGACATTGCACATGCTAATCTTGACTCATCTCTCTCTAAGGACTGAATTTTGTTTGAAGGTTTGTCTGCTGCAGAGATATGTAGAGAGATTAAGAGACAGAAAGCAGAAAAGTGGACAGTACAATACACTTGGGGACATCTTGTCCTCTTTTTGTTCAAAGAGTGCAGAGGTAAAATAGATTTGAACCAAATGGGCTGGAACAAAATAGTATTTGTTACACCTTACTTGTCTCCTGTGAATCACATCCATCAGACTATGAGCAGAAGAAGATAAAATGTGGATGACTAGAGAATGACCCAGTAAGAATGTAAGGTGGTATATGAATGGTTATAAAATCAGCTAATTTGTGGCAACTCTTAAAACAATAGACAATATAAAATACATCCTCTTGGGAATAAATCTAGTGAAGAACTGCATGCCATAAAATGGATCCAAGATTTACAGAAGCTTCAGAGGTCAACAGTGGCATGTTACACATGTTAAACTTTTGATTCCACTTGACCTTCATAAAAGGTATGGGTTGCAGAATAAAATTGCCATCTTGGATTCATCAAAGTACCAAAATCTGTACCTGAGTATAGATCACTCTGTTAACAAGCAAACACAGATTCAGTAGTATAGAGCTGTAGAATAGTACTCAATAAGCTATATGTTGTGGACTTCAAAAAAAGAATCAAGTCTCAAGCTGATGCTGGATAGAAAAAGAACTACCTTGTGAGGAATTCATTGCACTCTCTGAATTTCTTGACTTATGGTAGGTTTGCTCCTGTGGCAAACTCAATTCAGGGAGATTCCTAAGTTTACTGTTCTACTGCAGGGGTGCCTAAACCCCGGCCCTGGGGCCACTTGCAGCCCTCGAGGACTCCCAATCCAGCCCACTGCAGTCTCCAATGAGCTCTGGCCCTCCATAGACTTGCTGGAGCTCACACTGGCCCAACACAACTGCTCTCAGTGTGACGGCCAACTGTTTGACCTCTCATGTGAACTGTGAGACGAGGGCTCCCTCCACTGTTTGTTGTTTCACATCTGTGATGCAGCAGTGGCAGTGGAGGAAAGGCTGGCCTTGCTTTGTGCAAGGCCTTTTATAGTCCATGAGCTATTGCAAGGCTTTCATTCATTCATATAAGTTCCATCTCTAATATCCGAATTAACCCCTGCTAATTGGGTAAGAGGCACTTTTTCAAGTGGGTGCTCCTCTTTTTAGCAGGGGAAGAGTAACTGGCCCATCTCACCCCAGCAGTGTCTGTTCTAGTGGCTGTCCGCTGGTATTCTTCTGCATCTTTTTAGATTGTGAGCCCTTTTGGGAGAGGGAGCCATTTAGTTATTTGATTTTTCTCTGTAAACTGCTTTGTGAACTTTTAGTTGAAAAGCGGTATATAAATACTGTTAATTGTATTGTATTGGCAACCTTCAGTCTCGAAAGACTATGGTATTGCGCTCTGAAAGGTGGTTCTGGCACAGCGTCTAGTGTGGCTGAAAAGGCCAATCCGGGAGTGACAATCCCTTCCACACTGGGAGCAAGTGCAGTCTGTCCCTGGTCTGTCTCCCTGGCTATGGGCCTTCCTTCTTTGCCTCTTAGCCTCAGACTGTTGGCCAAGTGTCTCTTCAAACTGGGAAAGGCCATGCTGCACAGCCTGCCTCCAAGCGGGCCGCTCAGAGGCCAGGGTTTCCTACTTGTTGAGGTCCATCCCTAAGGCCTTCAGATCCCTCTTGCAGATGTCCTTGTATCGCAGCTGTGGTCTACCTGTAGGGCGCTTTCCTTGCATGAGTTCTCCATAGAGGAGATCCTTTGGGATCCGGCCATCATCCATTCTCACGACATGTCCGAGCCAACGCAGGCGTCTCTGTTTCAGCAGTGAATACATGCTAGGGATTCCAGCACGTTCCAAGACTTTGTTGTTTGGAACTTTGTCCTGCCAGGTGATGCTGAGGATGCATCGGAGGCAGTGCATGTGGAAAGCACTCAGTTTCCTCTCCTGTTGTGAGTGAAGAGTCCATGACTCGCTGCAGTACAGAAGTGTACTCAGGACACAAGCTCTGTAGACTTGGATCTTGGTATGTTCCGTCAGCTTCTTGTTGGACCAGACTCTGTTTGTGAGTCTGGAAAACGTGGTAGCTGCATTTATGTAAAGTTACTCAAATTTGAAATGTAAATTAACTCTTTTTTTCTACAGCCCCGACACAGTGTCAGAGAGATGATGTGGCCCTCCTGCCAAAAAGTTTGGACACCCCTGTTCTTTCCACTCATCATTAACAGAGCAGTCCTATGTATGTCTACTTTTCTGCTGCCACAGAAGGAATTGAAATATAAGTGACTGACAGCCCAATCCTATCCACACTTCCCTGGGAGTAAGCCCCATTGACTATAATGGGACTTACTTCTGAGTAGACATGCATGGGATTAGGCTCTCAGTATGAAATTTGGAATAAAGAAGAAGGGAGCACTGGTACTTGGAAACCACAAAAAAGAGGTGCAAACATCAAGTTGGATAGGAAAAACATTACAGTACAATCAGGATCATAAAATGCTCTGAAAATAATTATCTTTGAAAAGAAGAAATATGTCTGGTTCCTGGGAAAATTTTATTGAAATTCATTGAGTGTTTTTATGATCTTCTTGATTCTGGCAGTGCAGATTGCCCATGCCAGGTGCCACCCCCTTCTGCCCCAGCCTTCCCTGTTATGTCCTTTTAATATCTACTTCCCATTATACTGATCCCACCAACTTTCTATGATTGGCTGGCCTTTTCCTCCCCACCAGCATGCATGTAGCCTCTGCAGCGTCTTCAGTGGTGGTCGAGAAGTATGTGGCTATGAATGCTTCCAGATTACAATTTGTGATGCCATAAAGTGTGTTGCACCACCTCACAGAATTGCACCGAAAGTCTCTGATGCTGATAGATGATGCTATTTAGGGCAAAATTAGACACTACGATGAATGTGTAACATGGCCCAATGTTTTTTGGAGTTGTTTTTTTTTTAATAGCTAGGAGTATGTGCAAAATGGGGCAAAACCACCGAGGGCTTTGTCTCTGCCACAGATCTGATCCTGATGACATAGACCACATGCTACTTGTATTTTAAAAATCCTTACATTGAAAGCAAATGGAAGTTTTATTTCCCATAAAAGTAACACATGAGGGGCTTCCATTTTGCAGCCCTCAGTACATTATTTACTAAAAACAAAACAAAGGCCATATTGTGCATTTTGCCTAATGCCTAGTTTGATCCTTAGATTTAGCTTGAGCTTAATTATTGTGAGAAGCTGCATGAATTGTTGGGGAGTGTTCACATTTTTGATACAATTTCTGTGGAAGCTGTTGCCATTACAGGTGAGTCGCCTTATCTTGCGGATCTGGTATCTGCAAATTAACACACACACACACACACACACACCCGTTCATGCCCATCAGTGTTCTTTAAAGGCTTACTGGGAGGGTGTTTCTTGGTTTAAACAGGTTGCTATAAGCATTCCAATTTATAGTGCGATGAGAGCAGGCTGCCGGCAGCCTGAATGTCTGAAGAAAATAGACCTAATGCTAAACAGGAAGCAGAAGTTAACTCGGGATGGGGAGGGCTTTTTCAAGACACAGCGGTTTCCAGTTCGGAGACCTCTGGTTTAAAGCAAGAAACACTCTCTCTGGTAAGCCTTTAATGAACGTTAATGAGTGTTTGTGGGGCCGCTATTGAAACAGGCATCCTCCATATTCATGGTTTTCATACCTGCAGGGGTCCCTGGAATGGATCCCCTGTAGATGCTAGAGCACACCTGTATAACTATGACTATAGGTGATTTGAACATTTAACTATGTCTGAATTTTGCTTAAAAATCTACTACTCAAATAATTATGATCAGATATAAAAGCCTTTAAAGTCTGAGTTCATTAAAAACTGAGTTCAATGCAAGTAGTTAAGACAATCCATTATTTATTTTTCTTAGATTGGACTTGTACAGAATGGTAGACGCAGGGTTGCTGCCAACATGGCATCCTCTCATTGAATTCCTCTCTTCTCTTATGGTAACATGCCATTTCATTTATTCCATGATATAAGCTCATTGTGTTGTGAGTTGACTGGCACTTGCCCAACATTAACTGCCATTGATGAGAAGATAGAACAGGAAAAAACATATCACGTCTTCACAGGATAACTGATACTATACATTACATGATGATAGTAGAGAATTTGATATGGCAAGACATATTCAGTAGTAGCCCCCTGCTGTAATATGTATTTTGAATTGAATATACAGATAGTGAAACAAAGGGGAAAATGGCAGAAAACACGAACCATTTCACTGTCAGAACAGTCAGGTGCAGATGAGCTGTGCTCTTGAAGATGGTCTGCCAGTTTTATCTGCCTTCACCTGACCATTCCATGATTATAGGGAGTCCATGTTAAAATTAAGCTATAATTTAAGTGCACTGTTTTTTTCCAGTATGAGTTGAACTGATAATGTAATTACTGAATCATTATTTATAGTTTGGAAATCATTTTTTTTAATTGCTGCACCAATATTTATGATAGTTTATTTACCTCAGTGGTTGCCTAAATTTCTGTTGCACTTCAGGAGCTTCTGACAGTGAAGCCAATGGCATATATACTAGATGCTTCTTCTATGACTTTGAACAACTTTTCTATTCCTGACTGTAGTTTTGTTGTGAATGACTTTCCCAGTAGCCGCACAGGCCGATTTAAAGTCCAAGCACCAAGCAATTTGAGATCCACCAGCTTTATGCAGTAATATAATTATTCCCTCTGAGGCTCTTAATTGTATTCATCACACCATGATTTCTGTACAAATTAAGCATGCATTTACTGCTATATATAACTTGCTTTGCAGTTAACATCCTGGAAACAAATTTCAAGGAGAGAGAATTCCGTACTTAGTCACCCCCTGAAATCAACAATTTCAAGGCAGAGAAAAGTCACTTTGACAATAAGGTCATTATCATTCTGCATTATACAGTTTTCAACAGGAGAAAACAGCATGCCAAAAATGCGGGGGAAACAAAGTATTAGAAAACCTGTTTTACAACAGACATTGTGATTTTTCGGGACTGATGTCATGAAACCGTTTATTGTCTCAGATGTCATCAACAGTGAAACAGGTTTGCTACATTGTGTGAGGTTCTTGTATCCTATATGCCAAATATAGGTTGCTGTTTCAAATGCATTTGTTACAAGACACTGTTAGCACTAAATGCTGCTTGATAACCTGTTTTTCCAAGTAGTAGGGGCTGCTGAATCTAATAATGTCCAAGGATCACACATAGGACTGTGCCCCAAAGCAGACAAATGGGGACAGTTACCTGAGCAATTGCTCCTCACACCTACACTCAGGCAGGCAACTAATAGCCCACACCTAACCTGCCCTGGAGCTGGCAGGCCGTCAGGTCTGCCCTGCATCCAGAGCAGAGTTGGGGTGCAAAGCGGCTCAGTCCAGGGCAAAGGGAATCACCTCCCCTTACCCTGGGTAAAGCTGCAACAGCCCCCATTGGGCTACTTGGATCACCTCAAGAAGTTGCACAGATCCGAACAACTCGAAACTGCCCCGGGCTGCCTGAGATTGGGGATAGGATCTGGCATTAGTGATTGCTTGCCACTCACCCACAGGCTCGCCCGACACCCACCCTCCCCCACCCCGAAACACCACCCTCCCACCCCAACGCGCCCCCAGGACCCCTACACCAGCCTAGCTAGGCTGGTGCAAACTTACCTCTTGTGCTGGCCTAGTGGGGCTCACGTTGGCCTCCTGAGGCCGACACATGTCCATGCACTGGCCTCCTTGCTCTGCCAGTGGCACGAAAGTGCTTTAGGGCACTTTTGCAACACCAGTGGGCTGGCACAAGGGACTTGCACCAGCCCAGCCAGAGGTTGGGATTGTGCCTTTAGAGATGCAAATTCCAAACATAATTAAGTGTTTACATTCCTATACACACTTTCCTGGGAGTAAGCCCCATTGAATAAAATGGGACTTCTTTCTGAGGAGGCATGCACACTGTCTCAGAGGACCTGTATCCCTGTCTAAGGAGAAAAAGTGCTGTCTCTCTCTCTCTCCTCTTCTGTGGAATTGGTTAGAATCTGGGAGGGGGAAGAGAAAGCCTGAATCCAGCCAAGAGGGAAGCAAGAAGAGCGCTGGATTGGGACAGCTATAGCTCCCTTCATGCTGAGCTATGCCTAGGCATACTTTCTTGAGAGAGTTCCATTTTGTACCTACTGTAAATCAAATTTACTTGATGGTCCAATTCTACATGTTTCCTTAGAGCAGAAAATTCTCTTTCTCCACTCAGTTCACTGCTTAAGTAATACTGTATTAAATATATAATTTATAAAACAATGAAATAAAGAAACAAATAATGAACAATGCTCAGACATTTTTCGCGAGGCTAATTGCCCAATGCTGATGATGCCTTTTAGGAAGGCAGCAATTTCTTCAGCCTGATTGCCACGCATACGTTTTAGGGAACAACAGAGGTAATAGTGCATACAGTTATGATTCACATTTGACACACTGCACATGTATTTTGTGTTTGAGCACTGTCAGAAAAACTGTCAGAGGAGCCATCTTTTAGAGGTGAAATGCTGGGATTTTCTTTCTTGTCGTTACTAATATATGACTATATGATTCTTCAGTGACATGTAGTCAGTAGCCCCACAATGGGGGTACTTGGATTCTGCGGCAGCCTTAGGCCCAACCCAGAGGCTCTGGATGTGGTGAAGCAGAGCTACACCCATCTCTCGTCCCTTCTGTCCCACTCCCTCCCCCCAGCATGCCTCCTCCCCACTCTCTCCCTGCCCTCCCCTGGAACACCTCCTCCCTGCTTCTCCCCACACCTCCACCTACTTCTCTGCCACCCCGCGTTCTGTGCGACTGCTGAGCGGCGGAGCACCAGTGTTCTAACAGTGATAGTCCAGCGCTGGCTGAAACTGGGCTAGCTGTGGCGCTGGGCTGGCTCTGAGGGCTACAAGCTTGCCTTCTGGCACATTTACGACACTCAGCTCTGGCGGAGGATTGGCAGTAAGGGCTGGGTTCTGTGTCAGCAGCAGGAGGCAGCAAGCTAAGCTGCTTCAGAGCGCAATCTTGACCCCTTATGTCAGTGCTTCCCAGCACTGACATAAGGGTAATACAGCTTGGAGGTAAGGAAACGAACATTCCCTTACTTTGAGGAAGGCTCTATGAGTGACACCAAACTGCAGGATGCAGCACATGTCCCATTGGCACAGCTATGCCAGTGCTGGAAAGCACTCACATAAGGGGTTAGGACTGTGCCCTCGGTGAGTTAGGCTGCACTGTGGCTGGCTTCCAATGGAAAAAAGGCAGGGTGGTGTCCAGTGAAAAAAAGGCAGGGCACTTTCAGCAGTCACTGGGAAGGAATCAGGAAGAGCTGCCTCTGCTTTGGATATAAAAGAATAAAGCAACTTATGCTGTCAAAATAGGAGAAGAGGCATGCCTCATGGCTGCTGTGCTTGTGCAAGTTGTAAGACACGGCTCCTGTTCGTTGAGTTCAAACAGCAGGGAAGGTAGCTTGGAGAAGGGGTGACATGCGATCCTCAGGAGAGAGCTTGGATTGGCTGAAAGGGCAAGTTATGCTCTGAATTTGTTTCCTGATCCATTCCCTCTGAGAGAGCCTGCATTTGGACAGTGGATGTCTTGGCAACAACACTGAAATGCTGACCGGCTGCTGACTGCTTCTTGTTGGTGGACAACACTAAGAATTGAGGGAGAGGGAGAGTTTCAAGAAGGGAGGTAAGATCTGTTGAGCGTTTGCAGAGTGCAGGGGGAGAGGGGGTGAGAGAGAGGATTTCACAATCCTAACTTGTGCTGGAACAGGCAAGCCATGAGGCTTGCGCTGTATCCAGCGCAGGATTGTGACCAGAAGCGGCTTAGCCAAAGGCAAGGGGAAACTTTTCCCCTTACCCCTGGGTAAGGGCTGCTGATGCCTATGAGTCTCCTTGGACTTGTGCTACCTCCTGATGAGCGGAGCAGCTCTGAACTCCCTGAGAACTCATTTGAGCCGATGCAAGGAGCTGGGGGGAAGTTGCCATGGAGGCTTCTATCAGCCTCCACAGGCCGGCGGTTCTTGGAGTGCCGGCCTGGTTTCATCCCGAGAAGGAGCAAACGTGCTTTACGGCACATTTGCAACCCTTCCAGGCTGGCCTGAGTGCATAGGGCGCAGTTTGGATTGCACCCTAAAGGTGCTAATCTGCACTGGGCATTGACTGGCAGAGACAGTCTGTGCACATCAGTGGTTGTGGATATTGTAATTTGGCACAGAGAAAGTCTGATCTGAGGTGGTTCCAGAGGGAGGGTGGAGTGAGTTTCAAGAAGGGAAGTAAGATCTGTGTGAACATTTGAGCGTATGCACAGTGGGGGGGGGGAGAGAGAGAGAGAGAGAGCACTTAAAGGTGCTGATCTGTATTATGCACTGATTAGCAGAGAGAATCTATGCACATCTGTGGTTGTGGGTGTTACTTGGCAAAGAGAGACTGACTTCAGGTGGTTCTAGAGTCTTATACTTAGTGGGACGAGAGCCTCTTCACCTCAGCTTGGTGTCTTTTGCAGTGGCTGTTGCAAAAGTGGCTGTTTTCCATCTCCTGTATATTCATCTTTTTGCTGTGGGTGGACTCTTTAGTGTCTTTTAAATATTGAGAGCCCTTTGATGACAGGGAAGCATTCATGTATTTAGGTAGGTAAATCACTGAATGATTTTTGTTGAAATGTGGAATATAAATGTTATTATCGAAGAGCATCAAAAGGTCAATGCAAATCAAATTGTGGCCTAGTTTTGAGAGTTCTAGGTTCACAGATCCTGGAGAGTTTAAGCCTAGCTCAATATAATGGTTGAGAGGACAAGCGATACCACTTACCTCTCTGTGACTCAGCTTCCCTTCCCATAACTTGAAAGCCTGGTTTAATAGCTAAGATTTATTTGGACAACTGTTGGTTCTGTGTTATTGTAGAGAACAGTATATAACAGAAGCAATGTATAAATATTTTTAATTACTGAATCAGCTTCTGGTGGAAAAAGAACTTGGCAAGATCAGGAAGGGATAGAACAAGGGTCTCCAAATTTAGGCTCACGGGCCACACCTAGATAGTGATGTCACAGGTCAGTTCTGGATCAGCGGGGTCCACGGTGCTGTGCCTCACTGGCACATGAACTCACTGGATGTCACTGGTATTCTTATGGGCCACACTACTCTGTTATTGGAAGCCTCCATTTAGCTTTGGAATGGCCAGTTTTGTTATGTCCAATAACACAAGGACTCTCAAAGTAATCGCTATCAAGAAAATAGATCACTTGGGCCATTGTACTGGAATTGCGGAAGATATTACCGAGGAGAGAGGGTGTGGTGTCCACAGTGCCCCTTGCTCTAAGTAAATGCAGGTTTAAGGCCCAGGTGGTAGCTGGAAGTGTGCTGCACAGCTGCAGCCACTAGAGGCTGAAGTGAACATGGGAGCATATAAATAGCACCTGGAGGAACTAGTGGGGTGGGTTGTAGAAGGAGTGCAGGTTGGAGGTAGGAGAGGAGACTGACGGCTTATTGAATTTGGAATCTGACTGTGACTTGGCTTAATGACTTTGGATTTTGACTTGGATACTCTGACTGACTACCTGGAATCTGACCTCAGACTGTAACTCGGCTTATTGGCTCTGGACTCTGATTTGGCAACTCTCATTGATTGGACTGACTTACTTGGAATCTGTGGACTGGAACTGGACTCTGACTTTTGCTTGCTGCACTGGTGAGTTTCTCAAGGGAAACTAATCAGCCTTAAGCGGGCATGAGGAGCTGTGGCAAAACAGCCATATGAAAGGTTCAGTTCATATCTGGCTTGCAGAGTGAGAAGAAGATATAAAATTGACTTGTCCAACAAGTGCATGAGGTTGTAGGAGACAAAGGCCCCAGTTCTATCCAACTTTTCAGCACTGATTCAGCCACAATGCAGCCTGAGGTAAGTAAACAAATGTTCCCTTACCTTAAGGAGGCCACTGTGACTGCCCCACAACTGCAGAATGCAATGGATGTCTCATTGGCATGGCTCCATCAATGCTGGAAAGTTGAATAGGATTTGGCCCAAAGAAACCTAGAAATGAATTAGTTTGAATTTGTCCACAGAAAGGAGAAAGGAATTCTAGGTCTAGGAGCTGTCTGGAGAAGCAGTCTTAGGGAGGCCATCTATGACTGCTGTTGATAAATTGGAACTGAGGCTGCTTTTCTACTAGCATTGCTGACCTGTATACCTACCTGCTCAACCAATGCTTTTGCAAACTAACAGATATTACAAATACCATTTATTTCATGTGATACCTAAGCCAGAGAGGTCACAAGTCCTTACTTGGTCTGTATCCTACTGAAAATATACAATACAAATGAGCATTATAACGATCGATGGAATTTTGACTGTAGTGAAGTAGATAGTGAAACTGCAAGTAATTTCCATGCCATCAAACCACACCATCTGCGGGAAGATAATAAAATGTACCCTTTGAAATGACATACTAAACAAAGACTGCAATTTACAAGTCACAATTTACAAGTGCCACCTCACCTCAATATACTTGGAGTCTTTGTTATTTTATACAATCTTGTCTTACTCCCAAGTGAGTTTCTTAAGTCAAAATTCTTTTGCAGACCTATCACTGGTATGAAATTAGCTTAATGCTGTCTTTTCATATTTCTAAGTAAAAGGAAGCATCACAAAACTCCAGTATTCACTGCTCCAAAGGAAACTGACTGTATAAAACAGCTCAGGTAAATACAGTGATATTGTGACTTTCTTGCTTAGGTTATAGGTACCTCTTGCACTTGCATTAAGATAATAATACGGAAAAAGAACAGAATTCACTGCTATAATACTGAAAAAAGAACAGAAATGTCAGTCAGTAAGTAAGAATAATAATTTATCATTTCACACAAATAGCCCAATCCTATTGGGCTTGTTACAACAGCAGAATACAGTTCTGCGGTCATAGCAGTATATATGCAGGGCACACAGCATGCTGCTGGTGGCCATTTGGAGCCTCCACTGTAAACAGCAGTGCTGGCAGCTTACTGTTGCAGCTTGGCAACCTGCTCTGGACTAGGTAAGCCAGCATAGAGGGCAGATCGTGGGCAGGGAGGGGATGGAACCGGGCATTTCGAGGATAAACTGGAGGTGGGGGAGGGGTGGATCCAGTTTCCCTCCTTAGACATGTCCAAAAAGACCCATAGGCAGCCCCAGAGCTTATGTGGAGGTCAGTAAAAACTATTTCCTTACTTACCATTTGCATATGGTAAGATTATATTCCATGTGTGGCTTTTTAGGACAGGTTTATTGGTGCTGGTGGTGGGGGATAGGATTGGGGCCAAAGCCACATATGTTTTGTTGTGCAGGTGTGCAAGGTACAAAGATAAATGGGATAATATTATATGTGTTAGAAGCAAACCAACCAACCCCTAAATCAGACTCATGCCATGTTCCTGGCATTTTGTCATCAACTAAAAGTAGATTCCTAGCCATAAGCCCCAAACACCTGCAGCCTCCTTTCAGTTCCATAACAGTCCACCAGCAAATATCTATTAGCAAACAAAAATGCCCAAATTTCAATACATGACTTTACCACCCTAGCATTTTCAGTTCTCTCCAAACATCTGTTCATTTTACTAGGGCAGACTTTGCAGTATGCCTTGAAGTTCACCTGTTTGGACTGTGTGAAATTAGGAAGAAAGGACTCCCAAAAATTTCATCCATGCCAATTCAGCAACTATGGTGAAGTCAACATGCATTGATCCCCCCCTCCAAAAAAAAAATCCTAATATGTTGAGCCAATCTTGGGAATGCTTAATTGTGTGTGCAGGTTGCAACTCATGGGTTCCTGGGAAAACCTTCAAACTCTTGAGTTACATCGGGTAGTGATGTGTTGTGTTATGAAAAACTGTTCATGCATTCATAAGACTAACCTCACAATAAAAAACATATGGGAAATATATTTCCCAAAATATGGGAAAAGTCAATGTATATTTCTTTTACTACGCACAAGTTGACTATGTTACCAGCAATGCTTTTTAAAACACAAGCAACAGGGACATGTGGGGGAAGACCAGTGTATTGACTAATGCTACATCTATGGAACTCTTCAGTGAAAAGAAAGCAGAAGCAAGGGTGAAGATGCTTTACAGTTTACTAAAAAGTGCTCAAAGAACCAAAAACAGGAGGTTTGAACTGGGACTAAGAGCCTAATCCTGAGCTCTTCAGCACTGGCAATAAAAGTGGGCAATATTGTCAGCACTGGGTGTCGCAAATGTGCCATAGGATACCCTCACGACACCCAGCTTTGCATCCAGCACTAGCCAGATGCTGCCCAGAAATAGGTAAGAGTTCTGGGTGGTGGTGAAGGCCTTGGGGGTGGGGCAAAAAGTTCTGGGGTTGGGGAGGGCAAGAGGGCAGGGGGAGGAACCAGGGTGGGAGCGAGTGGGACTGGCAGAGCTCTGCTCTGTGGTATTCTATCCTCTGTGTTGGGCTGAAAGGCCCAACACAGAGTCTCTCAAGTCTGTGCTGGAAAAATAGCCTGTGCAAACTTGATAAGTCCCATTGTGGGGCTTGGGGCTTTCCCAGGGGGAATGGGATGAAAGTATATAGGGGAGTTATTTCAAATATATAGGGGGATATATCATAAATAGCCCCCCCCCTCTCACACACACACACCCATACACAATAGTCTCACACACAGTTGAGCTCTATAAAAAGCAGAACAAACTTACACTCACACCATCACTCACCAAAGGAAATGTACGGACACTATCTATGCATATACAGGTGTCCCCCTTAACCACGGTTTCAATTATCCATGGTTCAGAAATCACTCCCCCCCCCTCATTGCATCAATTGGTTATCTGCTTCAGACTGCAGTCTGCCTGTCACTCTTCCTGGTCTTCTGGCTCTTTGTTGACTGCAAAATGGAAAAAGGAAGCAGAAGAAACACTCACAGAAGTGAAGCAGAAGGTTGAAAAGAATGTGATGCTAAGCTTTTTGAACTCTATGATAAGCATCATGTTCTTAGACTAGAAAGATGGATGGTAGAAGAATGTGAAAGAAATATGAGATATGAGGAGGTACAATTTAACTGGAATAATCACAACTTTCTGGCAAAGTCTTAAGATGAAAAACCCAATCTATTCTCATTAGAATGCATTTCCCAGATATCAACGTTTGGCTGTGTGTATTTTTTCCTCACCATGAAAATCTCTAGGTATTAAAAATACCATTTGGTAAATTCACCCTGGACACGCTCAGATTACTTACATAAAATCATAGTTGATAACTGATGTGGTTAGTGGCTACTCTAGAAGATCTTCCAGTTTAGGAAAATAAATATGTCATACAATTTTTAGCCTTACAAACGGAATCTGACAGGAAGAGAGTGATATAAATAGTGCCTGGTGGGAAGAGCAAACATTACATGCATACTGTTTATGGTATGTGATTTTAGCACAGTTCTACAGGGGCAAACCTTTCCTTCCTGTTCTTGGATATGTTAATTTCCCTCCTCCAACTCTCTATGATATGGTTGCAGAGTTTTGCGTGTCTAGTCCCAAGCTGAGTGATATTTCTCTAAAACAGAAAAAAGAGAAGTTCAAATAGAAATTAGCAATTGTCGAGTTATTAATCTAAAGCAAAATTCAATGTCTACTAGTTACTACCTGATTTAATCATTAACTGGCATTTTAGAAATAAGAACAGACAAATGTCCTCAAAGTGGAAAAAAAATAATTAGGAAAATATTCGTTGCTCAGCGTAATAATTGAGGAAGACATATGAAGCTGATTTATATGGCTAGATCATCAGACCTGGTGTTAAGTTTTGCCACATCATTGGGCAATGCCCTGCTAAAGATCCCTTTGCACATGGATGCTCTTGGCCCCCCACCTTACGTGGGCCCCATAGATTCTTGTCCCTCGCAACCCAGCTTCTCTTTCTTTCCCTTTCTTCCCCCAGTGACATTTCTTTCTTTTTCCAGCTCTCCTCCCCCTCCCTGGCTTCACTTTTTTCCCCTTCCATCCCCTATGGGTCCTCTATCCTGTCTGTTCATCCCTTGGCTTTCTAGCTGGGTAGGTCACACAACCTCTCCTCATTCTCTTTCCAGGAAGACCTGTGAGAGTTCCATTGGCTGTTAGAGAAAGGGGCAGAAGGAACTGTCTGCATGCATTTCAACTATGGAAGGGGAGGGTTGACAGCAAGCCTATTGGCTGCTACACAAGTTGCAGCTATCTAAACATATTCTTGTTAGAAAATACAGTCGTGGTGACTTTTTGTTTTCTTATCTGTATTTGTGACTCCCTTGTAGAGATAAAAAAGTCATTGCACAACTCTACATTTTCTAGAATAGTTTTTACACTTGTGTGGCCACTTGTGTGGCTTTAGGTCTGTCCATGCGTAGGTCCTTGAGTTACTGTGAGCCCTGGGTACATGCCCAACCAGGGTATTCCACCCCTGATGCTACTTTTGTAGTCCACAGGTCCATCTAGCCCAATGCTATCTACTGGCCAAGGTCTCAGACAAGGGTCCTTCTCAGCACTGCTACCTAAAATTCCTTTATTTGGCATTGTCAGAGATTGCACCTGTCATCTTCATGTAAGGCACTCAACTTTGGGTGCTCCATATTCCTCTGCAGGAGATACATTAATTAAACATTTGCAAAGGCCAATGTCATTATGTCAGAGTTACACAATAGGTTGTGTAGAATTCTTTGTATTTTCTCATACCTGTATTTTATATTAAGATGGCAGTGTAACAAAGAGAACGCAGTTCCATAACTATATCAGTTTGCATCTTTCTGTAATCTAGTGTGGGATAATATGAAAATGTGATTATGGAAATTGATGGGGTGGGGATGGGAACGGAACTACAAACTAGGGATGTCCCTGTTGGGAATGTTGTGGAGGCACGGTAAGCATGCAGTGACCTCCTATGTTGCATTGTATGTCTTCTCCAGTTTGGCTTATATAAAAGAAAACTTCAGCTACTTTTGGCCTTGCACATTTTTTCAGAACCTGGTAAGCATGCATTTTCTAATTTTCATTTAGTAAAAGGTCAGTCAGCATTACTATTTCAAATTCCCAAAGACTATCATTGGTTGCCATTAAGCTGCAGTTTAAGAAAAAAGTTTGAAACAATTTTCTCCTGAAATATCAAAAGAGAACAATACTTGTAAAGTTTTTCAATAAACTCCTCAGCATGAATATTCATGCTACTTTTCTACAGGTCCATAATAACATTCATCAAAGGGTTTTGTGTTTGCTTTTCTTTTTGTTTTTGAGGCCTCAGAACAATAAAACTAATAATCCAAGTGGCAGCCTTAGAAAAATAAATGCTTCACAAAGGTAAATCACAGGGGAATGGGGATGAGATAATGTCCAATTGTTTGCAGATGATATGAGTCATTGGTACATAAATAGTTTAGTTTTCTGTTACACAGCTAGGCTGGTAAATTCCCATGTCTCATTTGTTTCAGAATTGATGGAAGATGAGCCACCACCAGAAAAGTTTTCTTTTTCCCTCACAAGGGGTGAGTTGTTGGGCTTTCTTTATGCATGGATTAGATTTATATCCTACTCCTCTTCCAAATTGCTCAGAGCCCTGTCCTATCCTTCCCTGCTCACTGGTGCAGCCACACCAAAAACTAGCATGCTGTATCCAGTGGGAGGGCAGATTGGGAGGCTTCAGAAGGAAAAGAGGATTTGGAGGAGGAGGAGCCAACAGTGGATGAACAGACATGTCCCCAGGAGCTCCTAGGAGACAGTTTGTTTCCCCCCAAATACTGCAGTTCTGAAGAGGACCTGAAGATCTTTGTTAGGAGAGACAAGATCTTCATCAGTGCAGGTATCTGGGAAACTGAAATCCCAACTGGGGGGGGGGGCTTTCTTCTCAGAGAGATCTAACCGTTTGTGACAGTATTGGGGGAGGTGCAGTGATCTGCAATCAAGCTGCTGGCTCCGTGCTGAGATGCCACATGGAGGAAAAAAAAAAGCATGAAGTGTAAAGTTTAAGCTGGAAATTTAAGGTAAGCAAGTGTTAATATTGTCCCCAGCTCTGACTGACTGATTTGGCTAAAAGCCCTGGATATATTGGAGGCATTAACGAGAGACTTTTTTTCTCCGTTAACCGCACTGGACTGTTATCTGTAAGAGGTATGTAATGACATGGTGGAAGCAAGGAGAATAATATGTTGTGGACATCTAGTGGACTAGAGAGAAATTGCAAAATGGACTCTGTTCCAGAAATGTGGATACAGAAAATCTTGATTAATATGGAAAGATTGCTTGTTATGGAGTGACAACAGCTGAATTGGTCCTCACAGATTCAAGCCAGTCTGGAGACTCTTTCCCAACAGATAGATGTCTGTAAGGAACAATTGGAAGATGTAAAGAGACAAGCAGAACATAAACAAGGGAGTGAAAAAGCGGACAAGGAGGAAAATCAACAGTATGATCAACAGGACGAAGAGGCGCTGATGGAGATCAAGAAAGATAAGATGGACAGAGTAACAGGAGTGCACAAATCACAAAATTTGTTGGAACAAGAAGGAGAAAATATATCCCAGTTAACTGGAAGAATGAACACACCCTTTTTAAGAAAGTGTGGATTTATCAGATTCTGTTATAAATTATTAAAGATATCACAGGAGAAAAAATGGAAAGTAAGAAAGAAAAAGAACCCTGAGGGGTAATCTGAGGGTTAAAGAAAATGGGAGGATTTATTCAGCTAATAACAATGGCCCAAATTTATTTGAAGAAAAAAAAAAGAATACATATGAAATTGATAAATATGAATTAGAATGTATTAAAAAATATAGCTGGAAATGTAAACGTGTGGAAGAATTGTTTTATATGCGGTTATTATGTCAAAGAAAAAAAGTGTAATTAGATTGGAGAATTAGATTGGAGTTGAAATAGCTGAGGTGATAATTTTGGTAATTAGATTATTTTGTTTTAATATTAATGAGCAATCGAAGTTAGTTTACGCTTGGTAGAAAGTGAATATTTAGAAAATATAGTATAGGGCATTAGGGAAAATTTATTGTATATTTTATAAATAAATGGATAAATCAATAAGAGGTAGAAATAGATGAGTAAGTAGATTAGGAGATATAGTATGATTAATTAGTAATGGTGTATGGTATTTAGCACTCCTAAATGTATGTTATATGTTTGTATGTCTGTGTGTGTTAATAAAAATAAAAAAATAAAAAAAAGAAGGAAAAGAGGATTTAAATTTTCGTACCCCTCCATAAGCCTCCCACTCCACAACGCGTTTTCTCAGACCTGGGCCAGCAATTTCATTGGCACAAGTCCAAGGAAAGGGAACCTGGAGGCTGCAAAAAGAGGGGATAGGATCTGGTGTGCACCATTGCCACTGATCCACTCCCTTTCACAGCGTCCCTGCCTCCTGTACTTCCCCCTCCTCTCCCTGTTTCACCCCCACTGCTGCTTTACCTGCTCTGACAGGTGTAGGCAGCTCAAGTAATGGATCAGCAGCATGGCTTTTTCATGTGGGAGCACTCCCAAAATGACCACTGTTGGAGCACCCCACACTCCATCAGCAGCCATTTTGTGACAGCAGACAGTGTCTTCTGCTGTTGCACAGCACTTCATAGAACATCCCAATCCTGCATAGGATTTGTGCTGTCATAGTACAAATGTCAACTCCATTCTGGGAACTAACCAGGCATAAATTGAAAAACCAACTCTGAACTGTTGTCAAGAAGTTTCTAGCTAAACCTCTAGTTAAACTTATAGCTGAAAGAGCGGTCAAGTCATTATGGTGTGGAATGACATTGCTCTAGACCAGCACTGGCTAACTGGCATTGCTTTCCAGTTGTTCTACCTTTATATTCAGAAACAAACATGTTAATATCATCTTGTCCATTACACAGTTCTCCCAAAGAAAATTACCCTTTAAAGCTACCCTGATCCTGGCTTCCACTCAAGGAAATGGGCATCACAAAATATTACATTTGTGTTATTAAATTTGTACTCAGAGTATTGCAAATGTGCCATAAGGCTTTACCTGAGATAAGGGGAAATATGTGGCCTGGCTGTGCAAACACAGCTGAGGATTGGGCTGTTATATAGCCATTTCTGAAGACTCCTGTAACTATGCCTTTAACAGCAGCTTGATCTGCAAAGATTAGCAGGGGTTGATGATCTCTGTGCACCTGCAAACCAAGCTGCAGTTAAAAGCACAAGCGTGGGCCTGGCCAAGCTCCTTCTGGTCTGTTGACATACCCACTGCCTCAGCACCTCCCAGATGCTGGGTTGGTCTTTGACAGGCAGTTGTCAGCTTGCTAACTCTAGCTGACTTACAGCCAATCCAATGCTGCCTGGGACGTGGGGCTATGGCAGTGCTGAATATGGCTGCCACTGCATCCTGCATGCTTCAAGCAGCCGCAGATGGCATCTCTGGAGAAGGGGACTTTCATCCCCTTCCTCCAGGTAAATGCAGTAGCCCCACAATAGAGCTACTCAATTCACCGCCAACGAAAAAGTTGGCAGTGAATCAAGTGCCTCCGTGTCGGGCAGTGAGCCCAACATGGAGGCTTTGGATAATCAAAGTGCCATTTGATGCCAGGGTAGTGTAGTGGTTTGGGAGGTGGGCTTAGACCTGGATGATCCACGTTCTAATCCCCCCTCGGCCACAAAGCTTCCTGGGTGACCTTGGGCCAGTCACTTTCTCTTGGCCTCACCTATCTCACAGGGTTGTTGTGAGGACAAGAAGGAGGGGAGGAGCAGCTATGTAAAACCACCCTGAGCTTTTCTGAGGAAGGGCAGTATAAAAATGTGAAAAATAAATCAAAGTGGAGCATTACTCCACTGGTCCCGCCTCCCTCCCTCTCCACTCCCTTTCCCTGGTATGCCTCCCCCTGCCTTCTCCCCACCTCCCACTGTCTTGGAACGCCTCCTCTTCACCCTCCACCTTCCCTCTACCCACCTCTACTCTCCCCGGAATGTCTCCTCCTTGCTTCCCCCATACGCCTGCTTACCTCTCTGCTGCTCGACGGTCCACACGACCGTCGAGCAGTGGAGGTCAGGCGCCTGCCAAGTGGTAGCCCGGCACCGGCCATCTCTGGGCTACCACCGGTACTCACCCAACCAGTTTGCCTAACCCCCTGTTAGGGGGCCAGTGTTACGTGAAAATCTCCTTTTCCCTTCCAAGTTGTGATTTTGTATGTATTATGGACTAAAACTCATGCAGGTCAAACCTCAGAATACAGGACACCTTTCCCCCCAGTACACTTTTCCAAGGCCCTGGTAAAAATCACAAGTTTAGCATAGCTCAGGGTGATTACATCCCCTCCTCCAGTAAAGGAATGTCTCCTGATTCAATCACTGTTATGCAAAATAAGCATGCACCTCTGGAGGAAGAAGTCTATTGTTCTATTGTTGTAGCTTTATCACTCTTAAACTCCTTATGCAAACTGCCTCCCTCCCCCCCCCCAGTCATGGCTGATACCCAGTCATCATGTTCTTGCATGCATGTCCTACTGTGTATACTGAGCATGTGCAAAGCTCTGGGATACATCCGGTCATTCTAGGTCAGCTTCCAGGTCAGCCAAGCCCCTTTTAAGAGAGAACTCCGCCACATGGCTCTCTCTCTGGCTGCCCCCTCCAAGGCAAAAGGTCTTCCATGGGACTCTCCCCTCACCAACTGCTCCCCAGGACAGGTAACTATCCTGCATTTCTGAAATTCTTTCCCTTCTTCCCCATCTATTCCTCCCTTCTTCCCCCATCTTTAGTTAGCAAACTGGGTTTAGCAGATAAAGGGACCCCTAAAATCCTTCTCTACAACCTATCCGTTTCTTATTCCTTCTTGGATGCACCAAATACATAGCACATGCAACCACCATAAAAGCTAGGTACATTTTTCAAGTACTAGAACCAAGAAATGTATTATGTTTACCTTTGCGTGTTTTGTAATAAAAATATAATCTTTGATTGAATGTTATCTTTCTCCCAGTCTCCTCTTTAAGCTAAACAAGGGATTTTCTCTGCTTTACTCTGTTTTGTTATCCAGCCTGTGATCCTATAAAGTTTCCAAAAGGGTAAATAAATAATTCCCCTTAAAACGTAACAGCCCTTTTTGGTAACACCAGTGCACACTGGGCAGTGAGCCAGCATGCCGAACCCAGGATTGGGCTCATAGAAGTTGGCGCATAGGCCCACTGAAAAAGAGCCAAGCCTTTTTCAGATATGTTGGTAACCCCCAACTCATTGACTTCAGGCATTTCTTTGATAGCTCCACCAGGTCTTCTGAGGATCAAGTGCTGAGATTGGGCGGGGGGGGGGGGAGCCTGGGGAATTACAAGATGACAGTGATGGGAACTGAGTCATGAAAATGCTCATTTATCGCTGACTCATGCAGACTCAAATCATGGGTGTCAAAGACTCAGACAAACACTCTAGTCCGGGGCTCCTGACTCAGGAGTCACCATGGGTTTAGGCGACTTGAGTAGCCCACAAACAGCTAGGAGTTGCGATGCCTCCAACTTGCCTAAAAAACTTCTTGTGTTGATCCAGAATCCGAGCTTGCGCACACAAGCAGCAGCACCAGCAGTAGGGTATGTTATGTTCGGAGACAGGAACGGGGTGGTGGTGGTGGTGGTGGAGTGAAATAGTTAACTTTTTGTTTGTTTGGGCTTAAAACTTGCAGGGTATTGGTTTGTAGAACGTCTAACAACTTTTGCAAAAGTATCAATTTTAGCTGGCTGGGTACTTCACGTGAGGGTCCTGCATGTGTACAGAACATGTGGGAGGGAGGCACTTCTTGTCCCCTGGGCCATCCCTTGGAAGGAGGATGTGTCTCCAAGAGAGGGAGGGAGAGAGGAGGAGCCATTTCACCATAGGGGCAAGTGGATTTTGCAAGCAGGAGGGGCAGGGGGAGTCTGGGGGGAGGTGGTTTAGTCAGCCTACCTGCCTGCCTGCCCACTCCCAGACTGCTTGTGTTTGTCCTCTCTGTTCTGTGCCTGGCTCAGCCTGTGTACGGTAGGCTAGGCTGCAATCAATGAAGGAATGAATGTCCACTACATTCCCTAGTCTCCTCCTCCACAGTTACCTAGGAGGAGAAGGAAACCCCTGTCTTTGAACAGCGCAATGAGATTCTGGAGGGTGTTCTGAGTAGAGCAGCAAGGGAGTAGTGGTTAGCAAGCCTCCGAGCTGCTGCAGGCAAGTGACGCTTTCCATCTGCCCATGACCACTTCTGTCCCCTCACTTGATCGCTCATGTTCTCCCCATCCTGAAATACACACACAGCCCAGCAGCAGCCCAATTTTTTTCCATGGAGCTGTGACAGGCTTTTTAAAGAGGAAAGACTCAAGACTCGAGTCTTTTCGAGTCACCAAACCGCTCTGGGTGACTCAGAAAGTCTGCCTGTTAGGACTTGTTTTCGAGTCAAGTCGAAGGGGGGCAGAGACTCATGACTCGACTCAAATCAAGCTGCGCTGGACTCGCCCATCCCTGCAAAATGGTGACTGGTAAATCAGGGGATGGAGCTTGACAATGCTATCAGGAGTGGGTGGCAACTGTTGCATTGGAGGACTCAGAACTTTCCCTTCTGGGTTCCTCACAGGGCAGCCTCATGGTACAGGTGCAGAACAAATAGCAGAGGCTCTCAAACCACGAACTACACCCTAGGCTGCTTCATCCTAAGATTTTATTCTTTCCCTGGAATCCCTGAGAAGGGTGAAATCCTGAAACTTCAGTTAATCTCTAAGAGCTGGCAACCCTATTTGTTGGTACCAGCCATAACTGTTCTGTTGAATCTGTTGTCATCAGTGCTCTTATTTTCTTTCTTCTTTTTGAAAAGTATTTTCTTGACTATTTTAAGCAATATTTAGATGTAGCATGATGGATAAGTGATGAATCAAGAGGTTCCTGACTGGAATCTTAAGGCCCAATCCTATCCAATTTTCCAGCACCGATGCAGCTGCAATGCAGCCCCATACCTTATTCCCATACCTTAAGGAGGAAACAAATATTCCCATACCTTAAGGAGGCCTCTGTGACTGCTGCCCCACGACAAGATGCAGTGCATGCCCCATTGGCACAGCTGCACTGGCAAGGGAAAATTGTATAGGATCAGACCCTTAATCCTGCCAGAAACTCATTAGGTAGCCTTAGACAAGGCCCTCAACCTCAGCCTTCCATCTGCAAAGTGGGGATAAAATATTTGCCATAAAATGTTGTTGTAAAGATTTCAAAATGATGATATATGTGAAGTGCAATGAATATTTGAAAACACTACACAAATGTGTATAATAATGGAAAAAAAAATAATGTAGTTCTTATCTCCAGCAGCACCAAGGACTGAATACAAAATTTTCCTGTAATGTAGGATTACAAGGTTTGGCTCTTTTTCAGTAGGCCTCTGCTCCAACTTCTATGTCAGCTACAGTTAGCAAGCCGACAACGGCCTGTCACCTTTTCTCTCACAGGCTTCACTACAGCTTTATAATATCTGTGCATTCAGTGACTAGAGGCTGAGGGCCTAATCCTATCCCATTTTCCGGTGCTGGCACAGCCATGCCAATGGGGCGTGCACTTCATCCTGTACTGGGGAGGCAGTCACAGAGGCCTCCTCAAGGTATGGAAAACATTTGTTCCCTTACCTCAGGGCTGCATTATGGTTGCACCAGTGCTGGAAAATTGGATAGGGTTGGGCCCTGATACAATAATATAATACAAATGACAATTAAAGAAAGAGACTTCTAAGCCAGCTTTTCTGTCCATCTATACTATTGTACAATGGGACAAGCTTTTTCAGTTCTGTGGAGGGAAGAGGAGGATGCAAATAACCCAACGTTTAAGAGAAGCTGGAGTAAGTTGAAAAGGACCTTCAGCAAACCAAAAGTACTGCAGACATTTCTCTCCATTTTATTCTGAATACTAATGATCAGTTAGTGAGAAAGGAAGCAGAAATATGTGTGCTCCTGACCTTTAAACTTTCCATAAGTTCCATAAGTTTCCATAAGTTTCTAGTTATAGATATATGAGAATAAGACAAACATCCACAAAATGTTTAAAAAGGAAGTGGACATATGTTGTACTGCTACCATTGCTACTAATGGATTAACAACTGCAGAATAAAATAAACCTATGGGAACATTATTTGATCACATTCATATCTCTTCCTCCAGAGCAGCTTGGGTGACCCAGAAGAAGGAGTCTCTACATCTCACTAAAACTCTTGTGGGTTAGGCCAAGTGATGGCAACTGGCCTGAGATCACATGGTTTTGCAAAAATTTGTACCCACACCT
The DNA here is from genome assembly GCF_035046505.1 of Tiliqua scincoides. NCBI lineage: Eukaryota > Metazoa > Chordata > Lepidosauria > Squamata > Scincidae > Tiliqua > Tiliqua scincoides. The sequence goes on from NC_089823.1 coordinate 116,432,822, forward strand.
CTTCAGTTTGAATCCATCATTGTATCCCCATACCACACCAGGTCAAACCGAAACAGATTTGCAAGATTGTGACCTTCAAAGCAGTGAGCCCAGAATCCGTTTATTCTCACCTCTGGAACTTCAGCTGTGATGCAGACTTCATTTGCCTCTTGAGTAAATGCTGTTCAAATTAGAGGACTTCTCTGGCGTGTACTACCTCTTTTCCCCAGTGTAAGTGGCTTGTTGTCTACAAGAATTAATAAGGAATTGTTTAAATTATAGCCACATTCATTGCGTGTGTATGAAAGATGCCATCCTACACAACCCTTTGGCTCCTTTAATGGTTGTGAAGAAGGCAAGATGAAGTGCAAAAGTGGGGGTTGAGCTAAGCGTGCACGTCTGTTTGTGTGGTACAGATTAGAATCATTTTCCGATCCTGCACCTTTCATTTGAGATGAGAGTCCTGCCTTCATTCCAAAGACTCTCCCCTTATTTATGGGCTGCAGCTTAGTTCTGCATCACAATTGGAGCCCAGACTTGTGCATATGAAAGGACCATTATGATGTTCTTCTATTTGCCTCATTAGGCTCAACACTCAACATAGATCAATGACTGTGCACTGAATTGACAGAATGTGCATTCCTTTCTTTCTGTCTTTATTCTGCTTCTGCCCTGCCTCAAGACACAGAGAGAAATGCTTAGCTTACTTATGTTTTCTGAGGCATTTCGCCTTTCCCTTTTCCAAAACGTTATTACCTTCAACTGCTTGAGCGCACTCTCTGTTTCGGTAGCAATCTGTTACTGATCTCCCACTTTCATCCCTCCACAGATATGTCCTAATGAAATCATTATGGCAGAACTGTTGGTTTTCATCCGCTTTTACTACTTCAGTATACAGTGATAATGATCTCATGTTATTTTTTGATACACTGACACTGCAGCTGTCTCTTTTTTCCTCCTTTAAAAAAGCAATCCTTATTATATGTTTATTTAAACAAATATATTTAATTATTCAAATCACACTGCTTGTATAATCCTATTCAATGTGAAAACATTTGATTATCAGATAGAGGATTCTGACACTGGTGCTAACATTTGTTTTGTTGTGTAAATTACAACATGCTCAACAATAATGCCTTGTATCTCTGCAAGATAAAATATTGGTTTGATGATGTGATAAAAAAAACAAACCCAACTTTGCCTTTAAGCACTGAGTATCTGTCACAAGTTGCATCTTAACTGGTATATTCATGCTGTTGTTCATTCATTTGGACAAGTAGTTAGGAAAGGAGAATATGAATAAATAAGATTGTCCTTTCAACTTGGTGATGTGAAGAGGGACATTACAGGCCTGAGCTACCAGCAAGAAGTTGTCACTCAACTCCTTTAATTCTTTGTCCCATGGAACGAAGACCAAGTAAAGGAGTGAGCAACTGTAAACTGCTAAATGTCAGGGTACCATTTTGTTTTTCTGTAAGGAATGCAAAGAGTTTTTTGTTGAATGGGACTGACAAGAGTCACAGCAAGGTTCAGGCCTATGTGTGTGTTTACTGTATTCAACAGTTCTTAAGATCCTTTCAAGGGTCAGTGGGGTCTTAAGTGAATTAAGCATGGTTGAAGCAGGCCAGCACCATTTCAGAGTAGGCAGATAATTTCCAAAGGGCCAGGAGCAAATCATGTGGTAGAAGGTGGGTGGTGAGTTTCTGATATGAGCAAACAGGGATCCAAGGGCAAGAAATATTTAACATGGACTAAGATGAGATGATGGTCTTCTGTAGATTAAGAACTTACATAGGTCAAGCAGTGCTCCCAGATCACCTGGTTCTTTCTGTGCTCCTGACCACTGCTGAAGATGGAGTTGCAGTGGAGCAGCAAGACTCAGGTCCACTTGTCCAGTGGTTCTCAAACTTTTTAGCATTGGGAGCCACTTTTCATACAGACAGTCTATTGGAACCCACCTAGCTTTACAAGTCTTAAAAAAAAGGTTTCACCTCACAATGAAGCTCTTTGGAACAGCATACAGGTAGGCCCTTTTATCTGCAGGTTTAGAACCTATGGATTTGATTTACCACAGGTTCTGAACCAGCAATGGAAGGCCCCACCTAACCTCCTGGATGTGACCAGAAGCACCTTCCCGTCATATCTGGAAGGCTTTTGGAGGTCTCCTGCACAGCCTCCCTGGGCCTCAGAAAGTCTCCCAGACCTGGCCCCAAAGCTGCTTCCAGTTGCATCTGGGTGGTCACATGGGGCCCTCCACCGCAGATTCAGAACCCATGGTGAGTCAAATCCACAGACTCCAAACCCACAGTCAAAAAGGGCCCACCTGTATGCTGATTCAAGCAGCTTCCTTATGAGAAACTTAGTTCTATAGCTAAACACCACTATACAGTTGTCTTTCTTCGTATCTTTCATTATTCTCATTGTCCACATTTTTTTATTAGCTGAAATATCTTTATTAGGTTGATTTTTGTCCCATATTCTTGGCAATAAAAAAACTTATGGGAAGAATTATTGAGGCTTCTTATTACTCCCAAGTGGTCTTGTGTACTTTATCAGAACTATGAAAGATCATTTCTCTTTATTTATGAAAAAAATTGTTTGTGGTTTTGTTTACCTTACATCTAATATGTTTCTTGGGATTGATAAACATGTCTACAATTCATAAATGTAATCTCATTTTATTAAACATAACTGAGAATTTATCAGGATATCTCTTTAGTGATGAAACTTTTTTAACTGTAGCCTTTTAATTAATGTTCCTTTTTTCTAGTCTTCTGGTATATTGGTTTTCAGGTTTGAAGACATACTTTTTGAAACTTTGCTCTACTCTGCTTTTGTTACACCCACACAGTTTGGGAGAAATTTGATTTCATTAGCTGTACTTTTGGACATTTTACAGTGAACTCTTAATTTAACGGATCTCACTCCAACAGACACTGAAAATAAGAGGCATAGGGTGCAATTCTATCCTGCGCTGGAACAGGCAAGCCAGGAGGCTTGTGCTGTATCCAGCACAGGATAGTGGCCATAAGCAGCTTGGCCAGAGGTATGGGGAAACATTTCCCCGTACCTCTGGGTAAGGGCTGCTGGCCCCAATGGGTCTTCTTGAACTCCTTGGACTTAAGAGGTGGCGCAAGTCCAAGGAGTTCTCCCCGGGAATGGGGGTTGGGATCTGGCATAACTGCTGGATCCCAGCCCTGCCTCTCACTACCTGCCTGGCTGCCCCTGAGGCTGTCCCCTCCCCACCCAGGAACCCCTCCCCGCCTACCTTTCTTCTTTGCTTCGGCCCAGCCGGGCTGACGCAACTTCCAAGGAGGAAGCTGGCGCAGAGGGTTGCGTTGGCCTCTGCAGGCCAGCACATCTTTGAGCACCGGCCTGGCTTCCTCCTGAGGAGGCGCAAATGTGCTTTACGGCCTGTTTGTGACCCTCCCAGGCTGGCACAAGGGGCTTGCGCCAGCCGAAGTATATTCTAGAATAGCGCCTGTAGTCTACTTAAAAACAAATCATATATGTGTAGTGCATATATATGTAGTGCATGTGCATTGTCATAAATGTATTTTGGATTTAATGGACTTCCAGCATTAACTGACACCACTTCCCTCAATAATCCATTAAACTGAAGGTTCACTGGATCTTCATTTTAAAAACAAATTAGTGGAGCCTAATGTGGAGAACAGGAATATGTAGCTCACTTTTGTGCATATTTATTGATGTCTCACTAACACAATGGTGCTCATTTTAGGCCCAGGAAGGGGGCAGGTTTGGCAGCAGTAGCACCCACCAAATCCTAACCTCCTTCTCAGACCTGATCTGCCTTCATGGGTGACTGTGGACTTGCACTAGTGGTAGAGTTGACACAGGTCCAAGTTGACCCATGGCAGTTGCTGAGCCTTATCCCAGGTAAGGGACCAAATGTTCCCTTACTCCAAGGAAGCCTCAGCATGCCAAAGCTCTCCTGTGGGATGCAGCAGAAGTCATGTTGGCACCACTGCATCACCACGCAGGGAGTTACATAAGATTATGGTGTAGGCGCCACTGAACTCAGAGGTTTATTTCTGAGTAGACATGTACAGGATTGCGCTGTTATCTAAGCCCTGTTGAAATCAATAGCCTAGATCCAAAGAATCATGGAACTAGTTCTGCATAAACTTTCTCAGATGACAATCCAGATCTGAATGTGAGTTTGTGATATGGCTTTGGAATCTGCTCCTTGTAGACAGAATGTCAAATTCTGTTTGGCTCACTCAAAACATTGGCTTTGCATAACAGAGCACTTTGCCAGTAGGTAGGGGTGGGAGAAAATGGTGACAACAAAAGAAAAACACATAGCACAGTTTTCTGCATTTCTCCTTTTTGTACAAAACAAAACCCTGAAATCTGCGTATCTCAATTTTTGTCATGTTGTGATATTAGAACCACTTATATTTATGACATTTGAATCATCTATATGACATGTTAGCATCCTTTAGTCTCGGAAGACTATGGTATCGCGCTCTGAATGGTGGCTCTGGAACAGTGTCCTCTCCAGTACGCGAAGCCTGGGTAAAGTAGGTATGGAGGATAGGCTGTTACCCATGCAGCAAATCCCCCTCTCCATGTCGCTGAAATGGTCCAATGGAAAGGCAGAAGCCAATACGGTTGGTTCCAGCGGCGTCGCAGGAGTTGCCAGAATGTGACTGTGTTCAGCCATGAACTGCCTCAGGGACTCCGGCTCCGGATTTTGCCTCGAGGTTGACTCCTGAAGCCTTTTCCACAACTGGATGTAGCCACAAGGCAGTGGAGGTTTGGGATCAGAGTTTTCCTTCTCTCAGATGAGCTGCCTTCCCAGGCTAACGAGTCCCATCTACCTGGTGGCTGTTTAGTCGCCTCTTACGACAAGTACAGCCAAACTGAGGGCCTATTCTTATCCCCAGCCTCCCCCAGGGGAGGCTGAAAATTATCATCTATATACAGACAGCCCATTATTGCATTACAAGGCAGAATTTAGGGATCCTATTGAGAAAACAGGCTATAACAGGTAGAGCTGTTATACAAGGTTATAGATTGTGTTTTGGCAAGAATTTTCAATCCACATTGTTAAAAGCTGGCAAATGTCACTAAAACAATTCAGAAGAAAGGAAGGAGCAGAGCTTTAATCAGGGATGCTTCCTTGAAAATTAACTGCAGCCTTACTTTACTAGCAAACCCAGACTAACGGTTAGCTTTTCCTTGGCTCAGCAGTGCATTGCAGCCTTGCTAAAGTTGTCAACTCAATTTGCAAGGAACGTAAAGAGCAAAGAGGTATTCTTAATGACTGCTGGAGAGTGGGCAGAACTTCTGAACTGAAGGTCAGGCAAATGAATGCCTTTGCAAACAAGGCATTCTTTCTGTAGAAGTAATGACCCTCATGGGAGCAAAGATTCATTAACATGCATTGCTGTCTTCTAGAAGCTTAAGCACCGATTTGGTGCCCAGTGTTCTTTCTGTGGTAGAGAGCAGTTTTGCCCAGGTTGGAGCATCTGGAGTACAAGAGACAGATTGGGGTGCATAGGGGGTGTAGAGGGAGACCTACTGAGGAAAGCAGCTGCTTGCTTCTCTGTATTTGAAAACATAGAATAGAACTTATACTGAGAATAGAGACCTGGCCCAACTGATTGGTGCGCAAAATGATACTTGCATAGACGGTGGGCTCTTTGTCCCAGCATGAATCTCTTTGCACTTACATCACACTTGCATTGAATCTCGTTTGTCAAATTGTTGCCAGTTAACCCAGTTTTTATTTATAGATTTGTTTGTGGGGGCTTTTTGCAAGCTATTTGGGATTTTACCATCCTGAATATTTGGGGGTAACACCCATGAACTGCTTGTTTCAGTGGTCATCCTTGACTTCATATGGTTTATCATGGGTGATGGGCGGATCCCAAAGGATCTCCTCTATGGTGAACTCGTGCAAGGAAAGCGCCCTACAAGTAGACCACAGCTGCGATACAAGGACATCTGCAAGAGGGATCTGAAGGCCTTAGGAATGGATCTCAACAAGTGGGAAACCCTGGCCTCTGAGCGGCCCGGTTGGAGGCAGGCTGTGCAGCATGGCCTTTCCCAGTTTGAAGAGACACTTGGCCAACAGTCTGAGGCTAAGAGGCAAAGAAGGAAGGCCCATAGCCAGGGAGATAGACCAGGGACAGACTGCACTTGCTCCCGGTGTAGAAGGGATTGTCATTCCCGGATTGGCCTTTTCAGCCACACTAGACGCTGTGCCAGAACCACCTTTCAGAGCACGATACCATAGTCTCTCGAGACTGAAGGTTGCCAATACAAATAACACAAATCCCAATAGAAATATTTCAGGTGCAAGTGCTACATTATGTATCACTGTTCAGGATGTGTGTCTGGAGTGTACTTCTGCGGTGCATATGGGTGGATATTGCTATTAATCTACAGGTTCCGTTTCTGAAACCTGCTGATAATGAACTCCATGGACCAGGAAACCAGAGACTGAGTATGACTGGAGCTCCACTCCAGTCATATCCGGAGGATATTCTGAGGGCCAGGGAGGCCTCTCTGATCTTCAGAATGCTTTGAGTTCTCCAGAAGGTCTCAAAACATCACTATTGGTTTTTCAGAAAAAAAACAACGCATGCCTTTAGAAGGCCTTCTGAGGGCCAGACAAGCTGCAGGTGGCTGCCTCAGCCCTCAGGAGACCTTCTAAAGGCATTAAAATGTCACTTCTGTCCCCTCCCCCTCCAAAAAAAACAGAAGCAATGCTTTAAGGCCTTCTGGATACCTTAGAAGGCATTCTGGGGGCCCAGAAGGCCACTTACAGCACCCCAGGCCCTCAGAACACCCTCTGGACAGTGGGTCAAAGTTATGCCTAAACACGGATCGGAGGTCCCACATTAATTCAAATCCATGGAAATCTGCAGATGACAAGGTCTGACTTATGCGTTTGTTTATATTTTGTTTACTGCTCTTCCTCCAAGGAGCTCAGGATGGTATACATAATTCCTCCCCTCCTTCTGTCATCACAACAACACTATGAGGTTGGAGAGGCTGAGGTATAGTGACTGGCCCAAGGTCGCCCAGTAAGCTTCATGGCTGAGGGGGAATTTGAACCTGAAACTTCCAAGTCCAACTCTCAAATCACTATGGTGTTTTTTGATACTGAATCAGGCATAGGGATATCTAAGAAGCTAAACTACAGTCGCCACCACATTTCTTCTCCATAAATGAGAAAATGTTGCTCATGTGAAGCACTTCTGGACCTTCAATGGAAGCTAAAAGATTTTCAGTATGAGTAGTGACATTTTTCAAGGAGAGGGACTGTCTACCTGTTAAACCACCTGTGATAAATGCCCTGTCTTCCCCCCATTTTTTTTTTTGCCTATTTTTCTGTCTTTTTGGACAATTTCAACTCTCCAGAAACTCCTGTAGAGGTTCAGCAGCCTAAAAAGCTTCTGCCAATCGGCCTTTGTCTTTTGTTTGAAACTCAGCTACTAGCAAGCACATGGGTTTGTGGATTCAGAAAATTCTTGACTATCTGGAATAACCACCCCTCCTCCAGAATTGTCAGGTATCTGCCGTTGGGTGGCTATCTAGGTGCAGGATTGGGGTGAAGAAGCCAGGTGGGTTCCCCTCTTCCAACCAAATAACTTGATAACATCATCAAACCAAGGCTTTTAAAACCCAGGTCCTGATTCAGAGACTCTCTTGCCCTATGGAACAGCTAATTGGCATGATTAGTCAATAGCCCTGTTACCTCTTGGTAAGAAGGTAGGAAAGAGAGCCAGGAGTAAGTCCTTCTGCAACAGCTGTGGCCACTTGATTTGTGCTGTAAGTGACCATGTGCTCCTGGCTGCTGGATGCAGCCCACCATTCTGAATTCCAGCCTGTCTGCTCTAAAGCCTACTGCTTGTTACCTGGCAAAAGACTTACCAGAACTGTGGCAAAGCAGAAGCCTCCAAGACCAGCTTTCACATTTTGTGAGGAAAGGCTTATGCCCAAAACAGCTTGAGGGTTAAGGCATAGAGTTTCTTAGCTTGGGAATGTGGCCATCTTTGCTCTAGGCAAAGCTTATTTTGCCTCAAGTCTGGGAATAGATTAGATGAGCAGTGTATTTTATTTCAGGTCTGGTTTCTCTATAATTCCATAATGCATTATCTGCTGCTGGATTTATTATTGGGAAACAAAGTATCCTTGCATCAAACTGAGGGCTAGGGTCAACTGGACCCACTAAACATTTTTCATGCATACAAAACAACTTCATTTTAATGCACAGCCTGAAAAATATGAAGAAAGTATCTGTCATCAGAAATAGGAATAGGGCTAAGCTACAAGTCTGGGAATAGAGAAGGGCAGATTTTGCCAACATTTTCATCAGTGCTGAAGATGCTCGTTCAGTGATTTTGTGGGTATCACTGTGAAAAAATAACACTATTTCTGTTTATAGGGAATGGTACCCCAACTAGCGTTTGCTTGCAGTGCCATCATTCATCACAATATTCGTGTTTGGCTAGGATGACCTGAGTGATCTTCAGTGATATTTATGTATTTGGATCATCACTCTAAAGCAGTGGTTCCCAAATTCAAGATCACAACCCATACGAAGGTTGTGTAGATGTTCTTGGGGGTTGCAGGAAGATGTGGTGCTGGCTGAGCTATGCACTGTGGCAATGAGCCCCAATAAACCAGGTAGGGCTGGTCACATGAGATCGGTCCTGGGAACAAGAAAGCAGGAGAGGGTGAGGAAGAGAGGAAGGATGCAAGGAAGCAGATATAAAAGGGGGACCACAGAACCAGGAGGATGCAAAAGCAAGAGGAATGAGTGTGGAGTGGGAGTGAAGAAGAACAAACAACACAGGAGAGAAGGGAAAGAGGAGGCACAGTGGAAGCAGGGAAAGGGAAAGATGGTGGAGGAAAAGGAAAAGGACTGGTCCTTGAGACTTGGAGCAGGGAAGTGAAGAGAAGGAAGGAGCTCAGAGGGATTGGCTGGGGTCTGGAGGGGAGAGAAAAACAAGGAAAGGAACCTGGGCAGTGGACTGGGAAGGGGTGCAGAGGATAACCTGAGAGAGTGGAATGCTGGGGGCCAAGAGAAGAGGAGAAAAAGAAGAAAGAACAAAGGGGCTGCCAGGGAACAACGATGGGAAATGGCAGGGAAAGGGAGAAGGACCACTGAAAGTGTGAGGTCATCCTGGCATTAAGCGCTTCTGGGCTGGGCAGACCACTCAAGCTATGAGTGAACCTCATAAGGAGGCCAGGGAGAGCCGTCCTGGGCAGAAGAGGGTCTGTTTGAGTTAATCAAAGAACTTATTATTAATATGTACTAACTGCATGGGTTGCCAGACTGTGAGAAAAATTGTATTTAGGATCATGGTAAAAAAAGTTTGGGAAACATAGCTCTAAAGCAGAGGTGCCCAAACCTCGGCCCTGGGGCCACATGCGGCCCTCGAGGTCTCTCAATGCGGCCCTCAGGGAGCCCCCAGTCTCCAATGAGCCTCTGGCCCTCTGGCCCAATGAGCACTGGCCAGATACAGCTACTCTCAGCGTGAGGGCAACTTTTTGACCTCTCACATGAGCTGTGGGATGAGGGCTTCCTCCACTGCTTGCTGTTTCAAGTCTGTGATGCAGTAGCGGCAGCAAAGGAAAGGCCAACCTTGCTTTGTGCAAGGCCTTTTATAGGCATTGAGCTATTGCAAGACCTTCATTCATTCATATAAGTTCATCTTTATGAACATCTTATGAGTACCTTCGGGGAGAAAGGCAGGGTAAAAATAAAGTATAATAATTTACATAATATATTCATTTATGTAAACTTAGGTAAATTTATTCAAATTTTAGATGTAAATTAATTCTTTTTCCCTCCGGCCCCCGACACAGTGTCAGAGAGATGATGTGGCCCTCCTGCCAAAAACTTTGGACATCCCTGTTAAAGGATCTTCATTTGCCCTCAGTGACATCAGTATGTAACTAAATTAGCTTGGGATTGTGATGATGATTGTGATGACATACTGTTCATTATGTTGTCCTGATTGGCTTGAACACTCTAAAGAATTAAAAAGCCCTAAGAGAGAAAAATCTCAGAAAAAAGGAGTATATTCTCAATAACAAAGGGTTTGGGAGAATATTTTGATTGCCAAAAGCTCTATCTTTGGCCTGAAATTTAAAGCAAATTTGATGTTACAGTATTTATGTTACATCAGTATGAGGACACACACTCTGAGAATGGATAAAAGGATGCTGATAACTGCACCAACCTTTGGATTTCAAATATTTCATATAACTTCATATATAACTTTGGTAGCATTTATTACTACACAGGTTTCTTGCTACAAATTCTATTTAATTTGAACATTTATCAAAGGTTATAACCACTCTTTGCTCACTATAACCACTATAACGCTCACAAAAGGAGAGGAAACTGAGCGCTTTCCACATGCGCTGCCTCCGACGCATCCTCGGCATCACCTGGCAGGACAAAGTTCCAAACAACACAGTCCTGGAACGTGCTGGAATCCCTAGCATGTATTCACTGCTGAAACAGAGACGCCTGCGTTGGCTCGGTCATGTCGTGAGAATGGATGATGGCCGGATCCCAAAGGATCTCCTCTATGGAGAATTCGTGCAAGGAAAGCGCCCTACAGGTAGACCACAGCTGCGATACAAGGACATCTGCAAGAGGGATCTGAAGGCCTTAGGGATGGACCTCAACAAGTGGGAAACTCTGGCCTCTGAGCGGCCCGCTTGGAGGCAGGCTGTGCAGCATGGCCTTTCCCAGTTTGAAGAGACACTTTGCCAACAGTCTGAGGCTAAGAGGCAAAGCCCATAGCCAGGGAGACAGACCAGGGACAGACTGCACTTGCTCCCGGTGTGGAAGGGATTGTCACTCCCGGATTGGCCTTTTCAGCCACACTAGACGCTGTGCCAGAACCACCTTTCAGAGCGCGATACCATAGTCTTTCGAGACTGAAGGTTGCCAATACATAACCACTCTAATATGTATTACTACAAAACAATTAAATATGCTGAAGTTCAATTCAACTGACTTTAAGCATATAGAAGAATAGATGGGAGTTTGAAAATTCGAGAAATATAGCCCTATGTGTTGAAGCAGAAGCAACCAAAAAAGTGGTCCAAATAGTTTGACACATTATATAGAAGCTATATAACGTTATATAGCTAGAGGTGGGTGAAAACGGAGATAACGAAATAAAAACACATAAAATCACTTTCTGCACTTCTCATTTTTGTAAAAAAAAACCAAAACAAAATACCCCCAAAATCTGCAACTCGCCCCCCCGCTTCATTTGGTTTTATTTATTGTTTAATGGGGTTGCTTGGGTAATGATTGTGGCTGCATCTGCGGACACTATACTATGTATATCATCAACCTAGTACACTTTTAAAGGGATTATAATTTATACTTACAATGTAAATTTGGAATAAAAACACAAAACACCACTTTCTGCACTTCTAACTTTGGAATACACCAAAATCCATGAAAAAGTAAAACTGTTTTCACCCACTTTTATGTATAGGAGTGTCTTGTTTAAGATAGATCTGTGAATTACAATTAGCATGTTAGCTAAATGGAAACTTCCTCTACAGTCAGTCATGGTATACCTTGTGAATATCAAGATGCTAGGAATCATGAACAAGGGATAGCCTGCAGTTTTGTGCTATGCAGCGGTGTAGCTAAGGGGGTGCAGGGGGTAGCAGTTGCACCGGGAATCAAGCTCTAAGGGGGCAACGAGCTGAGCTTGACACTAGTGACCAAAACTGTGAAAATCTTGGTATGTATGAATAACATCATATTATATATCATTGGAAAGGTAATTTAATGCAGAATGCAATGAAAGAAACTGCACTGGAATATCTGTTTTCGATCAAAGGTTATGGCCAATTAACTAGAAAATGAAAACTGCCTTGTGGAAAAAAAAGTGGATTTACTTAACTCCAAACTGACCTATGAGACTGATTGTTCTGAGTGCCAATGAGATGTTGTTATGATACAGCATGGAACCAAGAACTTTTTATTTATTTACTTAATTAAATTTGATTTTGTCATGCAGGGGGCTACAAAATGTTCTTTGACCCCAGGTTGTAGATAGATGCCTTAGCTATGCCACTGACTGAGAGAGGCAGCAGAGCAAGTGGGTGGTGAGCTGCTGGGGGGAGGAGGTGGGTTTCTCCCAACGTTCACTTTTTAAAAGCCTGGGTGTGATGTCACTTCTGGTTATGACATCACTTCCGGGGCAACATTTTGAGCTTTGCACTGGACTACACGATCATTAGCTACACCACTGGTGTTATGCTTGTAAGTTTCCCAAAGCATGCATGCACCTGGCTGCTATTGAAAAAGAATGTTGGACAAAAACTCTGGGAACCTAAAGGCCAGCAAATTGTAAGGGGGGGGGGTCTGAGCTTTTGTGAAGAAGGTCTTCTTCATTCCTAAGATGAATTTGCATTTGTAGGACATGCATATGTCCATGCCACACAATACATAGTCCTCATGGTTTCACAGGGCTTTGTTCTTTTTGAAAATTTCAATGACATTACTCATGTATTTAGGATACCTTTTTGAGGCAACTGTATAAAAATATATAGTACGGCTTTTGCTACTCTGGTGTGTTTAGGAAACATATTAACCACCCAGCTCCTGAGAAGCATAGCAATATGCATTTTTTTTTTTTTGCATAGCCTGCCACATTGTCTTGCAATAATAGTTGAGATAAAGAACAATGCTATCTGGAATTGACAACCTTGGAAGCTCACCACAACATAATAGAATCACAGTATTCCCTGATAATAGAGCAATTAGTGCATGTCTCCATTTTAAATTAAAAGAATGGACAATCACTAATTTGTACATGTAGCGTAGAACATCTTCACCCTCATTAGTTGTTCTTGAAGAAATTGCGTATTCAAATGTCAGTCTCGGATGGACTGGGAATATAATCTTGGAAATCAGAAGGAAGATCTAAACACACCAGAGGTATACAAGGAAGAATGGAGCCAGTGTCTTGGACTCATGAATGTAGGAAGCAGCTTTCTACTAAGCCAGACCATTGCTCAGTGTTGCTCAATACTGTCATCCCGGAGTGGCAGCAGCAGCAGCAGTAGTAACAATCATCTCCACATAGCACAACAGAATGCTTGGCTCAGCTCCATGCTTGTTTGGAGTTCACCAATCATCACAGATTCCTGGAGAACATGCCTGGTGGGCTTTCCTTGGTGCCCCAAGGCCCTGCACCATTTGGCTACCTGCCCAACTCAGAGGTGTCCTCAGAAAACAGGCACCCATCCAAAATTGTAAACAAAACAAAATGGGGTGGGGAATTATATCATATGTGCTCTTCTTTGACATAAATACTTCTAACTGTAGAGAAATGAATTTGCTTTTCTTTCTTTGAATTTCAGTAGGCTAGCATGCCTGTGCCCAGCCTGAAAGCATTTTGAGAAGGATCCTAAAAATCAACGACATCAAGATGTGCCATAAAATCAGGTTTAAGCAGTGTACTGCTGCCGTCGTTGGGAAGAGTGTGTCTTTCTTGTTCAGCCCTGTTTCTATGTAAAATAGTAGGAAACACTAGATATTTTCCTTATTCCCATAATGTTGATTTATGAGACCTAGCAATAAAATAACATATGCAGATTGTTTCCAGCAGGCACCTCTGGTACATTCTCACAGTTGGTGGCACCTCTGCATAGAGGAATAACTCTGGAGAGAGGTGTGCTACATTAGTAGCTGTGTCAAGCTGACATTTCAGGGTCAGTGAATAAATATCCTAAATCCCCAAGTGTTTGTTTTTCAGCAGTTTGGTATACACTGACCTTGGCTCTGCATTGCTTTGCATTTGATGGTATTTTTTTTCCTTTTTTTTTTTTGTACAAATCACAGGTTGCTGTAGTCCAGGAATGTTATTGGTAAAGTATGAAATACTGTAAATTAATTGGTGTTGTGCTTTAAGGTTTTTCTCTCTCCACCCTTCCACCTCCTGCTTCTATTTTAGTAGTGTATTATGCAGCTAAAATAAGCAAAGAACTCATTACAGACACAGGTGACTCTTTGCTTCCTTCAGCTACATATTTTGGACTACGTGTCAGTAATTTTCCAGCTGTGTGGGACTGAAATATAATTGAAAAGTTAAGCTACAATGTTAGATGTATCTAGTACCTCTACTACTCCTGGAGTGTAAGGCTTCCTGCCACATTGATCTCTCCCCTAAGTCCCAACAATATTGCAGAAGGAGCGCATCAACAGTGAACTGGACCATAAATAAAGGGTTCCAGTCAAACAGATTACAGCTCCCAGAGGTCAGATCAAATAGCAATAAGTTTTCAAAACTTATTTTGTTATATAAAATCACTGATAAGTGAATGAGCCAGAGGAGCTGAGATCTTGTAGGACCTCTGCCATGATCTCAAAACTTGTGAACTGGTTTCCATGTTGTCACCCTAGCCGAAAAAACCTTGCAGGTGATCAATGAGATATGTGATGAAAGATGTCTTACTGGCCATGCTTTTAAAACACATGTACTGTAATATGTAGACACGAAGGGAAAATAATCATGTGCAAGGACCCAGTGTAATGGCCAATGGCTTGACTGCATAATTTGCCAGTGAAAGAAAAATGGAGACAAGAATGAAGAGGCACAGACGTCCACTATGGTGCTCAGTAACCAGAAAGGAGGTCCATACGGAACCTAAATAAATTCACTCACCCACACTTAACCTGAGCGGGGAATTCTACAGGTAGCAATCACACTAACAATGGAAAGCAGCTAGGAGGAGAGAGATGAAGAGAGGGGAGAAGTGATGAACTCCGCAGGAGGAGAGAGGACAAAGGGAAGAGTGAAAAAACATGAGGGAGCAGAGACATAGGGAGAGGAAAGGGAAGGCTTTGAAGTACAAGGGAGAAAGAAAATGGGGAAATTAGTGGAAACCTACAAAACCAGATCAGGTGATTCAGGCCGTGGCTGAGAACAGCTGTCCCATCTGGCTAGGTCAGCTCCTGAGCTCTCAGTTTGGCACTGGCAGTGTCTAGTGCAACTTACAGAGGAAGCCATGGGGGTTCAGTACATGGGTTTGCCTAGCACCCCAGCAATCTTGCGCAGGTATAGGTTGTGTAGGTTCTAGGGATATGCCAGAGTCACAGCACCAAGTCGCAAATCGCCCACTTGACTCGACTTGCTCCTGAGTCATAATGGGTGGTCATTGTAACTTTTTTGAGTTACATTTGTTGAGTCATTTTGACTCAAGTTAGAGTCTTTTCAAAAAGCAAGTCAGGCTGCAAGTCAGGCACAGTTCTGAAGTAAAAACAGAGGAACTGGTGGGGGGGGGGTGTCCAAGTTCTCATTTAACACTGCCCTGAAGTTCCCATTCCATCTGCTGCATCTTACCTGCCCCCGGTTTCCTCTGGTTCCTCACCCCAGTCATGCAGCCTCCCCTCCAACCCAGCCCCACCTCCTGGACCCAGCTACCAAGTCTGCTGCTTGTGCTGGTTTGTATGCTGGCTTCTGGATCATCCACTTGGTCTTTCAGGGCAACACAGAAGTGGCAAAACAATAGTAGGCAAGCATGCACACACATCAAACAGACTCACCAAGTCTATGGCCCCAAATGAAGAGTTTTCATGATTTGTGTAGCTACAAGTTATGACTCTTTTCACATAAAACCCCAAATTGCGAATCAGTACCTGAGTCAGTGACTAATGTGACAAGTTCCCATGAGTCTCAGAAAATGTGTGTTTTCGCTACTCAGGTCAACCCTGCAGGTCATGAGTTACTATCCCTGGTATATCCAGGGAACCAATGAGCTATCAACCAACTATCCCTGAACCAATGCCTGGCAGCTGTAAAATACTGGATGTGGGGTTCCCCCGTTAAGATGGTCACCTGATACCATCTACTTGGGGCTGCTGCTCCTGGGATCTCCAAAGCTGCTGGATTTCCTCTGTGAAACCCTAAAGGAATTTACAAATTCTGCATCATAAGAGATTGCTGCAAAGTGGGATGCATTTTTCTTAAAACCTTTTTAACTTTTTATGTCCAGTATTGTGATTGGGCTGGATTGAGTTGGACTGAGGAGCTCTCTATGGAGAGGAAAAAGCAGCAGAGGCATTCCTCTGGACGCAATGCTCCGGCCAAGCCTGCTAAACAACTCTGCCTGGAGGATTTGACTGCATGGTCAGAAACTGTAAGTGAAACTGTAAGTGGACTGGATGTGGGCTAATAAATTAAAATTTACAGCAATCCTGATTCACAGTCTCACTGTACTTGTAAAGCTTCAGGAGCTTTGCTCCTGAAGATGTAGATGGCAGCTGTGACTGGGTGTGCTTTTGCCCAGCTTTGCCTGGTGCTCCAGTTATGGCTTTTCCTGCAGAAGCAGCGCTGGCTGCATTGTCACAGCTTAGTCACATCATGTGTGGACTTGAGCTCATGTTGGCTCAAATGGATGCACTGCTAGCATGTTAACATTATGAGCAGAGGTGTTTGAAAATGTTGTGATTTATTTTACTCAGAAATAATTCCATTGTGTTCAGTAAAACTTAACAGAACACAATGGCCCGATCCTATTCAACTTTCCAGAGCTGATGGAGGTGTGCCAACAGGTTGCGTGCTGCATTCTGTGGTTGGGGAGTAGTCATGGAACCTTCTTCAAGGCAAGGGAACATTTCCTGCACTGAGGCTGTACCAGTGCTGGAAAGCTGGATAGGATTAGGCTATAATCCTATTTTACCAGAAACATATACCTCTGTATGAGATGACCAGCATACATTATAGGTATATTTGAACATTATGTGATGGACCTGGAATGCTTTCACAAGTAAGAGCTTTGCCAAATGTCCTGTATAATTCAGGCTTTAGTTTAAAATACATAGGGAGGTCTTTTTACATTAGCAGACATTCTGATAATCATAAGGCATAACGTCACAAGGCTCTGTTGGATAAGACCAAAGGCCCATATCTTCTAGCATCCTTCACAGTGATAATCAGAGAAGCTCAGGGATTCTGGGAAGCCCATAAACAGGAAATGAAGGCAATTTTCTTCTTCTACCACAGCCCCCACCCCATAACGGGTAATCTGGTGTTTTGAAAAGGGTTGATTTACATAGGAGCCCAAGAAAAAGACTTCATGTTATGAGAAGCCCCCCCAGAGATTGTGGTACCACATAATTCTAGATGTTGCTATAGCCGCCAGCCAAGAGTTTCTTGCAATAGTCTCTTCCTTGTTTCTCTCTCTTGCTCCAAGTGCAACTCAAATCCAGGTGTGGTCAGGGGGAGATTAAAGAAGTGACTGGCCTGGTAGCCTTGGCCCTGAGAAAGAGTTAGAAGGGGGTTCCTGGCGAGTAGCTGTAGCAGTTGTCAGCACTGCTAGCTATTACAGTCATCTGCAAACACCACAATACAAGGAACTTCATTCTTTGGTTCCCCTGTGAATTGGCCCTTATACTATTTGGCCTGGGGGCTGGGCCCCCTGGATCCCCTGGGGGCTGGGGATAAGAATAGGCCCTCAGTTTGGCTGTACTTGTCGTAAGAGGCGACTAAACAGCCACCGGGTAGATGGGACTCGTCAGCCTGGGAAAGCAGCTCATCTGAGAGAAGGAAAACTCTGATCCCAAACCTCCACTGCCTTGTGGCTACATCCAGTTATGGAAAAGGCTTCAGGAGTCAACCTTGAGGCAAAATCTGGAGCCGGAGTCCCTGATGCAGTTCATGGCTGAACACAGCAACTCCTGCGATGCCGCTGGAACCAACCATATTGGCCTCTGCCTTTCCATTGGACCATTTCAGCGACGTGGAGAGGGGGGATTTGCTGCATGGGTAACAGCCTATCCTCCATACGTACTTTACCCAGGCTTCGCGCACTGGAGAGGACACTCTGTTCCAGAACCACCATTCAGAGCGTGATACCATAGTCTTCCGTTACTGAAGGATGCCAACACCACTATTTGGCCTCCTTTTTTAGCAAACAAATATCTGGAATATGGAACTTAAGTGATGCTGGGGAGGAGGACTATGGGGACTTAATATTGTTCTTAATTTTTTTTAGAATTAGAAAAATAAAAACCCTGGCCTCTTAGAAGCCCCTTTCTATACCCATGTTTCCAGATGGGAAAATGCCTTCCCCTGAATTGATGACGACATATTTTTCAGCTTCACAAAATAGAGGGCTATATCTCTTTTCATTACTGTGAGATGCTGACACGTTCTGTCACAACATAACATTAGTAAATGGGGAAGTGACAGCATCCTGGCAAATTTTTAAAGAGATAAACATCTATTTTTGTTTAAACAGCTACTAAAAATCAGATAGCAGTTTTCGCAGCTGAAAGCATGTAGAATATATGACTGGTTTTAAAAGATAATTGAAGACACACTGGCACTTCTAACTGGTTAACAATATTCTCCCCATCTTTTAGCACTGAAAAAGAAGTTGGGATGTAAAGTGGGGCACACAATTCCACTTACAAAATAATAGAGCACAGCAGTGTTTTTGACAGCAAGCCAGCCTGTCTAGGGAACAGCGTTGGTGCATTTAAATCAGAGATGGGCAAAGTACAGCCTGCAGGTGGCTGGAAACTGGCCTGTGAAAGCCTCTACTCTGACCTATTCATGGGTAAGAATCTGGTCTTTCAGGGTTAGCAATCCAGATTGGCCATTGCCACCCTGCTCTCATTACCTGTTTGTACCAACCTAACCCAGAGCACTGCCTGCACATGCATATGCATGGTCCAGAGGGTGGAATGGAAGCAGAGGGTGTCCATATAAAGTTTGCCTGCTAACTGAGAAAGAACTGGATGGCTTGCTTACTTTGGGGTCGTTTTGTTTTATTCTTTAGTAATTTTGGTAATTACAACAATGGTACAATGTGTTCCGCTGTACAATTCCTATATTTCAGTGTGACCACTCAGGCCCCAAAGTTTGCCCAATGCTGATTGAAGTAGATCATTTTTCTATTCATATTTTTAAGGCTACAGTATCAAAAATTTAAAAAGAAACAGGGAGAAGCTCAGGGAAAACAGGGGAAAAGAGCTCAGGGCACTGGCATGCCTTTTTCAGGTGCCGGGATGCCCATATAAAGTGGCCCCTCCCTCTCAGCTTCCGAGTCATTTGGGAAGGCGAAAGCAAAGTGGAAGAGATGTCTCTGCTTTGCTTTTGCAGCTGCAACTGGCTCAGAAGCTGAAGGGCAGGGGGCACTTTACACTGGCGTCCCAAAGTCTCAAGAAACTTAGCATTTTGCCACCCCTCTAGGAACACCAGTGAAGAGTTGGGGGGAGGAAGATATATTTGGAAAAGTAAAGCTGTCAAGAAAGAACTATATACCTTACAGCAGTGATTTTCAACCTTTTTACATCTCAGAGCACACTAACAAAACACTAAAATTGCCAAGGCACACCATCAGGTTTTTTACAATTGACAAGGCACATCACGCTGCCAGTGGGGGGGCTCACACCCCCCATTGGCCCTGTTAATGACCTTCCCCCAAATTCCTGTGGCACACCCGTGGCCCACTTGTGGCACACCAGTGTGCAATGCAGTGGCGTCACTAGAATTCGCGTCACCCGGTGTGCGAGGCCTGCACGTCACCCTATGCAGTGGGTGGGGCAACACCCCAGGTGGTGGGCGTGGTGATGTACCATTGCCCCCCACTGGTTATTTGGCTGTACCTTTTGATAGAACAGAGATATTTCAATGTGGTTTGTTTCATTGCATTCTGCATGAAATTACGCATTGATTGATATATAACATGATGGTATTATTCCTCCAAACTCTGATTTTAGTGATTTTGAAAACTTGTGGAGTCACACACACACACACACACCCGTGTCAACTTACTAACACCTTTTTGCAGCAGTTCTCATACTTTTAGCACTGGGACCCACTTTTTAGAATGACTGTCCAGGACCCATTGGAAGTAATGCCATGGCCAGAAGTGACATCATCAAGCAAATGAAAATAAATAATTATAAATAGTTAAAATAAAATAAAAGAAATAATTAAATAAGTTGGAGCCAGTCCTGTTCCACCAAGTGAGTTTTCTCTATAGCCTGCCTGCAATAACACCCCCCCCCAAAGAATCAGTGAGATCTTCAGTCCTCCCCAGTGCCCATTTTAAAGTCCTTCTATTTCAAGCACATCAATACAAAGACCCACCTGGCTTTATAAGTCTGAGAGCCCAATCCTATGCCTGTCTACTCAGAAGTAAGACTCATTAGAGTCAGTTGGGCTTACTCCCAGGAAAGTTTGGGTAGGATTGGGCTGTGAGGGAAACTTGCAAGTGCAAAATAGAAAACTTTCCCCATACCAGTTCAAGCCTCTTTGTTGGTCCTTTCTAGTGGGGGGGGGGCTGCCTTCTGGGGCTTTTGTTGCACTCCAGTCCCATCGGATCGGGACCATTCTGGTGTCCTCACATTCTTTGCCTGGCCTGACCACCAGCCTACTTGTGAGTAAATGCTACTTGAGGCTGCTTTGCTTCCCATAGGGCTCCATACACTCGCAGCTGGGGGGGAGCGACCTCCTCCTCAGGTGTTTTTGGGGCTGCATTCATTGGATCAGGACCATTCTGACATTGGAGTCCTCTCAGTCTGCCCTTTTGGATGGAGCAAGGCAAGGTCGCCTACTCACAAGTAAATGTGGCCACATGGCTTCCTTTCCCTTCCCATAGAGCTGAACACACTGGCAGCTGGGAGGGGGAACCTCCTTCTCGGGTGTTTTTTGGGGGTTGCACTCGTTGGATCAGGACCATTATGATGTTCTTGGAGTCCTCTCAGCCTGCCCTTTCTGACGGACTATGGCAATTATGCCTACTCACGAGTAAACGTGCGATACGGCTCACTTTCACTTTCCACAGGGCTCCATGCATTTTTTTCCTTCCGGATTTTTGGCCATAACTTTTGAAGGAAATGAGCCATCTCAACGGGGTTTTCTGCATTGTGTTCTGCTGGTCATTCAGCATCCAACGGTGTACGGCATGATGCGGTGGCTCGTAAAGGCGTGATTTTAGCATGTCGCCCCCGCTGGGCGCGTCACCCAGTGTGGCCTGCACCCCCCTAGCCACTGGCCTTGCACAGTGGTTGAAAATGGCTACCTTACAGAATGTATGTGTAGAACTTAAGTAACCGAGAGAAATTGGTGAGAAGATGGGAAAACCAATGAGGGATGTACATAATCTCTGGAGATATGTTATGCTATCAACTCTTCTTTCTTCAAAATACTTCAGATGTTTTGTCTGAGAAGGATTCCCCCATTTCCTTTGAAACCTTTTGCTAGCAAAAGCCTCCAAGGAAAGGAAGCCCTGATGATAAAAGTGTTTGAAGAATTTTCTTAGTACTTTTGAATTAATGTCTACTGAGTAGAACACGTGAAGGTGGTGCCAGTAACCAGAGACACTAAGAGCCAGTTATAAAACTTGGAAATAGGAACCTGAGCATGAAGGACAAATCTGTTGCTTTACTGGTGCAGTGTCAGAAGGCATGACATGAATGATACTGGCATTGCAGACTGATGCTCTTTTGTAATTGTTAAGGATCAGAGTGGGAGTCACTTGTGAAAATTAGACTTGACACCCCAGTCATAACCATTTCTGCTGGCATATCTTTATGTCGCACAAGCATAGGGTTATGTCTTATAATGTGCCACAGGTATTGAACGTAAGAACATACAATCATCACACCAAACTCCTTGCTAACTGGGTAAGAGGCACTTTTTCAAGTGGGTGCTCCTCTTTTATTTTAGCAGGGGGAGAATAACTGGCCCTCCTCACCCCAGCAGTGTCTTTTCTAGTGGCTGTCTGCTGGTGTTTTGCATCTTTTTAGATTCTGAGCCCTTTTGGGACAGGGAGCTGTTCGTTATTTGATTTTTCTCTGTAAACCACTTTGTGAGCTTTTGTTGTTAATAAATAAATACATAAAAGCCCATCTAGTGTAGCTTCCTATATCTCACAGTGGCCCACCACTTGCCTCTGGGAGCACATCAGACAAGATACCTGCATCCTGTTGCCATTCCCTTGCATCTGGCATCCAGAGATCGCTTACCTCTCATAGCTTGTAATCTGTGATGGACTTTTCATCCCTAAATCTGTACAATCCCCTTTTAAAGGCATATAGGCCAGACCTTACCACCACATCAAATGGCAAGGAGTTCCACAGATTAATTACACACTGGGTAAAGAAATACTGCTGGTCATACACCTTGTCAAATAGTATTCATAGATCCTTGAAATATTCCACAAAATACCTCACATAGTTCTCCAACAACAACAAAAGTACCATCCGTTTTCTGCAACAGTGGAAAACAGAAAAGATGTTATGATTTTTGGGGAGGATTAAAAGCCATGCCCCAAGTGGGTTATTAGGAAGGATACTTACCAACTTTCCTTTTTAAGTTTCTACCCAGCAGATGGATTTGGCACCATTTGGGTCTGGCTCAAGCCCTTTTGGTGCTTGAGCAATGCTGCAGTTGCCCCTGGCTCATCTTCCCCGTCTAACATTTTTTATCTTTTAAATCCTTGGCACTACAACCACCAGTCCCATTTCTTCCTGCTGATCTCTCTCCCACGGTTACCCCTACCTCTCACCAGTGTCATGGCAATCTGCTGCAGCAGAAAAGTGGCCAGCTTCTCTGGCTGCTGTGGCTTGCTCTGCCCCCTTCCCCCTCTTTTCACCTCATCTTTCTGATGATGGCCACTTGCTTCAGTGGTTACTGTTGCTACTGCTACACTGGTGGCAGCTGCATGGACAGGTGGCATCAGGTTCTTCCTTGCCTGCTCTTCACATCTTCTTTTCAAGAACAGCGCATGGGTCAGGGCCTGCAAAAAGAATCGGGGAGTTCTTCTGACTTTGTTTTTCCTAATTATGGACTGCAGCGGGCCATAAGACATGTCTGTCACTTTCCCAACATGCTGCTATGTCCATGTGCCATCCCAGGTCGATAGTCTCATCTGGCACCATCTTCACTTCTTCTCCTCAATAGATATTGAATTATTTTTGTGAACTGTGTTCTGCTGACTGAATACTTTGGGGCAAAAGTTGTGCCCTATTTTCTTCCCAGCGCTGTGTCATCTCTCCTCTTTTCTACCAATGCATCACAACAGTTCCTTTGTAATACAGCAAGCCCTCACTTAAAGTGGTTCTGTTTTAAGTCATTTCACTAAATGGAAAAAAAAAAAATCAATTCGTGGTGGGGCCACTGTGTCTTGTGTGGTTCTCCCCATGTCTGCATGAGACTTTTTTAGGCCTGGAAAACTCACATTTATTTCAATGTTTAATATTAGAAGAGTTTTGGATATTTATTTTGAAGTTTGGTGACTTTTTGTGACCAGAAATATGCTGTTGTAGGAATCTGACCCTTGTTTAC
This sequence comes from Tiliqua scincoides, assembly GCF_035046505.1. NCBI lineage: Eukaryota > Metazoa > Chordata > Lepidosauria > Squamata > Scincidae > Tiliqua > Tiliqua scincoides. The sequence goes on from NC_089823.1 coordinate 116,456,134, forward strand.
ATATATCAATTAGCTAATGGTAAAATTGGTAAAATTGGTTTTGTTATAAATCATTTTGCTTCTTGTAGTTTCGAAGAACCTAGCAGCAACTTTAAGTGAGGACTTGCTGTATAGATATTGTTTCAATTTCCTACAAAATCAACTGTAGTGATGAAATACAATACCAGTCATAGTACCATAATGCTTTTGGAGTATTCAAAGTGCTTCATTTATCTTACCTCAGTGAACTGCCCTGTAATGCAGCTCAGAGTACCTATCTCCATACTGCAGATGGGCTGAGAGGTTAGGCTTAGGGTGAGAAGATATTAGTGGCTTTCTTGATTCCTTTTTGTGGGCTCTGGCAGAACTTGAATTATGGACTAGGGCCTTCACACCTCATATTCTTAGCCACCCCCACTGCCAGGTATAGAGTAAGACAGAATTGAAATGGATTCAAGGAAGCAGAACTTGTTGCTTTTGAGTCTTATAATCTATCTTTCAAAACAAGACTGTTATCAGGAGCACTTGTTAGTTACCTAAGCATTGTGCTTCTAATTGCCAGGGCTGCTGGAATTCAAACAGTAGCTAAAGAGCTACACTTGAATTTAAATACTCCCATATCTTTGGTTCCCATCAATGCTTCCAACTTAACAATAGACAGCTCTCCTGTAAGCATCTGCACTGTCAGTAATTCCATTAACAAAGAAGCCACTTTATTATCAACATACTGTAGATTCATTTTAATGTGTCATTTGCACTTCAAAGTCGCATAACTTTTATTATGGTAAATCAATTAAAACTATTTCTCATGATAATTTATCTTCTACAGAGTTTATCATCTCGGAGAACGCAATATTTCCCAATTTAACTTCTAAGACAAAAGTGATGTAATTTGAATGCCTTTTACTGAGCTTATTAAGCATAAAGATCACAGAAATTTCAAACCCTGAAAGATAACTGTTTCATCTATGTGATAAAGTGGAAGTCACTTCATGTGTGTGTGCGTGTTTGTGTGTTCAATTGTAGCACAGTTGAGGTAGTAAGAGACAGTATGGTAATTAGCAGTATAACCTCATTTACTGATTTGGCATGTCTCTTGTTTTAAAATCCTTGTCTGTTTGGAGAAGATATCTAGCTTGATAAAATGTGAACCAGGATGTCAAGTGACGCTGTGTATATGGAGTAAAATAGGATATGTATAACATAAGAAAAGTCCAGCTGGGGAAAAAACAAGGTTCTGTTTAGTTCAACAAGGTTCCATTTTGTTCTAACTGTGGCCAGCCATTGCTTCTGCCAAGTACATAAGGAAGACACATAGCAGCTGCTGTATCTCTCTTTCCTTCTGTATGCCCTGCTCTTCTCTGGGATCTTGGCAACTACACCATAGGACGCAATTCAAAGAAAGACTTGAGCTAGTACAGGCCCTCTGCACTGGCTTCCAAATGTCGCAAACATGCCATAAACGTGCCATTTGCACTGACTCAGGAATTGGCAGGGCCGGTGCAGAGGCCTGCACAGCTCAGGAGGCCAGATCCAGCCCATGCACTGGCTGGATGGGATACGTTTGTGCCAGGCAGTGCAGAAGGTGTTCCAGGGGGTGGGAAGGGCATTTCTGGGCAAAGGGAGGTGGAACAGGGAAAGGATTGGGCCCAGTGTGCACCAGATCCTAATCTCCACTCCTGAGCCATGCAGCCTCACATGGGCTGCTTGGATTCATGTAAACTAAATAGCTGGCACAGATCCGAGTAGCCCCATAGGGCAGGCTGGGGCTCGACACACGGTATGGGGAAAAATATTTCCTTACCCTGAAGTTACCTCCAGCTACTTCTCAATCTGCACCGGATACAGCATAGGCCACTACAGCCTGTCTGTACCAATGCAAGTTAGTACTGGGCTGCTTGCAGGACAGCAGATAACCCAACGGTAACCAGAGGCCTTCTGGACTACCCCTTGTGAGACAAAGGCAAGCCCTGCTAGGCTTAGGGAATTAAATTGTCTTGGTGAATTAAAATGTAGATTTTTCTGCTTAAGGACCTGTTCCTAAACTCGATGAAGAGACATTCATTCAGATAAAAGTTCTAATACTTGTTCTATTATGTTTTTTCTTTTTTGTACATACATATAGAAATAAGGTAAGGCAGCTGCAGTGATGTATAGGAATGTGCGTGAATGGTGGTATAACCAGATTACACCAAATGCACTTGCTTTCTTAGGTTATAATAAGCAATGTGAGAAGAAGCAATGTAGCACCGGGTAGATGGGACTCGATAGCCTGGGAAGGCAGCTCATCTGAGAGAAGGAAAACTCTGATCCCAAACCTCCACTGCCTTGTGGCTACATCCAGTTATGGAAAAGGCTTCAGGAGTCAACCTCGAGGCAAAATCCGGAGCCGGAGTCCCTGAGGCAGTTCATGGCTGAACACAGTCACGTTCTGGCAACTCCTGTGATGCCGCTGGAACCAACCCTATTGGCCTCTGCCTTTCCATTGGACCACTTCAGCGACGTGGAGAGGGGGGATTTGCTGCATGGGTAACAGCCTATCCTCCACACCTACTTTACCCAGGATTCGCGCACTGGAGAGGACACTCTGTTCCAGAACCACCATTCAGAGTGTGACACCATAGTCTTCCGAGACTGAAGGATGCCAAGAACAATAAGCAATGTGAGAAGAAGTCCTAGGTGAGCAGATACAGAACACCTCTCCTTCTTTTGCAAAGGGAATAAGAAACCATTCCAACTCACTGTTCAGCTTCATTCCATAGGATGTATGCAATTCAGAGAGAAAAGACCCCGGGGAGTTAGACTCTAGGTATATTTAGAAGTTGAAAAAACATGAAGTCTGTACACAGCCTAAGTATCTGTAATATCCTGCCTGAATCTATTATTGAAATGTTATGGAAATGCAGCTCTTTGATGGTTGTCGGCAACTGGAGTACGCTGGCTGAATGACACTAAAAAATTCTAACTTTGTATTATTATTTTCTAAGAGTATTGATCCTCCAACAGTGCTTCTGAACTATACATTGGATTCCATGGGCATTTCTTTATCATTTATTTGCCACATGCCTTCTGTCTGTGATGCAGTCCTGCAGAGCTTTTGTGTTAGATTGTGTTATACCGAAGTCTATGTAAATAAGGGGCTGTTTATTAGGTTTCGATATATAGTAGTCTTAAATCAGTGGAAGCTCATAATAAATATGAAACCAGAACATTCCTTTTTGTAAACACATCTGCAAGCTTGACTGCCTCTCACTAAGCATTTTATAGGTTCATTACATGACTTGGCTCACATTGGAGTCACCTCAAATTTTATTTTCTCTCTTTCTCCCCCTCCCTCACCACATTCATCATACAAATAAACTTGGTATTCTGTTTAGGAGATTTTACTGGAAAAATCTCCTTTGTCCACATCAAATCTACATAATCAGATGTATATAGAGGTCACATTGCATTTCTTTTAAACTGTGATTGACATGCTGAGTTAAGGGAGGCAGGAAGGGAGTGAGAGAGATGCTACTTCCTGATACAGCTCAATAGAGACCAGAAGTTAAACACATTTTGCCCATTTAAACACATAGGAACACCCAGGAAAGTGACTCTTAAGTAGTTGTGATGCTATGTGCATATAATGTATACACACATACTTCCTGCTGTAACTGATTGCTTGGAGTATTGTATCCTGGGTGTTACAATCTCTACTGTCCTAATTCAGCAAGGAAGTTCCATGTTACATGAAAATACCTATGTGAAAACGTTGGTTTTAGTCTAGGCTGGAACACTCCCTCCCATATTGACAAGAGCTCATTTCAATGTGCATTATTATCTACATATCAATATTCATATCAATATGAGTGTAGTAGCTATTGTATCTCCAGGAGTTAATGGTGTCCACATGCCACCTGGCATCAAGACCAGCAACACAACAAGCAGCAGTAGGAGGCTTGAATTGACAGGCAGAGCTCCAGCATGTGCTTTTTGCATGATCAAAAAGCCGTTCCATCCGCTCTGACCTTCTTACTCATGTTGTATTGTGTCTAGTCTCCTAATCCAGAAGTAAGTGGTGATGACATCATTGCCAGTTACTTCGGGTGGTACTTCCAATAGGTGGACCATGCAAAGTGGTACGGCAAGGAACGAACATTGAGAAATCTCATGCGAATGTCATGCCGGGGGCTACAAAATCTTCTTTGATCCCAGGTAGTAGATAGATGCCTTAGCTATGCCACTGACTGGAGGGGGAGGCAGCAGAGCAAGTGGGTGGTGAGCTGCTGGGGGGAGGAGGTGGGTTCCTCCCAATTTTCACTTTTAAAAACACCTGGATGTGATTTCACTTCCGGTTGTAACATCACTTCCAGGGCAACATTATGAACTTGGCACCGGGCTACACAATCATTAGCTACGCCACTGGGTCCACCTCTCTCAGTATTTTTTTTTCCTGACTGGCAGAGCTCTCTTGGCTTTCAGGGCCCAATCCTCTCCTGCTTGCCTGCTCCACAGTACGGCACTGCTGAAATAGTGGCCGTTGTATCCTGTGGGGCAGGAGAAGCAGCTGGAGATCCTTGGAGTAAGGGAACATTGGTTCCCTTATCCTGTGTTGGGCCCCGGAGCTCCAATGGGTCTATGCAGATCTGCACCAGTTCAATTGCTAGTGAGGACTGCTGAGTTTGCTGAGGACTGTGTCAATTGCTGAGGACTGCGTTGGGCACTGAGGCTTGGGATAGGCTCAGGAGAGGGGGATAGTGCAAAGTGATCTTAGATTGCACCTAGGAATGTATTTAGATTTGTCTCTAGCATTACTGGGTACACACAGGTCTTTTGCAAGGCCAAGGATGTAAGTAAAGAAAAACATGGTAGTCCTTATACAGGTATGTGTCACTTAGCGACCTTCCACCTAATGACTGACCACATATGCATACCACCACTAGGTTGTAGAAGGCAATCTTTCTCTCCTTTATGGAAAACCTTACAGGATGGGTTAATTTACCTAGTTAAAGGGCAGTCTATAGTAGCAGACAACTAGCTGACAAAAATTCAAGTTAGCTAAGAGCCCAATCCTGAGGTCCACGGCGCGGCGCTGCAGACCTCAGTCGCAAACATGCTGGCACACTTGCAGGGCTTACTGCTGGGCTCCTGCCGAAGCTGGACTGCTGGGCTGCGGAATGGGAGGTGGGGGCGTGGGTGGGCGTTCCGGGGAGGTGAGGCGTGGCCAGGGACGGGCGGGAGGCGTGTCGGGGGAGGGGGAGAGGTGGATCCGCAGAGCCGAGCTCCTGAGGATCCAAGGGCTGTTTACCCTACATGAGCGCATTTACTTTAGTGCCAACCTTTTGGTTGGCGCTAAAGTGAGTAGCCCCATTGTAGGACTGCTTCTCTTACTTGGGGGAAGGGGACAAATGTCCCCTTCTCCTGAGGAGCCTCCTGTGGTAGCGTGGGAGTCTTAGGATCTGGAGGCAGCCCTCCATGGAGCCACCGGGTCTGGGAGCTCCAGGCAGCTCAGGATTGGGCTGTAGTTCATTAAATGGAAATAAGCTATATTAACAAGTATTTATCGTTGTATATTTGAATTTTTTTAACAATTAACTATCAGAATAAATAAGAACAATAATTCTGTGTATCGCTATAATTTACTTAATGTTTCTGAACATGTTAATCACAATTTATTTGTAGCCAATAATGTCACTAACCTCAGTTTAAAGCCACAGTTGGAAATATTTTAGATTTTAAAGCTACAATAAATAGTTTCCTAGACAGCTCAACTGAAATTTTTTAATTCATCAGCATGAATTGTAAAAAGTCAATACCCTGAAGATCAATCATGTCATATTTATTATTAAAGCAGATGCAGAACTGTCAGAATGTGTGGGAAAACTATTATTAATTTACTTTACTCTGTAAAGCCTAAAGTAATAATTATTTATTAACTGTTTATTTGAGGTAAAAATTAGAGGTTAACAATTAAACTAGAAGAGCCAAAGATTCAGGATCCTTAAGGGCTTTGTCTTTAAATTTAAACTTTGCTTACCTGTCTATTGAAATGCATATCGTTTCTGAAAGCCCAAGGGAATAGTGGGGAAATTCATACATATTTAATATTCGTCAAATCATCCTATGCAGTAACCTTGATAAAACAACAGTTATGCGGGCTATTTATGTAAATACAAAATAGGAGTTATATATTCTTATTTATGTGTCAGGTAAGGCCCAGTATTGCTCACAGCACAATACTATGCATGTCTACTCAGGAGTAAGCCATTGAGTTCAATGGGACTTACATCCAGGTAAATGTGAATAGGATGTATAATTCATATTGGAAGATAAATTTTAAAATGATTGCCAGCTTACTCCTGAGCTGCCTGGTACACGGCTGCTGTGACACCAAAATGGCTGCCACAGCATCCTGAGTGCACCAGGCAACTGGAGGCGGCTCCTCAGGAGATGGGTACATTCGTCCCCTTCCCCCAGGTAAGGGAAACAGCCCTACAATGGGGCTTCTTTACGCTGCATCGACTATTTAGCCGGCGCAGAGTCAAGAAGCCTCATGTCGGGCCGTGAGATCCAACACGGGGCTCTGATTCCAGTGGAGCTGAGCTTTGCCAGTCCCTCTGCCAATATTTTGCATGCCTGTACCCACACAACAACACAACAAACATGGAGAGTGACATCTGCATTCTGTACCAAGGAAATCCAAATGTGGTTGGTTTTGGTTTGTGTTCTTTTTTGAAATCTTGAGAAACGGTTAGAATGGAAACACAAAAGTAAAATAGGAATGGGCCTTGTAGGAGCTGTAAGGAAGGGTGAGAGAGAGAGAGCGAGAGAGAGAGAGAGAGAGAGAGAGAGAGAGAGAGAGAGAGAGAGAGGTAAGGATGTGGGATAATAGGGAGGATTTAAAAGATATTACTAGAAATTACAAGTGTTCTCCTTATTGGTTAGAGACACTGTGCTGGGGGAAGAGGGATGATTATTCTCCCCCTGCTAAATATACCACTTGAAAATGTACCCCTTTACCTAGTTAGCAGGAATATTATGATACATGGAAATGAGATCTCATATTAACACCTTATTGATTCCATGCTGTATCATCCGTTCTAGGGGAAGGAAAGACCATCGGAGACAGATTGTCCCTCTTTCCAGCCTTCCTTCCGGCTCTCTGACGACTGGGGGCCTTGGCAGTAGTGTCCTGGGTCTGAAACTGCTGCTTCTAAATGCCAGATCAGTAAATAATAAAACCTGTCTCATCCAGGATTTTAATCCAGGATTTAATCCTGGGTGACGATGCTGATCTGGCATGTATCACGGAGACCTGGTTGGATGAAGCGGGAGGAGTGAATCTTACCCAGCTTTGTCCACTGGGTTTCTGGGTAGTGCAGCAGCCATGACTGCAGGGGCGGGGAGGGGGGTTGTGATAGTCTATCAGGATTCCATCTCCCTTGCCAGGAGTCTTGTCCAGCAATTCACCGGGCTTGAGTGTCTGTATGTCACACTGGAAGGGCGGGGCAGGATTGTGATTCTGTTGGAGTACCGTCCACCTTGCTGCCCAATAGTCGCCTTGCCTGAGCTGACTGGGTTGATCTCGGGCATTGCATTGAAGTCCCCCTGTCTACTGCCTAATGTGCACGCCGAAGGCCCAGAGGTAGGTGCAGCTCAGGATTTCTTGGCTGCCATGGCAACCGTGGGCCTGTCATGAAAGATCTCTACCCCAACCCATGAGTCTGGACGCATGTTAGATCTGGTGCTTGTTTCTGGGCAAAGGGATGGTGATCTGGATGTGGAGGAGATCAAGATCACTTCGTTGTCATGGACAGATCAGTTCCTGGTAATGTTTAGACTTATTGTGGTCACAGAGGTGGAGGAACTTATTGTATGGTCCGCCCCCGGAGACTGATCTCTGGAACACAGAGATGGCCAGGGCTGTGGATGAGATTGCTCCTGAGCGGCGCCTCCCAGCTAGCAGAGTCAAAGTGGCTCCTTGGTTTACCGAGGAGCTACAAATGATGAAGTGGCAGGGCAGGCATCTTGAGCAATGGTGGAGGAAGACTCGTGACAGATCCAACTCTGTGGCGATAGTGGCAGTGAACCATTCCTTCTTCTCTGCCACTATTGCATCTGCACAAAGCTGGCCAGCGGAACTATTCCGTGTAAAATAGACCCCACCAGTGGATCAGGAGGCGCACACGGAGGTCCACTGTAACACCTTTGCTAGGCACTTTGCGAATAAAATTGCTCAGATTCGCCACGACTTGGACTCCACATTGGCAATGTCTGGTGATGTCCCCATGGCATCTGTTGGTTCTGGTTTGTGGGATTCTTTTCAGCTTGTGGAACCTGAGGATGTGGACAGGATCCTTTGGAATGTGAGGCCGTCAGCCTGCCCGCTGGACCCGTGCCCAGCAAGGCTGATTAGATCCACCCGGGAGAGACTGGCCAAGTGGACAGAGAGGGTTGTAAATTCATCTTTGAGGGAGGGGGTGCTGCCACCGGCTCTAAAGCAAGCAGTGGTTTGCCCCCTTCTGAAAAAGCCCTCTCTGGACCCCTCTGTATTAGACAATTATCGGCCAGTATCTAACCTCCCATTTTTGGGCAAAGTGGTTGAGCGGGTGGTGGCATCTCAGCTCCAGAGGGCCTTGGATGAAGCAGATTACCTGGATCCCTTTCAGTCTGGCTTCAGGCTGGGCTTTGGGATGGAGACGGCCTTGGTCACCTTGGTGCATGACCTATGCTGAGGGCTGGATGGTGGGAGTGCATCCATGCTGGTCCTTCTGAACCTCTCAGTGGCTTTTGACACCATTAACCATGGTGTCCTTCTGGGACGGTTGACTGAGTTGGGGATTGGAGGCACCGTTTTGCGGTGGTTCCGCTGCTTGGCTGACAGGTCCCAGATGGTGGTCCTGGGGGACTCCTGTTCGGCACCTTGGCCTTTAGAGTGTGGGGTGCCGCAGTGTTCTATACTGTTCCCCATGTTATATGAAACCACTGGCAGAGGTCATCCGGGGTTTTAGAGTTGGGTGCCATCAGTATGCTGATGACACCCAGCTCTATCTCTCATTTCCACCGGACTCCAGGGTGGCTGTTTCTGTCCTGCACTGCCTGGAGGCAGTTGGGATCTGGATGAGGGTGAACAAGCTGAAATTAAATCTCGACAAGACAGAGGTCCTCCTGGTGCAGAAATCCATGATGCAGGACTATCGCCCTGCTCTGAATGGGGTTGCACTCCTCCTGAAAGAGCAGGCTTGCAGCTTGGGGGCTATCCTGGATTCACAGCTGCTCCTGGATGCCCAGGTGTCGGTTGTGGCCAGGAGCACCTTTGCCCAGCTTCAGCTGATGCGTCAGATGCAGCAGTACCTGCCTCAGTCGGAACTGGCCACGGTGGTCCATGCCATGGTGACATCAAGATTAGACTATTGCAACGTGCTGTACATGGAGCTACCATTGAAGATGGTCCCAAAGTTGCAGCTAGTGCAGGATGCGGCAGCTTGTGTGGTTGCTGGAGGTCAGCTGTTTGACTCTGTCACGCCACTGCTCCAGCAGCTCCACTGGCTGCTGGTTCATTTCTGGGCCCAATTCAAGGTGCTGGTTTTGAAAGAGGTGAGGGGGATGGCGGCCAGAAACAGGGCTTTCTCGGTGGTGGCTCCTGTACTGTGGAATTCTCTCCCTTTTGAGATTTGAACAGCACCTTCATTATTAACCTTCTGGCAAGGCCTGAAGACTTTCTTATTTCAGAAAGCATTTGATGCCGGATAGAGGGCATGATGGCAGCTTTTTAAATAATTGCTTTTATACTGCTTGTTTTAACGCTGCTGGCCTTGCTGTTTTACTATTTATTTTATTATTGTATTTTATCATTTTATGTATTTTTATGGGTTTTATGGTTTTTAAGTGCTGTTAGCCGCCTTGGGTGCCCTTCAGGGAGAAAGGCAGATTACAAGTCCAATAAATAAAAAAATAAAAAAATATAATAACATTTCCTTGGCTCTCAGAACAATCAGTCTCATCTGTCAGTTTTGAGTTAAAGGCATCCACTTTTTGTCCCACAAGGCAGTTGTGTTTTCATTTTCTGCTTAATTGGCCATAACATTTGATAGACTACAGATATTCCACAGTGGTTTGTTCCATTGCATTCTGCATTAAATTAACTTCTCAATGATGTATAACATTGTGGTATTATTTGTACATACCAATATTTTCACAGTTTTGGCCACTAGTGTCAAGCTCAGCTTGTTGCCCCCATAAAGTTTGTTGCCTAGTGAAATTGCTGCCTTCTACACCTCCTTAACTACGCCACTGTACGCACAGTAACAGTAGTAGTAGACCTAATGATCCTTAGGGGTTGTAGGGTTGAAAGGATATAGATCTGCACAGAGATGAGCCAGGTCCATGGTATTGGAAACAGTAGTTAAATTTTGACCTGTACTTATTTATATAATATGAAAAGCAGGAAAACTAGTGAAGATTATGTACCTAACACTTTGTCATGCTGATGAAGTGTGTGTGTGTGTGTGTGTGTGTGTGTGTGGAATCACCTGGCATTTGCTACCATGATTGCTGTTACACAGAAAGATAAATCCCAGAAGAATATGTAAATTGTGTGTGTTTCACCATTTCCCTAAAAAAAAAAATTTCTAGCAGAATCAGCAGCAGCAACAACAGTAACAACAACAGTACAATTGAAGATAAAGAACATGAGAAGATCACAAGATATCAAGACATGAGAGTAGAATTTGGGCGTCTCTAGGTCAGTACTGCACCAGGGCTCTGTTGTTCAAGGGCTCCATTGTCATTGGAGTCTGTGGAGCAGCACCCAGAAGTCTGAAGAAACACCTCAACATTCTTGGCCTTGAGCAAATTACTCCAGCACAGCTCCAGTAAACAACAGTGCTTGGAACAGCAAGATTCCTATGATGGTATCTCTGTGATTCCTAGGGTCTTGGTTACATCCCAAATTGCAGATTATAACCAGCCCAGTGTAGACTGTGATGAAGCAGTAGTGTAATAACAATAGTAATATAATAAAACGCTTTAGTCAATGCTAAGTTCTTACTTAGGGCAACCTTTCTTATCATTATATAAGCGATTTTTAAAAGTCAATTTTGATTTTCAGATCTCAGTTCTGTGAATTAGATAGGGAGCAAACTTCTGTGGCATGGTTTCAAATTTCAGTTGTGGGGAGGGACAAGATTCAAAGCCAAGCCGAAAGGTTTGCAAAGATTAACTTAAAAAAGAATACTACTCTTCTGGGAATTTTTGTTGTTGTTATTAAAGAAAATATATATCCCATAGCAGCCTGTAGAAATTAAGACCTGTCGAACTGTACACAGTACAGCAGCAATGGACTGTGGCCTGCTAGGTGCTTGATTAGGGTCAGCTAGGTTGGGCAATGGTTGAAGGCACACATTCATGAGACGGCCCCCGTGGCTGGGCCAACCCCCCAGCACTAGTCAGTGGTTGCAGATTTGCTCATGGGAGACTGGGAAGAACCACCCACTGCCACCAATGAGCTTTGCTGTGCAACAGTATCTCTAGGCCTTCGGCAATGTGGTGCCTGTGCTGTGCTTAAAAGCCTCCTTCTCTTCTCCCTGTTTGTACTGTCAAGTAGGCAGCAAAAACTGGGCTGCCGTAGATGGGTGATGGAATGCATTCAGATCTGTAGACCACAGGTTGTGTAGGCTCAATCACTGTGATTATTTTCAGTGAAGACATATTTGCTTTTCTTCTGCTTACCTAATCCACAGATCCATTTAATTTCACATGGTTTGAAAAACCAGGAGAGTGGACTGCCCTACCTGTTGCCACTAAATGGCATCCTTCACCAGACTGGTACATTTGAAGAAAAAAAGGTTGCAGTGCTACTGCACAGTAACACAGGGCCTCTGAGAGGAATTTTGTCAGGGGGTACAAAGTTTCTTTTGGGCCCCTTCCCAAAGGGGGGGGTGCCAGTGGCAGAATGAGGGCAAAACAGGCAGGGGGGAAGTGGCAACAGCCAGAACAGTCATTGGATCCCCGATCTACCAGTCTTCCCAATGCAGAGCAGGCAGGCCTGCTCGCCTGCCCGGTGTTTGCAGCTAGATACGGAAAACCGAACACACTCCTAAGTCTCTTTAAAATCTTTCAAATATAGAAAATCATTCTAAGAGATTAGTACCATTGTATTTAGGCTCACACTAGAATGGACTGTGTACACCAAAACTGACTTCTGCAACAGCTGCAGTCCCACAGCTGTGTTCCTGAGCTCTTTTACAGTCCTTCATGGTTAGCAGATCCACAAGCCAAAGAGGTAACTATAACAGGTCAGTTTCCTCCCAGATGTGACATGGTTAAGGAATGTATGCATTCTTGGGCTTGGTGTTATGGCTTCTGGCAGTATCGCCGCCAAGTGCCCACAGTAATGCCCTCAGCATCCCACATGGGCAATGAGTTTGGATGAGATTGGAAAATATAAGACCTCAGGAAATTTCTGGGCCCCATTCTTTGGCTCCTGGGCCCCCTTTCTGACCCTGGGCCTGGGTACAAATTACCCCTCTCTCCTAGACCCTGCAGTGACAGTAGTAGTAGACCTAATGATCCTTAGGGGTTGTAGGGTTGAAAGGATATAGATATTTGCAAGTTACAATATAATTGATATTTGCAAATATAAATGGAATCTGAGAACCAGGAGATAGCGTCACAACAAAGCTCCAAGGTTCTTTGGAGTGGATTCAGCTTAGAAACCAATTGGTTTGTCTGAAGAATGACAGAAATCCAGGATGTTGCATATCTGTGAGACTGTGAGTCACTGTTTCCCAGATGTGCTTAGTCATCATTTCCCACTGTTCCAGATTCAGCTTCTTTCCGATCAACTGCCATTATGGTGCACTGTGGGAGGAACTTATACTTGTTGTTTAGACTCTGAGAACCATGTCCTTGGTCCTTTTGCTGCATTTAAGTCCTGTAAAGAGCATATACAACTATGAGCAAAAGGATGAAAGGGTATTTATCTGGAACATGTATGTGGAACATGGATAGTTTATCTGTATAATATTTAAGGGCAACTTTCACTGCATTATACTCATCAATGCTATATGGCCCAGTGGAATACCAACAGCCCAATCTTAAGCATTGTGGCGGTGCTGGATGCAGCACTGCCAAAAGGGTTACTTGTGCCGGATCTGAACCTTGTTCCTGGGTGACCTGGAGCAGCTCTGGGCTGCTTGGATTTGTGCCACCTCTGAATGTGGTGCAAATCCAAGTAGCCCCATTGGGTAAGGGGTATTACCCGGGGTAAGGGGAATGCATTCCCCTTGTCCCTGGCTGAGCCGCAACCAGCTCCAATCCTGTGTTGGATAAGAGGCAGGCCAGCTGGCCTCCCCCTATTCCAGCGCAGGATAGTATTGGGCGGTTAATCACCCCAAACCTTGTTGCCTATTTTTTTAGGGTTCAAATGTGCAGGGAGGAACATAATATCATGTATTTCTACCTCTTTGCTTTTTTAGAGTACTAAACTCATCTTGTTTCTGTGTGTCTTATTTTCAACAGTGCTGAGGCTGATTTTGCTTATTTTTATTGGAGTCTGTATCATAAAATTTATGTCAGCCCATTCCAAAGCTCAGGTCAAAGTACTGACTTTAAGGTCAACTGATATACTTGCTTTCATGGAAACAGGCATAATATGAATTCTTGGGGATTTCCCACGGAAATCAATGTGATTTAGGTCAAGCTGACACTTGGTCTTGAGTGGTGGGCTCCTCTTGCTGGACTGGGGCCCCATGCGAGATCCTTTTTGTACTTGGAGGGAATCCACACACACACACACACACACACACACACACACACACACACACACACACACACACACATCACATTTGTGAGTCCAGATCAAGTGTGTGTGTGTGCCTATAATATATGCATGCATATAACTCAGCTCAGTGCCCAGTGAGGCCTTCAAGGTTCTATAATGACTGATATTTATTGTTGCTCTATTACCTCCAAAAAGGTCAAGTCATAATTTGCAAAAGTTCTGCTATCTGTAATCTTATAACACTGAAGGTCTACATGCATGGTAAGGGTAAATCTGGGAGACATATAGTGTTGATAAATAACCCTTTTGTGCACCAGGAAAGTACTAGCAGATATTTCTTATGTATTTTTTCTATATATTTACACTAAATATTCAAAAATGCCCATGTGTACTAGTATCCATGAATGCTTATTTCCAATAGTATGAGTAAATGGTAAAGGCAATCTGGAAGGGGAAAAGCACCACCTATTGGTGATAATATGTAAGCAGTTTATTGCTCTTTAGTTAAAAGGAAGAAACTTCATATTAAAGGGTAAGATATGATTTGCCCCTACACAGTTTACTACTCAAATAATAAAATTGATAAATTATAGAAAGACTTCAAACAAGATTTTTAACAAAATAGAATGCCCTGTACTATAGAACAACTATTCTTTCAGGTCCAACAACTGAATCCTCAATTCAGTGAAACCAGGATAGTTGGATTTAAGAAAATTGTGGCAGACTGACATGACCACTGGCGCCAACTGGACTAAATCATCACAGTACAAGCATTAACTGGGTTGTGAATTAGACTGTAAAATGTGATATGTCGCAAATCACAAGCTTTTCAGCATGTTTTATCATATTCTAGAAATGGAACTTTTATGTAGTGAGGGAAAATAAATGGATTCTGAAATAACTGAAGTAGGTTAAAAAAAAATCAGTATGAGGTTTATATACCATAAGTTATATGGGCATGATCCAGTCAATGAAGCACTATGTAGCCTGATGTTATACAGGCCCATTGTATTAAATAGACCTAATTCACAGGTAAGTTTGCATAAAATTGCCACCTAAAGACTGCAATTCTGTGCACATGTACTGGAGAAAATCCAATTGAACACACTGGAACTTAAAACATGCATGGGATTGGGATGTATCTTGTCATGATTTACATGCAAAAGCATGTGATTTGTTCTCCTGCTGAAATCAATGGGATTTAAATACAGTTCTGTGGCTGGATTGTGCCCTTTTTTCTGGAAATTCAAATCTGAATCTTTTCCGATTCATGCTATGTCTTATCTCCATTCACTTTTCCCTGGCAAATTGATAGGGATAACAGTATATTTCAAAAACTTTTTTTCCCATGGATCCCAATCCTATCCGCTCCACTGCCACCAAGATGCATGTTCTGCTGGTGAGAGGAGGATATCTGTGGAACGTCACTTCTGCCTGCAATCACAGCAAGTCTGCCAGGGCAATCACTGTTGGCTGGGCATGTTGACTGGCAGAGAAGACTCCATCTGCTGACACAAGGTGAGTGGGGGTAGGTAGTGGGAGGGACACAGGAGGGATGGTGAAATGGGGAAGTTTCTGGGCAGGTAGGGAGGTGGAATGGGGGAAGTAGGTGGTAACCAATAGCACTCGTGTGCTGGTATCCTGGGCTCCGCCTTTTCTCCCTTACTCATTGGGAGAGAGGAGGGTCACTCCAAGGTAAGGGAATGAGACCTCTAGACTGCCCCCGCTGGATGCAGTGTGCACTCCATTGGTATAGCCACATCAGTGGGGAGGGCTTTAGTTAGGGCTGGGCCCTCAATCATGTGAATGTTGCACAAATGGAATAGCTCAAAAAACAATTTGACAGTGACTCTTGGTGCTGAACGGTATGTGTCTCTCCCTTCCTTCCATCTGTTGTCTTCAAACTTTATCCTGTTAAGAAGTTGGCTGCATAGAAGGGGGAAAGGGTTGATAGCATTTGTGTGCAGTCAGTTTCTACCCTCTCTCCTTCTACTGCCATTACACCCCTTGGTTCTGTACCAGCAAAATAGCTGGTGCAGGACTGAGGTTATCCATAGGGAAAGCAGAGGCTTTTCCCAGGGCAAGTGAATAAAAGTGTCCTGAGCAGACGTCTGCAACTCCCTCCACCCCGATTCAGCTTGTGTCCCCTGTCTGCTATTCAGTTTTTTAAAAAAAAAACTGTATTGAAAGCCAATAGAAACTTTTAAAAATCCCTATAAATAGCACATATGGTGCTATTTATGCATGGGGGGGGGGCTAGAGAGTGGTAGATATCACAGTGGGGCTTATGTGATAACTCCTACCATGGTTTTAATCCATTCTATGCAGCATCTTGGTGCTATTTGTAAAAAAAAAAAAAAAAAAAAAGAACATAAGAACAGCCCCACTGGATCAGGCCATAGGCCCATCTAGTCCAGCTTCCTGTATCTCACAGCGGTCCACCAAATGCCCCAGGGAGCACACCAGATAACAAGAGACCTCATCCTGGTGCTCTCCCTTGCATCTGGCATTCTGACATAACCCATTTCTAAAATCAGGAGGTTGCGCATACACATCATGGCTTGTACCCCAAAATGGATTTTTCCTCCAGAAACTTGTCCAATCCCCTTTTAAAGGCGTCTAGGCTAGACGCCAGCACCACATCCTGTGGCAAGGAGTTCCACAGACCGACCACACGCTGAGTAAAGAAATATTTTCTTTTGTCTGTCCTAACCTGTCCAACACTCAATTTTAGTGGATGTCCCCTGGTTCTGGTATTATGCGGAACCTGGTAAATATGCAGAATCTGGTAAATATGCAAGTTCAGTTGGGGTCCTGTGCCGTCTGGAGCCAGAACAACAAAATGCCTCCCCCCCCCAGGGCTTAAAAAGTCACTTCTATTTTTCACGTGCAGCCTTCCCAGCCCTCAGAAGGCCTTCTAAGGCCCTTTAAGGAGGCCTTAAGGAGAAATGAAAAAATTGGGTGATGGGGAGGGGTTTGCACCCCCCTACTGCCTGGTAGTGCCCAGGGCATTAGCCCCTCTGGCCCCCAGGTACACTAGTGTGTATGTTCTGAGTCAAAGGTTCACATTTGTGTGGATGTGTACCTCTTTCCCAAAGGGAACACATCTGTGAATGAGCAAGAGACCTTTACCTTATTACTGAGAAGGATTCATAGGAGAATACAGCACAGTAGCAGCATGATGTTTCTTCTTTATAGGAACACAAGATAATCTATATCAAAGGTGGGCAATCCCCAGCCCAGAAGCCATTCACAGTCCTTGGAGTCCCCCAATCTGGCCCACAGGGAGCCCCTAGTCTCCAGTGAGCCTCTGGCCCATCAGAGACTGTTAGAGTTTGCACTGGCCTGTGACTG
Source organism: Tiliqua scincoides (assembly GCF_035046505.1). Taxonomy (NCBI): domain Eukaryota; kingdom Metazoa; phylum Chordata; class Lepidosauria; order Squamata; family Scincidae; genus Tiliqua; species Tiliqua scincoides. The sequence goes on from NC_089823.1 coordinate 116,473,232, forward strand.
CCAGTTGAGATGGCCAGACACGCGCTGCAGGCTAAGTTAGAGTAAGGCCTTTTATAGTCCCCATGTGTTTTCTGCTTTCCCCTGGGCATTATTTTAAACCCCTCCCCCAGTTGCCTCTGAACAACTTATGTCTCCATATGTTTCTGGCTTGCTCTGGCTTGGTCTATATGTTTTCACTGTGCAAGAGGTTTATGGCAAACAGTTTATAGTTCTTATGTGGTTCTACATGCCTGTATTATAGTTCTCATGTATATTATAATAAGCTCAGTAAAATTCATTTATTCATATAAATTCTGTCTCTGCTATATTCATTTATGTAAATTTATTCAAATTTGAAATGTAAATTTATTCTTTTTTTTCCAGGCCCCTGACATGTCAGATAGATGATGTGGCCTTCCTGCCAAAATGTTTGCCCATCCCTGTTCTATATAAAGGAACACATGAAATTCAATAAAGAAAAATTGACCCATTGGTGAAGTCAAAAGTTTTGGAAATTTCCTGGCAACTTGCACGCATTCCTGGATAATGTCTTAAAATTATCTACATGTCAATGTACAAGTGACAATGCACACATTTTCTTCTCTCAAAATTAAGTAGATGTTCTCACCCGCGATCTGCAAACTGATTTCAAAACTTGGGCTTTATGTGAAATTTGTTGGCAACTTTTTAACATTGTCATGTAGGTTTAAAAAGGAACTGTGCTTCCCTCCATCGCTTCCCTAAACTGTCCATGAGATCCTTGGTTGTTCCAAAGTGTGTGCACTTGCATATGTGTCTGGAGTGTGTAACATATGTGTAACAGAATTAATACAACTGTGTAGGAACCTCAAACACCCATCTGACAATTCCTCCGTTTCTTCCCCACTATTTGGCTTCTCCTGGTGTCCAGTCCCTCACTTCTGCTAGAATAGTTTGTCAGGATATTCAAAACCATAAAAGAAACCAGGGATTGCCCATCCATGAAGCCAACTGAAGTAGTTGCCTCAAACAGCACATTGGCAGGGGGCACCCACCTATCTCTCCCTGACTTGCCTCCACTGGGAGGAGAGGCCGGCACATCATTCAGAAAGGGCAGAGGCACCATTTAACACACTGCCTCAGGTGCCAGAAGGTCTTGGGCTAGCCCTGACAGAAGCAGATTTTGTTAGTACCATAGGGGTGTGTGTGTGTGTGTGTGTGTGTGTGTGTGTGAATGGTCTGCCCAGTTAATGGTTATTGGTCTGTACATCACTTATGATATAAAAACTAGCTTTACTGGCTTTATCATGAGTTGCAGATTGTGGCACAATGTGCAAGAACTAAAATACTACAGATGGGCAGTCCAATCCTGAGCTGCCTGGGGCACCAAGGCTTGGCGGCACCGAGAAGAGCTGCCGCCAGATCCTGTGCCTTCTGAGCTACCACGGGAGGCGCCTCAGGGGAAGGGGATCCTGGATCCTGCGGAGCGGAGCTCTGAAAACCCACCTCCTTCCCCCCGGCACGCCTCCAGCCCATCCCTCGGCACACCTCCCCCTGCCCTCTCTCCACCCCCCACTGGCCTCTCCCCTGCCCAGAACGCCTCCTTCCCTCTCCTGTCCCCACCCCCACTTGCCGTACCGCTGCTCAGCGGTCTGGGAGACCACCGAGCCATGGAAGTTTGGCGACTGCCCCATGCTAGCCCAGCGCCAGCTGGCACTGGGCTAGCACCGGCGGGAGCCCGGCAGTGAGGCTGGCAAACATCACTCATGAACATCGCTTACGGAGCCATGCCACGGAGCACAGGATTGGGTTCTAAGTTGAGCAATAGGGCAAAATAATCAAGAAGAGAGTGTCTGACATGCATACTTTCCACCTCACTAAATAATCAAGATCTCCCATTCAGTAGAATTAAGTGAAGGACCTCCAGGTCAAAGAACGTGACTTCTAGACTGACATGAGCTCCAGCAAATCTCATTTAATAAATTAGGCACTATTAGACTAGAGGGAATAGATTGGGCTTGTGCATGTTTGTACGGTGAGTGTAAATTTCAAATGATGATTTACATGTATGAATATGCATATGAATATAATATAACATTACAGGCAGAACATTTATATCTCTTCTCATTATTTCAAATGCAGATGTTTCAATGGAGTTGGCCACACATTCAGGTACCAGTAAGTGTAGAGAAATCAAGCTGCATATATATAGATGCAAACCAGACCCACTGAAATCAGTAGTGTTAACACTCTGACCTGACTTCAAGGCATGGCACTCTTGGGCAGATATTAGGTCCCCAGCACCCTGACAGCGTCCACCACTGACCACTGCTGCCTGTGAGTGGGGTAGCACATTATTTGACAGTGCCCTGCAACGGTACTTCATCAGGGATACTGTGGAGCAGGGGAAAGCACCTATCAGCTGGCATCCACTGTACAAGTTCTGTTGTGTTTACTGCCCCAGATAGCAATACAAAAAGACATCAAGGTAAATGCCCTCCTTACTTTAAGATGGCCCACAAATGTAGTAGGCCCCCCCAGAGAATTTTTATGGTGATGACATCTCTAGCTACTGTTTTTAGAGGGCTACAGGAAGACCCCAATTTACCTAAAATTCTGAGTCAATGAAATCTTTAATGAAATCATACTTTCCCCCACAAAATCTCAATCACTCTCAAACCTGAAGCTGGCCTGCTGACACCTCAGTCCCACACATATGCTTGGAAATGCAACTCCCCCCCCCCAAAAAAAACTGTCTCCCAGTAATGTTGTCACAAGAAACCACAATAATGCTGTAACATTTATTTGATACAAATTCCCATGAAGTACATAGAACTTACTACCAAGCAAATGTTTTTTTACGAATGCCAATCGGTTAAATCTATGTTCTGCAGATTAACTCGTTTGCTGATAACTGCCGTGTACATTTTTTGTGAAGGTTATCATGTGCATACTTAGATATTTCCCTAGTATGTTTCAAATCCCTTTCTCCCCCAATGGGCATTAATGGTGCACATATTGTGACTTTGATATTGTAGGGTTCAGTAATGAATACCTCATTGCCTGCTGGTTCAATGACTTCTGTGGAAATTCATGGACCATGCAGGCAAAGAGAAAAGGTAACTGTTATTATTTCAAATGAAGATTTTATGTCTTAGTGGCATTGTGAAAGATTGACCTTCACATGAGATATTGCTGTTCTTGCATTACCACCCCGGTGTCAATAGAAAACTGCTTTTAATCTACACAAAGGGGGCTGTTATCCTCTAGACGCATGGGGGATTATCGTGCTTAACTCTCCAGCACATCCAGAGGCCAAAAACGGGGGGGGGGGGGAGAGAAGAAAAGTCCCCACAGTGTGGTTGCGGTGGCAAAGCAATTTCTTGAACATATATCAAATGTTCTAAAATGCTTTTAAAAACAAATGACAAAATGTGGTGACATTTAATGTATAGCAAGGTTCCTAAAGATATTTATTGCATTAGGTCTGTGCAAAGCCAGGTATTCGTTGATTTGTTTTATTTGTAAGTGATGAAAATATGATTACAGGACATGGTACTGTACAATACCCCCACCCCACCTTTTCGGGGACTGTATTCAGATAAAATAATGCTCTCCCCCCCACACACACACCTAAAACTATAGAATGTCAGGAAGCAAGCTAGAGTAGAGTTCTTCTCCCTGACATTAGTTTTGCATGTGTAGGGATTTTTTTTTTAATGGAAGAGCATTTAATCACATGAGCAGTCTGAAGTGATCTACCCCACAGATTTACATTTTCATCTGCTGTTTTGTGAGAACTAGATCTATAAGATACACAGGGGGAAAGTAGGGATGGGAGAGGCTGAGAGCCCAATCCTATCCAACTTTCCAGTGCCAGTGCTGCAACGGTGCAGCCCCAAGGAAAGGGAACAAACATTCCCTTACCTGGAGGAGGCCTCTGTGACTGCCCCCTACCATAGGATGCAGTGCATGCCCCATTGGCACAGCTGCATCAGCGCTGGAAAGCTGGATACAATCTGGCCCTAAGAGAGGGATGTCCCAATGGGATTGGCTGCCCAACTCCAAGCCACCATCAAACTGCAAGCCACTGACTCAGAGCCATGTGCACCCCCCTGAAAAAACCCAGAAACAAATAACTTCATGGAAGGCAGCAGTCTAGCCTCTACATCTTCATGTTACTGCTTCCCTGTAGAGTCCCTTTAAATGAGGGGTGGCCAACCTTTCAACTCCTGGACATCTAACAATTGTGTAGAGGGCAGGAGGTCTGGTCTAGAGGGTAGAGCCTCCATTAGCCCGAAAATAACATCTGAAGGTCGCCAGTTCGAGCCACTGGCAGCTCCATGAGTAGCAAGGCCTTGAAGCAGCTGACAAGCAGAGTTATTCCACCTGCTCTTTGGTGTGAATGAAGAAGCGTCTTGGCTGGCCTTCAAGTGAGAGATGAAGGAGCTGCTTGTCGACCAGTGTGGGAGGCAACTGGGGGCCAGAAGTGATAACAGACCATGAAAGATCCATCTGAAATGTTGTGCGGTTCTTGAAAGATAGAACCTTTCTGTTATTGTAAAAATCCCCTCGGGGATTCAGAGATAGCCTGCCAATGTGAACCGCTTTGAATAAAGTCAGAGGAGTTATCCGATGACCAGAAAGGCAGTATATAAATACCAGTATTATTATTAGAGAAGGTAATTTCAGCAGGTTCTGCTTACAGAAGTTGAAAAGTAGGTTCAAACTAAGCAAGAAGTGTGGAAAGCACTGGGGGTGTTCCCAATGTGTCCTGCACTTCCTCTTTTGTTTAAAAAGTATCACGCGAGGAAGGAGCAATCTGAGGAGCTGGGGGCTGGATTGCACCCTTTCTATCTGTTTCTTGCTTATTTTTAATGATTGGAAAGCAGGTCAGAGCAGCTCCGTCTGCAGTAGGCTGGAGGGAAGCAACAGCAGTCTTGGTGTGAAAAACACCTCAAGTCTGTTTGGCATCCCCTGCAACCCACCACAGGCTATATTAGTTATGACATGAATGGGCTGACTGTAACAAAGCAAAACATCAGATAACAAAACAACAGAAGGCAAAAAGAGGCAGAGGAAGGAAAAGATAGCAAGGAATGAATGTGAGCAATATATACTTACAGATATTGAGAAATTGTTTCAGTTGGCGATTAAAGACTGAGCAATTATGTTCATGATTGCACACAAAAGGTGCATTTTTAGGAGCGATTTATTACAAGACAGTGGTGATACCAAGTAGGAGCTCTTGGAAAGAGTTAGACATTTAGAGCTCATTCCTAACCAACTTTCCAGCACTTACATAGCTGTGCCAGTGGGGCATGTGCTGCATCCTGCAGTTGGGGAGCAGTCAGGCCTCCTCAAGATAAGGCAATGTTTGTTCCCTTACCTCGGGGTTGCACTGCCCTTATGTCAGTGCTGGAAAGTTGGTTAGGATTGGGGCCTTCAGGAGTATAGGGTTGTGAGATTATGCAGCCAGAGCTTATGCTTGCCTTCAATATTCCTGTTTTAAGGGAAAAAAGGCAGCAGTGACTCCTCCTACCTCGTCAGTCTCTTAGGTAGTCTCTACCCTTTCCTTCCATGGACAGTTGGAAATAATCCTCATAGCAGCAGACATTGATGTCACCACTGCAAGAATTATTTCAAGCAGATCAGGAAGGGGAGAGACTAGAATAAGCACAGAAAAAGCACCGGTGCCCTTTCTGCCATTAAAACAGGAATGTTAAAGACAGGAGGTGATCTCCAGCTTCTTAACCAGGCAACCCTAGAAATGCTTTCACAAGAATGTGCTGGGCATCTGTGGGCCTTCAGACTGAACTGCAGTGAACCCTCAATTTAACAGACCTCAATTCAACGGGAATTGAAAGAACAATTTCTTATGTCCGCAGAGGTCCGTTAAACTCTGCCTACCATACAGAGCTCCCTCAGAGGGAGCGAGGGGCTTACGGAGTGGCCTCTGTCAGGTTAAGTTTCAGAAAGACCTTGAGGGCAAGCTTCTAGGGCTTTGGTACTGGCACTGTCACACTCTTTTCTGCCCTCAACCAAGGCACTGCATGAATGGAGACACTTTTTCCATTTCTGAAGCTGCTTTAGGAATGGAGAATTCCTCAGGAAGTGGAATGAACTTTCTGAGATTAGGCAAAGCCAGATATAAGCCAGAGATAAGATTAGGCAGCCAGATATTGGCTTCAACTTGCCCTTAACATTCCAGTTCTAAGGGGATGTGGCTGTAAGCAGTGACTCCTCCTGTCTGGTCCAAGCCTTCCCCTTCCAAGGCTTCACCATTCCTGAAACTTGCATTTTTCAGTTCTTTTCTGCCAGTGTGCACCGGCAGAATGCATGTTCTGCTGGTGCAGGTCCTCATTAGAATTGTGCTGTTAGAGAAATCCCTTAGCACTAGTGTTCCTCTCTCCACCAGGGCACTTTAGGAATGGAGACGACCCTCCATTCCTATACTGCCTCGATGGAGAATAAAGCAGAATGGCAATGCTAAGGTGGGAACTAAGTGGCATGCTTAGAATTGGTGTCAAAACAACAAGAGTCCTGTGGCAGAAGCATTCACAAACTAGAATTCAGATGGCACAAGGCTCTTTGGTCATTTTGTTGTGACAAACAAATAGGGCTACCCTCTAGAACTGATGTGTAGAACTTGTCATTTATGTAATGATGGGGATTTTCATGTGATACCTAACAGGGTTCTGCCATCGTGGCACATCCAAGGGGAATAACAGCCCAATTATATGCATGTCTACTCAGAAGTAAGTCCCATTAGAGTCAATGGGGCTTACTCCCAGGAAAGCGTGGCTAGGATTGGGCTGTTAATCATTACTGTTCATTTGCATATCATTATATATTTGGGAAATCTGTAAATGTTATGGCTCTTTTACTAATCCTATCTTAGAGGGTTCCCCCGCCTTTCATTTTCTTTTTTTGCTTTGCATTTCCAGATCAATAAAGCAGCTGTAGATCTCTATTAATATCTATACATTTGCATCTGCCGAGTGAAAAGTTTTAAATATTAAAAAGCTGTATTGCAGGCCATATATCATCTGCTCTTACAAGACAGGCATGACAGTATTAAGATGCACATTCAGGATAGCACTCTTTCTACTTTGAATGCTGTCAAGAACAAAGTGCTTTACAGACTTAAAATAAATCTAGGTACTAATCCATTGAATTTCTGACAACGGGAGCCCAAGGTTTCCATGCACTTAGCTGAGTACCGCATAAGAGCTTGTGCATTATTTATGTCCACTAATGGTGTTGCAATGCTCTTTGCGTGAAGCGGTGACAGTGCAATCTGCTAAGATAGCTGCTGCTACGGACAAAGCAATCCATTTTCTTGAACTTGAATTTTTGACAGAATACTCTATTAATGCCAATTCTGCTTAAGTAAATGCTGAACAGGGGTCAGTTGTTCCTTTTCTTTCTCTCCCCTTCCCTGAATCTCTTACCATTTAAGAAAACAGTGCTATAAAACCGAAACCAATGTCCATGGACTTGCCTAATGCTACTGTACAGCCTAGGATCCTTCCCATCTACACATCTTTTTATTTTGTAACACCAATGAGATTGAGGAAGAATGTTCCATATCTGAGAAAGGAGGAAATGCTCATAATTCTGGTTCTAGTATCATTGCACTCTGCATGGTGACCACTGGCTTGTAGTCCGCACAAGCTTATGCTGAAATTAAATTGGCTAGATGTCAGGGTGCTACAATAATGGCATGTTTGTTGATTATGCTCTGTTGTAGATCATGTGCCTTAAATAAGTTAAGACAGAGGTCTTTGAACAGGGCTCTGGGGGACCTTGGCTTCTACAGGCTTCTACAGAAACCTATCAGGGTTCCTCAATAAGAGGATCAGTTTGGTCAACAGGCTATCAACCAGTGGTTCCCAAACTGTGAGTCATGGCTCCCCGGGGAACTGCAGAAACCAGCCAGGGGAGCTATGGAATCCTTGTGAAAAATCCATTGCCCTATACAACGTATAGGATTGCAGCCCAAATGGGGAGACATTGCAAATGACCCAGTAGGTTAAGGGAGCCGCTAGTCAAAAAAGTTTGGGAACCACTAGGATATTCTAAAAGGCACTTTCCCCATCACTGTTGATCTTCCCCAGCACTTTTAAGTTACAGGTGCTGTATGTGCATTCATCTAATGTGGTAAGGTCCAAAATGAGTTAAGTGTCTGCCTTAGTTTCAAGATGCCCCAGAATCTTTTACAGCAGTGGTTCTCAAATTTTTAGCACTGGGACCCACTTTTTAGAATGACAATCTGTCAGGACTCACCAGAAGTGATGTCATGAGCAGAAGTTACATCATCAAGCAGGAAAAATTTTTTTCAATCCTAGGCTGCAATCCTATCTGCAGTTATCAAGGAGTAAGTCCCATTGACTATCGTTAAAAGCATATACATAGTAGCCTGTTAGAAGTACAAATCTGTAATATTTCCCCAAATGCAGTCACATACCATGGTAGCACCAAGTCTAATGCATTAAAAATAAAATATTAAAATGAAAGGGGACCATACCATGGTAGCACCAAGTCTAGCTGCAATCCTATCTGCAGTTATCCAGGAGTAAGTCCCATTGACTATCGTTAAAAGCATATACATAGTAGCCTGTTAGAAGTACAAATCTGTAATATTTCCCCAAATGCAGTCACATACCATGGTAGCACCAAGTCTAATGCATTAAAAATAAAATATTAAAATGAAAGGGGACCATACCATGGTAGCACCAAGTCTAATGCATTAAAAATAAAATATTAAAATGAATGGGGACCCACCTGAAATTGGCTCATGACTCACCTAGTGGGTCTCGACCCACAGTTTGAGAAACACTGCTACAGCATGCGGGGTTCCTTGATGATTCACAAGAACAAAGTTGGTGTGGGAAAGGGTTCCTTTATGAAGAAATTTTGAAGATCACATTGTGGAAGAAGGCACAAGATTGTATTCTGTAGGGCTGAATTAGAATACAATCAAGCAACCAGTTAGTATTTTATTGGCCCTCTAGTAACTGTATGTTCTATCAGGCAGAAGTCGGTTGGGAACAGAGAAGTTAGTAGTTTCTGCCAGGTTCTGCTCAGGTGCCACATACTGTGGCTCTGCCCTCAGAGAGCGCCAGTATTATTATTATTATTATTATTATTATTATTATTATTATTATTATTATTATTATTATTATCAGTATTTATATACCACTTTTCAGTGAAAAGTTCACAGAGTGGTTTACAGAGAAAATCAAGTAACTAATGGCTCCCTGCCCCTAAAAGGCTCACAATCTAAAGATATGCAGAAGGACACCAGCAGACAGCCACTAGAAAAGACAGTGCTGGGGTGAGGAGGGCCAGTTACTCTTCCCCTGCTAAATAAAAGAGGAGCACCCACTTGAAAAAGTGCCTCTTACCCAGTTAGCAGAGGTATTTTTGAAAACAGATTTTGGCAGTTCCAAACCATCACAGAATCACCTTTGCATACCAGGTTGTCGGTAAAACATAAATCTCAAGCATACTTTAAGCTGAACATGGGAGGATTAATCTTAAATCTTTTAGCAATTACAGCTGCAATCCTATACAAACTTACCTGAGAGTAAGTCTCACTGAACTCATTAAGACTGACTTTTGATATGCCTAGGATTGTGCTGTGAGTTAACTTTCTAAACGTGCCGTAAAGCATATTGCAATCGTGCAGAAAATAGGGGCACTAGCGGAAAGGCCTGCACCTTCCCACCAGTGCAAGATCCAGGTGAACCACACACTGGAGCATGTAAGAGCTGCTCTGAGCAGTGCAGGGGCTGGGGAAGAGTGGGGAGGGGGTGTTATGGGGTGGGGGGAGATGACTCATATTGTCTTCTAAGAATTTTCTCTGGATTTATAGTTTTGGTGCAAGCAAGTTGATGGTGCCACATACATGTGGCTTATCTTACTGCCCATTGGGAAATGTAATTACCATCACAGGCCACAACAGAGAGCTCTATGGATATTCGACCACAGCCCTCCCAAAAGTAACATACCTAGAAAAAGGAGAGGGGTTTCAATGTGGATGGGGGATGGCAGTGTCATATTTGTAAAAAGGGCTATATTGAGAACATTGACCAAAATAGAAAAAAATATTCACTAAACCATCTGTTGTTTGGTTTGGTGGCTTGGTCATGACATACACAAAAATCAATGAGCGTGTCATTGCCAATGCTACTAAAAAGTGTTGTAGTTCTACAAGAGAACTGATTTTTAACTCACTTTGTTTGCAGCAGTCATAGAATTAATTTTAGTGAGAATAAAGGTTTAACAGCAAGTAACCTTTGTTTGTGCACCTACAATGCAAGCTGGCATTGTAGCAGTGGTGGATGAAGTGAGTGGCTGGTGGGGCAGTTCTCAACTGGCAGGTCACAGGGGGTGGCCAGTGACCCACAGGGGGGTCAGCTGGGATAACATGTCCCCTGTCCGTGGTGCTGTTTCCTGGGTTCTCTATGGGGAGCCCAGGATGGGGTGGGGAGGGTGGGGAGTGGGAGGCAGAGCCAGGCTCCAGCACTTATGCTGGATCCTAGCCCAGTTAGGGGCAGCCTTGGGGCTGCTGCGGTGTTATCTGGGGTGAGGGGAATTATTTTCTCTTGCCCTGGGCTGGCCTGCAGTCAAACCCAAATTTGTTCTAGATACAGCACAGGCCTGCGGGCCTGCCTATTCCAGCGCAAGTTAGGATTGTGCTGTGAATGTTATGCTGTCTGATACCCCAATCCTGAGCTGCCCAGCATGCAAGACTGCCGCAGTGCCAAAATGGCTACCGTGTCATCCAAACCATGCCAGGTAGCCACAGCAGCACCTTGGGAGAAGGAAACAATTGTCCCTTTCCATGGGTAAGGAAAGTAGCTCTACAATGGGGCTACTCGATTCTGTTGCGACTCTTGAGCCACCACAGAATCAAGGAGTCCCATGTCAGGCCACGGGCTTAACACGGGGGTCAGGATCTAGTGGAGCTGAGCTCCCCCAGTCCTATCCCCTTCGGCCCTCCTCCCCACCCTCTCCCACCTCCCCCCACCCCAGAACACCACCCCGCAATGCCCCCACTCACTTCTCCGCTGCCTGGCAGTCTGGGCAGCACCGGGTGGTGGAATGTGGGCTCAGTGCTGGAGCTGGCCCAGCATGGGCTCACTCTGTGCTGGCACTGGCGCTGGGTCTGTGGTAAGGCTCACAAACGCGCCCTATGGCACGTTTGTGACAGTGCACGCTGGCAGTACGCCAGTGTGCCGGGCTCTGGATCAGGCCCTGAGTCCTTCGTATTCCTATTGTTAGGATTCCTCTGAGTGATCTAGAAATGCCAAAGAATTTTCATCAGGAGTTCATGGGACAGTCTGTGTTAAGTGAAGAAAAAATCTTCAGTTCATGTCATTTCTTGCACCATCTAGAAATGTCAAAGAATTGCACAGCTCCCAAGCGTGTGCTTTCAAGGTTCTGCCTCCAGGCACATCCTTCTCATCTAGCTTAAACGTATCTCCTTAAGACCCAATTTCTTTTCTTTTCTTTTTTTAATGCAAAGAGCAGAAAATGGAAGAAGCCTGAGTTAGTGTAGCATATTGCAAATGTGTGATACCTTCTGTTCCAAAGCATCTTGTGCAGATTGTATTGTATGTTTAAATACATGTACAGTGGAGTATACAAAACAACATACAAGTCATTTCACCCTGTTGGAAAAATAAACAGAAGATTCAGGAAAAAATAAATTTATATGTATATATAAATGCGTGCGTGCACACACTTTAAGATGGGATACACCAGAGAAGCTAAAATTGTTTGGCAGTACTAGATGGGCTGCCAGATCTAAAGAAATGTATGTATACAATTGTTGACTTTAGTCTGATGAAGATCTGAAGATCATTTCAGGTAACCTTGCAATGCATGCAGCATTTCCCCCATATTTCCAATAAACCAGCCACAGGTGCAATGAAGAAGAGTGCACTTTTCTGACCAAGATACTCTGGCTACAGAGCCAACATCAGCACATAAACAGATGACAGGGAAGGAAAAAAGAAGCAAGACAGCGGTGTTCATTCTAGCTGATTGGCAATGCCCACATAGGTAGGGAAAGCTGATACGTTCAGGACGGTAGCATGTGGGGATTGGGAAGAGCAGGGCCCTCAGAAACTAATCCCTGATACCCATTTTTGTTTCACGTGTGCTTTGAAAAAACATTATCAACATGCACACGTGCACTAGACGCCTCATTTTCATTATTGCCCCCCCCCATACCTGCATATCCAGAGAATAAATTCCGAAGAACATAAGAACAGCCCTGCTGGATCAGGCCATAGGCCCATCTAGTCCAGCTTCCTATATCTCACAGTGGCCCACCAAATGCCCCAGGGAGCACACAAGAGACCCGCATCCTGGTGCTATCCCTTGCATCTGGCATTCTGAGGTAACCCACTTCGAAATGGGTTTGATAAAACAATCGTTAGATGGATTCGCAACTGATTGGACGGCCGGACACAGAGGGTGTTTGTCAATGGCTTCACGTCAACCTGGAGGGCGGTTTCGAATGGGGTACCCCAGGACTCTGTCTTGGGCCTGGTTCTCTTTAATATCATCATCAATGACTTGGATGAAGGGATACAAGGAAGCCTCATCAAATTTGCAGATGACACCAAACTGGGAGGAGTAGCAAACACAATAGAAGATAGTAGAAGCCTTCAGGAAGACCTAGACAAAATGGAATACTGGGCTGAAATGAATAAGATGAAGTTCAACACGGATAAATGCAAAGTTCTGCACTTGGGCAAAAACAACCAAAGACGCAGGTATAAAATGGGAGATACGTGGCTTGGCAGCACTGCTTGTGAGCAGGATCTTGGAGTTGTGGTGGATCACAGGATGAACATGAGTCAGCAGTGTGATGCGGCTGCAAGGAAGGCGAATGCAATTTTAGCCTGCATTAACAGAACCGTAGCTTCCAAGTCACAAGAAGTTGTGGTTCTGCTTTACTCTGCACTGGTTAGACCTCACCTGGAGTATTGTGACCAATTCTGGGCACCCCACTTTAAGAAAGATGCAGCCAAACTGGAGCAGGTTCAGAGGAGAGCGACGAGGATGATCAGGGGACTGGAGGACAAGCCCTATGAGGAAAGGTTGAGGGAACTGGGCATGTTCAGGCTGGAGAAGAGAAGGCCGAGAGGGGATATGATCACACTCTTCAAATACCTAAAGGGTTGTCATATGGAAGAAGGGAATAATTCATTCTCAGCTGTCTTTGAAAGTAGAACTAGAACAACGGGTGCAAACGGCAAGAGAGGAGATTTCGATTAGACATCAGGAAAAAATTCCTGACGGTCAGGGCGGTTCGGCAGTGGAACAGATTGCCGAGAGAGGTGGTGGACTCTCCCTCATTAGAGATACTCAAGCAGAGGCTCGACAAGCACCTGTTGAAGATGCTCTAAGAGGATTTCCTGCCTAAGGCAGGCAGTTGGACTACCTATTAGGTCCCTTCAACTCTATGATTCTATGAAAATGGAGGTTGCACATACACATCAGGGCTTGTAACCTGTGATGGAATTTTCCTCTAGAAATTTGTCCAATCCCTTTTTAAAGGCATCTAGGCCAGATGCCATCACCCTGTCCTGTGGCAAGGAGTTCCACAGACTAATTACACGCTGATTAAAGAACTGTTTTCTTTTGTCTGCCCTTCCTCTCCCAACATTCAATTTTAGTGGCTGTCCCCTGGTTCTGGTGTTATGTGAGAGGGAAAAGAGTATCTCTCTAATCACTCTGTCCATCCCCTGCATAATTTTGTATGTCTCAATCATGTCCCCCTTCAGGCACCTTTTTTCTAGACCAGTGGTTCTCACACATTCAGCACCAGACCCACTTTTTAGAATGACAATCTGTCAGGACCCACCGGAAGTGATGTGATGACCAGAAGTGACATCATCAAGCAGGAAATTTTTTAACAATCTTAGGGTGCAATCGTACCTACACTTACCCAGGAGTAAGTCCCATTTACTATCATTGTTAAAAGAATATACATAGTAGTTTGTTACAGAGCTTGCGTCCTGAGTACACTTCTGTACTGCAGCGAGTCATGGACTCTCCGCTCACAACAGGAGAGGAAACTGAACGCTTTCCACATGCACTGCCTCCAGCGCATTCTCGGCATCACCTTGCAGGACAAAGTTCCTAACAACACAGTCCTGGAACGTGCTGGAATCCCTAGCATGTATGCACTGCTGAAACAGAGACGCCTGTGTTGGCTTGGTCATGTCGTGAGAATGGATGATGGCCGGATCCCAAAGGATCTCCTCTATGGAGAACTCGTGCAAGGAAAGCGCCCTACAGGTAGACCACAGCTGCAATACAAGGACATCTGCAAGAGGGATCTGAAGGCCTTAGGGATGGACCTCAACAAGTGGGAAACCCTGGCCTCTGAGCGGCCCGCTTGGAAGCAGGCTGTGCAGCATGGCCTTTCCCAGTTTGAAGAGACACTTGGCCAACAGTCTGAGGCTAAGAGGCAAAGAAGGAAGGCCCATAGCCAGGGAGACAGACCAGGGACAGACTGCACTTGCTCCCGGTGTGGAAGGGATTGTCACTCCCGGATTGGCCTTTTCAGCCACACTAGACGCTGTGCCAGAACCACCTTTCAGAGCGCGATACCATAGTCTTTCGAGACTGAAGGTTGCCAATACAATTGTTAAAAGTACAGGCCTGTAACATTTCCCCAAATGCATTCACATACCATGGTAGAATCAAGTCTAATATATTACAAAAAGAAAATTGAAATTAATGGGGACCCACCTGAAATTGGCTCGCGACCCACCTAGAAGAAATCTCATGAATACAGCACTAGCTAGGTTCTCCGGCCTGGCCAAAGCTGAACTGGTGCTCAAATTCTGCCTCTTCCTTTTCTTTCTTTTTTTTAATGAGGGGGTACATGCCACCTGTCCCTTCCATCACTGACAATGCTGCCTTCTCCACCTCCTTTGCTGTCAACTGGCTTCTCACCTCCAGCTTCCCCATGCACCGTCCCTTCCTTCCTTCCCAACCTTTTTCTTCTTCCTCACTCTGTGTTTTGAAATAGAGCAACAAAGTGGAGTTAGAACACGAAACTGGGAGAATCATCACTTTGATAAAAGGAAGGTTGGTTTCTTCCCCTTTTTTTAAGTGGGAGAGAGACAGAGCCAGATGTTCTCCCACTTCTGAAAAAGGGGGTGAACCCTATCAGACTTCTGCACTGGTCCCACTCTGCAGCTCTATTTCCAAGTGAGTTGGGAAATAGTTGCTGGGTGCTTCCAGCACCACTGTCAAAGACTGATGGAGGCACTAGAAGCAGCAGATGTGGCAATCCTCATCATTGCCATCTCCACTTTTCCTCTGCTGAACAAACAGGAGCAAGGTGAGGTGGTTGCAAGTGGGCAAAGAGTGCTACCTGCCAGAAGCATCACAAAGGTTTGTGTCACTCGGTCTGAGAGCTCATTGCATCACCCCCATGAAGGACCTCTGCTCATCATCATCATCATCATCATCATCATCAACTTTATTTATATCCCGTCCTTCTCCCTAAAAGGGACCCAGGGCAGCTTACAACATGTTAAAAACAGATTAAAAACATTATTTAACCAACAGATAAAAAACATATTAAAAACACATTAACAGATACCATAAAAACAGTAGTCAGATAAAAAGAGCATAAAGCAACAGATCATAGAGGAATCAGGCCTGTAAAAAATACTAAAAGATGTTAAAAAGGCCATGAACTCAGAAGGCTTGTTTAAACAGAAGGGTCTTCAGGCCTTGCCGAAAAGTCTCAAGAGAGGGAGCCATTCTTAAGTCAAGGGGAAGGGAGTTCCATAATGTTGGTGCCACTACTGAGAAGGCCCTATTTCTTGCCGCCGCCCCACGTACCTCCTTAGGCAGCGGCACTTGTAAAAAGGCCTTCTCTGATGACCTGAGAGGATGAGCCGGATTGTGCGGAAGTAGGTGGTCTCTAAGATACCCTGGCCCAGAGCAGTATAGGGCTTTAAAGGTCAAAACCAGCACCTTGAATTGGGCCCGGAAACAAATGGGCAGCCAATGTAGCCCCTGGAGAAGCGGGCTGACAGAGTCAAACCGCCTACCTCCAGTAACCACACGGGCCACCGCATTCTGCACTAATTGCAGTTTCCGGACCATCTTCAGGGGCAGCCCCACATAAAGCGCATTACAATAATCTAACCTCAATGTCACCGTAGCATGGATCACCGTGGCCAGGTCTGCACGATCCAAGTACGGCCGCAGCTGGCGCTCCAGCCGAAGCTGAGCGAAGGCCCCCCTAGCCACAACCGCCACCTGGGAATCCAGGAGCAGCTGCGAGTCCAGGTGGACCCCCAAGCTGCAGACCTGCTCCTTCAGAGGAAATGCAACCCCATTCAGAACAAGCCCATTCAGAGTCCAGCACCTGCATCGAGGATTTCCGAACCAGGAGAGCCTCTGTCTTATCCGGATTTAATTTCAGCTTGTTAGCCCCCATCCAGATCCTCACTGCTTCCAGACAGTGCTCCAGGCCCTCAACCGCCACCCTGGAGTCTGGAGGAAAGGAGAGGTAGAGCTGGGTGTCATCAGCATATTGATGACACCCCACTCCAAACCCCCGGATGACCTCTCCCAACGGTTTCATGTAGATATTAAATAGCATGATCTTACATCAGGGGTGCTCACACTTTTTTGGCTCGAGAGCTACTTTGAAACCCAGCAAGGCCTGGAGATCTACCAGAGTTTTTTTTACAATGTTCACGCCATCATAACATAAAACATTTATGTGTACAATGTATGTTGGTGTACCTTGAGCCCCACTGAGTATAACTCCTGAGTAGACATGCCTAGGATTAGGCTGTGAGGCTGCAATCCTAGCCACACTTACCTGGGAGTAAGCCCCATTGAGTACAATGGGCCTTACTCCCGGCGTTTCCTCCCAGAGGCACCTGAAGGGGGGGTCAGCACTCCGTGATCTACTCATTTTGCCTCGCGATCTACCGGTAGATCGCGATCCACCTATTGAGCACCCCTGTCTTACATAGATCTCATAGCAGATCTTACAGAATAAATTACAATATCATACGCACAACCTAGATGCAGTGGCATCACTAGGGTTGGTGTAACCCCATTATTTCTGGTTGGCAACCTTCAGCCTCGAAAGACTATGGTATAAGCCTACAGCACCCGGTATTCCCAAGCAGTCTCCCATCCACGTACTAACCAGGCCTGACCCTGCTTAGCTGCCGAAATCAGACGAGATCGGGCATGTGCACGGTAACAGTTGTAACAGTAACAGGGTAACAGTATATTTATTTAAATATATAACAGGACAGGTCACCAAACAAATCAGTAACCAACCAAACACCAGTGGGCAACTTGATGACACTCACACAACTGAATAAGAGTTCTAATGTTAGATCTGATACATGGAAAGGAGAGCTGACTTATACTAACACCTTACTGGTTCTCCACTGTGTCATAATAACAGCTCATTGGCTCTCAGAACAATCAGTTTCTTCGGTCAGTTTTAAGTTCAGGAAATCCACTTTTTTATTTCTGGTTATTTGGCTATAACTTTTGATAGAATACAGATATTTCAGTGTTGTTTGTTTCATTGCATTCTGCATGAACCACCTCAAATGATATATAATTTGATGGTATTATTCAAAAATACTAACATTTTATACTTTTTGCCAGTAATGGTGTCACCCCCCCTCCCCAAGGGCATCCCCCAGGGCAGTCCGCACCCCATAGAGATGCTCCTTTGCACTCATCTGCCACAGGAAGCAGCTGCCTCACCTTGTCTCAATGGTGGGCTGACCCTGTGAGTTCTGGTCTCCTTGAGATGATAGAATATTGGAGACTGGCACCAAATCCAGTGTAACTCCCTGTGTGGAATTGCAATCTGCTTTGACAGAGGCCCTTATGTCTGAGAGAAAGCACCTGGGTGGATCCTAGCCACTCTTTTCTCTTCTCATTACAAAACCGTTTTAATTATGGTTCTTCAAAGTTGTCTGGAGCATATCTGCTTAGTCTCAAAGCTAGCTAGCCAGTCAAATAAATGAATAGAAATCAGAAAAATTTTGGATTTGGTGTAATATGGTATTGGCAAAACTAAGGACCCAATCCTATGGAGCCCTAGCATTGGCGCTGAGCTCCAGCACTGGCGTTGGGTGTCGTAACTATGCCATAAAGCATGTTTTACTACTCCTACACCTTTTTTGAGTAGGGAGCTTTGGGCCAGCGCTAGTTGGCAATGGGCACAGTGCCAGAAAGGATGTGCTACTGCCAGGGGTAAGTTACACCACCTGGTGGTGGTGAGGTTTCTGTGGGCGTTGGGAGGGTGGGGGGAAGCAGGGGGAGGGGAGGATTGAGCTCGGGAGGGGGGGGGATGGTGACAGGTTCTGCTGCTATATCCTATGCTCCCTCCTGTGCCAGGCAGTCTGACACAGGCCTCCTTTGTTCTGCGCCCACTTAAAAGCAGGCCCAGATCTGAGGAGACACATTGGTACCATGGCTGCATTACCTGGGGTAAGGAAGCAAGTGCTCCTTTACCCTGAGGAGATTCCCGGTGCTAGCCCAGTGCCCATATGATCCAGCTGTAGCCATTTTGGCATCGCTGGGGCCCTGGCCGCCATCAGGTTTAGGATTAGGCTGTAAAAGATTTTAATTGGCCACATCCTCCAAGACAATTCAGGCAGATTCTTTCACTCTTATGTGGGTTGTGATCCTTTTCATATGTGATCCTTCTCCTTATCACAATGCACCTTAAAGACCATGTGATGCTGCGCACCATGTGAAGTCACAGGCATGTGATGATCAGATTCAAACAAACTTTCCTCTCCCTTTTTGCATGGGTAGAGATGGTGAGGGAAAGATTGCACACCTGCTCCTTCACCCATGGTAATGGACCACCACCTGGGTCACTCTTTCAACTATGCCTGAGACTGCATCACAAATAATTCTTTCCTGGCTGCTTCTGCAAATGTTGCAGATTTGGATCATTGTATTTATTTAATACAAATGTACTTTGGGATAATAAGAACTGGGTACATTGTCCAAAAATAATTTTTTTCATAATTTAAATTCTTTTGCGCTTGCCTTAAGGAAGTATGTGGTCCCTCCTTGATAATATAGTTGTTCTGTCCTACAGAAAAGAACCTAACATTTAATACTGCTTATTATGACATCCTGCATATAGCTTTACATAATCCACCTTGATAGAGTTATTTCTGGCAGGCTTCTTGGCTGGAGTTCATTTTATGTGTTTGCCACATTGTTATTTCCTGTCCTTGCCAAAATAGAGAGTATTTGCAAGCTTAACGGAATCAGAAATTCTAGCAATTTCATTGTTGTTCCAACCAAAAGTCTAAAAAGTACTTATCACAGGCAGTGTACAAATGAAAATCACTTGTTGCCTATTTATTTCATTGAATTTCAAATGCAATTTATTTTATTGTACTGTTCTTTTTTTATAAGTGTTCTTCCTACTTTAAGATCTTTGCACCAAATTTAACTATGTATGAATTTTCAGCAAGATATTAGGGGTGTGCAGAAACCTCTTGAGGAATAGAAACTCATCTGACCCATAAATGTTGCCCATAAATGTTGTTTAAGGGCTTACCAGGGCAAAATTTTTTTTCTTCCTTTTACAGGTTGTTATAAGCATCAAATCATATGGCACTTGCAGGCAGGCTTCAGGCAGTCTGAATGCTTGAAAAGACTAGATCGAACACTAACAGGAAGCAGGAAGTTAATTTCCTGTAGTTGTTGCACTTGCTATAAGCTTGAATGCTTATAGCTTAGAGGTGTTTGTTTCCATTGAGTAAGATAGGATTAGTCTAACAGCCCAATCCTGAGCTGCCTGGCACTGTGGGGCTGCAGTGGCACAAAAAATGGCTGCCGCTGCATCCTGCGCACTCCAGACAGCCGCCACCTCCTCCTCAGGAGAAGGGGACTTTTGTCCCCTTCTCCTGGGTAAACTGAGTAGCCCCGCAATGGGGCTACTCAATTCTACAGCAACCCGAAGGTCAGCATAGAATCAAGAGCTTCCACGTCGGGTGGCCAGCCTGACACTGAGGCTCTGGAGAAGGACAGACCAACATAAACATAACCCAATAGTCACTGGCTATTACTTGGTCCCTTTCTATGTCCCTGGGAGGTTCTCCCCAGCAGCCTTCCTCTCTGACCCCCTGTCACTGAAGCCCAGATGACGCGCCCGCGGTGGCCCAACTGGCCAAGGTCTCCCAAACTCCAAGTCTCACCACCTCCTTTCGCTCTGGAGTAAGTCAACTGCTGCCCCCACGCTGCCCCCAGGCATGGACCCCACACCCCCAGAGAGTGGGCACTCCGCAGCAGCCTTCCACTCTGACCCCCAGAGAGTGGGCTCTCCCTGTCTTGCTCAGTTAGAAGCACATAGGAGGAAGAGAGAGTCTCTTCTGGCCTGGTGAATTTTTCTTTAGCACTATCCACCTCTCTCTGATTGGCCAGCTCCCTTGAAACCTGAAATCTTTCACAGTGAACCCCAACCGTTTCATCACAGATGCCATTACCACTACTACCTAGATACAGAGCCACAGCATTTGTTAATGTGCTTGCCTTGCTTGTAAGATGTTGGTGCTAGCTGGGAAGACTTCGCAAAACAGACAGAAATGAACCTTAAAACCTGACATATTCTAGCTAAGTCATCTTGCCTGAAGGTATCTCCTTCCTTGTAAAACAGCTGTTTGATGAGTGGGGCTCCTCTCTGAGTCCCACGGAATGGGTTCTCAAGCTGCTAGAACTAGGATGACTTCCTGTCAGCTGTGAGTTTTTGCATTCCTTGGTTGCAGAACCAAAACAGGCCAACTGTGTGAGCCAAGTGTGAGCCAATTGTCAGGCACATGCATTCCAATTTTTGATTAGAACTTGTTACCTCAGATGGAAGAGAAGCTGAAGTCCCCCTTTTATTTATACAGGCATTTATATACCACCTTTCTTGGTCATCAGATTTCTCCTCAGACTTTAATTAAGGCGGTTTAGACAGGCAGGCTGTTCTAAATCCCCATAGGGATTTTTACAATTGAAGAAAGGTTCTATCTTTCAAGAACCACAACATTTCAGATGGATCTTTTATGGTCTGTTATCACTTTCTGGCCTCCAGATTCCTCCCACACATGCTGACAAGCAACTCCTTCATCTCTCCAAGAGCAGGTGGAATAACTCAGCTGGGCTTGTCAGCTGCATTCAAGGTCTCGCCATTCACGGTGCCGGTGGCCTCGAACTGGTGACCTTCGGATGTTGTCTTCAGGCAAACGGAAGCTCAACCCTCTAGACCAGACCTCCTGCCCTTTTGGCTAATGATGTTTGCATCAAAAGAACAAAAGCTGTCTGTAAGCTGATCCTGGCAGTTGAATGGCACAGACTGCTGCTGGGGAGTTAAAACTGCCCCAAATACTGAAAACATAGGTGAAGCATATGGACTAGAGAAACACAGGGATTCATCACAAGAGCCAACAGCATGATACTATGCATGTCTACTCAGAAGTAAGTCCCATTGTGTTCAATGGAGCTTATTCTCTGAACAAAATGTGTATAGGTTTGCTATCTAAACTGTGCAATAAGCTTCAGGAGGGGAGATCCCTTTTTGTTATTTCATTCAGTGTGCAAGCCATTTTGACATGCCACATTGCTATGATTTTTCTTGAATATTGCAGATGAGAAAATTTTTTTAAAAGGTAGTGATGAAATTGGTATGTATTGTAATTGTAATTGTAATTCAATGTCAGTAAGTGTAAAGTCATGCACATTGGGGCAAAAAATCAAAACTTTAGATATAGGCTGATGGGTTCTGAGCTGTCTGTGACAGATCAGGAGAGAGATCTTGGGGTGGTGGTGGACAGGTCGATGAAAGTGTCGACCCAATGTGCGGCGGCAGTGAAGAAGGCCAATTCTATGCTTGGGATCATTAGGAAGGGTATTGAGAACAAAACGGCTAGTATTATAATGCCGTTGTACAAATCGATGGTAAGGCCACACCTGGAGTATTGTGTCCAGTTCTGGTCGCCGCAACTCAAAAAAGACATAGTGGAAATGGAAAAGGTGCAAAAGAGAGCGACTAAGATGATTACAGGGCTGGGGCACCTTCCTTATGAGGAAAGGCTACGGCATTTGGGCCTCTTCAGCCTAGAAAAGAGACGCTTGAGGGGGGACATGATTGAGACATACAAAATTATGCAGGGGATTGACAGAGTGGATAGGGAGATGCTCTTTACACTCTCACATAATACCAGAACCAGGGGACATCCACTAAAATTGAGTGTTGGGCGGGTTAGGACAGACAAAAGAAAATATTTCTTTACTCAGCGCGTGGTCGGTCTGTGGAACTCCTTGCCACAGGATGTGGTGCTGGCATCTAGCCTAGACGCCTTTAAAAGGGGATTGGACAAGTTTCTGGAGGAAAAATCCATTATGTGTATGCGCAACCTCCTGATTTTAGAAATGGGTTAAGTCAGAATGCCAGATGTAGGGGAGGGCACCAGGATGAGGTCTCTTGTTATCTGGTGTGCTCCCTGGGGCATTTGGTGGGCCGCTGTGAGATAAAGGAAGCTGGACTAGATGGGCCTATGGCCTGATCCAGTGTGGCTGTTCTTATGTTCTTATGTTCTTATGTATTTCCACCAAAACTGATCAATACAGTGAATATTGGGAAAAAATACAAGAACAATAATAATGAGATATGTGTTACATTTAAGTGTCTATTTGCACATGCTATTAAATTTGCAACTTTTCTTCCTATCGTACTTAAAGGTCACACTCAGGTACTTCCAGAAACCATAAGATTTAAAATCTACAAAAGAGGAAAGAATCTTTGGAAGAGCTTCTGATCACTCCAAGAAGAGCCCAGGTTAATACCTCTAGCATCTGTCCTGATCTCTGTGGTTTAAGCTTTTCAGCTAACTAATTAAACAGAACCTTTGGTGTACCAGGATGCATATGCCTGGGATATGAATAAAAGAAACAAACAGCAGAGACTGGCATATGGTGGAAGGCCCATGCATCATCTAATTTTTGTTTTCCTAGCTTATTTTTACATTCATGATCAGTATGGAAACTTAAAACACAGAAATAGAATTGTCTCGGACTTAAAATTCAACTCCTAAGACAGTGTTCTTTTTCCTGGGTATTTCTTATCTTGCAGGCATAACTGTTTTAATAGCAACAGAGGAGAAAGCAGAAAAAGAACACACACTATAGAACTTAATTGTTGTATGCACAATCTGCTATGGTTAAATGGGCCCTGTGGATTTTGGGCCAAACCCAAACCAATCAGTTAGCAGCTATTTTTCTTCTGTTAGATGTGCTACTGCGGTATTTGCATAAATGTAACCATGCTGTCCGTCTTTTAACTTTCACTCAATTAATTATGCTCCCAGACCCCTGCTGATGGACAAAAATGAGACTTCATCTGCAAATAGCTTCTGCAGTTTACAGCTTATTAAATGCCAAAATCTAGTTAAGACCGTTTGAGAATTCTTATGTCAAACATTTAAACATGCCAGTTTGTGTGCAAAACCCTATTTTTTTTTTTTTTTTTAAGTGAAGCCACTTTGCCGAGTTAGAGTAAGATCAAGGCGGGTAGGATTTTTATATACAAATTGTGTGCTGAGAATAAGTTGCACGGTATGAGTATCGTTTAATTGGTTCATCCAATAATGGAAAACAGGGGGATAGACTACCAGTTGACATGAGAGTGGGTCTGTGAAAATTTAAAACAGCTTTAGTCCACTGTGTCACCTTTTATAATTTATATAAGAAGCTGTACACCATCGCATATAAGCAGATTAACTAGAGTTACATAGTAAAAAATTTTCTCCCCACCCCCTAATTTTTTTTCCTGATTACTCTTTCTGACAGCTTTTACATTTTTGCATCAAGCATCTGGTTCTTTCATTTTTTTTTTTTTTTTTTTTTTTTACAGAGTGTGTTCTGGTTTATTTTACACCATGCTGGGGTTTTGCTTCTTATTCAAAACAGAGGAAAAAGACTAAGAGCAAAGGAACAAGTAATGTCCAACATTTTAATATAAACAGAAAGATTTGCATTGTTAGCTTGGCCAGGTTGCTTCTCATCGACAAATTGGACGCAGTTGCAATGCCTTGGATAAACAGATGCTATGCCTGAGCTTCAGCCACCTCTAATGAATACTTAACAAATGTGAAAAAAGAAAGAACAGTAACAAAGAAAAAAGCGCCTGGTTTATGGTGTAGGCAGCCCACTTCACAAACCAGCTATGCTAAAATACTCAGCTCTAAGTTGATTTGGTTTCATTGACCTCAGCAGAACTAAATTAGCTTCAGCCCAAGTCATTGGATTTGGATGTTCATTGGGCTGTTTCAGTCACATTCTGGTTGCTTTATTAGAGCCTTTCCAGATGATTAAAAAAAAAATCAGATTCTGTTCTCAGAGCTCATACAGCACTAATCTGGACACCGCCAGTAGCGCAACATTTTGTTTTGGTGCAACATATGGCCCAATAAATGTTCTGAAAGCATCCAATGCGATGCCATTGTTAATACTAAATGGATAGAGATCAGTGCTTAGATCTGAACGGATCAATGCTTGGATGTGAAAGCTACAAGAGCCTTCTAAAAGAAAAGTGAGATATAAGTGTAAGAAATAAATTGGGAAGATGCTAGTTGTATGTTGGATGGTTGTGCTGCAAGGCAGAGAGAATTGACAAGAGGAAGTACAACATCACTTGTGTTTGTTAGCTTAGATGGCTTTTAACAAATCAACCAAGGACAGGTCTTCTCAATGGTTGTTAGCCATGTTAGCTAAATGGAATTTCTATGTTCAGAGCTAATATATCTGAATATCCTAGATGTTGGTACTGGGCAACTTAGATGTTGTAGTAACAAATTGTAGGGCTCCTGCTTTCTGAGTCCTGCTTTTCAGCTTCTACATGTGTCTTGATGGCTGCCAATGGAAAGATCTTATTGTACTATTCAGACCATTGGTCTGATCCACCAGGGACATTCTTCTGGTCTGTTCACCTTTATTTTTGTTTCTTTAGGCTGCAGTGGCCTATACCCCCCCCCCCAAGCTAGAGAGAAGGGGGTACAGGCTACTGCTGAATCAAAAAATAGATAATGAAGAAAACTAGGTCAAACAGTTCTTCTAAGAATGGATGTGTAACCTAAAAGAGGCTAAAAGAGTACAAGTTTCTCTCGCCATATATTCTTGCTGACAGATCATTTTGGTTACTGTGACATTTTGTGCCATGTTTGCTGTCTCATATTCTAAGCCAATGTGACGGTGCTGAACTTGACATGACGAGTCATGACAGAAATGTCAAGAATTTAAGATCAGGAAATGCAACCCCCACATCTAGCCTTGTAATTACCAATTCTCATTACAGTCGTCCCCACATTTATTCTTTATATAAAAATATGTTGCACATTCTATTTTGGATTGGTATGTAACTTCACAAATATAGTAATGACTGTGGCATTTCTGTACCACTGCAACAATACTGCAGATGTTAAGAAAATATGGAGCAAAAATAATTTTCGCCAACCTTGTCCTGTTGACTCAGAAAGCATGTTCTGGATTCCACTAACATAAAAATTCAGTTATTCTGGATAAACTAACTTCCACCACAATATCCAAGTATCCTTCTTGGCAACTTCTGAACCTGAAAAGGGATCAAATTTAGATGCATCTTCCTGACACTGAAGATTTTATAAGTGGTGTCCAAGTAATAAAACAACATCAAAATATTTAATAGCTTGTCTTCCTTCAGATTTCACTTCTAAAAATGTTTGGCAACCCTCAATCTTGAAAGACTATGGTATAAGCCTACAGCACCTGGTATTCCCAGGTGGTCTCCCATCCAAGTACTAACCAGGCCTGACCCTGCTTAGCTTCCAAGATCAGACGAGATTGGGCATGTGCAGGGTAACAGCAAAAGCATAAAGAATACCTTCTGACATCATTTCTTTTATGCGAAATCATATTTACAATTTGTAACTCTTCTTTGTCTGTGAACTATACTCTGGAAATATCCCTCTAAGCCAGTCCTACAAGGGAGTTGGAGCACTGTAAGTGGGTGCGGAGGAAGGGCTAGCATAGCAACATGAACCCCACGATCTTGCTGCTACCAGGGACAGGAGGAGATTTTTTTACTTGCCAACTGCCAGCCCTGGAGCCTGGGAGGTCCAGGGAGCTGTCCACAGGGCTCTCTTTATCTCCAAACATGCTGCGTGGCTGGAACTTCCCTGCTGTTTACCTGGTCTGAATGATGGCTCCACAAGGTCTTTCACGCTGTGAAAAAAGTAAGCAAACACACCCAGACACAGACAGACTCCAGTGCTCATACATGGGGAATCAGTTCCGAGTCAAATGGCCTCAGGCTCAAGTCAATAGCCAAGTCATTGACACAGGTGACTCGAGTCTCCACAAGTCAGTGAAAAATGCTGATTTTCACGACTTGGACTCAACCTGACTCAAGTTCCCATCCCTGGTAACAACATCATCTGAATTCCCCATAATAAGTATTAACAAGTGTATTAACAATAAGCATATTCCAGACTAAATGGGTAGTGGGGAAGCAGCCCTAGACTATATTCTCTTTTGGCAGCTAAGGTGGGAGGGGATCAAAGTTAAACTTAGTAACAGCCTTGTCCTTGATATTCCAAAACACAGGATGATAAGCACAGATGTCTTGTATATCTTTTGAATGGCATATAAAGCATAATTCATGAAATCATGCTGTTTTATACCTTATCATTATAGTGGATATAAACAGGCTTGCAAACCATCTTTCAGTGGTTTGAACATCTAGCTTCTCTGGTAAATGACCATATAAACCAGGGCTTTCCAAACCCCAACCCAGGGGCTGGATCCAGGGTTTGGTGAAAGACCTCCTCTCCATGAGTGGAGCTTACCATTCCATCTTCGTGCTGCATGTATTCTGAGTAGATCTGTGCACTGGAACGCTCTGGGCAGTCGCATCTGCCTGTATGTCCTATTGCACAGCCTTCTGAGATGCCGGGCAACAGACATGACTGCCCACAGCGTCCTGGTGCCCAAATCTACTCAGAATACATGAAGCACGGAGGTGGAAAGCTAAGCTCTGGTCCGAACAGGGACCACTTTTTTTGACAGACAGCAGTTGCAAGTTTGGTGACTGCTGATATAAACCATTAACAAAGAGATCTTTCTTGCTGTTTGATCCTGGCAATGTTTACTCACAACTAAGCCCCATGGCTAGTCAGCATCTGAAACAGTGCACCCAAAGCCGCCCTCTTTACCCTGCAGTGCATCATCACCTGCTGCTACTCCTTCTTTTTTCCTCATTTCAAAAAGAAAAAGGGGAACTGAGTGGAAGGTGTGTGGGGTAAGCAGAGTGTCTGGGTTAGAGAATCAGAAACTTTCTAGTCCACTGCTCTGCTCTCCTATACACTTCTATGATCCTATAAACTTCTATGCTGTTTCACTCCCCTATTCTTTTGAAACCCAGAGAGTGGGATGAGGAGGTGCGGCAGAAACAGAGGTGCGGCAGAGCAAGGGGGCATCCCTCACCAATCCATCACAACAAGCACACCTCAGCTGGCATCATGAACAGGGTGGTTCTGCTAAGTCCCATGAATTTTAGTAAATGTTCTTGGCTATAAGAGCCTGAGGGCCCAATCCTAGACCGTGTGTGCCAGCTCACCACTGGTGCGTACTAACGCAAATGTGCCATAAGGCACATTTACAAGCCCTAGTGCCAGTGGAGCACTGGTGCTAGCCCAGCGCTAACCGGTGCTGGTCTAGCATTGGGTGAGCACCGGAGCTCCGCTGCTGGGTGATCACACAGACCGTTGGGCAGTGGAGAGGTAGTTGGGGGCATGGGGGGAGGAGGCGTTCCAGAGTGGGGGGAGACGAGCGATGGGTGGGGAGGAGGTGTGCCGGGGAGGGAGTGAGGCAGGAGGGAGGTGGGACTAGTAGACCTTTGCTCCACCTGATCCTAAGCCTCCATTTCAGGCCACTGGCCTGACACAAAGGCTCAAAATTCTATGCTGGCCCTTGGGTTGACGTTGAATTGAGTAGCCCCATTTCAGGGCTACTTAACTTACCTGGGGGAAGGAGACGAAAGTCCCCTTCTCCCAAGGAGCTGACGCACTGCCCACGACGTGCACAGGATGCAGTGGCAGCCATTTTCGGCGCCACTGCAACCCTGGGCACCGGGAGCGCAGGATTGGGCTGTGAGCCAGTCAAACCAAAGTATTTCAATCATATTGATTTCAGTGAGAATAGTATCAGTTCAGTTATATTCTGTTGCCTAGCTAGCTACTAGCTATATTCTGTTGCCTGAAAACAGGTGAGCGTGAGTGGGTGCTATAATATCTGGTGCTATATCTGGTGCTATATCTGGTGCTATAGAGAGTGGCTGAAAGATCGGGAATAAGAGCAAGAAGGTAGAAGTCAAAATGCAAACTAATCATGAGCCACACGAAGCCATCTGAGTACCACCCTGCAACCCAATGGTTCCCAAACCCACCAGGCTGTGGCACCCTTCACACTCACAGGGGCATCACAGGACCTTCTTGGCTTGCTGAGCTAACAAAGTGTGAGATTTTGCTTTATTCTCGTGAGAGCTCGTGCTATTCTCAAGAGATCTTGGCCTGGCAAGCCAGAAAGAAGAGGGCAGGTGCCATACCTGTGAGTGTGCTGCGGTACCTTGGGATGCCACAGCGCACACTTTGGGAACCTCTAGTGCAGTCAACCAAGTCTCCCGCTATAGGTGTAGCACTATTAAGCTCACTGAAAAACCAGTACCAGAAAAACCAGACAATATACATTTCAAAACAATGAAGCTGAAAGTATTTCAGTATTTCTCAAACTCTTTGAAATTCAGCTCTCCTTCTTAACAACTTACAGCATACGCCCTGGCTCATCTGCTCAGAAGTAAATTCTGTTGAATTCCATGAAACATACTCCCAGGTACCTGTGTATAGGATTACCCTACTTTCTGCCTCCACAACTCAACACTTATCATCTGTTCCACTGGTGAGCATGTGGAAATGCCCATGCACAAAAAGTAGCCTGCTGCTATGTGCAAGGATCAGGAGCAACCATTCCACAACAGCATTCGAAGAATAGGATGCGTACCTCGGTCACCCTCTTAAAAGTACACATCGGAAACCATCAGAACAAAGCAGCAGTTCTTCCTGTACTCCCTTCTTCCCAAGTCATTGTGGGGTGGTGGGCAGTGGAGGTATAATCAGCTCCAGGAAAGTAAAGATCAGTAAAAAAATCTTTTGCCAGGGAGGTGTTCTTTGGAACTGTGAGCTGGCCAACCTCCATGTGACTGACATGCCTCTTCCCTGAAAGAGAGTGTGCTGGCTACCGTGCCAAATACCAAGTAGTGAGAGGCAGGACTTAGGGCACAACGCGGCCCTGCACCAGCCTCCCAATGTTGAAAAAGTATGGCACTTCTGCGCCACCAGATGAGTTGAGAGGCCAATGAGTTGAGAGGATTTGTGCTGGACTTTGGAGGCCAAATGTGGCCCCAGCAATGCCGGTAGAGGGTGAGTTTGTGCCAATGGCACAAACCAGCATGGGGGTCTGGGGAGGGCAGAGGAGTCATTGTGGAGACATTCTGGGGTGAGAAGAGGACAAGTGGCAGGTGGGCCCTTGGGGAGACTGGGCCTGGAAGGGGCTGAAGCCAGGATCGGGCACTTAGGCTGGATCCCAACACCCCTCACGGGCAGCCCAGCCTAGTGCTAGATAGCTACGATAGCTCAAATAGCCATTTGGACCACTGCTGCATTACCCAGTGAGAGTCGATTCCCCTTGCCCCAGGTAGTGCCATTGCTAGTCCCAATCCTGTGCAGGATACAGTGCAGGCCAGCTGACCTGCCTGTTGCAGCACAGGATAGGATTGGACTATTAATCTACAATAGATTTCCCTTTTCCCAACACACACACACACACACACACACACACACACACACACACACACACGTGTGACCTACAAATGTCATGCACACATACAGTTACTCAAATTGGGGGAGTTAGCATTATGTTAAGAGCAAGACGTCAAATTTAGCAATGTGATAGTTTTGGGATCGACGATGTGAATTAGTAAAGCAAACAACCTCAGAATGTCTTAAAATTAGGCTAACCAGCAGGTACGCAGCAATCCACTGTGGCTAGACTCGAGTCTAGCCCTGCCCTCCATTGCTTTGACTTGACTCATGCTTGAGTCTTAATGGGTGGCTGTGGGGACTCGTCCAGAGAGTTTTTGGGACTCTGACTTGAGTCAGAGTCTTTTCGATACACATGTCAGGTGCAACTCCATGGAAAAAATGAAGCTGCTGGCAGAGTTCTCCCTCTGCCGGCAGTACTGGGGCTGGCAGAGTGTGTGTCAGAGTTCTTATTTAACACTCCCCTGATGTACCCTATCTGTAAACAAAAGCTCTGCTATTGTTCGTGTGAGTGCGGCAATGCAGAAAGAGCAGATCGGTTCCTCGAATCCCAGCCACAAACCCCTGTTCACATCACAAGTCCTGATTCCACTCTCAGAAGGAGTGCTAAATCCTGAAGGACCTACAGGGAGGGAGGAAGAGGCATCCCATCTCAGCAAGGTGGGAGGGGTCAGGCAATGTGAGCAAGGGGACAGAAGCAGCGGGTGGGCGGGCAGGCGGATGGGCCCCATTAGTAAAACTTAAGCCTCCTTTCATCTGCCACCACCTCCTGGAGTCAACCTATCCTCCTCTTGCTTGAATGCTTGCGTCAGACCGGCTGGGCCAACACAAGCAGAAAAAGTAGGTAGGGGGAGGCAGGAGGAGGCATTCCTGGGTGGGGGAAGGGCGGACAGTGGGTTGTCCTGGGGGGCAGGCAGTGGGAGGCAAGGCTGAGATCTGGCAGTTATGCTGGATCCTATTCCCAGGGAGAATGGAGTAGCTTCAAGCCGCTCCACTCTCCTCAGACTTGTGCCACCTCCAGAGGTGGCACAAGTTCGAGGAGACTCATAAGGGCCAGCAGCCCTTACCCAGGTAAGGGGAAAGGTTTTCCCTTGTCTCTGGCTAAGTCGCTGCTGGCCACTATCCTGCGATGGATACAGTGCAAGCCTCTTGGCTTGTCTGTTCCAGTGCAGGATAGGATTTCACCCTTAGGCCCACATCTTAACCAATTTTCCAGCACTGACATAGCTGTGCCAGTGGGGCATGTGATGCATCCTGCACTTGGGTGGCAGTCACAGAGGCCTCCTCAAGGTAAGGGAATGTTTATTCTCTTCCCTCGGAGCTGCATTGCCCTTACTTAGGTGCTGGAGAGTTGGTTAGGATTGCATCTTGAGTTAAAGAAGTTGACAGAAGCTTGGCAGGGTGGAGGGAGAGAGAAGGAACTGATATGATGATCAGAAGGGAGCAGGATTTGCCAAACCTATTCTGCTGGTGTTTTGAGCACAAAATCCTTTCTAAAAAGCAAGGCAGGGCTGCAAGATTCCAGGTTCCAGAGGAGAAAAATAAAGGTATTGTTTAATAGTGAGTCCATGCAAATAAAGAAAGGTATAGAGATAACAGCTCGACATGTTTATTTCATCTTCAGAACAGAACCTGGCAAAGAAACACAAGGCAACAACTCCTGGCTTTATAAGCTCCGCCTAGATTCCCCATGATTGGTGCTATTGATACTGTAAACTAGACGGCTAATTGGTTGGAAGGATTTCAATCCACCACCCGATTGGCCAGCCAAAAGACTGGGCCAATTGGTTTTGCAGGATTTTGATCCTGCATAATTTGCATACATAACAGGTATTCCTTGGCAAGACCTGAAATGGAGGAGTCTTCTTACTGGGAAAGAAACCTCAAGAACAGCAATAAGAGAACCTCCAGAATATTTAGGAGTGACCGAAAAAAAAAAAAAAGAGGAGAGAAAAGGTCCAAAATGCAGCATGGGTTTCTGCTAAGAAGACAGATGAACCCCAAAATGAAGGTTTCTTCTGGGGTAGGGGGAAGAACCCCTAAAAGCACAGTATGGACATCCTGCTAGGAAGGGCGATACCTCACTACTGCCTGTTAGAGCAGGGGAAGATACATGAATTTGCATAAGCAAAACAATGCATTTCTGGATAAACAAAGGAGGTTTTAGCTTCCCTTTAGGTATGCAACGCAAGTTTTCCTGACCTTGACTGAGTTTGAGTTTGTTCTTCTCAAGGTTTAATAGCTCAAGGTTTAATGGCTCACCCATCAGGGAGTTACTGCTGGACAACAGGCATAGCCAAGGTGAGTGTTGCCTCAGGCTCAGGAAATTAACAGAGATATTTCTTGGCCCAAAGATTGAAAAGAATGCCCAGGTGGCCTGGCTCCTGGAGAATTTGAAACAAGTTAATATGCAGGTAGGACATTCTTGAAGCAATTTTGTTCAGAATGGAGCACCCAAATCTGCAGGACCGGAGGGGAAGGAGAAATGCAGATGTCCCAAAGGCTCCAACTCATAATAGCCCTGGATTAGCACATATCCTGCTAATCCAGCATCTCAGAAATGCCAGCATGGAGTTGATGATGGAGTTAAATCAAGATGGAGTTAGTTTGAACTGCACAGATGTTTGGGAAAGAGAGGGTGTTCATAACACCAACTCATTCCCCAGAGGACTATACCACAGGCCTATACTAACAAGTCTTGCATATTACAGTGACTTTTTAAAAAAGAAGTTGACTTCTTTCCATTCACATAAAGTACAAATGTGAACTTTCAGTCAAAGTTTGGCACTCATTTTCAGTTTAATTTTCTGGCACGAGCAAGGATGAACTATGTGTTCAACTAAGTTTGAAGTTTGACAGCTCTATCTATTTGTTTGTCCATTGGTTGAGCATTTTAAGGTAACGCTAACTACTTTAATTAGTCAAAAGTAATAGCTCTGTGAGGAAGACATAGGCTGCCCCTGTTCGACTCACTTTCATCAAAAATTGTAGTTATTCAAAAACATATAATTAGCTTTTTTTTAATCTTATCATTTTCAGAGGAACACTACAGTAATTGGCTTTCTTTCCTATCCTTTTTAGTCAGAAGTTTGCTGAAGGATCAATGGAAAATACATTTTTTCTTCTGCAGCATCAATTACTATGACCCTGGGTGCAAATTTATTGATTTTTCTTATTAGAACATTATCACTAGTTATTCACAGCATGATGTTTATTAATTAGTAAGGAAAATAAAGATTCAGTTCTGAAATATTTCCTTTTAAGTTTCTACCAAGCTCATGCCTAGCCTGTATGCGATCAGCTAATGCCATTCCATGCCTTTATAGAGTAACACACAACTATTTTCAGTGTGATTTTTCTTTTGGTTTATGATCTTGAACTTAATTTAAATAAATATCTTCTGCTTATAATAAGTTTAGATTTAAGCAATTATATACCCCAATCTTCATAAAAGATGGTTAAAAGAGTGCTGCTAAGAAAAATCATGTTGAAAACATCCGTCATTATCTCTGTTGATGAACAGATTATGTGATCTGTGGATTAACATGATGATGTTAGAATGAAAACAGATAACTTCCCTGGTAGCTGAAATCCATCTTGGAGGCTTTAGGATAGGAACGCATCGACTCTTATCCTCCTCAGAAATTTTGCCAATTATATTGCAACCCTTTTGGCTTACTTGAGAAAGAACCTTCATTTTTCTATGCATTATCTTTGAATTATTATGAAAGTGAAATGCAGAACAAAGTCTTTGAGTTCTGCACAATACCTTTTGGGAACCTTAAGAACCCAAATTCTTGATTTCCATGGAATTTTGGAGTTGTTTTGACTGAAGTGAAGCCTTGACCTAGACTGTCTTTGACTTTTCCTTCCTTGAGTTTTGAACAGCATTTTGGTAATAGCATTTTGGTAATAATTGTTTTTAGATTTTAGTATTGTCAGATACCTATGATGTGAAATGTTTTTAAAAAAACAAAACTTAAGGACTCATTCGAATGTAGCTTCAGTCATATGACTGTCATGGGAAAGCTTGAATAAGCTTCCCATCCCTGCAAGCTAGTAAGAGGATACAATGTCAATGAAGACATGCATCATACAATCCCACATAGGAAAGAAATTTAGATGTTATTATCACAATGCATTGTTGATGGAAGAATGTTAGTTGTCAATTATCTACAAAACTTCCTCAATCCTTAAATTAGGCACAGCCCATATCAATTTATTAGCAAGAATACGATATAAGAAATCAATGATGTCCTTAAATGAATGAAAACTGCAGAACACACAGACCTGACTTTTTCTACTTTTTACTACTACTACTACTACTCCTACTCCTACTACTCCTACTACTACTACTACTACTACTACTACTACTACTACTACTACTACTACTAATTATCTACTACTTTTTCTTGCTAAAATCAAAAGAGCAAGATCAATGCAGTCACAGACATGCTCAGACCCCAGGATTACTACATGAAGGAAGTTCAGTGGCACTATTGCATGTATAAGCTAAAAGTATGTTGCTTGGTCCTGTGTACAATAGAATATTAGAAATAAATGGGACATGTGCTTTTTCATGCACTCCTGGGAGTAGTTTGAAGTGGCAGAGGTAGGATGACTGGAGGAATGGCTAGAAGGAAGGATAGTCTGTGCCCAGGGCTGGCACACCTTCCAGCTATGCTGCTGTCTGTGTATGACTAACCCTGGAACAGCCAGCCCAACCACCGGTGTTTCCATTGATCCATCACTCGCTCAGTGGCAGCACCAACCCTCCCCCCACCCTCTCTGTATTGAAAATTCAGCAGCATGGTAAAACCCACCTCCCAGGAAACCCTTCCTATAGAAAAGAGAAGGAGCCCCCTAACCTTAGGCACACAGATCAGAC
This sequence comes from Tiliqua scincoides, assembly GCF_035046505.1. NCBI lineage: Eukaryota > Metazoa > Chordata > Lepidosauria > Squamata > Scincidae > Tiliqua > Tiliqua scincoides. Next base: position 116,508,029 of record NC_089823.1, read on the forward strand.
CCATACAGCAAAACAAAATCACATGAAACCAAACTAAACCAAAACCTCACCACCCTCTGGTGCCAGGAGGAGCAATAAAGGAGCCCAGAATGCCCCATCATTATGCTACGTTATGAAAGAGGGGGAAAATGCCACTATCCATTTTCTCTCTACAATAATTTTGTAAATGCCTATTGCATTCCTTCTTACATTTCTTCCCCCCAAACTAAAAAGTCCAAACACTGTAAACATTCCTTGTACAGAGGTTCCTTCAACCTCCTAATCAATTCAGCTTTCTCTACTTTTTCCAGGTCTACAATATCCTTTTTGAAATGTGGCAACAAGAATTGTGCATATAAAGAATTCCAAGTGCAACTACACATGGATTGCTGTAATGACATTACTATTGGCAATTTTATTTGTGACCTTTTCTAATGATTTGTAGCATAGATCTTGCCTTTTTCACAGTGCTGCACGTTGGGACAGTATTTTCATTGAGCTCAGCACCACAACCCAAGATCATTTTTCCAAAGTAGTCCTCGCATACACATTTGAGTTGCCTTGGAGCAAATAGAATAAGAGCAAATGAATGAACCAGCTGTGATATAACATTTTTTTTGTGTGTGTGTGATTCCCCCCCCCCAAAAAAAATTTCTTGATTAAAATAGCAAATTGTGGTGTTCTGTGTTTTGAATCCAAATTCTTATTCAAAATTGTACAAACAGCACAATAAAGCTCAATAAGCATTTCAACTTCGAACTCTGTATCATTTTAGACTGTTACCACACACGTATATGTACATATCATTGGTTTTCCAAGCTTCTCAAAAGTGCAGCAGCACACAGAAAAGCAGAATTTTTTTAAAATTACAATATCCCCCCATAAGGCAGTGAGCCCCTAAAGTGTTTCCAGTGCTGTTCCATCATCGGAAATGCTTCAGGGGTTTGCTGCCTTAGTGACAACTATGTGTGGATTCCTCAGAAGTAAGCAGAAGTGGTGTTATTTCATGAAATGTGTGGTTTTTCATATCTACTATAGTAAGTGATGTTATTTCATAAAATGAGTGGTTTTTCATGTTTTAATATTAAACCCATTTTTGCCCAGACCACAGGTGTACACATTTGGTCCTTGTTGCGTATGTGCAACGTTGGGCAGAAATGACTTAATATCATTTTACTATCACAATTTTCGCAGACATTCTCATTATTCGCATTCTGTGCTCATCACTGAAAAAACACCGCTAACTATAGGTGTAATACCCAGTCGTTAAGTTTAATGAGATATTTGCCATGAATTTAGGTGTGGTCTGTACCCAAAGTGCTTTGGTAAACTACAGCGTCATTCCCTTGCTTAGTCAAAGTGCTTAGGAATAATTGAATGATTGATTTCTCATTTAATAGGCAAGTTTAATAGGCAACTCAGCATCTCCCTGAACTCTCTTCATTTCCAGACCTGATTTACTTGAATGGTCTGGATTGTCCCTGGCTCTCATCATGGCTTGCAGTGTCTTGCAGTTCCTCAAGTGGCTCCTTTGCCTTTAAAACAGACCAAAGCAAATGTTTAAAGTAGACTACATACATGCCCTTAGAGAAGGAACAGCATAGAGAAGAATGACAAAAACGGTGGCGCAAAGGAAAGAAAAACATTTTATGAATACATGTAAGAGGTTTCCTCTTGCTAAGTAAATTTCACAATATTTAAATGTGCCTTTCAGCATTAGCAGTCGACTAATTCCATTATCATAATTTATTAACCACCTCTTTTGTTCTGTGTAGTAATACATTGTGTTTCCATGCTGTGTATTTTTTTTCCCGTGACCTAATTTGCTTAAAAGGAAACTCTTATAACTCCCTTGTTGTAATGAATGAAATGTTAATGAAGAACTACAGAGAAATCCCCTTTGCATTCGTTCCTTATTCCCAGGAACATCATCATAAATTTGTTTGCCTGGTTCTGACAATAGTAGCGATGTTCAAACTGTGGCGAAGCCTCATAACACTAAGTGGTTCTGATGGGAAAGTTAAAGATATTCAAGGCACTGTCATCAGGGATGGACTATGGGAAGTTATCTTTTGGAAGAAGAACTTGATGGGTTTGGCCTCTTTCCAAATGCTGCTTTTTTTTGTTGTTTTTTTACATATTATCTGCACTGATAACAATGCTGGAAGATGCCTTTTCAGAAAATGTAAATTAAAGAAGAATCATACAGGATGGGTCCATTCCCCTCCCCCTCCCTATAACACTGCAGCAAGTGGAAGATCATTGATTAGCCCACTCACCCAATCTGCAATAGGGAAATGCTTTTGCTAATTTTGGAACAAGATGTACAGGGAAGAGTATTAAATTTAATGAAGCTAAATGTTTGCATGAACTGCATAACTGGTTGGTAACTGGAGCACTTGAATCCTTTGTGGTATGAGTAATTGCTGACACCTGTGAACTTTGAGGCTGCCTGCTACACAAGCAGTCCCATATTAAATGATGGTATGCTGTTTAAATAATGCAACGTTCACTAAGAAAGAAATCATACATCAATTATAGGGGCATTCTGACTGCTCTGTGAATGTTTACACAGAACCTGGAAAATATAATGGAGGTAAATTCCCAAAGGACAGTTGTGTTACTCTCTTGTAGCAAAAACAACAAAGCAGCAATGTAGTTAAGCATGCTTAAGCCCATTGATTTTTCAATGGGTTTAGGTGTGGCTAACTCTGCATAGGCTTGAACTGAAAGAGCTTTCCTTATGTCCTGTTAAGGGGTAACAAATATAGGTTCAGTTTCCTGTATCAGATGTATGTGGTACACATGAAAAATAGTCATTCCCAAACAGTGTGCCATGTTTAAAAAAAAAAAAAAATGGTTCTGGTGCTGAATGAAATCAATTAATTACAGATAATTAATCAATTGATTAAAGATTCTTTCAAAGTGCCCTATGAATTGAAATTACACCTTGAGACTTGATTATCCATAAAGTATGTTATACTTTTGAAGGTTGTTTTAGCCCCACCCCCTGCTGTAGCACTTTGCTTTAATGAATGGTCAATCACGACTGCCATAATTTTTCTTTTCATCAAAATCACCATCAGTCTTGATACTTGACAGATCTTCTTCCTTCCTGTTGCAGCATGATATACGTCATGAGAAATAAGTCACTGCTTGCTACCAATCAGGTTTCTCTGAGAACAGGTAGTTCTGCCTGGATTGGGTGCATTCAATCCCCTGCAATGCAGAGATGAATCAGAATTGGATCCATGCCATCCAAGGTGTGCCCGGGGTTCATGGTGACATTGGCCGACCACCTGACCCATCTTGAAACATGAACCAAGGAGTCTGACACACGTTAGAGTTGGTGAGGAGTGGGAAATGTGGCATATGGAAGACCCGCTCCCTGACACTGGTCTGGTGGGGGGCCAAAGTCCTTCTGATTGAGGCACAGCCTACGGACAATGTGAAGCTAGTAGTGGCACCTGGTGCACCAGGACGGGGGTCTTCTTGGAGTTAGGTTGCTTGGGAACCAGACTAAATACTGGCAGACTAAATACTGGCAGACTAAATACTGGCACAAGACTCATAGTCGACGAGTACCTTGAGGGAAAGTTGAAAAGAACTTACGTTCTTATGCTCAGATTCACCTGCCCTCTCAGGTAAATACAGGAACTCTCAGATGGGTGACACACAGGAGCACAATTGATAGCCTTTTCTGAAGGCTAGGCAGGTAGTTCTTACTCTTTCATATCCTCTATAAGTAATCATTTTTTTTAGTGGAAGTGTGAAGTGTGCCTCCAATTTTACTGATTTATAAGGTGAAATTAAAAGATGAACAAACATCCTGAAAGCAGATAGCTCACAAGTCAATCAATTGAAGTTAATGAGATTGAATATGTAGAGGAAGATCAAACTGACATGTTATTCTTCATTGAGTTGTTAAATTGGGATGCTCTTCATTATGAATTAGAACTCCCATTATATGAACATCATTTATGTGGATGCATAACCCTCCAATGCATTTAAAAATTTTCTTATTTTTCATTTCATTAACCTTTATTAGGCATAAGCATGAATACAAGTAAACGAAGAACAGAAATGGCCTGCCCCTAACACGGGGGTTCCCACAAACTCCTATTTTAACAGCTCTATGAGAAGAAGCAGATTCAACTTTGCTTCTCTGGATAATAGCAAAGAGATGATCTGCAAATTGGGTAACAATGGACTTATCAGAAGTAGAAAGAAGGGAATGCAAAAAGAAGGGAATGCATCATCACAGGTCCCCGAGTAGCAGGTCAGTAATAGATTCAAAAAAGCAATATGTTAATCTTCATATCAAGTACAATAAAATACAATATGTGCCAAAGATTCAATATCCCCTTGATTACAGTCACAGCATCTATCAACCACCAGATACTGATTAAGAGCCCAATCCTGGGCTTACCACTGGCGCACACTGTCACAAATGTGCCATAAGGCACGTTTGCGGGCCCTAACGCTGGTTGAGCACCTGTGCTAGCCCAGCGCTGGCTGGTGCTGGGCTAGTGCCGGGCAGGTGTCCAGCCTCTGCTGCTCAGCAGTTGCACAGACTGCCGAGGAGCGGAGAGGAAAGTGGGGGCAGGGGGGAGGCGTTCCGAGGAGGGGAGAGGCAGGTGGAGGGCGGAGAGAGGGTGGGGAGGAGGCATGATGGGGAGGCGGGGAGAGGGCAGGGGGAGGCATGCCAGGGGGAGGGAGCAGAGAGGGAAGGAGGCGGGACCAGTGGTGTGATGCTCCACCAGATCCTGAACATCCGTGTCAGGCTCAGCACCTGACACGAAGGCTCTTACCTCACCGTCAATCTTTTGGTCAGTGGTGAATCAAGTAGCCCCATTGCAGGGCTACTCCCTTTACCTGGGGAAGGGGACAAAAGTTCCCTTCTCCCGAGGTGCTGCCCGCAGCTGCCATGGGTGCGCGGAATGTGGTAGCAGTCGTTTTTGGTGCAGCCACGCACCCCGGGAGCTCAGGTTTGGGCTCTAAATCTAGCATAGAGCTCCTTCAATGGAAATATACTGCATCATGCCAACATATAAGCACGATGGACCTGGGGTTCTTCAATCAGGTACAGGTATCTAGGGGTACGTTGAAAAATAATTGGTAACTGTAGGTGAGAAGGTGAGCAAACCTTGGCTGCAGCTATATAGAATGTCCTGTAGTCTAAGCCAGAGAATCTGTAGAGAGCTATTCAGGGTATAGCTCTGAGCTATTAGGGTATAGAGAGCTATTCAGGCTCTCTGTAGAGAGCTATTCCTGCTTCCAGTTGGTCAGTTGAAAGCTTGATATAGTTGAAAGTTGATAAAGTTGAAAGCTATAATAGCTCTCTATCAGGGTATAGAGAGCTATTCAGGGTATAGAGAGCTATTCAGGCTCTCTGTAGAGAGCTATTCCTGCTTCCAGTTGGTCAGTTGAAAGCTTGATAGAGCAGATTGTGGAGATAAAAAGAGAATAGCACAGAGGTTGGATAACATAGTTTGAAGAAACAGGGCCTCCCCACCTTTTAAACAAGGTTTTAAACAAGGTTGGCTGGCTTCCAGACATAGAGCCGTGTAAGAGACACAATGGGCAACACCAAAGATCTTCTACAGAAAAATTGAATGGATTCTTTTAATTCAAGACTAAAAGCGGGCAGCCAGATTGTGATGCCATAAAGGAGTTGGGCAGAGATTTTGCCATTAAAAATACATAGTACAGCCGGTATGTATGAATTGCCCCGGGAGCAAAAAATCAGAATAATCTGAGTTGTAAATTTTGCAGATTTAACTGCAAGAAGTTGATAGTAAGTCCAAGATAATTTATGGAAGTAAAGACCCAAGTATTTGAATGTTACAGGGCGCAATCCTAACCCAGCACTCTCATAAGGGCAGTGCAGCTCTGAGGTAAAGGATCAAACATTCCCTTACTTTGAGGAGGCCTCTGTGAGTGACACTCAACTGCAGGATGCAGTGCACATCCCATTGGCACCGCTATGCCAGTGCTGGAAAGCACTGACATAAGTGGTTAGGATTGTGCCCTTAATTTGTTGAATAGATTTGCCATGGAATATTGTTCCATGGAATATTGTTCCATGGAAGATTTGTTCCAGAACCACCTTTCAGAGCGCGATACCATAGTCTTTCGAGACTGAAGGTTGCCAACTAACTAACCAAGAGCAAAGTTTCCAGGATTTCTCAAACACTAGACTTTTTAATTTAGCATAGTTAAGCTGCAGGTCATTGTTGTTGTGGTACTCAATGCAGTCAAAACTTTTCTTATTCGAATGTTCTTTATGTTTCAGGCTTGTGGGTGAAGAAGGTTCTACAGGAATATGAACAGAAAGTGATATTTGTCCTGAGGTAAAGCTGTGGAAGTCCGTATAACCGCTGAAAGCTAAACCAGACTGCTGATTGCAACTGTTTTTCTTCTCACTTGGCAAGACTTTTAATGCATTTTTGGAAATGGTATGGCTCAGAAACAATAAAAAAATAAAATCCAGTAATGAGACAGAATTTTGTGGTAGTTTTCATAGGCTAGAGCTGACATTTGATTCATGTTGATCTATGCACTTAGGCTCTTTTTGCAAGCAGACCCTAAAATTGTTTTCTTTTTCACTGTTTATGTTTGGTAGCACTGGAGAGCCAAAGTAGTGTATCAGATAGAGTGTACCTTCCACCCACAGGTCCAGACACACATACACACATCTTCATTCTATCCATACATACAGAAACTGTGCTTGGGTCCGTTTACATATTTGTTCCTAGGGAGAGGCAGCAGAAGAGAAAGCGTGGGCAAGACAAACAACACATATTTACACTTCCTTTATAATACCAGCCCATGGAGCATGTAGGCTGGATGGCAGAAACAGCAAGAGCTGGTGGGTGGACAGGCACCACCAGATATTTTCACAGGCACCTGTGTGCCCATGGGCACTGTGTTGGGGATCCATGAACTAGAATGTAGTTTCACCTTCAAGTGGGGTGAGAAGCTCAATTCTTTCTCCCCCAGTATTTTTAATTTCAGCAGTCAGCTGAGAAAAAGACACACTTCTTTACTCCTGCGATTTCCAATATCCAAATACTAGTGACACATGATACAAGTATATCCATTACATGTTACATGCAAATTTAATGTATGCCATGAACCCAGTGGCATCAAGCATCCATCAGGTTGGCACTGGTTGAGCACAACATCTATCAGAGAGCTCACCTAGACCTTTATCCCCTCACAAATGATTAAAAAAAACCAAACTTGAACATAGCCATTCCTTTTAAAAATGAGTGATAGCCTTTGACTGAAATCCTATACACACTTACCTGGGAGTAGGTCCCATTTAACTCAATGAGAGTTATTTTTGCATTGAAATCCATACAATTGGGCTGTCAGTTTATTAAACAGTTACTGATTTTACACTTAAATCACATATATTAAGGATGTGGTGATGCACACATTTATTTAATTTTAATTTGTTGAGCAATTGAAAGAATGGTGATTGGTCAACTAAAGATTTCTAATTGTTAGGTAACTCTCACAGGGTAATCCTGTGCATGCCTACACACAAGTATGATCCACTGAATTCAATGGACTTAACAGGAAGAATGTTGAAGGATTTCATGTAACTGCTGCAGTTATTTGAACTATATAGAAATGAATGTTCAGCGCCTGTTAAATGTTGATAGTGCTAGTACTGCAGACCTTGGGGAAAAGCCTGCTGCTTGATGGCAGTATTTAGCGTTACAATTGCCATCAATACTAAAGGATCACATATGAGTCTGGCCAGATAGGCCATCTGTTGGGTGTGGGTTCTTGGAAGAGTTTGGTCAGTGCCTGATGCCCCCCCCCCGCCCAATATCAACATTGGTATGTGAATGTTCGCAAACTCAGAAACCTGGAGATCATCCACTACATAGATGAGTCCTGTCGTCCAAGTTTCTTTTTGCATATAATTATTTAAATAAACTGAAGAATGCGCACCAGGTCTTCCAGGTTTAAAAAATTTATTTAAACTGTTAAAGATGATCACTTTTAAAAGTGATAACTTTTCACTTGCTTTCTCCAGATATTAGTTTAACCTTGATACATATGCTGAGCTGGAGGCAAAAGGAAGAAAGCTCCCCTATTAAATGACTCTTATTAATCAGCTTTAAATCTAATGAATAATATTTTACAACCTCTCTGACATATGGTAAAGGCTACAGCACGTATGGCATAATGGCTTCACTTAATAAACGCCTGATTAGCATTGTTTAACAGGTTGGGATTGCATGAAAACAGTGAAATGGCCTCTTTCTGTCTAGTTAATTCCTCATTAGCAGACTTAGATTCACCGTGTTTGACAGACTGGGTACTACCCTTGACACAAGGTGACCTCATGCCTAGGTCTGTTCATCACCTTCACTGTGTCATAAAATGAATCAGTATAGATGTCAATATAAATATGCCATCCCAGGACTTTAAAAAAAAAGAAAAAAAGAATTAGAATGCTTCTCATATCAGAAAGGTTAATCTTTTCTTCATTATCCACAGGATGAAATTAGATTGTAAACTGGCAAAAATTTAGGAAGACCACCTAAGTTAAATATAAGAATGGTGAACTAGGATGAAACTAGAGTTGTGCTGAATGTTGGTCTGCAAGCGAAAGAGGGGTTTTCACAGAGCATGAAAATCTTCAGTAAAATCAGGCGCAAAGCATTTCCATTTTGCAGGAAGTGCTTTGTGTCCGCTTTTACTGAACATTCCAAGCATCGGGGAGCACTGTGGAGGGCTGCGCAGGGCTCCCCGCACCTCCTGCAGCCTCCAGCAGCCCCACCTAGTTCAAAGTAAGTGCAACAAACCCCCTTGCCCTCTGGGGATTGCATCGCTGTCTCCCCCCTTCACCCATCCCCTAAAGGGAAGGGGGGAGTGTTACACAAATGGGGTACAAGCCATGATGTGTATGCGCAACCTCCTGATTTTAGGAATGGGTTAAGTCAGAATGCCAGATGTAGGGGAGGGCACCAGGATGAGGTCTCTTGTTATCTGGTGTGCTCCCTGGGGCATTTGGTGGGCCGCTGTGAGATACAGGAAGCTGGACTAGATGGGTCTATGGCCTGATCCAGTGGGGCTGTTCTTATGTTCTTATGTTCTTATGTGGCTTGCAACCCACCAATTTGAGAATCACTGTTGTATAAAATGGTGTGTGTGTGTGTGTGTGTGTGTGTGTGTGTGTGTGTGTGTGTGTGTGGTTTTATGGTATATTTTTAACTACCACTTTTTTAACAAAAACAGTTCACAAAGTGGTTTACATAACAAAATAAATAGCAGCCATGTCTATCTTGATCCAAGGGATGGGACAGAGTCACATTGTAGCTTTCACCCTTCTAATCAAGTAATGTGATTGGAATGTCATTACAGCCAAGTTATAAAACTTTCAAGCCTATAGGAAAGGGTGTTCATTAATAGTTGCCTGAGTGAAGTTGCCATTTGTTGGGAGCTCAGAGAAGAGTGCTCACTTGATGACCTGCAAGTGAAAGGGTGGGGGATTCCTTGCTATGTAAGTAGCTTAGGCTTAGGATTGTCTAGCTAGGATTGTAAGGTTTATGAAATATTTTGCATGTTTGCTGTCATTCCAGCAGGCTTACCAAATTCTCTGGCGCAATGAATAGCATCTCATCTCCATCTGCTGGACATTAGTTGTTATTGCACCCTTTTGGTGAAAACCTTTCTTTATATTTTCCTCTCAAGCTCATATTTTGTTTATTCACTTTTCTTCTCCCTTTTTGTGCAATCCTTTTTGTTTGGACCTTTAATAAACTAGTTATGTTGAGACCCTTGGTCTGCCTGGTCCATGTTCATGGGTAATTCAGTGAATTGTCACATCTCTTTCAATTGCATATGCTATTGTGGGATTGATTTTAAGTGGAATTGATTTTTAGTGGTCTCTCTGCAAATGGCTCCACTCTGCCTGGTCTCTGTAGATTTGGATGATGGCAGTGGATACAATCTATCAAAGTTTTTACCCATTCAGCTGCTAGTCCAATAAGGGGAAAGTGGGAAGCAGGAAGGGGTGTGGGCACACTAACTGCTAGGTGGGAAATAGCTGTCCTCCAAGAATATTAAATACTAATACAGGCTCTCTCTGTATTATAAAATGTATTTTTAAAAAATGAGGAAAATTATATGATGTGGACACAAAACTAGGTTGTTATGCAGCTCAATCAATTAGTTGAATGTTTGTAACTGTTCAGCCTCTTTGTAGGCTCTGGTAGGCTCAAGATGCTCTGGAGCCTCTTGTTCAGCCTCCTTTGCAAGTAATTACATTAACTTGTAAAAAAAACAAAACTTAAGAAATAAGGGGAGCAATCCTATCCAATTTTCCTGTGCTGATACAGCCACAATGCAGCCCCAAAGTAAGGGAACAAATGTTTCCTTACCTTGAGAAGGCCTCCGTAACTGCCTCCTCTTGCAGGGTGCAGTATAAACCCCATTGGCATGGCTTTATCTGCACTGGAAAGGTGGATAGGATTAGGCCTGAAGCATCTATAAAATATATACTTTGAGATCCAAAAAGGATCAACATGGTCTTTTTTTTGTACATACACATTTGGTTGTAATTTACAGCATAGAGTATTATTACTTTCAGCATTTCATTAAAACAGAATTCAAACATTCAGGGATGCGAGTTTTTTTCTCTCTCCGTGAAGTCTGTGGTCATCCATCTTGAACCCAAAGCATGTAGGAAGACATAGGTAGAAGTATATTAAATCTGACAAATGACCTCCCATGTGCAAAGGAGGAAATAAAGATTCATTTTCCGTGTTTGTGAGATCATTTTGATGAAGGGAAGGCTAATTGGGGATGACATATATTCTAAATCTAATTCAAATCAGCATTTTTACATGAAGACTCATCACATTTCCAATGGTAGGCTCTACCATAAAACAGCTTAGTAAAGACATCCTAAATTTGATTCTGGGAATTTTTTTAAATGCTTCATCAGAAGTGACATTTTTAGTGGTAATGAGTTTCCAATCTTGGTATTAGCACAAACTAGATACCTGTAGTGTGAGGATTTTTAAAAGATTCTTTATATGAAGGAGCATGCCTCTTTTGCATAATTAAGTCTCATGTTTCAAAGAAAATTGCAACTAATATGTGATTATGCTTAGAAAACATGAGGGAAAAGTGCAAACACAGGGATTTCACAGTGTAAAGGCAAATAACCTTGAAATCTTTATAATGTTACATTATAAACCTTTAGCTAATATGGAAGTATATGCATGTCCCAAGAACAAATATATTATTTTGTTAAAGGAATGGAAAATGATTCAGATCACTTCTTTCTTCCTTCTCAAAATCTACAATCACATGAGTGTCTCATTAACATGTACCAAGGAAAATACCCCTATCAGAAGGTCTTGTAAAGGTTGTTGGCAACCTTCAGTCTTGAAAGACTATGGTATTACTCTCTGAATGGAACAGCGTCTAGTTCTGGAACAGCGTCTAGTGTGGCTGAAAAAGCTTTTAAAGGTATTAAAATATAAAGAAAAGTTTCTCCCTAACCCTGTGCCTCTTCATACCAGGACTGGAAACTTGACTTGGATGACTCAGACTCGAGTCATGAAAATGTGTGTTTTCATGTGCTGAAAACAAATTTTCTGACATTTCTGAAAATGTGCTAACTCGTGGACTTGTGAGTCGTGAGCGTGGAAGACTCAGAAAAACACTCTAGTCAGCGACCCCTGACTTGGCATTTGTACCAACACATGAAGACTCGAGTCTGCCTGTGTCAGAGTCTGCTTGCTTACTGTTTTTGCAGCATGCAAAACTTTGTGGGGGTGGGGCCATCATTCAGACGGGGTGAGCAGCAGGGAAGTTCCAGCCACAAGGCAAGAAAGGGTTAATGTTTGCATTTGCATCCAAGCAGGAGGTGGGGAGATAGGAGTGGACTCTCTGACAGGAAAGAACAGATGATCATTGGATGCAGGATGGGAGGTTTGGTATTTTCTTTGACTAAGGAAGGGCAGAAGGGCGTTCTTGCCTTATGATTGTCTGCAGAAGCCCAGGAAGGGGAAGGAGTCAGGGAAGGGAGAGGCAGTTGACAGTGATCATACTTTCCTCCTCATGGCTCCATTGGTACTTGGGGAGAGGTGGAAGTGTCATTGAATGACTGGCTGCAGTGGGACTACTTCTGTGTAGGGCTGCAAAGGATTGGATCTCCTAGTAAGCCCCACACCTACTGCATGTGACCCTCCTCCCTCTTGCCGCTTCTCTCCTGGCTCTCTTGTAGTCCCTCCCACCCATTCCACCCTGTTTACAGATGGATAGGGACATCAGGGGAGTGTTCAAAGAGAGATCACACACACACACACACACACACACAGAGAGAGAGAGAGAGAGAGAGAGAGAGAGAGAGAGAGAGAGAGAGAGAGAGAGAGCCTGGCATCAGCCCTGTTTTTTCCATGGTGGACTTTTTAAAGGGGTGGGGGGACTCAATTCAAGTCCTATTGAGTCTTGAAGGGGTGACTCAGAGACTTGAAAAGTATCCCAGTTATGACTCACTTTCGAGTTGAGTCATGGGGTGCACAGACCCCATGATCTACGGAGGCGGATCTTTAGCAGCGGCGGGGGGCGATCACTCCGCATCTATTTTCACTGCTGCAGGGAGCCCTGCTGCAGGTCGTGCCAGGCTCCCTGCAGCCCCCCTGAGCGGCTCAATCCTGCGAATCGCGCCGCTGCCTTCCCCCGCCCCTGCTGCCTCCCCCCTCCCACCCAGGCAAGAACTTAGTGGCTCTCAAACTCTTCCAGAGAGTTTGAGAACCACTGCAGTAGGGGTTCTGGAACATAACCCCAGTGGATAACAAGGGACGACCTGTATACCACTTATATGAAAGTGATTATACTCAATAAAAATGCTTAAAATGGATTAAAATATTAATTTGGAATTAAAAAAAAACACCACTTTCAGCCTTTTGTTTAAAGGATCCACTGCCATCCAAGAAAAATAAAACTGTTTTCGACTGCCTCTAGCTATGCGGCTTTTGAATAACCGCAGGCCAGGCATGAACTGGTAAGGATCCCTTCTAGTTGCCATGCAATGGCACCAGCCTCTCACTACCCTTTGTCTGCCTCACTAGCCACCACTCCTGTGCAGCCTCATTGGCAGGATTCCCATAGGAAACGCAATGTGCAGGGCATGCAGAGATGCATCATACCCCATAATAATGAGCATTTTGCTGTTTTCCCCATACAGAGGGGGGAAGTGCCCTTTCCTCTTCTTTTCATATGTAGCTGCCTTTAGTCCTATGAAAAAACAAACAAACACTACCCTCTTCCATGCTGTGCTCATCCCTTGCTTGAAAATGAAATCACAACCACATAATTATTTTTAATGTGATGAATGCAACATAATGAAGGTTGCAACTGGGTCCTCCCATGCAGAGGGAAATTATCTGGAGGAAATGCACTGCGGCAGCATGCAAGTATTATTACAGTTCAAACGCATGAATTTCAAACCGTAAGATTTTTGGGCTCCCCATGGCTGTTACACAACATCAAGCAATTTAATCTGCCTCATCATTTTCTTATTACTTTCAGTTTCATCACCCTTTCCCCTTATTTTGTTTGGTCATTTCCCCATTAACTAGTGCAGTTTATACTTTACCCTTATTCATTTCACATGAGCTTTCCTCCTTTCATTTTTAAAAATGCTCTTTCTTGGTTTTTAAATACCTCTAGATATAATAGAAAAAGATCCTAAAGAAATCTGGCATTAAAAGCATGCAGGAGACCACACAAGACTCTGTCAGAACAATCTCAAAAACGATGTCAAACAACAGAAATACTTAAGCCACTGTTGGTCGGATCCTTCTTTTTCATGCCTTATGCTGCCGGTATGAGCATTCAGGCAACATAAGGTGCTTTCCAGTTGTTGCAAAATGTGGCACCCCAATGAGTGTGGCCTGACCACCACTGCAGCTGGTGAGTAGCCAGTTCCGTGTGCCAGCAAACCTTGAATGCTAACATTGATAAGTTTATGTAGGAGGTGGCCAGAAGGGGGTGGATGGTTCATGGCAGTGATGGGGCAGGGAGTAGAGCAGATAGGAACTGGGAAGGGGATGATAGAGGCTCACACTGAAATCCTCCCCAGCCTTGATCTGCCCTTCTCCCTGCCCCTGTCGCTACCCTGTCCTACCCACCACCCATCCCATTCTGCTCACCTTCTGCATGTACTTACCAATGCTGGCAAGGTTGCGCTTTAGTAGTGCTAAGGATCTTCTGCCCTCAAAGCCCGGTCATTCTTTTTTGCCAAATGTCCAAAATTTTAGATAGTTTGAATATTTTTAGATATTCAAAAAGTGTGAGAATTAACGAATGTGTACATACAGTTTTCCCCAAAAAGAACAGTTATAATTTCCTAATCTGGTCAATGATAATACATTCTTCATTCAGCTTAACAGGCATTGATTAATTAAACTTCTTTCTTTGGTTAGGTTCACCAACATTTCTTCTTCATTGTGTAAATCCAGGAAGTATTCCAAGTAAGAATTAGTTTTGTATTACATAATACATCCCCTCCCCCTTCCCGTATATTTCCTTTTTATACAGAATGCAGTGAGGCTGCAAATGCAATTTTTATAGTTACAGCTTTTTGATGTGATTTTTACATGATGGAATTATGCAAAAGCAAAACATTATGTTATGAAAGACAAATGGTTCTCATGTTATGGACTTCCCATTTTCAATATTTATTACTCTTTTGTGGATCCCCAAGGTTGCAGTGCTGCACACAGCAGCTTTTGTAGTGCAATAGCTGCTGGAGTGTGGCTCCTTCAGACTCCAGAAGAAACAATGGTGTGGCTCCTTCCACATGGCCTCAGAGACTTTCATGTCACGAGTACAGGAAGGAGTCATAGCTCAGCAGATCTGATGCCACTAAAGGCAAGAGGCACTGGAAGAGGCTTTTAGACAGCTGGGCAGCCAAATCCTAACTCCCTGCGCAGTGATGCAACAGCACCAATGTAGTGCCTGTGGAGGAGTTTCAGCCTCTGGAGGCCTGCTCACGTAAGGGAACATTTCTTCTCTTGCCCTAATGCAAACTCATGCCAGACCACCATGTCTACTGGAACCTGCACCAGCTAGCTCCATAGCTAGTGTAACTCCATGTGGACCCGTGAAGGCAGATTTCGGCCAGAAAAGGGGTTTGGATTTGGTGGACAGCACTGCCTCTGAACCTGTCCCGTTTCTGGTCCCAATCCACACTTCTCCCTACCTTCATTGCTGCCCTATTCCTGAGACTGTATCTCCCTTTCTCTGCCCTGAATGCCCCCTTAGGCCCAAATCCTAATCAACTTTCCAGCACTGGCATATCTGCATCAATGGGACATGAGCTTCATCCTGCACTCACGGAGGCCTCCTCAAAGTAATTAATGTTTGTTCCTTTACTTCGGAGCTTTTATGTCAGTTCCAGAAATTGGGTTAGGATTGTGCCCTTAATCTCCTTGAATTTATGCCAGCAAAATAGCTGGTTTAAGTTAGAGGACACCCATTGTAGGCTAGGTGGCCTAGGTGTAAGTCAGAAAAAAGTTGTACTTACTCCTCCTGGGCAATCTGCCCCCTCCCATAGCAAATGCCATCAGTCACTCTGAGTGCTAGGGGCTGGCAGGGGATAGGACTGGACCCATATTCTTTGTTTTTGGTTCTTGCAGCATCAGCTCGCCCTATTTACTCCCCCTCCTTCATTTCCATTATCTTTTTTTTTTTTGCTGTTCTTTCTTCTAACGAAATAATTTATTTACATATTCTATTTACATCCCACTCTTTTTCTAAAGAGCTTAGAACAGCTTTGTTATGGTACCTAGATAATCTACCACCCAAGGACAGACATACTTAGCTACAGCAATATAAATGCTTCATATACTTTCATATCATTATCTAGGCCAGGGGTGCTCAAACTTTCAACTTTAGGGATGCTGGACCTTTAACAAGTGTATAGAAGAGAGAATTGCAGCAGGTGCAACTTGTCATCCCACAGATGACAAGCTGCACCTGCTGAAATTCTCTCTTCTATACACTTGATAAAGGTCCAGCATCCTTAAAGTTGAAAGTTTGAGCACCCCTGATCTAGGCCATTTTTTCCTACTTCCTTTTATGTTTTCCCTTTTATATTGTCAGCCTATGGCCAGTGTTCCTTGTTCTATGCTTTTCATGTTTTGGATTGCATCTACAGCTCAATACTATCTCCGGTCATGGTATAGCAAGCAGCTGTGCCAATTGAGCACTTTCTGTATGCTATGATGGGCGGGTATCACAAGGACAGTGATAATTAAATAATTTTTTTTCACTTATCTCTTGGTAGACCTTCTGGTGGCCTATGGGTCTCCCCTGTCTTACAACAGTTTTATATCTGGTGTAACTCTGAGGAGTGAAGGGGGGCAGAGTGGACTGGGAAACCATAGATTGGATCCTGGCACTGCAACCAGGATCCCTCCCTCCCTCCCCTGAACTGCCCCCATCTCCCCACCTATGACATACTTCTTCTGCCAGCTTACCGGGCAGCCCAATCCTAGCAGTGGTGGTACAGTTGGGTACAGAAGCACCAAAATGGCAACTGCTGTATCCAGTGGCCCCACTGGGTTCCAAATAAGGTTGCAGGGACCTCCATGGGTCTCCTCCAGTCTGTGCTAGCTTTTTTGCCAGTGCAGACTGGAGGATCTCCATACCAGGCTTTTCAGTCTGACATGGAAGATAGGATGCTGCACAGCAGGGCTCCACTGGTCCCACCACCCTCCCACCCCAGTTCCTTCTCCGCCCTCCCCCTACCTCCCCTCCTGCCCAGCTGGCAGTGTACCTTACCACAGCAGCTTCCCCGGGATTGGCCTCCCAGTGCTGAGCCCAGCACCAAATAGTGCAGGCCCAGTGTTGGCGCTCCTTGCTTTCCTGGTGCCATAAACATACTTCATGGCACATTTATGGCACCCAGTACTGGCGCAGGAGTTCAGCGCCAGCACCGGGCAAGTATAGGATTGGGGCCTAAGCCAGTATGGTCTGGGCTCCACAGCAGCAGGTGTGATCAGGCAGATCTGCTGATTTGCTCTATCAGAGGCATTGAATTGCCTGGCAGTGGTGTGCCATTTGTGGTGGTGCTACTGCATTTATGATGACTTGGGTGACTTAAACCAACTGCATTTATGATGACTTGAGTGACGTCCTACCTTGTGCAACTACAGTAGTTACCATAGGGCACAATCCTAACACACTTTCCAGCACCGACATAAGGGCAATGCAGCTCCAAGTTAAGGGAACAAACATTCCCTTATTTTGAGGAGGCTTCCTTGAGTGCCACCCAACTGCAGGATGCAGCATACATCCTATTGGCACAGCTATCCAGTGCTGGAAAGTTGGTTAGGATTTGGGCCTTAATGTCTTATTTAGAAATTAGAATGTTTTATTGCTATGTTTTTTACTAGTTCTAGCATTCTTATGTATGGAGTGATTCCGACCTGAGTGATTCTTATGTATGGATTCTGTATGGATTGATTATGTATGGATGGATTCCGACCTGAGTGATTCTTATGTATGGAGCATTCTTATGTATGGAGTGATTCCGACCTGAGTTTTACATTTAACTCAGGTCTCTCTACAGGCTAGTCCTAGCCAGACAGCCATGAAAAATTCTAGAACACCTTGGTTTACGTATGCATTTATTTCAATGTTATTTCAATAAAATTAGATGCTAATACTTTTCTTTATTTTCTTGACTGAGCTGTACTTGGGCCGGCGCAAGTCTCCTCATGAGTTGGCTAGGCCTGCCGAGGATGGAATAAGCCTTTGTACCGACGGAGGCTCAAAGTCTTGCGTCAGCTGAGCCCGGCCAATGCAAGACTCTGGGGTGGGTGGAGAGGAGGCAGAGAGGAGGTGGGAGGGAGACATTCTAGGGTGGGGGGAGGACAGGTGGTGGGCAGCCCCATGGGTGGGAGGGCAGGGAGCAGGAGCCAGAGCTGCTACAGCTGCTAAGACATAACTATTGCAATTATTTGTTTCCTCTTGCAGTAAACTCAGGTGGTTGAGTGCCTATCAGTCTGGAAGCAAAATGGGTTTACCTCAAAATAAGGTGTGGATTTTACATATCCAAGAGACTCCCTTGGTTTGCAGTAAGTTTGCAAATTGAAATAAAAGGGCATTTTAATCTCTTCCTCCCTAGTGAACATGTGGAACCAAATGGAATGCTGACAGCTCCAGGCATCCAGTTGCCCTTGATAACTAGACTACTCAGATAAGATCCTTGAAGAGTCACTCTGCAACATCGTAACGATGCTATGGGCACAGTGGGCATCTCAGGGATCAGTGGTGTGCCCACCTGTCCTTAGTAGCTTCCTATCAGTACTGACTCTCGTGGAGGCATGGAGCAGTTGATACGGAGGATGGAAAAAAACAGGTGGAAAATAGAGGGCAGTGGAGAGAAAGAATGGCCATTTGGCATGGTATGCTTTTTGATATATGGAGGTTCTGGCATATTCAGAAGCAGTAAAATACATGGAGTAGGGTACAGTACGGCCCAACAAACATCTTCTCCAAAGACACTCGAAAAACAATTCTGTGGCTTTGAGATGGTGTGCCTGAGAGGGCTGGTGAGCAACTAACTGGCATTGCTCTTTATGAGTCATCTTGGGGGACTGGATACTTAAATCTTAATTACAAAAAACAATCATAATCAGGTATTAAAACTCTACAGGGAAATTGAAAGACTCAGAGAAGAGAGTCCCAAATGTGGAAGTTTGCTCTGTGCAAATTTAATTGACTCATATTATACAAATAAGCCAGATAAATTGGAAAACCTGTATTTGTATTCAGTATTACTGGGCCATTCATCTGTAGAACAGATGCTGTGTAGACAGTCGAGAGAATACTGACCCGAGAAAAGGCATGATGCAATGGTAAAGCGTTCCTTGAAACTGCTGTTTGAAAAAAGAGAAAGAAAAGGGAACTTCCAAGTACAATGCAATTGGGCATTTGAAGCATGCAGAAATGTAGATCTGTGGAGACTCTGAGAGAAATCAAGACCTCAAACAATGGAAAAAAAGTTCTTTATCAGTTGGAGCGCAAAACAACACAGCATGGAGGGAAAAAAAGATAAAAGTGGGCCACTGGTCAGAAAGTTGAGTTGAGCCATCAGTGAGAAACTTCTATGGCAGCTGTACAGGCAAAGTCAATTTAGAGGAAATCATTTTCTCATTAAAGAGAGAGCAATTTTAGACTTTCAGCAACAATAAAATAGTTCTGTCACAGAGAACTGGGAGTATAAGTAACACTGACAGTTTTTCCTTTGATAAGTGCCAACCATTTCTGCTGTGTCATTCCTGAGTGATCTACTGCTAAAAATGACTTATGACCACTAGACCAAATGTGTTGATTTTTAGAGCATCACTGGAACTAGTGTATGGAGAGAGAGAGAGAGAGAGGGAGAGAGGGAGAGGGGGAGAGGGAGAGGGAGAGTGTGTGTGAGAGAGTGAAAGTGTATATGTGTGAGAGTGTGTGAGAGAGAGTGTGTGTGTGAGAGAGAGTGTGTGTGAGAGTGAGAGAGTGTGTGTGTGAGAGAGAGTGAGAGAGTGTGTGTGTGAGAGAGAGAGAGAGTGTGTGTGTGTGAGAATGTGTGTGTGTGTGTGTGTGTGAGAGAGAGAGTGTGTGTGTGTGGGGATGTGTGAGGGAGAGAGAAAGAGAGAAGTACTCTGCAGATCTTCAGACATGCTGCTTTTGTGTGCAGAAACCTTTACCATCAGCCAGCCCCTGAATCCATTTGCTTGTCCTTCTGCTTCATCCTTGGAGGGAAATGTCTGGAACGTGAACTATGTGACCAACTGCTGCCATACATACTTTCATATACCCATAATATAACAGTATAACACAAAAATGAAATTTTTAATGTTTCTTATACAATTCAGAGGTGCTGATTCCAATGGTAATCTTAGTTTTTTTTGTATCATCAAAACCTTTTTAGTTATTTTAAATTTTGTTTTTATCTATCCTACTGCCTAATGCATTGTAATACATGCCATATTAAGAGTAGAATAACTACGATGGTCAAACTATTATGGACAAACTATTGATGTTATTCCAAAAATAATGGTATTTTTGAAATCCTTGTACCAAAATGAATAAACATTGAAATATTCAGATAAACACAAAATCATTCAAATTTTATTACGCAGCGTATTTGTTCTTTACATGCATTTTAGTGTAAGCTACTTGGGAGGCAATCTTGGCTGAAACGTAGGGAATGAATGAGTAGATGGATAGATAAGGCTTCAATTCTATCCATACTTTCCTGGGAGTAAGTCTCATTGAACACAATGGGACTTTCTTCTGAGTAGATATACATAGGATTGGGCTGTAAGTGAATAAAGAACTGTTGGTACCCACCACATGATAATGCATTTCATTTTAAAAGTTTTAATTTACATGACCTCGTCATCAATGGGATGGGAAAAAAACAACTAATCATTCAATTTAAAAATCTAGAAACATAACTCCCAAACTTATGGTTAGCAGCAACAGCAGCAATAGGCGGGCTGCTGTACCTTGCTGGACCAGAAGTCTAACTCAATATAGTGCAGCTCCATATGTTCAGTATAAAAAGCCTGGAATTACCATTGGTCCATAATAAACTTGAGTTACTATCCTGCTGAGCACAAGCCCTGAAAGTTAGTAAGCATTGTGGTTGACTTCTACTATCTAAACAGGACCACAGATATGCAGTGCCATCTTGAGCTGCACTTGGGCCGGTGCAAATCCCTTGTGCCAACCTAGGAGAGTTGCAAATGTGCCGTAAGGTATGTTTTCGTCTCCTTCTGAGTTGGCTAGGCTGGCACGCAAAGACTGTGGAGTCTGGAGTAAGCCTCCGTGCTGACGGAGGCTCCGAGACTTGCATTGGTTGAGCTTGGCCGACACAAGACTCTGGGGTGGGAGGGGAGGAGGCAGGAGGGAGGCATTCTGGGGCAGGGGGAAGGCAGGCAGTGGGCAGCCCTGGAGGCAGGCGGGTGGGGAGCAGGTGGCAGGGCAGGAACCCAGCAGTTATGCCGGATCCCAACCTCCGTTCCTGGGGAGTTCAGAGAGGCTTCAAGCTGCTCCGCTCTCCTTGAACTTGTGCCACCTCAGGAGGTGGTGCAAGTCCAAGGAGACCCATAGGTACATGGGTGCCTTACCCAAAGGCAAGGGGGAAAGTTTCCCCTTAACTCTGGCTGAGCTGCTTTGGGCACCTATCCTGCACTGGATGCAGTGCAAGCCTCTTGGTGGCTTGCCTGTTCCAGTCCAGGATAGGATTGTGCCCCTAGTGGCACAGGTGTCACTAAGACACCTGCCATAGTGATGTGTAACAAGAGTTTGTAAGGGGCTCAATCCCTCAACAGCCCATAGTATGCAGTGCAACTGACAGAGCCCATGGTGTATGCTGTAGGAGGGTGGTGACCAAGATGGTTCAGGAGAGGTAAGTAAAACTTTTTTAAATCTCCCTTCCTATAGACTGCCTAGCCTCCAATGGGTTTCCTCAGACCAATACCAGCTATTTTGCTATTGGAAATCAAGAAAACTTGAAGCCCAATCCTATGATCGAGCAGTGCCAGTGTTGCAGCTGCAGCACTAGTGCTGGATGTATTAAAAGCACCGTAAAACACTTTCCAATACTCGGAGAGTAAGCAGCGCAGGCAGGAAGGCCTGCCCTGTCCTGCAGGTGCCGCATCCTGACAGGTGGCTGCTGAAGCAGGCATGTGTTGCACTGGTCAGCTGAGGAGCAGGGGGAGGATGGCATTAGGGCATTCCAGAGAAGTGGATGAGGTGTTTCAGAGTGGGGAACGGTTGAGAAAGATTAGTCTGCACAGACTTCGGGGAAAAGAGGTTTATAATAGGGCTTCCAGGCATTTTTGCCAGTGGTTCCAAAGTGTACTATGTTGGCATGGCTTTCGCATCACTGGTTTAGGGCTTATGGTGTCAGATCGCAAGACCTCCCTGTCGTAAACATAGGGGGGTTTGGGGTGCTCAGGGTTCTTGGTTTTCGAACCCTAAAGCCCTCAAGGCCCCTCTGCTCAGTAGTACTGCCACCACCCTGTATGTGCCAGTGCCTCAGTCCAGGGACACTGAGACCCTCTAGGCTTAATTCTATCCCTTGCAGGCACTGAACTCTTTCTCCAATTAAAGCCTCAGTCCTCAAGTTACTAGACCTCAATTAGCACTTGGTAGCTTGCTGAACGGCTAGGCAGGATTCTGAACCTTTGTCCCCAACAGACAATGAAACAACTTAGTAAAAGATATTTTAGTTTATTAAGTACATAAGGTTACACACTCTACAATAAGGCAGCAAATGCTAGAGGCATAAACCTCTAGGAAACATATCAGCAATAAAATAATAAAGCTTGCTGGCTATCTCTATTAATCCCTATCTCTCACCTGGGTCAGTTACTCTTGTAGATCTCTTGCTCCAGGGCTACCTATGAGGCCAGGTGCCCATGATGGACAGTAGAGCTCACATGCATGCAGGATGTTGCACCCAAAGAAGGAACCTCACACCCCTTGGACACTCATTATTATACTTCTTATGCTAATAGTACTGAGGTGACTTCATACTATTTAGACTGTCCAATGAGAACCCTGGAGGAACAGAACCTTCTAGAAGTTGACCTGGTTGCTAACCCCTCATAGTTCTTACCCCTCCCAACTAAAGATCCACAGCTGCACTCAATCACCCTTGATAAGGTGCCTCTCTGTCTGCAAAGGTGCTAAACATTCCAAAGGGTTGTGATTCTTGTTGTCTGACCTTTCTGGCCAGCAAAGGAGAGACAACAATCCTTTTGTTTATTTACTCACATTCCTACTGCTAGCAACTTCTCAGTTACACCGTCTTAGTTTGGTTCAGGCTTCTACTGCCAACCTAGGCCTAACATGTACTTATTCATGATACTCCCACAGTAAGCTCTGGATAGGATTGGGCTTTAAGAGACCCTATAGGGACAGGGTGGTTAATTTTGTTGTCTGACGTTTTCTGACTTGACAGTCAACCAGTTTGGGGGTGCAGCCACTTGAGTGGGTGGGCTGAGGTGATACCAAATTTATTATTTCATGTTTTGTATACATTACTGGCAAGCAGGGTGAATCTGTTATATCAGAATAGTTGTTTTATTTCAGCATCATCTGAAAAACTGCACTGTCTTCTAGAATCTTTCCTTATTGTTGAACTCAGGTGTTCATACCCAGGTACACAATACATGTGGAACCCACTGAGGGAATAACAGAATGATATGCATGTCTCTTTAAAACAGCAGCAATGCAGAAGCTGTTGCTGGAAATTGATCTGCATGACACTCAGAACTGAACATATGAAAGTGCCATTGCTCCATGCAGTCTCGTAATGTGTCCACTGAGTAACAGCAGCAATCCAAGACTGAGAGAGATATTTCCCAGCCCTACTGCCTGATATCCTTGTTGACTGAAGGTTCTGAGGGTGAAATCCAGTACTTTCTTCATGAAAGGGATGCATTCTACCACTGAGTGCTCTTATGTATAAATTGCACATAGGGTCCCTGACATTTGAAGGGGCATATCTAGATTCTCCTTGTGTGTGCATATCTGATTACCCAAAATGACACTAAAATTTGTTGTTTAAATAATTTGCTATGTTGAGCAACAGAAATATGTAGCATTATTAGCCAAGACTCAAGTATCTTCCTAATTTAATACTTAAAAAAATAAAAAATCTACATACTCAGATCTGAAACTATGCCCAATATGCCTAGGAACAGATGAGGAAAAAAGGTCAAACCAATTTTTACCGGAAACATACTGCGCAAACAGCAATTGCTATAAAAAAAATAGAACTAAATGTTCCCCTTGAAGTCCGAGTTTAGAATATCACATAATCATTAAAAAGGCCACCCACTGTTGCCAATTCTAAATAAAATTAAAAATTGCATTCTTCTGAAAACTCCAAGAAAATATTAAAGAGATTCTGCAGCACAAAAGTTGTACCACCTCTGGAGATATACACTGGCAAACCTGTCAATAGGAAAGCAAATGATTATTTTAAGCAACTTAAAAGATTCAAAGATCCTACTGGACAGGAATCATTTGTTTGTCTGTGATGCAAATGCAGTTCTGTTAATTAGCTTCCACTGACTTTATAGTAAATTTGTTAGCCATTTTGTAAAGCATATTTACCGTATTTTTCGCTCCATAAGACGCACCTGACCATAAGACGCACCTAGTTTTTAGAGGAGAAAAACAAGGAAAAAAATATTCTGAACCAAATAGTGTAATAAAATATTTAATAAACTATAACAGAATAACATTTGAACCATGTAAAGTGAACAGCAGTCAACAGTGGCATTAAGAACCATTATCACTGTCATTAACAAATGGAGAGACTTAAAGGTTTGAGCACTCTAGTTTTCTGGAAACCCCAAGAACTCATCATCGCTAGAGTCAGAATTTATGAAGCTCACAAAAGTAGGTGCACACAAATAGGGGATCACATTATCTTTCTGCTACAATGATGTTCTGCCAAATTCCAATCCACTGGGCCTCGTGCCCGCTTAAGGCTGATCAGTCCCCCTTGTGCAATTCACCAGTGCAGCAAGCAAAAATGAGTCCAGTTCCAGTCCACAGATGCCAAGTAAATCAGTCCCATCATTCAGAGTTACCAAATCAGAGTCCAGAGCCAATAAGCCAAATTACAGTCCAAGGTCAGGTTCCAGGTAGGTCAGTTAAATCCATCAGGGTATCCAAGTCCAGTCACAATCCACAGTCAGATTCCAAATTCAATAAACCCAGTCAGTCTCCTCCCCTACCTCCAACCTGCACTCCTTCAAAACCCACAAACTCTTTCTGCCTCTGGTACTCCTTATATCCCTGAGGGCCCTATTGCCTTCCAGTGGCTGCAGCTGTGCAGCACTCTCTGCTGGATGCCCAGGCCTTACCCTTAAAGGGGCCACTGCTGACACCACATCTACCTCCTCACCAGATCTTCCTGGATTCCAATATAAGGGGGGGGGAGCAGATCTCTATACAGACCAGTGCAAAAACAGGGGAAAGGTGTGGGGGAGGTAAGATCTTTGTATAGGCATCACAGCAAGACCAGTGCAAAACCCCTTGCACACAGAACCAACAGATGGAAGGGGGGGGGTGCAGATCTCCATACACGCCAGTGCAAAAGCAGGGGAAAAGTGTGGGGCAGGTAAGATCTCTGTATAGGCATCACAGCAAGACCAGTGCAGAACCCCTTGCACACAGAACCAACAGAAGGAAGTGGGGGGGGGGTGTGCAGATCTCCATACACAGCAGTGCAAAAGCAGGGGAAAAGCGTGGGGCAGGTAAGATCTCTGTATAAGCATCACAGCAAGACCAGTGCAGAACCCCTTGCACACAGAACCAACAGATGGAAGGGGGGGGGTGTGCAGATCTCCATACATACCAGTGCAAAAGCAGGGGAAAAGCGTGGGGCAGGTAAGATCTCTGTATAGACATCACAGCAAGACCATTGCAAAACCCCTTGCACACAGAACCAACAGATGGAAGTGGGGGGGGGGCCAGCAGATCTCCATACATAGCAGTGCAAAAGCAGGGGGAAAGTGTGGGGCAGGCAAGATCTCTGTATAGACATCACAGCAAGACCATTGCAAAACCCCTTGCACACAGAACCAACAGATGGAAGGGGGGGGGGTGTGCAGATCTCCATACATACCAGTGCAAAAGCAGGGGAAAAGCGTGGGGCAGGTAAGATCTCTGTATAGACATCACAGCAAGACCATTGCAAAACCCCTTGCACACAGAACCAACAGATGGAAGTGGAGGGGGGCCAGCAGATCTCCATACATACCAGTGCAAAAGCAGGGGAAAGGTAAGTCAGCCCCAGTAGAGCCAATGGGGCTCACTCCCAGGGATGAGTGGACGGGAGAAAAGCCTGCCAGCGCCTCCTCTCCCAGGGAGGAGCCCGTCTCAGTCCCTGGGCTCCCTGGACTCACTCCCTAGGCTCGCTCCCTGGGCTCACAAGCCTGCCAGGGGCTCACTCCTAGGGATGCGTGGACAGGAGAGAAGCCCGTGATTGACTCATTTCGCCTGGAGATGGACTGGTAGCTCGAGGATCGACATAATGAGCACCCCTGCCTGCCATCCCACCCACGCTTTCCTGGGAGTGAGCCCCAGTGACTCTAAGACTTACTTCTGAGTAGACACGCAGGCTTGCTCAGCAAGACTGCCACCCCACCCACGCTTTCCTGGGAAGCGGAGCCGAGCAGAGGGGGCGGGGCCAGGGGCGGAGTTTTTTTTTTTTTTCAGTATTCGCTCCATAAGACGCACACACTTTTTCCCCCACTTTTTGGGGGGGAAAAAGTGCGTCTTATAGAGCGAAAAATACGGTAATTAGCTGTTCATTTTATACCATGCCATATTATACTGTCATCTTAACTTCACACTTTAGTCTGCTGTTCCAGAACTCTGTGGCTTGAGACCCAGAAAGTAGTCAATTTTGTTTCAGAAAGAAAGAAAGAAAGAAAGAAAGAAAGAAAGAAAGAAAGAAAGAAAGATGGGTACAGATTATCTGGTCAAACATTCCCCCTTTTGCAAACTCATTTGATCACATCTTTTTGACATGCTTCTTTTATTAAATTTCCTTTCCTGTGAAGATTGGACAAGCAGGCAATCAATGCACAGTAAACCAATTAAGCGAATAAATAACCTACTACCTTCCACTTTTTTCTCTCTCTTCTCTTCTCAACAGAAGGACACTGTTGCAGTTCTTTTCCTTTTCCTAATGAGTAGTTTTACATGAGTGACTTTTGGAACAAGCCTGACCATTAAGAGCAAATTTGAACAGTTTCTTGATTGTATCATGTCCAAACATCCTGATCATATAAGGAGGCATTCTTGGACATTGTCCCACAATTGTTTTGCTTCTAGAAGACAGTTAATATCTGAGACAGTATACTTTCTCGAACACCTTTCAGGTTTATCCCTGTTCAGAAAAGAAGCCCCTCATGTGTTCACTGAATGTGGGAGAAAGGAGAACATGCTGGCTGAGACATACAAAATTATGCAGGGGCTGGATAGAGCAGACAGAGAGAGACGCTCTTTTCCCTTTCACATAACATCAGAACCAGGGGACATCCACTAAAGTTGAATGTTGTGAGAGTTAGGACAGACAAAAGAAACTATTTCTTTCTCCAGTGTGTAATTAGTCTGTGGAATTCCTTGCCACAGGAAGTAGTGACGGCATCTTGCCTTTATGCCTTTAAAAGGGGATTGAACAAATTTCTGGAAGAAAAGTTAATCATGGGTTACAAGTCATGGTACGTATGTGCAAGGTAGATGTAGGTTGCCTCTGATTGCCAGATGCAGGGGAGGGCACTGGGACATAGGTTGTGTCTGTTGTCTTGTGTGCTCCCTGGGGCATTTGGTGGGCCTCTGTGAGATACAGGAAGCTGGACTAGATGGGCCTTTGGGCTGATCCAGCGGGTCTTCTTATGTTCTTAATGTATCCACTGGTCATGCCCACCCCCCCGAGTCTGCAAATTCAGCTTTGTTCTGCAGAGGATACCACAGAATGCATGAAGAGTTCTTCCATGTGATGAACGCTAGCTGAGAGGTTAAGGGGATATGAGGTAATCACTTTTTGTTTTAATCTTGTGTTTTATTTTATATAACTATTGCTGAACACAGCAAGCCCTTGAGAAAAGACAGAGGCAGTGTAAAATCTATACACTGTAGGAACTCTATAAATAAATAGGCAAATAGGCAAACTTACAGCCCAATCCTGAACTGCAGGTGTGCAGGGCTGCTGAAGCACCAAAATGGCTGCTACGGCATCCTAAGTGCACAGGGCAGCCATCCCCTTCACCCAGGTAAGAAAAGTAGCCCCACAAATTCTGCATGGCATTCTTGCCAATGAAAAAAAAGGCATTTGATCTTAAGTGAATCAGAATGGCATTATTTAATAAATCAGAAACGTTTACCAGAGATCATCCAAGTTATTTAAGCTTTTCTCCTTTTAAAGACTTTTTAACATCCATGTAATTTTAACATTCATGAAAAAGATTGTTTTTTTCAGTGTCAACTATATAGAAGTCAGCAGTTTCTTTTTGAAAAATTAAAGTTTCTATCAATTCACTCATCAGTTTAAAAATAATAAAATAAAATGATGGACATAATGGAAGATCTACAGATTTGCAATTTATTCTAACAATAAATGAAAAATAGAATGTCCAGCGGAAACATTGCACTGGAAAGCCTCAGAGAGTTAAAATTAAAAATGTACACCGGCTCATGCTAATGTTTTTAATAGCAGCTTAAGATTTATTAAGCCTTTTAACATTAGTGCAAACTAGCAGCAGAAATAGTTTCAAACCATCAGGAGAAATATGACTTAATGAGTTCACCTTCTTCAGTATTCTGAGCCAAATGTAATGGTGATGTAATTGGTGACAGTTGACATATTGGATGACAGAGGAGTCGAAACTTGACAAAAATAGTATAACTTACCCTAACCTGATATTTGGAAGGTGCGAACAGATTATACAAGAGATACCACAAATTGTTCTTTTCCTTCATTCAAGGAGTCCACACTTCCATGCGAACTTGCTAGAATATCCTTTTTTTAACCCTCTTTCATGTCCTTCAGGTAATCTGAGATTTGGCAGGTGGTAACTAGTGAGAGAACCTTCTCAGTGATGCCACCCCATATTTGGAGTCTCTCACTGAAGAAGCTGACTTGGCACCATCTTTGATTTATTTTGCAAAGCCATTGTATTAGCTTGGCTGGATTTTATAACTGCTTTTTGTAACTTCTCATTGTTTTGGTATTCTCCTTAATATGTTTTATTTTCCTTAATATGCCTTCCTCCACCCCTCCCACCTCTCCTGCTGACTTACCTGCTCCAGTGGGTGGAGAGAGAGCTGGTGGCATGGCTGGGAACGCATCAGTCTTCCTTCTAACGTGTCTGGCAGTGTGCTACTGAGTCTGCTGCCAGAGTGCCTTATGACAATGCTGACTACTTTATGGTCTTCAGTACCAGAAGAAGAGGCGCTAGGATGTCAGCTGATAAGTATAGGACTGGGCCATAAATGTAGTTTAATGGCAGAGTGATTTGGGCTTGCATGTGCTGGATTTAAAATATATATATATATATATATGGCTATTAGTGAGCTCACCTCTTGGATAGGCAGGCCTATGGTACAGGTAAATGTGATCTCATCCCTTGTGGGTAGCCCAGAGGTTCCCAAACTGAGGCATTGCAATGCCCCAGCCAGGGAAACCCTGTCTGCCTCCTTAAGGGGTGGGGAAGGGCAAAGGCAGCAACATGATAACTGTGATTGAACTGCTGTTGGGGGGTTAAAAGGTTTTTTGTCTTACCTGTGGCAGTGCTGGCCTGCTGGGGGGGGCATCCAGGGAGCCTGCAGATCACTCTACAGGGCTCTCTGTGCGTCTAAACTTTTGAAAATAATAAAAAATGGGCAGTTCTTGTGAGGTCTGCAGGCGCTTTAGACTCCCCAGAATTGCTGCAATCACATTGCTGCCTCTGCTCCTCCCCTGCAGGAACTTAACTCCCAACTGCAGTTCCCAAACTCCCAGAGCATTTGTGAATCTCTGGTGTAGCCTATCACAGTGGTTGTCACCCATTTCAGCCCGGGACCCACTTCTGAGAATGACAATCTGTCTGGAACCCATGGGAAGTGATGTCATCAACCTGGAAGTGATGTCATGGCCGGAAGTGACATCATCAAACAGGGAGTGGCATCATTGTGATGCCAGAACCAGAAGTGATGTCATCAAGCAGGAAGTGACATCACTGTTCTTACCTAGGAACTCAAACTGTAAATGACAAGAGAAAATATTCCAGCTCAGAAGCTTCTTACAATTCTCCTCCCCTGCTACCATTGCTATCAATGGCAGGCAGGAGCAGGGCAGGAGGTCTGGTCTAGAGGGTAGAGCCTCCGTTAGCCTGAAGATAACATCAGAAGGTCGCCAGTTTGAGAACACCAGCAGCTCCCTGAATGGCAAGACCTTGAAGTAGCTGTCAAGTTCGAGTTATTCCATCTACTCTGAGCCGAGTTATTCCATCTACTCTGAGCGAAGAAACGTCTTGACTGCCCTCCATGTGAGAGATGGAGCTGATGTCAGCCTGCGTGGGAGGCACTGGAGGCCAGAAGTGAGATCAGACCCGGAAGATCCATCTGAAATGTTGTGTGGTTATAAAAATCCCCTTGAGGGATTTAGAAATGCCTGCCTATGTAAACCACCTTGAATAAAGTCAGAGGAGTAATCTGATGACCAGAAAGGCGGTATATAAATACCTAGTAGTAGTAGTAGTAGTTGTTGTTGTTATTATTATCATTATCATTATCATTATTATCATTATTAACCTTTTGCAACCCACTTGGTGGGTCGCGACCCACAGTTTGAGAACCTCTGGCCTATCAATTAATCTGAACTGGTCCACTGAAAAACTATGGAGATGCAGCCTGCAGATACATGTTACCAACTATAGCATAGAAAAAAAAGTGTTCAGAGAAAAAAGAACTGTTGGGCCAGACAGATTGGTTTAAATATTTCTGACACATGCCACAAGTTCATATACATGGCCTGAGGCAGTAGAAAACTTAAAAGCAAGTCTGATAGTTTTTTTTAAACAAATATTCTTTGAATTTTATGGCTTGTCTCCCACATGAGGCGTAATAGTTTCAATGTTCTAATTAGTACTTGTGTATATTGCCATTACTTTGTCTCTTTAATCACATTATTAAGTCTGTTATGGAGATTCCTTATAGAATCACACTTTATAATAGTGGTTCTAATTTGAATATGTCCTTTTTTATGTTGTCTGAATCTGAAACATCATAAACTCTTTTTATGGGCCCTTTGATAGTAGACACTTTCCTGCTTTATGCTTGATTAGAACATACAGTACTAAGTAATAAAGAAACTTCCTGAAGCTTTGGAATTTTATAGCCAGAAAATATCTCAGCTTCCTCAGGCTCTGGTTTCCACTTTGACACTGTGACATTCAGTCAGAGAGAGATAACCCTCAGTTCAGGAGGAAATTCAAAACAAGGAAAAATGTTTGGGACTGTCTGAGTCTGACCCACTCTGCTTGTGATCCACCAAACTGACACAGTTCATCAGCTGTGTATGGTGGTCCAAAGGCTGAGTGAAACTACTGGTTTTTCTGCCTAGGTCTGTAAAAATGTGTGTGTGTGTGTGTTGGGGGGGATATGTGTAGACCACAACACAAACATACACAAATTGCCACTATTGGAAGGGCAATGGCATGAGAGGTAGACCTGTACAATAACTGTGGGTATGCATATATATGCGTTCTTCCCCTCCAGTATGGGGACCAGTTACTTGTTCAGATCCTAATTTAAAGGCTTGTGGATTTCTCTCTCTTGCTCTGATTAGACTTCTCATTAGATTTATTTCTGTCTTGTCTTATGTCTCCTTGCCTAAGTGGCCATGACCAGTTACTTCTTTTGCTCTTATTTTTGTAGTATATAAAAATGCTTTCTGTAACTCAATTCTCTGCTGAACAACTGTTTTTTTCGCTGCTTTACTAACAGCCACTAGTGATGATGGACAATTGGGGATAGGGCCATTTGGAATAGGAACTTGCCCGCTTGTAATGTGCAGCCAGATGTAGACTCAAGTATTCCCTGCATTCATCTCCACCTCAGTTCATAATATGAGTTATAGAGATACTATAGTAAACTGGTTGGGGAGGGAGATTCTGCTCCCAGGATCCCCTCTGCCTCTCTAAGCTCTGTCTCTGTTTGCTCTCTGTCAACTTAGAAGACATTGAAGGGGGGTGGTGATGCTCCAGTGGAAACAGTCCCCTTCCCAATGGTTTTCCTAGATGTAGAGTGATTTGGAAAAGGATCATTGTGGCTGTTACAAAGGGCAGGAGGTCTGGTCTAGAGGGTAGAGCCTCCGTCTGCCTGAAGATAACATCCACAAGGTCGCCAGTTCGAGGCCACCGGCACCGTGCGATCTTGAAGCAGCTGACAAGCTGAAGCTGAGCTATTCCATCTGCTCTGAGCGTGGGAGGATGGAGGCCAGAATGGGAAGCCAGATCGGAATGAAACACCTGAATGTAGTGGTTCTTGAAAGAAAGAACCTTCTTTCAATTGTAAAAATCCCTATTTAATAAGGGACTTAATAAGCCTGCCTATGTAAACCGCCTTGAATAAAGTCTTGAATAAAGACCAAGAAAGGCAGTATATAAATACCTGTTATTATTATTGTTATTATTACTTCTTCCTCCATTTCTAGTGAGCAGCTAGTGAGTTTCTATGTGGAAAAAGTGCTTATTTTGGCCACCAGCTGCTTATTGATGTCACTTCCTGCTTAATGATGTCACATCTGGCTCTCAGCAGGTGCTGAGATTAATACTAATTTAAGCCCTCTGTATGAAATGCATCTGACATTCTTGAAACAGAACATGAGATCTAAGCCACAGGGGTATGATGCGTATGGAGTATAAACTAGCCTAAAAAATGGCCCTCAAACTGTGGCCTGTGCCAAAGTAGACTGATAATCTGAGCAGGCAGAGCATTTCAAAAGACTGTCCTTTGTCAAGAATGCCCTGCCAGGATCTCTGAGAAAGTACAATTGTGGAGCTAATGGTGTGGTTAAAATTAGATCAGTGTTTCTCAACCAGTGGTATGGGTATCACCAGTGATATTTGAGGTGGTGTCTGGTGGTACTTGTGGAACCTCTGGACACCTGCTGCTCGGCATAATGACCAGGAACGCAACACAACAAACAGCGGTAGGAGACTCCAAAGCATGCTTTCCAGGACTCAAAAAACCATCAAGTCCACCGTGAGCCTCTTACTGGTGTTTGTCACATTGCATCTGGCCTCCCAACCCAGAAGTAATTGGCGATGGTGTCCGGTGAAGTTCTGATGGTACTTCAAATAGGCAGATCATGTCAAGTGGTACAGCAGATGTCAAATGTGGAGAAACAGTGAATTAGATGAACCAACTTTTGATTTAACTGTTCCAAGTATATAGAGGAAAACAGTAACAAAGATTTCCAACATTTCCAAGTGTAACTTTGGGGGAGGTTTCATGTGCATTTCACTAAACATACACCTTATTCTCCTATGCAACAACTTCCTAAGTTTGCAGCCAATGTTCCTCTTTCCATGGACTTTCAAGGGGTTTGTCAGATCTCAAACACTACTGAGGTATCTGTAATCTGTAATTATTAACAGTTCTAACAGTTAATTCAAACTGTTCGCTGCATAAATACTCCAGGAAATGTAGGTAGAACTACCTTTTATTAGCATGACACTTTTCTACATAAACACATCCACTTCTCATCTTGCCACTTCTCATCAAACTGATTCTTTGTCCCTTGTTTTCTCGTCACAGCAACCCTGTAAGGTAGGTTAGGCTAGGCTGAGAAACAGTTACCAGCCCACTGTCACCCAGGAAGCTGAGTTGAACCTGGATCCATCACCACACCCAATATACCATCGTGGCTCTAAGACCAGAGGCTGGTCAGACTGTAGGCATGCCTCTATTCCAATGTTTCCCAAACTGGGTCGTGACCATTGGATCCTGGCCTGATTGTTGCTGGGTTGTGAAACTGAAATTGACAAGCTGATAGCTGACTAGGAAAATGTATTAAGCCCTATGGAAAGTGAACATGCAACACTTGGATGTTTACTCATGAGTAGCTGACTGAGTCTTGACCCACTTTGAAGGGAAGGCTGAGAAGAATGTAATGCCACCAGAATGTTTCTGATATAATGAATGCAGACCCTAAAAACACTTGAGAAGGAAGTCCCTCCCAAGATGACAAGGAAAATGTATTGAGACCTATGGAAAGCAAAACCAAGCTCCATGTGGCCATTTACTTGTGAGTAGGCAAATGTGCCTCAGCTCCTATCAAAGGCCAGGCAGAGTGGAATGCAAGGCCTCCAGAATGATCCCAATGCAATGAATGTGGAGCTCAACAAACTTTCCAGAAGATGCCTCTCCCCCATAGTAAAAAAAGATAAAAAAAAACAAAAAACCTGAGGCTTGAAACTAGGTTTTTGTTTTTTATATTCATTTTTTTGTTCCATATAGCTAGGTGGGTCCCAACAGAGAATCATTTAAAAAAGTGGGTTCTGATGCTAAAAAGTTTGGGAACCACTACTCTATGCTATAGTCAGGCATGTGAGTATTGCCACTTTTTCTACTTCCTGTTCCACTGAACATGTAACTATGGGGCCTCCACCAATGGTGATGTTTAGGAAGCACTTTCACCCATGTACTTTGGACCACATGTGATCAAGCTGCAGTTTCAGGTGCTTATGAGGCACATTGTACCTGAACCTTGAACCTGCACCAGTGTGGCTTCTCCCTTTTCAGTTGCTTCCAGGCAAGTGTGTGTGAAAACTTCTGCCTATATAGTGTTCCCTGACTGCTTGCCTGTTATGTAAGCACATGGTAAGAACAAACAATGTGGTTCAATTGCATGGAGATTGGCTATCCATAAGAACAGCCCCAATCTTACCTAGCAATGCAATCCAGTCTCACTCCAGTAACAGAAAAGTTGCAGCATTTTACACCAGATGATTCTTCTAATTAGATTCTAATTAGATAAAATTGTAGTACTGGATCCAAG
Organism: Tiliqua scincoides; assembly: GCF_035046505.1. Lineage (NCBI taxonomy): Eukaryota > Metazoa > Chordata > Lepidosauria > Squamata > Scincidae > Tiliqua > Tiliqua scincoides. Next base: position 116,542,629 of record NC_089823.1, read on the forward strand.
AGGGCATAAAGGTATGCATGCGCATGGTGTAATTTCCCTGTTCCAGGTGGGAAAGTAGTCTGCATATCAGATGGAGTTGATAACCCAATTTGGCTCTGGGGTTGTTTTGGGGGTTTGGCTATGTGTAATGGTCTTTGGCAGTACATTCCTATATGTTTCTATTCGGAAGTTCCATTATGTTCAGTGAAGCTTACTCTCAGGAAAGTAGGTACAGGATTGCAGCCTGGATCATAGCCATAGAGGAAGGTAGCATTCTCGGTCCCATTAACACTGTAGATCTGAAATAGGAAAATGATTACATTTATTCTGATCCATTATTGTTAATTATGAGAAAGCTATCAGAATACTAAATTGCTTCACATCTGACAAATGATTTTCTGTCATGTAATAAAAAAAGTGTTGCCAGGTAAAGGTAGTTCTTGACTAGGTGGGTACCAGTATGTCGGTTGTTTGCAAACTGAATGTTTAGTTGTGTATGATCTTTACAATGTAATCATTTGGTTGAACAGCCTGTGCAATGTGCACTGTAGATAGAAAGAACTGTCCTAAATGAAGATAAATCATATCATGAATTTGACAGAGCACGTAATTTGAATTTGTTTATTTATGTATATCACAAATAAAATAAGAGAACACTTTTAGATCTCAGTTCAGTTTGAACAGTCATTGGACATTTACTTTGTTTTCCTCTCAACTGTTGACCGTTACAGGTCATCAAAAAGGCCTTTCATTGTGCTGACAACAGAAAAGACCCTCTCCTGGTGAGTTTCACAGAATCTACCTGCCACATATGAACTTGCTACAGCATAGGCTTCAAAGAGTATAGATAACAAATTCCAGGTGACCCTTCCCAAAAGGGTATCTTTACTGGGGCAACCATAATTTCACCCAAAGGACTTATTTATTATAGATCTTGCTTGTGTACACACTTTATTGAACATGTAAAACACCAGATTAGTCCATAAAAGGGCTAAATTATTAGAGCAGGAACTAGCCACTGAGGTTAATGAAAATATAATTAGTGCTGCTTGAGCTACATGCTGTTGAAAGGAGGGTCATAAATTCTATTAATCCTGTCTTCATTCAAAAATTATTGACCTAACAGACCACAATGTTTTGGTCTGTAATGCCTATAGAGCACAAGAGTCTCCTTCCTGTTACAACAGAGCTTTTGTTTTCTTTTTTCTCTCTTTCTCCTTTTGAATTACATTTGCAGCTAATATGACAAAAAAAAAAAAAAAAGAGGGAAATCTTAATGATTGAGAGGTACTCTATGGGATGTGATTGATTGTTAGGTAAAAGCATAAATAAATATTTTTTAAAAAGATGTGTAAGAGTAATTCAAATATTCAAGGAAAAAGCTGGGGTATGTGACTTTGAACATGCAAAAAAGTGAGGAAGGGAAAGGATTAAGCATCCTCCCTCAATATACTGCCACTTCTTATTGTTGCCTGTGATGCTGTTTTTCACTGGAAAAAAGTACCTATAGGGAGACTGTATATGTATTCCCTGCTCTTGCTTTGCACTCACCAAAACCCCAATTTATGTGTGTTTCAGAAATTGTGCACGATCTTTATACTCAAATTTGCTGTGACGACAAGGGATAAATTGAGATAAAGCAGGTTTGTTGAATCAGCACAACTTGGATTTTGTGATCAATGTATTGTTACCTGCTTAAGCCCTTGGGATGGGGGCAGATTATAAATGGAATTAAAAAATATATGTAAATAAATAAATAAATATTGAAATACCCACTTTGGTGGCAGTCATCATTTATTTCCTACAACAGATAAAGTAACAAGTGGAGGGAAGAGTATGCTACCTAGGAATGAAAAGGCCACTATTCCTTGTCTCCTTTTTTCATTTTTAAAAATTAGTAAGAATATAAGATCCTCTTTCCCAGATCTAGGCATTGGAATGCCCCCACATCATTTCCTTGTGCAAAAACCTTTACAATAATGTGTCTTCTGAATGAGACAAAAATAAATGGGGGCAGAGGAAATGAAACATGATGAAAATGTGGTTGGGTTTGGGGCGGTTTTAACAACAACAACAACAACAACAACAACAACAATAATAATAATAATAATAATAACTAGGTATTTATATACTGCCTTTCTGGTCATCAGATTACTCCTCTGACTTTATTCAAGGCAGTTTACATAGGCAGGCATTTCTAAATCCCTCAAGGGGATTTTTGCAATCATAAAGGTTCTCTCTTTCAAGAACCAACCACATTTCAGAATGGATCTTCCTGGTTTGGTCTCACTTCTGGCCTCCGGTTCTCCCACGCAGGCTGACAAGCAGCTCCATCTCTCACATGGAGGCAGCCAAGACACCTCTTGCTCACACCAAGAGCAGGTGGAATCACTCAGTTGGTCTTGTCAGCTGCTTCAAGGTCTCGCCATTCTCAGTCGTTCAGGGAGCTGCCAGTGTCCTCAAACTGGTGACCTTCTGATGTTATCTTCGGGCTAACGGACGCTCTACCCTCTAGACCAGACCTCCTGCCCCAGACCAGACCTCCTACCCCAGGAGGTTTTAGTACTCTGGACCTGCCATTGTTTTGATCATGCCATGGATTTGATTGTTTCCACATACTATTTTTGTAGAAAAAAGTTTCAATGAAAGCTAATGCTTTACTAACTTGCTACAACCCTGGATTACAGTTCTGCATCATCATCTCTTGTTCTATTCATGACACCAAAAGTACTCAATGTTCTCAGAATGCCCAGAGTCCAACTAGTACAGCAGAAGACAAGATTAGACTAGCCGGAAACCAGAATCTTCTGAGTTCCTTGCTAGAATCAAGAAATTAGGTGTAATAACCGTTACTTTATGGAGAAGGTAGAAATAAGTCTTCATAGTAGCTGCACAGATATATAAGCATAGCTGAAGTTATTGAAGTTTGTTCTGCACCAATGGCACAACCAAAGAAACATTGGATTTACAAAAAAAAATGCAGATTTTTGCACTGTCCTTGAGACATACATGTTTGATAAAAAGCATATCAAAACAATAAGACTTAAAGTTTTGTTTCCTGTATTCAACTCAACCTGTTTTGAATCCATGACAAGGGAATAAGAAATGCAGGTATTGCTGACCCCCCTGTGTGGCAGGTATTGTGTAGGCAGAGTAGGCAGAATTATTTTGATGGTGCCCATGCTAAGGTGTGCAAAGTCAAGGGAAATGCCAAGATCACTCATACACGATTCCCACTGAGTTGGTGAGTTTGGCTGGCAGTTCCCTTGGCTGAATGAGCTAGGTCCCCCCTAAGTTTTGCCTGGGGGAGACATTGATGGTATCCTACCACCTTGACCCTTTGGGGTTGATGGAGATAAGCCACTCAGGCTTTGCCTGAGTTCGACTTGGAGTCAGATGGCTCTGCTCTCTTTACATGGGGATTACTGATAGCTCTTCCCCCACAATAGTACGCACATGTTGTTTGATTCCTGCTGCAGTTTTGATTGTTGTATCTTAATAAAGTGGCCCTAATAGTCAAGGCAATGTCTCACATGCCTTTGTCTTTGAGGGGGGTACATGGGTAATACGAAATACAGGTATACAAAGAAGATCCCACCAAAGGATGTTGATCTTGGAGTTTTCTACTAGTACAACTCAAACATATTTGAATTCATAACTTTTTAAAACACAACTTATGGTGCACTTTTCAATCATATGTTGGAACACTAGCGTGCAAAAAATGGAGAAAGAAACAAAATTCCATCTTTATGTTTGAAATTTATGGGAACACAATTAAAATGAGAGGGGTCCAAAGGTATCAAGATAATTACATTTTTCTAATCTTACTAAACAAGATAAATTACCTGCAGGCCCTCTTATAAAAGATGAAATCTTCATAATAAGTGAATTAATCAAGCAGCAGCTTGCTACTGCACATGCATTTATAACGGGAATGATTCAAAGAGTTATTTTATGGGGAAATTAATGGAAACCGGCTTTTCATTCTTCTGCACCAATTGAAAACCTCAGCAGCCAGCTGCCCACTTGTCAAGAAAACAGAAAGAAGCGGGAAACAAAGATAAATAAAAACACCTTTTCCCTGGCACTTTTGAAGAGAAAAAACAGCTCTCATTTACAGCAGCCATCTGTTTGTTATTTAATATGGGTGAATTACATGCTGTAATGAGTTTGTTTCTGCATCACTCAGTGCAATGGAACACAAGTTCACTCTCATAATGTGCAGCAGTTTTTAAAAGCTAATCATTTAATTGGACACAATAGTCAATGACAAATGGAGATGTAAAAACTCAGCCAGCTGTAGAGTGAATATGTAATCATTGTGAAATCATATTATTTTACACGCATGAAAACTCCTTAATAGTAGCTGATGTTGGCCTGCACAATGGGAGGAGGCACAGAAGCATGATGGAAAGCAGCCGCTTTAAAAGGGAGGGGGAACCACTGGTCGTTAATATAATTGGACTATATTTGGACCCAGAATGGCGCTCCATTAGGTGGAGGCCACTTAAATCATCTCCAAATTGTTTTCATCGCCTCCCTCAATTTCTGTTTACATTTGTTTTTAATGTTCATGGCTCAGTAGGTGTGATCCACTGTTTGCAGAGCTGGAACTTATCTGATCTGTTTTGATACATACTGCCGTGTAATTCCTGCTCATTTGCGTAAGCTGTACACAATATTACATCCAAACAAATGGCCAGGCTTTCCCAAGGAACTATATCTAGGCAAGAATTTTAGTCCAATGCACCTTGTTACTATGGTATGGCCTAAACATATGGGACATAGGCACCTGGCTCAGGCTAAACAGTTCTGGGTCTGGTTACTGTCTAGGAGCCAAATCCTATTCTTTCTGCCCCGTTGATGCAGCAACACCAAAATGGCAACCATTGCATTATGTGGGGTGTCTGTGTGTTCTCTAGGTAAGAGAATAATCATTCCCTTACCCAGGGGTAAACTTCCACAGTGCGGACATAAAAGCAGTTAGAAGCAGCAGAAATTAAGATGGGAGGAAAATGGAAAAAGCTTTTACACACACACACACACCCCCAGCACTCACTCAAAAGCAGAGACAAATACTAAGTGTGCAGTCAAGCTGAAGTCTCATGAGACAAAGACAATGAATATTGGGGAGTTGTTGGGTCTTTGGCAAGGTTGCACTGCTTGATAAGAAAACCTATCCAGTTTCTGTAAGGCTTGAGAACATCGAGTTACAGAGGTTAGGCAATTAAGGGCCAACCCACACAAATCTCCATGTGGTCTCAAAGACTGAAAGAGGGCTATCCATTTATCCTCAACATGCAGTAAGGCAGTAGCCTGGCAGGGAGTAGGGAAAGAAAGTTGAGATGCCTTTCTTGGAAGGAAGAAAGGAAGGAAGAAGGAAGGAAGGAAGGATGGGTGAGTGGGTGGGTGCTGGGAGAAGGAAAGAAATGGCCTAAAGGCTTGCACTGGCTGAGCAGCTTCAGTAGCACTCAGAAAGAGAGAAGGCTGGAAAGGCAGGGTCGGGGAGTTGCAGAGTGTTACAAATGCTGGGTACCAGCTGGAAATGGAAATTCTCAGATGGAGACTGGAATAGGGGTGACTTGTGGCTTAATTCTATGGTATCTCTGGGCCAGTGGAGCATGCGCTCTGCTGGCGTATTGCAGAGCAGCACAAAGCCAGCAGTGCAAAAGCACCATAAAGCACTTTGTGACAACACTTCTAATAGGCACACAGGTGGGAAGAATGGAGCCTTCCCATTGGTGCCAGCACTCCCAGGGATAGCCACCATAGCAAGTATGTACAATTGTGGGGGGTGGGTGGAGAGAGGTCTAAGGAGGTGGGGGTGAACGGATCAGGCTCTGGTGAGAGGTGGGATTGCAAAGCCAATGTGCACCATATCCTATGCCCCTTCCTGAGCCTGATTTGCTGATACAGATCAACTAGGACTTGACCAGTGATATTGCTGAGTTGACCCATTGTGGCTGCTAGGGCTTACCCAGGGGTAAGAGGGGGAATGTGGGAATTTACAGCCTAATCCAGTGCTATCCAAACTGGGGTGTCGCGACGCCCCAGCCTGAGGGCTCTGGTCTCTGCCCCCTTAAGGGGCAGGGGCAGCCTAGAGGCGGGGGGAAGGCAGCGGTGCGATCCCCAAGATCATGCCACTCAGGGGGCTGCAGGGGCTTTGGTGCACTTACCCCGCTCCCGCTGCCTCCTCCCCCCACCCCTGCAAAGACTTACTGGCTCTCAAACTCTCCCAGAGAGTTTGAGAACCACTGGCTTAATCCTATGTATGTCTACTCAAAAGTAAATCCCATTACATTCAATTGGACTTACTCCCAGGTAAGTGTGCATAGGATTGGGATGCTAGTTAGGATTTGGCTGGTACTACAGCACCAGCAGATTAAAGTGCCACGAACCAACAGCAGGTAGGATGTAACAAATGGACCAGGGATTGAAGAACACAATGCTCTGAAGCTTATATAGGCTTTTGCCCCATAGAATCCTATGAGATTCTGAGATGGGGTGACTCAATCAGGATATTCTCTATTCAGTATCCTTGCACGGTTCTGCCTTTGTTTCTCTACCCAATTGAGGAAGAGTTCCCTAGGTGGATGGTCTGTTGGATTGTTCCTAGATTGAGTTTAATCAAGGGGTTGGTGAGGACCATTGGAGGGTGAAAACTATCTTTTGTTTTTCAAAAGTTGTTTTTCCCAAACTCAGGATGGTTCTGCTTACAAGGCATCAAATGCTGTTCCAGCTGGATTTGGAGCTGGAAGGCTTCATTTACATTTTGGAGGCATGAAAACGTCATGCCTCCAAGGAGTAAACAAGACTCTTTATGGAGACTCTTTAAGGAGTAAACAAGACTCTAATATTTGGAAAGTTGTACTCTAAGGATTGGTTAAGGGGTGGGGAGTGATTCCATGGTTCAAATGAGAAGTGTGGCCATCCTGGCCTGTGGATCTGTGACCTCTTGCCATCAGTCCTGTAAAATATCCATGTTATTGGTCTGGTCCTTTGCTCTCCAGGAAGGCACCTAGCACCAACTACAAATGTTTCATTGTGTGCATTACGCACACCTTGCATTGAACAAAATTAACAGAAATAAAACATTGGCCATGTAAAACCCTGCCACTGTCCTCCTTCCCCTGGCCTTGTTCAGAACTGTGCCAGCAACTTCATTCGCATCACAGTAGAGGACAGAGATTCAAAGATCACCATAGAAGTTTCATACACTGATCTCTACTTCCATGTATATGGCTGGTGTTAATGTGAGCTGACTGGTAAATACGTGCACTGCTTGCCCAGCATGCCAGCTGGCATTGCCTGCTTGACCACATCTGCGGTATCACTTGACTGAACAGTGTGCAAAACTTGTGTTCAATTTTTGCACATTGTCCACACTTGAACATGAAGTGCACCATTTATGTATAGTCTCAATTGAACGTACATCAAATATTTATTACATACCTTCAGGGATGAAACTCAAGGAAACTTGGGGTTTTCTTCAGGGGTGAAACTCAAGGTGCTGTATATTGGGTTCCCAGGTGGTTTCCCATCTAGACCCAGATCTGCCTATCTTAAGCAAAGTGGGTGCATTGTGTGCTCTTAGATCATGCCCTGGGACCAATGGTCACACTGAAACCTGGCATAACCTGGCTTTAGTGCTTTAGGTGGCCCAATCTGATGCAGGACCTATGACATCAAAGCTCATGGTCAGCATCTGTAAGACCTGTTACAGTGGTGCAAAAGGTGTACTGTCATTATGCACTCAGGAGCTGTCAGAGCAAATGGCTGGAGGCTTCCTGCATCTGCCAGAGAATTCTGGTTGCTCACTGGAGGAGATACGTTGGGGGATGGACAGGGGGAGGATTGGGGTGTGGATTGGGCTGGGCAGGGGGCAAGCGGGGAGGATCCTGAGCCCTCTTCCTGGCTCAGACCGTCCGATTGCCTGTTGGACTTACACCAGCAAAACAACTGGCACAGATCCAAGAGACCCATTGCCACCCAGGTAGCTTACAAAATGATAAAAGGTTTTATTTAATTACCTCTCCCAGATTATCTGGTTGCCCTGCCCCACTACAGCATGAGTTTAATGGCCAATTGTGCACTGCTTTAGCAGCACTGCATGCTCTGGACTGGCAAGAGATAGGATTGGGCCATTAAACTCATGTTGAATCTGTTGTGGACTAGATGGTTCATAATTCTATAATATTGATGTCAAAAACCTGCATCAAAAAAGACAAAATAATTTGCTCTGTTTTTATGCCACAGATACAGTAAATGTATTTGGAATGATTTCATATTTTATAGAATTAAAAGCATCCAGGAGTCTGCCTGTAAAAAGACACACCAGAAGCAATATATACTGGAAAAAAAATGCATTTTAGATAGGATTTATATGTGCAGAGAGAGTTGAGAAAGCAGCTTGAACATGCCAGAACTGCCACCCAGGAACAAAGATAAAGAAAAATACACTGTAAATTAAGAAAACATTCCAAACATGCTTCACAAATACAATCTGTAAGAAACAAATTGTTCTCTATGTTGCTAGCAGTTGATTAATTGCAGAGTAAGCTAAGTAAATTATAAGATGTTCACTTCTAGAAAAGCAAGAAATTAACTTGAGGACAGAAACCCAAAAGCAAATTGGCATGCAAAAATACACATAAAATACAGAAGCTGTGTAGAACAACATGTAATAAATATACAGTTAAAAGACAAAACAAAATAAGCAACATAAACGTTACCCAATCACTTCTGCTCATAGAGACTGTCAAAATATTTGAATACATTTAATGAACAAATGTACTATTGTCATAAATTTCACTGATGTGTAGATTCAGCAGAAAGATAATTAGGTGTTTTATTTTTTAAGACCTTGAATAGATACTTTGAAGAAGAGATAAGATAGGAAACCCCAAGCCTGATCACACATACATCACTTGATCAGTAAATACCTGACTACTGTCATACAGCCCAATCCTGAGCTGCCCGGTACACCCAGGCTCGGCAGCACCGAGGAGGGCTGCCGCCGAATCCAGCACCTCCCACACTACCGCAGGAGGTGCCTCAGGAGAAGGGAACATTTGTCCCCTTCCTCTGAGTAAGGTAAGCAGCCCGGCAATGGGGCTACACACTTTACCACCAACGGTAAGGAAAAGGCACTCTTGTAAGGCGCGCAGCCCTCCATGAGTGCCTTGGACCTTGCAGAGCAGAGCTCCGCAGATCCGCCTCCCATCCCTCCCCCGGCACGCCTCCAGCCTGCCCCCCTCCCCATGTCACGCCTCCCACACTCCCTCTCTCCACCCCCACCGGCCTCCCCCCTCCCCGGAATGCCTCCTCCCCACCCCTGCCCCCACCCCGCCTGCCGTTCCGCAGCTCCCCCATCTGCCGTTCCGCAGCTAGCCCACCGCCAAGCCGCGGAACCTGGGCGACCACCCAGCACTAGCCCAGCACTGGCCAGCGCTGGGCTAGCACGGGCGGGAGCCTGGCGGTGAGCCCTGCAAACATGCCTTACAGCACGTTTGCCACTGTGCTCGGCGGCAGGGAGCCATGCCGCCGAGCGCAGGATTGGGCTCATAGTTGATTATTGCAATGTCAAGTGATAACTTGCATGTGTAAATGGGCCATTGCATATTTAACACAAGTGAACATTTTTTAAATCACTTCATGTATAAGGACTGTTCAGAAAGTGAGTACACACTTCCATGTTAATGACTGTAATGGCCAGATTCATTTTTACAGATCAACTATCTATGAACACTGTGCCCAGGTTGTATGTGCATGAAATGTGTGGCTAACTGTACCTTTACCTAGACTTGACTATAATTGTATTCAGGTACTGTTTAACATGCCAACATCCCTATAGTGATTTTCAGTGGGTCTAGTTCACACTTTCAGCTGCCAGTCATCATATGTACAATATACATGTAGTCAAATCAAATGATATGCATCTATACATGTATGACCCAGGCCAGATAACCACTGGATAGTAGAAAGTGTGAAATGACAGCACTAACTATTTGATGACTAGTAACTGAACTTGTGAACTGACACCCATTGAACTGACTGATGTAAAGACACATGAACCGTCTACCTGCCATATTATATATCAGTGATGGCTCATTCATGCATTCAAGTTATCACATGCTATGTAATCCTCAAGTGTAGTCCTCAAGTGATGAATATGTATGTGTGTGAAGCAGCTCAAAAGGTCACTGTGGACACATGATAGCAGATGCATACACAATGACCGTGCACAGCTGAAGAAGCAAAATACAAAGGGAGAGCTTAGATGTGAACCATTTTACAGAGCCGAGAGAATTACAGTGAACCTCAGTGTAATAGACCTCAATTTAACAGACTTTGGAAGTAAGAAACATAGTTTACTTCTTTAAAAACTAGGAATATACGAGTATGTTTTGTGCATGCCCGTGTGCATTGTCATAAATGCAATCAGATTTACAGTGCAATCCTAAGCTGCACTTGGGCTGGCGCAAGTCCCTTGCGCCGGCCCAGGAGGGTCGCAAATGTGCCATAAAGCACGGTTGCGTCTCCGTGGTGGCTTGCAGAGCGAGCTGGGCCAATGCAAGGCTCTGGGTGGGTGGGGAGGAGGCGGGAGGGAGGGAGGGAGGCATTCCTGGGTGGGGGGAGGGCAGGCAGTGGGTGGCCCCGGGGGTGGGCAGGTGGGGGTGCTGAGTGCTGCTATGCACTCTTCATCATGAGAAAGCCAGACTGTCCTTTTTCTGTGGTGTAAACAAGTGAATGACCAGACTATTGATTCCTTCTTCTCTATGAAGTAGATCATCAACAAACTTTGCTTGATTTCAATGTTGTGAAATTGGGGGGAGGTGATCACAAACTTTTCGAAAACTGGAGTTTGTTTAACTGTTTCACACAAAACTTTTGTATTCAGGAAACAACGTCTTTACCTTTATTGGCATAAAAATAAGCAATTTCTTACAAACTCACAAGAACATAAGAACATAAGAACAGCCCCATTGGATCAGGCCATAGGCCCATCTAGTCCAGCTTCCTGTATCTCACAGCGGCCCACCAAATGCCCCAGGGAGCACACCAGATAACAAGAGACCTCATCCTGGTGCCCTCCCCTACATCTGGCATTCCGACTTAACCCATTCCTAAAATCAGGAGGTTGCGCATACTCATCATGGCTTGTACCCCATAATGGATTTTTCCTCCAAAAACTAGTCCAATCCCCTTTTAAAGGCGTCTAGGCTAGATGCCAGCACCACATCCTGTGGCAAGGAGTTCCATAGACCAACCACGCGCTGAGTAAAGAAATATTTTATTTTGTCTGTCCTAACCCGCCCAACACTCAATTTTAGTGGATGTCCCCTGGTTCTGGTATTATGTGAGAGCGTAAAGAGCATCTCCCTATCCATTCTGTCCATTCCCTGCATAATTTTGTATGTCTCAATCATGTCCCCCCTCAAGCGTCTCTTTTCTAGGCTGAAGAGGCCCAAACGCCGTAGCCTTTCCTCATAAGGAAGGTGCCCCAGCCCCGTAATCATCTTAGTTGCTCTCTTTTGCACCTTTTCCATTTCCACTATGTCTTTTTTGCGATGCGGCGACCAGAACTGGACACAATACTCCAGGTGTGGCCTTACCATCGATTTGTACAACGGCATTATAATACTAGCCATTTTGTTCTCAATACCCTTCCTAATGATCCCAAGCATAGAATTGGCCTTCTTCACTGCCGCCGCACATTGGGTCGACACTTTCATCGACCTGTCCACCACCACCCCAAGATCTCTCTCCTGATCTGTCACAGACAGCTCAGAACCCATCAGCCTATATCTAAAGTTTTGATTTTTTGCCCCAATGTGCATGACTTTACACTTACTGACATTGAAGCGCATCTGCCATTTTGCTGCCCATTCTGCCAGTCTGGAGAGATCCTTCTGGAGCTCCTCACAATCACTTCTGGTCTTTATCACTCAGAAAAGTTTGGTGTCGTCTGCAAACTTAGCCACTTCACTGCTCAACCCTGTCTCCAGGTCATTTATGAAGAGGTTGAAAAGCACCGGTCCCAGGACAGATCCTTGGGGCACACCGCTTTTCACCTCTCTCCACTGTGAAAATTGCCCATTGACACCCACTCTCTGCTTCCTGGCCTCCAACCAGTTCTCAATCCACGAGAGGACCTGTCCTCTAATTCCCTGACTGTGGAGTTTTTTCTGTAGCCTTTGGTGAGGGACCGTGTCAAACGCCTTCTGAAAGTCCAGATATATAATGTCCATGGGTTCTCCCTCATACACATGTCTGTTGACCTTTTCAAAGAATTCTATAAGATTCGTGAGGCAAGACTTACCCTTACAGAAGCCATGCTGACTCTCCCTCAGCAAGGCCTGTTCGTCTATGTGTTTTGAGATCCTATCTTTGATGAGGCATTCCACCATCTTACCCGGTATGGATGTTAGGCTGACTGGCCTATAGTTTCCCGGGTCCCCCCTCTTTCCCTTTTTAAAAATAGGCGTGACATTTGCTATCCTCCAATCTTCTGGCACCGTTGCCGTTTTGAGGGACAAGTTGCATACCTTAGTCAAGAGATCTGCAACTTCATTCTTTAATTCCTTAATAACCCTTGGGTGGATGCCATCAGGGCCCGGTGACTTATTGATCTTTAATTTATCAATGAGGTCTGAAACATCTTCTCTTTTAACCTCTATCTGACTTAACTCCTCGGTCAGGAGGGGCCGTTCGGGCAGCGGTATCTGCCCGAGGTCTTCTGCCGTGAAGACAGATGCAAAGAACTCATTTAATTTCTCTGCCATCTCTAAGTCTCCTTTTATCTCCCCTTTCCCTCCCTCACCATCCAGAGGGCCAACCGCTTCTCTGGCGGGTTTCCTGCTTCTAACGTATTTGAAGAAGCTTTTATTGTTCCCCTTAATGTTGCTGGCCATGCGTTCCTCATAGTCTCGCTTGGCCTCCCATATCACCTTCTTACATTTCTTTTGCCACAGTTTATGTTCCTTTTTATTCTCCTCATTAGGGCAAGACTTCCATTTACGGAAGGAAGCTTCCTTGCCCTTCACAGCCTCTCTAACTTGGCTGGTTAGCCATGCGGGCACCCTCCTGGATATAGTGGAACCCTTCTTTCTTTGCGGTATACACCTCTGCTGGGCCTCTATTACTGTTGTTTTAAGCAGCCTCCATGCACTCTGGATGCCCCTCGGCTCCTGTCGGCCTTCCCCCAGGGATCAGTTTAAAAGCTGCTCTGCCACCTTTTTAATGTTATGCGCCAGCAGTCTGGTTCCATTCTGGTTCAAATGGAGCCCGTCCCTCTTGTACAGGCCCCGCTTGTCCCAAAACGTTCCCCAGTGCCTAACGAATCTAAACCCCTCCTCCCTACACCACCGTCTCATCCACGCATTGAGACCCCTGATCTCCGCCTGCCTAGCTGGCCCTGCGCGTGGAACAGGTAGCACTTCAGAGAACGCTACCTTTGAGGTCCTGGCTTTCAGCTTCCTGCCTAAAAGCCTAAATTTGGCCTCCAGGACCTCCCAGCTACACTTGCCCACGTCGTTGGTGCCGACATGCACCACAGCCACTACTTCTCCCCCAGCACTGTCTACTAGCCTGTCTAGACGAGAAGTGATGTCCGCAACCTTCGGACCAGGCAGGCAAGTCACCATGCGGTCCTCACATCTGTCGCAAACCCCCCTCTCTATGTTTCTAATAATCGAATCCCCCACTACAAGAAGCCCCTGACCCCCCTCCCGCCGAGGAGCATCCCGAGTGCGCTCGGATACGGGCCCATCCCCTGGAGAAGGGGTCCCCCCTAGGGGATTGTTTCCCTCCTCTCCAGGATGACGTCCTCCAGTCCCGAGACTTCCCACCCGGGCAGCCGAGGAGCTGGACGCCTGAGGTTGGGACGAAGTCTGATCGTCCCCGGAAGTCTCCCCACGGTCCTCCTCTGGCTGCCTGCGCTTCTCCAGGTTGGCCACCAAGGCTTCAAGGGAGCGGACATGTTCCCTGAGACCCTGGAGCTCCTTGCACCGAGGACACACCCATGACTTATGCCCCAGAGGCATATAATCATACATGTAGCACTCAATGCAGAACACTGGATAGCCCCCACCCTGCTGCTGGCTGTCTGACTGCATAGCTTTGTTGTTGTTGTTGTTGTTGTTTTATTTAGGGGTCCTTTTAAAAACCGTACACTGGATAGCAGCCCTCTTCTCAAGGGAAGAGGAAGGGCAGTGTCTGGGGCCCTGGACTCCTCGCCCTGCTGCTGAACTCGCCCAGATGCTAAACCTCTTGTGCCTTACCTAACTCATAACACAGAGATCGACATGCAGCTCCTTATAAGGAGCTCAAGCAGGCCACATCACCTAATATTCACCATGTTACACAATAGGCTAGTCCACATATTGCGAAATTATCCTCTGGGCTCCAGACATTGCTGTCCTCCTTCAAATACTAGTTGTAAATATATTGCTGTTGACCGCACATGATCCTCACCCTTGGCTGCTAGTAAATCGCAAACAATATCTGTGTCCAATTTTATAGATAAGTGAACTAAATATAGGACTAAATTTGTCTGAGGCAGATCATTGTACCAAGGACAGTGCAAAAGCATATGGGTCACAGTTTCAGGATCTTTCTCATTGCATGCACAGCATTTAGCCTCATTTCCCCCTCCTTCGAATCTGGCTTTAAGGATATTTGAAGGGAGTACGTTACATCTAGCCATCCAGTAAGCCCTCCACTCCTGTGGATTATCAATTAGAAGCAAATATCTCTGCACAGTCCCATATATTAAAGGTAAATGCAAGTGAAGTGGTGAGCAGGTTTTAGAAGTTTCTGCATAAATCTCTTGTCTATCAATCTGTCCAGAAGAATCTTATGTGCCCTAGCTTCAGTTCCAGCACCCAAGATTTCCACAGACAACCCCATGGCATGTATGTTTTTTTTATAAATAGCGTGAGACCCAGGGGTTGAATAATATCCAATAAAATATTCTTTAAAAAGAGGTTCTGGTTGGCTGTGTAGCAGAAATGTAACCAGTGTGCTGGTTAAACCTAACCCATGCCAACAATTCTAGACGGTATTGACCAGCCTCTAAACTTAGCACTGCATAAGGCACACAGTGTGGCAGCCCAAAGATCTTATAAAGAAATGATGCTTGTACCCTTTCAATTTCCACATTAAACACGGATTTCCATATTTGGATTCCAAACAATAGCTGCGATGAAAACTTAGCATTCAATATTTTTAAAGTAGCTGGTATACAGGAATTGCTCTGAGTGTAAAAAAAAAAAGTGTAATATTGCATGCGATGTGAATTTGGTGATTCTAATTATAGAATTAAGATGGGCGGTCCAATAATGCTTAAGTGGAAGTCTAGACCCAAATATATGAATACTTTTACTTGCTGGGAGGCCCGTCGATTGAAATCCCATTGGAAACCCATGGTTTTCCAAATACCAGAAAATTGGCGGGGAGTGAGTGGCTCAGTCCAAGTGTCCACCTAGATCCTTTTCAGCTGCTGCCTTGGAAACAATGCCTGTTAATACTGACATATATAGAATAAATAATTATAGAATATAGGCATATATAGAATCAATAATGTAGAATCAATAAAGTTCTGTAGAGAGGTGTGTGTGTGTGCATATCACATGCTTCTCCTTCAAAAGATACAGGAACAATCCTGACTATTTGGTAAAATACGGTTTCAATGATACAATCGTTAGATGGATTCTCAACTGGTTGGATGGCCATACACAGAGGGTGTTTGTCAATGGCTTCACGTCAACCTGGAGGGCGGTTTCGAGTGGGGTACCCCAGGACTCTGTCTTGGGCCTGGTTCTCTTTAATATCATCATCAATGACTTGGATGAAGGGATACAAGGAAGCCTCATCAAATTTGCAGATGACACCAAACTGGGAGGAGTAGCAAACACAATAGAAGATAGTAGAAGCCTTCAGGAAGACAAAATGGAATACTGGGCTGAAATGAATAAGATGAAGTTCAACACAGATAAATGCAAAGTTCTGCATTTGGGCAAAAACAACCAAAGACGCAGGTATAAAATGAGAGATATGTGGCTTGGCAGCACTGCTTGTGAGCAGGATCTTGGAGTTGCGGTGGATCACAGGATGAACATGAGTCAGCAGTGTGATGCGGCTGCAAAGAAGGCGATTGCAATTTTAGCCTGCATTAACAGAACCGCAGCTTCCAAGTCATGAGAAGTTGTGGTTCTGCTTTACTCTGCACTGGTTAGACCTCACCTGGAGTATTGTGACCAATTCTGGGCACCCCACTTTAAGAAAGATGCAGCCAAACTGGAGCAGGTTCAGAGGAGAGCGACGAGGATGATCAGGGGACTGGAGGACAAGCCCTACAAGGAAAGGTTGAGGGAACTAGGCATGTTCAACCTGGAGAAGAGAAGGCTGAGAGGGGATATGATAGCTCTCTTCAAATACCTAAAGGGCTGTGTAATGTCCATAGCGGGCGAAGACCCCGCCCCCTGGTGTGCGTCCGAATGCGGGGGGGGGGCTTACCCTGTTGTTGATGGGCGATCGTCGACAGAGAGAAGGATGGGAGACAGACATGGTTGCTTTGTACAGGCAGTTTACTTGAGTCAGACGTTAACATTCATGGGACCTGTTACATCGCAGGCCCCTTTGGCTTACATAGACTTGTGCCATCGGCGCATGTTAGGATAGTTCCCCGACCCTTCCTGACCCCTCGAGGTTCCAGGCGGAGTTCCCCAGCTGGTGCCTGTGGCCTCAGGATATGTGTTCCCCGGAGGTTGGTCGCCTGTAGCACTGGTGTTCAGTCCAGAGGTCCTCAGGAGGACCCCAGGTATCTCAGTGTTTGGACCTCGATCAGCTGGCCAGCGTTGGGGAGAGTTGGCTGGGAGTCCTCAGGTCTGTGGCCTTAAGAACATAAGAACAGCCCCACTGGATCAGGACATAGGCCCATCTAGTCCAGCTTCCTGTATCTCACAGCGGCCCACCAAATGCCCAGTGAGCACACCAGATAACAAGAGATCTCATTCTGGTGCCCTCCCTTGCATCTGGAATTCTGAAATAGCCCATTTCTGAAATCAGGAGGTTGCACATACACATCATGGCTTGTACCCCGTAATGGATTTTTCCTCCAGAAACTTGTCCAATCCCCTTTTAAAGGTGTCCAGGCCAGACGCCATCACCACATCCTGTGGCAAGGAGTTCCACAGACCAACCACACGCTGAGTAAAGAAATACTTCCTTTTGTCTGTTCTAACTCTCCCAACACTCAATTTTAGCGGATGTCCCCTGGTTCTGGTGTTATGTGAGAGTGTAAAGAGCATCTCTCTATCCACTCTGTCCATCTCCTGCATAATTTTGTATGTCTCAATCATGTCCCCCCTCAGGCGCCTCTTTTCTAGGCTGAAGAGGACCAAACGCCGTAGCCTTTCCTAATAAGGAAGGTGCCCCAGCCCCGTAATCATCTTAGTCGCTCTCTTTTGCACCTTTTCCATTTCCACTATGCCTTTTTTGAGATGTCGCCACCAGAACTGGACACAATACTCCAGATGTGGCCTTGTACAACGGCATTATAATATTAGCCATTTTGTTCTCAATACCTTTTCTAATGATCCCAAGCATAGAATTGGCCTTCTTTACTGCCGCCGCACATTGGATCGACACTTTCATCGACCTGTCCACCACCACCCCAAGATCTCTCCCCTGATCTGTCACAGACAGCTCAGAACCCATCAGCCTATATGTGAAGTTTTGATTTTTTGGCCCAATGTGCATGACCTTACACTTACTGACATTGAAGCGCATCTGCCATTTTGCTGCTAATTCTGCCAGTCTGGAGAGATCCTTCTGGAGCTCCTCACAATCACTTCTGGTCTTCACCACTCGGAAAAGTTTGGTGTTGTCTGCAAACTTTGCCACTTCACTGCTCAACCCTGTTTCCAGGTCATTTATGAAGAAGTTGAAGAGCACTGGTCCCAGGACAGATCCTTGGGGCACACTGCTTTTCACCTCTCTCCATTGTGAAAATTGCCCATTGACACCCATTCTCTGTTTCCTGGCCTTCAGGAAGGCCATGCTTCTGAGGTCACCCCAGGGGCCCAGGCGGGTCCCGGATCTGGGGGCTCCCTGTCCTGGCTCACTCTCTCAAGGACAGAGGCAGTCAAGATCCCTTTCGGGTCACGGACCAGCAGAATAAGGCCAGAGTTGCTACCCCCTCTGGCCTTCCCTCTGGCGGTGGTGGGGGCACTGCTGCCGCTGCCGCGGCCACTGCTGCCACCGCCGCCTGAGGAGGAGTGACCTCCCCCTAGGCTGCCTAGGCTGCTTATGAAGCCTGTGTCTGGCTTAGCCGGCCCCAACCTTTCCAGCCACTCTGGCTGTTTGATGCTCCCAGGAGGCCCTGGGCCCTACTCCCAGGGAGATGCCCTGCCAGGGGCCCAGTCCTGGCAGTACTTGTGACTTACCCCCAAGGAGGCCCCTACCTGTGACGAGACCCCTACTCTTGAGGAAACCCTGGCCACCAGGGGTGGGCCCAGGTGACAAACCCCCCCCTGCCGCCGCCGCCGCCGCAACCGCGGCCACGGTGTTGACAGGCCACGGATTCAGGGTGCCCTGCTGAGAAAGAAAGTCGGCGTTAGCATGCCTCCCTCTCTTCTGATACTGCACCTTAAAGGCATATGGCTGTTGGGCCATGTATCACCATGTCAAAGCAGAAGGTGCTGCCTTCTGGAGCATTTGTTGAGCTCCACTTTCATCAGATCGGGACCATTCTGGTGGCCTCGCATTCCCCTTTGCCTGACCTGACCTGGTACGTTTGCTTTCCATAAGGTTCAATATGTTAGTCAGCTTGGAGGGAGGGACTTCCTTCTTGGGTGTTTTTGGGGGGCTGCTTTCATTGGATAGGAACCATTCCAGTGTCGTTGGATTCCTCTTAGCCTGCCCTTTCCAATGGACTAAGGCAGGTTTGCCTAGTCACGAGTAAACACGTGATATGTCTCGGTTTCACTTTTCATAGGACTCGATGCATTTTTGTTTTGTGGGTTTTTTTGGCCAAAACCTTTGATAGAATGGAGATATTTCACTCTGGTTTTTTTCATTGCATTCTGCTGGAAATTCTGCATCCAATGGTATACAGTATTCTTCCTAACCACCATGATTTTAGCGATTCTGGTCACTTGTAGTGTCACCCCCCCGGCTAGTATCTAGGGCAGGCTGCCCCCACCCCTCGCTAGCTACACCAATCTATCTATCTATCTATCTATCTATCTATCTATCTATCTATCTATCTATCCTCAGATTTCTCTTCAGATATTACTCTAAGCAGTTTACATAGGCAGGCTGTTCTAGATCCAATAGAGGTCTTTACAACATTGTTCTAGATATAGAACCTTTCAGTCTCCAGATGTTTTCCTTTGGGGTGTAGTCATCTCTCTTAGCTGCACAAGACATGCCTTGAGCTTCCATGGACAGGCACACAAATCACACTGAGAGCCAGGGACCTTTCAGTTTTTATAGCTCTTGTCACTGACATTCTCAGCATTCCAACATTCCAGAACATCCTCTCAACATGGCATGCAATTCCTCTCTCTCACCAAGGATCATATCAGCTTATCAGTGACTTCCAGTCATCTCTGTTCCAGGCACAAATAGGACTGCTCCTGCTTAGCGTCGGGCACTCTTCAGGCAGCTCAACCTCTGGACCATACCTGCTGCCCAAATATAGAAGTGTAAAATGTATTGTGTGAACGTCCCCTTGTGTTAGTTCTCCCAAAAATGCAAACATGATGGAACTATATGTAAAAATAATTCAAAATTCTATTTATCTAATCCAACTTTTCAATATATTAAAAATGAAAAGTTGTCTTTTACTGTGCAAAAGGAGATAAATATACCTCTTAATGCTAACAGTTAGCACAACTAGATAACATTTAAAAGCAGGCATCCCTCTTTTGGAAATACTTGCAATAATTTAACTTCAATTTCTAACTGTTGTACCCACAAGAACACAAAGAAAAACAAAATTCTACATTTTTCTCCTATAGATACAGGGATGCCAACACCCAGACTGGTACAAAATCAATACAGGTCTGATCTGCTAAGTTTTATGACTAATCTTGAAGAGTGTGAACGGAATCTCAGCCATTTCACATGTCCCTAGCTATAATGAAGTAATGATATAGACTCCAGTAACTTACAGGGTTTCTCATATATTTGAACATCTCATAACTTACTAACACCAGAGGCCACCATGAGTTATGTCATAGTTCTGTCCTATAGTCTCCAGAACTTGTAACTCACTATCAGCTACAAGCAATTTCATTTATTTAATGTTTTTGTAGTCTTTTTCATTCTTTATGCTCTCTCTCTCTCTCTCTCTCTCTCTCACACACACACACACACACAGAGCAAGAGAGAAGAGGAGAGATAATAATGTTTCTAGTGGTACTGCAAAAGCAAAAAGCAAGGGTAACGTGTTAATAGCCAGCTGAAATGGACATTACCAGACTAACAACCCAATCCTGAGCTGCCTGGCACATGGGGCTGCCACGGCACCAAAAATAGCTACCACTCAATCCTGCACACACCGGGCAGCCAGCAGTTACTTCTAGAGAGGAGGACACATTTGTCCCCTTCTCCCGAGTATGGGGTTACTCAACTCTGCGGTGTTTCTTTAGCCAGTGCAGAATCAAGAATGAGAATCAAGAATCAAGAAGCCTCATGTTGGGCTCCGAGACCCGACATGGGGTTCTGGATCCAGCAGAGAGCCCAATTATCAAGTAGGTTGCTTTTCAGCTGAGAGATGTTCTGTGAAGCGACACCTCAGCAGAAGTGGAGCAGCAGAAAGGGTGGCCAGCAAGACAATTGGGCTCTCCTAGTGCCTCATATCTCCCTCTCTCATCCCTCTTGGTTTGCCCCTTCCCTCATTGCATTTTTTGTCATCTGAGCTCTCCTTCTGTCTCTCTTTCCCAGAACCTTGGCGGAAGTGGCACTGCTGAAAAAGGTGGCTCTTGGAGAGTCCAATTATAATGGAGGCTAAATAAAGAATTTCTGGGGGGCGCATTCAGCCTGCAGGCCTTACATTTGACACCCCAGACAAGAACAGTAGCTTTCAATTTTCTTACCCTCAGCAAATGCTTTCTGCATTGTTTTAACTAATGTGTAATGTCTGTGCTTTTGCAGAAGATTCCGGAACACATGCTAAGTTTGCCATGGGTACTAGTAAAGCCTAATAGTAACAAATGTGAGGGGCAGTGTCATCTGAACCAAAACTTTTTCAGTTTGCCTAGGTTGATTTCATGTTGCTATCTTCTTTTGGTGATGGTGCTGGGAATATGAACTGGCAATGAATTAGGCTGTTTTGCTTTTGCAAGAGAGCAGTTGGGAGCAAAGAGGAGAGTAAAAAAGAAGAGGTAACTACACACACATTCAATATTTGCACCTGCATTATGGAATTCGCTCCCCTTGAACTGAGGACAGCTTCCTTGCTATTAACTTTCCGGTGGGACCTGGAAACTTTTTTTAGGAAAACCTTTGAGATCTTATAATGGCTGCTTTTACTAATCTATGTTTTCACTGTGTGTTTTTATTGCTGACTGCTGTGTATTTTATATTGTTTGTTTTTTATTGTTTTTATCATGTTTTTATCTGTATTTTATATTGTATTTTAATGTAGTGATTGTTAGCCGCCTTGGGTGCCCTTCGGGGGAGAAAGGCAGAGTATAAATAAATAAATAAATAAATAAATAAATAAATAAATAAATAAATAAATCTTTAAAGAAAGAATATTTAGAATAGGCTCTGCTCTTTCAACATTAAACATTCTAGCAAAATAAAATTTTGCTCATTGGGTAGTCTGGAAATAAAATGGGCATGTATGTGATTTACAGCCCAATCTTAATTGGGCTGCGTGCGCCGCAACACAGCAGCACAGAAATGGCTGCTGCGGTACCCTGCATGAGCAAAGAGGCAGCTGGAGAACTCCTCGAGGTAAGTTAATACATGTTTCCTTACCCCATGTAGAGCCCCAGCCTGCTCAGTGGGGCTACTCAGCTCTGCCCCAGCAAAATCGTTGATGCAGAACCAAGTAGCCCCATGTAGGGCTTTTCAGGCCTGGTATGGGATTAGGATGCGGTGGAGGCCTGCTACAGCATCCCTGCTCCCTCCTGGGCCTGAACCCCCCCTCCTCCCTGTCCTTCACATCATCCTTGCCTTCCCATCAACCAGTGTAGGATTTACCCTGGTTGGTGGGCACCTCTCCAGCACTTACCTCTTTGCCAGCAGCACTGGCGCAGTATGCTTTACAGCATGTTTGCAATGGTGCACGTGCCCATCCTGCAAGCAGGAACTGGATTGGGCTGTAAACTGCATTACCTTCCTCAGGTTGTTTTGTAGTGTCCCCCCCTTTTCAAATTACTTATTAGAATGGTTAAACGTTTGGTCTTCCTATTTTAAAAAAGGTCCTGTATCAAACCTGAGAGAAGCACAAGTCATTTTGGTTTGCTTTGTTTAATAATATAATAATTATTATGAAAAGGATTCCATCATTGTTAACTCTCAAATTCATAGCAGGATTCAGTAATGGATTTTTTTTCCCCCAAGAAAGTAAGTATATGAAATTTTGCTAGGTGAGCAAATTTGCATTTTTTTCTTTTAATAAAAGCTTGCCAAATCTGTGAGCCATGATGGAAGATATTAATTAAAGTCCATGCACAAATTAAGACTGAAGGGGGGAAAATCAGAGCACTGAGAAATAAATTAAGAAAACCTGTAATGTTAGAGCTGCTCAGAAAGCCCTGGAGTATTAATGAAGTAATAAGTACAAGAAAAGATGACCATCACACAGAAGTTGAAGTGAATCAGACAAGTTGGCTACAGTGGAGGAATTGTCGGTGTAGAGAATTGGAGTCGCCACAATTTGAGTTGCCTTGGAATCTGTCTTGTAAGAAAAGCTTGTGTCATGCTTGCTGGAGAAAAGGCAGTAAAATATATGAGAACAGCCATTGGAGTTCTCAAACTGCAGTGACTTTTCCATGATCTGTTGCCAGGGAGAAAACTGGCCCTTGGGACTGTGACATGAGAAGCACCTGTGTTACCTGATTGTTTGGACTTAATCTGTTAATTGTTTGGACTTAATTCAGATTAAACTGAATTAATCTGGAACCATTAATTAAGAATTGGCTTCAGCTGTGTTCTTCAGGTTGGACAGGGAGGAGGGTGAGAGTTTTTCTGGGCCCACTGGTGTAGACATTTGGTCCCTATTGCATATATGCAACATTGGGTAGAAATGGCTTAACAGCCTTTGAAAGCCTGGGTGGGGCTTATGTTAGTTGCCTCCCATTTGCTGGACAGTTGCATGACATTTCTAGCACTCTGTGTAAGTTCTGATGCTATTCTCCTGAAAGTGAGGTCAGCTAGCTTTCTGGCTAGGAGAATTGACTCGATTATTTTCTATCTACCTGCTGTGTTCTTAAACTGCATTCTCAAATTTGCTGCTATCCTTTTTTCTGTTTAATAAACTTATACTGTATAATCTATTTCAGTGATGTGTGCTAAATGGTTGGAGAAACCTTCATCCAGTCTTGACCACAGAAGTCACAATACTGAGGAAGTAAGAGACTTGGGGCGCAATCCTAACCAACTTTCTAGCACTGACATAGCTGCGCCAATGTGGCATGCACTGCAACCTGAAGTGGGGAGGCAGTCAAGGGGCATCCTCAAGGTAAGGGCATATTTGTCACCTTACCTTGGGGCTGCATTGTGGCTAAGTCAGTGCTCAGAAATTGGTTAGGACTGCACCCTAGGTGCCTTGTGAATCTCTGGCCTCTGGGACGCTTGTAGGTCCTTGACTTTCCCTGGCTGAGGAACTGGCAGAAAGGGGTGGTGACAGTTCTATTTGGCAGGGGTGTTTTTTGCCTGGTGGATGAGATCACAGTTTCAAGTGAACATGTGACTGGGAGGTGCTGCAGAGCTCAGCTGGAATGGCAGGCAACCTTCCGCTCAATCTGCACAGTTGGTGTAAGGACTAGCTTAAACTATTTTGCTGTATGGGATTGAAACTAATTTGCTACTTCTCGGGGCATGCTCAGGAGGAAGTCATTGAGAACCACTGCTCTAATACAAACTTTTTTCAACCGGGACCCACTTTTAAAATGACACTCTGTTCTGACCCACCTAGCTTTATAAGATTTAAAAAAAGAAGATCTAGAAAGAAATAATATATTTATTTGTTTATTTACAGTACAATTTTCTTTATTTGCAAAAAACGTGATCCATTTTGTTATAATGAGCCCTAATGAATAGCCTCAAGGCTAGAGGGGTTTAGTTATGTGACTTCACCAGCCTTCACCTGCCCCCCACTACCTGTCATTGACGGAAAAAGACACACCAGAAAAAGATGCTCAAAGATTTCTCTCTGTATATACAAGCTTGCACACTGCAGGAGCTCAGCTGTTTGCAGGGCAATTAGCAGCGATCTGGTTTTTAAATAGCCTCTGGCCTTGAGGCAATTAGTTCATCGTTCCATCACAAATGTTTTCATTGGAGGCTCTGTGGGACCCACCAGGTGGGTCCTGACCCACAGTTTAAAAAATGCTGCTCTAGATGGTGTTTCCTTCCACCCGTTTTGAGTGGGAGCAAACAGATTTGCAATCTGGAAAACCAAGGAGGCAGATAGTTGGATCCTGCACTTCCAAAGTTCTGTAATTTGGTGGAGAAAATGTTACTCTTATGACTGACAGCCCAGTCCTGAGCTGCCCAGGGCGCCCAGCCTCGGCGGCACCAAGAATGTACTGCATGCCTCAGGCTACCGCAGGCAGCGCCTTGGGAGAAGGGGACTTTCGTCCACTTCTCCAGGGTAAGGGAAGCAGCCCTGCAATGGGGGTCCTCATTTTACTGCCGACCAAAAGGTCGGTGGTAAAGTAAAGCTATGGAGTAAAATAAAGCTGAGCTCCACCAGATCCGCCTCCCCGCACGCCTCCAGTCCGCTCTCCCCACGCCTCCCCCCTCCCCGGAATGCCTCCTCCCTGCCGCATACTGTGCCGGGGTTCGGCGGTCCGTGAGACTGCCTAGTGGCAGAGGCTGGGTGCCTGCCCTGGGCTGGTGCAGGGCGGGCACAGGTGGTAGCCCGGTGGTGAGGCTCGCAAACATGCCGTAAGACACGTTTGCGACAGTGCGTGGTGGCACAAAGCCGTGGCGCTGAGCCCAGGATTGGGGTCTCAGATGGCAACTTCTGTATTTGGTCTGTTCATTCTATTTACCAGGCAGTGGTTTGTGGGGTAGACTATATTTTGGGACCAATCGTACCCAATTTTCCAGCGCTGTTGCAGCCATGCCAATGGGTCGCACACTGCATTCTGTAGTGGTGGGGCAGTCACAGAGGCCTCCTCAAGGTAAAGGAATGTTTGTTTCCTGACCATGGTGCTGCACTGCAGCTGCATCAATGATGGAAAGTTGGAATGAATTGGGCCATTTGTTACAGAAATAGACCCCTTCAGTTGAAGTCAAAGTTCATAATTAGATCGTTATTTTATAATAATACAGTCTAGGCTTGTAATAATTGGAATATATGCATGGTGGTGCTCAAATATTACACAAAATATATTGCACAAAGATATGATGCTGAAGTGTGAATTTCAGTACAACTCTCACAATTTGAACACATGTTCCCTTTGATGTGGGAGAAAGAGGGGATAAAATACTATAAATAAATATATTTTTCCTTTCTAAGTGAAAATACAGGTTAACCTTTCTACCATACCCTCATTAAAATTTCTCCATAGGCCAGATACAATGACTTTGGGATCAATCTAGGTGACCAGCTGTCCATCCTAGAGGATTTTCCAGGTTATGCTGCTTTTGCTGATCTTGAAATACTACATGAAAAAGTAGGGATAGCAGTAAATCTTTGAAATCATTTTCAAAGTCTCTTTTTGCCATGCAAGAGCTACTAGTTTACTGGAATGTCTAAAACATAAATGTCCATCCTCTTACTTGAAGCCTAAGCTGCACATGTGAAGTTACCCTTCCTTCATTTACTTCTGAATAAAATGCCACTGCTAATGGTTAACAAGGACCTTCCAAGCATGCTTAAATTTCATTCCTTGGAATATTTAGCCTTAATAGCTCCTAGGCTGATTATTGTTCCCACCGAAGTTCATAATTCCTTAGATATTCAAATCAGCATTTTGTATTTGTTATGCACATCTCCAACATCACATGGTTTGTCTACATTAAATTGTGCTTTCTGTAAGAGAACACACAGAAATAAGCATCTACTCCAAAGGTACACATTCTTAGTGCTTTGAATGACCATGAAAACATAAAAACAGTGCACATTGCTTTACTCTAATCAGACTCATTTTTATGTGGCTGTTGAAAGCCCTTTTACATTCCTTTCTATGTCTGGAAGTCTGTGTATAAAACTGATTGAGGAAAAAAAAGCAAAGTGAAGACACCTGCTGGCTTATAACACAAATACTAAAATATCTTAGAGCCTGCTGAAAGGCGAATTGGAACAATATGTCATTACTGAAGGCTCACTTGCAAGTTCTAATGTATTATAATGAAAACAGTATGACAAACCTAATGAGACAGTGAAGATTTGGGTAATTGTTCCTACAATGTATGGTAACTTTTCCAGCCATTATTGGCAAACATAAAACCTAATGAGATTTTATTAATTTAAATGCAGTACATCTGCAAAACATTTCCTTAGCTGCATTCTCTTCTGATAATCTTCCTTTCCACATGTACTTGATCCTTTTAAGTTAATTGTTCTCTGTAGTATATTTTTTCTAAACAAAATGTACAGAAGATTTACTACAAATGCACATTAAACTCAGTGCTTACTTTTGGGATAGATATTTCTCTAGACTTGATCTATCACTCCTCTCCTTTGCACAGATCAATCATTAGAAAGTCTATGTGTTTGCTGAATATATGTGTACTGAATGGGAAAAATGTGTTGCTAGAGTGGTGTGAACTAAATCATAATCCAGTCACTAGGCAGTTCTTTAATGTGGTCAAATTCCAACATTTGTGCTCAAAATCATTCTTGATTTTGTATTTGCTGTTTTTCTTCTGCCTACATTGGTCTGGCTAGGGCTAGCTTCAAGATTTGGCAAAGCACCATTAGTGAACTCCTGGAATGTGGGAGCCGTGCAAATGAGAATTATTTCTCCCTGCTTCTGACCTTTGTAAAATGACAGAAGTGTTGGAGCAATTGGCCCTTGCTAGCAGCTGTCCACCTTTTGGAGATGGTCCTGTGAATGGACCTACTTAGAGGTACATTACCAAATTATTAAGGGTTCAATCTTATCTAACTTTCCAGCACTGTTGCTGCAGTGGGCACTGCATGCTGCATGGAGCAGGAGTCAAAAAGGCCTCCTCAAGGTAAGGGAACATTTTTTTCAATTACCTCAGGGCTGCATTGCAGCTGCATTAGCACTCAAAACTTGGATAATATTGGGATCATTCACCTGCAGTGAGAATGGAAACCATTGTTTCAATTCAAACTCAGATAAATATAAGCCAACCTGAATTATAATTCAGCAATTTCATGCTGGAATCTCCTTGTGGTTCCTTTGCTGAAGTGTGCTGACTTTCACGTTAGCAGAAGAGTATTCTGGGAGACTGGCTTCTGAATATTGCTGGTTCTGATGTGCATTTATTATTTTGTGTAGTGACTGACCTCATATTATATAGGTAGCAGAAGGACATTGTTGATAGGTGATAGCATATATCACATTGGAAGATGTGACTGACCACCTGAAAGCTATGAAGATACAAGGGCAGAGCTAACATCTGGGTTTGTTGCAGGGTCTGGTTCCTGTGTTTGTATCTTCATTATGTGGTCTGTTGATGATGAATAGCTGCTTCAGATTGGCAGGGTTGAATCAGATTGGGAGGGTTTCCTGTCTTACTACATGTGTTAATTTGGCATATCCAAAAATCTTCTTCATGGATCAACACTAATCCATGTGTACAAAAATCATGTGTTTGAGAGAGGGGGCAAAAACATGCCAGTAAGTTCCACCATAGCACTAATGCACTCACGAAGCCTCAAATGTTAGTGTTTGCCTGCAGAGAGACTTTCTACCCATGAGCACCACCCTGGAACATTTCACCCGGTAGACACTCAGACTACCCCTCATCGTTTGTGGCAAAAGACAAATGCTGAACACATGGGACATGATGCTTTGTGACCATGTCAGCATAGGTGTGGAATTTACCAGTGCAGTTTTGCCCCCTCACTACATGATTTTTGTAGGTGTAGATTAGTTCCTGAAGAGGTCTTATGTTATGGCTGCATCTAGATGGATAGCTCTGTAACAACAAAAACAAGAGAATGTTGTGACTACTTAAAAACTAACATATTTGTTAGTCTGTAAGGTACCAGAAAATTCTGTGTTGTATTTTCGCCAATTACTGCTGTTGTAAATTGTCAATGTGCATATCTCATACATTTAAATTTTACAGACAATTGTCATAAGATTTATCACTTTCTTTTTATGGTAATTTCA
The DNA here is from genome assembly GCF_035046505.1 of Tiliqua scincoides. NCBI lineage: Eukaryota > Metazoa > Chordata > Lepidosauria > Squamata > Scincidae > Tiliqua > Tiliqua scincoides. Next base: position 116,571,113 of record NC_089823.1, read on the forward strand.
TCCCACTCCTTGCAATTTTTTCCCCTCTAGACCAGTGTTTCTCAACCAGTGGTATGGGTACCACCAGTGGTACTTGAGGTGGTGTCTGGTGGTAGTTGTAGGACTCCTGGACACCTGGTACCCGGCAGCAAAACCAGGAGCACAAGAACATAAGAACATAGGAACAGCCCCACTGGATCAGGCCATAGGCCCATCTAGTCCAGCTTCCTGCATCTCACAGCAGCCCACCAAATGCCCCAGGGAGCACACCAGATAACAAGAGACCTCATCCTGGTGCCCTCCCTAACAAACAACCCAACAAATAGTCGTAGGAGGCTGTAAAGCATGCTTTTCAATCCTTGAAAAAGCCCTCTCCTTCACCCTAAGCCTCTTACTGGTGTTTGTTGTGTGGCACCTGGCCTCCCAACTGAGAGGTAACAGGCAATGAAGTCATCAGCAGTTACTTCTGGTGGTACTTTGAATAGGTGGGCCATGTGAAGTGGTACGGTGGAGGACAAACATTGAGAAACACTGCTGTAGATCTGCCAGCTGAGGATAATATGTCATGCATGTGATGACCTATCAGACTGAGGGCCCAGTCTTATCCAACTTTCCAGTACTAGTGCAGCTGCAATGCAGCCCCAAGGTAAGGGAACAGATGTTCCCTTACCTTGATGAGGCCTCTGTGACTGCCTCCCCACTACAGGATGCAGCACATAACCCACTGGCAAAGCAGCACCGGCACTGGAAAATTGGATAGGATTAGGCCCCAACATGGCTACCTCTCTGGAAGTCATCTTATCAGTTGCCTTTGCAAGGATTTTGATATGGTTGATCCTTCTGCATGGTATTCAGCAAACAGTAAGACATTTACTTTTTCTTATTTTATTATAATTTTTATTTTATTACTTTTGATTGACCCATTTAAGTTGCCCTGACTCAATGACATTCTCTCAGTTCTCATCAGGATGCTAAATTGCCATTTCAGCATCTACCTGAGATTCCCTAACAACTAATGTCTTCTGCAGCATTGGATATTGAAAGCTAGAGTGGCTCAATAGTTAGCATATTGGATTCAGGTCAACCAAAAGTCAATACGTGGCCATGGGCGAGGAACTGAAAAGCCCATTCTTGGATATATTCAAGAATAAGAAACTGAAAAAGCAGACTTTTGAAAGAATGTTGGTTGTGGTGATTACTGTCCATATCTCATCATACTGCAGCATTGTTGTCAACAAAGGTCAAATGGTTATTTTAAGCAAAGCAAGTTTTTCTTTTTATACCCCCCCCACACCTAACACACCGATCTTTTAATAGTTTACAACAATAATCACTCCGTGTGTAAAACCACTACTGCATTCACCACAAATATGGTTGAAATCTGGTTTCAGGTCTGGCTTGTGCACAAAAACTGCCTTTGTTTCCCTGATAGATGGCATGTATTCAGAAAAGGACAGGGGTGTGAGGACTTGAACCAGCCAAGTAGAACATATATCCTGGTTTTCAAACAGCTGTTCTGGCTACTGGTTTGTTTTTGAGTGTTGATGCTGACTTTTAAAGTTCTTAAAGGTAGCTTTAAATCTTAGCTAAGGTATCTAAAGGACAATTGTCTGTCATAGGAACTTCTTAGCCCATTGAAGTAATCTTCAGAAGCCCTTTTCTGGGGGCTTCTGACTTTGAAAGTTAGATCAGTGGCTACTGGGAATAGGGGTCTTCTCTGTTTGTGATACCTCACCGTGGAATGTCCTCCCTAGGGAGGCTTGCCCGAAGCCTACTGTTATGTCTTTCTGTGCCAGGAAAATACCTTTTTATTTTCCTAAATACTTTGACTGAAGCTTGTTATTCTGTTGCTGTGATTTTCTGCTGTTATTATGGCACAATCCTAGCTGAATAGACATGCTTAGGCTCACATAATTGAGTTCTGGCAGCGCAAGACTGGGGTATGAAAACCTGGCTACCATTGCGTGCTTTTGGGCCCCTGCCACAAATGGGCAGATGTGCAGCGCATGTGCCAGATGCTCCTGGAGGCCTCACCAGTTTCAGTAAGTTGGCAGCAGGGGCAGGGAGATTTGGGGGCATTCTGGGGTGGAGAAGAGGGACAGTAAGCATGCTGAAGGGGGTGCATCTTGGCAGCAGGGGTGAATGCCAGATCCTATTCTGCATTTTCAGCCCACCCTGTCCCCTTTCTTTCCTCAAACATAAGCCAGCTAAGTAGTTAGCATGGGTCTGAGGAACCCCATAGGCAGCCAGAAGGCCTACCCAGAGGTAAGTAAAAAAAGTGTTCTACTTACCTCTGGATGGTGTTCTGACCCTACTGCCACCACAATTTGATGCAGTGGGCTGTCTATCAGCATGGCTGAATCATTGTCAAAGGTGGGCTGTGGGACTGGCTGATTTATTTTAAAGCAGTGGTTCTCAAACTTTTAGCACTTGGACCCACTTATTAGAATGAGAATCTGTCAGGACCCACTGAAAGTGATGTCATGACCGGAAGTGACATCATCAAGCTGGAACATTTTTAACAATCCTAGGCTGCAGTCCTACCCACGCTTACCCAGGAGTAAGTCCCATTTACTATCATTGTTGAAAGCATTATACATAGTAGCCTGTAAAAAGTACAGATGTGAAACATTTCCCCAAATGCAGTCACATACCATGGTAGCATCAAGTCTAATATGTTAAAAATAAAATATTAAAATGAATAGGGACCCATCTGAAATTGGCTCATGACCTGCCAAGTGGGTCCCAACCCATAGTTTGAGAAACACTGTTTTAAAGCATTTATATTCTGCATCCTTTTACTGCTCTACTTTTTTATGGTTGGATTACTTTTCTTACAGTTTTTAATTTTATTGTTACTTCACATTTTTGCAAGCCTTGTTGAGGATAAAATTGAAAAGTCATATATAAAGCTGCAATTAAATAAACATAAGTGATCCTGAGGAATAATTGCACAGTGTCTAATAATGAGGTACGGGTCAACAATCCTTCCCCCAGTTGCCTTCCTTGATAAGTTAGGGCCAAATCCTATCCAACTTCCTAGCCCTGGTGTAGCCATGCCAATGGGGTTTGTGCTGCATCCTGTGGTGGGAGGGTAGTTATGGAGGCCTCCACAAGGTAAGGGAATGTTTGTTCCCTTGCCTAGGGGCTGCACTGCAGCTGCACTGGGGCTGGAAAGTTGGATAGGCTTGGGCCCTTAGTCTCTTCAAACTTATAACATCAGATCTTATTCCTTGATTAACTGTTCAGGGAAATACTAAGCAATCATTATGCTCAGGAATGTACACAATGTGGACTATAAAGATCTCTCTTAGCTGAACTGGAAATGAACACTGAATAATAAAAAGTCATCTAAAAGGATTTCCAACTAGTATCAGAATCATGTGGGGGGAAAAGATTACAGGAAACAACAGTTTTAGGAATATTTGAATGTAACCATATTTAAAAGGCTGCCAAAAGCTACGATTTTACCACTTACCTAGAGAAACAACCATGGATGTCATTAGAAGAAGTGAATAGAATGGCTTGTCGTAAATAGAGACATACAGAATGCCTGGATTCTGCTCCAGAAATTTTTTGGAGGAATCTGAACTCTCATCTGGATTCCACTGAACTTCCAGAAATGCATTCTGGAATGCCTTTGACCACTGGTCAATTGAAGGAACTTACTACTGGATTCACACTGTTCTCCAGAAAATGTTGCCTGTCTTATTAAAATGTTTTGAGGTTTTGTTACAATCCCTGAGGTGTTTCACCTGGGAAAACCAGCCAAATTGAATGTTATTGTTATTATATGTGTAACTGTGGTGACTGACCTACCATACTATTATAGTTAGCTATGTGATTTTTAGGGGGGGGGGATCCTTCAAAATGTCCCACCATGACAAAGAGTATCATCTCGCTATGTAAGGATATGCATTGATCCTTAAGAATCTCAGAGCACAATCCTATGCATATATAGTCAGAAGTACAGTCCATCCTTGTTGTCTACAGGGGATTCATTCCAGAATCCCCTACAGATGCATAAAACCATGTAAAAACAAATAATTAAAAACATTGTTTTAAAATATTGGAATGAGTGGGTAAAAAAGGGGAAAAAAATACCTCTCCTTACCTTAGCATGGAAAACTGGAGGGCTGCAAGGCGGTCTATGGGCTCCCTGAAGCAATTTCCTGATTGCGCTGAGGCCTCCTCCATCTCCCTTGGCCCCGCATCTCCTGAGAATGCATCGCTTCCTCCCCCCCCATTCCAATGTTTTTCAATGGATAAGATTTTTAATTTTTTTTTTTAAAGCGACTCAGCATGGATGACCATGGAAGGACCTGTAAGTCCAATTATGTTCAAAAGAGCTTACCCCCAATAAAGTGTTATAGATTGTAGCCTCACAGTATTTAACCAATTTTTGCCCAGCCCACAGGTGCACACATTTAGTCCCTGTTGTATTTATGCAACGTTGGGCAGAAATGGCTTAAACAGTTCAAAAAAGTGCTATTTGCTACCGTGTTTCCCCGATAATAAGACACTGTCTTATTATTTTTTTGGACAGAAAAACACCAGAAGGCTTATTTTCAGGGGAGGGCTTATTTTAATGAACATTGACAGCAATTTTAATAAACAGGTAAATGTGAACAAATCATGCCCCCTGAGTTCTTCTTTTATCCTCCATCATGCCCCCTGAGTTCTTCTTTTATCCTCCATCATGCCCCCTGAGTTCTTCTTTTATCCTCCATCATGCCTCCTGAGTTCTTCTTTTATCCTCCATCATGCCCCCTCACTCCCGCTTACATACCGGGTTTTTATGTTGTCCTGCCTCAGCTCTCCTCCGCGGCACTGCTCTCAATGGCGCCAGCAAGCAAATCACTGGAGAAGAACAGGATGACGCGCTCACTGCTGCAGCTCTGATTGGATGCAGCTCGGAGCGCGGCGTGCGTTTCACCCGGGGGGGGGAACGGTGCATACAGAGGGTACCGTAATGTAGCATGTAGCTCAGGGGATCACCTTCACTACAGTAGCAATCTCAATAGGGCTTATTTTCAGGGGAGGGCTTATTTTAGAGGAATCTTACACAGTAAGGGGAGGGCTTATTTTCGGGATAGGTCTTATTATCGGGGAAACATGGTATAACCATCCCTGATGCAATCATTCATAATGGCATTTCAGTTTTTAATATTTGTCCAACATGTCTGTTTCCTGTACTGGCAATACAGGTTGAGTTTCAGTATCCATGAGGGTTCTGTTCCCAGAGCTCACATGGATGGCAAAAATCACGTTAAAGCAAATCCATTTATAAAACAACGTCCCTTAGGGCATGATCCACAGGTGCACATGTACTAGCACTACCAGCATATCCTACTATGACACTGCAATGGTTTCTGTGTTGGTTATACCAATCGTGCGCTTTCAAGACACGTGATCTGGGTTTGTTTGGCCCTGTCTAGGGATCCTCCACCCCTTGCGGGGTGATTGGTGGCAGCTTGGAGCTTGGCAGGGCTTAAAAGCACTTAAGCCATCTGAACCAGGCTCACTTCCTCTTTGCATGTTCAAGTGCAAAAATTACTGACACACACCCACCCACCCTTGGAGCAGTCTGAGTTTCACTGGTTGCCTATTGGGGCCAGGTAGGAATTTTTCTGTCCATCATGCTTGGCTGTTGGTGAGCAGTTTTTTCACCTACTCCAGACTGTTGGGTTGTTTCATGATTTTTCCTCTAGTTCAACTAACCCTTGGTCACTATGCTTGCAGGAAGTGCAGGTTAGAAGGCATGAACATGGCCATTGGTGTGCACCTTGGGGGCAGCAAAGGCAGGGCTAAACCAACATCTGTTTCTCAGGGGTTGCAGGGGCTGCCTCAGAGGCTCAGTGGCACAAGGTGATCCTGTGCAGTCTGGCTGCCTCGGCCCGCTTTTGGGTTTGATAGGGATAAGTTGCGCCACCTGAATAGGGGCAAGGCTTTGAGTCAGGTGCAACACCTGGCCCAAGGATCAGATGCTTTTCTGGTGCCTCTTGATGATCCAGCCACACTATAGGTGCTTCACTGTGAGCCTCCATTTGCCTGAAGGTTGCCATCCACAGGTTGCCATCCACAGGTTGCCAGTTTGAGGCCACCGGCACCGTGCGACCTTGAAGCAGCTGACAAGCTGAGCCGAGTTATTCCATCTGCTCTGAGCATGGGAGGATGGAGGCCAGAATGTGAAACCAGATCAGAAAGAAACATCTGAATGTTGTGGTTCTTGAAAGACAGAACCTTCTTTCAATTGCAAAAATCCCTACAGGGATTTAAACAGCCTGCCTTTGTAAACCACCTTGAATAAAGTCTTGAATAAAGACCAAGAAAGGCGGTATATAAATACCTTTATTAATTATTATTATTATTATTATTATTATTATTATTATTATTATTATTTTCTGTGTTAAAAAAAAGTGGCCCATTCTCCCATATGTGTTTGTCTTGAGTATTCTTTGGGCAGTGCACAAACAAACACCATTAATAGCACTAAGAGTGCAGGCATATATATGTCTATCTACAGTACCAGCAGCTCATGGATTGTTTTTGCAAGGCCTGCCAAGATTTTGGACTGACAATCAGCCTGAAGAAAACACAGGTCATGGTTCAGGATGTGGACTCACCTCCCTGCATTACAATCTCTGCGCATGAACTGGAGGGTGTCCATGACTTTGTGTACCTTGGCTCAACGATCTCCGACACTCTTTCTCTCGATACCGAGCTAAACAAACGCATCGGTAAAGCAGCTACCACATTTTCCAGACTCACAAAGAGAGTCTGGTCCAACAAGAAGCTGACGGAACATACCAAGATCCAGGTCTACAGAGCTTGCGTCCTGAGTACACTTCTGTACTGCAGCGAGTCATGGACTCTTCGCTCACAACAGGAGAGGAAACTGAGCGCTTTCCACATGCGCTGCCTCTGACGCATCCTCGGCATCACCTGGCAGGACAAAGTTCCAAACAACACAGTCCTGGAACGTGCTGGAATCCCTAGCATGTATTCACTGCTGAAACAGAGACGCCTGCGTTGGCTTGGTCATGTCGTGAGAATGGATGATGGCCGGATCCCAAAGGATCTCCTCTATGGAGAACTCGTGCAAGGAAAGCGCCCTACAGGTAGACCACAGCTGCGATACAAGGACATCTGCAAGAGGGATCTGAAGGCCTTAGGGATGGACCTCAACAAGTGGGAAACTCTGGCTTCTGAGCGGCCCGCTTGGAGGCAGGCCGTGCAGCATGGCCTTTCCCAGTTTGAAGAGACACTTTGCCAACAGTCTGAGGCTAAGAGGCAAAGAAGGAAGGCCCATAGCCAGGGAGACAGACCAGGGACAGACTGCACTTGCTCCCGGTGTGGAAGGGATTGTCACTCCCGGATTGGCCTTTTCAGCCACACTAGACGCTGTGCCAGAACCACCTTTCAGAGCGCGATACCATAGTCTTTCGAGACTGAAGGTTGCCAATACAAATACAAATACAGTACCATCAAATTCAATGGGACTTATTTCCTGGAAAATTTATATGGGATTGCACCTTAATGTACTAGGGCTGTTAAACTGATTTTTCCCCCCTCATGTTCTCAGATCCACAGGGTGGAAATACATGTGAAAAGAGCCACAGGTTATGTGTTTCTCTAGGCTAAATAGTCCCATACAGAAACCAGAGCCCAGCTCTGGACTACACTTTACATTTCAGAAAACTGTGCACATGAAACTATTTGCATTCATTGGATTGCGTTGGGGGAATTCACTGGGGTAGATTCACTGCATTGGGGTGCCTGTCTATTTTCACAGAATAGTTTCTTAAATTGTACATTTTTCTTCATCTAGTACAGGGGTGCTTAAACCCCGGCCCGGGGGCCACATGTGGCCCTCGGGGGCTCCCAGTCAGGCCCGTGGGGAGCCCCCAGTCTCCAATGAGACTCTGGCCCTTGGGAGACTTGCTGGAGCCTGTGCTGGCCCGACACAACTGCTTTCAGCAAGAAGACAACTGTTCAATCTTTCACCTGAACTGTGGGATGAGGGCTCCCTCCACTACTTGCTGTTTCACGTCTGTGATGCAGCAGTGGTAGCAAAGGAAAGGCTGGCCTTGCTTTGTGCAAGGCCTTTTAAAGGCCTTGAGCTACTGCAAGACCTTCATTCGTTCATATAAGTTCCATCTCTAATAAATTCATTTATGTAAATTTATTCAAATTTTAAATGTAAATTAATTCTTTTTTTCCCCGGCCCCTGACACAGTGTCAGAGAGATGATGTGGCCCTCCTGCCAAAATGTTTGGACACCCCTGATCTAGTAGAATTGCTCAAACATATTAAAGTGTGTTAGCTGCATGACAAAAACTGCTTCTTCATTAAATGTAAAATCCATTGGTGAGTTGCTCAATCTTACCATAATCACTGTCAAATTTATAGCAGGACACTCATGCACTCTGGCTAACATTTATTTGAGGGCACATTTACAAGAGCACATTCATCCAGCTAACATTATTTGTAGTACATTTTCTGCTGCAATATCTTTTTTTCTGGTCAACATGTCATAAAGGGATGACAGGAAAAGCTTTGACTTTGCAGTCCTAGATGAAAGAACATTTCTAAGTGAACTCACCCATAAGATGGCTGTTTCATGGTGCTAAAAGCAGTGGAGTTGTCATGAAGTTCAAAAATTACGTATATTGGCTGCCTTCACAATAACAAAAAAGAGATCCCATCCATTTTTCCTTCATGTTCCACAGGCCATGTTGAATTTATATTACTTTAAAACTACAGTGTACAATACAGGCAAAGTTAAGGACTCTTGAGTTCAATTTATTTCATTGAAGAAGAACTGAACCCTAACTTAAATTTGCTTCCATTCATGGGACTTCAAAGAATTTCACTCGTGCAGGATTGTGCTCCAGATTTGTAAAATGTTCTAAAAAAATTTTTTCCCCCCAGCATTCAGTCCAGTCTCCAGCGCCAGGTGTCGTAAATGTGCCAAAAAGCACATTAACGGCATTTGGAGTGTAAGAATGCTGGTGCCGGCCCAGTGCCAGTTGACTCTGAATTCAGCAATGGATGGATGCCACCTGGAGCAAAGGAAGAGCTTTGGGCAGCGGTCTTTGCAGCAGGGATAGGCATTCCAGGGCAAGGAAGAGTGTGGCAGTGGAGGAATGGGCGGAATGGGGGTGGAACTAGTGGAGCTAGTGGAGCCCTGCTCCACCGTATTCTGTCCTCCATGTTGGGCTGGAAAGGCCGACACAGAGGTTCCCAAGTCTGCTCCAATAGAAGAGCTGAAGCAGACATGAGAAACCCCATTGCAGGGCCTGCAGCTTCCCTTGAGGAGGCCTCCGGTTGCCTCAGTGATGCTGCTGGATAAAGTGGTAGCTATTTTGGAACTGCTGCACCAAGTGGGCTCCACTGGCATAGCTAGAGGGGGGGCAGTGCACTACGTTTTGCAGGGAGCCTCCCTGCAGTGTGCAAGCAGCTCCTCCCCTCCTCTTTGGAGCCATGTGGGGGGGGGAACGGAGGCCAATGGCTCCCAAGGGAGGGGGAGGAACTGCTTGCACACTGCAGGGAGGCTCCCTGCAAAACTTAGTGTGCCGCCCCCCCCCAGCTACCCCAGTGAATGGCTCTCCTGGGAATAGGATTGGGCTGCCCAGAGTGCCTAACTCTATTGGATTGTGGCCATGAACTATACTAATATTAAGAACATTGAACAGCAGCAGCATTTTCTCGATGGAATAGAAAGCTCTTCACTCCCTGGTTCATAACAAGAATAATCTAGCCAGGACTTTGACTACAGGTCCAGCCTATTTATACACAGATTTTTTATACACGGATTTGACTCAACACGAATGGCCCCTGCAAATGAGAAGGAATGTGCTAATCCCTGGAGATGGGGAAAAATGCATCCCTTTAAAATTGGTTTTAAAAACTGGACAGTCCTTTAACTTTGTTTTTTTAAATTGATTTGCAATAGTGTATTTTTTGCCATCCACGTGAGTGCTTGGAACAGAACCCACGAGAATAATGAGGCTCAACCTGTATTTATAACTTTGCTGAGATTAAATAAATCAAAACCCCAAAATTTGGAAAGGATTTCTGTTATAGTATTAGTTTGACAGTTGTCTGTCAGACCCAGATAGTCACCCAGGTCATGGGCAGTTTGATCCTAACCTGCCCTAGAGCAGACAGGCTGGTGAACCTGCCCCACATCCAAGGCAAGGTTTGGGCTGAAAGTGGTGCAGCCTAGAGTAGCCTAGAGCTGGAGTAGTGGAGTAGCCTAGAGCTGCCCCATGCTACCCAGAAACGGGGATAGGATCCAGTATAAATACTGGATCCTGGCCCCATCCCTTGCATACAACCCACCCACCCATGGGCCTGCACACTGCCTACCCTCCCCACCCTAAAACGCCTCCCTCCCACCCTCCCCATGCCCCCACCAGACCCCCATGCTGGCCTAGCTCAGCAGGCATGCTTACATTTTAGGCCAGCTGAGTGGGACCCACGCCGGCTTCCCTTCTCCTCCTTTATGATACTTGTGCAATTGTCATAGTCTGGCGCAAAGGACTTGCGCTGGCCCATCCTGCCTTCTGGGTTGCGCCTTCTGGATTGTACATTTTTTTAAGCTTATGCTATCAAGTTTTTGATACTTGAAACTTGATTACCTCAAGTTTAGCAAACTGGTAAACTCAACATGGGATATTGCAAGTGAGTTGTGGCCACCCTGGAAGAAGGCCTCAATTTAGCCTCCAAGCATTTTTGATCACATGAAGTGAACTGCTGCGTTCTTAGAAAAATACACCTACTAAATCCTTAATGTCTCAAAATTCCACTGTGCTATATTTCAGTCTGATTTTTAAAAGCCCTAAATTTCCAAAATGGTTTTCCAAGCAGTTTGTGAGATGGTGCAGCAGGTTGGGATGGGCTGCTTTTCAAGAAGCACAGTCTGAAGACCCTTTGTGCATATGGAACTAGTTGTGAGGTTTTTTTTAGATACCAGCTATTTTATTCAGAGCTAAACAATGACTTTGATCCATGGGAAACATTCCATTGATTTATATCATGTAAATAACTCTACTTATTCACATAGAGGTGAAAATATACATATTTTATTGTTGATATTACCTAAATGTGCAGCCAGATCCTACAAAGACAGCAATTATATTACAGTTCTAAGCACACTACACAAACAGACATGTCTTTTGATAGCATAATACTTGGGAATACTTATTTCTGTGACCTTTATTAGAAAGTTATATAGTTGGATGCTTGAGAGATTTAACCCACCTAAATCAAGAACAGATGATTGCTTGCCACAAGCAAGACTTCAAAAGGGAAACAAAATTCTTTCCCCATTTACTGTGAGACCTCTCATGCCTAATCCACATGCTGTTTTTATAGTCATGGAATAATGTGTAATAAATTCATAGATTAAACAGCACTCTATCCAAGTATAATCAATCAAAAATGACAGCTGATTGATTTCTTTTGTAAATGAGAATATACTTATTGTTTAATTGATTTCAGTGTTCTCCAAAAGGTGATTTGAAAGTCATAATTCAAGTGCAGCTTAGCTGCAGTTTGGGTAAGATTTTTACATAAATAAAAATGTTCCTTTTTGACAAAGCTGATATTTTTCTTTAAAAAAAAAATGTGACAAGAACATTTATAAGCCTCAATGAGTCTAGAAACTAAAAAGGATACTACAATTTGCATGTTCACAGAGAAGTTCATGTTTTAAAACTCTAGGAACATTTTCCCACTTAGATACATTCTGTTGAAGCATAACTTAGAATGAACATCTGAGTGTAAGTTATATCATTAGAGGAAGAAATCTCCCTTGGGTCTTATGACTGTAGAATTTAGGTCCTATAAAACGCAAGAAACAGATGGCACTGCAACACAAAAGCATTTTAAAATAAACATTAATACAAGTTGGGATATACATCTTATTAAGAATGCAGTTTTAATCATATTAACTGTTGTTGACATTGCTTTTTCAGACTGCTTTGTGGGGCTTGATGGAGAAAAATCCCTAATTAATACGGAACATGATGCATCTATGGCATTAACAGATATTATTTACTTTAAAAGAGCCATCTCCTGAAAAAAAAAAATACTATTTTGGTTTCAGAAAGCAAATTCAATAAATATGTCTAATTACTGTCATTATATGTTTTATTCTGCTTATTGCAAATTTGTTGCTATTTTCCTCACTCTAAAATATTCTAACAAATAGCGTGATACCTTTTACTGTTTCTCCAACTGAGAACACTACAGCTGTCGGGCTCTGTGCATGAGCATTGTAATTCATGATCTGAAGATGCTACCAAATATCCTAGTATCAAATTACATTGGCCCAGACCTTTACATTCAGGGATTCTGTTATGTGCCCAAGGAATTGATCTGTGCAACTATTTTCCCCAATCATTTCAGTGATGAGAATTCACTTGCAAGGGCAACTCTTCATGGTTGGCTGCTGCATACATTCAATAGCATCAATTATCAGCCAAGAGTATGAAGCTACTCCTTCATTTGTTGTGGGATTACTATGACTGTTTGCATGATATTATTATAGTAATCATTTTGTGCGACCTTGTGGAATTCTTTTTGGCCAGTGACGATTTTGGACATGCCAATGGAAAGTTAGGACAGAAATTTAAAAAATAAGCACCTTGTATTCAGTAGGGATGTACACATGGACCTACTTCAGCACTGTTTTGTTGTAAATAAGTTTTCCTGTAATCTCTGTGAACATCTGAAGTTCCAGGGAGCTTTAGACTAGACTATGAATGTTCAAGATCATGACCACATTGGGTGTTTATCCACCACATCCCCATTCAATCCTCGTTGACAAAGATAAAAAATAAGCATGACTTGAAAATAAGCCCAGGAAGTTATTAAGTGAATCACTGAAAATAGTAAGACTTACAATCAAGTAATGAGCACAATTCATAGGGAAATGATCCTGCACAAGACCCTGTGAAATGAATGACTTGTGCAGGAGAACTTCTTATTGGAGTGTGTTGGACTTATTGAACTTATGTTTGGGATGTATATACATTTGGAAGAAAGTACCACTGAAGGGTCCCTTGGTATGCATACCATTTGTTTATTTATAGCAGTTGTTAATTGTGCTTCTGCCAAGACTCTCAAAGTGGTGAACAACATTGCTGAGAAGCCCAGGATAATCAATTTTCACTTCTCCTGGCATAGGTATCCATCAGGACAATCAAGCTATATTTGAAACTACAGGGAAGTAGATTTAGGATAGACATGATGGAAGAAATCCCTATCTGTAAGAGCTGTCTAGCACTGGAACAGCCTGATGTGCAGTAGTGGATCCTCCCTTAATGGATATTTCCAAGCAAAGGTTGGATGGCCACCTACTCAAGGATGTTTAGCAGTTGCCTGCTGGGAGCAGGGGGTTATACTACATGACTCTTTTAACAGATCTCTTTTAACATTGTATGATTCAAGGTGCAATCCTAACCGACAGTTACGCCGGTATAAGTAGCCCTGGAGGATTGCAAACGTGCCGTAAAGCATGTTTGCGCCTCCTTAGGCGGGAGCTGTGTCGGCGCATTCAGATGTGCCGACAAGCGGACGGACGCAGAAGCCTCCACCGTGGCTCCCGTGCTGCCGCTTGTGTCATAAGCTTGTGTCATAAGCGCGCCAACATAAGCGACAAAGATAGGCATGGGGGCATGGGAAGGGGGGGCGGGAGGGGGGCGTTACTGGGCGGGGGAGGGCAGGCCATGGAGCAGGTGTGCAGGGAACCGGGGGTGGGGCTGGGACCTGGCGGTTATGCTGGATCCCAACCCCCATCCCCAGAGGTGGCACAGGTCCGAGAAGACCCATAGGGGTGCACAAACCTTACCCACAGGTAAGGGGAAGGGCTTCCCCTTGCCCGTGGCTGAGCCGCTGCTCGCTGCAATCCTGTGCTGGATGCAGCGCAAGCCTCCTGGCTTGCCTGCTCCAGCGCAGGTTAGGATTGCACCCTCAGTTATTCAAACCCAGGTCTGAAACTGGTTTGAAATGAATCTAGATAATCAGCATAATCTACAACTGTCTGGAGCTAGTCAAGCACCACTCATTATAGAACCTTGCCCCAAAAGGGTATAAATAACATTGAAATCAGCTCTGAGTGCCAATGAGTTCAGTGCAGTTTATTTCCAATGCAAATGCAACTACCCAGCTCTCATATGTTAAAAATAAATACAAATAATTGCAGCAGTTAAGCATTTATTCATAAACTTTGCCACTACTCCTATAGAGTGGCTATCGGTCAACTCATCATGTTAATGTGTTTCTCACTAATGGCATTCTGTTGGTTCAGAAAAAAAAGTGTTCCTGGGATATACAGATTAGATTAGATGACACTCATGATGCTTCACAGTGAATCACTGTGGAAGCTGAATTTTGAATGGAACCCATCAGAATGGGAAGATAGTGGATGTTTGCAATCTGTTTCCTCAAACTGCAACAAGATTAAGATTACAATTTTTATGAAATATTGCTGCCATTGCTGAGACATTTTTGGACAATTCAGAGTTAAAAATGAGCATGTTATTTGCATTAAAAACATCTGTATACATATTGGAGTGACAGATGTGCTTATGCACTGCAGAAAATGTGCCTCTGAGTGACAGGAGCCTTGAAACATTGTTTATGTGTTTAGCTCCCAGTATCAAGGACATGATCAAGTAGGAAGCTCTCATGTTAACACCATTAATAGCATTTTCACCAACATTTATAATCCCATCTTGAAGAGAATCATTCCCCTCACTCATACAGTAAGTGCCAAGTTCCCATTTTCTATGCACATGACTTATGCTCATGCTATCAGAAGTTAAAAGGAGTCTGATTAAAACAGTCATTCCAAAATTCAAGAAACAGATTAATTGATGAGAAATCCTGCATTGCAAACATGAAGGTGTATACCATTTTTTTTAAAGTTGTTGTCATTGTTGCAAAACCCTGCTTGCATTATTCTATTATTAAAATGAATGTCAACACACAGAAAGGCATGTTCACGCTGTCACAGGGTGTACAGTCAGTCTGTACGTGAACTTTGTTGTGTAGGGAGAAGTGTTCGGTGATTTGATCACCTGTCAGAATCATCTCTGTGAAATGTCTTCTTGAGCCTTTAGTTCTTTTCTCACTACCATCTGTGATGGTAAAGAACAAAGCTCCCCTTGCCAGGAAAATATTCTGGAGTGGAAGAATTCAACAGACATACAGTTGGGGGTTTTGTTGTCCATGTGGAAATCCTTTACCTTCAAATACCTCCCTTTTCAAATATCACTTTTTTTCCCAAAAAATGTGATAAACAAATATTTGAACTACACATTTCTTATCAAAGTTTTGCCACTTTTTAAATTCCCTTGTTTGTCCTTTTCAGAGACTGACAACAGGCAGGATCTTATAATACTTACCTGTCCATTGTTCTAGGGCAATATTGTAAACCAAGCTGTACAATGATATATATGAAGTGACTTTTCAGCACAAATATGCTTGACATGGGCACAATAGTCTTCTGAAATGCACAACATTATTTTGCTCGCCTCCGTCTGCTTGCCTGGCCATGCTGAATGGAAAAAAAATGTGCTCAGCAGTGGTGAAAGGATGTTAGGATCAGCTGTGATTCCTGTTGGAGACTTTCTGGGGCTCCGGAAGGTCCCCACTGTGGCAACCCACTTTGAAGAAAGAGAATGGAGGAAAAAAGAAGTATTGTTATCCTAAGTACCAGCACATCTTCCTTCCTTCCTGCCCTACCACAGCCTCCTGACCTGGCTGATTATAAGTGCTTCTTAGTCAGACTTGGGTCTTTAAGCCTTGGATCAAGAGGCTTGGATCTTTGCTTAGATAACCTATTTTGATCCTACTTTTCTTTCTTTCTTTCTTTCTTTCTTTCTTTCTTTCTTTCTTTCTTTCTTTCTTTCTTTCTTTCTTTCTTTCTTTCTTTCTTTCTTTCTAAAATATTCTGGTCCTGAGGGCCAATTAATACTTTACTGATATGACGTGGGGCTATCTGCAACCGCTTCTGCAGTAGCATATGGGGGGGCTGCCCTTGAGGGCCGCCTGTACTCGTTGCCTTTCCCAGAGGCATTTTGAGGCTTTCTAAGGTATCTGGGGGCCCTTGAAATGATTTGTTAAAAAACACTTTGAAGGTTTTCTGAGGACCAGGGAGGCTGCAAGCAGCCTTCCTGGCCTTCAGAATGCCTTCTAAAGCCTTCAGAGGACTTTAAAACATCACTTCAGTTTTTGGCCAGAAGTGTCATTTAAAGGCCCTCAGAAGGGCCAGGTGTGCCCCCAGGTGACACAGTGACCAGGACCACCACTGCATTTCTTCATGGATGGATTGTATGCTGCTCTGATAATGTCTGAATTGTAGAATTCTGTAGAACAGGAGAATTCCCCACATATCAAAAGGCAGTAAAATAGTGACCGCATGGAGAAGAGTTACTTGTCTCCAGTGATGATACCAGCACTATCCAGTAGGTGGATGTGACCTTGCATTTTCCTTTTAATAAACTATTGTAATTTGAATTGAGAAGAAATACTTTGTGCTTTGAGCAAAAGACGAGTAACAGATATTTCACAAAATATTATTCTGTGTACTAAGGGCCCAATCCTATCCAACTTTCCAGCTCTGGTGTAGCCACAATGCAGCCCCATGTTAAGGGAACACATGTTCCTATACCTTGAGAAGGCCCCAGTGATTGCCCCTCCACCACAGGATACAGCATACACCCCACTGGCACAACTGCACCAGTACTAGAAAATTGGATAGGATTGGGCCCTAATACAAGTATAAGTATTTCACAAAATGCTGCTGCATAAAAAGATCTAACATTCTATAGCTAGAGGTATTTGAAAACGATATTATTTATTTTACTCAGAAGTGAAGCCCATTGGGTTCAGTTAAGCTATAATCACTGGCATAGCTAGAGGGGGGCAGCGCACTAAGTTTTGCAGGGAGCCTCAATGCTGTGTGCAAGTGGCTCCTCCCCTCCCCTTTGGAGCCATGTAGGCGGGGGGGGGGGAGCGGAGGCGAATGGCTCCCAAGAGGAGGGGGAGGAGCTACTTGCATGCTGCAGGGAGGGTCCCTCCAAAACTTAGTGTGCTGCCCCCCCTAGCTACACCAGTGGCTATAATCCTATCTTACTCACCAGAAACAAATACCTCTATCTATACATAAATTAGCCCTAAATTGAGTTACTTAAGAGCACAATCCTAACCAACCTTCCAGTACTGAGGTAAGGGCAATGCAAGTCTGAGGTAAAGGAACAAGCATTGCCTTACCTTGAGGAGGCCACCATGACTGCCCCCCACTGAAGGATGTAGCACATGCCCCACTCCTCCCCACTGGGCAGGAGGTCTGGTCTAGAGGGCAGGAGGTCTGGTCTAGAGGGTAGAGCCTCCATCTGCCTGAAGATAACATCCACAAGGTCGCCAGTTCGAGGCCACCGGCACCGTGCGACCTTGAAGCAGCTGAGAAGCTGAAGCCGAGCTATTCCATCTGCTCTGAGTGTGGGAGGATGGAGGCCAGAATGTGAAGCCAGATCAGATTGAAACACCTGAATGTAGTGGTTCTTGAAAGAAAGAACCTTCTTTCCAATTGTAAAAATCCCTATTTAATAAGGGATTTTTATAAAGCCTGCCTATGTAAACCGCCTTGAATAAAGTCTTGAATAAAGACCAAGAAAGGCGGTATATAAATACCTGTTGTTGTTGTTGTTGTTGTTGTTGTTGTTGTTGTTGCTATTATTATTATTATTATTATTATTATTATTATTATGATGATGATGATGATGATGATGATGATGATGATGATGCCAGTGCTGGAAAGTTGGTTAGGATTGCGCCCTAAAAGTACAACTGAATGTAATAAAGAACATGAAGTTGTTGTTGAAAATGGTCGTTATATCGAGTTCATTTTCTTACAGTGTGCAGTAATGGTAACACATAATGTGACATTATCATGGCTTGTGTTTTCCTGCCCCAACCCAGGGGAAGCCAATGTTTCAGAGAAGAACAATTCCTGGTGTTAGCTGCCATGGCATGAATTTCCATTTTTCATTTCTTTGCATGATGAGGAAAAGGAGGGGAAACTCAACATGATATTGAGTTTAGGTGGTGGAACCATGTTTTTAGTCACATCCAGTTGCTCCTAAACTTTAAGCATTCTAGTCTGAGAAGCAAGCAGACATTTGTTCTCAGTGTTATCTTTAGATTATGATAAAATATACCAGTATGTAGTTTAACAAAGAATGAGTTCACTGAAAGGGTACATACCAAATACCTTTTTTGTGCATCTACAGCCACCTTCAGGATTTCTAAATGTGAAATCAACATTCAAATAGGATTCTCTTTATTTAAATTAGACTTATTAGAAATTTAAAGCAGATGAAGACACTTTCAATAAAATGAATAAATAATTAAGGCAAATCTGTATACTTGTCAGAAGTTCCATATTAAGAATTATGAGAAGAGAGACAGCTTCCTGACAGTTCTGTCCCATTTTTTTTTTAAAGAAAGGTAAATTTTTTTAAAGAGAAAAAGCTTGATGTTCTTTTCAAGTTTACTTGATCAAATCCCAAACCCCAAAATGCTGCCAGATAACTTCACTGCTAATAATGATAGCCTTTAATCAAGAGGAAAAAAGAATGATGCAATGCTACTTTATTTATTTGCTTTATTTATTTATTTATTTATTTATTTATTTATTTATTTAAAAAGGAGAATGTGTGTGTGAAAGAGAGAGGGTGTAAGTCAAGATTTTATGCTTCAAGAGGTTTTGAGCATTGATCTGGTTTGTGAAATACAATAACAGATTGCACGTTAGAAACTGGTCAGTAGGCAATGCATTGTCAGCAAAGTTAGACAATAATCCTTTGAGTGTTGTAGCACTGCAGCCGTTAATAACAGAGCTTGTTAGCTAAAAGCTGGCAAAGCCTCAAGTATTTAAGAGGATTACTGCTATAAACCATATTAATTTTTTTAAACTTTCCTTTTAACATTCAAAGCCATTGTCATACTTTGTGACAGAAGCTCTTTTAAAAAAAATAAAAAAAATCAGTTTCCGTTTGGATAAGTACCTATGGCTCTGATCATAAAGGGTATGATTTTTTTTCCCCAGATAAAGAAATTAGGTACTTGGTTATCCTTGGATAGCAATGGAAGTCAAAAAACTAATTTATTTTGAAACTCAGGAACAGTTCTTACTGAAGTGTCTCTGAAAGTACTCATTTGTGTTGAAATGTGCTTTCTCTGTGGCTAAAAACTTGTTTTGGCACCCCAAATGTTTGTCCCCATTGTTTGTCAGGTGGATGTGATATCCGTAAAGGTATTAGGGCCCAATTCTATGCAGTGTGCGCTGGCTCTCCACATGCCATAAGCGCTGGCCAGCGCTGGGCTAGCACCAGTGGAGCACCGGAACTCCACCACTTGATGGTCATGCAGACCGCCTGGCAGCAGAGAGGTAGTTTGCAGCATGGGGGGGAGGCAAGGAGGAGGTGTTCTGGGATGGAGGAGGGAGGGCGGGGAGAGGGTGAGGAAGAGAAATGCCAGGGGGAGGGAGCGGGGCGGGAGGAAAGTGGAACCAGTGGAGCTTTGCCCCACTGGATCCTGAATTTCCATGTTGGGCCACCCTTGTGTCACCATAGAATTGGGTAGCCCTATTGAGTGTGTTTGTCAATGGCTCTGCGTCAACCTGGAGGGCGGTTTCGAGTGGGGTACCCCAGGACTCTGTCTTGGGCCCAGTTCTCTTTAATATCTTCATCAATAACTTGAATGAAGGGATACAAGGGAGCCTCATCCAATTTGTGGATAACACCAAACTGGGAGGAGTAGCAAACACAATAGAAGATAGTAGAAGCCTTCAGGAAGACCTAGACAAAATGGAATACTGGGCTGAAATGAATAAGATGAAGTTCAACACGGATAAATGCAAAGTTCTGCACTTGGGCAAAAACAACCAAAGACGCAGGCATAAAATGGGAGATACATGGCTTGGCAGCACTGCTTGTGAGCAGGATCTTGGAGTTGTGGTGGATCACAGGATGAACATGAGTCAGCAGTGTGATGCGGCTGCAAAGAAGGCGAATGCAATTTTAGCCTGCATTAACAGAGAACCGTAGCTTCCAAGTCACAAGAAGTTGTGGTTCCGCTTTACTCTGCACTGGTTAGAGCTCACCTGGAGTACTGTCTTCAATTCTGGGCACCCCACTTTAAGAAAGATGCAGCCAAACTGGAGCAGGTTCAGAGGAGAGCTTTAGGATGATCAGGGGACTGGAGGACAAGCCCTACGTGGAAAGGTAGAGAAAACTGGGCATGTTCAGCCTGGAGAAGAGAAGGCTGAGAGAGGATATGATAGCTCTCTTCAAATACCTAAAGGGCTGTCATATGTAAGAAGGGAATAATTTATTCTCATCTGTCTCTGAAAATAGAACCAATGGGTACGAAACTGCAAGAGAGAAGATTTCAATTAGACATCAGGAAAATATTCCTGACGGTCAGGGTGGTTTGGCAGTGGAACAGATTGCTGAGAGAGGTGGTGGACTCTCCCTCACTAGAGATATTCAAGCAGAGGCTCAACAAGCACCTGTTGGAGTTGCTCTAAGAGGATTTCCTTCCTAAGGCAGGAGGTTGGATTAGATGACCTCTTAGGCCCCTTCCATGATTCTATGATTGCAGGGCTACTTGCCTTATAAAGGGGAAAGGAACAAAAGTCCCCTTCTTCCAAGGCGGCAGCAGCAGCAGCTGCCTGGGGTGAGGTGGATGCGGAGGAAGCCATTTTCTGTGCCGTTGCAGCCCTACATGCTGGGCAGCTCAGAACTGGACTGCCCAACCATTACTATTTTAATGTATGCAATATGAATTTATGTGATATTGTCCTACCAATATTGAAAATACAAAAAACGGCAAATCCAAATAATCGGACAGCAATCACTCAGATCATTTGTGCCACTTCCTTTTATATCACATAGGAAGAAGACATTGGGCGCAATCCTGGAAATGAGTTGGGCACGTTTGTGCCTCCTCAGGAGGAAGCCGCAACGGGGCACGGAGATGCACCAACACAAGGAGGCTGAGCCCAGCCTCTGAGGCGGTTTCCTTGCCAAGACTTGCGTCGGCCCTTCTGGGGCTGGATGGACGGGGAGCAGGAGGCAGGTCTGGGATCCGGTGGTTATGCCGGATCCCAACCCCTGTTCCTGGGGAGAATGGAGCGGCTTCAAGCTGCTCCGCTCACCTCAGACTTGTGCTACCTCAAGAGGTAGCGCAAGTCTGAGGAGACCTATGGGGCCAGCAGCACTTATCCGAAGGGAGGTAATGGGAAATGTTTCCCCTTACCTCTGGCTGAGCCACTTATGGCCACTATCCTGTGCTGGATACAGCGTAAGCCTCTTGGCTTGCCTGTTCCAGCACAGGATAGGATTGCGCCCATTGTTATTTATTGAGTACCAGATCTTTCCTCTTATGAAATTATTCTACTTTTAATGCAAGTTTGGACTGTGTCATGGGATTCCTTGGAACTCTTGAGAAGTTGATCAACATTCTCAGTAAATGGCAGCTTGACCACCACTGCCAATCCTCTCCTGGAATGTGAAGCTGCTGGAAGAGTTGCCAGGTACTAGATGTTATGCTTTCAGATGAAGAGGGTGATAATAAACCCCAGTAGATCATATCAGTTACCAGCACCTTGCTTCAGCTGAGCATGTCACATGTTTTGGGATACAGTGTCCTCTGAAACACTTAGGGCCTGTTTGGATGACATGCCCAGTGGCCCCTTCACATCACAATGAGAAAAGTGTTTGTATGTGCATCTCCTACCATTTGGTATATGTAATCCCACTGTGGCATGGCAGACTAAGTGGCACAGAGCTGATCTGTTGAGCGACTCCCATTCTTGTGAGAAGATGGGGCGGCAATGCAACTGGAAGGGGCGGAAATAACTACAGCAGCTGCCAGCTTCAAATGGAGCTGTATGGGCAATGCAGTCGATTGCGTATGGGCAAGTGGTGACTGTGGCAAAGGCGGCATCACAGCATCTGAGCCAGTATTCCTTAACTGACCCTTCACTCACCCTGAGGTAGTCCAGGAGAGGCCCTGGCTGCCTGACACAGGCCCCTGGGTAGCCACTATCCATGGCAGGAAACCCAAGACAGTCTGCCACCACCAGCTTGCACCTGTCTTTACTCAGGCCTTTACCTGCCCCTGGAGGTGTGGGGAGACCAACCTTGGCCCATAGGTATGGGCCCTATGCCCTTGCACAGGGGAACCAACCCCTGGACGTTGACACTGGCAAGCCTGTGGAGGTGGGGTTAGGTCCATTGGCATCACTTAAGAGTCCATAGGCCCAAGCCCCCACCATACCTAGAAAAACCAGCCCAGGTGCATACTTATCACTTTCCAGCACTCCGCGGGTGGACCTGCCCTGCGACTAGCTGGTGCACCAACTTTGAGGGTGAACTCCACACCTGTAGCACAAAGGAGAAGATACATTTGTTAAACCCACTGGGTGAACTCTGAAGGAACAGGAGATCTCCAAATGAATGTAAAGGCACTCACCTGATTAAACTACTTTTGTACCTAGGCAACCAAGTCGGTGTCTCTATCCAAAGGGCAGGGTCGGCGCAAGGAGGGGATGGCCACATCACATCAATCTCCAGTCTACATCCTGCTTCCCCCAATGCGGGAGCACCAACGACAATGAACATCACAGTATATCACCCCACTGCTGCATAATTGCTGGGGTGGTTCATCTGAACTTCCCTTCAACACATTAGTTAGATATAAAGTTGCATTTAATTTGCACATTGATGGGCAAGTTTAGATGAACCATCCTCTCACACATTTCTGTGGCAGGAGTACATGCACACATGAGTTGTGCGTGCACGTATGAGGGGGGAGACTTCTCCCCCATGAGATGTGAAGGGGTCAGTGGATGTGTAATCCTTATTGGGTAAGTTCCAAAGTTTACTTTTTCAGATGGAAGCAGCTTGTGAAGGAAATTCATTCCACTGGAGAAAGGAAAACTTTGGGTTCAACCCACAGAAATTCCATGACAAATGCTCAAAAGTTTCTTGGCAGTCAGGCCCGCGTGGAAAGGTTTTTCTGAAGGTAGAAAGTAAACCTATAAACCTAGCTATATTAATTGGCCTTCAGGGTATACAAGCTATGAAAATATTGTATGCGAAGCTACTGAAGCTAACAATTAAAGGTGTATTAAAAAAGAATTGCTAGCCTTTGTGGGTTTTCAAGAAATCTATTTTTAAAAGAAATATATACAGCACTATCTTGGTAATAATTTAAAGGATACAACCCCTGCCCTTTTTGTTCAATTACTTCTCAGTCAGGGATTTTAATTGCTGCAGGGTGCCATGGGATTCATGCAAGGAGTAAACCTCTTTTATTTGTACTGTTTTATGCTGACACTCTACACTACATAGCCTAACCAGAAGCTAAGGCATTTCACTGTTTGTCATATAATGTTTGAGCATTTGAAAGCAAACTCTACCAGACTGCAGTAAGGGAATTTGTCACAGAGGAAGACTTCGGCTAGCCATATTCCTGGCCATTCAATCTTTTTCTACGCCCAGGGCATTTTTTCAGGGGGCTGTTCAGACAAACATCCTCACCACTTGCCATCTAATGTGGTTCAGCTCTACCATGATTCTTCCAACTGGATAAATGCCCCTCAGAGTTTCCTTGTCTTTTTCAGTTGCCTCAAAAGTAAGCCATGAAGGCATAGGTCTGTTCTAGTGGCTGTCTGCTGGTATTCTTTTGCATCTTTTTAGATTGTGAGCCCTTTTGGGACAGGGGGCCATTTAGTTATTTGATTTTTCTCTGTAAACTGCTTTGTGAACTTTTAGTTGAAAAGCTGTATATAAATACTGTTAATAATAATAATAATAATAATAATAATAATAATAATAATAATAATAATAATAATAATAATAGGGACAACCACAATTTCTCCTCTCTTTTTTCCATTATTTTTTTCCATTATGACTAACAGCAGTGAGATTGAGCAACCTACTTTTCTTGTGTTTATTTTGATACTCTGTTTTGATTTTCCAGTTGCTGTTGCTCTTTGGCTAATTTTTTCCCTCTTAGTTTTTGGATTAAATAGTGGAGGAGGGAGTTTTTTTTGTTAGACTTGAAGTGTTTTACTTGTGAATTTGCTCAAATTTTTGCTTAATTTAAACTGCCATTGGGAGCCATTGTGGCTGAAAGGGGATCAATAAATATAATATATACATATTACATTAGTGCCACACCTTAGCAAACTCTAAACAGTTTATGAACATAGTTTAGCTATACACAGCATAAACAAAATATTTATACCTTTTCCAAGATGAGAAAGCATCTTTGCCTTCAAATTAGCATAATCATAAAGATATTCAAAACTTGCTCTTGTTAATGCTTACAATTCCTGTGAAAAAGAACACAATGAAAGATGAAGGTTCATATTATGAACCTGACGGTGTTGTCAGCCATTTCATGCTTTCTGCAGCTCTATTGGCTCTGTGCTTGCATTCAGACAATGCCATTGGCAAGCCGCATAATTTTCAGCTCACTCTTCATGACAAATGGAAGAGGAGAACAGCAGTGAGACATCTTTGTGCAAGTACTAAAATAGATTGTGAAAGACTTGCCTCCCTTCTCTCCAAACAAGGAAAGCAATGTTTATGTAAAGTTGCGACTTGAAATGAATCTTCATTAACAGTGTTGAGATAGAAAGATACATAAAGGACTTTTTTCTTTCACCCACGAAAGGGAAATCTTTCAGACTGTATTGACAGATACACGAAGAGATGCAATTCAAATGCATCTACATTTTCTTAACAACATCAAATTTGAAAAGCTATTGATAACTTAATTGAAAGTAATGCTAAATTCATCTGGAATAAGGACGAATGGGGAAAGTAATGGCTCAGCATGGCGGATTAATCATATAACCTTTCACTCTTTAGTCTGAGGTCAGAACTGATTTATCCATAAGCTTGAATAAGATAGATGAAGGCAACTTGATTTCATCTAACATGCTAATTTCTCAATGCATTTGCAATGGCAGAAACTGTAGCCCTGTGCAGACAGTCAAACAGGCTAGAAATGAATGCATGGAGAGGAGGGGGGAATAGAATTGAAGCTGCTGGCCCAAACTGTATGCATTAATCAGAATTTGTGCGTAGAGGCCCCAGTGTATGTATATCTCAATATGCATGTGCTCCTACAGCACAATCTGAAACCTACAAAATTTATTATTATTATTATCATCATCATCATCTTGCATAATACAGTTGCCCATTCTTTGGCTGAACATGGCGTTAATTACTAGTTGAGCCCCACCCAGGGGCCTAAGACGTCATAATGTATTTTCGTATAATGTGTGCTGAACCAAGCAGGGCAGCTTTTTGAATTTGACCAATAGTAATTTTGTCAATGTTCAGATGTTTCAAATGAAGTTAAGGCATTTTTGGAATGGTACCCTGTGTACCAATCACCACTGGGATAACCGCTATTGGTTTGCACCATAATCTTTGGATTTCAATTTTTAAGTCTTGATATTTTTTCATGTTCTTTTTCGTCAATCCTACTATCACCAGGTATTGATATATCGATGATGGTCACTTAATTTTTTTCTATTAATGTGATATCTGGTGTATTGTGTGCCCAAACTTTATC
The DNA here is from genome assembly GCF_035046505.1 of Tiliqua scincoides. NCBI lineage: Eukaryota > Metazoa > Chordata > Lepidosauria > Squamata > Scincidae > Tiliqua > Tiliqua scincoides. The sequence continues at coordinate 116,596,769 of NC_089823.1, forward strand.
AGTTTGTATTCGAAAAACTTCTTCACTCTCTCATTTTCTGTCACTTCTCTGGCTTAAGCTCCCATCAATTCTTGACTGTTTTGATGTTGTAACTTCCACATAAATTCTAATGGGATAGACTCCAGCAAACAACCAACAGAAGAATGCTCTGCTTAGATGAATAGGAGTTACTCTTAATCTGTTAAATGTAAGAGAACCACCATTTTTACTTTGCCTAGTTGGGGGATTTATATAAAGGAAATCAATCAGAGTTTTAGATTGAAAAAGCTTGAAAACTTAATTCAAAAATTATATCTGGACATGGATGTTAAGCAGGACAGATAGGCCAGATGGGCAGAGCATGGGAACACATAATATTATACTTAGCTGTTTGTAAAGGAGAAGATCAGAAAATTGCATCCTGTCTAGACCAGTTGCCAGTCATCAAAGCCTTTTTCATGCACCATAAAAGGACCGAATTAGGGATGATCCAAACAGGACCCCCCCTTTCCTCTATTTTATTAACAGGCAGCAAAATTTGGGGCACTGTAATGAATTTCCAAGAGGCTTAGAAATTCTTCACACATTTTGGAGGCAGCTTCACACTGGTTAGTTTTTCCCTTATTTTTTTTATTTTTATTTTTAATCCTTTCTTCTGTGCCAATGGAAAAAGTGGTGGGCTGTTTCTTGGTGGCCAGATCCTGCATCTGCCATGAGTTTTCTCCCAGAAGCCCCTTGGAATGACAATATCATTCCTGGGGTGTTCTGGGAGGAAAAATCATGGCAGGAGCCACGCACCAAGCAGAGTTCTACTACTGCTGATTCTGCCAGTACTGCCAATGAGGTGGTGCAAAAAAGTTTTAAAAGGAAAATTAAATGAACCAGCAGCTGTGACAGCACCCACCAGAGCAAGTAAGTCCTTGGAGGGGTTGGGAGGGTCATAGGGAGAGGGTAAAACAGGGCAGGGTGTGGGTGGGGAGAAGGGAAGATTGGGTCCAGGAAGTGGATTGGGAAGCAGTGTGACACCTGCTGAATACTAATCCCCTTCCTGGTCCTGATTCACCTTTCCAGATCAATGCAGATTTGTGCCAGCTATAGAGTTGGCACAGGTCCAAGCTTACTCATGGCTGTTGCTGGGGCTTATCCCGCGGCAAGGGAACAAATGTCCTCTTATTCCGACAAGACCTCTAGATTTTCATGGACCCAAACTCCCTCATGAAATACAGAAGAGGCCATGTGGGCACAGCTGCATCACTGCATGGGGAGTTAGTTGGGTTATAATAATAATAATAATAATAATAATAATAATAATAATAATAATAATAATAATAATCTAGACATAATACAGTGACTCAAATGATCTATTGGAATTTATGTGGAAATCACATCAAAACAGTCAAGAATTGGTGGTGTCTGTGTGTGTGTGTGTGTGTGTGTGTGTGAGAGAGAGAGAGAGAGAGAGAGAGAGAGAGAGAGAGAGAGGGTTTCTTCAGAACAGGGATCTTGTCTTTTGCTGTGTAAAGCAGTATACAGTATATTCTTCACAATCAGATAATCTGAGATATGATCACATGATTTGGGCCTATGCACAATGGAGTCTTCCTGCATATCCCAATCCACACATATATACCAACTAGACATGCTTTTTTCCTTCTAGCAGAAGTTACTGCTGTTGATGGATCCTCAGTGAAAGAACTAGGGATGTGAAGAAACTCCCTGAGAAGTTTCACTTGCCTCTTAGAAACGTGTACGGCTTTCCTTGAAATTTCTGAGATGTTTCTGCTTGGGAAGAACCCTGAAATTTGATTCAGAATTTTTTGAAATTTTGGTGCCAATTCTTAAAAAAAAATAGCATAAACAGCTATTTAATGGAAAAGAACACCATGCAAAGCAGTTGTGTATGGGGGCTGGATTGTTCCGCTCATATATTACTATACTCGTTGCAGTGTTATGCTTCCATTTCTGTCAATCCAGTCTGAGAAGGGAGATGGAAGACCCTTTGTTCATTAGACCAGTGTTCTTCAACCTTGGGGTTGGAACCCCAATGGGGTCATAAAGCCTCAGTTGTGGGGTCGCTGCAACTTATAGGAATAAAAAGGTTGAAGACCACTGGACCACAGCACCACAGAGAAAAGGTGGAGGCACCTGGTGAGCCTTCAGTTTCCAGTATATTGTGTTCCAGTCCTGCTCAGGTTGTGCTAAAATAGCTTTCACTAGCACCAGGCTTCATGGTAACTTTTTCTGCTCTCTCTAATAATTGGTTACAGTGAACAGTGCTTGGAGGGCATTATGGGGGTAGGGAGTGGGTTGGTGATGGAGGCAAGGGTGGAACAATAGAGTGCTAAGAGGGGGCAGATTAATGGTGTGTCCTCAGTTTCATACTGGATTGATTGATTAGAACTGTGGCACAAAAATGTTTGAAGACCACTGCATTCGTTTATAAAACAATCTTGCTTCATTCAATCTTGTCCCAACCAAGTATGCATTTATAATGGTGGTAGTAGTGGTGGGGAGATTGAGAGATTCTCCCCCTTTCCAGGAACCTTAATCCTACCTTCCATTGCTTAATGCAGTCATTTTAAGCTTTTGCCATATTTTAATTATGTGATTGTTAGCCATCTTGGGACGTTTCACTGAAAGGCAGTAGGAAAAAAATAAGCAAATAGAAATGGCTGAAAATGGTTGACTCTTTCCTTTTGTACTGACCTGCTATTGGATGTAAGCAAATAGCCTTGCATAGTAAATAAAATTCACTTCCCTAAAATCTAAATAATTGGATTTATCGCTATTTTGCTACTAAACAGCATGGCTCTTTCTCATTTATTCTTCCAACTGGCATCACATTTGAGACCCTTCAGCAAAAACAGGGCTTGTGAATCTGTGGACTTGATATTTCCAGATAATTATGGCACATCTTATCCATAGTGACAGAAGAGTGAGTGCATCATATTCCATTAAAAGCAGGTCTGACTTATATGTTCATCATTTCCCATTCACCAGGTGTAATTGTATATCATCCCCAAGCACAGATTTCTGGCCAAATTGTGTTCTGGCTGAATTGCAAATAACAGATCAGCAGTAGACTGCTGACCCTGTGCCTGAACCTTTTGTGCAAACAGTTTAAATGCATAAGATATTGTGTAATTAGTCACTACTATTTTTTCATAGATCCAACAGCAAACTAGCTGTTTTTTCCAGGAACTTTCCTGCAACAAGAAATATGCAATTTTTTGCTTTTGGAGCATTGTGGATATTTATGGTATCTCTACTACTGCTATTTCCACCTTCTTTCTTCCACCTGCCACTATCTGAGACCTTAAACATTTCTTTATAATTAGTGAGCCTTGTCAAGCTGGTGCAAAGTAGCAGAGCAGTTGGCAGGCAGCCTAAGAGCAGAAGCAAGAATAGCAAATTCTTGGAAGCAGAGATGGAAGCAGAAGTTAAACGAAGAGACAAATCCTTTACAGTTGGCTCTTTCTCAACTTGGCAAACCTGAAATGTACACAGAGAAAATAAAAAGAAGGCAAAGACAGGATGTGTGTGGAAGAATATGAATAACAAACCTGTAAATTAAGTAAACTCCAGATAGCTGTTAATGTATATTAATGACAAAAGGCTATGTTCTGTGTATTTTTTCCTCCTTGATCTTCAATATGAAATGAATCATCTGAAAGAACATTTTTCCTGAATGGAAGCAGAACTACTGGGAACTTCAACAGCTCTCGCTGCACCCTGATGCCTTCCATGTCTAAAAAAAGCATAAGACATATAAATGTACTGTTCACATGTGTTCAGTGTTTTTCTGCTCCTCTCATAAGAGCTCTGACCTGAGAACATTTTTCATCCATAGTGAAAAGAAACATTATGGAACTCCCTTCCCCTTGATTTGAGAATGGCTCCCTCTCTTGAGAGTTTTCGGCGAGGCCTGAAAACACTGTTGTTTAAACAAGCCTTCTGATTTCTGGCCTTCTTAACATTTTTATACATCTTTTAGTTTGTTACAGGCTTGATTCCTCGGTAACTTGCTCTTTTATTCTGTCTTTTAATCTGACTACTGTTTTTATGGCCTCTGTAATGTGTTTTTAAATGTTTGTTATGTATTAATGTTTTTAAAATCTGTTTTTTAATATGTTGTTAGCCGCCCTGGGTCCCGTTAGGGAGAAGGGCGGGATAAAAATAAAGTTATTATTATTATTATTATTATTATTATTATTATTATTATTATTATTATTATTATTTCAATCAAAAAAGTCAAAAAAAGTTTTGAGCCCAATTCTAAGCTTTCTAGGGCTTTCTACTTACCACTGGCACTGGGCGTCACAACGGTGTCCTGGGGTGGGGGAGGGCAGGGGGAGGGCGGGATGGGGGAGACTGGCCCGTGAGGGGGGCAGGACTGGCAGAGGTATCCTCACCGGATCCTATCCCCAGATCCTATCCTCCACATTGGGCTGCAAAGCCCGACATGGGGCTTCTCAAGTTTACACTGTCAAGATCGCTGGTGCAGATTCGAGTAGTCCCATTCCAGGGCCTGGGACTTTCCTCAGGCCAAGAGGACTTTTGTCCCTTCCCCTGAGTGCACTTCCGGCATTCTCCCTGGCCCCACTGGATGCAGTGGTAGTAATTTTGGTGCTGTTGCATTTGGCAGCACCAGGATTTGGCTGACTGTTCTCACAGATGTGATAAACCTGTGCCGTACACATCAGACTGCTGATGGGAACTCTCATGACCAAATGAAATACAAAATAATTCTCCATACAATATAATTTTCTGAGCATAGAAAAACAGTATGCTAGAAAACTTGAGCAGAACCTCCGTACAGCCCAGAAGTGGGTCTTTCAGTGCTAAACATAGTTCTATAGGCTGGGGAACTGCACAGTTTAGTCTTGAAAAGGTAGAAAGTGCTATTTTTGGTGCTTTTTTGTTTTCAAAAGGATTTAAATTCAGACCCAGTATGTACATAAAGCTGTCAGTTCTGCATCTGAGGTTTCTGAACATTATTTGAGATATGTCCAGTGTTTGAATTTCTTCTTCTTCTTCTTCTTCTTCTTCTTCATCATCATCATAATGGCTATGGAAAAAGAAATCTGAAGGTCTGCTTTGGGGTAATATTTGGCTGCTTCCTTTGAAGCCCTTTTTATTGCTCAAGTAGGGCAACCAAAGGCAGTTAGTAACCAATATTTATTACAATAAATTTCAGTACAAATTCAAACTGCTGTTTAAAGTACACACAGACCTCTATAGACAGGAATCATGTGCTATCCTATTACTATTTTCAAAACCACCCTCACAGACTGTAAATCTGTAAATCAGATTTTCCTGTGCGTATCAACTGCACCTGGAATCTGCAGACAACAGGTAGATATATTTTTAAAACAAGAACAGCAGAATGTAATGAACTTTATTTATAGCCAAGTTTCCCTACTTGAAACAAAACTAATAATCCATTTTTAATCCTAACTGTTTCTACATATTGTAATTAGAAATATATGTAATTCATGAACTGATTTATTCCAAGCACTTGGCTCTAGCATAATTTAGAGCTTGATCCTACGCAGGCTACTGCAGATGGAACAGGCATACACATGGTTGCCAACATGCCCGTAAAGGACGTTGCAGCTGTGCTAAGACCAGTGCCGCTGGCGGTGAAACCTGTGCCCACAGTCCTCTACTGGTGCTGGTGTGTCACCTGCCAACTGGCATAAGTGAACTGCTGGGCAGCGGGCAAGTGGGGCGAGGACAGAACGGGGGGTGGAGGGGGTGTTTTGGTTGGGGGATGGCAGCCCAGGGGTGGTTAAGGCCCTGGAGGGGGTGGGGAGGATAGCTAAATGGACAAATCCAAACTTTACTGTACATAAATCAGCAACATTTTTATAAATTGTGATTGCTGTTAATTATCTGTAATCTTCACTTATTTTCAAAATTATTTTCAATTTCCTATAATGGATCTTTACATTAACACAAATTATCAGTAGCCCAGATGTACCATAACTAGAGGTTTTTGTTGAAAAAACATAAAAAACACAAAACATCACATTTTGTGTTTAAAATATAAAAAAACAAACAAACACAAAACACTGCTTTTTGGAGTTCAAGATATTTTCCAGAAATTAAAATACAGCCATGTGTCGCTTAGCAACAGGGATGCGAACTGGCATTCCCGTCATCAAGTGAGGCTTGATGCTATATGAAGCCTCCGAAGACGAGGGAAAATCCATAACTTCCAGCAAATATTAACACATGCCTGGAATACCTAAAAAGTTGCTTCTTCGTTCACTTCCTTGAAATCTCTTGCCATACATGTTGAGACAGTTCTGAAGTTGTTTGTAAAGTGTACCCTTTGTGTGCCAAGTGCATGATTTCAACATGGTTCCTGACCCCCAATTTTCCTTTTGAGATACCAGAGAGGTATATTCCCATGCTGCATACCATGTGATCTAACTGGGACTCTCTCTGAGAGGGGCTTATCTGCTGGAGTCGATGCACTGTGATTGGCTGCCAGATGTTGTCTGTATCCTCTACTCTGTCATAGTTGAGTGAATGGTTCATATAGGTAAGAGGTGTTGTACTTTGCTTCTGTTTTTTGCCTCCCCATTGGTTCCCATGCCAGATCTGTCACTGACGTAGTGTTTTCCTGGCATCGGGGGCATATCTGTCACCTGAAAGGGGTCTAAGATCTGGCACACACTGACTCCTCCTTGACCACTTCTTGCCCACATCCTGCCCTATTTTCCTCCCTGTTTTGGCCTCTACCAGTAGTCTTTCGAGACTGAAGGTTGCCAACCAGTAAGGTTGCACAGTCTGCATCTGACTTATGGCAGCGTGGTGCTTTCTTGCCATTTTGCCATGGTCTAGGGTGCTGCCATTGACAGAGAGGTTTCTGTGCTGGCCTATGTGATTTTACACCAGTGTATATGGAGTATATTGAAGTATAGGATTGGGTCTTGTATGAGTAACTGAAATGATGGCATATGATTTCCCCCTGCCTCCATGCCCCATCCTTTGCAATCTTCCTTGTACCAATATTGAGACTGTAAGGTACGGGGGCAGGAACCTACTTTTTCACTCTGTGTAAAGCTGCATCAATGGCACTATATTAATAAACAGCCACAGTAGATGTATAGAGCCTACATATTTCTCAGGCTGGAACAAGATATTATGATATACAGACATCTGCTACTGAAAATGATAGTCTTGTTCAGCATGTATTTTTTGTTTAGTTCTGGTATTACAGCACCCTGTAATCTCTGGTACAACCTACCAATGTCCTGCTGTGAAGATATCCATCCTTGTTCCATGTCAGTAATTGCCAGTGGTGAGGAGTCATGTAATGTTGTGAAAGCAGGACAGAGTAAACTGCACCAGACATTATCAGGGTGGGTGGGGGGGCGGTGGAATTAGACACAGAACTGCTGTTTGCATTTGCAGCTGTATATGAAATTTAAAAGAATCGAAAAGAACGTCAGTAAGCTGAGTGAAATAGTTATTAATGAATCATGTTTCATGTATATGATACTCCTAATAAACATGTAAGCTGAGCAACTGTTACATATTGAGAAAAATCCAAATGATATGATGGAGAGAATCAGAATCAGATTGACATCTTTTCTGTTCCCTAGAGTCCTGTAGGCTGTTTCTTTGATTATACAGTTTACGAGTTCAGGACCAGAAGTGGTTCATGTTTCCGTTGTCCCCTCTGAGGAACAGCAAAAAGCTCGGCCATCAATCTGGGCTATTATTCCAGTCTGTCAAGAAACCAAGAAAAGAGCTCCCATTTTGAAATGCTCTTGTCAGAAAACCTTAGGAAACTCACATCTATGGGGCACTTTCTGCTTTCATCACAGTTTCAAATTAATTAGCAAGAGACTGCTTCAAAGGCCTTAATCTGGGCAAGTGTATTAAGGCACATGCATTAGCAGTTTCCTGTTTTCGCTTCGACATTGCATGGTTTAAAGAGTTATTTTTACGTTCATTGAAGACTATTGAGGGCCTTAATGCACAATATTGACAGAGTAATAAAAATAGCAAATTACATTGCAGGCTTTGTGCCAACTTCATTAAAAACCCAGTCATACAAAAATATATATGGAGAGAGGTAGAGGGCAAACAAAAGCATGACTGCATAGGTTCAGTTGTGATCACAGCAGAATGACATTGAGGTTCCTGTTGCAATGCTTGATCTACATCTGCAGAACAGTGAGATAATAATATCCCAAATGGGAAAACAGATAGTACCACTGTTACCAAACAACGAGGAAAATATTTCACCATCCCACTGCCCTCAATATTCATCAATCTGCTTTGATACCCATGAGCTGACTTTGCTAAAGTAGAAGCGGTACGTTTGCAGGTGCAGACATGGTCTGCAGGAGATGCTGAGCGGAAACCGAAAGACCAGCCGTGAGCTGGTGAAAAAGGTAAAGGCAAAAGGAAGAATGACAGGAAACTGCCTGTGCGTGGGTGTCAAATAGAGACTGCATAAAAGTGTACTCAAACAAGAGCTTTTTGGGCTGTTGCTGCTCTGTTGTGTAGAGGCAACTCCCCCATTTGCAAATGTCTGAATAAATGCAGGCTCTTTTCCTCCAAAGTTTGTGTGCCTCACTGGTGAATGAAAGCCAATTTCGCTTCGTGGAACACCACTTCAGACTGCAGGTAGAATTAAAAGTCTCTGTAACTATGCAAGCAGGAGCAAACGCAATCAGGGGCTGGGCCAAGATCCCACACCCATCAGAAGACCTACCTGGTAGGACCATCTCCCAAGCACCTCCACACAGAACCAGTCAGGTGTTGCAGATTCCCACCTCATTCACTGATGAGGAAGCCTGGAAGAGCTGCTACCCACCATCTATTGCCAGTAGTCTTGGGGAAGGGGCTAATTCAGGACTTCCTAGGGGGAGGTTCTTAGGGGGATCGAAGGCCCAGGGCCTTCAGCAGCGTGGCACTGGGCTAAACAAATGTAACAGAACTCTTCTTCCTGATACCAGGGATGGTGTCAAGGGACGACCAGGTGGGACACTGGCCAAGTGCGCACCTAGTGAGATCAACCCCTGAATTCTAAGTATTGGGGGTACCACTAGTGCCCAGTGGGCTATTAGGGGATGGATGGAGGGGGCAGATGGAGGCTCCTTGGGGGCATAGTGCAGGGCTTTGTCCCAGAGACCCCAGAAAATTGGTACTGGCACTTCCTGATAGACTAGTTTGAGGTATTTTAATTTCACTGAATTTTCTTTTTTCTTTTATGCCAAACGTGAGGATATTCAAAAATTTGATTCCTTTACTACAATATGAAGTGGTAAACTATTCCAACAGCTTCAGAACTCTACCATTGCAGTCTGTTGCCTTGTCAGATTAAGCCTATTCTTGGCTTGAATGCTGCATATGTGTATGCAAATACTGGAACTCACTTTCTTATTCTCAATATGTATATTTTCCACCTTTGCCTTATTTATTAGAGGCAGTCAATCTTTTTGAGTATTTCTATCTGTGGTGTCTTTGTTCTTTTAATTTAATTAATTAGTTTTTTTTAAATTGTCAGTGTGAGTTGCCATTCTTCAGGTTTCATTCTCCCCAGGCCTTGCTAAAGCCAAACTGGCACCCAAAGCTGTACTATAAAGTTTTCCTCTCCCTTTTTTCACAAGTGCATCCAACCCCCCCCCCCCTTCACAGTTTCCTTCCTCCTTCTACAACAAGTGGACATGGGAACATGCTGAGAACAAAGGACATTTTTTATCCTCCCAGCATCCTGCTTTAAGAGGGGTAAGAAGAGTGCAATTCTATTCTGATTGCTTTAGACCAGGGGTGTCCAAACTTTTTGGCAGGAGGGCCACATCATCTCTCTGGCACTGTGTCGGGGGCCAGGGGAAAAAAGAATTGATTTACATTTAAAATTTGAACAAATTTACATAAATGTACATAAATGAATCTATTAGAGATGGAACTTATATGAATGAATGAAGGTCTCATGATAGCTCAAGGCCTATAAAAGACTTTGTGCAAAGCAAGGCCAGCCTTTCCTTCACAGATGTTGTTGCTTCACATACGTGAACCAGCAAGCAGTGGAGTTAAGCAACACACCCCATTTCAGAAGCTACTGTAGGATAGACTATTGCAGGATAAATGAACAGCAGGCAGAGGAGAGCATTTTCATCTGTGAAATGTTGGGAGTAAGCAGGTGCATGCAAGCCAAATTCTGTTTGTGGCGCTCCTATTTTCCCCCTTGGTTTGGTGGCCTGAATGGTGGAGACTGCCAACTGCTCCCCCTCCTCTCCCCAACCTGGCTGTCCAGCAAGAAGGTGGTGGTGGCAGTGACCCATAAACCTCATTACAAGATTTAAATGCTGCAACTGTTGTACATGGGAAACCAAGCAACCTGAAACAGCAGGTTTGACTTATTCCATCTAAAAAGCACCCCGAAGTATCCAAGTGTTAGAGCAACAAAACAAAAAAATAAATCTTTCGAACATGCACTTTAATAGAGAAGAAATACATCAGAACTGAGAAACTGTTGAGGTAATATTTAGGCATCAATAATGACTAAAGCCCAAATGGATTCCTCTGGTAATGGCTGCAACTATTAGAAGAACAAAACAATATCATATTTAATAGCAATAAAAGCCAGGAAAAAACTAATTTGGCATTAAGACTGTGAGGAATATACAAATGCTAAAGCTGTGGACTACAGATATGTCTCCTAGCTATAAACAAACGACTTCCATTGTTTCAGCCCAGGGTTTAAAAATATTTTATTCCACAAAACAGGTTTAAATAAAGCAATCTGACCAAGGAAAAAGAAACATTCAAAAACGAGATCATGCTCCTGCCAGAGTTCACACTTCTAAGTCCAGTTGATTGTAACAGGAGAGATGTAAACACTTGCCTAAGTTTTCCCATTGATTTGAAATGGATTTGAATGGAACTTTTAAAAAGTGTGAAACTCTCATTGGATAATGTCCTGTACCTAGCATCTTAATCAGTCAGCAGTCTCTTTTTGATGACTTTCAAATGTAAACTGTAATTATTATTATTATCAATAAAATGCAGAAGGAATTGTAGTTGAGAAGGGCTTTAAGGATCATAGTTTTTTCCTACTGTCGTGAGTAGAAAATTTTATACAAAATTAGGGCACAATAGTGGCCATAAGCAGCTCAGCCAGTGGTAAGGGGAAACATTTCACCTTACCTCCAGGAAAGGGCTGCTGGCCCCAAAGGGTCTTATCGGACTTGCGCCACCTCTTGAGGTGGCACAAGTCCAAGGAGAGTGGAGCAGCTTGAAGCCCCGTCTCCTACTCCCCGCCCATCCGTCCCCAGGGTTGCCCACTGCCTATCCTCCCCCTGCCCAGGAATGCCTCCCCCCACATCCCCTGCCTCCCTTTCTTCATTGTGTCAGCAATTTCCAAGGAGGAAGCCGGCGTGGAAGCTTGCGTCAGCCTCTGCAGGCTCGCGCCTCTTTGAGTGCCAGCCTGGCTTCCTCCTGAGGAGGTGCAAGGGACTTGCCTCCTTTGAGGACGTGCAAGGGATGGCCTCCCAGGCTGGCACAAGGGGCTTGCCATCGCTGAAGTGCATTCTAGGATGGCGCCAGGAAAAAAATGCAAAACTTAAAAAGACATACAGGTTGAGACTCCTTATTCACAGATTTTTGTTCTGTGGATTTGGCTCAACGCAGGTCCTCTGGACTCCCATTGAGCCACATTTGGCCCAGCCTGAAGCCTTCAGAGGCGACTGGAACTGTGCTTCTGTCGCCTCTGGAGGCTCTTCTGGAGGCCCATGGAGGCTGCACACAGAACTACCATGCTATGCCATGCCAGCATCCAGAATTAGTAGCCCTGGCTTCTCTACCCTTACCAGCTTTCTACCAGCTTCTCTTCCTGAGTGCAAGCAAAGCTGCTGTACCAGTGTGGCCTTAGCAGCCAACCACTGTAGGCTGCAGAGTCTCTGAGAGGAATTTTATCCGGGGGTACAAAGTTTCTTTTGGGCCCCTTTGCAGAGAAGGAGGGGTGAAACAGAGCCGGACAAGGTGGTGGCAGGTGAGCAGAATGGGGACAGGGAGGGACAAAGCAAGGTAGAGGGGAGGGTGCAGACAGCTGGAAAAGTTTTTGGAGCCCAGGTCTACCCACCCATGTGGCATCAGCAGCTAGATACAGAAATAATGGAATACCAAACAAACTCCAAAGTCTCTCTAAAATCTTTTAAATATAGAAAATCATGCAGAAAATTAGTATCATTATATTTAGACTCACATTAGAATGCAAAGTGTCCAGTGCATACTAAAACTTGTTTCTGCAGCAACTGAAGCCCCAAAGCTGTGTCCCTGAGCTCCTATACACTCCTTCATGGCAAGGAGATTCAGAAGCCAAAGAGCTACTGTGGCAGACCAGTTTCCTCCCAGATTTAACACAGTGCTAAGAAATGTCATTTATGCATTCCTTGGCCCAGCATATATGGCTTGCCAGTAGCTGCAGCCACATGCTCATGATCGTATCCCCAGCATCTCATGCGGACAACAAATCTGAGTAGACAGGAAAATGTAAGATCCCAGGAAATTTCTGCAGCCGCTCCTTTGGCTCCTGGGCCCTCTTTTTGACCCTGGGCCTGGGTACAAATTATCCCCTTTACGGTCTCCTAGGCCCTGATGGGGTGCCTCACTGACAGACCATTATGTCTGTAAAAGTAGCTCCAGCAGTCTTACCCTTCTCCTCTCCCTCAAGATAATCCAGGCTGTTGCCTAGTTTTGGTGACTACCTTCAGAGTCCTCTTCCTGCCTCCTGAATTCTGCTTTGATCAGGAAATTTGCTCCATATTGACACCCTGGCCTCATGGCTTTTGCAACACATTGTATTCAATCCAGCACATGTGGTAAACATGATTAGTGGTGCAGCTTCACCACTGATCCACAGTTTCCCCACTATCTTTTACTGTCTGTCTTCTGTACTGTTAAATTTATGACATGCTTATTGCTTGTTATTTTTCTCCTTTGGTAGATATGCTCTACATCTGTGAGTGAATACATTCAATTTTTGACATATTGCATTGCTTTGTCTTGATTCCCCCCTTCCCTATTATTATTAAATTATCCCCTCAACAAAGTTTGTTTTCTTAAACCTTTCAACTTCACCTCCTTCTTCCTTCCCCACCAAACCACTGAGCTGTGCGACTGGCCTTTACACAGTATCCCCACACACAAAATAGTTTGCCTCCATGAGTGCATGTCATATGTGTAAATACACACCCAGAAACTTTTACCTTTTTGTTTTTACTTTTTTTACATTTATCATAGCCTAAATTCAATTAAACAAATATGGAACAAATAAGCTTATCAAATACCAGATTTCTTCATAGCATTTTCCATCCAGTCTGACAGCAGTCTGAAAGAACATTTTAATTAGTTGTAGCTCTCTTTAAATTATTCAGTTGTTTCTGTGACTTATTATCCAATGACTCTGTGACTTATTATCCAGTGAAGTTTTTTCTAGAACCTAGTCAATGGAGTGAAATTGACACTAGACTCTGATCTACTCTTACTGTAAATTTATCTGCAAAGAGATCTGCATTTTGAATAGGGATATTTGAACCTCCAGCTCCAGCATTTTCTCTAGTTTTATTGAAACACTTTGAGCTTCTCTTCAAATGCCTCAGATGCATTTCCTGAGGAGGAACTCTCAAACATTACTCCGAATTTAACTTGAGGAGAAATTTCAGCTACAATTCTATTTCAAAACCCAAGTCAAACATGTTCATGTCACTTTAAATGTTTTGTTCTAATTCCCCCCTTCCCTCTGCTGGGGCAAGACAATCTGGTCACTGTCACACATGAGCTGGCAACTTCACATTTGAAGTATTGCAGTGTGCACTACATGGGGCTCTATCTTGAAAACCGTCTGAAAGTTAAAGTTTGTTTAAAATACAGCTAGCTCTGCAGCTGACCAGAACTAGCCACTGAGAACATAATTATTGCATTTTAAATAACTCCACTAGTTGCCATTTAGCTTCTGCCACCCCTTCTGGATTGTTGACCTGCTGGTGCTACATCCACCCTTGTCTTCCATTCACCACTGAATTTTGAATAGAATCGTGCATCAGCCATTACACTGGATCCCTGCATATGATTGTTTTTCCCAGTACGCCTGCACGGAGAGGGTTGGGCATGCCAGCAAACCTGAAAGTGCAAAATGCTTTTGGCACACTAGAAGTGCATAGCCTCAGAACACTTTCAACACAACTGGAAGGCACTTCTGGTTTTGGACAAACCAAAAGTTCCTTCTGGTCATGTTCAGGAGGCCTTCTTAGGTGTGAAGAGGACTCAGAAGATATCAGAAGGCATCCCAGATGTTGTTCACTTTTAGGGACATGTCAAAACACACTTTCTTGGACAGTATTTGAATAGATTTCACAATTTTATGCTACTATTTTTAATCTGATTTTTAATCTGATTTTATTGTTTAGCATTTTAAATGTTTAAGCAGTTTCTTTTATAGTGTTGTATCCTGTAAGCTACATTGAAGGGCAAGAGGTGAATCAAGTGGGGTGTAAAATTGCCAAAATAATAAAAAAAGGAACACCTCCTTTCCAGATCATCATCCTACTACAACTTCTTTTCATAACAGCGCAATGATAACTCCCAGGTTAGGCCGGCACAAGTCACTTGTGCCAACTGTGCTGACTTTAGAGTCAAGAAGGCCAGCACAAGGGTGTGCGCTGGCCTCCCCATGCCAGATCCAGATCCGGTGAGGTAAGTTTGCATCAGCCGAGCTCGGCCGACACAGGGGTCTGGGGGGCGGGCATGGGGAGGGCGGGGAGGAGGCATTTCGGGGCAGGGGAGGGTGGGTGGCAGATGTTCTGGGAGCAGGCAGGCAGGTAGGGAGCAGAAGTCGGGGCCAGGATCTAGCAGTTATGCCCCGTTCCCCATTCCCAAGTGGCATGGGCCAGCCTCTGGCTGATCTGCTCTACTCGGATTTGTGCCACCTCCTGAGGTGGCTCAGATCTGAGTAGACCCATTGGGGCCAATGCAGTGGGACACGGAGTAAGGGGAGAGTTTTCCCCTTGCCTCAGGTTGTGCTGATTCTGGCCCCGAACTTGCGCTGGATGCAGCACAGGCCGGCTGGCCTGCCTGCTCTAGCACAAGTCAGGACTGTGCCCCTAAATCACATAATATGGCTTCTTCTGGTTTTCCTTTATGAATGTTTATTCCTGTAAAGTAAATGCAGCTCCCTGCCATAAAACTACAGTGGTTTTGCCCTATCTACCATAGAAAATAAAAAAGGACAGGCTGTTATCAAAGAAAGTCTCCCTGGTTATTTGGTAAGTCAATGCTATAGCTATGAGGTAGCGCTATAGCGCCACATAGTGATAATGTGTCAGAGTCCTATTTATTGCACTTCATGGTATTTAGAACCATATGGGAAGGTGCACATGTATAAAAATCCCAGGTAATCTAGCCCAAGTTAAATACACTGATTGTGTAAATTCACACGAAGACTGAGGAAATATAATACAGGGGTGAACTCAGGGTCACCATATGGGAAGAGTAATACAGGCTGTGGAAACACCCGCTGGGGGGCTCAGGAAAAAAGAGCAACACATGACTAACTTCCTGAATTGGAAGTTACTTATGTCTCACTTATGTCTTAGTCACTTAGTCACTTATGGCTCAGTCCCACTGAAAGGCAGTGCTGGTGGTCTGCATTTTTCACCATCGCTGGCTGCTGCAAAATGCCATAAAGTGCTTTACAGCAACATGGGGAGCTGGCTTGCCAGCAGGAAGACTGGAACCTTCCCACATGTGCTGGTGGAGCCATGGAGGCCCACCAAAGCAGGTAAGACTGGCATAGAGCCAGAACTGGGCAGGAGATGGCAGGGAGGGGTGGACTAGGGTAGTAGAGGGCAGAATGGGGAGAACATGGGGCAGGGGTGGGCAGATCAGGCCTAGGAGAGGGCAGGATTGGCAGTAATGGTGCATGCCAAATCCCTGGCTCCTTTCTGGGCCTGATCTACCTGCATGGATCAACATGGACTTTCACCAGTGATATTGCTGACACAGAATCAAGTTGACTTGTTGCAGTGCTAGGGCTTACCCCAGAGAACTTCAGCAGCCAAAAATCACCTGTTGAATGCAGCATATTCACCAAGTTGCTGCATGGGGATTTAAGTAAGATTGGACTGTTAGTTTAGGACTGTCACTGAGAGCCATATGCTCCCCTGAGGAGCCCTGGCATATTTGAATGTTCAGATTTTCTTGGTGTTCAATAATAAATTATTTTATGTTTATCTGTTCATTTTTGCATCCTTGTTTGACAGGGGGCCCTGGAACCTAAGAAAAGCTCCTAAGGGACTGTAGCCAAAGGTTGAAAATAGCTGGTTTAGATTAGAAAAATTAATGGAGGATCATCTGTCTATCAGTAATTGAAAGCCATGATTGCTAAATGGAACTTTCACATTTAAGAAGCATGGGCAACCCAATCCTAACTCCCTGTGCGATAATACAGCAATGTCAATGTGGCTTCTGCTGTATCCTGCAGGGGGGTTTCAGCATACTGAGGCGTCCTCAGAAAATTTGTTCCTTTGCCTCAGGGTAAGCCACAGTAGCTACCGTGAGTCAGCTTGAACCTGCGCCAGCTCGATAGCTGGTACAAGTCCATGGTTGGCAACCTTCAGTCTTGAAAGACTATGGTATAAGCCTACAGCACCCAGTATTCCCAGGCGGTCTCCCATTCAAGTACTAACCAGGCCTGACCTTGCTTAGCTTCCGAGATCAGTCCATGTTGATTCAGGAAGGTGGATTGGGCCTAGTAAGGGGGTTAGGATTTGACTGGCATTGCTGCCATCTAACATAAGCCCTTCCAAGTCTGATTCGCCCTCCTCCCTGCCCCATCTCTGCTCTGTTCTGCCCGTTCCCACTCCATTCAACTCCTTCCCCACCTACCTCCCACCTCCTGCATAGCCTCACCTGCACTGGCAGGCGTCCAGCATCCATCATCACATGGACCTGGCTGCTTGTCTCTTGCTGGGGTGGCTACGTTGCACACACTGGCACTGTCGAACCATGTGTGTTCTACTGACATAAAAAGCCCTTATGATTGGGCTGCAATCCTACACACCCTTACCTGAGGGTAAGGGTAACCCTGCAATCCTACACACACTTACCTGAGAGTAAGCCCCACTGAAGACCATGGGTCTTACTTCTGAGAAAACATGTATAGGAATGTGCTGTAAATTTCTGGGTACCAGACTATGGAGGTTAAACAGAAGGAAGGAAAGAACAGAGTGGAAGGAAAATTATTCCTTTCATGCCCTACTTGTGAACTTCTAGGAAGCATCTGGTTATCTATTCTTGGAGACAGAATTCCATAGGAGAGTTCTTATACATGAGAAACTTTTCACATATTTATTTGCATGTGGCCATAATCCTCAAACTGTTTCATCAAGAATAGTGTCATATGTGATATACAGCTTTCTGTTAAGTACGTACTCAGGTAGGGTACCACACATTTCATTTAAGTCAGGTCAGAAGTATGACAGCAGGAAAGAGACATCTGTGTGAAAGCCCAAGATAATGGGACACCTTATGGTGCACTCACACAATTTGTTATACAACTTCTGGAAAAGACTACTGTTAAATATTGTTTTCTTTTGGGTAAATTGTTAATTAAACTAACAGCATGGATGCAAGTTTTAGATATCCACTATTCAAATGACAGAGAAAGCTATTTGAATTTTAACATCTTTCATTTTTGTAAAAATAATTTTTGTTAAAAGGAAAAACCCAAGAAATTCTGTTTCATTTGCATGAATATAGGAAGTTTGTAACATGGGTTGGCCATGATTTGCAATTTAAGTGTTTCCTAGAGCAGTGTTTCTCAAACTGTGAGTTGGGACCCACTAGGTGGGTCGTGAGCCAATTTCAGGTGGGTTGCATAGAACCTCGCTCAGCCTCCATTGAAAATACAGAGCTAAAAATACAGGGTACAGAGCAGGACGGGTTTCTGGTTGGAGAGAGGCAGGGTACTTTGCCTTGAGTAAGAGGGAAGATGGGGCACTGGAAAGAGGGGAGGGCTGTGTGGTTGGAGAAAGAACCAAGTCTGGGTTCTGCTTTAACTTCTGAGCTGGAATGTTTGGACTGAGCTGTACAAAATAACAGCATGAGCGTGCTGTATAATGGAACCTTTGACTGATCGTGGCTTAGATTTGAACCTAAATGTATGATGCTACTTCTGGTCATGATATCACTCCCAGGTTAATGACCACTTATGGGTCCCGACAGATTATCATTCCAAAAAATGGGTCCCAGTGCTAAAATGTTTGAGAACCACTGCCCTAGAGCATATTGGGGGTGGGGAATTGCTTTGTACACAGGATTCCAGAGGAGTGACTTATACACTAATGATCACAGTCCAAATTTTATTTCAACAGAGGTGGGAAAAAATAGCCTTGATCAAGAATTTCAAGAGCATAGAATCATAGAGTTGGAAGGGGCCTAATAGGTCATCTAGTCCAACCTCTTACCTTAGAGCATCTCCAACAGGTCCTTGTCGAGCCTCTGCTTGAATATCTCTAGTGAAGGAGAGTCCATCACCTCTCTCAGCAATCTGTCCCACTGACTGTCAGGAATTTTTTCCTGATGTCTAATCGAAATCAGTGCAAAAAAGGAGGTGCTTCTGATTACTTTCAGATGTGTTGGTGGAACTGTGTTCTATGTAATGCCTAGATACATGGTGGTGAGGCAAAAAACCATGAAGAAATACATTCTTGAACACAGGCCTTTTACTGAATTGACTAGTATGCTAAGGGCTTTTGCTTTGCTTAACTTGCTCCCATTTGATAAAAAGAAATATACCGGCAGCTGTGGCATAAGTTGATAACCAAAGCCACACGTATAAAATTGGAGATACATGGTCTTGGCAGCACTACATGTGAGCAGGATCTTGGAGTTGCAGTGGACCACAGGGTGAACATGAGTCAGCAGTGTGATGTGGCTGCAAAGAAGGCGAATGCAATTTTAGCCTGCATTAACAGAGAACCGTAGCTTCCAAGTCACAAGAAGTTGTGGTTTCGCATTGCTCTGCACTGGTTAGACCTCACCTGGAGTATTGTGTCCAATTCTGGGCACCCCACTTTAAGAAAGATGCAGCCAAACTGGAGCAGGTTCAGAGGAGAGCAACGAAGATGATCAGGGGGCTGGAGGACAAGCCCTACAAGGAAAGGTTGAAGGAACTGGGCATGTTCAGCCTGGAGAAGAGAAGGCCGAGAGGGGATAGGATCCCTCTCTTCAAATACCTAAAGGGCTGTCATATGGAAGAAGGGAATAATTTATTCTCAGCTGTCTCTGAAACTAGAACCAATGGGTGCAAGCTGCAAGAGAGGAGATTTCGATGATGATGATGATTTTATTTTATTTTTTAAGTTACATTTTAAAACACCCATGATTTTTCCTTATTTGTTCCTTGGTGTCAATCCAAGAGCACTTGCATGATGTTTGCTGGTGCAGGCAAGTATAGAATGAAAGGGATGCATTTTAACTGTCTGCTTATAATATTTGAAATGTCCTCCAATAGGCTGAAATATTAATATCAGAATATATTAACACACATATTTCCAATACTTCATAGTAAGCAACTCTGGATCTCTGATTAAGACCTTTGAATATTTTCTTTCCATATACGAGGTAGAGAAAAATAGAGGATACACTGTAGATCTTACTTGTTATTCATTTAAACTGTGCCCTTAACAAAAGCAGTTTTCCACAATGGAAAGTCTACCTTTTCAGAACTTTGTCTGTTATTATAAATTATATACATACATAAACTAGGCACAGAGATTTATGTTTGGTGCAACCCTTTTAATGCTCAGTACTTGCTGTTAAGTTGTATATTTTGCTACAGGAGCATTGTAACTCACCACAAAATAACTAACGCTGAAAATTCAGTTAAGTCTAAAAAAACTAGGCATTAGTTCTCAGACTTGGCACTCCTTTTGGGAAATCAAAATTTTTATTGCCAGATAAATTAATGTTTCAAATGTGTGAATACAGATGCTGTTTGCAAATTTGCACAATCTGTCTTCAAGGGGAAAAAATTTATACTGTATACAGTAATGGAAAACAGAAAACTGCATATTTCACTAAATTGCATCTGTACAGAGAAAGATTTATATGGCTGGTTTTTGTCACTGAAACATGTGGCTTTAAAGCATTTCATTCGAGTGCTGGAAATTGAGGTTTTGCATTTCTATTTCAGTTCTCTGACCACATGTTCAAAGAGTGTATACATTATATCATGTGCTGTAAAAACAACCCACTTGTATTAGATACTCGAAATGGTAAAGGATAACTATCATGGTATGTCTCATTGGGTGTTGGTGTCTTAACCCAGGCTCTAGTGAGAAAATACTCATGATTACAGAGGGGAACTGCCACTGCATCCCAGAGGTGAGAGCCCCTTCAATGAGTGGAGGGAAAAACTCTCATTAGACAAGTTCAGTGGTATTCAGCTCCGTTTACAGATGGGAGAATGACTTGTTAAAACACGCGCGCGCACACACACACACACACACACACACACACAGCCAGTCATTTTTAAACTTTGAAGGTATCTGAATATTTACTTAAAAGTTGTAAGCCTCTGCCTTAATAGGCAGAGTAGATACTGGGCTTGGTGTTGGTTATAGGCTTCAGTGGAATGGAGGTATGTATTCATATTCTTTCTGCTGACATCTTTTTATCACTGCAAGTACTGCAGTGGCCATACTCACAACAACAACAGTATTTATATACCGCTTTTCAACCAAAAAGTTCACAAAGCGGTTTACAAAGAAAAATCAAATAATGAATGGCTCCCTGTCCCCAAAGGGCTCACAATCTAAAAAGATGCAAAAGAACACCAGCAGACAGCCACCAGAAGACACTGCTGGGGTGAGGAGTGGGACCCATGGATCCCATATCTGTGGATTCAGTTATCCATGAATCGGGTTTGGCCCCCCCATTGCACACCCCCACATGTATGCACCCCCCCACCTGACACCCTATTTTACTGAACGCAATCTACATTCCATTGAAATTAAAGTCAAAAATGCTCTTGATTTATAACTAAGGCATTCAAAACATCACTTCCAGTTTTTCCACGAAACCAGAAGTCATGTTATTTCTATTGCAGAACTAAGTCTGAGCTTGACCTATGCTGAGCCCAGAAGCCCCTTGGTGGTGAGGAAAGCAGAACTCACCTTGCCTCTGGAGTGGGGGGGCCAGTCCCCCTGGACACTGGGAATGGGCGTTTGACAGTACCTACAGTTTCAGTTATTCTGTGGGGGGCATGCCTATATTTAGGCCTCCCTTGGACGTTCTATCTGCATGATGATCTCATTTCCTTGCCTGAGGGGGGCATTATTTCCCATTAGAATGGCAGGGGGAGCAGGCCCTGGAGAGGCATGGATTATCCAATTTCCAATTTGGTAGGCAGAGAACAAATATCCTCTACAACAATGCTTGTGATTTTGGTTTAATGGTTGTCTGTCGCATCTATGCGTATAAATGGTCTTTTTAACTGAACTTCATCTCTAGTAGCATGTCAGGAATTAGGTGTGGAACCATGTCCTCATGGCATTAAAAACAAACAAAAACACTTGTTTTGACTTTATCAAAGATAAATCATTTTAGTTCCCAGCTATCAATGATTCTTAAGTATTCACTCAGGTCTTCATTAAATGCTTTTGACTACGTATGTTTTGTTAGCATGGATACGGTAACTCATAAGATGTGCACTATTAAAAGCATATCCTTTTGCCCCCAGTCTATTTACAGGTGAGTTTTCCCAAGTACATTGATGGTAGAGTCCAAATAGTAGCACTTTTTGTTATAGTATACGTTTTGACCTTATGGAATCTTCTTTTTCTTCCTTTTGTAGTGTCAATTCCCTTTCTGCTAAAAGGCTTCAAAACAGGAGCTCTTTTTCAGCTGTGAAGTATTGGATCCAATTACTCCCAGCATCTAACTACAGAGTTTATTTTAATAGGATTTGCAGTAAAACAAGGCATATAAAAATCAGATGCATAGGCAAAGAATTTTTCATCTTTAATCATTAAGCTACCAGTACAAATTGAGCCCTGCAGTTATTTCAGTCCCAAAGGAGATCAGAGATTTAAAGAATTCAAGGGATTAAACATTTGTGTTTGAGTGAACATGCTAAGTGTTTTTTGTGCCTGATATAATTAAAAATGTATTTCTCTCAATATATTTTAAATGAATACAATACACTTGCCTTCCATGTTGTAATTCTTTCAAGACACTCAACTTCAAGAGCATACATTTCTTATTGATGCTTTTGGAATACTTAATTCCTAAAACATTGCTCCATCTCACCTTGAATCTCTGAATGATATAAAGTGCTAGGATCCACTACCTTTGAGCTTCACACACACACGCACACACATATACCTTATCTGTTCTCTTTCTCTCTTTAAACTAGAACTTGGGACTACTCATTGAAATTGAGTGACAAGTGATTTAGGACAGACAAAATAAACTACTTCACACAACCTATCATTACTTATGGAACTGACTTCCATATGATGAGCTGATGATCACCATCTTAGGTGACTTTAAAAAGAGATTTGACATTCAGGGAGGACAGGCCTTGTCAACAGATATTAGCAGTGATAGTTGTATGCAATGCCACTGTACATCACCTTGTAGGAAGCAACTGGAGAAGCCTCCATACCCTTCCTGTGGATTTCTGGGAAGCATCTGGTTGGCCACTTCACACAATGTGTACTTCCCACAGTAGGAAACAGGATAATGGACCGTTGATTTGCTCTAGCAGGATTTATCTCATGTTGTGCTGACAAACAGATATGTTAATCTACATGTATGCAAATTTCTGAATACCTACAAAAGAATTGCTACACATTTCTATAATCATTCCAAAATAATCCACACATTTTGAATAGTTAGCCCTTTGGGTTTTTGCTAAGACTTTTGACAGGTCTGTTGGTTTTAATACATGATTCTATTGTTCATTGTTTTTAATTGTTGAAAGCCACTTAGGAGTCCTTGGACTGAAATGTGGGATTCAGAAACTATTGTGGATCTCTCCCCATGCCATATTTAGGAATAACTTCCTATGGATTTTGGTTCCAAATGCTTCTGTGCTTGTCAGTCCACAGAGAGACAGCATGTTTGCTGAGCCACCCTGTGTATATATTAGGGGTGGCCAAACTGCACTTGTGAGTCACATGTGGCTCTTTGACGTATAATGTGCAGCTCTTGCAAAAATGTTGTCTGAGCTCCTTTTTGTATCGCAATAAGAAATTTTCAAGTTTATAATTTACCAGGTATAAACTGAGAGTCCACTGGATTAAACATGAGTTTAATGGTTGCGGGGAGTAAATGTATTTAAGAATTTAAATGCTTGTTAACTACTGTCACTTTCTAACATCTCTCTTGCAGCTCTGAAACTTCTGAAGTTCATTGTGTGCGGCTCTCACGTTAAGCAAGTTTGGCACCCATACTATACAGGTATGCGTCACTTCACGACGAGATTACATTCTAGTAACCTTGTGAAAGTGGCAGAAAGAAAAGAAGACTACAAAAAGGCTGAAGTTCAAACATGAAGTTACAAATGTATTTGTAAGACATGAATAATAAAATGAAAACACTTGGAAATGGATGCAAGAATGGACACTTGAAAAAAGAAATGGAAGGTCTTATCCTAGCTGCACAGGAAAAGGAACTGTTAGATGAAACAGTTGACCATCTGGTCAGTGCTGTAGTGAGAACACCCAAACTGACAATAAAGAACATCATGACAGCTACAATTCACTGGAATCTTTGCAAACAATACAATTTACCTTCACACTGAAATTTCTGGGATCATAAACCTGATAAAATAACTGAGAAAAACCACACAAAGATTCTTTGGGACTTCAGATTACAGATAGACATTGAACACAATGCACCAGATATAAAAGTATTTGACGTAAAGAAAAATCCGATTTGGATCATTGATATTGATGAGATCACAAAACATCAAGACTTGCGAGCAGAACTTGGGCATTTCTGGGAGAAGAATATTGTGCCAATTGTCACTGGAGCTGTGCCCAGAAGTCTGAAGAAATACCTTGACATTCTTGGCCTTGAGCAAATAACACCGGCTCGGTTCCAGAGAACAACAGTGCTTGAGAAGCAAGAATCCTAGGACGCTATTCTATCCTGGTTAGATCCTGGATTGCAGGTTATAACCAGCACAGCATAGGTTGTGATGAAGTAAAACAACAACAGCAACAAAGTTTGCCAAATGCACTCAATAAGAACTTCAAAGCTAACCAACTGGAGAAGCTGAGTGCCACTCTGAGTGCCCCACTGGTTTATGAGAAGTGTTAAACCCTTTTATTCCCCAACACTACTATGCTGAGCTTCTACAAAGCGGACGACATTAATAAACGTATTGTTATGATCTCTTTTAGGGATATCCAGATGGGCTGGAATATGTGAAAGAGCCTGTTCAGGGATGTGCCCTGAGAGAGAGAGAGAGAGAGAGAGAGAGAGAGAGAGAGAGAGAGAGAGAGAGAGAGGTTGCAGATGGTGTTTGACTGTTGAACTGAGAATATGTATCTATAATTTATCTGGAAAATAAGAAGTAAACAGCACATTAATTAAAACTGCAGATGATATCAAAATGCAATAGGTTGGGAGCACCACTGAGCAGAGATATAAAACAAAGTGACCTAGAAAGGTTGAGAAAGAAATAGGAAGGGCAGAGTAACTTGTGAAATGTGCTAGGAATTCAAACATAAGAACATAGCAGACATAACTAGTCTGCTATGAATGCAAGAGCAATATTCAGAAAACAGGAAGTGACGGAAATGCGAATTGATTGACTAGGAAACAGAAAGTGAGATGTTGTATTGTGAGAAATGCTACTGAGGGAAGGGAATACAATTTGTTTCATATAGCATGTGATTATTTACTGATGATCAGTGGTGACCAGTTGATATTTATTTATTTAATTAATTAATTTATTTATTTATACATACATACAGGTATTTATATACCGCCTTTCTTTGGTCATCAGATTTCTCTTCAGACTTTAATCCAAGGCAGTTTACATAGGCGGGCTGTTCTAAACCCCCAGAGGGATTTTTACAATTGAATAGTTCTAGTCTTTCATAGAACTCCTCATTCCAGCTGGATTCCTTCCTAGTCTGGCCTCTCTCTGGCCCTTCGCCTCCCACACTCCACTTGACTTCTTTCTAGAAGAAGATGCCAGGACAATGGCTTTGATGACTACAGGATGTTTCTAGATGGGGATGGCTATTCCACACATACTTTGGTATTGCACAACCTAGAAAGTTGCCTTCAATGGATCATTGGTCCATCTAGCTCAGTATTGGCAGTAGCTGTCTGGCAGCAGCCAGACTAGCCTACCTGGTGGGGGGGGGGTCAACAGAGGCAAGTGCTCTTGTATGGGACATGTATGGGGGCATTGCCACACCGCTATCCACTCCCCTGTGCAGTTGCCTGCTTTTTTTGCTTTGAAAAAAAGTGAGCAAATGGGCCGCTCAGAGTGGCACAAAACAACTTCGAGCGCAATCCTATCTTGCATTGGAACAAGGCTCTGTGGAGGGCAGGGAGGAGGCAGGAGGGAAATGTTCCAGGGCAGGGAGAGGCGGAGCTGGGATCCAGCCACCTCAGGAGCCAGGAGGCTTGTGCTGTATCCAGCACAAGATAGGGCTGCAAAGTGGCTCAGCTGAAGGTGAAGGGGAAACTCTTCTCCTTACTCCTGGGTAAGCTACTGCAGCCCCTATGGGTCTCCTTGGACTTGTGCCACCTCCTGAGGTGGCTGGATCCCAGCTCCGCCTCCTCCCTGCCCTCCACAGAGCCTTGCATTGGTTGAGCTCAGCCAATGCAAGGTTTGCTCCCTCCATCAGCACAGAGGCTGGATTCAGCCTCTGCGGGCCAGCACACCTCCATGTGCTGGTCTATCCAACTCTTGAGGAGGCGCCAACATGCCTTATGGCATGTTGGCAACCCTCCTGGGCTGGCGCAAGGGACTTGCGCCGGCCCAAGGTCAAATCAGGATTGCACCTTTAGAGTGGTTACCATCTTCCTACCTCTGGCTCTTGTGTGGTCCAGGGCAGTCTTGGCAGCATGCTTGCCTCTTTGCTGGGTGTGAACTTGCTGCATGGTGGCACGGTGGCAAGGGTCTGACTGTCCAGCTCTGCCAGTGGCCTCCTTGAGCCTCAGAGGACGTTCTTGCCTCGTGGCATCACTGTGGGCAGCCCTGTGCTGAGTTGAGGCCCAAGATGGGCAACAGGCTCCCAGGTACAGGAGTCCAGGGTTGTGGGTGGCATTTGCATTCCTGGCCCTGAGACAGCCCTCTGTTCTGCTAATTTTTGACTGCTGCCGACTACACCAATTTGGCCCATCCAAATATCCCAACTTCCTTCTAATGCCCACTTTTTGGCTAATTAACACCCCCCTTTTCCAAGAAGCACAGCTGTGGTGTGCAAAGGAATAAACACAGAACTTCTTATCTATAGCAATTAACAAGAATTTATTGCTACAAACACATACACTCCCTGCAAGTCCTCTTGTCCAGAGGCTTTCCCTCCCCAAAACTCCACTTAACTTAGTGGGTAGAGGTCTGAAGCCTCCAGTCGAAGTCCAATCCAGTCTCCAAAGCACAGTCCAGTCTTCCCAGTCCAGTCTTCTGCAGTAGAGTTCCTCCTCTCCAGCAGTGTGTCTCCTTCTCCCAGTGTGGGTCCGTTCGGGTTTCCCTCTGGGTCAGCGTCCGGCTTCCTCTGGGTCAGCGTCCCGCTTCTGGCTCTGGGTCAGGGTCCTCCCTCTGGTCAGCATCCTGCTCCTTGCTCTGGGTCAGGGTCCAACCTCCAGCTGGGTCAGCGTTCCGCTCTTGGTCCTGGGTCAGGGTAGCTCTGTCTCCTTCCAAAGCTGCCTTTTATCCTTGGATGTCTCATGACCCAAATGCAGCTCAGCTGTGAGCTACCTCATTAGCTCCAAATTAGGCTCAGGTGAGCCATCCCTTAAGTCCATGTCCATTCAAAGTCCCATCAAGGCCAAATGAAGCTCAGGTGTCCATCCAGGTCTCCATTGGCCTTGATTGATTACAGCTGTGGAGCCAGCCCTGCCCTTCCCAGAGCTGTCAAACAGCTGTCAAAACAGGGAATCGCTGTCAACACCACATCATCCACCTGATGATCCTCTGATCTTCCATTACACCCTCCAGACAGAAATTTTTCTTCGTCCTACTTATAGAGTCCAGGAATTGAACATTGCACCTTCTGCTAGCAATGCATATACTCCACCACTGAGATATGACCTCTCCCAGGCTGGAGAGAAAACATTTGAGAGTTGGAACATCCATGTTGGTGTCCTTCAGTCTCGGAAGACTATGGTATCGCACTCTGAATGGTGGTTCTGGAACAGAGTGTCCTCTCCAGTGTGCGAAGCCTGGGTATAGTAGATATGGAGGATAGGCTGTTACCCATGCAGCAAATCCCCCTCTCCATGTTGCTGAAATGGTCCAATGGAAAGGCAGAAGCCAATACGGTTGGTTCCAGCAGCGTCGCAGGAGTTGCCAGAACGTGACTGTGTTCAGCCATGAATTACCTCAGGGACTCTGGCTCTGGATTTTGCCTCGAGTTTGACTCCTGAAGCCTTTTCCATAACTGGATGTAGCCACAAGACAGTGGAGGTTTGGGATCAGAGTTCTCCTTCTCTCAGATGAGCTGCCTTCCCAGGCTGAAAGAGTCCTATCTACCCGGTGGCTGTTAGTCACCTAAAATATTGCCTAACATAGAGACAGAAAGAGAGGCAGAAATCTAATGCTCCAATCCTATCCTCATGGTATGCGGGCGTAATATAAGTTCTGCCAGTGTAGCAACCTCTCTGCTGGTCTGCACAGCACTGCCACTAGTGTGGCATACAGAAAGCTGTGTGCCATAAGTGGTGCCATACAGAGCAGCTGCCATTGGGAGTCTGCTGGTGGGGATCAGGCTGGGACAGGGCAGATCAAAGTGGGGCAGGTTGCATTGGAACTGGCGTCTGCCATATTCTGGACCCCCATCCCAGCCTAGACATACCCAGGCAAGCTCCTCAGAGCTACACCAGCAAAAGAGCTGGGGGTGGGAGGGAACCGACGTGGACTGGCTATCTGTTTACTCACCTCTTTGCAGATTCTAGGCTATCTGAAAGAGAACAATGTTTTTCTGCACTTTTTGTCTTGCAATAGCAGTTTGCCATAGTTGAAAAAATGGTAGGCTATAAACACATGTGACATGACAACCTTCCATTAAAAATATAATAACCATACAGGCAGAGTTAGGTTCACTGTTCCTGAGTTTCACAATGCCTTTGCTCATATATATTTTTTTCAGTTGCAAAGTATATCTGAATGAAGAAAAAAACGGAAGGCAACCTGTCGTATTCAAAACTATTCAGTGCCAAATATATACACAGAATAGACAAAGCTCTGTCTGCTTTAAATAAAGTATGTAGGTTATACATATCTGAGAGAGAGAGAGAGAGAGAGAGAGAGAGAGAGAGAGAGAGAGAGAGAGCGACTTATCATGAACAAAGATGAAGGGTAGAGAGACAGTAAAAAGATAATATTCTAACTGATACATAACACTTTCTTTAAAAAAATAGTATTATCTGAGCGATGAGATAATGACTGAAAGGTTTGATCAGGATAAGTAATTTAGCACCTTGGTTATAGCTGTGCTATCAGTTTCAGAGTGAGGCAATTTAAAATGATTTTCTCTTGAGTAGCTAAACATCCCAAGTGCTTTTGTCACGTCTAAGGGTAACATTTTGCATGAGAAATATTATTCCCGTAACAGACAAATCATATACCGCTTTAAATGGTTGTTAAAAAATGCATTGAACATTCTTAGATGCTGGCTCAGCAAGCCATATGAGTGGACAAAAATGGAACTTAGAGGAAGTGCTGTAGAAAGTGATGGCATCTCAACCACTGGGCCAGTTCAGAAATATTATAGAAAATGGCACTATTCAAAATAAATGTAGATTGGGCTTCTCATCTTTGTGAGCCATTTGTTTGTAGAAGCCATTGTCAGGAATCTGATGAGGACTGTTTCTCTTGCTAACCCAAATGTGCAATAGGCAAGTTTATATTGCTGTAATAATGTGTCAGCAAACTTAAAGTTGGTTCCCACTGTCAGGTTCATCGGTTCATTGCTGTATACTTGGTAACTGGCAGCTAAATGCATGCATTGACTCAGTTGAAAGTATTGTGTATGAGGTGGCAGGAAAGTTCTTTCGGACAGCCCAAAACTCTGCTGGGTAAGCTCCAGCACTGGAACCGCAGCACCGGTGCTGGGTGTCATAAAAGCACTGTAAAGGGACTAAGCTGCACCAGCAGGAAGGCCTACACTATTGTGTGGGTGCCACATCCTGTCCAATGCCCACTAGGGTAGGTAAGTGCTGTGCTGGGCTGCGGGAAGGCAGGGGAGGGCAGAATGAAAGTGTGGAAGGAGGGTTTGGGGGCAAGAGAGAGCAGGGAGAGGCAGTTCAGGTGCAAGAGGGGAGCAGGGCTGGCAGTGCAGGCCTCTGCTGTATCCTAACCACTGTCCTGAGCTTGACAGTCCTACATGGGGCTACTATGTTCTTCACCAGTGATTTATTTGGCGTGGACCCAAATACCCCATTGAGCAGGCTGGGGCTCAACATGGGAATTCTCCGTCTGCTCAATTCTAGCACTGGATACAGTGATGTATCCTTAATGTGTGTGGGTGGACCTGGTAAGCCTCAGTGACTGGTAGCTGAATATGACTCCACTGAGAAACACTGGCGGTTTTGGTGATAGGAGGTGATACAAAATTCCTAATCATGGTGCTACATTTGGACTGGCCCATTCTCACAGGCATCAGTTGATGCTGAAATCATTATGCTGCAGAGATGCATGCATTGACCTGTTCTTCAAGCTGACAGGGTGACCTGGATTCAGATCCCGACTCAGCAATGAAGCTGAATGGGTGACCTTACATTTCAGCCTCACCTCCCTTGGAGAAAGGGTGGAGTATAAATGCAAAACAAACAACGATCTAATTAACTAATTACTAATAAAAATTAGCAGTCAGGAAAAGTATAACAAAAACATAGCTGTAAAACTTCAGGAATATGTAAACTAAGCACTAAATAATGAACAGGCATTGTGAGGAATTGAAGACTATTTTTATCAAATGCATCACCCTACTAAATGATATCTGATTTGAGGGATGGGTAGCACTTAATATAATACAAAGAAAATGTCATTTTTAAAAGTTATTTGTATGTTCCTGTATTTTTTCCAGACTAACCTTGCAAAGCACAGTCAAAACATTATTAATATATTTTGATTACTTGCATTTGTTCTTTCTACTGTCAAGTTGCATACATCAGAAGTAGGTAACAAATCAATTCTTGATATTTGTTTTCAGAGGGGATTGTCACTGTCTGCTTTATTTGGAATAAACGTTTGATTTCCAGTTTTGTCTTTTTGAGCATCCTCAACAGTAACAAATGCTTTTTGATTCACTTACAAATTATAAGAGAAGAGGCATGAAATTTTCCTAACCTTTCTTGCAGCTCTATAAATCACAAACAGACAAGAAAGTTAAGCACTGCTTCACTGGAAAAATCAGCAGACAGATGTAGCACACATTCCCCTCAAAATAATTCAGAACCAGTTTCAATTTATCAAACGCCTACTTTATCTGTCAAAACAACGTCCTTTCTCAACTAAAGGGCATTGTTTCTGCAGCAAGGGAGAAAAAAAGTTCTGATGTATTGTTATCTGCAAATAGATGGTGGAATAATGGAACAACAGGCAGTGTTTCAAACGAAGAGATCAAAGGGCAAAATGCATTGCAGATCTTGCTAAAATAAATTTAGCCTAACATGCTAATTTCAAATAAAGACATTTGTTGTCTTAACTAACTTCTTTGTTTAGACTGATCTGTCAAATAAATAAATAAAATGAAATTTCTTTAATTTAGACATGGGCACATATATACTTGCCCATTATGATTCAGAGAAAGCAGATTACAGAGTGGAGCTTGCAATAGTTCAGTATCTTGCTGGGCTGCCACTTCTAAGAACTGGCAGCAGCTTGGGAACACACACACACACACACACACAGCTTTTATTTGATTCTGCCATGTACTTTTGGGCAATCAGTAGACAATAATGAGCCCATGTGGATAAAAGAATTGTCAATATACAAAGCATTTCATTTGTCACAATAATGAATTTTTACAATAGTCTGTTTTCACATAGATTCATGGCCCAATCCTATGTTTTACTAGTGCCAGCAGAGTAGGCACTCTGCCAGCATAAGCAATTACAAAAGTGCCATAAAGCAATTTGCAACAGCATGCCTTCCTGCTAATGCCACTGCATGTAGGAGCTATGCCTGCCAGAGCGGGTAAGTCTGCTGCAGGAGCAGGAGAAGGGGTGAGGAAGGGCAGGGAATGCGTGTAATAGGGTGAGGAAGGATGGCAGTGGGTGGGTGGATCAAGCCCAGGAGGGAGGCGGGATCAGGAGCACCAGCATACACTGTATCCTATCCCCCTTCCCAAGGTCATGTACGTGGATGAAGCTCTATCTCAGTGGATTGCATCATCTACTTGTTTCCTTATGAAGACGTATAAAAGGGGGGCCTGAAGAAGTTATTATAGTCATCTCCCCATATCCATGGGGGTTATGTTCCTGCTGCTACCGCAGATACCTGAAACAGTGGATAGCAGCAAACTCTATACTTACCGTTGCTCCATGCAAGCCCTGCAAACTGCTTTCTCCAATGGAGGGCAAGCGCTAACAAGCAAGCACAAACAGGAAGCAATTTGGAGGGCTGCAAACACTATCCCCTTCAGCAGCAGTAATGGCAGAAACAAGGACAAGAAGAAGACAACAACTAGAGGACAAACAAACAAGCGGGTGAGTCATGAGTCTGAAGGGGGGGATTTGTGAACCACAGATAAATGAAACCATGGAAATGGAGTCCGCACATACAGTGGGGAGGGAATAGTAGTTATGCATCTGGTGTAGGTGGCTGCAAACATGCTACACAGCTTGCCCACAAGAGAAGGTTTCCATAGGTGGAGGCACCATTTCTGTTGTGAGCACTGTTTTTCATTCTGTTTGTCTGAGGGATGATGGCTTGTGCAAACCCAATAAATCCATTTCTGCCTTTCTCACATGGGTTTGTTCCCTTGCTTCCATATCAAAAAAGAACCTTGCCTCCTGGCAGTACAGTTTTACAGCACCTGTCATTGTACACATTATAGCCAATTCTATAATTCAATATTGCTGGTGAATCAGAAGAGAACCAAAGGCAAGGAACCACACTGGACAGGAAGCAGGCTTTTGGGGGGGGCAGGGGGGGGGCTTCTGAGCACAGACAAAGTATCTCAGTTGTAATAATCCAGATTTTCCGCATAGAGTATTCCTCCTTTCCAAATATGATATTCATTGTGCTAAAGCAGCCATGGGCAGATCAGGAAATACTGGTAGGTTATTTTTGGCAGGTCATTAGCAAAGGTTTCTGCCTCCTGATTGTTTAACGACAGCAATAGAAGAACAGCAGCAACAGCAGGTATTTCTGCCTGTATATGCAGAATACCCTAGTGCTGCGGTTTTCAAACTCTCCCGGAGTTTGAAAACTGCAGTAAGTCGTTGCGGGGGCAGGGGGGAGGCAGCGGGGGCGGGAAAAAGGCAGCAACGCAATCCCCAGGATCATGCCGCTCAGGGGGGCTGCAGGGACTGGGGTGCACTCACCAGTCCCTGCAGCAGCCGTCCTGGGGTGCAGGGAGCCCTGTGTGAATGTTTGCAAAGCTCCCCAGCCTTCAGAAACTGAAAGTGGAGCGATCACGCTCCACTTCCGCAAAACCGGAAGTGGAGCCTGATCGCTCCACTTTCACTTCTGCTGACCTGGAGAGCCCTGCAGAGGCTTGCACAGGGCTCCCTGCACCCCCGACAGGCTGCTGCAGGGACTGGTGAGTGCATCCCAGTCCCTGCAAGCCCATTAGAAGTGAAAGTAGAGCAATCATGCTCCACTTCCAGTTTAGCGGAGGCGGGGTGCTATCGCTCCACTTTCACTTCTAAAACATCAGGGAGCCCTGCAGACAGTCGGGAGGCTGCAGGAGACTCTGGTAAGTGGTAATACAGGATTGCAGTCCTCATACATTTGGGATGAGTGGAAGTTCTGTCATGCTTTATACAACTTTAATGTGTGAAGAAAACAGATAAATGATCTAGTACTAGTTCGTTCTCCCATCCCAAAGGAATAGTGTCCAGTGCAGAAAGAGCCTTTCCTTCCCCAGTGAAAGTGGAATCAGTCATAAGGTTTCACCATGACCAAGCATTCAAAAATAGCACCATGAGTTGGGTCCATATGTTGTTGCAACTTGCACACATCCTGAAGAGGAGAGATGGGAAGGAATGGATTTTAGCAGATGCTACAGATGTTGTCTTGATTTAGTAAACTGCACAGCAGATGAAAGGAAAATAGAACTTTGAATAAAAATTTATGACCAAAATAATTTAAAGTGATTTTAAATAGTAATAAGACCTGAAATATGAAGAAGGGAGCCATTCTAGATTTGCAGTATCAAAAACAGATACAGGCAGCTAAATAAAAATGACTGCCTTGTGCCAAGCTCAAATTTTACATGCAACCAAAAGATCAATTGCAATGAAAGACTAACAGCCCAATCCAGAGCTCCCGTGGTGTGCAGCTGCGGTGGCACCGAAAACAGCTACTGCCGCTTCCTCAGGCAGCTGCAGGGGCACCTTAGGAGAAGGAGAGTTTCATCCCCTTCCCCCCAGGTAAGGGAAGTAGCCCTGCAATGGGGCTACTCGATTCACCATCGGCGGTGAGGAAAGAGCGTTCATGTCGGTCGGTGAGCCTCACATGAATGCTCAGGATCCAGTGCAGCACAGCTCCACCTGTCCTGCCTCCCCACTCCCTCCCCCGACACGCCCCCACCCTCTACCTGCCTCCCCTTCACGCCTCCTCCCCTCCCTCTCTCCGCCCTCTGCCCGCCTCTCCCCTCCCCAGAACGCCTCCTCCCCGCCTCTGCTTTCCTCTCTGTAGCTCAGCAGTTCATGCAACCATGGCCAGTGCCGGGCTAGCGTGGGTGCTGGCCTGGCATTGTGCCTCACAAACGTACCTTATGGCATGTTTGCGACAGTGTGTACCAGCAGTAAGCCAGTGCATCAAGCCCAGGATTGGGCTCTAAGTTGCCAGAGTGTATTCATTGGATCAAGATTTTGTCCTGGCCAATTGCTGGACATGAGGGTGCAAAGCCAAAGGAAAGCATTTGAATATTTGAAGTTTCTTCCCCTTTTTTAATAAGACAATGATGATGTCATTTTGCTTGGTGCTTCCCAGAGAGTAGGGAGATATACTTAAAAAGGCGGGGGCAGTTTCAGAGCAAGGATCACTGAATATGGCCAAAGACACTTTGTTTTTATACTTGTTTGAAGAGGAAAAAGAAGTTCCCATCGAAAAATAAAGACACTTTCTGAGATTCTGCCCCATGTGATTTTTTTATGCATAGGCCTGTATAAGCAGAAACACACAAACACATCCTACACATTAACACCTTTGTTACAGCTTATCATTCTACCTGACATCTAGATATCTAGTTTGTGCAGGGATATTATTGGGAAGAGCAGTATGGAAGAGCATTCAATCAGGTGAGATTTCCAGTCTGGTTTAATCCAAATACATATGTACAGCCAGTGAGAACGAGGTCTCGGTCTCATGTGTAGTGCAGCTCTGTGTATGTCTACACAGAAGTAAATTCCAATGGTTCCTGGTGTTCACTCCTTGGTAAGCGTGCATAAGATTGCAATCGTAGCAATGGAAGAAAACTCTGTGACCTATTGCTGTAATTGAGCAGTGTTGGCTGCACCCAGCTAAATATGAAAAGCGTCTCTTTCCCTAGGCTCCTGGAGCACCCTACTGTTCACATGAGGTCCCAACAATGGTTTTTTGTTTTTTTTCCCAACTACATTTTTCAGCATAACTCCCAAGAGATTCTATTCTGCTTATGCTCCTGGGCAAACTTCTTCTAAAGGGAGAAACTTAGAGGTGGGAAAAACATAAATATAAATTTGTAATAAATATTTGTATGAACAATGCACTACACTGTAGAATTTAGGGTGTAGACTGTGGTCACTGTAGAGTGACTACAGCACTCTGCTGGGATCTGATGTTTTTCCTTCCTCTTCAGAATTCAGAACCAAGAAATACCCAGCCAGGTCTGCTGCCCAATGCCACCTCTGACTTGCTTTGCTGCCTTCACCACAGGTGTATGTGAGTGTGTGTGTGTACATGCCATCCCTAAAAATCTTATCTCTTCTTCACGCTCCATCCTCACACATGGTTTAAAGGGATGTGTCGCTTTAAACTTTAAATGCCACATGAGGAAGGAGTATTTGACTACCCCCCTCACTCCATCCTCACATGGGGTTTAAATTTTAAAGGGACTTGTGCTAGGCTAGCTTCGGCACTGGGCCCACAGTAAGGGCTTGCAAACATGTCTTATGTCATGTTTGCGGCATTGTGCACCGGCGGTAAACCAGCATGCACGGGTCTGGATTAGGCCCTAAATTTGGTGGGTTGCAATACTTTTAAAAAATCTATTTCTTTAACTGATTATCATATGTACTTGAATAGAGCAATTTCTAAAGATTTTTATAAAGAAAAGTGACAGGATTATTTATATGTTCCTGAAGCAGATTAGGTTAATCTGTCCCAAAATGATAATTCAAGAAGACTAAAGTCAGCAGTAAAACCATGTCACCGGAGCTGCATAACAGTTGTCAATATCAGTTTGCAGTGATTCACATTAAACAATTTTGATAATCTCAACGGCATTCCCTCGAGTTTTGATTCTAACCTTGGGTACCATTAAATCATAACTCGCCAAGAAAATTAATTTGAAATGGCCACGTTATGCTTAGCTTCCACTAAAACGGCTCCCTCTAGCCAACAATACCACATTGCTCAAGCTACCTTCCAGTAGCAGTTAGCCTGTTTGAAAATGCTATGACTTAAGTCTAAGCACTTAGGGACAGCACAAGCTAAGAAGCCAAACAGATGGACAAAAGTAAATAAATAGATGCATGCAGCATCCATCTCTTAGATCTGTACAATGTGCAGCACACTACATCATGAGCATGACTATGATCTTATGAAGGCCAAATCAGGAATGTGCCTGACTATGCAGTATGGCCCTACAGTGGTAGGATGTAATTTTTTTTACAAATTGGGAACAGGATGAAAAATGTGGCAAAACTATAATGGAGGTAGGAGGGGGTTAGTACTTTGCCCCTGCTGCCATTTTGATCCCAAGTTGTGGCCCTCCTGAACACTGTTTTTAGTTAAAGAAAAGAAACAAACAAAAACTTCAATTAGCTTTGAATGACGTAAAATTGAATAATTTTTTTAAATAATTTTTTTAAAATAAAATTAGTGCACTGGTCAAAATCATGGTGGTAGTGGGGGTAAAGCACCGATCTCCCCCTGCCACAGTTTTTTCACTATACACATCCCTTGCTTTGTAAAGAAAAGTCGTCGCCTCCCCCTTTTCCATTAAGCTACATAATGGCCATAGCTATTTTACTTAAGGGGGGGGGGGGCGGGAAGGCAGACATGAAATGATATCTTTTGTGTTGAATCTGATTTAATCCTAAGAGGTAAAGCCATAGAAATGGGCTTTAGGACTACAGTTGACCTATTAGCATAAGTGGTTGTATTTTTAGGGGGAGAGGTGGTGTTTGTTTCCATTTTCTTATTATAGAAAGTGTGAAATTATAGTATCAGCATTTTAATAGTTGTTTTTTTTTTTAATATGGTGTATTAACACATGAAAGGCCTTCCCCAGACTTACACAGTACAATAGCTAATAATTCAACCAATTTGTATAAGAAACTCCTTCGCATTTCTTTTAGGCCACACTGACCGACCATGTATCATTCAGCAGCATGACAAATATTCCTGCTTGAATGTGAGTCACCGGAACAACATAGATTACATCGCCTATCTCTGATGTCACCTGGCCTTCTGATTTAAGCATCCTCTTCTTTCACTTTGCACTTTTTGCTTCTGTCACATGAAGATTCCTAGAATTCTCAGGTCTGATTAATTTGTTACTGGTGAAGGACTGGAGCCATTTCAATTGCAGGACATTGTACCACTCAAAACCATCCCCACCTGAACCCTGAAACCACCATTGGCCAGTGACTGCACATGTTCAAGTCCCTTAAGCTCCACCAGCCAAGAGAAGTGTACAGGCTCTTTCCCATGGAGACTGAGAAAGAGCATTGCTCTCATTTGTAACCATTGACACTGCGAATA
Organism: Tiliqua scincoides; assembly: GCF_035046505.1. Classification (NCBI taxonomy): domain Eukaryota; kingdom Metazoa; phylum Chordata; class Lepidosauria; order Squamata; family Scincidae; genus Tiliqua; species Tiliqua scincoides. Next base: position 116,634,111 of record NC_089823.1, read on the forward strand.
TCTGTCAGATGTGGTGAGCCTTACTCCCACATGTGTTATACACAAAAATGACTTCTCAGTTGTATAAACTATACTCAATTGTAGTCATGTTGTGGCCTAAGATACTCATCTAAGTTTTGGGGTTTGTTTTTTTTTTAATAGTGGAATGGAAACAGTGCTGAACTTGAACTGGAAAGGAATGTGAATCCTATGGCAGATTTGGAGAAGACTTTTTGGCAACAAAATAGAAAATGGAAAAAGGCGAATTTGCCTCTTCCCATACACCATGGTCCAAGTTTTGTTTTGTTCTGTGTAGGGGTGTCTGGCGGGCTGGGGGAGAAGGCAGCTTCTGCTTGGGGATGATCCCTGTTTGGGGCCCTTCAGGAGGCCTCAGGTTGGCTCAGGGGGAGGGGGTTAAGTCACCCTGGTCTCCTTCCTGGCATGGCCCTTTAGACTTCATCCTAGGCAGGTACTGTTGGAGACACAGCTTTCTGCCTCTCCAGTTCTAGCTTTCTGCCCTCATCATGGGCCTCCTGTCAGTTATATAGGCTGGTTCCTTCTCTAGCCCTGCCCCTTCCTTACTGGGGAAGGCATAAAAGGGATCCCGCCCAGGGCCTCTCTTCCTAGTGTTACCTCTCTTTTCTGTCCCTCCTCCCTGACCTCTTACTGGGTCAGGTCTTTTTGGCCTCCCACCTTCTCCCCAACACCAGGTGCTCCAGTCAGGGAGAGGTGCCCTGTCAGCAGGTCTCCCCCCATGAGCTGGGGATGGAGGAGGTTGTCGGGCAGACTTGCCTGCACCGGGCAGCTCTCCTTCTTGCCTGGCCAAGCTGCCTTACCCTTGTGTCTCCTTGGCCCCCTCCAAGGTAAGTCTGGGTCTGGCAGGGAGGAGGGCACCCTGACATTCTGTTTGCTTTTAAGCATCTTCATTAGTGAACATGCCTTGTATCTAGAATGGTGGGACCTCTGAACTAGTACTGAAAGTTACTGGAGAGTCACAGACCTGCTATTAATTTAATACCTTGAAATTATTTTTAAGATTTTTATACTTTCTCGTGTATAGCCTTCAACAGAGTTGGTGTTCAACAGAGTATCTTACAGAACAATCCTATCTTTGCGCTGGAACAGGCAAACCAGGAGGCTTGTACTGTATCCAGCGCAAAATAGGGCCCCAAAGCGACTCGGCCAGAGGTAAGGGGAAACTCTTCCCCTTACTCCCCAGGTAAGCCACTGCAGCCCCTATGGGTCTCTTCAGACTTGTGCCACCTTCGTAGGTGGCACAAGTCTGAGGAGAGGAGAGCGGCTTGAAGCTGCTCAGCACTGCGTGGGAACCGGGGTTGGGATCCAGCATAACAGCTTGATTCCAGCCCCACCTCCTGCTCCTCTCCCCCGCCCCTAGGGTTGCCCTTCACCTGCCCTCTCCCTGCCCCAGAGTGCCTCCTGAACACCTCCTCCTTGCCTCCTCCCCACCCACCCAGATCCTTACATCGGCCAAGCTCAGACAATGCAAGGCTCCCTCTGCAAGCTGCCATGGAGGCTGGATGCAACCTCTGTGTGCTAGCACACCTTCAGATGCTTTGCGGCACGTTTGTGGCGCTTCTAGGCTGGTGCAAGGGAGTGATTGCACTCCTAATCACTCACCCATAGATACTTGCCTATAAGTCCATCTCACAGAAAATCTGAGGGCAGATTTTGAGCCAAAATCATGAAATTTTCTCTGACCCTCAGATAAGTTGGGGGGGGGAGGTTTAAACTTAGGGGGGTGTCTGACTATAATTTTATCTGATCTTACCCGAGGCCAGATCCTGAAAAACAACCTAATTTATAAAAAAATATAGTAAAAGATCATAAGATACATTTTTATTCATTAACTTTTTAAATTCTTGCCTTCACAACCTTTCTATAAACACTATCAGAATAAGTGCACTGAAAACAACATATCGGAAAAACAGTGTAGAACAATTAATCATATTCTTCTTTAAGGTATCTGGTGTGTCAAGCCAGAGGCTCCACATATAACATACAACTTATATAACTGTGAGTGTGCAATTCAGTCCAAAGTACAGAGACAAGCAACAAGGACTGAGTGTGAGCAAGCACAGCTGCACATAGTTGCAACCCTATTTACTCAGAAGTAGACCCATTGCTTTCCTTGGGTGTTATTCTCAAGTAATGGTGCACTGAATTGTAGCCTTTGTAGACTTAGTTTCAGATGGAAATGAGGATTACATAATGGAAATGTGGATTACTCATCATAAGGAACGCAGAGTGACTAAATATGGATTGGGGCAGGGGACAATAATTAGGGGTAAGTAAAATGTACATTTCTGTTTAAAGTATTCCATTTAATCATAGTATTTAATTTTAAACTTGTATCCATAGTGTATTGAGTTAAAAGTCTTTTCGATATTTCATTTGAAGAACTTGGACCACATATGGTATTGAGAGAAAACGCCCCAATCCAATCTTAATATTTAATTAATTAAAATTTCCTTGGAGGTCATATGAGCCTGATATTAAGGAAAGGAGAAAATCAGACTGAATACGAACAAAACGGGAAATTAGAAAACTCAGGGATGTAAGAATCTGAATTCATTCCTGCTTTAGAGAGAGGCAAATAGATAGTGAGGAGTGCTACAAAATGGAATTTTCTTCTGCTGTCTCTTCCTATTTCTTAAATTGGTACTATGCTGGGGGTAATGTGCTGATGTATTAAAGTGAAGTGCTGCAACATTTCAATTAACAAGAAGCAATCTTAGAGAAGAAGGAGCCACAAGAAATGCCATGAATGGGGCATTTTCAATCCCCCATCTCACACAGACACACATAGGTGCAGGCAGTCAAAAGATTGAGTCATGAGATTGTTTTGGTCAACACCAAATTCCTGACAGAGAACATAATCCTTTGATAATGTTCATCCAATCAAATCCTGGCCTAAGATGCTGATGCTACGAAGATTCTCTTGCACGCTATTTCCTCCATGTCGTACTGCAGCGTTTCCCAAACTGTGGGTTGGGACCAAACAGTGTGTTGCTAGCTGATTTTTGATGGGTTGTGAGAAGTTTTTGAAATATTTAAAAACAAAAAACAAAAAACAAACAAACAAACTTTACAAGCACCCTTGCCCCGTTTGCAGATGAAAATTTGTTAGCTGGAATGCTAATCTGTGGTGTTAGGTGGATCCAGTTTCAGCCTTTTGTCTGTCCTGGAAGTCCTTAACTGCACATCTTTCACTTTAGTTCAACCTTCTGGGTACTCTGGAATGACTGTAAAGATTTCAAGGAACAGTCCTTAGGGAGAATCTAGGGTCTCCATTTCCTCTCTCTCTCTCTCTCTCTCTCTCTCTCTCTCTCTGGGTGTCAATCTATCGGGACCCACTGGCAATGATGTCATTAACTTGGAAGTGATGTCATGACTGGAAGTGACATCATTAATAGGAAAATTTTTAACACCCCATATGACAAAATCAAATCTAATCAATTACATAAGTAAGTAAATTAAAAGTTTACAGTAAGTATAAGTTCAAAAATTTATTTAAAATAATGAACCCTCCCAAGCAGTTGATGATCTGTTTCAGTGATTTTCAACCTTTTTCATCTCACAGCACACTGACAAGATACTAAAATTGTCAAGGCACACCATTTGTTTTTTGAAAATTGACCAGGCACACCATGCTGTTGGTGGGGGGGCTTACATCCCCCTATGGCCCTAATAATAAATGACCCTTCCCCAAACACACCTGCAGACTATTCATGGCATACCAGTGTGCCATAGCACAGTGGTTGAAAATGGCTGAACTATTCAAAAGAAAATCCCCAAATATCCCAAAAGCTGCAATCCTAGCCAAACTTACCCAGGTGTAAACCCTGTTGACCAGTGTTTCTCAAACTGTGGGTCAGGACCCACTGGTGGATCTTAAGCCAATTTCAGGTGGGTCCCCATTCATTCCAATATTTTATTTTTAACATATTAGACTTGATGCTACACTGGTAAGTGAATGCATTTGGGGAAATGTCACAGACCTGTACTTTTAACAGGCTACTTGGTATATGCTTTGAACAATGATAGTCAATGGGACTTACACCTGGATAAGTGTGGGTAGGATTGCAGCCTAGGATTGCTAAAAATTGTCCTGCTTGATGATGTCATGACAGATTCTCATTCTAAAAAGTGGATCTCAGTGCTAAAGGAGTGAGAAGCATTGCTGTTGACTATTATAGTTTAAAGAAGGGGTGCCCAAACCCCGGCCCTGGGGCCACCTGTGGCCCTCGGAGGCTCCCAATCCGGCCCACGGGGAGCCCCCAGTCTCCAATGAGCCTTTGGCCCTCCAGAGACTCATTGCAGCCCATGTTGGCTCGATGCAACTACTCTCAGCGTGAGGATGACTGTTCGACCTCTTACCTGAACTGTGGGATGAGGGCTTCCTCCAGTACTTGCTGTTTCATGTCTACGATGCAGCAGTGGCAGTGAAGGAAAGGCTGGCCTTGCGTTGTGCAAGGCCTTATATAGGCCTTGAGCAAGACCTTCTTTCATTCATATAATATATTCGATCTCTATCTCTAATATATTCATTTATGTAAATTTATTCAAATTTGAAATGTAAATTAATTATTTTTTTCCCAGCCCCCGATACTGTGTCAGAGAAATGATGTGGCCCTCCTGCCAAAAAGTTTGGATACCTCTGGTTTAAAGCATATACATGGTAGTCTGTGAAAAGCAGAAATCTGTAATGTTTCCCCAAATGTAGTTACATAACATGGTAGCATCAAATCTAATATGTTAAAAATAAAATACACAACAAAATGAATGGAGACCCATTGGAAATTGGCTCACAACCCACCTAGTGAGTTCAGTGGCATAGCTAGGCCATTTGCCACCTGAGGCCCATAAATTTTTGTCGCCCCCACATGACAAAATGGGGGTGTCATATGGGGGGGTGACAAAATTAATTAATTTTTTCATTTTTATATCACCCTTACTTTAAGGTGCATGCTTTCTCCTCTATTTTGTCCTCACAACAACCCTGTGAGGTAGGTGAAACTGAGAGATAGTAATAGTCATGCCATGAAATGAATAAAAATAATGACCAGAAAATAAATGCAGTGAATATTTCCCCACAAGCAACTGATGAAATTCTGCATCAAATAGTATATAACATGATGGTATTATTCTTAAAACCACGTCCACAATTGTGGTCATTAGGATGTCACACTGCTCTCCCCAACGATGTCTCATTAGTCCATTTTGAGTTAAGGCAGTGGTTCTCTCACTTTTAGCACTGGGACCCACTTTTTAGAATGACAATTTGTGTGGGACCCACCGGAAGTGATGTCATGGCTGGAAGTGACGTCATCAAGCAAATTAAAACAATAATTATAAATAATTAGAGTAAAGAAAACAAATAATTAAATAAGGGAATGCCAGCCCTGTTCCACCAAGTGGATTTTCTCTGTAGCCTGTCTGTAATAACATTCCCCCCATAAAAAATTCAATGAGATTTTCAGCCCTACCCAGTGCCCAGTTCCATTTAAGTTCTTATATTTCAGGCATACCACTATCAGACCCACCTAACTTTACAAGTCTAAAATAGAAAAAATTCACCCTACCAGCTCAAGCCTCTGCTTTATTATTTGGGGGGGTTGCCCTGAGGCTGCCTTCTGTAGCATTTATTGAGCTCCATTTTCATCAGATTGGGACCATTCTGGTGGCCTTGCATTCCCCTTTGAGTGACGTGAACACAAGCCAAGGCATGGTTGTTTACTTGCGAGTAAATGCAACTATGTGGCTTAGTTTCGCTTTCCATAAGGCTCAATACATTCGCCAGCTTGGAGGTAGAGACTTTCTTCTTGGGTGTCTTTTTTTGGGCTGCATTCATTGGATCAGGACCATTCTAGTGTCATCAGATTCCTCTCAGCCTGCTCTTTCTGACGGACTAAGGCAAGTTCACCTACTCACGAGTAAACCCGTGATATGGCTCAGTTTCACTTTCTATAGGGCTCCATGCATTTTTGTTTTCTGGTTTTTTGACCATAACTTTTGGTCAAAAGTTGAGATATTTCACGCCAGTTTTTTCATTGCATTCTGCTATAAATTCCACATCAAAAGGTATTGTTTCTACATGTAAATGCCACATGACAGTATTATTCCTAAAAATCACAATTTTGGTCACTTGTGGTGTCACCCCCCCCCCCAAGGCTGGTACCTAGGGCGGACCTCCTCAGCCCTGCCCCTCGCTAGCTACACCGCTGAGTGAGTTACAACCCACAGTTTGAGAAACTCTGCCCTAGATGATATATAATACCTACTGGGTAGTCCATGACTGTTGACTTGCTTTCTTTTGGATATGTCCTGAACATGTCTGGAAATATGGGGGCCTTGCCCAGGTAAAAAAAAAAATGCTTCTTCTCGTACTGCAGATTTGTGGAATTCTTTACATAGGACGTGGTAATGGAAAGTGGCTTAATGGCTTTAAAAAAATAACTAGATGGGCAGCTCAGTCTTATCCTTTCCCGGTGCCCAGAGGAACAGTGGTGCCAAAATGGTGACTGCTGTATCCTACAGGTGTTGGGAAGACACTGAAGGTCTCCTTGGGGGAAGGGGACTTTCGTTTCCTTTCATCAAGGAAAGCCTCAGGCCCTGCAATGTGGCTTCTCTTTTCTGTGCTGGCTATTTTGCTGTGCAGACTTGGGAACCTCTGTGTTGGGCTTTTCAGTCCAACACAGGGGATAGGATCTGATGGAGCAGGGCTCTGCCAGTCCCACCCCCTCCCAGGCCAGTTCCTTCCTCTGTCCCACCCTCTTCTGCCCTCCCCCATCGCAGAACACCTCCCCCTCCCCATAAAACTGCACTACCACCCAGTGGTGCGATCTACCTTCGCGCACTCCCACTGTGTCCTCCATCAGGTCCTGAGGGTGCTGTAAACATGCTTTACAGCACATTTACAACACCCGGCACTGGAGCTCAGTGCTGGCCTTATTCATGTCTATCCTTCTTTATTAGTCCCTATAACAAAATGGAACTATAGTGCAACTCAGTGTCATTATAACTACTGAGTGCCCACTCTTGAGTGCATGCAAGAGGAATACAAGACTGCAGCACAAAATTAACAAAAATCCAGTATACAGTAACAAAAGTGCCAGCATCACACACAAAAGCCACAAGCAGCAAAAAAAGAAATAGTTGAACAGTAGTGCATGTAGCATTAAAAAAATGATTACACCTGATAGCGTTGATTTTCTGAATTATTCTGATCAAAATCCTAGCGCTGATCTTCCCTGTATCCTTTGGATAAAGTGCTTCATGTTTTGAATAGCCAACTTTGTTCCTGAAAGACACTGCGTCAATGTACACTCTACTCTTGCAACACTGAAAAACATAATTTCATAGATATAGAGGTGCAAGCTGAGTGTTAATGTGTTCATCTTTCAGAAAGGTTCCATCATTCCCACTAATGGAGAGGAGATTTTTTTTTTTTGGTTCAGTCATCATTTTTGTGGTCTGATCCCTGGCTAACTGCAGTACAAGGACATTTGGTGAGATAGGCTACTGTACATTCTTTGTAGCGCATGTTATTATTCATTAAATGGGAGAGGATATTTTCCCTCTAATAGGGTGATAAAATAAAACACTTCTATTTGGGACCTGAATTACACAGTCACAGGCATCACAAAAGTAATTGCCATCAGGTAACTGTGCCACCGAGGGTCTAGAGTGATTAACAATGCATGCTGAGCACACTTTTGTCTTTTAAGTTGGTTTTCTTCCATAAACCATCAGGAGGAGATCTTTAAACAAGTTATTAAGGTCAGGGTTGTTTTGAAGAATGTTCATACATTTCCTGATAATAGCCTCGATTCCACCTAGCAGTTATTTATCCTGCTGACATGGCTAATAGAAAATTATTTGTATTTTTGATGCAGGGAATTCCAATAAGAGCTTCCTCTCCCCCAGTTTCATTCCAGATATCAGAGTGAGCTGCACTTAGGAAGCATTAACCTCTGTGAGTAAAACTTTCCTTTCATGTCTGCCAGACCTTCCCTGTAAAGGGATTTTACAATGTATGCTCAAACTTTCATATTCATGTGTGCAATTTTGGGACCAAACGAATGAATTGCTTGCTTCAGAGAGGATAGCTCTAGTTTTGCTAATAGTTGTGGGCGCCCAGAGCAACATGCTGACAGGGTGTGCTGCTGACTTCATTGCAGAGAGGACTTGCATCTAGTGTACTAATTTACCACTACACCACTGATGGCCATTAGTCATGCTGGTTGAATTATCTTTATATCTGTTTGTATAGAAATGGGCATGAGTACACTGTTTAGCTGAAAATACAGAGCAAACTGGACAACTGAAATTTACGCTTGAAACAAGTGCACACTTTTGAGTTACAAGGAATTTGTGCTGTGTTTGGGCTCTGTGAGACCAATGTAGCTAGAAAGTATCTGATCTCTTTAGCTGAAATGACAAAGGTTTTGCATTAACTAACAGGGCGCAATCCAGCCCTTGACTTGGGCCGGCGCAAGGGACATAAGGCATGCTTGCACCTCTTCAGGAGTTGGCTAGGCGGTTGCGCACAGGCGCGCCGGCCTGCAGAGACTAGAAGAAGCCTCCATGCTGACGGAGGAACTGAGACTTGAGTCGGCCCTGCTGGGCTGATGCAAGCCTCTGAGGTAGGCTGAGAGGGGGCATTCCTGGGCCGGGGGAGGGTGGGTGGTCCCAGGGCAGGCATGGAGCAGGAGGCGGGGCTGGGATTAAAAAGTTATGCTGGATCCCAACCCTCATTCCCAGGGAGATCAGAATGGCTTGAAGTTGCCCTGTTCTCCTCAGACTTGTGCCACCTCAAAAGGTGGCGCAAGTGCGCGAAGACCCATAGGAGAGAAGGCGCCTTACACAGAGGTAAGGGGAAAAGTTTTCCTTACCTCTGGCTGAGCCGCTGTTGGCCCCTATCCTGCGCTGGATACAGAACAAGACTCCTGGCTTGCCTGCGCCAGTGCAGGGTAGGATTGCACCCTTATACGTATTTATTAGGTAGCTCAACAGTAGCACCTATTTACCTACTTGTTGGGAGAAGAGTTTATAAGGCTCAAAAGCTTGCATATCATCAAGATATGACCCTAAAGAACCCTATCCAATCCAGGATAGAATTAGAAGTGTTAAAGGGCTACAGAGTGAACCTGTGTTAATCCCTTGTGTCACCTTATAGCTTATAGCTAATTTATAAACTTATAGCTGCAATATCACTCTCTACAGGGGTGGTGATGCTGCAGCAAAAAGGAGGCCAGGAATTCATTCCTTTGTCAAGCTACCAAAGTGATACAAGCAAAGTGCCGGGAGGCCAAACTGCACATTATGTTAAAAGTTAGCTTGAACAACTTGCACAAGGCCGACCACCTCTGTTTCTTACAGAAGAGCAACTGCAGAAAGATTCTGAATAGGGCAACAGTGTGGGAAGAGAGTTTTAAAAAAATATCTCATCTTGCACTGTTTTTCAGTCAAAAATAAGCTCTCACCCTGTTATTTGCTTAAATAGCACCTTTTTTGTGGGGGCACCACATTTTGAGTGGGAAATAGGAAATTGGTTACACCTCACTATGGAGCTGATCCAGGTCGGACACCCCTGTGGCTGCTTTTTGTTGAGAAAGAGATAGAGCCAATGTTAAACATGTTATTTAAAAATGTCTAACATAACATGTAGTTCCAATGCTAAATTACTTGTTGGAGATTTTTCAGGTGATACACTATGAAGATCTTCTTACCCTGTGCTTTAGAGAAAAAAAAATGAATATGGATTTTGCTACACAAATGATTGCATCAAAGAGCAGCTGTCTCTTCAGCTGTCAGCCACCATGTCTCTTTCTTTAAAATCTCCAGAGAAACAGAAAAGGATCCACTTTCTACCACAGTTCTCCACAGGCCACTTTCCCTATCCTCCTGAACCTCCTATTATGGAAAAAAGAAAAATTCTGCTTGATGCAGCAGACAGGAGAGGGAGCCAGGCGGAAGGGCACGTATATTAGTAGTGCAGGGGCCCCTGCTGCACCCTCCATCAGAGAGTGCAGCCTAATAATAAATAATAATAAACTTTATTTATATCCCGCCCTTCTCCCTAAAGGGACGCAGCCTATAGAATAGGCTAGATGTGACCAGGTTGTATTCACAATGGAAACAAAAGCATTATGCATTTAAAAACGGGACAAAAAGAACATCAATACAATTGGAAGAGTCATAATTTAAGAGTTGGCTGAAGTTTTGCATTTTCCAGATTTAATTCCCATTATCTCTAGTTAAGATTAAGGTTTAGTTAAGGTTAAGGTAGTTAAGATTAAAGTAGTTGTAGGGCTGGGAAAGACCTTTGCCCGAAATCTGGGTGTTGAGAGTAGACCCTACTGGACCAAATGAATGGTTATAACTCCGAGGGAACTTCAGAGGTGTATGACTTCCATTGCCATTAGCTCACTTTTTCAAATATACTCTGTCATGCCACAAACTTGTATGTTGCCTGAACATACCACTAAAGCAAAAAATAAAAGCAGCCGAAAAGATCTGTGTAAGCATTTAAGTGAGAGCAGCCAAGGCACTTAATATTTCCTGATCCTTTATGTGAAGATTTAGTGGAGGTTTGGTACTTTGGTTTGACAGAACTTGCAAGAAAAGCATGACCTTGGGTAAAAACAGGAAAAAATTCACCAAGAGTGAGGAGATAAAGAGGTAAAGAGGGGTGTGTGTGTGTGTGTGTGTGTAAAAACTGATATATGGATATTCACATTGCTAATACTGAGCCACAGTCTGATCTTCAAAGGACTAGAACCAAGTCATTAAAATAAGAGGTTAGTTTTTAATGAGAAGGTATACAGGATGCCCAACATAATTAGATAGTGAGCTCTGGAGGATTTATAGGACTTAAATGCATTTTTGAAAGGGTGAAAACAGCTCAGCAATGTGAGTTTTGAAGCACCCGGCTTAATATTTTGAACAACCTACATCTGTAAGTTGTTTTAATGTCTGTTTGGAACCCTGCAAGGCACTGTAAAACAACAGTTCCTTCCTCACTTGCTGGCTTCCTCAGAACATTTTTGCTACAGATAATATTCTGCCCTTTAATCTTGGATTCTCCACACATGCCCACCCTTCTCCTGAAATGAGCAGAAGCTTTCCTTTGTTTGCCAAGTGTTGGGGAGGATATCCCATGGAATTATTTCCTAACTTGCTAGCAACTTTTTAAACAAGGAATATTCTAAAAGGTATGCATACCTTTTTGAAAGAACAGATTTGCTATTCTCTAATAGCCAGTCTGGCAACTAGTGCTGGTGCTGCTGTTTCGATATCTTTCAGATAAAGTTTGCAAATCTGTTTTTAGTGTGCAGTGTGATCCTAAGCACACTTAAACAAAAGCATTCAATTGTGTTCAGTATATGTGCTTAGGATTGTGACCGAAATCAACAGGGCATTTTTAAAGCACGCGTGATTGGGATTGGACTGCAAGCATGACATTTTCTTGCTGTACAATGCTGTGAATTCCAAGAAGAAAACTTTTGTTCCCTGTGATTCAGAAAGTGCGACTGAAGAATTATGTGGGCAGAAGCTTCCAGTGATATTTTGCAGAGAGGCCTAAGACTTCTGTGGCATTGTTCGAATTGATTGTTTTTCTCTCTCGAGCTCACCCCAGCCATTGAACTTTCCTTTTATTCCCAAAAGCCCTTTTTCTTTATTTTCATTTCTCTCCCATGTCTAAATCTGGTGGCCTCCTTTTGCCATCCCTTTTATTTCTCTCCTTGTGGAAGGATTTTGCATGTAAGCACTTACTTACCCCCTTTTATATTATTATTGTAAGAAATAAAGGAGCTGAATGCATGTTTTAATACATTTTTAATGGCCGTCACCGATTCACTACTTTCTTGCTATTGTCTTGCCTTGCTATTATGTTAAAAGACTTTTATTTTTATCAATATCTATTGTGTCATCCTGTTAAAATGACAAAGACTCCCACGCTGAGCAAATTGAACAAGCCCTTCACTTCATCAAAGGGAGAGACTCATTCTGGCTGCTGAGGTTTTGGAGGGGAGAGGAGTGGTGGGGAGAACCATTGTTTATATTCCACTGACACCCTCACTCCCGTTAAATAATGTTCATGTATTATTAAGAGAATATCCCTCTTTAGGATACAGATAACTTTCTGAAGAGACCACTTCATTTTGAGATCTTTCCACGTGAAGGTCAGACAGTTGCTGCCATCTGCAGGCCAAATGCCACCACTAAGAATATGGCATACTTTCAATTTTCATATATGTCTCTCCCAGAACCGAACTGAATATTCTGATTTTAATATTACATACATAAGCATGAGAGATTATTAAAAAATTCAATAAATCACCATTCTACACATTTACAATGTTTTAATTATGTTGGATGCCATTTGTTCTCCTGGCTGCTGCTTTCTTTTGGGGGGGGGGATATTTTCCTTCTCCACCCTCCTCCTCCTCTGGCTGCACTCTTCTTAGTGTCATTTGCCCATAATGCTGCTTAATCTGATTGGCTTGTTGACCAGATTTTTTTGTCTGCAAGTATCCACCATGTCCTTGTGTCAGGCACAGCATTGTTATATTATCAACAAAATCATATGGGTCACCATAGCGAATAGGATTTAATAACAATATTTTAAAAGGCAAACGAAGCAAAGGACTTTGAGCTGTGAAACAGAGCATCAAAACAGAATGGATATGTGCTCAGTAAGTGCCCCAAATCACTAAGAACAGAAGGCATTTTTCAACACTCACAAAAATAGGTAAGTAGTTTCAGCTGCAGTTTATATGCAATTATTTCTTTTAATTTCATATAAAATAGAAGCTGTAACATGGTATTTTTAAAGGAGGAAGAATAGGGAATTGACACAAATCAATTATAGCCTAATCCACAATCTAGATACATTGAAATCTGGCCTTGAATACAACAGCATTGTTCAGTGTGCAATCCTAACCAAATTTCCAGCACTGACCTAGCTGCAATGCAGCCCCAAAGTAAGGTAAGAAACATGCCCTTGCCTTGAGGAGGCCCCCTTTACTGCCTCTGCACTGCAGGATGCAGTGCATGCCACATTGGCACAACTAAGTGTTGGAAAGTTGGTTAGAATTGGGCCCTGAACTTCATAAAGTTTGACTTAACTGGTTGGTCAGTCTGTTTTCGTTTTAATATTCACATGTGGAAAAAATATGAAATAGGAAAATATGAAATATTGCTTAATAGACATAAAAAGAAAAACATACAGAAGTGTTCTCACATATAACTATTGACCTATGTTAAGGATTCTGACATTTTCACACAAGGCAGTACCTTGTATGAATTCTCTTGTGTCTTAAAATTGGAATGTGGCCTATTCTTTGAACTAATTCTTGCTCTTATGATATAATAATCATGTATAGATATCACATAGATTAGAGCTTTGCTATCAGTGGGAATGGGATAAGTCCCAAATGCTTCTACCTTGCATGTTTTGTATTTCTTTTTTATGACTGTTTGCAGCCACAAGTCTCTCAATTTGCTTCTATCTAAGCTCCATTTAAAACTGTGATAGAACTACTTTCTCCTTTAGTGTATTATACCATTCAACAAGAGATCACATAATGAATGTGATGTCACAGCACTGTATTGTCCGTCAGATCTGCAGTGCCACTAGTGAGGGAGGGTTGATGTGGATATCTCAACAGAGGTGATTTCCATGTAATACCTTTGTGTTCTGTTAAGCCTCCTAAAAAAATCATCCCCATGTAGAAATGTTCATGAAAATCAGTTATCTGTTTTGTCTTATCTCTATAGTCCTTTGTTTTATCTCAGGAATACCCTAAAATTCACAAAAGAATATTGATGAGCAGCCTGATCCTGAGCTCCCATGGCATGCAGCTTCGGCGGCACAGAAAACGGCTGCTGCCGGATCATACACACCATGGGCTACTGCAGGCGGCACCTCAAGAGTAGTGGACTTTCATCCCCTTCTCCCGGGTAAGGGGAGTAGCCCCCGGTAGGGTAAAGGCATTTGTGTAAGGCCGAGCTCCACTGGACCCACCTCCCTCCCTCCCTGGCACACCTCCCCCCACCTCCCCATCATGCCTCCTCCCCACCCTCTCTCCATCCTCCACCTGCCTCCCCACCCCTGCTCACCATGCCATGACTCGGCAGTTCGTGGCCAGCACTGGGCTAGCATGGGTGCTGGCCTGGCAGTAAGCCTCACAAATGTGACTTGTGGCACGTTTGCAACAGTGCACACCAGTGGGAAGTCAGCACAACAAGCTCAGGATTGGGTGGTGTATTGGAATTGCAGAAGATATTACCGAGGAGATAGGGTGTGGTGTCCACAGTGCCCCTTGCTCTGAGTAAATGCAGGATTAAAGCCCAGGTGGTAGCTGGAGGTGTGCTGCACAGCTGCAGCCACTAGAGCATAAGGAGATCCCTCAGGTATATAGGGAGCACCTGAGGCAGAAAGGGTTGGGTGGGTTTTGAAGGAGTGCAGGTTGGAGAGGAGACTGACTGATGTGGTTTATGGAATTGGGAATCAGACTGGATTGTGACTGGACTTTGGCTTTGGACTTGGACTGACCTACCTGGAACCTGACTTTGGACAGTAACTTGGCTTATTGGCAACTCAGATTGATTGGACTGGTTTACAAGGCCCAGTGGATTGGGATTTGGCAAAACAGGCGGTCAGGCTGGAATCTGATCCACACTTACTTGGAAGTAAGTTCCTTTAATTATAATGGAACTCACTTCTAAGTGTATATGCACAGGATTAGGTTGTTACTCCTTATGTCAGAATTTCTCAAACTGTGGGTTGCAACCCACTTGGTGGGTCACGACCTGATTGTTGGTGAATTGTGAAACTTTAGCTGATAAGCTGATAGGTGAGAAGGCAAATACATGGGGCCGTATGAAAAGTGAAACCATATCACACATTTATTCATGACTAGGTGAATATGCCTTAGTTTGTTGCAAAGGGCTGGCTGAGAAGAATCCACTACCACCAGAATGGTCCTGATCTGATGAACCCAGCTCCCAGAAATCACCCAAGAAGGAAGTCCCTCCCTCCAAACTGACAAATGTATTGAGCCCTATGGAAAGCAAAACTAAGTTTCATGTTCATGTTTATTCATGAATAAGCAAACATGCCTTAACTGGTGTTGAAGGTCAGGTAAAGGGGAATGCAAGGCTACCAGAATGGTCCAGATGTGATGGAACTGTAGCTCAACAAAAGTATAAAAACAAAAATATAAAAAGTATAAAAACAGCTTCAGCTGGTAGGGTGATTTTTTTCTTTTTTAGACTTGCAAAACCAGCTGGGTACTGATAGTGCAAAATCCTTTCTCCCTCCCTCCTGGTGGAGCCTCATTTCCTCTCCTCATCATTCTGCAGTTTTAATTCTGTTTAGAGGGAAGTTTTGAATATCAATCTAGCCTAAACAAAAAACATGCTGGATTTAAAACTGACTTAATCCCAAATTGCATTGAAACAGTTTAAATATAAGAACTTAAATTGAACTGGGCATTGGGTAGGACTAAAAATCTTACTGATTTTTTTTTATTTTTTTATTTTTGGAGGGGGGTTGAGGTTATTGCAAGCAGGCTACAGAGATAATTCACTGGGTGGAACAGGGTTGGTTTCCCCATCTCATCCCCCCTTATTTAATTATTTGTTTTACTTTAATTATTTACAATTTGTGAGGCCTCCCTGCAGGGGGAGGGGAGGTGGCTGGCCTGCATGGCCTTGCCAAGTGGCCCCTTGTGGAGGCCTCGGACTAGTTCATCGGAAGCAAGGGGGGGTTGTGTCACCCGGCTCCCCCTTTTTGAGTTGGCAGCTTTTGCCTGGGTCAGGAGCAGGGACTGTTGTTAGCAAATCCTCCTGCCTGCTCTCCTAACTGCCTTGTCATCCCTGGCCTCCTGGTTTATGTAGGGCAGGCCCCTCCCCTTTGACCCCTCCCCTTCCCTCACAGGGGTGGCACAAAAAGGGTGTGTCTCTAGGACTGCTCTCCCCTGGGACTACAATTCCTCCTCTTCCTCTCTCTGTCTCCCTCCCACCTCCTCTCACCAGGAGCTGCCAGGGTTGGTCCTGAGATGGCTGGGGAGGCTGCTGTCTCTGCCTCTGGGGGGTGCGCTGGCCCTGCCCACCTTACAGCTCTGCAGACAACATTGGGTGGTCCAGTTGCGGGTTCCCGACATCATAGCCAGGTGCCCCCCCTGGCATGTTGGGTCCTGGCTGGCTGGGTGTGGGAGTGTTCCCCCGGGATGTGGGAGGGGTGGTTGCCTTCATCCGTCCTCTGTGTCGGAGGGGGGAGCGGGGGGTGTTGGCGTGCAGTGTTCCTCTGCTGCACTTTGCCGCCCACAGGAGCACCCAGGTGACATGTGGGGAGGTGGCCCCATGTTACACCGGCTTCCTCCTTGATCCTCTGGCCCAGAAGCCTTCTCACTGGGTAAGTTGGGGACCTGTGGGAGGAGGGGAACCCCGACACAATTATTTATTTTAACTTGCTTGATGATGTCACTTCTGGCCATTACATCATTTCTGGTGGGGTGCCAGACAGATTATCATTCTAAAAAGTGGGTCCTGAGCTAAAATGTTTGAGAATCACTGCCTTATGTTATCCAGTGAAAAGAAGTATCTGAGGGTTAGGGTGATTCTCTACAAGATTCTCTGCGTTAGGGGAGTGGGTGGGCACCCTCATCTCCATGCACCACAAGTAGGTACTTCTCATAACTGATTTCATGCAAACTGCCTTCTTTTTTGAGAGGGCAGAAACATGGGAATGGAAGGGGGTGCATGCCTGTTCTTCCACCGAAAAAAGAGGAGAGCTGCACATTGAAGCTGCACAGTGTTAGCAGTGTTAAGTGAAACATGTACATCAAATCAGTCTTACTTACAGCAACAGATTTTATGAATCTTTTCGAAGTGCTTGTTGTTTTTTACTTTGCACAAACCTGCCTACTGCAACATTCTTCAAGCATGTTAATTTTGTGTGCTGAAAATTAGCAACCAAAAACTGGGTCACAAAACTGGCATGGTTTTTATTTTATTTTGCAAAACACCCAAATAACCAAGAGAAGAGCCCCCCCCCGATGAAAAAAGTATCCTAACTATAGAAGTAGTATAAAAAAGTATAAAAAAGTATCCTAACTATAGAAGAAACACAAGGTGTGTAGGAGAACCAAGTGAAACAGCAATGATATGTAAGGGGAAAAGGGGGGTCCCTATGCCATTTCTCATGAATTTGTTAAAGTTATGTTCATTTCATCACAAGTCCTCCTCTTTCTGTTCCCTCATTAATTTTCAAGACGAAGAGGCAGGGACACTTTTCCTTGTAGCGAGGCAGAGTGCTGGTGAAGTTTGTCTCTTTTCTTTAAACTGTTTTTGAGAGTAAAAGTAAAATTGGTGTTCTTGGTGGCTGCCTTCTGCAGGCCACACATTCCCCCCATAGTGCTTTAGATATTGTGTCAGTCTAGAACGTTGCAAAAAAACAAAACATGGCAGTCACCAGGATGCAGCCATTAGGAGGTGCTCTGATGCTCCTTTTATCCTTGTAAAAATAGTATTAAAAACATAAAGAAAGAACATCCCTTTGTCCTCTCATCATCAAAGTGAGTGAGGCCTGAATGGATCAAATGGCCCATATGAAATTCAGCTCATTCAGGCTCTGTCAGCATTTGTTTCAGAGCAGACATAAATGGGTGTGTTTTAGCTCCATTTTGCAGTCATTACAAAATGAATGCAAGTTACAAAACATGTCAGGGGAGAGCCAACAAGAAACAATATATTAGGAAATAAAAATGATTTTAATTTTTTTCTTTAAATTTATTCTTTTCTTTCTCTTTTAAATTTTCTGTGCATTGCCCTGAATGCCTTTGTCTGAAAGGCACTATTAAAATCTAACAAATAAAAGGCCATACACCAATAAAAGGCTGTGCACAGGTTTTTTTTTCAGGTAAAAGGATCTGTCATTAGTCAGGGTAGACCATACTGGGCTAGATGGGCTATCATTTCTGAGCTAGTATAAATATGCTGCTTCTGTCATCTAGCTGTTGACAGAGGAGCTGATGTTCCAGAGACCTCCAGCTGCTTCCCTGGCCCTGCAGGATACAGTGGCGGTTGTTTCATCACCACTGTACTACACAGCAGCAGACAAGTATAGGTTTGGGCGCTTAGGTTGCAATCTTGGGCTTATTTGTTTTTTGTTAGATGTTTATGCTGTTCACAGCCTGATCTTTCCCTCACTATCTAATGGCAGCAAGGCTCCTCCAATGGCACTGACTGCAGTAGTCAGTGCCTGTCACAAAAAGCGCTCCAACAGTGTTCGAGTCAGCATGCTGCTAGAAGCGCTACTGGGAAGGCCTGCAGCTTCCTGCCCAGGCCATTGGGTGAGTCCCCACTTGCCAGAGCAGGTAGGCTGATGGGAGAGGTGGGAGGGGGTGAAAGGAGGGCAGAACAGAAGTGGGATGGGATCAGACAGGGAGAAATGTAATGGGGGTGGGTAGGCTGTGGGAGGGGGAGGATCCATCGCAGACAGGGGCCACCCCACCCTCTTTTTCTCCTCAAATTTGTGCTGGTGCAGGTCCAAGGAGACTCATTGCAGGTCAAGGGGCTTACACAGGGGTCTTAAAATCCCCTTTCCCCACTGAAGCCTTCTGGCCTGCCCCCCCTCCCCACCATGGATACGGCATTCATCAGTTAGGCATGGCTGCTATGGGGTTGGGGGAAAGAATAAGACTGGATTCTCAGTTGAATAGTTTACTTGAGAGGTGTCCCACTGAAGGCCAAGAAGGTTAATTATGTGGAAAAATGCATAGTATCTGATGCCTGAAAGGATATGTGAAGCATCTGTAACTCATTCAGGAAAAGTAGCAGCATCCACAGCCTTGTGATGAACTCTCGGATGTCTGTTCCACATGGCACTCTGGGTAGCAATAAACTGCTACTGTACTTGAAGATTCAGATTTATTTTACACAAGTAGGACATTATTTTCATGCTTGGCCTTCAAGGACTCTTCCTTTCAGCATCTGAAATGTTTCATCAAACAATACAGCATATGTTAAAATTATAATTGCTCTTATCAAGAATTCATATCAAAAGACATACTGTACTTAGCTTTCTTTGTACTTATTAAGTGAAAAAAGGGAAATTGTCTTAAGCTGGCTGTTGTGCATCAGGCATATCTGGGACAAAAGAGTTGCCTGTCAAGAATTTAGCTTTGAGTTCACTTTAGAAGTTTAAGAATACAATGTGATGCTGAAGGAAGTTTACAACAAAACATCTCCTGGGCTTCTATGTGCTTGCTGTGAATTGAGATGCACAGGTCTCCTTTCTGTTTCATTGGCTGAGGACAGTTTGAGAAGCAGTTTATGATAAGATATGGGGTCCTGCTGCTCAAAGGGAAAAGGTCAAAACCTCCCTGGATGTGCGCTCTTGTGTGCATCTGAAGGGAACTTCTTTTGTGAGATTAGAACTCTGAACAACTGTTTTGAGCAGTGGCGTTCCGCGAGGGGGGGAATGCTAAGTTTTTTTTCAGGTGCAGGGACACCTGTGTAAAGTGCCCCTTCCCCTTGCCCTCAGAGCCAGTCGCAGCTGTGAAAGCTTTTGCTTTTGCTAGCTTTTTGCCCCTCCCTCCAGGAACAGTGCTTTGGCTGAGTTTATATTTCCAAAGACTCCATCACTTCCCCTAGAGGCCAATCTCAATGCAAAGAGCATTTGAACCCAGTAACCCTTGTCAGCATTCTTGCTGGTTGGCTGCTGTGCCTGGGGGGGGAGGGGAAGGGGAGGGGGGTTTGCCCAGCTTCACTTGGTGTGCCTGCTGCCATGTGGTGCATCACGCATTACTCACCACAGACACTCACCTACAAGTTGATCCCACAGATAAGTTGAGGGCAGGTTCGAACCCAAAATCATTGAATGTTCTATGACCCTAGGATAAGTCGGGGGTTAAACTTAGGGGGGTGTCTGACTATAGTTTTGTCTGATTTTACCCAAGGCCAGATCCTGAAAAAAATACCTACCAGTAATTGTTACCTAAAGGCCCAATCCTATCCCACTTTTCAGCACTGGTGCAACTGCAATGCAACCCAAAGGTAGGGGAACAAGTGTTCCCCTACCTTAAGGAGGCCTGTGAATACCTGCCCACCACAGGATCCCATGCACGCCCCACTGGCACAGCTGCACTGGCATTGGAAGATTGGATAGGATTGGGCCCTAAGACTGTACAGTCTCTAATTTATTAAAGACTAATCATAAGATACATTTTTATTCTTTTTAAATTCTGGTCTTCACCACCTTTTTGTAAACACTATCAGAGTAAGTGTACTGTAAACAACATACCAGTAAAACAGTGGTTCCCCAACCTGGGGTTTATGTACCCCCAGAGGCATCAACAGGACCTTTAGGGGTACTTGAAAAAGAATGGAATAATGGCGGAAAAAGGCAGGTAGTGCTCCAGAATGCCTTGCAGGGCCAGCAAGGCAGGAAGGGACGTAGCTAGTTGGCTGTGAAAGCCCCACCAATAGCTAGTTTTTGGTCATCAATTCATGTATGAATCAGTGATTGAAAACCAGCACAGTAAAAAAGCTGAAACATAATATGGAAAGTGATCAATCACCCAGAATTTCTCAGCACACTTCTGGTGCAAAAGAGTACAAAAGCAGAATCTTCTGTTCTTCACACAGATAAAAAGAGAAAACACTGTGATGAAGTGAAGTTTTCATAGAGAGGACACGAGGGCTTGTATTATTAATTACAAACATTTAGCTAATATGAAGGGTACAATTTATGGAAATCGGCTACCAAGGGATATGCAAGTGAAAAGGGTTGGGAACCACTGCAAGAGAACCATGAATCAAATCCACTTTTAAGGTGCCTGGTGTGTTAAGCCAGAAGCTCTACATATAACATACAACTTATAACACATAATGGGGAGTGTGCAATTCAGTTCACAGCAGAGAGATGAGCAAATGAAGCTACATATAGTTGCAACCCATTTTACTCAGAAGTAGATCCCCTGCTTTCCATGGGTGTTATTCTTAAGTAACTGAATTGTAGCCTGGGACTTTGTTTCAAATGGAAAGGAGGATGACATCCTGGTGTTGAAAAAAACAGACAGCTGCCAAATGCAGGCATTTGCAAAAGGGGACCAGGCTGCAGCAGCATTTACAAAATGGAATGAGGAGAATAAAAGGTTAACTTTGCCTGGAATTTCCCAGGAAAGTTACTATAGAAACTAATGATTTCTGCATTGCTTCTAATGAGCTGTGCCTGCTTGCCATTTGAGCAGGAAACAAACTTTCCAGAGTTGAAAAACTCTGCCCTCTGATCAACCTCAGAGATAAGGCAAGGTGATAATTTGAGCTTGATTACTTGGCAAAATTTTTAGGCACTATAGGCCGGTATCTATGGTAGGTCCATTTAACAATGCAGATTTGTGAAGTGAAAATGTTAGGGGCTCAGCACCTTCAAAAAACAAGTCCCCAAGATTCATTGAGAGTTGAACAGGTATAATGCCATTAAGGGTCAGAAGTGTTTGTATGAGTATGTGGACTGAAAAAGAAGGCATACCAAGTTCAGAGCTAATTTAAAAAATTAGGTCCAATCGGTTCACTCTTTATTTATTACAAAATGAATGCCTATGAGCTGTGAGTTTATTTGCTACATAGTTAATTTTAGGCACTGGATAAGCTTACCTTCTAGAATAGCAATTTTCAGCCCTTTTCATCCCAGGGCACACTGACAAGCTGCTAAAATTGTCAAGGCACACCATCAGCTTTTTGATAATTGACAAGACACACCCTGGCCCCCACCCTTTTTAATTTGTTTTTAAATGATTTAGCTCCCTTACTATGTACAAATTGGTCAACTAGCTCTGCCTCTACTATTATACGTGGATGATATGCTTTTATTAGCACGTACAAAAATGGGTTTAAAATGATTAATAACGACATGTTTAAAATATTTTAAACAAAACAAGTTGATACTTAATTTCGATAAATCGAAAATAGTAGTTTTTGGCTGCTCTTGGAAACTGACAACATGGACCTTTGAAGGTTATGTCATCCAACAAGTAAAAACATTTAAATATCTAGCAGTCTTGTTTCATTACAGGTATTCATGAACTGTACACTGGCAATTAGCGATCCAAAAAAGTAATGTTACAGCCCAAGCTATTAGTCTTTTTTTAATGCTTGGGGGAATTCCTGCATACCTGCAGCGCTCCAGACATTCAATACTAAACTTTTATATGGAATCTCTGCCTTCTGCATTTTGGTTGAGAGGATTCAGTCTTTCTTCCTTTATAAAATCTTCACAGGATCAAGATGCATACCGTACACTGTTTTATGTCTGGAAGCCAGGCAATATAAAGTGGAATCTTTAGCCTGGCTTCACCTTTTCAAACATTGGTTCAGAATTTATTGAAATTATTATTTATTGGTTCAGACCCTTTATTGAAAAATACTTTAGAAGACTCCTTTTATTCCCCAGGACTGATCTTACTCAGTAAGAAAGTCCAATCTTTGGGGCTTTCCTTGGAATTGCTGGGTATGATGCCATGGGTATGATGATCATCGTCACTGAGCTGCATGAAATCCTCTGTCTCTGCTGGAGAGAAGGTGGAGTACCTCAAGACATGAGGGATGCAAACATCATCATGCTGTACAAGAACAAAGGTGACAGGGGTGACTGCAACAACTACCGTGGCATCTCCCTCCTTAGCATTGTAGGAAAGTTGTTTGCCCGAGTTGCACTAAAGAGGCTCCAGGTACTTGCAGAGAGCGTTTATCCAGAATCACAGTGCTGATTCCGAGCCAGCAGGTCCACCACTGATATGGTATACTCCCTTAGACAACTGCAGGAGAAATGCAGGGAACAACGACAGCCACTCTTTATAGCCTTCATAGATCTCACGAAGGCTTTCAACCTGGTCAGCAGGGACGGCTTCTTCAAGATTCTCCCCAAGATTGGATGTCCACCCAGGCTCCTCAGCATCATCAGATCCTTCCACAAGGACATGAAGGGCACTGTTGTCTTCGATGGCTCCACATCAGACCCCTTTGACATCTGAAGCGGCATGAAGCAGGGCTGTGTTCTTGCACCAACCTTGTTTGGGATTTTCTTCGCTGTTCTGCTGAAGCATGTCCTGCTGAAGATGCAACAGAAAGCATCTATCTCCGGACCAAATCAGACAGAAAGCTCTTCAACCTCTCCAGACTGAGAGCAAAGTCCAAAGTCCAGCTGAAATGTCTGCATGACTTCCGCTTTGCTGACGATGCAGCTGTCACTACCCACTCTGCCAAAGATCTCCAGCAGCTCATGGATCGTTTTAGCAAGGCCTGCCAAGATTTTGGACTGACGATCAACCTGAAGAAAACACACCTCCCTGCATTACAATCTCTGCGCATGAACTGGAGGTTGTCCATGACTTTGTGTACCTTGGCTCAACGATCTCCGACACTCATTCTCTCGATACCGAGCTAAACAAGCGCATCGGTAAAGCAGCTACCACGTTTTCCAGACTCACAAAGAGAGTCTGGTCCAACAAGAAGCTGACGGAACATACCAAGATCCAGGTCTACAGAGCTTGCGTCCTGAGTACACTTCTGTACTGCAGCGAGTCATGGACTCTCCGCTCACAACAGGAGAGGAAACTGAACGCTTTCCACATGTGCTGCCTCCGACGCATTCTCGGCATCACCTGGCAGGACAAAGTTCCTAACAACACAGTCCTGGAACGTGCTTGAATCCCTAGCATGTATTCACTGCTTAAACAGAGACGCCTGCGTTAGCTCGGTCATGTCGTGAGAATGGATGATGGGCGGATCCCAAAGGATCTCCTCTATGGAGAACTCGTGCAAGGAAAGTGCCCTACAGGTAGACCACAGCTGCAATACAAGGACATCTGCAAGAGGGATCTGAAGGCCTTAGGAATGGACCTCAACAAGTGGGAAACCCTGGCCTCTGAGCGGCCTGCTTAGAGGCAGGCTGTGCAGCATGGCCTTTCCCCGTTTGAAGAGACACTTTGCCAACAGTCTGAGGCTAAGAGGCAAAGAAGGAAGGCCCATAGCCAGGGAGACAGACCAGGGACAGACTGCACTTGCTCCCGGTGTGGAAGGCATTGTCACTCCTGGATTGGCCTTTTCAGCCACACTAGACACTGTGCCAGAACCACCTTTCAGAGCGCGATACCCTAGTCTTTCGAGACTGAAGGTTGCCAATACAAAAAAAAGATGCCATGGACAATAGCGTTTAAGATCCTTCGTATCCGGATATGGGATATCAAAAAACAAGAGCTCCTAGCTGATGCCCCAAAACCTGTTCCCCACTTCACTTTGGATTACCCTGGGTGGCTGATTTCAGCAGTAACTTCTTAACCTTCTTAATGAATCTGCATGAACACAGAGTGTTCTCCCTAGCTCGATCTAATGCTCTTCCCTCAAATGAGATGAAAGCTAGGTTTAATGCTAAACAATCCAAAGCATGTCGCTGTGGCTCAGGTTCCTTGGAGACAGTCCCTCATATCCTACTAAGCTGTATCCGCTATTCTGATTTAAGGAGCCGCTATTTACTCCTTTTGCTTATGTCACTTAATGGATTTGAAATGGACATTTTCAGACAATTACTAACAGGCCGGAATGAAGCTGTATCAATTAATATGGCTAAATTTCTTCAGCATGTTCATATAAGAATTGTCACTGGAAGCTGAGCTTAATTAATGTATGATAATTTTCTTGGACCATTATTTGGCTCCAAGGTCAGCCAATTTTGGCCAGCCACCCAGCCCTCAGTCAGGTGATAAGTGTAATCAGCTTGCTGAAAACATAGCTGATCCTTGGTCCTCATTACACTTGGATGTTATGTCAACAGTCTCTGATCTGAAAGCGGCTACTGACAGCTTTGCTAGACTACTGCTGAAGTTAAAAGCCTTGCTTCCAGTGCAACAAGGCAAAGCACCCAAGAGTGCCTACATCTTACCTAATGCCCAGTGCTCAGAAGCTGGGAAAGGAAAACCTAAAAGGAAGAGCATAGCATCTAGCAGCAACTCCCAGACTCAATCACCGGCTCCCAAGCCTCCACCCATGGTACCAGTAAATTTGCCGCCACGGAAGAACACCTTCATACCTCAAGATGACCTGCACGGTTCCCTGAACGGATGGATTTCAACTTGAACTGCTGTATCCTTGGAGCCAATTGCATCAGTAGACCAATATTGCCTTATTTGCAAAGCATGCAAACCTTTGGACATCAGCAGTGCACTCACAGCAATAGACTGCCCAATGGAGACAATGTCTGCCACTCCTAGGTACCCTATGAGGATTACAAACTCAGTCACAGAGGTACAGGATGAGTTGCCTGTCTTAGACGCAGTGTGTGCTAGGAATCATCTTCTGAGGAATTCTGTGTCCAGCTCAGAGGAGATCTTAGGTACTGGTGATATCACTCAGCATTTGCCTAGTGTTTCTTCAAAAGCTACAACGCCTCCTCAGAATACTGACTCTCCCAGCTGTGATACAAGCTCTCAGTCCATGGACCTGCTGCTCGAGCTGGATATCAATGAGGACACACTAACCAGGGAGGCTCTGGAAGCATACAGAATTCTCCCTCGACAAAAGCAATTACAGACGGTCAAAAAAATTGAGATGGCCTGGCAGGAACTAACAGACATTATATTGACCCAATGTTCTTCTGCACCTTCGAAGAGCTTATCTCTACGAGACCCTCAAACATCATCCCTGGAAGCAGTCCCCCTTCGAAAATTGCCTATTCAGGCTGAGATCCACCAGGACCCACTAAGTGGAGGAAGCTTGTCTCCCTCCCCTTCTCATGGATGCCTCTCCTCTCCAGGGTCACTCTCTGTAAATGTGGTGCGGATCTCTGAACCTATGGAATTGTCCTTTAATCATCTGATCTCTCCATCTAGGGAGTCCACTCTTAACGGTCCTTACCACCCAAACAGAGAACTGGAGGATACTGTGGTGGTGACATTTAAATCTCTTCCACCAATTAATCCTCAGACAGCAATTGCTAATGTAGAGGAAGTTCCAGTGCAATTATCTCCGCTCTCACCAGAGGATGTGGATAAAATGCATTCTGGAATTGTCAAAGGACACAAGGGGGAGAATCACGAATCTGCAGCTGGAACCCAGTACCATCATTCCAGCAATGGGTCTATGCAGACAGTTGTGCCAGATGGAGGGGTTCAGCCCCTCTCAGTAGATTGACTTTCAACTGCTCCACCTAAGCCCTCCTCTTCAGAGCCCCTAAAGATCCTTTCATGGAATATAGCAGACTTGTGGAGCAAAGCTAGCGATCGGGCCTTTTTGAATTATGTGGGTGGCTTTGATGTGGTTGTACTACAGGAGACATGGTGTTTGACCCCTTTTCAGGCTCAGGATTTCTAAACCTATACCTTACCTGCTTATAAAAACAATGCCAAGGGTTGAGGTCAGGCTGGATTAGCCATTCTTGTGTCCTCTAAAAAAAAATTCAGAATTTGTTGCCACTAAGAGAACCAGTAATAATTTTCAAGTGGTCAAACTGTTACTCAGTGAAACCCCAATAATAATAGTTAATGTATATGCTTCTCCCAACCAAAATAATTCTGATCTCTTTCAGTTCTGGAGCTCTTTGGCCATACTGGCGGAGGAATTGGAGGAAGATTTTCCATCAATTGAGTGCTTATTTGCCAGAGATATGAATGTCAGGGTTGGCAACACAGATGTAGTTTTCTACAAAGCTCCAGACATTGACATGGAGGCCTCCTTCTTGGACACCTTAATTTTGGACAGAACTCTAAGGACAAACATTATAACATAGCAGGTATTCAGATGGCCAATTTCTGTGATAAATTCAGTAAAATTTGGCTGAATGGACTTGCTGAATTTGGTAACTCAGGTGAATTCACATTTGCCTCAGCCAGAGGTTCCAGTGTGATTGACTATTTCCTGATTCCTTCCACCTTAAGGCCTAATGTAATGGAGTTCGGTTGATGATTTTATAATGAGTGACTATTTCCCACTTGTTGGCAACTTTCAGTCTCGAAATACTATGGTATAAGCCTACAGCACCCAGTATTCCCAGGCAGTCTCCCATCCAAGTACTAACCAGGCCTGACCCTGCTTAGCTTCTGAGATCAGACAAGATCTGATACAGCTATGTATAGCCAGCCTAGGGCCATTTCCCACTACTACTAAAGATAAGCACAAGCGGTGGCCGGTCTCAGTCTTCTGACACTGGCGGAGCCAGCTATGAATTCTGTCAGAAAGTCTTTTGGAATAATGTTACCAGCCAAAAGGCAAGGAAGTTGTTATAATCTGAGATCTGTCTAAATTATAGAACAAGTCTGATGAGGGAATCAGACCCCCTGGATGAGATCAAAATCTATGAGGCACTAATTACCTATTTCTCACTTTCCTTAATCCCTAAAACCGAAAGTGAGACCGATAGAAAGAATCCAAAGCCGACTTCTTGGTTTGATAGAGACTGTGTGAAGCTTAAAAATCAGGTATGGAAGGTTTATCATCAGTACCGACTTTCTGGGGAAGTTACAATCCCAGATATATATTTTGCCATTAAAAATAAAATAGTACAGCTGATTCAAGAAAATAAACAGAGATATGCTCTTGCACAAGGGGAAAAGTTAATAGCAGCAGTTAACCATAGAAACTCAAACAGTTTTGGTCCATTGTGACAAGGTTCCTCCGGAAACCCAATCCTGCTCCAACAGTCATTTCCCCTCAGACCTGGTGTTTTTATTACACTTCTTTATTTCAGCAGGTGCGGGTTGGTAATGTCACTTCTCCCGACTCATCCTTACAAGAAATGCCATTTTGGCCACCGGTCACTTCTGAGGAAGTGAAGGATCTTATTCTCCATACAAGGTCCGGAAAGCCACCGGACCTAGATCTGATACTTCCTGAAGCTCTGAAAATTGAACCTGAATGGTGGGCGCCCATGTTGTCATCCCTTTTCACAATGATAAATTGAACTGGCATGATGCCAGAAGCTTGGACCAATGTGATGGTGGTCCCCATTTATAAAAGAGGAGATCACCAAGATCCATCCAATTATCGGGCCATCAGTTTGCTCTCAGCCCTGGGGAAGATTTATGCAAGACATCCGTTGGCAAAATTATCAGCTTGGATGTCTGCCCAAGGGTTACAGGGACCTGAACAGGTCTGCTTTCGCAAGGGATTCTTGACCCTTGATCACTGTATAGTTTTAGCCCACCTTATTGAAAAGTATACCAAGAGCAGTAAGCAAAAGCTGTATATGGCATTTTTAGATCTAAAAGGAGCACTTGACTCCATAGACCATGCCCTGCTATGGGAGAAACTAGCTAGTCTTAAGCTCGATCCCAGGCCCCTAGCCCTTATTAAAAAACTCCACATGGGGACGACTTGTCAGGTTAAATGTACATCATCTGGGAAGGTGACACCCAGAATCTCAGTTGAAAAGGGTGTGAAGCAGGGGTGCATTCTGGCACCTTTCCTCTTTTTTTGATATAGCCTCCTTCCTTCTTCAAGCTGATGGACACTGTCCCAAGCTAGGTTCAACCTATATTCCCATTTTATTATATGCGGACGATGCTGTGTTGATTTCTGAAACATGAATTGGCCTCAAAAGATTATTAAAAAGTTCTGCCTACCTTTCCAAAAATAAATTGGAGTTAAATACCCAGAAGCCTAAGAAATTAGTGTTCTCTAAATCATGGAACCCGCTTACCTGGAATATAAATGGTGATAAAATCGAACAGGTCAAGAGCTTTAAATATCTAGGGGTACACTTCCAACATAATTTATCTTGGTGCACTCATCGTAAATTGGCAGTTAACTTAGCCCATGCTACCTCCCAAGCTATCCTTAGGTTTTTCCACAGAAAGGGTAATTGTTTCATTCCTGCGCCAGTTAAGATCTTTAATGCCAAGTTAGTTGCGCAATTACTATATGGCATTCCAATTTGGATTAGGGCAGCAAACCAAGAGCTGGAGTGAGTCCAGTCAAAATTTCTTAGGGCAATTCTGGGGTTACCTAGGTGTGCCTCCTATGCCGCCACATGCTTGGAAACAGGGTAAAAGCTCTTGTTACCCAGAGCCTGGCTTTTGTCCATCTGATATTGATTGCACATTCATTACAATTCGCCTCCAAGCAGTCTGCTACGAGTATATTTGATGCTCGGCGAGCTCGATCTTTCTTCATGGTCAAACTATATAAGGAAGAAAATTGAGACAATAGGGATCTCACTAGACCATCTGAACATGTGTTCATATTCTGAGGCCTATTGGAGCGTCACAGTCAGACTGTTGGATATTGAATTTCAAAATCTTAATGAACAGGCAACAAAGGTTTGCTCGCCCTTATCCATCCCATACCAGGCTGGGAAAATGACAATCTATCTCTCCTCATTGACAGACCCCACAGAACGTCATGCCATAACCCTGGCAAGGTTCAACATTATTCCCTCAAGGGTGACAGTTGGGAGGTACCATAAGACTCCCTATCAAGACTGTCTTGGGCTAGTGTACCAGCTGCAACTGCACTTGAATCCTGCAGAACTGGCTTCAGTGATCCATGACATGGTGACACTGGGGTTAGATTATTGTAATGGGACTGTCCTTGAAGACAGTTCAGTAACTGCAATTACTGCAGAATGCAGGGGCCCATGTAGTCACTGGAGGTGAGCAGTTCAGCTCTGTCAGGCCACTTTTCTGAAGGCTGCACTGGCTCCCAA
Organism: Tiliqua scincoides; assembly: GCF_035046505.1. Classification (NCBI taxonomy): domain Eukaryota; kingdom Metazoa; phylum Chordata; class Lepidosauria; order Squamata; family Scincidae; genus Tiliqua; species Tiliqua scincoides. The sequence continues at coordinate 116,663,821 of NC_089823.1, forward strand.
TTTGTTTCTGGGCCCAATTCCAGGTGCTGGCTTTGACTTTTAAAGCCCTTTACAGTTTGGAGCCAGGGTATTTGAGAGACCCCCTACTTCTGTACAATCCAGCTCATCCCCTTAGGTCATCAGAGAAGACAATTTTACAACTGTCGTCACATAGAGAGGTGTGAGGGGCAGAGGCAAGAAATATGTCTTGCTTAGCAGTGGCACCAACTCCATGGCACTCCTTGATTTAAGAACTGCTCCCTGCTTGGAGACTTTCCAGTGAGACCTGAAGACGTTTTTGTTTAGGCAAGCCTTCTCGGTTCTCGACTTTTTAAATTACATTTAGCTTTTACAAGTTTGTTCCTTCTTTTATAAGGTGGTGGCTGCTGCTCTTATGTTTCACTGTGATAGTGTTTTATTGTTTTTAAGATTATTTTAATTGTTTTAAGCATTTTAGCTTGTTGTGTAATTTGCTTTTTAAATTGTAATTTTATGTTTTCTGCACTTCAGCATCTTTTTTGTTTTGTAAGCTGCTTTCGGTCCCTTAGGGTATTACCCTAATACAACAAACAAACAAACAAACAGGAGCTATATTTTAAAAAATTTAACATGAGGAGTTATTGATTATGAAGTGGTTTATACATTTGAGTAATTAGTAAACATGTGGTAAAAACAACCAGAAGACATAGTAAGGAGTCGGAGCTGGGGGATGGATTGGTAGGTTGGAGTCTGGGATAGGATGATGAGCAATTGTGGTGGGGGGGGAGGACAGGCTTCTGAACACACAGCGAATGTGGGGGGGGGCGGCAATTTTTGATGCTTAAGCAGGAAAAGGAAACAAGTCTTTATGTTCTAAAATAAAGTGCTTTTCTGAAAGCACTCCATTATTTATTCTTTCCTCTCATGCATAGTAGCTACTGAAAGAAGCATCACTTGACCTGATCTAACAAGCAAGTGCATTATTCCTTTCAGTTCTTTCCTATTTTACCCTTGAGATTTTGTTATCTGAAAAGATCATTATTGTGAAACACAGACCTTTCTTTTCAGAAGAACTTATCTCTGTTTAATTTTAGCTTCCAGGTGATACTTTGAGTGATAAAACATCATTTTAAATATTGCTTTGAGAAAAAAGCACATGCCCATCTTTATGTTGAAGATTATGCATTAATAACAATGCAGAACCCATTACAGTCTCAATGGAAATTGAAGAAAAAAACGTACCTCTGAGATCATTCTGCTTTCGAGATCCCTTAGGTAACAAAGTGCATTAGGGTCATTAAAGTATGGAGTCAGGCCAGCTCCTTTCTCCTACTTCATTTCCTTTATCGCCTGCTAACTGGAAAAAGAGGCACCTTTTAAAGTGACTTTTGCCCCAATTACCCCAGGCCATTGGTACTGATGCAGGCTGATTCTATAGTACATCAAACTCTGACAACTCAATTCTACCTAAATCCACCCCCAACAGGCGTGCCAAGGAGGTGTGCACTGCATCCAGTCATGGGGGGAGACCTCCTTGAAGTAAGGGAGCTTTTGTTTCCTTACCTCCATGTAACTCCCCTGATGTCCTAAGGGTCTCTGTGGACTTATGCCAGCTCTACAGCTGGTAAGTTCAAGGAGAAAAAAGGGGAAGGAGTAGGCCAAGGGATGGGAATAGGATCCTGGCACATGTCAGTGCCATCAGGATCCACCACCTCCCTTCCCCAGCCTGCCCCTGTCCACACCCATCTGCCCTGAAACTCCCCCTGCCCTTCTTCCCCACCCATAGCACACATCCCTAGGCATCTTACCAGGACCAGAACAGCTCTGGCAGCTGCTGCCACGTGTGCCTCACTTTGCTGCAGCAGCCTCGTAGTTCATGACAGCACACCCCATTTCTCAACAGAGTCTGTGCGGTTCCAGTCTGGGTTGCTTGAGAGATCTGCAATGAAGTTGCAGATCTCTTGACTAAGGTATGCAACTTGTCCCTCAAAACGGCCACGGTACCAGAAGATTGGAGGATAGCAAATGTCACGCCTATTTTTAAAAAGGGAAAGAGGGGGGACCCGGGAAACTATAGGCCGGTCAGCCTAACATCTATACCGGGTAAGATGGTGGAATGCCTCATCAAAGATAGGATCTCAAAACACATAGACGAACAGGCCTTGCTGAGGGAGAGTCAGCATGGCTTCTGTAAGGGTAAGTCTTGCCTCACAAACCTTATAGAATTCTTTGAAAAGGTCAACAGGCATGTGGATGCGGGAGAACCCGTGGACATTATATATCTGGACTTTCAGAAGGCGTTTGACACGGTCCCTCACCAAAGGCTACTGAAAAAACTCCACAGTCAGGGAATTAGAGGACAGGTCCTCTCGTGGATTGAGAACTGGTTGGAGGCCAGGAAGCAGAGAGTGGGTGTCAATGGGCAATTTTCACAATGGAGAGAGGTGAAAAGCGGTGTGCCCCAAGGATCTGTCCTGGGACCGGTGCTTTTCAACCTCTTCATAAATGACCTGGAGACAGGGTTGAGCAGTGAAGTGGCTAAGTTTGCAGATGACACCAAACTTTTCCGAGTGGTAAAGACCAGAAGTGATTGTGAGGAGCTCCAGAAGGATCTCTCCAGACTGGCAGAATGGGCAGCAAAATGGCAGATGCGCTTCAATGTCAGTAAGTGTAAAGTCATGCACATTGGGGCAAAAAATCAAAACTTTAGATATAGGCTGATGGGTTCTGAGCTGTCTGTGACAGATCAGGAGAGAGATCTTGGGGTGGTGGTGGACAGGTCGATGAAAGTGTCGACCCAATGTGCGGCGGCAGTGAAGAAGGCCAATTCTATGCTTGGGATCATTAGGAAGGGTATTGAGAACAAAACGGTTAGTATTATAATGCCGTTGTACAAATCTATGGTAAGGCCACACCTGGAGTATTGTGTCCAGTTCTGGTCGCCGCATCTCAAAAAAGACATAGTGGAAATGGAAAAGGTGCAAAAGAGAGCGACTAAGATGATTACGGGGCTGGGGCACCTTCCTTATGAGGAAAGGCTACGGCGTTTGGGCCTCTTCAGCCTAGAAAAGCGACGCTTGAGGGGGGACATGATTGAGACATACAAAATTATGTAGGGGATGGACAGAGTGGATAGGGAGATGCTCTTTACACTCTCACATAATACCAGAACCAGGGGACATCCACTAAAATTGAGTGTTGGGCGGGTTAGGACAGACAAAAGAAAATATTTCTTTACTCAGCGCGTGGTCGGTCTGTGGAACTCCTTGCCACAGGATGTGGTGCTGGCGTCTAGCCTAGACGCCTTTAAAAGGGGATTGGACGAGTTTCTGGAGGAAAAATCCATTATGGGGTACAAGCCATGATGTGTATGCGCAACCTCCTGATTTTAGAAATGGGTTAAGTCAGAATGCCAGATGTAGGGGAGAGCACCAGGATGAGGTCTCTTGTTATCTGGTGTGCTCCCTGGGGCATTTGGTGGGCCGCTGTGAGATACAGGAAGCTGGACTAGATGGGCCTATGGCCTGATCCAGTGGGGCTGTTCTTATGTTCTTATGTTCTTATGTCTCAAATACTGCTATCAACTGTGTTCAGCATCTTCAACAAAGAGCAATGGTGACCTCTAGTGACATGATGCTGTAATTTCACACTGAGAGAAAACGAATGTGGTCTGTTCCGGAGAAGTAGCCATTCTAACCTGTAACAGCAAAAATAAATCAAAAACACAGTCTCCCTCTCCACAAAACAAAGGGACAAAAATCAGAATCCTCTGGCATCTTAAAAATTTAGGTTGCAATCTTATCCACACTTATCTAGGAGTATGTCTCACTGAACTCAATGGGATTTACTTCTGAGTAGACATGCATAGGCTTGTACTGTAGCACATTTATTGTAGTATGAGCTTTCATGAACTCAAGCCCACTTTGCTCGATACATAAAAACAGTATCCTAAGATAACAGCTATAGATGTTTAAGGGTACAGAGAAGAAGTTAAACAAAGATTGAAAAGAGTTGGGCCTAAAGACAACAAAATGTGAGAGGTAGCAGTAGGACTGTAACTTATCTATGTAGAGCTCACCTATGCTAGGTGAACACAGCAGGCACTGTTGATAATACTAGTTATGCAAATTTAAAACCAAAACAAGGACAATCACTGTCTTTTGTGAGAAAGATACCCCCCCCCCCCAAAAAAAAAAAAAAAAAAAAAAAGAAAGAAATACCCCTGGCCATTGGCACTGATGCAGGCTGATTCTGCATGACAACCCAGTCCTACCTAAATTCACCCCATAGTCTATCAAGGAGGTGTGCACTGCACACACCCCCCACACACACACACACTTACAATCAAATTCAAAATAACCAAATTAGCAAATGAATTATAGTTTAGCAGCTTCAGGCTGGAGCCTTTGTTTGTAGTCTGTCTTTTGAAATTTGAGAGCCCAGAAGCAGTTTTTAGTAGTAGACCTTCCAGTGGACCTTTCAGTTAGCTGACCTTCCAGTTGAGGAAATTAGGGTTCAACGCCTTCCAAACCTCTTTGGCCACTTGCAGTTCTAGAAGGAGAAGGAATTATGTCAATAACACATTATACAGATGGTAGAGTTTAGCTTTCTTACTGCAGAATTTTGCATTTGCTTTATACACACAACCTTGTTATAGGATCAAAATTGTAGAATTAGAAGTAACCAGAAGTTTGATCCCTGTGCCCCAGAATGCAAACATGATTGTTTTCCTTCAAAACCTCCCAGAGAGTTGGGGAGTAGTGTCCTGAAACCTTCTAAATAGCTTGTTGTAGCAATGTACTTTCTAGGCTATCAGAAAGTTCTTCATAATGCACCTGCCCGTAGCACTAAATAAGTGCTGCAAACAGGCCAGGTTGCAGAACTTGTGGCACACTGGGACAGGAGAAAGAGGTCTGGCTGTGCAATAGAGGCAAGGCTTCTTTCACGCCTGCTTCTTCAGCACTGCATTGCTGCTGGTTCCCTAGTACAGTAAACAAATGACCATGGGCCAGTCATTATGTCTCAGCCTAATCTACTTCACAGGGTTGCTGTGAGAACAAAAAGGAGGAACCATGTCCGCCACCCTGAGCTCTTTGGGAAAAGGTTGGTATAAACATCTGAAAAGCAAGCAAGCAAACTAACGAACTAAGGGCACAATCCTAACCAACTTTCCAGCACCAACATAAGGGCAATGCAGCTCTGAGGGAAGGGAACAAACATTCCCTTACTTTGAGGAGGCCTCCTTGAGTGCCACCCAACTGCAGGATGCCACACACATCCTATTGGCATCCTATTGGCTTTCCTATGCCAGTGCGGGAAAGTTGATTAGGATATGGGCCTAAGGGGGTAATCCTAAGTGTGCCCTAAGCCAGTGCAAGTCCCTTTTGCCAGTCCGGAAGGATCACAAACGTGCCGTAAAGCACATTTGCACCTCCCTCTGAGTAAGCCTCTGAGTAAGTAAGTAAGTGCGCTTGGAGATGCACTGGCCTGCAGACTCCAGATCCAGTGGCAGCAGGTGAATTTGCAACGGCCAAGCTCAGCAGGTGTGGAGGTCTGGGAGGGGGCAAGCAGAGGGTGGGGAGGAGGCAGGGAGGAAGCGTTTTGGGGTGGGGAGGGTGGGCAGGGAGCAGGAAGCCGGGCAAGGACCCCGCAGTTATGCCAGATCCTAGCCCCCATTCCTGAGCAGCATGGAGTGCCATATATAAGGTGGCACAGATCCAAGTAGACCCATTGGAGCCACTGCAGCTCTCCCCAGGGTAAGGGGAAAAGTTTCCCCTTTCCCCTGGCTGAACCACAGTGACTTGGCTGAACCCAAACCTGCACTAAATACAGCGCAGGCCTGCTGGCCTACCTGTTCCAGCACAAGTTAGGAATGCAACTGTACAGTGCAAGCTGTAACTTACTAGAGACAAAGCCACACCATGGCACAGTGTGTGGATCTTTTACATCCTTTTGTCTTCAAGTCTGGCATGCTTGCCCAAAAAGGTTGGTCGCCATTGGATTATACAACCTTTTCTAGGTATTTGTGCAGGGTTTGAATTCCACACAGAACTGCCAGCAAGGAAACGTGAGTGGAGGAGCAAAAGTCCGAAGCCAGGATTTCATGATGCAGAAGTATGAAAAAAACAGGGGCGGGACACAGCTATGAATCTCCAGTACCCTCTCATTGTGAGGGAACCCTGGAAAAGGTAACTTGCGGAACTTCCCTATCGCAAGAGAATGAATTCAATTGTAAGCAGGCAAGAGTGTAAATGGGTGGTCCTAATCAGCAGTCACAGTTAACCTGTTTTGTATTGATTAATTTTATCTGCTTTACTTCCACAGCAATCAAAAGCATGCTTATTCAGATGTAAGCCACCCCATGTTCAATGTGTATTGAGGATGGCAGCCTTACCTGCCTAATGGGGGTGGGTTTGTTTGTTTGTTTGTTTGTTTGTTTTAAAGTTGTTGCCATCTTCAGACCACTGCTGACTTGGGGCTAGGCACCACATCAAGACACATAGATTTTGTAGGTGTTCTGCTCCAGCAGACAGGTTTACAGCCTTATGCTGGACCACCAAGTAATAGAATTTAGAAGGAAGTGTCTACCTGTAAGAAAGCACTTTAGGAAGAGTGGTGTAAATTTGCTGCACAATAAACCTTAAAAGGCCCTTTCTCCTAAGTTATAGTTCTGCTTCAGTCAGTATCTATTAGTTTAAAAGCAATGGGATATTGAAAGTGCCCATGATACTTACTTTGTAACAATAAACTATGAAGATTAAGAGTTAATAGCTCTTCCAAAGTTTCAAAGCATTAAGTCTGAAACTTTGTCTCCTCTTTCTAGGGTATAATATTATTGACATCATGAAGCTAAGCCTTTGCATTGCGGTAATTTGCCGCCTCAGGAGAAAACAAACATCTTTATACTTATGGAGTATTAGGGACATTACTCACATAACAATGTATGTTTTAGGAATTACTTTGGATAGGGAAATGAGCTTTCAGCAGCATGTCTAATGGGCCTGGATGTTTCACTGCCAGCTCAGGCCTCTGGATTGCTCAGCGCAGGGCTGGTGAGCAGTGATGGCTCTGTTGCAGGGAGCCAGTTATATGGGAATCTTTGATGGAGAGATTAACACTCATGTGGCTCCCCTCACAGTGCTGAGAAGATGCTACAGCAGCTCCAGAGTAAGACCTTTTGACTGCAGGCCAAATCACACATTAAGGGCACAATCCTATTGGAGGTGTGCACTGTCTAAGCACATTGCAACAGGGTGGATGGGTAGGGGGTGGGAGATGGGCCTGAGTAGTCCCATTGCAGCTGCTGGGGCTTACCCTACAGAGACCTCTAACAGCTGACATTCCCCTGCAGGATGCAGTGGAAGCTGTGCTGGTGTTGCTGCATTGATACTGGGGAACTTAGGTAGGATTTAGCTGTAAATGTGCAACAGGGCTGGTGTCTATTCACTTTTCAAAATAGCAGCTGGGGGAAGTAAAAGGGAGTACAAAGTGTGGGGGGCTTTGGGGATTTCCTTCCACTGCAGTCTCACTCCTAATCACATCTCCCCATGATGTTCTACTTAAAGAGAATGAGTAGCTTCCATTGGATTTTGATGGAAGCTTTTTCTTCGGTAAATTAGTATTTGGGGAGTAGACCCACAGTAATTGTGAGTGAACCTGCAGTGGGGGCAAAGCACCCCAGTGTCCCACTGTACCTCCATTCTTTTTCATGCCCCTTCAGTTGCTATTTAAATAACAATAGTCCTGGGTAAAAGTTAGCATTTAGGGTCTGTTTTGCCAAAGGGCAAAACTTCTTTGTGGGTATGGAAATAATGGAACAGACCAGTGGGTAAGTGAAGGCAGAAAGAGCATTCATAAGATTAACACAAGCAAACAGCCAAATCCTAACTAAGACTATGCTGCCATTTATGTCAGTTTTGATGTCATAAATTGCCATATGGTGGCACAATGCATGCAGCCATTTTGGGTCTGCTGCTACAAATGGCAGTGATGTCAGAGGCCCACTGCCACCGCTGGCTACTTTCAGTAGTGAAAGTACACCAGTGGCGGGTGCAGAGATGGGAAGAACTGGGCATGGATGGAATGGGTGGAATTGATGGAATGGGGGAGCAGGGGGGAAGAGATGGAAGGGGTGGATTCATGCTGGAGAGTTCCCCAGGCCTCAGATGCCTTATAAGACATAAAACATCACTTCCAGAAACCAGAAGTAACTTATTTTTTATTTTTCTGAGTACCTTTTTTTCTACTTTTACCTTTTTTTTAAAACCATTCTGAGGCCCGCAGAGGCAGCAGGCAGTTGCACACTGCCTCTGCAGGCCCCAAAAGACCTTATGAACCTGACCAGAGCATAGCTTTGGTCAGGTCCAAAGTGGAGGCTGAAAACCGTGGGTTTGAATACCCGCAATTTTCTTTATCCGTGGGGGTTCCCAGAATAAAACTCCTGTGGATAACATGGGCCCGCTGTCTTGCTAATAATTAAATTAACAATTGCTGTATTTTGTGATAATATTTATACACAGGCACACACAAGTAAATGAACAGAAGTGGCTTCCAATATGCTTTCTAGTAATATACAGGTGTCCGTCGCTTAATGATGGAGATATGTTCATAGCTAACTCAAAATAGAATTCAATGCTATGAAATTGTATGTTGTGAATTAACAGCCCAATCCTGAGCTGCCCGGGGCTGCAGCGGCTGCAGCGGCACCAAGAATGATTGCCACCGTATCCTGCGCGCCTCAGCCTGCTGTCCCCTTCTCCTGGGTAAGGGAAGCAACCCTGCAATGGGGCTACGCACTTTGCTGCCAACCAAAAGGTTGACTGTAAGGTAAAGCCATTCGTAAATGTGCAACAGGGTGCCAAGCCCTACATGAACGAACAGGATCCGGAGCAGCAAAGCTCCACAGGACCCGCCTCTCTGCCTCCCCGCTCCCTCCCCCTGCACACCTCCTGCCCTCCTTCTCTCCACCCCCCGCCTCCTTGTCACGCCTCCTCCCCACCCTCTCTCAGACCTCCACCTACCTCCCTGGATCGCCTCCTCCCTGCCCCCCTGCTCACCTTCACTTACTATGCCACGGATCGGTGGTCTTGAGACCGCCGAGCAGTGGAGGCCGGGTGCCTGCTTGGTGCTAGCCCAGCGCCAGCCAGTGCTGGGTTAGCACAGGCAGAGCCCAGTGGTAGGACACACAGACGTGCTTCAAGGCACGTTTGTAACAGTGCCTTGAAGCTGCTGCATCGAGCACAGGATTGGGCTCTAAGCTGGGAGAATTTTCATTGGGGCATTCCAGGAAATTAAAAAGAAGGAGCCCAAATAGCATGGCAATCAGTTCCTTTTCTGTTCTGGATTCTTCCAGATTTTTGATATCTGTTTCAACATGATGGCTAGTTCCCAGATCATGTTGGTTATGCCAATGGTTAGTCATGTTGGTTATGCCAATGGAGTACAAGTAGATTGTTTCAACTAGCCCATACAATTTTTGTTACTAATAATACATTTAACAAGATGATTTTTCACATACCTTATAATCAACATGGAGGATAAACTAGGTTGTGGAAGATGCAAATGTGTCTGCTGGGGTGATCCTACTTGGGGTGCACTATCAGGGCTTGGTCAGCAAAATCTTCTTACTTATCGTGCATATCCTGCTTTTCTCCAAAGATTCAAAGCAGCTCACAGCATAATAACGAAAACAATCAATAAAAGCATTGACATATGGGAGCAAAAACAGCTCCACTCAGTAAGACAACCAAAAATATGGTTTAATGAAAACAGCCTGATCTGGAAGCATGAGGTGCTTTTGAAAAAGCCTCATCTTGACATCTAAAAGCATGTCTGACTTTGGCAGGAAGAGCAGCCTGAAGAACTAGTACCACCACTGAGAAGGCCATGCCTTTACTGCTGAACTTCAGATAGAAAGATATCTAAACATCAGATAAATTTTCAGTAGATGTGAAAAGTTACATCTGAAGGTAAAAAGTTTCCTAAAGGTAGATAGGGTGGTATTTTTATCCATGAATCTTGGACCTCAGTTGACTAATTAAAATTAAGGCTTGACTTTTGCCTCAGATAGCAGCATCAGGATAATAATGTTCTATCCTGACAATATTTCATAGGTAGCGTTCAGAAATAACAGCACTGGAAAATGAATTGGAAAATTTCAAAGGTTAACTCATTCCCAGGGATCTTTACCACACCATAGATTTCAGTAATGGTCTAAAAGCCACAGAAACTGTGGAAGGGAATGAAATATTTTTTGGTTTGACCTTTACTAGATAAAAACAGAGAATCCATTGACTGAAGATTTGTTGACCGGACCAGATGCTCAGAATTGATAGGTAAAAACTAAATGTTTAGTGGTTATCAGAGACCTGGAATAGGAATCTTATCTGAACAGCTGCAAAGTAGTGCAAGAAGAGTACAACGTGAATTGTGCCTGCACACTTTAGCTGAGTGGGAGGGCTGGCAGCATCATTTTAAAATCTCGTTTCAGGAATTTTTGGTTTTTTTGTTTGCCAGTTCTATATACACTCTTGCTGTTGTGTTGTGTAATGCCCTGTGTGCTCTGGTACCTGGTAGGAGAAGTGGTGGCAGAAAGGTGAGCTGCAAGTTCACCACTGCTGCTGCTGCCTTTACAAGCAATGGTGTTTTCAGGTTTAAAAAGGTAGGTGTCCCCTGCCACCACACTGATAAGCCCTGCAAAGTTGCCCTGTAAATGAAACCTTGCGTGAAAATCCTGAACCTCCATGTTTGCCACTTTTGGAGGGATGGTGGAAATGGAGAGTAACTTCTTGGGATTAGCCCTAAATCTAATCCCCTGCTATCCAGAAAAGGAGGAATACACAATATACAAAATTCTAAACCAGGGACTCACAAACCTTCAAATACCATTAAGTGCTGCAGAAGGGCAGAGTCAGGCATACACCTTGCACCATCACCACCATCCCTGAAGCCACCACCACCTCCTCCATGCTTTTCTGTTTCCTCTGCCTAACCTGCCTGGCAAGAAGACTGAGAGAGCAGAAGAGAGATGCTCCTGTGAGTTACTTTGTTTGAAACACTTCTTCCAAAAAGCCACATGTGCAGGATGTCTTCATGTCTGGGGACAGCTGAAGACAATAGCTTCTAGTTGAAGGCAACAGCTCCTAGATTGGCATCAAGCTGCACACTGGGCAAACCCAACCAACTGATCAGGTCATAGATCAGTAGGAGTACCCAGATGTTTCTCAATTCTCTTATCAGGTAATCCAATGACATCATCAAATCTAGCTAATAAAAGCTCCTGCACACGATTGCGCCTTCATTTTTACTGGTCAATTTTGAATTAAGGAAATCCACTTTTTTTTTTTTTTTTTTTTTTTTACATAAGACAGTTATAGTTTCCTTTTCTGGTTATTTGGCTATAACTTTTGTTAGGATATAGATATTTCAATGTGGTTTTTTCATTGCATTGTGCATTAAATTCCTATCAAATGGTATATAACACAATGGTATTATTTGTACATACAGGTTTTCACAATTTTGGCCACTAGTGGTGTCAAGTCCCTGAGGGTGTCACCCAGTGCAGTCTGCACCCCCGCATACCTCATGATGCCACTGGTTAGGAAACAATTTAAAAGAAAGTTGATCTATGTTGCATGTGTGAAAATACCATTCTCTTGAAATGTTTCACTGTTGTTACCCTCAAGCATTGATTGAAGTCCCAAGAAACATTCACTGAAGATATTATTTTTTGTTTTAAACAGCTCCTGTTTACCCATTGAACAGTGTTTCTTAAACCATGGGTCAGGACCCACTAAGTAGGTCACAAGCCAATTTCAGGTGTGTCCCCATTCATTTCAATACTTTATTTTTAATACATTAGACTTGATGCTATCCTGGTATGTGACTGCATTTGGGGAAATGTTACAGACCTGTACTTGTATGTTGGCATCCTTCAGTCTTGGAAGACTATGGTATCGCGCTCTGAATAGTGTTCTGGAACAGAGTGTCCTCTCCAGTGCGCAAAGCCTGGGTAAAGTACAGGGTGACCAAAAAAATACAGAACCCACAAATCTTTGAATAAAACTATTAATTTTAATTTTTCTTCTTTTTTCTTTCAGGGTATAAAAGTTGACTTTGTGCATGAAATATTGGAACAATAATCTTCCCCAATATGTCTTGGTCAACCAAGGAAAAGACATTTTGGACATTACTGGACCTTTGTAGGATTTAATAAAATTTTTATGGGTTCTGTTTTTTTTGGGTCACCCTGTATGGAGGATAGACTGTTACCCATGCAGCAAATCCCCCCTCTCCACGTTGCTGAAATGGTCCAATGGAAAGGCAGAAGCCAATACAGTTGGTTCCAGCAGCATCGCAGGAGTTGCCAGAATGTGACTGTGTTCAGCCATGATCTGCCTCAGGGACTCCAGCTCCGGATTTTGCCTCAAGGTTGACTCCTGAAGCATTTTCCATAACTGGATGTAGCCACAAGGCAGCGGAGGTTTGGGATCAGAGTTTCCCTTCTCTCAGATGAGCTGCCTTCCCAGGCTAATGAGTCCCATCTACCCGGTGGCTGTTTAGTCACCTCTTACGACAAGTACAGCCAAACTGAGGGCCTATTCTTATCCCCAGCCCCCAGGGGAAAGTATTTTGTATAGTACTTTATAGTACCCCCATAGTACTTGTATAGTACTATGTATATTCTTTTAACAATGATAGTGAATGGGACTCCTGGATAAGTGCGGGTAGGATTGCAGCCTAGAAGTGTTAAAACTCTTCCTGCTTGATGACGTCACTTCCGATCATGACATCACTTCCGGTGGATCCTGACAGATTCTCATTCTAAAAAGTGGGTCCTGGTGCTTAAAGTTTGAGAACCACTGATATATAACATTATGGTATTATTTTAAAATATACCCATAGGAAGATATACACATTATGGTATAATTTAAAAATGCCACGATTTTTCACAATTTTGGCCAGTAGTGGTGTCAAACACACCCCTTGAATGCATTGCCTGGTGTGGTCTTCACCCTCTAGTGATGCCACTGCATCTATCTCCAGTGAGTGCAGAAGGCCAGGGTTACTGGGGTGGCATAAATAGCTAGCTATAAAATGCTAGACACATTTAGGGAATTGAATTATTTTCTTGCTCTTTCAACTCCAAGGCCAGTCTGTCAGAGATTCTCCTGCAAAGAAGTGTATTGGGTTCCCCAGCACTTTTTTTATCGTAAAAACAGGGAGCTACTTGGCACCCTCTGCTGGGCATTACTGGCAACTGCATTCAATTTTGTTTCAGCTTCTTTGTTTTATGCAGGTCTTGGTTGCATGCAGGTCTTGTAATTCTTGCCACTCCTCAACCCCATGTTTGAATTACTCCCCTTTTCACTTTGATTTTTATTAAACTCTTTATATCTCTATTAGCTGTCTGCCTAGTCTGTGTTCACCAGTGATTCAGCAGTTGTCATGTCTAATCACCGGGGATGGGCAAGTCCAGTGTGGCTTGACTCAGGTCACGAGTCTCTGTCCCCATATTCAACTCGAAAACAAATCCTAACAAGGGTACTTTCTGAATTGCCCAGAGCGTATTGGCAACTCTAAAAGACTCATGTGTCTTTCCCTTTAAAAAGCCAGCCATGGCTCAATGGGAAAAAAATGGAGCTGCTGCCAGGGTGCGTGCACGTATGTCAGAGTTCTCTTTAAACACTCCCCTGCTGGCCCCGTCCCATCTGTAAACAAGGTGGAAAGGGTGGGACAGACTGCATGAGAGCAGGATCAGAAGCAGCAAGAGGGAGGAGGGTCACATGCAGCAGCTGGAAGGCTTACCAGTATGACCCAATCCTTTGCAGCTCTTCTCAGAAGTAGTCCCATTTGTGCCAGTTGTTCAATGAGACTTCCTACTCCCAAGTAACAGCAGAGCCTGAAGGAACCATGCGGTTGAAAAACCGTGATTGTTACAAACCTCCCCCCCCCCCCGGTCCCTGCCTCCTCCTCTTCCTTTCCTGGGTTTCTCCAGCCAATTCTAAGGCAAGAACCCCCTTGGGTTCCTCTTTCTAGCCTGCCTCATCCAAAGAAAAAAATCAGACTGCCCATCCTTCATCCAATGATCATTGGTTCCTTCAGAGACTGAAAAGAGAGCCCACTCCTGCCTCCCCCCATCTCCTGCTCGATGCAAAAGAAAAACATTAATCCTTCCCTGCCTCCTGGCTGGAACTTCTCTGCTGCTCACCCGGTCTGAATGATGGCCTCACAAGGTCTTTCACGCCACAAAAACAGTAAGCAAGCACACTCAGACCCAGGCAGACTTGAGTTTGCATGTGTGGGGACTGAATGCTGAATCAGTAGATTCAAGTAAATGCCCAAGTCATTGACATGGTGATTCAGCCAAAAACACATGTTTTTGCAACTGGGACTCGAGTCACCTGACTCAAGTTCCCATTCCTACTAATCACTCAGGGGTGCTACTATGATTTAGGTTTGAACCACAGCTGCTACTTGCTACACTTTCCTGGCAGGAAAGATCTTTCTCAGCCTCACCTTAGTTCCTTGGAGTGGTGGCACAGGATATCTACCAGTTTTCCATCATTCAGCCCCTGCCCAGTAAATCAGTGAACCGAGAAGGAGGATGCTGAGCAATAAGTTGGCTGTACTCGTCGTAATAGGAGACTAAACAGCCACTGGGTAGATGGGACTCATTAGCCTGGGAAGGCAGCTCATCTGAGAGAAGGAAAACTCTGATCCCAAACTTCCACTGCCTTGTGGCTACATCCAGTTATGGAAAAGGCTTCAAGAGTCAACCTCGAGGCAAAATCTGGAGCCGGAGTCCCTGAGGCAGTAACCTCTATTTATCACAACAGTAATAGAGGGACCTGAGGCAGTAACCTCTATTACTGTTGTTTTAAGCAGCCTCCATGCACTCTGGAGAGATTGGACTCTTTTTACCCTCCCTTTCAACCTCCTTCTAACCAGCCTCCTCATTTGGGGGAAGTCTGCCCATCGGAAGTCAAGGGTTTTTGTTAGAGATTTGCCTGGTATTCTTCCCCCAACGTGCATGTCAAAACGGATCGCAGCATGATCACTGTTCCCCAATGGCTCAGTAACATTTACATCTCTAACCAAGTCCTGTGTACCGCACAATATTAAATCCAGTGTTTCAATGTTTTACAATATTTCAATGTTTTGGTTTCACTGAACCAAATGTTTTGGTTCTAGGCTGCAATCCTACCTACACTTATCCAGGAGTCCCATTCACTATCATTGTTAAAAGAATATACATAGTACTATACTAGTACTATGCAGGTACTACAAAGTACTATACAAAATACTTTCCCTTGGGGGCTGGGGATAAGAATAGGCCCTCAGTTTGGCTGGGAGGCTTTCAGCTCAATCCTGTCTAGTGGCTCTGCAGCTGGAACTAGAGTACCAACAGTGGGATGCACTTTTCAGTGTTGCAGATTCTGCTCCCGTAATGTGCATAGCTGTATGCTTCCAGTCTGCCACTGCAGATGCTGCAGAGGACCCTGCACATGATGGTGGCAATGGCAAAGAGAAGCCCCACCAATGACAGTAAGCCAACCCTCGGGCAGATCAAGGTGAGTTGGGCAAGCAATAGAGCATGTTGGAAGTGGGAGAGGGTGTCACTAAGTGCAAGCAACTTGTGCCAGATATTATCCCCTCTGAAGCCTCTCATC
Source organism: Tiliqua scincoides (assembly GCF_035046505.1). Taxonomy (NCBI): domain Eukaryota; kingdom Metazoa; phylum Chordata; class Lepidosauria; order Squamata; family Scincidae; genus Tiliqua; species Tiliqua scincoides. Next base: position 116,679,450 of record NC_089823.1, read on the forward strand.
ATGCCCCCATTGTCTCCTTGAACTTGCACCAGCTATAAAGTTGGCAGAAGTCTGAGGAGAGCCATTAGTGATTGAGGGACTGAGTGCCCAGTGCTGGTACTCAGTGTTGCAAACATGCTGTAAAGCACGCCTGCAACACTTACTTCTGGGCTGGTGCTAGCTCAGCATGAGCCCGTGCTGGGCCAGCACCAGGTGGAGGACAGCCAAATGCCACCTGGAGCTCTGGGTGAGTGCCGGGTGGTGAAAAGGCAAGTTGGGCCATGGGGAGGCATTCTAGGGTGGGGGAGTGCAGAGATGGCAGCAGGCCCTGCCACCATATCCTAACCCCCCACCTGGCCCTGGAGATGCAACACGGGTCTCCTCAAATCTGTGCCCACTCAATAGTGGGTGCAGTTCTGAGGAGAACCATTGGGGCCACCTGGGGACACCAGAAGACCTGGCACTGCTTCCCAGCCATGCTGGATGCAGCAGCCATTTCAGTGCCATTGTAGCCCTGGACACTGGGAAGCATTGGATTGGGCTGTTACAGAGGGATGAGGGAAAATATTTTCTCTTATCTCTCCTTCCAATTATGCCATCCCCCCACACCATAGCTTACATCACAAACTGTTTTAGCACAGCTGCATGCTATGGCAGGGGAACAGATAGGATTAGGCTGCTGGTTTATTAATTGCTTTAATATTTTTGTATTTTTATATTCTGTAAACTGCCTTTAGTGGTCTAGATGAGAAAGATAGGATAGTTATTCTGAAAAAGAATAAAAGTAAAATAGAAACAAATGTGTGTTGTCTTTTTTCTTATCTGCACTTGTGGGACACAGGGAAAAATGAAAAATCAACAATGGACAGTTTGTGGGGAAGAACTAATTGTGTTTGTTACATGATTGCACAGAATCACAAATTGTACAGGCCGTGAGTAGAAGGGTCAATAATTGACATAAATCTATTTTGATGTTATTAACATAAAATTGTACAAAACATTTAATAAATTACTTCAGTTTAAACATATTTTATAATCTTAGTTCTTACCATTTTACATTGATTTACGAAAAGTTAATTCCTTCACTGTAGCCTTAGGCTCCATGCCACAAAATATTTATGAACCTGAATACACTTCTTCCATGGAATATACAAGGACTAAAACAGAGCTGTGTGTGTCTACCGGTCACAGTATTGTACATAAAATTTGCCATATGGAAATGAAGGCTATGTCAGAACTTCACTTTGTGTGAAGAAGTTCTAAGAAAACGCAAACAATGGCACCAATAAAATTGCTTATAAGTCTGAATTACCATATTGGAATAAAGTGCTTGTGTAAAACTATAATGAAGAAGGCTGAAAACAATTAAAACACTTTGGCCCAAATCCTAACCAGATTTCCAGCACTGGCATAGCGGTGCCAATGGGACATGTGCTGCATCCTGCAGTTGGGTGCACCGCCCTTATGTTGGTATTGGAAAGTGGGTTAGGATTGCGCCCTTTGCCTGCTAAATTGCAAGTTGATATAAATGGAGATAGACGTGAAACATTTGTCACACTCTTGAAAAGATATTGAGATTCATATGAGTGTTTTGGAATACAATCCCCCAGCCTGGAAGATTTCACATAAGCACTTGAACTAGAAGTCAGCTGTTCTAGCTGCAGCCGCTCACAGCCTATAAAGTTCCACTCTATAAAAGGGTCCAACCATCTGAAGTGGTTTTGGGAGGGTGGAGAGTAAAGGTGGAATGGTAGAAAATGGGGCTTGAAAAGCCTGGGTGGAGTATGTGGAATGCCTCAAATTACTCACTGGGTCTCCAATTTGTTCTTGTTTCCTCCCCATCACAATCTGTGAGCAGTTGAGTGCTACAATGAAGAACAAAATGTGACAAATGGTTCCTTGAAATACATGAATTGGGAAAAGTTATAGTTTTTAACTATTGCATGTGATTATTATGAAATGTTTGTAGAACACAGTCTGGGCACAACCAAGTCAAAAATAAATAGAACAGTCAAAGAAGTTGACTCTAATTTTACCTCTACATAATATTTTCCCGGGTAAAGATTTATCATACAGAGTGCAGAAGTATGGAGAATAATGGAGACTCAGCTATGAGAAGTCCCTAAAAGAAAATGAATGTTTTATATCCCTGTTAGTGGCCATCCTTACATCAGAACAGTGTATGTCAGGGCAGAAGTAGTGTTTATGCCTGATAAAATGAGAATTGTTATAGCATCAGTGATGTTCTACTTCATGTTCAAACATTCTGAAAAATGTAGACTTACCAATAACAAATAAATAAATTGCATATAGAACAGGTGAAGATAGAGCAGAACCAAGAGAGTTCTGGAAGATAGAGCTGAAAGATAGAGCAGAATCAAGGTATTGCCAAGAGCTGGTTTTTATGGGAATTAATACATATTACACAGCCCTGGTGGAACATGGGATCTTGGACTGGATAAACCAATCAGCATCCTTCAGAGAATTCCCCTTTCCTCAAAGAAGAGACAGGCAGTCCAATCCTAACATGAGCTGGAACAGCCAGGCTGAGTGGGCTGTGTAGTATCAAGTACAAGGTAGGTGCCAGCTGGAGGGTAACTCAAGGTAAGGGGATATTTTCCACCAGCCACCCTTATGGGGCTGCTTTGATATGCACCAGCAAAATCACTGGCTCAAATCTGAGCAGCCTGTGTAAGGCTGTGTGGGCCAGGGATGGGGAATAGGATTTGGTGTGGGCTTGTGCTACCGATCCCATGCCTTATCTGCTTCTTGGTTTGCTCTTCCTTTGCCCAAAAATGCCCCTCCCCACCACCCTCTCCCACCCACTCCCCGTGCCGGCCTGCTTGGGCTAGCGCAAACTTACCCCCTCCAGACCTGGATCTGGTGCCAACCCAGCCGGTTTTCAAGTAGCTGTGAACATGCTTTGTGGCACATTCACGATTCTCCTGGGCTGGCACATGGGGCTGCGCTGGCCTGTTGTCAGGTCTGGATTGTGCCTGAGAAAAATAATTTCCAATAAACTATTCTAGCTTTATTATTATTTAAAACAGGGGTCTCCAAACCCCGGCCCGGGGCCCAGATGCAGCCCACAGAGAGCGTCTATCTGGCCCATGGCCAGCCTCTGATCCCTTGAGAGCCTCTGGCCCAGTTGACCAAACACAACCAGAGTTGTGCTTGTGGGGTGAGGGAATGGGAGTCCATTTAAGTGTATGCTTTACTGGGCTGTGTTGGTGCTTGGAGAAATCAGGGACATTTGAGCCCATTCATTCATTCATTCAAGTTCCATTTCTAATGTATTTATTTAAATTTTATATTTAATTTTTTTTCCCTGCCCTTGACACTGTGCCAGATATTTGATGCGGCCCTTTGGTTGAAAAGTTTAGAGACCCCTGATTTAAAACAAAACAAAAACAAAGGTTTCTCTATATTGCATATAAAGAAATAATAGCAATATCTTTCTTTACCCTAAAAATAGCGTGATATATTCCTGTCTTATTGTGGCAGTTGCATGAAATGTGTTGTGTATTTGGTGCAGCCATAGAAATCAGGAAAAAGGGACACTTTGAAAGAGAAGGATTTTTAGGAATACTTAGTCTTCCAACTCAGCATCTAACAACTACAGGAAGGCAGTAGCGTCCCTCCCATAGGCTGACCTGGGGCAAATGCCCTGAGCGCCAGCCTCTAGGGCCCCGCAGAAGCCTTTCTGAGGCTTTCACTTCTCTCACCCCCTTGCTTTTCCAACGGGGGCAGAAAATAGAGGATAGCAAGGCTATCATGGAGTGTCATGGAGCTGCCTCACCCTGCATGCCTTGTGCTCAAAATGGCGTGGGCGTCAGAGTCCTGGTAGTGCACATCTTAACAAGTCGGTGATCAGAGGACAAAGAGGTGCTCAGAAGAGAAGGGAAGGATAAAGGGTTAGGGCTACACCCCACAAGGATCACAGAGAGAACAGATAGGAAGGTCAGGGTCACTGTACCATAGTTTGACCCCTTTTTAGACAGCATCCTGCCCCCTCTGGACAGCAGGCGGAGTTGCACCAACTCCAACAGAGGGGAGGTTCACCACTGGATATAAAAGGATCTGGAAGCTAGTGTTGGCTGTTCTTCTGTTTCTCCCTTGAGTTACTGCCTACTCTTTTGCAACACTTTGGTTGGTTTTAGAGATTTTTCTTTTCTTTTTGCTGGTTCTGTGCCTATTTTTATATTTACTGAGAACCTTTAGTTCTCTCTTAGTTTGTGGAATACGTATCTTTTTAAAATCAATTTTGTATTGCCTGGGATTTTCAGATATATGCTCAGCCTGAATTTAGTGGCCTTGTATACTTTTGGTCATAGCATGGCTACCTTCACAAGTTTGAAACCCAAGACAGCTATCTGTCCTGAAGACAATTGTCTTGCCTGAGTGGTACTGTGAGCAGCAGTGTAGACCCTCTGTCCTTACAAATGTGTTGTGTCCTGATAGAGTGAAAAATTGCAGGTGAAATCCCTTACTATTTAGGGGACGTTTTTGGTGATGGGGGAATTGCCTCTATGCAGGCTAATTGATTTCAGTTCGAATTCAAGCCAAACCTTTTAACTTCACAGTAATTCAAGTCTATGCTCCAACCACTCATAATGAAGAGGATGAAGTCAACCAATTTTATGAAAACTTACAACACTTTCTATAACTAACACCAAAAAAAGATGTCCAACTTAATTAAAAGTCAAGACATCACCTTGTCAACAAAGGTCCATATAGTCAAAGTTATGATTTTCCCAGTAGTAATGTATGGCTGTGAGAGCTGGACCATAAGGAGGGCTGAGCGCTGAAGAATAGACGTTTTTGAATTACGGTGTTGGAGAAGACTTTTGCCCTGGACTGCAAGGAGATCAAATCAGTCAATCCTACAGGAAATTAACCCTGACTGTTCATTGGAAGGACAGATGATGAAGCCGAAATACTTTGGTCATCTCAGAAGAGGAGGACTCTTTAGAAAAGATCCTGATGCTTGGAAAAATTGAAGGCAAAAGGAGAAGGGGATGGCAGAGAATGAGATGGTTAGATAGTGTCATGGAGGCAGTGAACATGAATTTTGACACACTCCCAACTAGTGGACACACTCCAAGTTAGTGGTAGACAGGGGGCCTGGCGTGCTGTGGTCCATGGGGTCACGAAGAGTCGGACACAACTTAATGACTGAACTTAATGAATGAATTAGCAAGGCTAATTGTTGGGGTTAAATGTATAAGTTGGGGTGTTCTGTTTTAATGTGTAAATGGGTAACTTTGGACGTGAAGGGAATTCTTAACCAAACAGAATGTAGGTAAACAGGGCTAAGTCGTGCCAGCTAAAATACAGATTGCCACCATGGTGTCAGGGAATGTCTGGCAACTTAAAATGATGTTTACATACTGTGAGTCCTGGGCCCTTGGGGGCCCACTGTGTCTCAAGAGGCAGTGGCAGGGCCCCAGAGGAGCTCCAGCTCCTGTGGGAATCAGCTGGCCCCAAGTTGCCTCAGAAAGGTATGTGGGAGAAGGGAGTTGTTCCACCCAGTTCCTTCTCCCCACAGACATAAGCTTCCCAGTTCACTAGTCACCAGCAGCCTGACTTCCCTGCAGCAGGCTGCCTCTCCCCTCCTCCTTCATCTGGCTGGACCAGCTTTTATGCCTGGAACAGGCATAAAAGGGGAAGGGGTTGCCCTGAGGCTTCCGCTTGTCCCTTTGGGGCCTATATCCCCCGAGCCGCCAGCAGGTAAGTCAGGGAGTCCCTGACACACATGTTAATGCAAGATGTAAGTCACTGGAATTGCACTCATGAGAGTAAATAGACTGTAAATACAATGAAAAGATGCATGAAAGAATTACAAAGTGACATTCAACACAGTGGTAGATTAGTTCTTTCCTTCTAGGATGTATGACTGCCAGGCAGGAGATCATGTAAACAAGCAAGAATTTGAGGCTTGACCAAAGTCTTCTGGAAACATGGCCTGTTTGCCAGTTGGCATCCATTGATGTGGACATGTGAAATGTTGCTTGTTATCAGAGTAGCATAACCAGGAATAGCCAGAAAGTAAAGCAAAACAAGGCGGAGATTTACCCATAACAAAGGCTCTGAGCTGCCCAAGTGTCAGATGTGTGAATTATTTGACATCTATCTACAAATATTTAGATTTCTGTCCTTTAATGAAATATGAGGGTATTTTTTTAAGGGCTTTATAAAGCTTGTATGCAGATGGATACAAGGGATAGAATTTAGGCATGTGAGATTCAACCTGTTTTTTATTAGCACTCTATGATTATCAGATAAAATAGTTACTCAGTTACTCAGGACCTGCATTTTGAATGAAGCGTTTCTTCTGAGAACCTATTCCACTCAGGGCAGTGTTTCCAGTGCTAGAAGTGAGCTTGCTGGTTCTCCACACCCCAGAGCTTTCTAAATTTCCAGCTACTTAATTTGGGGTGTAAAAAGCCTTTGTAATCTACGTATAAATCCAGATCTACCTTATGCTGACTTCTAATCGAAACCTCAAGATTTATGTTATATTATAAAAATGGTGAATGTGCCATTTACATGCTTGGAGCTTCTCGTTTCTCTATTGGGTCTTGTGAGCCCTAAGACTAGAAACCACATCATCATGATATCTTGATGGGTGACATAAAAAGAGTCCTGTGGCATCACTCTTTTTAGATGTGGCGCACATTGTGTGAAAAAAAATGGACCATAATTCATGTTACTGTACTATTTGTGATGGCATAAGGAAGAAATATTTGTTTGGACTGTTGAGACATACTGAAATTGAAGATGATCCATCAAAGTTGAAATTCCGTCTGTGTGGCTTAGAAAAAGCTGTCATTCTTCTCAGAGATGCTAAATTGGAATTTGTGGTAGTATATGAGAAGAAGATTCAGGCAAATAAATACTGTGGACTGCATATGATCTTGTTGCTTTTATTTTGGTAAGCATCTCTCCTTCCTAGAAAATACTGATTATATTTGTTTGCTATGTTTTTGTGTTGGCATTAACCAAATGTTTTGCATGACCCATGTTGCTAATTTTTATACTAACACTTTGTTTTAACAGTGGATGGATGTTGTTTCACTGTATGTGCTGAACTCTTTATAACTGAAAATATTTTAACAAGGAATCCACTTCATAGTGAACATGAGCTGAAATATAATATTTGATTATATACAGTTTGACCTCAATATGGGTTACCTATGCATATGCACCCAAAAATTGAATAAAATCTCCCTTTTGTATCAGCAACTCTTGAAATATAAAAATATTTTCCCTCAGTTTCTGAGGATTAATTTACCACTAAAATTGTTTTTTTTTATTTTTATACACTCACAAGATGGCGCTAGATGCTCAACTAAAAGTTTGTTTTTCAAAAGTGGAAGCTTATTACACAATTCCTCTATATTCTCTTTGACACCAGTAACCACACAATAAAAATGGATATGTTTATGAAGCTATAATAGTTCATATCTGAAGATATATGTAAAATGAATCAAACAAATAACTGAGAATGTCCATGAAAGCTTATGCCAGAATAAACTGGTTAGTTGTCAGTGTGCCTTAATGTCCAAATAATGCTGCTTACATTTATATATGGGTTTAAGAGATTTAAAGTTAAGTTTTCAAATCCATGATGTAATAAATCGGAAAATTTGTCCAGCTCTATTTAAAGGTTTTGCTCATGTCTTAAAAACTTCTTATATTTTTTAAAGGTTATGTTGGCTTGCCAATTTTACATTACAGGTATAACCTAATTATCCACAGTTTTTTCTTTCCATTACAGCTATAACCTAATTTTTACATTACAGGTATAACCTAATTATTCACGGATTTTTTCACCCACAGTTTTATCTCAGGACAGAAAAGTGTCCTTTAAATTAAAGGAAAAAAGTTGTTTAACAATAGCCTCGTTAATGCGAGAGAGGGTAGCCAGCTGACAATCCATCAATCACTCTCTCTCCAGGCACTTGGGACAGCTTCACTCCAAGGCAAGTGACCCCTCCGTTCCCCTGAGTACGTGAAAGAAAGATAATCACTTTGCTGTGCTCTGGGTAGGAGGGGTCATTGGGTCGGAGTGAAGCCTTTCCAAGTGCCTGGACAGAGACTGATTGGTTTGATGAATTGTCTGCCTTATGACTCTGTCTTACATCACAAAGGTCAGCAAGGCTGTTTTTAAATTGCACAGCAAAGGGACATTGTTTTTAAAATGGGATTTGCTTTAATGCGATTTTTGCCATCCACATGAGTTCTGCGAATGGAACCCTCACGAATAACGAGACTTAGGGCCCAATCCTATCCAATTGGTGCACCAGTGCAGTCACAATGCAGTCCCAAGGTAAGGGGACAAATATTTGCATACCTTGAGGAGGCCTCAGTGACTGCTGCTCCACTGGAGAACGCAGTGCATGCCCCATTGGCACAGCTGCACCAGCACTGGAAAATTGGATAGGATTGGGCTCTTAACCTGTACTTTTAAAAAAAATATCCCCTGGTAATTGTACTAGAGGCACTTTTTCAAGTGGTGCTTCCCTTGTATTTAGCAGGGAAAGAATAACTGTCCCTATTCCCCCCTGCACAGCATCTTTTCCAGTGGCTGATTGCTGGTGTGTCTTCTGCATCCTTTTAGATTGTGGGCCCTTTGTGACAGGGAGCCATTTAGCTATTTGTTTTTCTCTGTAAACTGCTTTGTGAACTTTTTTTTTTAAGCAGTATGTAAATACTGTTGTTAATAATAACACATGCACAGTACTAGAAATGCTGTAAAACAGGTTTCCCCACCTCCACAGGATAATTAGCACATGCCTATTGGCATATTTACTCAGATTTACAATTTACTCAGAAAAAAAGGAGACTGCTTTCTTGCTCTCTTAGAACAAATTAGACACAAAAATCCACCAGGGGACACTCATAGCATCTTGCTGGAGACTTCAGCTCTCATGCTTAGGAGGGGAGGGGGGTTATTTCACCCTGCTTTTGCCTTTTACCAGTACTGCTGCCACTTCACGGAAGGACAATTCTTTGCTATCTAAGTAGCTGAAAAATGTTCCGCGTCAAATGCAAAAGTGGCCAATGAGAAACAGCAGTGGAGATCCAAACTCATAGAAGGCACTCTCTCTCTTATCTTTGAGAGAACTGCATTTGACCCCCTCCTCTGGGAAGATCCACTCTCTTTTTTTCTACATAGGCTGGGCCTAGAACTGTTTCTAGCTGAGACATTCTGTCCTCACAAGGCCTGCAGACTTTCTTCAATAACATTTCTTGGTATGCCTAAGCATTTCCCCTGCTGGAACAACGTTCCCTTCGTATTAAATGTTACTGCTTGTTGTTTTTAGTGCTTTTAGCAGTTCATATATATTTTAACTGCTGCTTCAAGTGTCAGTGGATGAGAATACAACTTCCATAACCCTACAGATAAATAATAGAAGAAAAATACACAATAGACATCAAAACTTTTCAGTAGTTTCCCCACAGGCCAACAACAAAGCACTCCTTTTTACCCTCTAGAAAGGCTGAGTCAGACCTGGACATGGTGTGTATGAGAGAGAGAGAGAGAGAGAGAGAGAGAGAGAGAGAGAGAGAGAGAGACTCCAGCCCCCCCCCTCCCAGTTTTGGATAACTCAGGTTAAAACTCTCAGCACTCTTTCAATTGAAAAACCCTGTACTGGGGCTTCCATAGCTCACTGTATTGCCCCCACCCTCTTGAAGCTTACTGACAATGGATAAGAAGTGTTGAGCATTAATGACTCCTCCCATCCTTTTCGGTGGCCAATGACAGCACCCCCTAGAGCTCCTGCCTTGCATACATAAAGTAGTACATACATGTGGACTGTATGAAGATCTTAAGAACATAAGAACATAAGAACAGCCCCACTGGATCAGGCCATAGGCCCATCTAGTCCAGCTTCCTGTATCTCACAGCGGCCCACCAAATGCCCCAGGGAGCACACCAGATAACAAGAGACCTCATCCTGGTGCTCTCCCCTACATCTGGCATTCTGACTTAACCCATTCCTAAAATCAGGAGGTTGCGCATACACATCATGGCTTGTACCCCATAATGGATTTTTCCTCCAGAAACTCGTCCAATCCCCTTTTAAAGGCGTCTAGGCTAGACGCCAGCACCACATCCTGTGGCAAGGAGTTCCACAGACCGACCACGCGCTGAGTAAAGAAATATTTTCTTTTGTCTGTCCTAACCCGCCCAACACTCAATTTTAGTGGATGTCCCCTGGTTCTGGTATTATGTGAGAGTGTAAAGAGTATCTCCCTATCCACTCTGTCCATCCCCTGCATAATTTTGTATGTCTCAATCATGTCCCCCCTCAAGCGTCTCTTTTCTAGGCTGAAGAGGCCCAAACGCCGTAGCCTTTCCTCATAAGGAAGGTGCCCCAGCCCCGTAATCATCTTAGTCGCTCTCTTTTGCACCTTTTCCATTTCCACTATGTCTTTTTTGAACTGGACACAATACTCCAGGTGTGGCCTTACCATCGATTTGTACAACGGCATTATAATACTAACCGTTTTGTTCTCAATACCCTTCCTAATGATCCCAAGCATAGAATTGGCCTTCTTCACTGCCACCGCACATTGGGTCGACACTTTCATCGACCTGTCCACCACCACCCCAAGATCTCTCTCCTGATCTGTCACAGACAGCTCTGAACCCATCAGCCTATATCTAAAGTTTTGATTTTTTGCCCCAATGTGCATGACTTTACACTTACTGACATTGAAGCGCATCTGCCATTTTGCTGCCCATTCTGCCAGTCTGGAGAGATCCTTCTGGAGCTCCTCACAATCACTTCTGGTCTTTACCACTCGAAAAAGTTTGGTGTCGTCTGCAAACTTAGCCACTTCACTGCTCAACCCTGTCTCCAGGTCATTTATGAAGAGGTTGAAAAGCACTGGTCCCAGGACAGATCCTTGGGGCACACCGCTTTTCACCTCTCTCCATTGTGAAAATTGCCCATTGACACCCACTCTCTGTTTCCTGGTCTTCAACCAGTTCTCAATCCACGAGAGGACCTGTCCTCTAATTCCCTGACTGTGGAGTTTTTTCAGTAGCCTTTGGTGAGGGACCGTGTCAAACGCCTTCTGAAAGTCCAGATATATAATGTCCACGGGTTCTCCCGCATCCACATGCCTGTTGACCTTTTCAAAGAATTCTATAAGGTTTGTGAGGCAAGACTTACCCTTACAGAAGCCATGCTGACTCTCCCTCAGCAAGGCCTGTTCGTCTATGTGTTTTCAGATCCTATCTTTGATGAGGCATTCCACCATCTTACCCGGTATGGATGTTAGGCTGACCGGCCTATAGTTTCCTGGGTCCCCCCTCTTTCCCTTTTTAAAAATAGGCATTCTTGACAATGAATGCACAGAAACAGGGACAACCACTGTGATCCCTGTCATTCTCTATGCGTGTTCACTGAACACCTAAAAGGGACCTGCTACATCATGGTAGATCAAAGGATTTATATTTATGACATGACATATTTATGAAATGAAAAATAAATACCCAACGAGGGAGAAATGGGACAAAGTTGCAAATGGCTCATCTGAATTAAAAAAAAAAAAAAATCTTTTGTCTTCTTTTGTAATACCTTGGGTAGGGTCCCTGCCTCTTCCCTGACAGGTTGATTCATGATAGCTCACATTTGCAGGATGTGACACTTGTTGAAGAATTAATTATTTCTGCCTGGCATCCTAAGTGCCCTGTATTTTTAATTTTTTTTTTTCGGCAGAGATTACATATATCAGGTCAAACTTGCATCCTGTGTAGTTCAGGGACAGTGAAGTGCCCATGTTTCCATCGGTTTCAGATATGTGGGAAGAAGCAAACATTTAATCTGGACCTCATTCGTGGAAACAATATTACCTGCAGGATACCCTCCCCCTCCATATTTCAGAGAAACGTGGAAGGCAAGCCTACCATGTATGGCCCAATTCTATCCCGCAGTGGTCTTGCTGGTTCTTGCAGGAAGGCTATGGCCTGCCCGCCAGTGTCTCAGTAGTGCATGACTGAGCGTGCTGCCAGAGTGCCTTTTACGACTGTTGCTTTATTCCAGTCAGCACCAGTGGAAGAGGCACTGCAATGATGGCTGCCCCACGTAGGATTAGGCTGTAATGCAGGAAGTGCTGCCTTCCTGACATCATTTAGAGCAAGATCAGCCCCAATGCAGCACTCACCCATCCCCCCTTTTTTCTTTTATTTTTACTGCAGTAGCACACTATGAGCTGATTTATGTGAGACACAAGATGTGAGCAAAGCAAAAAATAGCCTAGAGGGATGCTAGCACTGGTGTGCTAATGCAACATACAAAGGGACTTGCCCATAATGGAAAACATGTCAAAATGTGAAAGCAGGCTGGGTGAAACTCTGCACAGGTGAATGCTTTGTCCTATTTCACACAAATAAGCCTTGATTTTACATTTTTAGTGAAATTTTCCATACCAAATTAGGAAATGACTGTTCTCCTAACCATGGGGAATCAATCTGGATCTTAAGAGGTATGAGTGGAAGAGAACTTCCTGCTGTCTACTTATTACAATGCCCAACCCCAAAAGCTGCTGCTGAAGGTTGGGGCATCTTCCAAGATGGGATGGGGTGAAATAAGCCAGGCTTGGGGAGGGCATCTTGTGTGAGCAATGTTGCCAGTTTCCCTACCCCCCACAACCTGCTGTGTCACATTCTACACCATTCTGGGGGTTCTTCTGATCTTAAGAAGTGGCTGGGGAGGCAGTCAGAGAACTGGAGTGGAAAGGAGAGGTGGGAAGGTTCCTTTGTGTTAGCTTCTTTCCATTTGTTTTTCTCAGTATCCAATCTATGGTTTGTTTGAATTGGTTATTTGCTTTGTAAATGAAAAATGCTGTCATAAAAAAGGACATTTTTTTGGAGTAAGAATCAAAGAAACATGTAGAACTATGACTTGGTCTGAGAATTTCATAGAACTGAGTCAATAGTTTCCTAACCTTCTGTGCAGTGATTTTCTCTACCTTTTCTATACTATTTGTCTCACTGTTTAACTACTAACACCCACAGAACATTAAGTGCATATTTTCTTTGTACATAGATAAAAGCATATATTCCCTTGACATTTACACTTCGAAACCATTCAGTCTGCCTTATTGATAACTTTCAGGTACTAAAAAGGTCATACCAAGAATTAATTCACAAACATTGTTTTGTTTAAAGAGTACATATGAGATGTCTTAGCAAGAAGTCCCTACTTGCTTTGAATTTATTTTGCCAAATTTCCAGTGTTCATCACCTTTGCTTTTAAATTCCAGACAAAATAGAGACAATTGATTAGGGCCCAATCCTATCCAATTTTCCAGCATACTGGATCTTATTCCCTCCATTTAAGTTTATCCCCTGCATCCCCTCCCTGCCACTTTTTTCTCCTTAGGCATATGCCACCAAAATAGGTGGTGTAAGTCCAAGAAGACTCATATGTGAGGGGTAAGTAAGAATATTTTTTACTTACCTCCAGTTTGCCCCCCCCATTGGACCTTTTTGGTGCAGCTGCATCAGCTCTGATGGTGGGGAGTGGGATAGGATATATCTGCAATCCCATTACACTTTCCTGGAATACGACACTTTGAACACAATAGGACCTACTTCTGAGTTGACGTGGATAGAGTTATGCTTGAAGTGGCTTCTTTAAAAAAAACACCAAAACCCAATCAACAATTAAGTCATTACCTTGGGATATATTTGTTACAACAGTCAATCCTTAATTGACTGTTAAGTCAATTAAGTGCTATGAAAATGGTGGCTGTAATCCCAAAGTGGTCCAGTGACGATTAAATTGAAGTGCATGGGGCCATTCCATGATGAACCTGGCACTAAAACTGCAGCTTCTCTCCTTCCCTTGGTTTTAATTTACTGCTCTTCCACCTTTGTATCTTCTATACATCTTGAATTAGGCAATGAATAACATTAGTATGTTTGATGGCCTCATCTAAAATAGAGCTAATAGGTTTTCACAAGATTAATAGCATCAAGCTGATTTTATCATAGAACAGCTGCAAAATAATCATTAGACATATTTATCATAGTAATATCATTTATAGTTTCTGAATTGGAGCCTTCCACAATCTGTTTATTTATTCAGGGTTTCCACTCCTCAGGTTTGCCAAATGTGGGTCTGATAAGCAAGATTTGTACTGTTAATAGGTATGGACTGGGTTTTGGCAAGTATGACCAGCTTTTTACAGCTAGGATTACATTTAAGAATATGATTTAGGTAGCCACCCCAAGATAAGCAGGATGTGAAATTTCAGGCGATTAAAATCAATGAAGATTCTTCAAAGTAAACATGGTTAAGATTGGATTCAAATCTAAAGTCAATGTTGGGATCATGATGGAGGCAGCCTAGTCTGATGGCCTCAGTTTGCACATCCAGTTCCTTTTTTTCCTCCCACTTGGTCACTTCCTTGTATCAGGAGGACAGAGCCCTGGATGATTCCATCCATCTGTACTTTTCCTTACCTCTAAAAAATTACTGTACCAATTGTCCATGTTCCTTCCCATGGTCCAAAGTCTTGTGAGAGACATATTATTGCCAAGGCAAGCTCTTCTCTCAAAAAATGTGCGTACAAAACCTGAGTGACCTCATGTTTTCTGCGCCATTGCCATGCCCTGTTGCCTGTTTATCCCCTACTAGTTCTTGGGTAAGCTTTGCCTTTTCACAATTGATATGATTATGTAGGCATTGCTTTTAAACTGCAACCTGCCACAAGACTCAAGACTGGAGATATAACTTAAGTAAGTATACAGAATCTCCCTTACTTATGAACATTCGACTTATGAGCTTTCAAAGGAACAAGCACACCTGGCCATGTATCCATTGCTTGTTTGGAGTGATTATAAATATAACCGCCATGCAGTAGGTAGCATTAGTGTCCATTGCTAGCATTTCTGAAGTTTCCTGCCATTATTGGATATTGTAGTTGATGGGATTCCACTGATTGGTTGCCTATGACAGTGTGTTTTCATTCCCCCCCCCCCCATATTTTGCAACATGGGCAGGAGGTGTGGACTGGTGGTTGAGCTGTCATACTGCCCAAAGACTTAAGCAGGAGCAATTCAGGTGGGGAGACGCAAAACCGAGCTGACAAAGTTCTATTACCTTTTGTGAGAAGATGGAGTTGCTGATGAGCCACCTGCGGTAAGAGAGCAGGGGAGTGGAGAGGTCAGCGGGCAAGAATGCTTAAGACCTTGAGAACCTGCCTAGGCACAATTGACAGTTGCCTGCGGAAGACTGATGGCACACAGCCAGAAAAGACAACCACACAATGAGAGAAATCTGGTGGACTGAGGGTTCTGAGAGTTCCTATCATAAGAACAATTACTGTAAACATTCCATTGAAAAATGGTGGTTTAGATTCGCCTTCCTATCTATTGAATGCGATGTAAAATCAGAGACAGCGTTACATAAACATTCATGTTGGCTACCAGTAATAGTGATGTTGGAATTATAAACAAAACAACTTACAAACAGGCCTCTGCAACCTCACGTATTTATAAGTAGGAGAGTAATTGTAAATTTAGATTAACAGCATCCTTTACAAGAATGCAACCCTATCATTTTGACCTAATATAACACTGCAGGCTATAAACTGAATAAATAGATATGTGTCTCTGGCCTGCATTTGGATTGGTGGTTCACTATGACAAACCGTTCTGAACTAACAAAGAATTCACATATTGCATGGACATTCAAATTATCGACAATAGCTACTGTAATTTGACAAATATGCATGTTGCCATTTCTTATCACTGGAAGTGCGATGCAAATGTCTAGACTCCCCTTGTAGGAAATTATTCTTCACAATGCTAATTAGCAGACTGATCAGGGATCACTGACCAGCTGGTCACTGAGAAGCACATAATTAGACAGGCAGAATGAAGCCAAGAATAAGGTTGGGACAATGTGTAAAAGGACCGTGACTTTGCTTGTCCTTGGCTGCGTTAGCATCTGACAACAAACACATAGTGGCAAGATTACAAGACTATGGGAAAAAACTAATTCTAGCTGCCCAAATTTCAATTGGCCTGTGTAATAGATACTGTAAAGGAACACAGAGAGCAAGGTGGGGTGCAGTGCCTGTCCATTAGTGACTGGCACTCCACTCCCGGGTCTCTGCTTCACTCCCTCTACTGGGTAAACCCAGATGAGTCTGGGGAAAGGTAGCCTTTGCTCAAAGCCGTAAAGTGCAGAAGCAAGAAGACCACTTTGGGAAAACTTCCTTCCAGCTTAACAGATACTCCAAGATCTGGGATCAGGGGGGCTTAAACCAACCAGCAGTTGAATGTGGGTGGTGTGGTAGTTTCCAAGTAAACTGAAAATAGGTAGATGCATCATAAAAAATAAAAGGTTTCATAAAAGGCTGAAAAGGTACAATCAGGGAGAAACGCAGAGGCACTGATCAACTAGCAAAAGAAGAAAAAAAGGGCGGGTGCTATTATGATTATGAGCAGATTATTTTGATAGTGGTTATGTGAACATATATAATCAATATATCTATCTCATTAACATGCAGCACGATCCTGTCTTGTGCTGTAACAGGCAGGCCAGGAGGCCTGCACTGCATCCAGCACAAGACTGGAGCCTGAAGTGGCTTAGCCAGAGGCAAGGGGAAACTCTTCCCCTTATCCCCACATAAATCACCACAGCCCAATGGGTCTCCAGAGGTGGCACAAGTCAGGAGAGTGGAGTGACTTGCAACCACTCTGCACTGCTCAGGGAACGGGGTTCAGATCTGGCATAACAGCCAGGTCCCAGTCCCGCCTCCCACTCCCTTCCCACCTGCCCCAGGACCACCCTCCACCTGCCTTAGAATGCCTCCCTACCACCTCCTCCCTGCCCACCCTGGACCCCATGTTGGCTGAGTTTGGCTGATGCAATCCTCCCTCCTCATGTCGCATAGAGGCGGGATGCAGCCTCTGTGGGCCAGCACATGTTCCTGCCAACTCTGACAGGAAGGGTTGCGTTGGCTGAGCTCAGCCAACACAAGGGTCTGGTGTGGGCAGGAATGAGGTGGAGGAGAGAGACGTTCCAGGGCAGACGGAGGGCAGTCCCAGGGGTGGGCAGGGAGTGGGAGGCAGGGCTGGGACCCAGCAGTTATGCTGGATCCCAACCCCATTCCCCAAGCAGTGTAGAGTGGCTGCAAACCACTCCGCTCTCCTCAGACTTATGCCACCTCTGGAGGTGGCGCAAGTCGGAGGACACCCACTGGGGATGCGGTGGCTTACCCGGGGGTAAGGGGAAGAGTTTCCCCTTGCCTCTGACTGAGCTAGTTTGGGCCTCTATCTTGCGCTGGATACAGCGCAGGCCTCCTGGCCTGCCCGTTCCACCGCAAGATAGGATTGCGCTGTTTGAGTATTAATGATTAAAAACTTTATGCTAGCTCTATATCCTGGTAACTGGATATAATACTGGCAATAATAAACATTGTTTATTATAATAAACTATTGTTGTAGTCTCATCTTTCTTCTCTTACTATAAGAGTTTGCCAGCCGGTTCGATCAATTAGCACAACAAAATTTTACTTAACAGTGGCAAAGTTTGGCAAGGATACTAAAAGGCAAGCAGAAAATAAACAAACCCCTGACACGACTCTACCTTATCTCTACCTCACTTAGGGCACAACCCAGACCCAGGAGGGTTGCAAACATGCCGTAAGGCATGTTAGCAGCTCCTCAGGAGGAAGCCAGGCCAGCACTCAAAGAAGCGCCGGCCTGCAGAGGCTGATGCAAGTCTCCACGCCAGCTTCCTCCTCGCATGTTGCGTCAGCCCGGCTGGGTCGACGCAAAGAAGAAAGATAGGTGGGGGGAGGCGGGAAGGAGGCATTCCTGGGCAGGAGAAGGGCAGGAGGGGGGCAGCCCCAGGGGCGGGCAGGCAGGGAGGGGGAGACAGGGCTGGGATCCAGCAGTTATGCCAGATCTCAACCCCTGTTCCCAGGGTGCTACCTCAAGAGGTAGTGCAAGTTTGAGGAGACCCATTGGGGCCAGCAGCCCTTACCCGGAAGTAAGAGGAAATGTTTCCCCTTACCTCTGGCTGAGCTGCTTATGGCTCCTATCCTGCGCTGGATGCAGCACAAGCCTCCTGGCTGGCCTGTTCCAGCACAGGATAGGATTGCGCCCTTATGGTCCAATCCTGTGGGCCCACTGCTCCACTAGAATGCATATTTCAGAGGAACATCATGCTTTATGGTGGTTGCAAAGTGTGACAAGGCCAGGAAGAAGAGAGTATTGATGGCAGCAACTCGACTGATATCATATCCCCATTCCCAGCCTCAATCCACCTTCCCAGGTCACTTGAACTTCCACCAGCAAAATTACTGGCGTAGGTCTGAGTAGACCAATAGCAGCAGCAGAGGCGTACACCTGGGCAAGGAAACAAATGTTCCCTTACATGGAAAAGACCTCTGGAATTGCTTCTCCTCCACTTAAAATGCAGCATGTGCTCTGTGACAATGCTGCATTGGCAGTGGGGTGGGGGTGTTGTTAGATAGGATTGAGCTGTTACGTTATTTTAGAGACATGATCCTGATACACTTGAAGCAAGGTGAACACATGGGCCCTAAATGCAGTTGCGGACCTACCATTAGGGCAAATGCTCCAGGCGCAAGCCTCTAGGACCCCGCAGAAGCCTCTCTGAGGCTCCCAACAGGGTCAGAAACTGTGCTTCCGGTTTCCTGGAAGCACAGTTTATAGCATCAGGGAATCTCAGAGAGGCTTCCTCAACATGGGCTAAGGTCGTGTGAAGCTTCTTGAGCCTCAGGAGTGGGGGGGATGGATTTTCATGCGGGGGCGGCAACGGGGACCTTTGCCCCAGGCACGGGGCTGGGAAGGTCCACCGCTGCCTAAATGAAGCATCAAATGTTTCCAACATCAAACAGGTGACGGGACAGACACAAATAAAAACTCTAGCCGTTAGTACTAGAGGGTCTTTAGTGTTTGAAAGCCCTCTTGGGAAGGGGCACCTGCAATGGAATTGTCTGTCCCAGCAATATGTTTAATTTCAAGACCAAATCTTGTAAAATTAAGCTCCACCTCAGAAGCTTTCCATTTGATTGAGATTGCACCCATTTCCCCCTCCCACAACTTTGATGTGTTCTTCTGAATGGAGCCTGTGCGACAACAAGTTGCATGTGTGTAGGCACTCTATTTGCAGCTGATAGCTTTACAAAAAGCAGGAGCCATAATCACACACAGTTGTATGAGCAGCAAGTATTTTCAACTTTGGATGAAATTTGGGGAAAGGGACACTGCATGGCATTCCTATTCCTCCTTCCACTGCAGCTTGTCATACTGGATGTGAAAAGGGAAGCTATAGTCTTCCAAACCAGCAAGACAGACTATTCTTTTCATCATTAATATTCAGTACTGAAGATCTCATATTCAGTTGAGTCTCTCAGATGTCAGGTACTATATGCGCCCATTTCAATGGTGAAAGCCCAAGACTAAGAACAGATGACCAATCTTGTTAATGCCTAGGTTGATTGCAGCTCTAACATATAGTTTATCTGCAGAGCTAACTAGAATGCTAAGTATAAAATATATGTCGTTTTCTGTTATTAGTGTTCTGCCTTTCAGATGTCAATAAGATAAAAATATGCAGCACTTTACAGATAAGCTTTGCAATCTTAAACATAGGGTTATAAATGAGATTATTCTCTCAGCGAGAGGAAAATTATAGTTAGACATTCTTATTCTAGCAGTAAGAGATATAGACACTTCCAGCTGTGCTTCTCCCTTGAACTGGATGAGACAAAGAAATATCCAGGCAAAAGCATACCTTTTACTTAGTCCTTAAGAACATAAGAACAGCCCCACTGGATCAGGCCATAGGCCCATCTAGTCCAGCTTCCTGTATCTCATAGCGGCCCACCAAATGCCCCAGGGAGCACACCAGATAACAAGAGACCCCATCCTGGTGCCCTCCCTTGCATCTGGCATTCTGACATAACCCATTTCTAAAATCAGGAGGTTGCACATACACATCATGACTTGTAACCCATAATGGATTTTTCCTCTACAAACTTGTCCAATCCCCTTTTAAAGGCATCCAGACCAGATGCCGTCACCACATCCTGTGGCAAGGAGTTCCACACACTGACCACACACTGAGTAATTGCACCAATTTACACGCTGATCTTTGAGGGCTTATTTCAAGTACCCTCACATACAACTGCTGTACAAGAAGATTAGTAGCTTAATGTTTTACAGGAGGGTTCTGTTTTTGTTGACATTTGCATCTCCTAATGAAACTGGTTATTATTTGGAATCATTTCCAGAATCCTGATTTGGTTTGTTGTTGGTTTTAGAAAGTACTTGAAAAAAACATAATTTGAAATCTGTCAATGACTCAAATGTAAATCAGCTTCAGCACTTATAGAATAGCTTCCAATAGCTTCAGGCTGCAATCCTAACCTCACTTTCCTGGGAGTATGTCCCATTGAACACAATAGGACTTACTTTTGAGTAGACCTGGTTAGGATTGTGCCCTCATTCTACCAAACACTAATTTTATAATACTCTTTTATATAAGCAAGTTTTTTTGTTTTTTTACAAAGACAAAAACAGTGATAAGTATACACTGAATATAGTTAGAATAAAGGAAATGTAAACAGATAATACCCATATTTCTATACAGGTCGATCTCGGTATCCATGGGTGTTCTGTTCCAGAACCTGTCAGAAACCAAAATCTCCTGATATAGGGGCCACCTGTTTGGTCTTTAAATATAAAAAAGTTGGTGAAAATTGGGTTTCCTTCTTTTGAGTTTCATTTCTATCCTGCCTTTCACTAAAAAATCCCAATGACAAAATGAAAACATAAGACAAATTAAAACAATTTATAAACCAGTGCAGATGGCTGGCAGTATTGTTACGTGAAAATCCCCTTTTGCCTTTAGTTGTGATTTTCTCTTTATCTGGTTATGTACTATGAAGTATCATGCAGATTAAACCTCAACACACAGGTCACAATCAGGTCAAGTCACAACCTCCACTTCCCTGTGGTTATAGGCATCTTAAATCCACCTCCCTGATCATACATTATAGGAAGAAGTCTGGCATCTTAAATCATTGTTAAGTGTCTCCTATTCATTGTATTGTTTTAACTCAATCACTGCTTAAGTACTGTATGCAAAATTTGAACTGCCTTCCTGGGTTGCCCATTCATGGTATTGTTTGAGTTCCCCCAGCTAGGAAGCCAGCCATTAGACCCCATTTAATTTTGCTAATAAGGGACATCCTGACTCCAAACACCCTGCTGGTGGTGGTAAGGAAGCTACCATTCAGCTCAGCTCTGTTGAAAAAAAAAACCCTTTTAAGAGAGGGCTTCCTCACATGCTCTCTCTGGCTCCCCCCCTCCAAGGACCAACACATCTGTGTTGTGTCAGAGGGTCCTCTTCCCAGGACTCTACCCCCCATCCAACTGCTCTACAGACAGGAAACTATCTTGCGTCTGGAACTCTTTCCCTTCTCCCCCCCCTTTTTCCCCCTTCTCTCCCCATCTTTAGTTAGCAATTGGGTTTGGCAGGCCAGGGACTCCTAAAATCCTTCCCTACAACCTTTCCTTTTTCTAATTTCCTCGGATGCACCAAATACTCTCAACACGCAACCACCATGAAAGCTAGGTACTCTAGATTCAAGTACTAGGACCAAGGAACATATACCTATCATTTTTCCATGTGCATTATGTTTATCTTTGTGCTTTTGTAATAAAACTATAATCTTTTATTAAAAGTTATTTTTCTCCCAGTCTCCTCTTTAAGCTAAAGGGAATTTCTCTGCATTACGCCTTCTTGTTATCCAGCCTGCTATCCTGAGGTTCTAGTAAGGGTAGTATACTAATTCCCCTAAACAAAACAGCCCTTTTGGTAACAGTATCATCCATGAACCATGAAGGGAAGGCCTCTTGGCAGCTGCATAGTTAAGCCAGAAGTGGGGAGAGGTTGAGAGGAACAGGGGGCGCGGAAGATTCTGGTGGGGGCAGAATGGAGGGGGAAAGGAGCAGTTACCAGCTGCGCTCATATGCACTGGTATCCTGAGGTTCCTCCTGCCCTCTCTCTTACTCCCTCACTGTTGACTGCCTCCATTGGTGCAGCTGCATTGGTGAGGGGGATTCAGTTAGGACTGGGGTTTAATGGAAGTAGAAAGATGCATCACCAAATTTCATGTCAAATTTATCTCTAATGAGAGATAAATGCCCGAGAGATGGCAATACCCGAGATGGCAATACTCAGACAATACCTGAGATACCTGCAGTTAACAGATGAACTGCAATTCTAACAATTATAAGTGGTTTGCTATGATGTGTGGTTTGGTATGTGATTGGTAAGATAGTCAAGAACAGTGATTTTCAACCTTTTTCATCTCACGGCACACAGACAAGGCACTAAAATGGTCAAGGCACACCACCAAGTTTTTGACAATTGACAAGGCACACCATGCTGCCAGTGGGGGCTCACATCTCCCAGTGGCCCTATTATTAAATGACCTTCCCCCAAATTCCTGTGGCACACCTGTGGGCCACTTGCGGCACACCAGTGTGCCACAGCACAGTGGTTGAAAATGGCTGGTCAAGGAGGTGCACAAGGCTTTAGGTATGAGTTGGTTTCCATTACTG
Organism: Tiliqua scincoides; assembly: GCF_035046505.1. NCBI lineage: Eukaryota > Metazoa > Chordata > Lepidosauria > Squamata > Scincidae > Tiliqua > Tiliqua scincoides. The sequence goes on from NC_089823.1 coordinate 116,702,068, forward strand.
AAGGATTGAGAGTAGCACTTCTGGCCTTTTCTGCAAAGCCAGGAATCTCTGTATTGGGACTGCAACTAGGGGGCCTGAGCATAGATAGCACTTGATTGGGGGGGAGGGGGAAATGCATCTCCCTGGTACCTCTCCAGCATAAACAATGCACATTTCCTTCTCCTCCTGCTCCTCTTCACCATCCTGTAGCCAATCCATTTCCTGACAAATGTACCTCTAAAATACATGCATCTGGAAGCACAGATGACATGTTTGTATTTCATATTTTTAGAGAAAAACATTCTTTTTATATTATTATGTCGTAATGCCTACAACATTATACTGTAATTGAAAAATTTAGGTAGACACTTGAGACTTGTACTCTCCTTAGGCATTCACTGAAAAACATAATGTGTGCAATGGCCCTAACTTGATGACTTCTCTGGACTCAATAACACATAGTTGTTCATTCATAAAACAAATTGGAATAAATGGGGTTTATCTGCAAATTACAGATGCAAAGCTTCCACCTTTTCATTGTTTTAAGCAGGACCAATGCACTGCTATTGATGGTCCATCCATCCCCCCCCCCCCCAGATAGCCAGACAAAAGACAACTTAAACATGTATGGAAAGCAGGATTTCTCCTTGTCTTTCATCCTTTGCTTATTGCTCAGGATGATATTATGTTTACTTAAAGTCAATGGTGAGAAGAAAATGATGATCTTGGACTGAATAACAGACCCATTATATTGATGAGAGACTACAATTTCACTCTGAGACAACAGCGTTCAATCAAGTGAAGTAAGCCAAGCAGTGGAAATCAGAACCATAAAGCTAGGAAGAGTGAATGATGGTCAGTGATACATTAATAATTGGCTATAATTGTAAAGGCCAAGCCCTAAACACACATTGCTAATAAGAAAGCACTTCAATTAAAATTTCATCACGATGTCTAGCAGTCTTAAGACCCAGTTCTATGATCTGGTGATTTGCTGTTGATTTTTAAAGCTTTAGGGTTTAACCCAGCTAATCTTGTAAAAAGCCCTAAAGCTTTAGGGTTTAACCCAGCTAATCTTGATTGGAGTAAATAGACCACCACTGAGCCATTATTTCTTTAAAAATTAGATGAATTTGACAATGACGGCATTTTAATGTAAATATTTCCATTATATTAACATACATCTATGCAGGATGTGGTTAGAGAAAATTGTTGGATCCAGAAGAAAAGGTGACTGGAGGAATAAGCTGTTCTACAGTTAAGCCAGTGGTACTCAAACTTTTCCGGCCAGTGGCTCCCTTGACCCCCGTGGCTGTTGGCCATGACTCCCCATCATGTTCCTGAGGGCTGGAAGTGACATCATTAAACAGAAAGTGGCCAGAAATATTATCTATATTAAATATATTAAATATAATGTTATAATATTATATTTATTATAATAGAATATTAAATATTACATATATTAACAATATTAATATTATATTAATCATATCATTAATTAAATGCAGATCTTAAAAATATATAATTAATACACAGCAATATACATGCTTTATAGATCAGAGAGATCAGCTGCTGATCACTGTTGGAGTCCGGATGCTGGAGTAGGTAGATTTTGTCTGGTCCAGGAGGACTCATTTTTTTAAACTTTGTAAGCATACCTATTGTTTTCTCAAATGAACTTTGTGAACAACCAGTCTGACCAACTTTACACACACACACCCCTGTGGACCCCAATCCAACTAGTCATTTCTCCCATTCTCCTTGGATAGGATTAATCCCTTTATTAAATGAATGAAATTAAATTTTCCCAGCAGCTGGTGGGGAAAACAAAAATAAAACATGAAAATATAGCTGATAAGGGTTTGGTTAGGAAGCTGATTTGTCTCCAATACTAGGAGATGCACAGCTCAAGCCTATGCATGTCTACTCAGAAGTAAGTCCCATTAGAGTCAATAGGGCTTATTCCCAGGAAAGTGTGGATAGGATTGGGCTGGCAATCACTTCATCAATGTCTGATAAGTATTCCCTTCAAATAGCAAGATTCATCACTTTAAAAATACAGCCTCTCCTCTTCAGTCAAACAACAAGATTAATAATTCACTTTAAAAACTGTTCCCTTTTTCTGCTCCTGGCCAAGTAAAGTGTGTGCTTGTCTCCTCCTTTGCCAACTGCATGGAAACAACTTTAAGACACCTGGTGACTGGTAAAATAGGAAGCGTTTTATTCGGGGAAGGGGAGGAAAGTGGGAAGGTTTGGAGATTGAAAGGGGGGAGTGGAAGAGGGAGGGGGTTGAAAAGAGAGATTTCACTTTGATGAGAAGTGATCCCAGGCTGGGAACTAGGAACCAACCAGACAAGGATCAGCGAGGGTTAAGGACTGCAAGCCAAGCATGCTTGGAAGAGGGTGGGGGGGCAGCAGCTACTCTCACAGCTGAGCAACTCCCTTTCTTCTGCTTTAAAAAAAAAAAGGTTGGCAACCTTCAGTCTCGAAAGAGTATGGTATAAGCCTACAGCAGCATGGGCAGAAGACAGGCTCGTATTCTGCCCAGGGATGTGACTGTATCGCTGCGAGAGGACACCCCGCGCCTCCCCTTTGAATTCCTGGTGCTGCCCTAAAGAGCCGCGCCTCACAGTTTGAACAACACTGACTTAAGCCATTTGTGAAAAATGATATGCATGTACTTCATAACCATGTCTGCAATCCAGGAATTAACCAGCAGATCCTGGCGCATGTCTTCCTGGGGTGCCTCATGTGCATAGGGAAGGGTTGCAGCATCCTGGGTCTTCCTTCTGTTGTGGTCTCCCATGGGGCCACTCGCTGGTAGCATCCTCACTAGACTGTCAGATAAGCTGGCAAATGTGCCCAGCATGAGGCCATAGGAGGACTGCCAGCACAAAGCTGGGTATGGGGCTGGATGCCATGGGCGAGAGGAAGGTCCACCACTTCCCAGCATGACTATGCAGCTCATTGCAGAGGTCCCTTTGAGTTACTGTATCCAGTGTATAACAGTCATGAAGAAAATGAGGTTAACCCATTTCTACACAAACACCCAACTTGTTGTCTTACCATCTAATTCCTTTATTTAGAATCAGACAGGAAGGTGTTCCTAGGATTTCAGAAAACAGGGAAGTGACATCAGACTACGCACAACTTCCTTATTCATACATTTAACAGTACTTATCAAGTTTTCTGTATTCAATTAAATTATAATTAAGAACAATTTTTTCCCCCCAATGGACAGGAAGCTTTGTGAGTATCAATAGTATGCATGCATAACACCTATAGTAAGCTATGCAGACATCAAACCTCCTGTTTTGCTATGAAACAGCTGGAGGCAATCCCTTCATTGGCAGGACTGAAATAATTAAAAGCAGGTTTCTGAGAAAATGGATACCATGTTAGCAGAGTTCTTAGCATTTTGCAGTGGGTAAGCATCAACTATTATTTAATTTAAGCTTCTGAATCAGATGGGCCACCTTGCCGTGTCAACTACCTAGCCTATAGTTGGAAATAAATGAATGTAGCAGACAGGCTCAAAGAGCTATATTGCAACAAAATGCCAGGTCATATGTCCAGATTTCAAATTGTTTCAGTGTCTAAAAATGCTTTTCTGCAGTTTTGTTCCATTTGTGTTAAGGGATTCTGAATGGCAAAATAAACAAGCCATCCATCTCATTCTCCCTGTCATTTCACTATATTGCATTGTGTATAATATATTGCCTTCAGTGTAAATGTTTGTGTTTTTATGTCTCCCTTTGGGGGCCTCCTAGGAGAAGCACATTCATCCTGTCCATGAACAGATCAGTTGATGAGGTTATAACCTGGGGCCTGTTTCATGTCCATGCTGCAAAGCCTTTCTTCATTCAGTTCTGAATAAAGCTGATCTCTGGCAGCAATTGCCATGGAGACCAGACCTGCTCTCTAAAGAGAGTGCTGGTGAACAGAGGCACCCTGAGCAATGGCAGAGAGCAACTCATTATGACAGTGCTCTCACAAGTACTTAGGAACACAGGGAGCTGCCCTGTTTTAAGTCAGCACCATCTAGCTCTGTATTGTCAACGCTGAAAGGCAGCAGCTCCCCACCGGTTTCAGAGAGAAATTTTTCTTTGTCCTATCTGCAGTGGTAATTGTTCATAGGTTGGCTACATACTGTAGATCGCAGAAGACAGTTAACATCATGATCAGATGAATGTTTGTCTTTGTGCTCAGTTTAGTGGTGGTGGAAATGGTTCTTGGACCATACACAGAGAGCCCAAACCTATTCTTTCCCCCTACTGATGCAGAAGCACCAAACTGGCTACTGATGCATCCTTGACTCATGCCCAGACATTAATCAGCTGCCAGTGCCACTGTAGAAACAGCAGCCACTGGCATTCCTGGAGGAGGGATGGGGAATAGTAGGTTTCTTTAGGTGCCTGGCCACTGGTGTAAAGTGACCCATTTGCCTTCACAGTCAGTTGTGACTACAAAAGCAAAAGCTTTACACCAGTGGCCAGGTACCTAAAGAAACCTACTGTTCCCCCCTCCTCCAGAATGCTAGTGACAGCAGCTGGACAGAGTCAAGCTATGACCACACAAGCTGCAACATTCTGCACAAAGTGAAGTTTCTGGATGGTCTTCAAGGGCAGCCCCATGTAGAGATTTGATTTGATCCTTCCTCATGTTTGATCCTTGAGATTTGATTTGATCCTTCCCCCAACACAGTGTCAGAGAGATGATGTGGCCCTCCTGCCAAAAAGTTTGGGCACCCCTGCTGTAGCCAAATGGGACTGATCCCAAAGAAAACAAAGATTTCTGATAATTTCCTGAACTCCATTGTCATTTGCAATAACAAAATTCCCAAAGGGAGCAAAAATGTATCTCAGACAGCTCATGTTCACTTTTCTGCTTGATTAACTGCTGAATTCCCAGCTTGGCTCCAGACTACTAGCCCTGACACACAGTGGCAGGTGATGACCTGTGACTGCAGACATGCATAGAGCTGGACTGCTTAACTCTCTTTTTTCCACCTGGGTTCATAATTTGTGAGGCTTATAAAAAATGTTAGCAAACTGTGGCTCTGCTAATGCAGAGAACATTGCAATGAGGCTGCAATCCTATACACACTTTCCTGAGAGTAAGCAATGCAATGGGGCTCATATCTGTGTAGACATGCACAGGATTTTGCCGCCGTTTCCTAAATAATGATAGGTTTCCACTTACGATTAAGCTTGCTTTGTCTATGTTAATGTATATCTTTGAATATTCATATAGACAAAAAGTTTTTTAAGTCATCAAGTTGTAATATGAGTGTATGGTCTGTGAAAGTTCAACATAATTTAGTTCAAGAGTAGAAAAAAATGGGTATTTCTAAAGAAACAGGGAACGCGAATTGCTGTTTTCTTTTTTCAATTTCATGAATCAAATGTTTTCAATCAAGATAGCTTGCAAATAATCTGATAGCCAAGAATGATTCATATTAACATCATTTCTTGAATACATTCAGATAAGAAAAAAATTTGAAGCCATTGTAATCTGATCACACAGAATTCATGAGCAGGAAGGGAGGAAATTCAATGAATAAATTAGGATGATTCATTCTGTTCCCGTTAATATACACAGAACACAGGGACATCGGGACTTTTATTTTCAGTGATTAACAGCAAAATGTCATTTCCAAAAATTTTCCTAGGTTCGTGCAGTCTCAGGAGAAACATTTGTAATTACTAGTATGTGTCAAGTGTCCCATGCTAAACACACCCTGTGGCCACTTAGCTTATCTAATCATAGGAGTGCTCCACACATTCATGAATATATTTGGAGATAACATTTCTGAATGCTATGTTGCGACTTGTGTGGCAGCCTGACTATTTTGTACAATAAGGATTCAACAGTAGCTTGTAATTGTACATTTGTATCAGAAAGAGGAAGCAACCAAACAAACAAAACCACAAAAACAACATTTTAGAGAGTATATCTTGATTGCACTTCATCTATGTGGTATAATGAAGCCTCTGAAATGATTTGCAGTTTTGCTTCTGTAAGGAGAGAGTTGTCATTTGGGCTAGGATTAAAACTTCACATGGAATTGGCTGAGGATTGGGAAAAGGCCCCAGGAACTAAGGGCCTGATCCTATTCCCCACCAGCGCATAGCATGTAGTGCCACAGAATACATGCTGCATGCCCAGGAGCAGTAAATAACACTTTTTTCTTGACTCCCTGTAGGCTGCCTGGCCTGCAATAAGTTTCTTTGGACCTATTTTTTTTAATGCCTTTATACCCTGCCTTTCTTGTGGTAAGGACACTCAAGGTGGCTTATAAGATTAAACACTTCAATAGTAACAGTAATAAAACACTAACAGCCCAATCCTGAGCTGCCCAGGGCGTGGGGCTGCCACCATAACCTGCATGCTCCGAGCAGCCGCCGGCGACTCCTCGGGAGAAGGGGACTTTCGTCCCCTTCGCCTGGATAAAGAAAGTAGCCCCACAATGGGGCTACTCCAGTGGTTCTCGAACTTTTCCGGCTCACGCCTCCCCTGATCCTTGCAGCCATTGGCCACGGCTCCCCATTACAACACTCACCTCAGTCACCACCAAAATGGGGATGAAGGTGTTATAATTATACACTCGAAACAAGGCTGCCAGCACTCTGAGGCTGCAATCCTAACCACACTTACCTGAGAGTAAGCCCCATTGAACAAAATAGGACTTACTTCTGAGTAGACCTGGTTAGGATTGTGCCCTGGTTTTGTTAGCAGCACACCTGGAGGGTTTTGGAAAGGGAGGGGGGAAGTGATGAATTTGCTGGAGGGGAAGACTTCATTTTGTGTGTATCTGCTAATTGCAAACTGAGACCTAGAGACTGTTTGGCTGGAATCCTAACCCTACTTTCCTGGGAGTAAGTCCCATTGAACATAATAGGACTTACTTCTGAGTAGACCTAGCTAGGATTGTGCCTTTTATCTTACAATAGCAGCCAACAGAGTACCCCCCCCCCAAAAAAAGGAGGCAGGAAATAAAAGGGATGGCTAAAAAGGAATGGGGATTTTTATTTTTAATCAATTTTTGGAGACAAAGCCATCAAGAGTGGCTTTTTTTCTTTTTTGAAGGGGGAGAAAAAAGAGAAAGGTGAGGATCCTTGGTTAAGCTGACACAGACCCCAAGCCTATGTAGGTCTACTCAGAAGTAAGCCCCATTTGAGTCAATGAGGCTTACTCCCAGGAAAGTGTGGAAAGGATTGCAGCCACACCCAGCAAGATTACAACTCACCCCAAAGTAGATGGGGGCGCCTCACACACATACACCCAGCATGCAGATGCCACCCCTGTTCCCCCCAGGCAAGTTGGAGGGATGCAGGCTGGGGCATTTGGACACACCCCCTCTAGGAGCAGGCAGGCTCCTTCCTTCCCAAGCAGACTTGACCAATCCCCGGATGCCCAGGGCGAGGGGCACACTGGGAAATGTAGTCCTTGGGGCGAGGTTGCACATGGAGAGAGCACCATGATGAGTGCGCACCTCTGCCTGCCCAGCCAGCCTTCTCTCCCACCTCCCCCCACCATGTTTCACACACCCTCCCAGCCTCATGCTGCCCCACCCACCTCATTCACAGCTGCAGAAAACCAGCAAGTCAGCAGGCAGCATGTGCAGCAGAGCAGAGGAGCCTCTCTCCCCGAGATGCCTGGTGCTGCCCCTGGAGGCTAGCCACACCTCACTATGGAGGCAGGACGCACAGATTGAATACCTCAGAGCTACTCAATTCACCACCAACCCAAAGGTTGATAGTGAATCAAGAGCCTCTGTATAGGGTGGAGAGCCCAACGCGGAGTCTCTGGATCGTCTCACTTCCCTTCCTCCCCGCTCCCTCCATCTGGAATGCCTCCTCCCCGCCCTCTCCCCATCTCCCCCCTCCGCAGAACACCGCCTCGCCTCACACCTCTGCTTACCTTCCCACTGCTTGGCGGTCTACGCAACCACCGAGCTATGGAGCTTCTGTGGTGGCACAGCAGTAGCCCAGCACCAGCCAGCCAGCATTGGGCTACCACTGGCACTCGCCCAGCAGTACGGCCTGCAAACGTGCCTTACAGTACTTTTGCTATAGTGCATGTTGGTGGTAAGCCGGTGTGTACTGTTCAGGACGGGGCCCTAAAACATTAAGAACAATAAACTACAACACCCAGTGGATTGCATACTATTCAGCTGGCATGAGTCCAAGGAGATTTGAATGGTTTGAGTTGGGGAAAAGTGTGATAGGATTGTGGCTTGTGCCGCTCCTACTGAGATCCTCCCCTTTCCACTCCCACCTCCTATCCTGCCCACAACCCACCCTGCACTAACCATAATTTTCCTCCAAACCATCCCCTGCACCGACCTATCTATTCTGGTGGGGCATATGGGAGCCACTGTCACATGAATAGGACTGGTTTTTGCACTGGCAGAGCCAGGGTGCATGGGAGCAGTGTGGCTTTTGCACAGCCTGTCTAGGGCTTGTGTAGGTGGATCACAAGATCTGTCACCATAAGCCCTGGATAGGATCGGGCTCTAGGGAAACTGGCAGCCCAATCCTATGGTTCCCAGTGCCCGTGGCTCCAGTGGTGTCAAAATGGCAACTGCCAGACCCTGCGGGCACCAGAACATAACTGAAGTTCACCTCAGGGGAAGGGAGTGTTTGCTCCCTTACCCTGGGTACACAGCAATGGGTCTTTTTGTCTCTGCAGCCACATTTGAACAAGTGCAGAGCTGAGGAGTCCCATGTCAGGCTGCCTGGGCCAGGAGGGTCTCTCCCACCCCACCCTCCCATGCCCCGGAAAGCCTCTGTACAATTCAAAAGCCCTTACCACCACCCAGAGCTTTTACCTTGCTCCAGGCAGCATCTGTCCGGCACTGGGCCCACTGCCAAATGGCACTGGCCTGCTGCCAGTGCTCCTACTCAGAGGGCGCTGTAAACATGCTTTATAGCACATTTATGACACCCAGTGCCAGCACTACGGCCTGTTAGGATTAGACCCTAAAAGGAAAGGAGCCCAAAGGCAAAGAGGATACAAAGTAACTGCTGGAATGACAAACTGGGAAAGTGATGTCGGATGACCAAGACTGAGAAAAAGAGGACAAAAACAGGAAACTGAGGCAAGAGGAGGTAAATAAGAGATGTTTAAAAAGAAAAAAAACCCTCACAGTGCCAAACAATGCAATCCTATACATGCTTACTTGGAAGTACATCCCTGTATGTTCAACTGGGCTTCCTCCCAGGTAAATGTGCAAAAAATTGCAGCATAAGATGACGAGATACATGCTAAAGGAGGAGGGAGAGAGGCATCTTAAGAAACCTGGTTGAGGCAGAGAAAAAGGTTTGAAAAAGGTTTCAAATGGAGCACCTGACTGCTCCTGCTGATGACATCACCACTTTCTGCTGTTGAAGAAGTCCTGGAGCTCTTCTCACTTCTGCTCCTCCTCAACTACACCTCTGGTAGTCATGAAAACAAGGAAGTTCAATTCAGGAATGGCAGAACTATGCACAGAGCCTAAAGACAGGGGGAACTGCATATCTATTGGCAGGAAGGATGTGGTCATCATACAAAGAGGGAGGCAAGGGGTTATGTAATTCCAAGGGCTAAGGCAGCAATCCTTATACGCGCTTACCAGGTACTCAATGAGTCTTACTTCTGAATAGAAATGCATCGGATTGCACTACAAGCCTGCAATCTTACACAGATGAACGTCGCTTAGTATTGTTCCAATCAGCAATGGACCACATATACGATGGTCCATCGCTAATCCAACCTGAAGCCTCCTTACGTCCAGAGACTTTTCTGAGACTTGCAGAGGCCATACATGTCCGCCCATGGCCTCTGTGGGGCTTAGAATGGCCATTTCAGCCAAAAAAACACTACTTTCAGTTTCCAAAGGAAACACAGAAGTGAGGTTTTTATGCCTTACAAGGCTTTCTGAAGCTTGGGGAATCCTGGAGAAGGTAACCTGGAGAGCTTCCCCAGGCCTCAGAATGATTTAAGGCAGCGGTTCTCAAACTCTTTAGGAGAGTCGCAGTAAGTAAAGTTTGAGCTGCGGTAAGTAAACTCTCTAGGACAGTTTGAGCTGCTTCGGGTGGGGGAGGTAGTGACGCAATCCCCAGGGTTGCATCGCTAAGGAGGGGCTCAGGGACTGGCATTTACTTACCAGGCCCTGCAGCAGCCTCCCAGGGGTGTGGGGAACCCTGCGCGACCACCCGCAGGGCACCCCAGGTCTTAAGTCAAAGTGGAGCAATCGCACCCTGCCCTGGCAAAACTGGAAGTGGAGCACAATCGCTCCAAAGACCTGGGGAATCCTGCAGAAGGTCACACAGTGCTCCCTGCACCCCCCCCCGGAAGGCTGCTGCAGGGACTGGTAAATAAATGCCAGTCCCTGCGCCCCCCTTAGCAATGCAATCCTGGGGATCGTGTTGCTGCCTCCCCCCTAACCCCATCCCTTAAGGAGAAAGTGACCAGGGCTCTCCGGCTGATGCATCACAACGCCCCAGTTTGAAAACCTCTACTTTAAGGTATAAAACATCACTTCCGGTTTTCCTCCAAAAAACAGAAGTAGTGTTTTTACAGCCAAAATGGCCTTGCTGAACCTCACAGAGGCTGCAGGAGGATGTGCATGACACCTGTGCAGCTCAGAAAAGCCCCAGGAGGCAAGAGGAGCATAGCTCCCGTTGGCTCAGTGGCTTTAAAAGATGATCTTAGGATACTATTCAGAAATGAGGTGGAAAAAGCACAAGAAAGACACGAATATGTATTTACACTCTCTGTGCAGTGTCCAAAGCAGAAATACACACACATCACGACAAAACTGCACAAAACACAGAAGAAGATATGTGAAGTTGATACTGCAGTGTTCATAGGCTCTGGTTCACTGTCATTTTTAAACTACATTGAGTTGAATTGTGTGCCTTTGTAAAGGCTAAATATGGAAGATGGCTGCTAAGTTTGGTAGTCAGATACCATGATGGAAAACAATTTCATCTGTGGCTTCTCCACTCAAAATGGCTATAAGGGTGTTGAGTTGCAGGGTGTTGAATTGCAGAGGATGATTCCCTAATTAACCCACCAAAGTTTCCAAACTGGTGCATATAATGAGGTGTTAATTCACTGAGAAGGTAACCACTACCACTAGATTGTGAATCCAAGAACACTTCATTGCTGAAACTTTGCCTTCTGGGAAATAGATACAACTTCCTGTCTCCATTGTGAACAATGGGTATGTGTACATTTCCAATACTTTGTTGACTCTGAAAGTTAGGACTCAGTTACATTGAGGTTGAAAGTACCTAAAAAGAATTTGCCCTGAATGTATTTCATAAGGGAAGTTTTTTAGCTGATTTAGCAGCATGGCTGTGGTGTCAGCTGAGAAATATGACTGTTAGGGGAGACACTGTGATAAATGGAAAGAACTGGTTACTTAACGGAGGATACATATGATTATGGTGGAGAAAATTGTAAATTCATGAGCACCCATGGGTACTATCTTACTTGGTAAAATTTATGTGAATATTGTGTTGTCCACAGGCAATGATAAGTGGCTTCTAAAAAGCTGACTTGCCAATCTGTCCGGTTTTCTTGTGCAAGGCTGTATTAATTTAGGATACAGAAAGGTATTAATCCTGCTTATACGCTTCTCAGCAAAAACGAGGAAGTGTGTCAAGTGCAACATGAATATGTGAAATGGATTGGCAGAAAATATGAAAGCTTTTTGACATAAACAAGGAAGAACATGGAGAAAAAAATATAAAGATACTCTCACAACATCAAGAGTTATTGTGCAAAGATCCGAAGTTAAGACAGCCAGTGAAATGAGTTTCCCCTCCATTGGTTGGCGAATATACAAGGTAGAATAGTTTTATAAGCTCTTGGTCTCCATTTCTGCATAATTTTCTAATGCAATGGTCCCTTCTGGTTAGGCCATGATAGTACCAAGAAGCCATTACTCTTTTTCTTTTTATCCATATGCCCAGAGATTGGGCAGAGATTCATAAGGGTAGAGATTGGACTCTGTCAACTATCCACCATCACACTGCACGCGGACAAAATTTGACATAAATTAAAAATGTATAAATTAAATAATTTGAACAATCAAATTCAAATTTGCTCACTTGAGGGAATTGATGTTGGAACGTGGGTAGAATACCATCTGCAGGACACGTGGGGGACAGTATATTGTCCAGGAGGCAGATGGCACAGAGGCTACCTGTATCAGACACAGACTCTTATCCAACAACTCAGTGATCAATAGAACCCAACATGGATTTGTCAAATATAAATCTTGCCAGACAAATCTCATCTCCTTTTTTGATCGGGTAGCTTTTGAGCTTACTGGACTGTGGGAATGGGGTAGATGTAATATATCTTGACTTCAGTAAAGCATTTGACAAGGTCCCACATGACATCCTAATCAGCAAGTTGGTAAAATACGGGTTCGACGATACAATCGTTAGATGGATTTGCAACTGGTTGGACGGCCGTACACAGAAGGTGTTTGTCAATGGCTCCACGTCAACCTGGAGGGTGGTTTCGAGTGGGGTACCCGAAGGCTCTGTCTTGGGCCTGGTTCTCTTTAATATCTTCATCAATTACTTGGATGAGGGGATACAAGGGAGCCTCATCAAATTTGTGGATGACACCTAACTGGGAAGAGTAGCAAACACAACAGAAGACAGTAGAAGCCTTCAGGAAGACTTAGACAAAATGGAATACTGGGCTGAAATGAATAAGATGGTTCAACAGGGATAAATGCAAAGTTCAGTACTTGAGCAAAAACAACCAAAGATGAAGGTATAAAATGAGAGATACGTGGTTTGACAGCACTACATGTGAGCGGGATCTTGGAGTTGCGGTGGATCACAAGATGAACATGAGTCAGCAGTGTGATGTGGCTGCAAAGAAGGCGATTGCAATTTTAGCCTGCATTAACAGAACCGTAGCTTCCAAGTCATGAGAAGTTGTGGTTCTGCTTTACTCTGCACTGGTTAGACCTCACCTGGAGTATTGTGTCCAATTCTGGGCACCCCACTTTAAGAAAGATGCAGCCAAACTGGAGCAGGTTCAGAGGAGAGCGACGAGGCTGATCAGGGGGCTGGAGGACAAGCCCTACAAGGAAAGGTTGAGGGAACTGGGCATGTTCAGCCTGGAGAAGAGAAGGCTGAGAGGGGATAGGATCCCTCTCTTCAAATACCTAAAGGGTTGTCATATGGAAGAAGGGAATAATTTGTTCTCAGCGGCCTCTGAAAGTAGAACTAGAACCAATAGGTGCAAACTGCAAGAGAGGAGATTTCGATTAGACATCAGAAAAAAATTCCTGATGATCAGGGCAGTTCAGCAGTGGAACAGATTGCCGTGGAAGAGAGGTGGAAGCAGTGGAAGAGAGGTGGTGGACTCTCCCTCACTAGAGATATTCGACAAGCACCTGTTGGAGAGGCTCTAAGAGGATTTCCTGCCTAAGGCAGGGGGTTGGACGAGATGACCTATTAGGTCCCTTCCAATTCTATGACCTGCGAAGGTGTGTCCCTACTTTGCTTCCTGCCTCCCTCTCTCTTGACCCTACAACAGGCAGTATCTCCCTCCATGATCTCTGCATGCTGGAGTCCACCATATCACAAACTCACACACACATATTCATGCAAAGGGAATGCTCTAGGACTCCAATGTTTAGGACCTATACTAGTAACAGAGGTGTACATGCTTTAAATTGTCACTAAAGTGTTTCATTGTTATCAGCAAACTAGTGGGTTGGTAGGAAGCAACTGGAAAATGGATCTTCCACTACATGACTCTTATATTTACACCAATTGGTTTGTCAAGTAAGGAAGGAAGGCAACAATAAATCCAAGCGATGACTCCATCCATCTAATTCCAGTATTTGTGTATATTCCACATATTATTATTATTAACAGTATTTATATACCGCTTTTCAACTAAAAGTTCACAAAGCGGTTTACAGAGAAAAGTCCAATAACTAACGGCTCCCTGCCCCCAAAGGGCTCACAATCTAAAAAGATGCAAAAGAACACCAGCAGACAGCCACTAGAAAGATACTGCTGGGGTGAGGAGGGCCAGTTACTCTCCCCCTGCTAAATCAAAGAGGAGCACCCACTTGAAAAAGTGCCTCTTACCCAGTTAGCAGGGGTAAATATGCTGGATTTATGCATATGCTGGTATCAATTTATAGTCCCACAAAATTATTATTTTGTCATTTATGTTTCTAGTTATGCAACAGTGCCTTTTAAATAATGATGAAGAATCCCACAGCAACGGCTTCCACACATTTTTGGGCAAATGTGTTATCAGCAAAAAGTATAGAGTGCAGTGACCATTGCTCCGAAATAAACTCACAAAATATCATGCTACTCTGTCACTGCAGGCAGGTTTTATGAACTAGGATGTAAAATCCTCATATTATAGAGAGCAATGTACAGTACACAATGCGGTTGGCTTTTCCTGCACTGTAGATACAACTCAAGACAACTTCACATTATTAGGATTAATGGCACAATTCTATTGCAGGCCTGTGTAGGCAGAGCACACTCTCCACACCGGCATGTGCTGTCACAAACATGCCATAAGGCATGTTGCAACAGTGTACCTGCCTTTCTTCCATCATAGAGTTTTCAGGCAATCACTTATGCAGGTAGTGCCCAGACCTAGCCCTTCAGCAAGGTAGCTGTAACGTGTGTCCAAAGTCCATGCTCTGAAACTCTCATAGACCAGTAAACCTCTTACATACTGGACATACTAATGCATCCTGGCGCATGCGAACATGCCCACGCAGGCCCATGTGAAAAGTACTTGTCTGCAGAAGAACCTGCTATATCAGCATATCAGACGGATATATCAGCATATCAGACAGTATATCAGACAGCATATCAGCATATCATAACTCATTGCTCTGTCCTTGCCTCTTCCCAAACACCCTATCCAGAATGAGTAGCCTTGGTCACTTCACTGGACATGATTGAATAATTCACGCATTCTTGACACACTGCAGAATTGGCTACTCTTAGAGGAGACACACACCAAGGAGAATGACTCTTGAAGAATGACAAGGGGTGAATTATTCTGAGGGCAGGTATGCTGTCTTTTTACACATCCTAAAAGTAAATCTTGTGGAGGAGCAGAACGAAGCAGAATGAGGCATAGCTTAGTGGAAGTTAACATGCTCTACATTCAGGAAGTCACATGTTCAATTCCTGGACAAGTACAGCTGAGAAAGCTTCCTCTCTTAATCCCTAGTGTGTTTAGCAGTCTACGCATTCTCAGCATCACCTGGCAGGACAAAGTTCCTAACAACACAGTCCTGGAACGTGCTGGAATCCCTAGCATGTATGCACTGCTGAAACAGAGACACCTGTGTTGGCTCGGTCATGTTGTGAGAATGGATGATGGCTGGATCCCAAAGGATCTCCTCTATGGAGAACTCGTGCAAGGAAAGCACCCTACAGGTAGACCACAGCTGTGATAAAAGGACATCTGCAAGAGGGATCTGAAGGCCTTAGGAGTGGATCTCAACAAGTGGGAAACCCTGGCCTCTGAGTGGCGCGCTTGGAGACAGGCTGGGCAGCATGGCCTTTCCCAGTTTGAAGAGACACTTTGCCAACTGTCTGAGGCTAAGAGGCAAAGAAGGAAGGCCCATAGCCAGGGAGACAGACCAGGGACAGACTGCACTTGCTCCCAGTGTGGAAGGGATTGTCACTCCCGGATTGGCCTTTTCAGCCACACTAGACGCTGTTCCAGAACCACCTTTCAGAGCGCGATACCATAGTTTTTCGAGACTGAAGGTTGCCAACATACATGCTGATCTTTGAGGGCTTATTTCAAGTACCCTCAGTGTACTTGAAACAAGTACCCTCAGTGAATTCAGTGCTGAATTCAAGAATCCACCCCCCCCCACAAGCTGTTGGTACAACTCCATTGGCAGAGGAGAAGAAGCATAGGATTGGGCTATAAGTTTTCTGAAGTTATCTGTGTTGTGCATGTTTTGATTCTCATTCCATGCAACATGCATGCTATTTTTCATATCTAAGAAAGTAAAACTCATTGTTTACTAGAACCTTTGTCTCTTTCATAAAATTGTCTCAGTATAAATTAATTGTCATGCCATACCGTGTCATGACTCCACAGGAGCAGCAAGGTGCATATTCTTCATAGTGAGTTTCATACCTTTTCATAGTGAGTTTCATACCCTGTGTAGGTTACAGCAAATCTTAATAACAATTGTGTGAAAATTCTATCTATAGGAAGCATAAACTGTGACAGTGAATCTAGAGAACTGTGTCAAAGGCTTCACAAAAACCAGTTTGTGGATTTTGTGGAGAGATTTGAATGGGGCAGGGAGGGGACTGGGGAGGGGTGTATTGGAATTGCGGAAGATCTGGCGAGGAGGTAGGATGTGGTGTCAGCAGTGGCCCCTTTAAGGGTTAAGGCCTGGGTATTCAGCAGAAGTGTGCTGCACAGCTGCAGCCACTTGAAGGCAACAGGGCCCTCAGGCAAAAAAGCACCTGATGAAGGGAGAGTTTGGTGTGGGTAGTAGGACGAAAGCTTGAGACTGGACTGATTAGCAAATAATGGACTGATGTATGAATGAACATTGGAGGCTGTTGGAGACACAGAGATTGGTGCTTAGCTGCCATGCCCAAGGTCTGCTGAGGACCAAAGTGCTGCTATAATGGTGGGAGGAGCTGCTGGCAGGAGAGGGAGGACCTCTGCAGGTTAAACAGGTGAGCTACCCTGGTGGTGGGGTCCAGCAGTGCTGCAAGGCAGAACCAGGGTCATTTTGGCAGGAAAGAAGGGGAGCTAATTAGCTCAAAGTGGGCATAATTCTCCAGACAGATGTTGGACTGGGAATCTGGCAAAACAAGGGGAAGGGTTTGTTGCAGCCAGGAAGCGGGTGATAGCAGCAGTAGCAGCAGCAGTAGTAGCTCAGCTGATTCTGATCCCCCTTTCCCAGCCTTAGTCCACCCACCTGGATCCACTCAGACTTGCACCAGCAAAGTAGCTGGAGCAGACTGAATAGTCCCATCAGGATAGCAGAGGCTTACCCTGGGACAAAGGGACAAATGTTCCCTTACCTCGAAGAAACTTCTCTGTGGGATACAATGCATGCTGTATGGGCTATTGGAGAATATGGATTGTTATAGCCCTTAAGGCTTGGTGACTCTTCTGCAGATTTCATTTCTAATTCAAAATTGCCTGTAAAAGCTTTGAAACTAGGCTGTAATATCCGTGTAGCAGATGTGCTGCACAGCCAGGGATTTCTCTCCAAAAATTTCAGATGGCATTTGGCACAAAAACCTATTAGATGTCACATATATAGCTGACAATACTCTCTTCCCTCTAGGCAATTTTTTAAAAACAAAATTTTATCAAAGCACTAAGGAGTATAGAGTACATTTGACCAAGACACCTGGGTACTGCATTGGGTTTATAAAATGAACTCTTATAATATCTGTGTGCTCAATTAAAAAGGCCAGCTTGTGTCTCTCAAGCTTTTCATGTATGTGGAGATTGCAGTAAGAAGAAATCCTGGTTTTCTACAGCTCTAAGACAGAGCACAACCTCTAGAGCCTTCACCATGTGTTACTTTGATGATCAATTATATGCACTGTTTGCAGACTAGTTTTAATTGTAAGTCCATAACAGCATCAACTTCATTTGAGTAATTTATATAGAAGAGACTGAAATTTTTCTTTTGGGTTCTCTTGTTTGTCCAACAGTTGTTATTCATTGGTTTTCATTTCAATGGGTTGACACTGTTTCAAGTTTAGATTTAGTAATGATATTTTGTGCAAGATTGCAAGTTAAAGGATGCTAAGATCAGAGTATTATCTCAGGACAGATAGTGTAGCCAGCCACCTTGCTGAAACTAAGCAGATCTAGGCCTGGTCAATGCCTGGATGGTCAATACCCAAGGTCTATGTGTGCCACCTTGAGGACTATGGAAGAAAAATGGCAGGATAAAAATGTAATTTTAACAAGTTAATAAAAGAGTTTGAATAATGGAGAAAATGTATGAGTTTCTGTTACACCATATTAATTTACATTTTGTGCCTTAGGATCTAGAACAAAGAATAATGGCCAATAGGAAAAGCTAAAATGGGAAACTGAAAAGTAGAAACCCACACACTGACTGCATATGGAACAAATTATTGTCTGAAGTTAGTTTCCCTTCAGTTGTTTTGAAAGTATATGTAGAGACTGTAGGAGACATGCACAGTGGTAACACAAAGGGGTTGGGGGTGTGTGGACAGCACTGGGTGACAACTTTGGGGGGGACACAACTAGTGGCCAAAAGTTTAAAAATCTTGGTATTTTTGAATAATGCCATCATATAACATGATGGTATTATTCGAAAATACCAAGATTTCCAAAATCCTTTCTTTTGATGAGTAATGTGATGCAGAATGCAATGAAACAAACCATGTTGAATTATCTGTAATCTATCAAAAGTTATAGTCAAATAATCAGAAAAGGAAAACACAACTGCCTTGTGTAACAAAAAGTGGTTTACTTTAATTCAAAACTGAACAATGAGACCGCTTGTTCCAAGAGCCAAAGAAGTGTTGACACAGCAGGGAACCAGTAAGGTGTTAGTAGGAGTCAGCTCTCATTTTCATGGATCAGAGCTAATATTATAACTCTTATTCAGTTGTGTGAGTGTCATCAAGTGGGCTGCTGATTTTTTTTTTGTTGGTACCAATTTGTTGGATGACCTGTATTGTTATATATTAAAATGAATAAATAAAATTAATGGGGGTTACACCAGCCCTAGTGATGCCACTGTATTTAGGCTGTGCATATGATATTGTAATTTATTCTGTATGGTCTGGTACAGGAGGCGGTCTATCATGGGAATCACACAATGAGCTTTCATACCAGGTGACAAACTCTAGTGATGCCTGTGGACATGAAATATTTGATGAATAAGATTAAGAAAAATAAGTTTAATAACCACTTTGTTTAATAAATGAGCTGGAGGTTTCTGTGAAGTCACTGTGGGGGGGGGGAACTCTTACAATATTCACTCCACAATATTCCACAATAATCCACTCTTACAATATTCACTCCAGCACTTGATAGCTACATGACTCAAATGAAAAGCAAACTATTTTTAAATGTTTCTGTTTAAAGTTTGCAATGTTCTCCTCTTGCTTCATCTAGCAGAACTTAGTTCCAATCTATACTTTTTTTTTTTCTCCAGGGCTAGTATGGACAACCCCTGGGAGGGATCTGAAATTATCTACCACAGCTACTCCACAAGTATCCATCTCTCCATTTGAGAAGTTAAGTGCATTAGCAATGAATTTGAGAAATATGCCTCATAATGACTTGTGATTCTGTATGACTTTATGTCTGCTTTTTTTTTAAAGGAAAAAAAGGTAACCATAGCTCAATTTGATTGGCATTTCATAGTGCACTTCCTTCAAAACTGACTAAAGATGTCCACCACTGCCCCCAGGATCCTGAAGTTGATTAATCAGACAGACTGTAACTTGGTGAGTAAAGTCCACCTCTTGTCAGTCTGGTGACAGTAAGGGTGAAGCTACTGACAGTCTGAAAGACAAGGAGACCCATTTCTAGGAGGCAGTCATTTTAATTTCACACACCACTACTGTGTGTCAAGGAATGTCATTAATAATCATATTCAAATCATTAGCGGTACACATTAGTAACAAAAATAGTTCCCCTTGCCTTCTTCTCCAAAGTAAACCTTACTGTGAAGTTGGTACCTAAAATTAAGACAATAACAGATCCCATGGCATTCTGTAGCTGCTATATGGGCATAAATGGGGCTTCTCATTAACATTTTATTGAAAGAGAAATGCTGGTAGGCAGTGTGAATTCAGCACCTCTGGGAGATTTCAGCTGCAGTGACTTTTTTTTTTTTTTTTGCTTTAATAGCCTCCCATGGAGAATAGCAATGAAAATGTCTCAAAGGTATTCACTAATTAAATCTATACTTTAAGAATTTGATTCTCTATTCCTACCCCCCCCCGCCCCGCCACCACCCATTTGCCTTGTATCTTTCCATGGTGAATTGGCATTAAGTACAATTATATGAAATGACTGACCAAACATGTCAGAATTTGCTTTGTTTCAATATTTAATTTAGTGGACAAGTCAGGTGATTTAACTGTTTTTGTTTTGCAGTTGTCCATAGACGCTCAGAATGCCAGCCACAGAAGGCCTATACAACTGATAGCCAGGTGTATTGAGGAAATGATAGTCGGAGTTTTAGCAGATGCTGTATTTTCAGACTACATCTTTGGAGATGCATCCTCAGCCATAGATTGTTTCCAGTAGCTGGATGGCCCTGATACTTTATCATTGAGTGAAAGGAGAGAGAAAAACAATCAATGAATGCCAGCTCTTGATTGGACTATTTAATAGCCTGTAACCATCAGTTGTAGAACAGGGCCAGTGACTGCCAACACTAAAAAGCATTACAGGTATAACCTAATCATCCACAGATTTTTCACCCGAGGTTTTATCTCAGCGCGATGAGAAGAGCTCTTTAAATCAAAGGAAAAAAGTTGTTTAACAATAGCCTCGATAATGGGGGAGAGAGCAGCCAGCAGAAAATCCATCAATCATTCTCTCTCCAGGCACTTAGAACAGCTTCCCTCTCAGGCAAGCAACCCCTCCTTTCCCCAAGCACATGAAAGAATGCAAGTCATTATCACCTCTTCCATTCTTTCTCTGTGCTGGGCTCCCAGGGAAGGGAGAGGTTGTTGCCTCGGAGTGAAGCCTTTCTAAGTGCCTGGAGAGAGACTGATTGCCTCTGTTTGCATTACAAAAGGTCAGCAAGGTTGTTTTTAAATCACTGAGCAAAAGGACATTGTTTTTTTAAATGGATTTGATTTAGTTTGATTTTTGCCATCCACATGAGTTCTGGGAACACGCTTGTTGGCAACCTTCAGTCTCGAAAGACTATGGTATCGCGCTCTGAATGTTGGTTCTGGAACAGCGTCTAGTGTGGCTGAATAGGCCGATTCGGGAGTGACAATCCCTTCCACACCGGGAGCAAGTGCAGTCTGTCCCTGGTCTGTCTCCCTGGCTATGGGCCTTCCTTCTTTGCCTCTTTGCCTCAGACTGCTGGCCAAGTATCTCTTCAAACTGGGAAAGGCCATGCTGCACAGCCTGCCTCCAAGCGGGCTGCTCAGAGGCCAGGGTTTCCCACTTGTTGAGGTCCACTCCTAAGGCCTTCAGATCCCTCTTGCAGATGTCCTTGTACCGCAGCTGTGGTCTACCTGTAGGGCGCTTTCCTTGCACGAGTTCTCCATAGTGGAGATCCTTTGGGATCCGGCCATCATCCATTCTCACGACATGACCGAGCCAACGCAGGCGTCTCTGTTTCAGTAGTGCGTACATGCTAGGGATTCCAGCACGTTCCAGGACTGTGTTGTTTGGAACTTTGTCCTGCCAGGTGATGCCAAGAATGCGTCGGAGGCAGCGCATGTGGAAAGCGTTCATTTTCCTCTCCTGTTGTGAGCGAAGAGTCCATGACTCGCTGCAGTACAGAAGTGTACTCAGGACGCAAGCTCTGTAGACCTGGATCTTGGTATGTTCCGTCAGCTTCTTGTTGGACCAGACTCTCTTTGTGAGTCTGGAAAACGTGGTAGCTGCTTTACCGATGCGTTTGTTTAGCTCGGTATCGAGAGAAAGAGTGTCAGAGATCGTTGAGCCAAGGTACACAAAGTCATGGACAACCTCCAGTTCATGTGCAGAGATTGTAATGCAGGGAGGTAAGTCCACATCCTGAACCATGACCTGTGTTTTCTTCAGGCTGATTGTCAGTCCAAAATCTTGGCAGGCCTTGCTAAAACTATCCATGAGCTGCTGGAGATCTTTGGCAGAGTGGGTAGTGATCGCTGCATCGTCGGCAAAGAGGAAGTCACGCAGACATTTCAGCTGGACTTTGGACTTTGCTCTCAGTCTGGAGAGGTTGAAGAGCTTTCCGTCTGATCTGGTCCGGAGATAGATGCCTTCTGTTGCAGCTCCAAAGACATGCTTCAGCAGAACAGCGAAGAAAATCCCAAACAAGGTTGGTGCAAGAACACAGTCCTGCTTCACTCCGCTTCGGATGTCAAAGGGGTCTGATGTGGAGCCATTGAAGACAACAGTGCCCTTCATGTCCTTGTGGAAGGATCTGATGATGCTGAGGAGCCTGGGTGGACATCCAATCTTGGGGAGAATCTTGAAGAGGCCATCCCTGCTGACCAGGTCGAAGGCCTTCGTGAGATCTATGAAGGCTATAAAGAGTGGCTGTCGTTGTTCCCTGCATTTCTCCTGCAGTTGTCTAAGGGAGAATACCATATCAGTGGTGGACCTGTTGGCTCGGAATCCGCACTGTGATTCTGGATAAACGTTCTCTGCAAGTACCTGGAGCCTCTTTAGTGCAACTCGGGCAAACAACTTTCCTACAACGCTAAGGAGAGAGATGCCAAGGTAGTTGTTGCAGTCACCCCTGTCGCCTTTGTTCTTGTATAGCGTGATGATGTTTGCATCCCTCATGTCTTGAGGTACTCCACCTTCTCTCCAGCAGAGACAGAGGATTTCATGCAGCTCAGTGATGATGATCTCTTTGCAGCACTTTAGGACTTCAGCAGGGATGCTGTCTTTTCCAGGTGCCTTGCCAAAGGCAAGGGAGTCCAGGGCCACGTGAAGTTCTTCTAGGGTTGGTTCACTGTCAAGCTCCTCCAGCACAGGCAGGCACTCAATGTTGTTCAGCGCTTCTTCGGTGACTACATTTTCTCTGGAGTATAGCTCAGAATAGTGCTGCACCCAGCGTTCCATCTGCTGCGTCCGATCCTGGATGACCTTGCCTGTGGCAGACTTCAGAGGGGCAATTTTCTTCTGCGTTGGACCTAGGGCCTGCTTGATACCGTCATACATCCCCTTGATGTTGCCCGTGTCAGCTGCTATCTGTATCTGCGAGCAGAGCTGGAGCCAGTAGTCCAGCGACGACTACTGGCTCTGGGAACAGAACCCTCGTGAATAACAAGATAACAATAATAACTAGCATGATTCTTCAGCTAGGCTGGACTGCGCAGCTAGAATGTTTCTTCGTTGGCAGAGCCAGCCTGCTCTTGAGGCCCCAGGAAGTATCTGCAGCAGGTATCTAGATAGATAAATCCGTGGTGGCGTTTTGGCATCTGGAGGCCTCCTCGGGGTAAGGGAACACTTGTTCCCTTGCCCCAGGATAAGCATTTGTCAGGTTGCCGGATCTGCTATAGTTGGCACAAGTCTGCATGGACCAAAGTTAGAAGCTCAAGGCCAGGGAGGGGATTAGGAGATCAGCATGTGTTGTGCCACAGCTCCTCCCCACTGGGCCTTGTGCCCGCTTAAGGCTGATTAGTTTCCCTTGTTAAACTCACAAGTGCAGCAAGCAAAAGTCAGAGTCAGGTCCCAGTCCAATAAATGCAGATTGCCAACTCACAGTCCAAAGTCAGTACGCCGGGTCACAGTCCAAGGTCAAAGTCCAGGTAAGCCAGGTCAGTTAGCATCTCCCTCTGGGTCAGGGTAGCCTTTGGTCCTTCTGAAGCTGCCTTTTATCCTTGGATGTCTCATAATCCAAAATGCAGCTCAGCTGTGAGCTACCTTGTTAAGTCCAAATTAGGCTCAGCTGAGCCATCTCTTCAGTCCATATCCATTCAAAGTCCCATCAAGGTCAAATGAAGCTCAGGTGTCCATCAAAGTCCCATTGGCCATGATTGATTACAGCTGTGGAGCCAGCCCTGCCCTTCCCAGAGCTGTCAACCAGCTGTCAAAACATGGAATCGCTGTCAACACCACATCATCCACCTGATGATCTTCTGATCTTCCATTACAGCATGCGCTGCTGCCACCAACACACTGATTCCTTCCCAGACCTGATCTACCCTCCTGCCTACCCCATCTCCTCCCCTGTTCTACCCCCCCATTCCATCCCCCCTTGCAAGTGTACCAGTGCATACTAGTGCATGGAGCCAACTACTTGACACTTGCAGCTGTAGCAAGGCTGCACAGACTGGCATGTCATGTTTTGTGACTGTCAGAAACATCTTATGCTACTGGAATGTTTGTTCTTGTAAGGCTTGAATAGGATTGGACTGTAACTCCTTTTGCACTCCATCTTAAGAATCGTATAAACTGCAGAGGTGGAGGTTTTCCCACTGCCCAATCCTCCCCCTTCATCCTCTTCTTGCTTTACCATCCAGATTAATTAAGAATTCTGGGGAACTTGATAGCATGCTAGTCACAATATTATGTTATTTTGGTTGTCCTAATAAAGGTATTTTGGCTTTTTTCCCCCCAAATAGACTGATGTGGCTACCTATGATTTTTATATTCTCAGAAGCTATATTATACTATGATCAAAATAACTAATTGGTGCCAATACTTAAATGAAGTTATAGGTCCAACCTTGTTATACACGGATTTTTTATCCATGGATTTGACTCAGCACGAATGGCCACGGCAAATGAGACGGAATGTGCTGATCCCTGGAGAAGGGGAAAAATTTTAAAATCACAGTTTTAAAAAAACTGCTTTTCTTGTAGTTGTAGAGATACAGTCATGCAAGTGATCATTCCATTCTTCAGCTGAGCCAGGCAAAGGCAGGGGGTTCTTTGCATTTCTAATTGCTGACTGTCTCTCTACAGCAGTAAGAAAAGCTGTTTTTAAACCACAGTTGGAAAGGGACTTTTTTTAAACACATTTTATTTGAACACTTTTAAAATGTTATTTTAAACTTTTATTTAACTTTTATTAAATTTTATTTAATTTTTATTAAATAAAAGTTAAATAATAAAAAAATAAAAACACAAAATAAATGTGTTAAATAAAAATTAAATTTTTATTTAACACATTTTGTTATTATTTTATTATAATAACATAAAATATGTTAAATAAAAGTTAAATAATAAAAAAAAATTATTTTTATTTAACACATTTTATGGTATTAGCAGGGAGTCCCAGAATCAAACCTCTGTGGATGTCAAGGCAAGACCTTATTCCATTAGGAGCAATGAGGGGCAAGAAATCTGAAGTGTGTCTTTAAATCTATTTTTCCACTGTTTTTTATCCACAGATACTTTTTATCCACTAGGGGTTCCAGAATGGAACCCCAGTGGATAATGAGGCACAACCTGTACTCATTAATTACAGGGCAGGAGGTCTGGTCTAGAGGGTAGAGCCTCCGTTTGCCTGAAGATCGCTAGTTCGAGGCCTTCAGACAGCTGAAGGTCGCTAGTTCGAGGCCACCGGCACTGTGAACGGCGAGACCTTGAAGCAGCTGCCGAGCTGAGTTTTTCCATCTGCTCTTTGGCCGCCCTTCAAGTGAGATATGAAGGATTGTCAGCTTGCGTGGGAGGAAACTGGAGGCCAGAATGTGATACCAGATCATAAAAGGATCCATCTGAAATGTTGTAGTTCTTGAAAGACAGAACCTTCTTCAATTGTAAAAATCCCTATAGGGATTTAGTATAGCCTGCCTGTGTAAACCGCCTTGAAATAAAGTCTGAGGAGAAATCTGAAGACCATGAAAGGTGGTATGTAAATATCTGTATTAATAATAATAATAATAATAATAATAATATAATATACTTTATAATATTTATATTTAAATAATAACTATTTATTATTATTACTTATATAAATATAACTAAATATTATTTAGTTTATATTTATATATAGAATATATAAATTTATATAAATATAAATGTAAATATTTATATATAAATATTTACAACTAAATATTATTAATATTTAAATAACTTTATTATTATTATTATTAATTGATGCTGAAGTATTGTGTTCTTCAGAGCATGAGTAGCATTTACTGTTCATCCTTATCACTGGAATTCTCTTATGGATCTCTACCCAAATTAAGGCAATATAGGAAGTAGGCAGCAAAAATGAATTTCTGCAAACCATAAAGCACTGAATACTATATTCTTTTTTGCAACATTGCATAAAGTTGCGTGTTACTGGACTCCTGATAAACTACAGCTTTGCACACTTATGATCCAACTGTTGATAGCAGAGCCACTTTAAACCTGATTGTGGATGTGTGAGATGTGGTGCTCACACATCTAATTTATCTCCACCTCACAGGAAAAGTCAAGTCACTTGCTTTAGATGTAATTGGAACTTAAAACACAGCCCTGTAAAACTGTCTTAGTCCTGCTTTTATGATATTATCTTTTTTCAGATTTCACTTTCACAGAGAGTATTCCTGCCAATTTATCCACTAGCATTCCCAATTAAATTGCAGAACACTCTCCCACCACCCTCTCCCACCCCCAGCACCACCAAGTGCAAACCTACCTTCCTAGGACAGCACAAGAATGGAATCTGGTGCCAGCAGGCCAGCATATGTCCTTGTGCCAGCACAGCCTGCTCCCAAGTCTGCACAAATGTGCTTTATGGCATGTTTGCAACACTTGGGAGCAGCCTGTGCAAGCTCAGTGCAATCTTAGGATTGTGCTCTAGGAAGAATCATCCCGAGTGGCTACTGCTGTAAACAGTTGAATGAGTCACAGCCCAAACCCACCACTAATGAAGATGCAACTGCACTGATAGAGTATCCAGTGATGAGGGTAGCCATCATAAGGCCATCCAAAGGTACCGTATTTGCCGGCGTATAAGACGACCCCCCAACATTTCCACTCAAAATATAGAGTTTGTTATATACTCGCCGTATAAGACTACCCCCTCTTCCGCACACCTTCCACAGACCAAATAAAAGGTAAAAGAACATCAGATTTGATTTCAACATGTTAATTTATATTCAAATGCTTATGACATGCAGGAAAACTGTCACAAGGCTGTATGTTATCAAACATGTACAGTAAACATAAAACAGTGCAAGTTTATTAAACGTAATTCACTAAAGACAACACACTCCTCTCCTCCTCAGCGCAAGCAACACTCCAAGTGGACCCTATGGACGGGTAGATGCTTCTCAGGAACACAGGCAGGCAGCCTTATGGTTCATCTCCTTCACTCTCCTTGTAGCTTAAGTGACAACCCTGCCAGGTTGTGCAGCAAACTAACATCTGGATCCAAGTGGCAATCCTATGGATTGTACTCAGAAGCCAGCCTCACTCAAGTTTTAGGAGTGACTTCTAAGTGTGGATGATGGTGGCTGCAGACACAGAACCTGCGGAAATGGGGCCTGCCTGTGGTGCAGGCCAAGGAAATGCATGTGGAAGGAAAACAACACTGGAGAGGCTGGTCAGAACCCCACAGGCGGCGAAGCCTGGCAAGGGGCAGCACAGCAGCAGATAAACCTCTATCGAGGCCAGAAAGTGCTGCACCTGAACACCAGTCAAACAGCGGACCAGGCACATCACCGCCTTCACGAGCCACGAGCATCTACCTGCCGAACATGGGAATAGAGACGGTGCCACTTCAGGGGAAGGTCTGAAGGTCTTACGAGCCCCGCCCCGCCCCAAGCGAGCAGCGAGGAAGAGACTCACACGCCGCGCAGGGTCCCCTTCTTGCAGGCGGTGCCAGGCAGCTGTTCAGCCTCGGCAGCGGGCAGCGGCTCCTCACGCTCCTGGCTCCGCCGGGCGCCGGGGCTGTTGCAGTGCCAGCGCGGGTACTCGGCCTTCTGCCGGCAGGAGGTGGTGACTGCAGCAGCTGCTGCGGCCCGGCCCTGCTCGTGGCCCCCCGGAGAACTCGGCTGCCGCCAGACTCCTCCCCTCGCTCGGCAGCGGCTGCGGTTCAGTCCGCTCCTCCTCCCTGGCCGGCTGGTCCTGTGGCAGCGGCTGCGGCTCTTCCTCCTGGGTCTCCGGCTGCTCGGACGCCCCCAGCATCAGAGCAGCCGGTGGGGGAGACCCAGCGGTGGCTCTCCTCCAGCGCCTGACAGCAGCGCTGCGCTCACCCCACCTCTGCGCGGCAGATTCCCTCCTCCTGTCGCATGGGTCCAGCGCCACTGAAGTGCACCCAGCGTATAAGATGACCCCCCACTTGGAGGCACGTTTTTTAGGGCAAAAAAGTCGTCTTATACGCCGGCAAATACGGTAAGTTAAAAAAAATATTACTATTGGATTTTTTTACTGTTTTTAAATTTAGGAATTTTCAAAATGTTTCATGAATTACATTTTCTTTCAAGTTTAATTAAGCAAATGTATCAACTGCAGGTAACAAACTGGGGTGGGTTGAGGATCAGGCCACCTGCAATTATTCCTCAGGAGACTTTTTTATACCTCATAATAAATAACCATAATAAATGCTTTTAAAATATGGCATTTTGAAAAATGTAATCTTGAATATATCCAAGACTGCATCTTGACCTTTATGGTGAATTTTGCTCCCCTCCCATCTGCAAGAAACCTGAACTGATATCAGGTGCCTTGGTACCAACCCAGATTTATAAGTGCCCTCACAAATATCTTGTAAGGTACATATGAATAATCCCTGCTAAGGTTTAATCTACATTCCTATCAGATATAAGTTTTTCTTCTATTCGCCTTTAAAAAATGATTTATATGACTTTCTTCATTTAAAAAAGGTATTATAATTAAGCTACTGCCTGGAAAAATCAAAAGTCAACCAACACAAAACTGAAATAGAATATCAAGTCATCGGTGCCAAGAAAAGAAAATGCATACCAGCATCACAGTCGTCATTAATCAACTTCTGCAATCCCACAACCATAATAAGCCCAATTTTATTTAATTTAAGAGGACCCTTGGGAATGTTTCCATCTGGATTGTCAATTTACATCAGTATCTATAATTTGTCCCCCCCAAAAGGCCCTGCTCTTGTGCATCCAAACACATATGGCATTAGCCTTTTTAGAGATCCACATTTTAAAGGAAACTTCTCAACAGCACTAATTTATAAAATTATTTATACCTCATGTTTTGGTCATTTGCTACAATGGTACATACGGGTTAAATAGCCACTTTTGAGAGGTGATTTTCAGCAAGAAAGCAGCACAGATGTAAAGAATTAAACACCTTCTGCCTTTGCGCTGTGGTCCTGATCCAAATTGCAGCCTATCCTGTGCAGTTGCTTTTCTCAAGTAAACTTAAGCCGGCACTCACACATTGACCAATAGAATGTCATGCATAGTTTGGCTCTAAGTGTTTTCAGAGTATTGTTAGAGATTTTAGGGGTTAACCTAATTTCTCTCAGAGAAGGAACATTAGGAAAAAATGAATAGTGTCTTTCTGTTAAAAACAAGGTAGAAAATGTCAAGATGACCTGCAGAGAAAAACATGTGTGTCATAGCATTCCCAAAAAGAACATTCCAAGGTGTTGTGAAATCAAAGTGCAAGCCAGAACTTCTCCATACATGGATAACGGATTTCCCAGTGAGGGCTAGAACCATGCACCAGTATGCCAAATAAGGAGAGGGAAGTGACATGAATATCACATGGGTCACTTGTTTTTCATTGAGTACAAGTATAGGAGTTTTGGGTGTGGTTCGGGAAGAAATCAAAGATCCACCATGGGGTAACTTAAAACCTGTATCCAACCAAATCTATTCTTAATCTGTAAATAGCATGTAAATAAATTTTCTATATGCTTATAAAGAAGTCTATGTCTGCTTAGCAATTTGACCCAGAGACCAAGTCCCAGAAATCTCTCTATCAGTATCAACTATTGGCTTCTCTGTACTGAGGTCCCCTTTTTGTCGCTCTCTGTTCTGTTTTCTAAAACATTTGTAGGAAAATTCCTCCTCTCCCACCCTGGGTTCACATAAGGGAGGGGATTCCCCATGCAGTTCAGTGGAATTCTTCTGCTCACCTCCTGCTACAAAACCAGCCCTTCGTTAGATATGCATGTGCATAGATATGCATGTGCATCATGGCATACTTGGCGTTACTGACAATTGGAGACCCATTGATATTCCCAGAGATAGAGCATCCCCATGTGTTTCAAATATAAAGGGGCTGTTGGATCTGATGGCCAACAGGCATCACAATGCAAGAAAGAGGGTGTTGTCATAGTGCACTGGCCCCATGTTTGCACCTAGCCAGAGAACAGCAATGGAGCTAAAGATTTTAATTGAGTTCCATGAGTGCAGAGCTCTAGTTGTGCGACGAGACAGATCATGCTCATTCTTACTACATTTGGATTGTTTTGGCAAGTGCCCAAAGTCTCACCTGGAAGAGAGTGATATTTATCTGTGGTTGTTATTAGCAGGCATGTTTCAGTCAAAGTTTGGCATGCATAAGTCCAATTCATATAAGAAGTAAGCCTACGCTTAAAATCTCTCCCATTAAAATAAATGAAACTGAAAAGTGCTTAACTTAGGCTGGGTTGTGCCACCATTCATAATGTAAAGGATATTTAGGTTTCATGTTGCTGTTTATAGCTGCACAGAATGTTGAGCCTAAGCAGTATCCTTGAACTGTCTTAATTAACACTTGAGATTTGCAGTGATTACTGAAATAAAGAGAACAACAGACTGTGCTCTTGTTTCCCAATTAGTATAATTGCTGTTCTTTAGAAAAAATGAAACTAAGATTAATTGTCTTTCAGGGATTCAAAGAAGCTTGAACCTGTCACAGCTCTCAGTGTTAATATAATGTATGTTGTCTCTAATTAGCTGGAAAGTCTTAATTTTCCATCATTTATTCAACCTATGTCGAGAGCTCCTTGACTGTTTCATTCAGTCAGTGTAGTTTTTAAAAAACTAAATGCAACAATTATATGAGCTCCATCCTATCACCCACCATTTTCCACCCTGCAGTTACCACCAGTGGGGTGCATGCTGCATGTAATGGTGGAGGATAATCAGATGGCCCACAAGGTAAATAAAAATATTCTTACTACCCAGTAAAGTACTTGATCACCAACGGGTCTCCTTGGAACCACACTAGCTATTTTGCTGGTGTAAGTCTGAGAGGAAGGCGCAGTTCCAGGCCGGGGAAGGGGGATAGGGTCCAACGTGCGTAACTGCTGCCACGATTCACTCCCTCCTACCCTGCTCCCCAGGTTGGCCACTCCCTGCCTCAATCCTCCCCTGAACCACCCACTCCACCATCCAGTGTGGCATCAAGTGGTCACTATTACATGAGCAGGGCCTTCTGCAGTCTGCTCAGGTGGCCGGAAAGTGCACAACGGTAGTGTGCCTTTTACAGTGCTGCTGCTGCTGCATTTATGACAATGGATAATTAGATCTGCTGTCATAAATAGTCCATAGGATTGGGCTGTATATTATCCTACATATCCTACATTGTTATAATTAATGTTGAATTTATTTGTAATATCTAGTCTTATTACCAGCTGAGACTTAAAAAAAACCAACCAGTTGAGATTTTAAATTTTAGATTGTTTAGAACAAGCATACCCATCCTTGATCTGTTCTCCTAAATTAGAATTTCCTTGGACGTGTGACAACCCATATGCCATGACTGTCATGATAATAAAGTGGTGAACCTGGAATGTAGTTATATAGAAGATAACTGGGGTACAGTTTTTTCTGAGCTTGTTTCCAAACTGTTTTGACCTCCATTGCACATGAACACTGTGTCAGTTAATACATTTATATAACTGCCTTCAGAGAAGCAATAAGAATAATAATCTGCTATAGCCCAGGAGAAAAGTACCACTTCAGATGACAAATGAGAGTGGCATATTGACATTTCTCTGTGTAAAAAATGCCCCGCATTGCAGAACTAAGGGCCCACTCCTATCCAACTTTCCAGTGCTGGTGCAGCTGCACTGCAGCTTGAGGAAAGGGAACAAATGTTCTCTTACCTGGAGGAGGCCTCCATGATTGCCCCCTTCCACATGCCCCATTGGCACAGCTGCACCAGTGCTGCAAAATTGGATTGGATTTGGCCTTAACTCATCACACAGAGAACTAGGCTTGAATATTTTCCCCAAAATGTTACTTTTCTCAGTGCAGCAAGGTTTTCTTGTTTTCCAAGAAAGTGTGCTCAAATATGCATTTCCTAATCTGTAACCTGAAATGGTACAGTACCAAAAGGGCTATATTACATTATTGAGTGCATAGATCTGCTTTAGCCTTATCAGTTATCACCATAATTATCTTTTTTCCCCCCCTGAATGTCCTTTTTAAAGCATGATATCATTGGTCAATGTATGTATGTCTTATAATAGTTACTATGTTATTTAATATATTTATATACAATCTTATAAAAGAGTATTTTGTCAAAGGCAGTGAAAAATAAAACAATAACTAACACCATCTTTCCCCCAAAGCATATCAACAGGCTATAGCAGCAGTTAAAACAAGAGATACAACAGCATTCTAAGAGCACAGTCCTACCCAGCCCCTGTACCAGCAGAGCACATGCTGCATTGGTGCTAACTGTCACAAAAGTGGAATAAAGCACATTACAATAAACCTTACTCCTCCCCCCACAGACCACTTGACTGCCTTCATCTCATGACCCCTCCTATGTGAAAAGGAGGACTGTGTCAGCCAGGGCATATTTAGAGGAACCAGTGATGTTCACCGCTGATGGTGTGGGAGCCAGTAAACCTCCAACCAGTAGTGGCAGGCAGCCAACTGGCCACCAGAACAGGTAAGGTGGCACTTCATTATGGGAATTGGGCTGGACCAGGGGTGGGTCAGGAGCAGCAGTGTCTGCAAGAGCCAACCCATCCCCTTGGATGTAACAGATTTATGCCAGCAAAACAGACATAGTAGGCCAACTGGGGACCAGGGAACAGAGGAGGAGTTGTCTAACATTTCTTAACTGACCTCTCCTTGCTGGTTGGAGCCTCACTTGGCCCATGAGATGCCCTTGCCTGCTTATAGCTTTCTGTTAAAGGAAAAAGCATGCTTGCTTGGCACCACCATTAAGAACTGAAAAGGAAAGTAATGGGCGCGGAGAGTGCAGGGGCCCACAGAGATAGGGTTCCCTCTTATCTGCGGTTTCTGTATTCATAGGGGGGCCTGCAGCATATCCCTTGAAGATACGGGGATGCCTGCATATAAATATTCTTAATCATAACAATACTCCTGGAAGCAGCAGTTTTATTGATGTTATTTCTCGGGATTGCTACTAGTGTTGCCTTCCTCTGTTTAATCAGCAAAGTCTTGACAGAATAATAGAACTTGAAAATGTGACTCCTTGGTTCAAGAAACATGACTCCCAAACTGTGTGCTATATATCATGTCATCTACTTTCAAGTACATCCAATGTATGTCAGAGAGACTTTTAAACTAAGACTTTATCTGTCTGAAGCTTCCCATGTCTTCTAGCTTATCTTCCAAAACAACATTGTCAGTGCTATTGGCTGGGCCTATATTTAAATGCAGATTTATGGTAACAGCTGGAGATAAGTTACAATAGGTGATGTGTTTGATCAGCTTGACAGTATCAACACTGCACAAATTTGCATATGAGAGAATGAGAACTTTGCATGAAAGCTGTGCATGAGAAATTCCACCCTTTTGAAGTTTGTTATTCACTTGGGCTTTTTCTGCAGTGGTTCTCTTTTATGGAATACTTTACTAGGGAAACCCACCAGCTCATCTTGCTTGAAATGTTTTTTTTTCTTCTGATAGCTGATTGAAATCTTTTTCTTTAAGAACCCAAACCCTGGTCCCCACAGTGAACCTCTATCCAGCCCATGACAAGCCTCTGGCCCCATGCAAGCCTCTGGCCCACCTGACCAAATGTTACTGGAGCTATGCTCCAGTCATGTCTGGAGGGTTTTCTGAACGCTGGAGAGGCCAAGCCTCAGAACACCTTCCAAAGGTCTAACAGCATCACTTACTAGTTTTCCTGAAAACTAAAAGTGATGTTTTTGGGCTCTTGGAAGGCCTTAGGCTTTCTGAGGGTCCAGGAGGCCTCCACAGCCCTCAGAACATGCTCGAGGCATTTCCTGTGATGTGCTGGTTCTGAGTTATTTACTCCTGAGCTTGTAAGTAAACTGCTTGTGGGGTGGGGGAATGGGAGTCCATATGAGTGTGTGCTTTATTTCTGTGGTTTATGTTGGTGCTTGGAGAAATCCTGGAACTTAGATTAATGAATGGGCTCTAAGTTCCATCTTTAATGTATGTATTTTAATTTTATATTTAAAATTTATTTTTCTGCTCCTCTACACCATGCCAGATATTTGATGCGGCCCTCTGGCCAAAAAGTTTGGAGACACAAGTTAAGAGTGCACATTTAAAGCACTTTTTGAGGATGTCAAATGCTTCATGTGTTATCCCAGTAATCTTTGAAAAACTCTGTAAAGTTGAACTGCACTATGTTTCATAGGAGAAGTTGAGATCCTGAGTTGCCCAGAACCACCTAGTGAATTCATGGCTGAGACCTTCACAGTTCAGTGATCTAACCACTCTGTTGCACCATTTTAGACCAAAATGTGCAGTACAAAATGGTTGTTAACTTCATTGCTATGGAGCCTTCCTCAGTGACAGCTCTTCCTCACCCCCCCCCCTTCTCAGTGGCGGGGAGATTTCTCCCCATCCCAGCACCTGGAATACTTTTCTAGCATTGTTCCAGGAACTGAGGAATGGGAGAAGAGATGCAAGAGAGACCTCCATTTTTCCTGTGGCACTCCTTGCCATAGGATGTGGTGATGGCATCGGGCCTAGACGCCTTGAAAAGGGGATTGGAAAAAAATTTCAGGAAGAAAAATCCATCACCGGTTATAAGCCATGATGTGTATGTACAACCTCCTGATTTTAGAAATGGGCTATGTCAGAATGCCAGGTGCAAGGGAGGGCAGCAGGATGCAGGTCTCTTGCTGTCTTGTGTGCTCCCTGAGGCATTTGGTGGGCCACTGTGAGATACAGGAAGCTGGACTACATGGGCCTAGGCCCTAATCCAGTGGGGCTGTTCTTATGTTCCCTGGCACCATCAAGGAAGAAGAGGAGAGAAGGCAGGAAGAGTCAGCATTCCCCACCAGAGCAGTGGCCATGACAGAAGGGCCTTGAGAGACACATGGGGGAGGAGATCGGGGAGTGTCATGAATTGTGACTGGCAATTGTGTGTCAGTTGACAGTTCCCAGAGAAACAACAAACCTTTCCTGAGATTGCTTTGCTTTCACTCCCTAACAGCTGGTCCCGACGCAGGATTGTTTAACAGAACTTCCATATTCACAAGCAGTATCTTACGGTGCACCATGCACTGTTTTCTTCGTTCCCTGCTTGTGAGCTTCCCAGAGGCAGACAGGTAACAACTGTCTTCAGCACAGTGCTGGACTAGATAGTCATTTTATCCAGCAAGGCATTTATATTCTGATACCCTCATGGGTATTTTGCATAGTCCACCTTCAAGCACATGGGCAAACGTGCACCGCTTCTCCATAATACATGCCAACACTGTGAATTGATCTAAACTGCTTGTCTGAGTTGCAGGGAGACGACCTAACTAGAAGCTCCACTTTCCTTCTCTGTGACCCCAGCAAGTGCTGAGCACTTTTAAAACTGACCCGGCCAACTTCCTGACCCACAGAAGGGGCACTTGCTGCTGGACAGATGTGACTGCATTCTCTGCTCTGATTTGCAGGTCAAGAGTACTAAATGGCCAAATTGCAGCCATTAATTATTATTGAACTTTGGGTTAAATTGGTCTCAAGGGATTCATTTCCAAGTGAAACAGGTCAGATGTTCACAGTAATGTAGACATTTCTGTATGGACAAAATACCATGAAACATATCCCAATTCTGTGAACCTGGTAGATAGGGTTGAACTGAATCAATCTCTTATTATATATTCTGCAACATTCAGTAATGTGCATAAAAAGACTGACTAAGGGCACAATCCTGCCCTTCACTTGGGTGGAAGCAAGTAACTTGCAGGGGCCCAGGAGGGTCGCCAACGTGGCGTAAAGCACGTTTGCCCTTCTCGGAAGTAAGCTGCGCCAGTGCACAGAGGTGCACCAGCACACAGGCTGAATCCAGCCTCCATGGCAGCTGCTGCGGTAAGCCTTGTGTTGGCCTGGATGGGCTCTGGGGAGGAGGCAGGGCGGAGGGCGGTGGGTGGCCCCAGGGTCAGGCGGGTGGGGAGCAGGAAACGGGGCTGGAATCCAGCACTTATTCTGGATCACAACCCCCGTTCCCGGGGAGTTCAGAGCAGCTTCTCGGACTTGTGCCAGCTCAGGAGGTGGCATATGTCCAAGGAGACCTATAGAGGCAACGGTGTCTTACCCAGGGGTAAGGGGAAAAGTTTCCTCTTGCCTCTGGCTGAGCCGCTTTGGGCCCCTATACTGCACTGGATACATGTTCCAGCGCAGGGTAGGATTGCACCCTAAAAGAGACATCCTTTACCCTTACTTGGATTCTTTGTTACATCACACCACACACCTGACCACATATAGAAAGGCCTAGGCACACTGGGCATGTTGGGCTCTGTGCATGCCCGAGATTGAGGAATCCACTGTGGATCCCACAATCCAGAGTTTGGAGCTGAATGAATTTATTCTGGGCTCCACTTATCTTCCTGAAATAGAAGGAAGAGGTTCTGCCAATCCCTAATATTGTTCATAGTTGCCTCTAAATTTTGCACTAAGTGAAATTTCATGTGAATTTGGAGGACCCTACCCAGGTAGAACATTTGTAGGAATTACAGTCAAAAATTTTCCAAAAAGCACTGTACTTGGGGGTGCCTGATCCATCCTGGTTGTGTATGTCTCAACATTATAACATCTGGCTAGATCAGGGGTGTCCAAAGTTTTTGGCAAGAGGGCCACATCATCTCTCTGACACTCAGGGGCCGGGGAAAGAAAGAATTAATTTAAATTTCAAATTTGAATAAATTTACATCAGTTTACATAAATGAATATATGAAAGATGAACTTATATGAATGAATGAAGGTCTTGCAATAGCTCAAGGCCTATAAAAGGCCTTGCACAAAGCAAGGCTGGCCTTTCCTTTGCTGCCACTACTGCATCACAGACATGAAACAGCAAGCAGTGGGGGAAGCCCTCAACCCACAGCTCACGCAAAAAGGTCAAACAATTGCCTTCACGCTGAAAGCAGTTGTGTCAGGCCAGTGTGGGCTGCAACAAATATCTGGAGGGCCAGAGGCTCATTGGAGACTGGGGGCTCCTTGAGGGCCGCATTGAGAGGCCTCAAGGGCCGCAAGTGGCCCCAGGGCCGGGGTTTGGGCACCCCTGGGCTAGATGAACATGTGGAAAACAAAAGAGCAATTAGGTGATGATTGTAAGATGATTCCACTTCCAGTGAACCATAGCCCCATCTCTGTTTCAGGAAGGTGGTGAAATAATCACTTGCACAAACTAGCAGCAGACGTTCTGAGTCAGCAAAAAGACTGACTAATTAGTCTTTCCCACATGGGAGAAATGTATAACTAGTTCATGCAAATATCCAAATTTTATTCTCACTTTCCTGGATAAAGTGGGACCTGAGAGTTCCACTAGTGCCCTGGCTACTTTATTTTCATATTTCCATATACTGTATATTCAGCAAAATGCTGGGCTAGATTATGTAGTTACGTTTTTCCCAAGTCCTTTTCTTTTCTGCTCCCTGTAAGAGCTTACGTTTGGGCCAGAATTTTTTGTTTCTTTTGCCACTTTCTGTGTTTTTGTGACAATTTGGGCAGAAGCCAGAGTTTCACCTGATCTTTTGTGTGCTGCAGGTGCTGCTTTTAGTTGACCTGCCTCCAGTCAGTCCTTGCGGCAAATATTGGATTAGTTCGTTGAGTCCACAGAGTCCTTTTTCTGGCTGTTTGGGAACAAGTCTAAAACAGCCATCCTTTGGGCTGCTTGAAAGTCGCTCCAGGTACAGCTTTCCTGAGCATTCAAATGGCAGGAAAAATGACTGTTCTGTGGGATGTTTATGTCCCAGCAGGCTCAGTTGTACTAATCAATAGTTCCACACACCCACCATCAAGGGAAACCATTTTTTGACAAACTGTGTCAACTGGGAGCAGTTGGGTTGAGCAAGCTCCCTTCCCCCCTACTCCATTCCTAATTATTTTTCACATTTTTATACCGCCCTTCCTCCAAAGAGCTCAGGACTCCTTTTGTCCTCACAACACCCCTGTGAGGTAGGTGAGGCTGAGAGAAAGTGACTGGCCCAAGGTCACCCAGGAAGCTTTGTGGCTGAGGGGGGATTTGAACCTGGATATTCCAGATCTAAGTCCACCTCCCAAACCACTACACCACCTGGTAAGTTTTGCAGGGAACTGGTGTGGTTTTACATCAAAGTTTTTATTTGGAAATAAGATTTGCACAGCTCCCATCCTCCTCTCCAGGGTGACTGGATACAGTGGAGGACAGAATAAACCTTAACCATTGTATAAAAGAGGGAATTTTGGCAGGAGCAATTTTTAAAATCCTTCTGTATTGAGCTGCACCTACCAAAATCCCCTTTTCTATACAATGGTTAAAGCAGTGGTTCCCAAATTCCTACAAGGGAGTTGGGAACCACCTAAGTAGGTGTGGGAGTGGGGCTAAGGCAGCAAGGAGATCCCCAGAATCACACCCACTGCTGGGAACAGATGCAGTGCTGGCATGGGGGGGAGCCCCACAGATGCCTCTGCAGGGCTCCCTAAGCCTCAGAATTGGAAAAAAGAAAAAGCCAGTAACTCTTGGCTCCAAATCTGTTGCTACTTTTTTCTTTTAAAGCAAAGGAGTACATCTATTGTATGTGATCCTTGCAAGATCCAATACAAAAGAAGTTTATTTTATGTGATTGGTTTATGTGCTCATAGTTTTTTTTAATTGATTGTGGTGGTGGTTTATAAAATTTATTAAATCTTTTTTTCACTTTTATGTTTAATAATTTCAAATATATTATGACTTCACTGTCTTTGTTTTTTGAAAGTGCTATGAGTATTTAGCTCTTTTGAACACCAGTCTTGAATGATGTGCTATGCCATATTCACACATGTTCTAGGGTACATACAAATGTGCATAGGGAAACAACAGAGAAAGGAGAGGGAAGCAGAAGGATAAATGGGGGAGAATATGCAAATTTACCCACAGCTATATGGATAATAAGGGGTAGTGGCTCCGATTCTTGAGTCACCATGGAAAGAATGATCCCAAATGAAACAACTCCTAGGGTGTTGGTCTGCTGCTTGTGGCCACAGTTTGTGGTACACCTGGGAGAAATATCCCACCCATCCAATTTGGCCTCTAGAGGCAGGTATTTCATATATCCTAGGAAACATGGCTCTTCTCTCATCCAGAACTGGCCAGAGGAAGCCCGTCTCCCTCTTTACCCTCTTTTCCTCTAACTTGTGCAGTTGATGACTTAGCTATACCCTAGTTAGCTGCTGCTGCTGAAATCAGACTTTGACTAGGCTTAAGGAACTAGACCCCACAGGGACAGTATTATATGCATTATAATAACCTGATTAGATTTTTGAGGTAATAGGGGCGCAAAAAAGGAGAGGAAACTGAACGCTTTCCACATGCGCTGCCTCCGACACATTCTCAGCATCACCTGGCAGGACAGAGTTCCTAACAACACAGTCCTGGAATGTGCTGGAATCCCTAGCATGTATGCACTGCTTAAACAGAGACGCCTGCGTTGGCTCGGTCATGTCGTGAGAATGGATGATGGCCGGATCCCAAAGGATCTCCTCTATGGAGAACTCGTGCAAGGAAAGCGCCCTACAGGTAGACCACAGCTGCGATACAAGGACATCTGCAAGAGCGATCTGAAGGCCTTAGGAGTGGATCTCAACAAGTGGGAAACACTGGCCTCTGAGCGGCCTGCTTGGAGGCAGGCTGTGCAGCATGGCCTTTCCCAGTTTGAGGAGACACTTGCCCAACAGACTGAAGCAAAGAGGCAAAGAAGGAAGGCCCATAGCCAGGGAGACAGACCAGGGACAGACTGCACTTGCTCCCGGTGTGGAAGGGATTGTCACTCCCGGATTGGCCTTTTCAGCCACACTAGACGCTGTGCCAGAACCACCTTTCAGAGCGCGATACCATAGTCTTTCCAGACTGAAGGTTGCCAATATATATATATATATATATATATATATATATATATATATATATATATATATATATATAGGGGTGCAATCCTAACCCATTTTCCCCACACTGACATAAGGGCAATGCAACTTTAAGGAAAGGGAACAAATATTGTCATACCTTGAGGAGGCCTCTGTAACTGCCCCCAACTGCAGGATGCAGCACATGCCCCACAGGCACAGCTATGCCAGTGCTGGAAAGTTGGTTAGGATTGCACCCTTAGTGTGCCAGTGTGGCATATAGTAGCATTGGACTTGGAGAGACCTGTGTTCAAATCTCCTCTCAAAGCTTCCTGGATGGCCTTTGATCCGTCACCATCTGCCACTCTAACAGATTGTTATTCGTGAGAAAGAGGAAGGTAATATTTTTTACCTCCAGCTCTTTGGAGAAAGGCAGGATACAAAAAGTAATGTATGATTTCATCCTCAAAATGAAATCTGGTTAACTGACTTTGTCTGCTTGAATGTCCCATAAAATGGTTATTTTAATTCAGCTTTCCCAAAGCAAATATCTGTTAACAAATGCATCTCATTTATATTCATAAAATTCATTTGCATGGAAATATCAACCCATTCTTCTCAAAACTGTTTGATCACAGGTGTTGAGTTTTTACAATTATGGTTGATCAGGCCACTCAGAAAATTGACTTTTTTTCTCAAGAAATTTTCATTCAAATACAGATATTCAGACCTGGCTGAAGAAGGAAAAATATATAAACTTCTGCAGTGGTGATAACAAGGAAAAAAACAAAATACAACTGTCTTGAGTCAACAGGTTGAAACGGTTTATTTTTTGAAGATGGCATACAAGGGACTATTCCTGCCAGACCATTTTCAGTTATTAAACTTTATAGAAAGGTACAGCTGCTGAGTGCCAAGTTGCTGGTTTTTTCCCCACTGAGCAGCAGCTGCTCAATTCGTTCTTCAGAAATCCTCCTTTTTGGGTGACATTGGGAGTGTAACAAGAGACCTCATTATTGATGAAATCAGTTGGTGAACTATTGCTGGAAAAGAGCCAAGGGAAGCAGCAGGTAAGACAGATAAAGCAGAAGGGAAGCAAGGATAAGTGATGTGGGCTATCACAGCACCTGCTTAATACACAGACCTCTGATATTCTGTCTATGGTACTTCATTTATAGTATTAATCTTATGGTGGAGCTAGACAAGATAGTGACAGACCCAGGTCTACAAGTGGAGATCACTACTAAGCAGTTTAAAGGAGGGGGTTGAAGATCTGGTGAGTTGAAGCAGTAGATGGGAGGGGATGATGATACTTTTCCTATAGGTGCCATCCTACCTCCAAACCCCTATTTGGGAGAGAGGCTAGAGCTCAGTGGAAGAGCATCTGCTTTGTAAACAGATTGAATCTGGAACAATCTCTAGCATCTCTAAGTAGGGCTGGGGAAAAAACCACTTAAATGTTTTAATATAGATGTATTCTGATACCTGCTAAATAAGTTGCTCAATTCAATCAACTAGCTTTAGCTGTAATTGTTTAAATTGCTAACTATCCATTATTTTACAACATCCAGTTCTCTAGTCTTCAAAATAACGCAGCCACCTTGGCTGTGTAAAATTTGATTTCTGGCTTTGCTGATCAATCGAGTCTTAGGAAGAGCCCTGTAAATATTAGTTCTGCTGATATAAGGACTGTCACAGTTTCTCTTCTCTGTGATGTAAGTGACCTGGGTCTTTGATCAGAAATTCCATTGGGTTCTTTGTCCCAGCTTCATTCTGTAATTTGGAAACTTTTACACAAGGTCATTTATCATCTGATGCATGGAGGAGTTTCCTTATGGCACAATCCTATGCATGTCTACTCAGAAGTAGGTGCTGCAGTTCTGTACACACCTTATTTCAGAGTACAAATGCATAGGATTGTGCTGTTAGAGCCCACTCCTGGGCTCGGCACTCATAGTTGCAAATGTGCCGTAAGCCACATTTGCGGGTCATACTGCTGGGCGAGAGCCGGTGGTAACCCAGCACTGGCCAGCACCTGGCTACTGCCGGGCAGTCACACAGACTGCCGAGCAGCAAAGAGATGCTCTTCCCCCATGATGCCCCCCCTTGCGGGGGCATGGGGAAAGCAGGGAGGAGGTGTTCAGGGGAGGCGGGCAGAGGGGGGGGAAGAGGCATGCCAGGGAGACAGGAGGAAGGTGGGGGAAAGGTGTGCTAAGGGGAAGGAGTGGAGAGACAGGTAGGAATGGTGAGGGTTTCACTCCACTGGATCCAAAGCCTCCTTGTAGGGCTCGCTGCCTTACACAGAGGCTTTTGATTCACCACCAAGCTTTGGATTGGTGGGTGAATCGAGTAGCCCCATTGCGAGGCTACTGCACCTGCCTGGGGAAGGGGACAAAAGTCCCCTTCTCCTGAGGTGCCGCCGGCAGCTGCCTTGGGCTCACAGGATGTGTTTGCAGCCATTTTCAGTGCTGCTGCAACCGGTCGCCCCAGGCAGCTCAGGATTGGGCTGTTCTTCTCCTTAAAATGACAGTTAGAACATAATCATCTCTTGCAGAACATTTTACTTACCCTTTCTCTCCCTTCAAGCTCAAGGAGTTATGTGTAACTTGCAAACTTGCATAAGTTTGTGAAAACTGTCCCTAATAACATTATTATTTTGTTGTTCCTATTTTTTCCCCTAATGGCCACTAGTCCCACCTCCCTCTTAGGCTGGTTCCACCCACTATTCTGCCCTCCCTGCCCTTCCCCAGCCAGAAATGCCTCCCCTGCCCTCCTGCCACCCTCCCATGTCCCTGTGCCGCCTTTGCTCACCTTTCTCCTGCTGGTGGCTAGAGTGTCTTCAACGGTGCTTACGGGGTGTCACAGACCTTCCCGCTGGTGCTCCTTACTCCACAGGTGCTGCAAACATGTCTTATGGCACATTTACGACACCAACATCAACGGTCCGAGTGCACCGCCAGTACTGAGACCCATAGGATTGGGCTCTTAGATTCCTTACTTTGCCTGGAACAGAAATTCAATTGCATTGCATCAAGTGTGACTACCTGTATGTTTTTACAATGCTAATAAAGTTATTCCTTTAAACTAGTACTAATGACTAGATGATGTGTATTTAAATGTGCATTGATTGCTGGTGGCTACTAGCTACTGTACACATCCTGCTAGCTTGTGTGGGAGGTGGTGAAGCGCTTTTCTGCACTGTGAAGGGCAACTTAGTACAATCCCCCGAAGTGGAAATACTAATTAAATGCTTTGCTTCACACATAAGCATGAACTGGAAAGATGGGAAAAGAAAGATTATATCTGTTTATTATCCATATGAGTACCACGCAATAGCTAAAGATTGTTGTCACAAATTCATTCTCCCTGGAATTCAGATCAGGGGAAATAGCACTACTTAGGAACCTGAATCATCTGCTATTAAATTTAAAAAAGGCAATCTTCTTCCACTTCTCTGTCCAAAAGAACCTGATTAACTTGAGGATATTGTTCAAGATCTCCATTCATTTCATTTTGAATGCAAACAGCACACTTTTTCTGGATATTATGCAGAATTATTCTCTAAAAGATTAAGGTATTGCAGTCAAGTGCTCTTTATTACTGTCCCCTAAAGTGTGTAATTTAACTGCAGTTTGTGTTCAATGGGATGCAACTCAAAGCTCATTTTCAACTCCAAATACAATGATAATGAAAGTTCTTCCCTGGCCTTTCTACGATAATTTGAAAGGTTCCGTCACGTACAGAAAGCCAGCAAAACAAAAAGGAAATGTCTCTGTTTTGCAGATGACAAACAAAAACAAACGGGATTTGAACTGGTGCTTGCAAGGAAAGAAATACGTTCTGCAATTCCATGGACAGCTGTGTAGAAAAATGAAACTGGCAGTAATTGGCAGTAGGTGTTGTTAGGCATCTTTCTTCTATTCAGGAGAAGTCAAATGATTGACAATGGATTCAATTTATGAACATAAGCTTGGGAAAAATGTGATAATTTGGTAATTAAATGTGAAACAATAGCATAATCCCAAGAGCTGGCCCCCATATAATGTTATCACAATTCTAGTAAAATCATTCAGACTGACATACCGTCATCTCAGTTACATTGCAAAGCCGGAAAACTAGAATGTTCTTCTGTTCAAGCATTCACATAGAAAATGCACTGAAATTAAAAGCTTCCTCTTTCTCCCTCTTTGGACCACAGCACCTTGCTGTAAACCCTGCAGGAGTGATTCAGATTCTTTTGACACACTTGGTTGAACTTTGAATCAAATAAAATCATAGAGATTTGCAGAGAAAGTACCAAACATGCCAGCAATGTTTACACATCTGCCACT
This sequence comes from Tiliqua scincoides, assembly GCF_035046505.1. Taxonomy (NCBI): domain Eukaryota; kingdom Metazoa; phylum Chordata; class Lepidosauria; order Squamata; family Scincidae; genus Tiliqua; species Tiliqua scincoides. Next base: position 116,746,225 of record NC_089823.1, read on the forward strand.
TCCAAGAATTTGTATTTGCTGGCTTCTTTTCAGGGTAACACCATTTTAAATGCAACAATTGGAAGTGGAAGGTGCCATTTCAAATTGGCACTGAAGTGATATAAGACTATCCAGGTGCCTCAAATCAATCCCATTCTCTCTTTAGATTTCATTGGGTTTTGGTTCTACTCTAAAGTAGAAAGTCTTTAGGAAGGCAGGCAGAAAATACTTTGGCACCTGAACAAATCCCATTACAAAGTAAATATGATGGCCTTACTCTAGCTACACTAACTCTATCCCTCTGCTTTCACTTCCCAACAGTTGATCAGTACCATTCCTCATTTTCTGACCAGGCCTATGTATACACAGAGATGAAAGAATCGTTCTCATTCTATTCTTATTTTGTCCTTTGTTCCAGTCCCATTGAAAAATGCATAATTTCTAAGGCATCAATTGCACTTCAGAAACACTAAATAATTTGGTAAGCCACTTTGAATGCCCATTAGGGAGATAAACAGGATATAAATCTGAAAATAAATAAAATAATTTGGAGAAATGACTCCAAAATTTGGCAGAAATTTAGATGTTGAGAATTTCAGAAGCATTCCCATGCACATATAACACTGACAGTTGTACTGGGGGAGGAACCATTTCCAAAGAATCCTCCAGATAGAACTCTCTCAAAAGCTGGGTTCTGCAGATGCATGCCCATCATGATGTGCTCCGTAACACAATCACAAGAAGTGTCAAGGTGTTGCTATGGTTCATTCACCTGCCTTGGAAAGCTGAAAAATTGTACACACACAGCCAGTTACATTAGGATAACAAGAACATCCCAGACCAGGAACTATATGCATCTCTTTCTTGAAAAGTGGAACATAAAGTGACTCCTGAAAATAGTTAAGACAGTGTTTCTCAAACTGTGGGTCGTGACCCACTTGGTGGGTTGTGACCTGAGTTCAGGTGGGTCACGGAAAGATGCGCAACGCCATCTTGGAAACTGGCAAATTAGGCAGGCGGCGCCATCTTGGAAGCTGGAATTGCCTTGCCTAAGCATGCTCTGTATGTGCAGCGCCATATTAGAAGCTGGAACTGCCTTTGCCTAAGGTTTCTGTGTATGTGCGATGCCATCTTGGAAGCTGGCAAATTGGGCAGGCAGCCATCTTTGAAGCTGGAACAGCCTTTGCCTAAGCTTGCTTGAGTGTACTCAAAGCTCCTCCCAGGAGCAAAAGAGCAGCTTGCACAGGCGCAAGTATGTCTTCAGGGAGCATTGCTGGATTATCTTGAGGTGGGCTGCAGCCTCTCCCTGCAAATGGGGTGCATGTTTCTGTTTGTTTTGCTTTCTCTTTCCCCGTCTCCTTCCGGTTCAAGCTCTGCCCTGTGATCCAGCCTTGGTAGAGAAATGTGCATTCCTCTCCCCCTCTAGGACTTAAGCCTCAGCAGATCCCTGTTAAGTGGGGGGGGGGGGGCATTTTTATTCCTCTCTCCTTTTCCACTTCCATCCAGCCCAAGCTCTGCCTTTCCCTCCCCCCTCCAGGAACTTCAACCTCAGCAGATTTTAGGTTTTCCTGGAGTCCTGTGTGCCTGTTTTAAAATGAAATAGATGTCTCAATTTATGAACTTTTTAAAATTACATACTTGGGAAGCCCCCTGATTGTAATAGGTGATTTGGGGGAATAGGTCAAGCATTATGGCAGAAGTACTGCTGTGCTAAATAACAGTGATTCAGGTTGCAGTCCTATCCACGTTTACCTGGGAGTAACCGCCTTTGACTATAATGGGTCTTCTGAGTAGACATGCATAGGATTGAGCTCTCACTGATATGGATTTGGTTCTTGCATTTAAATATGGAATCTTTACAGAAAGCTGATGCAGTTGTTTAGAGATGGAGGGAGGGAAGGTAGATCTGTTGGTCTTATGCTAATAATGGTCTCTGTAATGCAAGGTAGCACTCTATCCCTGTGCTCTCCTTTGCAGCCAATCTGTTTGGCTTTTTACTTATTAGTGAAAATACAGACTAATAAGACACAGTTTTCTAAGCCTGATTTGCAAGTGGTGCAGTAGGAAGCCCTTCCTACAGCTTTTATGGCTCTGATAAAATCCTGATATTCTTCCAAGATGACTTTTGCAGAATATTTGTTCTAGCAATCCTGTAGTCCAGGATATTATTTTGCTTTTGTCAAGATTGTAAATAGGTTTTTTTCTCCTTATACTTTACTATTGGAAAATGGCTGAGAAATAACCCAATAAAAGATAATAAAATACCATGAGATACTCTCCCTTTAATACAGTCAACAGGTGGGATGCTTGGTAGCATTGGGGGGGGGGGTGAGAATTGAAACAAGCTTCTGAGCTGGACTATTTTCTCTTGTCATTTGCAGTTAATGAATTATTAGGTATAACAGTGATGTCACTTCCTGCTTGATGATGTCACTTCTGGCAATGACATCACTTCCAGTAGATGACATCCCCTACACAGGACACTCCCCTACACAGGACAGGGAATGGCAGTTTTCTTCCTACCTTCTAGTTGTCTCTTCCACTTCTGATTCCTTCAGACACTTTGTTTTGCCAATTCCCTTTCCAAACTTGATCTAGATAACTTATGCCCTCTTTAAGCTAATTAGTACCCCTGGCTCAAACATGCCTAGCTCTAGCAGTGTATGAACCTACAGCTGAACTCCAGCACCACCGGGAGGGTAACCTGTAAGTGGCTTGCTTGTGGGGCTGCAGGGTTTCTCCTCCCAGTTCTCAAAGCAGCAGCTCTTCTAGGTACAGTGGGGCTCCCTCAGCTTGCCACCACTCAGCAGTCTCTGCTCAGCTAGTTTGCCAGGCAGTGAGTCCATTAGCCAGTACATGAGTTAGTTCACCAGTTTGTTATTCTGTCTGCTAGTCAGTCAGTTTACCAGTTCATTAGTCCACTCACCAGTCAATCAGTCAGTTCAGTCATCTCTCCTTCCTTCCTCCAAACTTTCCTCCTTCTACTACCCACACCCTTTCCTTCCTCCAGGTGTTGTTTTTAATCCTGGGGGCCTTTCTGCCTCTGTGGCTGCAGCTGTGCAGCACATTCACTGCAATCTAAGGTCCTGGTTTTAACCTATGCTTCCCAGATCTGCCAGAGCAAGAGGTCACTTTTGACACCATACACTATCTCCTTGAGGGATCTAGAGCAGGGGTGTCAAACATAAGGCCAGATGTGGCCCACAGAAGCATTTTATCCAGCCCTCAGGCTCTCAGCTGCTGAACAGTGCTGAGGTGTTACTTCTGAAAGGACAGCCCACATGAAAATTGGGCTCTCCCATATCTTGAAATATGATCAAGATTTGTGTATATTCTCTTCTGTCATTTGCAGCTAATGAGTTCCTAAGTGAGAAAAAGTGCTTTTATTTTTGGTTATGACCTGTTTAATGACATCATTTCCTGCCTATTGACATCACTTCCAGCCCTCAGCAGGCACCATGAATGCTGTTTTGCCCTTGATATGAAACTAGTTTGACACCCCTGATCTAGAGCATTTCCATTACACACGTGGATGTACAATACAAAATGTGTACATGTGTAAAAGGCAACAGAAAGACTGAGATCACAAGGCTGTTCCCCAAATTTGGGGTATTGACTAGGTGAATGGGTCTTGTACATGCTAGATTTTATGCACTTGCATGCTTTTTGAAAGTAATGTTCATGAATTGACATTTGGAGTGTTATAGGTGGAAATAGTCTGCAGAGTAGGTAGGGAAGGAAGGCATATTATCATTTTTCAATATCAGTATTGTAGCCCAGTAGTGTAGCTGGGGGTCAACAAAAGGGTAACTACTGCAGGTGCCACAATGTGCCATGTAAACAGCCCCTCCCACTTGCCATTGGAGCAATTTCAAGCAGCAAAGACAGCAGTGACAATGTTCAGGAGACGCCATTTGGTTTAGCGAGTGCCATTCCTGCCCAGAATGATGCTAACTGTGAGTGGGGGGGGGGGCTGTTTACATGCGATAAGTACTGCAGCACCTGCAGTACTTACCATTTTGCCATTCCTCTAGCTATGCTACTGGAGAAGCCATCAGATATAAATTTTGTCTGTCCCAACCCACAATTGACTGAGGTTTGAGACTGGCAGCCATTAATATCTATCTATGCTTGCAGAATGCAAGCTGAATTTGCTAGTAATTGAATATAATAATGGATTGTGTAACAGACAGTTGGTTGCCCTTTAATTGGTTCCAGAATTCATTGCTTCAGGCAGCTACTTACTCTGTCAAGCAGCCATGAAATTTTGGCATGTTTTGTTATTGGTTTGTTATTACTTCCAGTGAACTTCTCATTCTTTTGATAAGATTAATACCATACTGCACAGAGTTGGCGGAAGAGACAATGGCAGTCCTTAATCTATTCATGCATTCGGAAGTTTTGAAGAAAAACTTGGTAACGTTTCTTACATGAGTAGGTTTATTTATTTTCATTTTCTATAAGAGCTATTATGTAAGAAGTTACACTAGTAAGCAGTTTTCCATGTTGATATATAACTTTCAGCAGCAAGTTTATTATGTGGAAAATGGAGCATTTGTTTTTAGTCCTGATTATCATAATTTAAGACAGGGTGCTTTAGATCAGATCCTAAATCTCTCTCCTTACACTTTGGGTTTTTAATCTTCAGCCTAAATAAATAGCTTGGAGAAAAAGTCTCACCTATCGATTCCAGCAATATTGATTTGTAAAGCTATTATTAGCCTTTTTTGATAGGTACTGAGAGTACAAAACCCTTATGAATTTTTATCATGCTCCCTCTTGCAACAACCCCAGGGAATGGCTCACTAATTTTTCCTTGGGGTCCAAGTTAGAATCTGCTGGAAGCTGTATGAGACCTTTTAAAATTCAAACTTGCTTGCCAGGGATGGGGAAAGCCAGAGTAGAGCAAAATTAGCATTTTGTTACATTTCCCAAGTCATTGGTATGGAGCGATATAAGTCCAAATAAATATCATTTTATGCATTGGCAACTAAAACTGATTGGTCAAGACTTGCATGTTCTATCTTCAGGCAAATAAAGTAAAGCTGAACCAAGTGCTAATAGCTTTGGTCAGGAGGGTTGGCCATAAACTCAGAAACAATTAGCCAGAAGGTCAAAGGTCAGAAATGTTAGTGGGAGTTAAAAGGAAAGGAACAGAAATAGCTGAACATGGTTGGGCCGGCTCTGGTGGGGATAATTGCTCATGGGGATTAAACACATCCCTTGTTCTTGGGCATGCTTGATGGCAATGACATTAGTCTTGCATTATGAGTTTTGTCATCTAAACAGCGAGGAAGTGATAGCAACATAGAAGAGAGCAGATGGAATTTTGTGGCCCCTCCTTTGTATGCTTCAGAGTTGCTGCCAGAGTTGCAGAGTTAAGTCTCATCTCCAGTGTCATTGGGAGAATATACTTACCTTTCCCATTAAATGAATTAGCTTAAAAGTGCTTACTTTTGGCTGGATTATGCCCACTGAGGCTGTGTGTTTATAACTTAAAACCATATAAATCATTAAAAAAAAAAAACCCAAGGTGGGGAAGGGAGGAGGTAAAACCTCAAAGTGATGTTTAGCTAAAGAATAAAATAAGTTTGCACAATAGTATGACTGCTGCATTTCAGTGTGATACTGCCTTCTTAAAAACAAACAATTCACAATGGAATGCCACCTGGAAACTGCAATTTAAATTTACCACACGCATAAAAATGCAGCACAGTCAACCAACATACTAGGACTCAAACCTTGCCAGCTCGTATACATCATGTAATATATCCACAGCATAAAACAAATTGAATTAATCAACCTCATAAAACAGATGCATTAGCACTCCTCAACAACACATAGGCACAAAACTGCATCAGTTACACCCAACTATCTCAACAAACAAAAATCCAGAAGAGATCACAAAAGCATACCAAGGTGAGTTAAGCTAAATCTCAGTAGCTACGCATGTTGCAACTTATGGTGTGTGATGTGCAGTTTATAAGGTCTTGGTTGTAACTCAACATGATTGTTGAACCAGTATATTTTTTGCTTAGTGTCCGTAGTTACAAGAAGGCAGAGCATCCTGAGAAGCAATGTAAATAGGTCTGTCTGCCATTCCCTATTTCAGTGCATAGACCTGTGGGACTGTGTAAATCACCCAGATTTTGTTTGGGAAAGAACAGAGTAGCAAACATTGGGCACCCTTCACCCATCCTTTCATGGGAGGGAGATCCACATCAAGCAGAATAAACCACAGAATAAGTACAGAGGAAATCTTTTTAAGTTGTTGCTCACAGTGGTCTTCTTGCTGGGGAATTTCAGAAGAGGGAGGGAGTGCATCTTTCATACTGCAGGAGACATCACCTAGGAGTTCCAAAGGTTCTTATGATCTGTAATTTGCTTCTCACAGGTATGGATTGTCAGCCCAGTCCTATTCACACTTTGCTGGAAATAAGTCCCATTGACTCTAATGGGACTTACATCTGAGTAGAAATGCATAGGATTGGGCTGTGTTTCAGGTCAGAAACATGCTCTTTGCCTTCTAGGCCCTCCTTTAATGGGAAAAAAGTTGCTCTAGACCCTGACTTCCACTCTTTGGGATTAGCATCCAGTTTCAGGCAAGCTTAGGGATCCCACTCCATGGCTGCCTGGGGTTCCCAAGGGGCTGCCTCCATCATCCTCCCTCATTTCCCCCCAGGTTCTTTAGCTCATCTCTCTGCTTCCCATTCACTTTCCCCTTCACTTTGTGCTTCTCGCCCTTCTTCTTTCTTTTGCATATACCTACCTCCTTCCCCTTCTTCTCAGCCTGTCCCTTCCTTTGTCTAGCCCCTCCTTTTCCACCTGGCTGTAGACTCTCCCATCCTAGTCTTCTCCTTTGTCTTTTCTGCCTCCTACACTCTATTCCACCTCTCCTTCCCCCCTTTTGCTCCCTGTTCCTTCCTTTATGTTTGTGCACCACCCCAATGAACACTTGAGACAACAGAGCTGGGAGAAAGGGCCACTTTATTAATAGTTAAATATAGTACAGAAGGAGAGGCTTGAGACCTGTAGTTGCTGTGGCAGCGAAGCACCTGTGGTGGAGAGGCTGGACCACTGGAAGGTACTAGAATCACATCTGTCCCCCGGGGCTGGGCGTGCACCTGACTCCAAGCCTGGCCCCTTTTACAGGTGGTGCAGCTTATCCAGGTCTACCCCATGAATGGGTGAGGCAGACTGTGGGCAATGCCACCTCGAGCCAGAGTCTCTGAGGCGGCCCCGCAGTCCCGGCCACGGCCCTGCTCATGCCCTCATGCCACTGGGCCCCTGAGGACTGAAAGTGGGTTCTGCCCTGCCTATGCTGCCTGAAGGTGCACACCAAAGTCCTGTTCACGCCTTCTAACCTTCACCACCTGCCACAAGGAGGGGTCAGCCTAGTGCTTGACCCCACTACTCCCAAACAAGGGAAGAAGTGCCTGAAGGCCACCCTGCAGGTCTCCTAGAAAGATGTCTGCACCCTCCTCTGACAAGTGAACCCCATCCCCCCGTAGCGGCCACCGAGTCAAGCTCAATGCCCAGGAAGATCATGTGGGAGGAGGGGCCCTCGGTCTTGTCCTGTGCCAGCGGGACCCTGAGCTCATGGGCCAGGTCCACAGAACTGTCAAGCAGCCTCTGGCATTGCCCCATACCTGCTGGGCCCATAAAGAGAAAATCATCCAAGTAATGTGTGTTGTTGCTCACCCCACACCGCTGCCGCATTGCCCACTCCAGCATCATACTGAACCGTTCAAATGTGGCACATTGCAGAGAACAGCCCATCGGTAATGACCTGTCTAAGTAAACTGCCCCTCAAAGGTAAATCCCAAAAGGCAGAAATTGTCTGGATGCACAGGGAGCAGCCAGAAGGCAGACGCAATATCACACTTTGCCAGGAAGGCCCCCAGATCACATCCTCTCAAGATGCGTATGGTCTGGTCAAAAGAGGTGTACTGGACTGTGCAGAGCTAGCTGGGGATGCCATCGTTAACTGAAGCTCCTGCTGGCTATGACAAATGGTAAATAATACAGTATTCACCCAGGGCCTTTTTGGGGCCTACCCCCAGCGGGGACACCTTGAGGCCGGGCAGGGGGGCTGGAAAGCGGCCTAAGACCCGCTCCAACCCAACCTCCTTGGTGATTTTCTTCCGCACAATCTCCTCCCTGCCCTTGACTGAACACAAGTTCTGGGGCCAGGTTACTCCTTTGGGATGCAGGGAGAATATGGAAGCCCTGAGATAACCCCTCCCAAAATAACACTGCTGCTGAGCGATCAGGGTAGTCGCCCAACAGCTTGGCCAATTCTGTTAGCCTAATCAGACTTGGTCCCTTTGGAAAGAGGAGTGTCATTTGATCTACCCCCCCCCCCATTTCAACCAGGACCCCAGCCCCTGCCTTTCTTGCCCCCTCTGCCTTTTGGACAGGAGGTGATGGAGTGACTTGAGCTGCACAAGCTGCATCTGTGCAGATATGCACAACTCACTCTGGAGCAGTGTCCAGAGGTGCTGTGCTCATAGCACACGCATGGGGATTGAACCTGCTGGCCTGATGACGCCACCTGTGATGAGCCAATGGAGCCAGTTTATAGTGTCGGGGAACCTTACAGAGGTTTTCTTGATGTGGGTGGAGGTCACGTGAGGCTCAGTGAGCCTCTGGTGAGTAGGGGGGATTTCTGCCAGGGAGGGCAGCAATAGCCCATGGGGGGCACCATCGCGAACCTCTCCAACACTGTGTGCTTTGTTGGGATCTGGTAAATGCAGACAGCTTACTCCCACTGCCCAAGGTCTCACAGCTTGGCACAGTTCCCGGGCAGTGCATGCAGCAGCCTTGCTGGAAAACTTGCTTCAAGGACAGAAACACAGCACAGACAGCAGGGTCCTTCACCAAACGTGTATTTACATCAGACACAGTGCAATTTAGTACAGGCATTCAGCGTTGGACCCACGCAGGGAACCCAGAGCTACTCACTGCCACAATGCTTAGAGCACAGCAACAAAGTGCTCCACAGCCAGCCATCCAACAACCCTACTGGTCCAGCAGTGGCTGCCTTGGCTTTATACAAAGGCTGGCCAATGGGTGCCTGTTTCAGGGCAGGCTTGGGCTCATCCGCCCCACCCCTTTCCACCTGTGTCTGTAGTCACTCTGCAGGCAATCAACTAGCACCTGCTGAGTGACTCAGCAGTTCTTGGCTGTAGCAGGCTTTTGCTGGGGCCAAACTTTACACAAGCCTCCTGTGTCAAACCCAGGGGCATTCTCCAGCAACTCCCAGCCAAGTGATTGGGCACAAACCTTGACAAGTTTATCCAAGATTGCCTACAGTACGTCAACCTGAGAGTGGCATGCGTGCTTCTCCAGCGGAGCAGTGCCATCTGCTTCCTCCCCACGTGCCTGAGGCGCCATTTCCTCCTGCAGTGCTGTGACCCTTGTCGCAATGTTGCTCGACACTGCTGGAGGTATCACCAGCTCCGCTGTGGGAGCCCCAGATGGCTCAGTAGGGCCCGCGGCAATGGGAGCCTTGTGGCTGGCCTTGCGCTGAGACCTACGCATGACTGTGGGGTAAAAATATAATGGAGAAAAATGAAGAAGGTAACTAACCTGCAAAGCAAAGGAAGAAGACTACCAGTTAGTGACTATGCACCATTCTTCTTGGACTAGCGGCATTCCATGGGGCTCCCATGGCATAACCCGCTCCCATCCCTTCACTTGCTGAATGACCCTGCAAGGTAGGCCAGGCTGACTGAAGGTACTTGGTAGCAGGCTACCCAAGGCACACCAGCCTGACTTCAAAAACCCCAAGAGGGATTCCCAATCCAAATTCCTCATGACTCACGCCCATGCAAACCCTTTCTGCCCAACGTTGTGTATACGCAATAGGGATCATTTTGTTAACCTCCACAGGGGGATAGCAGCATGGCAATGCCACTGTGAACTTGGGAGCCAACTGCCCAAGAATGTTTAATCCTTGGCCTATTTAGCTCAGTAGGGTTAACCCCCTTTCCAGGCAGGGCTCTTTCATAGCCCTGCTTGGGAACATTGGGGATTGAACCTGGGACCTTCTGCACCCTGCCACTGAGCCAAGACTTTCCCCCACACTTTGGGGGGCACTTCACTTTGAAGCGCTAGCACCTGAAGGGCGAACCACAATAGGCAGCTGGGCGAACAGCTCCAGCAAGCTGCACCAGCTGCACACCCCAAAAGGGGGTCCTCCTGCCCGGGCTTTCACTGGGGCTCGAGGCCACAACGCGACAGGTTGGTGGGCGCCCTGCTGGGGGGCTGCAGGGATGAGTGCAGCCAGGTGGTGGGGGGAGTGGGGGTGAAAAGGGGGAGGGGAACCAGACTTGCGAAGGGGCCCATTGCTCAGGTCGCCAAAGGCAATGGAGGGGTGGGGCCCCAAGCGCATCCGTAGGTACAGGGCAGGCATCCTCAAACCCACCCTGCCTCCAAAGGGAAGGTACCCTGGGTAGGTGGTCCCCACCCTGCTCGCGGAAGCCCCCAGGCCCCCCCCCAGATGGACCAGCGCCTCTACCATCCAACCCCAGCAGCACCCAACACCGCACCAAATCCATAGGGTGCCGAATGACCAAGAGACACCACGGCAGGATCAGGTCCACAAGAAAGGATCATGTGAGTCGATCGGGTGCTGGGTTGTGTACAATCAGTCAGTACTGTGCCCACATGCAAAGGAGGAAGAGGGCTGGGCCCTGGTGCCCTATGAGCCCTCTGAGCCTGCCCAGCTCCCAGCCCTCCTCCAATCCCCCCCCCCAGGGGAGGAGACTCTTGTGTTCCAGGCTGGGTCAAACAAACCCCAATGTCGCTGCTTACATTGCACGATTGGTATAAACTGTCCCAGCCCTCTCCTTCTTGGTATCCTTTCCAGAGATTGCCATCCACTGGGCTGATGTCTCAGGCTGTTCTGTCACTTAGTGATGCCAACATTGCTGAGTGGGGCGACAGGAAATAGCAGTTGGCCATAGCTTCACCCTGCTTGTCTCATTGCCATCTTTTCTACAACTCTGCAGGCAGCCCAATCCAAGACTGCCCTATTGCTGTTGCTGCAACTGCTGTGCCAGCAGTTGGCGTCATAAGCGTGCTATGAAGCACATTTGCAGCACCCAAAGAGTAAGCTGTGATGGCAGGGAGGCTTGCATCACCCTGTCGACGCTGTTGCAAGAGCCCTGGCTGCTGGCAGAGAGAAGGTGAGCGCCAAGCGGCACAGGGGAGTGGGGAAGGTGGAAGGAGGGTATGGGAGTGGTGTTTATGGGTGGGAGAGGGCAGGGAGCAGGTGGAACAGGGTAGGGACTGACCCAGGATGGGGGTCGAGCCACTGGATCTAATACCCATGTGGGGCTTGAAAGCCTAATATGGGGCTTCTGAAGTCTGCACCAGCTGGCGCAGACTTGAGAAGCCTCATTGAGCAGGCTGGGGTTTTACTCAGAGTAAGGGGATAAATGTCCCCTTCCTTTGAGAAGACCTCCAGACTACTTGTATCCAGCTTGGGATACAGCAGTGGATGTTTAATGCTGTTGTTCCTGTTCTGGATACGACTGGGCTCTAAGATATTTTTAACTAACAGCCCAGACCTAGGCAGAACTTGTGCTGCTGGAACGCTCATTCTGGTGGCATAAGGCCCTTTATGACTCTTGTAAAGAGTGACAAGCCATTCAGCATGGCCGGGGCCACCATTACAAACAGCAGGAGGCCAAGTCTGCATACAAGTGCACTGGGGATGCCTGCTGGCACAGTTAAGTTGGCAACATAAGGAGAAAGGCAGGGAGAGGGAGGAATGGGGTGGTGATGGAGGCAGGCAGGATGGCAAATCAGAGCCAGAAAGGGGGCAGGATTGTTGGCAGCGGTGCATGCCATTATTCTAACTCTTTTCTCAGTCTCAATCCCCCAATCTGGGTATCCAGCTCTACCATGCAGACTTATGTATGCTATAGACCTGGAACAGGTCTGAATAGACACAGTGGCCTGGCATGGGCTTACCTCAGGGCAAGGAAACAAATGTTTCCTTACCCCAAGGAGGCTTTTAGAGGTCAAAACTCCCCCATGGGATTCAGTGGGCACTGCATTGGTGCAACTGTATCACTGTGTGGGAAGATAGGTAGAATTGGGCTGTGTATGTTCTTTTTTCACACCTGATAAGTGCAACCTGATAAGTACAAAATGGAAGCAGAATCTATATGCCTTTCCCATCACTGATACAATTTTCAGTTCTTCCTTTTATTACATTTTATGGCTTGAAATGCTAACGGAGACTGAGAAAGCTGAACAACAATATGGTGTGGAGCACATACGGTTAAAACTGTTCACTGATCCTGCTGCTACCAGACTCATATTATGGCCAAATGGGAGGGAACTGTGGGGATCCATCCGTGATCACACGGGGGGGGGGGGGGGAATGAAGGAATGACTACAGCCTTCATTTATCATGCCATTACTTGCACAGATTTAGTGTCCTGAATATGTTCACTCCTAAACAGCACCATCTTTGCACATCTTTGTCTCTGGCTGCATTCAAATACATCTCATCAAATTTTGAAAAAGAGCTCATTAACATTCATAACCTTGCCCTGTAGGAAAGCGCTTTCTATTTGCATGTAATTAACAACACATGAATTACAAACAGCAGACGTGAACATTTGTCATGCGCTGAAAATGTGCTTACAAAGAACACTGTCAAAATAAATAAATAAATAAATAAATAAATAAATAAATAAATAAATAAGGAACCACTGATTGTAGAAAATGATTTCTAGATTCCTTGGCAACAGGATTTTACTATCTGAAAGTCTCTGGGAGATTAAAAATCTTGTTTAAAGTTCATAGTTTATTTTCAAAAGGTTTTCCTTGTCTGCTGGCTTTAGATTTCCTCAAAAATGGAAGCAAATATAATGCCTAACCTTTTATATCTAATATAGATTAGATATAATCTGTAATTAATAAGCATCTATTCATGTGTAAATAGCACCCCAAATGACAGTTTTATGGGCCTATTTATAGCAATGGAAAATGTCAAAGTACTGAAATGTCAAGTCATTTTATTTACCTTTTAAGTAATATGTTTGCAAAAAAAAATTAGTAATATACCTGAAATGCAGAGATATCAGTTGGGTATCTCTTGATTTAATGCTAACAAATGTTACTGGGTGTGTTTTTCAAACATGTGTAACATGCTCCCACAGGGGAAAACTGATTTATTTTTCCAGGGTCTGGTGTAATGGGCAATGGCACAGCTATACAATTTGGCAGGAAGAACGAGTTGCAGTGAGAGTGAAAGGTGCAACAACACAAATTTATTATGGGAATAGTTAACAAAATGAGGAAAAGAAAATGCAAATGAAAAAGTGCCTAGCTAAGGTTACCCACTCATTCACTGCTAGCTAGACAAGGCAATATGTAACCATTCCATCTGTGGCTAGATCTTAAGCGTAAGCATTGTGAGACAAAACAGAAGAAAGGGAAAGGAAGCCCAGAGAAGGAATAGGGGTGCATAATAGCATGACTGTGAAGGGGGAAAGAACTGGAAGATGTAGGAAAATTAGGTGCGTTTCCCAGTGAGACCTGGAGTAGAAGAATGAGAAAGTTTGGGAGTAGGGAATGAAAAGAGAAGAAAGTTATGGGGGGCAGGGTTGGTGAAAAAGAAGATGACTTTGGGTGCAATCCTGAGGTACCCAGGAGGGTTGCAAACATATGCAAACGTGCCATACTCCTCGTGAGTCAGTTAGGCTGGCGCGTGGAGGTGCAGTCTTTCCAAAGTTCTGTCTGGGTGTAGCCAGTCGAGCCAGTCAGGCACCGCCCCATAAGAAGTTCCGCTGGACTGCAGCCTGTGCCAGAGCATGGGGTGACTCACTCGCTGAAAAGGAACGCTGCCAGCCAATGGTCCCAATCACCCTGGATAATGTGGGTGAGTGCTTCTTATGTGGTTCGCACCATGCGTTCAGCTTGACCATTCGTGGATGGATGGAAGGGAGCTGATGTCACATGGCGGATCAAATACCTGCCGATGAACTCCTTGAATTCTGCTGACATGAACTGGGCATCGCATGCAAGGACAACAGGAAGTGACTCATCAAAGTGGGCCAGCATGTAGTTGGAAGTGAGTAAATTCTTTACCTCTCGGAAGGCAGCATCCTCACGACAGCCCCAGACCCAGGGAGTCCTCTTGTCCAGGAGGCGATGGAGTGACTCTGCCAACGTGGCCTTATGAGGCAAAAAGGAATGGTAAAAGTTCAGGAGTCCTAAAAATGCCTGTAACTCCAGCTTGGAGGTTGGAGGTGGGGCATTCACAATAGCTCGAACCTTTTCTGGCACAGGATGAATGCCATCAGCATCGATGAGGTATCCCAGGAACTCAACTTTCAGGGCCCCCAAGATACACTTCTCTTTCTTTACCCTAAGGCCGGCAGACTGGAAGCGGTGAAAGACCTCGCAAAGCAACTGGCAAATTCTAAATCTGATACCCTGGCAATCAGCAGTCGTCGAAGAAGGGAATGACCCTAGGAATTCCTTTGAGGAGAGTGTCCAAGAGGCCCTGAAAAATTCCTGGTGCTACGCAGACACTGAACTGCAAGCACTTGACCCTAAAGGCGCCCCAGTGGGTAACTATCATCTATAGCTCCGCTGTGTCATCATCAGCTGGCAACTGCTGATAAGCCTGGGCTAAGTCCAATTTTCCAAAAACCTTGGAACCCACAAGGGAGGCAAGGAGATGGCTATGACTGGCACTGGGCATGCATGCTGCTGGAGGGCCTTGTTGATTGTACATTTGTAATCTGCGCAGATTCTCACATCCCCATTAGGCTTGAGAGGGGTCACAATTGGAGTCTCCCAGTGTGCGCGCATGTAGCACTGGGACCCCCTGAGCCATGATCCAGTTCCTCGTCTATATTGGGCTTGAGTGCAAAGGGAACCTGCCATGCCTTCATGCAGATGGGCGTGATGGCTGGCTCTAGGTGCAGGGAGACCGGTGGGCCAGTGTAAGAGTCAAGGGTCCTCTCAAAGGCCTGGGAGAACTCTTGGCAGACTGTGTTGCAAACATCACCCTTGGGGTAGGGAAGAACCAGGGGAGATTCCCAAGTCAGACCAGGATTTAACCTTCCTCCACCTACACCATCCTCCACAAACCCCCAAGGGCAATGTTTTCTGCTTTGCTTACTTCAAGCCCCAGGTCCTATTAACATACATTTCCTTGACCAATTATTGCACTCAATTTTCATGTAAAAGATTTTTATTATAACTTTAAGGGAGCTTCAGTTGCTCCAAAAAAATATTTACATGAATTACAGTAGCTAAAAACAAGAAAAGATCATAAGCTAAAAGAGGCTAAAATTACCACCTTACAAGTCTCTCAGCCTTTCTTCCAGTGTAAAAGCTGTAAACCCCCAGCTCCCTTCCTCCTGCTGTCTGGTCTTTTCAGGCACCCACGCCCAGGTTTTATTCTCTAAATTACTAATACACTACACCTGGGTAGCCAACAACCAACTTAATCCATCTTAAGGGGAAAGGCACTTGCCCCACCCCGTGACAGACTGCATCAAAGTCTAATTTGCTTATACTCTGGACCCCAGTCACCTGGATGCTGAGAGGATCAAACCACACAAGACCGAAGAGTCCAATGGTCCTCAGCAACCACCAGATCCAGGAGTCCATCAAAGTGTTTATAATGAAACTGAAACTTACCCACACCCTGAATGGGGATGCGGTTGCCCTGAAAATCTGTAAGCAAAAGTCTAATCAGCTCCAGGCTGAGGCCTTTTCTAGGGCAAAGGCGCTGAAAAGTCTCTGTAGAAATAATAGAGGGCGCTGATCCAGAGTCCCATTACGCAGGGAGATCCTTGAATTTCTACTGTCACGTGTATCTTTTCCTTGGTTGGCAAACAGACACTCTAGATGGGGTGTGCTGAAGTAGTGTAGAGCTCTTCCTGGCTAACAGACTCCTGAAGAACTTTCTGGCTCCGAGCCCAAGAAGGCTTACTGCGACAAACGCGGGCAATATGGCCCCTCTTTCCACAGGCCCGACAAGTCACATCATGGAACTGGCAACTCCGATGTTCATGTGGTTCCCCGCAGCTGGCAGAAGGCTGGAGACATCAGAGGCTTGCTGGGCCCCAGGTCTAAGTGCTTGTGGTTCCTGGTGATCATTGCGTCTCGACATACCTCGGTTAATTTGTAGCACCTCCCGTTCTTCCACACAGTCTGAGGCCGTGTCCTCATGGTAGACTGCCTTGGCTTTTTGAGTTGTGACTGGGCTGCGAGAGGTATGAATCTCCCTTGCTGCTTCTTCTGCTTTTTCAAATGCCAGCGCCTCCTTGACAGCCTCTTGAAAGGTCAGCTCTTCCTTTGTGAAGAGCTTCCTCTGAATCCTTTCGTCATGGAGTCCACATACGAACCGGTTGAGAAGCATTTCTTCCAGGTCTCGAATTCACATCTTTGTGCAAGATGACGAAGCACGGACACATACACTAGAACAGACTCACTGGCAGCCTGATCTCACTTGTAGAAGGCATGGCGGTGTGCAACACGGGACAGCTGGGGCAAGAAATGATTCTTCGGGAGGGCCACACTGACCTTATAATGGTAGCCCTTTATTCTGCTGGTGCCATGAGATTCTGGGCAATTTCAAAAGTGGCAGAGCCACAGACACTGACCAAGGTGGCCCGCTTTAGGGTGGCATCTTTGACTGTGTTGGCATCAAGGAAGAACTCAAAACGTTCTTCATAAGTGTCCCAAAGCTCTGGGGGCACTGGATCGAATTCCTCTATGTGACCTTGGGTGATCACGGTGACAGCTCAGCAGACTTATGGAAGCCAGTCCTTTCTTTGTCTGGGGCAACAATTCCTCAGTGGTGAATCAGCTCTAAGTGAGTCAGCTCTTGGTTATAGCGTTGTTAAGCATGGAGGAATCAAATCCCATCCTTATCGCCAGTGTTACATAGTGGGTCCATGCGATTAAAGTAAGGCATAGAGATAACAGCTCAATATGTTTATTCCATCTTCAGAACAGAACCTGTCAATGAAACCAATGGGCCTATGGCCTGATCCAGTGGGGCTGTTCTTAAACACAAGGCAAACACCCCTGGCTTTTATACCCTTTAGCTCCATCCAGACTCCCCATGATTGGTGCAGTTGAAACATTAACTAGGGGGCCAATTGGACAGTAGGATTTCAATCCATCACCGATTGGCCAGCC
This sequence comes from Tiliqua scincoides, assembly GCF_035046505.1. NCBI lineage: Eukaryota > Metazoa > Chordata > Lepidosauria > Squamata > Scincidae > Tiliqua > Tiliqua scincoides. The sequence goes on from NC_089823.1 coordinate 116,763,391, forward strand.
ACAAGTCTGGGCCAATCCGTTATGCAGGATTTTGATCCTGCATAACTTACATACAAAACACTTACTACTAATTGTTCTGAGGCAGCCACAGAAAGCAAGCAAAAAAAGTAGCCATTTTAGTTTCTTCTCCAAACACAGAGTGAAGGCAATTATACAGGAAGTATTATACCATATTGCTCACAAAGCCTACAACTCCCATAAGCAGCTTCATTTTCCTTCCTATTTGGAAAAGAAGATAAAATGGTTCCTTTTTTTCCTTTTTGCTGCTGCCTGGGAACAATTTCTGGCAAGTCATTTTCCAAGAAATGAAAAATTGAAAAGAAGACCCCTAAGTCTTACCTCTGACTTATCCAAAGGTCATAGAAAATCCCATGATTTTTAGCTCAAAACCTGCCCTCAACTTATCTGTGAGATTGACTTATACTCGAGTGTCTGCAGTATATTTTAATGTTGCTTTATTGCTGTGAGCCGGTTTCGGAATGTTTCTATGGTCATGGGACAGGGTATCAATTTCATAAATAATCTGAATGAATATGAATGAGGCATTATCCATGTTTTTGTCATTGTTTGTATCCTGATATTTTTAAAGGCTGTGAGATCCCTTAATTTTGTCTGAGAAAGGACAAATATCAGCATTAAACGAAATATAAGCTACCTGTGCCATAGCCTTTAATTATCACTAGTGTCATTCATGGGGCTGCCGCCATGCCAAAATGGCAACTGCAGCATCAACTCACCCCAGCAGCAGCCGCTGCCTCCTGGGGAAAAGGGGACTTTGGTTTCCTTCCCCCAAGTAAGGGAAGTAGCCCTGCACTGGGGCTACTTGATTCTGCGGTGGCTCTTGAGCTGGTACAGAATCAAAGAGTCCTGTTTCAGACTGTGCAGTCTGAAACAGGGCTCTGGATCCAGTGAAGCCAAGCTCCACCTGTCCTGTCCTCTCCTGACCTGCTCCCTCCTTCCACCATGCCTCCTTCCTCCCTCCCTCCGCCTGCCTCCCCCCCCACCTCCCCCTGCCCTGGAACATCTCCCCCACACACTCACTCACCTCTCAGCCAAGCTTTGTTTTACCCCATCTGGTATTTCCAGCCAAATCCTGCAGCAGCCTTAACAAACATTTTTTGCCTTCTTCAACCATTGCTCCAAAATTCAGTGAAGTACTAACAAGCTTTCAAATTGCTGTATAAAAAACCCTATAATGTTATTTCATGTGAGCACAAAATCAAAAGGAAAAAAAAAATCAATTTCACAGAAACGAATTTTTTTTAATTCTGTGGTGAAACAAACAAATTCTGAGTTTAAATGGCACCTGTAATTAAGTGATTTAAACTTACTCGTAGTTTAAATCCTCCTATGCTTTGGGGGGGGGGGTTGACAGGGTGAGGATTTAAATGATTGATCCCAAAGGAATATGCAATATGCAAAATGGTTCCCTCTTCATATTCTTTGGATTCTCATATAATAAAATGGTTCGTTGTTTTGTGATATTTTCAGCCATCTCCTCTGTGTGCATGCATGCTCATTTGCGTGTGTATTTTGCAGTTTCATTAAAATTGCATGAAGTCAGTTAAACTGCACTTTGGATGAATGGACAAAAACAAAAGAATGACTGCCCAACATATTGTGGGATCTAAATGACCCTAACATGCTGAAAACTTTTGTTTAAGCCAGTGGTTCCCAACCTTCAGGAGCCCATAGACCACTGAGGCAAAAATTGGAATTGGTGGGGAACACATGCAACCAGTGCCTCCAAGAGGAACTTTATAAGGGGGTACAAAATTTCTTTCAGGCCTCTTCCCAAAGGGGGAAGGGAGGGGTGAAACAGAGTGGAGGAGGGTGGTGACAGGGGTGGGCAGAACAGGGATGGGGAGGAGGTAAAACAGGGCAGAGGGAGGGTTGCAATAGTAGGAATAGTCTTTGGAGCCCTGGTCTACTGTGCTTCCCAATGCGGAGCCCAGGTCTACCTGCCCACACAGTGTCGGCAGCTAGATACAGTAATACAGAAAACCAAACACACTCCTAAGTATCTAAAATGTTTTAAATATAGAAAATCCTTGCAGAAAATTAGATCATCATATTTAGGTTCACACTAGAATGGAAAGTGTCCTGTGTGCACCAAAATGTACTTCTGCAGCACCTGTAGTTCCCCAGCTGTGTCCTTGCTACACTCCTTCTTGGTAAGCAGATCCACAAACCAAAGAGCTACTGTAGCAGGCCAGTTGCCTCCCAGATTTGAAAATGTTCAGGAGTGTCACGTATGCATTCCTTGGCACAGCACATATGACTTGGGACAGCTGCAGCCGCCATGCACCTAGCATCCCACACGGGCAGCAAGTCTTGATGAGACTGGAAAATATAAGATCCCAGGAAATTTCTGGCCCTCCTTTGCTCCAGGAACGCCTTTCTGACCCTAGGCCCAGGTACCAATTACCCCCTGTGCCCCCTCTCATGGGTCCTACATGCAACCCCACCCCTTCACACAAAAAAATGCAATTAAATTTGTAATAATTAGAGATTTTTTTAGATGTGTTAGAGTTGTATGTAGAGAATTTGTGGGTTGCTGCTTTTGTTGCTGGCTGCGGGCAGTTCATTACAGGGCTGGGGCACCTTCCTTATGAGGAAAGGCTACGGCGTTTGGGCCTCTTCAGCCTAGAAAAGAGACGCCTGAGGGGGGACATGATTAAGACATACAAAATTATGCAGGGGATGGACAGAGTGGATAGGGAGATGCTCTTTACACTCTCACATAACACCAGAACCAGGGGACATCCACTAAAATTGAGTGTTGGGAGAGTTAGAACAGACAAAAGAAAATATTTCTTTACTCAGCGTGTGGTTGGTCTGTGGAACTCTTTGCCACAGGATGTGGTGATGACGACTAGCCTGGACGCCTTTAAAAGGGGATTGGACAAGTTTCTGGAGGAAAAATCCATTACGGGGTACAAGGCATGATGTGTATGCGCAACCTCCTGATTTTAGAAATGGGTTATGTCAGAATGCCAGATGCAAGGGAGGGCACCAGGATGAGGTCTCTTGTTATCTGGTGTGCTCCCTGGGGCATTTGGTGGGCCGCTGTGAGATACAGGAAGCTGGACTAGATGGGCCTATGGCCTGATCCAGTGGGGCTGTTCTTATGTTCTTATTCTTCGCCCTCTCTGGTGGCCTGTGAGGGAGCATGGTAAAAATTATCAAAGGCAATCTTTTATTTCCTGAGACTTCACGGACCACACTTTTAGTTGATGAGATGTTAAGTGTTGGGTGTTTAAAAACAAATTTTTCATACTTCTACAAGACTTGGCACTGGCAGAGATACTGCATGAGTCCAAGGCAACCCCATAGGATTTAACACATGGAGCTAGTACAAACCCCAGATATCATTTTTCTAAAACTTCACCTCTTTTCTAGAAACAAAAATTCTTGATATGACTTCATATTTTAAATTGGATTGGAGTCATTGGACCATATAACTCATTAGTTTTGACTTGCCCTTAATATTTGATTGGTAGTGTGCTTTTTGGAGGGCTAACACCAAAGGCTTTAAAAAAACTCCATGAACACCACCATGTAACTAAGGGATTACTCCAGCATAATTTCAGAGTGTCATTGCTGAGTTTCATGTTCATGACTTACACATCAATTCCTTTATAAAGCATTTGCAATCATATTGACCCAGGAGAGAAAGGAATACTATGAAAGCAAAACTGATTTTAAACTATGCAGTATATAATTTGTTTTTCATTGCTGCTTGATATCCTTCATGAAATTCCAGTTTGAAGAAAAAAAGTATTGAAAGCTCTTGTATGTAAACTCCTAATATGCCAATTGAAGTGAGTGAAGCTCTTGTAATAGTTGTGGCCATTTGCTTTTCCAAAACTTCTGGTGTGATTATAACAGGAGTTCAGGGATTTGTCTCCACAGGAGACTCCTGTGTAGACTTACAGAAAATGCTACAAACACTGATCATGGGGACAGCAGGTAGGGGGCCAGCACATGCACATGTAGTAAGGAGGCAGGGTTAATTTTCAGAGCATCCACACACTTTCATCCCCTTATGTAGGGTTTAAGTTCAACTCTTTCTCCCTTTTCAAAGGTTAACCAGCACAAATACTGTCAGCACATTACATCTTCAGGCAACTTCTGGGGCCCCAGCATGCTGGCAGGAATATTGCTAATGTTTACTTTTAGTGCTGTCATTGTTTCCTCTTGTCCTCAGTCTTTTTCTTTCCCCTCCAGCAGGGGTGCCCAAACCCCAGCCCTGGGGCCACTTGCAGCCCTTGAGGATTCCCAATCCAGCCCTCAGGGAGCCCCCAGTCTCCAATGAGCCTCTGGCCCTCCGACGACTTGCTGGAGCCCACGCTGGCCTGATGCAACTGCTCTCAGCTCTCAGTCAACTGTTCAACCTCTCGTGTGAGCTGTGGGATGAGGGCTCCCTCCACTGCTTGCTGCTTCACATCTGTGATACAGCAGCAACAGCAAAGGAAAGGCTGGCCTTGCTTTGTGCAAGGACTTTTATAGGCCTTGAGTTATTGCAAGACCTTCATTCATTCATATAAGTTCCATCTCTAATATATTCATTTATTTAAACTTATTCAAATTTGAAATGTAAATTAATTCTTTTTTTTCCCCTGGCCCCCGATAGAGAGATGATGTCAGAGAGATGATGTGGCCCTCCTGCCAAAAAGTTTGGACACTCCTGCTCTCCAGTGACGATGTATGATATGATCTCAGGGTGTCTGGAGACTCCCCCACACTGCTGTGAAGCCATGCCTTGGCACAGACCCCAGAGGGAACACTGCCTGTAAGGTATTTTAAAAGAAATTTTATTTTTATTCACTTTACAATGCCATGGTGTCTGTATGTCGAGGTGGGAAGCAGAAGGGGATTGTGACTATTAACTGGGCAAAGAGACACTCGTAAAAGTGATACTTTTCTTCTATTTAACCAGGGGAGAGCAACCGACTCTCTTCACCCCAGCACAGCATCTTTTCCAGTGGATGTTTCCTGCATTCTTCTGTATTTTTTTTTGTTAGATTGTGCACCCTTGGGGATAGGGAACCATGTATTCATTTTACTATGTAAATGACTTTGTGAGCTTTTTTGTTGAAAGGTGGTATATAAATAGTCATAACAATATTAATATTAGGGCACAAATGATTGCCCCATTATTGTTGGGGCAATAATGTTGGGGCACTATTCAATCAGATGGCTGTGACAATTTTTCATACAGCACAGAGACTTTGCTTTGGCATCTACCATTGAGTCTGCAATCCAAAAGAGCATTTGCTCAGAAGTAAGATCTGTTGAAATCATTGGGACTTGCTTCAAACTAACTAGATACTTAATGGAGCTAATATTCCTAATGGGTATCTTTTGACGAAATTAATTACTTCAGAGGATTCATTGGAAGGCCAATGAAAAAGTGCAGTACTAATGAAGCAAAGCTGTATTTGATACATAACACCATTATTGTTTGTGTAGAAGGACACTGCACCTCCATATATTCTTATGAAATGTTAATAATGGTGAAAGGGGAAGCAGTTATCTGGAATGCTCTATAAGAATTCCACTGGGTGCCTATTTTCCCCTAGAGTCTTCTTGGAATTTATTTGTACCATTTGTTTCACTGCAAGACAGAGGTATATAAAACTGCAGGCTCATTAGGTTTGTGGATGTGGATGTTGATTTTTCTCTAACACATCATTTATTTCTTTCAGGAATGTAAGAGGTTCAACTGGTACTATCATTTACAAAACTCAGAGACTAATTTGTTCATCTTGGCCAGCAAGGGACTGAAAAGCACCAGAAACTTGAGGACAGGGAAATGAATGCCTTGGTGGTTGTGGTGATCCTTTTCAATTAGCTGCAATAGTGGGAACAGATCTGTTAGTATCTGATCATGTTTTCTCCCTTTGCCCCATGTCTGTGTCGCAAGTAAAAATTCATCAGGTTAATCTGTCTGTTATACTTCAGGCTGAAGACTGCAGTCATTCAGGCTGCAATCCTATACACACTTTTCGGTAAGTCTTTCCTGGAAGTAAGCATTGTTGAACACAATGGGGCTTACTTCTGAGTAGACACGCATAGGATTGTGCTGTCAGAGTCATACTGATATATCCCAGTTACATGAATGCATTTTGAATTGTGTTACAACATCCTCTATTTCCTGGTGCCAGGGTCTGATCTGAGGGCACAAGAAACTGCCACATCCCTGAAGTCACCATAGGCATTCATCCATAAGTTGATCTCACAGATAAGTCGAGGGCAGATTTTGAGCAAAAAAACAACCATGGAATTTTCTATGACCCTCTGATAAATTGAGGTTGAAACTTATGGGGAGGTCTGACTATAGTTTTATCTAATTTTACCCAAATCCTGAAAAATAACCTACCAGTAATTGTTACCTAAGAACTGTAACTAATTTATTAAAAATATAGTAAAAGATAAGATAAATTTTTATTCTTTAACTTTTTAAATTCTTACTTTGCAACCTTTTTGTAAACACTGTCAGAGTAATTGCACTGTAAACAACATACCAGTGGTTCCGATTCTGGGGTACATATACCCCCAGGGGCATTGACAGGACCTTTAGAGGTACTTGAAAGAGAATTTAATAATGGCCGAAAAAGGTAGGTAGTGCTCCAAAACGGCTTGCAGGGCCAGCAAGGCAGGAAGGTAGCTAGTTGGCTGTGAAAGCCCCACCAATAGTTAGTTTTTGGTAATCAATTAATGTATGAATCAGTGATTGAAAACCAGCACAGTAAAAAAGCTGAAATGTAATATGGAAAGTGATCAATCACCCAGAATTTCTCACAATACTTCTGGTGCAAAACAGTGCAAAGGTATAGTCTTCAGTTCTTCAAACAGAAAAAAGGAAAAAATACTGTGATAAATACATGAAGTATGGGTTTTCCATATAGAGGAGATGAAAGCTTACATTATTCATATTAAATTACAAACATTTAGCTAATATGAGGGGTACAATCTATGGAAATGGGCTGCCAAGGGGTATGCAAGTGAAAAAGGGTTGGGAACCACTGCAGAAGATCCATGAATCAAATCCTTCTTTAAAGGTCCCTTGAGCCAGAGGCTCTTCTTATAACTTATACAACTTATAATGTGCAATTCAATTCACAGCAGAGAGACAAGCAACAGAGAATGACTGTGAAAAGGAGCAGCTGTACATACGGTAATTGCAATGCTATTTACTCAGAAGCAGACCAAATGCTTTCCATGGGTGTTATTCTTAAATCCCCCTGAGGGCTGTGGATAAGAATAGGCCCTCAGTTTGGCTGTACTTGTCGTAAGAGGCGACTAAACAGCCATCGGGTAGATGGGACTCGTCAGCCTGGGAAGGCAGCTCATCTGAGAGAAGGAAAACTCTGATCCCAAACCTCCACTGCCTCGTGGCTACATCCAGTTATGGAAAAGGCTTCAGGAGTCAACCTCGAGGCAAAATCCGGAGCCGGAGTCCCTGAGGCAGTTCATGGCTGAACACAGTCACGTTCTGGCAACTCCTGCGACGCCGCTGGAACCAACCGTATTGGCCTCTGCCTTTCCATTGGACCATTTCAGTGACGTGGAGAGGGGGGATTTGCTGCATGGGTAACAGCCTATCCTCCATACCTATTTTATCTAGGCTTCGCGCACTGGAGAGGACACTGTTCCAGAACCACCATTCAGAGCGTGACACCATGGTCTTCCGAGGCTGAAGGATGCCAACAACATATTCTTAAATAATGGTGTGCTGAACCATTATGTCTGGGACTTTGTTTCAAATGGAAAGGAGGATGACATGCTGGTGTTGAAGAAAACAGACCTCTGCAAAATGCAAGCATTTGCAAAAGGGAACCAGGCTGCAGCAGCATTTGCAAAATGGAATGGAGGTTTGCTTGGTTTCAACTGAAGCCTTTAGCCCTTTCCTCAAGAGAAGAATAAAAGGTTAACTTTGATTAGAGTTTCCCAGGAAGGTTACCATGGAGATTAACAGCCCTCTAATGATCTCTGCATTTTGAAAGGAGCTTCACCTAGTTGAAAAGCTCTGGCCCCTGAGCAACTTCAGAAATAAGGTGAGGTGATTATCTAAGCTTGATTTCTTGACAAAAATTTCTCACCTTGTGGGTGAGTATCTACTGTAAGTACTGTAGCTCCAGACTGAGCTAGTGCCTGGAGGGGAATCTATTTGTAAATGCTGCCTTAAACCCAGGATGTGAGATAGGATATAACTTTAATCAGTTAGTTAGTTAATGCTTCAATAATTCTGGAAGACTGTGCTGGAACTCACTGCCGGTATGTTCCCTAACTGGTTTGCTAATGTGTGTAAAGAATTTAATTAAATATTTAATAGTGAAAAACCCCTGCATACTTACTCAAAAGCAAGTTGCATTGTGTTTAATGGCGCTTCCTCCCAAGAAGTTTTGTATAGGATTGCAGCCTAGCAGCCCAATCCTATGCCACACTGGCACCCAGAGGAACAATGGTACAGAAATAGCTGCAACTGTATCTAATGGGACTGGTGCAAACACTGGAGACTCCTTGGCTTAAGGGAGCATTTGCTTCCTTACTGTGGCTAACAGCGCTGCAGCCCTAATGGGTCTCCTCAGATCTGCACCCGCTATTGAGTAGGCACAGAATGGAGGAAGCCTTGTTGCAAGGTCAAAAGCAAACTCAGTAAGCAAGAGTGGTGATCGTCTGCAAGCTTTATTTCATTGCCAGCAACTGGCTTCTCAGGGACTCCTGTCCAAAGCTATGACAGCCATGTGGGAACTCTCAGAGCCCTCAGAGAAAAGCAATTTTCCAGTGTGAGCCTCTCACTTATGTTTGATTCTGGCTCCTTTGTTTGAGGAGTCTTACACTTCTCATTGGCTGGTGTGTGACATCAGAAATGGGGGCTTTCTCAGGGTTGGCCACAGATAACTTTACAAACATTTAATTGGTTGGTTTCAAGTTACAAGTTACAAAAAAGGTGAATACACACATTGAGACATATAGAAAACATTGTTTCCAACAACCACCAGATGGCACTCTTTACTCATTTACTGGCTTTTGGTATGTCTTGTGCTTATTTCTGACCCTGACAGAGCCACCAGTGTTATCTTTCTAACATTCCTTTCTGTCTGGTCTCATTAATCACTGTGGGCTTTCTGCTAACCTCTGTTTAAACTAAGCCCTTTGGTCTTTCCTTTATTCCATGTGTATTTCTCTATATGTGATTTGTATAGTGGTGTAATTTCATTTATTTAATACAAGACAAACTAAACTCTTATTGTGCAAAAGGATTTTAAGAACTCTTTCTAACTCATTTTAACTAAATCCAGCTTTTTCTGTTCTTTCAGCTGAAACAGAGGCTCTTATTATGTTTTAGCTTAATTAGGGGACTTTCTCATAGATGTTATTTCTGCTTATCTGTTCCTGTCTAGCTGATTGTTTGCAGGTGTCTGTATCTCAGAAAACTCTATTTCTGTCTGCCAAACAAGATAAACTATTTGCTTAGATCCCCTCATTAAAATGCTTCTAACCTGTGTATAACCTTTAGTTTTATCGTTTCTTGGTGCTAAGAGATATAATTTATTATTGCAAGTGTATCCTGGCTACTCTCTAGTTCCAATTAAAAGTCTCTAAATCTGTCACTCTGAGTCTACAGAGGAGATACAGTTAGGAATGCTTCTGCCTAAGATAAGAGTCTTATCTGAGGAGTAACTTTGTACCACATTCCAGAGTCTCTTGTTAGACTCTTTTATCTGCCTCTCAAGGTTACATTTTCAGACTTGTGGCTTTAAGATTTTCTTAATAGTTTTTCACCTTTCTGTGTATTTTATGCTTTGATCAAACTATTCTAACAGCTAAAATTCACTTTAAACTACCATATATTGCTACTAACATTATTTACATTTTTAAGCAATAACTATTAAAAAGTTGAAGCATTATTTGTATGTATGCAAGCATAGTATTCCTTTGGCATTTCTATGTATCTTTGGTGTTCATTATATGTATATACAAGACTCTTTTTTGATTTAAAGAGAAGCCTAAATGAACATTGTTTAAAAATCCAAAAAGCCTTTTTCTCTCTGGTTTAAGGAAGCCTGAATGTTTTAAAATGGCAAAACTGTTTTTGTTTTCTTTTTTTGATTTAAGGAAGCTTAAATCTGCCTCTGTTTAGTTTTCATTTGCCATACTAGCAATTAGCTTGAGATGGAAATTCCAGCCTCATACTCCTTTTCATGAAGCGTTCACTTTATCTGATGTCCTTGACAGTTTGCCAAGAAACATTCCTTTGCTAATTTACAGCCTGTCTGCTGTTTGCAGTCAGACTTCTTCAGACAAACATAGTGGATTTCATATATATATATATATATATATATATATATATATATATATATATATATATATATATATATATATATATATATATATATATATTAAGCATCATTTTCCCACTAAGCTGTTAAACTAATGTGTTTGTGAACATGCTAACATATAAACATAACATTTTTCCCTATTTCTTAAACATATAAACTAATTGTTTTAAACTAATTTAACTATAAACACCCATAACATAGCATAAACATTTGGTTTGTTAGCATAAATGGCTTTCATGGCCTTGTCTCAGCCTGGGTAGGGCTTACCAGCCAAGGACGGAGCATAGGATTCAGCAACAGAGACTCTGCTGCCCCCTCCCAGGCCTGATACTCCCCTCCCTCCACCCTGTCCCCCCACTTCCAAAAGCCTCGCTGCCGATTGGTGGCGATACTTACCCCCAGCCTCGCCGGCACCGTGTCTTCTTGGTGCTGAAGCCCAGCACCGAATGGTACTGCCTCTGAGCTGGTGGTGCGCATGTACCACTGGCAGGAAAGTGCTTTATGGCACTTTCATGACACCCAGCACCAGCGGTATGCATGTACTGCCAGTGCTGGGCACCATAGGTTTGGGCCCTAAATGTCCTTTTGATCGTAAAGAATCCATCCAGAGGTTGCCTGCTGCATGTCTGTGTGAATATCTTCTCTGGCCTTGTCCCCTTCCCTGGGCCTGTGGCAGGTTGCGGTGGGCCTTGGAGCAAAATCATACACAGGGTCTCCATGACACTCCCGCCTGCCCCTGATGGTGCATTAGGCACTGCCGCTGTACTGCAGTTTCAGGGGTTAACTCAGCCAGGCGAGCCCCCAACCTGCCAAATTCTGACACCACCCCTGCTCCTCCCATCCAACTACCCTGGAAAAGGGTAGTTTTGCCACATACTTGCATTGTGTGTGATTGGATCAAGAATTACTTGAGGCTGCTTGAGAATTACAAGGAGACTGCCTGTTGTACAATGAGACATGCCAATGACATGAGCCACTGTTCTTCATTTTAGTCAGACGCTATGTTCGGAACCATGACTCATGCAGGAAGCAGTCTCCTCAAAGGATGGATAATTTTCTCTGAGAGAAACCAATTTCAGGTGGGAAAAGGAAGTGTCCTGCCTATTTTAATTCAAGACGAGTGTCTTGGCTATCAGAATTTTAGGAGGCACTGATCTATGCCACTTAGTATTGTGAAACAAACTGTAGGTGATTTTGCACACAAGTACTGGGACTCTGATCCAGATGAAGACAGACAACTTAAGTCCCATTGAAAGTGGCTCTAGTTCAGTTGTGACAAAGATGAAAATAGACAGGCATTCTGAAGTGTGGTAAGAACATATTTGTTTTCAGAGACTTTGGCTGCAATCCTAACCACAGTTTCCTGAAAGTAAAACCCATTGAACAATATAGGACTTACTTCTGAGTAGACCTGATTAGGACTGTGCCCTTTGTGTCCAATCTATTTCCATTATGTTAAAAATGTCTGTGCACCTTCACTTTAAACTACCCCACTGCTTAATGAGGTATAAGTTCACCTAACGTTCTCTGGAGTGGTGCCCAAATGTAGCTATTTTGAAATGCGTATTACTATCACTATTGTTATTATCTTTTGCCCATGCTTAGAACTGGGTTAGAAAATAAAATTTTAATTTGTGAGATAAAAAGTAGTTCTTGTAAAAAAAAAAAAAAGTCTTTTATAGCAGTAAACTGCAAAGATTACCAGCTTTATTTTCACCAGAGGACATTTCATTTTAAGATCTGTAAGTCAGAATCACTACTAAAGTTGCTCCTGAAACACAACCAAAGTTACAGCCCCTCCCCCCTCTGCATTGCTGGCAGGCTGCACAACTGAGGACAGGCCGATCATTAATCCAGCAAACACCCAAGTTCCCTCAAATAGTAAGGCACCAGTCTCAATCCCAAAATGCCCAGTTGCAGAGCAGCTGGAAGCAGATTAAGGGTCAATATAACCTCAAATTTGCAACATCATGGTTGATTGTTGGGTGAGTGAATTATTGGCTAGTTCCCAGCTCTGCTTTAGCACCATCAGTGCAAATAGCCGGAAGGTGGAACTGCAGCTACGGTTCAATAAAAGTCAGGTGACCCCAGTGGCAGATGGGGCCATAGATGCATACTCCCTGCCCCCACTGTTGTGCAGCAGCTGAAGTTTTCCAGCAGCTAAGCACAGTTTCCTATGTGTGGGGCTTTGCTGGCCACCTCCTGCTTCCCTGCAGGGACTTTCCCTGGCCAGGTAGCTCCCCCTGCCCCATTCCTCCTCCCTCGCCTCCCCACTTGTGACACTCCCTGGCAGGGAGTTTGTGGTCCAGGCTGTGGCAGGAGCGAAAGCAGCTCTCTGTCCCCTGTGCTTTTGAACCAGTCTGGTCTGATCGGATGGGGAATGAGGCTGGCCACTGAGGAGGAAGGGCGCTGGGAGCTCCAAGGAGGGTATGTGACCTGGTCGACTCACTGCGCTGGGTTTCAGGTGGGCGAGCCAGGTTGTCCAAGAGGGAGGTCGCTGGGAGCTCCAAGGGATTGAGCTGAGTGGGGAGGGAGGCTGCCCACTGCCCTGGGCTTCTCTTCTCTGAAATTGTATCCGAATTCAGGCTCTGCAAGTGACAACACCTGTTTGAAGTCTAGAAAAGAAATTTAAGTCAAAAAAAGTATCCCACCACATCTGCCCTGTAACAGGTAAGTTCCTCACTTAATGAAAATGAATCTGAGTAATGAAAGAACAAACACGCAGGGGTGGGAAAAATCCAGCAGGGCTTGAGTTGAGTCAGGAGTCTCCACCCCTGTGACTCAACTCAAAAATGAGTCAAAACAGGGGCATTTTCCAAGGCACCAAATCACCCCTTCTTGATTCAATAGGACCCGAGTAGCCCCACCCCCTTTAAAAAGCCCACTGTGGAAAAAATAAGGCCTGCTGCTGAGATGTGTGTGTCCGAGTTCTCTTGAACACTCTTCTACTGTCCCTGCCCATCTGTGAACAGGGCAGGAGGGGATGGGATGGACTGCATGAGAGTGGGGGCAGAAGCAGCAAGAGGGAAGCGTGAAAGTGTCGACCCAGTGTGCGGCAGCAGTGAAGAGGGCCAATTCTATGCTTGGGATCAGTAGAAAAGGTATTGAGAACAAAACAGCTAATATTATAATGGCATTGTACAAATCGATGGTATGGCCACACCTCCCGTATTGCGTCCAGTTCTGAACGCACTCTCAGAAAGGACATAGTAGAAGTGGAAAAGGTACAAAAGAGAGTGACCAAGATCATTACTAGGGTGGGGCACTGTCCTGTCCAATAGGTTCTAATCCTGCTGACTACGCCAGTTTGTTTTGTCCAACTATGCCAACTCCCTTCTAATGACTCACGAGTCAATGAGTCACTGAAAAATGAAATTTCTGTGATTCAAGTCCAAGTCACTGACTCAGCTTCCCATCCCTGCAAATGAGTGACAGAATGAGTGCAATTTGAATAGCTAATAATTATGTTTAGTCAGAAGCCAAAGAGTGAATGAAATGGAAAGAAGAAGTTTTGCATACCCTTAATTCTTGCACAGCTAACCCCACAATCCTAAACTAATCTACTTAGAAGTAAACTTCACTGGATTCAATGGGACTTACTCTCTGGTAAGTGTGAACAGAATTGCAGCCTGAGTGACTTGCTTATCAGTCAGTCTCACTCGTGTCTCCTTTGCTTCCAGACCATCATTTCAAACAGATAGTTTTGCACTTTCTCTTTAGTTTTACTTGGAAGTTATGGTCTTTTTAATCTGATCCAGTAGAACAAATCTGATACTCCAGTGTTTTACAACTTTTATTCCATGGTATTGATCCAACACCAAACTGCTCTGCAAGACACTTTAGAATTAGATGCTATTCCCCTTTCTATTTAAAGAACAACAAAAAAGTATAAATTGCATGTCCTGATGTAAAATCAATATGAATTTCATTTGCAGATATAATTTTAACTTGCTCTGATTATTGCCAATTTCACTGAAAATAGAAATCCTAACAACTTCTTTATCGTTATGTTTTCTAGAAGAAAGAACTGTACAAATCTGGAGAAAGACTAACTCATAGAATGAGTTTTGTGTACAGAAACTCTCAGGTTTAATCTGTGGCTTCTTCAGTTTAAAATCTTGTGCATGAAACAAGGAGAGCCACAGCTGCTGGTCAGTGAAAGCAATGCTGAGTTAGAAAGACTCAGTAGAAAGTCAGACCTAGTAGAAAGCAGTTTCATATCTTCAGTTTCAGTGACAAAGAGAGCATTACAGGAGCATACTGTAAGGCTCAATGAGACTGACAGCCCAGCAGGTTAGGCTGTCATCATAGCTGGCTTCCAATTTTGAGAAGCAGGGCAACTGACTTCCAATCAAAAAAATGCAGGACACCTGCATCAGCAAGCTCTGGGGAGGCAGCAGGAAGAGTTGAATCCCATCTGTTTAAAAAACAAAAAAGCAGGGAGCCTGTGCAGTGGACTGGCTCTCTAAAGCAGCCGAGAGGAAGCTTTTCAGTTGCTGAGCTTTCTTTGTTTTCAAGTGGGGAAAGGGGGGTGTTTTTAAAAATCTAGTTCCCTGTGTGTGTGTTTTCAAGAAAGGTACTGAGAGAGACTGAGCTTAAGGGAGGAATGTGAGTGAGTGAGTATTCATGTGGCTGCACTTCATGGGCCTGAACCTCACTGCACATCACAGGGGGGGCTCACCTAGGCCTTGTCCAATCCAAATATTCCAACTCCCTTCTAATGCCCACTTTTTGGCTAATTAACACCCTCCTTTTCTCTAGAAACAGCTGTGGCACAACTCCTTATCTTACCCAAGCAATTAACCAAGTTTATTGCTACTGACACTCCCTGCAAGTCCTCTTGTCCAGAGGCTTTCCCTCCCCAAAACTCCACTTAACTCAGTGGGTAAAGGTCTGAAGCCTCCAGCAAGTCCAATCCAGTCTCTAAAGCACAATCCAGTCTTCTGCAGCAGAGTCCCTCCTTTCCAGCAGTCTCCTTCAGCAGGGTCCTAGCAGTCCTCTCTTCTATGTCCTCCAACAGACCCCTTCCCCTGTAAGTCTGGGTCAGATAACTTTGTCTGGTCAGGTTCCCTCTGGGTCAGGTGGCTTTGCTCCTTCTGAAGCTATCCTGCAGCCCCTTGTTAAGTCCAAATGCAGTTCAGCTGTGAGCTACCTCCTTAGCTCATTCAAAGTCCCATCAAGGTCAAATGAAGCTCAGGTGTTCATCCAGGTCTCCATTGACCTTGATTGATTACAGCTGTGCAGGCAGCCCTGTCCTTCCCAGAGCTGTCAACCAGCTGTCAAAACCACATCATCCACCTGATGATCTGATCTTCCATTACAGGCCTCAAGGTAACATTTGTTTCCTTACTTTGTGGCTGCATCAGTGCTGGAAAGTTGGATAGGATTGGGCCTTAGACGGCCATCCCTGTACACCAGTGGTTCTCAAACTCTCTTCACTAAAGAAGAAGTGGAGCGCGATCGTTCCGCATCCACTCTCCCTGCTGTGAGGAGCCCTGCCAGAAATCGCACCGAGCTCCCCACACCCCAGGGAGGCTGCAGGAGGCTTGGGTAAGTGCACCCAAGCCCCTGCAGCCCCCTGAGCAGCACAATCCTGGGGATCACACCACTGCCTTCCCCCCCCCCAGGCTGCCCCAACCCCTTAAGGGGGCAGAGACCAGGGCCCTCAGGCTCTTGAATAGCACTGCTGTACACACTTATCTGAGAGCAAGCCCTGTTAGAACAGGGTAAAAGATTATCAGCCAAAAGAATTGCTCTTCTACCCAGGCTGCTTGTAAACTAAGGCACAAAAAAAAACTTAGACCAAAGCTTAAGATTTAAAGGAATCTGATGTAAGCTCATACAGACACTCACATCAAGGTTCTCAACACTAAAAGACCAGTAGCCCTAAGTAGCTGCCCCTGGATGCATGCAGGTATAATAAAGCCAGAGACTAGAAACACATATCTGTAATACAACAAAAGTCAGCAAAAAATAAGATATATATACACAGAGGAAATCAGAACAGGACACATCCTTTACAATAACTATTAAAAGTACCAGATACAATATTACTTGAAAGAACTAGATGCTCCCTTTATTGGTAGATACTACTCAGTGTTGCTATTCCCCAGGGGTGTCCAAACTTTTTGTCAGGAGGGCCACATCATCTCTCTGACACTGTACTGGGGGCCCGGAAAAAAGAATTAATTTACATTTTAAATTTCAATATATTTACATAAATGAATATATTAGAGATGGAACATTCTCTAAAGAGTGAATGAAGCAATAGCTCAAGGCCTATAAAAGGCTTGTACAAAACAAGGCCGGCCTTTGCTTTGCTGCTGCTGCCACATCACAGACATGAAACAGCAAGCAGTGGAAGGAGCCCTTGTCCCACAGGTCACACGAGAGGTCAAACAGTCACCCTCACGCTGAGAGCAGTTGCATCAGGCCAGTGCAAACTCCGGCAAATCTCTGGAGGGCCAGAGGCTCATTGGAGACAGGGGGCTCCCCGCAGGCTGATTTGGGAGTGCCCAAGGGCTGCAAAATGGGGTTTGGGCACCCCTGCTATTCCCCAACTAGATTCACTGAATAAATGGGACTTCCTTCTGAATAAACATGTATAGACTACACCATCAGGCTCATTAGAGATGGAGCAGAATTCTGCCCCCACCCCAAACCCAAGCCAAAAAAGCCTAGACTAGTTTCTGGTAGGAGGAAGAAGTATTTACCTGGATGGCAATCCATTTGCAAGGTGGAGAGTGGGTATGTGCTCCCCTCCCTCCACTGTACTTCTGAAGAAACATGTGAGGCAGATGATCCAGATAGAGACCTATGTCATGGCCCATGTGTACAGTGACCACAACTGCGGTTCACTAGAGTGGCAGTAAGGAGGATCCCACTTAAGTTGTTCACTCAGAGTGGTTGCCCTGGATCTCCATGACAGTGATGAGTGTGGATGTCAAAACCATGGAAGCTTGTGGCCAAAGTATTGGCAACCTTCAGTCTCGAAAGACTATGGTATCGCACTCTGAAAGGTGGTTCTGGCACAGCGTCTAGTGTGGCTGAAAAGGCCAATCCGGGAGTGACAATCCCTTCCACACTGGGAGCAAGTGCAGTCTGTCCCTGGTCTGTCTCCCTGGCTATGGGCCTTCCTTCTTTGCCTCTTTGCCTCAGACTGTTGGCAAAGTGTCTCTTCAAACTGGGAAAGGCCATGCTGCACAGCCTGCCTCCAAGCGGGCCACTCAGAGGCCCGGGTTCCCCACTTGTTGAGGTCCATCCCTAAGGCCTTCAGATCCCTCTTGCAGATGTCCTTGTATCGCAGCTGTGGTCTACCTGTAGGGCGCTTTCCTTGCATGAGTTCTCCATAGAGGAGATCCTTTGGGATCCGGCCATCATCCATTCTCACAACATGACCGAGCCAACGCAGGCGTCTCTGTTTCAGCAGTGAATACATGCTAGGGATTCCAGCATGTTCCAGGACTGTGTTGTTTGGAACTTTGTCCTGCCAGGTGATGCCGAGGATGCGTCGGAGGCAGCGCATGCGGAAAGCATTCAGTTTCCTCTCCTGTTGTGAGCGAAGAGTCCATGACTCGCTGCAGTACAGAAGTGTACTCAGGACGCAAGCTCTGTAGACCTGGATCTTGGTATGTTCTGTCAGCTTCTTGTTGGACCAGACTCTCTTTGTGAGTCTGGAAAATGTGGTAGCTGCTTTACCGATGCGCTTGTTTAGCTCGGTATCGAGAGAAAGAGTGTCGGAGATCGTTGAGCCAAGGTACACAAAGTCATGGACAACCTCCAGTTCATGCGCAGAGATTGTAATGCAGGGAGGTGAGTCCACATCCTGAACCATGACCTGTGTTTTCTTCAGGCTGATTGTCAGTCCAAAATCTTGGCAGGCCTTGCTAAAACGATCCATGAGCTGCTGGAGATCTTTGGCAGAGTGGGTAGTGATCGCTGCATCGTTGGCAAAGAGGAAGTCACGCAGACATTTCAGCTGGACTTTGGATTTTGCTCTCAGTCTGGAGAGGTTGAAGAGCTTTCCGTCTGATCTGGTCCGGAGATAGATGCCTTCTGTTGCAGTTCCAAAGCATGCCTTTGGCCAAAGTATGTGCCTGTGAACTGATTGAAAGTGTTTGTGCTCCCTATATGCATGATTTCTTCACCGTATCATGTATATGTGTCATCTGGAGAAGTGGAGGCATAAAAAATACATTCCTCCCCCTTTCCCCCTAGTGGTTAGAATTGTATTCATGAACCTTTGTGCATAAAGACCTCTACTTAGAGCTCTTGTGCAAACAATGCTTCATTTTGCAAATATATTGTCATACCAGGTTGGAAGTAAGTCATACTGTATACCGGTGGTTCCCAAACTTTTGACTGGCGGCTGACTTACTAGGCCATTGGCTATGACTTCCCATTAGGGCTACAGTCCTATGCATTGTATAGTATGGCTGGTTTTTTGCAAGGATTCTGTGGCTCCACAGGGAGCCACAACTCACAGTTTGGGAACCACTGCTGAATGCAATACATTAACAGCCCAATCCTATCCGGTGTCAGCCCAGAGCATGCAGTGGTGTTGGCGCAAACTCTGCTGCATGCTATGGGCTAGCTAGGGAAAAGCAGGGATGGAGAGGTAAGTAAAAATCTTATTTACTAACCTACTCAGGGCCCAATCCTATGCAACTTTCCAGCACTGGTGCAACCACAGTGCAGCCCCGAGATAATGGAACAAACATTCCCTTACTTTAAGGAGGCCTACATGACAGGAAGCAGTGTACGCCCCATTGGCACGGCTGCACTAGCACTGGAAAATTGGATAGGATTGGGCCCTCAGTCACTCTCTGGTTCCCAGTGGGCCTAGTTTAACCTTTGCCTACTCCTTGGTTGGGGATATTGGTGTTGCTGCTACCACTCCTGCCTGCCCTTGACGCACCCCCAGTCTGATCTCCACCCCATTCCTCCCCTGGAAAACACCCTCAGCTGACCTACCAGCTCTGGCAGGGGCTCAGCACTCCATTAGTGTGCGTGCAAAGGCCACAAGCTGTTTGCACTGGTAGCCCCAGCTCATGCACCATTGCAGCAGCTGCCATGCCAGTGGTCTGGGCCTTGCGCTACCAGAGTGTTCAGTCCACACAAGACCCAGACAGGACTGGGCCATAAGATAGCCACTGCAGGCACATCTACTGCTACATTTGCATTGCTCAACCTTGGGGCCTCATTGGTAAATACTGTATATATAGTTCTCATGATATATTATAGTTACCAACTTGTGTGGTAACTGATCATTCCAACTGATCATTCCAACTGATCATTCCATCTGACAAAGTGGGCTTTAACCCATAAAAACGTATGTCACAATATATTTATTAGTCTTTCAGATGCCAGTAATAACAACACAAAGCCTTATGGCCCAATCCTACGCAATGATTATGGCAGAGGAAGTCATTTTCTGCTGCCGTAAATGTAGTAGTACCACCGCAAATGGTATACTGCTGCCATGTGATTCAGAGCTGTTCAGAACTGGTCAGCAGCTCCTCGCTCCCACTGCCATGGAGCCTGGCAGATCAATCCATGGAGCAACATACAATCCATGTAAGTTGGTAGAGCAAGCATATCATGTGTAGGTAGGAGGATGTTTGGGGAGAGGAGGGGTGGATCCTGACAGCAGTGACTTGCTCCAGGTTCCTATCCCCAAATTTCCAACCTGTCCTTTCTCTCCTTAGACGTTCTCCCCCTTTCTCTCCTTATACTTAACACCAGCTACATAGGAGACCCATAGGCATCCAGAAGACCTATGGGAGGGATAAGGCAAATCCTTTGTCACTCCTCTCCTTAGCATGCAGTTGTATTCCACTGGCATGACTGCATGCTATACTGTGGCAGGGGATAGGACTGGAAATATTATGCACTTGTCTCCTGCTCCTCCTCCAAAGTTTGATACTCTAGGATTAACATTTTTTAATCTTTATTATGGTCCCTTTGAATAATTGGTCCACCCAACCTACATGGTTTCCATTTCATGGAAAACTCAGGCAAGTTTCATGACTGAGCAGAGAGTTGACCCCAGGTCTCTCCAGTCCAAGTCCAACATCCTATTTAGCTCACCAACTCTCCACTCTATGAATCTATATATGAATAATGTGAAATCTATGAATAATAGTTGGTTAAAATGAAATTTTCATTTATTGTCTCTCTAAGAGATAGCAGAATGGGTATGAGGCATGATCAGTAATGTGGAAAATACTATTTCTTGGCATTAAGTCCAATGATTATTTATGGTGTAGGAGTACTGGTTTTCCAGTACATCAAGATAGTAGAATGTCAGTATTAATCTGCCACCATAAACTCAATAACTAGAATAATTTACTTCTAATGTTCAACAATACTGCTATATTATGCCCTGCCTCAATTTTTAAAAATTGGATTTTATAAAGCATATAACTAGAATTATATTTTCATAGTTTCATTGCATACTAAAAAAAAAAGTCTCATTTACAGAATTAAGGGGGGAAAAACTGTCCTGCAAATGAGTTAAGATTCACGAATTCAAAAATCACCTTTTCAAAAGACTAATTACTGAAATCAATCAGCATTCATGTTCATAATTTATGGTTTATTACAGTTTTGGTACCTAAAATTGGAAAGTTGGAGAAGTACTCAGTAGGGAAAAAAAATCAAGAATGGTCACGTTTATGGATTTTTTTTTTAACCATTTAAGAGCATTAGAAGAGCCCCACTGGCTCAGGCCAAAGGCCCATCTAGTCCAGCTTTCTGTATCTCACAGTGTCCCACCAGATGCCTCAGGGAACACACAAGACAAGATGCTTGCCATTCTGAGGTAGCCTACTTCTAAAACCAGGAGATTGCTCCGACCCATCATGGTTTGTCTTCCTTGATTTGTGTAGATGATAATATTCAATATTCATAGAAAATTATCTGATATTATCTTAATGTAGTTCTTACAATGTAAGATAAGAAAGTTTTATTGGAGTTGAGATGGAAAAGGAACAGTTTGCTTAAGGTCACCTAGTGAGTTCACAGGAGAAGTAAGATTTGAACCAGGATTTGAAATGTCAGGAAGCCCTGACTTGCAGCACAATCTCTTTGCCATTACACTCAGTATAGCATATTATTACCATGTAGATGGCTTTGCATAGTACATGAACACATGAATAACTTGCAAATATTTCTGCACACATTCCCAAAGATGGCTGGGGAATTACATATGCAACCGTTTTGTTCTTCTGCTACCTGTTTCCAATCCAATAACTGCAGGCAAGAAATTATTTCATAGAAAGCTTAAACTCGACAATCACCTCTTTGGGAGATGAGGAGGGGCTGGATTCAGTCTTTCCTGCTGCCCTCTTCCCTTCCAAATAGCTGAGCAGAGAACATTAGCTGCTTTGAGAGGGCTCTGCATGCACATCCCAACGTTCTCAGTGTATGCTCTTTTAGACTGCATGTTCTTTATCTTTTTAGACCAATAGTTCTCAAACTTTCAAAGACCCTTGTTTAACCCTTGATGCATGTAGCCCAGTGGCTCTCAAACTGTGGGTCTGCGACCCACCAGTGGTCACAACCCAATTTTTGTTGGTTTGAGAAACTGAGGGTGCAATCCTACCCTGCGCTGTATCCAGCACAGGGTAGGGGCGCAAAGTGGCTCAGCCAGAGGTAAGGGGAAACTTTTCCCCTTACCTCTGGGTAAGGCACCCTGGCCCCTATGGCTCTCATTGGACTTGTGACACCTCCAGAGGTGGTACAAGTCCAAGGCGAGTGGAGCAGCTTGAAGCTGCTCTGAACTCCCCAGGAATGAAGGTTGGGATCCAGAATAACTGTCAGGTCCCGGTCCCAGCTCCCGTTCCCTGTCTGCCCACCCTGGGGTCTCCCCCCCACCCACCCCAGAGCCTTGCATCAGTCCAGCTAGGCCAACGCAAGGTTCACCGTACAAGCCACCACGGAGGCTGGATTCAGCCTCCATGTGCCAGTGCACCTCTGTGTGCTGGCGCAGCTTGCTTGTGAGGAGGCGTAAATGTGCTTTACAGCACATTTGTGACATTCCTGGGCTGGCACAAGGGACTTTGTGCCAGCCCAAGTTCTTCTCTGAATTGTGCCCTGAGAGGGTGGATTAGGCTATGTGCATCAAGGGTTAAACAACCTGCTACTTGGAAGGAGCACTGCTGTCCAATCACCATTATAGCCACAGAGACTGAGCTAAAGGTAAAGTACTTGAGGTAAAGTGAAACTTTTTTAGATGGGTCCCAATGCTAAAATGTTGAGAAAGTGGTTCTTTCTCAGAACCAGAAAGATGTAGCCTCATCTGCCCTGTCACTTTTGTGAGCCACCAGAAATCGAGTCATGACTTGGGCCCACAGTTTGAGAACCACAGTTTTAGATAAAGATAACACAGGCCTACAAAATTGAGGGTCAGAAAAGTTTTTCCCAAACTTTATGGTGGTTTGATATGAATTTGGGATGCCGATTCCAAAAATGGCATCCGTTTTGCCCTATCACGTCTAGTTTTGGAGATATAGTACAGCCTCATTAGTGAATGGTTCAAGCAGCTTCCTCATGAGGAAGCCATGGTGTAGGCTTCCTCATGAGGAAGCTACTTGAATCATTTACTAAAGAGGCTATACTATATCTCCAAAACTAGATGTGATAGGGCAAAACGGATGCCATTTTTGGAACCGGCACCCCAAATATAGCCAGGAATTGGTGTAACATTTAAGGAAGCAAAATGCGTGTTGGCCTGTGTAATCAACTAACTAGGTATTATTATTATTATTTTAAATAATTTTTTTTTTTAAAGCACAACTGATATAACCAAGTGTACAGTGGGAACTTGGACCCTATGCTCTTCAGTTTGCAGTCTAGTGATTGGAAAAATCTGGCCCTTCTAATGGATGTTCAAGCTGTATAATAAACTTTGCATTTCCTAAAAGCAGCTATGGAGTATATGCCCTCAAATGGTACAAAATGCTGACCTATAGAAGGAGATTAATGTGCTTAAGGACATAAGAAAAACCATCTGGATCAGGCCAAAGGTGGCCTAGCTAGTCAGGATCCTGTTTCTCACAGTGTCAGTCTCTGAGATGTCCACAAGCAGGAGAGAAAAGGCCCCTATCACCGCTCCTTCCCTGCAACTGGTAATTCAGACTGCTATTGAAATGTGAGGTAGCTCATAGCCTTTATGATTAACAGTGCTTGGTAGAGCTGTCCTCTATGAATTCCTGAAAGAGCCCTACAAGAAGCATTTTGGCAGAGATTCTTGGCTTTTGCAGAAAGTTCATAAGATAGGCATTTATGTAGACCCTTTATATTCCACCGTTGTTCCATCTTGGTACTCAAAGTGACATAAATGCCGCTCACAGAAGTCTTCTTTCAAGCCTAGATCACACCAAGGCCTACTTAATTTCAGTAAAGCTACTGCATCACAGGCTTTTAGGCCTTGCACCCTGAGAATCATGCACACAGAGATTTATATTCCTTTTTTTCTTACAAGTGAAACTGTCAGCAACATTTTGCTACACTTTAATTAAAGTTTGCAAGAACAAGACCGGAGGTAACATTCTGTTTCCTGAAACAAGAAAAGATGACAATCCCAGAATCCATAACTGACACCAAATTCTCTCTCTCTCTCTCTCTCTCTCTCTCTCTCTCTCTCTCTCATCACAAAAACTCTAATTAGATCACTAGAAAGTGTTAAGAGTTTTAAACTTGATTTACTAATGGAAAGATGAGCAAGCAATCACAGAAGCCCCCACAGTTTCCATTACTGTGTTCATTTGAAAGCTATTGAATTTTTGAACAATAATAAATACATCTGGATGCCTGTTAGAAAAGATTATTCTGAAAAATAAAAACACTGGCAAACAATCATTGGACACTTTTCTTTAAAAGCATAATGAAACGCAAAAGAAACAATATATTTTGACAGGCTAAATGGCCTTTACTCTTTCCCATCCAACATTCTTCTTTGTTGTTATTTTTGTCTTTCCTGGAGGAAAATGTGTCCTTGTTGCATATTCCCTTTTTAAATGCCCTGTAAAATGATTATGGCACCTGCTGGAGAAGTGCTTGGCTGGTTTATGCCCACACAGATAGCACAGCAGCACTGTAAATCTAAGACCTGACAAAATGATCACACACAGTATGCTGGAATTGCCCGTGATCTCCTATTATTTTTCTTTAAATATTTTACACACCTGACACAAATCCAATATTGCTTGCATGGCTGGATTATGCTTTCAGATTCCAAGGTCATTTGGTGTGTAGTAGTTTGAATTCCCTATAAACTACTATTTTCGAATATTGTGTCTGATTTGTTTAGCACTGGCTTTAGAGAATTCTTTGATTTTTGAAATGTAAGCTGGCAATAGAATATAAATTTAGTTCCTTCCTGACTTTCATGGAAAGGGGAGTGAGACTGCACCTGCAGTTCTCATCCCTGACTTTTGTGCACAGCTGAAGGTGTGAGACAGGTTCCTAACTGTATATAACTGTACACATTTAGATGTTTAATGGGATGGGAACCCTGCAGTCAAGGGTCCTGATCGCACAGAAGACTCTATCCAGCATTTCTCAATGTTTGTCCCCTACCATACCACTTCACATGGTTCACCTACTGGAAGTGCCACCAGAAGTAACTTGGGAGGCCAGATGCAACATGACAAACACCAGTAAGAGGCTCAGGGTAGGCAACAGGGATTTTTTGAGCATGCAGAAAGTGCATGCTTGAGCTCTGCCCACCAAGCTGAGCCTCCTTGTTGAGTTGTATTGCTCTCAGCACTTGTTGAATTGTATTGCTGGTTGTGTTGCCAGGTGACAGGTGGGTCTGGGGGTACAGTAATCTGATTCACTTTTCAAATGACTGCATGTATGGTTATTCACACAGAAACATGTACCTATATAGTAAAGTAAATTTATAGAAAGTTCAGTGTAATGTTAGAGATACATGAGGCACGCCGTCATCATCGTCATCACAGTAGCTGAGATTAGGAAGAAAATTCTGCAAGCACAAAGGATTGCATGGTCCCCATTACAGAGGGAATCAATAATATCCATTACGAACAGCAGTCAAAATTGCTAGATGCTCTGTCTTTTTGGAAATATAGATTTAGCAATCTTTCAAGCATTTCCTTTAATGATGAGCCTATTTTGCCCTTCAATCTGTCATTTCAAAATATCTAGGTCATAGAGATCAAGCATCACATTGTGCTCCTTTGCCATACTTCAAGGCACAAGTATGTTACATTTCTCTTTCCTCAGCTTTAAACACATCTTTCAAAAAGATTTGTAGTTAATCATAGGTTTATCAATTAACTTAACATATATTTCTTAATAGTCCCATTAAATTGCAAAATTAATCCATCATTATTCCAAAGTTAAGACGTTGAGGATTCGCATTATGAGTGAAATTTGCAAACTAATTATTCCAGAGTAGTATCAATACTTTCAATGGAACTTTTTGTGTGTAAACAGTTTGATGACCACAGATAACACAAATCTATTTCGTTGATTCTGAGACCTTTAATTTAATGTAGTAAAATTAACTAAACCAAGTGGTCTCCAAACTGGAGACCTCTGCGTGCAGCAAACAACCTGCCTGGCAGGACGGAAGCTTACAGTTTCGCTGGGGATTTTTCCATTGTTTCCACACACACCCCTGTTCGCTCTGCCTCACCACATCTGCCAAGAAATCCTGGTGCAGAGAAAGTGGTGGAATGGAACATGGGGGGGCAAATGCCAGTGACAAAGGAAGTCTCACCCACAGAATGGTAAGCTCCATTCCTGCAGGGGAGGGATTAGCAAGGGCACTGGATCTGGCCTGCGGACCACTGTTTGTAGTGCCCTGCACTAAACTAAACACAGCTCACCAGCCATATAGTGTGTGAAGCCTGTTTTCAGAGGCCTGTTTTCATTGCCATCCTGGGAGTGCAAGAACCTGGTTATCAAGCACCTGGCCAACCTGAAGTTATGGCTAGTAGACTATGCTTGGATTGGTGACTGCAACTGTTGTACAGGCCTCCTACTATGTTCACATTAGCATATTCAGAGGATGTAATTAAGACAGCCTCTCCTATTGTTCGCTAACAAGAAGCTTCTTTTATCTTTCTCTTTACTTTCCACACAGCAGCGATCAAAATAACAGCACATGCACAAACAGTTTAAACACAAACTTTGTTTAACAGAAAAAAGTGCTGATGATAATTCTTAGTGCAATTGCTGTTATATTTTTGAAATCTCTAGCTTGGGATCTTGTGGCAATTCATTTTCAACGCTTACTCTTACACACCAGTTAAACCCTTATAAAAAGAGGCGTATACCCACAACTCTCACAGTTTAGACTTTTCTGTAGTCTCTATATCTGTCATTATAACACATAGAAATCTGATCCTTTGTCATTGATATTGTGAACAGAAAATCTCTTTTGAAATTCAAACTAAAGAAGAGGATTTAAGAATTTTTTCCACAGTTTATAGGAGAAGATGTAGAACACCATCCATATTTGAACAGAACCTGAACGACAAAATCCTATGCAGTAGAAAAGGCATGTGAGAAAAGGGAGAGGAGAGACTTGGGAGATAAAGGGAGGTTTATTGTGTTGAGCCTCTGTAGTTTCACACAATGATTAGTTTCTTAGTATGCAGTAGAATACTTTAAAATTAATGAAAAATTAGAAATTAATTTTTTTGTTGACTATAAGGTCTACATTATTGGCCTTTTGTTCAGGTGCTTAATATGACTGGCAAAGTTAATATTCCTTTTGCTCTCTCATTCCTGGCAGCGCAGGTTTGAAGTGGACTCCCCCCCCCCCTTTAGTCTTAAAATGACTTAAAAATCCTAACCAGGTATACTCAGAAGTAAGTCCTATTTTGTTCAATGGGGCTTACTCTCAGAAAAGTGTGGTTAGGATTGCAGCCCTACAGTACAATCCTCTGCATTTCTACTCAGAAGTAAGTTTTGTTGTGTTCAGTGAGACTTACTCCCAGGAAGTAAGGACCCTTGGGGGCTGGGGATAAGAATAGGCCCTCAGTTTGGCTGTACTTGTTGTAAGAGGCAACTAAACAGCCACCGGGTAGATGGGACTCGTCAGCCTGGGAAAGATAACCTGGGAAAGATAACCTCTAGCAAAGGTAACGGCCAGGGCGATCTCAGCTCACCTTTTTTCAGAGCAGCAGCAAGTTTCAAACCACCAGGCACTCCTGGCCCTGCTGCCAGGAGTTGGAGTGAGTGCCTGTCTGTGGGCGGGGCCAGCAGCAGGGCAACTGTGACCCACCTTGAAATGGGCTAGGGACCCACAGTTTAAGAAATGCTGGCCTAGGCCATCATGGATATTGAAAACCACATGAGTTTTGATACCATATGTTTAAAAAACCACGTAGAAGTCTCTGAATGTAAGGATTGAGGTGAAAAAGTAGGAAGATGTACTTGGATATTCCATTGCAAAAAAACTCAAGGATGTCTCACAGATAAGGAAACCCACATGAATTTTGCATCCGATTGTGCAGTTGTTTCATAGGCAATGCTCATTTCCACATGGATTTGTGCATGTTAGGTCTGGGCCTTAGTTTCACACTAATCTCAAGTGGCACTTTTACTGTATGGCTCACTGTCAGACAAACAGGATGGTACTTATGAGCTGCTGATAGTAGAACTATCTTCATCTAACATACACGGTCAGCTACTGTATGAAGTAGCACATCATTTGCAGTGCTTTTTCATTCTTTCTCACACTCTGAAATCAATACAGTTTATATTTCTGATTTCAGCACTGGGAATCCAAGTAAGAAGGTAATCTTTGATCTGATCATTGAGATTTATAGGTATTAGGAAGTTGGCACCCTCTTGCTGCAGTTAGAAATGCTATAATAGGTTGTAATGCACTTGCCACTGTTATTTCTGCAGGTGGCAATAACCAGCTGGTGGCCCAATTTCTCAGCCCCCGAAGACAATATTACCCACAGCAACTTTTTAATGCTCTTGTCTCTAAAGAAAATTGATTTTATGGGCTTTTAACTCCACTGCTTTGGTGCCTTCTGTCCCACTTTGGAAATCTCTTGTGTTTTTTAAGATTTACAAACAACTTCTCATTCTCTGACAGGAATACTTTTGGCACATTTGCTCAAAGAGATTGTTCAAGATTTCCATGCAAATTCACATGGCATATTTCTGTTTGATTTGTTTCATGTTATTTTATCTGGCCCAGGCCCAGGATCACATTCAAATCTTGAGCTATGTGGTGGGGGGGGGGCAGTGACAAAATAATGATGGTTTATATCTTATTCCCTAATACTAGATTCTTCTAACTCAGGGGTGCCCAAACCCCGGCCCTGGGGCCACATGCGGCCCTCGAGGCCTCTCAGTGCAGCCCTCAGGGAGACCTCAGTCACCAATGAACCTCTGGCCCTCCAGAGATTTCTTGGAGCCCAACGCAACTGCTTCTCAGTGTAAGGGCAACTGTTTGTCCTCTCACATGAGCTGTGGGATGAGGGCTTCCTCCACTGCTTGCTGTTTCAAGTCTGTGATGCAGTAGCGGCAGCAAAGGAAAGGCCAGCCTTGCTTTGTGCAAGGCCTTTTATAGGAGCAAGACCTGTTCAAGACCTTCATTCATTCATATAACTTCATCTTTAATATATTCATTTACTTATGTAAATATATTCAAATTTTAAATGCAAATTAGTTCTTTTTTTCCCCAGCCCCCCAACGCAGTGTCAGAGATATGATGTGGCCCTCCTACCAAAAACTTTGGACACCCCTGTTCTAACTGGACAACGTGTAACCTTGTGAGGGGTATGAGATATTGAAAGGGCAGATACAGATAACCAACCATTATATCTTTGCACCCCATGCCTGATAAAACACTCCTTGTCACTTGACACAGAGGGCAGACAGCTGCCATGCTTTTGCAATGGCTTCCAAACTGGCTACATCCACACCATGATAAGCAAGCATTTGGTAAAAAGCAGCTACCTGTCATCTTCGTGCATTAGCGGGGGGACGGACGGACTACGGAACGAAGTAGCCAAAATGTCATGTAATGCAATCCACTGCTTTGAGAGAGGATGAGTTCCTGCTATCCAGGCTATAGAGCATTGATTCCCAACCTGTGGTCCATCCGTGGACCACAAGAAGTGGTCTGCGAGGTCTCCAGAAAAAAACAACAATGCCTTTCATCACTTCCAGCGTCTTGCTGAGCAAGCAATTTCCCATGAACCATCAAAGACGGTAGAGACTGTCTGCAGCCACAACAACTTAAGGGCCCAATCCTACCCAATTTTCCAGTGCTGGTGCTGCAGTGCCAATGGGGCATGTACTGTTTCCTGTGGTGGAGAGGCAGTCATGGAGGCCTCCTCAAGGAAAAGGATGTTCTGTTATCTAGGGGCTGCATTGTGGTTGCACCGGTGCTGGAAAGTTGGATAGGACTGGGCCCTAAGTGTCTGCTGTGGCTGTGGGTGGTTTATTCTCTGATAGTCTATGTGGGAGCTCTTGGGAGATAGACCACCAGAGAGGGTGGAGACCAGACCACCCACAGCCGCATGTAGTCCACGACAATTTAAATTTTTGCTTCAGTGGTCTGAGGGCTCCTTAAAAGTTGGGAACCACTGCTATAGAGGATATCAAGCTGAGTGCAGGCACTTGATAGCAGGGCTGGTCTGTCCATGATGTGGCTCATGTTGAGTGTGGTGGTGAAAGATTCAGGATACCCTTCACACTGAGTCTGCTGCCAGGTCCCTCCAGCTCACAATGAATGTCTCCACATCAAGCTGCTTCATCCTTCACCTCACTCCTTTCTTGCAAAGTGAGTGCAGGCAGCAAGTGGCTGGGGCAGCAGTGGCATCCCATTGGGCCATCCCTGCTGTAGAGCAAATAGCACTAGCTGAATAAAGGCAGCCAGCCAAGACTCCAGGGTTAAGCAAAGAGTACTTCATAAGCTTACTTTGCTAACAGAACTATGCCGATGGAAAAGGACCAGTGAAACATTTTATTATTTATTTAAATTTTCATTTAAGGACCATGGGAATAAATTTTCCTTGAACATTGTGATCAATATTTCTTCATAAAGTACATGAAATTTTACATGTAAATCTCAATGTAGTTTACACATTTTATAAAGCTGTATAGTAAGAGAGATATTTTCTTTTGGCAAGCAATCAGTGCAGAATACTTTGATTATTCTTATCTTGGTTTGCATAAGGAAATATATTCAGGCAAATAATATCAATAGAATCAGGTACAGACTCAATTTCACTATAGCTTCTAAACAATGTTCTGTTCAAAATTCGTTGATATCATAGGAATACGTGTCTGAACACTGAGGGTATTACCTTAAACATTCAGTTGGAAGCAAGTTCTAAGAAAATAACAGGGTTGTTTTTAAATTCATCATTCCAAAGTCATTGACAAACATTGAAAAAGAACTCAGGCTCAATAAAGCCACAGTAAATTCAATACACAATTCAAAAATTGTAGCATTCAGATTTCAGACCTTAGGCTCTATTTACCAAGAGCATTGGTACTTATGCATTGGTATTTAAGAGAACTTATTGGACAAATATTCCTGAAATTAGACTCACCCAGGGTCCTTTATTAGAAATTAGAATAACCCCAGGCAGGGTTCATCTTGCCTTCTCAGTCAATTCAGCACCCAACCACCTCCTTGCAGTGGTTCGTGAGGAAGTGTCACCTTGTCACTCTGCTCCTCCAGCTACCATCTCTTTTTTTTCACATTAGAGAACATAATAAGAGCCCTGCTGAATCATGCCAAGAGTTAATCAAGTCCAGCTTCCTGTAGCTTACAGTGGCTCACCAGATGCCTCGGGGAACAATAAAGACAACAAGATACCCATACCCTGTTGATGCTCCCTTGCATCTGGCCTTTAGAGACAGGTTACCTCTAAAACTCAGAGGTTGCATATAGCCATCATGTAACCTGTGATGGACTTTTCCTCCATAAATCTGTTCAATCTCCTTTTAAGACGCCTGGGCTGGGTGCATCACAACATCCTGCAACAAGGAGTTTCGGTAAATTACTGATGTAACTGTGCAGACCATAGCCACTAGTCAACAGTATCTGAGAACCCAAATCCTTGAGAGCCCAATCCTATTTGCATTTACTCAGAAGTGCTATTATAGTCAGTAAGGCTTACCCTCGGGTAAATGGGGATAGGACTGGGCCATAAGAGAAGTAGTTAAGAGTCTGCTGCACTTATGAAATTAAGCTGGAAAGGAAACCATAAGGTTATTGTGTTGTACACTATTTGCAGTGACGTATAGCATCCTTTAATGGCACCCTGGTTTCCTTTATAGGTTTTTTAATTGCTGGGAATTGTTTAGTTGCACACATGGTAGACATCAGTTAAAGATGTATACAGGATAGCTGGTCTTAAAAAGGAACAGATAGTAATTGAAAAAGAAAAAAAAAGCTATGAACACATTACTTTATCATTTTTATACAACCAAGCCTCTATTTGCCTTTTTTAATGGGAGATGCATGCTGAGCAGCCATCAATTAAAATCCCAAATAGGATGCTTGGGTGTATTAAAGGAAGAAGCAGACAATAGTGTGGAAGAAACCATGACAAAAATTTCCTTTACAGATTGTTAATGCTGCCCAGATCTACAGTATTAGTGATCCATTCAAAGTTCCTTATGTCATGCCACAGCATTTATGGACTGAAATAACAATGCTCTCTTTCTTCTGCCCTTAAATACATCAGTGCAAAAGGTCTGCTTATGAATTAAGGTGCTGCTCATCAATTTTGTGCTTACAATTTGGACACATGAAGCCATCCTCGATTGATTTCTCCAGAAATTACCCAGCAGGTGTGCTAAACAAGTCTCTGGGTGTGCTTCCAGAACTGCTTCAACACTTCAAATTGCCCATCAGAGATGAATAAACCAGTAAAAGACGGTCATAAATTTTATGACAAGTAACATAGCTTGTATTATAAAAATAACAAAAACAACAACAACACAAGATTGAAATGGGAATCTGGGTTTGATCATAATTTTTTTTTTAAAGTTATAAAATATCTTTTGTTTTCTAAGCATAAAATGAAAATATTATTGTATCTCTAGGATTCATTGCAAGGCATTAGTAGACTTTTTGCATTCCTAAAAGCAATTAAAAACCTAAAATCCACTAGATTCAACTTGGGCATCGTGGGTAACTTGTGACTGTACTGTTATCACTTGGCAGTTCAGATAAGGGGGGTCATATGACAAAATGTTTTAAGAAATACATATTCCTACACTTAAAAAAAATATTAGCACATCAGAAAGAAGGGTAGACCCTTGCTTTCCTATGCAGAGGAATTTATTTATTTATTGGAGAAGTTCTATCTGAAGTGGCATAGCCTAGGCACAGTTCTATCATGTATTTGCTATAGTGATGGAAGACAAAATACTCTTCGGTCCCAATCCTACCCAACATTCTAGCACTGATATAGCTCTGCCAATGTCCACTACATTCTTCAGTGGTGGGTGGGGGCAGTCACAAAGGCCTTCTCACGGTAATGTTTGGTCCCTTATCTCATAGCTGCATTGCGGCTGCATTGGCCCTGAAAAGTTTGAAAGAATTTGGATCTCGGGCTGTAATCCTACCCATACTTATCTGGGAGTAAGCCCTATTGACTATAGGAGACTTACTTCTGAGTATATGTACATAGGGTGCTCATACAGACATGCTCTTGGAGTTGTCTCTACAATTAATCTAATCTGAAAATCCAAGCAAAGTTTGGGGCATCTCCTTGGGCAAAATCTTTGAAGAATTGCAAGGCAAGCAAAAAAAAAAAAAAAAGTTTGAGAAAACTAGCCAGATTTTTCAGAGGAGCTCCTCGCATCCTTAGGTCCACTAGATTTTGCCTAAAGCAAAATCTGAGGCATATTTGGAAGCGCCTTCTCATGCAAAGCATCTGAGAAATTTAAAAGGAAGTCAAAAGGATGTTGCCAAGACAGTTCCCTCAAGAATTCTGCATTTCCCTATGCATCTTTTCTCAGAATTAGGTTCCACTGGGTTCAATGGCACTTACTCCTAAGTAACTCTGCATAGCCTTATTAACTGAGGGAGCATACATTGTGCTTGTGCATATGAAAGAATAAAAACATATTCAATTGTAGACATGCTTTAATGTTCAAACTTAAGACAGGAATAAAGTCAAATGAAAAATCTGCAAATAGTCTTGAGATTACAAGACAGCCATTTAAACAGCATGCTTTTTTCAGAGTGCCCTTGGTTCAAGGTTGGTGGCAGGTCTATTTGAATTAAACAGGAGAGATTACTTCTTACCGTTCAGCCACGACTTAAATTATTTCAAAATTGAACCCTTGTGGAAGTCATCAACTAGCAATGTAATAATGCATTGTAAATTACAGTTTGATCACTACAGCATTCCAGATGAGTTAATAACAGGCAACACCTCGCAACTCATAAGTGACTTGGTATTGACAATGCAGCCCAACAGCCAGCTGTTATGATACGCAGAAAGGCAGCTTTAAGGGGTTGATAACAGGGACTTTATTCAGATCCTACATATTTAGCATAGGAAGGACACCATAATATTATCAGGAATGATATTCGAGGATTACCCACTTGGATATTTATGGGCAGAAGGACAAAAGAATTCTTTTCAGTGCCACATTAAATTGCAGTGTTCAAACATAAGTAGATTCAGAATAATTCTGTAGCTTGCATCCCAGTAAAAAAGAAAGAACGGTGAGGACACAATTTGTGAAAATTAATTCATATGGAAAAAAGATAGAGCACCACATTGACAAAAGTCTCTGACAGCACAATCCTATGCATCAGGGGCTCTCAAACTTTTTGCGAGTGAAACTCCCAAGGTAAGTCTTTGCAGGGGAGGGGGCAAAGGCAGCAACAGAATCCCCAGGTTCACGTCAATAACAGGGGCGAAGGGGGTGCTTTTACTTATAGAGGGCAGCTGCAATGTCCAGGAGTTGCTGGGAGCCCTGCGCAGCCCTTCCGCAGGATTCCCGAAGTCTTAGAATGTTGAAAACAAGCAATCACAAACCACTTCTGGTTTGCGATCGCAACCAGGAAGTGGTTTGTGATCGCTTACTGTGTTTCATCATTAGTGCAAACGCCTGACGAGACAAACAGGACTGCAGGTTCTAAAAAAATGGGATGAACTCTCTCCTTGCTGAATGCGCACCTCTAAAAACAAGCATTGAACATGGGAATGGGGCGAGGGGTGGAGAACAGCAAGCAAGCGCATTGGTGCAGGTGTCTGTGCTAGCCAGTGCACTAATCTTTCTTCTTTCTCTTCATCTTCAGTGAGTACAGGATAATAATGCTTGACACAGAGACGGAGATGAGACATGGATGGAGAGTGAGAAGCACAAGGGTGTCAAGGGTATGTGTGCTGTTTATCTCTGTAGCCTTCAGAACCAGAAGACTTGTACATCTCTCAGAGTGGGAGAGTCATGTGAGTAATAATAATAATTGACCCAATCAGCAGCATCGTAGAGTCTAATGGCGCCTGGGTTGGGGTGACATGCTGACACCACCCCCTGTGTCACTGCACTGTCCCACGCCGGTGTGCTACACCCCCCAGCTTTCAGAATGGCTCCACTTCATAGCCCAATGGACAAGGGGGGGAAGGGCCATATGTTGCTTTTGCTTTTACTGCTGCCACCACTCGTGAGTTTACGCCCAATGCCCTGCCTCAACTAACACCTGGGGCGCATACCGCCTTGCCATACCCAAGAAACATCTCTGGGCCCAATCCCATCCTTAGCTGGCCTGCAGGGTGCTGGGCCACTGACACAGCATCCACTGCATCCTGTCAGTTGGCTGGAGACCAGACTGGCTGGAATAGAAAAGTAAAGAGAAATCTTAGTTACCTCTCCAGAGAATGACTGATCCCCTGTGGGACTTTTCAGATCTATGCCAGCTCTTTAGCTGCCAGCTCTATTCTGCATCCCATAT
The DNA here is from genome assembly GCF_035046505.1 of Tiliqua scincoides. NCBI lineage: Eukaryota > Metazoa > Chordata > Lepidosauria > Squamata > Scincidae > Tiliqua > Tiliqua scincoides. The sequence goes on from NC_089823.1 coordinate 116,798,677, forward strand.
CTCAGTCCTAAAGATACCTGGCCCTTTAACAAAAGCCATACAGTAGTATATCTGGTGTTACTTGGTTATCTGGTTGGGCAGGAGATCTGGTCTAGAGGGTAGAGCCTCCATTTGCCTGAAGATAACATCCACAAGGTTGCCAGTTCGAGGCCACCAGCACCGTGCGACCTTGAAGCAGCTGAAAAGCTGAAGCCGAGCTATTCCATCTGCTCTGAGCGTGGGAGGATGGAGGCCAGGATGGAGGCCAGATCAGAACGAAGCATCTGAATTGTTGTGGCTCTTGAAAGATAGAGCCTTCTTTCAATTGTAAAATTCCCTATGGGGATTTAAATAAGCCTGCCTATGTAAACCGCCTTGAATAAAGTCTTGAATAAAGACCAAGAAAGGCGGTATATAAATACCTGTATTATTATTATTATTATTATTATTACTTCATTTAACGCTGTTTTGTTACAATGCTGTTTGTCCTGGGTTGGTTGATAACTTCTGGAGCCAATGGGAGTGGTACATTCTGGCTAATCAACATCTGTCTTATCATCAATGACATTTCTTATGGCACTGTTTCAGACAGTGCTTAGCATTCAATGGATTCCCTGCATTGTCTGAGGGATTGCTGTGCTCACCTTTTCATATTAAACTATCTTGTATCCCAAGAATGTGTGGTAAACCTCATATTACTCAGTCAAACTGTTTGCCAGTGTCTACTTTTGGATGACTAGAATGTTAGATTCAACAAATTCAGCTTCCCTCACTTTTAAAGAATGTGAATACTTCTGAATTAACAGTTCTTCAATCAAAAGTGAATTTTCTCCCTGCTAGTCATTCTGGAAAGAAGTATTACACAATTTCACATCCAGTTCTTCTAATAGACCACAATGATTCAAAGGACACAACACATTTTTCTGCACAATTCACTCACCTGGAGAACAAGCACTTCAAATGAAATAGGTTTGTTTAACAAGGTCTGAGAAATCTTACATAAAAAAAAGAAGCAGCGATAGAGAAAATTGGATGGTTATCTCTCACCTCTGACTCTGAACAGAGCTAAAACAAGGCTGCATTTGGATTTAACAAAGATCTAATCATTATATTAAAACACATGATGTGGAATGTAGCGTAATCATAAGTGATATTCATTCACTGCATGACTCCTAGTTAGAACTACTGCTACTAGTAAAACCTCTAGCTGCAAAGTATCAAATATCTATATCTTATTAATCCAGAATATTAAAAATAAGAATCTTAAAGTGCAAGACTAGGGTATGTCTCCTCAGAATTAAGTACCATTGTGTTCAGTGGGGTTTTCTCTCAGGAAAGTAAGTATAGGATTGCAATCTTACTGTCCTGGGTTCAGGCATTCAGCAAAAGCCATTACACCAGAGGCTCCCAAACTGGAGCATAATGATGTTCCAGCCAGGGATCCTCTGTCATGCCCTCTTAAGGGGTGAGATGACAGAGAGCGGAAACACAATTGCCATGATCGCTGCAACACAGCTGGGGAGGAAAGGATTTTTCAAAACTTACCGAAGGTTTGCTATGGCTGTCTGGAGAGCCTGGGAGCCTGTGCCCCCTTGCAGGTCTCCCTGCTCCTCTAATCTGTGTAAATAGAGAAAAAAGTCATTCAGTTTTTTGCCCCAAAACCAGAAGTGGCTTTATTTTTCTCTCTATTTAGAGTGGTTTAGAGGTATGGGGAGGCGTGCAGAGGGGGTTACAGGCTCCCCAGACTCTCTGGAAAGCCATAGTGACCACCAGGCAAGTTAAAAACAGTGGCATAGCTAAGAGGGTAAAGAGGGTAGTTGCACCGGGCAACAAATCACAAGCTGAGCTTGACACTAATGGTCAAAATTGTGAAAATCTTGGTATGTACAAATAATACCATCATATTATATATCATTGGACAGGTGATTTAGTGCAGAAAGCAATGAAACAAACTGCATTGGAATATATATATTCTATCAAAAGTTATGGCCAATGAACCAGAAAATGAAAACACAACTGCCTTAAGGAACAAAAAGTGCATTTCTTTAATAACTCAAAACTGACCTATGAGACTGATTGTTTTGAGAATCAATGAGATGTTATTATGATGCAGCATTGAACCAATAAGGTGTTAATATGAGTCAGCTCTCATTTCCATGTATCACAATACAGTTACCCCTGCTAACTGGGTAAAGAGGCACTTTTTCAAGTGGTGTGCCTGTTATATCTAGCAGGGGGAGAATAACCATCCCTCTTCACCCCAGCATCATGTCTCTAAGGCCCAAATCCTAACCCACTTTCCAGCACTGGCATAGCTGTGCCAATGGGATGGGTGCTGCATCCTGCAGTTGGGTGGCACTCAAGGAGGCCTCCTCAAAGTAAGGGAATGTTTGTTCCCTTACCTCACAGCTGCATTGCCCTTATGTCGGTGCTGGAAAGTGGGTTAGGATTGCGCCCTAAGGGTCACAATTTTTATTTATTTACTTAACTACATTTTATTTTGTCATGGAGAGGGTGGCTACAAAATCTTACTTGACCTCAGGTAGCAGATAGATGCCTTAGCTATGCCACTGGCTGGGGGGAGGCGGCAGAATAAGTGGGTGGTAAGCTGCTGGGGGGAGAAGGCAGGCTCCCCCCAATTTTCACTATTTAAAAAGCTCTGGTGTGATGTCACTTTCAGTTGTGACATCACTTCTGGGGCATTATTTTGAGCTCTGCACCGGGCTGCATGATCATTAGCTACACCACTGTTTAAAAAAAACAAACTCAATTACCTCCCCAGCAGCAGCACAATAGTGGCAATCACATCACTGCCCCCTTCCCTCCCTCATAAACACTGTTCCCAAACTCTCCCTGAGAGTTTCAGAATGTCTGCCTTACACTGTTGTTGGTGCAAACTATTCCATCTGTTTTTTGTGTGTACCTTTTCATGAAAAAGTGCTCTATAAACCAAGGGTCCAACAAGAAGTCATCAGTGTCAATTTTGTGTATTAATATGGAACAAAACAAGTTGTGAGATGGCAGCCTATGATTAAAGTGGTTGTGTGGTAGATTTTTTGCAGCATGAAAATATCTATCACACCAATTCACCAACTGATTGCAATCTCATACATCATGGAAATGATCCGGCCATCTCTGCATTAGGCTAATTGCCATTTCTTGACATAAGACATTGCATATAAGCTACTACAAATCAAACATCTATTGTGCATTAAAAGAGGCAAGCTCTTTGAGGTTGAATGGAATTAGCCAGGCATATTGTTTGTATTCTAATGAGACAACTGTTTTGGTCTGATATTTATGTCATATGAAAATGGCTGCAGTTGATGCATGTGCCCACAACCAGACCACAGAAGAGGAAATTATTGCATTGCAAGACAGTGGCTAGAGAATTATACTATCTCTCCACATGACTGAATGTGAGAGTAAACAAAAGTTAGTATGAACCAAGAGATATATATTCCTGTGACAACTTTTCTAAGCACTTATGATCACAGAGAATGCTTCTGGCTCAATGAATGCACTGTCTGGTCTACAGTGACTATTGTCTTTAACCTTTTAGGTATGTGGCATCCCCTGTCCCCTCAGGGTCATCCCAAGGGTGTCAACCCAAAGTCCACATTGTAGGGATGGAGTACGGGATGGTCCACTTAGGTCCGCTCCCCAGGAAAATGATTAGTTGGAAGAGACATGCAAAATGAAGCTCAAGAAAGGCATTTATTCAAGGCATGCTTTTGTTTGACAGCTTTTCCAAGCATTGTACATGTTTCCAGGTAAAATGGAGTCCATAATGCATATCTTCTGATAGTCCCAGGAAAATTCTGTGAGGGTATACCTGATGCAAAAAGCTTCCCGCTACCTGCTCTTCCCATCTGGTGCAGTTCACCCTACCTCCACCCCACAGGGCATGGGAATCCTAGATCTTTCCTGAGGCTTCTGCATATATGTGTTAGTCCTTGACATTCTGGCCAGAAAAGGATAAGGTGTTCTTCCTGCAAAGAACTGGATACTCTGGGAGGATGCTGGTTGAAAGCCTTTCTCCTCATGCCCCACAGAACCATGTCCTCTTTTCTCTCCACCTTTCCTTTTGGGGGGGAATCCTTTCCCCTCCATTACTTTCACTTGTACCTCTTCCACATTCCCATCTCTCATTCTCCCTCTCACATTCACTTTTCTCTTCCCTAGTCCATCTATCTTGCTCTCTCCTCCATGCCCTCCTTTCTATCCTTCTCTGTTCTACCTCTTTCTTTCCTCTTTTACTCTCCGTGCATCTGATTTGGTTGCTATCTTCATTGCTAGCAGGTGCCTTAATGGGTGACACTGAGGGATGACATTGTCACCTTCTTGCAGTAGTGTAGCTACACCATGCAAGAAGTTCCTCCTCTTCAGAACTATTCTGGGCAGTGAGAACAAAATGGAGGCTCTCACCACTTGGAATGGCGCCAGAGGGGAAGGAGCTGCTTGCACAGCGTGTTCAGGCACCTGTAAAAACTTAATGATTTTCAGAACCCTTTAGCTATGCTACTGCCTTGTTGTTCTTTCAACTGAGAGCAGGTTCCCCTGAATCTCATTGGAAGTTAAATGTATACTAGAGTGGATAGTCTGCAATTGCACTTGTGCTATCCCTGATGGGTAACGTGTGTTCTCACTCTGTGTGTACATCATTTCTAGGATACAAAGTATTGTTTTTCGTAGTGGGAAAAAAAAAAAACATTTATTGAGGCTTCACAACTAATACTGTCACTGAAACAGAAATTTAGCAAACTGCTTAAACACAAAATTCCAGTTTTACTTCTTTTCTACAGGTTTTACACTGGACAGGATAATTAAACCATTACATTTTTTAACAGAATTGCTAACTATAAAATTTTATCATTAAATTTATAATAATGGAAATTTAGAGTAACAGTGTGTTAAAAACTGAAGTACAACCTTTAAACATTTTTAATAATAGCCTTGTGTTATGTTTAGCTATACATTCATATCTTGTCACTTTACCTAAAATTTATTGACTATATCTTTATCTGTACCTGATACAGACCAACACTGTTGACATTTCAAGCAAAAGTATGGGAATACCAGATACAAAGAATTTTCACTGTATAGTTTTCAATCTGGGTGTCCAATTATGGGAAGACAGAAGTAAGAAAGCACTCTGATTTTCAGGAGAACTTTTATTTCTTCAAAGTGCATTTCAAAATCTTTGCTAAGGTGAATGTCAGGAAACCATTCAAGCAAGTTACATCATATTCAGTTCATAGAAAAATGTATTATATATATCCTATAAAGCCAAATGCAAAGAGTGATATGGAAATGTGATCATTTGCTCTCTTCCACAGGTCCTAACCACAGTTACGTGAAATACTTCTACGACCTATGATTCTGGAAGAGCCCAATGAAGTAATATATCCAATAAAGTGGAGGATGAGTTCCTGGGAAGCCAAGTGCTGTCTGAATCACAGCTACAGGAAACATCAGCCAGAATTGTAGAAGGAGGCTGATCCAGGCCAGTAGCACCTGGTGGTGAGCATTCTCACTCCCTACCTGCTCCCTTCTCCTCCCTGGTTTGGACACTCAGCTGAATGGGAAAAGCCTTGTTAGAATGAATCCACTGCCACAAGCTTAGGAGATCAGGCTAGCCAAAGGGGCTCCATGGGCTCCCCTTCTTAGAACAACACCTAACCTCAGGGGTCACTATCAGAATCACTCTCACAGTAGCAACTGCAGAGCAAGGAGACGTGACATTCCGCTTTACCTGGTGACATCCTTTACCGGGGGAGGCAATGTAAAATGTTTATTAAAAGTCCAATAAAAAGAAAAGAAAAGAAAAGATAACAAAACCAAATGACTAAGAATAAAGAGTAAAGGGTCTTGAGTTTGGCAGGAAAATTTTTACGGCAATAATGTCAGCCAACCAGCAGATAGCACTGAGGCCCTGTGGAATCTCACACATGCAGTGAGTTTTAGAAATGACTTTAGAAATGAGTTTTAGCCTGGCTTGGACACACTAAAATCAACAGAAAATCCTGATGGTTTTTCTGACTAATAAAACTGTTCCTTATATGATTTTACCTGCTCAATGGAACCATCAACTCTTTCACTTGCATTATGACATCATTGAAAATAAGGAAACTGGTGGTAATATACTGCTTGCATGGGCTGTAGTAGCTATTGATCAACTCTGGACAAAGTGTACTGTAATGAAACAGTGCAAACACATGTATCATTACTGAAGGTGTTACAGTATGCTGGAGGTCATGACAGTCACTCATTAAACACACACAGACACAGACACAGACACAGACACACACACACACACAGTGCAGGAAAGTGGCCAGTGGGTGCAATCTGCAATCCATTTGTTCCAGAGATATTCCATTGATTTAAGTCAAATGGTTTTATCTTAAAAAAAATTACAGACTACAACCCTAATTTGGCAATGTATGATTCCTTCCTAGCTCACATCAGCCCACCGGCTCAAAGGTCCATAGAAAGAGGAGAGAAACAGAAGATAGCAGGCAATGGTTCTTCAATTCATCTCTTAGAAATTTCATAGTATTAAAAGTTGTGATGGAGAAAGTAAACCTAAATGAAAAGAACAGTACTCGTGTTAAGTAACATTGCAAGAGACAAAAAGTCACAACATGTTCCTTCTGCTCCTGAACAGAAGGGTTTTCCTCAAAAAGCCAAAATTAAATAACGTATTTATAAACTAAGCTCATTTTAAAGCTACACTTGTTGTCTCTTTTAGTGGCCCTTACGAGTTATTGCATTTCCCTTTTATATTCTGTTTGTGTGAAATGTTCTGTAAATAGACCCATAAATTTGTGTGGGTTAAAAGCCATTTTCATAAGGTATATTTACAATATTTGTGTAATATGTATGTACATTCAATAAATCTTTTCGCATAATGTGCATGTTTTTCAAATAAGTTACTCCTTTGTGACTTTATTCATAACTATAAAACTCAAGTGTAGTTCACATTACTGGCCTACTTACTGTAGCAGACTAATCAGGTATGACTGAACACTCAAATGCTCAGTTGATTGCTAAATGAAATATTATAGCGTCCTCTAGATGGTGCTCATTAAATTCTCTTGACACCCAAACATGCTGAATGACATTTGCTAAATGTGCCTGGGTTATTCTGGGTCTTTTCTAAGTTCCGTTTATCCCGAAACTCTTTCTCTGCCAGTGTCTCCTAAATGTTCGATAGCTGAGAGCTACACTAGAGAGGATGTTAATGGTGTCAATGCCTCGCTGCAGGCTTATTGCTACCTTAAAAAGGAAGCAGTGCAGAAGACCCTTTTCCTCTGTAATATTTTCCTGCCAAAAAATCAATCAACAATGAATTAAGCAACAGCTATTAAACTCACACTTCGCATTGGCAGCCAAAACTGAGGCTTGAGTGTAAGAGACAATGAGAGGCATAGACTCAATCAGTGAGCTTCACAGCTAACGAAGGTTCTCCCTGATCAAACTTCTGGGCACCTGAAGCCACTACAACACACAAGCTGACAATGTGCTGCCTGCTCTCTCCTTTGAGAATGTCCAGTCTCAGAAGACCACCACACCCTGTGTTTCTGGGCGTCACTGTTCTCTTGCCTAGATGGGAGCAATGAAGAGACACAGTAAGGAGCATCCTCTAACAGCCCAGTCCTAGTCCTACTCAGTGTTAGGCTGTTGAGCAGTAGTATTTATGAATGTGGAACAGAGTTATGCTGTTGTAAAATGATTGCCAACAGAGCGTGTATTGCTTGTATCACTCTGTTCTCAGCACTGCTCCAACCCCACTGAAGGACCCTGCCACATCCACTGGAAAAGGCAAAATGGTGAGGGTGGGTGAGGAAGGGGGAGAGAATTTTGGGAGGGGTAGATGTCGTGGCAATGGCACATGCCAGATCCTATCTCCTCTTTTCCAAGTTTCCCCGCCCCTTTCTTCTTTTCAGACTTGTGCCAGCTACAGAGCTGGCACAGGTCCAAAGAAACCCATTGTGGAGTGAGAGAATTATGAAGTGGTAAGAGGAAATTATTCTCCATCTGCCACCCCTACTTGCACTTTTTTTGTGCAGGTGCATCGGCAAGGGGGGAGGGAGGATAGGATTGGCTTCTTATTGCACATACATCTGTTGCATCTTTGTATCAGCACTGATTGAATTCTCAGTAGAAGCTGAATGGAAGAAGAACCAGGACCACGAACACTGCAGAGACAGAGCAGGCAGCAGCCTCTCCTGGGGGTTTATGCTACTTTCATTATTTAACTTGTTTTTCATGGCACACTTCCAGTAGTGTGTTGTCCCCAGTACACTATTTGTTATTTTCTTATTTCTTTTTAAACAATATAGCCAACTTTTTTCCTTTTCACTAAGGGCCTAGAGTGGGCTTGCAACCAATCTCATTAAAAACAACAATATTCACAGTGAAAAACCCACATAATCCAATCATTGCCGTAGGCGCATGATGAAAGCAGTTGGCATAGGACTGAGCCAAATTTCCATCATTTTCAATTTTGCAGTCTGGAACTTTGTTCCGGCTTTGTTCCTGGATACCCTGGAGGCAGCTGTGGCCAAAAGCGCCTGTGTCCAACTTTGGTTGGTTCACCAGCTGCGGCTCTTCCTGGAGAAAGCAGGTCTGACTACTATCATTCATGCCTTGCTAGGTTATTGTAATCTGTACATGGGTTGCCCTTGAAAAGTACTGAGAAACTTCAGCTGGAGCCAAGTGCTGCAGTCTAGCTTGTATAGGGAAAATCTTATCAAGAGTAAATTGCCTCCATTTTGTTCTACCTACATTAGTTTCTAGGTCGCATTCCAGTTGCTGGTCACTGAAATTCTTACATGGCTTGGGAAGAGGATTTCTTAAGGATTCCCTCCTTTGTGTGAATCTTCCTGTCCATTAAGAGCTATGGGAGAGGTTCTGCAACACAGGCTGACATCCACTGAAAATTGCCCTAACAAGCAGGCAACACAGGCTCTTCTCTATAATATCACCTCGCCCTTAGGGCTCCCTCTCCCATGAGGTTCCACCTCGGTTAGCTTTTAAAAGCATATCTTTTGATGACTGGTTTTTGTCTGCTTGTTTTTGCTGTGGTTTATTGCTTTAATTCTTATTTTTATGATGAAGTTTTATCACAGCTTGTGAGCACAGAGGCAACATAACTGCATGCAAAATGGATAAATAAAATTTCTTCTCAGAAGTTTTACATTTTCCCTGGAATAGAATAGCTATTTCCAAATTATGCAAGAAGTGATTCTGATTTATTCTAACCCCTTCTGTATTCAACTGTGGTGTTCCCAGAGAGCACTGACAACAAGTTCTATGTTACACAATTCAAAATAGGGGTGAAAATGAATGAATAATTTGAAGAGTGGTGCTAAAAAATTGCCGAAGGGAAAAAAAGAGGAGAAGCTATCTTCTGATATAAACAGAAACATTCTTATTTTTTTTTTAAAGCATGAGTAATTTCACTTCAGCCCAAACATATAAAAAGTAATGAATGGCTCTTGGTAGTTGTTCTCCAGTGGAAGCAACTGGCTGTAAATATGTATAACCGAGATAACTGAGATGTTTAAAGTCTGTCCTTGCAGCAGGAAGTGAAACAGATAAACAATGAACTGCAGTTATATAAGCAAGTAGTTCTATTCATACGCGAAGAGAGCACAATTTCTGCATACTTGTCTACACATGTAGTGCTCATACAAGCACATAGAGCCTCTTCCTCACCTCTCCCAGTATAAATGAATTCACATTTTATACTTGGATACACATAAATAATTATGACATTCTTCATGCAGAATCTAAAAAATCGGATTTGGTGACTATGAAAGATTTTAACCACTGCATTCAATTTTTTTAAGGAATTCATTCCATTTTATTTATGAAATACTACTTTCAAGCTTATTAGGATGTCCTTCTGTTTTCCATACACAAGATTGTAAAAGTTAAAAAATGGAAACTCTGAAAAGGACAAATTTTATGAATTCCAAGTAGACATAAGTGCAAGTTCCTGATTCAGCAGCATAGACTTGGAGAGTTTTGAAAAATTTATAGTTTCAATGAGATGGGTAACGGTTCTCAGTACAGTTTCATACATGGACATGTGCTGGCCTAGCAGCACCAGACCTGCAATGGGAGATGGTAAGTTTGTGCTTGCTTGGGCAGGCTGGCACAGGGGGCTAAAAAGGGTGGCAGGGAGGGGGTGTTTTGGATGGGGGGGGGAAAGGTGGCCCGAGAGGTGGATTTGGCCTGAGAGGTGGTGGGATCCAAGTAACCCCATAGGGATGGCTGGTGCACAACATGGGGTAAGAGGAATAAAATCTACTTACTCCAGGTTGTGCTCAAGCCCAGTTCTACCTTACACTGGATACAGTACAGGCAACCCAGCCTGCCTGTTCCAGCACAAGTTAGGACTGCATCCTAAAGGAAAGCATCACAGTTGCCACACAACTGGCCAATTTAACTTTAACTTTTCTTCCTCTCTGCTTAACTTTTTGTTTATTGGGGGGGGGGGAAGGAAATAAGGTATTAGTTCTGTGTCAGTGAGACATCCCAGTCTCCCTGACCCGTAAGCTGCTGACATAGCTTAGTTGACTTATTATATGACAATATTTCAAGGACAAGTGGATCAAGGGAATGGTTACACAGGTGATACTGCTGGAAGATTAATACATGGAACAGTGTAAACTATATTTGTCACTTCAGATAAGACCCAAAGCAGAGTGAAAAATAAATAAATAAATAAATAAATAAATAAATAAATAAATATGAGCAAGGTCAAAAAGTCAAAAAGTAGCACATAACTAATAGCACATAACTAATGAACTAATAGCACATAACTAATGAACCACACTGGACCATCATATTGAAGACTTTATACAAATCTGCATACAGAGCTTGACAATCAAGAGGGAAAGATTCTACCATGCCTAGAATGGAGGAAAAATTCAAAGCACTTCTGCTCTAGAAAGCATTACACAGATATTCATTTGCCATCCAGTCTGTTTACATCTCCAGATATCAAGAAGCATTCAGTCCTTATACTTTGTAAACAACAGAACATAGCCACTTACAATTTGATCCTTTTCCACCTTAAACCACATTCAGCAAATAACTTCATGGAATTTTATCGGTTCATTTACTTTCAGAGCTATTGTGGTTTTAGACAACAAAGTAATCAATACTCCAAAATCACTTAAAGCCTGTAGAGCATATGAGATAGTAAATTCACAATCCTGAGGCAAAGAAAAAGATGCAAGGTTGTGTAAATTTTAGAGAAAGAAACAATAAGAGTGACCTAATCAATAAAATACAGTACCAGCAAAAGCAAAGGTTAATATCTTAGATGAGGAGAAAAAAATTAAGGTTATAATTTTCAGACAAAAGACATACATGTACAGGCAACTGAGTAACAAAGGAAGCAAATATTACCCATTGCCACCTTCACATATTCACTTAGCCATATGGAAACAGCTTCACCACGGTTCTGTTCTACAAGCTTGCAGTGCACAAATACCAAGAAGCTGCGGGTGGAACCTGTGTGTGTGATTCTAGTCTAGGGTGCCTAAACCCCGGCCTGGGGGCCACTTGCAGCCCTCAGGGCTCCCAATCAGGCCTGCAGGGAGCCCCCAGTCTCCAATGAGCCTCTGGCCCTCCAGAGGCTTGTTGGAGCCTGTGCTGGCCCAACGCAACTGCTTTCAGCATGAGGACTACTGTTCGACCTCTCACCTGAGCTGTGGGATGAGGGCTCCCTCCGCTACTTGCTGCTTCACATCTGTGATGCAGCAGTGGCAGCAAAGGAAAGGCCAGCCTTGTTTTGTGCAAGGCCTTTTATAGGTCTTGAGCTACTGCAAGACCTTCGTTCATTCATATAAGTTCCATCTCTAATAAATTCATTTATGTAAATTTATTTAAATTTTAAATGTAAATTCTTTTTTCCCCCGGCCCCCAACACAGTGTCAGAGAGATGATGTGCCCCCCCTGCCAAAATGTTTGTACACCCCTGTTCTAGTCTGATGAGCACGTCCTTATCACGAGACTGTCTATCACTCAGATAGGGGAGCAACTGGCTCACTCATATGGGTTATGGTACACTCACTGCAATGTATGGGTTAGAAGCGTGAGAGCATTACATTCTGTACAAGTAAAGGCATCAAAGTAAATAATGGAACATCGCTGAATTGTGCAAAGTTTGTTTTCGTATAGTTGTAAACTTTTTTGTAAACTAGAAATTTATGCATAAATAGCCTAGCCTGTTAATCGTTCCTTGCAAATACAATTTAACTTATTGTTGACAGCCAAGTTAGTATATGTGTGTTCAGGAGAGAGCTGTGCTTTCGTCAATTAGAAAATGGCTAACAGCCCAATCCTGAGGTGCCAGGGACACCCAGCCTTGGCAGCACCGAGAATGGCTGCCACCAGATCCCGAGCGCCTCGGGCTACCGCAGGTGGCACCTTGGGAGAAGGGGACTTTCTGGACTTCCAGAAGGCATTTGACATGCCTCACCAAAGGCTGCTAAGAAAACTTCACGGTCAGGGAATTAGAGGGCAGGTCCTCTCCTGGATTAGGAACTGGTTGAGGTCCAGGAAGCAGAGAGTGGGTGTCAATGGGCAATTTTCACAATGGAGAGAGATGGAAAGTGGAGTGCCCCAAGAATCTGTCCTGGGACCTGTACTTTTCAACCTGTTCATAGATGACCTGGAGGCAGGGCTAAGCAGCGAGGTGGCCAAGTTTGAGGATGAGACCAAACTTTTCAGAGTGGTGAAGACCAGAAGTGATTGTGAGGAGCTCCAGAAGGATCTCTCCAAACTGGGAGACTGGGCAGCAAAATGGCAGATGCTTTTCAATGTAAGTAACTGTAAAGTCACACACATTAGGGCAAAGAATCAAAACTTTACATATAGGCTAATGGGTTCTTAGCTGTCTGAGACAGATCAGGAGAGATCTTGGGGTCTTTGTGGACAGCTCGATAAAAGTGTCGACCCAATGTGCAGCGGAAGTGAAAAGGGCTAATTCCATGCTTGGGATCATTAGGAAAGGCATTGAGAATAAGACAGCTAATACTGTAATGCCGTTGTACAACTCAATGGTAAGGCCACACCTGGAGTATTGCCTCCAGTTCTGGTTGCCACATCTCAAAAAGGATATAGTGGAGATGGAAGAGGTGCAAAAGAGAGCAACTAAGATGATTACTGGGCTGGGGCGCCTTCCTTATGAAGAAAGGCTACGGCGTTTGGGCCTCTTCAGTCTAGAAAAGAGGCACCTGAGGGGGGACATGATTGAGACAAACAAAATCATGCAGGGGATGGACAGAGTTGACAGAGAAATGCTCTTTTCCCTCTCACATAACACCAGAACCAGGGGACATCCATGAAAGTTGAGTGTTGGGAGAGTTAGGACAGAGAGAATAAAATATTTCTTTACCCAGTGTGTAATTAGTTTGTGGAACTCTTTGCCACAGGAAGTAGTGATGGCATCTTGCCTGGATGCCTTTAAGAGCGGATTGGACAAATTTCAGGAGGAAAAGTTCATTACAAGTTACAAATCATAGTAGATATGTGCATGCTCTTGGTTTGGGGGGCAGGCTGCCTCTGATTGCCAGATGCAGGGGAGGGCACTGGGACGTAGATTGTGTCTGTTGTCTTGTGTGCTCTCTAAGGCATTTGATGGGCCACTGTGAGATACAGGAAGCTGGAGTGGATGGGCCTTTGGCCTGATCCAGCAGGGCTTTTCTTATGGTCTTATGTTCTCTTCCAATCCGCCACATCTTACCTGCTGCTGTATCCAAAACCTGATGGGCAGACCTATGACAAATTATCCCACCCTTCACCCAACGAGTCTCTATTACATATGCCAGGTCTGCTTGTTTACCCAGGATCAAATCCTGGACAGTATAGGTTTTGTTATTCACTATGGTGGATAACAGGATATTTCCAATAAAGCAGGTTGGGAGCAGAGCTGGAAGATATATATGCTTCATATATCTGGCATCTCTTCCCCTCTTATGGCCCACTTTGCAGTCACTGCCATAACTTCCTCTGCCCATCACACACTTTATTGTAGGACCCTGATCCCTCTTATCACCAAAACTCATAGTAACCACCAAAAACCACCAAAACCTTTGCTTTGGAGCTCAGCCTGCCAAGTCTAGCCTCCTATCGCTGTTTGTTGTGTCATGCTCCTGGTCTCACTGCCAGGCCTGCGAGTAGCACCAGACACCACCTCAACTACCACTGGTGGTACCCATATCACTGGTTGAGAAACACTGAGATTGAACCCAAGATTACACCCCCAGTGGTCATATGTAGATCAACTCATCTGTATTCACATATTCTCACTATCGGCAGAGAAATAAAATAATATTTGCCTCAGGTTAGTGCTGGCATCTGTAGATGATGATGTTATTAATCTCCCTCTGCCTTGGGAATGGCTCTAGCGTTTTTCAGAAGCTAGACTAACTTTGAGGAACCCGTTTATGAGGCTGGGTTACTACAAAATGGATGTATATTGAATTTCAGAGAAAAGACATTTGCTGTTCAAAAGAACACTAATGAGCCTAACACATAATGAAGTCACACAATTTGAATTGTGCAATTCACTTACATTTACACTTAGATGCCCCAATATATTGATCTCTTCTATATATGGGGGAATTCAATGTATTCAAAATATTGGCAAATCCAGACTGAGGAAGTGGGTTATAATATGCTGGTATCATTTGACTATTAGATTAGGAAGAGCTATACAAACAGTCATTTGTTTAAAAAAAAAAGTTGCAAAGGAGTAAAAATGTCATAAAATTCAGGAAATCACATTTTGCATAATTTTTACAGGTCACATAATTTTTCTTAGTACTTCATTTGGGTTGCTTTCTATCAGGCCCAGTCTGAGCAAAGGTGGTACCTGAAGCTTTGCCTAAATGCTGCCTTCCTCTCTGTGTTCCTTTGGAGCATAAGAAGCCATGTGCAGATGCATTCAACAGATGCATTCTCCTCCTCTCTACCTCCACTCACTGCGTCTTCAAACTGGACGGCAGGGAAGATATCAAGAGTTCCACTCCCAACTCTTCCTGCCCAGCCAATGAAGGTACAGAGAAGAGGAGCCAAAGAGAGACCACAGTCCTCTTCCTGATTGCTAGAGAGTGATCAGGGCGCATGGGTGGAGTAGCAATAAGTGGGAACAGGCAACCCAGTCCATCTCTATAAGCTGACATTTCAATCCATCTGATGGGTGAGCCAACCATATTTTCTACAAAATGTGAAATGTCTTTCTAGCATAGAATATGCACAATCCATTGTAGATTTCATCCAGTTTTTGAAACGCTGTTTTTAACAGGTTGATGATCATACTGAACAGTTCTATAGGCTTTTATTCTAAGTTGTCCTTATAGCCCCTTCCAGGACAGAAAGTTAGGGTATAAATGTTTTAAATCTCTGACACCGCAGTGAAACTCTGTTATCTTTCTCTAGCTACAAGTCTAACTACTCAAATTCATGATTATTCATTCCATCAAAATCAATGGAACAACCAGCTCTCCCTTAATCCTGTCATTATTTGATATCCCAGAGAGATAAATCCTGACATTTCTTGGATGATAATTCAAAACACCCTCTGAGCTTTTGATTTCATGTTACGTTCCACATGGGCAAGAATTAGAATCTTGAAACTGTGCAATGTCATGGAAAAGCAATTGGGTCAAAGTGGTCAAAATCTAGGCATTTCAAGTTCATTCTCCTGGTGATACGGGAAGCCAAGAGAGACTATGAGGAACGCATGGCCAGCAACATTAAGGGGAATAATAAAAGCTTCTTCAAATATGTTAGAAGCAGGAAACCCGCCAGAGAAGAGGTTGGCCCTCTGGATGGTGAGGGAGAGAAAGGGGAAATAAAAGGAGACTTTTATCAGGACTCCAGCCAGTCTGGGAAGCCCCTTTTGTGGGGGGGGGGGTTTGAGGTTGAGGAGGAAGAGTGGGAGTAATGAGGAGGAGGAGGAAAAGGCATTGCTGGCTGGGGCCAGACTCCAGATGTGGTTTCCCAGGAGTCAGTACTCCAGCTCACCAGGAAACACAGAGGAAGGTAGTTGGAGGCAGCATGGCTGCAGGAGAAATGGTATGCTGGAGCTGCAACCCTGGTACCTCCCAGTTGGCAGGACTGGGCCCCCTGGATGCGCTCTTCTAACTCTCACGGGTGAAGCAAGGGATCCGGGCAACCAGATCTTTGCGCCCCTTTGGGAGGGGAGAACAGGAAGCACCTCTGCTGCAAGCTGTCCACCTGCTCACAGCCAAGATTTGACCACTGCAGAGGTGGGGAGTGATCCCAGCAGCCTCAGAAGAGGCGCCACCATAGCCAGGTACAGCAGGTGTACTCCTCACACGAGGAGTCCTCCTCACATGAGTAGCAGCAGTTTTCTGCACAGGGGAACCCTTCCCCCCCCCTGCATTTGGCCACCCATCTTTCCCACCCATCTGGCACAGAACGTGGGCTGCAAGAAGCATGTTCCAGGCACCCCGTTTCTTTTTTAAAAATGACTTCCTTTATGAAAGTCATGTAGACAGAATTGGGGGCCCCTTTTAGCACCCTGCACAATTGAGGGTGGGCTACGACTAGGGCAGTGCCAGTGGGGAAGTTCAGCTGGGCAGTTCCTCCATATCCTCAGATTGCAGTCCTATACACATTTACCTGGGAGTAAGCCCCATTTACTATAATGGGACTTACTTCTGAATAGACATGCGTAGGATTGGGCTATTAATCACACTGTGGCTGTGAAGAACTTTTCCTCCAGAAATTTCTCCAGTCCCCTTTTAAAGGCATCTAGGCCAGACACCATAACCACATCCTGCGGCATGGAGTTCCCTGGATTAATGGCAGAGGGAAGAGCGGGCAGTTTTTTTGTGGCTGCAGCCCACTGCTGCTCTCCTTGTGGACTCACTCATACTCTCCTGGCCCCAACCAAAGTAGCCCACAGCTAGAGCATGACAGCAATTCGAAAAGGAAGTGAAGAGAGGTTTTTTCTTCTTCTTCTAAAGACCTTGCAGAGCAGCAGCCATTCTGAGATGTCTTTGAGCTGGTGCTTCCTTCACATGTCTCTTCTCCTTCAGGACTGACCTGCCTAAATCTTAAATGACCCCTAAATTTACACAAACAAATAAAATTCAGTTTTCCTCTGAAGAGGCTAGCAGTTTAAAGCTGGGTGAAGCACCTCATCCTTCATAAAAAGGACAGCAGAACAAATAGTGAGGGAGAGCATCAAAACATTTACCCAAATATTGTACAATATACAAAACTCATAAGGGGTGCTTTTTTTCCCCTAACCAACAGTCCTAATGGCACAAGATTACTCTTCTACAACAGCTGTTCTAAAGAAGGCAATTTTACAGAAAATAACTTTCAAACTGAAGTTTGAGCATGAGCCTAAAAAACACAGTGATTGAAAAAGAAAGAGTTAGCTGCCAGGATAACATCATGTTTGATGTGGGCAATCCCTGCTTCAGTGGCCTCAAGCCTTTTCTTGACAGAAGTACAGAGAATAGTCTGATGATGTCTTGAGATCATGTACTTTAATTATGCAAGCAGCTTATTGTGTCAGTCTCTGAAGCCTCTCCTCCCCCCCCCCCAAACAATCTTAAATAGGTAATTAAGAATAAAGGCCTGTACTTTCATCTCAATTAGAAAATGCAAGTTTGTTCTATGATTGCACGTTCTGGTGTGCACCTAAGACACATAAAGAATTCTTCTGTATGAACAGCTGTTGTAGAAGTGTAGTCGTGTGCCATTAAGACTGTTGGTTAGGGGGAAAAAAAAAACCCATTATGAGTTTTGTATATTGTACAATATTTGTGGAAAGCGTTTTGATGCCCTCCTTCAATATTTGTTCTTTTTCTCAACTGTTGAGAATTCTCAACAATTTTTTGAACTATTTCTAGCATTGTTATTGTGATGCTTACATAATATGGAGCACTAAAGCTCCATAGTCAACCACAAATCTTACTTTTGAGGTGTGGCAACTCCAGATTTGAGGGGTCCTGGGGTAAAAACCTTGGGAGGGCCCCCAATGGCATGTTCTCTCCCTGCTGGGGGGAAAGCTGTGCTTAACAGCTATGCATGCTATTGGTGCTAGGAAAGCAGACAGCAGATATCACCAAGTCCTTTGTGCTGCCACCTCCAGTGAAGAAGAATCTCCAATATGTGCAATGGTGGGGAGTAGCTGCAGCAACTTCCTCTTTCTTCCCTTGGTATCATTTTACAATTCCCAGATGCCCCAATTCCTGATGCTGTATCAGGTCTGCATTATCTCCATGGGCCCTGGCTTAGTGAAAGGTGGTGGAGAGCAGTGACAGCAGTTGACCCTTGCTGCCTCAGGGTTGGCTGGCCATGAGACCCCAGTGTATTCCTCACTTGTGGAGTCATTCCTGCTTCTGAGGTAACAACAACAGATATTAACCCTAGACTTTCAGGCATATTTTCAGTCATAAAGGCCAGAAAGCTGCACTTTTATGAAATGAAAGTTAAGTTTCTCAGAAAGTTTGTACCCAACACTATTTTCTGTGGGTTTTTTTTCTTTTTAATCCACAGAACGTTGGCAGATACATTCTTCTCACATGAATGTGGGAGAAGGCCCACATTCTCCCAGACCAAATCAATAAGGGGCCAAATTTCATCCTGGCTTTGCTGTTTCAGCTTTTGATGAAAGCCTGCACTTGTTCATGCTCAAAAAGTTGATTGGGGAGAGGTGTGACTGTCAGGTGACACATGAGGCCAAGAAAGTATCTTGCCACATCATACAAATGTTCTCTGACAGTTTATTTATTTTAAGTATTTATATTCTTAAATACTATATAAATACTATATTATATTTACATACCTCCTTTCTCTGTTTTTACACAGAAAGCCTATTCAAAAAACCCAAATAGAGTTTTTACAGGTATTTGTTCTGTGGAAGAGTTCACAGGATCCTCAAAATGCCTGATGTTTCCATCCAAGTGTTTTACTTAGCACTGTCCAAGCTTTCACAGCAGTAGTAGTTCACCTTTGGTTTTTTCTCAAGATATTATCTTGAGAAACAGATGGACTCCTCCACATTCCATACATTCCACAGCCTCTCACAGTGCCTTCACGAAGTTCACCAGCAGCTTTCCAGTCTCCCTTCCAAGGCGAGAGTCCAGGCTGAACCTTCTTCAGACAGGGCACCGGCTCAACTCCTTGGTAAGCATGCATAGGAGTGCAGGCACCAAATATGATTGAAGTCCTCATGTGCCTGCCACATAAGGACTGGTGATGAACCTTATGCTCCTATTCTGGCATAGGTTCAGGATGTGGAGCCAATAAAATTCACAGTAAGTGCCTAATCTGGTTTAGGGGTGACATTTTGGCATCCCTAGTGTCATCTAAAGGATTTTTGTTTCTACTGTGCATACAGAAGTACAATATTAAAAAGACAGAAAACATGAGTTATTGCTCTTTCCATTTTTGCCTTTTGTGATATGTGAAGGGGGTACTCAAACAGGTGTTCAGTTTCTCAATTTGCATGATATAGCAAAGTATGGATAAAGAAATACAGCTTCACCAGAAATAATGCTCCAAGAAATGAAAACAGAAAAATTACAACACTCTTGAATTACACATACTCTGACCTTCTTAGAATATAGTTATTCACAAACAGAAGTTCTGACCACTGGTAGCAGTAAGTTTATCTGCCTTGCCCTTGTAATCTTGGTTCAAGGAATAAGTGGTGCAAATAATTCATAATCACAATGAACTTAATTTGATGCGCCAAAGAACAGAGAGTCTCTTAGCTCAATAATCTCTGGCTACTTAATTGAAAGGAGTCTTTATCTAGAGTCAAGTGGATTTCAACTTAAAGAACATGATAAGGATGCATATTAAATGGAGAAGAAAATACATCTTAAATATCATATTGGAAATATTCATAGTTGTATTGCCAGAGGGTAAGGGTTGTGTTCTGATTTGGAAAAAATAAGCACATCAATGGGTAAAGCAAATGTTTTTTTATTGATAACAGATAGACAGCATTAACCATCTCAGAGCACAATCCGAACTGCACCCTGGACCAATGCAAATCCCTTGTGCCAGCTTGGGAGGGTTGCAGATGTGTCGTTAAGCACGTTTGCACCTCCTTAGGAGTCAGCTTGGCCAGTGCACAGAGGTGCGCTGGCCTCGGAGGCTGCATCCAGGCGCCACCATGCTGACAGAAGGTAAGTCCATGCCAGTTGAGTTTGGAGGGTGAAGAGGAGGCATTTGGGGGCAGAGGGAGGGCGGGCTGTAGGTGGGCCCATGGGCAGGCAGGTAGGGAGCGGGAGGCAAGTCCAGGTGAGGCCAGCCAGCTCAACTGCTCAGTTTTGCTCAGATCTGCACCAGGTTATGCAAATCCAAGTAGACTAATATGGGGCCACTGCGGTTCTCCCTGGGGTAAATTCCCAAAGGGAATTTTTCCCTTTGCCTCAGGCTGAGCCTCAGCCAGCCTGAAACTTGAACTGAATACAGTGCAGGCCCTCCAGCCTGTCTTTTCCAGTGCAAGTTAGAATTGCACTGCCCAGAAAGCAAACACGACAGGTAGTATACAAGAAACATGCAATTGTGTGTTGGATGCATGAATAACTGATGCAAGGGAATGGCAAGAGAAAGCACGTATCTTGTTGTCTTGTGTGCTCCCAGAGGCATCAGGTGGGCCACTGTGAGATACAGGAAGCTGGAACAGATGAACTTTTGGCCTGATTCAGCAGGGCTTTTCTTATGTTCTTGTGTAGCTCAGTATTTCAACCTTCATAAATAGGAGAACTGAACAAATAGTGAGGGCTAGCATCAAAATGTTTACCCCAAAATATTTTACAATATACAAAACTTGTAAGGGGTGTTTTTTCTCTAATCAACAGTCCTAATGGCATACAATTACTCTTTTACAGCAGCTGTTCTGAAGGAGACCATTTTGCAAAAAATAACATACATACCCAAGATTGAACATGAGACTGCATTAGCCCACATTCTGTTAAAACTGGCATAGTGGAAGTAAGTGTCAGTAGGGGTCAAATGAAGCGCTATCTGAAAACTGCCTTAAGAACATAAGAACATAAGAACAGCCCCACTGGATCAGGCCATAGGCCCATCTAGTCCAGCTTCCTGTAACTCACAGCGGCCCACCAAATGCCCCAGGGAGCACACCAGATAACAAGAGACCTGATCCTGGTGCCCTCCCCTACATCTGGCATTCGGACTTAACCCATTCCTAAAATCAGGAGGTTGCGCATACACATCATCGCTTGTACCCCATAATGGATTTTTCCTCCAGAAACTCGTCCAATCCCCTTTTAAAGGCGTCTAGGCTAGACGCCAGCACCACATCCTGTGGCAAGGAGTTCCACTGACCGACCACGCGCTGAGTAAAGAAATATTTTCCTTTGTCTGTCCTAACCCGCCCAACACTCAATTTTAGTGGATGTCCCCTGGTTCTGGTATTATGTGAGAGTGTAAAGAGCATCTCCCTATCCACTCTGTCCATCCCCTGCATAATTTTGTATGTCTCAATCATGTCCCCCCTCAAGCGTCTCTTTTCTAGGCTGAAGAGGCCCAAACGCTGTAGCCTTTCCTCATAAGGAAGGTGCCCCAGCCCCGTAATCATCTTAGTCGCTCTCTTTTGCACCTTTTCCATTTCCACTATGTCTTTTTTGAGATGCGGTGACCAGAACTGGACACAATACTCCAGGTGTGGCCTTACCATCGATTTGTACAACAGCATTATAATACTAGCCGTTTTGTTCTCAATACCCTTCCTAATGATCCCAAGCATAGAATTGGCCTTCTTCACTGCCGCCGCACATTGGGTCGACACTTTCATCGACCTGTCCACCACCACCCCAAGATCTCTCTCCTGATCTGTCACAGACAGCTCAGAACCCATCAGCCTATATCTAAAGTTTTGATTTTTTGCCCCAATGTGCATGACTTTACACTTGCTGACATTGAAGCGCATCTGCCATTTTGCTGCCCATTCTGCCAGTCTGGAGAGATCCTTCTGGAGCTCCTCACAATCACTTCTGGTCTTTACCACTCGGAAAAGTTTGGTGTCGTCTGCAAACTTAGCCACTTCACTGCTCAACCCTGTCTCCAGGTCATTTATGAAGAGGTTGAAAAGCACCGGTCCCAGGACAGATCCTTGGGGCACACTGCTTTTCACCTCTCTCCATTGTGAAAATTGCCCATTGACACCCACTCTCTGCTTCCTGGCCTCCAACCAGTTCTCAATCCACGAGAGGACCTGTCCTCTAATTCCCTGACTGTGGAGTTTTTTCAGTAGCCTTTGGTGAGGGACCATGTCAAACGCCTTCTGAAAGTCCAGATATATAATGTCCACGGGTTCTTCCGCATCCACATGCCTGTTGACCTTTTCAAAGAATTCTATAAGGTTTGTGAGGCAAGACTTACCCTTACAGAAGCCATGCTGACTCTCCCTCAGCAAGGCCTGTTCGTCTATGTGTTTTGAGATCCTATCTTTGATGAGGCATTCCACCATCTTACCCGGTATGGATGTTAGGCTGACCGGCCTATAGTTTCCCGGGTCCCCCCTCTTTCCCTTTTTAAAAATAGGCGTGACATTTGCTATCCTCCAATCTTCTGGCACCGTGGCCGTTTTGAGGGACAAGTTGCATACCTTAGTCAAGAGATCTGCAACTTCATTCTTCAATTCCTTAATAACCCTTGGGTGGATGCCATCAGGGCCCGGTGACTTATTGATCTTTAATTTATCAATGAGGTCTGAAACATCTTCTCTTTTAACCTCTATCTGACTTAACTCCTCAGTCAGGAGGGGCCGTTCGGGCAGCGGTATCTGCCCGAGGTCTTCTGCCGTGAAAACAGATGCAAAGAACTCATTTAATTTCTCTGCTATCTCTAAGTCTCCATCTCTAAGTCGCCTTGCATTAACTTGCCTTGTGTTGTGAAAAGTCTTCCACATTTCCCTATCATTGTCAGCTAATAATGTGAAGAACATTCATGAAAATGGAATATGTCTTTATGTTAGGATGATCGTAACAGTCAAATCCTAATCGGTTTGTCCTAGCATTCTGGCAGCAGAGACTTCCTTATTGCAGTCATAAAAGCTGCTAAGGCACTGTGCAAAACTGCCCTGCGCCAGAGAGGCTACCAAGGCCCACAATGCATCAGAGGATGAAGTAGCACCCGCTGACAATGGGCAGTCGGTACTGGGTTTGGGGTGAAGTGAAACGGGGCTGAAAGGGACAGTTCCTGCTTCCTGTTAGTACTTCTGTAGTATGCAGGCTTATAACATGCAAGTGCTACTCTAGTAAAAAAAGGTACTTATAACGTGGGGGTGTGGGGGCTGCTATTTATATAACAGTCCCCAACATTCGTGGTTTCCATATCCATGGACAGGTGAAATGGAATCCCTGCGGATACGGGGCCTGCCTATACATGTAAAAATTCTATAAAAGCACAGCAGATTATAAGCAACATAAATGAATGGAAGATAAAACTGAGCTCTACTAGCCTCTGAGAAATTCTTGCTGCTTCCTGAAGGTGACTGTATTCAGCTGTTTTTCAAGGGACAATTCACTAAATTATCACATAATTCACATCTTGATCACTAAATTCCTGCCTTTTCTTCAATATATGGAAATCCGGAGTGACTCTATGGAATGCCTTGCCCTGAAGAAACTTTATATTCCAGTTGCTGTTCGTTTTTATAAGCAGTTCCACACTGATGAGTTTCATGTAGTATAGCCAACTACAGAAAAGCCAAGCAGTGTGCTTGATCTGCATCTGCTGGATCACGGTCACCCTCTTTTTCACTGATATAATAATTTTATCACAAGAAACCATAGTATTTTCTCATGGCCACTCTTAAAACACATGACCACCCCAAAGACTAATGTGGGGAACAATGAATAAATAGGATCTGAGAGCAAATCTAAACATATAGCTTAGGCAACAAAGTTACTGCCCTTGGCCTTCTAATATGGAGCACTGACAAATGGAGAGTCTCTTCCAAATGACAGAAAACAAAATGTTAGGCTTTACTGAGTTTAGCTGTTCAAAGCTAAAAATAAAGAATTGTCCAGGCTCTCATTCAATAATGCCATAATTCAAATTCTTAAGCTAGAGGTTTGTTGAAGGTTTGATTAATGTTGATAGAACTCTTTACTTCTCATACATTTACTGCATTTTTAGACAGCAGCTGGAATAGATTTCAGACAACAGGGATCAGAATTATGTGTTATCTGTCCATGAAACACAAATCGAATGTGGCAGTCGCAAGTTGATGAACAAGCTCGAGTGTCCTTCGCAACTTGTCCTATAATATTGAGAGAAAGATATATGTTGCCTATTACTTGAAGAGATCTGTTCTGAGGAATGAACTATAATAGTGTCCTCTGCAAGACAGAAGAAAAATGCTTTGTCGTGCTTGTTGGAGAAAAACAGATGACTGTATGAGCTGATCTTGAGGTAGCCTAATAGTGCTAACTGTATTATCATCACTTTTTAAAATCTCTTGTTGTGTCTAATAAATTTGTTCTTCAGCTTTCACTGATCTCTTTGTGAAGAGTAAACATGCAATTGGTTGAAACAATTTCTAATGTGATGATATCCAACTATTTTTGGTGGGGTATTTTTCTTCTACTAAGAGAATCAGAGTCCTTTTTATCAAGATTATTTGCCAAGCTATGAATTTGTAAGAAAGTGTTATCTGACTTGTATACTACATTGTCAAATGTGATTTGCTTTTGTTTTCCCTCTTTTTAATTCTAGTGCCTCAGATTTCAATATTATGGTGATCACTTTAAACTCTAATTGGGGGAAGTACAGCGTAATTATTTAAGGCTGGTGGAATAATTGAGAGAGCGCTGAAGACCTGGAAAGGCTGATACTGTATCTGAGGCACGATCTGTCCTCACTTACTATTCATCTCAATGGGATGTGAACAAGACAATGTAATAGGAGTCCTGCTAGATCAGATCAAACGACTGGATGGATTGTGTCACAGAGCTTAGAGGGTTAAAAAGCATAAATGCCATCAGTTTAAGTATACCCTTCTTTAAGAACATGTTTGATACAAAGACTAATTGGTCCTTATTTCCACCTACTGGCTCCTATTATATATAATAGGGGATTGCAAACTTCAAGGCAACATGCTAATTTTGATCTTTGGCTAAAAATTGTGTTTTGAAGGTCTATCGATTTCTTAGGGCGAAGCAACGATTAGGAAAATGGCACCAGGTGGAATAGAAATTAGCCTTTCTCCTCATGCTATTTTTCTGATTTAAGATTTTTTCCTGGAATTTGTAAGGTCACATCTTGGGATGTGTCCCAGGCATGATACATATGAGGCAGCTTTCTAGGATAAAACAATTGCTTTCATAAAATTTAGGTAGCATTTATTTCTTCTTTCCTTATATTTACAGTGATATTTTCAGAAGCTTGTCTAACTCTAGTTTGGTTGAAACTGCTTTCAAGTTTCAGTGATTTTGTAGAGATGCTATTGCTGCAAATAATTTTTCTAGGTTATTTTGAGAATTAGGGCACAATCCTAACCAGGTCTACTCAGAATAAGTCCTATTTTGTTCAATGGGGCTTACTCTCAGGAAAGTGTGATTAGTATTGCAACCTTAGCTTATGATTCTCTTGTGCTATTCTCAGCTCTCTCCCACAACACATTAATAACAGGTTTTACATTTCCAATCACAGATAATGACATTTTGCTAAATTCCATTATCATGCAAGCACGTAACATATTTTGAATTATTTGAAAGAGGGTGGAATTGGAAGGGTAGAATTTTCAGAGCCAAACTAACGGCCCAATCCTGTCCCCCACTATTGTATACTGTGAGGCCATGCTGACAGAGCGCAAGCTGCATGCTTTGGTGGGGGAGAGCAAGGCTTTTGGAATGCAGCAATATGCCTACCCAGCATGCTCTTGCTTCTCCCATCACAGGAATACTGTCCATGTGACAGTAGTGCCTGAACAGGGCTTGAATGTCTTTCTTCCTTAGCAGGGTTAATAGTAACCTCTGGGGACAATTTTAAACAGAGAAATATCAGGGGAGGTTAAAAAAACACACACACACACTTTCCCTAGCAGGGCAAACCAAAGACCTCCTCACATCTGAGGCAGCATGTCAAATGCCACTAGGCCAGCTTCCCACTTTCCATTGTTCTCAGAACTCAGCACTCCCCTCCCCTCCACATTCCCTCTTCCTCTCTGCTCTCCTATTTTCTAATCGAAGGAGTTAAGTGTGAAAAAGATAAGGATTTAAGATCCCCATGTCTACAGGTGGGAGAAAAGAGTTATAACAAAATATAAACACATAAAACACATTTGTTGAAAAAAAAAAAAAATCAAACCCAAAAATTTGCAAAAAAAACAAAAAAAAACAAACTGGTTTTATTTACTTTTTATTTATTATTTAATGGGGGTGTTGGTAATAACTCTGGTTGCATCTGCTAACACTATACCACATATATCACCTACCTAGTACACTTTTAAAGCAATTAAATTTACAATTATAATCTAAACTTTGAATTTTAAAAAAGAAACCGCTTTCTGCACTTCTAACTTTTGTAAAATACCAAAATGGATGAAAAAAATTAAACTGTTTTCTCCTACTTCTACCCATGTCATATCTAGGTAGGCCCTTATGCAGTTACATTTATGCAAACATGTCTTATTCTCCCTTAATTGATAATATTTATTTTTTAGTGTAACAGCCCAATCCTAACCTGCGCTGGAACAGGCGAGCCAAGTAGCCTGCACTGTATGCAGCACAAGTTAGGACAGGGGTGTCAAACATAAGGCCTATGGGCCAAATGTGACCCCCAGAAGTTCTTTATTCAGTCCTCAAGCTCTCCCAGCAGCACCATCAGCTATTCTCAGCTGCTGAGCTGTGCTGTGGTGTCACACTGAAAGGGTAACCCACATAATAATTGGACACTTCCATATCTTGAAAATATGATCATTTGCAGCTCATGAGCTCCTAAGTGAGAAAAAAGTGTTTAGTTTACTCTCTCTCTCTCTCTCTCTCTCTCTCTCTCTCTCTCTCTCTCTCTCTCTCTCTCTGATCACTTTTGGTTTCTAAAATAAATTTGTTTGATTCCTTCTTGCAACACTGTGCTATTTCTTCTTTGTAGTTTTATAAAATTGAAACATACTCTAAGAAAGCCTATCCTGAAAATTAGGAGTATCACTGGGGGCCATAAAGACTAATTTTAGCACTACTTGGTGGCTAATAAGTTGCCAGGAAGTCAATAATCCAGCATCTGTTGTTGGCCATGGACAAGTAGGATGCAGTCAAACACACAGATCTATTGTAAATTAAACCTTAGGCCATAATTTGAAATCTGGTTTATACTACAGTCATTAATTCTTGGCAACTCTTTGGCCTACCTGTTACACATAAATTCTCAGCATTTTAAGACAAGACTTGCGCTGTTGTAATGTATTAGACACACTAGAATGTTGCCAAGTAGTTTGAAGAAACATCTGCGGAAATAAATGGAAAACAGAGGAATGCTCACATACCTCAAGTAATGGGTTTGGTTTTTGTTTCATTTGCTAAATTTTAAAACTCATGTTCCATCTTGTAGGCAACAAGGGTACACCAAGTGACTTACAACAAAACAAAGTTTAAAAAATTAAAATATCCCCAAATGCTTCTGACACATTCTGCATCTGACACATTTTCAACATGCATAAACCATTCTCAAATGGCAGGCATAAGAGACTCAAACTCAAGCTTGATGTTACTTGGGCAGCCTAATGGGGCCTCTGAGAGGAATTTTATCCAGGGGTTCCAAGTTTCTTTTGGGTTTCTTTGGGGGCACCAAGAGCCCAACTGGTGTGGCACTGCAAAAGGCACTCTGCTATTGTGTGCTCTGAGGCTGCTAGTGTAAACAGCTGGTGGTCCTGCGTGCACACCAATAGCCCCTGGAGGCTGTACTGGAATACTACCGCGGGTGGGTGATCGGAGGAGGATCGGTGCAGGGGGCAGACTGGCCATAGGACAGGAGGGGGTGGATCTTGGTAGCAGCACACTGGGATCCTAACCTCTTTCTTGGCACAGACCTGTCCCCAAGGGCCCTCAAACCAACAGCAGCTGGTCTAGGTTCAAGGAGACCTACTGGCATCCAGGTGGCCTATTGAGAAGTAAGTAAACATATTTTTACTTACTTCTCTGGGTGGTCTAGTTGCTTCCTCACCATAGGATGCTGTGCATGCTCCATTGGAACTGCACCATCATGCAAACTGGTGAAGAATAGGATTGGAGCCTAACTGTATGTTTGCTGCTGAAAAAGGCAATCACACCTCCAGTTCCCCGTCCTCCTGTTGTAATATCTAAGTAAGGAAATCTGTGATGTGACACTGTCAGTCATGTCTTTCCTCATGCCCCACTCCTGTAGCTCCCAATAATATGGAGCTGGGAGCAGGCAAGTTGATGTCTCATCATTCATTTTGCTAGACATTACAGTGACAGGAGAACTAGATAGATGAGTCCCGTTTTGGGCAGCAAATGTATCTTTAAAATGACTAGTCTGAGTCTCAGTTGAGCCCTGAAACCTGGAATATAACTGGGAATAAAATTAACTCTCTAACTTGATGAAATTTAAGTGAGTTCAAAATGCAACTGTTCCCACTCAAAAGTGCATAGTTTATATTGGGTCAATTCCTTTTCTCTTGAGTGATCTTGGACTGACTCCAAATGGGGTTCACCCACCACTTTGTTTGTTTGTTTGTTTGTTTGTTTGTTTGTTTGATCTATCTATCTATCTGTCTGTCTATCTATCAATCTATCTGAGAAATTTATATCCAGTCTTTCCCATGCTGAAGCAAATGCCCTAGACACATTTAGCATCGGGACCCACTTTTTATAATGAGAATCTGTCAGGACCCACCAGAAGTGATGTCATGACCAGAAATGACATCATCAAGCAGGAAAATTTTTAACAATCTTAGGCTGCAATCCTACCCACACTTACCCAGGAGTAAGTCCCATTGACTATCCTTGTTAAAAGAATATATACATAGTAGCTTGTTAAAAGTACAGGTCTGTAACATTTCCCCAAATGCATCAAGTCTAATATATTAAAAATAAAATATTGAAATGAATGGGTACCCACCTGAAATTGACATGTGACCTAGTGGGTCCCAACCCACAGTTTGACAAACACTGCCCTAGACGGCTTACAAAACCCCATAACAAAAGTACAAGTAGGTAAAAAAAAAAATCAAACAAAGCATTAAACACAGTAGACTTTGTTCTAGCCCTCTCCTGCCTGTTTTCCTTCCTGCTGAATTATACAGTTGTGCCACTGATCATTACACAGGATCCCTGCACATAATAGTCATCCCCCTCCCCGTATATACATGTTTATATGTATTGTAAAAGCACTGCAGATAACAGATGGGCCCAACTTGTAATTACTGGTATGAACAGCAGGGGCTACTGTACATTGTGAATGCAACTGAGTAGCAATGGAAGAAGAGGCTGCAGTTTCCTTCTGCTTTTGTATTTTACTCTAAAACCTGCAGGATAATATGGCTGACCCTGAAACAAAAGACAACATGCCTTGTGAATCTTGATTGCATTCCACACACAGGATGAGATATTGCAAAAGGAAGACTATAGCACAGTAGGCTTTAAGGGAAAAAAAGTGAGTGGCAAAATGAGACTGATGCTCTAATGTGTCACTTTAGCTGAAGGAGTGTTTTGACCCGCTCTGCTTGCATTGACTGATAATGCAGTAATACAGTGAAACAATTACTGCTCTGCTCTTCTTCGTGATTATTTTTCTTTCATGAAGGCCTTAAAGCATGCCGTGATCCTGTGTCTTAAAACACTCAACCTGTTCTTGAGGTGTTTATATGACTCCAGCAAGGAATATCTCTTGTTACGACATTGAAGTCAGTGATGCTGAAGCTGTGTTCTGATTAGACATTGTCACCAACACCTTAGTCTAGGGGTGTCCAAATTTTTTGGCAGGAGGGCCACATTATCTTTCTGATACTGTGTTGGGAGCCAGAAAAAAAAAAAGAATTAATGGACGCTTTAAAATTGAATAAATTTACATAAATTTACGTAAATGAATATATTAGAGTTGGAACATATGAATGAATAAAGATCTTGAAATAAATCAAGGCCTATAAAAGGTCTTGCACAAAGTAAGACCAGCCTTTCCTTCATTGCCACGGCTGCTTCACAGATGTGAAACAGCAAGCAGTTGAGGGAGCCCTTGGCTTGCAGCTCATGCAAGAGGTTGAACAATCACCCTCATGCTGAGAGCAATTGTGTTGGGCCAGCATGGGCTCCAGCAAGTCTTCGGAGGGCCAGAGACTCATTGGAGACTGGGGGGCTCCCCATGGGCTGGATTGGAGGTCCCAAGGGCCGAGGGCAGGAGGTCTGGTCTAGAGAGTAGAGCCTCCGTTAGCCCGAAGATAACATCGGAAGGTCACCAGTTCGAGGCCACTGACAGCTCCCTGAACAGCGAGACCTTGAAGCAGCTGACAAGCTGAACTGAGTTATTCCACCTGCTCTTTGCTGTGAGCAAAAAAGCGTCTTGGCTGCCCTCCATGTGAGAGATGAAGGAACTGCTTGTCAGCCTGCGTGAGAGGTAACTGGAGGCCAGAAGTGAGATCAGACCAGGAAGATCCATCTGAAATGTTGTGTGGTTCTTGAAAGAGAGAACCTTCTATGATTGTAAAAATCCCCTTGAGGGATTTAGAAACGCTTGCCTATGTAAACTGCCTTGAATAAAGTCAGAGGAGTAATCCGATGACCAGAAAGGTGGTATATAAATACCTTGTTGTTGTTGGTTGGTTCCAGCAACGTCACAGGAGTTGCCAGAATGTGACTGTGTTCAGCTATGAACTGCCTCAGGGGCACCGGTTCCAGATTTTGCCTCGTGGTTGACTCCTGAAGATTTGGGATCAGAGTTTTCCTTCTCTTAGATGAGCTGCCTTTCCAGGCTAACAAGTCCCATCTACCCAGATAGATACTGCTAATATCTATTATTTAAAGCCTTCATGCCAAGTTCTTCTGCCTGTTATAAAGGATTTCAAATGAGCAATTTTCACATTCCTTGTTTATTTGAAATTAGTGTGACACTTCTTGTAGCTTTGGGCCTAGCAAGGTGAAATGTATTTCCTGAGGACATCAGGAACATTCCTGAAGACATCAGTTTAATGGGCTCTCATTCCGTCCAGCATCTCTGTTCTCATAGCTTCCATGAACTTTCCCTGAAGATGTGGGGAGGAGGAGAGAAGCCAGTTAAGAGTCCAAGCCAGCCAGCTCCTCAGGTGTTCCACTCCTTACCCTTCTACAACCTTCTCTCCCAGCTGTCCCACTGATTGGAGGCTGTTCCCTCTCCACTCACTCCTCCCTCCACTGCTCAGGTTGATGTAACTGAAGACATGGGGAGGTAAGTACTATAAACTAGCAAACTGTCTTGCAAATACGTACTATCTACATTCCTAATAAATAGTTAGAAAAGTTATTTCTAATAATAATTAGAAAGAAATTTTGATAATAAAAGCACATAGTGTCTCTAACAGACCATTGCACGAGACAAACAAGGGTTTCTTTGGATGGGATTGCTCTGTACTGTCATATGGGACCTGGATCTTGTCAACTTCACAGCAAGGAACTTTTTGCAAGAGAACAGTGCTTAAAAGGTGAATTTTTAGCATTTGCTTCAGAATTAATAGATTTCACAAAACCAAATGCAGCTTTGCTTACTTAGTGACAAAAACACTTTAAAGTTTTAAAAAATAAATTGTGCTGCTGTGTTATTTCATTTTTGTGTGGAGGGCACTAATTTGCACAAGAAACAGATAAATTTTTATTCTAAAACTATTTTCCATACACAGAACTTCTCATGAGCAAGTATTTGACCAACATCTACAACCTTGACTTTGGGGTGATTTTCCTAAGCAGTTTAGATCAGAAAATCTTTGTACTCTGGGATTGTAAAACCACCCCGGGGCAGATGGTGTGTGCCTGATTCAGTTTTAAGGTTAAAACTCCTAAGCCTGGAACTTCTACTAACAGCCCAATCCTATCCTCCACTATTGTACTCTATGCAGCCATGCTGATGGATTACATGCTATGGTGGGGGTAGGGGTGACAAGATGGCCTGGGAGACATGAATAAAAATATTTTTTTACCCGTAGGCTGCCTGGCTATCAATGGGCCTCCTTGGATCTACAGCAGCTCTTTCCTAGTGTAAGTCCAAGAACAGGAAGGGGTGTGTGTCAAGCTTGGAAAATGGGAATAGCATCTGGTGTGTGCTGCTGCCAGCAAGATCCATCCCTCCCACCTCCAAACTTTCCCCTATCTTCTCTGCTCCCTGCCCCAGTCCTTCCCCAGACTGTCTATGACCCACCCCCACCAGCCTCTTACCTGCTCTGACTGGGTCTGGGTCCATCTGGGTTGGGCCCATCTCTGGCAGGTTATGGAGCCTCTGGCCATCTGGTGGCTCTGACATGCCCGGCATGCATTTCACTGCATAACATTTACAATACCATAAGAAGACTTATGGCAGTGGATTGGGAGATTCTCTAGGACTGGGTGGTGACAAGAGTTTTTTTGGCAATTGTCCTAAAGACTGATGTGCTCACACATTGGACAACTTTATATGCATTCATATCTTTGTTTCATGACCATAACTCAGATTGTCAAAGAAACAAGCCACAGTTCCGTTTTTAAAGTTTTCAGCAGTGGGAGACAACTGCAACAGAAAGAGAAAGTGATGCTCCAGATGGTCACTGTTTTGTTACACTTCTGGGAATGTTGAATACTTTTATTTGTCGCCCAATGAAATATGAGAAACCATGCCAAAAATGGGGAGAGGGGAGAAGGTCATTTCATGCAGCTTTGAGAACAATACTAACAAAAATTTTAACAGTGTGTTTGTCCATCAAGTATGTATTACCTAAAATCTATAGCAACTGCAATGACTCTGTGAGATCAGAACTTCACAAAATTGCTGTGGTGAGATTATTGTTTTGAGAGTTCCCTTTTTTAATATTGTGAAGGTTGAGCTTTATACAACCCACTATTAGCCTTTGGTGGAAGCTACGGAGAAACAAAGTTGTACAGGAGAAAACATATACAATACACATACACAATATTACATTTTTTCATAGTTTGATGATGAATTGCAGGTAGATTTGTTTCTTGTGGATATATGAAAAGCAATAAAGCTAGATCTTTAAATGACTGTGTTCTGATCACAAAATAACCATTTATATCATTTATTCCTTGTTATTAATAATAAAGCCTGTGCTATGGCACTGACTTTATGAGCCATTTAAGTGCCAAATAATGGAAGAGAAATAAAATTAGTGTCTAATAATGAAAGCCATGGAATTTGTCCAATGTTTTGCACTAACCTCAGGATGCTGTTGAGCTTTTAGATGTCAGGCTTTCTAAAGCACATTTTTCTTTTTCATCCATTTTATGGAATCGCTTCAGGAAATCATTATTTTCCAAAATGTACAATATCTGCTCACCCATCATAGAAGCAGCAGCAAAGATTCTAAGGAAGAGCTTTAATATTTTCTGCCTAGAATATCCAGTAAGAATTAAATATTAATTTCAAATGGAATGGAGTTTAGTGGAAAGGGTAAATATTTTTCCCAACTAAATGCATATATTATATTTAGTATTTGCATAGCGCATGATCGTTCTCAAAGCTTTTTACATACCTTTTCAGGGTTACAACCCTGTAAGGTCAGTCAGTGTTATTCCCGTCTTGCAGATGCCCAGTGCCACATAGTGAGCTCATGACTTCCTAATCTTTATGCTGCAATGGTTCTCAATGCTGTAACAATATCATTATCATCAGAAGAGTGGCCTAAAATATTCTAGGCAGATTAAACAGTTAAAAACCAAACAAGTAACTGCTTGCAGGTTGCAGATCATTGGGGAGCCCAATCCTAAGCTTCCCGGTACTTGCTGGAACAGCGGTGCCAAAGGGGCTACAGCTAATTCCAGTGGGTACTGGAAAGCGATCAGGAGTCTCCTTGGGGGAAGCCCCAAGCCCCGCAATGGGACTTCTCGAGTCTGCACTGGCTATTTTGCTGGTACGGACTTGTGAGACCGTGACTGACTTTTCAGCCCAAGAAGGAGTTCAGGATGTGGTGGAGCTCTTCTCTGTCCAGTTCCTCTCCCTGCCCCACCCTCATTCCAACCTCCCCTGCCCCCCAGAGGCTGCACTGGTGCCCAGCAGTTTCATTTACTCTTGGTGGCAGCATGTCCTCCTTCTGCCACAGCGCTGATACCAACCTATAAATGTATGAAAGTCCCATGAGAAATGGTGCTGGTATTAATTAGATGCTATAGCGTATTCCAGAATTCCTGGAAATGCTTCACCCATGGAAGACCTCAAAGTTTACCTCAAGCTTTGCTTTTAGTGAACAGCACTATAGCATGCTCAATTACAGTTGAGAACTAGGATCAAGAGAATAAGTCCAAGGTCATGTGACAAAAGTAGGCTTTCAGGAAGCATATGAAGAACAGAAAAAATTCTACTTTTATTTGTTGCCTTTGTCTTTATCTGTGCAATCCTTATTCATTCTTAGCGGATAATTTAAAGGTTCTGTGGGAAATGTTCCATTATGTTTCCCAATTCTTGCATGTTCAGGAACATCACATTAAAACAAGGAGTTCTTCAATTTATTATTGCATTTTTCTGGAGGCAATCTTCTGATTGAAATGACATGGACTCCACAGGGAAGCAGAGATGCTAGACTTTAGAAATATGCAAGCAGGACTTCGCTGATCAGGTCTTCAGCTATGCTGTTGGGACTTTCAAAAGAAGGTAAACTCTCATGGGAGAAAGCAGCTTGAAATTCCTTTGAGCATTCTTAGTGTCCCACTCAAATCAACATCCTCTGCAGAATGTCACAGTCAATATTTAATATTTATTATTGCCATATACATCTCTGTATATTATGTTAATGCAGGTTATTTGGGCTATTGATTTTATTTTTGCTGCCAATGGGCTTCTCTGGATCTCTGGTTGCCTGTGGGCTTATCATTAATATATTTCTATTTATCTAATTTGCTATGTATGCCATGTTGCTATCAGGTGCCACAGCCTATGCCAACAACAGACTGAAAAAGAGCCCGTTGCACTTCCTTCAGTGAATGAAACTGGACATTAGAAACCACCAGCCCAATTCTACCTATATCCCCCCATGCTGATGCAGCAGCACCAGTGCAGCTATGCTATATCCGTAGGGAAATTTAGGCTGCTGGAGGTCTCCTTGAGGTAAAGGGACATTTTTCCCTTTGCTCCAGGGTAAGCTCAAGCAGTGGCGTAGCTAGGTCATTTGACACCCAGGGCCCATAAATTTTTGTCATCCCCTTATGACATAATTAATTACACAGGCCAACACACATTTTACTTCCTTAAATGTTACACCAATTCCTGGGTATATTTGGGGTGCCAGTTCCAAAAATGGCATCTGTTTTGCCCTATCACGTCTAGTTTTGGAGAAACGGCATAGCCTCTTTAGTGAATGGCTCAAACAGCTTCCTCATGAGGAAGCCTACACCATGGCTGCTTGAACCATTCACTAATGGTTGAACCATTCAGCTGCTTGAACCATTCACTAATGAGGCTATACTATATCTCCAAAACTAGACATGATAGGGCAAAACAGATGCCATTTTTGGAACTGGCACACCAAATTCATATCAAACCACCATAAACTTTTTGGTGTTAAAAAAACACCATAAAAGTTTTGGGGAAAACTTTGCTGACCATAAGCTTTGTAGGCCTGTGTTATTTTTTTTTAAAAAAAAATTTTATACTACCCTTCCTCTAAGGCAGTGTTTCTCAAACTGTGGGTTGGGACCCACTAGGTGGGTCATGAGCCAATTTCAGGTGGGTCCCCATTCATTTCAATATTTTATTTTTAATATATTAGACTTGATGCTCCCGTGGTATGTGACTGCATTTGAGGAAATGTCACAGACCTGTACTTTCAACAACCTACCATGTATATTCTTTTAACAATGATAGTCAATGGGATTTACTCCTTGGTAAGTGTGGGTAGGATTGCAGCCTAGGATTGTTAAAAATTTTCCTGCTTGATTATGTCACTTCTGGTCATGACACCGCTTCTGGTGGTCCTGACAGATTCTCATTCTAAAAAGTGGGTCCCGGTGCTAAATTTCTGAGAACCACTGCTCTCAGGAGCTCTGGGAGGTGTGCATGGTTTCTCCTCTTATTTTATCCTTGCAACAACGCTGTAAGGTCGGTGAGACTGAAAGAAGTAATAGTCATGACATGAAATGAATAATAATAATGGCCAGAAAATGAATGCAGTGAATATTTCGATATATGCAATGGATGAAATTCTGCATCAAATGGTATATAACATGATGGTATTATTCGTAAAAGCCACAATTTCCCCAATTTTGGTCACTAGGGTGACTCACTTTTTAGAATGACAATCTGTCCAGGACCCACTGGAAGTGATAGTCATGGCTGGAAGTGACATCATGAAGCAAATTAAAATAAATAATTATAAAAAAAAATTAAAGAAAAACAAATCATTAAATAAGGGAAAGCCAGCCGTGTTCCACCAAGTGGCCTGCCTGCAATAATACACCCCCCCCCCACACACACACACAAAATCAGTGAGATTTTCAGTCCTGTCCAGTGTCCAGTTCAATTTATGTTCTTATATTTAAACCATATCACTATCAGGACCCACCTGGCTTTACAAGTTTAAAAGAGAAAAATTCACCTTACCAGCTGAAGTCTCTGTTTTATCCTTTTTGGGGGGGTGACTTCTGAAGCATTTGTTGAGCTCCAATTTCATCAGGTCGGGACCGTTCTGGTAGACTTGTATTCCTCTTTGCCTGGCCTGACTGTGAGCTAAGACACATTTGCTTACTCATGAGTAAACGCGACTGTGTGGTGTAGCTTCGCTTTCCATAGGGCTCAATACATTCATCAGCTCAGAGGGGAGACTTCCTTCCCGGGTGTTTTTGGGGGGCTGCGTTCATCGGATCAGGACCATTCCAGTGTTGTTGGATTCCTCTCAGCCTACCCTTTCCAATGGACTGAGGCAAGTTTGCCTACTCATGAGTAAACGTGGGAATATGGCTCAGTTTCACTTTCCATATGGCTCCATGCATTTTTTTGTTTTCTGGATTGTTGGTCATAACTTTTGATAGAATGGAAATATTTCACTCAGGTTCACTTCATTGCATTCTGCTGTACATTCTGCGTCCTACAGTATGTACCATGATGGTATTATTCCTAACCACCGCAATTTTAGCTATTTTTATCACTTGTGATGTCATCCTCCTAAGGCTGGTACCTAGGGCGGACCACCCTCTGCCCCTCACTAGCTACGCCACTGAGCCCCAGCAGCCACTATGGGTCAATTCAGATCTGTGCCAGCGATATAGCTGACACAAGTTTAAGTTGATCCATGTTGGTGGATTAGGCCCAGGAAGGGGGATAGGATATGGTTGACACCAATGCCACTGATCCCACCCCCTTCTGGGTCCAATCCGCCTCCCGCCTCTGTTGCTGAAAAAAATTGTCACTTGGCATGCCCCATCTCTTCCATGTTAAGGAAGTCTGATTGAGGGTGATTTCTTCGCCTGAGGGAGACTCCTGGGTGAATGCCAGAGCTAACACCACTAGGTAATAGCTCAATGGAAGAACATATGATTTCTATATGGAAGGTTCCATGTTCAACCACTAGCATCTCCTGTTAAAGGGATATTAGGAAGCAGAGCTGGGGTGAGTGCCTAGGTCCTGGAAGAGCTGCTGCTATTCAGTGTATGTCATATTGGGCTAGATGGGCCAATTCTTTACAAGGCAGATCTATATGTACATCCAAACTGTAATATTAAACATGCACAGAAGTGTTTTAAAATTGTAAATCATTCCTTACTGCTCTTTCAAGTCCACAAAGGGTTTGTGATTCACCACATCCTCCAAGCAAGCACCTTCTCCTCTCTTCTTTTAACAAATCACAGCCAACAGCCACCTGTACAGCATTATGTTAATGAAAACATTGTAATCCTTTTGTCTTCAGACTCTCTAAAGGTATTATGACACTGTTCGGCTTAGTGTTGTACAAAAAAAGAGAGGCATCACTCGATGGAGACATGGCAGTTCAGCAGATTTCGTGTATAATTATTCAATGTAGAATTAAATATTAATGGAACGCGAGTGTATTCTTTCAATAGGAAAGTCAAAGGCTTGAGTTTTGCCAAGGCGGGAAAGCCACAGGGGAACCTGTTCCAGTTGCAAATGGTAAGGGAAAAATTTTTTTTATCCAAATTATATATAATTGACATGATAGAAAATAGGACTCATCACGTCTCAATAGATATTGATGCACACATTTTGTGCAAGTAGCATAAAGTTTTACCCAGGCCACTCTACCAGGCCATAGTACTAATCCATTCAAAAAGGAGAGAGAGGGCTCTGCTTTTCTGGAATCTCTGACAAAGGTATCTGTGTGTCAGCCACTCTGACAAGCATACGAGGTGTGTTCGGAAAGTAATGAGAGTGATATTTCAAAAATTCTTTTATTGAAAAATTTTACAGTTGATCATTGTCTCCTTCAAAGTATGCACCTTGTGAGTGTACACAACGTTCCCAGCGATTTTTTCATTCTTCATAGCATCCCTGGAAGTCTTCAAGTGGGATGGCATTCAGAGCCTGTGTAGTGGCTCTTTGGATGTTATCCCCACTACCGAAATGGTGTCCTTTCAAATTATTCTTCATCTTTGGGAATATGAAAAAGTCGCAAGGAGCCAAGTCCGAGCTGTAGGGTGGATGGGGAAGCACCATGATGTGTTTTTCAGCCAAAAACACTCTGACAGCCAAAGCACTGTGACTCAGTGCATGGTCGTGATGAAGGTTCCAAGTTGAGCTGATCTCAGAACACACACCAAAAACTCTGTCTCAAGCAACCAAGAACTGGTGCAGATGACAGCGCAGCTTCTCCATAAGCTTTCCTTACCATTTCCAAAGTTTCTGATGCACTTTTACCCAATTTCACACAAAATTTTATCACGTGCCACTGTTCCAAACTTGCTTGCATTTTTCTTAATTGTGAGGCACTTGAACAAAAAAGAATGTCTCGACTCTGACAGGGCTGGATTGCAACTGATCAGTGTTCTAACGTATACCTGGCAACCCACCCCAAGTGACCTTGGCCAACTTCTTCCTTCACAGAGCCCTTCTCAGGCATAGGAACTTCATTCCCATTACTTTCTGGACACACCTTGTATACCTTTCCCTATTATACATACAAAATCCATTCCTGAAAACAGCCCTTATAGTGGAAATCTGGATAACAAGAGCAATTATTACATTAATTTCAAAGGAAAATATTCTAACTCATTCTAAAGCCATTCCAAGTTCACTCCAAAATGCCTAATAGCAAAAGGAAAAAAGTTGAGTGGTGTAATAAATTAAAATAAATTACATTTAATAACATTACATAGTGTCAATAATATTATACAGTGTCAATGAAGTCGACAATGAAAAGTCTAGTTTCAGAAGTTCAGAAGTTCTACTGTCACATAATATTGAGCAACTCAAACTTTAGTTGTAAACTATGAAAAACTCTCCCATGTTTCATCTATTTTTTCCATTGTTTGCATACATTTTTTCATCTTCTTCTGTTCTTTAGGACCCATATTCACAGTAATAGACAGCACAAAAACAGATACACTGTAAAAGAGAACATGTGATGCTCAAAGAGAACATGTGAAAATTGAAAGTATGGGCACTTGCTACCCATCAAGCAGAGCATCTCACACAGAGGGCACTTCTTGCCCAGCTGTGCTTAATCCACCAAGGGTCCAGAAGAGTGCTTCCCCTAAAGCCTGCAGGATGGTGCCCAAGAAAAGAGGCCCTTCTGGAAATCTGTTCTACCAGGGGGATAAATCCAAAATTTGATCCAACCTCCTAGAATTCCTTCTTGGACACCTGAGACAAATTTGTGCAGAGCTAAAGCAAAGTGGTGGTGTACCTACTGGATAAAATAAAAGGTAGTCCCTGTCTCTGCAAGAGACTCCTCCCCTCTACCATTCCTGGCCCTTACACAGGCATGCCCCCTTATCTGCAGGAGTTCTGTTCCGGAATTCTCCCATGGATAGTTGAAACCACAAAAATGGGCAAATACCCATCCCCATGGTCCTGGGGTGTCACTCCTCTGGAGGGGTTTTTGAGCTCAGCAGAAACCAAGGACATTCATTCCCGGCCTCTGCCCATCTCAGACTGAGCTCAGCAGGCAAAATAACATGACTCCCAGTATCACGGAGACACCAGAAGTGACTTTTTAATGCTTTATAAGCATTGGGAGGCCCAGGGAAGTCCTGTAAGATATTAAAAACGTCACTTCTGGTGTCCCCATGAAACCAGAATTTGTGCTATTTTGCCTGCCGAGTTCAGTCTGAGATCAGCAGAGACCAGGGACAGACGTTCTCGTCCTCTACTGAGCTCAGAAGCCCCTCGCAAGGTGAGGGGAGCAGAGCTCTGGAGGGGGCGCACCCAGGGGGCTCCGGACTCAATCCACAGATAACTGAATCTGCAGATACGGGATCCGCTGATATGAGGGCCCCTGTATTGTAAATTTTGGTATGGATAAAGTGGGATGATTTAAGCATGTGCAGTATGTATAAGTGAAAATCCATATCACAAGAGTACTTATAAAGAGAGAAGAGCGTAGTTCTTAATACCTTTAACACAGGACTTGCCTGATTTGCTGGCAAAAGGATGTGTGCACTTAGGATTCAGATTCCACTGAAATGAACGTGGAATCCTTACTTACAAGCTCTCCCTGGCTCCATTTGTGCATCAGAGCTCTGACAGAATAGGATGGAAAGGAGGGTCACCATTAATCAACTGGTAACTTACCAGCTAAATGCACCTGGAATATGTTAGTTTGAGTCCCAATCCCAAGCACCCACCGTGGTGTGGGAACTGCTTCCCCATGTCTGTACTCATACCATGAGTTGTGTGTGAATATCCAAAGCGAATTGATTAGGAAACTTTCCCTCTCAGTCATTACATCAGAAATTATTAGATATCCTATTTAGATAACCCCTCTGAGAATGTTGCTAAGGTACCTAAAAGGTGTTCTTAGATCAGAACATAGGGCACTTGTGGACAATTTGTTAAGTGCTGTTAAAATATTGATTGCAACTAAATGGTTTAATAAGAATGCACCATCTGTTCAAGAATGGCTAGTTGAAGCATGGTAAATTGCCTCTGTGGTTAAATTAACAGAGTATATCCATATACATAAAAGAATAAATCATATGTTGTCTTATATGGATACTATTTATGCAGTACAGGGTGTCTTTAAAAAATGTACATATAGTTTAATGAGCTCTAATTCATACATACTTCATTGTAAAAAAAAAAAAATGCTGCAACACTACATCTAAGGGAAGTAAGCAATTGCAGAAACGTGTGAGACCATCCCTGCACACACTTTGGTGGATGTCTGCAGATCCCAGGCAGCCCAGTCCTGAGCTGACCCACATGCGGAGCTGAAGTGGTGCTGAAATTGGCTGCCGCTGTATCCAGCATGCCCCAAGCAGCTGCCGCCGCCTCCTCAGAAGAAGGGGACTTTTGGCTCCTTCCCCGGGTAAGGCGAGTAACCCAGGTATGGCGACCCAAGGGTAGAATTCAGAGCCTTTGTGTCGGGCCGGTGGCCTTCACATGCAAGTGAAGATTGCGCCCTCAAGCAACTGACTGGGTCAAGCAACTTCTTGCACACCATATGCAGTATATGTGTGAATTCAAGTATACATGTGAATTACAGCATAATAAATTTGTCACTATAAAGTTTGCGTACATTTTCTTGAAATGCCCTACATATTGATCTGAGGTAATAATGGACTAAGGACACAATCCTATTCAATTTCCCAGTTCCGATGCAGTTGTGCCAGTGGAGGTTTTGCTGCATCCTGCAGTGGGGAACAATCATGTTGGCCTTCTCAGTGTAAGGGAACATTTGTTCACTTA
This sequence comes from Tiliqua scincoides, assembly GCF_035046505.1. Lineage (NCBI taxonomy): Eukaryota > Metazoa > Chordata > Lepidosauria > Squamata > Scincidae > Tiliqua > Tiliqua scincoides. Next base: position 116,840,692 of record NC_089823.1, read on the forward strand.
CCTCAGGGCTGCATTGCAGATGCATTGGCCCTGGGAACTTGGATAGGATTGAGACCTAAATGAGTACCAATAAACCGAAACTCAACTTTGGCTGAACTGCTCTTTAGTGTTTCATCTTACCTCATTCACCATCTCTAGGAAATATTTGCTTGGGCTGCCACAACTGTCTGTGCTTCTCCATCGTTTTCATACTTTTGCCAACAAGTGGGATTCAGCTCCCTCTCAATCTCCCTCCAGCAGATGTTTCCCCAGCAATAGTTATCAAAACAAAGGCAGTAAAGGTTTGAATAAACTGGCCTTAATTACAAACCTCCTATCTTAGGAAAAAAGTAGCTAGCCATCTAAAGCTACTCTAAAACATTAGCTGAGAGTATTAAATTTTTCATGACAAACATTTGAAACAACAATTATATACAAAAAGTGAAAAATCAATCCACTAAACCTTTGAGACAGGACCTATATCTAATGTCCTCTTTTATACACAGCAGAGATCATTAACTGTACTCAGAACTGTAAAACATGCCTGGGTTTCGATCATCAACATACTTATGTTTGTCTGGGGACTTAAAAAATACACAATAATTTTCAGTGGGCAATAAAAATAACTTGAGATGATATCTTTTCTTTGTAGATTGTTCCTGTTCCGCATTGGAGCTCCATCCAATGTGTCAACTGACCGCTAAGTTAGTTATAGGTGAAATTAAAAATTATCTGGAGACACGAGCACAACCATGCAAAAAAGGGCTATACTTTTGTACCATTTTAGAGGACTTTGAAAGATCAACTGCAAGCTGCTTGAATATTCAGTGGCCTTCGATTTTTGTGGCAGTTATTGGTCCATAGGGTTAAGAATAGCATTCAGCCAAACACCTTCTGCATACAGAATACAGATACTGAATAACTAGGATTTTAGATATTCTATTTGTATGCCTTCTTATTAACCCTACAGTAGAAAAGCAGAACCTTATTTTGTACATTTATACAAGAAGAAAAAAAAATGTGGGGAATCTATTTTGCCATAGTCTCAGCCTAGAACAGCATTCTGCAGGAGTTTTAAATGAATGGATCATGAGAGGTTAGCATAGCTTATGGGTTCAGTGTAAGGCAAGTGAATGAATTCTGAGTGATGTAGTTAATATCGGGATGATTAACCAGCAACTTCTTTATTCCTAATAAATTGAAGCTCATTCTTTGTCAAGGGTCATTGCATGTTTACAGATATTTGGTCTTTTTTTAAATATGACTAGCCTTTTTTAATGTTTTCTATATAACTGGTCATTGCCTCGACATTCCCCAACAAATCACAGGACAAGTGATACTGGCTTGTAAAGGGCCACAATTTATGATCAGATACAAAAACTTGCAGCAATCCTAACAAAACTAGAATCCCACTCCCTTTTTGTGAAGGTTTCCTTCCTTGGGGGTGGGGGAAAGAAATCTGCTATCTGTTCCCCCATGGGCATCTTATTCTTGGTCCAAGCTAACAATTGCAGCTTATCAACACCAACACCGGCTTAAGGAAGATCTCAATTTCACTGCCCTCCCTAAACTGCCAAACCTTTCAGGTTGACTTTACATATTTCTGTCTTTTATCAGTATACTGTTATGCTGGGTTAAATGGCAAAACATTTTTTTAAAACTAGAGATATAGTCTCTCATCTAAAAGATAACCAAGATATTTTAACCCTGATAACAACCCTGTAACCCTGTTATTGTAACCCTGATAACAAAGGCTGATCAGCAGCCACCAGAACATAAGAACATAAGAAAAGCTCAGCTAGATCAGGCCAAAAGCCCATCTAGCCTCCTATATTTTACAATGGCCCACTATATGCCCCAGGGAACACACAACACAACAAGAGACCTGCATCCTGGTACCCTCCCTTGCATCTAGCATTCTGAGATCAGCAGAGACTAGGGACGAATATTCTCTGCTGAGCTCAGAAGCCCCTCTGGAGGTGAGAGGAGCAGAGCTCCCTTCACCTCTGGAGAGGGCACACCCAAGGGGGCCCCAGACCCAATCCGCAGATAACTGAATCTGCAGATACAGGATCCGCTGATATGGGGGGGTCCCCATATTGTAAATTTTGGTATGGATAAAGTGGAATGATTTAGGGCTCAATCCTATCCAATTTTCCAGTGCTGGTGCTGCTGTGCCAATGTGGTGCGCACTGCCTCCTGTGGTGCGGAGACAGTCACAAAGGCATCTTCAAGGTATGGGAACATTTGTTCCCTTACCTTGGGACTGCATTGTGGCTGCACCAGTGCTGGAAAATTGGATAGGATTGGGCCCTATGTCTCAATCATGTCCCACCTCAGGTGCCTTTTTTTCTAGACTGAAGAGCCCCAAACACTGTAGCCTTTCCTTGTAAGTGAGGTGCCCCAACCCAGTAATCATTTTGGTTGCTCTCTTCTGCACCTTTTCCCTTTCCACTGTATCCGATTTGAGATGTGGTAACCAGGACTGGACGCAATACTCCAAGTGTAGCCTTACCATCGATTTGTACAATGGCATTATAATATTAGCTGTTTTGTTCTCAATACCTTTTCTAATGATCCCAAGCTTGGAATTAGCCTTCTTCACTGCTTCCGCACATTGGGTCGACACTTTCATCGAGCTGTCCACCTCCCTATGAACAGGTTGAAAAGCACTGGTCCCAGGACAGATCCTTGAGGCACTAGACTAGACCATAGCTCCTAACTGGAAAAACTTGTAATATTTTACTATGTTAACATTATTTTTTAATGGGAGTTAAACCACCCCACATGGGTAAAAGGAGGAATCAACACTCAATCCTTCTAATTATTGCACTCCTTAATTATCAGCATTTTATCTTCTAATCTTTTTTTTTTTAAATTAAAAACCTTTGTACAACTTCCATTTATTGAACACAGTAAGTGAAAGAAGGAAAGGATGCAGGAAGGATGTATTTTGGAGAGCCAGGATGGTATAGTGGCTTAGGAATTGGACTTAGAAACTCCCCGCTCAGCCATGAAGCTTCCTGGGTGACCATGGGCAAGTCAACATCTCTCAGTGTCACCATTCACAGGGTTGTTGTGAAAACAAATGGGGGGAGGGGGGAAACAAACAGAGGGGAAGGGAGGAACTATGTACATCACTCTGAGCTCCTTGGAGGAAGAGCAGTATAAAAATGTGGTGCAAAAAATCACACAGAAATCATCCAAAAAGTAAGGTGTGCCCTAAGAGAAGGGGGAGAAACAAGGAAAAAAGGAGGGAACTGCAACAGAAACTAACAAGCAACTGTTCCCCCAACCTGAAGTCATGACCAAATTCCCACTAAATGGAACACAATTGATCAGGCTGTGCTGAAAAACAATTACCAAAGACTAAATTGCCAACAACAACTCTACTCTCCGATGCCTCTAAGGTAGTGTTTCTCAAACTGTGGGCTGCAAGCCAATTTCAGGTGGCTCCCCATTCCTTTAATATTTAATTTTTAACATATTAGACATGATGCTATCATGATTTGTGACTACATTTGGGGAAATGTCACAGACCTGTACATTTAACAGGCTACTCTGTAAATGCTTTTAACAATGATAAAAAATGGAACTTACTCCTGGGTAAGTGTGGGCAGGACTGCAGCCTAAGATTGTTAAAACTTTTCCTGCTAGATGATGTCACTTCCAGTAATGACATCACTTCTGGTGGGTCCTGACAGATTTTCATTCTAAAAAAGTGGGTCCTGGTGCTAAAAGTTTGAGAACCACTGCTCTAAGGGAAATGAAGGAAGGAATTGAAGGTCAAGCCCTGCTTTCCCTTTCCCTGGCAGCTTCAATCAGCTGTCTCCTCTCTGCTTGCCTGAGCTGTGATGAAGTGGGACAAATTTCCAAACTTTGATGCCTTGAGTAATTCTGTTATAGATGGTTTTCAAATTGTATTCTGAAAAAATTCTGGGTTCTAACTTATGATTTCCTCCATGAGAGATCATGCATGGTGAATTACCTTTTCAGACCTTATCCACCAGTACTGTTCTTCCCCTGTAACAAACAGATACAGGAAGGCATTGTGTATTCAAGGACACATGCTTGATTCACACAAAAGAGACACAGTGGGGCCCATGTGGCTTGGCCAATGCCTGCCCTGCACTCTGCTTTCCATGCTAGAATGTGACACAGAATCTTCACCCTGGACTCCCTGTGCATCCCAAAGAACCCTGCACTCTACTCTCAGTTTATGTGGGGAATCAAAAAGGCCTATTGGGCCCCACTAGTATTTTGTATGAGCTCAAAATAAGCCATAAATTGTATCCAACACCCGCTACATGGACTTTCCACACTGTAGAGGAACATCAGTGGTGGTACATAAGGTGTTTTTCAGGAAAGCCTGTCTACTATTACTGATTTTCCTATCAGGAATTACTGACAAACTTCCAAGGTTCCTTGGATCTATGTTTGAAAACCACTGGGATAGGAAATGAAGTCTTGAACGGATTTATTTGCAACCATGAGATTCATTGTATTTGAATACCATTACAAGAACTCATTTATCATCTGTATAATTTTTTATCAGACATTTTGTCAATTCATTTCAAAGAAGATGCCTTCTTTCAGATGATATTCATCCATGGGAGCTATAAATCATTTCATTAAAAAAAATTAGAGGCAAAAGTCAGTGTATTTATGAAATCTTGCCATTGTTCTACTGGGAAAGGATTGCTATGGTCCTATTAACTAATGCAAGATACTGAATAAAATATTTTTAGAAAATTTGACTATCTCCTGCAAATAACAGTGTACTACCAGTAGACAGCATAGACAACTACATGATACTTAGGAGGGCAAGGACGAAGTTTTGTAACCTGATCTCCAGCATGACACCAGTAAAACCAATCTGTTCCACAGTTTCAGTTAGCACTTATCTTCATGATGCCATGTAATTTCCCCTAAGTTCTTGCAACAGAAGGACTGATGAAAGTATTACAGTAAGTATGGTTGAAAATTTAGAGAAAATATTGGAGAAAAGGACTATTGTAAAACACTGCCTCATCAAGACAAAAGTACACTAAAGCACCAAAGGTAAAGCATTATACTAATTTACAACTCCATTCTCTACAAGCCTACTCCAGGGTTTTGTATATCATGTAAATCCATGCCCTTTTACCCAGTCCCTGGTACAGATGACTTAGAAGAGTGAAAACAGACTAAGGTCACCACCAGTACTCAACAGAACATATATGAAAGAGTAAAAACTTTTGGGTAGACTTTGGGCCCAATCCTATCCAACTTTGCAGCACTGATGCAGCCACAATGCAGCCTTGAAGAAAGGGAATAAACCTTCTCTTGCCTTGCAAAGGCCTCCACTTTGCAATGGGGGATGGGGATGACTGTCCGCCATCCCCAGGATGCAGTACACGTCCCATTGACAAGACTGCATCAGTGCTGCAAAGATAGGTGTGGGCCCCTCACCACTGAGCATGAAACATGCTTTCCAATTACATATTCATTTCTACAAATATTGACAATTATTGATAGGGTGGTGTGCAAAAACAAAGTGTTGACCTAGACACAATGTTAGGGTAGCTTTTAGGGGACTGTTTACTGTTGATGTGAGTGTTTGATTTGGGAAGCACATTTCCATTTCCTTATTGCCATGCACACAATGGCAATCATTTGCTTAGGGAGCAGCACACAGAGGGTCTTCTGCAAAGACATAGTGTTGGCCTAGACATGATGCTCAGGTACCTCAAGTCAAGCAGTCTATTGCCGTGCTAAGTGTATGTTTTAGAGAGGAACCCAAAGCTTATTGGAGGGAGGGGGCACAAGTGCAACTTTAATCTTAAATGACTTGTGTTAGGAACAAAGGACATACCGTATGTTCAGACATACCATTGATCCATATATATAGCTCAGTACTTACTGTGAGAGCAGCAGCTGTCCAGATTTCAGATGAGGGCCTTTCCCAACCCAACCCATAGACACCAGGGATTGAACTTAGAACCTTCAGCATGCAAAATATGTACTCTACTGATGACTTATGCTCCCTCCCCAGAGGTTGGATTGATAGCCTCTATCCCAGGGGTGTCCAAAGTTTTTGGCAGGAGGGCCACATCATCTCTCTGACACCATGTCGGGGGCCGAATTAATTTACATTTCAAATTTGAATAAATTTACATTAATGAATATATTAAAGATGAACTTATATGAATGAATGAAGGTCTTGCAGTAGTTCAAGGTCTATAAAAGGCCTTGCACAAAGCAAGGCTAGCCTTTCCTTTCCTGCTGCTACTGCATCACAGACGTGAAACAACAAGCAATGGAGGGAGCCCTCATCCCACAGCTCACTCGAGAGGCCAAACAGTTGCCCTCACGCTGAGAGCAGTCGCATTGGGCCAGTGTGGGCTCCAACAAATCTCTGGAGGGCCAGAGGCTCATTGGAGGCTAGGGGCTCTCTGAGGGCCACATAGAGAGGCCTTGAGGGCCGCAAGTGGCCCCCGGGCCGGGGTTTGGGCACCCCTGCTCTATCCTATAAGAATGTCAATTCCCATACTGTGATGGGTGACAGTAAGACTGCAAACCTATACACCAGTGTTTCTCAAACTTTGAGAACCACTGCCTTAACTCAAACTTTACTCCCTCAGTAAGTCTTTGTGGGAGAGGGGCTAGGGCAGCGACACGATCCCCAGGATCGCCTCACTGGTGGGGGCAAGCTTTCACTTAATTTATGTAGGTAGGGCTGCAGCAGGCTGCAGGAGGTGTGGGGAGCCCTGTGCAGCCCTCCACAGCACTTCCCAAGACGTGGAATGTTCACTAAAAGTGGGCGCAAAGCACCTCCTGCAAAACGGAAGTGCTATGCGCCCTCTGTTACTGACAATTCCAAGCCTCAGGAAGTGCTGCACAGGGTTGCGCAAGGCTCCCCACACTTCCTGCAGCCTGCTGCAGCCCTACCTACGTAAAATAAGTGAGAGCACTCCCCTCCGCTTCCCCCATAGGCACGCGATCCTGGGGATCACTTCCCTGCCTGTCCCCTTAAAGGACCCACCAGTTTGAGAATCACTTACACACTTACAATGAGTAAGTTCCATTGAACTCAGTAGGTCTTACTTATAAGTAGACAGGCATAGAACTGTTTCGTAAGACATGCTATCAACAAATCTATCCTTAAAAATACTTGGTGAGGAAGAAAATCCATTACAATAGAATGATGTACAATAGAATGTACCTCTAAATAATACACTGCAGTGTGAAGGCTTCTTAGGCTGTAATCCTGTACACACTTTCCTGGACTAAGCTCTATTGAATACAATGGGACTTACTTCTGAGTAGATATAGGACTACTCAGATATAGAACATCGGACTATGCTGTCCACTGTTTTCTTTCTTTTTCTCTCTCTCTGCCCTAATTATTTGACAATTTGAAAAACGAGGTAACATATTTATCAAATATTTTTGTCTGGTTTTTATCCCAATTATTTATACAGGAAATGATTAATGAGAAGAAAATAGGAATTTGCACTAATATTAGAAATAGCATTGAATATAGTTTCCATAGGAATCAGGGATGTACATATACTTTTTTCTGTGGCAGACAAGATGTCAAGTGCCATATGTTTCACAGAACTCAAGAGTACAGTGAGATTTCAATGTAGCTAAATTGAACACCTGCATTGTTTCTTCATAACCAACACATTTTGACCTGACATTGGGGTAAATATAAATAGCTAGTCTGCACAAACCAACTTTGGGAACCAATATTTAAATACATATTTCTTGGATCTCCTGCTGATAACAGGTGAATAGCACTGCATTTTAAACACTGGAAAGGAAAAAGCCAAGGGGCATTGATAGGAAAGTGCTGTGCGTGACAATGTTCATTAATTAATAGCAGAAATAAAACCTGGATGTATACATCCAGAATTTCAGTCCTCTGAACAATAAAGGGGCAGCCCAATCCTGAGCTGCCCGGAGCTCTGGGACCCAGTGGTTCCATGGAGGGCTCCTGCCAGATCCTGCACCTCCCGCGCTACCACGGGAGGCTCCTCAGGAGAAGGGGACGTTTGTCCCCTTCCCCCGAGTATGGGAAGCAGCCTCGCAATGGGGCTACTCACTTTAATTAAAGGCGCTCGTGTAGGTAAAGTACTTGCTACTAGCTTTAAGTAAAGGTGCACAACCCGCCTCCCCCCTCCCCCAATGCTCCTCCCCCACGCCCTCGACCACACCCCCATCTCCTGTTCCGCAGCCCGGCGGTCCAGGAGACCACTGAGCTGCGGAACCCAGGCCCCCGCCATGCGCTGGCTCAGCACTGGCTGGAGTTGGGCTAGCTCCGGCGGGAGCCCGGTGGTAAGCCCTGCAAATGTGTCTTACAGCAGATTTGTGATTGTGGTCCGCGGTGCAGAGCCGCGGCACAGACCACAGGATCGGGCTCTTAGTCTTCAAATACGGTATGTATGGAGCCTACTCAAGAATGTTATGCATACCAAAATCCAGTGAGATCAGTGGAAGAAATTGCACAGTTCAATATTCAGCCAAACTTATAGAGGGGTTTGGGGAAGGGCTGTAGCTCAGGGATAAAGAACATGATGTGCCTGTCGAAGTTCAACCCTGACATTTCCAAGTAGGGTTGAGGAAGATCAGTCTGAAACCTTGGAGTCATGCTAGATGGACCAATGGACTGTGTATAAAACAGCTGTATGCATTCATTGGAAATGTTTACTGGTAGTGTTTAATTTTAATGTATATTGGGACAGGCGCCTAACTTTTCCAGGCAGTGAGAAGTTCCAGAGGCAGTGCTGCCTGTGTTTGGCTACATCCATGTTATAACATTCCATGTTACAACCCCAACAGACCCTATAATTGATACCATTGAAATGTCTTGCTCTTCTTCTTCCTAGCGTTGTTCCCGTGCTATAGCAGGGTCCGCTTACTGAAATGTCTTGCTAATCATCAATAAGAGTAAGCTGTTTACATTATCAGCAACATATAATGCTCATTCATAATAATAGGTTCATACATCCCATAAATATTATGGGTAATACAAAACAGGTGCGCGGCCCCTTAACAACCTTCCAGCCAGCGATAGGTCGTATTTGCGATGGCCGCTGCTGGTCAGAAGGTTGCATTTCCCAACCCTCTAAAGCTTGGAGGAGCTCTGCTCCCCTCGCCTCTGGATGCTTTTCTGAGCCTCCCAGAGGCAGCGCTCATCGGCACACTGCCTCTGTGAATCTCAGAATGCCCCAATCATGTGAGAGACGCAATTTCTGGTTTCCCGGATAAAACTGGAGTTGCATTTCTCGTGTGATTCTGGTATTCTGAATCTCACAGAGGCTCAGAAAAGCCTCCAGAGGTGAGGGGAGCACAGCTGGTCTACATCCCTGTTGTTAAGCAGTGCACGACTGTATAATAAGATAGGGCTTCCTGGCCAACATCCACCTGAGTTGTCTCCTCTTTCCTCACAGCAAAGGCAGGGAGGGGGTTTCCAGGTCTCTGGAGTCTCCCAGTCAACCTCCAGTCCTTAGGCAGTTCTTCCATATACCTGGCTGGGCTGCTTTGGTAGATGCAATGCAATCTGCATATGGAAACTTGTTTCATCCAGCAAATCAATTCTTGCTCAATTGGGGTGGTGTCTCAGACATGCGGGATTAAAGCCCTACATTTAAAATGAAATCACTATAAAGAGAAATCTGAAATTGTGCTGTGGGTGCTATATTGTGGGCTTTTGAGCAATGACATTTGCAAAGTGACAAATAGTTTTCAATTGCATGCTGTTCATCCTTTGCTAGAACATTAATCTAAAAGGGAAGTTGAGCATCTAAAGCACTACCTTCTTATGAATACATTATCATTGCTCTTAAATCTCATTTAATATTTGAGATGCCATCTCATGTACATCTGGATATGTATTTGGGGAAAAAAAAATGCAGACTTCAAGCCCAGTTCTGCATTGTTTACTATTAAACAGAAGAAGGAAGGAAGGACCTTAATTCCTGAGATGCTGGGATTGGTGATATTCCTTCTCTAGCCCAGGGGTGTCCAAACTTTTTGGCAGGAAGGCCACATCATCTCTCTGACAGCCAATCTGTTAGCCATCTTGGGTGCCCTTTGGGGAGAAAGGTGAATCACAAATCTAATAAATAAATAAATAAATAAATAAATCCCATCTTGAAACATTAAAGGATAAATTAATTAATGGAATGATATAAATAATCTATAATAGCTAATCTGCAGAGAAAGAGAATATGTGTGTGTGTTGCATGGCAGGACACGGATGCCTTTTCAGGCTCCAAACACATACCTGAGGGATTTCCTTCTGTACTTCCCCATATCTTTAGATTGGTGTAGGAGTTCTTGCTTCATGTTCCATCAGCCATGAATGCATACAATCCTACTTCTCCACTATACCTATTCAGACTAACCTCTGAATAAGGTTCATATCCCCATATTAATTGCAATATTATCAAGGATGTCATAATTGAAAAGTTCTGTGGGACTCAGATGATTAACCAAAATTAGTTGTTCCAGAAAAATGGCTCTGAGTTGTTTTTGCACAGATGAAAATCTTCAGAAACTACAGATTCACGTGAACACAAATGTTTTGGGTTTACACATGTGATCTTTGTGATATGGGCCTCTTGGAAAAATAAAGGAGGTTCACATATCTTTGCAAAACAGAAACAGAAGCCCATGAGGAATAATGTAAATAATCTGTACTTTTCTGGCAAGTGTGCCCCACAGAGCAAAGTTGTAACTTTAAGGCTGAGAGGAATGCAATGCCACCGCGATGGTACCAATCTGATAAATGCAGGCCCCAACAAACTCCAGAGAATGAAGTCCCCCTCCAGCTGACAAGGAAAATGTATTGAGCTCTATGGAAAGCAAAACCGAGCCACACATGCGCATTTATTTGTGAGCAGGTAATCGTGCCTCGGCTCTTATCAAATGCCAGGCAAAGGGGAACGCAAAGTTACCAGAATGGTCCTGATCCAATGAACGTGGAGCTCAATAAATGCTCCAGAAGACAACCATCCACCATAGTAAAAAAAAAAAATTAAGAAAAGAGGCTTGAATGGCTGGTAAATTGAAACCAGTGGTGTAGCTAGCAAGGGGTGGGGGGTGGTCTGCCCCAGGTACCTGCCGGGGGGGTGACACCACAAATTACCCAACATCACTAACATCGCGGAGGTTAGGAATAACCCCATCATGCTATACATTGTTGGACGTGGAATTTCCAGCAGAATGCAATGAAAAAAAACAGAGTGAAATATCTCCTTTCCATCAAAAGTTATAGCCAAAAAACCAGAAACCAAAAAATGCATGGAGCCCTATGGAAAGTGAAACCGAGCCATATCGCATGTTTGCTCACGAGTAGGCAAACCTGCCTTAGTCCTTCAGAAAGCACAGGCTGAGAGGAATCCAAGGACACCAAAATGGTTCCTATCCAATGAAAGCAGCCCCCAAAAAACACCCAAGAAGGAAGTCCCTCCCTCCAAGCAGACGAATGTATTGAGCCCTATGGAAAGCGAAAGTGAGCCACATAAGCAAACATGCCTTGGCTGCTGGTCAAGTCAGGCAAAGGTGAATGCTGACAAATCTGATGAAATCAGCAATCATGAAAGTGGAGCTCAACAAATGCTCCAGAAGGCAGCATCCCCCCCCCCCCCAAAAAAGAATAAAACAGAGGCTTCAGCAGGTACAGTCAATTTTTATTTATTTTTAGACTTGCAAAGCCAGGTGGGTTCTGACAGTGATATGCCTGAAATATAAGGCACTGATCTGGACACTGGGGAGGGCTGAAAATGAAAAGGGCCTTAGAGATGGAACTTACATGAATGAATTAATGAATGAGCTCAAATTTTCAGATTTCTCCAAGCACCAACACAGCCCAAGAAATAAAGCACACACTTAAATGGATCCCCATTCCCCCACCCCACAAACACAACTCTGGTTGTGTTTGGTTAACTGGGCCAGAGTTTTCAGGGGATCAGAGGCTGGCCATGGGCCAGATAGAGGCTGGCTGCAGTTCGCATCTGGCCCCCAGGCCGGGGTTTGGAGACCCCTGAGCTAGAAGAAGAGTGCTTCCCAAATTTTTTAGTACCAGGACCCAATTTTTAAAATGATACCCACTTAGTCCCCTCCCAAATGTGAGAGATATAGAAAGAAATAATTATTTATTTACTAATAATTAATAAATTATTAATGATAGTCTGGATCCTGTGCCCCTGAGGCTACTAGAGACTTTACATAGTATGTATGTAGACTCTCCCTAGAAATGGAGGTCAAGGATTGTTTCCCCAAACTCTTACAGTCATTTCAGGGTATCCAGAAGGGTGAACTGGAAAGCAAGATTTGCAGTTAGGGACTTTCAAGCCAGACGAAAACCTGATACTGGGTTCATACATCATCTACGGCAGTTCGATTACTAGAGAAAATGGGCAAATGTGACATTTTAATTTGGGGGTAGAATATAAAGATTATGTCTTACCATAGGTTAGCTCAGGGGCCTCCAAACCCCGGCCCGGGGGCCAGATGTGACCTGTGGCCAGCCTGTATCAGGCCCATGGCCAGCCTCTGATCCCCTGAAAGCCTCTGGCCCAGTTGACCAAAAACAATCAGTGTTGTGTTTGTGGGGTAGGGGGATGGGGGTCCGTTTAAGTGTGTGCTTTATTTCTTGGGCTGTGTTCATGCTTGGAGATGTCCTGGACATTTGAGCCCATTCATTCTTCTAAGTGCCATCTCTAATGTATTTATTTAAATTTTATATTTAATCTTTTTTCTGGCCCTCGACACTGTGCCAGATATTTGATGCGGCCCTTTGGCTGAAAAGTTTAGAGACCCCTGTTCTAGCTGCTTACAGCTGCTTCCCTGAGAGTAGGTTTATAATCCCCCAAAATGCCATCCAAAATGCTTTGGATTTCATCAGAAAATGAGGAAATGAACGGGTATGCCCTAGAATTTGCCCGACTGAAGTTTGTCCACTGCTGCTCAGGAAATCCCAGCAAGTGGAAAGGATGCTGTTATAAGCATCTGTTTGTCTAGGATCTATTCCATATATATGCTTTCTTTTGCCAAAAGTATTTTCTGTATATAAGCTCTCTCTTGCCTCTGTAGATGAATAGATTTTATTCTTTCTAATATATGGGTCGCCCAGAAAGTAATGCACCACATTTTTTTTCTTCAACAATTATTTATTGAACGCAATGAAACTTACATACAAGAAAGAATGATGTTTCTTCTACACTCCCTGTTTTTCCACGTAATCTCAATCCAGTTCTATGGCCTTCCTCCAGCGAGACACAAGGGCATGTATGCCCTGTCGGTACCACTCCTTGTTCTGGTCATGAAGCCATTTCTGCACTGTGCGAATCACCTCTTTATCATCCTCAAAATGTCTTCCGCGAATGGCATCCTTTAATGGCCCAAACAAGTGGAAGTCTGAGGGAGCTAGGTCAGGGCTGTAGGGTGGATGGGGTAACACAGTCCAACCCTGTTTAGTGATGTGTTCCGAAGTCCTCAAACTTGTGTGAGGCAGAGTGTTATCATGTTGAATCAAACATTCACCTGGGTTGTTATGGCGCTGAAGTCGCTGGAAGCGCTTCTTGAGTTTGGTTAATGTCTTCACATAAGCTTCAGAATTAATGGTGCTGCCTCTTGGCATCACATCAATGAGTATGACGCCCTCACAGTTCCAAAACACAGTGATCATGACCTTACCGGCGGAAGCAGTTGCTTTGAATTTTTTCTTCTGTGGAGATTGAGGATGACGCCATTCCATCAACTGTTGTTTTGTTTCGGGCTCAAAATGGTGAACCCAGGTTTCATCACCTGTCACAATCCTGGACAAGAACGCTTCCCCCTCATCTTCAAAACGTTTCAGCAACTCAGAAGAAATATTTTTTCTGAGAGATATGTGGTCCACCGTAAGACAGCGCGGAACCCATCTGCACACACTTTTGAGTAATCAAGAGCACGGATGATTGCATCCACACTTCCTTTGCTGATTGATAGCTTCAGCGCCAACTGCCTAGTCGTTATGCGTCAGTCCTCGCGAATGAGCACATCAGCAAGCTGCATCTTGTCAGGTGTTACAGCCGTGGATGGCCGCCCCGAACGCTGCAAATCTTGGAGCTCTGCCGAACCGCCTTCTAATGGCCTCATCCTCTGTGCCCAGCGACTAACCATACTTCTGTCGACTGCAGATTCTCCATAAACTGTACACAAACATTTGTGAATGTTCCCAACAGTTTCTTTCTCCACGGTGAGAAATTCAATGATGACACGTTGCTTGTAACGTACATCACTTACAGACACCATTTCGAAACACTGCTGCAGCTACGCTATCTGTCTGAAGAAACCAAAAATTTGTGTGCGCACTCCTGAAAATTCAAATAATGTATATCTAAAGTTTCGCATTTGTACCATTACTGTAGGCTGAGAAAAAAAAAATGTGGTGCATTACTTTCTGGGCGACCCTCGTATATTGTGGTGTGGCTCCCCTGGGCTATCATCTGAACCTGGGAAAAGCAAAATTTGGCTCCATCAGTCTCTAGATTTTCATATAACTAGCCAGTGCACCCAAGCATTGGCTATATGCAAGCTTTTGAAAAAGGATACAGCTACAATCATTTCAGTTTCAGAAACCTCATCCCTGATTTAAGTTCTTTGACGTGTTTTTGTTACACCTAGCTGCATACAATTTTCTGCAATCAATTAAATGAAAGTGAGATGTTCACTAGGCAGTATCACCTTTACTGGTTCTATTCACATTTTTCAGGCTGTATCTTACTGACACAAATTGTAATTCTTCACTGGTTCCTAAAGGCTTAGGATCTGGCCCAGGGATATATGCAATTAGAAGATAATTACCTCCTGTCACCCAGGTGGCACACTGAAGTGATACCGGCTCTGTTGATTCAGCTGTGACTCAACAGGAGGTGGCTTCATACAAATCATCTCTATTTGAATTCATAGATTAAAATTATACTTCTCTACTTGCAGTATAAATACCAGCTCCCGGAAACAAGGTGCTTATCCTGCGTGTGTCACTGCTCAAGACGACACTGTGTGTAATATATATAGGTCATAGAATAACCTCCTTCCATAGCCATGAAAATGATTTTTTTTTCAGTCTGGTATAAGGCATATATAATCACATTTTACTTCCTTTCTTATCCTGAAGTAATTGGCAGGCAGGACTGGATGGTGGAATGAAGTATTGCCAGTGTGACTTACATATGTGAAACTGATAAAAATAGGGGAAAGAGTTGCACAAATGTCACAAAGATTCTTCACCTTGGGTACTTATGATAGTATTCACCCAAGAATTGAGGACCATAAGAAAATATACTATATAGTCGTTAAAATGTTGTTGTTTTTATTTTTATTTTAATGTCATAAAGTCAAATAACCTTTAAAGGGTATGTCACACAACTCTCAATTCCTCTCTCTCTCTCTCTCTCTCTCTCTCTCTCTCTCTCTCTCTCTCTCTCTCTCTGTGTGTGTGTGTGTGTGTGTGTGTGTGAGAGAGAGAGAGAGAGAGAGAGAGAGAGAGAGAGAGAGAGAGAGAGAATGTATGTACACACATAACCATTTTATTTTAGATGGTTGGATACTGGTAGCAGCTAAAATGAAAATACCAGTATGCAACCTTCTAAAATGCAATGCAAATATGTCAGGGGCATATGGGGATAGGGTTGCATGATTGCAAAAGCAAGTATAAGCAGGCACATTTAAGGCACAATTCTAAGGTGCCCTTGGGCCAGAACAAATCCCTCACGCCAGCCCAGGACTGTCACATATTATTATTATTATTATTAACAGTATTTATATACTGCTTTTCAACTAAAAGTTCACAAATCGGTTTACAGAGAAAAATCAAATAACTAAATGGCTCCCTGTCCCAAAAGGGCTCACAATCTAAAAAGATGCAAATGAATACCAGCAGACAGCCACTAGAACATACACTGCTGGGGTGAGGTGGGCCAGTTACTCTCCCCTTTCCAAAAAAAGGAGCACCCACTTGAAAAAGTGCCTCTTACCCAATTAGCAGGGGTTGGGTGTGCCAACATATGTGCTGAAAGGCATGTTTGCGCCAACTTGTGAGTTGGGGGTCCCCACGCCAACACAGGCCCCAGGCTCGGACAGTTTGTCACTGCCTTTCCAGGCTGGTTCAGAAGGTCTGGGGGGGCATGTGGAGGGCAGGGAGGAGGCAGGGAAGAGGTGTTTCAGGGCGGGGGGTGGGCAGGCAGCAAGCAGGCCTGTGGGCGGGAAGCAGGAGGTGGGGCCAGTATCAGGCACTTATGCTGGATCCTAGTCCCATTCCTGGGAAATCTGGGGCAGCTCTGGGCTGCTTGGATTTAATAACAACAACAACAACTAGATATTTATTTATATACCACCTTTCTGGTCATTGGATTACTCCTCTGTCTTTATTCAAGGCGGTTTACATAGGCAGGTGTTTCTAAACCCCTCAAGGGGATTTTTACAAACATAGAGGTTCTCTCTTTCAAGAACCAACAACATTTCAGAATGGATCTTCCGGGTCTGATCTCACTTCTGGCCTCCAGTGCCTCCCACGCAGGCTGACAGCAGCTCCATCTCTCACATGGAGGGCAGCCAAGACACTTCTTCGCTCAGAGCAGATGGAATAATTTGGCTCAGCTTGTCAACTGCTTCAAGGTCTCGCCGTTCAGGGACTTGCCGGTGTTATTGAACTGGTGACCTTCTGATGTTATCTTCAGGCTAACGGAGGCTCTACCCTCTAGACCAGACCTCCTGCCCTAAATTTGTGCCACCAATTTAGGTACAATTATGCAGACAAAGAATAAGTGTTTCTATCCTGTTTTATCAATGCACAGATGTGAAATGGTGATTTCGAAAGAGGGAAAACACATGAAGAAACAAGTTAAATTTGAGGCTGCTTGTGCATGCATATTGCTTTGTGCAAAGTTTGGAAATAAAATATGGAACCATGAAGAATACCTGCTATATTACTTGCACACTGGAAGCAAAACCAGGTGTCTGGGAACTTCAGAATTTGTGAATAAACTTGGATGGGAAGAATTTGGGAAGCATCCCTAATTTAATTTGAATTATGCTTAAGTTTGAGTCTTCCAATGTAAAGGTCTTGTTAATGTATCATGCAACTATGTTGGAATTATAGCATTTAGTTTAAATTAAATACGCAGGGTTTATACAACTAGTTCTGCATATGCAATAGGATTCGAAATATGACTGTTTCATTATTGCATGGTAATCCACATTTGTACCTGAGATTTCGAAATTAATTTATGACAGCATGGCAGATCATAGTTCATATAAATAAAATTTTTAATATCTAATGTTAACATAAAATTTATCCCTCAGTTTCTCATCCTGCTTTATAGGTTGTGAAATTGGGGGCAATTTTTGGTGGATGAGCTAGGAAATTCAGGGGCAAATTCCATGAGTGATAGCAGCAGGGTCTTCTCAGTGGCAGCCAAATAGCAGACCTCCTCTTTCCCCTCGTAATAATTCAATGGATATGCACTACATTATCATATAATGTTATTCCAAGGGGGTGAATACAAACAATTTCAGCTGCCAAATCTGGCCTACGGTCTCCAATTGGTTACCTTGAGACTAACAGCATAATCATATCCTTCCCTCCTCCCACTGGTGCAGCTGCGCCAAAAACTGGGTGTACTGTATCCAGCAGGGGAGATGGATAAAAAGGGAAAACTGGATTTAAATCCCCTACCTCTGGATAAGCCTCCTGCTCTGCAATGGGTCTCCTCAGACATGTGCTAGTGATTTCACTAGCACAAGTCCAAGGAGAGAAAGAGGCAGGGATGCTGCTGCACAGGGGACAGCATCCATCATGCACTATCATTTCCATAATCACCCTGCATCCACCCCACCCCATTCCTCTCCTCCCTGTCCAGTTTTGCCCTTCTCTGCTTCCATTTCACTCCTGCCCTTCCTCCTCCGTTCTCCCTATCATCTTACCTTCCTTGGCCAGTTGCTGGAGCTCTGGTGACACTTGCAGGAAGCTACTTAGCATACTGCTGGAAGGCACTTTACAGCTGCTTTTTATCAGCCACTGCCAGCAAGACGCATGTTCCATTGGTGGCTTCAGTCCATAGGATTGGGCTGTAACTATACTGATTTAATGGAAAATCTTCACCTGAGAAATTTCACAAGTCACTGATACAATTAAGCATTCCTTTCACATTCCTCAGGAGGAACCCTCAACATTTGAATTTTGCTTTAGGCAAAATTTTGGTGACATCTGTAATTAGTCAGAAGCACATAAGAAAAAAATTATTACCTTACATGTTATAGATGCCATAGGAGTGTTGGTAACTGGGTGTAAGTACTGGAATTTTCTCAGATATTTAGGGTTGTGTGTAGTTTTTTGTTTGTTTGTTTTGTGTTCAACTAGACAGGTGCATTGGCCACAGAAGTATTCATCAAGGCTTAATCCAAAATACACAGCTGTGTAACACCATATGGGTGGCACCTAGCCAACTAGGAGATACATGGAAAACAAGAATTTCAGATAGCCACACTAAAGAATCACATATTTAATGTAACCTAATAAGGTTTTCTTAGCTTAATTCTTTATTGGTCAACCAAATCAGGCTGGTTTAGCCCAACCTTGTACTTGTGCAGTAAATAAATACATACATAAAATTATGAAATGTGTGCAGTGAAGCGTGAGCAAACATCAGCCTCATTATTTCTGATTTGCCCTTCAAATACACCACAGTGCCAAGGGTAGAGATGGAACAGCCTGAGTGCCAACACTCTGAAATCTCTGGACTACAATCTCTTACCTTAATGTACTTTCACAAAAATAACTAGAATGATGAGTGGTTGCTTGCTATAAGGACCGTGGTGGTGGCAGCTTAATTTAGCTAAAATTAGCTAAAATTAGCTCCTTCCCCCTCCCCAAATTCTCTTCTTTCCCCCCCCCCTTTGTTTTAAATTTCAGTACAAACAAGTAACAGGTCAAAAGCATCCTGTTAACATGGTTCACATTATTGGGAACTGTATTCCAAAATGAATACCTTCTTAAATATGCCCCTCAATGTTATATAACACATGGGCAGCACAATCCTAACATGCGCTGAAACAGGCACGTCAAGAGGCCTGCACTGTATCCAGCGCAAGTTTGGGGCTGGCTGAGGCTCGGCCCAAGGCAAGGGGAAATAATTCGCCTTACCCCAGGGAAAGCCACAGCAGCCCCAATGGGTCTACTCAGATCTGCACCACCTGAAGAGGTGGCGCAGATCCAAGCAGAACGGAGCAGCCTGGAGCTGCTCCGCACTGCCCAGGAATGGGGCTAGGATTACGCATAACTGCCGGGTCCTGGTCCCACCTCCTGCTGCCCACCAACCTGCCCATTGCTAGCCCTTCCCTCACCGTCACCCTCCCCTGCCCCCAGACCTCCCAGAAACACCTCCCTGCCTCTTCCTCACCCTCCCCATGGTTGGTGTGAACCTACCTGACCCTGCTGGCACAGGGGCTGCAGCCTCCATGGGCTGGTTTGCATCCCTGCGCTGGACCAGCCAACACATGAGGAGGTGCAGACATGCTTTTCAGCACATTTGTGACCCTCCCAGTGCAAGGAGGGACCCGGACCAGTGCAAGGGACCTGGGAGCAGTTAGACTTGTGCCCTAATTCTGAGCCCAATCCTGAGCTCGGCGCACCAGCTCACTGCTAGCATGCACTGTTGCAAATGTGCCATAAAGCACGTTTGCGGGCCCTACCACTGGGCAAGCACCAGTGGTAGCACAACACTGGCCAGCACCGGGCTATTCCGGGCAGGCACCCGTTCTCTGCCATTCAGCAGTTGCGTGGACCGCCAAGCAGTGGAGAGATGTGGGGGGCATGGGGAAAGATGGAGAGGAGGCATGCCAGGGAGGCAGGAGGTGGGGAGAGGGCAGGGAGGAGGTATGCCGGGGGGAGGGAGCAGGGAGGAAGGGAGGCAGGACCGGTGGAGCAACGCTCCACCAGATCCAAGCCTCCACATCGGGCTCACCACCCAACACAGAGGCACTTGATTCATCACCAACCTTTTGAAGCTCAGGCAGCTCAGGATTAGACTGCCCATCACTAGTAAAATATCTCAAACTTTCTTTTACCATTTATCCACAGACTATTATTCTTATAATGGAACCCTTTTCCTTTGACAAATAGTAGCCATGGGATGGGGGGATCTGAATAGAAATCATCACTCCAGCTCCTTGTCCCCCATCCATAGCCTTCTTTGTGTGTGTGTGTGGGGGGGTGGGGGGCTGCTTATCTGGCTGTTATTTATAAAAATTAAGCCCATTGGTGCTAGTGATGGGCTTATTTACATGCATAGTTTGGCCTTAAAGCAGAACTTACAGAAAGAAGGCATTACAGAAAATGCTGTGATAGCTTCACATGTTGCTGCTGTGTTTTGTGGGTTCAGTTGCAGTGCCGTAGGTTGTACCTCTGGATCTGTGGGTTCAAAACCAAATCTCCCCAGTGGTAACAGGTGGTAAGAGATATTTACCTTACGGCTGACCCATAAGTCAATGAAAGAGCACATGTTTGGTGGGCAGCCCAATCTTATCCTGTGCTGGAACAGGCTGGCTGGATGGCCTGTGCTGTATCCAGCACAGGGTATGAGATAGGTCTTGCACAACTTACAGTAAAGGGATTTATTTCCCCTTATCCCCTGTCACGCAGCTTCCACCTCAATGGGGCTAGTCGAATCTGCGCCAGGAAAATCACTGGCGCAGATCCAAGCAGCCTGTTGTAATGCTGGGCTGCTTGGGGAGGGGGTTGGGATACGGCCTAAGTGCCAGAGGGCAGCCAACCCCCCCCCAGGCCTAGCCTGACCACTTACCCACCCACTGCCCAAAAATGTCCCCATTCTGCCCTGCCGCCACCCTCTCCCACCCCTGCACTGGCCTCCCTGGGTCAGCACAAACCTACCTTGTCTGGTGATGCAAGGATGAGATACGGCGGGAGCAGGCCGGCTTATGTTCTTACACCAGTTCTTACAACACTAGGGAGCCTGCTGAGCTGGCGTAAGGTAAGTATTGGATTGCACCCTTACATTCTAGGTTCAGTTCCTAGGAAGTCTAGTTAAAGGGTCTTGGGTTAGCACCAGTGGCGTCACTAGGGTTCGCGTCACTGGTGCAGGATGCCAGCATGTCACCCCCCATGAAGTGGATGGGGCAACATTCCAGGTGGTGGGTGTGGTGATGTACCATCACTCCACCCCCACTGGTTTTTTGGCTGTATCTTTTGATAGAACAAAGATAGAACACATTCTGTATGAAATTACACATTGATTGATATATAACATGATGGTATTATTCCTCCAAACTGTGATTTTGGTCTCTAGTGGTGTCACACACCTCCCCCAGGGTGTCAGCAGTTCTCAAACATTTAGCACTGGGACCCACTTTTTAGAATGACAATCTGTCCAAGGACCACCAGAAGTGATGTCATGGTGGAAGTGACATCATCAGGTAAATTAAAATAAATGTATAAATAATTAAAGTAAAACAAATAATTAAATGAGCAGAAGCTAGCCGTCATCCACCAAGTGAATTTCCTCTGTAGCCTGACTGCAATAACGCCCCCCCCCTCCAAAATCAGTAAGGTTTTCAGCCCTACCCAGTGCCCAGTTCAATTTAAGAACTTCTATTTAAACCAGATCACTGTCAGGATCCACCTGGTTTTGCAAGTCTCAGAAAAGTTCACCTTGTCAGCTGAAGTGGCTGTTTTGATCCTTTTTAGGGGGGGGGGGGAGGCTGCTTTCTGAACCATTTGTTGAGCTCCACTTCCATCAGATCAGGACCATTCTGGTGGCTTCACATTCCCTTTTGCTAGCCTGACCACCAGCCAAGGCACATTTGCTTACTCGCGAGTAAACTCGACTGTGAGACTTCGTTTCGCTTTCCATAGGCCTCAATACTTTCGTGTGCTTGGAGGGAGGAACTTCCTTCTCAGGATATTTTTTGGGGCTGCATTCATTGGGACACCATTCTGGTGTCGTTGGATTCCTCTCAGCCTGCCTTTTCCGTCAGACTAAGGCAAGGTTGCCTACTCGTGAGTAAACATGCGATACGGCTCAGTTTCACTTTCCATAGGGCTGCATGCATTTTTTGTTCTCCAGTTTATTGGCCATAACTTTTAATAGAAAAGAGATATTTCACTCTGGTTTTGTGCATTGCATTCTGCTGGAAATTCCACTTGCAGCGCTATATAACATGATGGTATTACTCCTAACCACCGCAATTTTAGCATGTCACCCCCCCCAATGCGCATCACCCCCCATGTGCACGTCACCTGGTACGGCTCACACCACCCACACCCCCCTAGTGACGCCACTGGTTAGCACAGCTACGAAAACAAGTCCTCTGCCTGACTGAGACCTTGGAGAGCTGATGCAACTTCAAGGAGACTATACAATAGTAAGCTCATTGGACCAGTGCTCTATTAGGCAGCTGTATTTGCCTCTCTGCCGGCATTTCAGATTTGTTGGGCTCTGTAAAGAGCCAATTAAACACTCTCAAATTAACTGTATCAGCAATGTACAGGGCAGATGATTATCTGATTTTACAGTGCTTGCTGTGTTCTGCTAGTTAATACAAGAGTAAGCATGCTGCCAAGTTTTAAATCATTTGACAGCTTAGGAAGAAAAAAAAAATTCAATATTTTTATCTTGTTTGTACTAGGAAAAAAACACACCCAGCCATTTGTTTGGAATGGCATGGCTTGTCTCTGACTTCTGACAGATTTTGGGATTCTGTTTTTTACTCCCCTGCTTTTTTGCAGCCCTTGCCCAAAAAGACTGATCCTTTTTTTTCCTTTCCTGTTGCGTTTTATTCCCTCTGCTGGTGTATATCACCACAGAGCCTCTCAAGTGTACTGTAGTGGAGCCCTGTTCATTCATTAATTCATATACTTACTTACTTAGATACTTAGACGACCTGTTCCTTGTGATGTCAGCGTTAGCTTCCTCCACACGGGTACCAACATTTCTTCCATTTCATTCATTCACTGAGGTAGAAATCAACAAATGGGGATTGGGAATCAGGGTCCTGCTATTGGTCTTGTTATCAACCATCATGAACTCAATGACTCTATCTGCATAGAGCCTACTTGCCCAGGTGGTTATATCCTCAATAGATGGAGAGTATGAATTTCATGCACAGGAGTATATGCACAGTTTGGGATCTTTAATGCATGAAATTCGAGGGCAAGGCCAATGTGCACATTCCTGATCTCCCCCTTCAGGGTTACTTTCTGTACAGATAAATGTGTGCAGGACTATCAAATAGCTATATGTAGTAAAGAAGTGATATCAATTAATGGAAGAACACATGTTCTTCCATTCAATGATTCAATCAAAAACACTTTCAGGTAAAGGCTCTCAGGTAGGAAAGTCCTCCACCTAATAGAGAAGCAGTTTTCAACCACCCCATATTGGTGTGCTGCATACAATCTGAAAGCATGCTGGGGATTTGGGGGGGGATCATATATTAGTATGGCCATTGGGGGATGTGAGCCCCTGGCTGGAAAGCCGGTGTGCCATGGCAGTTGTCAGAAAACTGATGGTGTGCCTTGACAAGTTTAGCACCTTCTCAGTATGCGTCAAGATGAAATAGGTTGAAAATTGCTGTTATAGTCACTACTAGTCAGTGGAGACAGTTTTCTTATGATAAGTAATTTGTATTCAAATTACAACTTCTGATCATACTTCATTGAATGAATTAAAAATATTATGAACTACCTTATCAGGATTATAATTGTTATTGGATATAAAAGAATGTGAGATACAAGAGACTACTGATTGTCTGGAAATTGCCATGTGGTCATTGTAAGGTTGGTGCCTACTCTGTAAAAACTAAAACCTTCAAGGATTCAGGAAAAGCAATTCATAGTCCATCAGAAGTGTTTGGGCAGCCCGGTTCTATAACTATCCCCAGTGCAGCCACACAATCCTGGATGTTTTGTGTAGGAAAGGGAAACATTTGATCCCTTCCTGTGGGTAAGACTTTGCTGCCCTGCTGGGTCTACTTGGACCTGTGCCTGTAATTTTGCTGGTACGAGTGGCCCCGGGAAGGCGAATTGAGGGCAGGAAGGGAGATAGGAATCAGTGGAGCTATTGCCACCAATACTGCCCTCTTCCCAGCCTCAACACACTCATCCCCCCTGCTCTATTCTCCACCTGTTCCTCTCCCTCCCCAGCCCTTTCCACTTTCTGCTGGCCCCCTGCACTGACTTCCTGGTGATTTGCAAATCACCCTCGACATATAATTGTAAAATCATGATATAGAAAGTGGTTGCTCCGTTTAAAAAAAAAAAATGCAAGTAGTGGTGATGAAGTCAATCCTCATGTGCCTTATATCAATTCCTGTTCTTGCTCAGGCTCTTGATACACAGACATCTTCTAGATGAAGCAGAAGTAGAGACATAGATGGACTCCTAAGAGTGGCCATTAGGGTGCTTGAAGGTAAAAGATTATAGGAACCCTTTTTACAGGTGTAACCAAAGTAACTCTTCATTTTTTCCATATAAAAGCATTAATAGTTATCTACATCTCTCGGACTGCACACTTACGTAGGACTAAGCCCCATGGAACACAGTAGGACTTATGTCTGAAAAGACACACATAGGATTACACTGCACATCTTGCTTCCATTCCAGTAGATTCTCTATACTGGGAATTTTATAAATAAGCATAAATATTTATAATAGGGAAGATGTCTCTACTTATTTAAAGGATATGTTTTCTGAGAGGAAAACAAGTTTAACCAAAATTTCCTCTCTTTTTTTGGCTGATTAAAAAAGAATTCAAAGGCAGAACAAGTATTTTCTTCTCTAAGAGCAAAATGAAGTGACTGCCCGCACATCTTGTCTTATGAGGCTGAAAGCAGCCCAACAGGTATGTACAGTATGGTATGTACAGGTATATACAGTACAGTACAGCCCACCAGGTATGTACCCTGTAAGTTCTGCAGCCACACAGCTCCAAGTCAAGCTCTCTACAGCACAAAGCTCAGCAACCCTGGTGTTTGACAAAGACATATGACATCCTCACCGAGTGTTTGGAGATGGCATCATCACACTTTCAGAACGCCACATAGGGCGCAATCCTAATCCCTTATGTCAGTGCTTTCCAGCACTGGCATAGCCGTACCAATGGGACATGTGCTGCATCCTGCAGTTGGGTGTCACTCATGGAGGCCTCCTTAAAGTAAGGGAATGTTTGTTCCCTTACCTCGAAGCTGCATAACCCTTATGTCAGTGTTGGAAAGCACTGACATAAGGGGTTAGGATTGCACCCATAGTTGAAGAAGGGATTTGCACATCAGCACAGACCCATTAGAGGGAATATTGGTACAGTGGCCTCCCAGGTACATGACTGTCCCCTTCCTTTGGCAGAAGCAGAAAGGCAGCATGAATGGGATCATTATTGGGCTTTTGACTGGCTGCCATTTATGGCTGGTTTCTGGGCCACAGATTTCCTGAGGAAAAAAGGGTCTTCCCTGTTCTGTGCACAATTTTTTTTTTAATATTTGAGGCATCAAGGGAGTAGGTGCAGCTGAGAGACAGCCTTTCCTGTGGAGTGGAAAATAAATTTTCTTTGCCTAACATGCACAGTGAATGCTACAGGGAGTTCCTTGGAGGCTCCTGTGTGAGGGTTTTGAAGGAAACAGGAAAGGACAGCATTCAAATGATTTTTCCACCCACTGTTCATTCCCACAGGCAGTTTTAAGTATTTCCTACCTGTGTTCAGGTTGCAGTGGGACTCTGGTCATTGTCTGCCTGACTGGCTAGAACAGGGCAGGCGAGAGCACTTTCGGATGAACACAGCTTGTGGTTTCATTATAGAGAAAAACCGTCAGTGGGCAACAGCTTGCAAGTTGTTTGCAAAGTGCTGCAGCTTGACCTGTCTACCAGGAATATTCTAACTTTTGTCAGAGGTCATTCTGAGCCTTGGAGAGGAATAAAAACAAGCAAGGAAGAAAGTTATTAAAACTTCTCATGTTCCTGTCCCATGCCGTCAGAGATTTCCCACACACTATTTTCCATGCCAAGAGCATGGCTGGGTCAGAAAAAAGCATTCACACTTGAGAAACGAGATGAGAGGCACATACAATTTGAGGAATCAGTATTTAGATAGCTGCAAATGGTGTAGCATGTTATGACTGGGTGTCAGGGTCCCTCTTCACCACAAAACCCCTGACTTACTGGGGGAGGAGATCCAGGGCAGAGAGCCACAGGGCAAGATGGTCCAGGGGGACCAAGAGGCCACCTCCTCCGCAGTCCCAAGGCGCCACAGACAACAGGCAGGTGCAACCCAGCAAGCCCAGCCCCGCACCCTCACAGCAGGAGAGCCAGCCGATGCCAGGCCAACATAGCACCTGTGGTCGCAGAGCAGCCAGACACCCCCAGCAGGTGCCTGAGAATGCAGTCCTGCCCTATAGGCTGGGCTTTGGCCTGAGAGAAGCGGCGCCTCTCGATGACGTCACCAAGAGGGGACACGAGTTGCTGGGGCCAAGAGGCAGGGAAGGAGCAGATCCAGACCAGGCAGCGCAACGACCACCAGGGGACCAAACTCGGAGGAGGGACCAGTCAGCGGGGTTGCCCTACAGTGGAGGAGGGATCAGGACCAACAGCCAGGTTCTCGAGGCAAGTCTTTGGGCAAGGGAGACATGGTTGGGTAGGATCCAGGGCTGGGCCCCTTTAACAGGGAGGCACTTTCAAACCTCTCAGCAGGAAGGGGGGGCCAGGGAAGGGAGGCAGCCCCATAAAAGGCAAGAGGAGCTGCAGAATCAAAGAGTTTCAGCCGCACAGCCCGACACAGAACTCAGGATCTGGGGGATCTCAGCTCCACTAGTCTTGCCCTCCTCCCACCCTGCTTGCCCCCCGAACGTCTCCTCCCTGCCTCTCCCCAAGCCCCCACCTACCTCTCCACTGCTCTACAGTCCAGGTGACTGCAGAGCAGCAGAGCACCAGCTATCCACTGTTGCTGGCCCAGCCTCCTCTGGAGCTGGACTAGCTCTGGCGCTCGGCTGGCGCTAAGGACTCACACATGTGTTTTATGGCATGTTTGCGACAGTGTGCACCAATGGTGAGCCAGCATGCACTGTTTAGGATTGGGCACTTAGTTATGACAGGCAGCCCCATCCTACCTGAGTCTCCCAGCATGGGCCATGCAGCATCCCACAGGGGATTTAACAGGTGGGAGATTTCCTTGGTTAAGGGGCATTTGTCTTCTTGCCACAAGGAAAGCCCCAGCAGCAGCTATTGGTCAACTAAGACCTGTGCCAACAATATCACTGGTGCAAGTCTGCATTGATCTCTGTTGGTAGATCAGGCCTGGGAAAGGGATAGGATACAGTATGTTCCAGAGCCATGGATCACGACCCCTCCAGGGCCCAATCTGCTTGTAGTGAATTTGCCATAGTGAAAATGGCCCTAATGAATTTGCTTTGAAGCAGTTGAAGTTTCCAAACAGTTTCAAGGAGACAAACAATTTTCAAGGATAGTGTGCCCCCTTCCACCCTGAGCACTTCCAGTTTTCCAATGGGAAGTTACCAGGACACATGTGAAATTGGCCAAATCACCAACTTATAAGAGAAGGCATAGTTAGTATTTGGATGAAGATGCAGAAAGACATTCCTGTTCACATTAGTGACCTGGGCATTCTGGAAGAGTGTTGTGTTTTGCTAATCTAAGGATTCACATCATGCAGGCCTTGAAAAGCTGTGGACAGTCATGTGAGTATATTTAGGAAAGCATTTTCTTGATCCATAAGTGTGAAATCTGGAGCCTGTAGATTACAATGGCCAAATTCTTAAAGTGAGTTAAGACTGGAATGACGGTAGCATTTTTCAGGCCAAGATAAAGGAATCAATATTGTGTCATATAAACTTTCCCTAAATGAAAGGGATGCCCAAGGCAGATCTGTTACTACCATACATCATGGCTCATTATTTATGAGCTCTACAGATTTCACTCTAATGTGTTCCTGAAAATGTGTCATAAAATGGGGAAAGCTTTGATATTGACTTTATAATATATGTGAGTATATTTAGGGAAACATTTTCTTGATCCACCAGTGTGAATTCTATAATTGCCTCCCCCTCCCCCCCCCACACGCGCACATGAAACAGATGACCAACTAGGTATTTTTTGGAAGCTTCCTTTCTCAACAATCATTCCACTACCAATGACCCTAAACAGAGGGCTTTCCCATCTTTGCCACCCAATATACTTTAGCTGAAGATGCCGACACAGAACCTGGGATCTTATACATGTAATGCATGTAGTCTGTCATTCTGCTATTGGCTCTTCGTGTTAGCTTCAGTATATATTCTAGAAGCAATCCAGTGACAGTAAGGTGAATCTAAAACCCACTGACATCATTAGGCTTAATATTTTATTTTATTTTTTTAGTTGAGTGAAAGACCATTGCTATAATACACACTGCACAAAACTTCAGAATGAATAAAAATCCAGTTGAGATGGTTTTCATTACAACCATTATATAAGCTGATCTGCTCAGCAGTTTATCACATTTGTTTCAAAAAGGCTCATCTCACCTTTTTTCCTGCAACAGCAAACTGGGCCACTTTGTAGGTCATATGCTTATCATGGCAGCTTAGCAAAAGCATTCCTTTTGTAAGATTGTTTACTTTCAAGAACTCTGCTAAAAATTGTCTAGATATTACATAAATGAAATACTGTAAAAGATAATGATAGACACCCTAAATTTCTGGACTTGGCAGAGGTGGGGGACCTTTTAGGAAAATCTTCTCCCAGAGACTTGTTTACATTCCGCTAAGGGAATCCTGATAGCTCTGTGTGTGTGTGTGTGTGTGTGTGTGTGTGTGTGTGTGTGTGTGTGTGTGTTTCTTGCTTTCACCAGCAGTTCTTCTGAGGTCTTAGTGGACCTCTGAAATAAGGAGATGATTTTGCCTTAACACACTCTGTTTTCCCATGGAGCCAAATTGGCTCCCTAGTTTTCTGGGGAACTGGGACCAATGAAATGCTGCCCTCCCCCCAAAAAATCTCTCAACAAGTTCAACAGGCTAGATCTAGAAGCAGCAGACCTCCCCAGCTCCACTCCCTTGAAAGTTTAGAATTTTTATTTCTGTGTTCTAAAGGGGAGGGGTTAAAACTTGTTTATCCTGCCAGCCTTTAATTTAGCTATATCCTTCCTGTACAGCCTCTTGATTTTATCTGATTTTATCCATGTATAGGCTTGTACTATATATTGTTTTATCCTAATTTTGTAAGCTGCCTTGAGCCTTCCCACCAGGATAGGAAAGATGGGTTATAAATATTTTGAATAAATTAAAAAAATTCAAAAGTACTGCCTGATTGATAGCACAGAATACAAACCCATCTTGTGTTGGGAGGGTTGGAACATATAAGAAGAGCCCCGCTGGATCAGGCCAAGGGCCCATCTAGTACAGCTTTCTGCAACACAGTGGCCTGCAAAATGCCTAAGGGAGCGCACAAGACAACAGACACAACCTGCATCCTGGTGCCCACCCCTGCATCTGGCAATCAGAGGCAGCTTGCCTCTAAAACCAAGAGCTAGTCTGAAAGCTAGTTTGAAAGGGTGTAGTTTGAGAGCTCAAGAACAAAAAACCTTTTGTAAGATACAAATACAATGACTTGTGAATATAGTTTTCAACACTATGAAAGATTAGTATGGTTAGTATGGTAACAAATTCAGAGGCCCGGAGCAATTTCATATCTTGCCAGACTAGTAAAAATGCTCTTTAATTTGTCTTTAACACCTATTTCTGTGCTTCATGGACCTATTATTTTCACATTTCCTGGCTCTTGGCCATTGTGCAGGATTATATTAATGCACTCCTTGAAGCTAGTTGTTTACAGTCATGAGCTCTGTCTATTCCATAAAAAATCTAATGAGAAGAGATTTCTAGTGTCTTACATGAATCCTATTTTTAGTGAAAAGTTTTCTGCCAAATTCTGTCATGACAGTAGACACATCCACATGAGCAGCGCAATCCTAATTTGCACTGGAACAGGAAGGCCGGTGGTCCTGTGCTGTATCCAGCACTAGTTTTAGGCTCTCTAAGGCTTGGCCCAAGGCAAAAAATTCCCCTTACACCGGGGAGAGCCACAGCAGCCCCAATGGGGCTACTTGGATCTATGCCACCTCAATCGGTGGAGCAAATCCAAGCAGTCTGGGACTGCCCCAGGCCGCCTGGGAATGGGGTTAGGATCTGGCACAAGTGCTGAATCTTGGCCCCACTTCCTGCTTCCCGCATACCCCACGGGAATGCCAGCCACTTCCCCTACCCCTACCCCTAAAAGCCTCCCTCCCGCCTTCTCATCACCCTCCCCACACCCCCAGACTCCTGCACCAGCTGAGCTTGGCTGGTACAAACTTACCAGGCCCCAGGACTTTCATCCATGCACTGGCCTATCTTTATAGCACTTTTGTGACACTCTTCGGCCATCACAAGGGACTTGCGCCAACCAAAAGGGCGCTTTGGATTGTCCCTACAATACATAGCTGGAGATCTTGGAGACAGTAATATTGAAACATTTATTGGGAGAATTTTCAGAGGTCTGTGATCAACTATTCCTCCAACATTTCTCCTCCATTTATTATTTGTAGTTGCCACTTCCATATACATTTTGAGTGAGGAAACCATCAGATTCATCCTCTCTACTTTCCTAGCAGACCCAACAAGAGTTTTGATTATGTTTAAGGCTTTTACATTTGTTAAATGACAATTCTAGGAACACTTTTACAAGGTATTTAAAACACTCTTCAGTGACATGTCAATCTGAACTCCATTTGTGATATGCTGGGCACTTTCTAAAAACAATTATTTTGTTTCAAAAGAATTCAGTTTCAGTTGCTTCTTTTGACACAAAGTGCCTTCAAGATGTGTCTTGGACCAGTCTGAATTTAGGGATCTAATGCCATGTCATCAGCATTTATGCATAAAACCACCTGTGACAGCAGGAGACCCACATCTTTAAAAGCAGATTTGCCTAGGGTTGGCCCACAGGAGACGCAACCTGAAGACTTCATATGGAGTGGCAACAGACTGATAAAATGAGTCTTTTTTCCTCTCCATCCCACCACAGATTGATGTACTCCAGTTTGCACTCTGACCCTGTTATGGTATCAGCCCCAGGCCTGCTGGGAATTTGCAGGCTGGATAGAACCAGGCCCTGATGTCTAGGCCTGACAGCAAAGCATAACATCATGGGAGTGGCTGATGCAAGACCAGGTCACCAGATACTGTCACCTGGTGTGTCACCCCATGTATCACCCGATGGTGACTCAGCACATCACCAGACAGTAGCTCGCCCTGATTGGTTAACGTCAGAATATATTGCAGCCTGAGCAAGCTGCATTGTGGGAGATGCAGAGTGGATTGTGTGCGGGAAGCTACCTCGGTGAGAATCATGATCTGTGTATTATCAGAACTGTTTGCTTTTCAAGTCTGCTTGGATCTGTAAATATATATTGTACATAGTAAAGGACATCTGGTGGTGGACATCTGCCATGTGTCGTCTTCATTCCCGGGAGTGTGTTGCCTGGCCTTGGCCGCAGATACAGTGCAATTTTGGCTGCTTGCTTACTGCAACAGATCCCCTTCCCACGCACTTTGAGCAAGAGGGAAGAGGATCCGGGCAGTGGCAGCCTTCTCTAGGAAGGGGGGGGAACACATGGCCACAACCACTTGTCCAGCTCTACCCCCTCTCCCTGTATGCTTAAAAAAGCAGCCAAGTGGACCAGAAGATGAAGAGGTGGAGCCTCTCACTCCAATCCTTTAATCTTTGGATGCCCTGGATGCAATCACCTCGCTCATCTGGGTCTTAAAATTACCCGAAAGAGCACAGCATGCTAGGAACATTCTCTGCTCTTCTGGGTCATTTTCAACAAGACCCAGGCAAGTGAGGAGACTGTGTTCAGGGCAGCCAAAGTTGTATGAGAAAAGGGTGAGAGGCCACTCTGCTCATTACCTCACTCTTTCCATCTGTGAGAGACCCCCTGCAGGCAGGTGGTTTGCACTGAGCTTGGCGCCCTCACCCCTCCAGCGATGCACAAGGAGGCACGTACGAATAAATGCAAGAGTTTTTTTTGTTTTTTTGAAGTGTGGGTGAGGCAGCAATGATGGGGGGGGGGTTCCTTAGAGGTGTTTACACAGGGGCAGCACTATGTGTGACTGGCTTGGGTGGCATTGGAGGTCTGGCTGGGCTTGGTCTGCACTGAACACATGGATCAAAGGAGTAATTTAAAGCACAGAAGATGTGTTTAGACAAAGGCTGTTCAACCCTTCCTAGCCCTATGTCACCTTCCACAACCCCTCTACCAACCTTTTCATCCCAGCCATTTTCATTTTTAATATTAGAGATGTGGAAATAAGTAACCTCAGGTGATCAACTGTAAAGAGAAAATCATGGCTGTGAGAAATTTAGAATAGCCAGTCCCTGCTTCACTTTTGTACTTAAATGTTCAAGGAGAAAGAAGTGGAGGAGATGTGGAGCGACTGTTTTAGGTGACAGCCATGCATTCCTGGTATTATTCAGTCCCAAAATGTAAAACCAAACAGAAAAACAAAATCCAGTTTCCTCTATCAATGATTCC
Source organism: Tiliqua scincoides (assembly GCF_035046505.1). Lineage (NCBI taxonomy): Eukaryota > Metazoa > Chordata > Lepidosauria > Squamata > Scincidae > Tiliqua > Tiliqua scincoides. The sequence continues at coordinate 116,873,277 of NC_089823.1, forward strand.
TTAACCCAGTGGTTTTCAAACTGAGGTGTCATGCCCTAGCCGGTAGGCCCTGGCCTCTGCCCCATTAAGGGGCAGGGGCAACAAGGAGGCAGGGAGGAGGCAGTAACGCAATCCCCAGGATTGCATTGCTAACGGGGCTGCAGGGACTGGGATGCACTCACCAGTCCCTGCAGCAGCCTTCCTGGGGTGCAGGGAGCCCTGCACGAGCAGCTGCAGGGCTCCCCAGGTCTTCAAAAGTGAAAGCGTAGCGATCACGCTCCACTTCTGTTTTGCGGAAGTAAAGCGCAATCTCTCCACTTTCACTTTTAGGAGCCTGGGAGCCTTGCAGATGCTCGCACAGGGCGCCCCACACCCCAGGAAGGCTGCTGCAGGGACTGGTGAGTGCATCCCAGTCCCTGAAGCCCCGTTAGCAACGTGATCCTGGGGATTGCATCGCTGTCTCCCCCTTACAGCAGAACTTACAGCGGTGCAAACTCCATGAGCGTTTGAAAACTGCGGCCTTAAGCACATGGTTCAGAGCTTACCCAAACCCGTTTACTTTTTTTAGATTAAACTTTGCATAACTGTGGATTTCATTTAGTATGTTTATGCTGATTTCTCCCTTTCTTCTTTGCTTATAAATTTTGCCAACCATTCCATCCATTTATCCTGTTTAATGGCTGCAGAGAGCTTTTGTAGTCTGTGAACAAGCAAAATCAGACTCCAAAAGAGGGAAAATACATGTATAATGCTCTGGGGAATGGCAATCCTTGGCAAGTTTTTCCTTAGTACTCATTCTGCAAAGAGGGCAGTTTAATAGTGTCCTGGCCTTGCCAAATTACTGTGCACTGTGTATGGCAGTGTGACCACCAAGCCTTTTCTCAATGAAATACAAAGTGTAATGAAGAGACTTTTCATCCTGGATTAGCTCGAAGATGGATGGGTTAATAAATGCTACCATTCAGCTCTGTCACACATTATATCTACCACTTCCTAACTCAGTCCAGTGTCATTACTTTCACAGAGTACTGCATCATCAAAATTCACTGCTTCCCATCCACTTTGGAGGTACTGAAGGAAAATATGTAGGAAAGATAGAAGGAAGCATTCTTTTAATCTAAAAAGATGACTCTAAGCCAGTGACTAGACTAATTCTGAACAGGGAGGCATGCAATCTTCTGAGAAATTGTACCGGTCTTGTTGATGTGGGAGCAAGAGATATTTGTGCATGGAAACTTATCTCAACACCTCAGCAGAAGCTATTCTGGATGCAAATCTGCACCTGTACTGTGATGCTCATCCATGCCAAATGAGTGAGCATCACAAGCTAAAGACATCTTTTGATGCATCTGGAGCCTTCACTTGTTGCATGCAACTAGTTGTGAATTATTAGAGCTGGTTCAATGCAAGAATGTACAAAAACTAGATTCTAGTAGTCTCACATGGAATGCATTGGGAAGGGACATGCAGATTGAGGGGACACTGTGAATATAGAAACTGACTCCATTTCCACTGGATCCAATTTAACTCTAGAGTACCAAGAAATCAGTCAGACCTGGGCATTCCATGGGTTGCAAGCAGGTTGATCTCCAATGAATCCAGAATCCAGAATCGCAGTGTGGATTCCGAGCCAACAGGTCCACCACTGATATGGTATTCTCCCTTAGACAACTGCAGGAGAAATGCAGGGAACAACGACAGCCACTCTTTATAGCCTTCATAGATCTCACAAAGGCTTTCGACCTGGTCAGCAGAGACGGCCTCTTCAAGATTCTCCCCAAGATTGGATGTCCACCCAGGCTCCTCAGCATCATCAGATCTTTCCACAAGGACATGAAGGGCACTGTTGTCTTCGATGGCTCCACATCAGACCCTTTTGACATCCGAAGCGGAGTGAAGCAGGGCTGTGTTCTTGCACCAACCTTGTTTGGGATTTTCTTCGCTGTCCTGCTGAAGCAGGCCTTTGGAACTGCAACAGAAGGCATCTATCTCCGGACCAGATCAGACGGAAAGCTCTTCAACCTCTCCAGACTGAGAGCAAAATCCAAAGTCCAGCTGAAATGTCTGCGTGACTTCCTCTTTGCCGACGATGCAGCTGTCACTACCCACTCTGCCAAAGATCTCCAGCAGCTCATGGATCGTTTTAGCAAGGCCTGCCAAGATTTTGGACTGACAATCAGCCTGAAGAAAACACAGGTCATGGTTCAGGATGTGGACTCACCTCCCTGCATTACAATCTCTGAGCATGAACTGGAGGTTGTCCATGACTTTGTGTACCTTGGCTCAACGATCTCCGACACTCATTCTCTCGATACCGAGCTAAACAAGCGCATCGGTAAAGCAGCTACCACGTTTTCCAGACTCACAAAGAGAGTCTGGTCCAACAAGAAGCTGACGGAACATACCAAGATCCAGGTCTACAGAGCTTGCGTCCTGAGTACACTTCTGTACTGCAGCGAGTCATGGACTCTTCGCTCACAAAAGGAGAGGAAACTGAGCGCTTTCCACATGCGCTGCCTCCGACGCATCCTCGGCATCACCTGGCAGGACAAAGTTCCAAACAACACAGTCCTGGAACGTGCTGGAATCCCTAGCATGTATTCACTGCTGAAACAGAGACGCCTGCGTTGGCTTGGTCATGTCGTGAGAATGGATGATGGCCGGATCCCAAAGGATCTCCTCTATGGAGAACTCGTGCAAGGAAAGCGCCCTACAGGCAGACCACAGCTGCGATACAAGGACATCTGCAAGAGGGATCTGAAGGCCTTAGGGATGGACCTCAACAAGTGGGAAACCCTGGCCTCTGAGCGGCCCGCTTGGAGGCAGGCTGTGCAGCATGGCCTTTCCCAGTTTGAAGAGACACTTTGCCAACAGTCTGAGGCTAAGAGGCAAAGAAGGAAGGCCCATAGTCAGGGAGACAGACCAGGGACAGACTGCACTTGCTCCCGGTGTGGAAGGGATTGTCACTCCCGGATTGGCCTTTTCAGCCACACTAGACGCTGTGCCAGAACCACCATTCAGAGCGCGATACCATAGTCTTTCGAGACTGAAGGTTGCCAATACAGATCTCCAATGCCAATGGCGTCTTCAATGTCATTCATTCATTCAGGTATTGTTCATTCAGATGGGTAAATATAAAACAATACATCATGGGACAATGATATACTCACCACTCACATCAATAGGATGTTCAGCCTCTGACAACAGGGACTACACAGGCAAGTCCAATGTTTCTTTTTCTACAGAATACACAAGTCACTGCATTCTTCCTGAGCTCTCCACCCCCACGACTATTGTAAAGACAGCCATTTTTCTAGTTAAAAATAACTGTTTATGTACCACTTTTTTCAGAATGCTGAATATCACACAGATTGTCTCACATAATCTATCAGTCCTGTAAAGTAGGAATGGTTTATCATAACCCCCATACTTGAAATGGAAGATTGAGAATGGGCTACTGGCTGTTCTATGGCATGGCTTTCTGCCACCTAGTGAGTTCATGGTTGAGCTGAGAGTAAAGTATTTTCCAACACTCATGCCTTTAATCACTAGGCCATATCAGTCAGCCAGTGCAGCTTTATAGTGTAGTGCTGCTTGCTAGGATAGAATCAGTCTTCACCTGAAGACTGGCTTCCCCTGTGAGATGCAGAGCATTCAGTATGGCAACCAGATACATTTGTAGGCAAAAACTGGACTGGTATGCCAATGGATGCCGATAACAGGGCTAGGAGATGAAATGACCAAACAAGACAGAGGCTCGGGCACATGAAAAAAGAAACATTAGAACAGGGGTGTCAAATGTAATCCAAATGGATTGCCGATAACAGGGCTAGGAGATGAAATGACCAAACAAGAAAGAGGCTCGGGCACATGAAAAAAGAAACATTAGAACAGGGGTGTCAAATGTAAGGCCCGGGGGCCTGATGCAGCCCACTGAAGCTTTTTATCTGGCCCTCAGGCTCTCAGCTGCTGAGCCATGCTGAGATATTACTGCTGAAAGCGCAGCCCACTTGAAAATTGAGCTCTCCTATATCTTGAATACGATCAAGATATGTATATTTTCTCTTCTGTCATTTGCAGCTAATGAGCCCAAGTGAGAAAAAGTGCTTATTTTTGGTCACAAACTGTTCAATGACATCACTTCCTGCTTAATGACATCACTTTCAGCCCTCAGCAGGCATCATGAATGCTATTCGGCCCTCAGTATGAAATGAGTTTGACACCCCTGTATTAGAACTTCCATGTTTGGTCATGCCATCTAATACAAAGTTACAACACTGTGTCTAATCCATCATTCTGTCTCCAGAACAGGCAGCAAGAAACCGCTGTGAATGACATCAGATAGTTATCTTTTGCTGGTTTTTTTAGCTGCTGATTAATATTGCCTCAAAACTTGTGGAGATTCCAAAGCTAGCTATGCTAACCAACAGCCATTCCTACCTTTTATAGATTTATCCAATACATTTTTTGTTTGTTTTCAAATGAAAGAAAAATTTCAGTGGAAAACGATGTCAGTAGATCTAATAAGCAACTGCTCACTAGCCTCTTCCAGCTTCCTGATGGCAGGCTGGGTCCAACTCTAACCACATGCATCTGAGAACATTTTCTATGAATGAAATAAATTGAGGGCACAACAGAAGCATGGAGGAAGATGAGGAATGCAAAGCCAGTTGAGATACAGTTGAGTGGTGTGTGTATCTTGGGTGCCCTTTGGGGAGAAAGCGGAATACAAATCTAATAAATAAATAAATAAATAAATAAATAAATAAATAAATAAATAAATAAATAAATAAATGAAAAGTGGGGACATCTACCCAGGGCACCATTTGAAGTGGGCGCTGGGTGAAGACTTAGCCATATTCTACTGATGGCGCATTTTTGCAACCGCTTCAGGGAGACCTCCAAAAAGAGGGAAACACCTGCAGAAAAAATTCAGGTTGTTTCCATATACCCAAAACAGCAGCACTGCAAACGAATAACATTAGTAGAATAGGAAACATTTTTTTGCAGCACAGGGCTGGCTTCCCACCCCATGAGCTCCCCTTATCTATTTGGGCAGGAGTGCAATTTCAGTGCTTGCCATGGTCCCCATTTTTCCTAGAAAATGCCACTGTGCACCCCCCCCTTCCCTTTGTACAGTCTGAGACTAGTTGGTTGCCCCCTCTTGGGAGCCAAGTAGGAACGTTTTGCTGTCTGCTGGATTGGACTTAGCTGCCAGGGTATTTTTGTTGTTGTTTTGCCTACTCCAGACTGGCATCTGGACAGATGGTTGTTTGTTCCTTTGTATTTCTTCAGCAAATGTATTTTCAGCAATATGTCATTTCAGATGTTCAAGGACAATTACGTGAGCTGGAGCTTGGATGCTAGAGCGCTTCCTGGAAGTCCATGACACTGTTCAATAAATATAGTGCTTGCCAAACATGGGGACTGTGCTAGTCTCTGCTAGTATCAACTGCAGGCATGGGTTTAGTGGAACTGTCATTAGTGCAAAGGTTGAATTGTAGTTTTTCTCAGGATTTCTGCACAAATGAGTCCCATTTAGCTTTAAACCATCTCCCTATACTGAACACTATCTCCCGATCTTGTCTGATCTTGGAAGCTAAGCAGGGTCAGGCCTGGTTAGTACTTGGATGGGAGACCGCCTGGGAATACCGGGTGCTGTAGGCTTATACCATAGTCTTTCGAGACTGAAGGTTGCCAACCAACCATTTTAGCTTTAAACCTATTCAGTTCCCTACATTCCTTGTTTTGAAATTGCACGCCCTTCTGGACACAGGCATAGATCCAGCAAGAGATTTGGTTCGGGAAGTGTCACCCAAACAGCTTATTCCAGTGTACCAAATTTTCATTGGTCACAAAACCAATAATAGTGAAATACTTAGTGCCTCTAGGAAATTGCATCAGATAACTGAAAGAATTAATCAGGAGAGATTTATATAAAGAAAGGCATCAAATATTTTCTCTCTGCTTAGACTAGATTAGATAGAAATGCACATATACTGGCACTTATGAAAGTCTCGCAGTATTTATCACTGCAGATATATTGGTTTTTTTAAAATATGTTTTGACTAAAGGATATTTTATTGCATATTGGAACTTCAGTGTTATGTTCACTTTATTAAATATTGCAATAAGCTCAAGCAGTCTTTACAGAAGAGAAAGAAATGTTAAACCTTTCCGTATTTCTTCTTGCCATCTGCTTAACACAATGCAGGTGCCCTAAACAAAATAAGCTGGAGACAGTAATGAAGGGATTCTTATGAATGCACCAACCTTAAAAGTATATTTCGGTCTTATCGCTTACCAGTTGAAGCAATATTCCAAATCCCCCTCCCCAAATTCAATATTATTCTTTGTCAAGATGAGAATGGCTAGGTATGTTTTCACAGTGTTAAACTATTTAAACATACCTATACATTTTTTGCATAAATGGCCAGGAGTAGCATTGCCACAGACATTTGTGATAAGAAACATTATGTAATCAGTATCTCTTGTTCATGTGCTACTACTATTACAGTTTCTAAGTAGGAAATGCTTTACCGGGTGCCAGTCTGATAGCTATGTGGTGTTTGAAATGCTAAGGCAAGCCAAGATACCAAACTATAAGAGTTCTCTCTATAACCATATTTTCTAGATCTGGAAGCCATTCAGTTGTCTACCGAATGTAAACTACCTTTTTCTGGCCCTCATGAAGGGCCCTTTTTCTGCCCTTTTCTGGCACCCTCAAGAAGGCATGAACCTTTTCCACAGGACTAAACACACTAACTTCAATTCCAACTCACCCACTTACTCCACGTGCAGCATAAACCTATCCTGTGCTGGAACAGGCAAGCCAAGAGGCTTGCACTGTATCCAGTGCAGGATAGGGGCCAGAAGTGGCTTAGCCAGAGGCAAGGGAAAACTTGCCTTATCCCTGGGTAAGGGCTGCGGGCCCCAATAGGTCTCCACAAATTTGTGGCACCTCTGGAGCTGGGAATGGGGGTTGGAATCTGGCATAATTGCCAGATCCCAGCTCTGCCTCCCTCTCCCTGCCCTCCTGCCCCCAGGGCCGCCCACTGCCCACCCTTCCCCTGCCCAGGAATGCCTCCCTCCCTCCTCTTCCCCCCATCTCCCCCACACTTACCTTTTGTTGCGTTGGCTTGCATTGGCTCATCTGAACTGACGCAAGGCAACGGGAGGAAGCTGGCTTGCGACCTTCCCAAACCTGTGACTCCACATAAGGATTGTGCCCTTAAGAATTTACATCCCAACCCTATCCCCAGTGACTCCACTGGGTACATTGGCACCAAAATGGCTACCGCTGCATCCAGCAGCACTACCAGGGCTGCCAAAGGCATCCTCAGGGGAAGGGGACGTTTGTTCCCTTCCCCCAAGTAAGGGCAATGGGTCACCTCCATTCTGCCCTGGCTATTTTGCCAGTGCAGACTGGAAGAGCTCCATGTTGGGCTTTTTAGCCTGACATGGAGCATAGGATCCAGTGGAGGAGGATGCCGCCAGTCACATCCCCTCCTGCCCCAGTTCCTGCCCCACCCCCAAGGCCCTCACCACCAGCCAGAGCTCCTTCTGTGTTCCGGGAGCCAACCATCCAGCACTGAGCTTGGTGCCAACTGGTGCAGGGCCGGCGCTGGTGCTGGGCACCTACTCCCCTCAGGGTGTCGTGGATGAGTCTTACAGCACATTTGCGACACGGAGCTCAGTGCCGTTGCTGAGGTATGTTAGAATTGGGTCCTTAATTGCTTAGCAAGATTGTCTACACTTCCATGATACACCTGGAATAAGTACATATAATATACACTTCCTTCAAGTTTCTAATAACCTATCACAATATAGTTGTTACTGTGTTATCACAACTATGCTATGTTCAAATCTTTGCACATTTTTGAGCAAAAAAAATAGAACAATTGAATACCTTATTTCTGTGCAAAAACAAACTTGGATATTGCAAACACACTATTATGCAAGTAAATGCACACTGGTAATAAACCACATTGCACAGACAAAAGCATGATTGCTTTAATTTTCATTAATAAGACAATGAATCCAGAATATTGGCAGATAGAGCAAGGTGTGCAATGGCATTTGGATGAAATCAGAAGATGATACTGAGATTATTGGGAATAAGTGAAATTGTAAGAAAGACTGGAAATGAACACAAAATTCAATCAAACCACCTTGGAAAACTAGGAAACACTACCATGGTTTAAAACAGATTCTAAAAGACAATTTAGAAAAGTGTGAAAATACAGGGTGAGATGTCAAAGAAAGGTGGAACACTATGGGTACTGAACAGAATGAGGCTGCAAACTACTAGGATTTAGACTGGTGAAGAGCTCACCAAATGGGTATCAGAAGAAATTCAGTAACTCTGAATTTAAAATAATCTAAAACTTGGTATTACTCTGGATATCGTTATAATGAAGAAATACATCTGAGAAGCAAAAGCAGTAGGAAACAGTATTAAGAAGAAAGAATAGGCTCGATGAAGCATATTCTTCATATGGAAGGAAGCAGAAACAGTAGCAAAGAAGAGCCATTGTGAGAGGGTTCCGGGCTCTAAGTGCACCTTTCTGCCCAAGAACATCCCCAATTAGGGATAAAATAATTCCTCGACAACGGGGAAGAAACAGATCGAAAAGATGGGAAGAATATTTTGCATAGTTTTATATTTTGTCTAATGATGATGATACTAACAGACCTACTGAGTGGAAACCTCGTAGATGAGGTTCTGAGATTCCAAAATGCTGAAAGAGCACTCCATTAAACAGCCAAAGGAAACAAATGGGCTGGCGTAATAGCAGAAGTTCTGTTAAAAGGAGAAAGGATTACAGTAAATTTCTAACACTTTTCAGCAAGATCTATTGGGGAAAATGACTGTCAGATTTACAAAGCTACAATTGCCCCCAATTGTTTAATGAAGAGAAATATGAAGAAATAGATATATTTGAGGATCTATAGTTTGGCTGGTATGAGAGAGCAACTCTGGGACCAATCCTATGATTTCCCCCTCCCCCCCAATGTGCACCAAAACAGATCACACTGCATCCTGCGGGTGGGAGCAGTCCGGGAGGTCTCTTTTGGGTAAGCCCTCATGGCATGGAGGGGTCCTGCGCTAGCAAAGTTGCTGGCACAGGTTCTCATGGACCTGGGCCATGGGATTCAGTCCAGGATTCAGTCACAGTACAGGATACCACATCACATTACTAGACATTATCAGGAAGAGGGAGAGAAAAAAACATGGAATTACTGTTTAGCAGCAACCCCATGCCTTCCAAAATGATTGGTTACAGTCACAAAGAGTAGAAATAGTAAAATGAATGCAAAACAAAAATAGTATTGACATATGTTGACTAAAGTTCAATACAGGACATGGAGAAATGTAAGCAAGTTGTGGTTATATAGGATGTGGGCAAACAACTCAATCCGTGTGTGTGTGTGTGTGTGTGTGTGTGTGTGTGTGTGTGTGTGCTTTAGCAAAACTTTGGATCCTACGTTTATGTTATGATATTTTTCTTAAATTTGAAAAAATGACTTTTGTTCTGCTCTCATTTCTCTACATTTCACCCTATACGCTAGAAATTATTTATGAGATTAAAATAATAAATCATGTATTGTCATATATATGTTGACACTGAATCCTCAATATGTGTAGGTGGGACATTATCCTCTCTCACGCTCACCTTTTCTTTAAAAACTTTTAAAGCTGGTGAAATAAGCCATACAGAATTCATAAGTGATTATACTGAAAAGAGAATATGTTCAAATTAGACACTGAAAAAGTTAAATAAATTCAATGCCCAGTGCATAATTCAATGCTCATTAATGCAGATTGAATCCCAGTTTCCAAATATATATCTCATCTTCAGGTGTCTCCTTCAATTCACCTCTATGTGCTACTGTCAATCAACACACTCCATCCAATTAGGAATTCTGAGAACAGGTTTTTGAGAGTTTTACTTTGGACAATCACATGCTGAAACCATCACTGAAAAATCAGGATTTATTTCACCTGTCTTGCATATATTATATCAATATGCAAGTCAGGATAATTTTTTATATATATAAGGAAGAACTAAACATTCAAGACACTTGATTTTTTAGTTAAAAAAAAGAAAGGAAGTTGGGAGAGGAACAATCATGTGGAACACTTTCTACTGAAGAGATTGAAAGGGTATTAGGACACTCCTTTCTAAACTTGGAATATTTGACCTAGAAGACAGAACCAAGATGCATCACCCGTCTCTGACCAAATGCTTATTCTGTCATTCAGTAATACAAAGGTTTTAAAAAATTATCATGCACTACTGCAGTTCTCCAACTGCAAAATTACTATCATATTCTGATGCCTGAGATCAAAGTGCATTCTCTCTATTCCCATTAAGGATGACTGACATTTGCTGCATATATTTGTCTACAAATGTCGATCTTACTGAGTTGAGAACTGCTTCACATATGGTGCGGAAATGGCTATATATAGGATATATGAGTGAGTTGTGTCCTTGCTGCACATTTCTTGGGTACGGTGCAAAGGTAGAAACTGCAAACTCTGCAGAGGGACCTATCTTCACATGCTCCCCCCACTTTACAGGTACCTACTTCTGGATGTAGCATGTTACCCTGACTACCCAGAGTCCACCCTGACTCAGATATGCAGATCATGTATGGACAATTGTAGCTGCTTTATGTCAAACCTTAGGGCAGTGGTTCTCAACTTACCAGGGTCATGGATTCTCTTCTTCCTGGCTCTGCAGCTCTCTTCTTCCCAACTCAGCTGGGCACTGCCATCTTTGATTACCCAGAGAGCCAGTCGGAGGAGTGATGGGGCACATCCTGTGGTGCTCCTGTGAGTGCCAATAATATTCTATTAACCAGAGGAGTCTTCCAGGACTGCACTGGTGGGAGGGGGAAACTTCCAGGTGCATTGGTGGGAGGAGGGAGGATTTAGGTAGGATTGTGCTGTTAGGATGCAATCCAAACCTGCGCTGGAGCAGGCAAGCCAGGAGGCTTGCGCTGCATCCAACGCAGGTTAGTTGGCTGCATAAGCTCAGCCAGAGGCAAGGGGAAGCTCTTCCCCTTACCCCTGGGTAAGGACTGCTGGCCCCAATGGGTCTCCTCGGACCTGCGCCACCTCTGGAGGTGGCACAAGTTTGATGAGAGCAGAGCGGCTTAAAGCCTCCCCGGGGGTGGGGGTTGGGATCCAGCATAACTGCCAGGTCCCAGCAGATCCCCCAGCTCCCTGCGCGCCCACCCCCAGGGTCGCCCATCTCCCGGCCTCCCCCACCCAGAAATGCCTCCCTCCCACCTCCTCCACGTCCCCCCACGCCTACCTTTGCCGCTAGTGTCAGCGCAGGTACACTGACACAATCGGCGGTGAGGAAGCTGCCACAGAGGCTTCTGCTGGCCTCTGTACGTCAGCGCATCTGGATGCGCCGATGCATCTTCCTCCCACGAATGCGCAAACGTGCTTTATACGTTTGTGACCCTCCTGGGTCACTTATGCCAGCCTAAGTGTCAGTTAGGATTGCGCCCTTAATCTGACTGAGAAGTTGGAACAACTCATTATTCCACTGAAGCCCCAGAATATCTTAAGCCCTCCAACTAGAACCACACTGAAACAGAAAATCTACAGTACTGTTGGCATAATTTTTTTTTCTTGTCCTTCTCCTTCCCTTTACAGTCCTTCTTAAGAATAGCCTCTCTCTCAAGTACTTCATAAAATCCTACTTTCATACCAAGCAATAAGAGTATATGGGCATTAAGAGGCATATTCAGCACAGTAGACAACCAACAGAAGTTGAAGGAGTCTCTGTTGCTAAGGGGAGAATTACTGATTGGCATGGCAAAAACCCAAACGTAGCAATGAGGGACATCTGGGAAGTGTCTTTAGTGCCATCAGAAAGATTAAGTCCTCTACAAGATAAAATGAGACACTTATTGAAATACAGACATGGCAAATATGAAATGGAGGTACACATTTGGCTGCTGCTGATGGTGAATATGCCTATCACCCGCCAACTAATCAGGAACTAATTTCAGGACGAATGAATGTTAATGTTCCCTGAAAACAGAACAATTTTCTCCCTGCCTTTGGAAGGGGACATCCTTCAGCTAGTAGGAGAGGCAGAGAAACAGTTGGTGGCAATTTAGAATGTTTAATTCAACAGAAAGCGCTAAAGTTTTAGCTGGAATAGAACAGGAGCATTTTTGAGATCTGTGGTATACCTGAGGGGATGTGTCACTCAATATATGTTGCAAAATATTTATTTGCATTGCTGTCAAGGCGTAAATTCCTCTGTATTTCTATTCCCCCACAAGATGATCCTGAACAATGACTGGTTGCATCCTTGGATGTTTTAATTTTGTTTACTTGATGGATATTGTTTATGCCAATAAAGGTGAAATGAAATGAAATGAAAGTATACCTGGGGGGGGGGGTAAGGCATGGCCTTCAGAATGCCTACTGGGGTCCAAAAATAATCACTTCCTGTTTTCAGCCGAAAACCCGAAGTGGTGACTTTCGAACCCCAGAAGGCCTTACAAGGAGTTCTGAAGGCCAAGGAGGCCACGTGCAGCCTCCTTAGCCCTCAGAACAGGGACCTACTTGGGCAGCCTACTTGTCAGATATTTTTATATGTAGTTTCTGCTTGCCAGTGTTATACTGGTGTTGTGAAAGGCTGTGCCAGAAACCTAGGCTGTATCAGAAACCCAGTGCATCATTCAAGTCAAGACACTTTTGCAATTGCAAGGCCCTTAGGCTGGGCATTGAAGCTAAAATATGGAGCCCAGCAGTCAGAAGGTTCTGCCCTGTTTTGGTGAAATAATTTTTGTTGAAATAAGGCTATTTTGTAACTTTCCAAAAATATATGCATGTCTGCATACCTGATAATTGTATTAAAAAGTAAGGTTAAACATTTCCAAATTTTTATCTGTTTCTGTCTCACAGCTGTTGACATTTTACCTTGCCAATGGCTATACCACTAGGACACAAGGTGGATGACAAATGATGCAATGAATACACATGAACTGGGAAAACATAGCAAGATTGATTCCAAGTGTCATAAAGAAAATTCTGTAAACAGAAGGCCATGCAGAACACAGAAATCCCTGCTGGAATTCTATACTGCATAGAATTAGTTTCAAAACATGGTCCGCTTTTCCCACTGCATTCATAAATGACAAAAGCTGTCCGTGTCATTCTGCTATTAACCCTTTTCAAATGTATTGACTAGCTGGCTTATCAATCATATCTTCAATGGCACAATAGCCGTTTTACACTTTATTTGATTTAATATGAATGTACATAAGAAAGCATAGGGTTTAGAAGAATCTGTTTCTGCATTTTAAGAGCCCTGTCATCTTGCACATGCTGTGGTTGTAATGATAAGTCTTTTCCAGGATGGTCTGAAGAGCACAGTAAAGAGTCATTTAGTAGTCATACACTTGGTCTGTTAGGATCACAGTTTTCATTGGCACATTGTTCACTAGAGTGGGATGCTCTGACATTTAGGTGAGAAGTTCAAAAGATGGCCATATTGTTGGTACAATCTGACACACCCAGCTACATGTTCATGAAGAAGCCCACGGCATCAACTGAACTTGAACACTATGAGTTCATTATAAATTCTGATTACCTCATGAAAGACAGAAGATTGTGCAAAGGCAGCAAACAAATTACTAAATCTGAGGAATTTGCAAGGTCAGGTCATAGAGAATGAGGGTGAGTCACTTTTCAATGGACACTACGTAACACACCTATATGTTGCCAGAATGGCTGATGGACTGGGGCTTGGGGTCACTGTTTAACAGTGGTTCTAGTCCTTCCTGACTGACAGATTCCAAAAAGTGGAAGATTGGCGCGCTAGATTTTGGCATGTGGGTGCCATTTTGTTCCCCATACTGTTTAACATTTACATGAAAGCACAAGAAAAGATCATCCAGAGCCTTGGAGTGGGGTGTCATCAGTATCAGCTCACATCCAGCACTCTTTCTCTCTATCAGCCCAATCCTATGCCCTGCCAGCCCACAGCATGCAATGCTGCTAACTGGGAGAGGTAAGTAAAAATTTACCTACCTCTCCCAGTTAGCAGCATTGCATGCTGTGGGTGGAGGAAGTTGGAGGAAAGCCTTGTTTTCAGTGATGAGTCACTGTCTTGGAGAACAAATGCTGAGACAACCATTCTGATGGATAAATCAGAGGAAAATGCTATCGGGGGCAGCTAAGAAGGCCTACAACCGCTTTTTTAAAAAATAAAATAAAATTCATCGGGGAGGCTGGAACATTCTTTGCCCCATCCTGCCCCTGCACAAGGCAAGCTTGGAGGCCGACACTCTAGCTGGTGTATGGGTTGGTTGGGGTAGGGCTTGATCCAGATCTATGTGCACCGGCTCACCACGTGTTTCTGAGCCTTACCATGGCCCCAGCACTGGAGCTAGCCCAGTGTGAGCCTATGCTGGGTCAGCTCCAGTGCTGGGCCTGTGGTCTACCACCCAGCACTCTGTGCAAAGTGCCAGGTGGCTGAGAGCTAAGATGGAGCAGGGAAAGGTGGGGAGGAGGCATTCCAGGATGGGGGGAGGGCAGGGGATAACATGGCGGGGGGAGGGAGTGGGACAGGAGGGGCGGGACAGGCGGGGCTCAGCTGAATTCGGCTAAAGAGTCACCTCCGAATTTCTCTTACTTGGGGAAGGGGACAAATGTTCCCTTTTCCCAAGGAGATGCTGGCGGCTGCCTGGTATACTCAGGATGCTGCAGTAGCCATTTTTACATGGCAGCAGCCCCGTGCTCAGGACTGGGCTGCCCGTCAGTCATTTCTCCTTGAAGAGGCTCATCTCCAGCATTTGGCATCTATGTTATCAACCCCAATCCCACCTGCACTACTAACTGGGTAGAAATTTCATTTCTTCACCAGATTGATTGTTAGTGGGGAGTTGTTTTTTTCCCCACTTTTCCCAGACTGTCCTTAAGATTTAGTGTTATAGCCAGGGTGCTCCAGTTGGCAGGTAAAGGGCAGGTCAGGGCATAGGAATAGGAATTTGGTGTGCACTCTGAGGAAAGCAAAAGTCATAGGGGGACTCAGAACTGATATGAAGAGGCTGACTGGTTCAGGGGCTCAGGTTGGTAATTCCTTGGGCTTGAATTGCAAAGACTGACTCAAAGGCTGACAGGCTCAGAGCAGATGGAGCAATTTGTCTTCCTTGGCCTGAAAAGCTGGTGTCACTGAGAAACAACCTCAGGTTGGAGTCAGGTGGTGAGGCCAAGGGCGAAGTGATAGTTGCATGCTATCTCCTTCAGGGCAGATGCCTCACTAAATGAGGGGGAAGTGTTGGAACTCACCACAGGATGAGATACAGGTGTTTGCTGCTCAACAACAGACCATATATACGAGAGAGGTCAAAGACAACAAAGAACTTTATTTTAGAGCAAAGGGATCAGGAGGATGGTGCTGATTTAATTAATGATATGGAGGTAGTGCAGGAGAATCCACAGGCAGAGTTGTCAGATATTAAGCAAACAGGCCTTGATGTCTGAGAACAGGGACAGTACCCAATCTCCAGGCGAAAATGTAATTTTGACACTACTCGGGATAGCAGATGATTTGATCGAGCATGATGTAGTGGAAGCATTTAAACCTTATCTCCAAAGGAACAACAAAAGGTTGCACTGAGTCTGGATAATGTTAGATCTCAACTACTTACCATGATGGGAGCAGGGCCAGCACAAGTTTTGCTCATCCCTGAAGTGGCCACAAATAAAGGTCATGAATTTAGTATTATGGAAATTTTAGACTGTGAGCCCTTTTGGGACAGGGAGACATTAGTCATTTGATTTTTCTCTGTAAACTGCTTTGTGAACTTTTAGTTGAAAAGCGGTATATAAATACTGTTAATAATAATAATAATAATAATAATAATAATAATAATAATAATAATAATAATAATAATAATAATGCCTACCACACAGTCCCCATTACTGAAAGTACAAAAAGAAACACAAGCAATTGTACACTATAAATGTGAAAATACCAACCAGTCTGAGGAAACAAGGGAACCTATGGGTTCCCCACCTACCCCAGCACTATCCCCCCTGGAATTAGTTGCTTCAGCAGTGGCCACAACTTTGCAAGGGGACCTAGTGGAAGAAGTTTCTGGTCATCTTAATGGATGACACTCGGCTTTGCCTTGGGACTCTAAAGCTAGTCATGATTGTTCTAATCCTTTAGCTCAGACATCTGTGGAGCCTATTACTAGTCAATATGTCACAGCCCCTTGCAGTGCAGGTAGACCCCAGAGCTGTGCAATCTTGCCAGTACCAACATTTACCGACATTTACCGACATTTACCAACATGAGTACACAGGAGAGAAAAGATTCTTCTACTTCTATAAATATCCTTTCATGGAACATTGCAGGATGGTCCTCTAAATTGTGCATACCTGATTTTATTGATTTGATTAAGAACATAAGTATGTATAAGAAGTATGACATTATATGTCTACAAGAGATCTGGATGATTAATCCCATTTCTTTTGTGGATTATAATACTGTCTCTTTTCCTGCCGTAAAAAGCCATTCTGAGGGACGTCCATCTGGTGGATTGTCAATAATGATTGGCCCACATATTAAATATGAGTATGTAATGAAGTTCAATTATATTTACAAACTATTGGCAATTAAGATAATTTCAAGGGCTCAGGATTTCCTACTAGTAAATTTATATATACCTCCTGTTAGCACTAATTCGGCTAGAAACCAACAGTGGGATTCCTTGTTACATATCCTTGAAAATTTAGACAGCATGTGCCCTAGCTCTCCTATGCTTTTACTAGGGGATTTGAATGCGAGGGTAGGTCAGGGGAAAGAGGTTTATTCATTAGTATAGGGTCTAAGGGATGACATGGATCTCCCTAATTTCAGAACCTGGGAAAGAGAATCTCAGGATACGCAAATAAATATGGCTGGACTATGACTTGATCAGTTGTCAACTCTTAGAGCCTCAATATGGTAAATGGTTTAGCTGACATGGGGGATTCTGGGCAATTTACTTATATTTCTAGGCACGGGAACAGTGTCGTGGATTATATTATAGTCCCCATTCAGTTTTTAAACTATATTTCAGAGTTTGGGGTTGGAGCTCCATTAACCAGTGATCATCTCCCGCTGTATTGCAAACTGAACTTTTCTAGGAGCACAACCATCCCATATACAGAACCTTGAGTTCAGTAATATGGCAATAGGGTCCAAAGAGTATTGTGGGATGGAGATACTCTTATTAAATTCTGGACTCTTATATAAATGATTACATCAGTAAAGTTGAAGATTTTATACATTTCTTGACTATGACTCTGGCCCGACAGGGCATGCCAAAGCCAGTACAAAAGAGGGGCATTTGCGCTTGGGTAGATAAAGATACTATTGAAATTAAATCTGAAATTAGGAGAGCCTACAGGAAGTTTAGATCTCTAGGTAGAAGGATGCTGCCAGCACATGACTTTCTCCTGTGTAAACAGCTCAGTAAAAAGATTCAACTTAGCCGAGAGCGTTGCAATCAGGCATGCTGGGATTCATTATTAGAAGCTATCCAGTCTAAGGATACAAGGCAATTTTGGAGAATAATTGCTGGAGTTAATCAGAGACATGACACTTCTGTGCCAAGGATTCCCCCCCCCCCCAATTCATGGGAGACTTATTTTAGGGGAATATTTTATGATGATTGCTTGCCTGTGGAGACTCATGATCCTAGATTGCTGACTCATATAGAAGAGTGGCCTCCCGTAACGATAAGTGAGATAAAAAGCCTTATTGCACAATTGAAACTAGGCAAGGCAGCAGGTCCTGACGCAGTACCACCTGAATTAATTAAGGCGGAACCAGATCGGTGGGCCCCCATCTTAGCAGAATTATTCACGAATGTTGATAAACCTGGAATTATGCCAAAAGCTTGGCGGCAGTCAATTATTGCACCAATATATAAAAAGGGTGATAGAAGTCAGCTTAGCAATTATCGTCCTATAAGTTTGTTATCGGTGATAGGAAAGAAGTACGTTAAACACCTACTTGATAGATTAACAGAGTGGATAAAGGAAACCAATGCCATTGGTCCGGAGGTTTTAGATCTGGAAAGTCCACTATGACTAATTGTATAGTCCTATCTCATCTAATTGCTAAGTAAGTGACACAGTTTAAAGGCTTTTTATATGTTGCATTCCTGGACCTTAAAGCTGCTTTTGACTCTGTGAATAGAAAGATATTGTGGAACATTCTGGCAGATATGGGACTTGATAGTAGGCTCCTATATCTGATAAAAAAATCTCTATCAGGATAACACCTGCCGTATTAGACTTGCTGCCTCTAACATCTTATCAGACCCAGTGCAGATTAATAAAGGAGTGAAGCAGGGGTGAGTACTTGCCCCTACCCTTTTTAATTTATATCTTAATAATTTATCCCCTTTTTTAACTTCATACCCCAAAGTTCAGATTTCTATTCTGTTATACACAGATGACATGCTTTTGCTATCACACACTAAAATTGGTCTGTCACGTTTGATAAATGCAACAATTGACTATCTGACTAAACTCAAACTAGAATTAAACTATGAGAAATCAAAAATCGTGATATTCGGAAAATCTAGCAGGAGTCACAGATGGTTGTTTAGGGGAAACACAGATATCTGAATTTAAATATTTGGGCATTATATTTGATAAAAGGCATTAATGGGTAGCTCAATGCAACACTGCTGTCAAATCGGCAAGGCTTACATCACAGGCAGTTTTGCAATTTTTTGCAAACCAGGGAAACTTTCATATACCATCAGCCTTAAATGTCTTCATCAGCTTTATGTCTTGAGTCAGGTCAGCATAAAATAGAGACGATAGCCTGGGCCAGGTACTTTAAAACCTGGTTGAATATCTGTTACAAAGCAGATGAAGATCCCCTGTTGCAAGGCATTCTCAGGGATTCTTTCTTATCCCCAGGATTATCCCAACTTTATAAAAAAAAAATACAGCAATTAGGTCTATCAGGTGATCAGATAGGCACCTTTCCATTAATATCTGCATATAAAATGGTAAGGATTAGATTGTGGGATACAGAGAAACAAGAGCTTATCGCAGCAGCTAGAAAAACCTGTTCACCCCTTTTTTCATCTTTCTTGGGTGCAGGAATCAAGCTGCAATTATCTATACTGCCTGACTAATCCCCAGGAATGCCGAGCCTTCACCATAGCTAGATTTAATATTTTTCCATCTAATCTCCTATGGGGTAGATTTTCGGGGACAGAGTTAAGTGGAAGATCATGTCCTTGTGATTATTGCACTGTTGAGACCCTTGAGCATATGATACTTACTTGCTGCTTATATAATGATTTTCGACTACAATATCTAGATCAGATAGTTACTCTGCCAGGGTGGGAAGGGCAGGTCATAGTGTGCTTCTTCTTAGAAGGAAAAGATCAAGAACACATCTGCACAACATCTACATATGGTTGGCAACCTTCAGTCTCGAAAGACTATGGTATAAGCCTACAGCACCCGGTATTCCCAGGCAGTCTCCCATCCAAGTACTAACCAGGCCTGACCCTGCTTAACATCTACATACCTATGTCTAATTTTTAGTAGGTGCAAATATCTACATGATCTTTACAACATATAAGAGCCACGATTGTTGAGAAACTATATACTGAGGATATGTGTGTGTTTTGAATAGCTTTGCATGAATCAAAAGATGTGTGATTCTTTTTAAGGATATTTTATTGGCTGTTTTTATTGTTCGCATGTTTTATTCATTATCTGTGATGCCAATAAAGGTTTCTGATCTGAACAAAGAGGCTCTTAATAAGGCAGTATAGACTCCCATAGCCTGCAGCAGAGTGTCTGTTTACACAACAAAGAGGCTCTTAATGCAAAGAAGAGGCAATTTGTCTCCAGTAGCCTGCGCAGCCAGGAAGTGTCTGGCAGGGAGTGTCCGTTTACAGAACAAAAGCATTAGATTGGGGCAGAATGTTCACTTAATGACCTAACGACCTTAAGTGATGCACATCTGTATACTGATTTAATCAACAAATGTTGCCTAGTATTACTTTAGAAATGATCTTGTTTCAAGTCATTTGTAAACTGGGGTAAAGTTATTTTCAGATATTCTTTTGAAGGCAGTTCCAAGACAGCAGGTAGATGATTGGAAGACCAACTTCTATGCAGATGGAGAACCTGTAAGCAAATCTGTGTTTCAAACTACTAGAAAATTAATTTTATTAAAGAGGTACTTTGGCATAGTGAGTTTTTGCCACAATGGGACACAAGCTGTTCAAAGCGCTCCAGGTGCCTCTTCAGCAGATGGCTTGTGTGCCTTCAGTTTTTTGCTAGGAAAAGGGTTGGTGGAGGAGAGATGAAAAAGCCCATTTACTGTAGTTTCAGGTCCCTTCATAGTTAAAGATCATAAGTTCTCACCACCTCTTTATATTCGTGCAATCATTTTAATATTTGCTACACTCAAGGAACAACATGATAGTGACAACACACACCCCTAATTTCAGGGAAAGTTTCCTCTATAGGTTCTCCACAAGAGGCAATGCACACCTCTACTCTGTTGTTGCTTAGTTATTAGGTGCCTTATGCAGACAACACCTTGTTATGATCCTGCAGTCCATCTTCTCTCCAACTGTCCAACTCCAGTCCAGTTCAATGCCTTGTTATAACAACTTCTGGATTGAAGAGTAGCCCTTATTATCATTAATATGTATTTTGTGAACATTTATATTAAGAGCAGTTTATAAATATTCTTAATTATTTTGTGGGTGTCCAATCTGTAGGGCTGTAACCCTTCATTCATTAGTTAAATTAATGGATTAAAATATTTTAAATGAACTATAAAGGCTTTGCTGATTAATGAAACAACGTATCATATTAAAAAGGTATTTTTAATGAAAGTACTTACAAAAACTGCAGGTGGCAGGAGATGTTTCCCTTCACTTTCACACAGAACAGAATGCCTCTTTTATGAGGTACCATCACGACTATATCGGTTTTCTTGTTTGAGTCATTTATAAAGGTTTACAGATTTACAGTCCCCTGGGGGCTGGGGATAAGAATAGGCCCTCAGTCTGGCTGTACTTGTCGTAAGAGGCGACTAAACAGCCACTGGGTAGATGGGACTTGTCAGCCTGGGAAGGCAGCTCATCTGAGAGAAGGAAAACTCTGATCCCAAACCTCCACTGCCTTGTGGCTACATCCAGTTATGGAAAAGGCTTCAGGAGTCAACCTCAAGGCAAAATCCGGAGCCGGAGTCCCTGAGGCAGTTCGTGGCTGAACACAGTCATGTTCTGGCAACTCCTGTGACGCCGCTGGAACCAACCGTATTGGCCTCTGCCTTTCCATTGGACCATTTCAGCGACGTGGAGAGGGGGGGATTTGCTGCATGGGTAACAGCCTATCCTCCATACCTACTTTACCCAGGCTTCGCGCACTGGAGAGGACACTCTGTACCAGAACCACCATTCAGAGCGTGACACCATAGTCTTCCGAGACTGAAGGATGCCAACTAGACAGATTTACAGCCCAAACCTGAGCTGCCTGACACCCAGGGCTGTAGCGGCGACAGAACAGCAGCATCCTAAGCATGCCAGGCAGCCACCAGGACTCGCAACACCTCCTCAGGGGAAGGGGACATTTGTCCCCTTCTTCTGAATAAGATAGGCGGCCCCACAATGGGGCTACTCGACTTTGTGCTGGCTATTTAGCTGGCGCAGAATAAAACAGCCCTGTGTCAGGCTGGGAGGTCCAATGTGGGGCTATGGATCTGGCAGAGTTGAGTTCTACCAATCCTATCCTGCTCCCTTCCCCCGCCACACCTTCTCCCTGTCCTTCCCCACTCTGGAACACACCCCACACCCCCACTCACCTCTCCACTGGGCAGAGCTCTATCCGCTGGCCAACACTGGTTCACTGCAAGCTCGTGCTGAGCCTGCTCCAGCACTGGACCAGTAGAGACTGTCACAGACATGCCTTACAGCACATTTGCAACAATGCGCGTCAGTGCTGAGCTGGCGCACTTTGTTCAGGATCAGGTCCTTAATTGATTCATTGGTTAATTAATTGATAATCAGTTAATTGTTTGATTAAAACTAATTCAATTAGTTGATTCATTTCCTTAATAGGATGGCAACCCTACCAATCATGTAATACGTATAAACACTGGTAGTGTTTTCGAGATGTTTGAGATACATATTTGCTGCAGAATGTCTGTAACTGCAGCATCACAGTCTGTTACCTTGTTTTTGGAATATACTGACAAAGCTAGCACTTTGATTTGCTTTTCACTGAGGTTTTAAAGTAGATATGTCTACCTTACAAATATGGCCTCTGAAGATAAGCAACCCCCAACTGTTGGCATTGCATCATAGCAGACACTGGGTTCCAGTATCCCTATTCTGAAGTTTTCTGGTACTCCAGAATAAAGGAAAAGAACATGAGAAGTGATCCATAATCACTGATAAGTTTTGTTTCTGATGTTTAGGTCAATAATTACAGCAGAAAAGTGAATTCCGAAGTTTAAAAAATTGATATTCACCCAGAGTAGAAGCTTTGAAGATTGATGTTTTATTATATTTTCTTCTGTGGAAGAGCAGGAGGATGACAATTCATATTGATTCACTGCAGTAAATGGTGACAAATGATTGTGGGAGGGAGAAGGGAATAAACCATAAACAAAGTTGTATTCAGTTATTTTGGGGATTTAGAGCTCAATCCTATCCTTCTGCCAAAAGGTTCCCACTGCATCCAACCACTGCATCCTGCAGGGGCAGTTGCAGAAGGAACATTTGTTCCCTTACCCACGGGTAAGCCTCCATGGCACAGAGGGATCTACTCAGATCTGCACCACCAAAATGGCTGGTGCAAGTCTGCATTGACCTGGAATGGTGGATCTAGCCCAGAGGGGATTCGGTGGCCCCTAGAGGCTCTGTCAGACTTGATAAGTTGGCAGGAGAGACAGAAAGGGGGAGGATCAGGGGAGTTTCAGAGGGAGAAGGGGGGAGGGAGGGACATTTTGGGAAAGTAGGGAGTGGATCGTGGTGGCATCAGCATGCACCAAGATCCTATCCCCTCTTTTCAAACCCATCCTTCCCCTTTCCACTCCTTGGATGTGTGTAAGTTATATAGCTGGTGTAAGTCTGAGGAGACCCATTGGACACAATGAGGCCTATGGAGACGTAAGAAAAAAATATTTGTCCTTACCTCTCTCAGGCCTTCTGATTTCCCCACCATCAACACTGGATGCATTACATGCCCTGTTGCCAATGGTGGGGGATGGGATTGGGTTGTAAGTCTAATTATCCATATCCTTTCACAGATTAAAAACAGAGATGAGCACAAAGAATTTCTGGAACTCTCTGTGCCCATCAAATATATATGCATAGTTCCCACTGGTTCAGGTTCCACCTCCATGCTTACCTCTTCTCCTCCCTCTTTTCCCCAGTATGTCCACCTGTCTCCCTTCCCACTACTGCATAACCCCTAGTTCTTGAGTCTGTATTTCCTCTCAGGAATCCTCCTGATATTCCTGTGTTCTGCTCTCCCTCTCTTTGGTCTTCATTTGTTTACATGTTTTAAAAGTGGCAGTTTAAATGGCAAAAATGAAATGACACCGCTATCTCGTGAAATTGGGCTTATAAAATGATAAAACGCTATATCCTGCTCAGTAAACGAAATAACACTGACAATTAAATATTAAGGTGACTGCAGAGCATCCATGGGTCATCCTGAGTGCTTCTGACTGTGTTTAGAAGTACCTAACTCCCCTAGAACTCTGTTTCTTTAACTAGCTATAGAGTCTTCTAAGCATGCTCAGAAGCTGCCAAGGAAAATGCATGGAGCCCTATGGAAAGTGAAACTGAGCCACAGTGTGTGTTTACTTGTGAGTAGGCAACCATGCCTTGGTCCATTGGAAAGGGCAGGCCCAGAGAAATGCAAAGTGCCAGAATTGTCCCAAGGTGATGAATGCAGGCCCCCCAAAACACTCGAAAAAGAAGCCCCTTCCTCCAATCTGATACATATATTGAACTCTATGGAAAGCAAAATTGAGCTACACGGTTGTGTTTACTCATAAGTAAGCAAATGCTTAATGGTTAAATGTTTCCTTGCTATGTTGGTGTTTTTTTTTCCTTCCTGCACTTTAAAACCAGTTTGTCTCCAAAGCAATTCAATGCTATGTTCAATTCTGTTGGTTCAAGCTGCTATCTTCTCAATGTCTTAATTTGGCAGTGTTTTAATTTGTTTGTATTCAGCAGCATTGGCTTCACTGTAGTTGTTCACACATGTAGCATGCAAATCTTAGATGGCTCCTGTAAGTTTAATTCAAGTAATAGGCTATGTAGTTATGCTCTTTTGGGTGTGTCTGTATGTATGATGTGTTTTATGCCTGTTTTATGGCTATGGCTGCTGACAGCCACAAGCATATATATATATATATATATATGTTGGCAACCTTCAGTCTCAAAAGACTCTGGTATTGCGCTCTGAATGGTGGTTCTGGCACAGCGTCTAGTGTGGCTGAAAAGGCTGATTCGGGAGTGACAATCCCTTCCACACTGGGAACAAGTATAGTGTGTCCCTGGTCTGTCTCCCTGGCTGTGGGCCTTCCTTCTTTGCCTCTTTGCCTCAGTCTGTTGGCAAAGTGTCTCTTCAAACTGGGAAAGGCCATGCTGCACAGCCTGCCTCCAAGCAGGCCGCTCAGAAGCCAGGGTTTCCCATCTGTTGAGGTTCATTCCTAAGGCCTTCAGATCCCTCTTGTGGATATCCTTGTAGCGCAGCTGTGGTCTACCTGTAGGGCGCTTTCCCTGCACAAGTTCTCCATAGAGGAGATCCTTTGGGATCCGACCATCGCCCATTGTCACAACATGACCAAGCCAATGCAGGTGTCTCTGTTTCAGCAGTTTATACATGCTGGGGATTCCAGCTCGTTCCAGGACTGTGTTGTTTGGAACTTTGTCCTGCCAGGTGATACCAAGGATGCGTTGGAGGCAACGCATTTGGAAAGCGTTCAGCTTCTTCTCCTGTGGTGAGCGAAGAGTCCATGACTTGCTGCAGTACAGAAGTGTACTCAAGACGCAAGCTCTGTAGACCTGGATCTTGGTATGTTCCGTCAGCTTCTTGTTGGACCAGACTCTCTTTGTGAGTCTGGAAAACGTGGTAGCTGCTTTACCGATGTGTTTGTTTAGCTCGGCATCCAGTGAAAGAGTGTCGGAGATCATTGAGTCAAGGTACACAAAGTCATGGACAACCTCCAGCTCATGCACAGAGATTGCAATGCAGAGAGGTGAGTCCACATCCTGAACCATGATCTGTGTTTTCTTCAGACTGATTGTTAGTTCAAAGTCTTGGCAGGTTTTGCTAAAACAGTTCATGAGCTGCTGGAGATCTTTTGCAGAGTGGGCGGTGACAGCTGCATCGTTGGCAAAAAGGAAGTCACGCAGACATTTCAGCTGGACTTTGGACTTTGCTCTCAGTCTGGAGAGGTTGCAGATCTGGTCCGAAGATAGATGCCTTCTGTTGCAGTTCCAAAGGCCTTCTTCAGCAGGACAGCGAAGAAAATCCCAAACAAGGTCAGCGCAAGAACACAGCCCTGCTTCACACTGCTTTGGATGTCAAAGGGGTCTGATGTGGAGCCATCAAAGACTACAGTGCCCTTCATGTCCTCGTGGAAAGACCTGATGATGCTGAGGAGCCTGGGTGGACATCTGATCTTGGGGAGAATCTTGAAGAGGCTGTCCCTGCTGACCAGGTCGAAAGCCTTCATGAGATCTATGAAGACTATAAAGAGTGGCTGTCGTTTGAATTTCTCCTGCAGCTGTCTAAGGGAGAATACCATATCGGTGGTTGACCTGTTGGCTCGGAATCCACACTGTGATTCTGGATAGACGCTCTCTGCAAGTACCTGGAGCCTCTTTAGTGCAACTTGGGCAAACAGCTTTCCTACAACGCTAAGGAGAGAGATGCCGCGGTAGTTATTGCAGTCACCCCTGTCGCCTTTGTTCTTGTACAGTGTGACGATGTTTGCTTCCCTCATGTCCTGTGGTACTCCACCTTCTCTCCAGCAGAGGCAGAGGATTTCATGCAGCTCAGTGGCGATGATCTCTTTGCAGCACTTTAGGATTTCAGCAGGGATGCTGTCTTTCCCAGGTGCCTTGCCAGACATGAGGGAGTCCAGGGCCACGTGAAGTTCTGCTAGGGTTGGTTCACTGTCAAGCTCCTCCAACACAGGCAGGCACTCAATGTTGTTCAGTGCTTCCTTGGTTACTGCATTTTCTTGGCAACTGCACATGCCCGATCTAGGAACACCGCCTGGGAACACTGGGTACTGTAAGTTTATACCATAGTCTTTTGAGACTGAAGGTTGCCAACCATGAATACACACACACACACACACACACACACCACCACCACCACCACCACCACCACCACCACCTATATGACAGTGATTACTGTCACCTATATGGCAGTGATAAAAATGCTTTAAAACTGATAAAAATATAATTTGGAATAAAAACACATAACACTGCTTTCAGCCTGTTTTTTAGGATAACACTGCCATTTACAAAAAAATAAAATGGTTTTAGACTTCCTCTACTTCCCAGTTACTGTACTGTAATCTGCACAATAAAAGCTATATGTTGTTTTACCTTTAACCTGGCCTCCCTCCTCATTTAATATTTTCCACTGATGCTGAGTGAGCCACTGCACTTGGCCCCCGCACACACCATAACTCCCCCCATGTGTGCACGTTACACATGTCTTAAAGCACACTTGATAGCAATGTACACCTGCCCTATGGAGCCAAACCTGGATAAAAATATGGACGTACACATTCTTAACGCTTATGCTCATGCCAAAAAAAACCACTATATCAGCTCTTTTCTTCTAGGAGTACATTGTATTCATTCTGAAGTAGCATGTATTAGTAAATGGACCACAACAGTTACCATTTTTTAAAATACAAAGAAAGGATATAGGAATGGTTAATAGATTCAGGAAATGAACCTGAAACCATAGAATCCTAGTGCATGTGTATAAAATGCTTTCAGCATTTCTGAAAGCATCCCCAAGTCTCCCTGAAGTGAAGTCTCTCTAGTTTTGGAGACACAGCATAGCCTCTTTAGTGAATGGTTCAAGCAGCTTCCTCATGAGGAAGCCTACACCATCACTAAACGTGATAGGGCAAAACGGATGCCATTTTTGGAATCGGCATCCCAAATTCATATCAAACCACCATAAAGCTTGGGAAAAACTTTTCTGACCCTCAATTTTGTAGGCCTGTGTTATTGGCCAGCATGCTTTGGGGGTTTTACTAGCTTATTTTTCCCTGCTGCAGGTTATTGTTATTAATTCAATAAATTGCAATAATCCCAAGCCTCTGTCTCATGTCCTTCTTGGGGGGTGCCTGGGTAAAATGCTTTCAACATTTTTGAAAGCATCCCCAAATCTCCCTGAAGTGTAAAACAAGGACATACCAACACTGGGGATGGATAGGTTCAGGGAATGTCAGTGACTCTGCTGTCTTGATTTGATATGTCTGTAGGGCTTGCAAACCACTGCTGTTAGAAATCCAGCTAACTCTGTTGGCACTTTTGAAAGAACTGATGAAAATGAAAATTACATCTTCTTTAGAGAGCCAGCTCAGTCACACATTGTGAAACACAAAACTGAAGATCCATTTTAACTAAAGCAATTATTCTCTACCATTGCTGTCAGCAGCCTTCCTATCCATCTTATTCACTTTTCGCTCTCTGTCCCACCATTTCCTTCTCTGTACCAGCCTTTTCTTGGTCTGACTCACTTTTTAATATGAATTAAATGCATACCCCAAGTTTTTGAAAGGTAAGCTGAAAATGTCGTTCACTGCTCAGTCGTGTGTATACGCCTATTGATTGCAGTATATGTGGCAATGAAATTACAACCATGTACCTGGTCATTGCACACATTAATTTAGCCCTTCTCATCTGACGTCAAAAAGACAGTGTAATCAGCCTTCTGTAGTAGATGAAATGTGTGCATGCATAAATGTATTAAAGTCTCCAATGTAATAGCTATATATTTGGTATTCCATTAACTAGATTAACAACATATGGTTTGAATATACCTCATCTAACAGTTATATTACTCTGTACATCTCAAGCACAGGCGCTGATGAATGGGGTAATAACATGTTAGCATTGCAAGGGCCGTTCACAGAGCATCATTTGAATTGCTTTTCCATCATTAATATTTAATAAATTAATTAATGTAGCCAAGTCGTAAAAATCACAACTTCTTCCACCTTATGGTGTAGTAGTGGAGCTCTGCACTGTGCTGATAACAATAAAGTTTCTAATGAATGGTTTTTAGCAGGGAACTCAATATAAAATTATTTAAAGATAGCTTACACTGCACTTTTGGCTCACAAATGCAAACACTTCACAGCTAAATAAAAAATAGCAGATCAGGCAGATGTTAAGGTAAATTTATGTCACTTTTCAATCTCCATTCACTGCAAAAAAGCAATGTGTTTCATTACTTGCATCAACTTAAATAATGCTGGATTACTTCCATCAATTTAGTCTTAATCCTATAACATTTACCTGAGAGTCAGTCCCACTGAACTCAGTAGAGCTTATTTCTGAATTCACATGCATAGGATTGAACTGTTAATATACCCCACCAGAAGAAAAAGGGAAAAGACCACTCTTTATTCCAGTGTATAAACAGAGGACTTGAATTCATTACTTCATTCATCATTTATGTATTGAGACTTTATTCAGTTTCAGAGACTTTGTATGGATCCATATAATAAGCCAATGTATCAAGTTCACTAAAAAAAAGACAAAAAGTAATGAACAATAAAGAAATAAGGAAAAAAGACATGTGGACAATCTCTCATACAAGACTCTCTGTTCACCTGTTCACATGACCAAAAGAGGTAGGTTGAGAATGAGATTGGTTAAAACCAGTGTTTCTCAAACTGGGTCAGGACCCACTAGGTAGGTCGCAAGCTAATTTCAGGTTTATCCCCATTCATTTCAATATTTTATTTTTAATATATTAGACTTGATGCTAGCCTGGTATGTGACTGCATTTGGGGAAATATTATACATCTGTACTTTTAACAGGCTACTATATATATGCTTTTAACAATGATAGTTAATGGGACTCCTGAGTAAGTATGGTAGGATTATGCCTAGGATGGCTAAAAATTTTCCTGCTTGATGATGTCACTTCCAGTCATGATATCACTTCTAGTGGCTCCTGACAGATTCTCATTTTAAAAGTGGGTCCCAGTGCTAAATGTGTGAGAACCACTGGGTTAAACAATTCATGTGGTTTCTGCACCACATGCACTCTTTCAACTCTACCACTTATTGTGCGTGCTGAATATAAGCATCTACCACCATAGTGTGGTTGCTTCATTCCACATAGTAGAATCCTGCAGCCAAACAAATGGCAGGTTAGTTTACATCAATATGTGAAATTTAGCTTCTTCTTCTGTGGCCAACATGTGCCTCCTTTAACATATTTTCTATGTTTTCTTTTAACATGTTTCCCATGTTTCCTCCTGACATGGAAATTAGTTTCTTCACCAACTTTTTTCCTTTTTTTTTTTTTTAAGGATTCTGTGTACTCCATCTCCTTCCTTAAGTTAGCCGGTCAGTGGGCTCCATACCCCATCTTCCATACTTCATGGGACCTCTTCCCAGCCTCCCCTACACTGGTCCTTCTTTCTGTCCACCAGGTCTGTGAGAAATCATAATCCTAGCCAAACTGACCTTTGCTTCCTCCCAATATGTATGATATGGGCTAAAAACATTCCTGAGCTGTTGGCATATTCATGAACATTCCATGACACCGCAACAGTTCAGCTAATCTGCGTCACAGGCTTCGCAGTCACAAACTTAACACAATATAGACAGTGATAGCATCAGAAAGGGTGGGAGGAGAGGAAAGGGAAAAAGTGCATTTCTGTAGGGGCATCATTGTTAAACAACTGTTTTCCTTTAATTTAAAGGGTGCTTCTCGTTGCATTGAGAGAGAAAAATCCATGGATAATTAGGCCTGTAATGGCCTGCATGGCTGTCTCTCTACAACAGTAAGAAAAGCAGTTTTTTAAAACTGTGATTTTAAAGGAATGCATTTTTCCCCTTCCCCAGGGATCATCACATTCCTTCTCATTTGCAGTGGCCATTTGTGTTGAGTCAAATCCGTGTATAAAAAATCCGTGTATAACAAGGCTGGACCTGTAACCTGGTTCAGAAAGCAGTAAGGAATGCTTGAAGTGACAGTATGAAGTGAAACTGAGATTGATCTATGTAACAGAGAGTGAATGTTGGTAAGGGTCCATCCCCAATTACTGGAAAGCTGGAAAATACCTGAAGAAAAGGAGAGTGAGAGGGCAATTGGCATTTTCTCAGAAATGTAGCTATGTAAGGGCGCAATCCTAACTCACTTTCCAGCACCGGCGTAAGGGCAATGCAACTTCAAGGGAAGGGAACAAACATTCCGCTACTTGGAGGAAGCCTCCGTGAGTGCCCCCCAACTGCAGAATGCAGCACACGTCCCTCTGGCGCAGCTATGCCAGCGCTGGAAAGTGGGTTAGGATTTGGGCCTAAGGTTTTGAGGAAAAGTTAGTATGCTGCTTTTTCCAAGGATTCTGAAACGGAACCTGTCGTTTGCCAAGCTGCATTTTGAAGCTCAAAGGTCACCATTCTCAAAAAACTAGATGGCCACCAACAAAAGAAGATTAATAGTCATAACTTTAAAACAGAATGATGGACATAATGGATAACACCAGTTTTTGCATCTTCTATTTTTTTCTATACCCACTAATGCAATTAATGTGCCTGAAAAAGATTGTGTTATTTTTGGTGGGCAAAATAGAGCAGAACAAAATTTTTAGTTTGAAATGCATTTGAAACTATATGTTATACTTAGACTGTTAGGTTTTTGGGTGGTTACTGCCCTAAGAGAAACAGCATTAATCAAAGTAATAGGTATACTCTACTTTCAGCCAAAACATACCTTTCTCTACTTTCCTCTACACCTCCTCTACTCTATACCTTATTTTCAACCAAAACATACCACATGATCTATAGCAGACCCATTGATACAACCACATTTGTTCTAGTTCATTGTTTCCCAAAATGTGGGTCTGGACCCACCTGTTGGTCGTGAGCTGGTTTTTGGTGGGTAGTGAAAATTTTTTGAGACATTAAAAAAAGAACAACTTTGCAAGCACCCTTGCGCAGTTTGCAGAAGAAAATTGTTAGCTAAAATGCTAACCTGTGATACGAAGTTATCTTCATATCCCCAAAATAAAATGTCACATTTGCCCATTTTCAGTAGAAATTTGTGTGCCCTAGATCAAGTGTAAACCCAGTTTCATCCTTTTGTTTGGCCTGGAAGATCCTAATCTTGCTCACCAGTTCAGCCTTCTGGGTACTCTGGAAGGTTTTAAAGGTTTGGGGGGGAAAAGTCCTTGAAGTCCATTTCTAGGGGGAGTCTAGAAAATGTCTATGCACACATACTATACATAAGGTTTCTAGCAGACTCAGGAGCACAGGACCCTGTTTAATTAACTATTTATTATTATTAATAAAAATATTTCTTTCTAGAATTTTTTTGTCTAGTGGTGTTGCAGGGTAGAAAGAAGGCAACAAGAAATCTCAGTACTCAGGAGTGAAAGTTTGCAGGCTTTATTTCATTGCAAGCAATGGGCATCTCAAGGGACTCATGTCCAAAGCATTGAGAGCAATTGTCAATGTTAACTGGACCCTTTATACCATTCTGGGTCCTTTGTTTGAAAATCTGAACTTCCCATTGGCTGAAATTTGACATCATAGATGGGGCAAACTCTTAATAGGCTGTAGATAACCTTAGAGTCACCTCATAGGTGAGTTTCAAGTTACAGGTTTCCAAAAAAGGTGAAATTAAACAATTAAACATATGGAATTACAAAGTTTTCAAAAACCAGTAGAGTGTGCTATAACATCATCTAACCAGTGTTGACCCATTGTTGACCCTTTTTCACATCCATCAATTCAATTAAAAATTGTTTTGACAAGGTTTAGACTACCCTCATTAAAAGAGACGATACAATGCTCAAAGACAGCTGTGAAGACCAACATTTGGCAGATCTTCAGACCCGTTTCTTGGCAGGACTTCACACCCATCTCATAAGTGCATCTTGATACAGTCCTCTTATCTTACCTTTCTTCTCTGTTAATCCAAACATTGAACACCTGTGAAGCCTCTCTGCAAAACTAAAGCTTCTTTGTCTTTTCTTAAGACTTTTCTAAAATCAAGCAACCCTTTTGGTTCCTTAAGAACTACTTCTATGGCTAATATGTCTTAATTCTATATAACTGTTGTGACCTTTTACTTTGGGTGTGTACTTTGGTTTGGTATCAAGGGCCAATTGGTCTCCATAGGTATACTTTTGCTCCTAAAGCATTACAGTAAAGGCTACAGGAATACAGGCATTTAATTAGTGAATGTTTTTGCCAGGACATCTGTCTCTGCCAAAGTCATCTGCCCAAAACTGGTATTTGCTTATCTGAGTTACATTCCAGACTGTGAGGCCCAAGCATCTTTAGTCAGTCTAGCCTTACTGCTTTTAATAAAATCAAGCAGCTCTTTACCATTCTGTGTGTTTCCATGCTTTAGTCAGACTTTTAAAATGATTCTTTCTTTGCTTATACTTATACTGGGCTATCCAGTGACTTTACAGTCTAGGGTCAAGGGTCACCGTGCCTCATCGGGTCGTGATAGGCTGTCATTTTAAAAAGTGGGTCCCAGTGCTAAAACATTTGGGAAGCACTGCTAGTTCATGGTTATAGTATAGTATAAAATACACTATAAAATATATCAAAATGTCCACAAGCAATGCTTTCAAAATTTCCAAGGAAGCCAAACATGTTGTTTCTGTACATCCCTAATACACACTGCTGATCTGTAACTGAAATTTCAATCTGCTGGACTCTGATCCTCACTTAAAATTTGCCCCATCCCTACTATTTCTTCAACCTTAAACTGAAACATGAAAAATTATCCTTACAATGTTGACCTTGACAACAATGCAGTGCTGGTATTTGTCTAATGCATGTGGACAAAGCAGTACTTCCCCCTCTTCAGACCAAGCAACCCTTCCTAATATGAGTAGAATGATAATTCGCAAAAACAATGCCCTTTCTTTTCAGCTCATCTTGTAGTTAAGTTCAACATGTCAGCACAGACGCTAAGTTAAACATGCACGCCCTGTGAATGAAGGTTGTATCCTCTCCCCGCCCCCGCAATGATTTCTTTTTAAACAGCAAGTGTAGTGGATCAGCCATGGTCTTATAATCGGCTAATGAAGTGGGACCAACGACAGCTTGAGGCAAAAGCCTAGTTTGTAACAAACATATTTGCAAAAAGAGAGCCTAAAGCTTGACAAGAGCTCTCATTGCACTCCCCAAAGTGTTGATCTGTTATGACAATCTGACTTCTCCTGGCTGAATGTTATTCCCTGCTCCTTTTAAAGATGTCACAGTGATGTGCCTGGTACTGAATGTCACAATATTCAACAGAGGTGTGATTCATGACTTGTTTACTACCTCATTCCTGCACAGTGACTCAATTTCTGTGCAGTGCTGTGTCCAGAGCAATAGGACATTCAATAAATGTGGATTTTTCAGGAGAGAGTGACGGGTAAGAGATGGGTCCTTAACTCTTCTTCTCTCACCATTGCATTTCCCTGCAACTTACTTGTCCCACTACATTACCATGGCAACATGGGGCCGGATTCCCAGCTGCAAAAAAAGTGGCCAGGCTAGAGAAAAGCAGACAGTGAGAGAGGTGTCTTTTCTGCCTCTGCTTCTCTCCAGCAAATCTCTGTATTTCTTCAGCTTCAGAGAAGCTGATACGAAATCCTGCCACATATAAGAGCCATTTCAACTCTAAACCTAGAGAGATAATTGCACACAGAACATGTCTATCACACACACACACATCTGATTACTGCACTGAAACAAGATATATGTACACATGAAACCAATTGTAATATTATACATTTATGATTGTCACACATGGCATTTTGATTAAAGCTGCACTGAATATTCTTCCATTTCAGTTTTTGCATAATTACTACCTACCATAGTGGAGTAGAAATATTTCTCCCAAACAAACTTTCTTGGTGTTTATGTTCACCTTCTCTTAATCCTGTTCAGTGGCACTGTTTTCCCATCCACTGTTTTCTTTCTTTGAAGGGTTACATGATGATCCTGTCCAGTCAGGGATCATGTAGTGAATGGGATATCATCACAATATATAGACAGGGATACCCATCCGTGGTGATGCAGGTCGCATCAGCAGTGGATTGCAGAGGGGCCCTACCTCTTGACTATGACTCTGCCACCTCCCTCCAACCCACCATAGATGCAAGCTGCACTGATACACTTTCTGCCCACTAAAAGTGCTGCTGGCAGCAACCAGGGGAGGAGTACCAGCATATTATAAACACAGAACAGCTGAAATTGTGTGCACCCTGGCCCAACATCAGTATATCAGCATACTCAGGCAAATGTCAAGAACACCACCCATGGCAACCATTCCCTCTAAGGAGACTATACTAGTAAGTGACCCCTTCAGCAGCTGCGCTGCCTGACAACTCATCGCAAAGCCACCTCCAGATGTTCAGCATTAACACCATCATGTCATCATTGCCAACGATGCTCCTCTACCAAACCTGTGCCAATGATGCACAGAGCTCCACTTTGTGCAGAGCTTGGCTGGGAGATGCACGGCCATGCAGCCACACACCTTAGTGGGAACATGCCCATGGCTGATAACCCCTATCTGCCCCATTTTAGGTTTTCTCTGACAGTGCTGGGAGGATGGAGTTTCTTTTGCATATTTTAGTTCTCCCAATTCCTGCTCCATCACAGTTTCAACCCCTTAGCAATAGGAACAAGAAAGGGAAAACCTGGTGTCAGCAGTGGGCTTCTCTGAGGTGCGGTCCCGAGGCATTCTTCTGAGGGTGCCTTGTGCAGAAACCAATTTGGGAGCTAACGACTTGATAAGTTGCATTCAGCACAACTTGCATCCAGTCAAGAGCTGGTGAGAAAGGTATAGGGTAAAGTAAGTCCCATATGTTGTCCTGTGAGGATCCTGTTCTGCACATGCAATTCTGTGATCATAATACAAGGGAGCGGATGCATTGTCTCTTGTGTGCAGATGAATTAGTAGAAATATGATTAGTTTTTATTGAAAAGACAAAGGTAAAACTGCAAAGAAAATACTTTATTATATCACCCCTCCCAAATTCATTAGAGAGGAGAGTAGAAAATAATCAGCTTACACAGAAATGGATTTATTTCCTTAACTTAAACTCTAAATGATTGCCAATTACTACATTTGGAGCCGTGTCTGTGAAGATCTTTCCATTAAGAAGACCTATAATTATTTTCATTACT
This sequence comes from Tiliqua scincoides, assembly GCF_035046505.1. NCBI lineage: Eukaryota > Metazoa > Chordata > Lepidosauria > Squamata > Scincidae > Tiliqua > Tiliqua scincoides. Next base: position 116,908,716 of record NC_089823.1, read on the forward strand.
AATGATATCTTCATGTGACAGTTAAATAATCTACTGATTTACAGTCCCCGTTACATTTTCAGTGTATTTATTTGATTCAAAATTTACCACAGTTTTATATTAAACTCTTGCCTTCTGAAATATTTCTGATTCATGGACTATGGACAAAACTGAAAACTGGGCTTTTATTTTCACATCAATGTTCACAGCTCCAATTTAGCTAAAGTTATGGCCCAATCCTCTGGCCAAATCTGCCAGCAGAGACTGCCCTACAGCAGCCTCTGGCAATCTGTGAAGTCAGTGGGGGAGGCAGAACAGGGTGGGAGAAGGGTGGACTTGGGAGAAAGCAGAATGGGGTGGCAGCAGGGGTGAGGAAGAGAGCAGACTGGGTCTGGGAATTGAGCAAGTTCAGTGGCAGTAGCCTCCACTGAATCCACACCTCCCACAGTTCAGTTCCACACAGACCTGCGCCAGCAATTTCATTGCCGCAGGTCCGAGTAGACTCCTCTGTGCTGGAGAGCAAATGTTCCCTTACCCAGAGGAGACCTCTGGGATTGCCCCCTTGCAGAATGCGTCTTTTTGGTGCAGCTGCATTGGCGGGGGTAAGCATAGTATTGGGCTGTTAATTGGGTTTAAGTCCCATTTAGATCAGTTAGAATTGGAACTCAAGAAAATGTGCTTCCAAAGATTCTCAGAATCACCTCATTTTGAATACTGGTATCCAATATTCTCTGAATACTTGCTTTCTATATTTGACAGTCAGTAATATTTGACATCAGTATTTGAAATCTGACAGTTTATACTTTGTACTATTAGACAGCTGACATGCAATTGCATATCACAGTAGTTTAAAAATATTTTACCATTAGGATACAGTTTCTATTTCAGCATTTGCAAATAAACATCTGCATATATGTCACTGAATTCCTGTGCATTGTGAAGAGTCCTGGGGCATGTTCTAGGATGCACATTCATTTTACGCGTATGTGAGGCAGTGCTGGATCTTACAATTAAGGGTGTACAAGAGGTTCTTTTTTTACATTATCTGTTTCACTAAGAAAGACTTCATTTTTGGTATTCATTTGTTAAAATTACATTAATTGGTGAGTATTATAGAACGTTTTGCTACTGCTCCATTTGTTTTCATAATTGGGAAAGAATAGGGAGAGGGTTCCTATAGTTTCTTTTTCCCAAAAGAGTTGTGAAATGTATTATTCTGGAACATTCTGAAAGAAAATGGCAACTGCCACAAAAACAGGACAATTGACTTGGCAATTTTTCATTTCTCAGAGTGCTGAAGAATCATACAACTGTGGCAGGGTTAACCATGGCCAGGCCCCCTAGGCTTTTGCGTCCCTACGGCCAGCCTGGGCTCCTAGGCTGGCACTGTGGGAAGCCCTGGTTGGCTGGGGAGAAAGGGGTGTGCTGGCAGTCAGCTCGTGCCACTGGTCCAGCTGGCACTGAGGGGAGCACTGGGACCCCAGGTCAACTGGGGAGGTTGCACTGCCTGCCGCCGAGAGCTGGGCTGGCAGGCAGCCGAGTGTGCAGGCACTGCTCAGCCCCAGCGTACTGAACATGCTTGGCCCTGTGACATCCACTCCGCCTGCCCCTGGAAGCAGGGCTTGCCAACTGCCCCTGGTGCTGTGGGCCGGGCCCTTGTGGGTGCTTTGCATCACTGCAGCTTGGCTCCACAGGACCTGGCTTAGGCCTTGTGCGCCAACATTGGGGCAGATAAACCAATGGGCCCCATGTCCTTGCGAGGCCCCTAGGCTTCAGCCTAGTCAGCCTAATGAATAATACATCCTTGAACTGTGGCACAGTGGGGGGAAAATTGTGAGCTACCAAAAGAGGTTCTGCCACCCCTTTTAAAGTTCAAATGTTCAGTTTAAATCAGCTTGCAGAGCTGCAGTGCCATCAGGGAAAGTCCACTATTCTGTTGTGTACAGACTTCCACGTTACAAAATAAAAATGAGAAATTCAAATGACCTGAACAGCATTATGCCATTCAGCTTTTTTTTGAAGCTCCCTGACATCAATTTTAAAATGAATGAAATTGACCCTGTTTGGTTCATTTTTAAACATTTGTTACAAAACAAATGCACAGTCCTGCTCATTCTTGACCCGCTGTTAATTCAGAGTGTCTCCTGGAACAGCTGTTCTCTGTGTCTATACACTGCAGAGGAAGAGCAATACTTGTGGACAAGCTGTCTTTCAGTTATTGTTCTTATGGAGGAGCCCCTGACAGGTTCCCAAAGGACCAGCATTCCCCAGAAAATAGTGACAACAATAGTACATCACATTTTTTCGTGTTCTATGGTTGGCATATGAAGTATTTTCAGGTAGGGCTGAGGAACTAGAAGGCTTGCTGAGTTAAGAAGCACAGTAGGATCAGTAAGAGCCTCAAGTCTCTGTGGCTATAATGGTGATTGGGCAGCAGTGCCCCCCCCCCAAGTAGCAGTTTGTTTAACCCTTGATGCACATAGCTTGATCTGCCCTGTCGATTTCACAGCCCACCAAAAATTGGGTTGTGAACCCAAGTGGCAGGCCACCGACCCACACTCTGGGAACTGCTGCTCTAGGGCAAGTGAGAGAGCGGCAGATCCTATCAACTGATGCACTGATACTTTGGGATGGCTAGCCCAGACATAAAGCCCATAAACGTGAGCCACTATTTCACTTTCTTAAATCTATTAAAGGGAACAAAGTAAGAACGTGTTCACAATGGTGGGCCAAAGTTTACTTCCTTATGCCATTATTGTTGTTACTGTGCAATCGCCTTGTGGGTATTATGCTTCCTATCTTATATGTAATATGTTTGTACTTCTTCCTTCTATGATCACTAAGACATTCTTTTGGGGGGGGGCACCTGAGGTGATCTCAATGTGATTGAACTTTACATTCAGTAAAATGTACAACCCTTATGCGTGACTAACTTTGCTGGCATATGCCAACTCTGAAAGGAGTTTCAAGGCTTTCAGGGAGATATCTGTAAAGCATTATGAAGTAGGTAGATGTGTGCGACGTCAGAAAAAAAATAGCTGAGAATATGAAGATCCTTATATGAATATACTTTCCACCTCCCCCACTTTTGTGCTTGATTCATAATTGGACTTGGCAATTCAAACTGTTCCCCCCCCCAATTAAATGTGTGTGTGTGCTTGTGCACATAAGGTCTCAAAGCCAAAATGGTTAGCCATGGGAGCAAATGTAGGACCAGACTGAAAACTCTTGTTCAGATCTGCCCCCTCCCCAGGCCTTACTTTGCCCACCTTTGCTCTAGTTCAGGCATGGGCAAACCCTGGCTCAGGGGCCATTTGCAGCCCTTGGGGTCCCCCAAACCAGCCCACAGGGAGAACACAATCTCCAATGAACCTCCAGCCTGGCAGAGACTGTTGAAGTCCATGCTGGCCCACGACTGCTGGTCGCAACCACCAAATGTGAGCTGCGGGCCGAGTTAGAGCAAGGCCTTTTATAGTCTCCATGTGTTTTCTGCTTTTCCCTGGGCATTATTTTAAACCCCTCCCCCAGTTGCCTCTGAACAACTTATGTCTCCATGTATTTCTGGCTTGGCCTATGTTTTCACTGTGCAAGAGGTGTGTGGCAAACAGTTCATAGTTCCCATGTGGTTCTAAATGCATGTATTACAGTTCTCATGTGTATTATAAATAAGCTCAGTAAAATTCATTCATGTAAGTTCAATCTCTAGTATATTCATTTATGTAAATTTATGTACATTTCTTTAAATTTGAAATGTAAATTAATTATTTTTTCCTGGCCCCTGACACAGTGTCAGAGAGATGATGTGGCCCTCCTGCCACAATGTTTGCCCACCCCTGCTCTAGTTAATAAAACTGGTGAATAGTTTCACATAGGGTGGCATCAAAGGTCAACCAGGTCCAAGGGCCATCAGAGGACCCACTGACCAGGCCAACTCCTGAAAGGACTGCCATAAACCATGGGGGGGGGGGAGAAACACCCTTCCTTGGTGTCATGTTAAAATTCAAGACTACCAGTAGGTGGTGGACTTCACTTTTAGCTACCCAAGAAAAGACTACACTAGGAGCCCCTAAGAGAAGCACCTGCTCACTGGCAGTGAGAGAAAAGAACTGAACAGGTGTTTTGCTGGTAACTTAAAGCACAATCTTAACTTTGTAATCAACTGATGCAAGTCCCTTGCACTAGCCTGAGAGTGTAGCAAATGTGCTGTAAAGCATTTTTATGACTACTCTGAAGTCAGGGAGGCTGGCGCAAGGATGTGCACCAGCCTCCCGGTTCTGGGCTGGTAGATGGGGGCTGGCAATGGGGATAGGAGAGAGTGGTGGGAGGGTGTACTTGGGGTGTGTTTCAGGGTGTGGGAGGGAGGACTGGTAGGCATCCTGGAAGGGGATGAGACCAGCTCCAGCACTTAGGCCAGATCCTAACCCTCCCTCCTGGCTGGCCCAGGATTACAGCAGGCAACTCGGAACTGAGTAGCTCCATAGGTGGCTGTTGCACGACACAAGGTAAGAGGAAATATATCCCCTTACTCCTAGTTGTGTGGCAGCCACTTCCTAATCTATGCTGGATATGGCACATGCCAGTTGGCCTGCCTATTCCAGCCCAGGTTGGGTTTCGGCTGCCTGACAGACAGGAAAAGTCTTGCAACGTGTTAGGAAATTATGTTCACTTGGCACTGTCATTTTTTCTGTCTTGTTACAAATGCTTCCCAAATGGCAGCAGATTGGTGGCTTGAGCTCTATCTGCTGACCATCAGCGGTAATTTCACCCCACATCAGTTTTGCAATTAACTTTGCATCCCATATTTTCTCAACCTGTCTTGTTCTTTCACTGTCTTGTTTAATCCTGTTTAATTTTGGCATAACAATTCTATGCCAGCAAAATCGCTGGTGTAGCTTTAAGGAGTCCTATAGGGGAACAGGCAGTGACCAGAGAGGCAAGCTAAATTTTTCTTTACTTACTTCTCCTGGTTGGCCTGGTAGTCTGTTGGCATGCAGGGTACAGCAGCTGCTGCGCTGGCAGCCCTGCTTCCTGTACACCATTTGATGAACAAGATTGGGCCGTTAATGTTGGGGAAAGAGCAAATGTCTCCAAAGCTGCATGCTTTTTGGAGCATCAGTAAAGAGGTGGTGATGTCTGTATAAAGTTGAGGGAAGACTTTAGAGGCCTGAGCCATTGTCCTTTGCTGGCCCGAATGGCTTAGTTTTTCTTTAGTGACAAGATGCCTGCATGTTTGTACCAAGCCTTGTTGGTTAGATACAGAAGCCAGACCATTACCATCACTCTTGGGATTTCCAAAAGGCATCTCACACCATAGGGGGGAGGGGCATATGGGGAAAGGAAAAAAATATGTCCTTTTAATTCAGCTTGGGCTGACAGTAAATCTGCTTCCTACCAACAACCTTGGCAGGCAAGCAAGCAAGAAAGAAAAGGTACCTTGGGCACTCAGGTGAAGATAGGAATGCTGGGTAGTGCTATGGTGCTGCAATCTCAAGAAATACTTAACCCAGAAGTTCCCAAACTGTGGGTCTGGGTTGCATGATAACTTTATGCCACCAGTGGGTCATGACCCAATTTTGGGTGGTTCACAAAACTGACAGGGCAGAATAGGCTATGTGCATCAAGAGTTAAACAAGCTGCTACTGCTGCCCAATTACTATTACAGCCACACCCCTTGGCATTTATAAATCAGGCAGCAGCCTTTAAAAAGTTTGAGAACCACTTTATTAACCAATATCAGATTCTCTCAAAGCCTTTTTATCATGAACTTTGTTTAAGCTGTAAGGGAGTCAGCAGCAAAGATCAGAGGATTATTAGTCAATGACATTAGCTACAGTGTCATTAGCAGTTAATGTCATTAGCTACAGTGACACTGACTGCTACAAATAGGTGAGGTTAAGGAAACTACTAACTCTTTGGTTGCCGGAAAGGTGTGGAACAAATTGACATTTGCTCTCCCATTCCATAAGTTTAGAAGGGGGTTCTGATGTCCTTCATTCTGCTATTCAGTGCATATTGTGCAGTAAGAAACACACACTGAGGCACAGGACCAGCAAACCCACCATATTTATTTATTTATTTATTTATTTATTTATTTATTTTTGAGAAAGCTACTTTGAAATCTCTGCGGATTTTATTGACTCGTATGTGTAATATCCTCCACAGAAATTTCTCTCCCTTCCCCACCCTGCACTTCTTACACAGAAGGATGCATAAAATTCTTGCCTCAGTCAGTCACAGTAAAAAGGAAGTATTCCCCTTTCACATTTACGAGTTCCTTGTAAAAAAAAGTAATTTCAGGATTCATTTTCTTAAGGTCAGACAAGCACCATTCTTCATGGGGAAGGGGGTTGTTAGACAAATCTCTGACATTTAAAACTAAAACTCTGAAATTTAGACTGCCATTACTCTAAAGTTTGCTTTGGTTGAACAGTGTAAATTAAAATTGTTGCTGTCTCTTTTCCTTGACTTTCTAAGAATTCTAGTCAGACAGCAGCTACCTTCTTAGCCTGATTTACTGAGGAGCAGGTAGCAGACAGGAAAAGAGAGGATTGAGAGGGAAAGAAGAGATATGTGTTACAGAAACCGGAGGACGTGAGTGCAAGGGAAGGACCACAGAAGACTTGTAGATTTTCAGGGCAAGCTCAGCTCAGTCTTTAGCACACTCCCTTAAACTAGAAAATCCAGACAGGTACACACATACTTATATAACAGGAACCCTGCGGAAATGACGGGCAGCCCAGTCCTAAACTGCCCATTGGGCCGGGACTGCTGTAGCGCTGAAATTACTGCCGCAGTATCCTGTCCACAACAGGGCAGCCGCCAGCAGCCCCTTGAGGGACGGGAACTTTTATCCCCTTCCTCTGGGTAAGGGAAACAGCACTGCAATGGGGCTACTCAATTCTGTGGTAGCCCTTGGGCTACCATAGAATCAAGAGCCTCTGCGAAGCCCAACACACAGCTCAGGTTCCGGTGGAGCTGAATGCCACCAGGCCTGCCTGCCTGCCTGCTCCTTCCCTGGCACACCTCCTCCTCACCCTGGAATGCCTCCTCCCCACCTCCCCCCATGCCCCTATCTACCTCTCCGCTGCTGCGCAGTTTCGACAACCTCAGAGCAGCAGACCACAGGTGTTCCATCAGTGCTAGCTCAGTGCCAGCTAGTGCTGGGGTAACTCTGGTTGCTCAGTGTATTGGAATCTTGTAGATCTGGCAAGGAGGTAGGGTGTGGTGTCAGCAGTGGCCCCTTTAAGGATAAGGCCTGGGCATCCAGCAGAGTGTGATGCACAGCTGCAGCCACTTGAAGGCAATAGGGCCCTCAGGGATATAAGAGCACCTGAGGCAGGAAGGGTTTGTGGGTAGCAGAAGGAGGAAAGCTGGAGACTGGATTAATGGGCTTTGGAGACTGCTGGAGACACTGGAGTTTGGCTGCTGTGCCCAAGACCTGCTGAGGACCAAGGGGCTGCTGTAGTGGTGAGGGGCTGCTGGTAGGAGAGAGAGGACCTCTGCAGGTTGAACAGGTGAGCTACCCTGGAGATGGGGTCCAGCAGGACTGTAAGGCAGAACTAGGGCCATTCTGGGGTAAAAAGGGTGAGCTAATTAGCTAAAAGTGGGCATAATTCTCCAGGCAGAGTTTGGACTGGGAATCTGGCAGAACACTCAGCTGGTTCTAAGGGCTTGAAAATGTGTTTACAACAGTGCACACTGGTTAGTTCCATTCCCTGACTTGGTGTGATTAACAAAAAATGTGTTGTCCTAAATTTCATAGAGTTACACAAAGAGGCTGCAGCCTGACACTTCCAGATGGAAGGAAACTAAGGCAGCTGTTATCAATTCCCTCTACTCCATACTCAGCTCTCTTGCTTCTGTCCTGCTTCTTTCACAGGTGGGATGCTGACCTTCTGAGAGTCCAGTCCTATGTGTTTCTACTCAGAAGTAAGTCCCATTCTAGTCAATGGGGCTTACTCCCAAGGAAGTGTGGAGGGGATTGTAGCCTTGCTGGGCTGTTTTGTTTCCTTAGTCTGGAGCATCTGGGGGATGGGGGGAATTCAGCAAACACTCCCTGGCTTTTTTAAAGAAATCCCCTCTGTTGCTACAGTGTGAGTGTGAGTGTGAGTGTGAGTGTGAGTGTGAGTGTGAGTGTGAGTGTGAGAGAGAGCATGCGTGCGAGTGTGCACACACACGCTCCACCTTGCTGCATGTGCTCTGGCTGCAGAGATTTTCCCACCCCTCCTTCCCCTCTTTCAGCCTCTTTGTTGGCTCAGGTGCTCTAGGAGTGTTGTTGTTCCTTAGCAAGGGGAGCCTCTTCCATGGCTCCAGGGCTATTTCCCTGCCTGTGCCAGGCAGAGCCTTTTTTGCAGTGTTTTGGGCTGCCTGGAAAAGGAGGGAGATGCCAGCTCAGGGCAAAGGTGTGTGTGACTTTCAGTTCCCCAACCCCAGTCACATTGAGAAAAATAAAAAAATCTGTGGATAAATAGGCTGCACCTGTTTTTTAATTTGCCTGATGATGTCACTTCCACCATGACATCACTTCTGGTGGGTCTTGGACAGATTGTCATTCTAAAAAGTGGATCCCCTGCTAAACTTTCCCCTGCTGCAGTAAGGTGTTAGTAAGTTGACACCCGGGGAGGAGAGTGTGACACCACTGGTGACTAAAATCACAGTTTGGAGGAATAATACCATCATGTTATATATTAATCAATGCTTAATTCCATGCAGAATGCAGTAAAACAAACCTAATTGAAATATCTTTGTTCGTGCAGAATGTGCTCTATCTTTGTTCTATCAAAAGGTACAACCAAAAAACCAGGGGGGCAAAGCGATGGTACATCACCATACCCACCACCTGGGGTATTGTCCTGTCCACTGCATGGGGGTGATGCTCTGGCATCCTGCATCGAATGACATGAACCCTAGTGATGCCACTGGAATGAGCTACGTCTCATTTCTCAAGAGGAAGAGAAAATCACAGCCAGATAGGATTTGCTACCTCAAAGAGTTGTTGTGGAGACAACAAGAGGTAGAGGGGAAAAGAACCATGCAAGTCAGATCCCCTTGGAGGCAACCCCAAGGCAATGTTCCTTTCAGCAAGGAAAGGAAATTAGTTTCTTCACCAACTCTTTTCCTTTTTTTAAAGGATTCTGTGTACTCATCTCCTTCCTTCAGTTAGCCGGTCAGTGGGCTCCACACCCCAGCTTCATGGGACCTCTTCCCAGCCTCCCCTACACTCGTCCTTCTTTCTGTCCACCAGGTCTGTGAGAAATCATAATCCTAGCCAAACTGACCTTTGCTTCCTCCCAATATGTATGATATGGGCTAAAAACATCCCTGAGCTGTTGGCATATTCATGAACATTCCATGACACCACACCAGTTCAGCTAATCTGCATCACAGGCTTCGCAGTCACAAACTTAACACAATATAGACAATGATAGCATCAGAAAGGGCGGGAGGAGAGGAAAGGGAAAAAGTGCATTTCTGTAGGGGCATCTTTGTCCCATGTGTTGGCTCTCATAATGCTTAAAAACTGAATTTCACCTTTGACACATAATGAGTATTGCAGGAAATGATGGGTTATCCATTTCTTTTGGTTGAGCTGGACATTTTCAAACATACACTATAAGTTCCTATTTAGGTTCCATTTTCGGCATTAAAAGGTCAAATATCAAATGGGGAGTTGATTATCAATTGCAGTTCAAGCCCCCCTACCACTCTTAGAACTCAAACTAAAAGCTTGAGAACCACTGCTTTATAGAACAATGGTCATAGTTTTGGAAAGAGGTCGCCATCATCTGGTGATGACTGTACCAGTCATTTGAAAGTGCTAAATGTGTGAAAACCACTGCTCCACGTGAACATTTTTGTAGGATATGGATCTCATGTGCAGCACAGGCTCTGAGTGGAAGAGCTGAGTAGCACATGGATGCGATAGGGTCAGCAGGTGTGATCATGTTTCCCTTTGCACCTGTTGATTATCCCTCCATTTAGACATCTGCACAAGGCTTGAGATCACAAAAAGGGGAATGAATCATGCATGTCCCATTTGCAATACATAAAGTTAAAATAGAAACAAGATGGTAATGCTATGCATAGCATACATTAGAAATGGAAAAATGTTTGATAAAAAAAAATAGGCCTAATTGCTATCTTCTATAGAGATCCACTATAAAAAGTATGTGTAATCAATTTAAGGGCTGCTATAAATGGAGCCACACATGGCAGGCACCCTGCAATTTAATTCTGACTTTATTATTACTGAATGGTCCCAGTTATATATTCATAGCATGCATAATGAATGAATACATTTAAGGATTGGCCAAAAAGCCTTTTTGTTTTTGACAGCTTCCCAACTAACTTGTGTTTCCAAAGTGTGAATTTAAATAAAATTTGGCTAATAAATTTTGTATCTCTAAACTATAGATCAGATAAAGGTATAAGCACAGTGAAGAAAAGAGGCAGCAACTACAAGGGAATTTTTAAACTGCATAACAAAAGTAGAAGGGCTATAATCCAATAGTTAAACCAGCAAAAAGTAGGTAAATGAAAGATAAGGGCAAGTGAATGTGTAAAACATTGTTTTACCTGTTTTGTCTATTTTTTCACCTGTTTTTGGTCCTTTCTGTGTTCTCACAGGCTTTCATGCTATCCCAGCATGCTAAAGGGATGCTCAGCCATTTGAAGACAGTAGACATGTTTGCACATGATTGGCTCAATGTATGGATCTTTATATGTATAGCAGCATATGCCATGAATTCCTTTTGACCTTCCTCTTTTTGGATATCAGGGTGAGTCAGTGGGGAATGCCAACATCATGCACAAGGTCAGTACGTGTGGTTTCACTCCTTTCTACTGTTATATACACCCTAATTCCTGAATTGTGACACATTCCAGAGGCAGTAATGTCTAGTTTCCTTTTGTTGAGAGTGTTAGACACTTAGGGTGCAATCCTAACCCCTTATTTCAGTGCTTTCCAGCACTGACCTAAGGGCAATGCAGCTCTGAGGGAAGGGAACAAACATTCCCTGACTTTGAGGAGGCCTCCTTGAGTGACACCCAACTGCAGGATGCAGCACACATCCCATAGGCTGGAAAGCACTGGCATAAGGGGTTAGGATTGCGCCCTTAAGCTATCTTTATAATATTTGATTTGTTTACAAATATTTAAGCAGAGTACTGAAGCAGCAAAGAGGCACTTGTATAGAAGATGACCCAGAGATAAACAACTGCACCCAAATTCCAGCTTCTCCTCCCCCCCCCCCAATTTATTAATGGGGAAATGATAGCATACTTAAATGCAGGTAACAGATCACAATTGTTTCACAAAGGCATGTTACCATTTTTTAAAATTAGCATAATACTCTACAGTTCTAATGCTTTAAATAGTCATTATTTGTCAGCTATTAATCCATCGTTTCATCAACATTGGACAAGAATTCTCTTGATGTATCCAATAAAAAGATGGCTTATAAGAGAATTTAACAAAGCTCCATACTGTTAAAAAAAAATTCAAAAACACTTGGAAAAGCAGTGAGCCTCACAAATGACCGATTGTGGTGCAAAGTTAATCTACGGTACCAATGGCGTCACTAGGGTTCGTGTCGACAGGTGCGGGAGGCCAAAACCTCATCCCATGTAGTGGGCAGGGCAACACCCCAGGTGGTGGGCATGGTGTTGTACCATTGCCTGCTCCCACTGGTTTTTTGGCTGTACCTTTTGATAGAACAAAGAAATTTCAATGCAGTTTGTTTCACTGCATTATGCATGGAATTATGCATTGATTGATATATAACATGATGGTATTCTTACAAACCATTCTAACAAATTTTAGTGATTTTGGTCACTAGTGGTATCACACACCTCCCCCAGGGTGTCAACTTACTAACACCTTATTGCATCAGTTCTCAAACTTTTAGCACTGGGACCCACTTTTTAGAATGACAATCTGTCCAGGACCCACCAGAAGTGATGCCATAACTGGAAGTGACATCATCAAGCAAATTAAAATAAATAAATTCAAGTAAAACAAATAATTAAATAAGGGAAAGCCAGCCCTCTTCCACCAAGTGAATTTTCTCTGTAGCCTGCCTGCAATACCCCCTCCCCAAAATCAGTAAGATTTTCAGCCCTACCCAGTTTCCAGTTCAATTTAAGATCTGCTGTTTAAACCAGATCACTATCACAATCCACCTGGTTTTGCAAGTCTAAAAAAGAAAAAGTTCACCTTACCAGCTGAAGCCATTGTTTTTATTCTGTTTAGGGGGAGGGGGGCTGCCTTCTGGAGCATTTGTTGAGCTCCACCAGGTTGTTGAGTTCCACCAGATAGGGCCCATTCTGATGGCCTCACATTCCCCTTTGCCTGACCTGACCATGAGCCAAGGCACATTTGCTTACTCACAAGTAAATGCAACAGTGTGGCTTAGTTTCACTTTCCATAGGGCTCAATACATTTGCTAGCTTGGAGGGAGGGACCTCCTTCTCAGCTGTTTTTGGGGAGCTGCATTCATTGGATCAGGATCATTCTGGTGTCATTGAATTCCTCTCAGTCTGCGCTTTCCAGCAGATTAAGACAAGTTCACCTACTCATGAGTAAACATGTGATACAGCTCAGTTTCACTTTCCATATGGTGTCATACATTTTTTGTTTTCTGGTTCTTTGCCAATAACTTTTGATAGAATGGAGATACTTCAGTCCAGTTTTCTTCATTTCATTCTGCTGTAAATTCTGCATCCAACAGTAGATAACATGATGGTATCATTCCTAACCACCATGATTTTAGCGTCAGCCCCTGTGCCGTCACTCCCCCACGCATCAGCCAGTGCAACCCACACCATCCGCATCCTCCCAGCAATGCCACTGTACAGTACAAAGTTGATATACAGTAGTTAAATATGGGGGGGGGGAGAAATAGAAGTGTATGAAAGTTGTATTGGAAGGATTGAATTGGCTGATGGAGAAACAACCTTAATAGCAGACGACCTGAAGACTGAAAGATTATTTTAAGAAGTTAGAATGGTAGTTGGAAGGTAAAAGTTATTTCTTTCCCAACTGTGTCAAAAAGCCGCACTGCAAATCTTTCTTGATGCTGTATCCCTTACTGACATGAATAGATTACTCTTTGCACAAATATACTGCAGAATATTGATTTAGATCCTTTCTGCAGGTAAAAAAATGGTATGTATAATGTGTAGGGCAAAACACATAATGAAGAATGGCAGGCTTACTATCTATAACCACATTTGCTATATTAAGAACACATATTTAAAAAATCAACTCTTACATAAGTGAAACTGAATCTATCCTTTTTCAGGCTCTGGTATCCTTTCAATGTGCTTGACAAAGGTACTGTTTTTTGTTTTGCTTTGTTGGCTTTTTTCCAATAAGCCAGAATACAGACACTAGATTGGCCAGTATTGGTATAAATACTAGAACTTATTTGTTCTACCTCCCCAGGTCAGTATCTACTGCCTGCTGCACTTTTGGCTCCAGCAACTGACCTTAGGGACTCTGGTTCTGAGAACATGAACTCCTTGCCTAATTTGAATCTGCATCCCACAGCCTGGCTTGAGGTTGACACCTCCACATTCTTCATTTTCAGCAGGATGCACAACCCTTCCCCCTCCCAATAAAAGTTCAGTTTCAGGACCACAGAAGAATACGAGTCTTGATATCTGCTAGGGTTTCTTTCCTAGCACCCACTTGGATACCAAAAATCGTGTTAAAGGAAATCCATTTAAAAAACAATGACCCTTTACTCAGCGATTTAAAAACAGCCTTGCTGACCTTTTTAATGCAGACAATCATTCTCTCTCCAGAGGCTTAGAAAGGCTTCACTCTGACGCAGAGACCTCTCCTTCACTGGAGCACAGCACAGGGAAAGAATGCAGAAGAGGTGATAAACATTTGCATTCTTTGATGTGCTCACAGGGAAGGGAGGGGTTGCTTGCCTTGGAGTGAAAGCTACTGTTAAAGCTTTTTTTTACTTTAATTGAAAGGGTCCTTCTCATTGCACTGAGATAAAGCCACAGGTGAAAAATCTGTGGATAATTATGAACCAAGGTGGTGGTTAAGGAACATCTAGAACTTTGTCCCCACTACAATTGCAACCTCAGGCACATGCCCCCCAGTGTGCTTTATTAAAAATAAAAATGAAAAGAGACAATTCCATTGAAATACTTTGCCCTTGCTCATCAAGTAATGCCTCTCATTTTATCTTCATTCTTTTGTTTCTCCATTTTCCTTTCTGGGTACAGTCCAATTTCATTAAAAATCAATTAGTATGTTGCTATGGACTTCAAAAGAAAGGAAATGCACCCTTTGCCTCTCAATCACTCTTTCACATGTCTATCACACTGCCTAATTACCTAATAAGCTCTTCTCATTCTATAATGTATTATCCGCTCTTCATTTAATCATGCATAGACTTCATGATCAGCACCAAATGTTTAAAATTGCCCAGACTTGACAGTCAGTAGCAGCATCTGCCTGACCTGCAGGCTGCCTTATGACTCCTTCCAGTTATATAAGAAGCAGAAGTTTGGAGGTACAGTCATACTACATTACTATATTGATCAAAGACTTTGTAGTTTCTGATTTCTTGTAGTCTTGCAAAGTGTAAGTTGTCTGATCTTCATGTCTTAAAGAATTGTGCTCCCTGAGCTTCAGGTGGATCTAACAGTGGGTATAAAGATAACATATTTTGTTTTTACTATTGCATATAGTACCTGCACAATAACATTTAAAAAATAATGTTCTTGCACATTGAGCTTAAACAAACACATTTGAACAAAATGGGATTTATTTCTGAATAGACATGCAAAGGATTGCACTGTAAGGAAAGAAGTCAGCACATATCACATTTTATTTTTCTCTGTAAACCGCTTTGTGAACTTTTAGTTGAAAAGCGGTATATAAATACTGTTAATAATAATATGAAGCAAAAGCCAAGTTTACTTAAATAAATGTTACTTTGGCTAGGAAACAAAGAATTTTAAATTAATTTCACATATTCATAGGGTTTGGAAACTTATTTCTTAGCTTCAACAACACATAGCAAATGGCCTTGAAAATGAAAGGGATTTTCAAAAGCAGTTTCTAGTATGACATGGGGATTATCTGTTGTCCAACATAAAGGAGAGGGCAAATACCCACTAGACATATCCAAGCTCATGAGCATGCCTTAAGTAGTTCTTTGGATCCTAATCTATTTTTTAAAAATTTATAATTCCTGAAAGTTTACTGACGTGCAATGAATGAATGACAGCCCAATCCTATCCTCCTTCCCCCCCCCCCCCCACTGGTGCAGCCATGCCCGAAAGGTGTATGCTGCATCCAGTGGGAAGGAGGAGTGGAGCAGAAGGCTTCAAAAGGAGAAGAGGATTTATATCTCCTTTCCCCTCTGTAAGACTCCCACCCTGCAATGGGTTTCCTCAAACCTGTGCCAGTGATTTCACTGATGCAAGTGAAGAAAAAGGGGGCAGGGAGGCTATTGCCAGAAGGGATAGAATTGGGTATGCACCATCACCACCCAATTCACCCCCTCCTGCAGCTTCACTGTCTCCCATTCCTCCTCCTTACCTGCCCTGTTTTGCCCTTTCCACTCCTGTTCTGCACTTCCCTGCCCCTCCCTGCTCCCCAGCCATCTTACCTGCCTCAGTGGGTCCTTCTTGGTCTGCTAACACAGGCGGGAAGGCTCTAGCTTTCCCACCAATGCTTGGGTAGCACACTACTTGGTGTGCTGCCAAAGCACACTTTCCACTGATTGGGCCATGAATGAACAAACATTTGTATGGTGCTTTTTTCTCTCATTTGTTTGAATTATGAATTTGTATTCTGTGCTTCTATATCAATATTTTCAGGGTAACATTCAGGATAAAATTTATAAAACAGAAACATCTAAAATAGTAAAACACAGAATAAAAATAGCAGAGGTTAAGGCCAAAGTACAACAAGACATTTGTCCTGGTCTTCTCCCATTTTTTGTTTAAATAACATGTTGAGGCATGCAAAATGAGGCAAAATCATGATGGAGGTAGGAGCTCTGGTATTTAGCCCCAACTATGGCTCCTATCCTGATTGTGCACCCCCATGTTATTTACAATTACCATGGATACTTGCCTATAAGACCAGAAATTTCTGCCAACAAAGCAACTATAAATCATCTCCTTGCCTTATATGCAGGTCACTCAGGAGTCAGGGCTGTTAGGCAGCTGGGAAAGCAAGAAGACAGTGCAGAGATAGTTAAAGGGCTATTTGTCTCCAGGGCAACAAGGCTGAAAGCTGCAGCCAAAGTTAACCTTTTCAGTCCTCCTAAGACAAAAGTAAGCCAGGGCTCAAAGCTTCCATTTAAATCAAGCAAGCCTCATTCTCTTTGGCAGGATCATATCCAACCCTTCTGCACCATTTTGCAAATATTTTGCAAAACTTTTTGCACCATTTTATAACATTTTGCAAATGTTTGGCAGAGGTCTGGTTTTTATAACACCAGAATGTAATCCTCATTTCCATCTCAAACAATGTCCAAGGCTACAATTCAGTGCACCATTACTTAAGAGCAACACCCATGGAAAGCAATGGGTTTGCTTCTGAGTAAATCAAGTTGCAATTATGTGTAGCTGTGCTTGCTTATGCTTGTTGTTTGTCTCTCTGCTATGAATTGAATTGCACACTCCCAGTTATGTGTTATAAGTTGTATGTTATGTTATATGTAGAGCCTCTGGCTTAACACACCAGGAACCTTAAAGAAGGATTTGATTAATGGTTCTACTGGTATGTTGTTTACAGTGCACTTAGAAGTTCTGAAGAACAGAATTTTAAAAGTAAATGGATAAAAATGTATCTTATGATCTTATACTATATTTTTTTAATAAATTACTGTACAGTTCTTAGGTAACAATTATTGGTAGGTTATTTTTCAGGATTGGCCTAGGCTGAAATCAGACAAAATTATAGTCAGACACTTCCCTAAGTTTAACTCCCTCCCCAACTTATCCAAGGGTCATAGAAAATTCCATGATTTTGGCTCAAAACCTGTTCTCAGCTTATCTGTGAGATCAACTTATACTTGAGTAGTTATGGTATTTTAGAAGTTTCAGTTCAAAATCAGTTGAAGTTTTTTTTAAAGCAATAAATAGCTCAGGGGCACCATACAAAGTGCTCAAGCCTTCCCATCGCCATCAGTTTTGCCTCATTTTCGTGCCTTGTGTGCACTACTTAAACAAAACAAAAACAAACAAAAAACCCAAAACACACTGGGCCAAACTTACAGTCTTTGTAACATTAGTTTAGCCCCTAGCCATCATTAGAACAGTCTTATCAGATGTTAGAATGCCTGAGAGAAGATGCCTTTGCCTGGTGTCAAAAGGACATCAAAGTAGGTACCAGCTGAGTATTCCTGTGAAGAGCATTCCATAGGCAGCTCTATCATAACCAATAAGGCCCTCTCTCCAGCTGCTACACTTCTTGCCTTACAGAGTTGGGAAAACCTGGAAGAGGATATCAAAAGATGACCATAGTGAATGGACAGGCTCACATTGGAGTAGTAGGTCCTTCAGAAACTTAGGACTGAAGCCACATAGGGCTTTAAAGGTAAGCATCAGCACTTTGAAGTGTGCTCAAAAACAGACTGAGAGCCAATAAAGTTACATAAGTGCCAATGAGAGAGATTATTTTTATATAAATAAAAAGAAAACTGTTTTGGTCAGTTTACTGCTTCAGATGCCAAAGCAAGCTATTTCAGAATCAATTAATATTGGATACAGTTCTCCACATGGTTTCATAGGGTGAGAGCTCAAGAATTGATCCTTGGTGTGACAACAAAAAAACGATACAAGTACTCAGGATTGTCCCTTTCTGTTTTCAGCTATGAAAAACTGGAGGGCATAAGATTACTAATGCTTTGGATAGAAAACCAAGAAAAAGTAAAAGAAAAAGTATCAATACCTGGTAAGATGGTGGCATGCCTCATCAAAGATAGAATCACAAAACACATAGGCCTTGCTGAGGGAGAATCAGCATGGCTTCTGTAAGGGTAAGTCTTGCCTCACAAACCTTTTAGAATTATTTGAAAAGGTCAACAGGCATGTGGATGCGGGAGAACCCGTAGACATTGTATATCTGGACATACAGAAGGCGTTCAACACGGTCCCTCACCAAAGGCTACTGAAAAAACTCCAGTCAGGGAATTAGAGTGCAGGTCCACTCCTGGATTGAGAACTGGTTGAAAGCCAGGAAACAGAGAGTGGGTGTCAATGGGCAATTTTCACAATGGAGAGAGGTGAAAAGCAGTGTGCCCCAAGGATCTGTCCTGGGACCAGTGCTCATTAACCTCTTCATAAATGACCTAGAGACAGGGGTGAGCAGTGAGATGGCAAAGTTTGCAGATGACACCAAACTTTTCTGAGTGGTGAAGACCAGAAGTGATTGTGAGGAGCTCCAGAAGGATCTCTCCAAACTGGCAGAATGGGCAGCAAAATGGCAGGTGCGTTTCAATGTAAGTAAGTGTAAAGTAATGCACATTGGGGCAAAAAATCAAAACTTCACATATAGGCTAATGGGTTCTGAGCTGTCTGTGACAGATCAGGAGAGAGATCTTGGGGTGGTGGTGGACAGGTCGATGAAAGTATCAACCCAATGTGCAGCGGCAGTAAAGGCCAATTCTATGCTTTGATCATTAGAAAAGGTATTGAGAACAAAATGGCTAATGTTATAATGCCATTGTACAAATTGGTGGTAAGGCCACACCTGGAGTATTATGTCCAGTTCTGGTCGCCACATCTCAAAAAGGACATAGTAGAAATGGAAAAGATGTAAAAGAGAGCACTAAGATGATTACTGGGCTGGGGCACCTTCCTTATAAGGAAAGACATTTGGGCCTCTTCAGCCTAGAAAAGAGACGCCTGAGGGGGGACATGATGGAGACATACAAAATTATGCATGGTAAGGATAAAGTGGATAGAGAGATGCTCTTTACACTCTCACATAACACCAGAACCAGGGGACATCCACTAAAATTGAGTGTTGGGAGGGTTAGGACAGACAAAAGAAAATATTTCTTTACTCAGTGTGTGGTTGGTCTGTGGAACTCCTTGCTGCAGGATGTGGTTACAGCATCTGGCCTGGATGCCTTTAAAAGGGGATTGGACAAGTTTCTGGAGGAAAAATCCATTATGGGGTACAAGCCATGATGTGTATGCGCAACCTCCTGATTTTAGAAATGGATTAAGTCAGAATGCCAGATGCAAGGGAGGGCACCAGGATGAGGTCTCTTGTTATCTGGTGTGCTCCCTGGGGCATTGGTGGGCTGCTGTGAGATACAGGAAGCTGGACTAGATGGGCCTATGGCCTGATCCAGTGGGGCTGTTCTTATGTTCTTAAAAAACCCAAGCTGTATTAAAGTCATTCTGAGCTTCCTGATAACTCTGTCTCCCCCCCCCCCACATGCGCACACACACAATTGTCTGTAGAAAGCCTTATGTCAGCATCTCACAGGAAAATAACTTTGTACAGCAAGACTGTAAACCTTGCTGTAAACCATAAACATCCATCTGTATGGATAGCAGAAAATAAATTCAGGCAAAGTTTGCAAAAAACAATCATAAAATAAGTTCATCCACGAGCACTTTCAAAATTTGTTGCTGCTTTGAGATTAGTGAAATGCATGCACTATAGAATGTGACACTTCTCAAAGCATGGACCTAAACTCTTTTGGATTTGCAACTGAGTTTTCTCATTGAGGCGAAGTGAGGCCAAGTTCAGAGATGACATGGACCATTCTTACACACTCCTTGCCCACTGACTTAACACTCGGGCAACCCAATCCTAACCTGTGCTGGCACAACCAGGCTGCGTGTCCTGTCCTATATACAGCACAGGTTAAGAGGTAGCTGGAGGTCTCCCTGCGGTAAGGAGACATGTTTCCTCTTATCCTGAATAACACTCCAACCTTCCCTATGGGGCTTCTCAGCACCAGCTATTCAGCTGGCACAAATCAGGAAGCCTAGTGTAAGGCCAGGAAGGGTGTTAGGATACGTCAGAAGAGGCCTATGTCAATCCTGCCCCCACCTGTGCCCATTCCACCTGTGCTCCCCTCGCCTCTGGAGGGTGTTCTGAGGCACAGCCTCCATGGGCCTCAGAACACCTTCTAAGGCCTTTGATAAGCCTCAGAACTTAGGTTTTCAAACTCTCCAGGAGTTTGAAACTGGCAGTAAGTTCTTGAAGGGGGGGGGGGAGAATGCAGTGACACAATCCCCAGGACTGTGCAGCTCAGGGGGCTGCAGGGACTGGAGTGCACCCACCAGTCCCTGCAGCAGCCTTCCTGGGGTGCGGGGAGCCCTGCGCAAGCCTCTGCAGGGCTCCCCAGGTCAGCAGCAGTGAAAGTGGAGCAATCGCACTCTGCTTCAGCAAAACCTGCTGCAGGGACTGGTGGGTGCACCCCAGTCCCTGCAGCCCCATCAGAAGTGAAAGTGGAGCAATCATGTTCTGCTTCAGGTTTAGTGGAGGCGGGGCATAATCACCCCACTTTCACTTTGCAAGCATCAGGGAACATGTTGCTTGGACAGTTGCACAGGGCCCCTCACACCTTCGGGAGGCTGTGGTAAGTACAGCCAAGCCCCTGAAGACCCGAGCCTCCTCCCTGCCTCCTAGCTGCCTCTGCCCCTTAAGGGCAAAGAGGCCAGGACCCACAGCCTGGGGTGTCGCGACACCCCAGTCTGAAAACCTCTGCTTTAGATGGTCACTTCCAGTTTTCAAGGGAAAATCAGATGTGACGTTTTAGGTTCTTAAGACCCTTTTGAGGCCTGGGGCTTCACAACACACTCTGGAGATGACAGGAGCACAGCCCCCTTTTTTCCTCCAGAGGATTAAAGGTGCCAAGACCCACAGATTTCATTATCCATGGGTTTTGGCATCCACAGGGGTTCCGAGAACAGAACCCCTGTGGATAACATGGGACGACAGTACTGTGAAATGCATTTAGGTATTTCAGAGAATGAATGCAACGCGCATACAATGTTAAAAAAAAAAAATTCCTAAACTTACTTGATAATAATCCTCAACTGGACCTTTTCAAGTGCTTAGCAGGATTTTTTTTTTTTCATGATTTGGGTAATTTCACCTAATTGGGCCCCACGGCTACAGCCCCATGCTGATGCGGGAGCAGGCAGAGCACAGCCACAATAGGCACCTTGCGTGGAGGTAAGTTGAAAAATGAATGCAGCGAGCACACTAGAATGTGAAAAAAGATTGCAACCCAAGCATACTAGAAGGAGAAATAGCAGTTCTTTAGTGATGCTAGCAATCATAGCTGAAAAACAAACACAGCTCAGGACTCTCTCTTGCATTTCCAATCAGGCAAATGCTCCCATGGAGCACATCATGGCCAATGCTGATGCTTTCTTGCAGGGAGCCCCGTTTCAGGTGCCAGGGGGAGACCAAAGGGGGTACAGGTAAGTGAAGGGCATGCAGCAACAGAGGGCCCCACAAGGGCTGTGCAGAATTGGGCCGTACACCTCTTAATGCCAGCCCTGCTGTTCAGCATAAGAAAAGAATAGCTCTTCTATCATACCAGGACTGATACAAGCAGCAGTCCAGGATGGAATGGTCCAGAGTAAAACACTCCTCCCAGCTTCAGGGTTTTTTATACCCTAAACTTAGCTCCTAGCCAACCAGAGATTCAGACCAGCTGAAACTTCTGGAATATGATCTCACCACCTGTTGATAACTCACTCTGACCCCTCCCAACCAGAGAATTGCAGTTGCATCCAATATTCAATCGGCAAGCCCTTGAAATCCAGGCTCCTTATCAGGCTTTCCACCCTGCAGAAGTGCAACTCAGGATAAAGAGCTTCTTTCTCAACTGCCAATTAGCTGGATTCCCACAGCTGCTGCAAAATGGCTACAAGCTGGAATCAGACCTAAGTCCATGATTTGTCACACTAAGTTTGAAATTGTTAAGAGGTGGAGTTGTAGAAAGTTTCGGGTTATAAAATGCTGGTGCCACAAAGTGTGGAAAATCTTAATGGGTAGAACATCAAAACAAATTAAACCATACTAAGATCAGGCACCTTTTATGAGAGATGGTTCCTTGCTTGTGTAGACAAGACATATTCTATACCCAGCCATCCAAATTTGAATTTGCAAGGATATTTTCACTGTAGTTTATTGTCAGTATATGGAAAGAGTCAGATATTTAGGATGTGCACAAATATTTGGTTTTGCTCCTGTCCATCTAGTTTATTTTGAAATTATAGTTAAAATGTTATTTATTTTCATTTATTTAAAGCATTTATGTCCCATTTTTCCTTCCTCAGTTGGGACACATACATTCAGTATAAGAATCATTGAATCATAGAGTTGGAAGGTAGCTAAAAGGTCATCTAGTCCAACCCCTTCCCTGTAGCAGGAAATCCAACTAGAACATCTCCAGCACCTCTGCTTGAAGATCTCCATGAGGGAGGATCCACCACCTTCCTCGTCAATCTGTTGTCAATTACCAAACCACCCTTACCATAGGAATTTTTTTCCTGACGTCCAATCAGAATCTCTTCTCTTGCAGTTTGTACCCATTGACTCTAGTTCTATTCTCAGAGGCAGTTGAGAACAAATTTGTCCCTTTTTCCATATGATAGTCCTTCAGGATCACATCCCGTCTCAACCTTCTCTT
This sequence comes from Tiliqua scincoides, assembly GCF_035046505.1. Lineage (NCBI taxonomy): Eukaryota > Metazoa > Chordata > Lepidosauria > Squamata > Scincidae > Tiliqua > Tiliqua scincoides. The sequence continues at coordinate 116,931,347 of NC_089823.1, forward strand.
CTCCAGGCTGAACATACTAAGTTCCCTCAACCATTCTTCATAGGGCTTGTTCTCTGGTCATCCTCTTCACTCTCCTTTGAACCTGCTCCAGTTTGGCTGCATCTTTCTTAAAGTAGGGGGCCTAGAACTGGACACAGTACTCCAGGTGAGGTCTAACCAGTGCAGAATACAGCTGAACCACAACTTTTCATGACTTGGAAGCTACGGTTCTACTAATACAGGCTAGCATTGCTAGAAGCTAAAATCATATTTGCCTTCTTTGCAGCCACATCACACTGCGGACTCAAGTTCATCTTGTGATCCACTACAACTCCAAGATCCCTCCAAGATGTTGTGCAGCCAAATCAGGTATCTCCCATTCTGCACATGTCTTTGGGTATTTTGCCTAAGTGCAGGACCTTGCATTTGCCCTTGTTGAACTTCATCTTATTCATTTCAGTCCAGTATTCCATTTTTGTCTAGGTCTCCCTGAAGGCTTCTATTGTATTTGCTACTCCTCCCAGCTTGGTGTTAACCACAAATTTGATGAGGCACCCTCATATCATTTCATTCAAGTCACTGATGAAGATGTTGAAGAGAACTGGGCCCAAGACAGAGCCCTGGGGTATCCCACTCAAAATTGTCCTCCAGGTGTCAACAAAGCTTTGTGTCAACAAAGCTGTTGACGAACACCCCCACCCTCCCCCAATCTCTGTGCCAGCAGCCTGCTGCAGTGTGAACTTTGCCAGCGCTTGTTCCAACATGGGGAGGCTGGCACGCATCCTTGCGCCGGCCTTCCCAACTGCCTCTGTGGCGCGAACATGCTTTATGACATGTTCACAACACCTGGAAGCTGGTGCAAGGTACTTGTGCCGGCTTAAGCGCAATTTAGGATTGCGTTCTAATTTCTTTAGCCCAGAGTCCTGGGTTTATTGCACAGCATTTGCTAAATCCATTTTAGTTATGCTTCTTTCATTGTTATACTGTATGGAAACAAATAATGCAAAATCAAAGCAATGTACTGCTCACTTTGTATTTCACATCATTCCTGGTAGTGGTCCTTTACCTCTGAAATCGCTCTTCACGGTAACTGCTCTTGGCAGTAGAGACAGACAGATGGCAGAGTACAGAACTTGCCAATCAGGATAGAGAACAATGTGAATGGGGCAGCATGGGAGCAGGAAGAAGAAAGAAAGGAAATCCTCTAAGGGTGCTTCATCATTACAAGGGCACTATTAATTAAACCTGAAAAACTGCAATTGCTCACATTTCTGGACAAAAAAGGAGAACAGCCAACTGTAAACAAGAGGCGAGTGTGTTAAAAGACATTATTCTAATTAACATAATTTCAAATCCAAGACAAGTTGTATTTTTTAAATACTGTAAATCTTTTCAAGAGCCCAGCATTTTGGTTGAATATGCTCATTTCTCAAACTATATGAATACAAAAAGAACTATTTATCATCATAACAAATATAGTAAACCTTGACATTTTTTAAAAAAGAATGTTGTTTTAAAGGTTAATTGTGTTAGTAAATACTTCAAATCTGCTAATTTACTAGTCTATTATGCCCGAACACTCTATAATGAAAAGGGGAAAAAATCCCACACCATCTTGAACCTTGCTTCTAATACAGAGGAACCATATTGCTTAAAAAGTTGGTTTTTTTAAATGTCACAGATTGTTTAGAAAGCTTTTGTACATATTTCAACTACCATAAGCACTGTCCCAACAGGCGTTCTTGGCTGACTCCAAATATCTTTAAGTTGCTAATGTCAACATTCCATTATATTTTTAGTACTAAATTTTTGGTTGATACTACCAGGCTGATTCACTCATTCCTGAATGAGCAAGGGGACTGAATCTGAGCTGCTACATATCCCTCCCCCCAACAAATGTCAGGTGTGAGCCAGGTATCCCCTTGATTCACATCATCCTTCCCCTTCCTGATAATGGTAGAAGAATTATGTTAATATAGTGAGTCATATGTATGTCGATACTCCTGGATTCATAACCCACCTGGTGAGTGGGCTTGCACTTTCCCAGTGTTGGGAAGTTGAGTCAGTGACTCGGACTCAAGTCGTGAAAGTGTGTAATTTTGGGTTACTTGGCGATTTGTGAGTCACGCACGTGGAAGACTCTGAAATAGTCTCAAGTTAATGCCCCCCTGACTTGGCACTCGTCTCCACGTGTGCCAACTCGAGTCTGCCTGTGTCTGGGGCTGCCTAGTTACTGTTTTTGCAGTGTGAAAAACCTCATAGGACCAGCATTCCGCCCAGGTGAGCAGCAGGGAAGTTCCAGTCAGGAGGCAGGAAAGGGTTAATGAATTGGGCATGGGGGGAGGAGGGAGTGAGCTGTTTTTCCTCCATCTCTCACAGGAAGGAAGGAACCGAAGATTATTGGACAAACTATGGGCATTCAGATATTTTCACTGGCTGAGGGAGAGCAGGGGGCAGAGAACCAAGGGGATCCTTGCCTTACAACTGGCTGTAGAAGCCCAGGGAGGCAGGAAAAAACTCTGTTGCTTGATTCTACTTTCCAATCTCATGGCTTCTTGGCTTGATTGTTACTTGGGGGAGCAACGCTCATGGAATGACTGCCTACAGTGGGACTACTTCTGAGTAGGGCTGCAAAGGATCAGGATGTCCTGGTAAGCCTCCCAGCTGCTGCGTGTGACCCACCTCCCTCTTGCTGCTTCTGTCCCAGCTCTCTCACAATACCTCTTACCCCTCCTGCCATATTTATTGATGAGTGGGGAGTTTAAAGAGAACTCCAACACACACACAGTCCCCGGCAGCAGCCCTGTTTTTTCCACAGCTGGTTTTTAAAGGGGGGGGGGACTCAGCTTGAGTCCATTAGAGTCACTAAAGGATGACTGAGACTCAGAAAGTGCGCCTGTTAGGACTCTTTTTTGAGTTGAGTCATGGGGGGCAGTGACTCAACTTGAGCCAAGCCACGCTGGATTTTTCCATCACTGTGCTTTCCTGACATCTAGGCCTGCACCCAATCATACCACTAGAACTCTACATGAAATGCCTGAATTGGTTTATGTTTATGGGCGGGGGGGGGGAGAGAAGGAGTGTGTGTGGGCGGAATCCTCCGCATACACCAGCTGCCAGGATCCTCAGAGATTCACCCTTCCAAAATTCACTTAGACTGACTACAGTCCAACAGTTGCAAACATGAACAGAAATCAGTAATACATTCCACTTAATTGGTACCTAACAAATTCAACAACAAATTCAAGCTACCTGTGACAAGCCTTTGGGATAGTAAACTGATCATTAGAAGAGGGATTTTTGCCCTGTGGAGATGAAGCCAAAAGAATAATTCAGTTAAGGCAAGCAATTCCTGCAAGGCAGCAACACAGATAACAAAAGCATTTGGGAGGCCTAGTAACCAGTAGAAATGAGAGACACACAGAAAAATGGATCTTTGTAGTTTGGCTCTCAAAAAGCAGTGACTGTACTTTTTGCTAATGATAAAGAATAGAAGAAAGCCTGTCATAATAAAATGACAGTAATATAGTTGCTGTGGATGCGGCATAATAACTGCAAAGAAATACACTCCAGTCCACCCAATTGTAAATAGCAAGTACATCAGCCAACAGTGGGAAACAAAATTATATGATTGAAGTGCTTAAAGAAGAGTAGAACATTTCCTGAGAAACAGGCTAGTGGGCAAATAAAGGCAAAATGTGAAGGAAAAACTCAGAAGCTCATGGATGCACTGGAATTGGTCCCAAGGCAGGGCTGGCTCCTTTCATTCACATGAAAGGAGAGGCTCTCAGTACCCAAGGCTGCCTTTCAGAGTAGTGCAAAGCCAGGGGAAAGAGCAGGAAAAGTTTGCAGTTTCTGTTCTCAGCTTTTTCCTTGGTGAGCAAGATGATACGCTATGTAAATATTAATCACTATGACAACAACAATACAGCTGTTTTGTTAAAGTTACTTCTGCAATTCATTTCTCAGATCAATTCCGTATATTCCAAATCCAAATTTATGTGCAAATATTTGTTATTTTTCTAGCTATCTACCTTTGCAGAAGCAACATGGCTAAGGGGGTGGGGGAGTCTGCCTCTTAAGTGGGTACACTACCCCTTGCTAATTTAAAAGCAGGAAATCTACAAAGATGAATGTTAAATCACACAAGTCTTACTTCTTGTTCAGGTCTGCAGCTTGTTTCCAAAATAAAGTGTTGAACTAGGCTCCTTTGAAACCCAGGGAAAAATTCACCAGCCCTTCGTAACAGGATTGGCTCCATGTTTCAGAGGCCCCTGGCAAATTGCTCTCTATGGGTCCTAGTTGGATGGTCACAAGAGAGGCATTTTGTCATGATACAAAGGTTTTGATCCTAGATATAGTTTCAGGAACCAACTGTGGGCCTTTCTGAGTGCCGTGGGAATCGCCCAATGATGTTGACTCATGATCTGAAGCATCCACAAAATCCATGTTATAACCTTTTCCCACCAGTGCAATACTAAGTGCATTAAATAGATAGGTCATCTCACAGAACACAGTGGGAACCAAGTAAACCTGCACAGGACTGGGTTGAACAATCCCAATTTCAGTCCTGTGGAGAACTTTGATAGTTTCTGCCAGCAGTAGCAGTGTGATACATATTTTGTACTTGAATATTGTAAGCGTGTTTGTTGAAACATGCAGTTAGGTTAGGATGGCGCAGGGGCAGATAGTCTCCTCATATTTGTTCTTCTATCTCTTTACAAGTAATCTTAAGGACTAGTTGACAGAACAAAATGTTTAAAAACTTTAGATATAGGCTGATGGGTTCTGAGCTGTCTGTGACAGATCAGGAGAGAGATCTTGGGGTGGTGGTGGACAGGTCGATGAAAGTGTCGACCCAATGTGCGGCAGCAGTGAAGAAGGCCAATTCTATGCTTGGGATCATTAGGAAGGGTATTGAGAACAAAACGGTTAATATTATAATGCCGTTGTACAAATCGATGGTAAGGCCACACCTGGAGTATTGTGTCCAGTTCTGGTCGCCGCATCTCAAAAAAGACATAGTGGAAATGGAAAAGGTGCAAAAGAGAGCGACTAAGATGATTACGGGGCTGGGGCACCTTCCTTATGAGGAAAGGCTACGGCGTTTGGGCCTCTTCAGCCTAGAAAAGAGACGCTTGAGGGGGGACATAATTGAGACATACAAAATTATGCAGGGGATGGACAGAGTGGATAGGGAGATGCTCTTTACACTCTCACATAATACCAGAACCAGGGGACATCCACTAAAATTGAGTGTTGGGCGGGTTAGGACAGACAAAAGAAAATATTTCTTTACTCAGCGCGTGGTCGGTCTGTGGAACTCCTTGCCACAGGATGTGGTGCTGGCGTCTAGCCTAGACGCCTTTAAAAGGGGATTGGACGAGTTTCTGGAGGAAAAATCCATTATGGGGTACAAGCCATGATGTGTATGCGCAACCTCCTGATTTTAGGAATGGGTTAAGTCAGAATGCCAGATGTAGGGGAGAGCACCAGGATGAGGTCTCTTGTTATCTGGTGTGCTCCCTGGGGCATTTGGTGGGCCGCTGTGAGATACAGGAAGCTGGACTAGATGGGCCTATGGCCTGATCCAGTGGGGCTGTTCTTATGTTCTTATGTTCTAACAGTACCTGCCTGAACAATTTTGTCCTGCAACAAAAATCTAGCACTGTGGGTTGAAGCTGAAAAATCCTAATATCTTATATATGCATGATAACTGCAACTCTCTGTTGCCTGGATTGTCCTTTTATTCCTTTTTGACACTTGCAGAGAGCATGTTTAGGCATATACACTTGTATTTGGTGCTGGGTGTCTGCTAGAAGAGCATCACCCAGGCCAGTAATATGACATTTAACATGACTGATGGTGAAAGGCCTCAGATCCACAGGCCCAGAGCAAGGCCACACTTTTGATTATCAGAGCAATCCTCTTGTGACAAGGCCATCTCCTAGCCCTGCATTTGAAACACAAATTATTAACAACAGGAAAGAAGGATCCCCAATTCTGTCTGTTCCCATCAGCCCCATGGCTAAACTCAATCAAGGAGGCTTTTAAGTGAGTCAGCAAGCCTCCTGAACTAGGCATAGACAAAGGTATATACTGTAATCCTTTAAGATTACAGTATATGCCTCATCTGCTGCCCCACATCACATCTCCCTGATAATGGTGTCAAATCACAATCACAAGCCATTCCAAGCATTTCAAGTAATAGGAAAACAAAATTGAAAAGAAAGTCACAAATCTCCATTGATTTCATTCTCAAGGCACAAGTCTGAATAACAAAATGTTCCAAGTTTCAGCTGGTCTCCATTCCAAATCCTAAATCCCTGCAATAGATGAAAATCTGCCAAAAGGTTAGTGAACCTTCCAGCAAATGCAGGGCATGATTTACATTAAGAACAAAATCTCATTTTGTTGCACAATATTCATACAACTCTTAGAGTGACAGAACAGTGCATAGTTCTTTCAGGTTGAGTGAGTGGGTATTAGAGAGTGATAATGGTCCTTCATCATACTGGCCATGATTTATTGTTATATCATTCCAAAAAGCAAGCTCTTGAGAAGGTGATAACTGATGAAGAATTATATTAGATAACATACTGCACCTGCAAATTTATGAGGATAACAAGCAGTGTATCACTAGCGGTGGAAGTGCTACATATAGAATTAAAATATGATTTAATAGGAGTGTTTCTCAAACTGTGGGTCGAGACCCACTAGGTGAATCACAAGCCAATTTCAGGTGGGTCCCCATTAATTTCACTATTTTATTTTTAATATATTAAATTTGATGCTTCCAAGGTATGTGACTGCATTTGGGGAAATTGTACATCTGTACATTTAACAAGTTACTATGTATATTCTTTTAACAATGATAGTAAATGGGACTTAAATGGGGAAGTGTAGGTAGGATTGCAACCTAGAATAGTGAAAAATGGTCCTGCTTGACGATGTCACTTCTTAGTCATGACATCACTTCCAGTAGGTCCTGACAGATTCTCATACTAAAAAGTGGGTCGTGGTGCTGAATGTGCGAGAACCACTGTAATAAGGGAATTTAAAAAAAAAAAAAAGCATTGGCTCAGTGCTCCATTTCTCCAGCACATGGCCCTATTTTTTTTTTTAAATTACACACTACTGTAATATGTAAATAGTATGTCACTGCAATCTGATTCAGAGCTTTGAATGTGCTCCAATATTCATACATGACTCCTATATGAACAAATCTCCTCATTCACCCTAATGGAAGGAAGAGCTCTGCACTCACAATTCTTTGAAAAACTTAATGGTGGAACTGTTCTGCACATTCATAGAAGCAGATACCAATAAAAATGAGTTTGATCAGAGCAATGATGTTCTTTTCTTTTTTTCTTTTAACAACATTGCTATTTGTTTTTGCCATTTGCCATTTCCCATTGCTTAGGGCACATTTCCAGTTTCATAAGTTGAAAAATGTTTTCAATTATCCCCAGAAAATCCTAACCTCTATATTTGAAATCATACAGGTTCAGCCTTGTTATACACGGATTTTTTATACACAATTTTGACTCCACACAAATGGCCACTGCAAATGAGAAGGAATGTGCTGATCCCTGGAGAAGGGGAAAAATGCATCCCTTTAAAATCAGTTTAATAAACTGAACAGTCCTTTAACAATAGCCTCATTAATGAGAGGGGGGGCAGCTGGCTGACAATCCATCAATCCTTCTCTCTCCAAGCAGACCCCTCTCTTCCCCCTGAGCACATGAAAGAAAAGTGATCACTTTGCATTGGTGAAGGGAGGGGCTGAGTGAAGCTCCTTTCTAAGCTCTTGGAGGTTGACTGATTGATGGATTGTCTTCTTAATGACTCTTATCTTACATCACAAAGGTCAGCAAAGCTGTTTTTAAATCACTGGAGCATAGAAACTTTGTTTTTTAAATTGATTTGCTATGGTGTGTTTTTTGCCATCCAGGTGAATGCTTGGAACGGAACCCACCTGAATAATGAGGCTCAACCTTTATTAGGTAGGTTTGCTACCAGTAGAAGTCCTCCAAACTTTCCTTAGCCAATAGCCAACAGATAAAATACCTGTTTTCCCTACTGAAGTCATCTCATTTTTTGTCACAGCATATCACAAGTTCATCTATTCTTTTGTCATCACAAGTTCTCTATTCTTGTGTGAATTTGCATTACAATTTTAGGCCCAACCAAAGTATGATACACAGTCATATATATCCATCCCCAAAGTTAAAAAAAAAAAAATCTCTACTGCTGGGATTAAAAGACCACAAGTTTATAAAAAGGAGTGTCAGTGAGAAGGATTCCTTTGTTGGCAAGACAACTGTGTATGAGCATCCACAGAAGTGATCATATTTCTAAGACTATACATCCATGTATAGTCACCAAGAATGGAAATAGTTGCCTGTAGAGGGAGCTTTAATCTATGTTGTTAATTGGCTACAGCTGTTGTTGACTTTTATTTCAATATCTTTTTAGGCTCCATTTTAGTTTTTTGGTTCTGTTCTTCTAGTTTACCTGTGTAACATTGTTTGCAGTCCATGGTTGCCATAAAGATTTTACAAAATCCAACTTTGCTGGGTGTGGAATTGATTCCTGCAACTCTGTTTACAAGCTTAGGGCCTAATCCTAACCAACTTGCCAGCACCAATGCAGACACAGTGCAGTCCCAAAGTAAGGGAAGAAATTTTTCCTTACTTTGAGGGGACTTCCATGACTGCCCCCCATAGCAGGAGGCAGTGCACAACGCACTGGTATGGCTGCATCAGTGATGGAAAGTTGGATAGGCCTTTAACCTTTTTCCTTCTTGCCATTTTTCCACTTAAAATTGTTTCCAGGTGCAGAGTAACTGGCCCACCTCACCCCAGCACTGTCTGTTCTAGTGGCTATCTGCTGGTATTCATTTGCATTTTTTTAGATTGTGAGCCATTTTGGGACAGGGAGCCATTTAGTTATTTGATTTTTCTCTGTAAACCGCTTTGTGAACTTTAGTTGAAAAGCGGTATATAAATACTGTTAATAATAATAATATTGTCATGATTCTGGGGCACCAAATGCAATAACCCCTTTTCTCTTTGTATATAAGTCTCCTCATATATGCAGCAGTGGGCTTGGAGGGGAGCAGGAGGGCAAAAGCCCAGAGCACTGCACCATGTGGCATTGCAGACCGTTCGGCGGCAAGGATGGCCAAATCCAGCGTGGCTTGACTAGAGTTGAGTCATGAGTCTCCACTCTCTGTGACTCAACTTGAAAACAAGTCCTAATGGGTGGACTTTTCGAATCGCCCAGACTCAGACCCAGAATCGTTTTGGCAACTCAGAAAGACTCAAGTCATGAGTCTTTCCCTTTCAAAAGGCAGCCACCACTCTGTGGGGGGAAAAATGGGGCTGCTGCTGGGGGGAGTGTGTGTCAAAGTTCTCTTTAAACACTCCCCTGAGATACCCATCCCATCTGTAAAGAAGGCAGGAGGGGTGAGGCAAACTGCTTGAGAGTGGGGACAGAAGTCGCAATAGGGAGGAGGGTCATATGCAGCAGCTGAGAGGCTTACCAGTATGACCTGATCCTTTGCAGCTCTACTCAGAAGTGGTCCTATTTGCATAGGTCATTTAATGATGCTTCTTCCTCAAGTGTAAACGAGTCAGCAAAAAATATGTGTTTTTGTGACTCTGACTCTGACTGGAGTCACCTGACTCGAGTTCCCATCCCTGCCACTCGGGAAGCCTTCTGAGGCTTCCAATGTGGTCTTAAGCAATACTTCCTGTTTTCCAGAAGTACTGTTTAAGAGCACATGGGAAGCCTCAGAAGGCTTTTCAAGTCATTCCTAATGCCACACGAGGCTCCGCTGTGCTGGGTAGGCATCAGGGCAGGTGGTTGGTGTGATGGGGGGGGGTTGCATCGCAGTCCTGAGCTCCAGGGTGCAACGAGGAGCAGGTCCATAACAGTCCCACCACAGATGATTGCTGCCTCTCAGCAGAAAAACAGTGGCTTAGATCACAGGTGCCACAGGGTAATTGCTTATGATGTCTGGCAGGAGCCCCTCATGTAGTGCGGCTTAGGGTGAGAACTGAAAAAAACCTCAGTGAGTGAACAAAAGCAAGCTTGTGATTCTTGAGGTCCTGCCCACTCTTTCTGACATTGCCAATAGCACAGCAGTTCTCAAACTTCCTGGGAGTTTTACTCCTGAGGTAAGTATTTGTGGGGGAAGGGCAGCGACATGATCCCCAGGATTGTGTCACTAACAGGAGTGTAATGGGGGTGCTTATACTCACAGAGGGCCACTGTGAACTGGAGGAGGTGCAGAGAGCCCCGCACAGCCCAGTGCAGGGGTCCTCGAGGCTTAGAATATTCAAATGGAGCGATCGAAAAGCGCTTCCTAGTTGTGTTCGCAAACAGGAAGTGCTTTTTGATTACTCTGTTTGAACATTCTAAGCCTCAGGGAACCCTGCAGTGAGGCTCTCCACACCTCCTGCAGCTTGCAGCAGGCCTCCTTGAGTATAAGCACTCCCCCCTTACACATTCATTAGGGATGCAATCCTGGGGATCCTGTCGCTGCTTTTCCCCTTCCCTGCCCCTTAAAGAGACCAGGGGATCTTAACACGAGCTGGTGGGTCATGACCCACCAGTTTTGAGTACCCCTGCAATAGCATATTTGGCACTGCAGTTCAATACATAACTACCCAGAAGTAGGCCCCATTAAATGTGAAGGATCTTACTCCCAGGTAAATGTGCATGTTAAATTCAGGCATTCTATGTGGACCAAGTATTATGACAATGTCCTATAGAGGTGACAAGGCTCAAAGGAGAGCACGCCACATGTAGTTTTGTCAGGAGTAATGGTCCGAGGAAGATAGTAGAAATAATTTTCAGTGTGGAGAAGGCTGCTGCTGTTGTTCTGACACAGCAAAAGGCCTCCTCCGTTTCTCTACCTTCTGTGTGAAAAAACCTTCACACCTAATGCATGTTTCAGAGCACCCTGGGCTGAAGGCTCCAGGCTTCTTCTGTCCTTCCTGTATGTTAGATTTCAAAAGCAAAAGTTTGTCCATTTCAAGGCTTACAGGTGATAGGAAAGAAATGAGGCCAAGTTTGAAATTCTCCATTTATATCTCACCTCCACAATGAACTCATGATGTAGCCTTAGGCATCTTATTAATTGTGCTCCTCAGCCTCTTACTAGGTACATGGGAGTAAGAACCTACATTATAGGGTTATTGTAAGGTTTATCGTAAAATTTTGGAAGAAAGTTTTAGAACACTATATAAAGCTAAGTTTATTATTGTTATTCCCCAGCAATAGGAAGCCATAAAAAGCCAACATGTCATACTACAATGATTAAAATCAGAGAAACTTCTTGGAGAGCATCTCTCTCAGGCTAACCTCCCTCACAGGAATAGTGTGAATATAAAATTGTGCCTCCTTTGAGGAAGGGTGAAGTTGTAATTGAACTGAAAAATCATCGGTTTTTTTGTTTACATCTTAGGTCTCAAAGCTTTAAGGCACCTTGCCAATCACCTAGCACCAGCTATTGCAACTAGTGATTACGGACACAGGGCCCAATCCTGTCCAACTTTCCAGCTCCAGTGTAGCCACAATGCAGCCCCATGGAAAGGGAACACATGTTCTCATACCTTAAGAAGGCCCCAGTGACTGCCACAGGATGCAGCACACACCCCACTAGTACAACTGCACCAGCACTGGAAAATCGGTTAGGTTTGGGCCCACACTCACTTCCCTTTCCGGTGTTGTTCTTTGCATCACTGGCCTATGCTCAGAAAAGTGTGCTGACACCAAGGGGTAAAAGAGTAAAACAGAGTCCTTTCTGCATGCTGGCCTTACTCCTATATATTTGTGATCATATATTCTTTGCAATTATTCCCATATATTCTTTGGACCTTCTTCAATATTTCTTTTCCAAAAGATAATCCCTATTTCAGTCCCATTTTGATACTTTCTGCTAGCAGTAGCAGCGTGATAGATATTTTGTACTTGAATATTTGAAGCATATATTGTGCAACATGCAATTAGGGTGGGATGGCGCAAAGGCAGATAGAAGAACATTTATGTCATGCTCTGTGAGTGTGCCAGGTGCTTCATGTGTATTATCTTGATGTTGTCCTTAAAACAACCTTGTAAGGTAAGTAAGTTATTCCTATCTTTGAGCTAGAGAACTGAAGCTGAGAGAGAGAGAGGCTATGATTTGGCTATGATTTGTCTCATGAGAATTCCTGGTAGAAGCAATATTCAAATGAGGGAGGTCCTGCTTGCAGTTCTGTCTCTCCCAATTCTATGTGGCTGCTGTGATGTCCACCAAATCCAATACACCATAATGGGGGAAAGGCTGATCAAAAGGAGGGGGGAGGTGAGAGGTGTAAGCCTCACCTGCATGTTCCTGCTGCTGCAGAGCCCCCATGGGACTCCTCTGAGCTATGCCAGCTCTGTTGCTGGCACAGCACTTCACAGCCATTGAGACGTGTCCAGATTGGACATGGGGTTCAGGACCCAGCATGTGTTGACTCTGCCTCATCCCATCCTGCTTTACACTTTTTTCCACTTTTCCACTGGTGGAGGTGTGCCAGAGACTAGTCTGCCAAGACCCATTTTTAAAAATGACACTCTAATGTCATTTTAACTAGAACCCACCTAGTTTTACGAGCCTTAAAAAAAAAGTGTTTCACTTTATCAGCTGCTCAAGTCTTTCTTTTTGGCCCTTTTACTACATTGGGTGGGGGCATCTTCCGGAGTGATTCTTGAGCTCCATAGCCTTGGCACATAGCCTTATCTGCCTTGTCAGTTTTGCAACCACCAAAAATTGGGTCACAGTCCATTTGTGGGCACTGACTCAGAGTTTGGGAACACATTTACCTGACTGGGAATAACAGCCCAATCCTCAGCTGCCCAGAGCGTGGGGCTGCTGCAGTGCTGAAAATGGCTGCCATGGCATTCTGAGCACAACCAGGCAGCCGACAACAGATCCTGGGGGGAAAGGGACATTCGTCCCCTTCCCTTTGGTGAGGAAAGTAGTCCTGCAATGGGGCCACTCTTGTCTGCAGCAGCTCTGGAGCTGCCGCAGAATCAAAGAGTTCGATGACATGGAGCTCAGGATCCAGTGGATCCTACCCACCTACCTCTCCACTGCCTGGCAGTTTGGGCGACTGCAAAGGGTCAGAGCATGGCTTTCCACCAGCACTAGCAGAGTACGAGCTCGCGCTGGGTTAGCTATGGTGCTGGGCCAGCGTTAAGTCCCACAGACTTGCCTTATGACACACTTGTAACAGTGCACACCAGCAGTAAGCCGGGATTGGGCTTTAAGAGCTCAGGATTGGGCTCAAACTCCCATTGAACTCAATGAGGCTTATTCCTGAGTAAACACACATAGGCTTGTTTTGTTGGCTCCTTAGTCCAAAAATAATTTCAGATTATATGTAGTTTTTTTCTTGGTATCTTAATGCTATTTTGGATTGGTAGATCTTGTGACTTTTTAACATATTTCTTTTGGGGACCTGTATTTATCACTATATTTGTACTATACTTCATTTTGCATGCCCTCTAGTGTAATGTGTCACAATATTTTCATCCGCTGTCATCATTTCTGCTCTTCCAGTTTGCAAAGAGCAAACAAGGTAATCATTTCATAAAAGAAGGAACAGTAATGGAAATAAGTGAACACGTAGAAACCATTCAGGAGCATTTCACTCTCCTTGGATCTTCTCTCTGACCTTAGGTCTCCTGTATATCATAGTGTGATTCTTTAGGTCAACCACATTTAGACCTCAGTCTTATATACACATAAGTCTCATTGAACACAAAATATTGTGTTGATATTGTGGTTTAAGGCAGTAAGAGAGTCTAAATAGGTATTATGACCTCCACCTACTGGACGAGGAGTTCATCACGCCTCCAGGATCTATCAACATACTTCCACTCAGCCTAATAGTTCTTAAAAATAGTCCAGTCATAGCCCCGCTCCATTTCTTCCTATTCTGTCTTCCAAGCATGTGGTCCAAGCCTAAGGGCCAATCCTATCCACATGCCTGGGAGAGAACATGACTGTTAAACTAGTTTAAGGGAGCAATCCTACCCTGCACTGGAACAGGCAAGCCAAGAGGCTTGTGCTGTGGGCGGCTCAGCCAGAGGTAAAGGGAAACTTGTCCTCTGGGTAAGGCACCTTTGTCCCAATGGGTCTCCTCGGACTTGCGCCACCTCCTGAGGTGGCACAAGTCTGAGGAGAGCAGCTTTATGCCATTCCAAACTCCCCGGGAATGAGGGTTGGGATCCAGCAGAAGTGCTGGATCCTAACCCTGCCTCCCCCTTCCCACCCACCCTCCTCCCACCCAGGAACACCTCTCTCCCACCCCAGAGCCAGGCAGGCTGATGTAAGGCTCGCCGAGGAAGCCAGTGTGGAGGCTTGTGTCAGCCTCTGCAGGCTGGCGCACCTCTGAGCACTGGCCCGTCTTCCACCCAAGGAGATGCAAACGTGCCTCATGGCATGTCCCTTGTGTCGGCCCATGGGTGCCTCAGAATTGCGCCCTAAGTTTATCAGGTAGTTGTGAATATGCCCTTACTGTGTCCAACCTAAAATAAATAAAAAAATTCCACTATCCAGAAATGACTTGACTATGTTGAATAAAGGCCAGCAAAACCTCTTATGTTAGAAATATGTTTGTTTTTTTTCCCCTCTTCATGGTGAGTAGGAAGGACAGATGGCTAATTCTGTATCTTGATATGAAAGTGGTTCAATCCACAACTCAATTATAGTTCTGTTTATTAAATGCCCATGCCTGGCTTAAATCTCATTAACTCCATGCTGTATCAATTTAAAAAGGTTGTAGATAGGAGTCTTGAATGCCAATTCACAGTCAAATCCTACACATCTACAGTAGAGCTTGCTTCCTTTCAAATAAGCATGTGTAGGATTGTGGCTGTAATTTGAAACATCAATGACAACACAGTGACAACTGGAATCATCTGCTTCCACATTATATTCTGTGACATTCTAAGTGATTTAGCATATTGTTTTATAGGAACAGAGAATCTTTCCATTTTGAACTGCAGCTGACAACCCTTCTAGTTTTCTTTCTCTTTTATGTTAGAAGCCAGATTATGAATTACAGTCCACGCATTTTTTTAGTCAGCCATGATGTTAGCATTAAGTTTCCCACTTCTAAATAGATGCTATGCTTGAGAACTTTACTGATCAAACATTGCCAGTTATTGCAGAATTGATCTTTGATCTCTCCATCAGAGCTATCTGCTGATGCATAACTACTGTATGATTGTCATATTCGTGAGTCGTGTTTGAAACTTAGCATAGAGTAATTGACTGCTAATTGGTTCCCAGTGTACAAGTATTTCTTCTGCATCAGAGACTGTAATTAACAGTACTCCCAGAGAATGATAAACATTTTCTTTCCTTTATATAGCATGATTCCCTCAATTAAATTCATTTTTTAACTCTTTGAGTGTGTCAAATGCCATGTCCTACATATAATAGCAGATACAGCTGGTCAGCTTGATAGAGGAAGAAGACTCTAAAGATTATCAATCTCCCTATATTTCCACATGATAAGGAAATAGAGCCAGGAACTGTGACAGTTGAACTTCAGTCTGGGTTCATCTGACACCATCAGCTGCAACTGGGATTCTGTAGACCCACAGCTTAACTTGTTTCTCTTGCCTCAATAATTCTTTCAGATCAGAAAGCAAGTTGTATTTTAAATATCAATCTACCCCACTTCTCCTCCCAATGGCAGGTCCCTGATCCCTACCCCTCCAACCAACTGCTCAGGGTCAGGGAACCCTAAGAATAGTATGGGATGCCACAAAGGGGAGCTGCTGTGGGAGGGAAAAATGGCTGAAAATAAAATCACAGGGTGTACATATTGGAAAAACTGACATGAGAGAATACACAAGTGAATGCATCTGTACTGGTCAAGTCATGTCTTAAGTTCCAATTTCTACACATTTTAAACATGAAAGAACTTTAAACAACCGTACCATTACCTTAAAGCAAAAGACTTTTGGTTTAATTTTATAATTGTTATAGTCTATTTTTAGGGTCTAATGAACCTTATTCTGGGTAGGAGACCCTGGGTTGCTTTCTGGAAGCTGTTTCCAGCTTTTTAAAAAGAGGAAACAGTTGGGTTTAAATATATAATTATATTGTGCTGGGAAAATTATGATTGAAAAAAACTGAAATGAATTTATGTCCACTGTCCCAGTTGTTGCTATGGTCTTCAAGCTCAAGTTTATTAGGTTGATCAGCACATAAGCCATACACCTATTTATCTAAAATCTTAAAACCAGAGTCTAAAACCACACAGAAACAGAATTTGGCTACATCCACAACACACTCTTAACAGTAATTTTAATCTTAAAGAGTCCAAAAACATAGAGAATTTGTGCATCCATTTCTTTAAGAATCTATCTCTCACTGCTGTATATTTTGGGCATTAGAAAAAAAATATGCACCAGGGTATCTAATTCAGTTAAGGGACAATCACAATAACGATGCTCGGGAAGTATCCTATGAAAATAGCCATTTTTTTGTGCAGTTGGTAAAGCATTACATTGTGCAATCATGTAAGCACGCCTCAACTTGGGAACCTCAGTACATAAAAATAGATCAATAATGAAAATTTAGTGGGAAATTTAATTCCAAAATAAGAAGGGGAACATTTATGCTTAGCCTCAATTAAAAGGCCATCCCAGTCTTGAATTAACAACTTTTCAACAAGCAGCGAATGGCTTCTTCCACTAAATTTTTCACGTGACTGTAGACCCAGCTCACATATTTTCATATTAATGTTGTTATTCCATTTTACCCAGCAGCATTCCAATAACATTTAAATCCGATAACAGCTTTCCAAATCATGGTTGAAATCTTTGTAAGTCCCATTTCCAAGCATATAACTTCAGAGGCTATACATGGGGGTAGGGCTAAAAGCTTCTGAAAAAAGACTTGCTGGAGTCGCTCGAGCTATTGGTCCCAAAAACCAGATCTGTGAGCCATATAACATACGTGGCAATACCATTGCATTTTATGCCTTTAGGAATGCTGATACATACTGTCCTCCTTTGATGTAAAAAATTTTTCTTAATGCTAGTAGCATTACTACTTAAGGCAGGGGACAGGGGACATTACCCCTTACTTTACTTTACCCATTACTTAAGACAGGGGACAGGGGACATTACCCCTTAAGAGACAGCGGTCTCCAAACTTTTTGTCTAGAGGGCCGCATCAAATATCTTGTGTGGTTTTAGGGCCAGAAAAAAATTTAAATATAGAATTTAAATAAATAAATTAGATGGAACTTAGATGAGTGAATAAATGAATGAATGGGCTCATTCATTCAACCTCTCTGGCCCTCAGAACATCTTCCAGATGCAACCAGAGCATAGCTCTGGTTGTGTTCAGTTGAGTGGACCAGAGGCTTTCAGGGGACAATCCGGCTGGCTGGTCGGATAGAGGCTCACCGCGGGCCGCATCTGGCCCCCAGGCCAGGGTTTGGAGACCCCTGCTTTAAGATACTGTATATGTTTAGACCATGCAAGGTTGGATTGGAACACTACTCCAAGATAGCGAAATTCATTAACCTGCTGCAACTTATACAGGCCAATTTTCCATCTTTCATTGTTCCTTCTTATTGATCTTGTAAAAACTATTATTTTAGATTTATCATTTATTTCTAATAGTTCTTCACTGCAGTAAGCAATAAATCCTTTAATGGCACATTTAAGACCAATCTGAGTTCTGGACAAGTTCATCAGCGTATAATAAAGCAGAAATTGGTTTGTTGTCTAGGCACGGCGCATGTATATCTAAATCAAGTAATTTAGGAACAAAGTCACTGAGATAGAGATTAAATAAATGCGGCACAAGAACACATCCCTGCCTTACCCCTCTTTCAACAGATATGGAGTGAGAAATAGCTCCATCTTTGTTCGGTTTAACATGTAAGGAATTTCCAGTATATAAATTTATTATTAATTTTAACAATCTTTTAGGCATAGATGTAGAATTCAATTTGTTCCAAAGTCTTGGATGAGACACTGAATCAAAGGCAGCTCTTAGATCTATAAAGGCTGCATATAAGGTACCAGGAACTTTTAATGCATAATCAACAATGCCAAAGTAAAGCAATGATCAATACAAGAGTAGCCTTTCCTGAACCCTGCCTGCTTGTCTCCTATTATCTTCTCCTGTTCTATCCAATAAAACAGATTCTCTTGCAGTAGAGATGCATACATCTTACCAATCACTGTTAAAAGGCTGATAGGTTGATTACTACTTGGGTCAGTCCTGTCCCCTTTCTTATATATGGGCGTTACCAACGATACTTTCTAAGCACTTGGGATAATTCCGTTCTTATTAATCAGCATAAAGAAGGGTATGAGTACCTGTGCCCACCAGATTGGGTCTATCTTAAAGAGCTCAGCAGGAATTGCATCTATACCAGGAGATTTCCTCAATTTGAGCCTGTTGTTCAGTGTTATGACTTCCTTACAAGTAACAGGTTCCCATTCAGTAAACTGTGCAAGATGGATCTCAAAGTTCAGATCTGGTTCATGTTCATGCTTCTTATAAAGATTTTAAAAATGTTTTTCCCAATTTGCCACAGATACAGACGATCCAACAACACATTTCGGCTTCAGCATTGGAGTAATTAATCACCAAAGAGATATACCAGACTTCTCATTGGCTGCCACAATTATCCTATCCCATGTGGATCTCGTCAATTGATGCTTCTTTGTTTTCAATAATGCTTTATATTTCCTTCTAGCTCGTAGCAAGGATCCACATGCATCTGATGTAACATTTTCCTTAAAAAGTTTATAGGGTCGTTTACATTGATTTTTTGCTGTCCTACAATCATTATCAAACCATCTCTTTGTCTGCCAACGAGACAGATTCTTCTTGATCTGAAGATTTTTGAGATTCTTCTATTTCTCTCTTTAGATAGTAGAATAGGATTAAACATTCTAAAGAGTGATAACATATTTTTGGATATTATAGTTATGTCTGTTCCAATTAAAATTTCTTTTTTAATTTCTTGTACCTTTGCTGCACAAAGAATTTCTTTGGCAGCTTCGGCAGTTTTGGTTGTCCATTTTTGCCTTAAAGGCAGCATCTGAGTTTGACAAGTGTTGGAATATAACACATCTTCAACTTGCACCTTCATGGAAAAAGGAAGATGATCACTTATTGCTTGATCATTCACTGTAAAGTCCAGTACTTTAGCAAAATTTACATCATCAATCAACCTATAATCAAGGACACCACATTAATTAATCTTTAATTAATTTCCTTATGGTGGGATGAAGGTAAAATCACCTCATGGATCAATTAAAGTATTCCCATTTATAATGGTTAGTGAAAGTTTGGAGGTCATATTAACCAGTCTAGCTCCTGCCTTGTTAATAATTTTATCCTTAGAGATGCATAATACTTCTGTAGCATTATAATAGAAAAAATCTTTCTTCCAGAAATTGGACAATAATAATTGATTGTCTCTTGCACCAATTCTGTTAAAATCTCTCCCAATTAGCAGGATAGCTTGGGGATGGTTGCCTTGCAAACTCAATAAATATTCTTCCAAAACTGTCCATTGTCTTTCTAGATCTAGGCTACAAGTTGTAGGAGGGAGATATGCATTCACCATCAAACTTTCTAACTTGATAACTATCTTAACTGCCATAGCTAGTTCAAATGGGCAAGGGGGGAGGGAGATGACTTCCTGAATTTATTTGACACAAAACTCAACAATCCCCCTTGAGGATGCCCTTTACATTTTCTAGGACAAACAGAAGGAATTATATCCTTCTAGATCACATGGAGTACAAAGCCAGGACTCTTGTATCATAATACAGTCCAAATCAGCTAAAAAGGGGATAGTCTCAGGATCTGTCATGGCTTTATTCCAACCATTTATGTTCTGAGAAATTTAAGTGCTCTCGGGGAAGCAGTCCTGCACGTCCTAAACTTCTTTAAACTAAAAAATCAATCTTGTTAGCTAATTGGTTGGAAGCATTTACAGTAGTTTCCTTAGGAGTAACTGATCTGGATTCTTGTAGATCCTGATTTGTATCCAAGTCGGTAGAGGGAAAAAGCCCTGCTCTATGAACTTCTCCTGGGCAAGGGACAGAGGAAAAGGCATTGCTATTTAACACTCTGTTACTCTCAACGGGCACAACAATGTCACCAGTGCTATTGTTCACATTATCCGTGTTATTACTTACTCCCTGGCCCAATGCAGGACTGGCTGCTTTCAAAATTACAAGGGCCTCCTACAAGATTCAATATACAAAGCTGGGGAGTCTGTGTTGATGTCAAATCTATTGTATCCCCTGGCTCTACAGGTGTCCTTCCCTTTAACTCTACCAAATTTTGATATGAGGATTCTGAAGTTGATGGTTTCTACTAAAGGATCCTCAATCTGCTCAAAATTTTCCACCATCTCAGGCCTTCTGTCCCCCCCATCCACACTGCTGATCTGTGGGCTGTGTATTGAAGACAGCACATCTCATTTCTTCTCTTTTCTCAAGGATTTCTCATCAGAACTCTCCAGGCATTTTGTGTGGGGGCTCACCCGCAATCTTTTCCGTCCCCTGTTACATGTTGGTTGGCAATCTTCAGTCTTGAAAGACTATGGTATAAACCAGGGGTGCTCAAACCAATTAATTTGCATTTCAAATTTGAATAAATTTACGTAAATGAATACCTTACAGATGGAATTTATATGAACAAATGAATTTTACTGAACTTTATAATACAAATACACATGAGAACTATAATACAGGCAAAACACATGAGAACTATGAACTTTGAGCACTATGAACTTTCAATGAGAGTGGTGGAGCTGTTGTCTTGATCTCAATAGTTCATTGTAATCTGGTACTAGTTTGGAGGAGCCCATGATCAGTAATGACTTCAAATGCTCATCAGTTAATGTGGACCTGTATTTTGATTTTACATATTTCATTCTTGAAAATGTCGGCTCGAAGAGGTATGTTGTCCCAAAAATAGAGAGAGAGATCCACGAGCAAATTCTTTCAAATTTGGGAATTTCTCAGGCTGCAGAGATTTATAGAATTGTGCCAGGTCTCCTTCCTTGTGCCTTGCTCTCAGCAGATCATTTGACTGTAATTCAATTATTTCCATTTGGAACCGACCTGGCAGTCTGTCCACATCACAGTCAAAGGGATTCTGAAACATTTTTATTTCCTCTGCAGAAGCATCCAGGTCAGAGAAGTGTTCTGTGAATGGTTTGTGCAGCTCCCTGACTTTTTCTGCAGCAAATGATGGTGGAAATGCTGCTCCACTCTCAGCACGCAATTTTGCACAGGTGGGTAAGTGCTCCAAGTTCTGGTGTTGTACATTCCTTCCAAGGAGCAGGAATTTGGACCTGAATGTCTTCACAAGTGAGAAGACGTCACTGATTAGATTGTTTTCTCTTTGCATACTGATATTGAGTTGGTTCACGTGGGATATCAAATCTACAAAAAAAAGCCAGTTTCATAAGCCAGTCAGTATTATACAGGACTGGTACATGGTGATGGTAGCAGAAATAATTTTATTTCCTCTCTGAGCTGGAAAAAGCACGTGAGGACCTTCCCACAACTGAGCCATCTGACTGCTGTATAGAAGGGCAGGTCTATGATCTCTGAATCAGTCTCCTTCAGGAACTCACAAAATTGGCGATGAATCAGCCCATGAGATCTTATGTAATTTATTGTATCTACCACAAGTTTCAGAACACTAGTCATGTCCACATATTTTACACACAGTGCTTGCTGATGGATGATACAATACTGAAACATAGGCTTTGATAGTCCACTACTCTCCACTCTTCTTGTTATTTGTTCAACCAACCCTTTCTTCACCCCCGACATGTTCTTTCCTCCTTCAATTGTCACACATTTCAGCTTACTCCAGTCCAGTTTGCATTCTAATAAAGAGTTTTCTAATTCTTTGAAGATGTCTTCCCCAGTTGTTGTGCCATGCATGCTGTGCACTGATGCCAATTCTTGAGTCACATTAAATTCGCTGTCGACACCACGGAAGAACACCAGGAGCTGTGAGGTGTCACACACATCTGTAGACTCGTCGAGAGCCAAAGAGTATACCTGAAACTGGCTTGCCTTGTCTACAATTTGATGGACAGTGTTGTTTCCAATATCTTCTAATCTTCAAGTTACAGTACTTCATGACAGACTCACCATGTTGAAAACACTTTCATAACCTGGGGTTATCTCTTCCACCACATCCACTGCACAGCCTTTGATTAGTTCTGCATCTGTGAATGGCTTCCCCCTTCTAGACAATCTGTATGTAACCTTGTAACTGGCCTTGGTCACAGTTTCATTCTCTGTTCTCCTGTGCGTGAACACAGCACGCCGTGACTCCAAATTTCGCTTCCAGTTTCTCAGAACACTGTGCTCCTGTGTACTGCGAGTATGTCCTCTCATGCTTGGTCTCATAGTGGCGACGCAGATTGTATTCCTTGAGAACAGCAATGTTCTCATTGCAGATAAGGCACAGGGCTTTCTCATTGCAGTGTGTGAAAAAGTACTTGGTGCCCCATTCTGGGTTGAAAAGACGGCCCTCATTGTCCACTTTTCTCCTCTTTCTATCCATACCTGAGGGAAGTAATGAGACATCAGTATTAGTAGAGTCACTGATGTGTGTGTGTGCTCTCTTTCTCTCTCTCTCTCTCTCTCTCTCTCTCTCTCTCTCACACACACACACACACACACACACACACACACACACTCACACCACAAGAACCTACCTCTTGGCCAGGAAAAAGCATACAGACAAAGCCAGAAATACATGGAGACATAAGCTGACTCTGAGGCAGGAGGCCCCCTCAGATATAACTCATTCAGAAACAGGCAGGATGTGCCCTGAAGCACAAACCTTTTGGCAAGGAAGAAAAAAGTCAAGGAACACATGGAAGCATCAGTGACAGAATAATGGAGCTAAATACACATTTTGCTGCACAAAACCCCACCCCAAAAGAAAAAAGAGAATTTTAAAAAAAAAATTTTAAAGCAGAAATATCTGAGGGACGAAATGGGAAACACCAGAGGGGGTGTTGCCCACCGCACATGGCCACAGCACCAGAGCAAGCAGTTTAAAAACCAGAGGCAGACAATGCAGGGCAGGTGTGCATCTTTTTATCCAGGAAAAGGGGGGGCAGAGGAGGGGAACCACAGGAAAAATTCCACAACAGAGCAAGCACATATTGTGGGCTGGAAGGTTGCAGGCAGCAGTAAAAAAAAGGAATAAAGTATTTTTAAATAGAGACTCCCTCTTTGCTTCGCACCAAAGTTATTTAGGGAGGGAGTCTTGTAGGTGAGGGTGGTGGTTGCTGCTCTTGCTTCTGTGGTGGTGCTGGCCAGCTCTCCCTGGCACGTGCTGCTGCTGCTGCTGTGCAGTGGTGGCAGAGCAGTCTCTCACTTGCTCTCTGCAGTGTCTGCTGCTGCTGTGTGGCGGTGGCAGCATCGCTTGCCCGCTCTCCGTGTTACCTCCTGCTGCTGCTGCTGTGCAGCGGCAGTGCTCACCTGTGCTTTGCTGGCGAAGTGCCTGCCTGCCTGCTCGCACACCCGCCTGCCCGCCCAGCTTCCCTCGTGGAGGTGGGGACGCAGGCGCTCTGTCTCTACCTGCTGCTTCAGGCTCCACGTGTTACCCGGGAAAGACTAGCCTAGCGCATGTGCACAAGGGCTTTCAGCAATAAGGTAACGCGAGACCTGCAAGTCTCGCGTTACTTTAACACTATAAAAGGTCCTGCACAGATGCTGGGCTGGTCTTTCCCTCGCTTCCAGCAACAAGGGAATGACATACCGGGAGCTCGTGCACTAGGTCAGCATGAGCCACGGTGATTCTTCCGTGGGCCGTGTGCCCATTGGAGGCACACGACCCACTTGGGGGCTGAATGGAGACCCACTGTGGGCCACAAGTGGCCCGTGGGCCAGGTTTGGGCACCCCTGGTATAAGCCTACAGCACCTGGTAGTCCAAGGCGGTCTTCCATCCAAGTACTAACCTAGCCTAACCCTGCTTAGCTTCCGAGATCAGACAAGATCAGGCATGTGCAGGGTAATGTTTACCTTGCATGTTTTGAAGCTGAAGACATTCCTCTCCATTCAACCCATGGTAGATTCAGCATCTAATCTAAATGATTTGAGAAATAAACACCCCTGCGTAGGGTAAAGTGAGCTAAAACTATCAGAGGTCTGCAACCACAGTCTGGAAACTAGACATCCATCTCTGTTGTCCAGGAAGGTGGGACTTGGTGGAGCAATCTCCTGCTGAAGTGGCAACATTCCAGGCACGATCCTAGGCTAAGAGCCAAGGACCAAGAGCTCTTTGGCTCTTGCCCTTTGGCTCGCGCCACAAGCCCGCACTTCTGGCAAGCCAGAAAATTTTCTGCCTGGTGAGGAGAAAGCGAGGAAGAATCAGGCCTCCCTCTGCTCCAGGACCAGGTGTCTCCAAACTTCCCCCCTCCCACCAGTCAGGCCAGAAGCCAGAGGCTTTTCTGCCTGGTGAGGAGAAAGCGGGAAACAGTCAGACCTCCCTTTGCTCCAGGGCCAGGTGTCTCCAGTCTTCCTCCTTCCCATCTTGATATGGTCTAATATTGCAAAATTAGTCATTGTCATCCCCACTCTCACCTCATAAATAATTAAAAAAGGTTTTGTCCCCAAGCTATAAAAGGTAAATTCTGCATCTTGAATTTATATATATTGCTATGTTACAGGGCAAGTGTTGTCCTGTGAGCTGAAATGTCTCCCTAACAAGCTATGCAGACAGACAGTTCCCAATGGAACACGAAGTAATTGGTCTGCCTTTCATTCACTTCCCACTTCTCTGAGTTCACCATTGTTGGGTTTCTTTTCTCCCTTCTAATTTTTTTCTTTTCCTTTTTAAAAGACATTCCATTTGACACTGACCCACCACTTTCCATTCTGCCTTCTTTTGTGTGCTGAACCAGGAAAAGGATAATATTGTGTAGAATGTAATTGTGTAATATTGTGTAGAATGTAAACCTGCACACCTTGTGACCCACCAAGCTGAGTACAACTTACCAGTCAAGTATATGAGTGCCCAGCAGGAATTGATAAATCTGCACTTGCAGGCCATGTGAAGCTAAAGAACCACCATACATTACTGGTGGCCTGTATTCGTATTGGACAATCACAAGTTGTGATGTAAGGAATTTCTCCAGGGACCTGTGGAGCAGAAAAGTCCTCTGATAGGCCTGGATATATCAATGTAATCTAGGGTCTAGTTGCTTGAGCATTTGCTGCAAAGGGTTGGATAGAGTCATTTTTGGTTCAGTCTTCCACCCTAAAGATCCTTATTATTTCCAGATTGTCCTGGAATTGGGGCCCTTGTCCTTCACTTTCTACATGTGAATGACCTGCAGGGGTGGCATCAGGGGTTGGTCATATAGGGCATTGGCCAAGAGTCCCTGCAGAGGGACCATCTAGCCAAGCTGATCCCTCATTTCCACAGGGCAGATGCTGCCACTAGGCCTCAGGAAGGGATTTTTTCTCACACTGGTACTGGAGCCAGCAGCCTACTTGTCACAAGCTTTGACTTTTACCTCTGTAGCTGACCCATCAAGTCCCATAAACCACCCCACCCATGTCCAAGGGCAAGGACTTCTCCCATCCTGTGCTGTCTTTGTCATGCTTTTAGAGCCTCCTTGCCTGCACTCAGAAGGCATGTTGTCAGGTGTCCCAGGAGTGACAGATTGACACCGGACAATTCGCCAAGAGAGATAAGAACATAAGAACAGCCCCACTGGATCAGGCCATAGGCCCATCTAGTCCAGCTTCCTGTATCTCACAGCAGCCCACCAAATGCCCCAGGGAGCACACCAGATAACAAGAGACCTGCATCCTTGTGCCCTCCCTTGCATTGGCATTCTGACATAGCCCATTTCTAACATCAGGAGGTTGCATGTACACATCATGGCTTGTAACCCATAATGGATTTTTCCTCCAGAAACTTGTCCAATCCCCTTTTAAAGGCATCCAGGCCAGATGCCGTCACCACATCCTGTGGCAAGGAGTTCCACAGACTGACCACACACTGAGTAAAGAAATATTTTCTTTGTGGTGGTTGATGCTTTCTTTCTTGATGGTTCCCAGTAGTGACATAGCTAGTGAGGGGCGGGAGGGACAGTTCACCCTAGGTACCAGCTGGGGGAGGTACCACATTTGTGGTGACCCCACAAATGACCCAACATCACTAACATCACAGAGGTTACAAACAACCCCATCATGTTATATACTGTTGAATGTCGAATTTCCAGCAGAATGCAATGAAAAAACAGGCGTAAAGTATCTCCTTTCCATCCAAAGTTATGGCTAAAATACTGGAAACAAAAAAATGCATGGAGCCCTATGGAAAGTGAAACCGAGCCATATCGTGCATTTACTTGTGAGTAGGCGAAATTGCCATAGTCCTTCAGAAAGGGCAGGCTAAGAGGAATCCAACAACACCAGAATGGTTTCTATCCAATGAATGCAGCCCCCCAAAAACACCCAAGAAGGAAGTCCCTCCCTCCAAGCAGACGAATGTATTGAGTTTTATGGAAAGCGAAACTAAGCCACACAGTTGTGTTTAGTCGTGTGCATGGCTCCTGGCCAAGTCAGGCAAAGGGGAATACAAGGCTAGGTGCATGATCCCAATCTTCCTTGGGGCAAGGGTGTGGGGAGCCCTGTGGAGCCCTCCACAAGACTCCCCAAACCTCTGAATCGTTTTTTTTTAAAAAAGTGATCAGAAACCACTTCTGGTTTTGTGATCACAAACAGGAAGTGGTTTCTGATTGCTTTTCTTTTTACTATTCTGAGGCTTGGGGAGCCTTATGGAGGGCTCCGCAGGGCTCCCTGCACCCAGCCCCCCAGAGGCTGGAGCTTCTAACCATAAGTTTATTTTTTTAAAAAACAACAACAAACCCTCTGTCCCCTGCTGCAGCGCAATCCTAGGGATTGCATAATTGCCTTTGCCTCTCCGCTGCCAAGACGTACCCCAGTTTGAGTTTTGGAACCGCTGCTTTATAACATCTTAAAATAAATTATTTCACTCTTTTATTCATTCCCAAGATGGGCACAACTCCAACTAGCATTTGGATTGACCCAGTCGTTATTGTTACACCAACTCCATGCCTCTCAAATGTCCAGTGGGGTGCTATGGAAATGTGTGATTTCTAGCTGACTCTATTGCTCACCTGTAAGTAGGAAGCTGCTTTCATCACCAATATGCATCGACAAAAAGTATCATTGAGACCTTCTGTTGGGCTGTTCTAGTAATCAGGTTCCAAAAATATTTATTATTTTGGTAATGATTTACAGCCCAATCCTATCCAATTTTCCAGTGCCGGTGCTGCTGTGCCTATGGGGTATGCACTGCTTCCTGTGTTGGGGGTGCAGTCACAGAGGCCTCCTTAAGGTTTGGGAACATTTGTTCCCTTACCCCGGGGCTGCATTGCGGTTGCACCGGTGCTGGAAAGTTGGATAGGATTGGGCTGTTAGAAAGCTAAATCCATGAAAAAGGATAATTTAATTAAAAATAAGACACACTACTAATAGATTTAACAATTTACCAAGTGCATCCATTTATATGTTGGTTTAAAAAAAGTTGTTCCTACCTGTGTTATGAGGCATGACCTAAAGCTTACTGATTTTAATAGCCTAGGATAAGCAGCTATTTAATAACTTTTCCCAGGAATGTGTTATTGGGGATATAAAATGATCTTGTAAAATATTTGAATGAGTGCATTTATATTTAACTGAAGATATGCATTTTGGTTTTAAGAGTAAACTTAATTTTAAAAATGTGTTTTATTTGAAAGAGAAGAAACACAGCTCCTCATTTTGTTTCATTTTACCTGTTGGGTCTATTATTGAGATACAGATAGTGTTCATGCCTGCCAGGGGAGAAGGGATTTCCTATGGGAAGAAGAGAGCTTCATTAGTATGCACTACAGTGGTTCCAAAACTTTGACTTACTGGGCCATTGGCTACAGCTCCCCATTAGGGTTACAATCTTCAGTAGCGGACCTCCCCAGCCCCGCAGCCCAGGGCGCAATGGCGCCCCCATCACGGAATGCCACCACTCCCCCACATGCAAATCTCCCCCCCCCAACTTACCCGGACTGCATGGAGCCTTGCGCAACTCCAGGATGCATCGGGAAAGCCACTTGGAGCTTCCCCAATGTTTTTAACTGTGCTTCCAGGAAACTGGATGCACAGTTTCCGACCACATTGGGAGCCTCAAGGAGCCTTCCATGAGGTCTCAGAGGCATGCGATGCTCCACACCCGGGGCATTTGCCCTGTTCATTTAATGGCAGGTCCGCCACTGACAATCCTATATATTATATAGGGTGGAGGATTTTCACAAGGATTCTGCTTCTCCCCTGAATGGTTGCCATGGCTCACATTTTAGGAACCACTGATGCACTTGAATAAATGACTAAATGGTGCAGCAGGTACTTGACTGGATTATGATAAGGATGCAACAATGTGGACAGTTAACCTGTGAGAGGGTTAAATGACTCAGGGCTCTATCCGATCCCCAGCCAGTTCATAGCACCGCTGACAAAGTGCACCTTTGATGAGGAGGGGGAGAACCAGATAGTCCAGGAGAGGTGAGTAAATATTTTTCTTACTTTCCCATAGGCTACCTGGCCTCCAATAGGTTTCCTCAAACCTATGCCACCTATTTAGCTGGCATAAATCCGAAGAGACTCAGGGCTGGGAAAGAGGGATAGCATCTCGGTGCATGCAGCTGCCACCAAGATCCCCCTGCTCCCAGTGGTGTAGGGAGCCCAGTGCATGGAGTGGGCTACCCCTGAAGTGCTCTGAGAGTTTGCTGTGCTCTCCACGCAAGGAGCACTGCACTTGCCACCTGAGTGTTCAGAGAAATGAATGTAGTGCAGATAGGCCCTCCTGTCTGCGCCTGTGTCCATTTGGCTCTAAATCCCCTCCCCGGCTGGGCAACACCCCCTTACCATTGCAATGCAGAAGTGGGCCCAGACCCACCAGAGCCTGGCATGTAGAAGTGATTCCATAGCCCACCGGAAGAAGTTTTGTGGTGACACAATGACATGATCACATGCACTGTTGAATTGCTTCCTGTGCCGCCATTTGCGGCTGTTTGGAATGGTGGGTGGGCAGGAGGGCCTATCCATCAGCAAATGCAGCATGGATCGCCTCTCCAAACTGAGAGCTTGGGCAGCGCATCCATCATCCCCCCCACTCTGACACATGGCTGTGGCACCTAGGGAGGTCTGCCCCAGTCATCCCCACTTAATGACGCCACTGCCAGTTAGCAGTCTCACTATAGTATTCTATGCTAACTGAAGTTCCTGAGAAATCTTACAGTCAGCCCCATGTAGAGTCTGTTACAGTAGTTTGATCTACTTACATAAGAACAGCCCCACTGGATCAGGACATAGGCCCATCTAGTCCAGCTTCCTGTATCTCACAGTGGCCCAACAAATACCCCAGGGAGCACACCAGATAACAGGAGACCTGCATCCTGGTGCCCTCCCTTGCATTTGACATAGCCCATTTCTAAAATCAGAAGGTTTCACATGCACATCATGGCTTGTAACCCGTAATGGATTTTTCCTCCAGAAACTTGTCCAATTCCCTTTTAAAGGCGTCCAGGCCAGATGCTGTCACCACATCCTGTGGCAAGGAGTTCCACAGACCAACCACATGCCAAGTAAAATGCACTGCACTGAAATGGCTGCCACTGTGTCTTAAAGGACCAGGGAAGACAAAACATTCACTCCCTTACCCAGGGTAATGGCGCCACAGCTCCAATGAGTCTCCTTAGAACTGCACCCACTGTTGAATGCGTCCATGTTGGGCCTCCCTGCCCTCCCCCCACCTAGTTCCACCCTCCTCTGCTTTCCCCCTGTCCTTTCCCCACCCCTGGGAAGCCTCATCACTGCCCAGCGGTGATATCTACCATCAGCGGCTCCTCTGAGGCATCCACCAGGTGCTGAAACCCAGCACCAATTGGGGCTGGCCCACTGCCAGCGCTCCCTCCTTGCTGGGTATAGCAGACGTGCTTTACAGCACCTTTGTGACAACCAGAGCCAGCACCATTTGTGTATCGCCAGCACTGGCAAGTATAGGATTGGAACCAACCTGGGTCTATGTTATATATTCTCTCTCTCTTTCTCTCTCTCAGGCACGCACACACACACACACACACACACACACACACACACTTGCTTCCATACCCACAACATAAGAGAAAATCAAATGACAATAAGAGTAAGAGAAGAGTGAATAGAAAAGAAAAGAAAAGAAAAGAAAAGAAAAGAAAAGAAAAGAAGCAAGAGATGAGGAACAGAGGAAGAACCCACAAACAACAGCAGATAATCCCCAGTGTTGCCTCCTTTTTGTGCTGCATATGTAGCTCCACAAAATCCCCTGTATTTCTTTATACCAGAAAATTTTCTACCATACTTTGATTTTGATACAGATCCAAGGATCTATGTCTTGTTTGATCTAATTTTCCCTGTATGTAATATATAGTCATGCTTTTGATGATCTTTTGTGTATCCTCACATTTAGCAACATATAAAAAGTTAGATTTGCTCGTGGCAGATTTCCGGCAATCACTGGTGTTGGTTTTATCCTTATTATCCAGGGTCCTCCTATGCCGGCCAGTTCACTGACTTTTTTGAAACTCATACTTCATAGCTTTTAAGAAACCGAGATCTAAAATTGCTGAACTGAGATCTAAGGACTTTTAGTTGTTGATGTTGTTTGGCGCGTATATCTTATCTTCTGGTTACTACACTAAACAATACTACTTTGTAGTCAGCAGTTGCTGGTTCCATGCTGTGCTGCAATGCATCTCTAAGCCAAGTTCCTACAAAAATGTGCAGAATAAATAACTAAAAGGAATCAATGAGTTTGTCAGGTTATAAAAGTCTTTCTTCAAAAGCTTATAGGAAAGTGCTTACTGAGTTGATTAGCCTACCAATTATGGTCAACACTGAGCCATTAAAAACAACAGAAACCCTGAGAAATATTTTTGGTTGTCAAAAAGTATTTCACTAAATTCTGTCTCCAATAATGTTGCCATTGTGGTGCCTTCCTCCTAGCCCCTAGGAGAAACTCAGTGTCCAAAGGGATCAGAAGGACATCTGGGTGCATGGAACAAGATGTGGGGACAACCTACCCATGATGAATGCCTATTTTTCTACTCTTTTTTGTATTTTTTTTCTTTATTTTTGAATGCTTTTCCGTCTCTAGAAACCCCTGTGCAAGTTCAGTAGCCTAAAAAGCTGCTGAGGTATCCTTTGCAAGCAGCCTTTGTCCTTTGTTTGGAAACTCGATGATTCTCCAAAAATATGCTCTTTGTCAATTCAGTTTCTCTTCCTTTCTGGAATTGGTAACCTCACTCCAGGATTGGCATCTGCTTAGTGATTGGGCAACCAAATCTGTCCATCTAGATCAAGGGGGGTGGAATGAAGTTGGCAGGAGGGTTCTACTCCTCCAAACCAGTAATATGTTACAACATGAAAATAAAGTTATTTATTTCCCCGCACACAGGAAGGGTGGATTGTTCCCTGCCAGTAACCTGAGTGACCCATTTATTGGGAGCTCAGAGAAAAGCACACACCTGCTCCCCCACTGCAAAACTGGTAGCTTAAATTAGGAACTGTCTAGCCAGAATATGATAAGCGACTTTTTGCTTCTTTGTCTGCTAAGTGACTCCAGCCATTGTGCAAATTCCAAAGTTTAATTGTAGGAACCCATTGATAACTTGAGAAGCATCCCTACTCCATCTGCTGGGCATTAATGAGCAGCCCAGTTTTCCATATGAGATTGAAACTCTCTCACCAGTTCCCAGGAGTGTCCAGATGGGTAATGAAGTGTCCAGCCAACCTGATGTGTCATGGATGCTCCTAGGAATGTGCAGACTGGATCTTGCCTGTTGGCACAGCTGCATCAGCGCCAGGGAAGTTATATTGGATTGGGCTGCCCATCCTGTTTCCCTATCCAGCTTAAAGCTGCACCACTCAAACAGCTCTTGTACTAAATCCATACCTGTAGGTGGCAATGGAGAATTGATGACATTCCCTCTCCACCTCTTTTGTCTTCTGCCACACTGGATCCTAACATGAGCCAATCACAGAAACCACCAATACCAGCACCAGGAATGTAACACACCAGCACAATGTAACAATAAGTCCCTTGTGCTGACCCAGGAGTGTTGCAAACGTGCGGCAACTTGGGAACAGCAGGAGAATGTGTGCCAGTCTGCTTCTGCTGGATCCAGACTGGCAAACAGTGAGTAAGTGCTGTCCTGGGGGAGGTTGGCATGGGGGATTGGGGAGGGCAGGGGGATGGTGGAGTGGGGGGAGGGAGGAAGGGTGGTGGGTGTGCCAGTGGGTGGACCAGGCCTGGGAGAGGGGTAGGACCAGCCTCCGGCACTTAGGCAGATTCTAAACCCCCTCCAAAGCATGTAGGATTGGGCTGTGTTTGTTCTGGTGATTAGCAGATTTCATATTGCTTACATCAGATGCTTTTGTGATTGGTCATCCAAAGGACAGCAGGTTCCTTCCCACCAGCACTGATTTGTGCTTGAATAGCACTATGTCATGCATGCTTTCCAAACTTGCATACTTAAAGGAACAATTTCTCAATAAACTTATTTGCTAAGGAGCCCATGCACATCTTCTACTGAAAGCCTGAATATTGCAGAGAATTCTGCAGCATATTGTAGGGTACACTACTAGCTCACACAGCACATTAGCCAGACCTGTTGGGCCTCAGCACTACCTCATATGAACCATAAGTGCTTTCTAGGACAACTCTAGCATCTCCTGTGACTGCAGAAGATCAATAGTTGTGGACAAGCTGTCTTTCAGGGAAGCATGCTTTTCTGCCATTATTGATCTTCTCATTGTGGAACCACTAACAAGCGTCTAAGGAACCCAATATTCCTGGGACACAGTTAGGAAACACTAATGGAATATATGGAATATAATAAAACTTACTGTTGTTAAAAGGGGATTGTAAAAATTGCTTTCTGGGACCAGTGTACTTTATCAGAATGCAGATGTGTCAAATGTTTGCATGCTCTCTTAAATTTTTTAAATGATGTTCATTATAGAAGACTAGGCTATCACACTCCTTCCTGAAATGCTTGCTTGCCATGGAGAGGGAATTTTTGCTAAGGGTGAGCAATCAGATGATCCCTCATCTGCATACTTAAGACTTAGAATGGCTATAGCACATGATTAACCTGACAGTATAGATCAGCCTAAATTTATTTATTTATTTATTTATAGAATTTATATTCCGCCTTTCTGTCCCACAAAGGGCACTCAAGGTGGCTTATAAATAAAACAATATTACAAACACACACACACACACACACACACACACACACAAAATAATATGAACAAAAAATACAAGGATATGTCTCATTCACCTGGGATTGTCAGTAGTGCATAGGATAAGGATGCAAGGTTTGAAGTCTTCATAATTAAATTAGTTTAGTATAAAAAGTTCCTAGAATTTTCCAGATGTAACTTAAAACACAAGTCAACCTGGGTTTCTTGTCCCTCAGGGCAAGTCCAGTTTCTCCCTCTCCCCACTTTAATACAGTGACCAACACATGTACCTGCTCCTGCATTGAACACTGAGTTTTGGCCCACTCTCCTTGTTTACAGCCCAATTCTAAGGCAGCTACCGCCAGTGAGATGGGCATACGTACTGTCGCAAATGGGCCATAAGGCATGTTGCAGCAGTGCAGAGGATCCTGGCACTGCTGGAGAGGCCTGCGCTGCCAGCACCAGTTGAAGGCCAGTTCCCACCAGAGCAGGTAGGTGCTCCACAGGCTGGTGGAGGGGTGGGGGAAGGCCGGAACAGAGGTGGGGCAGGGGTATGATGAGGTGGGGGTTGTATGGGGGCAGATCAGGATTTGGAGGGAGTGGTAACAGTGACAGTGGCTACGGTCCTATCCTATCCCTCTTCCTAGCCAGATTTCCCAACTCACTGGACTTGTGCCTGTGATTTTGCTGGTGCAAGCCCAGGTAGCCCCATTGCAGCTACTAGGCTTACACAGGGGGAAGGGGACAATTATCCTCGTTCCTCAGAGAGATCTCCAGCAGCCGCTATTCCCATGCTGGATGCAATGGAGGCTGCACCAGAGCCATTGCAACACAGTGCAGGACTCTGGTTTGGATTGGGCTGTTAGGCAGGCTGCCTTGCTTTTCTTACCTTGTAAAGCCACCATTCAGCACTTTATTTGTTGTTGTTGTTTTTAATTAATAATCATCTTTTAGTTGAAAAATTACTCTAGGGAGCCAGGGAGAATGGGAACGTAGATTTGCATGTCACCAGCCAGCCTATCAGCACTGTGCACACCTGTGGGTTCTGCTGGCAGAATTGGTTTCCTTTGAGCTCAGTCCTAAAGAGAAGGTCTCATACATCTGGCAAAAATATGATGAATGTTTTTTCATTGCACAGTGACTCCTGTTTTTAAGGGTGTCTATATTAGCCCTTGACAGTATTTGCATTATTCTGATGGTAGTGCAAGTTTCAGGTATTCTTTTGACTGGGACGTTGTTCTTGTGGAAATTCTGTTTATTTTTTATGAGAAATGTTGAAGTTCTCAATTCAGCTGCAAAGGTCGCCTATTCAATTTACAGTTGTCTGTAAATTGTTCTGCCCAGCAATAGGGAGATATGTTCAGCTAGTGTAAATGTCAAGTAAGCTGCTTTGGGGATAAAAAAAAGCTCATCATAATTGAACATCCCTGCATAATGTAAAAGTAAGCAATTAGAATATATTTAGGACTACTTCATCTGGTAACAGACTAAAATATATCTATGCTTTGCTGCCCTATATTATAACACAGGTATTTAAAAGCAGGATTTTGCTACCCTGACCTCTTCTTGATGATTTTTCTGGCAAAAACTTTTGAAACTGTTCATGAACCAGACTTGGGACCCACTCCTATCCAGCTTTCCAGCTCTAGTGCAACCATTGCAACAGGGTGTACACTGCACCCTGCTGTGGAGGGGCAATCACAGAGTCCTCCTCAAGGTAAGGAAATATTTGTTCCCTTACCTGGGGGCTGCATTGCACCTGCATTGGTACTGGAAAGTTGGATAGGATCGAGTCCTTGGTTGATTAGCCACTGACAAGCGTAAGAACCCAGAATTCTGGTTGGCAACCTTCAATCTCGAAAGACTATGGTATAAGCCTATAGCACCAAGTATTCCCAGGCGGTCTCCCATCCAAGTACTAACCAGGCCTGACCCTGCTTAGCTTCTGAGATCAGACCAGATCAGGCATGTGCAGGGTAACAGAAAGCAATTGGGAGGGTGTACTTTGGAAGAGAAAGGCCATGGGTGGTGGAGGGTGCTTCAACCTTCCCTGCCCCTTATTGCTTCCCAAGTCACTCTCCCCATGCCACAGTAAACACTAACCTGGACACCTCATGTAGGAATAAATCAATAGGGGGATGGATAGAGGGAGAAAAAGATGGAAGTTCAACGTGTCTATTTGCAGCTTCTCATTTTTACAGTGAACACTATTTTACGTGTATCTGGTAGTGCCAAACCAAGTTCTCAGACAATGCCTGACTTTGAACCTCAAATTTAAACTTAGAGGAGACCCTGTACCCCCAACAGAAGGTAATACATTCATTTGAAAGCAGCTTTGTGGAAACAGTGTCCCCTGCCCCCCAGAATAATTTGAAACGTCAGAGAGAAAAGCAGAAGCTCTTATACAATTAAATTCCTGTAGGTGCTATTTTTGAGTGCAAACACTGTCAAATGACTGGTACAGTCATCCCCAGATGATTGTACCATCTTTCCAAAGCTCTGACCATTGTTCTCTAAAGCAGTAGTTCTCAAACTTTTAGTATAGGGGCCCACTTTTTTGAATGAGAATCTGTCAGGACCCTCCAGAAGTAATGTCATGACTGGAAGTGACATCATCAAGCAGGAAAATTTTTAGCAATCTTAGGCTGCACTCCAGGATTAAGTCTCCACACTTAATCCACACTCACCAGGATTAAGTCCCATTTGCTATCATTGTTAAAAGCATATACACAATAGTCTGTTAAAAGTATAGATC
The DNA here is from genome assembly GCF_035046505.1 of Tiliqua scincoides. Lineage (NCBI taxonomy): Eukaryota > Metazoa > Chordata > Lepidosauria > Squamata > Scincidae > Tiliqua > Tiliqua scincoides. Next base: position 116,967,454 of record NC_089823.1, read on the forward strand.
TGTAACATTTGTCCAAATGCAGTTACATACCATGGTGGCATCAAGTCGGCTATATTAAAAATAAAATATTGAAATGAATGGGGACTCACCTGAAATTGGCTTGTGACCCACCAAGTGGGTCCTGACCCACAGCAGATCCACTGCTGTAAAGTTATAACATTGGCATGTTTCAATGCATTTGGTAAATACTGTGCTGAATCATGCGTTTTACTTTTATCAGGGAAGCATGAGCTCTTCCAGTCCTATCTCACAAATGAGACTAATCTTAGGCTAGATGATGTCATCTTGGGCTGATTTCTCACACTAAGAGAGCAATCCAAACCTGCGCTGCATCCAAGGCAGGTTTGTGGGCAGCAGCGGCTCCGCCAGAGGCAAGGGGAAACTCTTCCCCTTACCCCTGGGTAAGGACTGCTGGCCCCAATGGGTCTCCTAGGACCTGTGCCACCTCTGGTTTGAAGCCGCTCTGTTCTCCATGGGGATGTGGGTTGGGATCCGGCATAACTGCCGGTCCTAGCCCCACCTCTGGCTCCCCATGCATTCACCTCCGGGGCTGCCCATTGCCCACCCTCCCCCTGCCCAGAAACGCCTCCTTCCCTCCTCCTCCCTGCCCCCCACGCCTACCTTTGCCGCTTGTCCCAGCACAAGTGCACCAACACAAGCAGCTGCGGGGAAGCCGAGGTGGAGGCTTATGCCAGCCTCCGCAGTCCGACGCTTCTCGGAGTGCCTGCCTGGCTTCCCCGTTTCTGCTCTACTCTTCTGCACTTCTACTCTTTGTTTCTTGTCCTGCCTCTTTCTGTCATTTTCTTTAGGCTTTTACTCTCACCTGTCACTGTTCTATCTTCGTCCTATTTCTCCCGCTGTCTTTCCCTTTTCCTCTTTTTGTACTCTTTTTGTACTTCTGTCCCTCTTTTGCTCTTTCTTTCCACCCACCACTTTTTCCTCTTCCTCCCTCTTTCCTTCTTTCTCCTTCCTTTTCTTCCCACCTTGGAAAGGCTGGTATCAGCTGCTTGGCCCCTTCAGCATCTAAGGATGCATTCCTAAGCAACTTTCCAGCAGCGAGGTAAGGGCAATGCAGCTCTGAGGTAAGGGGACAAACATTCCCTTACCTTGAGGAGGCCTCCATGATTGCCCCAACTGCAGGATGAAACACTCACCCAACTGGCACAGCTATGCCAGTGCTGGAAAGTTGGTTAGGACCCTAATAGTCCTGCAGTGATGGCAATCAGCTTCCTTCCAGCTGATGGTACCCAGTGATACCATCATCATCAGACACTGTTGGGCTGTGCTGACCCTGCGGCTCCACTCTGGGCACTCCGTAAGATGTTGGGGTGGTGTGGGCTACAGGATTATACAGTACATGATTCCATGGTCATCTAAAAACTGGTACTCGTGAAAGCATTCCACACCAGAATCTCTCCAGTTCACATATGGAAAATTTATTTGTCATCTCAGCTTTATAATGTGCTTGACATTCATGATTATTGTATTCAACCCTGTGCAGTAGGTCATTTCTGTTCCTGCTTTATAGATAGAGAAATTAAGGGTGCAATCCAAACAGTGCCTTATGCTGGCCCCAGTGCCTTATGCTGCCACAAGAGAGTGGCAAACATGCCGTAAAGCACATATGCGCTTCCTCGAGAGAGGAAGAGGAGGAAGAGCTACTGACTCTGACCCCAGAAATAAAAGTAATTGTGTGTATGGGCAGGTAATGGTGGCAAAGCATTGCCCCACCCCTCAAGAGGACTGTTAGACCTGGAGCTATGTGGCCACCAAATTCCCTCCTGATTCCCTCTCTCCTGCAACACAGCACCCTGATAGGATTGGTCTGTTAGTCCTGTAGGAACTTGGAATTCAGACTAGATTGACCACTCTTCATGTCCTCCACCATTATGATCTCATGTCCACCTATTTCTTCCCTGGCTTACACCATCATAGTTTCGTCATCACAGCACTTACACTGACTGACTTAGCAATAGCATAAGAACATGACCTTGTCACACTAGCACAGTTTGGAGTTACTGAGGCAGAAAGATATGGTGGAAATGGAAAAGGTGCAGAAGAGAGCAACCAAAATGATCACTGGGTGGGGCACCTCTCTTACAAGGCTACAGCATTTGGGGCTCTTCAGTCTAGAAAAAAAGGTGCCTGAGGGCACCTTTGTATGATTGACATACAAAATTATGCAGGGGATGGAGAGAGTGGATAGGGGGATGTTCTTCTCCCTCTCACACAACACCAGAACCAGGGGACATCCACTCAAATTGACTGTTGAGAGTTAGGACAGACAAAAATATTTCTTTAACCAGCATGTAATTAGCCTGTGAAACTCCTTGCCACAGGATGCGATGAAGAGTACTGGACACATTTCTGGAGGGAAATTCCATCATGGGTTACAAGCCATGATGTGTATGTGCAACCTCCTGATTTTAGAAGTGGGCTACATCAGAATGCCAGATGCAACGGAGGGCACCAGGATGCAGGTCTCTTGTGGTCTTGTGTACTCACTGAGGCATTTGGTGGGCCACTGTGAGATACAGGAAGCTGGACTAGACGGGCCTATGGCCTGATCCAGTGGGGCTCCTCTCATGTTCTTAAGATAAATTTTATCATCATTCAGCCAGTGCAACATAGGATTGCACTGAAAGGATAAACTGCTGCATGTAATTCTCCTGAGCCCAGCAAGTTGTGCCACATTTTCACAATAACAGTATCTCCTGTTAGTATCTATCTAACAGTGAGCAAGGGATTTCATCAATAGATTGACTTCAGAATGTTGACTCTGCAATACTGTGATTTGGCATAAACATGCTACATTGGCATTCAAAATTGTTCGAGAAGACTGGAAAATGTTATCCTAGTTGCTGCAGGTGGGCTTTGGTTTGGGTCTCTTGTTATATCATTACTGAAGATGACCTGCTTAAGTGTCTTTTACAAGTCAACAAGAATTTTGCTGAAATTGAATTTAAGAGAAACAACATGGTTAACTGTGTATAGTGCCTGAACATCAGGATGCCATTTAATGAGAAGGCAGTCCGTCTTTCCCCATGTTTGAGACCACTCATGATTATTCTTCACCCACATCTGGGTTTATTATGAGGCACAGATGCTCTTAAAATAGACTGCTGTGAATGCTGGCTGTCCATTTCTTTTGCAAAGGCAGATCCCTGGCTGTGAAGATCCAATCAGTACTCCTTAATGGCTAGTAGATGTTCCTTAATAAGAATCAGTGGTGCAAGTGTATACAAATTTAGCTCTGGAATATAATATGAAAAAGCACAAGAGCTGAAAGATATCCCCTAACTGAGGAGAAGGACTGGTCCATGAGCGATAAGAAACTGCAGTTTGCAGCATCTGGGTGGAGCAAAAGCAGACTGAATGAGACACTGAGCTGAAAGCTGACTGAAGGCAACTTTAGAGTGCAGGAGTATCTCTCTTGGAATCTCTTATTATTCATGCTGCTTTAGCAGAAGAGGAGTCAACTAGAGACAGATCTTGAGAACCACCGAAGGTGAATTGTGTCTGCTATGAAAGCTTGGATAGTGCAGAACACAGCAAGGTGATAGATGCACTTGAATGGAAACATCTGTTGAATATAAGGCTTCTTGAACTAGTCTAGTGGATAATGGTTGTATTGTTCCACTTTGTTGTCAGTTGTTTGCTGTAATATTTATAATGCCAATAAAGGTTAACTAACTAACTAACTATAAGGCTTCTATGATTTCCTTTCATACAACAAATACTTGTAAAAACACCATTTGAAAAAGATGGGGTTTATGAATAGCTTGCCTATATAAACCACCTTGAGTTCCAGGTAAAAAACAGAGAAAGGTCATACATACATACATACATACATACATACATACATACATACATACATACATACATACATACATACATAAAAGTGCAGGCCACCTGATTCTTAACTTAGACATTTGCAACTAGAGCAAATACAACAGAGGAACTATGAGTTTTGGAGAGGAAGCCAATCTCTTCTAATAGCCATTTGAACTTTGCTATGAATTTGGTCCTCCTCACTGAAGGATTTCACTTTCATCCGCTGAAACCTGAAATGATACACAGTGGGCATTCTTAGGTGTTTTGTAAACGTGTTTTGTAAAGATTATTGTAGATCTTTGAATGGTTTGGTGGCATCACTGTTGTTAATACTATTTGTAAACAACATACATACCTACTCTATGTCCTATGTCTATGTAGAGCTTCTTTTCTACTCAAAACATTTGAATTCTTTTACTGCAGAAGCATGACGGTAAAAACACTAAGAAAAAATTCCTGTGACTTTAGGCTTCTACCCTGTACTAGTTATGCATGCAATGGCATTTAAGCATGCATAACTGAACTCAAGAATGTGGACTTAATGATTAGCAGCTAAAAAGTGAAAGGTGAAAATTCAATACTTGTATTTAAGATTCTGTAAAGACATTATATCTTCCCATGTTACATTTTCATTTGCTCTGTTTGGACCTGCAGCTAATTACCAGTGCTATCACCTGGAGATTTGGGACTCTGGCATTTACATCTGACCTTTAAAATATGTAATTTTATTCCAGAAACTAAACTTAAAAACAGAACTGTGTGCACACCATTTAAAAAGCAGTTAGGGTAGCAAACTATTTCAGGTCCACTTGCTAGGTGAAATGTATCAATTTGACCTTATATTAAATAAATGTTTATTTTTTTCCACTACTTGTGGTTAGTTTGTTTCACTTTGCTGATGATAAACTGAAGATACCCTTCAGTGACTGACTCTAAAGAATGGGGGGGGGGATCCTGTATTCATCGATCCCTTATCCATGGATTCACTTATCCATCGATTGGGTCGACAGGCCCCCCGTATACACCCCCAGTGTGTGCCCCCCCAGAGGTGAGGGCTGCTCTGTTCCCTCTTGCCCCCTTCCTCCCTCACCTCCAGTACATCCTCTGAGTCCAAAAGAGGCCCCATTTTGTAAGGCATTAAAAACATCAGTTCTGGTTTTACAAAAAATCTCTAAGGCTCAGTTTGAGCCTGACAGATGTCCACAGCCTCTGCTGGGCTCAGAGGACTCTTCAGAGGCAAAGGGAGTGGAGCTGCCCTCATATCCTGTGGATTCAGGTATCCATGGGGGGTTCCAGAACAGAACCCCCATGGAAATGGGGGCACACCTCTATTGCTATTCATTTAAGCAGAGACTCTCTGGAGAAAGCAGTATGTTTCTTCCTGGCCAATTCTTTTTCAAAAATTATCTGTTGTATATATATTGCGCTCACAGATGTATCAATACTACAAAGTTAAGTCAGTGGTGAGATGAATTTATTTAGAATATATAATTCGTCTGTTCTGAAAAATTAGAGGATTGCCTGATGTCTTTTAGCTTTTTTTATTTAAGCACTTCACATTCTGGCTGCTATATTTGTATATGAAGCTAGTTTTAGCAGCATTGCATGAGTGGCAAATGCTCTTTAGATAGTGTTCTCTGCCCCTGGAATCTTGTGTCATTTCTGCAAGGCTCTCTCTCTCTCACACACACACACACACACACACACACGGGGGGGGGGGCAGACACAGGTCCAGGTCTGCCTAGCTCCAACTTAAGCTAAATTGGGGAATTAGCACATGAGAGGTCAAAACACAGTGTATGGCTGTTTTGGGATTTTTGGCTAGATAGCAAGGCAAACAATCTCAAACTGCCTCCAGTTAGACTTACAGTAACCATATGATACAGTTTTCCAAAAGAAGATAGATTTTACTAAGGAATGAAAGAGATTATGAAAAGGGCACATTTGCATGCAAGCCACAGGGGTTGAAATGGTTGTGGACAAAAAGCGACAGTCGCAGGTTAAGCAAAGAAAAGAGGGAGGGAGAGAGAGAGAGAGAGTTGCACTGCCATCTGGGCTGAGTTTCCTCCATAAGAGACGACTCAGCAAGAGAGAAGGAGAAGATTAGCAGGAGATTTAAAACAGAAATTGAGGAATGGAAGATTTAAGGGAGGGGGAGTAGTTACAAGGTGAGAGAAGAGAAATTACCTGTCCTTAATCTGCTGGGTAGGTTTCGATACAATGCACTTAGGCTGCACAGTTTCAAATACCGGGGAAAGGGGGAAAACACAACAAAAAAAAGGGGGCACTTTGGTGGGCAGGAAATGTAGCTCCTCCAAAGGTGAGTTAGTAGCTGAAGCAAGAGGCTTTCCTGAATGGCAAAGACCTCATCAAAAATGGACAGAGCGGAAATCTCTGCTGGAGGCACAGACTACCAAAATGGGTTGCACGGATACTTTCAGCGGGGAAGAAAATGCCAAAGTTCTGTTCCCAATTGGGTTCAGGGGACAGCATTTGGCATGCTGCCTCAGGCATCAGGGGTCTTGGGTCAGCTCTAAGTCTGAGGCACAATCACCAAGATGGTGTACTAAATCAGTTGTAGTGTAAAGGGGGTGGAATGATTAAGGTCTGCTGTATGTCTCATGGGCTGGGACCAAAAGTGTTCCTCAACCTATGAGGCATGGAAGCAGGAGTAGCTATGCCTTGGAGTACAGCTGCAGGGAAGCAACAGTGGGAATGAAGAATTCCATTCATCTCCTGGTTGAGATCTATCTGATTGGCCACTGTGGTCTCTGGCTTGATTCAGCAGGATCATCTAATGCTATTTTTTATGCAGGAAATTTAAAAAAAAAAGTAGTGAGAGGGTTTAACGACTATCTTGTTTGGTTTTTCATTATAAAAATTTGCATTTATTGGAATCTGTTCAGCACTTCTGGAATTGAAAGAGATAAAAAGATAACATAAATACATTTTGCTGCTTATCCTTTCTGGACAGTAGCCATTGTGAGAATATTTGGTTGTATGATGACTACACACTCCACTGTGATAACTCTCATTCCAGTAACCACATTCTTCCTAATGCTGCTCTAGACCTATCAGAAAGGAACTGCATCACAGGGATATAACTTCATCTCAACGTGTTCCAGGCCAGGGTGTCAGAAACCTGAAATATCCATCATTAAATTTGCAATGCTTACTATGAGTTTTGGCAGATGTCTGTCTTGTTCGAAATATGTTCAAAATCATTCTGTTTTCCTGCTACAATAATACCTCATAAGGACAAGTACGTTAAAAAATAGGTGGTTATTTTACCTGCAGGAATTGATATATTGTGTGTGGTGAGGCCAACAGAGGGTGGAATAACAAATAAGTCAGAATAGATGAAAGGGGATTACTTTCTAGCAACTAACATTCTATTTTAATAACTATCACAATTTCTAGGGGAAGAAAACCCTTCTTGTTGCTTGAATGATGGGCATATAAAGTAATCAGCTTCCCCAAGGAAAAATTTATATTTGGTTAGTAATCAATCAAATCTAATGAAAAGGAGAGAAGGTAAACCTGTCATGAATATACTTTGGAAAGAGCTGACTCATACCAGAAATACATTGTCTGAAACAGCAGACAGTTCTCAAACAGAAAGCTTTTCCTTCCTCACCCACCACATCCAGTGGAGATAATATAGTACATAATTCAGTCTGGTTTCTAGACAATATGCAGGGAGGACTCCTTTTCTCTCATAGGGGATCCTGCCATCATTTTGCCTGCTATACCTTTTCCATCTCTACAACCACCCAGTAGAGCATGTGCCTCTGAATACTAGTGGCTGGAGGCACACAGTGGCTTTTCTTCACACCCAGCTTGTGGACTTCTGGAGACATCTGGCAGGTCACTGTTAGAAACAGGATTCTATCTAGATGGTCTGATTCAGGAAGGCTCTTCTTACACATGAATCAGCATGAAGTGCCAGCCACTAGGTTGCAATCCTGTTCATACTCACACCCCATTGAACTCAGTAATTCTTCCAATCCAAGCGTTTTAGGTAAGTATCATCCCTAGGCAAGTCCTTCAAATGTATAACCATGTTTTGTCTTGTTCCTCCTTTGTTACCTTTGCTTCCCCCATTTTCACCTTATATTGTTACCAGCGCTTCCTTTCTCATCCCTTTCTTTCTTCCCCCCACTTCCATCAATCAAAGAAACTTACAGTTCTTCCCAAGATAGAGCAATTCAGGTAAGTTACAACTACAAGAAGGCCAAAATGTGGAACAAGTGTATATGTTTAGGATAGGATAGGCATGCATGACTTGAGACTCACCAAGCCCAATGCAGCCATCTGGCTATTTATATCACCATATTATATTACATACTACCACTATGTAGCAGAGTTACATGGTCAGAACAACCCTGCAGTCTTCTCTCTTATCTGCTCAACAATAGTTTTCAGGCTGTGTAAGCTGCTCCTCACCGTTGAAGTCATTCCGGGTGGCAAGAGTTTTTCAGAGGCGTATCCTCTGTATTACTCTCACTGCCCAGTATGACTCCAACAGCAAGGGTGGCTTGCATGACGTGTTGAGACACACTGCAAAGCTTCGTGCTGTGTCCCTCCTCGGGAACACCACTGCTGAGCAAATGAGAGAAGACTGCAAGGTCAGCCTGGCCATGTAACTAAGAATGCCTGAATTCTCCACTGTTAGTGTGCTACACTGAATACACAGAGCATTTTGACATTTGTATATAGTATTCCTAAATGCTCTGATGATAGATAGTCTTTAATGTATTAAATATATTTAGGAAAGTTCAAGATATTAAATTGATGAAAATAGCTACCTAGCAAGCACAGTTGTTATTGTTACGTTTTGTAGCATTCTTACATAATCTTGAAACACTCCTCAATGTCTTATGGGGACATGCAATGCCACATTCCTATAAAGCAGTGGTTCTCAGACATTTTGGACCGGGACCCACTTTTCATGATGACAATCTTGTCCGGGACGCAGCAGAAGTGATGTCTTTAACCTGGAAGTGATATCATGCCTGGAAGTGACATCATCAAGCAGGAAGTGACTTCACTGTGGTGCCAATGCCGGGGAAGTGACATCACTTCCAGGTTCTCTCCTAGGAACTCATAAACTTCAAATGATAAGAGAAAACATTCCAGCACAGAAGCTTTTCCAATTCTCTGTCCCATGCTACCATTGCTATCTAGCTTTCCACCTGTAAAATTAAATATACTTCTTGTAATGAGGTGTGTGTGAAGGGTATGCTTGCTTCTGGCTAGTGTTAAGCATGGCATTGATATATTTTGAATATGCCCATCAGTGTTCCTGGTATTAACTAACTTGAAGCCTCCTACAGATAGAGCAAAACAAGACTTGTCTGCACACCTATAAGACGGGAGTCTTCCATCTCACTTAGCCCTACAGATCACCCACATGCTCAGTCCACTCACCCCAGTTCACCCCACCCCATCTCTCCTAGCCCTCTCTGATCACCCACATGCTCAGTCCAGTTCCCCCACCCCTCCCTCTCCTGGGTGTCTCAGTGCTTTAGTTTATGTATAGGAAGAAATACACTTTCTGCATTTTGCTGCACATCAAAACTTTCACCAAGTGAATCCTTCATTATAGGAGGAAGATCCTTTTCTGAGCCCCGAATCCTCCCTCCCAAACATTGTGCAAGAAGCTTTTCAAAGGAGTCCATCTGGGGGAAGGGCCATCTTTAGACTCCCACCTGAAATTCAAGAGACAGGCTCTGCTCTGCTCTGCTCTGCCAACACAGTCATGCTCACTGGGGAAATGAAACAGGTGCTGCCTCACCTTGCTCTTTTGCACCTGCGCATGCTGCTGTTTTAGACCCAGAGGGAGGGAAGCTTCTTCCATACAGAACTGATGCAGGCTTGGAAAATGGCGGCACCCACTGCCAGATTCCAGAATGGGACTGCCCAGCTCATTTTGCCTGTATCCAAGATGGTGTCACCCAGTTTTTCGTGACTCACCCAAAATCACAGTTTGAGACCCACTGCTATAAAGTATTTCAAATGTTCTTTCCCACAACACACAGCTGTAGTGTTTATGAATTTTTGGCTTATAAACCTTCATCAGTTGTTTATATGGCCTCACAGTCAATGGTTGTAAAGATCATTTCAGCTTCTGCTCCATGCTTCAGTGAATATTCCTAAAAAGGCGGTGCAGGCCTGTACTGCAACTCTTTAATTAAATAGTCCTCCGTCAAATTGTGCAAAGTGAGATACTGTATGTTGGTTGCTTATTTCTTCCTTCATGAAAACAAAGGGAGATGCAAATGACTTCATTTGCACATACTGAACACACTGACTTGATGCAGGTAGATGCCACATCACAGAGTCCTTCCTTCCCTTGCAGCCCATATGGACTGGCAGAATGGCTTCATCGCTTCCAGAAGCCATTTGTGATTGCTGCTGCTGCCATCTTGTCTCCCTGCTTATCCAGGCTGTCAGTGACACAAAGAGTGAAGAAAAGCTTGGCTCTTCAGGTTTTTGGAGAGAGAAACTGCCCCCTCTCTTTGTACTGTTCCAGCCCAAGCAGCTGGGAGTCTCCCCTGATGGCAGTGAGGCATCACTAGCCCTCACTTCCTGTACTGACATTCAGTACAGGCAGCAGAGATGCTGGAGTCCATGAATGTGTGAGTTGCTTTTCGGTCGGGTCCAATGGCCCTAGTCGTGAGAAGCCCAATCCAAATTCAGTTCTGACACCAGTTTATACCTTTGGATTCACTGAGAGAGCCTCTCCCCTGAGAAAGCTTGCCAATTCAATAAGCATTTCTACCACTATTATACCTAAGTAAGAACCTCTTCCTTATTCTTATTATGAAATGTGCTCATCGTTCTGACAGCTGAGGTGTGTGTGAGGGAGAACTTGCATGCTGGAAGAAGTTCAAGCACTTAGAAAATGCCTTCATTCACCCTAAAGCATGACAATGGTAAGGTAAAATACTGTAGGTACTTACCTTCACTTCCAAGCTCTGTTAGCAGTAAACATTCTACAGTCTTGCTTCCTGACCCTCCATGCAGGCACACATCCTTTTCCTTAGTCTTTCACCTTCTTCCCCTGCAGATTGGAAACAGCATTGGAAATAAGGTTTTTTTATTTAATTAATTAAGGGTGCAATCCTATCCTGCCCTGGAACAGGCAAGCCAATAGGCTTGCGCTGTATCCAGCGCAGGATAGGTGCCCGAAGCAGCTCACCCAGAGGTAAGGGGCAACTCCGGGTAAGCCACTCTTACACCTAGGGGTCTCCTCGGACTTGAAGCCGCTCCGAACTCTCTGGGAATGGGGGTTTGAATCCGGGATAACCACCGGATCCCAGTCCTGCCTCCTGCTCCCCACCCAACCACCCCCAGGGCCCCCGCCCTCCGTCTGCCCCATACCTGCCTCCAGGGCCGCCCCCAGGGCTGCCCACCCCCCACACCTCCCTCTCCCTGACCACCCCAGAGTCTTGCATTGGCCAAGCTCGGCCAACGCAATACTTGGAGCCTCCATCGGCATGGAGGCTTATTCCAGCTTCCGCACCAGCCTAGCCAACTCACGAAGAGGCTTATGGCACATGCACCAGCCCAAGTGCAGCTCAGGATTGCACTCTAATTTATTTACTGCTCTGAGAAAATGTGTCTAACATAAGCTCTTTGGCTGAGAACTGGGAATAACAGTTTTCCTTACAGGCTTAGTGTAAATAAACAAGACAAATCTAAATAAACAAGACAAAATAAATATACAAGACAAACAGCTGAGATTTTTTTTCAAATGGCTTATAAACTGTTGTAATAATTTTCCAAACAAACTCTCAGCTACTTTGTCTTCCAGTGGAAAGGCCTGGTGGATGCATTGCTATGGATATCAATAAGAGCAAACCTCTATCCCATTGTGTCTTCCAAAAGCACCCATGAGTGACTGTGACTGTGACAACCACAGGAAATATTATTGAAGAACCTGCCTAGCTTCTAAGCTTTCAGTAGGCTGTGCACATACATTCCAGCCTAACTTACAGCTATAGGGTCTAGGAGTTTACTTTTATTTAGAAAAGGAAAAAGGGGAGGGGAAGCTTACAATCCCGAGGAGGCGCATTTTGTGTCCAATATTGCATTCTTGAGAACTGCAGTGTGACTTTGTTGCTATGAACTGCAAAGGACAGAGTTATATGAAAAGGCTCCCGTGAGGCGACCTGAAAATGAATCTACTGCTGAAAACTCTCGTCTCTCTTACTTTGAAAGCAAGAAATGCTTACCTGAAAATAACTTGTGCATGCCTTTAGATGGGCTAGTGATAACTGTCAGCTCTCCTCACCCATAGAGGCCAATGATGAACTGATCAAAGGTGAAACCGCAGATCGAACTTCCATAATTGGATGTGTGTTAATGACTTCTGTTGCTTTGAACGTTCTATTTCCTCTTATCTTCTTCTCCCCATGCTTTTTCTTTTTACTACCTATATAAAACTATAATTGATGCTATCAAAAACGTGGGTGTTTTGCTTACTTTTATTAAAAGCAAGTCAACAAAATTAGAGGCTGCATGATATGCCTTCTGATACTGTAAGAGGAATCTGAATTTAGTGAAAGATATTGTACCCCAAAGGGGCCATAAACCCAAGTACATAAGATGAACAGCAGGTAAATTAAATAAAACATGCAATTTTCCTTTTTCATGGGTCACACTGGTGTGCTTGCAACCACAGACAAATGCCAGAGTGTATGTAACTCAAAAACTCTGTAATGCTGCCTACTTCAGCATTACGGGAGGATGCCTGGTGGTAATCATTTTGCTTTTTATTATTCCAGACATGGTTCTGTCTAAATGTGGACTAAACTGATACATTTAGTTCAGGTTCTTTGGCTGTGATGCCATTTCAGTGTGGTTGGCACCATTTTTTTTCCCAACAAACCTACCAGTAGCAGTGTTCTCTCTGACAAAATCCCAGCTAAGGTAAAGTGCCTATGCTCCTGTAGAGCAATGCCAATTTACTCTCCCCTTGTGGGTCAAGCGTTGTAGAATATGCTCTAGTGTCCCTGTCATTGAAACCACATGTGAAAGTTTGCCGTCGGGGACTTTACCATTAGTGGTCACTTCCCTTTAACCCTGGTACTTGATCTATACTCAGGGAGAATGCCAGCACACCCAGGGGTTGAAGTAAAGGCAAAATCATGGTGAATAATACCCTTTCTTTAAATTTCCATCATTTAATTAGGGAGCCAACAAGTATAATTTATTATCGGCCCTTTTGAAGGAACCTGATCCCTTTGCCCAAATCCAGTCATTTGAAAGCCTAATTGATCACATCCTTAGGACCCTGGGTTCCAACCCTAAGTGGAGTATTATACTTGGTGTGTCAGATAAAAAGGATTAGTTTAATAGAGAATGCAGAGACCTCAAGGCATTGATCAGAGCAACTTATTTGGCCTTCAGAAAGTCTAATGCTCCATGTGAGGCAGTTAAATATTTTTTCTCCAAAAAACAATTTAATGCCTTACTGTTAGATAAAAAGCAGAAGTATACCCATGCTCAATGGATCAAGTTGTTGCAAGTGATACAGCAAAAAAAATAACAAGCAATTTTGGACCCTGGTATCAGGCTCTCTTAGTTCCAAAATGTATGACTCAGTTGTAATCACTTCTTCTATATGGGTTCAGCATTTTTCAGAATTATTTTCTGATAAGAGCAAATCTCCAGATACCCAACCCAACTTTACTTCTTCTGATCTACCTATCTGGCCCCCTGTGATGCCTATGGAGATTATACAGATAATAGATCAATTGAAATCAGGGAAAGCTGCCGGACCGGATCAAATACCACCTGAACTCTTAAAATGTGATCCTGAGTGGTGGGCTCACTTGCTTGCCCCCTTTTTCACAATGATCGATAGAACTGGCTTAGTTCCCAAAGACTGGGTCTCAGCAACAATCATCCCAGTTTTTAAAAAGGGCAATCCTAACCTCCCAGCAAATTACCAGCCTATCAGTTTGCTCTCTGTAATAGGCAAAATTTACACAAAATGCCTAAGTAATAAGCTTTCTTTCTTTTCTTTTCTTTTTTAAGAATGCTTTATTTATTTATTACAGATACAGGTAAGGAAAATTGGATAGACTTAGGGTTAGGGCGACATAGGTTACACACAAAGCTGGTGGCCATCGATTACAACAAACATTAATCCAAACGAAATTACTAATCAATACAAAAATTATCATATTCATTAACCCAACTGATTAATACTTTAACATTCCATATTTTTCCTCTAATCTTATCTATCCCATCCTATTCAAATTTTACTTTACTTTTACTCTTCTTACCACTAAAATAATCTCTAAAATAAAATCTTTCTTATCTAATTCTTAATTTCTAATATCACATCTAAAAAAGAAGTCTCTGATTACAATGGTATTACCCCCTTCAATCTCTTCTAACATATTATATATCATTTTCCATAACTATCCAATCAAAAAAAAACTTCAAATTTTTACTTATATAAACTAACCTCTAAAATAAAATCTCTTATCTAATTCTTAATTTCTAATATCACATCTAAAAACAAATATCTCCAATTACAATAATATTAATAATAATAACTTTATTTTTACCCCGCCTTTCTCCCTGAAGGGACTCAAGGCGGCTTACAACATATTAAAAACAAATAAAAACATATTAACACATCATAAAAAACAGCAGTCAGAGTAAAAACTAGGTAAAAAGAGCATAGAGCAGCAGCAAGTCATAAAAGAATCAGGCCTGTAAAAAATATTAAAAGATGTTAAAAAGATGTTAAAAGGCCGAGAACTCAGAAGGCCTGTTTAAACAGAAGGGTCTTCAGGCCTTGCCGAAAGGTCGCAATAATAAAGTTATTATTATTATTATACTTCGCTTATCCACCACATAGTTATTAACCCAAAATACAGGTTTAATATTTTCTCCAAAATAAACATCTATAATTTATTTTATTTACCTTCTCTTTTAAAAAATAACCCTTTTATTTATCTTAATACCACTTTAGTTTACACAATACTTATATTCCAAATTTACAGTTCCATCTAATTTATTTCATATGATTACCACTTTAATTTTCACAATACTTATATTCCAAATTCCCTTTTCATCCACTTTAATATAATTAATAAAATATTTATCTTAATACCACTTAATTTCCGCAATATTTATATTTCAAATTTTCATTTAAATCTATTTTAATTTAATATAATTAAAAAAAAAATTCTACTTATTATTCAACCATTTTGACCTTCTTCTTATTGCTTGCTTTGTGCTCTATCTTATTGGTGTTCCCTCTTAGTCTTCCAACTGGTTCTTCCACTTCTTTTTCTTCTTTTTCATCTTAAGTCTATTGAATTTCTTGGCCCCCCTGTATTTTTCTTTCTTCTTCTTCATTCTGTTATTCTTGAATTCAGTCCATAAATTCTTCCTCTTCTTGAGACAGCTTGCTCTCTGAACATTTCCTCTTTTTTCTTCCTTAAGGTTCTTAGTTATTATGACAATTGCTTCTTCCACCTCGTGTCCCATCTCAAAATACTCCACTTCTTTAACTTCGCCGGACATCTGATCCATTCTTTTTTCTTTTCTATTGTTTATAATCTGTTCCTGTGAGTTTACAAGGGAGGAACTTATTTGCCCAATTTGTTCAGACAGTTCTCTGACCTGTTGCTCCATTTCTCTTCTAAAATCCATCACAAAGTCCATCAACCAGGCCTGGCTTTCACAACCACCTTTTAAATTTTCAAAAGCCATTTTTATCAACACCAACTGGAACCACTTCCTGCAGGGTTACTTTCCAATTTTGTATCCAAGATTACTTTCCAATTTTAATATCCAAAAAAAATCAATCAAATCAACACACTCAAATTAGGTTAGTATGCCTTTAAATGACCAAAAAAAATTCAAGCCTCTTGCTGAGAAACCGAAAGTAGCCGTAACCAGACTTAAATCAAGGCATTTTGCTGGGAAAATGAAAGTAGACTTTATTTCCTTCGTTGAAGATTACTTATTTATTTTTCTTGAAATAATAATCTTGTACTTACTCCAGCAGGGGAAATACCAACTCACCTATTCCCCCCCTGGGTAGCTAACGGCCAGCGTGAATAATCTTGTATTATCTCCTCCTCCTCCAGACTTCTTACTTACAGTTCTCGGTAAAACTTTTTAACGAGCCAAGTTCACTTACTCTTAATAGCTTTTTTCGCTGCGATGTAGTTGTATCTAGGCCATGGGAGGACGGGTTCTCAACTTTCCGAGCTTCTCCAAGATGGCGCCTGGGATAGATATGATTCAGCACAGAGCAAAACAGAGAGAAATCCTTGAAATTACCTGTTTCTAAGGACCCCCCCCCCCCCCGTTCAAGCTCTCAGCTCTTCGTACCGTCTTCCTGGCACGAAAGCGTGCCTTAGTTGTTTAGGCACATGAAAACACATCTATTTCGCAGTCTCTTCGGGAGCCCCCAAAGTTCACTGCAACTTCGTTGAGAGTTAGCTCCACCCCCCCCCCCAATAAGCTTTCTACCTGGATCAACTCTAAGGATATCCTAGGTCCTGAGCAATCAGGATTTTGTCAGGGCAAATCAACAATGGATAACTGTTTAATTTTAGCTCATCTAGTTCATAAGCAGATTAAGAAAGCCAAGTCAAGACTCTATGTGGCTTTTCTTGATCTAAGAGCTGCGTTTGATTCCATTGATAGAGATCTTCTTTGGTCTAAATTAGCCAGTATGGGGATTGATAAAAGACTATTGATGTTAATTAAGATCTTATACTCTAACACAGGGCTGCCCAAACTCCGGCCCCTGGGCCACTTGCAGCCCCTGGAGGGCCCCAATCTGGCCCCCTAGGGAGTCCTACATCTCCAATGGGCACTTGGCCTGCTGGAACCCTGCCAGAGCCCTTGAAGGCTAAGCACTCACAGCAGAGCAGGAGCCCCGCCCATCTGAAACCCTCCCATTAGATTAGGGAGGCTGCAACTGAGTCCAGGTGTGGGATGGAGTGAGAACTCCTGGGTCTGTTTGCCCTGCTGTTTGGGTTGGGGGGCAGGGGTAGGCACTGAGGAGGGACGGGAAACTGTGGGTCTATTTGTGCTGCTTGCGTGTGCTGGGGGATAAGCCCTGCAAGGGAGAAATAGTGGGATGTTTGAATGCAGCTGGAGAGCATGTCTGCTCAGCAGTAAATCCCATCAGACTCAGTGGGGTTTACTCCCAGGAAAGTGTGGATCTGATTGGGCTGTGAGTGCTCAATGTTGGAGGTGGGCTCTGCAGGGGAGAATTTATGGGATGTTTGAATGGAGAGGAAACCTACTGCTTTTGCTGGTTGGGGTTGCTGGCAGAGAGGGAGGAAGATGGGGGGGTCAGTTTGTGAATGGGGAAATACACATAGCTCTCTGTCTGCTTCTAAGTTGGTTTGGTGCTGGGTGCAGGCTGGGGGAGGGGGGACTGAGACAGGCAGCTCCCTTCTCTGTGAGAATGAGGAGAAACAAACTCCTGTCCTGAACGGGCAGGGCCCACCAGCTCCCTGACTGATAATGTTCCTTTGCTGCTGCTTGTTGCCAGGATTGGGGGGGGGGAGGAAGGGTGAGAGTAAAAACATGCTCCTGCATGGGGGGCGGAGGAGTCCATGCTGACTCCTCTTAAGTTTGTTCTGTACTTTTCCCTAGGAAGAGGTGTGTTATATGTGTCAGGAATTATTTTAATAACCCCCCTTTTATGGATCTCATGTGTATTATAAGTAAGCTCAGTAAAATTCATTCATTCATATAAGTTCCTCTCTAATACATTCATTTATGTAAATTTATTCAAATTTGAAATGTAAATTTCCTCCGGCCCCCAACAGTGTCAGAGAAATGATATGGCCCTCCTGCTAAAAAGTTTGGGCATCCCTGCTCTAACATGTCATGTAAAGTTAGATATACCAGGAGTGGTAGCCTAACGCACCCCATTGCTATAAACAAAGGGGTTAAGCAAGGATGTATTTTGGCTCCCATGCTATTTAACCTGTTCCTGAATGATTTAGCCCTTGCCTTGAAGACAGTGGATAGTCATTGCCGGATACTTGGGTCCTGCCAAGTGCTGCTATTACTGTATGCTGATGATGCGGCTCTTATGTCTCGAATAAGAATTGACTTAAAACGCCTACTTAATAAATCTATAGAGTATTTTACAACCAACAAGTTACAGATCAGCTACTCTAAATCTAAAATCATGGTGTTTGCCAACAATTGGAAACCATTTAAATGGTCATTCATGGGCAACAATATGGAACAGGTAAAGTCATTCAGATATTTAGGCATTAATTTCCACTTCAAGCATTCATGGGTTTCTCATCGTAATGCAGTTCTAAATGCATCAAAAATTTCATCACTTGCAATCTCCCAGTTTTTCTTCAGTCAAGGTAACAGATATGTCCCGGCTGCTTTAGAGGTATTCAATGCAAAGGTAATTTCACAAGTTCTTTATGACTGTCCAATCTGGCATAAGGCCTTGAATCGATCAACTGAGAGCATACAGGCCTCCTTCCTGCGGAGGATCTTGGGCCTTCCCAGATGTGTTCCATACTCTGTTATGTGTCTTGAAGTGGGTTTTATCCAACTCAAAACGTTGGCTTGGCTGAGATCAGTAAAATTTTGGCTTGCGATCTTCTTCAATGCTGCCCCATATAGGCTAATATACCAGCTTCTGATTGATCCAGTACTGCCTGTGGAGGTTGCGGATATACTCACTAAGCTAAAATTGATAGGACTAGACACAGCAAGTCTGGGTATGATTGGTTTAAACGAAGCTTACAGGATTATCAAGCAAAGATTGCTTGATATTGAGCGTCAAGAGTTACTCTGCGCAGCTAATACCATATGCTCCCCGCTCTATCTGCACATCCCAGTCAGTTTTGGGAAACCGGCTCCTTTCTTGTATCATCTGCAGTGCCTGCTCCTTTGCGAGATGTAAGGCAGTTCTATCAGCTCTGCTAGAGGGCAGGTTTAGTGGGTTTCCCTACTCAGAAAGAAACGTACCTGTGACAGGAACTGTGTGGAGACATTACAACATATATTTTTCTACTGCCCACTTCATGAGATCCTTCATAAAAACTATCTGGCTGCACTGCTGAATAAAATGCAGGGTTGGGAGGATTCAATTAAGTTACAAGCTCTTCTTTCCATATTGGAAACTGATTCTCTCGACAAGGTTGCTAACTTTGTTTCTGGGGTACTGATGGGACGGAATTCTGGTCTTCTGTTACATTGTGGTGAATGGGGGAGGGTGTAATGAATGATTATGATTGTTTTGTTTTTTTCTGGTTGTTTATTGTTTATTTCCTTTATCTATGCCAATAAAGGTCTTATGTACTGTGTACCATGCCAATTTACTCCAGTTGGGAAAGTTGTGTAGTTATTTTGCTTCCATACCAGATGCATTATCCTATTTTCATCTTTATTCCTTTTAAGTAGCAGTAACATTCCGTCCCTTGACTGTCCTCACTTCAAGGTTTGAAGCAATGATTTTTGCCTGCTGTGATGAAATGTATATGTTGGCATGGCTTCATGCTATGGACATGCTAAGGGGGAGGACTAGGCTATTAGTCACTTCCAGTCTAGATTGCTGCAGTGAACTTTACATGGAGTTATGTTTGATGATGGCTTGAAAATGTCACCTGGTTCAAAAGGGCTGCTGCTGCGATGCTGGTGGGCACCTAGTGACATGAGAGCATCACAGTTATGTTCCACCTGCTAGTTGGGCTACTAGTTCATTTCCAGGCCCAATTCAAGGTACTAGTATTGACCTTCAAAGCCCAATTGGTTAGGACCTGGATTACTGTGGCCTCTGACCACATAACCTGCCTGAGTCTTAAGACCAGCATCACAGGCCCTGCTAGCCTCTGGGCTACCATTTACAGAAATTCATTTGTCAAGTGCCAGGGACAGGGTCTTTTCAGTGGTAGTCCCATGCCTCAGGAACTCTTTTCTTGAAGTGCACCACATGATCCACCTGATCCTATCAGGGGCATCCACCACATGATGCCCCTGATAGTTTCAAGAGTATGGTAAAGATGCCTTTGTTTTCTCAATCTTTTAATGCATGATTTTACTGTGGATTGCATTTTTTTTAATCGCTGCCTTCTTTTTTAACTGTTGTGCTAAAACCATTTTATTGGAGTATTGTAGCAATGGCATATGCCACCTTAATTGGAAAGGAAGGATAAAAATATTTTAAATTAAGAAATATACATACTAATTTGGAAGTTATCTGTGTAAGCTGGCCCAAGGGGGAATAGATGAAAGGATGCAAAGGCCCCAACCATCCACCCACCAGTCCCTTACAGATTAATCCATGGATTGATCTGTACTCTGGATCATAGTAAGCCACAAACAAAGTGTAGATGCAGGGCACATATCATGAGATAACTCTTTCAAAACCTTCCCCCTCCACCCACAACAGAAGCTGAAGCAGCAGTGATAGTGAAATAGAGGAGCTTTGCTTCCTACAGTGCTGTCCTTTGTTGCCAACACAGCTCATTCACATGCACTTCCCACTCATATAATAACAAATGGGAGGAATTAACAATATAGGTGGAGCCTGTTTATCCATGGATTTTGTATCTGTGGATCTGGCTCAGTGGCGTCGCTAGGGAGTGCGGGGGGTGTGGGCCTCACTGGTGTGATGCGCTGGGGGGTGATGCACTAACACCGCAGCTTTAGGAGCTACTGCATCATGCCATACACCCTTGGATGCAGAATGTCCAGTGGAATGCAATGCAAAAAACAGAATTGAAATAGCTTTTTTTGTTCAAAAGTTATGGCCAAAAAACCAGAATGAATGGATCCCTATGGAAAGTGAAAGTGAGCAGTATTGCACATTTACTCGCAAGTATGCGCACTTGCCATAGTCCATCAGAAAGGGTAAGCTGAGAGGAATCCAATGGCACCTGAATGGTCCTGATCCAATGAATGCAGCCCCAAAAAACACCTGAGAAGAAGGTCCCTCCTTCCCAGCTGCCCTATTGAGCTCTATGGAAAGCAAAGCAGCCTCATGGTTGTGTTTACTCATGAGTGGGCAGACGAGCCTTGGCTGGTGGTCAGGCCAGGCAAAGGGGAATGTGAGGACACCAGAATGGTCCTGATCTGATGGAGCTGCTCCAGAAGGTAGCGCGCGCCCCCCCCCCCAAAAAGGACCAAAAAGAGGCTTCAACTGGTAAGGGGAAGTTTTCTATTTTGCACTTGCAAAACCAGGTGGGTCTTTGTATTGTTATGCCTGAAATAGAACTGGGCACTTTAAACTTTAAACTGGGCACTGGGGAGGGCTGGAAATCTCACTGATTCTTTGGGGGGGGGTTGTTATTGCAGGCAGACTACAGAGTAAGCTCCATTGACCACTATGGGAGTTACTTCAGAGTAGACATGGATAGGCTTAGGCTCACAGGCTGCAATCCTACCCAGACTTTCCTGAGAGTAAGCCCCATTGACCACTATGGAACTTACTTCAGAGTAGACATTCATAGGCTTGGGCTCACAGGCTGCAACACTTTCCTGAGAGTAAGCCCCATTGACCACAATAGAACTTACTTCAGAGTAGATTCACTTGGTGGAACAGGTGGAACAGGACTGGCTCCCCCTTATTTGATTATTTATTTTATTTCATTTTATTATTTATAATTATTTATTTCAATTTGCTTGATGATGTCACTTACGGCCATGACATCACTTCCAATGGGTCCTGGACAGTTTGTCATTCTAAAAAGTGGGTCCCAGTGCTAAAAGTTTGAGAACTGCTGCAATAAGGTGTTAGTAAGTTGACATGGGGTATGTGTGTGTGACTCTTCAAAATCACTAAAATCAGATTTTGGAGGAATAAGACCATCATGTTATATATCAGTCAATGTGTAAATTTCATGCAGAATGCAATGAAACAAACCACATTGAAATATCTGTGTTCTAACAAAAGGTACAGCCAAAAAACCAATGGGGGCAGGGCAATGGTACATCACCGCACCCATCGCCTCTGGTGTTGCCCCACCCACTGCATGGGGTGACGCAAATCCTAGTGATCTGGCTCAACATGGGTACTCCAGATGTTAAACCAGATTTGGCCCAACCTGAAGCCTCTGAAGCTTCAGAACACTGTTCTGGTTACCAATGGAGGCTTTTCATTCCTTGTCTTTCCTTCTGTTTCCTAATAAAAGGCATGCCTCCTACAACAAAAAGGCTCTTAATGAGGCAATTATGTCTCCAGTAACCTGCTCAGCAAGCATCTGTTTACACAACAAAGAAGAGGCTCTTAATGAGGCAGTCAGGTCTCCCATAGCCTGCCCAATGAGTGTATGACAGGGAGTGTGTACACAACAAAGGCTCTAGATGGGGCTGAATGTTCACATAACAACCTAATTGAAGAACCTATCCCTGTCATTGACACACACCTGCATACTTTAAGTTTTGGCAATTTTCTCCTGCTCCCTCACCATCCTGTAATTGTATCTATGTTCCCATCATTTCCAAATGAAGTTCTATTTAATGGCCTTACTGAAATAGGCCTTTCTGGATCTGATAGTGAAGTTGCTGAGGTGTGTTCTTGCAAGACTGTGTGTTCTTGGCTAACTCGGGGAATCCCCAACCTTGTTCTTCAGTTACTATTCCACCACTATCTCAAAATATAATTTAGAAGAAATGAGCTTCACCTTTTCTAGTAAGAATAACCTTTTCTCCAAAGACTGACTGTCTCAGTCAGTTCCTCTTTCTTCATTAAACCCTATGCTGGACCAAATTAAATGAGGACAAAATTATTACTTTCTTGATGCATTCCACAAGGTATGCTATAGAGCAGGGGTCTCCAAACCCGGCCTGGGGGCCAGATGCGGTCCACAGCGAGCCTCTATGCGGCCCGCGGCCAGCCTCTTGTCCCCTGAAAGTCTGGCCCACTTGACTGAACATGACCAGAGCTGTGCTCTGATTGCATCTGGAGGGTGTTCTGAGGGCTGGAGAGGCTGAGTGAATGAGCCCACTCATTCATTTATTTATTCATCTAAGTTCCATCTCTAATTTATTTATTTAAATTTTATATTTAATTTTTTTTTTCCTGGCCCTCAGCACTGTGCCAGATATTTCATGAGGCCCTCAGGCCAAAAAGTTTGGAGACCCCTGCTATAGAGCTATATAGGAATATGTTCAAAACCTGATTTCTGATGTTCAAAACTCCAATGTTTATTTCAAAAAAAGGAGAAAAATTGTCTAATTTTAGACAACAATCAATATAACTCATTTCAGTTCTTTATTTAGCTTCAGTTTAGCTTACCCAACCATATTACAGTAGACTATGCCATGAAGTAATTCAGTTTGTGTCCTAGCACTTACCAATCATCATATTCTACTCAAATAAATGAAGACAATTACATTTTCATACTGTGGTGGTGACACATAATGTGGTTCTAATGTTGAATGGCATGCATAAGAAAATGAGAATCCTGGAAGATATTGCAGGTGTCACAGCCATTTGTCTAGCTGAGAACATTATATCAAGTTATAGTTACATATGTAAAACTGTATAATGGAATATTTTATATTTAATACTGTGCTGGAAGAAGGCAAGTGTGAATGCAGGTGAAGAACAAAGCAGGCACAATGCTTAGCAATAAGTGACAGCACATGTACTCTTTCCCTTCCCTCTCCTCACTGGTTCTTCTGGGAATGTATATTAACATTTTTAGGATAAATGCCACTTAAAAGAAAACCACCCAAAGAGGCAAAAATGGACTCCAGTAATTGATTGTTCTAGCCCAGCTTTAAGATGAGACTGCCTAGTGGCTTCCTGTGGCTCTTACAGCACAGGAAGAACATGCTATAGAGCAGTGTTTCTCAGACTGTGGGTCGGGACCCACTAGGTGGGTTACCAGCCAATTTCAAGTGGGTCCCCATTCATTTTAATATTTTATTTTTAATATATTAGATTTGATGCTGCTGTGGTATGTGACTGCATTTGGAGAAATGTTACAGACCTGTACTTTTAACAAGCTACTATGTATATTCTTTTAACAATGGTAGTAAATGGGACTTACTCCTGGGTATGTGTGAGTAGGACTGCAGCCTAGGATTGTTAAAAATTTTCCTGCTTGATGATGTCATGATGATTTCCTGCTTGACTTCTGGTCATGACATCACTTTCAGCGGGTCCTGACAGATTCTCATTCTAAAGAGTGGGTCCTGGTGCTAAATGTGTGAGAACCACTACTGTAGAGCAAAAGTTTCCTGGGACGGTAAGATATCCTGAAAGTTGGCAGTCCCATGAAATCCAAACATGATTTGCCATTAATCTGACATTAGGGTACCCTTTTGATGGGCATTACAAAGGAAATGAGTTCTCCTGGTTTAATTGAAGTCAAGGAATTATCCATGAATATGCATGCCAGCTGCCAAACTGCATTTTAGATTCAGTCATCTTAGACTTGAAATACTAATTAACATAAATGTTCAACACCTGGGGAGAGAAGCAAATAAAAAGGGAGAAAGGAAAAGATGAAAAAGGCACGCTGGGCAGTTGGCACAGAGAATTGTAATAGCTTGTATATACCATTTTTTCCTTAGAAATTTCTCAGAAATTGTAAAGCATGTTGGTGTAATGTTCACCACCATGTCACAACTGTAGTGAGTCACTGCCTAGAATAATCTGAGCATGGACATTTTGTAGTCAGTGATTAAGTTACCAACTGTTCTTCAGTACTCATGAATCCACAATGCATTCAGCAAGAACAGCAGGTTCTGGCTATTGCCAGGTCCTTTTCTGGAGATTTAGGGACCTTTGTACTCTGCTTTGCCTTCCAGAGCCATGTTAATGGAAAATATCTTCAGCTCTTCATATTCACTTTGTCTTATGATATGTCTTGTCAAAAGTTAACCAAGGCAGATTCATAAATGAAAGAAAAGTCCATAAAATTATATACTACATGCACTATCCATTCATTTAAGATTTGTTCTCCAAAAATTTATTGTCTCTAGCAGTACAGATCTCCATAGAAAGATTCTACAGCACAGCATCTTATTTTACATAGTAGCACTGTTTTCAAGTCAGTAATGTCGGGCCCAATCCATCCAACTTTCCAGAGCCAATGCAGCTGTGCCAATGGGATGTGTGCTATACCATGCAGTGGAGAACCCTGGGGGCTGGGGCTAAGAATAGGCCCTCAGTTTGGCTGTACTTGTCGTAAGAGGCGACTAAACAGCCACCGGGTAGATGGGACTCGTCAGCCTAGGAAGGCAGCTCATCTAAGAGAAGGAAACTCTGACCTCAAACCTCCACTGCCTTGTGGCTACATGCAGTTCTGGAAAAGGCTTCAGGAGTCAACCTCGAGGCAAAATCAGGAGCCGGAGTCCCTTAGGCAGTTCATGGCTGAACACAGTCACGTTCTGGCAACTCCTGCGACGCCGCTGGAACCAACCGTATTGGCTTCTGCCTTTCCATTGGACCATTCCAGCGACGTGGAGAGGGGGGATTTGCTGCATGGGTAACAGCCTATCCTCCATACCTTCTTTACCCAGGCTTCGCGCACTGGAGAGGACACTCCAACTTCGCCATACGGCGTCGGCACAACACGGGAAGCAGCAGTTTACCGGTTATAAGTCTTTGCTCGATTGGCGTAGAGCATGACGCCAGGGGCTGCTTCCGACGGTGGGAGAGATCATTGCATCTCATTGGGCAGCTACCG
This sequence comes from Tiliqua scincoides, assembly GCF_035046505.1. NCBI lineage: Eukaryota > Metazoa > Chordata > Lepidosauria > Squamata > Scincidae > Tiliqua > Tiliqua scincoides. The sequence goes on from NC_089823.1 coordinate 116,992,962, forward strand.
CCCGCCTTAAGCTGGGCAGTCCCCAGCCAGTAAGGTGTTGCCTCGCCACGGTCCGTTAACCTCATGGGGTGCGTGGGGTTTAGGGTGAAAACCGACAAGCGGATCGACAACTCTGCACCATGCAACAGAAAACAGAAAACTACTGCCCTAAAGCTGGGCACCTGGAACGTTAGGACAATGACACCTGGCTTCTCTGATGACCTGCAAGAAATAGACGACGCACGCAAAACAGCTGTCATCGACATGGAGCTGAGCAGACTGCAGATGGACATCGTCGCCCTTCAAGAGACTAGGTTGCTAGATTCCGGATCTGTCAAGGAGAGAAATTTCTCATTTTTCTGGCAGGGAAAACCACCAAACGAAACCAGGGAACATGGCGTTGGCTTTGCGGTCAGAAATACCCTGCTGAAATCCATCATCCCACCTACTGTGGGAAGTGAAAGAATTTTGTCCCTGCAGCTCCAGTCATCAGCAGGACCTATCACTCTCATCAGTGCTTATGCACCGACTCTGTCGTCTCCAGCAGAAGCCAAAGACAAATTCTATGATGACCTGGCCACCACTGTCAAGAAAATCCCTGTAAAAGAGCCATTGTTCATCCTCGGCGATTTCAATGCTAGAGTTGGTGCTGATAACAGTTCATGGCCCACTTGCTTAGGTCAGTTTGGCACTGGGAGGATGAACGAAAATGGCCAATGCCTGCTAGAGTTTTGCTGTCATCACGGTCTCTGTGTCAGCAACACGTTCTTCAACACAAAGCCCCAACATAGAGTCTCTTGGAGACATCCAAGATCAAAGCACTGGCACCAGCTCGACCTGATCCTCACCAGACGCTCCAGCCTTCCCAGCATCAAGATCACACGCAGTTATCATGGTGCTGCCTGCGACACTGACCACTCCCTGGTGTGCAGCAGAGTGAAACTGCAAACAAAGCGACTGTATCACACGAAAAAGGAAGGAAGACCTCGCATTGATACCAGCAAGACCCGGGATCAGAGAAAAGTGGAGGAATTTGCACAAGCGCTTGAGGAATCTCTTCCAGGCCCGGCCGACGCAAACGCATCCAACAGATGGGAACATTTCAAGAATACCGTTTACAACACCGCCTTGTTCATATTCGGCAAGAAGACCAACAAGGCGGCAGACTGGTTTGAAGCCCACTCTGAGGAGTTGACACCAGTCATTGAGGAAAAGAGGAGAGCTCAAGCAGCATACAAGGCCTGTCCCAGTGAGCGCAACCTGCAGGTCCTCCGAGCTGCTCGCAGCAAAGTCCAACAGACTGCCAGGAGATGTGCTAACGACTACTGGCTCCAGCTCTGTTCCGAGATACAGATAGCAGCTGACACGGGCAACATCAAGGGGATGTATGATGGTATCAAGCAGGCCCTAGGTCCAACACAGAAGAAAACTGCCCCTCTGAAGTCTGCCACAGGCGAGGTCATCCAGGATCGGGCGCAGCAGATGGAACGCTGGGTGCAGCACTACTCTGAGCTATATTCCAGAGAAAATGTAGTCACCGAAGAAGCACTGAACAACATTGAGTGCCTGCCTGTGCTGGAAGAGCTTGACAGTGAACCAACCCTAGAAGAACTTCACGTGGCCCTGGACTCCCTTGCCTTTGGCAAGGCACCTGGAAAAGACAGCATCCCTGCTGAAGTCCTAAAATGCTGCAAAGAGATCATCGTCACTGAGCTGCATGAAATCCTCTCTCTCTGCTGGAGAGAAGGTGGAGTACCTCAAGACATGAGGGATGCAAACATCATCACGCTGTACAAGAACAAAGGTGACAGGGGTGACTGCAACAACTACGCGGCATCTCTCTCCTTAGCGTTGTAGGAAAGCTGTTTGCCCGAGTTGTACTAAAGAGGCTCCAGGTACTTGCAGAGAGCGTCTATCCAGAATCGCAGTGTGGATTCCGAGCCAACAGGTCCACCACTGATATGGTATTCTCCCTTAGACAACTGCAGGAGAAATGCAGGGAACAACGACAGCCACTCTTTATAGCCTTCATAGATCTCACAAAGGCTTTCGACCTGGTCAGCAGAGATGGCCTCTTCAAGATTCTCCCCAAGATTGGATGTCCACCCAGGCTCCTCAGCATCATCAGATCTTTCCACAAGGACATGAAGGGCACTGTTGTCTTCGATGGCTCCACATCAGACCCTTTTGACATCCGAAGCGGAGTGAAGCAGGGCTGTGTTCTTGCACCAACCTTGTTTGGGATTTTCTTCACTGTCCTGCTGAAGCAGGCCTTTGGAACTGCAACAGAAGGCATCTATCTCCGGACCAGATCAGACGGAAAGCTCTTCAACCTCTCCAGCCTGAGAGCAAAATCCAAAGTCCAGCTGAAATGTCTGCGTGACTTCCTCTTTGCCGACGATGCAGCTGTCACTACCCACTCTGCCAAAGATCTCCAGCAGCTCATGGATCGTTTTAGCAAGGCCTGCCAAGATTTTGGAATGACAATCAGCCTGAAGAAAACACAGGTCATGGTTCAGGATGTGGACTCACCTCCCTGCATTACAATCTCTGAGCATGAACTGGAGGTTGTCCATGACTTTGTGTACCTTGGCTCAACGATCTCCGACACTCATTCTCTCGATACCGAGCTAAACAAGCGCATCGGTAAAGCAGCTACCACGTTTTCCAGACTCACAAAGAGAGTCTGGTCCAACAAGAAGCTGACGGAACATACCAAGATCCAGGTCTACAGAGCTTGCATCCTGAGTACACTTCTGTACTGCAGTGAGTCATGGACTCTTCACTCACAACAGGAGAGGAAACTGAGCGCTTTCCACATGCGCTGCCTCCGACGCATCCTCGGCATCACCTGGCAGGACAAAGTTCCAAACAACACAGTCCTGGAACGTGCTGGAATCCCTAGCATGTATTCACTGCTGAAACAGAGACGCCTGCGTTGGCTTGGTCATGTTGTGAGAATGGATGATGGCCGGATCCCGAAGGATCTCCTCTATGGAGAACTCGTGCAAGGAAAGCGCCCTACAGGCAGACCACAGCTGCGATACAAGGACATCTGCAAGAGGGATCTGAAGGCCTTAGGGATGGACCTCAACAAGTGGGAAACCCTGGCCTCTGAGCGGCCCGCTTGGAGGCAGGCTGTGCAGCATGGCCTTTCCCAGTTTGAAGAGACACTTTGCCAACAGTCTGAGGCTAAGAGGCAAAGAAGGAAGGCCCATAGCCAGGGAGACAGACCAGGGACAGACTGCACTTGCTCCCGGTGTGGAAGGGATTGTCACTCCCGGATTGGCCTTTTCAGCCACACTAGACACTGTGCCAGAACCACCTTTCAGAGCGCGATACCATAGTCTTTCGAGACTGAAGGTTGCCAATACAATACAAGGAGGGACAGTCATGGAGGCCTCCACAAGATAAGGGAATGTTTGTGTCACAACCAGGTGGCAGAAGCCTTTCTCAAGTCAGGCAACTAACAGGGCAATAATCCAATTACCCTCTAATTGGCTAACCAGCTTCTGCTTCCTGATACTTTACTCTCTCAACCTGAGGAGCCCTCCGACCATACAATATGTCACTTTGCCCTTCCAAGCCCTGGCTTCCAAGCCAGGACTCAGGACTTCCCAGAGTCCCCACTCGGCTGTTCAATGGGTGCCAGGCACAGTTACTGGGCATCAGGGTAGCGTAAGGCTAAATCAATGGAAACCAGTCCCATTTACCACCAGTGTCCCCTTCTATGGTTCCAATAACCACACAGCTGTAAATAGATAGGTTTTATTAAAGGATAGAAATAACATAAGATGAGCACTTTAATTAGGCACAGATTTAGGAATTTAAAGAAAGCATACAATACACGTCAATAATTAAAATAATAAAAACTAACTCCTAACACTAATAGTCTCACTCACCAAAGTCTTACATCAAGAAATCTCAGTCCATCAGTCAGCCCTGCTGCAGTCAGGGTCCATCCAGCTTGGAACAGAGTAGTCAATGCTCAGGCCTCACAGGCCTGAGAAGAACTAAGACAAGACATGTTCCTAACAGGTGACTCTTATACCAACCAGAAATCTGAATCAGTTAAACTTTCTTGAGGCAGACATGCACTCAAGCTACTCACACATGGTGGATCACCCACCCCCCACCCATCCTGAAACCTGCAGCTGGAACAAATTCTCAATCAAGGTGTCAGTGGCGTTGCTAGGAGGTGCGGGGGTGCAGGCTGCACTGGGTGACACGCAAGGGGGGTGATGCGCACTGGGGGATGCTGCTCTAAAATCATGGTTTTAGGAGCAAACCCATCATGCCATATACCGTTGGAATGCAATGCAAAAATCCAGAGTGAAATAGCTCCTTTCCTTCAAAAGTTATGGCCAAAAACCCAGAAACCAAAAAATGCATGGAGCCCCATGGAAAGTAAAACCGAGCCGTATTGCGCGTTTACTCATGAGTAGGCAAACTTGCCTTAGTTGGAAAGGGCAGGCTGAGAGGATGACACCAGAATGGTCCCGATCCAATGAATGCAACCCAAAAAAATTCACCCAAGAAGGAAGTCCCTCCCTCCCAGCTTCGAATATATTGAGCCCTAAGGAAAGTGCAACTAAGCCACGTGGCTGCGTTTACTCATCAGTAGGCAGACATGCCTTAATGCATTAGAAAGGGCACTCCAAGAGGAATCCAACAATGTCAGAATGGTCCTGATCCAATTAATGCAGCCCCCCAAAAACACCCAAGAAGGAGGTCCCTCCCTCCCAGCTGCGAATGTATTGAACCCTATGGAAAGCAAAACTAAGTCACACGGTCACATTTTCTCATGAGCAAGCAAATGTGCCTTGGCTGGTGGTCAGGCCAGGTAAAGGGGAATGTGAGGACACCAGAATCGTCCCGATCCAATGGAACTGAAGTGCAACAAATACTCCAGAAGGCAGCCTCTCCCCCCCCCCCCAACACACTAAAAAGGACCCTAAAAAAGAGGCTTTTTGGAAATGGTAAGGGGAATGTTTTCTATTTTGCACTTGTAAAGACAGGTGGGTCTTTATCTTGATATGCTTGAAATAGAAGAACTTTTAACTGGGCACTGGGGAGGGCTGGAAATTTCACTGATTCTTTTGGGGGGCGGCTGTTATTCCAGGCAGACTACAGAGAAATTCACTTGGCGGAACAGGACTGGCTCCCCCTTATTTAATTATTTCTTTTATTTCAATTTAATTATTTATAATTATTTGTTTTAATTTGCTTGATGATGTCACTTCTGGCCATGACATCACTTCCAATGGGTCCTGGACAGATTGTCATTCTAAAAAGTGGGTCCCGGTGCTAAACGTTTGAGAACTGCTGCAATAAGGTGTTAGTACGTTGACATGGGTGTGTGTGTGTGTGTGTGTGTGTGTGTGTGAGAGAGAGAGAGAGAGAGAGAGAGAGACTCTGCAAGTTTTCAAAATCACTAAAATCAGAGTTTGGAGGAATAATACCATCATGTTATATATCAACCAATGAGTAATTTCATGCAGAATGCAATGAAACAAACCACATTGAAACACCTGTGTTCTATCAAAAGGTACAGCCAAAAAACCAGTGGGGGGCAATGGTACATCACCAAGCCCACCACCTGGGCTGTTGCCCTGCCAACTGCATGGGGTGATGCACAGGCCTCATACCACAGCTCACGCGAGAGGTCAAACAGTCACACACGCTGAGAGCAGTTGTGTCGGGCCAGTGTGGGCTCCAACAAATCTCCAGAGAGCCAGAGTTTCATTGGAGACTGTGGGCCCCCTGAGGGCTGCATTGAGAGGCCTCGAGGGCCGCAAGTGGCCCCAGGGCCAGGGTTTGCGCACATTGTTTCTGGTCACCCTGTGTAATGGCCTTTAGACTTTAGAGAACCACAGCCGGTCAGAATAGGTAATACCGGGCTAGACAGTTTCACTTTGTATAAGGTGGCCTCATGCAACATTTGTTAGCCATATGAAAATATATCAAGGGGACATTGCTTATAGAGTTTGTTGTGGTTGTGACATTCCCTGATGAAGTTGGTGTATGAACAAGACAGTCACAATAAACTATCCTTTAACAAGCCACAGCTACCCAACATCCAGATTGTCCTGATGCCATATGAACATTCAGATAGATCAACAATAAAGTCCTGTGCATATCTACCCAGAAATAAATCCATTGTGTTCAATGAGACTTACTCCTAGGAAAGTGTATATAGGCTTGTGGCCCAAGTTAAAATCATGTTTCAAATTTATTTAACAAAACACCCAATTTTAAAAGAAAAAATTCAATTAAATTTGTACTCAGTATGAGATTCTGCTTTAGATGCATGCTCTGGCTGACTTCTAAGCAACTACTTCAGAGTAAGTGCCTTGAGGATTATGATCTGAGGTTTTAATAGCAGTGTGCAGAATTTTAAATAAAACTAGCAGTGTCATTTTCATACCGCAACAGCTATTTAACACTTTTACCAGCATTGATGGTTTTGATAGGGAATACAGAATGAAGCCATCTCTGACTAGACAGGGGCAGATGCTGAAGAACAGTGGCTTTGGTGAGAGGAAGGAGGTCAACTGATAACAGAAAGCACAAAATGAGAGGTTACTATGTTCAACAAAAGATTTTATCAGGAAAGCGGTTTTGATTAGGATGTCTGGCTAAGGCAGATTGAAGAACTACTTTGTATGTGTAATTTCCCCTTCCCCCTTCCATTATCTGAGGAAAATTTTGTTAAATTCTTATGTTAAAATCTGCTATAGTCAGAACAGTGAAAATTGATGACTGTGCTGTACTGAACTCCCACAGAGCTCAATCCTATTCTTTTTTACTCGCCTTAGTGTTCAACCATGCCAAAATAGATTGTGCTGTTTGCTATAATGGGGTGACGACGACAACAGATTGGGAGACTTAGGAGGGGAAAGGGAAAATATTTTCCCTTACCTCTCCATCAGCCTCTCAATCTTTTGTTGGTACAGGCCCAAGAAGAAAAAGGGGGCATGTTTGTTGCTCCTGGAGGGGTTAGCATCCAGCCCAAGTTGCCCACACTGGGTGTCACCCCCTCCCGCCTTTGTCACGTCTCCATCTCCTCCCACACAATGCCCTGTTATACCTTCCACTGCCCTGTTATGACTTAACATAGTTGGCAGGCCTTTTTTTAACGCCTCCACTGTGTACAGGATCACTCCAGAGGCAGTCCAGAAGTGTGCAGTTTCATGTGCTGCTGGACTTCCATTTACAGTGACCATAAAGCTACTGCAGATTGGGCTGTCAGTACTATAAATATGGGCTATGATGTTCTCCCAGGCTTCAGAGAGATTTCACCTGCCTTGACAACCCATTGTTTTGCTCTGTCTTGGAAGGGCTATAAAAGCTTTCAAGTCAGTTGTGTCAACTGCCTACCTAACATTCAGAATTGACATACCTGACCTAGTTGCTGGACTGACCTAGTTACTGACGCAATCCTATGCCTTAGTTACACTGCCGGAATGTGTATTCTGGCAATGTAATGCACTTTCTGGCTGTTGCAAACATGACATGCCAGAAAGCACAGCCTTTCTTCCACCAAAAGTGGTAAGTAACTGAGGCAATGCAGCAATGGACTGGGGATACCTGTGACCGCAGGTAAGATGATGGGGTGGAGAGGATGGTGTATTAGGTCTAGGAAGTAGGTTGGTTCAGTGCCATCCGCCAAATCCTTCCAGGGCTCAATCTGCCTTCACAGGTCCACACGAACTTAAGCCAGTGATGTGATATTGCTGATGTAGGTTCAAGTAGACCCAGTGGGTTGCCTTGGGTTTACCCTGAGGCAAGGGAACAAGTGGTCCCTTAGGATAAGATCCCCGAGGAAGCTCTGAAAGCCAAAATTTTCTCATAGGGGATGTGTGTTGGCACCGCTGCATAGCCCCATGGGAAGTTAGGTGTCAGCCCTTGTGCATTTGTGAGGCTTGCTCCATTGCCTGTTCAATGGATTCTGCCCAAGTTCTGTTCTGGGATTTACGCCTTGTGCTTCCCACCTTGGCTGGCCGGCCAAGCTGCCTACTGGGTTGTATTGCATTGCAATATCTCCAAATTGATTACAATGTCTTAAGTGAAAATTGGTGGTAACTACCATTTTGTGAAAAAATTTCAACAAGAGAGAAGACTTGCTTGATGAACATGAATGAAATGAAAAGAAGAAAGAATTCTGTTTTAATTATTGTTAAATGGACTAACCAATTTTGAATAGGAATTGAAAATAAATTAAGAAAATAATTCTCTGTGTCACAGCCAGAAATCAAAGAACAACTTTTGTCATTCCCAACCGAAAAACAAAAGCTAGTAACAGCCTGCATGATAATAATGTGTTATAACTGATGCTGGTATACGTGTGTTCTGGATTAATTAAAAGAAACCCACAAAGCATTGTTTGTAGTTGCAAGTACATTATTAAGCACAGAACAACCTGAAGTCCAATGAGCATATGGTGATTTCAAAACTAGAACAGCTACAGCTGTCACATTTTATTCATCTTGTAATAAACTATTACTTCATTATAACCATAAACACAACATGCAGCCACAATATCATTCCCAAAGATCCACTGTTCTTTGGATTCTTTAGTATTAGTACCAATGTTCATTGATTGTTTAGCAGATTTACTGACAGTTTTGCAGCCAACATTTATGATTGCTCAGGTCAGAAATTATACCCTAGTTGTACAATATTTGGAATCATACGTTTACTTTCATTTTCTAAGTTAGGGTATAATTTTGCTAGTAGGGCGCGATCCTAACCAACTTTCCAGCACTGATATAGCTATGCCAATGTGGTGTGCACTGTACCCTGCAGTAGGGAGGCAGCCAAGGAGACCTCCACAAGGTAAGGGCATGTTCCTTACTCTGGGGCTGCATTGTGGCTAGGTCAGTGCTGGAAAGTTGGATAGGATTGTCTCCTAGTTAGCTTTAAGTAGAAAGGTTGAAAATATGAACTAGGCAGTCTCATCCTAAGGCTGGGCTGAAATTACAAATGCTGCAACATTGCTTGCTCTGGTGCAAGCTACTCTATATTCTACCTGTACTCCTGGATGAATCAATTCAGCATTCCTAACAATGTGAAGAAATACATGAACTAGGTCCACACCAAGTGAATGGCTCCAGTCATGGTATCACTTCAAACAAGTTAAGGCTGATGAAGTGTAGTGGCTAAGAGACTGCCTTCTTTCCCCTTCAGCTGATGTGTTGTGCCAAAAGGCTTTTGCTGCATCCTGTGGGGAGGGGGGGCGCAGTATCAGAGGTATCCTCTGGCTAATGGAATATTAGTTGCCTGAGAGTAAGCCTGCAAGTCTGGATGGAGCTACACTTTCTCTTCCTCTTTTTTCCTCTGTTCTTTCTCTAGATTTCCCTCTTCCCCTCTAGTCTCTTGCTTGCTTCTCCCTCCTCTTTTTCCTCCTCTCACTCCCTGCTGGGGACTGTCTGTCCCCATGCTCTAGTTACAGCAGCCCGCTGCTCCATCTGCAGCCAGGGTTGGGCAGTGGCTGATGACATCATTGTCCGTAGCTCCATTCTTCAGCTCCTTCTCTGCTTGCAAAGATGCTCCCTGTGGCCAGGCAATATACAAGCAGATTTGTGATCTGACATAGAATGGGATTTCTAGTTATAGAATGCTGCAGTCGTCTGATGTTGCAATCTTGACTCTCTACCCAAATGTCGTAAACCCTTGCCGATATTAATGTAAAATAATATTTTCAAGATATGATGAGTTGTCAAGGAAGTGTTTCATGCCCAAATTTGAGAACTCAGTTTGTGCTTAGTTTTAATATATATTCTTTTTTTTTAAAAGTCTCTAGCTGATTCTATGACCCCATTACTAAGTATGCTCACAGATTAACGAGATGTAAAAAATACTTGTAACATCTAAATTGCTCTCCTCAAGTACATGATTTTACTTCCATAGACCTTAGTAGATAATGCTATTAGTGCAGGTTCAAATGACTGCTACCTATTATTTCAGAAATTGTGGCTGAATGGCAGAGACCAGTAAAACCCCACCTTCTTTTGAAAGAGGTAACTGCTGTTAAGATGGATCAAATGTATTTCCACTCCAAAAATTAAATGAGGTGCAGTTGTCCAAGCATGTATGAAAAGCTTTGAGCCATTCACATAAGGTAATAAAGACCATCTGTCTGAAACTAATTTATAATGTATTTGTGCCATTTATTCAATGGCTTGCTGGAATCAAAAGTACAGATAACTCTTGATGGTTGTATGGGTGATGGGACCAAGCTGTGGCTTCAAAGTCTTAACCAACCTATCATATGAAGTGAAGCATTAAACAGAAGTGAAGCATTAAATTCAAATCAGTATTGGCTACATCGCAGAACGGATTTTTGTTCAATAGATTTCTAAGAATAGCAGTAGGGAGATTTACCTCACATCTGATCATTTTGCTACAGAACTGGAGTCCTCTCAGGGCAACTCTGATAGGACATTCACTACTTTATTTTCACATTTTTATACTGCCCTTCCTCCAAAGAGGTCAGGGCAGTGTACACAGCTGCTCCCCTCCTTTTGTCCTCACAACAACCCTGTGAGGTAGGTGAGGCTGAGAAAAAGCGACTGGCCCATGGTCACCCAGGAACCTTCGAGGCTGAGGCAAGATTTGAACCTGGATCTTCCAAGTCTAAATCCAATTTCCAGACCACTACACCACCCTGGTTCTCATACCACCCTGGCTCTCTGGCTCTCTTACTTTAACTTAGCTTACATATGCATAATCAAAACAAACACACATTGCTGATTTCCTGTGACTGGATGATTATACGACACAGGGCCATGAAACTGACTGAGGGCCCACTCCTAAGAGCGCCACCACTGCCAGCTGCAGCAGTGCCGATGCTGCTACCACTGCATTTTGTGGCACCGAAGCAGCTGCCAGAGGTCTCCTAGGAGAAAGACTTTTGTCCCCTTCTCCTGGGGAAAGTCCCAAGCCCTGCAATGAGGCTTCTTAAGTCTGTGCCAGCTATTATACCAGCACAGAGTTGAGAGAGACTCTATATCAGGCTGGAAGACCTCCACCAGTCCTCCCCAGCTCACCCTCCCCAGAACTCCTCCCCCCTACCCCGACTAACCTTACCACCTCGTAGAGCTCTTCCTTTGCTCTGGGTGATGTGCAGCTGGTGCTGGGTTCAGGCTGGTGGCAGTGCTGACTCAACAAGAGGTGTCATGGGCATTTCTTATGCCACATTTATGACACCCAGTGCCGGCGGTACACTCATACTGCCAGTGCAGCAGACATCAGGATTGGGCTCAGAGGCAACCACTTTGAGCAGCAGACTGGGGTAGGGGAGCAGGATCCTGCTTTTGCCCCCACTTTTGGCCTGCCACTCACATGCCGGTTCAATTTTCTCTCCAATTCTCTTCTTGTTCACAGGGTAGCAACAGAGCAGCAACACAGTGATCCTATTTTACTAACTGTCTGAGTAATAAGGGCACTTGAAGTAATAAACTCTCTTGAGCAATAAGGGCAGGATTGCCCACTTCTGTCTTCTCCTTCTGAACTGTCCAGCAAGAAGGCCAGGAATGTCAGGCTGCCAGTGACCTACCTGCTCCAGCAAAGGTTCTGTGGCCTTCCGCTGCCAGTATGGACTCTTGGGCTCCTGTGCCATCATGAGCTGCAGAATGACGGAGTGGCTGCAGCAGCAGGCCTGGTGTTTCACATGCAGGTCATAAGAAGGAATTTCAACAGGTGCAGCTTGTCATCTCACAGATGACAAGCTGCTCCTGCTGCAATGGCGTCCTCTGTACAGTTGTTAAAGGTCCAGGAGCCTAAAAGCTGAAAGGCTGGCCACCCCTGATTTTCCAGGTAGACAGGGTAAGATTCTATGTACCGAAAGATATCTTAGCCCAATTTTCATGCCCGAGAATGCAATTCACATAACAAAGTGAATTGATGCACCAATACATATATAATTCAGGGTAAGACACAGTAATTATTACTCCAGTACAGTATTTGCTTATTAAAACATTTAATGGTAAAAAATATGTAGGAACAGAATGTCTTCAAATTATGAAATGGATTAAAGCATTTATCTATTGTGCAAAGACTGTAGGCTGATTCACATATGTCATTTGATGACTTGTGCTACAGTGTGTGAACAGTATTGTGTTTGAAATGACAAGTGATGTGGAAGTGATTAACCTCTGATGGCTGACTCACAAATGCAAATCATCTGTTAATACTTCAGTCAGTGAGTGATTAGTATGTATTTTTGAACGATCTATATGACTAATTAGAATTGCTTTGACTTTTAATAAATTACATTAAGGACTATATAGTTTCCTGGGCTTTTCCAAAAGTTTTTGGATAGATAATGTATTCATACTTATGTGCACAAACTTTCCTATACAGAACCCCTAGGGTAATGGTGACATTTCTCTGGTTCTTTTTGTTTAATCAGTTGTAACGAGTTTATGATTTATTTCTATTCTGAGTTTTTTTAACTTCAGATAGTAGATACAGGATTGTATTATGACTTTGGTAGGTTAAAAAGATTTACAGCTTCAGTTCATAGCTAGAGAAGTTTAAATTCTTGGATTTAGGCCAATTTAGATCCACTGAAGAGAAGACATAAGGCACTTTCAGATGTGACACTAAGAATGGCTTCTGGTCAGGCTGCAATACTTCTCAAACTGGTAAACATTATATAGAAAGTGAAATTCATTTTTAAACTGAGTAGTTAATGTGGTTCTTCTTTTCAGTTATCAAACAGGAAGTTCAAGACTCTTTTTTGAAGAAGAATTTTTGGGAAATGCCCTATAAAGGCAAAATTGGTTTAAACCAAAGTAATGTGGATTAACTGGATTGTAGATGAGACTATCAGAAGACAAACATACCTTTCTGCATGAAAGGTCAGTGAAGCAAATAGGAAAGGGCACTAAAAAAAGAGGAGTGAATAGATTCACTACTGACAATAGTACGTATATTACAAATACTGTCACTTCTTCATGATTAATTTACAGCCTTAAGGTGTCTGGCTTCCACTCTAAAAAGGCATTTGTTTACAAAGTGAGGATTTGTTATGGAAAACCGACATTCAGCTTTTGTTTGTTTGTTTGTTTGCATGAATAGTTCTGAAAGAAATGTTAACATTTTAATATTCATTAAAAGTTAATAAGACATTTTAAAATAGAAAAAGTTACTTTATTTAGCTAGAACTGATATCACTGTTATTCTTCAGAGTTAGAATAAGAAGTGATGTCATATGGCACAATAATACACACAAATAATTTCAGTTAACTCTTGATCTCAATTAACTCTTTGATGGTTTAGGTAAATATGTACATTCATAGACCAATAACATATACTTTCTACAAACAAAGCAATTTGTTGTGTCTCATGCTGTCAGGGACACGGGTCTCCTCTGGGTAGGGGAACAAATGTTCCCTCTTAACCCGGGGTAAGCCTCCGCACATGGACGAGTCTACTTGGACCTGCACCAGCAAAATCACTGTGCCAATGAGATCCTGTGACCCACCTTTTTGCCCATAGGATCTTGTGGGAAATTTTGAGGGGTGAGCTCATCAAGGGACCCTCTTTTGTGAATAGATAGGTCTTCATTTCTCATCAGTGGCCCTAAAAAGCTACTTCTATTGTTTTGCACCCTACCAAGGTTGTGGCAGCTTACACTGCAGGTTGGTTGCTCCATTAGCACAGACTCCTTGATGGAGTTCAGCCATGGAGGACAGCTGGGTTGGGGATCTTTCCTTTGTGTCACTAACAACTTTATTTAATCCAACCCAGAAAGTTCACAGGTTCAAAAGTGCTACAGACAAGGTATGGCTGCTCATTCAATCTTCCAGAAAAGCAAGCTAGTCAAGGCTTCTCCCAAGCCAGTCCACTTTCCAGTGGGAAAGGAGTGATAACTGACAAATGATGTTGCTTTCTTGCAGCCTGTGGCATATGATGTCTCTTGCAATCAGTCCAGCTCTGGAGTCATGTTATTGGTCCAGATCAGTGTTTCCCAAACTGTGGGTCATGGCCCACTGGTGGGTTGTGATCTGATGTTAAGGTAGCCACAACCCAATGCTCAATACTGCCCCCAAAAGTCTTACTTAGAGTGCCTGGAGACTGCTTCCAGCCTGCAACCCAGTCTGCCTCCACAAACCTCAAAATGTCTCCCGGATGTGACCGGAACCTACTTCGTTCGCAGCAGTGACTTCCAGTTTACTTCCGGTTTGTTTCCCTGACTTCCTCTTGGGTCCAGGAGACATTCTGTGGCCAATGGAGTGGATCATGGGGCAGTGTGACTCAGAAGTATCCTCAAATAAGGCTTTTAGGGACAGCATTGAGCATTGTGTCACAACCCACTGCAAAGCATGAGGTGGTCACAACACTCAGAAGTTTGGAACAACTGGTCTAGGTCATACTCTCCTGGCAAGCACCCAGTGCCACATACACTTGTATACAAATGTGTACACATGGAAATGAAAGCAATAAAAAAGTCAGGCAAAACATAGCATGAGCCCAGTGACAGCTTCATATAGTGGCCCGAAATGCACTCATTGGGGCCATTAGACCTATTTTTTGCTTGGTGTTCAGTACATTTGACAATATTTCTTCAAATGCTACATCTAAATGACCTCTCTAATCTCTAAGGATTTTACAAGTTTGCAAGAAGAAATTATTTTTCATGACTTTTAAAAAGTCATTCTTTGACCTCTGTGAAGTTTCTTAGTATTGTGTAAGCAGTATCTGATTTGCATGGTTTGTTCAGCAGCGTTCCTGCCAGCAGCGTCCTGCCTCATATCTTTTGTGACTTTACAGCTCTATAAAGCCAATTCTCCATGACTGCAGACACTTTTTAAGTGTGCACATTTTACTATGTTTTTAACACAAGTAACGTACAAAAATAGGAAAGGAAGAGTACAAGGACTCAGTCAGTCCAATCCTGTGTCCAATCACAGAACGTGAGAGAAGGATGTTTTGCAGGTGCTATCGGGCCCAATCCTGAACAGTGTGCGCTGGCTTACTGTCAGTGTGCACTGTTGCAAACATGCTGAAAGGCATGTTTGCAGGCCCTAGCACTGGGAAAGTGCTGATGGTAGCCCAGTGCTAGTTTATGCTGGGCTGCCACCAGGCGGCCACCAGAGCTCCGCCGCTTGGCAGTCGTGGGGACCACCAAACAGTGGAGAGGCAAGTGGAGGTGTGAGGAGAGACGGGGAGGAGGTGTTCCGGGGAGTGGAGAGGTGGGCGGAGGGCAGGGAAGATGCATTCCGGGAAGGGGGGGAGGCAGGGAGAGGATGGGGAGGAGGTGTTCTGGGGGAGGGAGCAGAGAGGGAGACTGAAGCTCCACTGGATCCAGAGTCTCTGTGTCATGCTAACTGCCTGACACAGAGGTTCATGTTTCACCACCAACTTTTTGGTTGGCAGTGAATTGAGTAGCCCCATTGCAGGGCTACTTACCCGGGAAAAGGGGATGAAAGTTCCCTTCTTCCGAGGAGCCACTGGCAGCTGCCCAGAGTGTACAGGATGTGGCGGCAGCCATTTTTGGTGCCTCTGCAGCCCCGCACCCTGGGCAGCTCAGGATTGGGCTAATAGTTGCCAGTGTGTGCAAGATAAAGAACTGAGGTAGGGATGGTCAGAAACTGATTATACTGAACTTTGAGGAAATCTAATATTTGCCTTCAACTGGTTCCAATGAAGAAATACCTAAATCCCATGAACCTAAAATTCTGTATGGTTAGAGCACAATTAAAAGCTAATTTGATTAATTTCATATATTTTAAAGAGTCAGTGGTTTGGATTCAGAATGGGTATGCCCAGTGAAATTTTTGACTTCTTCCTTTCGAGTTACCCTGCCATATCACTTTCTTCAAAGTCTAAACAGTAATCTGTGATCTGCCATGGGAATGTATTTCTCAAAAGGAAGAAGTCAAAGTTTCCACCAGAAATGCCCAAGCCCATCTTTGGGATCCATTGTATTCATGCCCATCATGAAAACATGTACTGAATTCACGTATTGATTTGTGGATTGAATTCAGATGTATGCCACCTACAGATAATTAATGTTTTGTCCCTTTGTTTGTGTCTTAGACTTATATCTCACTTCAATGTTCCAGAAAGAGATTGAAATGAAAGGTCAGGGAACATCATTCAGAGTTTAAGGAAAAAGAAGAACTGGCAGCAATAAGCAAAGCAATCAGCAGGATTGTTCAATTCTGGATAGAATTGTCTGCCAATGCTGGCATAGAATTGCATATTCAAACTCTCTCCTCCCATATAAAAAAATCAACTTCCTTGCATGAAGAAACTGAGCATGTCAGGAAGACTGGATCCTACACCTCTATGAGCCTCTCTTTGTGGTGATCTAAGAAACCGATCTTTTATAAATACCACACATTTGTTTATTTGAATCTTTCTGCTACCCTATCCAAAATACTCAGGGATAATACTTTATCAAAGGTCAAATCATAAAAATAAGCTCTAAAAATAATAGCACATAATTTTGTTAGAAACATTGCACTAAATCCCAATACAGTTTAAAAAAAACAATCCTGATGATTTCCCTCCACCACTATTGGTGAATAGCTTTTCAGTTTCCATGCTAGGATGTCACACAGGTCATCCCTTGCTACTGCTGAAGTCTTTAGAAGCTTTTGGAATTCCATTAGTGAGGTGCAAAATTTATCAGAGAACTTCTACATTTAATTATGTTTCCTCCTTCCACAGCAATAGATTCCTCTAGAAGAAGAATGGTCCTGAATCAAAATTCACTTGAATTCATGAGGGGATATATCCTTCTTTGCTTTTAGAATTGCTCGTTCAGATCTGAGTCCCCAGATATTTTACTGCATTTGCTTTTGCTCAGAGTTGCAGTAAGTCATGGAATTTGTCATTTTAAACTGATACATGACTGAGTATACATCCTCCTCATACATGCACATTTCATTTAACTGAACTTCATCTTGAGTATTGTGTTTAGAGATATGAAAACAATAATTCTTATGTATGCATATGTTGCTGTTCTGAACAGAAATTGGTTGATAACAATTTGGTGATATTACATATCCTCTAAAAGAAACTGCTAGATTTGGTAAGGTTTAAAAATGTTTTTCAGTGAAAAAGTATTAAAATATCACAAGACTTTACAAGAACATGTGATAATCTCTTCTGTAACATGGCACAGTAGTTTAAAATTAAAAGGCTAGTGCTAGCAGAATTCATTCACATGATTAATCACAAATGTTGTTGACAAGTCCTCAATTCAACAGTGTAGGCCCATAAATCCTTACTATATGTATGTTATCATAATAGCACAAAATCTTATACAGCTAGTGACAGCTAGTTAAATGCCGGATTCAAATTTTACTTCAGCAGTGAGCTCATGAGATGGCCGTCAGGAAACCCCTAATAATGGTGGACAGAAACTGATTCAGTGATACTATGCATTATACATATGTGCTAAAGAGCACAAATGCCTTGCTAGACCATGTAGGCTATGCTGGCATGCGAGCAGGGACTAGATGGATGCATGTGATGATGTAGGTAGTTCAAACTAATAGCTCAATCCTAACCTGCGCTGGAACAGGCAGGCTGAGTTACAGGGTGGAGGATGACTCAAGGTAAGGGGATATTTTCCTTCTTGCCCCATATTGACCCCAGCCACCTCATGGGGCTACTCAGATGTATGCCAGCATAAGGACAAGGAAGGGAGTTAGGATGAGGCCAATGCCACTGTGTTCAATCCTGTCGCCCTTCTAGGCCTGTTCTGCCTCCCATTCTGCCCTTCCCTTGCCCTAAAACACTATCTTCCACCTCGTTCTGCCCTCCTGCCACCTGTCCCACTCCCTGTGCCAGCCTGCCTCGGCTGGCGCAAACCCTGGATCCAGCCTCTGGGAAGCAGCATGGCCCTCTGAGTTGGCCCAGCCAACTCCTGAGTTGGGACAAACTTACTTTACGGCACATCTGTGACACTTGGGAGCTGATGCAGAGGGCCTGTGCCAGCACAACACGCCTTCAGGATTGCGCTGTAAATCTCATCCCTTTAAATGCTGCTACAAGCAGTAGCATAGCTAAAGGGCTGCAGGTTGTAGCAAATGCACCAGGAAACAGGCTTGGGGGAGCAACAATGCACAACAACGCCCTGGTACATGTTCCATTGGGCTGCTGCAGCCCTGCTGGGACACAGGAGGCTAAGGCAACAGTTGCGCACACAAAGCCTCCTGCCAGCCAAGCGAGCTCATCCCAGAAAGTGCGGGACAGAGAGTTCAGCTGCTGCAGCTAGACCCTCTCCTTCTCATCAGGGTGGCGCCACCATCATGCCAAAGCTCAGAGTCCCGCCAGCCAGCCACCTTGGCCAGGCCTCCTGCCCCGCATCCCCCACCCAGAGATGCCCCACCAGGGCACAGCCTCTGGGAAGCCCAGTGGGCTCCTTCATCACCCCTTGCACTACAGTCTTGCAGGTCCTGTTAGTGTCCCTCTCTCTCTCTCCTGCACGCTTTCTCCCTCACACTCCTGCAGCAGCGGGTGGCTGGTTGCAGTGAAGCTGTGGCTCTCCAGGATGTTGTAGAGCATGCTCTCTCTCACACACAGACACACATGCTGCCCCTTTCTCTCACACATAGACACATGCCCTCTTCCCCCCTTCTCTCTCTCACATATACACCCACACACAAATGCTCCCCCCTCACTCAGACACACACACACATTGCCCCCTTTCTCACACACATACACATACTCTCTTCTCCCCCCCCCCCCACAGAAACACATGGCAGGAGGGAGCACAGGGGCATCTTCACTCAACTCGTCCAGCAGCTGAATGTAAGTCATCCCCCCACAGCAGGGAGCAACCTGCCATCACAAAGAGAAACCTTTCTCCTTTACTACTTTGCTTCTTGCACAAGCCCAAGTTCTCACTATGAATCAAGAGGTTCAGTGTGTCTTGGAAATTAAAGCTGTGATTGAACTTTCCATTTGTTCCTGTAGTGAATGGCTGCTTGGTTCCAGGGAACAATTTCTGTTGCAGGAGTTTAAGAAGCCTTTGCATGAGCCCCTGGAAAGTGGATTTGAATGTCTTCAGAGAATCTGGATGGACAGAGAATTGCTGGACTAGATGAACCATTACTGTTTTTCAGCTCCATATACAGGTGTGCATCACTTAATGATGGGGGACCTGTTCTCCCCACTTGATCCATGTTATTAAGTGAGTAGATCATTAAATGAACATTCATCCCAATCTAGTTCCTTTGTTGTGTAAACAGACGCTCATTGCTAGACACTCCTTGGCTGCACAGGCTACTGTCTCTTTGCATTTAAGAGCCTCTTTGTTGTGTAAACAGACACTCTGCTGCAGGCTACAGATTGATTGCCTCATTAAGAGCCTCTTTGTTGTGCTTCCACCACTGTCCCTCTTTGGCAGAAGGTCATTAAGCAAGGCATGTCTGTACAATAATATTAACATAGTTTCTGGGAAGACACATTAACATGTGGCTAGGAAGCTATGCCACAGAGTACCACCCTTCTTGTACCCTGGGTTTTTAATGGTATAAGAGTTAAAAACTTACTTAATCAGAGTGAGTTCTTTAAATATAAAACATGAATTGTGTAGAGGATTTCTAAAATTGTGTGCTAGTTTTTTGGTTGGTTTTTTTTTTTTTTTTGCCCTTTACAAATGAAAAGCGTACAGGAGCCTAGGAATTTGACTTTCAAATCATACATAAATAATGCCTGACTTCAAAATTCCACACTGTTTTAGCCTCTGCAGCAAACTTCCATCACCCTTGTGCCTGCTGTATGTTTTCTTTCCCATTTGCTGTTCTTTCTCATAGTCAATCACCTGAGGGCACAATTCACAATTAAGTTCCCCTGTGCAAGCCGCACTGAAATGAATAGGGGACATACTGGCTCTTGCAAAGATCCTATTCATTTCAGTGGGGCTTGTCAGATGACCACAACAGTAGACTGCACTCTTGGATAAAAATGACCTGCCCTTGCAATTTGTTTTTTTTAAAGGGCCTTTTGTCTTGTTTTATCATTGAATGGTGAGAACATACAAAATCATAACACAGGGACATGGATCTAGTTGTTATGGCATAAATCAATGTGTAAAATTACAGTTGTGATTTTTCCTCCCTGAAAATGAGGTCTAGTGAACTGGGTTCTTGCTTTGTTAAAATAAGTGGCTTTGTCTAGACTCTAAAGACAAGTATAATCCTTTACAGAAGCCTGTAACTGAATTTACTAGTCCTGTGATAAGGCAAAAAGAACTGCAATTAGCAGCCCAGGTGTCTAACACCTGTGCTTCGCCCATGGGTTTTTCAAGCTGCAGCATTTTCATGAAAAAGGTGCAAAATCATTCCTGGTTGAGTTAGCAAAGGCATTCCTTATCCTTTGCCAATTGCATTTTTGGATTGCTATAAATTTAGTGTGATGCTCTTTTGATTGTACTTTAGAAGAAAAATAAAACTTCTTCAAATGAAAGGAATATACATACATACAGTATGGATTTTATATTCTGTTCATTAAAAGGGAGACCTCTTCCTCTCTCCTCCAAATACCTAATTTCAGAATGAAAATGGGTATTAGGAAAATATCTAATTTCAGAATATCTAATTTCAGTTTGTAGCCACTGTGTGTATTGTTTTATTGCTTAGAGTCTTTCATGCATTTTATATGATGATTTATAAGCTAGAAGGTGATACCATGCAATGCAGTTGCATCACTTTTCTTTTAGGCTCTAACCATGGAGCCATTCATTCTGTAATTATGTCCCAGCTGCACTGTGCAAAGTTTGGAACTTGGTTCCCCAGGTGAGTCCATAGGCAAATATCTCTGTTGCAACTGACCCTCCGTTAGTGTTCACATTGTCTGTACAGATTAAAATGACAGCTCAAAGCAAAATGTTGTTGGTTCTGTATTTCTGATTTGATGGACACAGTGCTTCCCCTTCTGGCCAGTATATCTGCCCCCACAAGGAGGTAAAGCCAAGAGGCTAATGAATCCATCTTGTAGGAGAAGTCTTTAACCTTAAACCTTACCCCAGTCATTCTATCCATAGTACATATGGTTGATTATACACTTGCTTTTCACTCAAGCTCCTTTGCTTTTTGTTTTGTGGTGGTGCATTTTTCTAGCAGTTTATTGTCATGTAAGCTGCCTTGGAACCAAGCTGAAAAGGTTGTGACAACTGAATTGTAGCAAGCTTGTTTTTTGTCTCCATTCAAAGAGCCACAGACGTAGCAGTAAGACATTCAACTGAAATTTCCTCCCCTCATATTGTTGCAGTAATGGGAGAACCTACAGTTTTCCAATATCTTTTCACACACATCAGCTGAAGACACAGAAGCAACATAATATGGAACCATGTGTGTTCCATTTCACTAAGGGGGCACACGTGGGAGGACCAGCCTTAAGAGCTGTGAGGCCCAATGCAACACATTTTCCACTCCCTGGAATATCATCCTGTTCACCAGGATAAGGTGCAGTGACAAGGCACCTGACAGCTGTGTCAACCGATTCTGGGGGGAGGATTTTAAGCTAATCAGGCCCAGGGGTGGGTGGGTGGGAGGGAGGAAGGACAGACGGATGGAGGGTACAGCGGAAATGCTCTGCTCACTGTCCTTGCGATGCTCCAGCATGGAAGAGTCAATGCTGGAGCAACAGATAGAGAGTGAGAGCCCAATCCTGTGCTTGGAGGCACAGCACGTTTGCGATTCTCACTGCTGGGCTCCCGCCTGTGCTAGCCCAGCACCAGCCAGTGCTGGGCTAGTGCGGGGCAATTGCCCAGCTTCCATGGCTTGGCGGTCTCTCGGTGGTCTCCCCGCATGGTAGGTGGGGAGGAGGCATTCCGGGAGCCGCACAGAAAGGGCGGGGAGGAAGCGTGACAGGGAGGCGTGACTCAGAGAGGGGGGCGGGCTGGAGGTGTGCCGGGGAGGGAGGGAGGCGGGTCTGCGGAGCTCTGCCCTACAGGATCCAAGACGCTCAGGGAGGGCTCTGTGCCCTACATGAGCGCCTTTACTTTACCATTGCAGGGCTGCTTCCCTTACCTGGGGGAAGGGGACGAAAGTCCCCTTCTCCCGAGGCGCCTCCCACGGTAGCCTGGGGCGTGCAGGATCCAGCGGCAGCCGTTCTTGATGCTGCCGAGCCTGGGCGCCCCGAGCAGTTCAGGATTGGGCTGTGAGGTGGCAGCTGCAGGTGATCTGCCTGTTGTCCCAGTGTGGGGCCTCTCCAAGCACATGGTCCAAGGCTGAAAGATCTGTTCTTGAATGCATTAAAGATTAAACTGTAAGATAAAACAAATATAGTTTATCTGAACAGGATTTTTAACAGTTACTTTTATAACTCAAATTAACTGTAGCAATGTTATGAATACAAGTCAACTATACTTTTTTCTTACAAGCAAAAGGATTTGAGATTTGGCATGCATAACTAATGCCCACTTCACTTATTGCCACATTTCACTTCACTTAATACCACTTCATTAAAAGTAGGCTCTTTTGAGAAATAATCACATATGAATGGGGGGGGGAAAGCAGAGGGCAATAACCATCTCACTCTTCATAAGTGTTGTCCTTGTTTAATCTTAAGACACGGTGGAAGTTCATTATTTTGAAACGGAAACCACAGCATCAAATGGACAACTAGAGATAGTTCACACTTAGAGAACATCATAAACGGGTCCCCACATTTTCACTGTGCAGACCATTTCATTTCCGAAACCTTTGTAGGGTATTTGTGTGTCTGAAAACAATGCAGTAGATACATATTCAGGAGCCTTGGTCTATTCTGTTTTTTATATTTACCATGTAAATTCAGAGATAAGAACGTTTCAGAAAAGATGACCCAGAGCGGAAATATGGAAAATCATTTTTCCTGTAGCACATGAAGCAGCCCTTTGTTTCTGTATTTTAAATATGCATATCTGAACTTTCCCTCCCCATTGGAAGATGCCCCAGGCAGCTTACAGTATTTATTTTTCTACGCATTAGTAGATTTTTCATTCAACAATTACCTATCCAAGAGTCTGTTTCACAAACCATTTGTTTCTTTCTCCTCAAGATCTTTGCTGCTTAAACAAGACAGACACTTTGTAACTTCCTGGGCACTCACACTGCCTCACAAAGTTAGAGCTCTCAGGGCCTAATGTACCTTAAATACTGTTAACACTATGTAAATATTAAGGAGAAATGGTGGTTATCTTCCACAAGAGCTCTTATGGAAAGGTTCCCAAAGGAATATATGATCAGAGCAATACCAAAATGCACATTTTCAACTTACATATACAGGATCAAAACTGGAAATCTGCACCTTTCCAGGAAATATTTGCAGACATGATTTTTGGAATCCTGCTGTCCCTGACTCACGAATCTAGAATATAAAATCTTCACAAACTTATGCTAACGTAACTTTTCCTCCCATTCTCTAGAGCAGGAATGGTCAACTGGTGGCATGTAGGCTGGATTGAGCCGAGATAATTTTATCTGGCACCCAGCTGGCGTCCTTCCAAATTTTTATCAGGCAGGTAAAGAAAAACCCAGAAAGATGGGTTTACATACTGTTGGCAATCACAGCAAAACTGCACCTTGGCAGTGGTGTGCATCAACTTACACCTGAAGGGGAATGCACTAGATTTTCTGTGGAATTTTTTTTTTTAAATTGTGGTAATCAACGTTGGGGCGGGGGGGAGGGGAAGGCACAAAAAGGAAGAAATAGGAATACATCAGTTTGAGATTAGTATTGTCTGGATTCTCAGTAAAAAGTAAGTGAGCAAATGGCTAGGAAAGAAAACAGCTAGTGTAGCATTCTTATTGTAATGGAGCCTGCACTCTTCATTGTGTCAGGCTGCATTTCTGTGCATACTTACCTGGGAGTAAGCACCATTAAGCACAGTGGGACTTACTTCTTAGACAAGCATAGGATTGCAGTATCAGCTTGTTTGATCTGAGGGGAATACAGAAGTCGCCATTCCTGCTCTGGGGAATCAACACTTCAAGGGACACGGGGCAGGCTTCTTGCCATTTTCTGTGCACGCGTTGAGAGCTCAGGAATGGGCGAAAGTTGCTCAGCATCCTTCCTTGTCCATTCAACTTGCTGAAGGAAGGACTGCTGCAGGTCTTGCGTGTGTGTGTGTGTGTGTGTGGGGGGGGTGTCTTGTTTCAAAAGGCGGAATCTCCTTGATGTGCGAAGGGAGGGTGCCCTCCTGCAATAAGGAAGAGAACCAGAAGCCTCTTTTCCTTGGGAGCTGGCCCCTTCGCGGGAGGGTCGCCGGCCTCTCCTTCAGCCCAAGGCTCTGCACATCTGCATCACTGCTCGCCAGGCTGGAGAGGGAGGCGCTGAGGAGGCGGCGGGAGGAGAGCAAACGCTTCAGCGAGGGCCTTGACAGCTGCGCGTCTGCGTGTGTGAGAGCGGGAGAGGGAGCCGGACCCCGCCTTCCTTCTTGCCCCTTCGCTAACTCGCTCTGGACGGCTGGGCAACTTGAAAGGCTGCCTTTTTCTGCCTCGAGAGCGGCGGGGTGGAGCCGGCACTCGAGGCTCTTCCATGCACTCGAGCGTCAGGCTGAGGCGGCGCACCTGCTTGCCACTGGAGCTGCTCCTCAAGCCGGGAAAGGACTCCCCCCTCCCCAAGCCGGTCCATGAGAGCAGCGCGCGCTTTTCCCAGGCTCCCTCCAGCAGTCACTCTCTCTGCCTGTCTGGCGGGAGCTGCGCTTTGCTTTCTCCTCCGGCGCCGCGCACTGGAAGCGCCTTCCGCCAGCCCCACTCCACGCTGAGCTGAGCTCCGTCGCCGCCCCCTCCTGCCTTTGGAGCCCTCCCCAGTGGTTCGAGACCCCCCTCTCGGCCCTCACCCCGGGGTGGCGAGCCTTCTCCGCCCGGGCGCGCACAGAGGCGCCTGCTTCGGTGCCTTCAGCCTGCGCCACGCGCCGCCTCCTCCCCGCGGCCGGCGGCAGCATGTCCAACTCGGGCAGGAAGGACTTCGACGTGAAGCACATCTTGCGCCTCCGCTGGAAACTGTTCAGCCACCCGGCGGCTCCCGCAGGCGGCTGCTTGCAGCAGGACAGCAGCTTCGAGCACTGGGGGCCGAGCCAGAGCCGCCTGCTGAAGAGCCAGGAGAGGAGCAGCGGCGCCTTCTGGAAGAGAGCCTCCTCCTCTTCCTCGTCCTCCTGCTCGGCGCCCTCCGCCTCTTCCTCGCCGCTTCTCAACGGGACCTTGCTGCCCACCACCAGGCTCCATGCGCTGGCCGAGCAGCAGCCGGCCCCCCGCACCCTCTTCTACGTGGAGTCCCTGGAGGAGGGGCCCGGCGGAGGCGGGTTGGGGCAGCTTACCCGCGAACCGGAGAAGACGCTGGTGCTGCGCGAGGTCAAGGAAGCGCCCGCGCCCTTCCTGGAGGGAGGCGGCCAGGCAACAGGTGAAGGGGCTGCGCACAGGTACTGGAACTGCGGCTCTGGGGGGCTCAGAATGCAGTGGGGGTCTTCTGGGGTGGGGGTCAGAGCAGAGACGTGCGGTGGGTGGGGAGGCAGGTGAGGCAGCGCCTCCCCACCGGAGTCCTTCGAAAAACCCACGCCACGTGGCTTGTGGGTGCCTCACGCAGCAGTGGCTGTGTGACTCCCCTGGGGAGGCTCTGCCTCACCTGCCTCCCACCCACCGCCTGTCCCTGGGACAGAGTGGAGAAATATCTTCCCTGAGAGAGTCAGTGTGCGTGTGCACCCCTTTGCCATTTCTTTTAATCCACTGCTCAGTTGCTGTCACCTGCATGCCACTTAGTATTAATGGCATCAACTGTTGATCTAAGCCCAGTGCGCTTTGGAAGGCGTGATGTAGCACTAAACCCTGTAGCACCAAACGGATGGAAGAGGGACCTTTAAAATGGGGATTCTCTTATACTTAACAGCTTGGGACAGCTGTCCCTATTTAACCCAACAGTGCATCCTTATCAGTGGCTCCTGTTGGAGTCTCCCTTCTGTCTTTTTATAAAATTGCGAGCAACACTGGGACAGGGTAGTATTTTCATTTCTCCTGCTGCTAGTTATTCCAGTTTTAAAATGTATTGTTATTGCAAAGTTCAGTATGCATATTCTGTGTTGTATAATGATGTTAACTGCAGAGAGCTGCAGCTCTTTGCCCATTTTGGGGAGGGGCAGGGGTAAGACCTACTGAACTAGGTGAGATTTCGGAGGAGATAGTATCTAAACACAGTGAAAAGTATGAATGCTGTTTTCAGTTGGAGAGAAAGGTGGGATGTAATTAAAAAAAATATGGCTCCTTAAAGACTAACAGTTTTATTTCAGCATTGTTGTTCGTGGACTGGACTCCTTCAAAAGCATCTGATGAAGTGGACTATAGTCCACAAAATCTTGTTTTAAAACAAAGTAGTTAGTCTTTTGGGTACCACAAGAATCTACAGTTTTCCCCCAGCAATAACACCTCTCTCTGAACTCCTCTCATCTGTGTGAATGATTTCTGACTGCAATCCTACATACACTTTTTTGGGTAAACAGCCCTATCCTGTGCATGCTGACTTGGGAGTAAGGTCCATAGGAATTGAATGAGGCTCACTGCCAGGTAAACATACATAAGACTGTAGTTGTATAAGCTGATTATATGCTTGTTTACTTGGAAAAAGTTTCACTGTGTTCAAAGATGCTTACATCAAGGTAAGCATGCTTAGAATTACAGACTTTCAGCCCAATCCTAACCTTGAGCTGTGCCAGTGGAACATGAATTCCACCAGTGAGCTGTCACAAAAGCACCATAAAACACTTTGTAACTAAACTAGCCAGTTCATTGGTGGAAAGGCCAAAGCCTTCCTGTGCATGTTAGTGGAAAGGAGGATACCCACTAGACTAGGTTAGTCCTGCCGGCCTAGATCAGGGGTGTCAAACATAAGGCCTGGGGGCCGGATGCGGCCCTCAAAAGCTTTATATTCGGTCCTCAGGCTCTCAGCTTCTGAGCAGTGCTGGGGTGTTACTGCTGAAAGGGCAGTCCACATGAAAATTGGGCTGTCCCTTATCTTGAAATATGACCAAGATTTGCATGTTTTCTCTTCTGTCATTTGCAGCTAATTGAGAAAAAGTGTTTATTTTTGGTTATGACCTGTTTATTGACATCACTTTCTGTCTAATGACATCACTTTCGGCCCTCAGCAGACATGATGAATGCTATTTGGCCCCCTGTATGAAATGAGTTTGACACCCCTGGCTAGATCAACTCAGACTCGCACTAGTAATATTGCTGTTGCAGGTCCAAGTTGAACCATAGTGACTGCTGGGGCTTACCCACTCTGAGGAGTCATCCAGTAGCCAAAATTACCCTGTAGGATACAGCTGCTGCATCACTGCATGGGAATTTAATTAGGACTGGGCTGTTTGACTTTTTAGTCTAACTTATTCTGAATGCATGAAAATCCCACTGAGTTCAAAAGGAGGAGTTTAAGTGCAAGCTTAACTCCTTTAATGCCATGGCCTCTTAAAATGGCTTAGGGCCCAATCCTATCCAACTTTCCAGCACCAGTGCAACCACAATGCAGCCCTGAGGTAAGGGAACAAATGTTCCCAGACCTTGAGGAGGCTTCTGTGACTGCCTCCCCACCATAGAAAACAGTGCATGCCCCAGTGGCACAGCAGCACCAGCACTGGAAAATTGGATAGGATTGGGCCCTTAATTGTGACTGGATCGTGTCTTTATGGTGCCTCAAAACTCTTGGGTTTTTCTCTATGCCAAAAAGTAGTTGCAGTAGCCTTTTTTTTTACAAGTGCTGTTTCAAATCAGTAGTTCAACATCAACAACGATAAAACAGAAAAAGTACTTTGCAGTTTATTAAGCAATGGAGGAAATGGAACTGTTGGATATGAGATGCATAACTAGGAAATCTTTTCATTTAGTCCAGGTGCGTCCAAACTTTTTGGCAGGAGGGCCACATCATCTCTCTGACATTGTCGGGGGCCGGGGAAAAAAATTAATTTATATTTCAAATTTGACTATATTTACATAAATTTACATAAATTTATTTATTTATTTAGCATATGGCATATAATACATGGATATATATCAGTTAGACTAGGTCAAATGTCAATGTCCAGTTCGTCCAGCCATTCAAGGACAAAGTTGTCATCATTGAAAAAGTCAGACCATGGGCCAGTATACGCCCTCAGTTTGCAGCTGCCCTTAGTTTGCAGCCAGATACAATGTAGTATATGGTTTGGTGGGAGAACCCACAATCACACTGTGGGGTAGATACTAGCCCCCATTTAAACATTTGAGTCCTGACTAACACCATGAAGGGTACGGATCCTGTTCAAAGTTTTCCAGTGCTGGCGAGGTAAGTCGAAACCTGACCCCTTAAGTGTAGGATCTACCCGTTAGCTACCCGTTTCTGGGTGTTCGACTGCCCATTGAGCTTTCCCTTCTGCACTGATGTTAAAATTATTGTGCAGTTGTTGTGTGAGTGCCAGAGAATTTGAGCCTACCAATTGATAGATGAGGAAGATCAGCATGTACTGGTAAAAGTGGGTTGTTGGTGATTTTTCGGTATTCTATCACTATAGCCTCTTGTCTCCGTAGGGCTGTTGGTGCTGTGTGGCTCAAAACAGGAAGCCAACAGACAGGAGTGGGTCTTATACAGCCACTTATGATCCTCATGGTTTCATTTAATCTGGCATCAATCTAGTATGACAGCTGTTTAGCCAAACTGGAGCACAGTATTCAGCTGGGGAGTAGATCAATCCTAATGCTGATGTTCTGAGAGTGGTGGCTGAAGCTCCCCATCTTGTTCCTATTAATTTCTGGAACATATTGTTCCTGGTATTGATTTTTGCGGCCGTGTTCTTGAGGTGTGGCTTATAAGAGAGAGTTTAGTCCAAAGTTACTCCAAGATATTTTGGATGAGGATTGTAAGGGAGTAGGTTGTTATTTAGAGATAAGATACAAGATACTAGAAAGCTTTATTGGCATATTTAAAATCCAAGCAGTATAAAACAAAAGACTGAATGGAGGGATACATTAATCAGACAGTTCACCTCCAACCATGACCAACCAGGCCTTGCTGCCACGTATCAACCATCTGTGACCATCATAGAACTACGTCTCTTAATTATCATATTTATATATTTGGCCACCACCCGAGAAAGCTCTTCATTTACCCCACTAAGTATGTATATAATTTTAGTCTGGTCATTCCAACCCCAAAGAGCGGCCAAGATCGACAATAAGTAACTTACACGAAGGTTATATAGAGCGTATATAATAATATATGATAGAATGTTTCTATATTACCCAGCCTGCATGGGCAAACTCTGTCTGCAGCTGGAATATCTCTATATCTTCTAAATAGCTGCTCAGATGGAATGACATTACCTCTCGCTAAGGTAAACCCCCTTCGTTCTTGGGGGCATTCCAAGAAGTCAAAATACATAGGCCTCCTTCCAGGTGGAATAGGAAGATGAAGATGTAATGGAGAGCAGATTTTGAAGGCATTGCTCTAAAGGTCCTGCTGCTCGATGTCAAGGAGCCTTTGTTTCAAGGCTCTATAGGCCTGTGCTGAGGGTAATGCACCTAACAAGTCTGATTGCCCCAAAGAGCAATCGGGTAAGAGAGCCCGTATCAGGCTAGCTTGATCTGACTGGTGATACACTCTAAGCCAATATCTAAAAGTCCTAAACCATGCCAGGGTTTCCACTCTGTGCTGTCCTGCTTCCAAACAAAGAGTTGCATAGGCTACACAGTGTGGCACCCCTAGGATCTGATGTAAAAACATCACCTGTGCTCTCTTGATTGTGCGATCAAGGGCCGATAACCAAACTGGAATTCCTTATAAGAGCTGGGAGATAGTTTTTGCATTAAAGGCCAGCAGTGCAGCTGGGACATAAGAGTTACCCCTGGTCAAATGGAAGCATATGATCGCTTGGGTCGTAACCTTGACTAAATTCACTGCCATTTTGCGATGTGTAGTCCAAGAATGCTTATGGTGGAAATAAATCCCTAAATATTTGAACTCTTTTACCTGTTCAACAACCTTCCCTTCAAAGGACCAATTGAGAAGTTTTCAAGATTTGCCAAATGCAACTACCTTAGATTTGTCAAAATTTAGGTGTAGCTCATTTTTCTTAAGATAGTCAATACAGCAGGTTATCAAACATCTCAGACCTACCCTCGAAGTTGACTGTAAAATCATGTTGTAGGCATATAAGAGAAACGATATATGATTGGAGCCCATTTTGGGGCTGTGGGCATTGATCTCTTTAAGATATGTATTGAGGTCTTTGATAAATAAGTTACAACAAGGTTGGAGCCAGAGTGCAAGCCTGTTTCACCCCTTTATTAATAGGAATTGGCTCTGAAAGGTCACCTCTGAGGGAGGTGCTTTTAGTTGACTGATAAAGTCCGTGATTTCAGTAATGGAAACCAGTGGCCACTCAGGTATATTGTCACAGGACTGTTGTTTAGACAGACCTTCGGGGCTGCATTAGCTAATTTATTGTTAAGGTGGAAGCATGGAGAAGCATGTACATGCATGTAGAAGCATGTACAAAAAGGTGGAAGCATGTATTAGCATTTTGCTGATACTGGGTATTAACCTCCAGTCAGCAAAATATTTTCCCAGGATCTTGAGGTCTTCTGAGAGGAGGGCATCCAGCACCTCTGTGTTTTTTTCCTGCACTGCTGCAGCCAAGTTTCTTTCCTGCACTGCTAGGCATATCCAAATTTACGTCTCCTTGTTACTGGCAAGTCTGAGATGAACAGGTTAAATAGCTTCCCTTGTGGGAGGCTGCTGTTTAGCCTTCTTACCTTACTTGCATTGTCCCCCATTATGATCTGGAAAGATCTGTCACTTAGCATATTGTTGACTAATCAATACAGTTTTTTTACATGGGATGATGTGACACAGTTTATATAGCAGACCCTCCCTCCACACAGTGTCATATGCCACAGTTAGGTTGACAAATACAACTGTAGTTTTTAAACCTCGTGAAAGCCAGCTTCGATATAGCTTGTCAAGCTCAACACCTGATCAACACAGCTACGATTTTGTCAAAAGCCTGCTTGTTCTACAGGCAGATGTTCATACATAAATGAATACATTAAAGATGGAACTTGTATGAAAGAATGAATTCTACTGAGCTTATTTATAATACAAATCTTTCTAGGCAGGGACACATGAGGAAAAATATTTCTAGGCAGAAACTCATCCCAGCAAGGTAGAAACACATGAGAAAAAGTTTTTCACCAACCCCCCCAGCACTTTACAAAAATGCATCGAACCAAGTATCTCAGAGCCAACAGAGTTCCACCATTTGTGGATTGCAGAAGGTGCACACTTCCCCAAATACAGCAGGACACAGAAGTTAGCCCGGATAAGGATCTCATAAGCAACAGAGAGAAATGGGGAGGGGGGGCGGACATTTCTGACTTGCAGGAGCCACACACACACACCCCAGGAGTAAGTTAACCCAGAATAAGGAACTCACAAGCCACAGAGAGAAAGAGGGAGAGAAAGCAGCACATTCAAGGGGCCTGATTACTGCCCCCCCCCACATGCGGCCTCAGCCCTGGCCTCCCCAACACCCAGTGTGTTTGCTGGATGGGCGGGGCTTCTGCAGAACTCTCCCGCAAAAGCAGGAGAGCTCAGCAGCCAGCAGTTCCACATCGGGCCAGTGAGGTTTCCAGCGGGTCTCCAGCAGGCCGAGTGCCCAGTGGAGATGGGGGGCTGGATTGGGGCCCCCTGCGGGCCGGTGTTTGGGCAACCCTGATTTAGTCTAATTTACTTGTACCATGTGGTTTTTGAACTGAGGAGCATGCACTTGATGTTAAATCATCATCTCCCTTACTTTTGGCTTCTCCTGTGAGACTAGCATGACTACAGAATATTGACATAATTCTGATGAAGTTATGTATGACTGCATAACTTTCAGAGGGAAAGAGTTAAGCACAGTATTTCATTCACATTGAAATACTGCATGTACTGGAAGTGCCTGCCCTGTGAAAGCTGAATTCTTCCTGTTCTTCAAATGGGCTTTTTATAGCAAGAGTTTTTAAAAAAAACAAGCTGGCCTGAGCTTTAATTTGAGCTGGACTCCATCAGAGCTTGCCCCTAATCTGTTTTCAGTGCCTTGGCTTAGCTCTAGACCAGTGCTTCCAAACCCCTGCAAGGGATTTGGGAGCACTGTGAGTATGTGTGGGGGAGCGGCTAAGTGATCCCCAGGATTGTGCAGCTGCTGGGGAACGTGGTTTTTTCACCTTACCTTAGCAACTGCTGGCCTCTGAGGATGTGTGAGGAGACACTTTTGCAGGGCTCCCCAAGCTTCCAGAATAGTGGTTTTCAAATTTTGAGGGAGCTTTACTCCCACAGTAAGTCTTTGTGGGGGCGGGGCTAGGTCACCAACGCAATACCCAGAATCATGCCACTTCCTATTTTTCATCAAAAACTTAAAGTGGCTTTTGATCGTGTTTTTTACTTTAACAATGGCTTGGGGAGGCCTGAAGAGGTGTCCGCAGGGCTCCTTGCACCCCCTGAAGGCCAGCAGTCCTTATTCACATCCCTCCCCAGCAGTGCCCCAGGATCATATTGTTGCCTTATTCCCCTCCCCACCCCTTAAGGAGCCAGAGCTAAGTGCTTCCCAGGTTGGTGGTAACCTATGTATTTCCATTCATTTGTGTTTGAAAGTTTTATAAGTGCTCCTCTTCCTAGCAGAAAGTGTTACAGTCATTGTTTTCTGTGTTGTTTTTTTTAACTAAGGAGCCAATGAACTTAAAATATTGAAAACCCACTAGTGAGTTACTAACTAGTGAGTTAAAGCTAGTGGTTTTGAAGCAAAATTTTCATCGCCCTTATTTGCTGTGTTACCTCTGGACTCATAAGATTGCAGCACTCTTAAAGTTCCTGCAAACCACTTGGAGGTTCTTGTCAGCCATCCCCAAAGGATAGATTAGGTTGCAACCCTATGTAATTCTAGTAGAAAGCAAGTTCCACTGATGTTAATGGGATCTACTTCTGAGTAAATATGTTTAGTATTGAACTTTGCAAGTATTTGCAAACTTTGCAACCATTCACGCTCTTTCATTTGCCTGATGAAGTGTTCTGTTTGCATTCCTTTTTGCTCTGAGACATTGATTCAATAAGAGATAATGCCTTTTTCTCTCACTATGTAGGACTAACAGAGCAGAAACTATATTCCATTTTTTTCTACTTATTTTAATATGCCCCAGTTTGCTTCTGGGATGACTGCATGTCAAATCAAGAAAATCCAAATTTTTAGGCACCAACAAACACAATCTAGCCAAAGTTAAACCCTTTTTGGTATATTGATTTCTGTGACATTGTAAAGTACATGCGTACATCTCTCCCACTGAAACCAAGCACTGAAACACTTAAAAGTGTTTAACTTTGTCTGGCTCATATAAAAATCAAATTTTTGTGTATTGGCCATGGACAAAGTTGAAAAGTTATTAATGATAGTAGATACTAGTATCAGATTTTTAGGAAGCTAGGTATCTGAGAATTGCAGCCCTGTGATTAATATGGATGAAATAATCAATTATTCAAACTTTAAAATGATTATTCTCAAGCTGCATAGAAATGATTATTCTCCAGCTGCATTGAGATATCTCTGTGTTTTTCTAGGTATGACAAGTGTTCAGACAATTCACATTAGGTGCCAGATACGTCTGTCACAATTGAGTCTAAGGACATGTAGCAGTTTTATCTTTCCTAAATACTATGAGTAAGGTCCTACTTTTTAGAATTTGCATGCAACAAAAATTCCAATGGGGGAGTCTTGGTTGGGATGGTATCTCTGTATCCTTCACAAATTTATCCACAACTCACTGAATATGTACTTAGTTATATTGCCATAATTCTGAATAGCTACTCTTTCCCAAGGCCATATGGGTGAGAATTGTAACCCCTCTGAAGTTAAAAACTATTTCTGTCACTTGTTGACGGAAGGCTGTCTGAGGCTGGACTCTGTATTTCTTATATATATGCACTTTGGCATTCAGTTGTATTCGCTTTAAATACAAGGGGATTTGTGTTGCCTTGTTTTACCTACTATTCAGGCAGTTACCAGGAGAAATAGCACACCATAGTACTGCATAAATATAGGTAATGTTTAAATCAGCCTAATTGAACATTACAGTGGATCTGGATCTTGTGATATATGAATTAACTCTGAAGGTGGAACCATGTGTTCAGCAGTTTCTGCTTCTGAACATGCAAAGTGAGGATGGAAAGCATTGGCAGGAGGCATGTAGCAGTGGGACTGGATGCTAACCCTTCTCTCTCCTGTTGCTTTTCCTGTGCCATCCTCTGCCCTGCCACTTCTCATTTTCACAGAAAACATGGTGGTGAACTTGGACAAGTAGGGAAAGGGCACCTGTAATGGTTGCAGAGGAGAATGAGCAGGTGGTGAAAGGTGCCCTCTTTCCAACCTGCCGCTTTCCCTCTACAAATGCATGACCCTCCTTTGTATGTTTGGGAGCAGTATGGGTTTGGGATTTGCAAGTCTGTTCCTTATATAGTTCCACCTTCAGACCCCACTCACAGTTCCTCAATCACTGCTTTGATTTGGGCTAGGGCAGGGGTCGGCAACCTTAAACATTCAAAGAGCCATTTGGACCCATTTTCCAGGGAAAAGAAAACCTTGGGAGCCACAAAACCCTTTTGACATCTAAAATGAAGATAACACTACATATATAGTTTTTTTTTACCTTTATGCTATGTATAAAAAAAAACTATAGTGTGTTGCATTTTTTTAATCCCACCAGACACCCCTCAAGCAACACTGGTGGTACCACTGGGTATACTGGTGGAGAAACCCAGGAAGGCTGCATGTGCTGATCACGCCTTGGTGCCTCTGAAAGCACAGCCTTTGGGCCACCCAGGCACACAGACACCCCTGCCAAGGGCACTCACATGCAGTGGCATAGCTGGAGGAGGGCGCAGCACTCAGCCTGGAGGGGAGGTGGGCGAGCTGTTGCAGGCAGACCTCGAACGTCCCTTCGAGGATCCCGCCGAAGGGGCTTGAGCGCTCAGCTGGTGCCGGGCTGGAAGGAGAGGAGAGGCTCTTCTCGCCCTCGTCCCCGCAGCTCTCTGCCTCTCTCCTGCTGCCTCTGGCTGCAACCCGGGTGGGGCAGCATCCCTTGGCCAGTGAAGGGGGCAACTGTGCTGGACGCGCATCTCTGGTCTGCAGCCCAGTGGAGCGGAGGATGGGGGTCCCGGAGGGAGTCCTGCCGCTGCCCCTCGCCTCCTGGCTCCTCACACTGCCCGGCGCTGCCCCCGTCACAGGTGATGTAAGTTCCATTGATTACAATGGGACTTACTTCTGAGTAGACAGGCACAGGATTGGGCTCTCACAGCCCAATCCTATACACACTTTCCTGGGAGTAAGCCCCATTGACTCCAATGGAACTTACTTCTGTGTAGACAGGCATGGGGCTGGGCGCTCGGTTGCTAGCAAACCCGCCAGCAGGGGACAGCGATGTCGCAGCCCCCCCCCGCAGAAGAGGCTCCCCTGCCGCCGCGGGTGCGGGGGGGATGATCTGAGGAAGGACCCACAGCGCCCGCCCAAGCCCCCCCTTTAGGCTGCCCCACACAGCTCCAACCTGCTGCCCCCCAACTCTCCGCCACAGCAATCCGCCTGAGGAGGAGAGGCTGGCCACGATCCGGGCTGCTGGGGTTGCAATCCTATCTGCATTTTCCTGGGAGTAAGTTCCATTGATTACAGTGGGACTTACTTCTGAGTAGACAGGCACAGGACTGGGAGTCAGAAGTATGTCCCATTGTAATCAATGGAACTTACTCCCAGGAAAATGCAGATAGGATTGCAACCCCAGCAGCCCGGATCGTGGCCAGCCTCTCCGCCTCAGGCTGCGATCCTGCACACTTTCCTGGGAGTAGGCCCTTTGGAACACAGTGGGACTTCCTTCTGAGTAGACCCGCACAGGCTTGTGCCCTCCTTCTCCTGAGGGAGGAGTTCTGCTGGGCTGGGCTGGGCAAGTCCTCGAGGGTCCGTGGCAATCAGCGGAGGGAGGGGGGCTGCCATGGCTGGGGTGGGGAGTGATGAGCCACGCTCCAGCTGGGCTCTCCGCCCGTCCCTCCCCACCTGCAGTCTCTTCGCTGCACGGGCTCTCCGCCTCCACCAAATGGCCGAGCTCCAGGAACAGCGAGTGCCGCCACTTTCACCCGGACTCTAGAGCCGCAGCAGATGACTGAAAGAGCCGCAGGTTGCCGACCCCAGGGCTAGGGTAAAAAAGGTTTGCTATTGTTGAAAAGGGTAGAACAGATTCATACGATTAGATCTCAGTTGCACTAGACTGTTCATTGAGTAGACTGCTTATGTGAGCAGTTGTTTGTGCATGTAACAGCAGATGAATACATTTTTAGACAGTTGAGCTAGGCGAGTTTTTTACTGTATAGTTTTATAGGTGCTCATTTATTTTTCTCACTTGAGGATCTTCAGAACAGTTGCAGCTGTACTAGTGATTCTAAAGAGTAGATAGAACAGAAGTGGTGAAATGACCCTTGATGTTTGAAAGCACTGAACCTGGGGAGAAATTCTTCCTCAGCATATACATTCTGAACCAAAATTTGATGGATTGTGTTCTAACATTTCTTTGTTATTTGATCCAAAATCCCATCACTTTGAGTTTCTTTTATTTCAGTGGGTGAGAAAGCATCTAGTACATGCTTTAAGCTCAGGTCTTGTGCATGTCTACTGGGGAGTAAATCTCATTGAAATATGTTAGAAATTCTTTCAAGCCAACGTATGTTGTTTGAAGACAGTGGGACACAATGTTTCCCATTGAAATCAGTGATATTTAAGGCCATTTCTGCATTTATGCAACAGGGTACCAAATGTGTACACTTTTGGGTTAGGCAAAAATGGGTTAAACATGTTGAAAGTTGCAGTAGGATTTCCTTTGAAGTAAACATGCATAGGATCATCCTGTGAATTTCTCTAGATAGTTATCTAAGGTGCATTGAGATCAAAGACAATACTTTGGGACGATTCAGTTATCCTTCATTTGTTTTCTTTTCCAGAGGATATATCTAATTCAGTGTTTCTCAACAATTGTCCTCTGCTGTACCACTTCATATGGTCCATCTCTTAGCCCCTAGAAGTACATGGTGATGACATCATCACCAGTTGCTTCTGGGTTGCGAGGCCAGATGCGATGTGACAACCACCAGTAAGATGCTCAGGGTGGACAGGAGGGCTTTTCCAAGAGCAGAAAAGCCTGATTTGGATCTCTGCCCACTTTGCTGAGCCTCCTACTGCTGTTTCTTGTGTTGTGTTCCTAGTCTCACTGCCAGGCGGCAGGTGTTCAGAGGTCTCACAGGTACCACCAGACACTAGCTAAAGTACCACTGGTGGTACTCGTACCACTGGTTGAGAAACACTGCTCTAATTCCATGGCTGTCAAGGGTGGAAATGGATGATAATTTTTCAGAGTATGAAGGTCTGTAATGTGATAGACTTTACTGGTGTTCCTCCATGTTTTTGTGTCACTGTTGTCTCTAATTGAAGTGGTTTGAGTTTTTATAACTCTGCGTACTGTATTCTGGTGCATACCGTGAATGTATCATGTAATTTTTTACTTAATTAAAAAACAAACTAGAAAGGCAACAGAAAATGAAACTTCATTTTAATTAAGCATAATTCAGTCTCATCCCTTTGGGTTCGTGGTGCTTTTCTTTGCCTTATCTGGTCTTTGACTGAAAATTAATGCAACTGTATTAACTTCAGCTGAAACAAGTTATAGAATCAGTTCAGTTTGGTTGTGTTACCTTATTGTTGGAGCAACAAGCTACTGATCCCTCTCTGACATTTGTACCTTGGATGACCTTCTTATACCTGACAAGTTTTCTTTAACTGCTACTATTAGATTTCCATTTGCATGGGGAGAAAACAATATTTGTAAATCGTTATCTTTTAAACATTTACACCTGCTTTTAATCATCTTTGATATCTTACAGTCTAGTCCTATCGCACATGGGTGCTGCAGGGCTTCTGGATCCACGCTTTATCCAGTGTTGGATTTAAGCAGGTGGGAGGTCTCATTGGGGTAAGGGAACATTTTTTACCCCATGTTAGCACCCCAGCCTGCTCAATGTGACTACTTGGATCTCTGCCAGCTAATTAGCTGGTACAAGTCTGAGAAACTTCATACAGCCTGTGCAACACCTGCAGGCTCACTGCCCCTCCCCCTACTGGGCCTGAAATTCCTCTTCCTCCTTCTTCAAACACCCCATACCCACCTATGGAATGCCCTCCCACCACCCTCCACTGCCTAGTGCTGTCCCTCTGCTGCCTAGCACAAACTTTATCTGCCCCAATGGTTGTCAGGAAGGACGAAGCATCAGCAGGATGGCACAAGCCTTCCTGCTGGTGCTGCTTACTCATTGGGTGTCAGAATGTGCTTTACAGCACTTTTATGACACCTAGTGCTGGCATTGCCCATGAATAAGTTTGGGCTCTTAATCTCAGAATAAACATAAGGATTTTTTTCTTCTAAAATCCTTTGTATTCTTGTTGGTTTTTTAATCAGATGATCAACTAATGCACAGTTTAAAGTACACTGTTTATCATCAGAAGAGTGAACCTCAGCTAATAATGTTGGTTGAGTGTAGCAGAGTAAAAAATGGTGTGTAAGCTTCATTGAAGAGAGAGACCTTCAGGCTACCACCCTTGCTTTAGTTCAATTTCCTTTACTATTTGAACAAACTGTAGTTGCAATCTTCCTTTATTTATCTATTTTCTTGTTGCTAATTAGAGAATGTGCAGTGGTTTTTGTAAATAAAATCATAAATCCACTATCAGCACAATCTTATCTATGTCTGCCCAGAAGTCTACCTGTGTCTACCCAAAACCCTACTGAATCTACTTACTCCCCGGTTTAGAGAATTGTCTCCGTATACTTTTGTGTGGATTTCTAATCTAACCTGGTGAAAATCTTTGATTTCCCCCCCCCCATTTGCCTATTTTTCACCTGCTTTGTACCTTTCTATCATCTGAGAGGCTTATGTGATGCCTCAACTTCCTGAAGGGGCCACTGAGTCATATGAAGACAGTTTGGCCTCTTCTTCCTCTACTGACAGGTAAACAAAGGACCTGACTTTGAACCTGCTTACTCGATCTTGAAGCCAACCTGATTTCCAGAATCAGGAAATCTTAGGGCTCAGCTGAAACATAATAGCATTAAATCTCACTGGTGAAACTGCAGATTATAAAACAGGTTCTTTAATACAAGTTATAAAAAGCAGGGTCACATGCTCTCTTCTTGCACTTGTCTGAGTATGCCATAGGAGACCATCTAAGTATGCCATCTGATAATGCTTCCTGGGGACTTGCCTACCCACTTTGATAACCACTTTGATAACCAAAAACATGGAATAGCATGAAAATAGCATAGGGAAAATACCCAGAAAAGCTGCTTCAAGTTTCAGGTTGTTGCTTGCATTTTAATTCTCCCTTTAATTCTTTAATTAATCCTCCCTTTTCTCCTTTTATCAGAATTATTGGTACCTTGTTTTTTATCATTGTATTTTTTTTCTCCTCTATTGTTCTGGATATTTCACAGGCTTTAAATAAACTTCTTGTATTTTTACTGTTTTACCTGCCTAGTCACTGAGGGGATGGATTACCATGACTCTGTGACTGCCTACATGTTGCCATTGCTTGAATATAAAGAGATTCTTAGATTTGGGAGCTTTCTGTTAACCTGGGTGGGAGGCTTTTCCAAGACAGCTATTATTTGTTTGGCTCCCTTGCATTGGGTAATAATAGCAAGAACGATAACTTCCCAGTTAATTTCCATTTTGGGCCCAATCCTATCCTATGTGGCTGCCACCTTGACTAATGCCAACGGAAGCTACTTTCAGCAGTCACAAAGCAGCCTCCATCGTTGCACACTGCAGACCCACTGGCAAGCAGGCCAGAGTGGCCTCCTGCACATCACCAGACAGCTGAAGACCCACCACAGGGGCAGCCCAATCCTATCCCTGGCACTGCCCAGGGTTCCAGCAGCACCAGAATGACTACCAGATCCAGTGGGCATCCAGTGAGTATCCAGATCCAATGGGCACTGGGTTAGCATGGGGAGTCTACTTGGGGTGAAGAAGCATTTGCTTCCTTGTCCAGGGTAATGCAGTCATGGTGCAAATGGATCTCCTTGGATCTGCATCTGCTTTTGAGAGGGTGCAGACCTGAGGAGGCTCATGTTGGGCTGCCCAGGCTGGGAGGAAGCACACAATATGGCAGCAGAGCCTGCCGCCATCTCCTCCCTCTGCCCTCCCTCCACCCTGTTTGGCCCACCCTATCTCCTCCCCACCCCGACTTACCTCTGGCCAGTGCTGAAGGAGTGCCGGCCAGCTGTCTATGCAGTGCTGAGGCACAGTGCTGATGCTCCCTCCTCCCTAGGTACCGCAGACATGCCTTATGGCACGTTTGTGAGACCCAGTGCCTGTGCTAGGGCTTTATAGGATTGGGCTGTAAATAAGGCTGCACAGGAGGAAGAATGGGTGGGGGAAGGCCAGAATGGGGAAGGGGTGCAGATAAGGCAGAATGGGGAAGGGGTGCAGAATGGGGAAGGGGTGCAGAATGGGGAAGGGGCTGCAGATAAGACCGGGAAGGGGGCCTGATTTGGTGGTGGCGCACACTTGATCTTGACCCCCTTCCCAGGCCTGATCTGCCTTCCTGGGTCAATGCAGACCTGCCTTGTTATCTGTGTGAGGCATGTGTGTTTTGGGGTGAGAATTGTTCAGACAGAAATTATTTTAGAATTTTTTAGCGTTTCCAACTATGGAAGAAAAATGGGGCTTAATTTACCTGAAAAATGGGGCTTAATTTACCTGAAGCTTTTAGTGTATTTATCAATTATCGTGGTTCATTTCACAGCAACTACGCCTCATAAGCAAATGTGTAACATCTGAAAGAAAAGTCTGTATTAGAGAAGATAATATTAATAAAAGTTCTTGTGTATTTTAAAAAATGTCATTTTGAATGACACTTAATACAGTGTTAGTGATAGAGGCAGTTTTCAAGTGTATATTAGCATATTTGTCACTGTTTCATGACATTGGCTCTCATTCCGGAATAGAGATCTCTGCACATGGCTGATGCATATGTTCCACATCTACTTCACAATGCTCATCTGACATCATCACATAAGCTCCATTAAACTTAAAGAAATTACCCCAAAGTCTTGCATGTTAATTTTTTTTTAGATGGTCAAAAGGAGTTATGCATATTCATGTTAATTATCCTCACCAGGTTCTAGACAGTCATTGGCTTCTGAGATGAAACATCATGAAAGATTTTTTCTTCATCCAAGAAGATATGGGCACAATCTAGGGAAGAATCAGGAGTTCCTCCTTAGGATATCTCCATGTGAGATATTTGAAAGAAAGCTGATAGAATTTCATTGAGACATAGTGATTCTGCCCATCCAAAGATTGCCATTGGATTTCACCAATGGCAACTATGAGAACTCCAAACTTGAGAATTCCAAGCAACTTTGAATGTTTTTCATAAAGTAAAATGACAAAGAATTTCAGGAGTAGTTCAAAGAGTTTTCACATGAGTAGCAACAATTTAAACATGATTTAACCCAGCAGTGTCAAGCTTGTTTCATGCAGAGGACCAAAGTTAGCATTCATGGTGCTTGCTGAGGGCTGGCATCGTTAAGCGGGTGATGGCCGGAAATAAGCACTTTGTTCACACAGAAATTCATCAGCTACAAATGACAGAAGAAAAAATTTGCAAATGTTTTTACAGGTTGAGTCTCATTGGTGATATAAAAACAGCCTTGCTGACCATTGTAATGCACACAGAGGCAATCAGTCTCTCTCCAGGCGCTGAGACTTCACTAGGAGGCAACAATCCCTCCCTTCACCAGGAGCCACAGTGAGGGGGAAAGAATGGAGAAGGTGATAATCACTGCCATTTAGTCTTCTTTCATATGCTCAGGGGGAAGAGAGTAGTGAAGCCTGCAGAGAGAATGATTGATGGCTTGTCAGCTGGCTGCCCTCTCTGGCATTATTAAACAACTGTTTTCCTTTAATTTAAAGGGCCCTTCCCATCAGCTTTGAGACAGAAAAATTTGTGGATACTTAGGTTATACCTGTAATCACTTGTATAACTCTCTCTGCAACAGTAAAAAGCAGTTTTTTTAAACTGTGATTTTAAAGGGGTGCATTTTTTCCCTTCTCCAGGGTTCAGCACATTCCTTCTCATTTGCAGGGGAGTCATTCGTGTTGAGTCAAATCCATGTATAAAAAATTCATGTATAATAAGGCTGGACCTGTATTTTTAAAATATGAGGTAACCCAATTATCAAGCTGGGAGAACCCAATTTATAATGGGGGACAGATAAATTGCTTCTGGGAGCCACGTTGGTCCTGCAGGTGTTTTGCAGGTTAAACTGCTGGTTTAACACATATCCAGGATATTTGATTTTCTAGTTGTGAAGTTAGGTTTGCAAGTGTATGCTGGTGATGTCTTGTGATAGAATCTACAATTGAGACTATGTAGGATTTCTGAAGGTTAGAGTATAGGCTTCCGTACCTTGCATATAATCTTGCTCCAGTATTCCTTCCCAATGCTAGCAAACTTCTTAATTTGTGCTTTGTTTTTTAACATGGTGCAGTATTCTGAATTTTTTTTGTAAAGAACGGTTATATAGAATGTATGTGGCAAAGGGTGAGTGCAAGGGGGACATGTGACCTTGAAAGGGTATGTGGGTAATATGTGTCACTAACCATGATTGGTACTAAGAGCATACCCATCCCAGAAGCCTACTGCAAAAAGCAAACCTTTCCACAGTGAGTGCACCTTGTCTTGCCATCCTTTACAAGTTTGCAAGACAATGGCACATCATTGGACCATCCTGTCATTGAGATAAGTACAGCTGTTTAGGCCACAAAAGGGAATGCCTATAATCTCTGGGGCTTCCTAACCAACCCCTTGCCAATTCAATCAGAATCCTATGCCAATATAGTTTTGGGTTTCATAGGTAACCAGAAAGATGTTCACCAAAGTCCTTCTAGGACTGGGCCCCAAAGAAACAAAGCCATCCACCCCCCCAATTTGGCCCATCAAAGACCATTTAGGATTAATAGAGCCATGTGAGATGAGCTTGTCCCACAAAAGATCCAGTTTTAGTCTGTGGCTAAAAACGTATAGAGTGTGCCCCAGGCTCCAAATGGTTATCAGTTTTCAACCCACAGTCCACTTCATGGACTTGCCACCCATCTTTGCCACCAGCATTTCCCATGCCACCAAGGGCCCAATCCTAAGGAGTGTGTGCTGGGGGGAGGCGGGATTCCCGGGTGGGGAGGTGGGCAGAGGGTGAGGAGGTGGGGTGCCAGGGGAGGGAGCGGGGTGGGACTGGTGGCCACCCGATATGGAGGCTCTCCATTCTATGCTGACCTTTGGATTGCCATAGAATTGAGTAGC
Source organism: Tiliqua scincoides (assembly GCF_035046505.1). Lineage (NCBI taxonomy): Eukaryota > Metazoa > Chordata > Lepidosauria > Squamata > Scincidae > Tiliqua > Tiliqua scincoides. Next base: position 117,036,337 of record NC_089823.1, read on the forward strand.
CCCTTTACAGGGCTATTCGGTTTACTTTGGGTAAGGGGATGAAAGTCCCCTTCTCTTGAATAGGAGGCAGCAGCAGCTGCCTGGATTGTGCAGGATGCAGCGGCAGCCATTTTTGGTACCACTGCAGCCCTGTGTGCCAGGCAGCTCAGGATTGGGCTGCCCGACAGCTAACTAGTTTCCTCATTAGATTTTCATCTCCACTTCTTCCTCCTCTTCATCTCTTTCTCCCAAAATTTGGATAAACCTGAGCCTAGTACTTGCTAAGTCTCTTCCTCATGTTACTCCCACTGTCTTCTTTCTTGTACTCTTTCCACTTATAACTTGGTTAGTGTGGAGAAATGCGGGGAACGACAGCCACTCTTTATACCTTCATAGATCTCATGAAGACTTTCGACCTGGTCAGCAGGGACAGCCTCTTCAAAATTCTCTCCAAGATCGAATGTCCACCCAGGCTCCTCAGCATCATCAGATCTTTTCACAAGGACATGACGGGCACTGTTGTCTTCGATGGCTCCACATCAGACCCCTTTGACATCTAAGGGGAGTGAAGCAGGGCTGTGTTCTTGCGCCAACCTTGTTCGGGATTTTCTTCGCTGTCCTGCTGAAGCAGGCCTTTGGAACTGCAACAGAAGGCATCTATCTCCAGACCAGATCAGACAGAAAGCTCTTCAACCTCTCCAGACTGAGAGCAAAATCCAAAGTCCAGCTGAAATGTCTGCGTGACTTCCTCTTTGATGACGATGCAGCTGTCACTGCCCACTCTGCCAAAGATCTCCAGCAGCTCATGGATCGTTTTAGCAAGGCCTGCCAAGATTTTGGAATGACGATCAGCCTTAAGAAAACACAGGTCATGGTTCAGGATGTGGACTCACCTCCCTGCATTACAATCTCTGCGCATGAACTGGAGGTTGTCTGTGACTTTGTGTACCTTGGCTCAATGATCTCCGACACGCTTTCTCTCGATACCTAGCTAAACAAACGCATTGGTAAAGCAGCTACCACATTTTCCAGACTCACAAAGAGAGTCTGGTCCAACAAGAAGCTGACGGAACATACCAAGATCCAGGTCTACAGAGCTTGCGTCCTGAGTAGCCCCTCCTGAGTACAGGAGTACACTTCTGTACTGCAGCGAGTCATGGACTCTCTGCTCACAACAGGAGAGGAAACCGAACGCTTTCCACATGCGTTGCCTCTGGTGCATCCTTGGCATCACCTGGCAGGACAAAGTTCCAAACAACACAGTCCTTGAACGAGCTGGAATCCCTAGCATGTATGCACTGCTGAAACAGAGATGCCTGTGTTGGCTTGGTCATGTCGTGAGAATGGATGATGGCCGGATCCCAAAGGATCTCCTCTATGGAGAACTCGTGCAAGGAAAGCGCCCTACAGGTAGACCACAGCTGCTATACAAGGACATCTGCAAGAGGGATCTGAAGGCCTTAGGAGTGGACCTCAACAGGTGGGAAACCCTGGCCTCTGAGCAGTCCGCTTGGAGGCAGGCTGTGCAGCATGGCCTTTCCCAGTTTGAAGAGACACTTGGCCAACAGTCTGAGGCAAAGAGGCAAAGAAGGAAGGCCCATAGCCAGGGAGACAGACCAGGGACAGACTGCACTTGCTCCCAGTGTGGAAGGGATTGTCACTCCCGAATCAGCCTTTTCAGCCACACTAGACGCTGTGCCAGAATCACCATCCAGAGCGCGATACCACAGTCTCTCGAGACTGAAGGTTGCCAACAACTAGTGTGGAATTTATATATTTTTGTGTCATGCTACAGGACGACATAGGTTTGTGTGCTGTTCACTTGGTTGCCCAGCAGTCTTCCTACCCAAGCTGACTGATGGTCTGGGCGGTGGCATTGGAGTCCTTACGTTCGTTATTGCTGGGGGACTTTAATGTTCATGCCGAGGCGTCACAGAAAACAGCGGCTCGGGACTTTATGGTCACTATGGGCCTATCTGAGTGGATCACGGTCCCTGTGCATGTTGCACGACACACAGTGAACTTGTTGTTCATTGGCAGGCATGGGGAAGGTGATCTAGCTATGGAGGAGATTAGGATCCTCCTTGTTCATGGACCAATCATTATCTGGTGAGTTTTAGACTGGCAGCAATTAATCACTCCTGCAGAGCTGGAGAACCAAATTGCATAGTCTACCACTGGGGCTGATGTATCCGGATAGTTTCCTGAGGGCTCTGGAAGATTTTTCAGGCTGGTGAACCAACTGTTGCTTTGGCTACCCTTTGTATGGGGAGAAAGCTGGAGCCTTGAATCAGATCATTCTTGAACAACCTTGCCTTGTCATCAAGCCAAATGGCTCCTTGGTTTACTGGGGAGCTGTGGGCAATGAAATGACTGCTGATACCTAGAGCAATGATGGAGGAAAATCTCACGTGGGCTAGAGCCCATTTTAGGGCCTATTGTGTGGCGATAATGGCAACGAAAGCATTTTTCTCTGCCACCATTGCTTCTGCAAACAACTGTCCAACAAAGCTTTTTTGAGTAGTTCATTATCTGCTCCATTCATTTTCTTCAGTGAGTGAGGTGGAGTGCTCCACTGCCCTCTCTGATGCGTTTGCAAGACACTTTGCAGATAAAATAGATCATATTTGTCGTGGTTTGGCAGTTTCAGAAGTTGTTCCTATGGCATCTGTCAATTCCACTATTATGGATTCTTTTCACCTGATACAGCCTGAAGATGTGGATAGGGTCCTCTTTACTTCTGTTTCAGGTGTGTGAGAAGCTGTTGTTTCTGAGTTCAGAAACAGTTAAAGAATTCACTTGGGAAAATCCTTACTGATGCAGACAATAATAATATCGAAACCAGCCATTTTCAACCACTGCCATGGCACACTGGTGTGCTGCAAATGGTCTGCAGGTGTGCTGTGGGAATCTGGGGGTAGGTCATTTATTAGTAGGGCATGTGTGCCTTGTCAATTGTCAAAAAATGATGGTGTGCCTTGACAATTTTAGTACCTTGTCAGTGTGACCCGAGATGGAAAAAGGTTGAAAATCACTGATCTGAACACTAGTTTAGCGATTTTCAACTACTGTGCCTTGGTACAGTGGTGAACTGTGGATGATCTGAAAGTGTGCTGCAGGAGTTTGGATAGGTCATTTGTTAGTATGGCCATGGGTTATGTGAGCCCCCTGCCAGCAGCATGGTGTACCTTGTCAATGTGCAGTTGTCAAAAAACTTATGGTGTACCACAGCAACTGTTAACCTGCACATGCCCGATCTCGGAAGCTAAGCAGGGTCAGGCTTGGTTAGTACTTGGATGGAAGACCGCCTGGGAATACCGGGTGCTGTGGGCTTATACAATAGTCTTTCGAGACTGAAGGTTGCCAACCATTTATGGTGTGCCTTGACAATTTTAGCCCCTTGTTAGTGTGCCATGAGATGCAAAAGGTTGAAAATCGCTGCACTAGATGTTGAAACCAAGAAACATTGGAGCCGTGATGCTGAAATTCTGTTCTGTTCCAGCTTATGTCAAGGTTGCAGCCTCAGAGTTTGGTATTATATAACCAGTACAGTCCTACAATGTTTGAAAGTGGGGGAAACTACTCCCCTGATGGTTTTTAATACAGGAGTGCAATTTTAGTTAACTGATAAAAACTAGTTTGAATAAATCTAAAATTCCATTATTAAATTTCCTCTTTTCATCTTTAAGCCAACTTCTCCAAGTTGTGAACTTCCGTCTTCTGTATACTGTTCCATCTTCTGTATACTGTTACTCTTTATTCCTCCCACCAATTCCCTCCTTGTTCCCTTTTCTTGAAGTTAATGGAATTCTACCCTTATTATAATAACATCCCATGGTAATTACTTTTTACTTGGAATTGAATGCTACTGAAAATACTGAAATTTATTTCCAAGAAGTTTGAAACAGTATTGTGTTTGTCTCTTCTCAGTCCAAAAAAGGCTTAACACAATAAAAGTTAAAAATAGAGCTGGTCTTCTATAGTACCATCTGCCTTATTATCAGCTGAGCTACTAGGTCAGCCTTTACACAGGTGTAATTTTATAAATAAGAACCTTCCATAATGAATACAAATTCCTTGGGAAATAGAATTTTTCTTCCCTAGGTGTACCCCATATACCTTCAACTTTTCATTATAAATTTCATAAACTTCCTGAAACCAAGTTGTGCTTCTATAGTTTCCATTTAAAAAATGGAAACAAAAGCAATTTTTTCTTTCTTTTTTGCTTACTCAGACCCATCGAACTAGCTGGATGTATATATTTTAAATTGTTTTCATATTTATTATGCGAAATTTAAAATTACAGCAACAGCAAAACAAGCCAGATGTGGCTGTATTGGGGTGGAAATCTTTTCTGTCTTTTTGTTTGGCATAAAATATGAATGGGCCTTCAGTTCTCAAAATAGCAAATGTGATCCCTTCACATTTGCCCCATTACCCCTCCCCTTCAATAATAATAATAATAAATAATAATAGACTCCCTGGAAATCAGATTCTAAGGCTAGGATGGGGTCATGACAACCTTATTCCATTTTATCCTCACAGCAAGACTCTGAACTAAGAGCCCAGTCCTGGGCTTGACATGCTGGCTTACCGCTGGCGCACACTGGCACAGATTTGGGACCCACGGATTAAGCTCACTGCAGGTTCTGAACCCACAGTGGACGGCAGGACCTGGGCTCCTGATCACAAATGAAGCTGTTCTCCAGTTGTATCCAAGAGCCTTCCTGAGAGCATGCAAGAGCCATTCTGAGAGTGTGACCTCTGCAGGCCTCGGGAAGGACTCTGGGGTTGCCAGAAAGGCACTTCTGGTTTTAACAAAATCTGGTTTGACTTATGCGGCTTCTGTGTGCCTCAGAAAGTCCTTCGAAGGTGCTAGAAAGACACTTCCTGTTTTGATAACAACCAGAAACCTCGGAACACCTTTGAACACTCACCAAAGAACATCTCAGGTCGCGTGTGGACATTCTGTGAACCAGACCTGTTGATTTACATATCTACAGGTTTTGGTATTTGGGGCGGGGGGAATTTCTGGTAATGAATCCCCCACAAATACTGAGGCCCAACTGTATGCCAGTAAACCAGTGGTTCTCAAACTGTGGGTTGCAATGCACTAGTGGCAGTCTTGGAAATGGCAGTCTTGGAAAAATATGTACAGGATCTAGGTTGGGTCTCTAAACAATAATGGATTGTTATATTAAGGAATAGAAGCTAGTGAAGGAATTTCTACTCTGGGGGAGAGAAGGTGAGAAGTATTATTGTATTTTTCATTTATTAGTTTCCCATTTTTAATTGTAAAAAAGTTACAGTGACTCATAAAATATATAATAAAATAATCTAAATGTAAAGTAAATTTTAAAATAATTTAAATGTAAAAGTATAAATACCATCGGTTTATTTAACAATAGTGTTCGAACAGTAAAAAATTCAAGAAGCATAGATAAAAGTTCTTATCCTCATTTTAAGCAATGAAATAAAAGTTTAAAAAAACCTTTGCACAGTAGGAAGATCTTTGCTATCCACCCAAATACTGTGTGGCGTAAGAGAGAGACCTTCTTACCATTTTGGAGACAGAGTTCCATATCTGTGGTGAAAAGGCCTTGTCTTTGCTACCTTTTGAGAATGGCTGTTAAGATGATATCCATCAACAGCAGCAGGAATTTGATCCGGTTCTGATGAGGAGGCCAGGCATTTTTAAAGAGCATCTAAAGCAGAGGTGGGCAAACCCTGGTCTGCAGGCCGTTTATGGCCCTTGGGGACCCCCAGTCCAGCCGGCAGGGAGCCCCCAATGAGCCTCTGGCCTGTCGGGTACTGTTGGAGCCTGCACTGGCCCACAACTGCCAGTCGTGATTGCCAGACTCGAGCTGCAGGCCAAATTCGAGCAAGGACTTTTATAGTCCCCATGTGCTTTCTGCTTTTCCCTGGGCATTATTTTAACACCCCCTCCATTACCTCTGAACAACTTATGCCTCCGTGTGTTTCTGGCTTGGACTGTATGTTTTCACTGTGCAAGAGGTGTGTGGCAAACGGTTCATAGTTCTCATGTGGTTCTACATGCCTGTATTATAGTTCTTATGTGTATTATAAATAAGCTCAGTAAAATTCATTCTCTCATATAAATTCCGTCTCTAATGTATTCATTTATGTAAATTTGAAATGTAAATTAATTCTTTTTTTCCGACCCCCTACACAGTGTCAGAGAAATGATGTGGCCCTCCTGCCAAAATGTTTGCTCACTCCTGATCTAGAGAATGGAGATGAGCAGGCTGACATTGGTTCTTATAATATGTATGACTAGCTTTGAATAATGCTGTGTGTGCAATGCAGAAACTATTTAATGGAATAAATTGATTTATTTCACCATTTTGGATTCAGTATTGAGTATCCTAGATATAAACAACTTTCTAAAGATGTTATTTAAATATGTGTGTGATTTCCAAATAAGGCTTAATTTAATATGAATTTGCTTGTTACATAAGTTTTTTAAAGTACATGATATTAATAGCTATTGCAGGTAACTTTGACAAGGGTTTATGTAACAGACATCCTTCGATGGATAAATGTGTACTGTAGCTGGTACTTTTTTAAATCATGGAAACAATTATTTTTGAATGAACATATAATGACTCCTTGTGAGCACATTTCAACTTTGTTATGCTTTTGGTGTTGGTACGTATGTAATAAGAGTTAGTACCACTGGGACGCAAACTGCAGTAGACTTTTATTTGAAAGAGCATTATATTGAAACTCTTATAAAAGGAGAAGAGAGTATTGTGTTTTACACTCACCCTCTTGTTATGTGGAAAGCACTACCATTATCGTTTGACCTTTTAAAAATGAATTTCATTTTCAAATTTTGATTCTGTAGCTTCCTTTTCTTAATTAAAAAATTCCTCAAGTAGCTAGGTTCTCCCATGGGAGAAGGAAGGGTGCATCTTATATAAAAAGATAACAGATTTAGAACACTGGAGGAATTACTGCCATAAAGGAGCTCTGATTTCATCAATGAACAGCCCAGTCCTATTCTTTCCCCTGCCATAGCATGCAGCCATGCCAAAACAATCTGCGCTGCATGCTATGGTGGAGGGGGAGGGGCAATCAGGCCATTTGTTTTCCCTTACTTCTCCCAACCTTCCTGATGGAATGGGGAGGAGACTGGGCAGAAGGGAGCAGAGATGGGGAAGGGGAGGGGGCATGCCAGAAACAGGACAGGGTGTGCCCTGGTGCACATGACCTGTGCCAGGATGCCATCCTCTTTCTTGCCTCCCAACCACCTCCCTTTCTCTTCTCAGTCTTGCACCAGCTAAAGAATTGGTGCAGGTTCAAGGAGACCCATTGGCAATGAGGAAACTTACCAGAGCATTAGGGAAAAATACAAAAATCCATGAATAATTAGACACAAACTGTAATTTGCAGCTGAGATTGCTTAATCAGCTTGTACAGGTCCGATGTCATTACCTCCTATCCCAGAAGGTTTGGCTTTGGCCAAATCTGGCTCAGTGAGGGCCCGGGAACCAGTGCTGAGACAAATATGTGGACACAAAATCTGCAGATAAGTAGGTTCAACCTGTAATTTGTAGCTGACATTACAGATTGTTCATGATTCAGTGTTCATGATTATGTATACCGTTGCAAAGGAATTGGGGTTGACCAAGTCAGTTGGCAAGCTTCTTTAACAACTGACTTCTGTGCTGAAGGAACACAATTAATTGGGCTTACTCCAGATGAGCCCCATGGGTTAATAGGATTCCTCTTGCTGGACTCTGGAGTCTCAGCCCCCCCCCCCTTCTCCTTTTTGAAAGGACCCTAAAACTTCCTTTTGCCACCACCACCTCCTCATTCGCCCTTTCCATCCCTTGATCAAGGAGGAACTCCTGGGACTGATCTGAAGTGAGGGATCCCCAGCTCCCAGTCACTGATCCACCTCTCCGTCTTCCTTCTTGGGCTTCTCTAGCACAACTTCATAGTCTAGGTTTCTAGATTTTGGTAAAGTGCTATTTTATTCCATGCTCAAATCATTCCACACACTCTTAGTAGTTCAGTACTTTATTACAAGAACATAAAAGGGTTTACGAGAGAGATTGACTTTCCAGGGTAAAAACACAAGGGAATCATTTTGAGGGCTTACACACAGTGAGAAAAACTCCTTCTAATCTCTTCTATACACAGTTTCACAACTACTTGTAAGTTTCAAGGCTGTCTGCATGTCCAACAAAGATGGGAGAATGGAAGGGAGAGCCAAGCCATACTTCCAAAGTGTAGAGTCGCTGGCCAAATATGGGCAGTGCCAGTGCATGCAATAGGACTGCAACTCCCCAAACATACAGTTTTGGCTAGTCTAGAAAGAAACAACCTAAATTGCTGACTAATAGTACCTGGCTCTGTGCCTTTGGTCTTGTGATTGCATTAAAAAAAAAAAAGGTAAGTGCTCCTTTTTGCCCCTTCTCACTGTAAGGAAACTATAATGATGTTTTAATTCCTCCAGAGCCATTTGACTTGTCCCCCTGGTATCAGAAGGAAAGATAATTTCAATAAACAACATGGCTAGTCAGGCAATAAATCAATGGCCTTTTTAAAGCTCCTTATTTTTTCCTCACATCTCTTCCACTGGACAGGCCTTCAACTGTTCCACAGAGCATCTTCTTTTAGTCTATCTTCACACCTGCTCTTTTGGTTTTCCCTTCTTGATGACAGCAACCACCATTTCTGGTGTCTATGTTAGTGTGACTCATCTGTCATAGTCACCTCAGAAAGTGCCCAAAGATGCCTAAAAGTTAGGTACACAAATGTATCTTGCTTCTTCTCTGCCAGCACCAGCTAGAAGGTTTCCTGTCAGTAGGTGTGAATCTTGCGCTAGTATGTAGGGGTTACAGCAGTGTTAAAAAAATTATAATTTCACTTTAAAATACCAAAAATTAACAAATACAGACTCAAAGTTCAAAATAAAAATAAGAATAAGACTGAAAATCAAGACAGATACTGGAAGTTGTGTGGCAAATGCAGAGTTCTAAATTTACATTTTTTTGTTATTCTGCATACTCATATAATTTATTAGGTATTGTATCTTAAACAGTCGAATAATTATTCTAAAATACATATTCAAGAACAGAGAAAATTTTTTTCTATGTATCCATTATCTACTCATTAAATCTATAATTCTTTTGATCCATTTTCCCCTTTGTGTGCAGCAAGTCCATGAATGGTTTCCAATTGTCTATAAAAGTCTATACGAACTTCTCATTAAGGAAAGTTGTATGTTTATCCATTTCAGGAAGGTCTAATATGTTTGCCCACCATTCTTCAACTGACAGTATCTCTGAAAGCTTCCAGTACTTGGCATACAACATTCTTGCTGCAGTTGTCATATATAAAAGTATAATTTCAATATCATTCTGAATCAAATAATTGAATATTCCCAACAAAAAGACTTCTGGTTTCATTTGTAAATTTACTTTCAATATCAATTGCTTTTGCTGGTGTATCAAAGTCCAATATTTTTTTTTGCTTTGGTACAAGTTCACCATATATGATAAAATGTTTCTTCTTGCCATTTACGCTGCCAACATCTATTTGGTACATTTTCATACATTTTTGCTAATTTTACTAGTGTCATATACCATCTATACATCATTTTGTAAAAATTCTCTTTAAGATTTACATTTAATGCAAATTTTAGTCTTTTAGTCCACAGGCTCTCCCACTGCTCCTTTCTTGCCCATTGTATCATAAACTCCTTAACTCAGTTAAGTGATATTTTAATGCCACTTAACAGCACTTTTGTAGCAGTGCGCACTGGTAGAACACATGTTCCACCGGCACAGGCCCTTGATAGAATTGGGCTGTAAGTTAATAAAAATGCTGTCATGTATGTCTTATATTGACCCATCCTAAAGATTCTGTTTTGCAAAACAGAAGAAATGTCAACCTTCTTTTGAAAGGCTAGCAGCAGGCAGCCCAATCCTGAGCTGCCCGGAGTGCCCAGGCCGGCGGCACTGAGGAGGGCTACCACCAAATCCTGCGCCTCCTGTGCTACTGCGGGAGGTGCCTCAGGAGAAGGGGATGTTCGTCCCCTTCCCCCGAGTAAGGTAAGCAGCCCTGCAATAGGGCTACTCACTTTACCACTGACCAAAAGGTTGGTGGTAAGGTAAAGGTGCTTGTGTAGGGTGCACAGCCCTGCATGAGCGCCTAGGATCCTTAGTTCAGAGCTCCGTGCATATCCCTCCCACCCACCCCCTCGGCACGCCTCCCTCCGCCCTCTCTCTGCCCCCCGCCGGCCTTCCCCCTCCCTGGAGCGCCTCCTCCCTGCCTTTGTCCACACCCCTGCTTACTGTTCTGCAGCTCAGCGGTCCAGGAGACCGCAGAGTTGCGGAAGCTGGGCAACTGCCCTGCGCTAGCCCAGCACCAGCTGGCGCTGGGCTAGCACTGGCCAGAGCCTGGCAGTGAGCCCTGCAAACGTGCCGTGCCGCTGACCACAGGATTGGGCTCTTAGTTCTTTAGCAGACCATCCAAATGAACATTTTCAAATATAATTTGATTCCAATGAAACACATTTGTTTTGTTGTTCCAAGAGAAGAGGCTGGAGGAGGATTTCTGCCCTGCACTGTCTTTTGCTGTACAATATATGGATAATGAAAGAACTTTCACACATTTTTAATGCCAGACTAATCTTTTGTGCTGTTGAATTAGCTTTAAAAGAACAAAATTATAATCACGAACCATGAGCTGGAAAGCTTGGCTCTACCGTAAAATATTCAAGCACAACAAATAGGATGTTATTAACACCGAAGTCATCATTTTGTTCACTTGGATTATTTTTGCTGATGCAACCTTGTTGCCACTGGGATGTGGTACAAAGCATTGTCAGCAGCACCAACTCCCTTTCCCTCTCTAGTCCTCCCTTGAAACACACTTTTGGTCAGACATCTCTTCCATGCTGTGGCAGCAGCAACATTTTAAGTACGTATGGTCCCAGCACAAATTCTACTACCATACTGTATTGTGGCACTAACATTTAAAATCTTACCAGCTATGCAAAACTATGCAAAATAGTTACAGACAGCAACATAAGTAGTCATCATTCCATTAATACTTCTGTCGTCACAGCTTTGTTTTGGAAAAGATTCTTTAATTAATCATGGTACAAAGCTATTCCCGAGTTCATCTAGCCAAGTATTGTCTATTTCGAATGTCAGTGGCTCTTGAAGGTATATCAGGGAGATATATTTTCTCTGCCCTGTTGCCTAACATCTTTGAACTAAGTGGGATTGAACTTGGAAGCTTCTGTCTGCAAAACATACTCTACCACTGAGGTCTGCATAATTTTACAACATTATAAATATTTGACAGGAAAAAATGAAAAATTAATAGTTTTAAATAAGCTTCAGTTTCCTGTTAACATACAAACTCAAAATACTGGCGTTTATTCTAACTGTGGGTGGCTCACAAATTAGAGTCTTAGACCATGGTTTGATTCCAGTTTGTACTTGCCACAGTTGTCACAAACCACATACATAACAGGAAATTGCAGTCTATTCAAATCTGAAAGTGAAAACTGCAGTCTCCTTCCTTGTGTGAAGGTGAAGGAGAGAGAAGATTGAGTATGTGACCTAAGGCTTTTCGCAGCTTGATCACAAGATGGTTATCTGAACCAGACCCCTCTCTAGAAATAATAATAATAATAAAAAAAAAATCAAACATTGTTACATGTCAAGGCAATACATCTGGAGATAACTTCTTGAGATCTTGGAATCAGTATAGAAAATTCTGGGCTAGAGGATCCAGTAATCTGATCAGGAGATAAAGTGCTACATGACAAAGATTTCCCTGTTTTCGTTTGGTAAGGTAATATGCCTTTCCCTCTTGAAATAAAAAATCACGTTCTTTCCTTTCAAATCTGCTTAGTATAAGAGATTATTAAAAAAAAAAATCTCTAAGGTGCTGGTGAATGTTTGTTTGCTTAATGTCCTTACATCCTTTTCTGTTAATCTCTTAAATTAAAACACAAAAGAAATAAATAAAGAAGACTTCATAAACATAATAGACTGAATTAAAAGACTAGCTAGAGGATTATATAATTAGGTTTAATTACCTGCTCATAAGATATGCATGTTATTAACAATTCCTGCTGCTAGGAAAAAATAAACAGAATACTTTTACTTTATACTTATTTGGCTGATGCAAATTACATTGCTTGAAAAGTTCGGCAGACTACTCCTATTATCCTTTTCACTCACAAAAGCAAATTCCTTCAGATAGGAAAATGGTATCAGATGGTATTCTTCCTCCCTCTACTTGAGAAGGGAATAGAAACAAAAGAAACCCACACTGTGGACAGTACATCGTGCTACATTATTTCATTATGGGAATTTGTAATATATTTTTCTACAGTAATATCTTCATTTAGCTATGCACTCCGCAATGAGCATGTGAGACAAAGATATGGGTAAATGAGCCACTTTTATTAACAGTTGGTTACAGAGAGGGAAACATGAGACCTGTAACAGTTAAAGGAATGATAGTCTGTAGTGCGGAGATGCTTTCACTGAAGGGGCCTTGGCCAATCCCCTGGCTCCCAGGCTGTCATAAATAGTCCAGCAATGGTGCACGGAGCCAGCTGCTGAGTCAGTCTGCACCAGAGCTGTGCTTCCATGGTTGATTGACCAGGCCGGTGCTGGTAGGATGGCATGGGTGTGTTTCATGGGCAGGGAGGGGTTGTTCCTGGGCAGAACAGGGAGAGAGCAGGAGATGGGAAGCAGGCAGAATGTGCTGAATCTTGGCAATAAATGTACATGCCAGAATTTGTAGCTAAAGCAAGATTTTAAGTGGCCATTAAAACTGCACACTATAGGATGAGGTCATAGTCTACTTCTTTTAAGGAATGGCTGCTTTTGTTTGTTTCTAACAAGGGTGGGGTTTAACAAAGAGTCAGCACCTGGGCACCGACTGAGCTGCCCCTCCCCTCCTCCTTTATAAGAGGATAGGAGACAGGTGCCTTAGAAAGGCACTTACGCTCTAGGGTGCCCATCTTGTCTCCTCCTATAAAGGAGGAGGGGAGGGGGGTGGTCCAGTTGGTGCGGAGATGCTGCCTGGGAGGCAGTGTTCGGCTGCCTCCCATGAGCGCTCACGGGTGCTCCTGCTCTGCCTCTGAGGGCGTCCCCCAGGGGCGGAGCATAAGTGGCCGTTTGCTATTGCGAAACTGGAAGTGGGTCGCGATCAATATTTTCAAAGACAGTGTGCTTCAGGGGACCCTGCAGAGCCTGGTGTGGTGCTCCCTGCACCCCTGGGAGGCTGCAGGAGGCTCTGGTCAGTCCAGTCAAGCCAAGCTCCTGTTACCCCTTCACAACGAACCCTATCCTGGCAATCACATCGCTGCCTCCCTCCTCCCCACCCCTTAAGGGAAAGTGGCCAGGGCTCTCTGACTGGGATGTTGCGATGCCCCAGTTTGAGAACCTTTGGTATATAACATGATGGTATTATTTCTAAAAGCCACGATTTCCACAGTTTTGGTTACTAGGGTGTCACCCCCTCCCCGCCCCTGAGGATGCCTCATTGGTCCACTTTGAGTTAAGGCAGTCATTAGTTAAAACCCTGCTTAGAGAGGAAAAAGTCAATTTTTGTCCTTGATCTCCAAAGATATATTCTAGCAAAACAGGTGTGATGGTTGCTTTGATTATTATAACTCATGTATTGCCAGAAAGGTGAATAAAGCTGAAAAATATACAACATTCACAGCAGTATCCAGCAAAGCGTAGTTTGCATTTGGGATGATAATATTGATTCCATCTAAATCAGTAGGAGTTTTGCCACTGAAATGAACAGGCACTTCACATGGAGTCCTAATTCACTTAGGTTCTCACTGAGTTTCAGACTGGACAGTTTGTTGCTACCAGAGCAACAGACAAGAAAACAGAGCAATAGCCAGAAAGGACATTCTTGAAACTAGAGTATTGCATAATTGTTTATTAAGTATTAAAAGGTATATTGACTTCAACTGGCAGCACAACAGGAGAGAGGGATCTTGGAGTTTCAGTGAATCACAAGATGAAAATGCTAAATACGATTTGACTCAAAGCTGAATAAAGTGATCTTGGTCTCAACCATCAGAAAATCCTTGTAGACAGGATGCTTATTGAATTCAGAAGTACTCAGACGACCATAGATCTTTTTAGGATAGTGCCATTCATCTGTTAACTTACCATGAAACTGACATAATGTTCAAGCACATGGAATCCAAGTATATGATATGACAGATAGTTCACACACAAATCCACTTTTCATACCGTACATCTCCCTCAGATAACTGCCCATACAAAATTCATCTAGTTGTCAGGAAAATCTGTTAGTCATTCTTTTTCCTGCAAACTAAACCTTATGGTTTATTCAGCTCTTAGTCAAATTGTATTTAGCAGTGAATAAAACTGTTCAGAAGGGAAAATATACTTTTCTGAAATACCCTGTGTGGTTTCCACTTGTTTAAATGTAATACTGCAGTGATCATATCCATCCATCTATGAGAGAAAAAGATATACAGTCGGCCCTCTGTTACCGTGGGGGATTGGTTCCTGGACACCCTGCAGATACCAAACCTGCGGATATTGAGATATGTGGGGGGCTGTCAGAGGACTCCCAGACATGACCAGAAGTGGCTTGGTTTAATGGGTTTTCATCAAACCAGAAATACCTTTCAGAAGCCTCTGGAAGGCCTTCTGAGGCTGCACATGATCTCTTTCCAAAAAAAACTCACTTCCAGTTTTTCATCAAAAAGGGGTGAAAGGGGGTGAGGAGGTAGTTAAATGAGGGGATAGGATCTGGCATGTGCCATTGCTACTAACTCTTCCCCACCTGCATTGTTTCCCTTCCCTACCCAGTTTTTGCCTCTTGCCACCCCCTCCCCACCCCTACCACTGCCTTACGGGGCACGATTGTAGCTGGCTGCAGCGTTGCAGTGCTGCTGCAGCTTGCAGCAGTGCCTGCAAAATGGCCTCTGATAGAGTGCTGTGTGTGCTGCCAGTGCCCATTTTGAAACAGCAGAAGTGCTTTCTGTTGTTGCAACATGGTCCTTAGGACAGTTCAAGTCAAGAATTGGGCTATAGGTGACCACGGCTGGTGGTGTCCCAAAGGGGAAGACATCATAATATCACAGTGGAACATTGCACGTTTTAGAGCAGGGGTGTCCAAACATTTTGGCAGGAGGGCCACATCATCTCTCTGACACTATGTCGGGGGCCGGGGAAAAAAGAATTAATTTACATTTAAAATTTGAATAAATTTACATAAATGAATTTATTAGAGTTGGAACTTATATGAATGAATGAAGGTCTTGCCTATAGTTCAAGGCCTATAAAAGTTATAGTTCAAAGCCTATAAAAGGCCTTGCACAAAGCAAGGCCAGCCTTTCCTTCACTGCTACGTTACAGATGTGAAATAGCAAGTAGTGGAGGAAGCCCTCGTCCCACAGCTCAGGTGAGAGGTCGAACAGTAGTCCTCATGCTGAGAGCAGTTGCATCGGGCCAGCATGGGCTCCAGCAAGTCTCTGGAGGGCCAGAGGTTCATTGGAGACTGGGGACTTCCTGAGGGCCTGATTGGGAGCCCCCGAGGGCTGCAAGTGGCCCCCGGGCTCAGGTTTGGGCACCCCTGTTATAGATAGACATCCAGTAGATTGAAGAATAAAAGGTTCCTCAGGCTGTCTTTAGTAAGAACAGATATTTAACTAAACTGAGACTTTGAAAACCTTTGTTTTTGTTTTTAGGAAACATAGAAGTTTTATACTTGGCATAACATTTCTTATCTTCTGACAGCCAAGACAACCATAACCATTATCTACTCTAGGGATACATGTTCAAAATTAAATAAAGCATCAGTAGCAAGGAAATTAGAAGAGAAAGTGGAGCGATCGTGCTCCACTTCCAGTTTTGTAGAAGTAGAGTGCGATCGCCCCACTATCACTTCTAACGAGCTGGGAAGGCCTGCAGGCGCTTGCGCAGGGCTCCCTGCACCACAAGACAGCTGCTGCAGGCACTGGTGAGTGCATCCCAGTCCCTGCAGCCCCCCCTGAGCGGCACGATCCTGGGGATTGCATCGCTGCCTCCTCCCTGCCTCCCCCTGCCCCCGCCCCTTAAGGAGAAAAAGGCCAGGGCCTTCAGGCTGGGGCATCGCGATGCCCCAGTTTGAAAACCGCTGCCCTAGGGTAAGCCACAGCAGTCGCAGTGGGGCTATTCATGCTCATGCCAGCAAAATCGCTGGCACCATATGAAGCGGCTCCATGTTGGAAAATTAGGCATGGGAAGGGGGATCAGCAGCAGACCTCCCATTAGCTGAACGGGGCAAATGCCCCGGGCATGGAACTCGCGTGCCTTCAGGGCCACGTGGGAAGCCTTAATTGAGGCTCCTGATGCAGTTGGAAACTGTGCTTCCAGAAATCAGGAAGCACAGTTTATGACTGCAGGGAAGCCTCAGGCAGCTTGTCCTGTCAGTCCTGGAGCTGCGTAAGGCTCCATGGCGGTCCAGGTGAGTGGGGGGATGACTTCATGCAGGGAGAGTGGTGGCTTCATGGCGCTTTGCCCCAGGGCATCTTGAGGAGAGGTCTGCCACTGAGGAGGATTGGATATGGTGGTAGCCACTTCCACCATTACCACCCCTCCTGGGTCTGATCTGCCCACCGGCCCTCTCCCCACCCCACCCCACCCCACCGCACCACTCCTTGCCAATGTTCCTCCCTTCCCCTGCCTTTCAGAGCACCTACCTACTCCGGCAGGTGTTGGCTTCCAACTGGCACTGACAGGCAAGTACAGTGCTGTCTGCCAATACCAGGATCCACCACGCTGTGCAATGTGCCTTATGGCATGTTTGCAACAGTGCATGTGCCCATCCCACCTGCAGTAGCTGGTTTAGGATTGGGCTGCTAGTTAGGTTATAAAATAAGGTTTGGTGTGGAAATATTTAAATATACGAAGGGAGATATTGAAATAATGCATTATGTGTGTTGATCTAAAACTTTTTGGTCCAAGGTGAAAATGTAGTGGATTTGTTAAAAGTAATTATGGGAAATGTTTCTGGGTGCATCTTGAACTCAAAGAAGGCAAACCATTTGCCCCAACTTGTAAAATATCTCACTTATTTCTGAACCAAAGTCCAAGTCTCATTCCGACCTTTTTGCGCCCCCAACGATAGCATTAGGACAGGGCTTCTCAAACTGGGGCGTTGCAATGCCCCATCCAGAGGGCCCTGACTTGCCCCCTTCCAGTTTTGTAGAGGTGGAGCGTTGTCACTCTGCTTTCACTTTCTGGAGGCTGAGGAGCCCTGCGGAGGCTTGGGCAGGGCTCCCCACACTCCCAGCATGCTGCTGCAGGGACTGGTAAGTAAATGCCAGTCCCTGCAGCCCCCTGAGCACCATGATCCTGGGGGCTGTGCCGCTGCCTCCCCCTGCCCCCACCAACACTTACAGCAGCTTAAATTCCCCATGAGAGTTTGAGAACCACTGCATTAGGAGCACAACAGAGTTTAATTCCTTTCAACACCTCCGTCAAATGCCTGCCTCCCTGCAAACTTCTTCATCCCACTTATTTTTTCTCTTCAATTGAGCAACAGGAGAAGGGAGAAATGCCTCCTTTTCCATTCCCTGATTCCTAGTACACTGTGATGGGCCAGTAGCACTAGAAAAGCTACAGTTCACAATACTCCTTGAGTCTGGCACATAGCCATCCCAGTGAACCAAGCATCAACAAGTTGAGGAAGAGGAGAGAGCTCCTTGCCAAAGCAAATACACTGAGAAAGGTAAGTGGAAGGGGGCTTTGAAGTAGAGGGTAGATTGAGGGACAGGACGTAGGCTGTATCAGCTGATCATTGTAATTCTAGCTTCCTTTACAAGGTTTTGTATACACATATCTGATAAGGTTGGAGAACTTTGTGTACAGCACCTGTTTGTATATATTATTCCCCATTCAGCTAGGACTGTACAAACATTTCCAGAAATGCAAAAGCGGCTTTTCTCTGGTATATGGCCTTGGATTGAGGTGAATGTTCTTTGCTCTATATTGGTATGATGTGGAAACTAAACTCATAGTTCATGCTTAGGCATGTCTACCGAGAAGTAAGCTCCGTACTTACTTCAATCAATGGGATTTTCTCCCAGGTACGTATGTATAGGAGTCCAACCTCAGTCAGTGAGGTTGAATTGGAAATCTGCATTTGAATACTGTGATTCTTTCAGGTTTAAATAACACAGTGCAAAGATACAGATATATTTTTCAGTGGTTTCCTCCCATTTGTTAATAACATGATATAGCTGGCTAAAACAATTTTGCTCTGTTGTGATTCTAAGCAGTAAGTACAGGAAAAAACACATTGAGTTCTTTTCTTATCAGCTTTGAAAGTTTATAATTGAGTCATTACTTCCAGAGGCTGTTCATCATAGCTTCTTTTTTTCTTTTTCTTTTTATATGGCATTGACAGGTTGTCAGCAGCTAGCCGTCCCATGACACCTCAATGTGATATGGACTCCAGTAGTTCTGAGGAGTATTATCAAGCGGTACACCATGCTGAACAAACCTTCAGGAAGATGGAAAGCTACCTGAAACAACAGCAGCTCTGTGATGTTATCCTGATTGCTGGGAACCGTAAGATACCTGCACATAGGTAGTGATAAAACACAACTATTGGTGCTTAAAAAAACATGTGGGATTTGATGTGTCCACAGAACTATGCTCTGACACTTAAATAAAATGCAATTTTAAATCTAATATTTTACAGTCATCTTAAACTTGCTGCAATGTGAAAGCTAAACAAAACTGTACCCAGGTTTATACCATATATTTTTCATTATAGTGATACAGTGAGTTGTTGAGGAATGTTCCAATACAGAAACTTAGCTTTTAAAGGTAAATTTCTGTTCAACTTTTGAAGGACAATATTAAAAACCAATTACTGTGTTTCTGATAGTATCAGTGAGATGATAACAGGGAGAAAGATTTATTTCTTTATTTCTATTACTTTTTCATGACAGAATAGCAATATCAGTGTTTCCTGACCTACTTATAATTTTCCCTCTGTGAGATAATTTCTGCTATTTGCCATTATCCTAAAATGGTTTCCTGAAAAGAAAAAGCTATATGAAGCTTCTTCTGGCATTCTCTAGAAACAGCAAGATATGCTTGAGAGACTTCCATTTCCTTCCTGTACACTTCCAAGTCTTGTCTAGAGAGGGGAGATGTCTGTCCTCTCATTGCAGGGATGTAAGTGCATCAACCTCCCCCTTTCAGGCAGCTCCTGCAGTTGCGTATTGAGGAAGTGCAAATTACTTATGTGTCTCCCCTGTTCAAAGTAGCTCACAGAGGCAGAGATCTGTCTGTAGTGTAGCATCATGTAAATTACCTGCTGTGAAAAGAACTTCAGGGTGTAGTACATGGAAATATTATTAAAACCATAACCACCTCCATGTATGTGGTTAAGAAGGCAATTAATTCATTTGCCGTTCTCTTAAGGTGCAAATATACATTTCAGATATGCCAGTATGAGCTGCACAGAATATTTGTTTCCTTAGGCCCAAATCCTAACCCACTTTCTAGCACTGGCATAGCTGTGCCAATGGGACGTGTGCTGCATCCTGCAGTTGGGGAGCACTCATGGAGGTCTCCTCAAAGTAAGGGAATGTTTGTTTCCTTACCTCTGCGCTGCATTGCCCTTATGTCGGTGCTGCAAAGTGTGTTAGGATCGTACCCTTAGACATTGGCGCAATGAGAATCTTGCAATTGAAGCCCCAGTTCTGCCAATAGATGTGCTGTGGATGCTAGTGCACCACGACTATGTACCCCTGATGTGGAAACCTGCAAATGGGGTGGACATGGGAAGGATGCCAGATGATAGATGTGCTACTGACATCTGCAGAATGCCATGCTGATGACAGAGCTGGCATAGGAAGTAAATGGGGAAGGGAAAAAAACTTCAGAAAAGCTCAACTCCTTCACTTCTTCCATCTTACCAACTTCCCTATGGAGGAACATAGGATACAGACTATTGGCAGCTACATCTCAGATTGTGGGGCACATGGCATAAGACTATAGCTCTCTGGCCTCTTCTTGTGCATGCTCTGAGAACATGCACAGGAACTTTGGTGATGAGAACTATAGAGAAAGGACACCATGCATGAAGGGAGGACTTTGCACAAGCAACCTGTTGCCCCTCACCACACACATGGCAAGATCCTTTACTTGTTTTCTCAAAATTCTTACCTTCTCAGAACTCTTACTGCAGGTACTCTGCACACACAAAACGTCTACTTCACAACCCCATCAGGAGGGAGCAAGGAAAATGCACCCCATGCAGGTAAGCAAAGAAAAGGGACTTTCATGTCACCACACATTAACGTTACATCTTCATCTCAGGTCATTACCCCCCAATTGATCTTTCATTATTGCCTTTACTATAAACTGTGTTGCCTAACCATCTCTTTTGTTTGGGATGACTACTAGCAGTGAATTTCTGCTCTCTCTTGGTGAATGCCAAGTACTCCAACCATTGTCACTGCTGGCCAGACATTCATCTGGAACGCAGACAGCAATTTTTCAGAGTTCCAGTGGGATCTCACTCTACTCTCCCCCACAACATGAATTATGCATCTTGAACCAGAGAACATGCGTTACTGATGCCATTGCCTATTCCTTGTTTCCCTCTCTGTGTTTCTCCTTGTTTCCCACAGGCAGTTGTCCCACAGGTGAAGACACCATGCAGACACCAAGGAAAGCTTGCTGGCTTGCAGTGAGCAGTTTGAGTCCAGCTGCTTCTTGATGAGGTTGTTGACCCACTTGTTTCACCAGGCCCCTGTGACTTTGCAAACTTGACAACAGTGGTGAAACCCATGCAGCTAGACCTCACTGGCACCTGTTACTTGGTTGTGTGTTGGGTAACTGCACGACAATCCTGCCTAGAGGAGATGGCTAGCAACCCCTCTGTCTAGAGGAGATGGTTAGCAACCCCTCTTCTTTGTTTCTCTTTCAGATGCTGTTCTGTCTTTGAGACTATGCAATAAAAACTTTGGCCTGATCATACTTGTTGCCTCATTCTTAGCAGATATGGATCTTCCCACACTAGTTAGTTTCTTACCTCATCTGGCCTCATGGTGGGATTCTGTAGGGGAGGGTGGATGGGTTCTCTGTTCTCTAGGTCTGCAGCATCCTCACTCTCTGAATTTTTGGACTCCAGTGGTGAGGGGTGCTCTTCATTGGTCCTGAGCCCCCGTGGTCTGCTGCCATGATGTATATAAGACAGAGTTGTGGCAGGACAGGGTGGACAAATCGATGACATCCACCCCAGGGCCACCATTCATAAGTGCCAGTAATAAAACAAAGAGAATGTGAGTGGGTGTGGCTAGATAGGCACATCTCTGCAGTAGGTACCTTATTATTGTTAAGAATGTTCATACAATGCTTTTCAACCAAATAGTTCACAAAGTGGATCTCCCTCTGATTTGTCCATGTGCTATACCTACCCATCTAGGTGTGCTTGTTTGCAGTAATGTGGGATGCTAAATGTTCCATCAGGTGCTCTGTGCCTGTCTCCTGCTGTGACTGAGGGGTTAGAGAACAACTATATAGTTTTTGATCTGCCTCCACTGCTCCTTTTATCCCTGCCATCAGCATTTCTGGCCAACTATCAAAAGATGAATATATCACTGGTTAAGGTAAGCCTTTTCACTGGACTTTGACCTGTTAGCCTGACTCCCAGAGTCTGTACAGTGGGGCTTTCACCACCTACCTGAGTGCCTTATGTGAGTGCTGTTGAGGCTTCCCTTGTGACTCATCTGTATGTGTCTCCTCATGGTGTCAGGGTGCACAGGACCACATGACGAGAGCCCTTTTGTTTTGGTCATTACTGCTCCATGCACAACTAGCCCCATCAGAGCCTCAGAGAGCAATGTGGATAGGGAGTTCCATCACTCTGTCTCCTTTTCCACCCCCTCAGATCTTTCTTCCCTGGGGTCTGGGTTTACCCTCCCTTTTTAGTGGTCAGGTGTTCTCCCAGCCCTCCAGTGATCCTTCCTCGTGGTCCTTTTAAGCTGCATTTTTAATGGTAAAAATATCCAGCAATTTAGGAGTCTACTTTCATTACCAGCTATCCTGGGGGACTTATCGTCAAGCCATGATTAGCGCAGCAAACTTGACATCTTAGGCAGTTTACCGTTTTGGCAATTCTTTTATCCCCGCTGCTATAAAGATCTTTCGAGTCAAGGTTGTGTCCAAACTGTTATTTGCCTCACCTATTTGGATGTCTGTTGTTAATAGCTCTGTTGAAAGGATCCAGACAACTTTTCTTTACTGTGTATTTGCTGTACCACATTGTGTACCTTATGCTGTCTTATGTTTAGAAGCAGGAGCTATCAGACTAGAGACAGTGGCATGGCTTCATTCTTTCAGATTTTGGATTCGGATCTGTTATATATCAAACAACGATCCCTTCCTTAAGGGCGTGTTATCAGATCCTTTTTCACTTTTTGATTTCAAACTATTTTCATAGTAAGTTAAAACCATGGGTATTGCTCTCGACTCCTTGGGAGCTCTTCAACCATCCCAGGTGTTTAAGCTCCTCAAAGGAAGACTGCTAGATATTGAGCAACAAATATTACACGATGCAGCACGAAAAACCTGTTCTTTATATATTGGTATACTACCAAATGTGCTGAGAATGGCTAGCTATCTTTTTTTCCTGAAGAATCCACAAGAACGACGTGCCCTCACCCTAGTGAGATGCAACATGCTCCCCTCTAACTTCTTAATTGGAAGATTCAGTGCAGTCCGTATGAAGCATGACTTTGCCCTTGTAACAGCAAGACAGTAGAGTGCCTGACCCACACATTATTGTATTGCAGTCTATATAAGGATATTTGTTTACTCCACTTAGACCCGATACTTTCAAAATTTCCAGGACATCCTGACAAATTCATTCTGCAACATCTGCTGAATGACGTTGATGAATCGCTCATTATCCAATTAGCAACCTTTATAAAACTGGTAATACAGCGCTGCAGAGTTCTCCCTCCATTTAATAAGTTGATATAAACGAATGTGTCCAGTGTTGTAAGAGTTACTAACACAGATAATCAACTCATGATGATACCTCTGTCAATCATAAAAATTTTATTCCTTGACCTCCAATCAATGTTAAAATGGGTGTAATGGTCATGTAACCTTTTGTACTATTTATTCCTACTTTTTTGTTTGTATGTCTCATATACCAATAAAGGTGAATGAATGAACGAATTAAGCGACCTGGCTTAAAATGATAAACTCTGTGCAATTTTCAACCTACCCATCTTTTCCCATCCCACCTCCCTCTCCCTTCTTTTGCCTGTCAAATGCTTCCCCAGGGCTGACTGACTTGGGAGCACTCCTTCCTCTAAATAAGGAGTAAGGCAGGAGCTGGCTGCTTTCCCCATGTTACTCCCCAAAGCCTTCTGCTGGTCAGGGAATGCCATCTGAGGCTTTTCATTGCTGCACAGCTGTGTCTGCATGTGGCCTGCTATCACATATGCTGACATGGGTCCTGCTAGTTTCTTGCTGCTACCTGAGTGCACTCCTTATCATCCTGGCTGGGAGCATCCTGGCTGAGTCCGCACATGGATACCGTCATGGTCACTCGCTGGAAAAAGGCTCCTTCCAGCTGTGGTATGTTAATCCTTGCTACAGATAGATTTTTATGTTTTTACTTGGCTGCATCTTCTAAGGGAACTATTTTCATGCTTTTGCTTTGCTTTGCTTTGGGCAAAAAAGGTATTTCGTGGACATGTGTATTTGTGCAAGTGGTATAAGCGGACT
Organism: Tiliqua scincoides; assembly: GCF_035046505.1. Taxonomy (NCBI): domain Eukaryota; kingdom Metazoa; phylum Chordata; class Lepidosauria; order Squamata; family Scincidae; genus Tiliqua; species Tiliqua scincoides. The sequence goes on from NC_089823.1 coordinate 117,060,120, forward strand.
TGAAACATGCTGCTGGATTCTCTACTTCTTTCCATTTGCTCCTTACATCACAGGAGCTCCTGTAGACATTGGGGAGCTGGGGTATCCTTCTGTTGAATGTTAGTGTCCGTGTGCACATGTAGTGCCATTGGGGCATCTCCTCATGGTTGTTGGTGGTGTCTGTTGCTACGGTACTCATTCTTAGGGTCTGCCCAGGGGGCTTTATCCTAACTGTGAGTACTCATTGGACCTGTTGCCTGTCCCTGTTTGGATCACCCTGGCATAGCTTCACCAGCACTGGGACTGGGTAGATGTGGTAATTGGCTTGCTGCATGTTAGGCTGATGTTTGGTCATCATGCTGACATCAGGCTTACGTTGCACTGACATCAAACTTTTTGCGTTATGAATGATGTGTTATACTGGTGTTTACATGGACATTGGGGGCATTACTGGGAGGGCTGTGCCAGATTAAAATTTCCTAGGCTTTCTCCTCTCGTCCTTTGTGCTGGATGGGCTTAGGATATGACGGACCCCATGTCAGTGTAGCAGGTTGTCAATGCAACTTTGGCATAAGATTGCACAGTAAATTTTATTTTGTACATCACAAACTTTCTTCGTGTTTTCCAAGAAATAATTCCCACATTTTAATATGTGTATATAATGATATAAAATTGTAGCCCAAATGACTCAACACTGACATCTCAAAGAGTGCCTGACACATAGCTGAATGCATTAACTGCATAAATCAAGCAAATTAGTACCACTATCTGTATTTAAAATTGTATTAGGGCACTGCATTGATAAGATTATAATAGCATGTTGAGGGTTCAGAGTAACAAATTGTGTCTAAGAATCTATTACAACCTCTATAATGCAAGAAAATTATTATCAGATAATCTAGACCAGTATTTCTCAGACTGTTGGTCAGGACCCACTAGGTGGGTCCCCATTCAGGTGGGTCCCCATTCATTTCAATATTTTATTTTTAATATATTAGACTGGTATGTGACTGCATTTAGGGAAAAATTACAGATCTGTACTTTTAACAGGCTACTATATATATGCTTTTTTAACAATGATAGTCACTCCTGGGTAAGTGTGGGTAGGATTCCAGCCTAAGATTGTTTAAAATTTTCCTGCTTGATGATGTCACTTTTGGTCATGACATCACTTCGGGTGTGTCCTGACAGATTCTCATTCTAAAAAGTGGGTCCCAACACTAAACACTTGAGAACCACTGATCTAGACCAGGGGTGCTCAAAGTTTTTGGCAAGAGGGCCACATCATCTCCCTGACATTGTGTTGGGGGCCGGAAAAAAAAAAGAATTTACATTTCAAATTTGAATAAATTTACATAAATGAATATATTAGACGGAAAATGAATGAATGGATTCAAGCCAGTTTATGATTCCATTCACCCTAATAAGGGGGGGATCTTCATGCCAGTTTATGATTCCATTCATCCTAATAAGGGGGGGAGATCTGATCTGAGCTCAGTGGCAGCGAGGGAAAGAAAGGCGCGGAGCTTGTGTGGCGGGCCAGCGCGGGCTGGTGTGAGGGCCGAGTGCCCATAGGAGATGGGGGCCCCCTGGGGGCCGGATGGGGACCTGCAGCGGGCCGCAGGTGGCATGTGGGCCGAAATTTGGGCACCCCTGATCTAGACTGTTAGTTTGAAGTATCAAGTAACACCACATCTATAAAAATCTGACCTGGGTGACATTTATTAGTATATAGAACATTCAGAATTTTCATAGAAACAAGTTTATTTGGCCGAGTGTTCAGGGCAAAGTGTTACTCAACACCCCATTTTCTTAGATTTGCAGTTTTTTAAAGCACATAGTTCTATTCTAAGAAAATTAGCAATGACTAACCACTGTTAAAATAACTGAGAGCTGGTGTTAGTTGTAACTAACTGGCAACCCAATCCTATCCCTCACAGGCCCACAGCATGCAGCACCAAAGCAGCATATACTGCATGCTATGGGCCAGCAGGAGACCAGACGACCCAGGAGATGTAAGTAAATAACAGTTTTACTTACCTCCCTGTTGTGTTCCTGGTCTCCAATGGGTGCCTTAAGACCTATGCCAGCTCTTTAGCAGGCATAGGTGTGAGGCGAGTCAAGGATGAGTCTGGACTGGGAAGGGAGGATAGAATGTAGTATGTGTGGCTGTTGCTGAGATTCTCCCCTTACTGCCCCTCCCATCCTGTCCCACCCCAATCCACCCTTGTCACCAACTTGTTAGTGATGGCAGCGGCTATGTAGGCTGGAGTCACCTGTGTGCAGCTTCTGGGGCTTTGTGTTGGTGGAAGCAACCTGCAGAATAGTGGAGTGCTGGCTGCACCTGTAGCCCATGCCTTACTGTGACAGATTGCAAGATTCACCAGTGTAAGGCCCAGATAGAATTGGACCCTTAGACTGCAATCTTAGATGCATTTACCTAGGAGTAAGTCTCAGTGAATCAGTTTGGATTTACTTCTGAGTAGACATGTCTAGAGTTGCAGACATTGTCTAGAGTTGCTAATCCCACATAAACTTCAAATTATTATTTGATAAAGGTACTAGCCTGTGCATTTTCACAGCCCTGGTAAATCCTGACCAAATATAGTGGGCCTGCTATATCTGCGGCCCACATTTATTTAGCTATCAGCTAAATTCATTTAGCTATCCAAAGACTAAAGAAATTTTTTTTCCACATACCTTTCTATAGCCTCCTGCCATTTCACTGCTGTATCTGGCTGCAGCACTTGCCTTGTTTGTGCCATTCACTCAAGTTTAGGCAATTTATGTAATTTTATCAGTGTCACACCCCCAGACTTTAGCATCTGTGGATTTTGGCATCCATGTAGGGTCTCAGAACCAAATCCTTGTGGATACGGAATTCCCACTGTAAATACACATTGAAAACCTCACATTTAAAATAATTCCAAATAATAATTATTTTAAATAATATAATAAAATACAAAAAATTAATAGCAATAATAATAATAGCAATAATAATAATTCCATCTTAGATAATTCCATCTTAGATAATTCCATCTTAATAGCAATAATAATAATTCCATCTATTCTTCACTCCTCCCTTCCTCCTGAGCACTTGAAAGAAGGCTAAATGGCAGCAATTATTACCTTCTCCATTCTTTCCCCCTTGCTGGAGCTCCTGGTGAAGGGATGGATTGCTTCCTCCTAGTGAAGCCTAAGTGCCTGGAGAGACACTGATTGCCTCTGTGTGCATTACAAAGGTCAGCAAGGCTCTTTTTAAATCACCAGAGCAAAGAAACTTTGTTTTTTAAATTGATTTGCTGTAGTGTGTTTTTTGCCATCTAGTGAGTTCTTGGGATGGAACCCTTTCGAATAATGAAACTCAACCTGTAATATGCAAAGCTTTATTGAAATTCTAATAAAAGGGAGGGAAAAGAACCAATTGAACAAAAAAAGAATTAGGGGACTTGAATTTAAAATAAAAAGGGTTAAGTTCTCCTGTAAACCTACAGACCAGTGAAAATAGGACAGATGGCACTGATCTGTATTATTGTCTGCAAACTCATGCCTGTGTGAGTTTGCAAACTCAGAACTGCTACCTGTGAAGTTCAATTTAGAATATGATAGCATGGTGTAAAGAAGACGCATCCCAAAACAACATAAGGCTAACACTTTCTGATTAATAACTGCTCGTTCTTTGTGCCTGAATGATGGAACCACCAGTCTCCTCTTGCATTCCCCAAGGGTGCTCCTGGCTGTGTCTGGTGCTCCCCACCAGAGCCTGTGTTAGCTGAAGGAGGAGGAGGAGAAGAACTTCCACCTGCTTGTGAGTTAATCCCTCAATTTTAATGACATCATTGGTTACCTGATCTCCACCTTTCTCTTCCTGGACAACAGCAGGCAGGAATCTGACCCAATCACTGGCTCAACCACTCAGCAGTGTTGGTTTCTAGCAGGAAATGCCATGTACATAGAGCTCAGCAAGGGATCTCAGAAACTTGCAAGAGGCAGGGGGAGGGGAAATACCCCAAACCATGACACTTAGGAAAAAATGTGACTTACGGTTTTTTGGCAAAACCGGAAGCGACATTTTGGTTTTGCCAAAAAAAAACACAAAAAAAACAGAAGTGCTTTTTTCCCCTTTTAACAGTCATTCTGAACCCTGCAGAGGCTGCAAATGGACACGACCTCTCTAGACAAGACCTGGAAATGTACATGAAGGAAATGGAAGTCCTCGCCTTGCGACACCCACTGGCGTGGGTGCTCCACATAGCTGTGGTTTCTGGTATCTGTGGGGAGTTCTGGAACAGAACCCCTCTCCCTACAGATACTGAGGCACTACTGTATAGTGCTTTCATAACAGGAAAGTTTTTCATTCTTCAAGGAAAGGTTATTCTATACTGCAGGGGTCTCCAAACCCTGGCCCGGGGGCCAGATGCAGCCCGCGGTCAGTCTCTATGCAGCCCGTGGCCAGCCTATGATCCCCTGAAAGCCTCTGGCCCAGTTGACCAAACACAACCAGAGTTGTGCTTGTGGGGTGGGGGAATGGGGGGTCCACTTAAGTGTGTGCTTTATTTCTTGGGCTGTGTTGGTGTTTGAAGAAATCCTGGATATTTGAATCCATTCATTTATTCATTCATCTAAGTTCCATCTCTAATGTATTTATTTAAATTTTATTATTTACTTTTTTCCCACCGGCCCTCAACACTGTACCAGATATTTGATGCAGCCCTTTGGCTGAAAAGTTTAGAAACCGTTGCTATACTGTAAAGCCCAAATCTTATCATTGTGCTCTGCTGCCAGAACTCTCATTCCGACAGCGCAGCTCAAATTATGGTGTTGCAAAACGTGATGCTCTATCGCAGCCATTTTCAACCTTTTTCATCTCACGGTGCACTGACAAGGCACTAAAATTGTCAAGGCACACCATCAGGTTTTTGACAATTGACAAGGCACAACGCCACTCCTTTTCTTTCCTTGAACATACACCACCAAGAGAGGTGGTGTACCTCCCTCTACCTCCATTACCATAGTTTGCCACACATGCATTTTTGGTGGGATAGGTTGGGGATAGGATTGGACTGTTTGTTATTTGACAGGCTTGATTTCTGTTTTTTTTTGCAAGGATGTCAAATCCTGGATTCCGTCTGTCTTGCCCAAAGAATGTCTACGACAAGGACATAATACAAAGCATCTTTCTCGTTATCTCAGAATGCCAGATGCAAGGGAGGGCACCAGGATGCAGGTCTCTTGTTGTTTTGTGTGCTCCCTGAGGCATTTGGTGGGCCGCTGTGAGATACAGGAAGCTGGAATAGATGGGCTTTTGGCCTGATCCAGCCGGACTTTTATGTTCTCTTCATGTGATCTCTCTGATTTATTTAAGGCAGTTTAGGGTATGTACATCATAAATACTTACTATTGAGATGCTGTGATAAAGTACTGGTGGGTAAACAGAGAAAGAGAGATTTTACAGGGGGAAAAAATTTGGTGTTCTGTCTCTCCCATACAATTTTTATTCAGTGATTTAATAGAAATATTTGTATTCATGTGTATTTGAACTGAATTTAATTTTATACTTGTTTCAGTTCAACAGCATTTTCAAATCCTTTTGGAATGGAAAAGAATTGCTCTAACAAATATAAGCTTGACCGTGAAATAAGAGCTAAATCACATTTGTGTTTGGTAGATAAGGTTACAGACATGCTTGTATATTATTTTTAACTTCTAATCTACCCGAAATCAACAGCAGCTCATTCCGTTAGGAATCATTGGTATGCTCACCACACACACCCTCTGTGCTGCATCAAAACTAAATTGTAAGGCTGTGAAAAACTTGGAAATAACAACAATAGAATAGGTAGTCATTCATCTTCAGTTGAAGCTAAAGCCAGTTTCTGCACCAAAATTTCTAAAACCTCTCGAAGAACTGTTATTAACCAACAGAAAGAGTAGAATAACAGGTAGATTCATGTAAAATATCATGCTGACATGCATGAGCCAAACTTGGGCTGCAATCGTATACAAGTTTTCCTAGGAGTAAGCCCCAGTGAATGTAGTGGGACTTACTCGTACATCTGAGTGGACATGAATAGGATTATGCTGTTAGCAACACTAACATTAACTCATTCATATGCACATGTTTCTTCCTACATGTATCCTACATGCACACACAGTAACTCAAATTGATTCAACTTGGGGGAATTAGCAATACTCCAGAGTGAGAGGTTAAATTCAGCAGTGTCTGACAGTTTTGGGATCGCTGATGGGGTTGAGCAGTGTGAATGACCTCAAAATGCCTCTAGCTAGGTGACCAGTATCCATGAGATTGAGCTTTTCAAAGAAGATAATTAAACAATACAGGCAAACAATATATAGCGTGAGTCTTTGCTTGTCAAAAAGATTGTCTAAAATGGACAAGGTTTCTAGTGGGAAAGTGATCTCCAAACACACAAAATGGAAACCTCCAAAGGTTTGAGAAGTGGCAAACAAAAATGCTCAGCAGCATGGACATGTTTCTCCATAGATGGTGACACTGTTCTGCTTCCATAGTGGGAATAGTTACAGGACTTTGCACACAGAAAGCAAAAGCATTTTTTGATGGACTGGAGTATCTAGACCTTTTCCTGGATTTGCATCTGGGAATTTTCTGAACTTGATTGAATTTGAGTGTGTCCCTCCAAGAGCGCATAAAAGGCTTGACTGCACCCAATCAGAGAAGTTCTGAGTGACAAAATGACAGGGTGTATCCTGCACCAGGCTCAGGTTGTTGATGGGAGAGGCTTCTTCACATAGGAATCTGGAAGGAAAAAAAAAATCTGTCTAGGTGGCCTGACTGCTGAGCAACATTAAACCTTAAGTTGGTATACAGCAGGACTTGTTTTTGTAGCAAAATTGTATCAGAATGGGGCACACACATTTCCAAGAGCTTGGAGAAAAGGAGACACACAGATGCCATGCAGTGTTACAGCCTTCCTACCCCTTAAAGGCCCTTGATTAGCATGACCTCTTCTAAGTGTTCAGCATTAAATCACTCTCTTCAGGGCAAAGTCCTGCCAAGCTCCCAGAAATGCCAGTTAGAAATCAGAATGGAATTAGGATAGACTGCATACATGTTGGGGAAAAAGAGGATGTTTATAACAATAGAAACACATATATTTGCTTGTATACGAACAAGCACATCTTGGGAGAAATGATTCATTTGAACTAATGATAAACAACAATTTCAAGTGCTCATAGTTGAAAACTTTTGATTTTAGAAAGTTTAGGAGGCAGAATCATGTGACTTAGAGGACAGTTTTCATTAGCAAATTTCCTTTTCACCTAAGATATATTTTGTTTTCTAAGCTTCTTGTTACTATGCAGAAATGATACAAGCTGCCTCAGATTAACCTAGCACAGTGGTCTCCAAACATTTTGACCAGAGGGCCGCATCAAATATCTGGCGTGGTGTTGAGGGCCGGAAAAATAATTTAAATATAAAATTTAAATAAATAAATTTGAGATGAAACTTGGATGAGTGAATAAATTAATGAATGGGCTCATTCATTCAACCTCTCTGGCCCTCAGAATACCCTCCAGACACAATCAGAGCACAGGTCTGGTCATGTTCACTTGAGTTGGCCAGAGGCTTTCAGGAGACAAGTGACTGGCCGTGGGCCGGATAGAGGCTTGCCACGGGCCGCATCTGGCCCCTGGACCGGGGTTTGGAAACCCTTGACCTAGCACAATCAAAAATGAATTCAAGTACAAGCAGAGCATAATAACTACAGTTGACATAAGTAAGCTCAGGTTACAACCTTTTTTTCCTAACAGAAGAACTATTCCTTTTGCTTGTTCACTCCCCAATTATCACACAAGACAGTGAAATGGGTTAAAATGTGCCACTTGTATTAAAGAGTAGTTACAGGAAGAAAAGTTCACAGCAGGAGAGGAACTGACATCCTCAGTTTTAGTGCGAACAGCTGATTCAGGGGGTTGGCAGCGAATTGCCCAATTCACCAGGCTGGGCATTTCCACCCTGACTCCAAGCGGCACCCCATGAAAGCAGTCCCTGTTTGTCACCAGCAACCCCAGAAAAGCAAAGGTAGCTGGACTGCAGAAGCCTGTCCTGTGCTGGGCAGCCTTTGAGGTGGTCTCCGTGAGCCAGGCCAGAGGGTTGGCCAGACCCTCAAGTACTGAGGTATTTGCATCAGTACTGAGGGGCGGTACTAGGTTCTCTCCCTGAATTTGCTGACCTCAGGGTGCATGCTAAATGGCCTATTCCAGCCTTCTTGGCCTGCACTAACCTGCAGAATTAAAGTGACGTAGGGTACAGTACTAACCCACTTTCCAGCACTGACATAAGAGTAAGGCAACTTCGAGGTAAGGGAACAAACATTGCCATGCCTTGAGGAGGCCTCTATGCCTGCCCCCCAACTGCAGGATGCAGCATATGCCCCACTGGCACAGCTATGCCAGTGCTGGAAAGTGGGTTAGGATTGTGCCCTGAGTTGATTAATAGTGAAAAAGAAGCACCCAACCCACTTCTTTTGAGGTAGGTGAAAAAAACTACCTGCTAAGATCCAATCGGGTGAGCAACAAAAAATTCTGACCTGGCTCCACAGACCATTTAATCCCAGACTTCAAGCAAGGGACTGAGGGTTGGAATCACAAGTTGATCGGATTGGCAGGCAGCTTTCCAGTGCCAGCCAAATGCTGGCTAAGCCCTGCTGTCCACCAATGAGACCACCAATAAGGCCAAAGCCCCAAGGTCTCATAGGATGGGAAGTCCAGGCAACATTGTTCCATGCACAATTGGCAGCGCATGGATCAAAATAATAGCTGTAGAAAATATGTAGAAAATCAGGTGCAGCTTGTTACCCCACTCCTTTGTTATGCTGACTAGAGTAATTGATTTCTTACTTAGAAACCTTTATTGGCGCATATAGATAGATATAAACAGACAAACAAAGAACAAACAACAATTAACCACAAGTACAGATGCAAATCATAATGATAGTAATTGGTTAACCCCTTGTGTTGCAGGTCTTGACCTGCTACTCTTCAACACTGACTCCAAGAAAGTAGCTACATTTTCTACTGAGTCTGGAGCATTAACTGACTTTAGGATCTTGTTCTCATGGCTTTCGTACTTTTTCTTTAAATGCATCAACAGAACTAGAAATTTCAAATGAGCTTCAGAGTGCAGTGGGCAATACAAAATTATATAGGCTAACGATTCGACTTCTCTGAGCTCACACACATGCCTTTCATTATAAGGAATTCACTTATATCTTCCGGTCATTACAGCCAAAGGCATAACATTGCATCTTGCCAAAGAGAAAATCCTTCGTTTCTGCAGAGATTCAAGGAGGTATAGGTACCTTGCAGGCTGACTGGCCATAAATGAAATCCAGCTATTCAATGGCAAACAAGTCTTGTTTGCTGCACTTAGCATACTCTGCCATTGAGTATCTAGGAGACTTCTCTTGATAATGTGGTAGGCTTCCATCTGGGATAAGGATCCCAGAGAATCAAATTCAATACCCATCATTCTGATTTTTTTTTCAAGGTTAGAGGAGCCCACTATAGGAGACCTGTCTTCCAAGTGACAGTGAACTGTTCTGTTCCCCATTATAGTAAGACTCTAAGCCAGAACTTAAAGGTTCTCAGCCAAGCCCAGGTCTCAATCTTGGCCTGTCTTGAGACACAGAGCAGCATATGTTACACACCTTGAGAGGACTAAAATTTTTCTCAAGAATGTTGCTTGTAACTGTTCAGCTGAGTGATCCCAGGCACTTATCCATATGGGAACTCCATATAGAACTTGGGAAATGATTTTAGCTTTGAAAACTCAGAGTGCTGCAGATACGTAAGAGTTGCCTTTATTATAAAAAAAGCAGTTAATGGCCTGAAGTGTTATTTTTGCCGTGCTTAGAGTCATATTTTGATGGGTGACCCAAGAATGGTTATATGAAAAGTGTATACCCAGAAATTTAAAATGTTTGACTTGTTCAATAGTATGGTCATTGAATTTCCACTTAAAAAGCTTCCAAGTTTTGGCAAATACCAAAATTTTTGATTTTTCATAATTTAGATGAAGTTTGTTGGCTGTCAAATAGCTCACACATTTACTCATCAGCCTGGTAAGACCAATACGTGTTTGTGATAGAATGATAGCGTCGTCGGCATACAGTAGCAATGGAACATGCTGACCTCCAAGTTTAGGGGATGACCCTGTACTCCTTCCAAATTGGTGAATAAATCATTTAAAAACTAATTGAACAACATAGGTGCTAGGAGACAGCCTTGTATGACACCTTTGTTTGTCAAAATTTCCTCAGTTAGATCACCTCTAACGGTGAGTCTATCTTGGCAAGTTGTATTAGAATAAAGCTTCCTAATAAGAAACAGTAGTCTCTTTATGCCTAGATCAAGCAGTTTTTCCCAAGCCTTGATCTGTCCACCTCATCAAATGCACCGCTCAGGTCTAGGAAAGCTACATATAATTTGGTTCCTGACTTCAGTGTATACTTATGAACTAGGTGGGACAAAACCAGGCAGTGATCTAGAATTGCTCTACCTGCTCTAAAGCCTATTTGTTCCACACCTAATATATCCTTATCTGTTAGCCATTGATTAAGTTTTGTTAATAGGTGTTTTGCATCCAGTTTCCCTATCACAGACAGAAGGTTTATAGGCTGAAAATTTCCAGGTGCCCTATGATCTCCCTTTTTATATATTGGTACAACAATTGCTTGAGTCCAGCTTTTGGGAATAAGACCTGACTGGTCGATCATTGTGAAAAGGTTTGATAAAGTTGAGGCCCATGGTTGTAGGTCTGCTTTCAATAACTCTATAGGAATGGCATCTGGGCCAGGAAATTTCCCAGATTTAAAAGAGATCAACTCTTTGACCTTGTCCATGGTCACTCAAGGCAATTGATTTCTATTAAATACACTTAAAGACACTATTAAACAGCCTCTGAGGCAAGTGTCCCAGTTCAAGCCTGCGGGGTAAAACTGGCCAGTATCTCTCTGCCAGGTAACCACTGGAGACTGGTACTGGCTGCTTGCCTTTGGGCAGACAACTGATCTGTAACTGTCTTCCCTATCCCACAGCATCCTGCCCGGCATACAGGCTACACCCCCCCCAACCAGGTCAGTCTGGGGTAGGTGAAAAAAACCCACTCCTGAGCCAGCATGGAGCTAAAAATTCCTACCTGGTTCCTATCAGTGACCAGCTAGCCTCATACTCTACCTCTTGAGTGGCAGGCAGGTCCCACATATGAGAGTAGAATACTGAGAAGCAACCCTGCAGGCCCCACCTCCTTCCCCTCCACCAGCGACTGCTGGCTATGTAACAGGTATGGGTGGAAGCTGGGCAGTTGAAGCCTACATTCTCATGCAAATGGCTGAAGCAGCGTTATCAGACTCCAAACAAAGCACCATACTACATGTAACTCTAAAAGTGTAGTTATATTCCGGTCTTTCAAAAGAATTTGAATCAAGACCATGGTGTCAGGATGATGGTTAATCCTTTCTGTTGTGCTGCTGTCATGATGACCTCAATTAGTTACAGGGGGAAGGAAGATACTTGTAGTTATTTTCCAGTTGTTCAGGCCTCTGCAATCAAAGGTACAGTTTCAGTACAAACAAAAATGCGTATTTGAAAGCAGAGGGTTTATTTAAATGTTGTGTTGGAAAGGTTAAACCATTTGAGCTTATATCCAAATAATTTTCTGAATTGCTGGATTATCTTTGAGCTTCAGGAAGTATGCAACACTCCATGGAGGAAACAGGGTTCATTAGTTTATTCCTGTAGACATAGCAGGAATTGCAAAGGAGAAAATGACATGTGGGAGACAACTGACCTTTCTGCTGAATAGGTCAGCAAGACTCAGAACTGAGATTCACTACTGTTGCAAGGTTCAAGAAAGCAAGATTCAGTACTCAAGGGTGATCGTTTGCAGGCTTTATTTCGTTGCAAGCAACGGGCATCTCATGGAACTAATGTCTCAAAGCATGAGAGCCATTTCCCAATGTTAACCGGACCCTTTATACCATTCTGGGTCCTTTGTTTGAAAATCTGAACTTCCCATTGGCTGAAGTTTGACATCATAGATGGGGCTAACTCTTAATGGGCTATAAATAACTTTAGAGACACCTGATAGGCTTGTTTCAGGTTACAGTTCCCATAAAAGGTAAAATTAAACAAACATATTGAATTACAAAGTTTTCAAAAACCAGTAGAGTGTGCTATAACATCATTTATCCAGTGTTGACCCATTGTTGACCCTTTTTCACATCCATCAATTCAATTAAAAATTGTTTTGACAAGGTTTAAACTACCCTCATTAAAAGAGATGACACAATGCCCAAAGACAGGTGTGAAGACCTCATCTTTGGCAGAACATCAGACCCATTTCTTGGCATACATCCCCTTCAGACTCATCCGAATTAGGATGGCCTTGCTTGAGCCACCTATCTTATCTCTTCTGCATTTCTTCTCCTGGGTTTAGTAAAACACTGTGGGGCCCTCTGCAAACTTCTGCAGTTTAAAGCAAAGACCTTTCAACTTCCTTTAATAGTTTCACTAAAATAAAACAATTTGACTTCTATGTCTTAATTCTATATAACTATTGTGACCTTTTACCTTGGGTACATACTTTGGTTTGGTATCAAAGGTTACTTGGTCTCCATTTGTATGCTTTTGTTCTTACAGCATGAAAGTATAGTTACAAAGATTTCTGGGGGACAAAGGTGTGTTTAACTTCTGCCAAGGCTTACATCTCCAGCCATCTCCTCATGCTGTTATCTAAACTAAATTCCAAAGTGTATAACACAGCCTTTGAGGCCCCAAAGTTCCAGCCTCAGTCAGCTTATTGCCTTTAATAAAATCAAGCAGGTTTTACTAGTCTCTGTGCTTCAGACTTGCAAAATAATTCTTTCTAACCACCAAGCAGCCTTTTTTTCACCTTGCTTATGTGTTGCTCCAGTGGCCTTTACATGTGGGTTACAGTCTGGGGTCACTGTACCTCACTACCACCTGTAGTCCTTGGAGGTACAGAAAGCAACAGTTCATTGTAGATTCAATTAGTCCCAAGTCCTCCTTACTTTCCTTATGTATACTGAATGCTTTTGAATACTGGACAACTATAATTTAGTATGATACCAATCTCTCAGAATTAAAATTAATTATGAGGCACAGTGCACTTGTTGTTTCACCTGGTTAAATGCTAGAGACAAAAAGTTGTGGTGGTAGCAGTTCAGAAGTGTATATTTAATACACTGTTAATATATCTCTAGAAATGATGACACTCTGCTATTGGCTTCAATTGTATCCTCAATTCTTTTCAGTTTCTATTTTGCTCCTTGACAGTCATTAAAAAATAGACTTTGAATTAATATTAACAGTATTTATTAACAGTATTTATATTCCGCTTTTCAACTAAAAGTTCACAAAGCGGTTTACAGAGAAAAATCAAATAACTAAATGGCTCCCTGTCCCAAAAGGGCTCACCATCTAAAAAGATGCAAATGAATACCAGCAGGCAGCCACTAGAACAGACAGTGCTGGGGTGAGGTGGGCCAGTTACTCTCCCCCTGCTAAAAAAAGGAGCACCCACTTGAAAAAGTGCCTCTTACCCAATTAGCAGGGGTTAATAGAAGTGATTTGTTACCAACTGTGGCTTTATACTAATTCCTTTTCCAGGAAATGAAGGCGTGTGGAGGTGGTGAGGTGGCGGATTTTCACTGATTTCTACTTACTGTAGATACTCACCTATAAGGCGAGAAACTTCTGCCAATAAAACAAGCTTAGATCAGCTTCTTGCCTTATCTGCTAGCTCACACAGGGTCAGGGCTGTTTGAGGCAAGTCACAGCACTAGGAGAAGCAACAGGACAATGCAGAGATAATTAGAGGGCTATTAATCTCCACGTAACCTCCCTGGCAAGCTGCAGCCAAAGTTAACCTTTTATTCTCCTCCTGAGAAAAAAATATAAGCCAGGGCTCAAGGCTTCTATTTAAATCAAGCAAGCCTCATTTTCTTTAGCAGACCCTTCTGCAGTCTCATTCCATCTTGCAAATGTTTGGCAGAGGTCTGGTTTTTTATACACCAGGATGTAATCCTTGTTTCCATCTGAAGCAAAGTCCCTGGCTACAATTCAGTGCACCATTACTTAAGAATAACACCCATTGATTGCAATGGGCCTACTTCTGAGTAAATCAGGTTACAACTCTGTGTAGCTGCACTTGCTCATGCTCATTCCTTGTTGATTGTCTCTGCTGTGAATTGAATTGCTCATTTCTAGTTATGTGTTTTAATGTTATACGTTGAGCCTCTGGCTTAGTACATCAGGCACCTTAAAGAAGGATTTGATTTATGGTTCTATTGGTATGTTTACATACCAGTAGAACCAAATAGGAATTACTTTCTGTTTTTTGTTTTTTTTAAAAGCACACACTCCATTAGTTAGAGTGAGGGTGATCACAAGTAATATTTAAATTAAATATTTAAATACTTAAATACAATTTAAAGCAAAGAATCTGAAAAGCTGAATCCTTTTTTCTACCTGCATCCCACCCCCAGTGATTCCCAACATATGTTTCTCTTCCAAATGGTCTTACTTGGCATCTCAGAACCAAGCCAACATTAAAAAAAAAAAGTTGAGGAGAGGGAAATTCAGCCACAGGAACTAGCAGAGAAAGAATTCAACATCCCAGTATGCCTGTTCCTTTTCTGTATGCAGGGGAGCATAAGAACATAAGAACAGCCCCACTGGATCAGGCCATAGGCCCATCTAGTCCAGCTTCCTGTATCTCACAGCGGCCCACCAAATGCCCTGGGAGCACACCAGATAACAAGAGACCTCATCCTGGTGCCCTCCCTTGCATCTGGCATTCTGACATAGCCCATTTCTAAAATCAGGAGGTTGTACATACACATCATGGCTTGTAACCCATAATGGATTTTTCCTCCAGAAACTTGTCCAATCCCCTTTTAAAGGCATCCAGGCCAGATGCCATCACCACACCTGTGGCAAGGAGTTCCACAGACCGACCACACGCTGAGTAAAGAAATATTTTCTTTTGTCTGTTCTAACTCTCTCAACATTCAATTTTAGTGGATGTCCCCTGGTTCTGGTGGAGCATGTGTTCTCCCACTTTAATATCTGTTTGGCTGCAACTTGTGTTCTAAAATGCAGGTCTGCTGTAAAACATGATTAAAGCAAATTCTTCTGAGTTCATTGACAGCTGGACTGTTCAACAGTTAATGTGAAAAGTAATAAATGAATTGGTACATTCATTTTATGCAATTCTTTGTTTGTTTGTTTTCAGACTTGTTCTAAGTTCGGTTTCCGATTACTTTGCTGCCATGTTTACAAGTGATGTTTGTGAAGCCAAGCAAGAGGAAATCAAAATGGAAGGCATTGACCCAAGTGCACTGTGGGATCTTGTTCAGTTTGCATATACAGGTACTCTAATATATTACATATTTTGTCACATAGTGAATAGCCCACCTTTTAATTTTAGGGCTCCTGTCTTTTAACAGTTGTGTAGAGGAGGGAATTTTAAAAGGTGCAGCTTGTCATCTGTGACATGACACAGATCTCATGCTGAAATTCCCTCCTCTACACAATTGTTAAAGGTCCAGGAGCCCTAAAGTTGAAAGGTGGGCCACCCCATTCTGTCCGTATAATATGAAGTAGTATATGTTAGGACTTCTTTCAAAGTTTGGTAAATGGTGGGATACTGTGTCGATATGATATTCATACACATTCGGTTCTGGATCCTGTACTTTCATGCTCTTTGTTGAAATCGCCTTGTATTGGAGAGGAGTAGAACACTTGATTGCTGTAAGTGAGGTGTGGGATAGTATTGGGTTGTCAGGAATGTTAGTACACATGGGTACTACCAGTATGTGCTCGAGCTAGGGATCTGTTCGGTTGTATGCTGACTGTATTATGTTTTGGGCAGGGTGACCAGATACAATGGAGGACAGAGTGCCTATACCATTAACCATTGTATAGGAGTATCTACAATGGTTAATGGTATAGGCCAGTGGTTTTCAAATTCTCAGGGAGAGTTTGAGCTGCTGTAAGTTCTTGCGGGGGCAGGGGGAGGCAGCGGGGGTGGGGGCAAGGCAGTGGCACGATCCCCAGGATCACGCCACTTGGGGGGGGCTGCAGGGGCTTGGGTGCACTTACCCCAGTCTCCTGCAGCCTCCCGGGGGTGCGGGGAACCCTGTGAGACCTTCTGCAGGACTCCCTGCAGCTTCAGAAGTGAACGTGGAGCAATCGCGCTTGGAGGCAGGGCGCTCGGAGGCAGGGCGCGATCGCTCCGCTTTTGCTTTCAAAGCTGCAAGGAGCCCTGCAGAAGGTTGCGCAGGGCTCTCCGTACCCCCGGGAGGCTGTAGGAGGCTTGGTAAATGCACTCAAACCCCTGCAGCCCCCCTCAGTGTCGCGATCCTGGAGATCGTGCCGCTGCCTCCTCTCTGCCTCTTGGCTGCCCCCGCCTCATAAGGGGAAACAGACCAGGGCCCACAGGCTGGGGCATCACAACACCCCAGTTTGAAAAGCCCTGGTATAGGCACTCTGTCCTCCATTGTATCTGGTCACTCTAGTTTTGGGTCTAAGGTTGTTTCTCAATATGTGGTTGCCTTTATAGAAGCCGTTCATCCCATATATGGGGTGCATGAGGTACAGCTGCCTCATCTCTCTTGAACTGGAATAAATTAGTAGGTTGGTGGATAAAATAATTTTTTGTAAATTTTTGTTGTGCCCATATTAGAGAGGCAAAGGTTAATATTAGTGTAAATATTAAAGTAAGAGGCATAAGTTTAACTGCTGTTAGGAGAAAAAGAGGAATCCTGCTCCGTCCACTTCCACTGTTTAGTGTGAGAAGCCCCAAACAGTACTGGAGAACTTAGGATACCAAGCTGTGTCTCCTTCTCATATCAGCACCAACATTTGAGAAACTGCATTGATGCTAGTGTGGGGAAGAGTGTAAGGAACAGCATGGGTTTTTTCTGAGTGGGTCTTGGGCTTCTCGTATTACCCAATTTACCCATTATAGCCACCTTGAGCACCCTGTATTTTGGGGCGGGGGAGGAGGTGCAATATAAGTCTTCTAAATGAATAAATAAATTTATTGCTGCCTTATTGTGGAGACTTAAGATAGCTAACAGCAATTTAGAAGTACATATGAGCTCATGCCCCTTAAGCGGCTTTCTAAAAGACCCACACAAATGAGAGAGGGCACCCACATACATGGGGTCACTTCAGTGCTCTAAATTACCACTTTCTCTAGAAGTGAATTACCATAACTTTGTGGTGTTTATTTTAGAAGTGCTAGTGTATTATTACACATGTTAGTGTGTGACTTGTATTTAGCTCCTGAATAGTCTTTAGTATCCTGAAATGATATTTGAAATCAGTGGCTTAACGAATGAACGTGTAACCCGGTGTGAAGCTCAAAATGATGCCCCGGAAGTGATGCAACAACTGGAAGTGACATCACCAAATTGGGGGGAAACCTACCTCCTCCCCCCAGCAGCTCACCACCCACTTGATCTGTCACCTGTCCCCAGCCAGTGCCATAGCTAAGGCATTTATCTGCTACCTGGGATCAAAGGTTTTGTAGCCCCCCCATGACAAAATCAAATTTAATTAAGTAAATAAATAAAAAGTGTGCCCTGTATTGGTTAGGGACACTGTGCTGGGTGAAGAGGGACTGTTATTCTCTCCCTGTTAATATAAGAGGAGCACCACTTGAAGAAGTGCCTCTTTACCCAGTTAGCAGGAGTAGCTGTATACATGGAAATGAGAGTTGACTCATATTAACACCTTATTGGTTCCATGCTGTTTCATAATAACATCTTATTGGCTCTCAGAACAATCAGTCTCATAGGTTAGTTTTGAGTTAAATAAATCCACTTTTTGTTCCTTAAAGGTGTTGTGTTTTCATTTTCTGGTTAATTGGCCATAACCTTTGATAGAATACAGATATTCTAATGTGGTTTGTTTCATTGCATTCTGCATTAAATTACCTTTACAGTGATATATAACATGATAGTATTATTCGTATATTCCAAGATTTTCACAATTTTGGCCGCTAGTGTCAAGCTCAGCTTGTTGCCCCCCTAAAGCTTGTTGCCCTGTGCGATCGCTACCTCCTGCACCCCCTTAGCTATGCCACTGTTTGAATTGCACTGTGTTCAGTGAAGTATATAAGTAAATGAAGCTTTCACAGGCTTACATGGTTACCAGCAGAATGTCAAGCTCTGTATTGAACTGATAAGGTTCCAGCTTAAATCAAATGTGCTGTCCCTTAGGAGAGGTATTAGGAAGATGAATAAAAATTAAACTGCCGAATTGCAAACAGTTATTGACAATGAAATGTTAATGTTTCTGTGACCAAGCAGCATCCTTAGCAAAATTAATTAAACTTCTGTATGTAATAAGTTTATCTAAAATACAACATGTTTAGTCTGAAATTATATATATTTATATTTTCAGTTAACACAAAAATTCAGTACATATACTGAATGAGAATATATATATATTCAGTGTGTGTTAACTGAATTTTTCTCTTTCTCTTAACTGTTTTAATTGAATATTAAGATATTTGTAAAACATTCATTTGTTATAATGGGATTACTGGATGTTATTTTATTATGTAAACTCAATACAGAGGTTTCATTACAACATAAATGAAATTACAGTTTCATTAGGACTGGAGGTTTAATTCAAATAGTATGTATTATGCAAATATATAAGTAACATATTACTGCAATTTACACTTGTTTCCTCTAAAATACCAATTACTTAGCCTTCCATTCCAGTAGGCCACGACCAGCTGGTCAGTTTTAAATATGTGTTATGTTTGATATGCTGTGGAAGAATACATCTTTGATATAATGACAGCTATCTGGGTATTTAAACAGGTTTCCATTCTCAGGCTACCCTTCTGAGACAAATGGTATATAAAGCAGGAAACTTACAGCCATCACAAAATGCAATGCAGTGTAAACTGTAGCTGCCTGGCCACTGCTGCAAATGGTAAATTGGGGAACGGATGGTGGTGGGCAGGTGGTGAGTGGAACGGGTAGCGAGAGGTGTGTGTCAAGGGTGGGATATCCTGTCCCCCTCCCAGGCCTCGATGCACCTACCCAGTTGCACTTGGACTTGCGCCTGGCAAATTGCTGGTGCAAGTCTGAGTAGATGTATAAGGGCAGTGAAGGTTTACCCTGAGGCAAGGGAACAAACATTCCCTTACCTGGAGGAGACTCCTTGACTGCCCCACTGCAGGATGCAGCACATGCTCTTCTGGCACGGCTGAATCAGTGTGGGGTGGAGTGGGGCTGTGAGGGGATGAATATCCTAATGGCCCAATCCTCTGGGTCCGCTGCACTGCTGGAACTTGTGTTTGGATTGGGCTGTTGGTGAATCTTCAGTTAGATTTCACTTAGTAGCTGTTTATCTGCTGTTTTATTGTATCGATTAGTTTTAAATACTGTATTTGTTATTCAACCAAATATCTGCCTCATGTATGCATCATGTATGTATGTATGTATGCCTCATGTATGTATGTCCTTGGATTGTTTGTAAAATTTCCAGCAAATATCTTTGTTAGCTTTCCCCAATTGGAAGTGTAAGAAAGGGGAAACAGGAAGAGGGGTAAGTGGTAGTGAATAAGGAAGTGAGTAGGAGAGATAAAACAAATGTACAGGAACTGTAGAGGAATTTACACACAATGCCACTGCATTCAGAGATGAGGCAGGTGGTGACCCTTAATAGTTTTCTTTATTGGGGTGCCCTAACGTTGGAATGTCGTTCCCAGGGAGTTCATCTGGTGCCAACTTTGATATCTTCCCAGTACCAGGAAAAAAAAAAAACCCTCCTTATTTCCCCAGGCTGTTGTTGGTTTTTGTGCATTGTTCCGTCTTTCTGTCAGTTCCTGCTGCTGCTGTTTTATTTTAATGTTTTTAGCCACTCTTTTATTGTATTTGCCACTCTGGGAGTCAACAGCAGGAGAAGCAGGATGCAAATCCTTGAGATTAATTGAACAAATGAATGGTGGGAATGTTAATTTTCACATCATGCCTACGAAAAATTTTGATTTGTGCCGCTGTTCAGTTACCTGTTTCCTTTAAGGAAACCTTTTTTGAACCTTTAAGAACATGAGTTGTTCATGCATGGCCTCAAAGGAGACACTCAGAGTTCACAATTCAGTAAGTAACACTGTTTGACTTGATCCCATGAAGACATTAATGAAAAGTGTGTCCAAACATTTATAAAAAATATGAACATTTATTGAGACTTAAAAAATTCCCCAAGAATAATAGATTGTTTCCATCTTTTCTTTCTTTTCTGTTACACTATAACAGGGATGCCCAAACCCCAGCCCTGGGGCCACTTGCGGACTCCCTTGAGGACTCCCAATCCGGCCCTCAGGGAGCCCCCAGTCTCCAATGAGCCTCTGGCCCTCCAGAGACTTGCTGGATCCCGTGGTGGCCTGATGCAACTGCTCTCAGTGTGACAGCGAACTGTTCAACCTCTCGCGTGAGCTGTGGGACGAGGGCTCCCTCCACTGCTTGCTGTTTCACATCTATGATGCAGCAGCAACAGCAAAGGAAAGGCCGGCCTTGCTTTGTGCAAGTCCTTTAATAGGCCTTGAGCTATTGCAAAACCTTCATTCATTCATATAAGTTCCATCTCTAATATATTCATTTATGTAAATTTATTTAAATTTGAATTGTAAATTAATTCTTTTTTTCCCCGGCCCCTGACACCATGTCAGAGAGATGATGTGGCCCTCCTGTCAAAATGTCTGGACACCCCTGCACTGTAACAAAACAGGTGCCCACCAACTGCTCTTTTTTTAAAAAAAATAAACTATTTATAAATAAGTATTTTATTTAAATTACTTATAGCCTGCCCTCCAAACTGCAGGTTTTCCAAGACAACCACTGATAACATTAAGAAAATAAATAAAAATACGTAGATATAATAGTTTTAAGTAAAAAACGAAGTCAGTAGCAATAACTAAGGCTGTAATCCTATCCACACTTTCCTGGGAGTAAGCCCCATTGAACACAACAGGACTTACTTCTGAGTAGACATGCATAGGATTGTGCTTTAAGTTAAAAGAATATTGATTCAGGACCCTGTCTTATGTTTCCCTAGCATCTGGGGCTACAGCTGTGCGAAATGACTACTACTGTATCCTGTGGGGCCAGGGAAGCAACTGAAGTCTCCTCGGGGTAAGGGAACAATGTTCCCATACCCTGTGTTGACCTGTGGCAGCCCCAATGGGTCTACTCGGATCTGCACCCACTTTTGTGCACACGCAGAACTGAGGAGATCCATGTTGGGTTTCCTGACTCAGGAGGGAGCATTGGATTCAGTGGCAGTGTCTACCGCCATCTCCAATCCCCTCCCATGTCCCCGTCCCTCTACCCCATTCTGCTCCTCCCTCCTCCCCCCACCCTGATTAAGCTTAATGTTGGCCAGTGAAGCAGCACCACCATCTGGTCATCCTTGTGGCACGGAGTCCCAGCGTTGACTGGTGCTGGTCTTAGTGCCGGCCCTGCATTTTCATCTCCGGCACCAGAGTGTCTTGCGACACCTGGAGCCAGAGGAGCCTGGGTTTGGGGGTAACCCAACAGGATGAGGCTGTAAAGCAGCACAGAAAAGTTTATACTGGCCTTTTAAAATTGACCAAAAGAAGGACCTGACAGAATCTCCACAGCGAAAAAAGAGCGCTTCAAACTGTAGTACAGATATGCATCAGTTAACGGTGTTCCAACCAGTGACAGACTGAATATACAGCAGTCCCTTGGTGGTCTGCCAGAGAGCAAACATTCCCAAATAAGTTCACCGAAACCACCCTGCCACCACCACTCATGTACCCGAAAAACCTCACTGGTTGCTCTGCCACTGCTGCTCATGTACCTTAAAATCCTGGCTGCTCTGCCCAGCAGGTGTTGCGCAGGGCCAGCTGGTGAGTGGTGTTCTGGCTTGTTGCTGTCCGATCAGCTGGTCCTGTGTGATGCCTGCTGGAGCAGAGCAGCCAGGACTTTAAGGTGCACAAGCAGTGATGGTGAGGCAGCCAGAAGCAGCAGGGAATAGCCTTTCAGGTGCATGAGCAGCAGGGTGGTTTCAGGCTTATTTGGGCATGCTTGCTTTTGGAAGGCCATTGGGGAGACTTATGGGTGGTGTTCAAAGTTGCTTTGGCCCCGTAAGAGCTAAGCAAGAGACAGAGACCACAGGAGAGGCTCCCAGGCTTGTCACCATGAGCAGGTAAATTCCTGTAGATCAGTGTTTCTCAAACTGTGGGTCAGGAACCACTGTGGGTCACGAGCCAATTTCAGGTCGGGTCCCCATTCATTTCAATATTTTATTTTTAATGTATTAGACTTGATGCTACCCTGAGATGTGACTGCATTTGGGGAAATGCTACAGACCTGTACTTTTAACAAGCTACTATGTATATTCTTTTGATAGTAAATGGGACTTACTCCTGGGTAAGTGTGGATAGGATTGCAGCCTAGGATTGTTAAAAATTTTCCTGCTTGATGATGTCACTTTCGGTCATGACATCACTTCAGGTGGGTCCTGACAGATTCTTGTTCTAAAAAGTGGGTCCCAGCGCTAAATGTGTGAGAACCACTGCTATAGATAGTTGTTCGTATAACAACACCTTCAGTTAACAACAGGCTTCGGGGAACATATCCTTGCCATTAAGTGACACGTACCTGTAACATCACAGAAAAAGCCCTGCCCCAGGCCACCACCAAACAGACAAATGAACAGTGATGGGCCAGGGGTTAGGACTTTTGAGGCAGAAATTAAGATGCACTTTGGGACTCTTATGGGCAATAAATATTTGTATAACAACAGAATAAAAATGGCTACACTTTCCACTCACTGGATTATACTGTGCAAACCTATATTAAACAATTCAGACTATTTTAACCCATCTCTCTTTTTTAATCCATCCCAGAGTATATACTATATATATATGATTAGAAGAAGAAGTGAAATATAATATCACAGCAAATAACCTTACATGCAGGAAGTCAAATCGTTAACAAATTGAGTACCATTCAAGTTCAACTTTAAAACTTAGTACCATAAAGTACAACTTTAAAAAAGTACCATTCAAGTTCAACTTTAAAATTCAACTTTTAAAGCTAATTCATTGAGACACTATGAGCTGTTTTAAACATGTCATGCAGAATAATCTCAAACTCTTTTACTTGCAGTGTGACTCTTTAAAATGAATACAATAATAACGATGTAACTTGAAGAAAATATTATTTTTAAAAAATGTATAATTTTTTTATTTTTTAAAAAGGTTTTTACTAAATGTAGTGGAACAGAGAAAGAAACAAAGCACAGATTATACAATTGTTAGCTGATTGCCTGATTATTGAAACATTTATGGTGAATTACCTTCTGCTTTTTATGTTCAAAGTTTTGGTTCTGGCTCAGGTTCAAGGCATCCTAATCAAGGCTACTAATCATGCTGCTTCCAACTTCAGAGGTAATATGCCTCTAAAAATAGTAGCAAGGGAGCAGCAGTGGGAGAGGGATGTTGCCTCTAACCTGCTTCTGAGCTTCCTAGCAGCATCCTAGTTGGAGAAACAGGAGAAACAGTGAGAAACAGGATGCCAGATTAGATGGACCCTGGACTCAGTTAGTGGACCTCTTCTATGTTCTTAACAAAGAGATTGTAGTTTCAGTTTCTGTTCACTGGAAAGGAGAAAAGAGGGGGAAAAACACTCTGAGCTGGTTTTGGAATTCCAGTTTGGTTTGACTGTCTGCTCCTATGGAACTGCTGGGTAAGTGGGAGTTACACCTCCTGGTATTCACGCACATTTTATTTATTAATGTTAAAATTTATGTGCTTCTTTGAAACCATTAAGGTTTCCAAAGCAGTGCACAATGAAGTCTGAAATACAACAAAACTACCACCAGCGTAATAGTAATGATTATCATTCAAAGTGGTGGCTGTTGCAGCTACCAAAAGAACATTCCTGGGCTATCTGTTCCAGTTAACTCATGCACTTCTGCTCAGGAACTTTAATAATGTGGGTGAATACAGAAAGTGTGGCTCCATCATGTTTCCTGAATTCACATATGATGACTGTTTGAGGGTCCAATTCAGTGGATATCCAGCCCTGGCGCAGTGCGTTGTAAACATACTGTAAAGCACATTTATGGCACCCTGTGAGGAGGGAACACTGGCACCAGGCCCACACAAGTCAGGAACTGGTGCCGGGAACTGGCCTGGTGGGTGGCTCCTATGTTGTTGGATTGCAAAACCCGACATGAAGGGTCTCTTGTTTGCACCAGCAAAATGGCTGGCGCAGAGTTGAGAAGCTGCATTGCGGGGCCTAGGGCTTTCCTTGGGGGAAAAGGGCCAAAAGGGAGAGGAGATCTCTGAGAGAAGATCTCTGAGGGCCTCAGAGGGGCTGCTGAATGCAGCAGTCACCATTTTGGCACCCCTGCACCCAGTGGCTCTGCCAAGGACAGGATTATGCTGCCCATCAACAATTCATATTCCCTTATTCCTATTTGCAGAATAGCATTAGCTGCTATTTTCTTTCTACACATGGCTCTTTGGATCTACTTACTATCAATTTTATAGATATCATATATGACATTTATTTAAATTATGGCTATATGTTACTAGATCAGGTTATACCAGTAAAATTCATGACTTTCTGAATTTATGACTTTCATGACTTTACTTTTATACCAGTAAAATTCTGACTTCATGGCCTTTTTAACATCTTTTATACATCTTTTAGTTGCTTTTTACAGGCTTGATTCCTCTAAGTACTGCTGTGTTATGCTCTTTTATTCTGACTTTTATCTGACTACTGTTTTTATGGGTTCTGCTAATGTGTTTTTTAATGTGTTTTTATCTTTGTGAAATTATGTTTTAATCTGTTTTATATGTTGTTAGCCGCCCTGGGTCCCTTTGGGGAGAAGGGCGGGATAGAAATGAAGTTTTTTTATTATTATTGTTATTGTTATTATTAAAATGTTTAACAAGAATTAGTTTAAAGTTTACGTACTGTTTGAAGCTGTTTACAGAAAGGAGTAGTATTAAAGGTGGTCCATAAAGCAAATACTATTTTGTAGAAACTGACATATTGTTTTATTGAAAACTTAAAATTACATTTGCACTAGATTAGCTGTGTATTCCCAACGGTCTTGGAAAAATACCACTGTATCTTTTAATATAATATGGCGAATGTACTATGTATTGCATTTCTGTTTCTCCATATAAGGCAGAGTTTATTCCAGTTTAATAGCCATCAGTTAATAGCAATGTTCAGTTAATAGTAATGAATAGGGCTGTATTACATTGAGGAACATTTTTGTGGTATTGAAAATTAGGCAACAGAAAAAGTAGTTAGAATTAGTGTCAGTGGTGAAAAAATAAAATCCTTGGGAGACCATTTATATTTAGTCATAATCAAGTGCAGCCTTTTGGCCATGTATTTTACCATTATTAGTCATTATTCACAAGGGGTGATTTAACCAGCATGGTACTTCAGAAAACTTCAAATTTTTAGATGAATAAGGGCTAAACTGATTACATTTTTAAATTAATGGACACATACTAGAATACTTGAAAATTAGCAGAACAATGCTTTTTAAGTATTTATAAGCATTTCTTAGATCAGTTACATTGGCTGGTGGCCTACTCCCTACCTTCTTCTGCCATGTAGCTGGGGTGATGGAGCACACGTTGCATGCAGTGGTGGGAGGTGATCAGACAACGACTTAGTAAGTAAACATATTTTTTAATGTATCTCTCGATAGGCCATCTGATTACCAATGGGTCTCCTCAGATATATGAGCTATTTTGCTGGTGTAAGTCTGAGGAGAAGAAAAGGGCAGGTCCAGGCTGAGGAAGAGGGATAGGATCTGGCATGTTTGACTGCTGCTGAAAAGCTCCCCCCCCCCCGCCCTCAAACTCCACTCCCTACCTGATCCTCCCCCAAACCGCCCCCTCTGCCACTTTACCTGCACCAGTGGAGTGCCTGGGCAGTTCTAGCACATGAACAGAGCTTCCAGCAGTTTTTACCAGCTGCTCCAGAGCAGCACAACATTTGTGCTCTTGAAAGGTGACATGGCAGCAGATCATAAGTGGCCTATAGGACTGAGCTGTAAAATTAGTAGGTATTTCATAGCCCCTGTTTGTTATGGTTTTTCCTCTGTTTTTTAAATATTTTTTTGTTTAGATTAGTCTTTTGTTGATTATTATTAAGCTACTGCCTTTATTATTTTACTGCTGGCATTTCTCTCCTTATGATTGCTGTTTTGATGATTTAATGTTATTGTATCTATTGTTTTTATTATCTTTTTTTAAAAGTTGTAAGCCACCTTGGGCATCTAATGTCAAAGATGGGGAGGGGATAATACAGTTGTATTATCATTTTAACAGCTCCAAAGGACTTTTAAAGGATTGTATTATATACTTAGAGTAAAATTTTTAAAAATTGCTTCTATTGTTACTAAAAAGGGATGGAAACAGCATATTGATATAAATGTGAAATATATGCGGGAAATAGATCATACCAAAAAATATTTAAGAAGGTTTTCTGAAGATTAAAATTTGCGGACTGCTGAATCAGGTGCAGAATTGCAGAAGCAGTTGCCGAGTTCTTCTCTGGGTAAGGGAACAATAGTGAAGGATCAGTTTCCGGGAGAGGATTCAGAGGCAGTTGCTGCCACTGAACCCACCCCTTTCCAGACCCAATTCACCCATCCCCAACCCCTATTCCATAAAGTATTCCATACTTTTCCCACCTTTTCCCCCACCATTTTTGCTGACTTACCTGCCCTGGCAGGTGGCAGGAGAACCACCAATGCTGGCAGGAAGACTGGTTTCCTGCCATTGTCTCTAGCAGCACACTTCTGAGCTCAATGTTGGAGTGCCTTTTCTGACAGCGCTGACTGCTTCATGGCAGTCAGTGCCTGCAGAAGAGGTGCTATAACATTGGCCAGAAAAGGTAGGAATTGACCTATAAATAGCATCTACTTTTTGGCAGAAAGTGAAGTTTACCTCTTCCACTGCCAAAACTCCAGAGTGAATGGGAGAAGTCAGAATAAATTCTGATATCTTCCAGAAAGACATTAAAAGGCCTTGTGGGTCTCTACAGATACTTAGAAGAGAAGTACTTAGTAGGGAAGGTGGAAACCTGAAGTTTCCTGGTGAAACCTGAAGTTGCCTCCTCACACATCTAGAACATTGTTTCTCAAACTAGGAACCCACTAGGTGGGTTGCGAGTCAATTTCAGGTGGGTTCCCATTCATTTCAGTATTTTATTTTAATATACTAGACTTGATGCTACCATGTTATGTGACTGAAATGTTACAGAACTATACCTTTAACAAGCTACTATGTATATTCTTTTAACAATGATAGTAAATGGTACTGACTCCTGGGTAAATGTGGGTAGGATTGCAGCCTAAGATTGTTAAAATTTTCCTACTTGATTATGTCACTTCCGGTCATGACATCACTTCCGGTGGGTCCTGACAGATTCTCATTCTAAAAAGTGGGTCCTGGTGCTAAATATGTGAGAACTACTGATCTAGAAGGTTACTTCATGTGCTCCAACTCTATAGCATGGCTAGCAAATGCTACCGACTTTTTTTTTCTGTCACCTAAATTGGCTGTGGATGGCATTTTTTTTTTGTCTACCCTCCTTTTTCAGCAAGGGAGGGAAGGGATGTTCATTAGGTTTCATTCATTAAAAATTGGTCACTGTGGTGTCTTCATTGGGGCATGTGAGGGTAAATAGAATGCCAGATGCAGGGGAGTGGCAACGAGATGTGAGCATTTTGTGCTCCCTGAGGCATATGGTGTGCTGCTGTGAGATACAAGAAGCTGGACTAGATAGGCCTGGGCCTGATCCAGCAGGGCTGGATCTTATATTCTTATGACTGACCACAGTGGACATAGCTAAGCATCTAACAGGAGTGGCCGAACTGTGGCTCATGAGCCACTTGCAGCTCTTTGATGTATAATGTCAAATCTTCGCCAATTCCCTCTTTTGGTTCTGTACCAGCTAAATGGCTGGCACAGGTGTGAGGAGACCTAGTGGGGCAGTGGAAACTTACTCCAAGGTAAGAGAATGGAGGATCCCTTACTTTGAGGAGAACTTCAGGACTGCCCCTCCTGCCTGCAGACTGCAGTGCTTGCTCCCAGGGTTGGGCCATGAATTGGATGACTCAGACTCGAGTCGCAAAAACGCGCATTTTTTTGCAACTCTTACAGACTCAAGTCATGCACGTCAAAAACTTGGGCACTGACTCGGAACTTGGGGTTTTTACCCTAAAAATGAAAAGATTTGAATAGCCTCGAGTCAGGACTCACTTTTGTGTGTGCTTGTGACTCTATTTTTGGTGTGTGCTTGCTTGTCGTCATCCCCCCACTTCCATGACTTGATGTTTCTTGAAAAGACTGTGACTTGAGTCAAAATGACTCAAAAAATGGCTCTGGACAAGTCATGATGGCCTATCTTTATGAACTTGAGACTCAGTGCTGTGGCTCTAGTACAGGGGTGTCAAACATAAGGCCTGGGGGCCGGATGCAGCCCACGGAAGCTTTTTACCCGGCTCTCAGCTGCTGAGCAGTGCTGAGGTGTTACTGCTAAAAGGGCAGCCCCCACGAAAATTGGGCTCTCCCATATCTTGAAATATGGTGCCATTGCATGCAATAGAATAAAAGCCTCCAAACTTTCACTCCTGGTACTGAGTCTTGCTTTCTTTCAACCTTGCAACATAATGACATCACTTTCTGCCTAATGACATCATGTCCGGCCCTCAGCAGGCATCATGAATGCCATTCGGCCCTTGGTATGAAACAAGTTTGGCACCCCTGCTCTAGTACATCCCTGCTTTCTCATTGGCACAGGGCATTAGTAGAAGAGCTTGGTTAGGAGTGGCTGAGAGTATATTAGTGCTGATCAATGTTACTGAAATTGATCTTGGCAAAATTCATTAGCGAGAGGAATGAGGGACTGGAGGAAGGTTTTTTCACAGGCGGAGTTGCCTGATATTTTAAAACATTTTTGGAAGTTATCAGCATGGAGAGAGGTAGCACAGGTAGTCTTTTGCATTATTCTTTAAGCTGTGCACCTCTACAAGCTAAGTGTTTTTCCCTGGACTACATCTTTGAATGATGCAGTGAAAAAGATATTATTCCAGGTGAAAAAGATAGTTACAGAGAATCATTGAAGGTTCTGGAAGGCCTTCTAGCACCACTGTTGTTACTGCCTGCATGGGCACACAGTTTAAAGTACAATTTAAAAGGGCACCTGAGGTGTTGCTACTGTTGCTTGTAACGTCCCTGAAACCTTTCAGAATTTGTCTTCATTCCAAAATGCCTTTTCACAACTTGTAAATTGGACAGTAAAAATGAGGAAACACTCTCAAACCAGCACTATGTATTTTTATATCTTTGGCTCCCTTGTTGGATTATGTGAAGGATTTCTTAGCTGAAGATGATAAAAATAGCAGTTGCAAGAAGCTAGAAAACAACAGATGTTCCGACAAGAAAAAAACAGGTTCTGTGGAGAGTATTGATAGTTGGATTTACGAAAACTAAGTAACCGGATATGGGTCAGAAAGAGAAGAGAAAATGGTTACTATTATGAAAAGAAAAGCGATCATTTCTGGGATCAATATGGAGGTCATCAGGTAACTTATCTCTGTCACTTTGTGACATGATAAGAAAATGTTGATCTGCTTATTTGCTTTATGTCAGTATCTGGATATTGAATATTGACAAATGCAACAAGTGTGTTCTGTTAGCAAAAAGTTAAAGAAATGGCTTCTATAAAATGTAAAATATTTAGGAGACATTTTATATCTAGTTCTCATCAAGGTGACACAAATTACATTGGTATTCATGGTGAGAATGCATAGTGGTGATTAACTTTCTTTTTGCATAATCAATGGTTGTAAAGCTTGTTAGGAATGGAGCTGTAATATTGGAGATACCATGGAGTATACTGAACTTGCCTTTTTATTATTTTGTTATCAGAATCTGATGCTGAGGGGAAGGGACACTTAGACAGTGCATTGTGGAGCATGCCATACTTACAGCGCTGCCCTCTTCTAACTCTGCTCATGACACCCTTTCTATAGAGCAGTGGTTCCCAACCTTTAGGAGCCCACAGACCACTGAGGCAAACATTGGAATTGTCATGGATCACATGCAACCCCCCACCATCCCCATCATGCAAAAAAAAAAAAAATACAATTCAGTTTGGTAGTCCATAGGGGAGCACTTGGCAAGACAATGGAAATTCCAGCTGCAGAAGAGTCCATTCTCTATCCTCTCTGGTGGTCAATGGGTAAGCATCTCACTGAGTGAATACTCCTCCATAGACTACCAGAAAGGGTGGAGAATGGACCCTCTCACAGCTGGCACTTCAGCAAGCGCTGAACAACCAGAGAGGGTGGAGAACGGACTACCTACAGCCACAGCTGACACTTCAGTGGTCCTTGGGGGAATGCTCACTTGGAGACACACTGGAAGTGAACCAAGATGATCATCTGAGACCTCGTCTTGCGGACCACCTGTGGTTCTCGGACCACAGGTTGGGAACCACTGCTAGAGGGTGATGCACCAACTAGTACTTCTACTATTAGGAGCTCCCTCCATGAGTGGGACAGACTTTTTTCATTCATGAAGGAAGCTTCTGTTTGTGGAGGAAGTTCTTGATGGTAAAATTGCCAGTTGGGATACCTCCCATCAGTGGCATTGCTAGGGTTGTGCGGGCAACACCAGGTGACATGCCCAGGGGAGTGACACCACTACTTTCCAAAACTTTAAAAATCTTTGTATTTTTGAATAATATCGTCATGTTATATACCTGGGGTGTCTAAACATTTTGTCACATTATCTCTCTGGCACTGTGTCGGGGGCCGGTAAAAAAATGAATCAATTTACATTTCAAATTTGAATAAATTTACATAAATGGATTTATTAGAGATGGAACTTATATGAATGAATCAAGGTCTTGCAGTAGCTCAAGGCCTGTAAAAGACCTTGCACAAAGCAAGGCTAGCCTTTCCTTCACTGCCACTGCTGCATCACAGATGTGAAACAGCAAGTAGTGGAGGGAGCCCTTGTCCCATAGCTCAGGTGAGAGGTCAAACAGTTGTCCTCATGCTGAGAGCACTTGCATTGGGCCAGCATGGGCTCCAGCAAGTCTCCGGAGGGCCAGAGGCTCAGTGGAGACTGGGGGTTCCACAAGGGCCAGATTGGGAGCCCCCAAGGGCTGCAAGTGGCCCCCGGGCTGGGGTTTGAACACCCCTGTTATATATCAATCAATGCATAATTTTATGCATAATGCAGTGAAACAAACCACATTGAAATACCTCTATTCCATCCAAAGTTATAGCCAAAAAACCAGTGGGGGTGGGGCAATGGTACATCACCACGCTCAGCACTTGGGGCATTACCCCACCCACTGCAAGAGAGGAAGTCCATCATAGGGTGACATGCTGACCTCCTGTGCCAGATGACACCACTGCCTCCCATTGGCTTTTGGCAAAAGTGAAACAATGGCCCAACAGTTGATTCAGGATTGTGGGAAAAGATCAAGGGTAACTGTGAGTTAAATTGCAAGTAGACTGCATAGAGCAAGGAACTGTATCATGAAACAGGAAAATAGGTATGAGAGAGAGATATAAGTTAAAGGAAGGAGTTCTAAGAAGAGTTTCCAGGAAATAATGTTATAAAGGGTGGTGAAAAGGGAGCTGCTGCAGTGTTAGGTGCATGGCCATGGGAAGTGACAGACATATGAGAAAATGAGGCAGGAGATGGCATCTCTGGGTATAAATTGCAGATGTGGAGACCTCTTCCTTTCTGGGATCTGGGTCCACAGAAGACATTCACAGCACATTCTCTTTATCAAAGAATTGTGTGTTCTAGACCGGGATTCCCAAACTCCTCCAAGGGAGTTGGGAACCATGTAAATGGCTGCAGGGGTGCTACAGGAGCAGGGTGTGTATGCCCTGATGGCACCACAGCTGTCGTGATGCTGTGGGGACCCAGGGGCATATTAACGTGCCTAGGAGGGGTTGTGAAGCCCCCCAGAGAGTCCCCCAGGTAGCATGCCCCTCGGTCCCTGTGGTGCCACAATTGCTGTGGTGCCATCTGAGCAAGCTTTTCAGTTCTCATGGTGGGTTGCAACCCACCACTTTGGGAACTGCTATTCTAGACCAATGATAGAAAAAGTCAATAGAATACAAGAAGAACTGTTTTCCTAACTTCTCTTTTTAGCTGGGTTCCAACTCCCTGGAGCGAATATGGTTAACCTGAAGGGAAGAAAAGACAGTTACATCTGGGAAGTGATATAGAAGCTGCCAAAATCTGGCTAAGTGTAAAGTCATGCACATTGGGGCAAAAAATCAAAACTTCACATATAGGCTAATGGGTTCTGAGCTGTCTGTGACAGATCAGGAGAGAGATCTTGGAGGGGTGGTGGACAGGTGTGAAAGTGTCGACCCAATGTGCGGCGGCAGTAAAGAAGGCCAATTCTATGCTTGGGATCATTAGAAAAGGTATTGAGAACAGAACTGCTAATATTATACTGCCATTGTACAAATCAATGGTGAGGCCACACCTGGAGTATTGTGTCCAGTTCTGGTCGCCACATCTCAAAAAGGATATAGTGGAAATGAAAAAGGTGCAAAAGAAAGCAACTAAGATGATTGCTGGGCTGGGGCACCTTCCTTATGAGGAAAGGCTACGGCGTTTAGGCCTCTTCAGCCTAGAAAAGAGATGCCTGAGGGGGGACATGATTGAGACATACAAAATTATGCATGGAAAGGATCAAGTGGATAGAGAGATGCTCTTTACACTCTCACATAATACCAGAACCAGGGGACATTCACTAAAATTGAGTGTTGGGAGAGTTAGGACAGACAGAAGAAAATATTTCTTTACTCAGCGTGTGGTCGGTCTGTGGAACTCCTTGCCGCAGGATGTGATGACGGCATCTGGCCTGGATGCTTTTAAAAGGGGATTGGACAAGTTTCTGGAGAAAAAATCCATTATGGGTTACAAACCATGATGTGTATGTGCAACCTCCTGATTTTAGAAATGGGCTATGTCAGATGCAAGGGAGGGCACCAGGATGCAGGTCTCTTGTTATCTGGTGCGCTCCCTGGGGCATTTGGTGGGGCCGCTGTGAGATACAGGAAGCTGGACTAGATGGGCCTATGGCCTGATCCAGTGGGGCTGTTCTTATGTTCTTATGACTCAGGGCTTCTTAGATTGCCTTTCTTTTATCAAGTTATCAGAATCAATAAACATTTATGACAACATTGTAAAAATGAAGCTCAACAATCTGGCATTCCTGTCTTCCAATGCCATATTTTATGATATACACTGGACAACATAAGCAGCTGATACAGCACCAGTGAAGAAGTGCATAGGTTGAGCATATAAAACCTTATGGTTGTATTGTAAGTACACAATGAACATTTGTGTTCAGGTCCAGATTTACGTAAATATGTTTCTCTTGTCTACAGTCTTTCAGTGAACACTCACATTAAAAATAACCATTCATGACATTTCTGGTTCATCTTTCTGCCATCAGGCATCCAAGCCAGTTGCTTTAAAATCACAGTTCAGTAATATTATTATACTATGTCTACACAGCTCTGCTGCTTATATTCTGCAATTCGGGATCTACTCTGCAATTTGGAATCTAGTCAAGATCGTGGAAACTGCAAAGATATTTTCATAGGATTCTTGCTTTTGCAAGAAAAGCCAATGGGCTGATCAGTGGTTGATCAAATATACAGATTTGTCTTCTGGAGCAGAGCTGATGTGATTTGCTCCAGGCCAAGAATGTCAACATGTTTTTTCAGACTTCCAGACATTGCTCCAAGGGCTCCATTGACAATTGAAACAGTATGGACATTCTTGATATTCTTCTTCCAGTGATGCCCAAGTTCTACTCACAGGTCTTGATATCTTGTGGTTTTCTCACATTCTGTATCTTCAGTTCTACTGTCATCTGGGATTGTGGTATAAATTACCTAAACTTGATTTTTCTTTTTGTCAACTACTATTATATCTAGTGTACAGACATTCCTCCCCCCATATCCACAGAACCCATATCCGCTGTTTCACTTATCCACCGTTCATGAATTTCCCCTTGTTGTGCTCATGACTCATCTGTCTTTGCTTGCCAACGCTTTGCAAAATGTAATTTTTTTGTTTTGCTCAGAATGCTGTGAAAACAAAAGCAAACACTGAGAACACTGAACTTAGAGCTGCTAGACCGAGGATACAGGAGGCAACAGAAAGATCTCTAGCAGGAAGTGGATAGCAGAGGAAGCAGATAGAGAACACTAGACTCCACTGCCCTCCATAAAGAGAAAGAAAAGAGCAACCAGCTGGTGAGCAGCCAGCTGGGCTGCTCTTTACAGCGGCTCTAATCTGCAGTGGACGGCAGTGGTTTGCAGGACTCTGCTCTCTCCGTATTCCTTCCTGCTTGCCTGATGGACCTTCTACTCCTCAGGATGGCAGTGACTGCTCCAATCCATTTAAAAATAACTGGTGAGATGCTGTAGGGGCAGAGACAGGTGGGCCAATGGACTGATCAGTGGTTGGTCAAATATACAGATGCCAAGACCATAAATGTGGAGGATCTTCTGTATTCTAATTATATCATTGGACATGTTCTGTAGTGTATTTCTAGATTTATTTATAGTCAAATTCTGTTCACGTGACATATCTGGGCACATCAAGGTATGGAGGAGCAGAGGAGGAGGATATTGCCTATTGGCTCTGCCTTTGACTGCCACACATTAATGCAAACCTGTAGACAGAGCTTGTGTTCATAGATTCGGTATGCATTATCCCAGACTGTATTTTTGCAAGATAGAGAGCATGCATGTGTATACACGTGCGAGATCTCTGTAATTGTTGGAGATAGTATCAGTGAGTCCAATCCCTTTCTTCCTCATCTACACATGGATATATCCTTATGCCTTACACAACAGATCTTTAGTGAATGGTGAAGAGAGTATGGCGGTTATACAAGTCATCTTTTGGTTTATCTCTTTCCTAAGTATTTCCCATACAATAACAATAATCTCTTTAGTTTCTCTTTCTTTTTTCAGTACACACTTACTACAGTCGGACAGAATACTTAGCTGAAGGCAAGGTTACCAATTACAGCTGTAATATACTTGTAGACAACCTTTTCAAGATTTTGTCTGAGAGGAATTTGTATCAGAGCTACCAACTGTTGACTAAAGGTTTTAGTGAGATAGTGAGCGATAGCATAAGACAAAGATAATTCCATTTCTTCTCCATCTCATTCTTTCCAGATTATTCACACTGTTTTAGCCCCTTTTAATAATATCTTTGTATTCTTTCACCCGTGCTATGTGTTCATTCATAAATATGTCTATTAGTTCTTTCTCTTTGTCTCTCCAAACGTTTCTATAGAAACTTCTCTTTCTCATGCCTCCCAATCCTATCCAACTTTCCATTGCTGATGCAGCTGCAATGCAACCCCAACGTAAGGGAATAAACATTCCCTTATCTTGAGGAGGTGTCCATGACTGCTCCCCCCCCCATTGCAAGATACAGTGCATGCCCTGTTGGCATTGCTGCATCAGTGCTGGAAAGCTGGAGAGGACTGGGCCTTCAGTTGCTGTTTACTATTTAACCCAATGGGCATGGGGAAATATTTTTTGGAGCCATTCACTTTTGCCACTTGTTTAATTGATAATTGACTTCTCATGTCCATCACCCATTTTATTAAGAAAAAGAATCAGGAAGAAATTCTTGACAGTAAGGGTGGTTTGGAAGTGGAACAGACTGCTGTAGGAAGTGGTGGATTCTCCCTCACTGTGATCCTCAAGTAGATTCTTGGCAGCTGGATATGCTGTAAGAGGATTCTCTGCTACAAGTGGGGGATTGGACTAGAACCCGGTGGGTCCTTTCCAACTCTATGATTCTGTGTTTTATAAGGGAATAATGAAAGAACTTAGTTTGGCTACAAATTATAGCCAGTTCCATGCAACTCTCTGCTTTGCAACTAAGCACACAAGACACAAAAGCATCACAGGGTGCAACAGGTGAAGAGTGTACTCTAGAGAAGTGCTATCTCAATCTTTGGATTTCTTGCTCTTTTTATTGTATCAATGTCTTATTGCTGTTTTTAACATGTTTTTAATTGTGATGGCTTTAATGTTTTTAATTTGTTTTAAATGTGATTTATGCTTTTGTAATCTGAGTTTTGTTGTAAGGTCCTTTTAGGGAGAAAGGCGGGATAGAAATATAGTAAATAAATAAAATAATAAATTAAAGAAGATCACATGTGCTCAAACATGGTTGGCAGTAAAAAGTACTAGAATGTTGACACTAGATGTTTTTCATGCGCCTCACATATTTCTAATTCATTTTTAAAACTATAAAAGGAGATTCTTTTAACATTGTAGAATATAATGCAAAAAGGTATTAAGATTAACAAATATGCCTATACGGTACATACAAAAAGCAGCATGACATGGTAAGAAAAGTATACATTTGAGGAAACATGGCTGCCTTTTCCACTAGAAGTATAAACAACATTGCCTTGAGGCCTGCATACAAATTGGAGAACCATTGTTGCTTGTCACAGAAGCAGTGGAATGGAACAGCAGCACTAGGTCTTAGCTTTTTCTGTTGCTACACCATGGCCACCCCTAAATTACTCTAGTTGTCTCTACATTTAATAAAAATGTATCAATTTTGACATAGCTGCAATCTCATTTATCCATACGTCAGTTGGTAGCGTAGTACTGTTTTCTTCCACTGTTGTGCCCTGAGCAATTTTTCAGTAGCTAATAAATCAGATATACATTTAGAATATTTTCTGTCTCCATTCTTTCTCTTAGGTTAGATGACAATCTGAATAGAACTATTAAGAAGTTGGAAGCTCTGGTCTTTTTGTTGCTGTCAAGTATAGTTCCTATTTCATGAGTGGTCTTGGTCTTCAAAAATCTTCATAACCTAAAAGATCTTTTGGGTTTTTATTCTGTCAGATTAAAGTCATTCTATTTTATTTCAACTATAGAGACAAACAGTTGAAACTTTCCATCTATGGAGAATGGCAGCCCAATCCTATGCTTCCCAGTGCCCAGAGGAACAGTAGTGCCAAAATGGCTACCGCTGTATCCTGCAGGTGCAGGGAAACTGCTGGATGTCTCCTTGGGGGAAGGGGACTTTTGTCCCCTTCCGCCAAGGAAAACCCCTGGCCCTACAATGGAGCTTCTCAAGTCTGCACAAGTCATTTTGCCTGCGCAGTCTTGAGAAGCTCCGTTTTGGGATTTGCAGCCAACATGGAGGATAGGATCACCCCCTTCCAAGCTTTACAGCATGTTTGTGACAGTCAGCGCCAGCAGTACACTTGTACTGCTGGCACTGAAGCCCATATGAGCTCTTAGATGTCAGTTTTGTAATTAACATAATTTGTCCTTTTGTGACAATTAAATGATTATTCAGTAATTGCCAAAAATGAAGGCAAATTTATTAACATATGTAAGCACTCAAATAACTTGTACTTTCTTATCATGCTAAATACATGTTGTCATCTTACCTAATACATAGCTCTCATTCCTATTTAAACCATTCCTTTTCAAAGCACCTGTCTTGAAAGTCTCCCAAACACTTACAGGTCCAGCCTTGTTATACACGGATTTTTTATACACAGATTTGACTCAACACAAATGGCCTCTGCAAATGAGAAGGAATGTGCTGATCCTTGGAGAAGGGAAAAATTGCACCCCTTTAAAATAGCAGTTTAAAAAACTGCTTTTTACTGTTGCAGAGAGACAGTCATACAAGTGATTACAGATATAACCTAATTATCCACAAATTTTTCTGTCTCAAAGCTGATGAGAAGGGCCCTTTAAATTAAAGGAAAACAGTTGTTTAATAATGCCAGAGAGGGCAGCCAGCTGACAAGCCACCAATCATTCTTTCTGCAGGCTTCACTACTCCCTTCCCTCTGAGCATGTGAAAGAAGACTAAATGGCAGCAATTATCACCTTCTCCATTCTTTCTCCCTTGCTGGGTCTCCTGGTGAAGGGAGGGATTGTTGCCTCCTAGTGAAGCCTAAGCTCCTAGAGAGAGATTGTTTGACTCTATGTGCATTACAAAAGTCAGCAAGGCTGTTTTTAAATTACCAGAGGAAAGAGACTTTGTTTTTTAAATTGATTTGCTTTAGTGCATTTTTTGCCATCCATGTGAGTTCTTGGAACCCTCTTGAATAATGAGTCTCAACTTGTATATGTTTATACTTATTTTGAAATTAAGGGCGCAATCCTAACCAACTTTCCAGCACTAGCATAACTGTGCCTGTGGGGCATGTGCTGCATCTTGCAGTTGGGGGGCAATCATGGAGGCCTCCTCAAGGTAAGGCAATGTTTGTTCCCTTACCTCGGAGCTGCATTGTCCTTATGTCAGAGCTGGAAAATGGGTTAGGATTGCTTCCTAAATTGTTTGGCTGTGATCTAGCAACATTTACTTATGATTGTCCCACTGAAACCAGTGGTATAAGTTAGTGGTGGCTACAGACGAAGCAGATCTCACCATGTTCCCCATCCTAATAGCAGGTAGTAAAGATGGAAGGCATTTTGGCTGGGGGTGGGCCTGCGACACTCTGAAAATTTTTGCGGCATGCTCTGCTTGATTACAGCTGCTGTCCCCCCTTTTCCCCATTTAACCTTTTTGCTGCTTCTTTGACAGAGGCAGAAGTTGTGATGGAGCACCTTTGGGTAGCAGCTTCTACCATGCTTTTTGTTTCTATTCCCTATGAGTAATTCCCTATGAGGGAATTTTTGTAATTCCCTATGAGTAGGACTGTGTCATCACGAAATGACATTATGAAGAAGCTTTTGGGAAGGAAAGTGGTGACTTGGTGATTGGGCCAGCATAGGGCCCAATCCTATGCTGCCCACCTGCTCTGTCGTACAGTGGCGCTGAAATGGCCACCACTGTATCTTGTAGAGCAGGAGAAGCAGCCGGAAGTTTCATCATGGTAAGGGAACATTGATTCCCTTACACCATGTAGTGCCCCCACAGCCCCTTTGAGTCTACTCAGATCTGCACCAGTGCAATTGCTGGTGCCGATTTGAGTAGTCCATGTTGGGCTTTCAGGCACGGGAGGGGTGATAGGATCCTGCGGCAGCCTCTTTCATTGTCCCTGCCCTCCTCTTGGACCTGAATCATCCCACAGGCTGCCTCCCCCCCCCCCCCACAAACACCCCCTTCCTACCTTCTCCCCACCTGGCTGCCAAGAAGAGTTTCACGATTATTATTGTCAGTTTCACCAAAGAGGCAACAAAAATAAAAAATGTTCAAAGGAAAAAAGACAGCTGCCCATCAACTTGGTAAGCTGCTTTGATTCAGGTTGGCACCTTCCAATTCCTCCCACACCCCTTATTTAGAGCCCAATCCTGAGCTGCCCGGCACATGGGGCTGCTGCGGCAATGGAAGTGGCTGCTGCGGCATCCTGAGTGCAACCTGGAAGCCGTTGGCAGTTCCTCATGGAAAGGGAACAGGTAAGGAAAGGTAAGGAAAGTAGCCCCACAAAGGGGCTACTCAGTTCTGCAGTGTCTCTTTAGCTGGCGCAGAATCAAGGAGTCCTGTGTCAGGCTGCATGGCAGAGCTGAACTTCGCCAGCCAGCCTGCTCCCTCCCCTGCCACACTTTCCCTCTGCCCACCCTAGAACGCCTCCTCCCTGCCTCCCCCCATGCCCAGCTTGCTTCTTGCTGCCAGGCACTTCTCATGGAGT
The DNA here is from genome assembly GCF_035046505.1 of Tiliqua scincoides. Taxonomy (NCBI): domain Eukaryota; kingdom Metazoa; phylum Chordata; class Lepidosauria; order Squamata; family Scincidae; genus Tiliqua; species Tiliqua scincoides. Next base: position 117,099,911 of record NC_089823.1, read on the forward strand.
GCCTGGCGGCGGATCACCAGCCTCCAACTGGCATTGTCCCAGCATGAACTTGTGCTGGATCAGCTCTGGCACGGGGCCAGTGCTAATCCCCACAAACGTGCCATAAGGCCATTGTGATAGTGCATGCCTGCGATGAGCCAGCGTGCACTGGAAAAGATTCAGCCCTTAAACCAAAAAATCTTTAGTGTGGCTATTCAGTTTGACAATAGCCATGACAATCTTGGCTCTCATTGTTCCCAGTCGAATTTAGACTGCGATTCTATGCACACATACTTTTATTTTTCTGAGTCCCTACAACCGTTTTAATTCAGTTCTGTTGGCTTATTCATATTTTGCTCCCCAAAATTTCTTACAATATTTTTCTGAATCAGCGATGCTATCCTTGGAAGGGCTTTAGCATAGCATTATATGTAGCTAGTTTATTGTCAACCTTACTGACTGAAATTAGGAGGAAGATGTATAGTAAGGAGCTGTATTTGAGTGGCTGATCACATTTTGGCATCATGTTTTAGCAAGCCTCCCTTGCTGAACACACTGAAATCCAGCTATTGCAACTCATTTAGAAACAGCACAATTATATGTATGTCAATACAAACGTAAGTTCCATTGTGTTCACTGGAGCTTATTCCTAGGAAGGTGTGTAGGATTGCAGCCTACATTGTTATGCATCCATTTAGAAATCTAAGTATGGGGAAAAAATAATGTTAAAGGTTCCTATCTTCCTCTGGTTTTTCTCCATCAGTAAATGAAAAATGAGAAATAGTTCTGCACATCCCACAGGACTAGGTCTCTTCAAACTTCAAATGTTTAATTTGTTTCATAGTGCAATACAATATACCACTGGGTAATACTGTATGCCACATTCTTCTGTACTTCTGTGCACTTTCACTCTTTTGGAAAACTGATGCCTAACAAAGGAAGTTGAATCAGAATGCCTAATTTAGGAATGCAAGGAAAGAAAGATGCTGCTATATTTCCTTCTAAACTTTTCCAAATGCGAGCATAATGACTGCTAAATAATTGTGTAAAATTTTTGGATTTTTTAAAAATCTGACTTTCATAATAGTTGAGCATTTTCCATCTTGCTTCTGTAGTAGAGTCACATTTGACTGTATTTGTTTTAGGTGTACATACATATGGGAAGCAACATTTGCATGTGTATCTTCATCTTGATTACAGGTTGCTTGGAACTTAAGGAAGATACCATTGAAAATCTCCTGGCAGCTGCATGTCTCCTCCAGCTCTCTCAAGTAGTTGAAGTGTGCTGTCATTTTCTCTTGAAGCTTTTACATCCATCTAACTGTTTGGGAATCCGGGCTTTTGCAGATGCTCAAGGATGCGCAGAACTCATGAAGGTGGCTCACGGCTATACCATGGTAAGGCAGTTCCAATATATTTTATCATCGTGCCAGAGAGTACACAGATTATATATATTATACTAGCATTCACATTTTCTGAATGATCGCTGAATGAACGGAAAACTTTCTGTTTTGCTTCCTGATAACTTATCCTGAAGATGATGTTATAGAGAGGATGTAGAGATGTTATAGAGATTGTTAGGTGTACTCAGAGGTGGATTCAAAGGAGGGGCATAGGTACATTTCCCCCACCCCCACCCCACTGTCTGCCAGCAGGGAAGGGCGCCCACTGGGCTGGGGAGCAAAATTGGATGCCAGGGGAAGGAACGCCCACTGGCAAGATTGGCTGAAATGGGAGCCCAGGTCTACCCAGCCAGTAGATTTGGGCTCTAAACCCAGGCAGGAGCCCAGGTCTACCAGCTGATTTAACTTGTGGCCTTTGGTGAGTGGGTAGAACTGGGCTCTCGCCTGGACTTGGATCCCAGATCTACTGGCTGGGTAGACTTGGGCTTCCATTCCAGCCAATGGCTCAACGTCCAGACAGGTCTACCCAGCTAGAAGATATGGGCTCCAAGTTTATGTGGCAGCCCAGCCCGCCCAGCAAACCTTAGCCATGGAGATCAAAAGTTAAATTGGAGCCCAGGTGTACCTGCCTGGTTGACCTGGGATCTGGAGTTGGTAGTGATCATGTCGTCCCCCCTACCAAACACAAACACTGGATCCACTCCAGTGTGTACTTAAGATTCACAGCATTAAAAATAGGAATCCTTAAATAATGGATAATATAGTGGCTTAGGAGGAATCTTATGACTGATTGAAATGCAGAATTGGGAATTAAAATGCTTGAAACTTGACTTCAGGCAAAAGTGAGTAGAAATGTAGGAACCTCTTCTAGGCTAATGCTGATGCAACCTCATTGCACATTTTTATTGCTGCTTTCACAGCTGCAGAGCAAAATGGGATTTGAGGTTCATGGTGTTTATGGTAGGCTCTCATGAAAGTGATGAAAAAAATTTGAACTTCTGGAGGTGGCTTCTCATCCCTTATCATTTTTGTTCTTTCAAACTGACCATACCACAACCAAGCGCTGTGACTCTGCTACCCACCATTTTCTGTCCTGTAATGCACTGGGTGTGCCCCCCAAGCCGATGACTTAAGCAGTTTGAAGTGGTGTTGCTGCTGTTGTCACTGCTGTTCTCAGAAGTGGGACCATTGTCAGTTAAAAAGAAAAAAGAAAACTGTCATTCCATCATCACTGAAACATTTCCTTCAGTTTCATGGCTTCTCCTCAAAGAAGTATACAAGTCCCCTGTGAGCCCTTCTTGACCCAAAACAGTTGAAAGTACTGGACCAAGAAAAAATTGGTTCAGCAGCCTTGGCTAGACCCCACCCTGAGAAATTTGCTAGTGTTATAGAAATTATTTTTTGTATATGGTTTGTGCACTAGTACAACTGCATGCAACATTAGCATGCCAGTGTCAGTTGCCCCCAGTGATATGCAGACGCATTCTGATGCTGCACATGAATGCACTTGTACCTGGGAATAAGGTGTTAGAAAGTAACTCCCTCTCTTGTGAATTAATTGCACATGTCAGCAACAAGTGAGCAACCATGGGAGGGTATGTCTACCCCAAACTGATTTGATTGTGCTGATTTATTCAATTTCTTATACTAACACAAAATTTTAATACTTCTATTATTTAAATAGCAGACAGAATATAATTCCAGTGATATCCTTTTGGGGAATATACAGTCAATATGGAATCTGTGTAATTCGGAGAAATAGTATAAACCAGTGTTTCTCAATCAGTTGTATGGGTACCACCAGTGGTACTTGAGGAGGTATCTTATGGTACTCGTGAAACCCCTGGACACCTGCCGCCCAGCAGCAAAACCATGAATGCAACACAAAAGTTGTAGGAGGCTTCAAAGCATGCTTTTCTGAGTTCAAAAAATCCCTCCCATCCACCCTGAACCTCTTACTGGTGTTTTGTTTTTGTTTTTTTTTTTTGTATATGCATTTTATTGAAATTTTCACAATACATTATATCTATAGTAGATCCAAAACATCAAGTTTCAATTCACTCCTTACATTTCTACATATTTTTCTTTACTTCAATATAAATTTCATTTCCACTCCCCCCTCCCTCCCCACCCTGGACTTCCCACAACGTTTTAACCATTTATCATTTTATTTTTTTACCAAGATAAACTTTTGTTCATTGTATAGTTCTTATTAACATTCTAATAACATTAATGAACTCTTGACCTTCCAATTTTTCTCCAAGTAGGCTTCAAATTTATACCATTCCAAATGAAATTTCTCTAGCATTTCATCATTCAAACTTCTCGTAATTTTATCCATTTCCATCATATATATCATCTTTTGTAGCCATTCGTCTATATCAGGCACTTTTTCTTGCTTCCAATACTTCGCATATATCATCCTTGCTGCTGTCACCATATACCATAATAAAGTTCTATCATTGACTGCTATTACCTCTAAGTTTAAACCTAGCAAGAACAATTCCGGACTCTTATAAATTGTGTATCTTAATACCTTCGTGCCCTCTATAAATATCTCTGACCAGAAATGCTTTGCTTTTTTACAAGTCCACCACATATGGTAGAAAGACCCCTCATACTCACAACATTTCCAACATTTGTTAGATAACTTATTATTCATATTTGCTAGTTTTTTTGGAGTGAAATACCACCTGTACATCATCGTATAACAATTTTCATTTATATTATTGCATATCGAGATCTTTAATGATTTCTTCCAGAGATGCTCCCAAGATGTCATCATTATTTCTTTATTTACATTCACTGCCCACTTCACCATTTGTACTTTTACAAGTTCATCTGCAGTGTACCATTCATTTATCAGTCTGTAGATCTTTGAAATTTGCTTTTTCTTTTCTCCCAGCAGTATCTCTTCTAGTTCAGAATTTTTCCCCCTAAAACCAACAGTTCTCTTATCTGCATCAAATAGGTCTTTAATCTGTCTGTACCCAAACCAGTCATACCTAAAAGTTAAATCGTCCTTTTTCTTTAATTCCACCTTCCCTCCCTCCATGTCCAAAATATCTTTGTACTGTAACCAATCTACTCCTTGAGAGGTTGATGTCGGTTTTATAACTTCCGCTGGAACAATCCATAGCGGCTTTTTTTCTTCCAGGCATTTTTTATATTTTTCCCAGACCATGTAAATACTCCTTCTTTTGAAATGATGCATGAAGTGTCCATCCATTTGTTTTTTCCCGTACATCAAATATGCATGCCACCCAAAAATCTTGTCATGACCTTCTAAAGATAAAAGTTTTCTGTTTTTTAGATTCAACCATTCACTAAGCCATGACAAACAAACTGCTTCATAATACAACCTCAAATTTGGCAGTTGAAATCCTTGTTCTTTAGCATCACACAGCACCTTCATCTTAATTCTCGGTTTTTTTCCTGCCCACACAAAATTCAAAAGCTTCCTCTGCCAATGCTCAAACATTTTGAAGTCTCTAATTATCGGTATTGTTTGTAAAAAGAACAGGATTCTTGGTAGCACGTTCATCTTAATCACAGAGATTCTACCTAGTAATGATAAATTCAACTTATTCCATCTTAACATATCCTTGTTGATTTGTTTCCACAGTTTTTCATAATTATTTTTATACAAATCTATATTCTTCATTGTTAACTCCACCCCTAAATATTTCGTTCTTTGCACTACTTCACATTCGATCAGGTTTTCTATATCTTTTTGTTTATCTTTACTGACATTTTTACATAGAATCTTGGACTTTGATTTATTTACATAAAAGCCTGCTAAATCTAGTCTTCCTGTCTAATTCTAAATCCACAACTCCATTTAAATCTCCCATCAATATTGTTTGTTCATAATAGATCTGACCCAGATCCAATTTTAACGCTTCAAAAAAGCCATCCTTAGCTCCATTTGGTGCATATACTCCAACTAATAATGTCTTTTTGTAGTTCAACATAACTTCTATTGCCAAATATCTATCTTCTGCATCATTAAAATTAATTTTGGTTCTAGCTCTTTCTTTAAATACATCACTATTCCTCTTTTTTTTATTTGTTGCCGAGATAAATTCTTCCCCCAAATTCTTATTTTTCAAAAGTTTATAATCCTTTTTACAAATATGTGTTTCTTGCAAGCAAACGATATTTGCCTTTTGTTTTTGTATCCAATGAAAAATTAATTTTCGTCACTGTGGTGAATTTAGTCCATTCACGTTCCAAGAAATTAGTTTGTATTCCATCGTTGATATAAAATTAAACTTTATTTCTTTTTTTAGTCCAAATCTTCTTTATTATTCACCAAAAAATCTTCCATCTCCCTAACTGTTTTAATTGTAATCCGTGCACCCTTCAAATAAAAACTTAATCCTTGTGGAATTTCCCATCTATATCTTACGCCTTTACCTCTCAACTTGTTTGTCAATTTTCTATATTTTTTCCTATCTTGCACTTTCCTTGGTAGTTCTTTCATGATCCCAATTTCTACCCCTTTTACCTTCAAAGGGTCCCTATAGTGCTTTCTCAATATTTCTTCTTTAGTTTTCTTTGTTATTAATTGCACTATTATATCCCTAGGCAGGTTCTTTTGGCGGGCATACTGGGAATTTATTCGGTACACCATGTCACATTGATATTCCATTTCCTCAGGTTGTAAATCTATAAATTCTGCCAAGATTCTAATCACTTCTTTTCTATCTTCTTTTGTATCTTCCATTAAATTCTCTGGCACACCTCTCAGCCTTAGATGGGTCTCCATAGCATAACATTCCAATTTCAGCATATAATCTTCAAATCTCTTAGTATCAGTAGTCACTCTGTCAATCTTTCCCTCTACTTCTTGTGTTTTCTTTTCCATATCTTGTACTTTTTGATTTACTGTCTTCAACTCAACTTTAACTTGTATCACTTCATTTTTGAGGTCTCCTATCAATCCTTTCATTCCATCCATCATTTTCTCCATATTTTCTGCTATTTTGGTACACATTTCTTTCATAGAGTCATTAAGTTTCTTCTCTAAACTTTCCATTGCCATTTGCAGATCTTTATCTCCCTTTTTTGCCATTTTCGAGCCGCTCCAGGTAAGTTCTCTTTGTCTCACTCTAAAGTCATACGACATGTAGCAAGCGTTTCCCTATCAAAACTCAGTATTTCCTACTTTCTATAATGCTGTATAGTCAACTTAATATTAACATTAAGTTTTCCCTTAGTCAAAATGGCGGACGCGACTTCTTTGTAGTACTCTTCACAAAATGTCCACTTCTTCACTTCCTCTCTTACTGGTGTTTGTTGTGTTGAAACTGGCCTCTCAAGCCAGAAGTAAGTAACAATGTTGTCATCACTAGCTACTTTTGGTGGTACTCGAATAGGTGGACCATGTAAAGTGATACGACAGAGGACAAACATTGAGAAACACTTATATAAACTAATACAAAAGCATACATCTTTACTTCTGACTTGCAGGCTGGTTCTGTACATCTACACCAACACCTGTGGTGTTTATCATTTCATAGCTGTGGTTACCTCTGTCTGTCTGTCTGTCTGTCTGTCTCTCTCTCTCTCTCTCTCTCTCTCTCTCTCAATTTAAGATTTCCACTACTCTTCGAAGTGAGATTTTTTTTTTAAATTTAGCCTGAAGCTGCAGACTCTGAGAGCCCAATCCTATCCACACTTTCATGGGAGTAAGCCCCTTTGACACTAATGGGACTCACTTCTGAGTAGGCATGCATAGGTTTGGGCAGTGAGTCCTCTAAACTTCTGCTGTTGCGTATGTGGTTGTATGAGTGTTACAGTCCTCTGTTTATACATGATTACCTTTATATGCCATACATGCATACTATTCCATATATACATGTATCAAATAATGGAGTGTTATCTTTATGATTACAACAAGGTTCTAATATGAAAAATAAGTGTAAATTAATGTCTTGGCACTGTATGTTGTAGGAGGGGGCAATAACTAACCTGATCAAAATCGTGACAATAACTTTCATCAATGGCTGTCAAAAACAGGTTAGGAGGGACATCTTCCAGACATAAGTATGTGTTTTTCTACAGCAGGGGTGTCCAAACTTTCTGGCAGGAGGACTACATCATCTCTCTTACACTCTTGTCAGGGACCAGGAAAAAAAGAATTAATTTACATTTAAAAATTTGAATAAATTTACATAAATTAATATATTAGAGATGGAATTTATATGAATGAATGAAGATCTTGCAATATCTCTTGCACAAAACAAGACCGGCCTTTCCGCTGCTGCTGCTGCTGCATCACAGTTGTGAAACATCAGGCAGTGGAGGGAGCCCTCGTCCCACAGCTCACACAAGAGGTCAAATGGTCACCCTGATAGCAGTAGTGACAGGCCAGTGTGAGCTCCAGCAGGAGGGCCAGAGGCTCATTGGAGACTGGGGGCTCCCCGTGGGCTGGATTGGAGGTCCCTGAGGGCCACAAGTGGCCCCTGGGCCAGGGTTTGGGCACCCCTGTTCTACAGGAACAGGAAAGGGTGAGACGGTGCCAATTGCTTGAAAGGATGAAGATATAAAACAATGTGTACACAAAGCAATATTCAGTTCCACCCCTTCATAAACATTCTCATGAGAAAAGTAAATGTGAAACAATAAAGAGGACACTCAGTTGAACATCATAAACAAGCTTGAGTAAAATATCAGTTCAGAAAAACAAACATTGCAGAAACCAGTGCTTAGAACATATTTTCAGTGCTAAATAATTTAGTAGTGGTGGTATCAAAGAAAACAGTAAATACAGGCCGTGTCTCGTTATCCGCTAGGGTTCCATTCCAGAACCCCTAGTGGATAAAAAAAATCAGTGGATAAAAAAACAATGAAAAACAGATTTAAAGACCTACTTCCAGGTTTCTTGCTCCTGCATTGCTCCTAATAAGGTTGTGTCTCAACATTCACAGGGATTTGATTCTGGGACTCCCTGCTGATACCATAAAATATGTTAAATAGAAGCAATTTTTAAAAAATTAAAAAGCGCATCCCTTTACAACTGTGGTTTAAAAAAAGCTTTTCTTAGTGTTGTAGAGAGGCAGTCAGCAATTAGAAATGCAAAGGACCCCTTGCCTTTGCCTGTCTAACCTGAAGAATGGAATAATCACTTGCATGACTGTCTCTCTACAACAGTAACAAAAGCAGTTTTTAAAACTGTGATTTTTAAAGGGATACATTTTTCCCCTTTTCCAGGGATCAGCACATTCCTTCCCATTTGCAGTGGCCATTGGTGTTGTCAAATCTGTGTATAACAAGGTTGGACCTGTATAGGGCACTGCAAAAACATAAGTTGAAGAGTTTCAGTGCAGCCCTGATTACAGAAGCAGCATCTGAAAAGGCCTACATTCACAGATACACACACATCTTTTAAAAAAGCATATATTGCCTTTTCTCAAAGGAGTGACTGGTAGCCAATCTCTTGTATATAAGCAAGAGAGTACACTTGAGAACACTGCTGGATTAAGGGTTAAATCTGATTTCTGCCTTTGATAATCCCAGTGTCAGGAAAGAGGAGCCAGGGAGAAGGCAGGCTGACCAAGGGGAATATTTCTTGGGGGTTAGCATACACACATCCCTTCCTGCTCCTCCCTTTTCAGTTTCATTCTAAGGGCCCAATCCTGTCCAACTTACCAGCTCTGGTGCACTTGCAGGCCTGAGGTAAGGGAACATATGTTCCCATACTTTGAGGAGGCCTCTGTGACTGCCTCCCCAATCCAGGAAGCAGTGCATGCCCCAAAGGCATAGCAGCATGGGCACTGGAAGATTGGATAGGATTGGGCCCTAAATTGGCTCCAGTAAGCATCCTTCTGCCAGTACAGCCTACTCCTAAGTTACTGCAAATGTGCTTTATGGCACAGGAGCCAGTGCAGTAGCTCTGCACTGGGATAGGTAAGGTTTGGATTGTCTTAGACAGACAACCCATCCTTGACATAGAGTTGAGTTCATTTAAGCCATTTCTGCCCAACATTGCATACATCCTACACAAACCAAATGTGTAGGATTACCAAATTACAGAAGCAGCATCTGAAAAGGCCTACATTCACAGATACACATACATCTTTTAAAAAAGCATATATTGCCTTTCCTCAAAGGAGTGACTGGTAGCCAATCTCTTGTATGTAAGCAAGACAGTACACTTGAGAACACTGCTGGAGCCTGTGCTGGCCTGACGCAACTGCTCTCAGTGTGAGGATGACTATTCGACCTCTCACCTGAGCAGTGGGACAAGGGATCCCTCTACTACTTGCTGTTTCACGTCTGTGTTGTAGCAGTGGCAGTGAAGGAAACACTGGTCTTGCCTTATGGAAGACCTTTTTTAGGCCTTGAGCTACTGCAAGACCTTCATTCATTCATATAAGTTCTATCTCTAAAAAATTCATTTATGTAAATTTATTCAAACTTTATATGTAAATTAATTCTTTTTTTTTTTTCCCCTGGGCCCCGACACTGTGTCAGAGAGATGATGTGGCCCTCCTGCCAAAATGTTTGGACACCCCTGTCTTACATCATTCTTTCAGTGCTGACTGTTGAGGCACACTAGTATGCTATGAGATGTTTTGTGGTGTGCTTTGGGTAAATTAACAACCCAATCATAAATCAGTCATAGCCGCACTATGATACAGCGGATTTGAAACAGCCACCCCATATCCTGCATGTGCAAAGAGGCAGCTGGTAATTTCTCAATTTCCCTGTGTTGAGTCCCAGTGTTGAGTCCCAGCAGCCTCTGTGTATACTTGAATCCTCACCAGCTCAGTTGCTGGCGCGAAACCAAGTAGCTCCATGCAGGGCTTTTAGGCCTGCGATGGGGGTTAGGGTGCAGCAGAGGCCTCCTCTGCCATCCCCCCCGGGCCTGAACCGCTTTCCTCCCCACCCCAAAACACCTCTGCCCTGTTTCACCCTCTTCCTGCTGCCCGGCATAGAACTTACCCTGGTCAGCAGGCACTGCTCCAATGCCAGTGCAGGCTTCTCCATTGGTGGTGATAGCCTTCACGTTATGGCACTTTTGTGACAGCATGCATGCCTATCCCGCAGGCTGGAGCCAACTTAGAATTGGGTTGTAAGTCATCCATGTGGATGCATCCACCATTTTAAGTTCCTCAGAATATGGAGGCTCTGTGCATCCTTCATTCTTCCCTAAAATCAATATAAGGGCAATGACATCCTCCTGAGGGAGTAAAGACACACCAAGTTTTCTTTACGTGGTTGGCATAAAACTGATGTGACAGTGGAATCACCACTGTCTAGAACAGGGGTGTCAAACATAAGGCCCGGGGGCCGGATGCAGCCCCCAGAAGTTTTTTATTCAGCCCTCAGGTTCTCAGTTGCTGAGCAGCGCTGAGGTGTTACTGCTGAAACAGCAGGCCACATGAAAACTGGGCTCTCCCATATCTTGAAATATGATCAAGATTTGCATATTTTCTCTTCTGTCATTTGCAGTTAATGCAAATATTGAGAACAGAGTACTGATTTCTGGCTATCAGCTGCTTAATGATGTCACTTTCTGGTTAATGACATCACTTCCAGCCCTCAGCAGGTGCCCTGAATGCTAACTTTGGTCCTCTGTATGAAATGAGTTTGACACCCCTGGTCTAGAAAGCATATGCTTTCCTGGCTGACTAAGCAAAAGGAATGGTAGGATACCCCAGGAGGCAATATTAACTTGGATATCCCATAGTTGCAAGTAGGATGTCTGCCAACTGGAATATGATTAAGAAAAAATCAATATGTAGATTGAAAAAGGGACTCTGTGTGTGTGCATGTATTTGTAAAAGTTATGTGTACTACAATTATGTATTTTAAGTTTAAGAATTAGAAAACTTCCCCTCTTCAGCTGCCTTGCCATTTTGTGAATCTTTACAATTTAGCTTTGGAAGTTCAGCACTCCTCTTTCTTGTGCTGAAGTACAAATCTAGAAGGACTTTTGCTTTGAAGGAAGGAACAGGGAAACAGTTACTTCTTCCCTCTCCTCATAGTAAGACTGTCTCAAGGTAATGATGCTATCTCATACCATCATGTATGTGCAGAAGGGATATCCCAGTGTTGTTACTGAGTTGTATATGCAGGGCTGTCTTGTAACATTTGGTTTGAATGTATTTAAAGCTCTCATAAAATGCATCAGTGAGTATAAATACAAGCACGCATTCCTTGATTTGAAAGTGTTCTCCAGCAGTTGAGAAAAAGGGACTCCAGAGTGCTGAATTCAGCATGAACCCACAATAAAGTGGCTAGTGACTGATCTGAAGAGTGTTGAGATGGAAAATAAGCAGAGTGCTGTGATTGAAAAGAAAGCTGCAGCTGTGTCTGTGCTACATCCTGCTGAAGAGCAGTTCAGAGAAGTCTTTAAAGTCTGACTATCCCTGAGTTCAACAGTGGAGAGAACAATTTGCACTCATGAACGCAAGAGTATCTATACTATTCATATACGACTGGAATTTGTAACTGATAGCTCTGTATGTATTGGATTTTTCACTAAATAAAAGGTCCATATTGAAACATACTCCGGTACACAAAATGAAAGAGAAATATTGTCAAGCAGAGAAGATGTGTAAAAAACCATACGAATATTTAAGCTACAGGAAGAAGTGAAGAGAAAAAAAATGCCCCTAAACAGAAAACAAACCCAACCAATAAAGTATTAACAGGGCCCAATCCTATCCAATTTTCCAGCATCAGTGCAACCACAATGTAGCCTCAAGCTAAGGGAACAAATGTTCCCATACCTTAAGGAGGCCTCTGTGACTGCTACCCCACCACAAGATACAGTGCACGCCCCATTGGCATGGCTGCACCAGCACTAGAAAATTAGATAGGATTGGGCTCTTAGTGGTTTAAACATTACCACTAAGTTAATACTTTATTTGTTGAGTTTGTTTTCTTTCTGTTTAGGATTTCAAAAATTCTGTAAGAGCAATTCTGTATTCAACGAACAGCAAAGAATTAGCAGTCAAAAGATAAATGCTAAGGCATATCATATGCAATGTTCAAAGAGTGGTATTAAAGAAAAAATAAAACTAAATGTATGAATAGGATAAAGAATAAGAAATAAGTTTTACAGACAAAACATTTTGGGCACTTATATTTTTTTTGTATTTTTTATTTAAAAAATTTATGCCCACCTTACAGGTGACTTGAAAAGACAATTAAAACATTAAATAAAACAGAGACACTCTAATTAAAAGCACTTTGGAGAAGACCTCTTCAGACATATGCAGAAAGCCAGCAGGAAGGTGTTCTTGTGCTTTGAGAAAGGCCTTCAGGTCTACAGAACTTGTGACTCACGGAGGCAGGCACAGTTCACCAGCTGTTTATGTTTGTTTATGAAAGCCTCTCAGGAGCTGTCAGCAACCACCACCCACTCAATTTTTGCAGTCCCAGAAATGTTGCAAAGCAGGCTGCCATATGTGGCTGGTGGGCTACATTCATCTTTGTATGTCTAAATTATGCAGCCCTCTTTTCAAAGTAGAAAAGTTCTATAGTTAGTATTATGGGGTTTTCTGTAAGTAGTCTGTGTAATAGTATAATTACCTTCTGCATAGTATAACTACATTATGTAGTTATACAATATACAGTGTATATATTCCACTTAAGTATGTCACATTTGAAGAACACAGATGCTGGACTTCAAACAGGCAAATTAGGCAAACCATTTTTGCTCTCATCTGGATGTCTGCCAAGGACTGTTGCAAGAATGTCTTGCTGCTGTGTATTTTCCAAAGTGGTAAATTATTAGAGAACTATATCTCAAATACAGCCCCTTGAACATAAGCGTTGTTTGAAGAAAGATACTGTGGCAATAGAATGAGCAAAACAGAAAACCATCTGTTTCTGAGAAAAAGCAAAACTCATACTCATAGTTTATAATTCAGGTGTCCCCCCCATATCCACAAGGGATACGTTTCAAGGGCCCCCCTTATGGAAATCGTGAATAAGAGGAAATCCTTATCTCTGTGCCCACCCTGCACCCATTACCTTCATTTTTCTTTGTGGCATCAAGCAAGCATATTGCTTCTTGTTAACGTTCTGCCTGTGTCCCTGTAGCATTCAGGTTGCCTGCCTTCTTGTCTTTTGATCAGCTTGCCTGCTTATAGCATTATGGTAAATGAAGAGACATGCTTGCTTGGCATCAGCATTAAGAAGAAAATTTAAGGAACTAGGCGTTGGAACTGTGGGGGGACAGGGAGACCACGGAGAACTGTGGATAACTGAATCTGCAGATACCAAATACGTGGATGAGGCAGACGGCTGTATTCCAGTGGTTCTCAAACTGGTGGGTTGTGACCCACCAGTTTGTGTAACTTTTCCCCCATCCCTTTAAGGGGCGGGGGAAGGGGAGGAAGGCCGCGACGCGATCCCCAGGATCACATCGCTAAGAGGGATGAGGGGGGTGCTTGTGACTTACTTTTTACAATGTAAGGCTGCAGCAGGTGCGGGTAGCCCTGCGCAGCCCTCCGCAATATAGAGCGTCATCTCCAGTGCGCAAAGACTGGGTAAAGTAGATATGGAGGATAGACTGTTACCCATGCAGCAAATCCCCCCTCTCCACATCGCTGAAATGGTCCAATGGAAAGGCAGAAGCCAATACGGTTGGTTCCAGCGGTGTCGCAGGAGTTGCCAGAACGTGACTGTGTTCAGCCATGAACTGCCTCAGGGACTCTGGCTCTGGATTTTGCCTCGAGGTTGACTCCTGAAGCCTTTTCCATAACTGGATGTAGCCACAAGGCAGTGGAGGTTTGGGATCAGAGTTTCCCTTCTCTCAGATGAGCTGCCTTCCCAGGCTAACAAGTCCCCTCTACCTGGTGGCTGTTTAGTCACCTCTTAGGACAAGTACAGCCAAACTGAGGGCCTATACTTATCCCCCAGCCCCCAGGGGATCCATAAGAACTTACTGAGGGAGTAAAGCTCCCTCAAAGTTTGAGAACCACTGCTGTATTCTATATCTGAGATTGTTAACTAGTTTAGGGTGCAGTCTTAACCCTTTCCAGCACTGACATAAGGGCAATGCAGCTCTGAGGTAAGGGAACAAACATTCCCTTACTTTGAGGAGGCCTCCATGAATGACGGAGGATGCAGCACATGTCCCATGGGCGCTGCTATGCCAGTGCTGGAAAGCAGTGACATAAGGGGTTAGGATTGCGCCCCTAACTAGTCACAACTGGGAAAGGCTTTTGGTTCATTTGTTTATTTTCAGAATGTAACATTGACTCTACAGCTACCTCTCAATTTACATGGTCTTAATAAGCATGTTTTCAAAACAGTGCAATTTGTCAATTAAGTCGGGCAGTCTAATTTATGCTATTTTTGAAATAACATGGTTAATAAATAAACTCACCATGTGCTTCCAGTGCTCATTTGTCATAGTCCCAAGAGGGAGTCCCCTACAAATGGGGAGAGTCAAGGTGGAAGGCTACTGGGAGTGTTGCTGATGACTGAGAAAGCAATGAGAAAAACAAAATGCATTTCCCATCTGCAGTCTTTCTTCTGAGGCAAACATTCTTGTCTGCTTGATTTTCCTGCATCCACCTCCCCAGGAGTCAGCTGTGCAGTGTGCCCTTACCTGATGGCTGCCTGCCTGCATGAAGTCTCCTTCCTTCCTTTTTTACCCCCAGTCAATCTCGTAGCTGAGAATGCAACCCTTTGCTGTTGCCTCCGTGCTCCTATTGACTGCTCGCAAAGAAGATGGTAGCAGGAAGAGAATGATAACTGAGAGGCACTTATGATGTGATCCATTTCTCATGCTCATCCTATCTGAATGTGGGAGAGGGAGAGCAAAACGCTCAAGAGGCTGTGGCTCAGGGTTCAGTTTCTCCCCTGCAGAAAGGTAGGATTAGTGTGAACAGTGACACACACTGTGCTTGTCTCTCAGTCATCTTTATACTGTTACAGCCATAGCCTTCTTTAGTAGCAGTTGAGGGGAGTGTGGCAGCAAAAGCAAAGGGCTGCAACCCTTTCCCAACCTAGTTTTGCTGGATTGTTTTACAGTACATATTTTGCTGTATTTATGGGGTTACACTGTTGGCTGTTTTTTGTTTTTTTTAAGTGTTCAAAAAGTATTATTGTGAAGTTGTGTATTGGAATTATGGAAGATCTGGCAAGGAGGTAGGATGTGGTGTCAACAGTGGCCCCTTTAAGGGTTAAGGTCTGGGCATTCAGCAGAGAATGTGCTGCACAGCTGCAGCCACTTGAAGGCAATAGGGCCCTCAGGCATAAAAGCACCTGATGAAGGGGGAGTTTGGTGTGGGTAGTTTAAGGAGGAAAGGGAGAAGCTGGAAACTGCTGGAGACACCAGAGATTGGTGTTTGGCTGCCACACCCAAGACCTGTGGAGGACCAACTGCTGCATAGTGGTGGGAGGAGCTGCTGGCAGGAGAGGGGAGAAAGGAGGACCTCTGCAGGTTGTACAGGCGAGCTACCCTGGTGGTGGTGGGGTCCAGCAGTACTGCAGGGCAGAACCAGGGTCTTTTTTGGGGAAAGAAGGGGAGTGAATTAGCATGAAGTGGGCATAATTCTCTTGGACTTGGAATCTGGCAAAACAAGTTGCTTGTACTTCTTTTGATTTTTATCTTTTCTGATGTTCTTTGTGTTTTTATGTACAGGTTGAACCTACTTATTTGTGGATTTTGCATCCACAGATTTGGCTCAACTCAGGTCTTCCCAACCCCCAGTTGAGCTACATTTGGCCCAACCTGAAGCCTCTAGAAGTGAAAGGAGCTCTGCTCCAGTTGCCTCTGGAGGCTCTTCCGAGGCCCTAGGTGGTCACTTCTGGTTTTCTGCTAAAAACTGGAAGTGCCCTCTGTTGCTTATGGAAGCTACATGCAGCCTTCACAAGCCTCAGAAGAGCCTACAGAGGTGACTGGAGCAGAGCTCTAGTCCCCTCCAGAGAAGTGGCCACCGAGGCCCATGGAGGCTACACATGGCCTCTGGAGGTCCTAGCTGTATGTAGCCTCCATGGGTCTCAGAACAGCTCCACATGCAGTTCCAGGCTCTGGATACGTTCGGAGCTCTGTGAACCCTGTGTGATTTGGTTTCACGCGGAATTCAGTATCTATGAGGGTTCCAGGAATGGAACTCCCGCATATAATGAGGATCCACCTGTATGTTTAATTTCATGTTTACAGTATTTTATAGTGATTTTTTAATTTTTTGTAAACCACCTTGAGTGTCCTGTTAATGGGGGGGGGGAGAGGTGAGATATAAATATTTTAAATAAATATATAAGCACTCTATGGAATACATTGCCACAAGATGCTCTGATGGCTTCTAGCTTGGACAGCTTTATAAGGGAATTTGATAAAGTCATGGAGGCCTATCAATGGCTAATAGCCATGGTAGCTATTCTGAATACCAGTTGCAGGTGAGCAATGGTAGGAGAGAAGCTTGTGGACTTGCCAGAGGCACTTGTCTGACTACTGTGGGAAACAGGATGCTGGAGTAGGTGGATCTTCAGCTTAAGCCAGCAGGGCTTTGCTATGTTCTTTCTGTCTTAAATAGCCTCTCTGAACTGAGCCAGTGTTGCTTTTTGTTTCTGGAGAAAAGGGTGGGCAGGACTTAAATATTTGATTTCTACTCATTTTTTAAATAGTGCTTTCCTTATTTAAAAAAAATTAAGAAAAACATAAAGGGAATCAGTAATTAACCTCCCCCCTTGGAAACAGAAACAAAAATTGGGGTACTTTAGTGGCAGCAGCTATTCACTAATCTCCCAGCTGGAATCAACAGGAAGCAATAAAGGTTATTGAATCTATAGAAAATCAACTTTTATTTGAAGTTGCCAAGAGTGGCTGCAGAATGAAACTTTCTTGTGAGTAGACCTTATAGAAGGAACTTGGCCATTGAGACAAGCATTGTTATTTCATATGGTCCTGTATTAAATGCTATGTGGAATGTATAGTTTAATTCTACTTTCAGCTAATTGAAGAAAAAACGATCTCAGCAACACTAAAAGACTTTAGTCAAGAGGCATCCTTAATCCTTTTGTTTCTAAGTGTCAGTACAGGTTTCAGTCAAATTAACCCAGCCCACAGGTATACACATTTTGTTTGTGTAGGATGTATGCAATGTTGGGCAGAAATGGCTTAAATGAACTCAACTCTATGTCAAGGATGGGTTGTCTGTCTAAGACAATCCAAACCTTACCTATCCCAGTGCAGGGCTACTGCACTGGCTCCTGTGCCATAAAGCACATTTGCAGTAACTTAGGAGTAGGCTGTACTGGCAGAAGGATGCTTACTGGAGCCAATTTAGGGCCCAATCCTATCAAATCTTCCAGTGCCCATGCTGCTATGCCTTTGGGGCATGCACTGCTTCCTGGGTTGGGGAGGCAGTCACAGAGGCCTCCTCAAAGTATGGGAACATATGTTCCCTTACCTCAGGCCTGCAAGTGGCTGCACCAGAGCTGGTAAGTTGGACAGGATTGGGCCCTTAGAATGAAACTGAAAAGGGAGGAGCAGGTAGGGATGTGTGTATGCTAACCCCCAAGAAATATTCCCCTTGGTCAGCCTGCCTTCTCCCTGGCTCCTCTTTCCTGACACTGGGATTATCAAAGGCAGAAAGCAGATTTAACCCTTAATCCAGCAGTGTTCTCAAGTGTACTCTCTTGCTTATGTACAAGAGATTGGCTACCAGTCACTCCTTTGAGAAAAGGCAATATATGCTTTTTTAAAAGATGTGTGTGTATCTGTGAATGTAGGCCTTTTCAGATGCTGCTTCTGTAATCAGGGCTGCACTGAAACTCTTCAACTTATGCTATTGCAGTGCCCTATACAGGTCCAACCTTGTTATACACAGATTTGACTCAACACCAATGGCCACTGCAAATGGGAAGGAATGTGCTGATTCCTGGAAAAGGGGAAAAATGTATCCCTTTAAAAATCACAGTTTAAAAAAAACTGCTTTTGTTACTGTTGTAGAGAGACAGTCATTATAATCAGTCAACAAGTGATTATTCCATTCTTCAGGTTAGACAGGCAAAGGCAAGGGGTCCTTTGCATTTCTAATTGCTGACTGCCTCTCTACAACTGTAAGGAAAGCTGTTTTTAAACCAGAGTTGTAAAGGAATGCGCTTTTTAAATTTTAAAAAATTGCTTCTATTTAACACATTTTATGGTATCAGCAGGGAGTCCCAGAATCAAACCCCTACAGTTGCTAAGGCATGGCCTGATTACATTAGCAGCAATGAGGGGCAAGAAACCAGAAGTGGGTCTTTAAATCTGTTTTTACACTTTTTTTAATCCACAAATTTTTTTATCCGCTGGGGTTCTGGAACAGAACCCTAGCGGATAACAAGACATGACCTGTATACGATATTGGAGCCAAATACTTGAACCTGATTTTAGCGGTTAAACAATAGCCTGACAATGTTAAAATACAGTATTTATTGATTGTTGTTTCCAGTGTTGTTACTGAGAGGGTGGTGGTTTATTTACAGCAAATGGTGGTAAATAAAATCAAGAGATAATGTCTAACTGGCAGTATATCTTTATTGGGGTAAATATCCCTGACTTATTTGGTTGTCATGTATCCATTTGTATTAATTACCATAGGTCTGCATTTGCTGTCATTGTATCTGTATTATATGCCAATAAAGATCTGTTTGAGTTTCAGTTTTAGCCCTTTTCAGACATTAGAATGAACACTCATAGGATGAGATCCTGTATCACAGCCACAGGCTCTATCCTGACTTACCTTATGTGTAGCTCAAGCTGCATTATCATGTGAGTAATAATGTCTGATCTGTATTCTCTGTGTGTAGAGTGCACAGAAACACACTCCTTAAACTCCCCAGAGTTCCTGAAATATTTAGGATTACTACATCTGATTACTATTCTTGCTGGGTTACCTGGAGCTGGTTGCTTATAATTGTGCTACACCTAGTGTGCTGGTAGATTTGTCTGTTTTCCTGAGTGCAGCCATTTTCAACCACTGCGCCATGGCACACTGGTGTGCCACGAATGGTCTCCAGGTGAGCCATGGGAGTTTGCGCAAGAGTTATTTATTAGTCAGTAGGGCTATTGGGGGATGTGAGGCCTGCACCAATAGCATGGTATACCTTGTTATTTGTTAAAAAACTGACAATGTGCTTTGACAATTTTAGTATCAGTAAGCCATGAGATGAAAAAGGTTGAAAATCACTGCCTTAGTGTCTGCTTTTGAAATATGTAGAGAAGATAGCAGAACTATAAAGGAAGGACAGATAATATGTCAGATTTGCTGCACTTCACTATACAGGTAGGTCCTTGTGATCTGTTTTTGGATCCCTCTGTGATACCAAAAATCACAGATAATCAAATCTGTTATTTTCTGCCCCTTTCTCCCACTGAAGGGGATTGGAGCTGTGCTCTGGTCTCCTCCGGAGGGCTTTCTGAAATCCGCAGAGGCAGTTTGCGTCCGCCCACTGCCTCTGCAGGCTTCAGAATGGTCCAGAGAGGCAAAAAAAGTCACTTCCGGTTTCCTGAAGGAAACAGTAAATAATGCTTTTTCACTGTATAAGGCTTTCTGAGGCCCAGGGAAATTGATCCCCTTTGGAGGGTTCAGGTGGAGCTGAGTCTGGCTCAATGCAGGGGATCCACATTGAGCCAGATCCGTGGATGAAAAATCTGTGGATAAACAGGCTCCACCTGTATCTCTAAAAATATCCAGCTATTATAAGCAATAATCAAAATATAGAATTGTTTTTGCAAATGTTAGTATTTTAACACAGGGAGCCAAACCTAAAGCCGGACTCAAAACTGGTTCACAATTTTCAGTGAACTGAAACACAAACAAAATCTCTTGGTTTGCTTGAACCTGCAACAGAACCAAACCCCTCAGGTGTGAAATGTAGTAACTGGATCAAAACCAGCTCAGTAATTAGTCACTCGGAATTCTTTTGAGGAGTGGGAGGGGTCCTTTTTGCTCCAGTTGTATATGGAGAAATGATGCTTCCCAAGGAACCTTTTGAAAACAAGTAGGAAAAGCAAGGAGATTAGGGAACTGGTAGTCTTCCTGCTACTTAAGAAGAGGCTTGTCCAGCAAGGAGGAAAGGAAAGGGAATGCGGAAGATTTTTGAATTGAGTCTGGAAGCTTTTTATGTTGCCTTGCAGGCACAGCAGTTCCTCCTTGTTGTCATTCTAAACAAGGTAAGTTCTTTTCTTGCTACATCAGCAGGACTTCTTGAAAGGAAAGATAGAGCTGTAAGGATTTGGAGATAGGAAGGATGATATCAAAAGAAAAAGAACCTACTGGGAGATGTAGTAGATGTAGATAGGATGAAGTATTCACTTTCTGTGAGCTGTAATCCCAATGCTGATTAGGCCCTCTGCACCTGCTTTTTTGCTATGTGTTTAAAAAAACAAGCAGACCAATAATGCTTCTAGCATCATCTGTGTTTTGACTCTTAAAAAAAAAAAAAAAAAGTCTTACGGAGAAATCAGTTCCTTAACTTCTGTTCCCTTCCTCACAGCAATAGATTATGCGCTGCAATATATGCAGGGAAGGGGGCATAAAAATAGCATTAATTTTAATTCTTTTCCAACAGATTTAAATGTGTTTGATAGTATTGTGCCGGAAATATACATAAACCTGTTCAATTCAAAATGTATGAACTGAGTATTTGCCCAAATGCTTCAAAGTTTGTGTCTGAACTGGAACTGAATCAGAGAATTAAACATTTAATCTGAACTGGAACGGAACCAAACTTTGTGACTTTCTCCTATATAGATATTGATTGTTATAAAATGGAATTTGAAAAGAAATCATCTTGTCAATATCTGTTGGATAACTAAACTTTCATGGTTCAGTTGAAAGGCATGGTTGAAAAGCATTAGCAAAGCTGCATTTTTTTGAGTTCTTGCTGTTAAAAGAACCTTTAGACTTCCCTTTCTTTTGATGTTCTCTTTGTCCACCTCCAATCTTGCCATAACCAGTTGTACTTCATAAGATCCCTGCTTGTGATTTGGCTACTAGGAAATGCTTGTTTGAAATGAATGGATATAACTAGCTCTTATCACAGTGTGCAACATTTTTATGATAAGCTCTCTCTAATACAGCAATGATGCCACAGTGCATTAGAGCACCACTCTTTATCAAGGCACAGTGGGGGGAAGAGATGAAGTAAAAACGTTTAAGGGACCAGCATATGGACAACAAGTCAATTAGCAATCATATAAGGAAGACAACTGTTGATAGTGAAATGTTTCAAATCCTATTGGAAAAATAGTTAAGCAAATAGTCCATGGTGAATTAGTCTGCAATCTGATGCCTAATTTAACTCCGAGAACCTCCATCCTTATTGCTTAAAATCCACAAAAAGAAATTAACATGCTAGAAAATAAGACTGAATTACTGCATGGATAACATTAGACCTGCTGCTTGAATTGAGAGGTTTTACATTTAAGATGGAAACATGCAGGTGTGACACCATGTGAGAAGTGCCATCAAATTCAGTTTTTATTTCTTGTGGCAAATAAACAGTTGTCTAGCCTTCATACTGCATAAAATTACATGTTGACTTCTGAGAAAACCAGCCCTATTCATTTTTGGGGACAAACAAGTATTGTTACTTCAGTTTTTCAGAGAAAATTCAATTTGATATAAGTCTGTTGATAACAGAGATTTTGAAAGATAAGGTGTAGAGCAGTGGTTCTCAAACTTCTTGGGAGTAAAACTCCCAGGGTAGGTCTTTGTGGGGGAGGGGGCGTGATCCCCAGGATTGTGTTGCTAAGGAGGGGGGTTGAAGTGGGGGTGTTTGTACTTTCTAAGGGCTGCTGCAAGCTGCAAGAGGTGTGGGGAGCCCCATTCAGCCTTCTGTAGGGCTGCCTGAGGCTTAGAAAGTTGCAAAAAGGTGATTACATTGCAAACTGGAAGTGGTTTGCGATTTTTCCTAAACATTCTAAGCCTTGGGAAACCTCCCCAGGTGCGGCTCCCTACACCTCTTGCAGCTTGCAGCAACCCTCAGTAAGTACAAACACCTCTCATTTGTCCCCCTTAGCAATGCAATCCTGGGGATCTCTTTTTCCAGGACACTTCCCTCTTTTTAGCCTTGTGTCCTGGAAAAGAACTTGATGTCCTCCTTTTCCCTGTGAGCAGGCAGTGCACAGCCTCCTTGTGATTAATAAATTGTATGTACTAAATTATATGTAATGTAGCTTTATATTTAATAATAAGTAATATCCTGTTTAACCACAGGAAATCAATATTCAAGTGTTAACTTTTATTTTGTCATGTCCTACACTTTTCATGGATGCCCTACATTTTGGGGTGCCTTGTCCTCTTTTGCTGTTATGACATCTGGTCACCCTGGGTGGATCACAACCCACCAGTTGTGAGTACCACTGGTGTAGAGTATGTAAGCCACCACAAATCATGTATCATTTTGCTCCATGCATGTATGTAAGGGTAACACAACCTGTCTGCATCCTCACTGAATGAGTGTGCAAATATTTTCCACACTGGCCAACCACAGGAACAAAAAGTGCTTTGTGTCAAGGCCTCTAGGAATGGAACTGGGAATTTCCTAACTGGAGACCAAGACCTAGTTTAGAGATCTTCATGAGACTATATCTGCTTGTGGTTACAAAACATTTTTGAACTGTGGGTTCATTGACTGCAGCTCCCCATTATGCAACTTTTTTTTTGAGTTGGGGTAGTCCCAGCCTTGGTAGTCCTTCCATTTTTCTTCCTGAAAATAATTAGTGCGCAGAAAGTACTCGCAGCCTACCCTGTGATTGCACATGCGGAAATCAGAAAGCATGCAATTTTTTTGTAAATACTATATTGGTTTCTTAGCCTGTTAAACAGCTGTTACCTTCATCCCAATTATTTGGGATGGGAGAACTTCACCAAAAAGGGGAGGGGGTATAAATGTGGAAAATGATACTGTGCAAGAAATGCACATATCCTGGAGTATATCCAACTTTGCTTGTCTTGCGTAATTTTTTCTAAAGTTTCCCTAAACCTTCAGGATTTCTAAGTTCATTACATCTTTCATATGATATAGTCTTTCTGAATTTTTTTAAACCCTTAAACATTTGTGGTCACCCATAATTGACTTATTGTCATTTTAAATAGTATTTTGTCCAGAAAGACTCCCTCTAGTGCAGAGGTCTCCAAACCCCAACCCGGGGGCCAGATGCAGTCCACAGCAAGCCTCTTTCCGGCCCGCGGCCAACCTCTTGTCCCTGAAAGCTTCTGGCCCACTCAACTGAACAAGACCAGAACTGTGCTCTGATTGTGTCTGGAGGGTGTTCTGAGGGCCAGAGAGGTTGAATGAATGAGCCCATTCATTCATTTATTCACTCATCTAAGTTCCATCTCTTATTTATTTAAATTTTATATTTAAATTTTTTTCCGGCCCTCCACACCACACCAGATATTTGGTGCGGCCCTGTGGCCTAAAAGTTTGGAGACCCCTGCTCTAGTGGATTAATACTTAATAGTGGCCTATTTATTTGTCAGGGAGGATACTGGATGCTAATGTCAGTGTCCAAGTTTATTTTTCCTTTACATCTCACAATGTAAGAGTTGCACTAAAGAGGCTCCAGGTACTTGCAGAAAGCATCTATCCAGAATCGCAGTGCGGATTCTGAGCCAACAGGTCCACCACTGATATGGTATTCTCCCTTAGACAACTGCAGGAAAAATGCAGGGAACGACAGCCACTCTTTATAGCCTTCATAGATCTCACGAAGGCTTTCGACCTGGTCAGCAGGGACGGCCTCTTCAAGATTCTCCCCAAGATCGGATGGCTCAGCATCCTCCTCAGGCTCCTCAGCATCATCAGATCCTTCCACAAGGAAATGAAGGGCACTGTTGTCTTCGATGGCTCCACATCAGACATCTGGTGGTAGTCCACCAGACATCTGGTCCACCACATCTGGTGGTGGTCCACCAGACATCGATGGCTCCACATCAGACATCTGGTGGTGGTCCACCAGACATCTGGTCTGGTCCAACAAGAAGCTGACGGAACATACCAAGATCCAGGTCTACAGAGCTTGCGTCCTGAGTACACTTCTGTACTGCAGCTAGTCATGGACTCTCCGCTCACAACAGGAGAGGAAACTGAATGCTTTCCACACGCGCTGCTTCCGGCGCTTTCTCGGCATCACCTGGCAGGACAAAGTTCCTAACAACACAGTCCTGGAACGTGCTGGAATCCCTAGCATGTATGCACTGCTGAAACAGAGACACCTGCGTTAGCTCGGTCATGTCATGAGAATGGATCATGGCCGGATCCCAAAGGATCTCCTCTATGGAGAACTCGTGCAAGGAAAGCGCCCTATAGGTAGACCACAGCTGCGATACAAGGACATCTGCAAGAGGGATCTGAAGGCCTTAGGAATGGACCTCAACAAGTGGGAAACCCTGGCCTCTGAGCGGCCTGCTTGGAGGCAGGCTGTGCAGCATGGCCTTTCCCAGTTTGAAGAAACACTTGGCCAACAGTCTGAGGCAAAGAGGCAAAGAAGGAAGGCCCATAGCCAGGGAGACAGACCAGGGACAGACTGCACTTGCTCCTGGTGTGGAAGGGATTGTCACTCCCGGATTGGCCTTTTCAGCCACACTAGATGCTGTGCCAGAACCACCTTTCAGAGCACGATACCATAGTCTTTCGAGACTGAAGGTTGCCAATATGAATATGACATCTCACAAGAACCAACAAGATGTGCCATGTAGGTAGAATTGTATATGTCACTTTTTCCCCCCAGAATGATTGAGATTAAGCCTGAGAGTAAGCCATAATCATGACCAGTAAAGTTTCAAACACTATAATCATCTTTATCACTCTTGACTTTAAATCATATTCTTTCACCATAACCATATATTGTTGTGTGTGTGAGATCAAACTCTCTTATGACCTTCCATAAGCAATAACAAGAGGATGTCTCCCTCTTAGTTCTCGTTACTCAAATAGGAAGCCCCATATAAACCATCTAATCAATCTAAGGTTTAGCAGCCAATACAGTCAGAGATAAAGAACCTTTGGAATGTAGAGAACAAAAAAAAAATTTTTTTTTAAATCTCTTGTTAATGCTCTTAGGCTGAAATTTTATGTACATTTTCTTTGGGAGTAAGTGCCATTGCTTTTAGAAGTCCTTACCTCTGAGTAGATATGTAATGGCACTTGTGCTATTAGGAAATGATTTTGAAGGAAACATGCTATGATTTGTAATTAGCTCATTAACTTCAGGACAATTGTTTTCAAGCTGTGTTTGAGGAAATCCAGTAGTGCCTTGGAAATTTATCAGAAGATCTTCATTGTGAGCATTAGTAATGGCAGACAAACTTTCATGAAGGACAGGTTGTTGATCTTTCCCTGCAGTGTATAGCTGCAGGCTAGTGTTGGATGTTATACAGAGCAATGATGAGGTATTGTAAGGAACACTGTCCCTGCAATCTTCCTGCTTGAATTTGCAAGCTGGCACATCCACCAAAGAACAGACCTGTTCCCAAGGAAGGATTTACCCTGCAACATCAAGTGGCTGACTAGTACATTTACAGCCCAATCCTATTGGTAGAAGTGGGAGAAAATGGAGATAACAAAATAAAAACACTGCTTTCTGCACTTTGCATTTTTGTAAGAAAACAAAAAACCCCTCAAAATATGCAAAAAAACTCATTTTATTTTGTTTTTATTTATTATTTAATGGGGTGTATATGTAATGACTGTGGCTTTATCTGCTGATACTATACCACTTACATCACCTACCTAGTACGCCTTTAAATTGATTATAATTATAATGTAAACTTTGAATAAAAACACATAACACAGCTTTCTGCATTTCTACCTTTGGAAAACACCGAAATCCACAAAAAAAACAACAACAAAAAAACACCAAACAGTTTTCTCCCACCTCTATCTATTGGGTTTATCCAGTGGTGGAACTGGTGTTTGCCAGCAGGTACCGCCTTATGGCAGTTGCAAAAGCTTCTCCAGCAGAGAGGCCACAGAAGCCCACCATGTGCTGTAGAGTGAAGGAGCAGCCACCGATGACACTGAGTAGGTGGAAGGGAGTGGGGAGAGGGTGGAATGGGGAGAGCAGGAGATGTTGCTGGGAGATAGAAATGGGTGGCACCTGGTACAGGCAACTTGTGCTAGATGCTATCCTCTTCCTCACATCTCAATGCACTCCCTTTCTCTCCTCAGATTTGTGCCAGCTAAAGAGCTGGCTCAGGTTTGAGGAGACCCACTGGAAAGCAAGAGGCTTATGGAAAGACAAGGGAAAAATGTTTTCTGTCACTTATCCCAAGCCAATCTGCGCCCCCCCCCCCCGGATTCTATGCAAGCCTCTAGGTGCGGCTGCATCAGCAAGTGGAGAAAGCATAGAATTGGGCTATCCGGTGCAGGTCTGTCGATAAGTACAGATAAGCTCCATTCCCATCAGCTCCGCAGTGTCTGCCCACGGCCTCTGCTGAGCTCAGAATGACTATTAGAGGCCAAAAAACTTTACTTGCAGTTTTCAGCCAAAAACCAGATTTTATTTATTTATTTAGTGCAGGGGTCTCCAAACTTCTTGGCCAGAGAGCCGCATCAAATATCTGGTGTGGTGTGGAGGGCTGGAAAAAAAATTTAAAATCTAAATAAATAAATTGGAGATGGAACTTAGATGAGTGAATAAATGAATGAATGGGCTCATTCATTCAACCTCTCTGGCCCTCAGAACACCCTCCAGACACAATTCTGGTCTTGTTCAGTTGAGTGGGCCAGAGGCTTTCAGGGACAAGAGCCTGGCTGCGGATCAGAAAGAGGCTTGCTGCGGGCCGCATCTGGCCTCCGGGTTGGGGTTTGGAGACCCCTGATTTAGTGTATGGCATATAATACATGGACTTATATATCAGTTAGACTAAACCAAAAACCGGAAGTAGCATTTTTCAGCCTCTAGGAGGCATTCTGAGCCCAGCAGAGGCCACAAGCAGACACACGCAGCCTCTGATGGTCTCAGAAGACCATCCTGAGGTGAGGGCAAGGGGGCATTGTCTGATATCTGTGTTTTCACTTTAACTGTGGGGGGTTCTGGAATGGAACCTCCACAGATGACCGGACCAGGGCATGCCTGTAAATACCTCTGTTACAGGACAATCCTACACATTTCTACTCAGAAATATGTCTCATTCTGTTCAACAGGGCTTGCTCCCAGGAAAATGAGCATAGGATTGCAGTCTTACAGCCCATTCCTATCCCCAGAGGCAGAACTGAGTGGAGTGGTGCCAAAATGGCTACCGCTGCATCCAGCGGCTTTGCTATTTATGCCGGAGGTCTTCTTGGGGAAAGCCCCAAGTCCTGTCAGCTATTTTGCCATTGAGACCCTCCGTGTTGGTCTTTGCATCCTGACACAGAGGATAGGATATGCTCTGGTCCCACACACCTCTTGCTTTGGTTGCTCTCCTGCCCTGGAATGCCCCTCCCATTCTCAAGGCCCTCACCACTGTCCAGAGCTCTTACTGTGCTGTGGGCGGCATCCATCCGGTGCTGGCCTTAGTGGTGACTGGCACTGGACAAGCACCCACTCCTTTTTGGATGTCATGGACATGCCTTACTACACTTTTGCAACAGCCAGTGCCAGCACTGGAGCTCAGCACCGGTGCTAGATGCCAATAGGATTGGGCCCTTAGTATATAAGAACAAATAAGAGCAAAGTGAGAGACATACATTAGGATGGGATGCTTCCTCTCAAGTTGATCCATGTGAGGCGAAGCACTTCAGCCTACTTTCATCCTGTGTACTCTTTTTCCAGTCAAAATATTTTTGGGAGGTGTGTAGCAAATGCATTGATAGGAATAAATTGGAGAAAAGCAAAGGATAGGTAAAAAAAAATGAAGAACTAAAACTGAATATCAGTAGTATGAGCACAGTTTAGCTTTGCAGAATTATTTATTTCTGTTCCATGCCAGGAAAGCTTCATATGACCTGTTTTATTAGGAAAACACGGTGCACAATACTACTGAGTGTTTTCCATCTAGTCACTGTTTTATTCAATGCGACAAATCACAATACCAGGTTTTTTTCCACTGTACTTAAAGACAGTTTGTTCACTTGTTAGATGATAATCAAGATATGATCAATACTGCAAACTCTGCCCTTTGTACTAATACAATGGTTCCCAAATTTTTTAGTTCCATGACACACCACGTCCTCTGCAGTTGGTCACTGTGTGATCCTCCTTGTAGCACTGCAGTGCTTTGTTAGGAGCCCCAGAGACCTCTTCCAGGTTGTGCTGGGCTGGCAACCCATTGGCCTGCACAGGTCCCAGAATCTCCCACAGAAGTAACTGGAAGCAAATTACGGTCAAACTGGAAGTTGTCTCCAAGAAATGGAAGTTGCTTGTAATCACTTTTGCAGGCCTTGCAGAGACCAACGGAGTGGGTTGCTGGTATGGTGATCTCGTGCCATAGTAACTGGTTACGTGATGTAGAGAGAGCATTATTTTAGAAGCATATATTTGCTTGGATCCATAAACCAACAAAATGAATTTGAAAACTCCATTATGATGGATTAGTCTCGTTTACAACCCAAAACTGAATGGGCCTAATGCCTATGGCCTAAAGCTATAAAGATTCTATTGAACATAAAATTCTTTTGGAACACTTTTTGTTTTAAAGCTTGACAGGCAGTATAATTGTTTTCAAGGTGCGGTATACTGCTCACATTAATAAAAGAGTAACCTTGCATGTCATTTTCTTTTTACAGCTACTGGTAGTCATATAAAGCTGAGTTGTTTGTAGCTGAATTACTGAAAGTTTACTTGGAAAAAACCTGATATGATAATTGGTGTCAGAAGATTGTTTTATCCTTACTGTGTAGATCTTTTTTGTAATGAGGAGGGTAAATATAGTAGATTCACAACACAATCCTAACTTGTGCTGAAATGGGGAGGCAGGCAGGCCTGCCCTGTATCCAGTACGAGTTTGGGACTGAAAGTGTCTCAGCCCAGGGCAAGGGGCAAGGGGAATTGCTTGGGGCTAGTTGGATCTTCGCCACCTAAATAGGTGGTGCAAATCCGAGCAGCCCAGTGTAATGCCGGGCTGCCTAGGACAGGGGTGAGGATCTGGCCTAAGTGCAGATCCTGGTCCTGCCCCCCTCCTGGGCTCACTCCTTCCACTGGTCAGCCCACTGCTAACCCTCCCCAGATCCCTGAGCCAGCCTGACTTGGCAGGTGCAAACTCACCCTTCTATTGCAGCAGAAGCGCCAGATTTGGCCTCCAGGCCAGTGCATTTCTGTGCACCACCTCCCGACTCCCATGTTAGTACAAAAGTGCCTTATGAAACTTTTGCAGCACCTCCGGGCCAGCTCAAGGGACTTGTGCCAGCCCAAGAGTGCTTCTGAATTGGACTCTAATTGTGTGGGTGGGTGGGTGGAGAGGAGGGAAGAGTTTTTAAATACGCATCTTCTAGAATCAGTTAATTCTCTCTTACGGTTTAATTAAGTGAATTGGCAGAGGTTTGTTCTGTGAGTAAAGAAAGAATTTGCCATCTTATGTAGTTTTATATTATATTAAGATAATATATTCAGTAGTATAACTAAAGCCATTTTGTATTGTTTTCTAAAGCTAATTGTAGATTACATAGCAGAGGCCACAGGGACAACGTGCCAACCCTGTTCTGATGTATTGTGTCCTCATTCGTTTTCGTGGCGTATGTGCCAGGCCAAGCATTTAAATAGAATGTACACAAGGAAGGAAGTTAAGTGAGCTGCAAAAATTAAAGCCATTTCCTTTTCTTGTAGCGCACATGTGCTACAAAGACTCACAATCCTATGCATATTTACCTAGATGTAAAAACCACTGTCCTTAGTAGTACTTACTCATGCATATTTACTCAGAAGTGTCAAATTTTAAGTGTTCAAATCTGCATGAAAAAGATTACCACAATTATATAATGTCACAAACTACTGGTGGTGGTCTCTGCTGTATGATTCTTTGTGCCCTCTGAGGGGTACTTGCCACTTTTCTGCTATCATTTTAGCAGTCATTAAAGATCTTTCTGTTTGGACAGAATTTTGCAAACTTGCTATAAAACACACTATGAAAAGGTCTGCTGTGTTTTTACTTGTTCATTGTTCTGTAGTGGCAGGCAAGGATTTTGTTCTTGTTTTGAATTTTCTATTTTATGCTGTCTTAGATCATTCCTGAGAAAGACAGATTATAAATTTTTAAACGAATGAATGTAAAAACGTGTATTGTAGTTAGGGCTGTTTCTTTCTGGAGCGTAAGTTAGGATTATAGCATAAGTCTTACTGAACACAACTTCTGAGTAAAAGAAATAACACCCTTTTCAAACACCTCTAATCATAGTTCCAACATTGCAAAGTGACTTGTAGCCCCCTCACCAGATTTGAAAAACTGTTGACTAAGGATTCAAATTTATTTTAAAAGTAATAAGTCTTCACATTTTCTATATTCACTTTTCTCTCCAAGGAGCACTCAAAGTGGCTTACAAACATAAAAACAATATTTAAAACAATATCCTAGCCTTTGCTGGAATAGGCAGGCCAACTGGCCTGTGCCATGTCCAGCGCAGGATAGGAAGTGGTTGCCACTCAACTTGGAGTAAGGGGATTTATTTCCCCTTACCTCATGTAGTGGAACAGCCACACATATGGGGCTACTTGGATCTGCACCAGTGAAATTGGTGGCACAGGTCCAAGTAGCCTACTTTAACACTGGGCCGGCTGGAAGGGTGGTTAAGATACAGCCTAGGTTGCCCAGGCCAGTCCCACCCCCCTACTGGGCCCGGTCTACCCACCGGTTCACCCTCCCCCAGCTCTGAAATGCCCCTGTTCTGCCCTCCTGCCACACTTTCCAACCCCCCCCCCCCACGCTGACGACCCTCAGGTAGTGTAACCTTACCTGTTTTCAGTGGTGTGGAGGCTGGCCCAGCCAGCTACGGAATAGTCGCAAATGTGCTTTATAGCTTTACAGTCTGCTTTACAGTCGTGGGCTGATGTAAGGTACTTATGGCAGCCAAGCACACTGTTAAGATTGCGCTCTAAGGGCAATCCTAACCCACTTTCCAGCACTGGCATAGGTGTGTCAGAGGGATGTGTGCTGCATCCTGCAGTTGAGTGCACTCATGGAGGCCTCCTCAAAGTAAGGGAATGTTTGTTCCCTTACCTTGAAGCTGCATTGCCCTTGTGTCATTGCTGGAAAATGGGTTAGGATTGCAGCCTAAGTTGTATATATACATTAAAATAACCTTAAACTTTAAAACAACCTTAATATTTATAATAAACACACAAGTATAAGGAGAACTCTTTGGAAGCCTCATGTAAATGGTTTTGTAGGCAAGCCTTTTGATTTGCATGTTATAATTACTTCCTAAGATTCTTATATTCTTATGGTGAAATCTGCTTGGAACTGAATGTATGTTTATTCTACTAAAGTTTTGTGGCATATGCTATGTAAAAACATATGTTAATTCTGTCTGTTTAGAGTTAACAAGTACTTTTAATTCCTTGATGTCTATTGTGTCCCCTGTTATGCGGGGCAGCACACTACTTTACATTTGGGCATATAATAAAAGGCCCTACTGTGCAAACTAAGTGCTGAGGCAGCATTATTATTATTAATTATTATTAACAGTATTTATATACCGCTTTTCAACAGAAAGTTCACAAAGCAGTTTACAGAAAAGCAAACAAACAACTAATGGCTCCCTGTCCCAAAAGGACTCACTATCTAAAAGGATGCAAAAGAACACCAGTAAACAGCCACTAGAAAAGACAGTGCAGGGGTGAGGAGGGCCAGTTACTCTCTCCCCACTAAATAAAAGAGTACCCACTTAAATAGTGCCTCTTACCCAGTTAGCAGCGGTATCATCAGTATCTTTAATTGGCACTCTGAAATACAGTCCATTTTTATGTACAAATTCAAACTGGGCAGAGGTCACACTGCTTTTATGACTAGTAAAAACTATATAAAACCTAATATTTCTGTTTTGCTTCTTTTGAGATAGCTCCTTAGAATGTTTATAGACAAATTGATTTGTTCTTTAGCTTACTGTTTCAGGGGAGAAAAACCCTAAGTTATGGTATCTGATTTGTTAACTTATCCTTATTTTCTCTTAAATCCATTTTCATATAACCTTTGAATATAAACCTTGTTGGGATGAGAATGCAGGTGGAAGCGTAAGAAATGAATATGTCTGCTCAACAGAGATGGATAGTATATAGAATAATGTATTAGGTATTTTTATGATGTGAAATAGGGGTACCAAACACATATGAGAAAGTGGCAAAGTCATAAAAAGTGTTCAGGGGGAAAAATGTTACATTTAATAAAATGCTGTTCATAGAATCCTAGAGTTGGACAGAATCTTCAAAGGGATCTAGTCCAACCCCTGCCCCTAGCAGAAAATCCTCCTCTTCCAGGGTGCCTGTCAAGCCTCTGTTTGAAGATCTCCAATAAGGGAGAATCCACAACCTCAGTTTGTCATCTGCAAACTTGGCCATATCACTGTTACTTCTAACTCCAGGATATAATACTGCCAATCTTGTCCCAGTCTGGGTCCAATCTGCCCACCCCTGACCCCATTGCTGCCCTCCCCCTACCCTCCCATGCCTCTGTGCACAGAGCTTACCTGCTTAGGCAGGCATTCCTCCTTGCACTGGCAACAGTGGGAAGGATCTGGCCTTTCCAGCAGCACTACTAATTTGCGTGCTGTTGCAGCGTGCTGTATAGTGTATTTGCAACAGTCTGCTGTGGTGGAGCATATGCTCTGTAGGGCCAGAGGCCAGGTAGGTCTGGGACATTAGTATATCTAGAAATTTTCTTTCGCTATTACAACCTGAACGTGAATTTATTCAGGCTGTGTGTGGGTAATTGAAGTTGTCCATTATTATAACTCCTTTAGATGCCTCCCTATTCTCTTTCTCCAAGTCATGATCACCCTCAGCATTTTGGTCAGGAGGGTGATAGCAGTTTGCTTGATTCCCTTGGGTTTCTGTATGCCCATGATATCTATGCTCACCTTTGCAATATAATACTGAAGATCCCCCATCTTGGCTTGGAGTCATCTGGATATTAGCATATAAACATCTGTATATTGTTGTTGGCATGTGCCATTTTTCCCAGCAGCCTTTTACTCTCTTTCCCTGCTGTCCTGCCCTACCTCACACTCATTTCCTAATTGTACCTTCCCCCTTCTGAATGATGTATAACAGGGGTGCTCACACTTTTTTGGCTCAAGAGCTACTTTGAAACCCAGCAAGGCCCGGAGATCTACCAGAGTTTTTTTTTTACAATGTTCGCGCCATCATAACATATAACATTTATGTGTACAATGTATGTTGGTGTACCTTGAGCCCCACTGAGTATAACAGGACTTACTCCTGAGTAGACATGCCTAGGATTAGGCTGTGAGGCTGCAATCCTAGCCACACTTACCTGGGAGTAAGCCCCATTGAGTACAATGGGCCTTTCTCCCGACGTTTCCTCCCAGAGGCACCTGAAGGGGGGGGTCGGCACTCCGCGATCTACTCATTTTGCTCGTGATCTACCGGTAGATCGCGATCCACCTATTGAGCACCCCTGATGTATAACGTTTAGACCCTCATCCATTAGGGATACTTTGGTCCTGTAACTTTTTCTTTAAAAAAGTTTAAAAGCTGCTCTGCCACCATTTTCATACGCGTGTTAAACATCAGCAGTCTGATTTCATTTTAGTTCAAGTGAAGATCATCGCCTCAGATAGCAGGGTACGACCATTTCCATTGCCCAACCTTCACTGTTCTTCCTCCCACTTTTTTTCCCTCCCACTTTGTCACTGGAAAAGGAAGATGGGGATAGAGCCAAAGAGGAAGTATGGAGAAGGGCTTCCTCTTCCACTCTGTCACCCTTTTCCAGGTCATGGAGTGGGAAGAACAGAAGCTGGCATATTACCAGGTAAGAAGGAATAGCATTTGGCACAAGTGGTCTTGGGTCAGCCCTGACAACAATAAAAAATAATTGGGGAACAAATGTATCTGTAGCCTTCTCTGGAAAAGTGGTAATTTCAGTGATAATTACTTAGAACTTTTGAACAAACTGTGCACAAGCGATTGTGTAAGTGGATTATTCTTTAACCTAGGCAACCAAAAAATGTAAATAGTTATTGCCTGATATATGCATAATTTCTTAATATACTATTTCAGGCTATGCAAGTCTTAAGCATTTCTTATGTTACGTTTTTTTAAAATATATAATTCAAGGATCTCCCTTTCTATTCTGTTTGCTAAGGACATCCTTGATCTGGTAGAATTGAATGGAAAAAGACTATGAAAAACTGATAATTCAAATCCCTGTGTATTTCTTCATCACATTTATATACAGATACCAGGGAACGCCTATAGCTAGATGTGTGAAGACTTGTTGAAACATATTTAGTTTCTCTTGAAATTACTCAGATGTTTGCCTGAGTAAACTCAGATGCAAACTCTGAGATGCAAACATCTGGCAAACTCAGATGTTTGCCAGATGCTTGCCTGGAGATAACATCCGAAGGTCGTCAGTTCGAGGCCACCGGCACCATGCGACCTTGAAGCAGCTGACAAGCTGAGCTGACCTATTCTGTCTGCTCTGAGCGTGGGAGGATGGAGGCAAGAATGTGCGACCAGATCAAGAAAGTAACATCTGAATGTTGTGGTTCTTGTAAGATAGAACATTCTTTCAAATTGTAAAAATCCCTACGGGGATTTAATAAGCCTGCCTATGTAAACCGCCTTGAATAAAGTCTTGAATAAAGACCAAGAAAGGCGGTATATAAATACCTGTATTATTATTATTATTATTTGCCTGTAGTGGAACCTCCAAATCCACTTCGAATTTTGGTGTAGGCAAAATCTGGTGGTAACTCAGGGATCTGCATTGGCTCCTAAGAAATTCTTCCAGCCTTATGGAAATGTCTTTCACTTTTTCACCTGTGGAGAAGCCACTAAATTTGTTTCAAATTTTGCTCTAAGTAGAATTTACTATGCTAAAATTTATGGTTTCCCTAGTATGAAGATTCATGTGCTGCTTAGTAATAATGTGAAAGACTCCCAATAATGCCTAAGATTAAGTGAGAAAAGACTTCCTGGGCAGATGAACTAGGGAATGTTGCCAAGTCCATGATGCATACAAAACTCCAAGTAAAGTACTAATATTTCCTTTATTCCGAAATAAACTGACAAGTACAAAATAATTACATATTGGAGCTTGTTGACAGTATGCGATCATTGCATACTTCTGACAAAATAGGACGCAATGTATGTTCCTTCAGAGTATGCAATTTGCAAAAGACCAATAAAGCAGGCGTATCTGTCAGTTTAATCGATATAATGTGCCACATGACAAATGCCTTCCAATCTCATTTTAGTGTGAAATTTATCTGTGGGATGCAGAGAGCACACTGGCAGATTTTCAACATTCAATAAGCAGTTCAATGAGCAGTTTGTAAGTGATCTGTCAGAGTAAAATAACTTAATGTGACAGGTTCTTGGTGACTTGTATCATAATGCTCTCCTTAAAAAGTTTATACGAGTAGTTAATTTTGGATAACGTGACAATACAGTCTGTAGATTTATCTTGGTAGAAAAAAAATGAAGAAGTATTCCATTTTGAGGTAGTGTATCTGGTCTCCATAAAATTGTACATTATAAATAACATTCCATCACAAAGTGTTTTTACATTTTAGGTCTTCTCTGAAGGAGGATTTCAAATAAATAGCTTTAGAATCTATCTATTCAGATTTGGGATAATAAAATGCTGTGCAAGCAAACAATGGCTGGGTTCAAACATAATGCAAAAATAGAATTTGTGATAACCAAGTTAAAAACCTACTCCATGTTTTGAGACAGGAACCCCATCCTACCCCAAAGCTCTCCCCATGCAGCCACACCAACGGAACACTCACTGTATTCACAGGAGGGGGACAGTTGTAAAGTCTCTTTTATTCAAATCATTAGGACAGTGTTTCTCAAACTGTGAGTCGGGACCCACTAGGTGGGTCGCGAGCCAGTTTCACATGGGTCCCCATTTATTTCAATTTTTAATATATTAGACTTGATGCTACCATGGTATGTGACTGCATTTGGGGAAATGTTACAGACATGTACTTTTAACAAACTACTATGTATATTCTTTTAACAATGATAGTAAACGGGACTTACTCCTGGGTAAGTGTGAGTAGGATTGCAACCTAGGATTGGTAAAAAATTTTCCTGCTTGCTGATGTCACTTCTGGTCATGATATCACTTCTGGTGGGTCCTGGCAGATTCTCATTCTAAAAAGTGGGTCCTGGTGCTAAATGTGTGAGAACCACTGCTTTAGGATGTTAAAGCTTCACTAAATGAAGACAAAAAACTAAGACAAATACCCCTGCCAGAAGTTAAATAGAATCTTAATCTTAGCCGGGACAATTTTCTGATCCAAAAATGGCCTCGCTGTTGATCAGCTGACCTATCAAGCTTGCTCCAGTTCTTTGAGGCTGATGTTGATATTATTATTTATTGGACTTGTAATCCACCTTTCTCCCTGAAGAGCACCCAAGGCAGTTAACAACAGTTGATACATAAAATACATAATACAAAAGGTAATAAAATACATATTAAAACTATAAAAGCAACAATAAAAACAAGCAATATAGAAACAAAGCAGTCGGCAATAAAGCGTAGGTAAAAAACATTAAACTCCTATAAGCCGCAATTATAGGGTCTCAAAGGCCTTTCCTAAATAAAAATGTTTTCAGGTCTCACCAGAAGTTTAATAAAGAGGAACCTGTCCTTGGCTCAAAGGCGAAGGAGTTCCATAATACAGATGCCACCACTGAGAAGGCCCCTTTCTGTCTGCTGTCCCCTGACCTCCCTTGATGGCGGCACAACCAACAGGGCCCCCTCCTATGACCTAAGAGAGAGGACCAGATTGTACAGAGGCAGGCAGCCTCTCAAATATGATGGTCTCAAGCTGTTTAAGGCTGTAAAGGTCAAAACCAGCACCTTGAATTGGGCCCGGAAACAAACCAGCAGCCAGTGCGGCCACCAGAGCAGTGGCGTGACAGAGTCAAACTGCTGACCTCCAGTGACTGCATGAGCTGCCGCATAGACCTTTTGGTGCTGCCAATATATACTTTGAATGTGGCAATGTATATATCAGCACCACCGAAAGGTCTATCAACACCAGACTCAAAGAACATCAAAGATATTGCCAACTGGGGCAGGTTAATAAGTCAGCAGTAGCATCAGCATGCCCTCAGCACTGGGTATCAGATTAGCTTTGCCCAAATTTGGATATCCGTTAGAGAACAGCACTACTGGATACAGATCCATAGGGAGGTCATAGAAATCCAAAAGCATTACACAGGCCAACACACATTTTGCTTCCTTAAACGTTACACCAATTCCTGGGTATATTTTGGGGTGCTGATTCCAAAAATGGCATCTGTTTTGCCCTATCACGTCTAGTTTTGAAGACACGGCATAGCCTCTTTAGTGAATGGTTCAAGCAGCTTCCTCATGAGGAAGTCTACACCATGAGGAAGCTGCTTGAACCATTCATTAAAGAGGCTATACTGTATCTCCAAAACTAGATGTGATAGGGCAAAACAGATGCCATTTTTGGAATTGGCACCCCAAATTCATATCAAACCACCATAAATTTTGGGAGAAACTTTTCTGACCCTCAGTTTTGTAGGCCTGTGTTATAAGAATATGAATAGGAAAGAAGAGATGCTTAGCTGTGTTTGGATCCAGGTGCTGAGAAACATCTTTTAAAATTCAATAGAGAGCAGGGTGAAATAGCAGGTGCCTTTTAAGAAAAAAGGAAGTGAACAACAAGTGGATGGAACAGGTGGGTAATGAGGTGATTAACGGTGGGACCAGATTGGTTACAGAGCTGATTAGCTGTGACATTTTTGGATCAGAAAAGTCTGGCTATAAATACCCTTGTTTTTGATGCTCAGATGGGAGTGGGTTTTGTTGAAGTCAGATCACAATTGTCCAGGCTTAGTGCTCTATTTAGCTTCTGGCACAGATATTTGTCTTAGTTTTTTATCTGCATTTAGTGGAGCTTTAACATCCTTGTTCTTAGTTTCAGTATTTCTCAGGTGTGAACTTTCTATTTTTAGTCCCTTGTCAATGCAGTTGGGAGCACTATAAGTGTGTGTGGGGAAGGGGGAAGGCAGCAATGTGATCCCCAGGGTCGTGCTGCTGCAGGGGATGGAGGTTTTTTAAAAAAGGTACTGGGGGTACTGAGCTCTGCAGGGCTCCCCTTGCCTGCAAAAGTCTAAAATTAAGGGGAAAGGGGCTCTTCTGGTTTTTGCCCCCAAGGACTGCAGTGCTGGCTTCAGGTAGAGTAGTTGGCATCCTTCAGTCTCGGAAGACCATGGCATCGTGCTCTGAATAGTGGTTCTGGAACAGAGTGTCTTCTCCAGTGTGCAAAGCCTGGGTAAAGTAGATATGGAACATAGACTGTTACCCATGCAGCAGATCCCCCCTCTCCACATCGCTGAAATGGTCCAATGGAAAGGCAGAAGCCAATACGGTTGGTTTCAGCGGCGTCGCAGGAGTTGCCAGAACGTGACTGTGTTCAGCCGCAAACTGCCTTAGGGACTCCGGTTCCTGATTTTGCCTTGAGGTTGACTCCTGAAGCCTTTTCTTTAACTGGATGTAGCCACAAGGCAGTGGAGGTTTGGGATCAGAGTTTTCCTTCTCTCAGATGAGCTGCCTTCCCAGGCTAACAAGTCCCATCTACCTGGTGGCTGTTCAGTCGCCTCTTACAACAAGTACAGCCAAACCAAGGGCCTATTCTTATCCCCCAGCACCCAGGGGGTTGGCTTCAGGTAAGTAAATAAAAACCCTCCCATCCCTGGCAGCATCATAATTCTGGGGATCGTATTGCTGCCTTCCTTCCCACCCCACTCCTTAAAGGGCAGTGACAAGTGCTTCCCTGGCTGGTGGGTCCCGACTCACCAGTTTGGGAACCACTGCTCTACAATGTACAGGGCAAAGCATCAGATTAAAATGTAGTCTTGGTGAATGTGACCTTGAAACCTGGGAAATGAACCACTCACTATGTGATAGTTCCAGCCACAGAAACTTTAGCTCCTATGTTTTCATTTCATTTGTTTGTTCATTTGAAATAATTCATATAACAAAAGCCAGTTCCCAGCCAAAACATCATCTATGTAAAGCAGATGAAAATCTGGACTTAACGTGCTTCCTGCTCTGGTAGTGGCTTTTGCCATTGAAACAAACTTGCTCCTACATGTAAACTCCCAATGTTATTTTTGAGAGCACCACTTATCATTTTTCCATGTAAGTGGATGGCTGCCTTCATTCTTAAACTGAAACACTGCACTGTAGATGATTTTCCTGTGAGGGTAAAACCTTCCCGTGACATTGGTTGCCTGGACTTTACTGGAAGGGATACAGTAGTGGGAAGTACTGTGTCTCTCTGCATGGCACTTAAAGCACATTGTATCTCTCCTGATAGGTTCTTCTAATGTTGTAGTGGGTGAGACTTCCCACATCGTGTGTTCTCCGTAATTTAACATTGTGTGTTCTCCATAATTTAATTTAATTCCTTTAGACAATAAAACAATCTGGTGCATATATTTTGGTATTAATAAGAATACAAAAGTTATAAGTACCCCATGGTTTATATGTGCTGCCAATCTCAAGGTATGACTTGGTCTATTCCAACTTCATCAAATTAAGCTCATATCTTTAATGTCCTGAGCTGTATAAGGGCAAAAAACATCACTTCTGGTTTCGCTTTTTTGCACTGCGGGGCCATTCTGAAGCCTGCAACTTGGCGGACTCACACAGCCTCTGTGGACTTCAAAACCATGCAGAGGCAACTGGAGCACGGCTCACATTACCTTTGGAGGGTTTAAAAGTGCCAAAACCACCGGTTTCATTATCAGCAATTTTTGGTATCTACAGGGGGTCTGAGAATGGATCCCTCGTGGATACCGAGACACCACCTGTAACTAATTTTATGAGATTTTAAAACCTGAGCAGACAGAACACAAAAGCTACTCATGTCAAAGAGATGCTGAAAGATTGAGAAAACAGGCAAAGGAGGGCTTGTGCTGGAATCTTACAGAAAGGGAACAAATACAAATGAATTTTTCACCAGAAAGAAAAAGATTTATTGACTGTACAATACTACTTTTAAGATTTTGTATCCTGCCTTTCTAGTTCACAATAATGTGACCAAGGTTCCCAACATACTAAAAAAAAAAATGTTTAAAAATGAAACTGACAGAAAAATAGTAGATGTAGTAACATACAAAAGGAAGAAAGCCACCAGGGAACTAACATTCTAAAAGTGATATTGTACAAGATTTAAAGTAAGCTACAAGAGTTTAATTGTGTTCTTGAAGGGTCATACATATAGACATGAAACAGATAAATGGCTGTTTATTAATTTCTTTGCTCAAAGAACAAAAATTATTATAATAAAAATGCATGATTCCTAGTCCCTGAAGCATCTGAGCTTGACTTTTTAGGCAACTGACTTATTGGTATTCATCTTCATTTATTGAACTGCACAACAAAAGCTAATAGCTGGCATGTTACACTCCCAGAAATCAGCTGTAAATTTGTTACAACCCAATCCTGAGCTTCTCGGCACGTGGGACTGCCATGACGCCAAAAATGGCTGCCAAGGTATCCTGCGTGCAACCAGGCAACCCGCAGCGGATCCTTGGGGAAAGGGGACTTTCATCCACTTTCGCCGGGTAAGGGAAATGGTCCTGCAATGGGGCTACTTCATTCTACAGCAGCTCTGGAGCTGCCGCAGAATTGGAGAATCCTATGTCGAACTGCATGGTCCCACATAGGGCTCAGGGTCCGGTAGAGCCAAGATCCACTGGTCCCGCCTTCCCCATCACACCTCCTCCCCATCCTCTGTCCACCTTCCCCCGCCTCCCCCCCCTCGCCTCCCCCCATATCACCCCTTACCTCTCTGCCACTGGGAACTCAGGGCGTCTGCCTGGCGGCAGCATGCAAACCCAACACCAGAGTGACCCAGTGTGCAGGCTCACACGGTGGACCTGCGATAAAAGCTCTGTGCAGTGGTGGTGTGCCGGCACACACAGGTCTGGATTGGTCCCTTACATTCTTAGATCTTGTGTGTTCAAATTCAGAACAGATTTCTATGGCTCCCCTCAGGAATTTATAATTATCATCGTATAGTTTTGGTCACTTAACTGGCAGAGATATTTTTTCCGCCATAAACAAACTCTGAATTCTTTGTTTTTCTTTGTAGGAAAACATAATGGAGGTTATTAAAAATCAAGAGTTTTTACTGTTGCCAGCAGATGAACTGCTCAAGCTTCTTGCCAGTGATGATGTGAATGTTCCAGATGAAGAAACTATTTTCCATGCCTTAATGATGTGGGTCAAGTATGACATGCAAAGGAGGTGTAATGACCTAAGTATGTTACTGGCTTACATCCGATTACCACTACTACCACCGCAGGTAAATTGCTTAGTTCTACTTAATACAATATTCATGTGCTTTTACTGGAATGTTTTTCTTGTCAGACATGAACGTAGAATATGAAGAGCAACGTAGACATGAAGAGCAAATATCTTGTTCAATTATTTAAGGTCATGTTTTAGCCTCTTAATGTTTACAAAATCTAGATTAGTGACACTCTTGCTTTTTTCTCTGGGCTGCTGTAAATCACTATTCTTGTTTTGACTGCATGGGAGAATGAAGTGAGGAACCATCCCTTCTTCCTGGCACCTGCTATCATTTTCAGAGCTGCCTGTCCTCTGTTTAGAGAATTCTAATAATTTGATTGCTTAAGAACTAGTGGTGATCAGGGAATGGCAGAAGTAGTAGTGGTCATCTGAGAGAGGTAGCTGAGAATCTTTTCTATTAGAGTTGAGTACAACTTAT
Organism: Tiliqua scincoides; assembly: GCF_035046505.1. Taxonomy (NCBI): domain Eukaryota; kingdom Metazoa; phylum Chordata; class Lepidosauria; order Squamata; family Scincidae; genus Tiliqua; species Tiliqua scincoides. The sequence continues at coordinate 117,142,153 of NC_089823.1, forward strand.
GCTTGCCATGTGGGTGCTGCAGAAGTGGTCTCTCTGTGGTAACTAGTTCACCTCTAAGCTATAATATCAAGAATGGAGCTGCCACTGCATTTAATCTAAAACAAAACCTTGAAAATAATTTGGGAGTTCTATTTGAGGAATTTTAAAAGAATCAAAGTGTTTCATAGCCCAATCATATTCCTTGTCATGTTATAGCATGCAGTCATGCCAAAAAAGCTGGATACCCTAGACCAGCGGTCTCCAAAGTCCTACTTGGACTTTGGAACTGCTCAAAGTCGTTGTGGGGGTGGCACGTGAGCAGGGGGGTTGCCCTAACAGCGTCACAGTGATCGTGGCGCTGCAGGGTCCCAGGGACATCCCCATGTACCACGGGTGTCCTGCAGCCTCCCAGGAGGTCCTGAAGGCTTGCAGCCACCTCCACAACCCTCCATGTGGCTGCAATGAGCTCCAATCTGCTATCGGCTATCATAGCAGATCAGAGGTCATTGTAGCTGCGTAGAGGGTCATGGAGGTGACTGCAAGCCTCCAGGACCACTCAGTATGTGTACATAGGGATCACTGCAGCAGTTAGGCTCCCAATAGTTGGTCACAACCCACAACTTTGGGAACCACTGTTCTAGACAAGTAAATATTTCTCAGCCCCACTCCATCCTAACTGTAGTCTGGGAATGATAATAAAGACCTACTCTCCAATTTTTATAACCACTACTGTAATGTTTGTGAAGCACCTGAATATTTTGCAGAAAAAGTAAGAATTATTAAGACGACCTTATTATTATCAAGGTCAGTTTAAATACTATCACAGGAGTAAGAGCAATATTTTCCAGTGGTTCTGGCAGAATATCTTAAGATAATTTCACTGTAGACCTTGACCCTAATCAAACCCTAGCACAATCCTAATGAAATTTCTAGCACTAATCCAACCATACTAATGGTGTGTGCATTGCATTTTGCAGTGGGTCATGAAGGCCTGCTCAAGTTACGTGAACAGTTTTTTTTTTCCTGTTACCTGTATCTCTGGGCTACATTGCAGCTGCGTTTGTGCAGGAAAATTGGTTAGGATTGGGCTGTCAGACTTGGGGAGGGGGGAAGCTGTTACTGGCTGTTGAGTTATAGGACCCAGGCTCTGACAGTGAAGGGGGCCCAGATAGTGAGCCAATAGTGAGACTCCCAAGAGATCAGATCTTTACATGCCAGGAACTTATTTTCTTCACTCCCTGCCTATCAGTACTGCCTACCCAGCAGTGCAGGGAGCAGGTTAGGTAGCAGGTGACTGAAAAGCATTAGAGTGCCTGGCTCCAAATCAGGAAATTGCCCTTTTAAGAATCCTCATGCTGAAGGTGGAACCTGGAAGGGTCACCCTGGTCCAGGAGATGTAAAATAACTCATTTGGAAGTCAGTGAATGAAAATATGAGCAATAATTGCCAAAACATAGCCATGACCTTTGTACAGTGGCGTAGCTAATGAACACATAGCCTGGTGCTGCATTAAATTACCTTTCCAATGATATATAACATGATGGCATTATTTGTACATATCAATTTTTCACAATTTTGGCCACTAGTGTCAAGCTAAGCTTGTTGCCTAGTGCAACTGCTACCCCCTGCATCCCCTTAGCTACACCATTGCCTTTGTATACAAATAAATCAGCCCCCAGTTTTGACAAATATCAATATTTTTTAATTCACTATCATTGACTGTCTTTTATGATACTTTTGACAAAAATTCACAAGATTGAACAGTTTCCTCTAGATTTCTGTTTATGGGCAATGCATAATATCTCTTGCTCTCCTTTTACATTCCTACATCTTCAAATGAACTTAATTTGGACACTGCCATTCTAACATGCCTTATATTCGACTAATACAGTGTTTCTCAAGCTGTGGGTCTAGACCCGCTAAGTGGGACACGAACCAATTTCATTTGGGTCCCCCTATCAAGATACAAGATACTAGCAACTTTACTGGCATATTTAAAATCCAAGCAGTATAAAACAAAAGATTGGATGGAGGGATACATGAATCAGACAGTTCACCTCCAACCATGACCAACCAGGCCTTGCTGCCAAGTATCAACCATTTGTGACCATCATAGAAATACGTCTCTTAATTATCATATTTATATATTTGGCCACCCCAGAAAGCTCTTCATTTACCCCACTAAGTATGTATATAATTTTATTCTGATCATTCCAACCCCAGAGAGTGGCCAAGATTGGCGATAAGTAACTTATACGAAGGTTATATAGAGCGTATATAATAATATATGATAGAGTGTTTCTGTATTACCCAGCCTGCATGGGCAAACTCTGTCTGCAGCTGGAATACCTCTATATCTTCCAAATAGTTGCTCAGATGGAATGACATTACCTCTCGCTAAGGTAAACCCCCTTCGTTCTTAGGGGCATTCCAAGAAGTCAAAATACATAGGCCTCCTTCCAGGTGGAATAGGAAGATGAAGATGTAATGGAGAGCAGATTTTGAAGGCATTGCTCTAAAGGTCCTGCTGCTCAATATCAAGGAGCCTTTGTTTCAAGGCTCTATAGGCCTGTGCTGAGGGTAATGCACCTAACAAGTCTGAGGAGAGCCCCATAGAACAGATTTTTTTACTCAATAGTTAAGCCTGGGAAAAGTGGGGAATCGGGTAAGAGGCCCCATATCAGGCTAGCTTGATCTGACTGGTGATACACTCTAAGCCAATATCTAAAAGTTCTAAGCCTTGCCAGGGTTTCCAGTCTGTGCTGTCCTGCTTCCAAACAAAGAGTTGCATAGGCTACACAGTGTGGCACCCCTAAGGTCTTACGTACAAACATCACCTGTGCTCTCTCGATTGTGCAATCAAGGGCCGATAACCAAACTGGAATTCCTTATAAGAACTGGGAGATAGTTTTTGCATTAAAGGCCAGCAGTGCAGCTGGGACGTAAGAGTTACCCCTGGTCAAATGGAAGCATATGATCGCTTGGGTCGTAACCTTGGCTAAATTCACTGCCATTTTGCAATGTGTAGTCCAAGAATGCTTATGGTGGAAATAAATCCCTAAATATTTGAACTCTTTTACCTGTTCAATAACCTTCCCTTCAAAAGACCAATTGAGAAGTTTCCAAGATTTGCCAGATACAACTACCTTAGATTTGTCAAAATTTAGGTGTAGTTCATTTTTCTTAAGATCGTCAATACAGTAGGTTATCAAACGTCTCAGACCTACCCTCGAAGTTGACTGTAAAATCATGTTGTCAGCATATAAGAGAAGCGGTATATGATTGGAGCCCATTTTGGGACTGTGGGCATTGATCTCTTTAAGATGTGTATTGTGGTCATTGATAAATAAGTTAAACAAGGTTGGAGCCAGAGTGCAAGCCTGTTTCACCCCCTGATTAACAAGAATTGGCTCTGAAAGGTCACCTCTGAGGGAGACTCTTACCTGGCAACTGTTATCTGAATATAACTTCCTAAGTAGTATAAATAATCTTCTATCCGTTCCCAAATGGGGAAGTTTACGCCACAGTTTCCTGGTTCAGGAAACCTGGATGGTAGAGAGTGTCGCTCTGCAGGGGTATATCTCTCATTCTCTACCAGCAAACGCCATTCTCTATGAATGCTAAAATCGAACTCTAAGGGCCGTCCCTCTGCGGGTCTTGCGGTTTTGGTCTCAGACTATGTACATTCAGATCTGTTACTAATGGTGGACAATCTTTGCAAAATCTAGGTTATCAAAGTAGTATTACCTAAATTAGCAGATATAATTGTAAATGTGTATGTGCCAATTATGCTAAGTAAGGCCCAAAGGGTTCAACAATGGAGTTTTCAAAACTTGGAACACCTGGAGTGCAGATTTCCACAAGTAACTTTGATAGTTTGTGAGGTCCCCCATTCATTTCAGTATTTTATTTTAAATATATTAGCAATGTAGAACAGAATTCTACATCAGTGAAGAGCTTAGATATATTGTCGTCCTTCTCTCCTACCTCACCAAATCCTCTCCTGGATATACCAAAATATAGAAAGTCATTTACGCTGACTCGTTGTAGTGGGCTTCCTTCAACTATTTTAGAGGGTCGCTATAAAAAGACGCCATTTGCTGAGCGGATATGTCCATGTGATTCAGGCCAAATTTAAACTGTTGATCATGTTCTGCTGGACTGTACACTTTATAGAGATATTTGTACTGCTTTTATTTTCCCACTATTGAGCAGGTTCCAGGGGCACACGAGACAATTTCTTAAGCTTCTGCTTCTATCAGATTGCAATCCTACTATTACGCTCAGTGTGGCCAAATTTCTGTGAACGTCCAAGAAAAAGATGGTAGGCTATCCTCCTCTATCAGGATTATGACACCCTATGTTGAGACCAAAATGGGGATTAATGTCTTAAAGTGGAGTATCTTCTTTGAAAGGGAGTTTCAGTAAGCTGGGTGGAAGATTTTACATTTGTATATTTGTTTTATACTTATTTTATTTCTTATTAATATTATTTATTTGTAGTTTTGACTTTAGCCCAACTTTGGGATATAAAGGGTAGTTTTAGTGTATTTTAACCTTTTTGACTTGCTCCTATTTTTTTTAACCCATTTTTGGATATAAGCCTAGTTTTTAAGCATTTGGAGTTTATGTGGTTTATGCAGCTGATTATGTTGTGTAGCATTGATTTTATTTTTTACTTGTCTGAGACCGTAATAAAGATTTGATTTATTTGAATATATTAGACTTGATGCTACCATGGTATTTGACTACATTTGGAGAAATGTTACAGATCTGTACTTTTAACAGGCTACTATGTATATGCTTTTAACAATGATAGTAAATGGATAAGTGTGGGAAGGATTGCAACTTAGGATTGTTAAAAATTTTCCTGCATGATGATGTCACTTCCGGTCATGACATCAGTTCCGGTGGGTCCTGACAGATTCTCATTCTAAAAAGTGGGTCCCGATGCTAAAAGTTTGAGAACTTCTGGACTAATAGGTACCACTATCCTTTCACCCTTGAAAACAATAATAATAATAATAATAATAATAATAATAATAATAATACAGGTATTTATATACCGCCTTTCTTGATCTTTATTCAAGACTTTATTCAAGGCGGTTTACATAGGCAGGCTTATTTAATCCCTGTAGGGGTTTTTACAGTTTTGAAAGAATGTTCTATCTTATAAGAACCACAACATTCAGATTTTACTTTCTTGATCTGGTTTCACATTCTGGCCTCCACGCTCAGAGCAGATGGAATAACTCGGCTCAGCTTGTCAGCTGCTTCAAGGTCGCACGCTGCCGGAGCCTCGAACTGGTGACCTTTGGATGTTATCTTGAGGCAAATGGAGGCTCTACCCTCTAGACCAGTCCTCCTGCCCTATATTAACCCTAAAATTATATTTTTATAACCCTAAATTATATTTGATTAATTGATGAAATCCTCCTAATGCAATTTTTATTTTAAATACTTCAATTACTTGCCAGAATGTCATATTGTGGTATGTCATTTCAGCCTCTTGGGCTAAAAATAGCTCTACAGACCTTCTTCTGGGTCTTCCCCAGACTACATTGGTATAGAGCTATACAACATTCAGCCTCTAGATGGGGCTGAATGTAAAGTAATCTAATGGACTAATTCCATTCAGCTCCATGTCGTGGCTGAATGCAGGCTCTATGCCAGCAATTTTTGATCTTTTTCATCTCTCGGCACACTGAGAACTAAAATTGTCAAAGCACACCATTGGTTTAAAAATTGACAAGGCACACCATGCTGCTGGTGGGGGGCTCATATCCCACAATGACTCAACTAGTAATGGTCTTTACCCAAAATTCCTGCAGCACACCTCCAGACCATTCATGGCACACCAGTGTGCCATGGCACACTGGTTGAAAATCACTGTTCTATACCAATGTACTCTGAGATGATGTTGGGAGACCCAGAAGAAAGACTTTAGAGCTATTTTTAGCCCAAGAGGCTTGAAAATGGCACAGTTTTGCCACATGAAGGTAGGAAATTTTCACATGGTTTTTTGGATTTAAAAAGGCATTTTAACTTGGATCCTGGTATCTGCAGATTTTGGTATCCATAGGATCTTGTTGTTGGCATCCTTCATTCTCGGAAGACTATGGTATCGCGCTCTGAATAGTGGTTCTGGAACAGAGTGACCTCTCCAGTGCGCGAAGACTGGGTGAAGTAGATATGGAGGATAGACTGTTACCCATGCAGCAAATCCCCCCTCTTCACATCGCCGAAATGGTCCAATGGAAAGGCAGAAGCCAATACGGTTGGTTCCAGTGGTGTCACAGAAGTTGCCAGAACGTGACTGTATTCAGCCATGAACTGCCTCAGGGACTCCGACTCCAGATTTTGCCTTGAGGTTGACTCCTGAAGCCTTTTCCATAACTGGATGTAGCCACAAGGCAGTGGAGGTTTGGGATCAGAGTTTCCCTTCTCTCAGATGAGCTGCCTTCCCAGGCTAATGAGTCCCATCTACTCCATGGCTGTTTAGTCGCCTCTTATGACAAGTACAGCCAAACAGAGGGCCTATTCTTATCCCCAGCCCCCAGGGGTTAAACTGTCAACCTTCAGTCTTGAAAGACTATGGTATAAGCCTGCAGCACCTGGTATTCCCAGGCGGTCTCCCATTCAAGTACTAGCCAGGCCTTACCCTGTTTAGCTTCCGAGATCAGACGAGATCGGGCATGTACATGTCACATATATGCACCATCCATAGGATATTCCAGAATGAAACGCCCAGAGATACCAGGGTCCAACTATAATTATAAATACATAAGCATGTGCTCAGTATCATTTATTTGCGTTTGTACAATTTTAATCCACAGACATTGGTGTAACTCTGCTGGAGGAGATGCCAGAATGGGGAGTAGGTTGAGGCAGATTGACGAGACAGACAAAGGTGAATAAGAAGAGGTTGACTTATGCTCCATTCTAACCCTCCTTTAGACAATGGACATGCCCTTGACACAAGAAAATACTATACCAATGACAGAGTTGGTATAGATAGGAATAACTTCATAGGTAATGAAACTTTTTCTTCCCCATCACTTCCTGCTACTTGCTCAGTCTACCCACTTTCTTACAATGGAGCATAGGATACAAACTACATGGCATAGCTAATCACCATACATGGGCAGCCTAATCCAGTACAAATTCCCCCATGACAACACAGTGAGGCCAGCACAGTTTGCACTACAACCTGCAGGAGGATTTAACCTGCAGGTTAAAGGCCTCCATAAGGTAAGGGAACATTCATCCCCTTGCCCCAGGGAAAGCACCAACAGCAGCAATGGGATATCTTGAACTTGCACAGGCTAAATAGCCAACACAAGTCCACATTGTCCCATGTCAGTGGATTGGGCCCAGGAAGGGTGCTAGGATATGGTATATGCCTTTGCCATCAATCCTGTCCCCCTCCAAGGCCTGATTCACCCATCCCCTGCCCTATTTCACCCCCTCCTTGCCCTCCCCTGTCCTTGCCGTATCCCTATACTGCTAGGTGTGTGCTGGGTCTTCTCCTGGCAAACGTAGGCTGGTGTGGGTCTTCACGCTAGCGCCAGTAACTGCTATGCTCTTGCAAAGTGCTTTATGGCACTTTTGTGATGGCAAGCACCATTGCAGTGCATGCTGTGCCAGTACAGAGCCTGCTTAGGATTGTATCATAACCCCAGTATATAAGCCTCTGTACTACAGTTCAGATGAGGAGACACATGGCATGGGGCTAAACCTCTCTGGCATCTCAAAGGGGAACATTGGTGATGGGAGCTATTATAAAAGGGCACTTGGCATACAAAAGGAGCACTTGTTACAAACAACCTCTTGTCCCTCACAAAACATATGGCAAGTAATTTTGTTAATACTGGTCTTCTCAGAATTCTTATTGCAGATAATCTGCTCCAGGAGGATTTCACACTCAAAACAAATGGCATCTCTGCTTCACCATCCCAACAGCTGAAGGACAATGTACCCCACACAGGTAAGCGGGGGGGGGGGGATCCCTTGTTGCAATGAACTGATTCTGCATTTTCCTTTCATGTCTCTACCACCCCCTTGTGACCCCCCTGGGATTATCAAATGCGTCTCTGTTATCAACTAATCATTCACTGTTGCTTAATCATCCCTTCCTTTTGCAACTGCTAAGAGCAGGGAGTGTCTGCTCCCTTCTGGTGAATTCCAGGGGCACCAACCATTACTTATTACTGGCAAAACACTCATAAGAATCCATTTTGTTTTTTCAGGATTGTACCATTGCCACGTGTTTTCTGAACAGTGGTCTGCAGCAGAGTTCCCTGGCAGTGCTCCCCCACGAGAGGCACAGGTAATATCCCAAGTCACCTTACTATCTCCTCAGACAGGGCCACCACTATATGTGCAATCCAGTGTCATCACTCTCCCATGTGAACACTGTATATCGAGCCAGGGAACAGATTGATTCATGCTGTCATCCAGTACATTCTCCTTCTGTATTTTTTCTTGCTTTCTGTAGGCAGCTTTTCCACAGGTGAAGACACCCTGCAAGCCCCAAGGGAAGTGCCTGCCTGCCTGCCTGCCTGAAGTGACCAGTGTGAACCCAGGTGCTGCTTGATGAGGTTGCCTACTCCTTTCAGTCAGGCCCCTGTGGATTTGCCGACTGCGTAGCAGACAATAAAGTCAACTGGTACAGCTGGAGCGCACTGGCACCTGTTACTCAGATTTCTATTGGACAACTTGCAGAGGCACAACAACCATGCTGGGAGGAGTTGGTTGGCAACCCCACTTGTGTGTTTCTCTTTCAGATGCTGCTATGTTGCTGATACAGTTCAATAAACCTATGGCTGAATCACCTTGTTTCTCTTTTAGCAGATAAGGATCCTTTCTGCCTTCCCTAGTACAGATATGTGTTGCCTAACAATAGGGATATGTTCTGAAGAACATTATTGGTGCTGTTGATATATGCCAGCCCAGTGATTGGCCCATGCAGTGCTCCCTCTGTATTTGCTGAGAGCCTCCCAGTCAGTCGTACCTGTTTACTCAAATGCATGACGCTAAATGCCAGATGAGGGGCTCCTTCCCTGTCCTCTGCTATGGTTCAGTGGTTATAGAGCAGCTTTGTAGAGTAGCTGGTGTAGCCTCCTCTCTTCTTTTTGTCTTTAACATGGGTGTTTCTGGCCAGTCATTAAAAACATAAGTGCCTTGCTGGTTAAGGAAAATCCCTTGCCTGGGCTCAATCAGTCTTGTGTGGTTCTTAGCCTGCATCTTTGTGTAATAAGCTACCAGGGTATTGCCTGAATGCTGCTGAGGTTCCCCTTGTGACTTGTTCCAGTTGCTCCCCTGCCAAAAGGGGAAGCTAGTGAATGCTCCCACAGGAGCTCAAAACCTTGCTACGAAGAGACTTGTGTGTGTCTCACATGCCTGGCCTCTTCTGAGAGAGCTATCATTCTACCTTAGCTTTGCTCTGCTCATATTGGTTGGTTGTGTTTTTTTTTTTCCTGTGGGTGGAATAAGAACCCTAATGGTTCTTTGCTTTTGTCTCTTTACTGTTGACTGTTACTGTGTATGTGTGATGTCTTTGGGGCATTTCCCTATGGTTTTCAGGGATACCATGTTGCTAATTCCTAATGTGAGGTGGGGAACATCACCCCATTGGTCTGCTCCTTCCCTGCCCCCTACACAGACATCGAAGAATAGGTTGAGCCCATGTTGCTTTGCATAGACGAGTTTCGATATCATACTCTGCTGAAGTTTTAATATTCAGTAAGTTGTGGCCCAATTTCATCCAACTTATTGCCTAATATCTTTATTGGACATGAGGCATAGTATTCTACATATAGTTTAATGGACTTTGTATAAGTTGTCCAAAATGATCTGACAGCTTTTGAGCTAAATTTAAAGTTGTGTAGTTTTTGTAATGATTTGACATCTGACAATATCACTTTGCTCAATAGCTGAATGACAGTGAGCCACCTTAACCATCAGAAACATCAGTCTCTTTAGAATTCCATGTACTGTTCTTCCTAAAATATCTTTCACTAAGTACAGTTAATGTGCACCCTTTGTATCTGTCACAAGTGCTATGAAGATAAAGAGACAGTGACAACTTAATGCTAAAGTGATTAAGCTATTTGTTTTATGCATACTCAGTTTGACCCAGCTGGCCATTTGTTTCATGGCCTTATCAGTGGAAACTTTGAAAAACTGGCATGCTGCTTATATGCTGCACAGAAAAAAAAAATAATAATAATAATGTAGAAGTCAATTTTGTTAACGCTTTCAAGTCACCTCCCTTTTCATTACCAAAGGATGAGTTAACACTGAATTCATAAATAGTCTTCTGTGCCATTTTTTTAGTTAATTGGAGCATTCAGCCATCAGAATGTTTTGATCAGAAGTTTCCTTTCATCATTAACCCAGCTTTTGAGTTATCCAGAGTCTTCTTTTCCAAATAGCATTATAATTGTAGTATCTTTGTACACATCTGTGCTTGCTGCATAGTTCTTTTCATTGCTGCCTTATATTGCGTGGCTTTTAAATTTTTCTAATAGCCAAAATTATCCTAGAAATCTACCATGGGGCTTGTTCACATGACTTTATCTCCAGAGTATTATCTACAGCAAAACTGGGAGAAAACACTGGCCTCACTAACTCCTTCTCCGACTCCCCATCACTGTGGGTTGATGTCTATGAGTGCACTGAGGATCCCACACTTGTAAACAGAGACTCTTCTGCTCACTGAGTCACTTTTATGAATGGAAAAGGGAGCAGGGATGTATGAAATTCCTAAGTGCAGTCAACAGGAATCTGTCACCTGAATTATTACCAAATTCTGCCATCCATCCTTACACCGTGCCAGTACACAGCCCCACCTTTACACACTCACTGTCTTCAACTTCTTCTTTCACATGTAGAGTCTGCAGATCCTCATGAGGATTTGCATACCCCTCCCCAGCTTTCTGTCTCCCCCAGCCTGCCACTTGAGACAGTGGTTACTGTGGTCTCATGGCTGGACCAGTTGTGTCTGTTCTTGATCCTAGGAGCAAAGTGGAAGTGAGTGGTCCCATAATGGCATCATGTAGAGAATGGTTCCCAACCTGAGGTCTGTGAGACCCTGAGAAGTAGTCTGTGAGGTCTCAGGGCAAAAAAAAAAATTGCCTTCAATCACTTCCAGCATACCGCTGAGTGAGCGCTCCCCCACAAACCACCAGAAAGGAAACGGAATGGACCAACTTCAGTCGAACTGAACTGCCAGCTAGGTCTGTGGATGGTCTGTTCTCTGTCCTCTCTGGTAATCCATTGTGTGTGTGTGTGTGTGTGGGGGGGGGGGGTTCTTTGAGAGACACTTTCCCACAGAATACCAGAGAGGGCAGAGAACAGACTGACTGCAGCCAGCACTTCCATAGTCTTGCTGAGCAAGCCCTCCCCATGGACACCAGAGAGAGCAGACTGCCCACAGCTGACACTTCTAGCATCTTACCAAGCTCATCCCACCCCCCACCCCCCGGTGTGGACTGCCAAGTTTAAGTGTATTCTTTGTGTGCAGGGGGTAGGGGGTTGCATGTGGTCCACAGCCATTCCAATTTTCTCTGTGACTCTGGGCAGTGTGTGCAGAAAGGACTGATGTTTATGTTGTGTTGTCTTTGTATATTTGTGTTTTGTTTCTTTCTCTGTATTTTATGCCAATAAAGATCTTACTGAACTGAAAATTCCAATTTTTGCTTCAGTGGTCCACAGACTCCTGAAGGTTGGAATCCACTGTTATAGAGTCAACATTTTATTTATCTGTTTAAAAGAATTATACACTGCCTTATCCACAGGGCTAGAAGGAGCATCTAACAAAGTAACAGTTAAGGACAGTAAAATCTCAAGAATGTAAAACAAAACATTAAAAATATGTGCAGGGCAAGCTCAAGTTGCCAGTCCCGAAACCTGCTGAAGAAGGAATGTTTTTCGTACTTATCAATCATGAGCTGAAACTTTCAGAAGACATTTGTTCCACAGCCTGAGAATTGGTGTTGTGTCATGTTGTGAAAGTTCTAACAGCCTTTGGGCACAATCCTAACCAGTTCTACTCAGAAGTTAGTCCTGTTTTGTTCAATGGGGCTTGCTCTCAGGAAAGTGTAGTTAGGATTGCAACCTTTGTTAGGTACACTTTTATTGGGGGTTCTCTATGTAATTTCACTATGCAGATGCTGGTCCTACATATTCGCTGAGGGAGAGGCCGCATATAATCAAGGGATAGATGAATATGGAAAAGAAAACCTGACTATTAGATAATTTGTCTTGTGCTTAACAGACTAGGTAATAAGCACTGGGATGTTTACCCTTTGTCATTAAAATAGTCTGTGCTGATGTGAAAATCCAGCAACAGATGTTGATTAAGATTCAGTTAAGACTAAGCAGGAACTGTGCCTCTATGATTCACTGTCTTTCTATTATCAAAATGTTTTCTGAGCAGCACACAGTAGGCAATTTACTTAGCAATCAGAAGTGTAGTAGACAGATAGATGCAAAAGGATAATAGACAAAGCACCACTGACATTACTGAGACAGGTGCCTTTCCCTTACTTTGAGGAGGCCTCCATGAGTGCCACCCAACTGCAGGAAGCAGCACACGTCCCACTAGCACAGATATGCCAGTGCTGGAAAGTGGGTTAGGATTGCGCCTTAAGTAAATTAAACTTTACAATAAGTTTAAAACATTATTTAAAACAAAGAATCCTCCCAAGCAGTTACTGATCTGTTTTTTGTTTTTTTAAAATGCCCCCAATATTCCAAAGGCTGCAATCCTATCCACACTTATGAGGGAGTAAGCTCCATTGACAATCATTGTTAAAAGCATATACATAGTAGCCTATTAAAAGTACAGATCTGTAACATTTTCTCAAATGCAGTCACGTAACCTGGTAGCATCAAGTCTAATATAATAAAAATAAAATACACATTAAAATGAATGGAGATCCACCTGAAATTGGTGCATGATCCTCCTATTGGGTCGTGACCCACAGTTTGAGAAACACTGGGCTATACCCATGAAAACAATAATACAAAAGCAGGATAAGTTATTCAATGTTTAAGAGTTTTTGTTTTAAGTGAGATTACACCTGTAATGTGTCACATTTTAAAATCTTATCCTGATAAACCCACTTAAAGCTTTCAAAGAAAGAGTGCCAGTTTTTAATTAGAATATATTTAGATAGGGATTTGGAGTAATTACAGTGGATTTATTTTACAACTAGCAAACTAAATCAGAATATTGGTTAAGGTGAGTCAGGATCAATTGGGGTATTAAATGTAATTTGCACTTCTAATGCATTCCTGGTCATTGTGCGAAGACTTGCTTATTTGGATCTTTCAGCTTTCCTCAGATACATGGGATGATCTAGAAAAGTGAAGGGAAAAAACTTTGAAAACTGTTCCTGTTAAAATGAATCTATTGAAGCTATTTGGATGAGGCAGGATACAAATTTTTAAAACACCACAGATACTCGCCTATAGGGCAAGAAATTTGTTCCAATAGATCACTTGCAAATCAGCTCCTCACCTTAGAGGAGTCAGGGCTGTTTCAGGCATCATGGGGCAGCAGTGGCTCTTGGCCCTGCCATACTATGTACTGGAACTGAAGGGACTAGCAGAAGAGACAGAAATCAGAAACACTAACCAATAATGGTTTATTGAATTGTTTACAATAATAGAGGGGAAAGCAACGAAACTAAGCAGAAGTATTCAGAAGCATTCCTTTGAGCAAAGAAAATGTGCTGTGTAGTTGACATGCTATAGTCAGAGAATGGAGGAGGAAGACTGCAGACAAAATACAATATAAAATATACATTGCAACTCTTTTGTTGTCCCAAAGAAGTGGAAGCAGTTCATTGTCAGGAGAGAAACACTAGTAAGGAAATGAGACTTTTAGGACTATAGAATTTCTCACATAAAAGGATTAGCGGGGGGGGGGGGGGCATTTGTCAAGCTACAGAGAAGTAGCTGCAGGTGACTTCCATGAGAATAGTTACAATGTAAGGAGTAGAGAGACTGAGGGCACTGTCCTAACCAACTTTCCAGCACCGAGGTAAGGGCAATGCAGCTCCAAGGTAAGGGAACAAACATTCCCTTACCTTGAGGAGGCCTTCATAACTACCAGCCAACTACAGGGTGCAGCACATGCCCCATTGGCACAGCTGTGTTAAGTGCAGGAACGCTGGTTAGGATTTGGGCTTCACTTACTCTCATGCTATGAAAACACAATGCCTATTACAGTTGATGAAAGGTACTCCTCTCACTAGGGAGCACAGTTCTCCTAATCTGGTATCTTGATAATGTTGAAGCTTTGAATCTTTTTTCCTCTTGCAGCACCAAGTTATCTGAAGGTTTCATGGCATCAGTTAAGCTCACCAGATGACAGAGTAATCTCAGAGACCAAAAACAGGCCTGGGCACCATTTCCCTTGGTCTGAGAGTTGAAGGAAACACTGGGTTTCCTTCCAAGTCAGGAAGGAAATCAGGGAGAGATCCCTGATATTCACTCTATACTGGTTAAAGTTAGCCAAGAAACCAAAAAAAAAAAACCTGCTTTGAGAGAGAAAGAGAGAGAGGCATTTATAGGTAGAAAAAGGAAGCAGAAGGATGGATCTGCCAATGGAAGGGGAAAAACAATCTTGCTAAGCAGAATACCTTGTGCTTACTGATTGTCAAATTAGCAAGGATGCTGAGTAAGTGGCCATCAAGCAATCTGGGGTACTCAGAGGCTATGATCTCAGAGTGACTGGTGGTGCCAAGTTGAATACAGCTAAAGTGATGAAGGGTATTGAGTGTCTCTGCTTCCCGTGCCATGGTTGGCATGGTTCAAGATGAAGTCAAGTAACTAGGTTATAGAAGTTTACTGAAGGTACTCTAATGTGGCATAGAGGAACTTCATTCGCACATACACAAGGGAAAGTTCAGAATAAAGCAAGATCTAGAAAAAAGCCTATACATTTATTTACTACAAAGGATATACCACAACTTTCCGGTTTCAAAATGGAAATCTTGAAGTGAGTCTGCCCAGCATTAGAAAGCAAAACAAACAAACAAAAAAACATATTGACTATTATAAGAAACAAAACATATTAAAAATAATTTTTAATTGTGTATTTTACGGCAGGAAACCTCAGATATGCCATCAAGTGCCATCCACACAGTGTGGAACTGTAGCCAAATCCTTTCTTGCTGCCAGGGTTTCAGAGGCCATTTTAAGTGACTTTGCTACGATAGTTTACTAATACTGGGATTACTAGATGAATAGAAAAGACTAAGGACTTTTTTTTTTTACATATGAGGCTTCCAGTGGCTGTTACTTCATTAAAATATTACTGATGAACAGAGCTAACTTTGTTGTTTAAATAGGTACATCTTGCAGACCTACACTGCAAATCCAATAAAGCTGTAATATTTCAAGTTCACCTCATGGTCTGAAGAGCTGTGACTGGTTAAAGCCTTCTCTGGTGTGTGTGTCTCACCTGTGTTTAAAAGAAAAAAGTATGTGTTTCAAGTGTAGACAGTTTTACCAAGTACAAAGTACCAGGACCGGCCTTAGGAGCTGTGGGGCCCAATGCTAAACGGTTTTGTGGGGCCTCCACTTCCACAGCCCTCCTACTCACCTGGATGAACGCAACATTGAGCAGGGGACTGATGGGGCACATAGGGAGGTGGTGATAACATGATGATGTCACCGCCAATGGCTGTGCTACACTCGCTGTGCTCTGCTCACAATGCTTTGGCAAAGACTTTATGCCTTGGCATAAACTTAGGGCACAATCCTAACCAGGTCTACTCAGAAGTCCTATTTTTGTTCAATGGGGCTTACTCTCAGGAAAGTGTGGTGAGGATTGCAGCCTTAGTCAAACTAGAATAGTTACATAACATCATCTTCCCATCTTAAAAAAAAAATGGCTATGAAGTCCTCCAGTCTGGTTTGAGACTGCAGTATAGGGAGAGTGAAGTTTAACTGTCTTTTTGCACAGCTGTCCAATCAAAAATCACCTCCCTTAAAGGTGATATTTGTCCAGGAGAAGTGATACTATTGACTGTGTCCTCCACCTCCTCCTCCCATGGGGGCAGCTCCACCTCTAGGGAGTTTGCTATCCAAGATTACATACCAGCTAGTGCACCGGACCTATCTTGAGGTCTTCTTCATTTAGTTGACATAATGAAAATTGGAGTCATCTCTCCCTTCCCTTTGGGTTTGCTTCATCTCTCTTCCTAGTCATATACATTGGCAACTCACCTGGATGCACACCTCCTGCAGTCAGGGAATCCAGGAAACCATACTCAATCCCCAAAAAGAGACTGGGACACCCTGGTGGTGCCACAGGTAGTTTAGGGTTTAAAGTGCTCCTGTATTATAATCTAATTAAGAAGATAAAGATTTTCAATCCTCAAAAGAGACTGGAACACCCTGGTGGCACCAGTCTCTTTTGGGGATGGAATATGATTTCCTGGTGTTTCACCCTCTGGCACTCCCTTGGGGCATGGTGGGTGGTGTGAACTGCCTTCCCCTCTGCTATTACACCCTTTCTCCTCATCTCCTAGACAGGCCTCATCTCTTTATCTACCTCTTTTCATCCCTTGACTCCCTGAAGCCCCCTTCTTCTCCTTTCCTATACCTGTTCCACTCTCCAGTTTCCTTCTCTAGTCCTTTTCCCTCTGCTTTCTCTTCTTACTGTTCTGCTCTTCTACATTTTCTATCTTCCCCTTCCCCCAGGGAAGGATAACTAAGGCCCAATTCTATCCAACTTTCCAGCACTGATGCAACTGTGCCGGTGGGGCATGTGCTGAATCCGGTGGTGATGGGGCAGTCATGAAGGCCTCCTCAAGGTAAGGGAACATTTGTTCCCTTACCTTGGAGCTGCATTATGGTTGCATTGGCATTGGAATGTTGGGTAGGATTGGACCCCAATTGTATTGAAATGAAGTGAAATTCACTATTGCATCTCCTTCAGTTTGAAATTCTTCTTAATTCAAATTGAATTTTCCCGCTTCTGCTACCATTGATTATTTTGCTTATTTTGCTCCCCTATTTAGTATAAAAGTGTTATTTTAATTATTAATACTCTTTTCCCTGTGCAGGTACTTTCTTCTTAAGATAAACAAATTGAGCTGGTTAGGTTTTGTGCAGTGATAAATGGTTTCTAGTCCTCAAATCAGTAAATATTCACATAATCAACTGAAGAAACAAAAGTGCAAATGAAAACCATATAAAAATGCTGGAATAAGTGTGTGTGTGTGTGTGTGTGTGTGTGTGTGTGTGTGTGTGTTTTCTTGTAATCGTTAAGCATATGGTATGTACAGAGATACAATAATTGTAAATGTATGCAACAATGTCTATAAAAATGGTTGACTGCCTTTCTGTAGAATAAGATCGATCCTTATACTTTACTATGCAAATGTCTTTTAACTGCAGTATTAATTTGTAAAAGAAAGGACAAAAGAAGCCAATGGGGAAAAAATATTGTGGAAATTGCCTCAAGAAAAAAATCTTATATAGATTTTTAACTCAATGGGATACACAATCTTAGCTCAATGGGATTCACAAAGTTTCCTTCAGATATTCCATGGAAACTGAATTTGAATACACAAGAGGATTTGACTGGTTACTTCCCAGAGAGAAGTGTGTGTGTGTGTGTGTGTGTGTGTGTGTGTGTGTGTGTGTGTGTGTGTGTGTACACACACACGCCCACAAGGTTCACCAGGTTCTGTTGCCTCCCACCAGGCACTTGGAGGAGAACAGGATTTCAGGGCTGATCCTGGCCAAGAGCAGAAGAGACTCCACTGACCAGGCTCCAGTTCCCACCTGGTCCCGATTCCTCCACACTGACCCCTCATGGGAGCAAACTGACTGGGGGGGGGGTAGTTCCTAGTGCAGGGGTGTTAAACATAATGCCTGCAACTGGACATGGCCAGCAGAAGCTATTTTTCTGGCCCATGAGATAATTGGGCTCTCTGATCCCCACTATCAGCTGCTGAACTGCAAAGTGATGCCTTGGCAGAACTGGCACTGCTGAAAGTGTGGCACTGGGAGGTCCCTGTCATTATGCAGGCCACCCTTTTAACTGCACTGTTTCTGCTGATGTTTAACTGCTAAAGGGGTAACCTGCATGATAATTGGGCTGTCCCAGCACTGCTCTTTCAGCAGCACTGCTTCTGCTGAGGTGTTGGGAGGAAGAGATGGAAGGTGGCCTCAGAAGGAAAGGAATGGTGGGGTGGGGGGAGAAGCTACCGAGGTGCTCGGAGAGCCCAATATCACACAGCCCACCCTTTCAGCAGTGCTGTTTCTGCTGAGATGTCTCCTCTCAGCTGCTTTGTGATGCTTTGGCAGAAGTGGCGATGCTAAAAGGGCAGCTTGTGTGATATTGGCTGTTGCTATCATGTCCTTCTGTACTTCTTAAGACACTGAGCAGCCCAGTCCCATGGAGATGAGATTTGTCAATCTGATCCAGCATGCCAATTTTTATTTTTATTGTGTTCCTATTAGCTGTAGGTAGAATTTCATACACTTGCAAGTTAGATGAAGTTTTATTCTGCTTATATTTGCTTTGTCAAAAGAGAAAAGTCAGAACATTTTACATACGCATATAATGTGTGATTGCTTCCAAAAATGGCAGTTGTATCTTTAATTCTTCTTCCCCTCCCTGCATCATCTAGGACAGGGGTGTCAAATTTGTTTTATACTGTTGGGCGAATAGCATTTGTAGTGCCTGCTGAGTTCCGGTAGTGATGTCATCAAGTAGGAAGTGACATTAAGCAAGTGATGACCAGAAATGAGCTCTTTTTTCTCACTTAGGAACTCATTAGCTGCAAGTGACCGTAGAGAAAATATGCAAAAGGTGATTGTATTTTCAAGATACGGGAGAGCCCAATTATCACAGAGGCTAGTTAAAGCGTTTCCACAGGCTGTATTTGGCCCATAGGCTTTGTGTTTGACACCCCTGAACAACTAGGAGAACTTATTCATGTCTTGACATCATGGTGCTGTTTTCCCATTCCACATAACTGGCCACTTTTGCCAGGAGAGGCTGGCAAGCAAACAACATTCTGCTGTCAGGTTATGTGTGTGTTCTAAATGTTCTGAGAGGGAAGAAGAAATTCTGCCTTTTCCCTTGATTGCTAAATTGTCAGAGGTACATAGGTATACATTCTTGTATTGTTTGTTTCCAAACAAGCTATTTACTCAACTCTGCTGAGGAGTCACAGTATAGATGGAAAGTTCATGATAGAACAGGGGCAGCAGCTAATTAAATTTTAGTTATTCCTTATAACACATTGGAAGGATGAAATGCACAGGGGCAACAGCCTAATATTTGCTTTGCTAGCTTATTGAACCAATGTTATATTTACTTGTTAACTTGTTTACAATTTACAATTTACTTGTAAACAATTTACTTGTTTAGTTGTAACCAATGTTAATTTCCTGTATGATAATTTTTATAGCACCAGAAACAGTCATCATTTCTAATTTATCCCAGGAAAATTATGAAAACAAGTTACATGTTTTTACTGTTATTTGAGGAAGTTGTTAAGTCTGTGTTGTTTCCCTTTTTATTTAAATTTCTATGTTTTAGGGATGGACCCTTATTTCTAGATCAGTCTCTGAAATGTGGCAGAATAAAGGCATTCCACTCTACCTGCTGCTTATGAATATAGTACTATTTATGCGGTTGTGATGAACAAGATATTATGCTAGATATGAATTTGTCTGGCCATTTTTGAAATTTGAAATGTCTGGCCGTTGGGGTGGCTTCAGGATTTTTGCTGTACACTCTCATGTAGAGCCAACATCATATAATGAGATTGTTGTAGTCGGGCCAGCAAAACCAGCTTGTACAAGTGAAAATAGATTCATCTCTCTGCTCAGCTGTGAAACTCAATGAATGATCTCAGGACAGGCAACAGCTCTCTCAGTCCAGTTATGTCACTTAGGGTGCAATCCTAAGCCCTTATGTCAGTGCTTTCCAACACTGACATAAGGGCAATGCAGCTCTGAGGGAAGGGAACAAACATTCTCTGACTTTGAGGAGACCTCCGTGAGTGACACTCAAGTGCAGGATGCAGCACACGTCCCATTGACACCACTATGCCAGTGCTGGAAAGCAATGACATAAGGGGTTAGGATTGCACCCTGAGGTGCTATGACAGCAAAATAGTAGGAGGGCTGTATATAGAATCTTAAGCTCTTTGAAGGACAGGTAAGATAAAAACAAAACAATATGCATTGAGGGGGTCAATATGCATTGACAGGGCAAATATTGTTAGACTACATATTCTACAAATTAAATATACAAAATATTATTTGTGTTTGTAAGCCCGTTTCCTTTCCACTAATGTTTCTTCTATCTTGGTTCACCTATTTAATATTATCTTGGCTTGACTATTGCACAGTTTTTTAACCATACTGTAAACCCCTTACCTCTGTTCTTTGTTTCTATTACCATAAACAATTCTTGTCACACAAGCCACATCAAAGTTTTGTTTTTAGTTTACTGACTTCATACTGGATAGTCAATATGTTTTAAGATTATCTTCAACCTCATCATGACCTCTCTTCATTCTGACCTTCTTACTCTTACATGTTATAACCTTTCTACAGTACATTCAGCAACTAGGTTCCCACAGCTGATGATCTCTACACCATGGTTACCCTCTCACTGTATTCTTTTTCTGTTAACACCTACGTCAACTAAAATTTGGCCAGGTGTCAAGTATCTGCACCCAGCACACAGGAGATGACCCCAATTCCTTCTCATTCCACAACTACTTCTTACATTAATTTCAATTTGTTGGACTATACATGCATTCAATATTACCTGCGGATACTCGCCTATAAGTCGAACACAAAGATAAGTAGTGGGCAGGTTTGAGCCAAAAAATATTGGAATTTTCTATGACCCTTGGATAAGTTCGGGGGGGGGGGGGTTAAACAGGGGAGTGTTTGACTATAGTTTTGCCTGATTTTACCTGAGGCCAGAGCCTGAAAAACAACCTAACGGTAATTGTTACCTAAGAACTGTACAGTCTCTAATTTATTAAAAATATAGTGAAAGGTTATAAGATGCCTTTTTATTCTCTAACTTTTTAAATTCTGGTCTTCACAATCTTTCTGTAAACACTATCAGAGTAAGTGCACTGTGAACAACATACTGGTAGAACCATTAATCAAATCCTTCTTTAAGGTGCTTGGTATGTTAAGCCAGAGGTTCTACATCTAACTGACTTAAAATATAACTGGGAGTGTGCAATTCAATTCACAGTGGAAAGACAAGCCACAAAGAATGAGCATGAGAAAGTGCAGCTGCACATAGGTGGAATCCTGTTTACTCAGAAGTAGACCCATTGCTTTCCATGAGTGTTATTCTCAAGTAAAGGTGTACTGAATTGTAGCCTGGGACTTTGTTTCAGATTGAAATGAGGATGACATCCTGGTGTTTTAAAAACCAGGCCCCTAAACTGAGGGGTGTGACTTTCCTTGAAAATGACTTACCAGAAATTGTTCTGAGGCAGCAGCAAAAAGGGAAAAAAAAAGGAGGCATTTTACCTTCTTCTCCAAACTGGAAGGGAGTTGAAGGTGTTTCTGGGAGTTGTGAGGAGTAAGTGCTGTACTTCCATAGCAGCAACCCTTATGCAGACTACAATTTTCATAAGTGCCTTCACTTCTCTTCCTGTTTGGAAAAGAAGCTAAAGTGGCTGCCTTTGAATACCGTAATTACTGGTAAGTAAAGTTACTCCTTTTCTTCTCCACCCTTTTGTCTTGTTTCTTAGCTCAGTCCCACTCTGCACTTCACCAGACAGCTACTAAGTTTCCCAGAAAGTCCCTCTTCATTCACTGTATTGACCTGCATATAAGTCGCCTAGGTTTTCAGGATCAATTTTTAGGAATATTTTTTTTTTTACTTTTACATAAGTATATGTGGTAGTTTTCTATTCTTTACTGAAATACTTTGATTTTTAGACACCTCCACCAATTTGATGGTGTGTGAAGCCCGAGTGTCTGAGGGCAGGGCCTAGGAGAGGGGGGTAAAGGGGATGATTTGTACCTGGGCCCAGGGTCAAAAAGGGGGTCCAGGAGCCAAAGGAGGGGGCCTAGAGGAATGGGTTGAGGAATGCATACATGATACAACTTAAAACAGTGTCAAATCTGGAAGAGCTAGAGTAGACTGGCCTGCTAGAGTAATTCTTTGGCTTGTGGATCCGCTTATCATGAAGGAGTGTATAGGAGCACAGGGATATACTTGCAAGACTACAGCTGCTGCAGAAGCAAGTTTTGGTATGCAAATATGACAATGCTAATTTTCTGCATGATTTTCTATATTTTAGAGAGACTTCGGATTTTAGAGAGACTTCGGAGTGTGTTTGGTTTTCCATATTACTGTATCTAGCTGCTGATGCCACATGGGTGGGTAGAGCTGGGTTCCAAAGACTTTTTCAGTTGTCTCCAGCTTTAAACTCACCCTGTTTTGCCCCTCCCTGCCCCCATTTTGCTCACCTATCACCACCCTCCCCCACTGTTTCACCCCTCCCCCTTTGCAAAGGGGTCCAAAAGAAACTTTGTACTCCCTGATAAAATTCCTCTCAGAGGCCCAGTCTGAGGGTTGTATCCAAAGTGCTGTGAATGGAACTCTGCTTGTACAATGAGACTTTCCTGCTCTTCTTCCTCAATATAACATTTTTTATCTATTTTTCTTTTATGTCTATTTATTTAGGTTTTGCACACATTCACGTGTGTTATATAGTTATTTATGTTTTTGATGGCCAAAATAAATTTGCAAGCTAAATAAGGCTTATACAGGTTGAGCCTCATTATTCAAGTGGGTTCCGTTCCCAGAATTCACTCTGATGGCAAAAATCTGCACTATAGCAAATCAATTTTAAAAACAAAGTGTCTTTGCTCTGGTGGTTGAAAAACAGCCTTGCTGACCTTTGTGATGTTAAGATAGAGTCATTAAGAGGACAATTCAACAATCAGTCTCTCTCCAGGCCTTAGAAAGGATTATCTTTCTTTCATGTGTTCAGAGGGGAAGGGAGGGGGTTGCTTGGAGAGAGAATGATTGATGGATTGTCAGCTGGCTGCCCTCTCTATAATTATTGTAAAGGACTGTTTTCCTTTAATTTAAAGGGCCCTTCTCATCATGTTGAGATAAAAATCTCTACAACAGTAGGAAAAGTATTTTAAAGGGGTGCATTTTTCTCTTTCTCCAGGGATCAGCACATTGCTTCTCATCTGCAGTGGCCATTCATGTTGAGTCAAATCCGTGTATTAAAAATCCGTGTGTAACAAAATTGGACCTGTGCTTATTCATCCATTTATTCATTTTTTACTTTTGTCCATGCTGATTCCTAACCAGATGAAAGTGCAGGGTATTGCTGTATACTGTAAAAGGTAGTAATGCACACCGCACATTAATGCACACATGTAATGCACGTGTCTTGAAAGCATGAACATGCACTACCCATAAGGCAATATTACAAAAATGAGTGCAGCTCTTCCAAAGTCACACTCTGTCCTCAGAGTGTCCTTTTCCTGCAAGAGCATATCTGAGAAAAGGGGCTCTTTGAGATCTGCACTTCCAGGGGGAGAAATCCAAAAATTCATCCAACCTTCTTTCTGGGCTTCTCTATTGCCAGAGTCAAAGTGGAGGGGAAATCTATCCATTGGGTAAAATGGGAGGTAAACCTTAATTCTACAAGGAATTTGGTCCTTTATTTTTCCCACTTTCCTGGTCCTTATATCAAAAATCTTGGTACTGATAAAGGGGGTGGTCTTAATATATGGAGTATGAATAAGTGAAAATCTTTATAATGAATGTACTGCTAAAGAGGCAAGAGTGTAATCTGGATTTTGGGTTGCCAAATCTGATTGACCCTATTCCTGGAATTCCTAAAATCGTTTTTTTCCCCATCATGAAATAAGGTCCAGTTACAATCTCCACGGCTGCTTTCATTAGTCATCTGGAGATTCCTGGAGACTCCAAGCCAGTCCTGTAGGACTGGCAACCCTGTCTTTATTGCCATTCCAAGTAGATATAACTTCTGTCTGTTCATTAGGTTACACCCCTCAAGGTCATCTGCCAGCCCAGATGTATTCATAACACTGATGTTTGTGCAGACAGAAAATTCTGGGGACTGGGCTGTAAGGAATGGGATGTCAATACTAAATCACAACTCATATAATTTACAGATTTTAGCTGACCTAGAAAACCATGCACTTTTTAAAGATGACTTGGAATGTCAGAAGCTGATTCTGGAAGCCATGAAATATCATCTTTTGCCAGAAAGAAGGACTCTTATGCAAAGCCCACGAACTAAGCCAAGAAAATCCACAGTTGGGACCCTGTATGCTGTTGGAGGAATGGATAACAACAAAGGTACTAGTTAATAGTTTTGGGGTTTTTTGAAGATGGTTGACAGAAATTTCATTTTTCTTTTCTCTCATGGCATCTTATGTAATAGTATCACCATAGACTTATCTGATAGTGGTTATTCTTGGAAAAGCAAAGAAAATCTCTCTCAGAAAAAAAGCGTGAATGGGGCAGTCTGCAGTCCACAAATGTTTCATGTCGTACCTGCCTTAAAAGTCCCTTTGTCTTAAATTTCTTTTACCTAGCTACAAGCTACAGTAACTATTGAAACAAGACATAGCATAGCATCACTACCTATCACTCCAGGAAACTACTACCACCCACCATTCTTGTTGTGCATATATAGTACTTCCAAATAATTTATGCACAGAAGACACCAATAAATGTGCAGCAACAAGAAATGATCCCATGACATAATTCATACCAGTACACATTTAGCTTCCAAATATACAGTGCAGCCAAAAAGAGTCCTCACTCTGCACTCAGGTAAGAGGCCTGTTCAGAGGACCCAGAGGTATTTTAGGAGAAAGATTTGAATTCTGCTGTAAGAACAATGCCTCCATGCAGATAAATTCCATTAATACTGCCCACAATGTATTTGTAATGTACCCCCTTATCCGTGGATTCGGAACCCACAGATTTGACTCAACACAGGTTCCAAACCTGCAAGTGCCTTCTGGTCATGTCCAGAGGTGCTCTGAGGAGTGGAGAGGTCGCATGTGGCCTGACCACCCCTCAGAAGGCCTCTGAGAGGCCTTCTGAAGAGCAAGGACTGAGGAGGAGTATGGTGTATGTCGACCCTTTCTCATCCCTCCCACATCATGCCTACCTGTTTTGGCCTCTCCACTGGCAGAGTTACACATCCAAATGAT
Organism: Tiliqua scincoides; assembly: GCF_035046505.1. Lineage (NCBI taxonomy): Eukaryota > Metazoa > Chordata > Lepidosauria > Squamata > Scincidae > Tiliqua > Tiliqua scincoides. Next base: position 117,167,374 of record NC_089823.1, read on the forward strand.
TTCCTAGCGACTTCAGCATGACATTTTTCCAATGTTGTGAACGCATCTATAATACGTATGTTCATTTACAGCGGGGTTTCTACACTGGCAGGGCCTTTGTTGTTCCAGTGTACATGGAAGATATACTGGCATATCTCAAGGATGGACTGGCCCTTTAGTTAATCAGCCTTAAGTGAGAATTGGAATATAGAAGTATTGTGTACTCATTTTCTGAATACTAGAAAACATTTTCTTTAAAAGTCTGTTTCGAATTCCAAATGCAGAACAAAATCTGTAGAGTAAATTGTATTTGGAACTAAACTGTAAAATTATTATAGAGGAAAAGAAAACTTGCAGAGCAAAAGAGATCTCTATAAATAATTGAGTAGCTTTCTAGAAAAGGCAGAATACAAATTGATCTCCCGTCAGGTGTTTCAACCTAGTTCATTGTTCAAGCAGAAGAAACACCAAGGGGGTATACTGGGTTGCAAAATCATAATAAAAAGTAATAATGTCAGAGGTACTGTGATTTAAAAGAGAGAGAGATGGAAAATCTGAAATCAACGCCTGAGGTTATCTCAGCTTTCAATGACTTATTGTTTTGAGGTGAACACAGGGTAAAGAAAAATGTTAAAAGTAACCCAAGCAAAAAATTCAGCCATAAAAAAAATCAGCCATGCTAGTAAGGAAAGAGATAAAAACTGATCTACTGAAACATTAATTTCAAATGTCCTATTACTTAATTTGGTGATTAATTCTAAAAATGATCAAATTATGTTTTTATAAACATAAATTTGATGCCCTTACAATGTCAGGCTAGAAATATAATTTTCCATAACATCTGTGAATGCAGAATAAAGATCATTCACACCCTTACAGCGTTACATGCAAAGATTTTCTACCTTAATTGTCAGTAACTTGTCTCTTTAATCAGCTTTTCCTGTTCTGTTCCATTTCTGCATACAGTGAGGACACAGCTTCCTTCACTTTACTCCATCAGGCGATCCACTAGAAAAAAAATCAAGACAAAGCTGCTTCTAAAGCTGCAATTCTGTACACACTTACCTAGGAGTATCTCCCATTGAACTCAGTGGAACATATTTCTGAGTAGATACTCCTAAGATTGTGCAGTTAATCTCATAAAAAAGAACATTAGTTACATCCCAGTCCTATGCAACTGCCACACTGAAAGTGCAGGTCTGTCAACGGGATGGCCGTTGCATAGATAAGCCAGTAGGGGGAGCAAGAGGATGAGACCTATCTGTGTACCACAGCTGTCACATAGCTCCCTATGGATATCCTCAGAACTACTCCAGCTCTGTTGCTTGTGTAGCACTGTTAACCCACTAGGGGGAATAGCTGTCTAAGGAAGGTGGTTTTAGATTCGGTGGCCATGGACTCTTCCATGTCCTGCCCCACCCTGTCCTACTCTCTGCCCCTTTCCGACCTCCCCATTGGCAGGGTTGTGCCAATGGCTTTCATTGTTCTATTGAAAGTTGTACACAACTTTGCATGTGATGCATCCTGGAATGTACTCAGGAGGAGCAAGGAACCTCTGCATGACCTGGAAGTGGGTCTTTTAGCACTAAAAAAAGCTCCTCAGGCTTGGAAACAGCAAGGTTTGGCAGAGAAAAGGTAGAAACCCCCATTTTTGCACCTTTTTTCAAGGCATTTAAACTCGGACTCTGATATCGTCTGACATCCGTGGTGAGTCAAACCTGCAGATGCCAGATCTGGGGATACCAAGGTCTGACTGTATTTTGCCCATTTTGAACATTTGTACAGATAGATAACATATGAGAACCCTGCTGGATCAGGCCAAAGTCCATTCAGTCCAGTATGCTGTTTCCCAAAGTGGCCACTCAGATATGTTTTGGAAACTGACAAAAAAGAGATTAAGGCCTAATCCTCTCCTGCTGTTTTTTGCTCCCCTGCAAGTGGTATTCAGAAGCATACTGCCTCAGTGCCTCTGAACCCAGAGGCTTCCCACAGCAATCATGACCAGGGGCATCACTAGCAGGGGTAGGGTGTTCCATACTGGGTAACATCATAAGAGTTATGACACCGCTAGTGGTCAAAATTGTGAAAACTCTTTGTAAAATTTTATCTATGAATAATACCATAAAATACATACTTTTCTATAAAAGGTAATTTAATTTACATAAAAAGTAATTTAATGCAGAATGTAATGAAAGAAACTGTGTTGAATTATCTATATCAGTGGTTTCCAAATTCCTGGGACACAACCCACCAGGGGAACCAGAAGAAGACCATTCCCTCTTAAGGAGAGTGGCCCAGCAAGGATGGCAGCTGCTGCACTGCAGTGATCACGGCGGAGTTGCGACTAAGAGCTTCCTAATGTACCTGGGGAGTAGCACTGGCCATATGAAGGATGCGGGGTGGGGGGGGACTTGCAGCCCCCTCTTTGGGCCTCTCTGCTGCTCAGAAAGTCTCCTTGATCCAATTGCCATCCACTTCTAGAACTGGAACCAGTTCCTTCCCCTGCAAATACTTTTGGGGTTCCCAACTTCCAAGGACAAGTTTGGGAACCACTGATCTGTCAAATACTATAGTCAACGACTGCATTATATACCAAAAAGCAGAATTCTTTCACTCAAAACTGACCAATGAAACTGATTTTTCTGAGTCAGCTTTCATTTCCATATATTAGAGTTAATACTAGAACTTGTTGGGTGAATAATAAATATGTAGATACTGCATACAGGGCAAGAAGTTTTTGCCAATAAATCAGGCTTAGATAATTACCTCACCTTATCTGCGAAGTCAGGGGACAGGACTTTTCAAGCAACTCTGGAGAAGCTGCTTTTCAAAGAAGAGAAGCAATGCAGAGATCATTAGAGGGCTGTTAATCTCCATGGTAACCATCCTGGGAATCTCTAGTCAAAGTTAACCTTTTATTCTCCTCCTGAGGAAAGGGCTAAAGACTTCAACTGAAGTCAAGCTAACCTGGTTCCATTTTGCAAATGCTGCTGCAGCCTCCTTGAAAATTGCAAATGCTTGTGTTTTGCAGAGGTTTGTTTTTTTAAACACCAGGATGGAATCCTCATTTCCAATTGAAGCAAAATCCCAGGCTACAATTCAGCATTACTTAAGAATAACACCCATGGCAAGCAATGGATCTACTTCTGAGTAAACAGAGTTGCAACTATGTGCAGCTGCTCCTGCTCACAGTCATTCTTTGTTGCTTGTCTCTCTGCTGTGAATTGAATAGCACACTCCCAGTTATGTGTTCTAAGTTGTATGTTATATGTAGAGCAGTGATTTTCAAACTTTTTAATCTCACGGCACACTGACAAGGCACTAAAAATGTTCAAGGCACACCACCAGGTTTTTGACAATTAACAAGACACACCATGTTGCCAGTGGGGGCTCTCATCTCCCATTGGCCCTATTAATAAATGACCTTCCACCAAATTCCTGTGGCACACCTGTGGACCACTCACAGTACAGTGGTTGAAAATGGCTGATGTAGAGCCAATGGCTTAACACACAAGACACCTTAAAGAAGGATATGATTAATGGTTCTCTTGCAGTGGTTCCCTGTTGGAGTTGATGCAACTCCATCTACTGTCCAGAGGGGGCAGGATGCTGTCCAGAAGGCGTCAAGCTATGGCCCAATGACTCTGACCTTTCTACCTGTTCTCTCTGTGATCCTTGTGGGGTGTGGCCCTAACTCTTTATCCTTCCCTTCTCCTCTGATCACTTCCTCTCATCCTCTGACCACCAACCTGTTAAGATGTGCACACCAGGGCTCTGATGCCCAGGCCATCTTGAGCACAAGGCATGCAGGGCAAGGCAGCTCCAGGGCCTTGCTTTCTCTAAGTGTTAACTGAACCTCTGATCCTAATCAGATGCTGTAAATATACACTCAATGAAACAATAAGTAAATAACTTATTTTTTGTAACTTTAACAAGCCATTGCCTCTTTGTCTTTTTAATTGATTAGCAGTCAGCCGGGTGAGGGAGGTTCCCTGGGGTGATACCCAAAGGGGGGGGTCCGCTGCTTAAGCTACTGTGCTTCACTCCAAAGAGGAAACTATTTTTAATTTCCTCCAATATTCTCAAGCTTTTTTCACTTGCATACCCCTCGGCAGCCTATTTCCATAAATTGTACCCTTCATATTAGCAAAATGTTTGTAATTAATATGAATAATGTAAGCCCTCATCGCCTCTATATGAAAACCCATACTTCCTGTATTCATCACAGTGTTTTCTTTTTTTATCTGTTTGAAGAACAGAAGATTCTGTCTTTGCACTGTTTTGCACCAGAAGTGTGCTGAGATATTCTGGGTGATTGATCACTTTTCATATTATGTTTTAGTTTTTTTATGTGCTGGTTTTCAATCACTGATTCATACATGAATTGATCACCAAAAACTAGCTACTGGTGGGGCTTTCACAGCCAACTAGCTACATCCTTTCCTGCCTTGCTGGCCCTGCAAGGCATTCTACCCTTTTCTGCCATTATTCAATTCTCTTTCAAGTACCCCTAAAGGTCCTGTTGAATGCCCCTGGGGGTACATGTACCCCAGGATGGGAACCACTGGTATGTTGTTTACAGTGCACTTAACTCTGTTTACAAAAAGGTTTTGAAGACCAGAATTAAAAAGATTAAAGAATAAAAATGTATCATGATCTTTTACTATGTTTTTCGTAAACTAGAGACTGTACAGTTCTTCGGTAACAATTACCAGTAGGTTATTTTTCAAGATCTGGCCTCAGGTAAAATCAGACAAAACTATAGTCAGACACCCCCCTAAGTTGAAAAAGACCCTCCTGACTTATCCAAACGTCATAGAAAATTCCATTATTTTTTTACTCAAAACCCACCCTCAATGTGTGGGATCAGCTTATGGGCAAGTGTCTGGGGTGAATATTATTGGTGTATTACAATTTATTAGTACATTTATGAGGAGGTCCATGGGGGTTGATACCATGAATGATGCCATGAGTGATGATGATGATGCCATGGGAGATGATGGTGTCTGAAGTGACACCAACCCTAGTGACATATAACCAGTAACTAGTAGACTTTTCCTTTAAGATTTTGACCAGTCTTTTATAGCTAACAAGCTACAGGCCATCATCACATCTTGTGGTAATGAATTCCATGAACTAATTATGTTGTGTAAAAATACTTCTTTTTTCCTTCCTGGATCTCCTGCTAATCTTTTTCACTGAAGGACTTCTGGTTGAGTGTTGGAGAGGAGAGTGGTGCAATAACCCTGTATATTGCATATAAAGGGGGCAATAAAATTAGACTGGGGGACTAGGAGAGGTTTCCTGTTGTTATGTATGCAAGTTTAATGTATGTGTTATGCAGGATCGAAATCTTATGACTGGCCAATCAGGAGGTGGATCAAGATCCTACCCATGCAATTGGCCCTCTAGTTTAGCCTGCCAATCAGGTGGATTGCCAATTAGGCAATCCAATCTGCCTACAAGCCTGCCAATCAGGTGATTCAACAGCACCAATTGTGGGGAATCTGGGCAGAGCTAACAGGTATAAAGCAAAGGGTTTTGTCTTGTGTTTTCATTGCTTGGTTCTGTTCTGAAGATGAAATGTCTTGAGCTGTGATTTCTTGTCCTTCGTTAATTTTCATGAAACCACTATTTAACACTGGTGATGAAGGCAAGATTTAATTCCTTCATGCCTAACAATGCTAGAACCAAGAGTTGATTCACTTAGAGCTGATTCACCACCGGGGAATAGTCGCCTTGGACTAAGAAAGAAGTACCGGCTTAACATAAGAACAGCCCCACTGGATCAGGCCATAGGCCCATCTAGTCCAGCTTCCTGTATCTCACAGCGGCCCACCAAATGCCCCAGGGAGCACACCAGATAACAAGAGACCTCATCCTGGTGCCCTCCCTTGCATCTGGCATTCTGACATAACCCATTTCTAAAATCAGGAGGTTGCGCATACACATCATGGCTTGTACCCTGTAATGGATTTTTCCTCCAGAAACTTGTCCAATCCCTTTTTAAAGGCGTCTAGGCTATACGCCAGCACCACATCCTGTGGCAAGGGGTTCCACAGACTGACCACACGCTGAGTAAAGAAATATTTTCTTTTGTCTGTCCTAACCCGCCCAACACTCAATTTTAGTGGATGTCCCCTGGTTCTGGTATTATGTGAGAGTGTAAAGAGCATCTCCCTATCCACTCTGTCCATCCCCTGCATAATTTTGTATGTCTCAACCATGTCCCCCCTCAGGCGTCTCTTTTCTAGGCTGAAGAGGCCCAAACGCCATAGCCTTTCCTCATAAGGAAGGTGCCCCAGCCCTGTAATCATCTTAGTCGCTCTCTTTTGCACCTTTTCCATTTCCACTATGGCTTCCGTAAACCTGCTGAGTTGCCGCGATGACCACCCAAGATCACATTGAGGAATTCGGTCCAACATCCCCAGATCTATGGGACACTTACACAGAATGTCTTGAGTTTTTCCTTGAACCAATGCAGTCAAAGATGCCAACCTAAAGCGGGCCACCTTGGTCAATGTCTGTGGCTGTGCCACTTTTTAAATCACCCAGAATCTCGTGGCACCAGTAGAATTAAGGGCACCACTTATAAGAACATCATGACCCTCCTGAAGAATCACTTCGCTCCCCCGTCTTCCCATATTGCACACTGCCATGCCTTCTATAAGCAAAATCAGGTTGCCAGTGTGTCTGTTCCAGCTTATGTGGCCATGTTTCATCGTCTTGCTCAAAGATGTGAATTCCAAGACCTGGAAGAAATGGTTCTTGACCAGTTTGTATGCAGCCTCTGGGACAAAAGGATTCAGAGGAAGCTCTTCACTAAGGAAGAGCTGACCTTCCAAGAGGCTATCAAGGTGGCACTAGCATATGAAAAAGAGGAAGAAGCAGCAAGGGATATTTATGCCTCTCGCAACCTCTCACAACTTGAAAAGCCAAGGAAGTCCACCATGAGGATGAAGCCTTAGACCGTTTGGAAGAGGGGGAGGTGCTACAAATTAACCAAGGTATGTCGGGACACAATGATCACCAGGAACCACAAGCACCTAGACCCGGAGCCCGGCGTGCCTCTGATGTCTCCAACCAAGGCCCTAGTGCCAGCTGCAGGGAACTGCATGAGTGTCGGAGTCACCGGTTCTATGACGTGACTTGTCAGGCCTGTGGAAAGAGGGGCCATATTGCCCGCGTTTGTTGCAGTACACTTTCCCAGGAAACAGTGGGAAAACTGGCAACTCTGAGCCAGGAAGTTCTTCAAGGGTTTGTCAGCCAGGAAGAGCTCTACAGTAGTATACCCTGTCCAGAGTGTCCGTTTGCCAACTGAGGAAAAGATACATGTGACAGTAGAAATTCAAGGGTCTCCCCGCGTAATGGAGATAGACTCCAGATCAGCACTCTCTGTTATTTCTATGGAAACTTTTTAGTGCCTTTGCCGTAGAGGCAATTGGACTTTTGCTTACAAATTTTCAGGGCAGCCATGTCCCCGTTTGGCGTGTGGGTAAGTTTCAGATCCGTTATAAACATTGACAGGCTCCTGAATCTGGTGGTCACCAAGGGTCACCGCACCAGTCTCCCCGGCCTTGCATGATTTGATCCTCTCAGCATCTAGGTGACTGGGGTCCAAAATATAAGCAAACAAGACTTTGATGCAGTCTGCCAAGAGTTTGCCCAGGTCTTCGAGGGGACCCTTGGCTGTTACACTGGTCCCCTGGTCTCTCTGCACCTAGATCCAGCCATCTTATCCATCTGTATGAAGGCACAGCGAGTTCCCTTTGCACTCAAGCCCAATATAGACGAGGAACTGGATCGCCTCATGGCTCAGAGGATCATAGAATCAGTGCTGCATGCACACTGGGTGACTCCAGTTATTATCCCTCTCAAGCCTAATAGGATGTGAGGATCTGTGCGGATTACAAATGTACAATCAACAAGGCCCTCCAGCAGCATGCGTATCTGGTGCCGGTCATCAGCCATCTCTTGGAAAGAACACAACAGAAAGAATTTTGGAAAAGACACAACAGAGGCACAGACGATAGTTACCCACTGGGGTGCCTTTAGGGTCAAGCGCTTGTAGTTTGGCATCTGCGTAGCACCAGGAACTTTTCAGGGCCTTATGGATACTATCCTCAAGGGAATTCTTGGGGTCATTCCCTTCTTTGACAACATGCTGATTTTCTGGGTGTCAGATTCAGAATTTGCCAGTCGCCTTCACAAGGTCCTTCACTGCTTCCAGTCTGCCGGCCTTAGGGTGAAGAGAGAGAAGTGCATCTTGAGGGCCCCAAAAGTTGAGTTCCTGGGTACCTCATCAACGCAGACAGCATTCCTCTCACGCCAGAGAAGGTTCAAGCTATCATGAACTCCCCGCCTCCAAGCAGGAGTTACAGAATTTGTAGGACTTCTGAACTTCTGTAATTCCTTTTTGCCACCTAAGGCAGCATTGGCGGAGCCACTCCATCGCCTCCTATACAAGAGGACTCCCTGGGTTTGGGGCCGCTGCGAGGATGTCGCCTTCCGAGAGGTAAAGAATTCACTCACTTCAAACTCTGTGCTGGCCCTCTTTGATGAGTCACTTCCCATTGTTCTTGCATGTGACGCCTCTCCATATGGTAGTCACACAGTCCTCAGCCACTCACTGCCAAATGGAAGAGAGGTACCAGTAGCCTATTATTCACGCACCTTGTCTCCTATGGAATGGAATTATGCACAGGTAAAGAGAGTGGCAATAGTGGCAGGCATCAAAAAATTCCATGAATAAAAAATTATGGTTGCTGATTTTTGATAATGACAGACCATAAGCCCCTACTGGGCCTTTTTGCCCCAGATACTTGAAGACCATCAAGGCATCATAAGAATGAAGGAAGGAACTGTGTCTGGTGGCCCGGAACTGATACGGCCATCAAAGAATGGGTAAATCAGCACAACACCTGCCAGGAGTCTTGACCAGAAGCACCTAGAGTGCCTGTACAACAGTGGGAATCCACTCACACCCTGTGGTCTCAACTACGTATAGACTTTGCAGGACCTTTTCAGGGCCAAAATTTCTTCATTCTAGTGCATCCTGCTGCCCTCCCTTGCATTGGCATTCTGACGTAACCCATTTCTAAAATCAGGAGGTTGCATGTACACATCATGGCTTGTAACCCGTGATGGATTTTTCCTCCTGATTTTCCTTCTCATTTTCAGCTTTGAGAAAGGCAAACCAAACAAGCTGGAGGAAAACGCTCCGTAGGTTTTTTTAAAGTAATCCCCCTCTGTTACTACAGTGTGTGTGTGTGTGTGTGTGTGAGAGAGAAAGAGAGAGAGAGAGCGCTTCTCTTTGCTGCACCCGTTTTGGCTACAGAGGTTTTTCCCTTGGCTTTTCCTCTCCCCACAAGATTCTCATTGATTCTTGTGGAGTCTTCTGCGCTTGCCTCTTTAATGGCTCTGGGGCTCCAAGGAGTCTTACTGTTCCTGCGCAAGGTGCACAATCTTCCAGATCCTCTTCCATGGCTCCAGGGCTACTTCTGTGCCTCTGCAAGGCACAGCTTTTTTACAGTGTTCTGGACTGCCTTAAAACATCATGGGGCAAAGGAGGCAAAGATGTGTGCGACTTTGAATCCCTCCCCATTTGCATTGAAATAAATCCGCAGATAAAAAATCCATGTATAAAAAGGTTGCACCTTTATACTCTAGCACAGCAATCTGATATGAGTAAAAGCTTCCAGTCATGCTTACATTTTCTAGAAAATATAATTTCCAAAACAATTATCAGTTATGGTGTTTTTGATCACATTTGTTTAGAATAGCTTGAAAGCAGACTTACTACAACAGCACATGCACATGCAAAATAAATTTTTGAGGAAAAATGGAAGGTTTCTGCCCAATTTCCTTTGGGTGGAAGTTTGTTTGCAGATTTCAACTAAAGCAAATTTTTCAGCTGAATTTAAAGTCAGTTCTTGGTCCAAATATTTGATTTGGATATAAGTTTCACTCAAAGCAATGAAATTTATCAGGGGTATCTGTACATCTCTGATTATAGTTGAAATTGTTTGAGAGCAGATTATAATTTAAGTCAAGGGGAGACGTGTGCTTTTCAATCTGAAATTTTCTATTTCGGTCCCTAGGCTGACATTCCAGCAATATTAAATAAGAAAAACATTTTTGAAAACTATAAATCCAGAAGCATAAAACAGAACACATGACTAAAACATGGCAAAATAGTTTTTTCTCTACTACAATTTTCAAAGACACAGAACGCAATGTTTAATATTTCATATAGTACGCTGAAAGCAGAGGCTTGAAAATGTGAAATACCAGAAATGCTGGCAATAAATAAATAAATAAAAGCAGTTCCAAAGGCAAACTCTTCAGTGGGTGCAGGAAGCATTTTTATTAAACACCTCTGGAGCCCATAAAAAAAAGAGAGAGAACCAAAAACAGGGAATACTAAAATATATATTCCTCTGGTGAAGGGCAAAATATTTGAAATGCATTGGGACCAGTATTGTGCCTAATAAAACTGCTTCCTGCACCCATTGGTTCACTTTCTTTGCCTTTGTATTTGTTTTTCTACTCTTGCAGGTGTGGCATGACAAAAAATAAATTGAAATGGCTCAAACAGCTGACCTGTAGCACTAATTGGGAAACATGCACCACTGCCCTGCTCATATCCAGTGTGGGATGGGGAAGTCTTAACAGTGTGGTAATCAATTATCTTGTAAATGGAACAGAAAAACTCTTATTCTCATGAAATAAAAATGTTTGTAGCATTTGAAGTACAGATCTGTTTCACCTAATGTCATCACTTTTGAGACCATCTCGTGTTTCTGTGCAGTAAAATTCCCCAGATGACAGCTTCATGGAGGAAGTAAGGTGTTGTGAGTCTATAGGATTCTAGACACTAATTCATGTGAGTGTAGCAAAGTACTGTTGAGCTTATATGAATTGCCATTGGAAATTTGTGTGCTTTTTGCGACTCAGGGCATCATCCCAATCCCCCCGTTCAGATGGATCAAGTCCCTTGCTCCAGCCAAAGTGTGTCACAATATGCTGTAAAGCACTTTTGTGCCATTCTTAGGGGAGATAGACCACCACACGGACATGGACCGGCTTCCCTGCACCAGCACAGGCCCCAGAAAGAAGTGAATTTGTGCCGGCTGAGTTTGGCCGGCACAGAGGTCAGGGGGATGGGGAGGGTGGGGAGGAGGCGGGAGGGAGGTGTTTTGAGGTGGGGAGGGTGGGCATAGGGCGTTCTCGGGGGTGGGCAGGTGGGGAGTGGGAGTCAGTGCCAGGATCCGGCAGTTATGCCGGATTCTAGTCCTATTCCCAGGTGACCCAGAGCAGTCCCGGGCTGCACCACTACTTTAGGTGGTGCAGATCTGAGTAGACCCATTGGGGCTGCTGTGGCTCTCCCCAGGTAATGGGAAAAGTTTCCCCTTGCCTCGGGCCAAGCCTCAGACACCCCCAAACTTCCACTGGATACAGTGCTTGCACTGGATACAGCGCTTGCATCTGATATTTTCCCTGCCCTGGAGCCATGACATTTTAGTGCATCTGAATGGAGCTCTACATTTCATACAAAGTAAATAAGCCTGTAGGCATTGTTCACACATGCAACCAGCCACTTCCAGAAGGTTGTAGTGGATAGGGCGATGGGCGGATTTGCAGTGGTGGTGGCTGCTGGGGCCACTGCCAGGAGCAATACATAGAGAACTGGAGTTCAATAAAATAAGAAAGGGAGGGGGGAACCAAGAGGAAAAGGGGGGGAATTAAGGGGAGAACCTGTTTTAAGTCTTTGCGCTCTGTGTGTGCCAAGGGAAAGAGTGGAAAAGAAAAAAAATGTTTGGGGGTCTGTCATGGGGGCAGAAGTGGGGCTGTGGGGCACTCCTGCATTTTGAAATTTCCCACTACACCACTACTTCTACCATTGTGCAATATCATTTATGCAGGAAATTCTTTTGGAGAAACTGCATTTATTTCAATTAATATTAAAGATTCAAAATGCTGCCATGTCACTGAAATAGCTGCAGGCTGCTTGCATGTGTAGTGTTCTTCACACTGAGGATTTTGTACATGAGCCCCTACCCAGGAAAGAGTGTTTAAAGGGAAAGCAAGCTTCTGATTCACATGGAAACCAGCTGCAATGCTGCCATAATGACATATGGATCAAACCTTAGTAGGCTTACTGTAAAATTGGTTAAGAATTGGACTATATTGTCAACAACACAAAATGTTATCTTCTCTCTTCTAAGGTGTTCAGGTGGCTTTCCTCCTAATTAAAGATTGACTTTCTGGATCAAACTACAAGTCCATCTTGCCCAGCTTTCTCTTCTTAATAGCAACCAGTCAGATTTCTCTGGCAAGTGTGAAAGCAATAGATTTTCTTGTTTGTTCCCAGCATCTGATATAGCATAGGAAGCATAGCATAGGAGGTTTGACTTACCTATTTTGCAAATATATGTTGACAACTGTTTATCTGGATTGCAGAACCAGTCTTTGGAGCTGTGGGACCCAATTAGAATCAATTTTTACAAGGGCCCTAGGATCCCAGCCAGGGTCTATAGAATCTTACATAACGCAGACACTCGCCTTTAAGTCAATCTCACAGATAAGTCGAGGACAGGTTTTGAGCAAAAAATCATGGAATTTTCTATGACTCTCAGATAAGTCGGGAGTTAAACTTAGGGGGATGTCTGACTATAGTTTTGTTTGATTTTACTGTACTGGCTTTAATTTATTAAAGACTAATAATAAGATACATTTTTATTCATTTTAAATTATGGTCTTCACCACCTTTTTGTAATCACTATCAGAGTAAGTGCACTGTAAACAACATATCGGTAAAATTGTGGTTCCCAACCTGGGGTTCATGTACCCCCAGGGGCACTCAACAGGACCTTTAGGAGTACTTGAAAAAGAATGGAATATGGCGGAAAAAGGCAGGTAGTGCTGTGAAAGCCCCACCAATAGCTAGTTTTTGGTGATCAATTCATGTATGAATCAGTGATTGAAAACCAGCAGAGTAAAAAAGCTGAAACATAATATGGAAAGTGATCAATCACCCAGAATTTTCTCACAAGACATTTCTTGTGCAAAAGAGTGCAAAGGCAGAATCTTCTGTTCTTCAAACAGATAAAAAGAGAAAACACTATGATGAAGTATGGAATTTCATAGAGAGGACATGAGGGATTGTATTATTAATTACAAACATTTAGCTAATATGAAGGGAACAATTTATGTAAATAGGCTGCCAAGGGATATGCAAGTGAAAAAGGTTGGGACAGTGGCATTGTGTGGGGGTGCGTGGGGTGCTGGCTGTACCGAGTGATGCGCACCGGGGGGGTGACGCACACTGGGGGGGTGACGCGCTAAAATCGTGTGAAACTGAACCGTATCGCACGTTTATTTGCGAGTAGGCGAACTTGCCTTAGTCCGTCAGAAAGGGGAGGCTAAGAGCAATGGTCCTGATCCATTGAATGCAGCCCAAAAAAACACCTGAGAAGGAAGTCCCTTCTTCCAAGCAGACAAATGCATTGAGCCCTATGGAAAGCGAAAATAAGTCTCACTGTCTCATTTACTCATGAGTAAGCAAACATGCCTTGGCTGGTGGTCAGGCCAGGTAAAGGGGAATGTGAAGCCACCAGAATGGTCCTAATCTGATGGAACTGGAGCTCAACAAATGCTCCAGAAGGCAGCCTCCGCCCCCCCCACTAAACAGGATCAAAACAGTGGCTTCAGCTGATAAGGTGAACTTTTTTGAGACTTGCAAAGCCACGTGGATCCTGACATTAATCTGGTTTAAGCAGAAGTTCTTAAATTGAGCTGGGGACTGGGTAGGGCTGAAAACTTTATTGATTTTGAAGCGGGGAGTGTTATTGTAGGGAGGGTACAGAGGAAATTCACTTGGTGGAACAGGGCTGGCTTCTGCTTTTTTAATTATTTGTTTTACTTTAATTATTTATATTTATTTATTTTAATTTGCCTGATGATGTCACTTCCACCATGACATCACTTCTGGTGGGTCTTGGACAGATTGTCATTCTAAAAAGTGGGTCCCAGTGCTAAAAGTTTGAGAACTGCTGCAATAAGGTGTTAGTAAATTGACACCCTGGAGGGGTGTGTGACACCACTAGTGACCAAAATCACTAAAATCACAGTTTGGAAGAATAATACCATCATGTTATATATCAATCAATGTGTAATTTCATGCAGAATGTGTTGTCTTTGTTCTATCAAAAGATACAACCAAAAAACCAGTGGAGGCAGAGTGATGGTACATCACCACGCCCACCACCTGGGGTGTTGTCCCGCCCACTGCATGGGGGGTGACGCACTGGCATCCCATACCAGGTGGCGCAAACCCTAGTGACGCCACTGGGTTGGGAACCATTGCAGGAGAACCATGAATCAAATCCACTTTTAAGGTACCTGGGGTGTTAAGCCAGAAGCTCTACATATAACAAACAACTTATAACACATCACTGGAATGTGCTATTCAGTTCACAGCAGAGAGATGAGCAAATGAAGCTGCATATAGTTGCAACCCTTTTTACTCAGAAGTAGACCCCCGCTTTCCATGGATGTTATTCTTAAGTAATGGTGCACTGAATTGTAGCCTGGGGCTTTGTTTCAAATGGAAAGGAGGATGACACCCTGGTGCTGACAAAAACAGACCTCTGCCAAATGCAAGTATTTGTAAAACCAAAGGAGGTTGACCAATTGAAGCCTTGAGTTCTTTCCTCTGGAGGAGAATAAAAGGTTAACTTTGGCTGGAATTTCCAGAGAGGTTACCATAGAAACTAATGATCTCTGCATTGCTTCTAATGAGCAATCTAATAATACTGCCTGAGCAAGAAAACTTTACAGAGTTGAAAAACTTTGCCCTCTGATCAATCTCGGAGATAAGGCGAGGTAATAATTTAAACTTGATTGCTTGGCAAAAATTTTCTGTACAATAGGCAAGTATCTTCGGTATATAAATCCAATTTTTATAGACTTCATAGCTGTATGATAGAATGGAAAGCACTCAAAAAGTTCTTGTCATTTAATGAACCAAATGGGTCTAAGCACATTTTCATATAAAATTTCATACAAGAGTAGGAACAAGTCACTTGTGCTGACCTGCAAGTATCACAAATGTGTCATAAGGCACATTTGTGCCAACTTTAGAGTCATAGAGGCCAGCACAAGAAGTTGCTCTGGCCTCCCCGCACTAGATCCAGGCCCGGCGTGGTAAAATTGTGTCGGCTGAGCTCGGCCAATGCAGGGGTCTGGTGGGGGCATGGGGAGGGCAGGGAGGAGGCATTTGGGGGCAGGGGGAGAGCAGGGAGCAGGCATTCCTAGGGGTAGGTGGGCAGGGAGCGGGAGGTGGGGCTAGGATTATGCTGGATCCTTTTTTTAAAATTAATTTATTAATTATTTTCCAAATAAAAACAAACAACAAATATAAACAAACACATAACAAACACAAACTCAATATACAATACAAAAAAAACACAAAAACATACCGTTGAAGGGTGCAGGCAATCTTTGTATTGGCAACCTTCAGTCTCGAAAGACTATGGTATCGTGCTCTGAAAGGTGGTTCTGGCACAGCGTCTAGTGTGGCTGAAAAGGCCAATCTGGGAGTGACAATCCCTTCCACACCGGGAGCAAGTGCAGTCTGTCCCTGGTCTGTCTCCCTGGCTATGGGCCTTCCTTCTTTGCCTCTTAGCTCAGACTGTTGGCAAAGTGTCTCTTCAAACTGGGAAAGGCCATGCTGCACAGCCTGCCTCCAAGCGGGCTGCTCAGAGGCCAGGGTTTCCCACTTGTTGAGGTCCATCCCTAAGGCCTTCAGATCCCTCTTGCAGATGTCCTTGTATCGCAGCTGTGGTCTACCTGTAGGGCGCTTTCCTTGCACAAGTTCTCCATAGAGGAGATCCTTTGGGATCCGGCCATCATCCATTCTCACGACATGACCGAGCCAACGCAGGCGTCTCTGTTTCAGCAGTTCATACATGCTAGGGATTCCAGCACGTTCCAGGACTGTGTTGTTAGGAACTTTGTCCTGCCAGGTGATGCCGAGAATGTGCCGGAGGCAGCGCATGTGGAAAGTGTTCAGTTTCCTCTCCTGTTGTGAGCGGAGAGTCCATGACTCGCTGCAGTACAGAAGTGTACTCAGGACGCAAGCTCTGTAGACCTGGATCTTGGTATGTTAGGTAGAATGGTGTTAAAAGCAGAACTATAATCCACAAATAACAGCCGTACATACGTACCCCGTTGGTACATATGTACAAAATGGCAAGTACTGCAGGTGCCCCAATGTGCCATTTAAGTGGATTCTCCCACTTGCCACTGGAGCCATTCCAGGCCTTTGGGATCCGGCCATCATCCATTCTCACGACATGACCGAGCCAATGCAGGCGTCTCTGTTTCAGCAGTTCATACATGCTAGGGATTCCAGCACGTTCAAGGACTGTGTTGTTTGGAACTTTGTCCTGCCAGGTGATGCCGAGAATGTGTCGGAGGCAGCGCATGTGGAAAGCGTTGTTTCCTCTCCTGTTGTGAGCGAAGAGTCCATGACTCACTGCAGTACAGAAGTGTACTCAGGACGCAAGTTCTGTAGACCTGAATCTTGGTATATTCCGTCAGCTTCTTGTTGGACCAGACTCTCTTTGTGAGTCTGGAAAACATGGTAGCTGCTTCCACGTAGGTAGGTAGGTAGGTAGGTAGGTGCAGGCAATCATATCAATATATCTAATCAGTCAGTACATATCTTTTGTTCCTCTTCTAGTTTAACCTCTTAATATCATTTATCTATCATATCATATCCTGTATAATATATCATGTATACAATATATTCATCTAAATGCGCTATCTTATACATCTACAACTTCATTTTCAACCAAGCATAAAATGGTCTCCATTCCTCTATCTATGTCGGTTTACGCTGTTGATCGAAAATCTCTGTAAGCCTATCCATTTCCGCCACATTCATTAATAGTTAAAACATCCAGACTAGCTTGAACCTGCAGAAATGGATTTGTGTGCTGCTGTCCCATCACCACTGATTTTTCTATATTGTCTTGTATTGTCTGCTTCCAATCTTTTCAGTTCCTCTTGTGTTAGTTTTCCCAAATTTGACTACAGGGCGGGAGAGCCCCTAACTTTCGCTCCTTTTCCTGTCATCTGTTTTCTTCCTTCTTATATCTTCTTTCCTGTAAAACTCAAAATCTGTTATCACATATATTAGTATCAATTATCCATACATCACATCACATCATCAAAAAAATTAACTGTTCACCCATAAAAACCAACACAAGGAAATTTTAAATCAAATAAATCTTTGCATTTCAATATTTTTAATGCCACTAGATGTCCTCAGTGTATCGTCCTCTTTACTTCACTTGTCAAGTCCTGTTCTTATGCTTGCAATGTCTTTTTAAATCCACTAGATGTCCCCGATGTTCTATTCTTCTTATTCTATTGTTTTGATTCTATTGCTTATGTTTGTTGCTATATCAACCGCATTGTATTCCAGGAGATAGTCAAAACAAAACAGGAGGAATTCAAAACAATGAAACCACTTTTGCAAAATAAAAAAAATGCAGACTTCAGCTCTCTCCACAGGCACTCCAAGATCTCCACAGGAAAACGAAACTGAGCGTTTCAAAGCAAAGTTTATATTCCAAAATGACCAATTTGCAATCCAAAGAGTCCTAGATTTGTAAAGTTAGAGTTATGCTCTCATATTTCCATAACAAGCTCGGCAGGTCTCCTCCAAAGCTTCTTCTATCCCCCCTCTTCTTCTTCCCAGAAGGGGAAAACCTGCCCCTCCTTCTTCTTTCCTCGGGCAAAAGCTTAATCAGGCAGTCAATTAATCAATCAATGCCAGACACACACAGCAGAACAACACTCACTTAGTTCTTCCAACATCCTTTCCTGCTTGGGGCCTTCAGCTTAGTTTCAACATGAACACCGACATTGATGACTGGGTTCCCTTGGAGAAAAAACAGCCCCCGGCTGGACCCTTCCTCTCCAAAACCATACACCATCTGTAGGGTCGAATCTCTCCTGATCACAGATCCTCAGATCTCCTCAGACCCACAGTTTTTTGGGAGGAAATAGCATGCTTTCCCAAGAGCTTTCAAGAGCTCAGAAAAGCACAGCCATTCAGTTGCCTCTGGCCCCGCCCCCCAGGATTATGCTGGATCCTGACCCTGTTCCTGAGCAGTGCTGCCTCCTGAGGTGGTGCAGATCTGAGTAGACCCATTGGGCCACTGCAGCACAACACGGGGTAAGGGGAAATATTTCCCCTTGCCTTGGGTTGCACCAATTCTGGCCCCAAACTTGCGCTGGATACAGCACAGACCCACTGGCCTGCCTTTTCCAGCACAAGTTAAGATTGGGCTGTAAATTACACTAGCACAGAGCCCCCATAAAGTGCTGGACCCAATTGGGAGTAATTGGTCAAGTTGGCTTAAAGTCATCTCTGCTGGGTAGCATTTGGATAACATTCTCAAAATGCAGTTTTAGGCATGTCTACTTGGACGTAAGCTTCACTGAGTATAGTGATTTACTTCCATATGAGCATGTATGAATTGCAGCTCTAATATCCCAGTTAAAAATTGTGTATGTCTCTTTAAAGTAATATATGACTATTGAGGACAATTTATTTCCATCATAATGTCATATTTTGTGATGTCTTGACATCCGTATTAACATGCAATTTATTTGCCATCCTGAAAATCTAGAAGCAAGTTGCATATGAATATTTTAATTAAGCGTAGAAGTGTTTTATACAGTATATTTTCATTTTGCCATTTCTAGAAGCTCTTGAGGTACCTTTTGGTGTCTGTTCTGACTTTTTATAACTGCTAAGTCTGTTATAACTACTACACTATTTAGCAAACTTTCACTAAAATAAATGAATAGTGTTCTTTTCTGATACGTGTGATGTAAGAGATACTGCATTAATAGATAGAGCAGCATGTGGATTTTAACTATCTAGTTGCTCTCCAGAGTACCATATTATCCAGAACATGAAAAAGTCTAATTAGTTCTTTATAGTTTCATATAATAGCCATGCTTTTTTGCTTTGAAAGTTTATCACAGCAAGGAATTCTTCATGCTAGTTTATAGTTCTAAAGAAAAGCTAATTAATTTAACCACATGCACATGTGGTCACACTACTGGCAGTCTCAGTGTGGTACAACATCAAAAACCACTTTACTTCAGGTCAAGGGGGCTGTGAATTCACCAGATGGATATGGGCACTCAAGGGATAGGTGAAAAAACTACTAAAGGCAGAAAGGAAGGATAAAAAGCATGAAAAATTTAAGTAAGAAAAGGACTTCCTACTTTCAGCAGGTGGTTTGTGCAAGGGAACAGGATGTGTCTTCCTAGAGCAGTGGTTCTCACACATTTAGCACTGGGACACACCTTTTTAGAATGAGAATCTGTCAGCATCTGCTGGAAGTAATGTCATGACCAGAAATGACATCATCAAGCAGGAAAATTTTTAGCAATCCTAGGCTGCAATCCTACCCACACTTACCCAGGAGTAAGTCCCATTTACTATCATTGTTTGAAAGAATATGCATAGTAGTTTGTTAAAAGTACAGGCCTGTAACATTTCCCCAAATGCAGTCACATACCGTGGTAGCATCAAGTCTAATATATTAAAAATAAAAAATTGAAATGAATGGGCACCAACCTGAAATTGGCTCATGACCCACAGTTTGAGAAGCACTGTCCTAGAGGAAAGCAATAAAGGTTTTATCCATTTGGACTATTTACATCATGCAGGGAACTAGATTTCACAGTTTTTATCTTGTTCACACTGAGACATGGGAAAGGGGATGGGTAACTTAGGGTCCCCTTATGAGAAAATCTTGGGTCCCCTCAGGCAGAAAGGTGGGGTAAAAATACTGTTAATAAATAATAAAGAAAACTGACATAATGCAAATTATGCAAAATTAATTTCCTTCTTTAGGCCCAACACTATGCAGTAGATTTGGGGCGCAATCCTAAGCCCTTATATCAGTGCTTTCCAGCACTGTCATAAGGGCAATGGAGCGCTGTGGTAAGCGAACAAACATTGCCTTACTTTGAGAAGGCCTCCATGAGTGACACCCAACTGCAGGATGCAGCACATGTCCCATTGGCACCGCTATGCTGTGCTGGAAAGTACTGACATAAGGGGTTAGGATTGCACCCTAAAATGAGTTTGTGATTAGTTTTCTACTTTAAAGCTTCAATTTGAAAAGTGATGTTTGACTTCTCAGTGAAATGTTCTGCTTTGGGGTGGATTCCATGGCTTTGTCTCTTGGGAGACTTGGGACCTCTGTAACTTTGTGCAGGGGTAGAGTGATGGCAGCCATGGCTTTGACTTCACTTCCAGGTTTGTGCCACCACAGTGAAAAAGGATAATTTTAACTTACCTAGGGTCACCTCCGGAGGGTGTGGACTCCTCTATGGGCTTCCCCACACCTCAGAACAGCTTCAAAATGTGACCCTGACCCACTTCCAGTTAGAAACCTTCTGGATGAAAACCAGAAGTGGGTCAGCGTCACATTTTGAAGTGGTTCTGAGAAACAGGGAGACCCACAGAAGGGTCTGTGGCCCACCACACCCTCCAGAGAGTGATAGCAACCCCTGGTAAGTTTTAAAAACTAACCTTTTCGCTGTGGTTTTGTGATCCTGGAAGTGCCATTGCTGCTATTTCAGTGTTGCCACTCCCCTTAAGGGGATAGCGACCTTTTCTCCCAAGCTGGGGCGTCGCAACACCCAGTTTCAGTACTGCTGGTCTGTGGTTTAGTAAATGTACAGATTTTGGTGATAAAGCCTTGTATTTCATTTGAAAGTGATGGTTTGGAGGCAAATTAAATATCAAAATCAGACTTTTTTGTTTCAACATTCTTTGTTCACCATTGAACGTCAGTTGTTTTCAAATATATGGCAGCCCCTCAAGAATTCTTTTACCCAGGAACTTTTCAGACTAGATTTAAGTTGTCACTGCCAGTGAGGTACACTCCACAATATAAATGTGTATTCTCTAAGTTTTCATATATAACTTGAAACTTTTCATCTCTAACTTTTCAAATGTAGAATAGATTTCAGTAGCAGAACTTTTCTTAGATCTAACAAACAATAGCAAAATGAAATCTCAATATCTTAAAAGGCTAAACATCTTAGAAGTTTACCAAGTCTTTTTCATTTTTTAAGTACAAATTAGCATGGTAGTTTAATTTAGCTCTGTAGGAGTTTGGTAAGCATGCACAGGACTAGGAAGTTGACAGCGTAATCCTATCTTTGTCCTTCGTCCCAGTGCTGTCTGTACCAGTCGAAGGTGTCACAAACAGTGTGCTATGCTGGAAGGGAGGCCTGTGTCGCCCTACCCCACATCCAGGCATTTCACCAAATAGCACTAATAAGGTTGCACCAGGCAGTGGAGGGACATGGGGAGGATGGCAAGGAGGTGGGGAGGGGCATTTCTGGGTGGGAGAGGATGGAACAGGGGGCAAATGAGGCCCAAGAAGCTTCCTCTGTGATATCCAAACTCCCAAGCATCATACTGGGCTCCCCAGATTTGCACCAGCTGTATAGCTAGTGTGGATTCGAGTATCCCCATAGGGCAGGCAGGGGCATTACTTGGGGTAAATGTATCCCCTTACCTTGAGGAGACCTCCAGCCACCTCCTTATCTGTGCTGCGCAGGCTAGAATGGGCATCTCATGTACCAAAACTACCCTTTAAATTTTTGGTGCAGTGATGTTCTACAGAGGAGTATCGGAACTTATAAGCATATTGTATCCAATATAGATACATCTGCTTAGTGAATCTCTGCAGTTACCCTTCTGTTACATTTCACCATCAGAAACTTTCAAGACGGCTAGGAGAACAAGAAATTGGGAGTCTATAGCTTAAGGTTCTGTAAATCATTTTTTTCCCCCTGAAGCTCTTTCTGCTGATTCTGCTCCTGCTGAAGTTGCTGCTGACATATACCTTTGACCATTTTGTTCAAGATTTAGAGATGTTGCTTTGAGTAGGTGCAAACCGATGACCTTGGCCTAGTGATCTGCAACAGTATGTGTTGAAATAGAAAGAAATCTATCGAGGTGGAACAAATGTGATTGAACTGAGTTATTGACACAGATATCAAGGAGAATTTCTTTAGAGAAAGAAAAGAACCTAGGCAGCAGAAAGTGGAAAGGTTGCTGCTTTTTCCTCCATCTCTTTGTAGAAATGAGTTTCAGAAGATATGTAACATGTATGCAAATTAACTTTTCACTTATTTTTAGCTGAAAATGCATGTCACAATTTTCTCCAGTGTTCAGTTAGTGCTGCAGTTTTCAAACTCTCCAGGAGTTTGAAAAGTGCAGTAAGTCTTTGTGGGGGCAGGGGGGAAGGCGGCGACGCAATCCCTGGGATCACACTGGCTGCAGGCACTGGGATGCACTCAACAGTCCCTGCCGCATCATCCTGGGGGTGTGCGGAGCCCTGCGCGAGTGCCTGTAGGGCTCCCCAGCTGGTTCGAAGTGAAAGTAGAGTGATTGCAATGGAAATTAATCATTTGCTCTGTAAAGACAATGAATGATTGGAGAAGAAGAGTGACTTGGGACCCAATCCTATCCAACTTTCCATCACCAATGCAGTTGGAATGCAGCCCCAAAGCAAGGGAGCAAATAATCCCTTACCTCAGTTGTTTTCAAACTGTGGCTCCCTGGGCAGCCATGGAAATCAGCCAGGGGCTCCGTGGAATCCTCACAAAATAATCCTCCACCCTATATACTGCATAGGATTGTGGCCTTAATGGGAAGCCACAGCCAATGACCAGTACATCAAAGGAGCCGCCAGTCGAAAAAGTTTGGAAACCACTTCAAGGGAATTTCAAGGGAAGTTTGCCTTTCCTTGAGAATGCTTCTGTGATTGCTCCTCCATCACAGGATGTAGCACATGCCCCATTGGCAAGACCTACATCAGTGTTGGAAATTTGGATAGGATTTGGCCCTTGGATGTGTGAGTGTGAAAACAAATCACAGAAGATGTTTAGCTGATACTGTTTTTATTGTTAACAGTATTTATATACTGCTTTTCAACGGAAAGTTCACAAAGCGGTTTACAGAGAAAAATCAAATAACTAAATGGCTCCCTGCCCCAAAAGGGCTCACAATCTAAAAAGATGCAAAAGAACACCAGCAGGCATCCACTAGAAAAGACACTGCTGGGGTGAGGAGGGACAGTTACTTTCCCCCTGCTAAATAAAAGAAGAGAACCCACTTAAAAAGTGCCTCTTACCCAGTTACCAGGAGCTAACTAGCAATCTTTTCACTAGCATATTTTAATTTCAGCTCATTTATGTATCCACAAAAATATGGAATGTACTAAATAAACTGGATATACTAAATTCCCTTCTAATTGTTGACTGGGACTATGACTAGATTAAGACAACTTCTTATGTTACCTTTGTAGAGTGGGGGACCGTGTACCAAGGTTGGGACGAGGGCAGTTAGCCCCAGGATGATACTCCCTGGGTGTAAAGTGCACCCCTGAGAGGCCAGTAGATGTGGAGGCCAGATCTACCTGTAGCTTTGAGCAGCTGCTTGAAGCTATGAGTAGACCTGGCTTCTGCATTGAGATTCCCTCAGTGGAGACCAGGTCTATGCTTTGCATGGCCAGTAGCCCTGGTCTCTGTCAGGGGTCTATCTGGTCTCTGTAGAGGCCAGGTCTACTCATGGCTTCAAGCTGTCCATCCTAGTGTCAAATACCCTTGGTACTCCACCAAGTGTGGGATCTGTTGCAGTGTGGCTCCTTCTAATGCTACTCAAGTAACATGAGAAACTCTGGGGCACATGGGAGAAGCTGAACTAAATAAAAAATACTGTGTTCTGCACTCTCCTTGAGGCCTAAAGGTAAAAATTAATATAATAACAGGAAACAGAAACCTTCCATGTGAATTGCCACATCTAAAATTGAACATAATTGGAATCTCTTCATCCCCACTGGCTAGCTACTAAGAAAACGCAGCAAGTGCAAACTGAAGAGTTTTGCCTCTATCCAGTCTATAATTCAGACCCATCATTCTGGAATTCTGCCAGGATTACTGTTTTTTTTCCAAAGAAAGAGGCATCAAATCATAAAGGTATTTTGCCAGAGATATTGCTTCTTCAGGAAAGAAAGAAAGAAAGAAAGAAAGAAAGAAAGAAAGAAAGAAAGAAAGGCGAGGTATTCTCATTTCAAACCCTAAATCAGGTGCTCAATTCCGTATGTGAAGAATTTTATTAATTGCCTTACTGATGTTTCTCAGCAGGTGCTACAACCATAGAGAAGTATGATCTCAGGACAAACATATGGATCCAAGCAGGAATGATGAATGGCAGGAGGCTTCAGTTTGGTGTGGCTGTCATCGATGACAAACTCTTTGTTATTGGAGGTCGTGATGGTTTGAAGACATTAAACACTGTTGAATGTTACAATCCAAAAACAAAGGCATGGACTGTCTTGCCCTCAATGTCCACCCATAGGCATGGCTTAGGTAAGATATTTCCAAGATTTATCTATCAAAACATGGAATGTGCAATGAAATGTGTATTAATTATAATCAGTTTCAGTGCTCCCGTTATTTAATCATATTTGTACCAATCAGCGCAAGGAAACTAGGTGCTGCTTTGTGAGAACAATAGATATGGTTTTCCTATACAGAATGGTTGGCAGGTAGAAATGTCAGCACATGCAAGCCTAGTCTGCAAAATGTTTGGTAGAATCATTAGCATCATTATTATGTAAAACAATTCAAAAAGTCTTGGTAGCCTGCAGTGGTTATAGAGACATACCAGTGCATGTCACCCCTCTGTCACGTGTTAAGCAACTCCTACAGATGAAAGAAAGGAGATCAGAATATACATCATATCGGAGAACACAGGATCACTGGTTCGTCTATCCTCTATGCTGGTCATTTTCAATCTTTTTCAGCTCACGGCACACTGTCAAGGCACTAAAATTGTCAAGGCACACTCCCAGTTTTTTACTTACATTAAATTACTACATTACAATTAATTTTTAATTAATATAATTAATACAATTAAATCATTACATGACAAAGGGCACAATCCTAACCAGGTCTACTCAGAAGTAATTCCTATTTTGTTCAATGGGGTTTACTCTCAGGAAAGTGTGGTTAGGATTGCAGCCAAAGGGGGGGAGGGAGAAAGAGAATGTGCCTTGGGACTGACTTCTGAGTAGACATGTCTAGAATTGGGCTTTTGGTTGCACTCTTTTTTCTCAAATACAGGCGCAGGCAATTGGCACTTCTCTCTCCTGCGCTCCCCCACCCCACCCCCTCCCACAGGCACATTCCCCCCTCATCTCATAATAGTAGTTAGCACCTCTCCTACTGTCCCTCCCCCACCTTCCAAAGGTCCAGAATCACTTGCCTCACATTCTCCCCCCAATTGCCTGTTCCTGTATTTCAGAAAAAAGTGTGATCAAAAGCCCAATCCTAGGCATGTCTACTCAGAAGTAAGTCCCATTATAGTCAGTGGGGCTTACTCCCAGGAAAGTGGGGCTAGGAGAGGAACTTGAGAGCCCAGCCCAGTCATGTCTACTCAGAAGTAAGTCCCATTATTGTCAATGGGGCTTACTCCCAGGAAAGTGTGGACAGGATTGTGGCCCAACACCCTTCCTCTGAAAGGCAAAGGCAA
Source organism: Tiliqua scincoides (assembly GCF_035046505.1). Classification (NCBI taxonomy): domain Eukaryota; kingdom Metazoa; phylum Chordata; class Lepidosauria; order Squamata; family Scincidae; genus Tiliqua; species Tiliqua scincoides. The sequence continues at coordinate 117,193,007 of NC_089823.1, forward strand.
GGTAGGGAGGGTCTCTTTGGAGAGCTGCAGGCAACTGTGGCAAGGGAAAGGGACTTAGAAGGACCCTCAGCCAGCCCATTCTTAGGCTGCTCGTTCTCACTCAGTTCCCCTAGACCTCCTCCAGGCTTTTCTGGTTGCCCAATCACCACGCAGGGCAGACAATGGACTTGATACCGAATGCTAGGTGTGTCTACACAGAAGTAAGCCCCATAATAGTCAACAGGGCTTACTTCCAGGTAAATGAGGATTGGGTTGCAGCCTTCCCCTTCCTCAGCAGCAGGAGATGCAAAGCAGCCACAGCTGCTCCATTTTCTTCGCTGTTGTGTGAGGGTCAAAGCAGTGGCTGCTGCCTACGTCCTCTGGCTCCGAGGTACACCTGAGGCTGCCTTGCAGCATACTAGTGTGCCGCGGCACAGCAGTTGAAAACCACTGCTCAGTGCTTAAGGAGGTTGATGGTATTTTGTGTGCATATAAATTTAATTGTGTACCTAACTTAGATTATTACATCCACATAAGAAGTCCTCCTCTTCTTTACAACCTTGTTGGTACAGGCATATTTGTGGCTTATCATAGTGTATGTAACATTGAATTAGATCATTTAGATTTGCTCAGATCAATAACTATTCTTGCCTCCTTTTTATTACCCATGCTTTCTCAAATTGTTTAATCCTCCTTTTCAAATCTCCTTTTTAAAGCACTTTTCCTGTTTCCTGTGCAAATCTTGTGTTTTACAATAATTTTCCAATTAGGAAAAAGTTATCCTTTGACTCTTCTTTGTAGTCCTTTATCTGTTAATTGGCACACTGGAAAAATAAACAAGAATGTAATCGGCTTTTGAAATTGTGTACTTAGAGAATCATGAAATCATTTCTGTGTAGGTTTAAGAATATTCTCTACCTTTAATTCTTAGCTGGGGTGTGAGTGAATGATGGCTCACTTGCAAAAATAGGTATTTGTAGCCATAGCTCAGTGACAGAGTACATGTTTTGTATGCAGAAAGTCCTTGGCATATTCTTTAAAAAATAAAATAGAAGAGCTGAGAAAGACTTTTGCCTGAGACCTTGGACAGCTGCTGTCAGTCAGTGAAGACAGTGTCGGCCTAATAAATGGCCTGCTTCAATTTATGGCACCTTTTTATTTTTATATATAATCCTGAGGATATAGTCCTTACTGGTCCTAGCACATTCTCCACAAGGTACAAGGGCATGTCCTATATGTTGTCTGTTCTCCTGATATTTCCTAAACTACTAGGATAATTTATAAAATTGTGAAAAATGCCTTTTGTGTGTGTAATGAGGATTACAGTTGTGCTTATTTATAACAAGAGTTTATTTATAACTTGAGTGTATAGTCAGTAATTAACAGCCTATACAGAAATAAGCTCCCTTTTGCTCACTGGAGCTTACTCCTAGGTAAGCATGTTTAAGATTTCAGCCAAAGACAGAGTAGGGCCTTTCTATGCAGTGTAGTGGTTGCAGGCAAACAACCTTACTCCAGTAAATACTTCTGTCAGAGAATTACTTTTCCAGCATTGATGGGGCTAACCCAAGATGCTGGGAAATTGTAACTATTCTCCCAGTAAGTGCTATAATCATAAGAACAGCCTCGCTGGATCAGGCCATAGGCCCATCTAGTCCATCTAGTCACAGTGGCCGATCAAATGCCTCAAGGAGCACACAAGACAGCAGGAGACCTGCATCCTGGTGCCATTCCTTGCATCTGGCATTCTGAGATACCCCACTTTTAAAATCAGGAGGTTGCACATACACATCATGGCTTGTAACCTGTGATGGACTTTTCATCCAGAAATTTGTCCAATCCGCTTTTAAAGGCATGTAGGCCTGATGCCATCATCACATCACGTGTAAGGAGTTCCATAGACTTACATACTGAGTAAATAATTTTTTTTTTTTGTCTGTCCTAACTCTCCCAACACACAATTTTAGTGGATGTCCCCTGGTTCTGGTGTTATGTGAGAGGGAAAAGAGCATCTCTTTATCCACTCTTATCAAACACCTAAATAATTTTGTATGTCTCAGGGCGTAATTGTATCTTGCACTGGAACAGGCAAGTCAGGAGCCTTGCGCTGTATCCAGCGCAGGATAGGTGCCCAAAGTGGCTCAGCCAGAGGCAGGGGGAAACTTTTCCCTTACCTCCGGGTAAGCCACCCTGGCTCCAATGGGTCTCCTCGGACTTGCGCTACCTCCTGAGATGCTGCTCAGGGAATGGGGTTGGGATCCAGCATAACTGCCGGGTCCCAGCCCCGTCTCTCATTCGCTGCCCGCCGCCCGCCTGCCCTTTCTCCACTCCTGAGCGCCTCCACCCCGCCTCCACCCCACCTCCTCCTTACCCACTCCAAGGCTCAGAGCCTCTGTCAGCGCAGAGGCTTAAGTCAGTATCCGCAGGCCAGCCCAACTCCACACACTGGCCTAGCCGACTCACGAGGAGACACAAACATGCCTTATGGCATGTTTGCAACCCTCCTGAACCGACGCAAGGTATTTGCGCCAGACCAAGGGCCTATCAGGATTGCGCTGTCAATCATGTCCCCTCTCAGGCACCTTTTTTTTAGACCAGGGGTGCTCAAACTTTCAACTTTAGGGATCCTGGACCTTTAAAATTGTGTAGGAGAGATAATTTCAGCAGGTGCAGCTTGTCATCTGTGGGATGACAAGTTGCACCTGCTGAAATTCTCGCTTCTATACACTTGTTAAAGGTCCAGCATCCCTAAAGTTGAAAGTTTGAGCACCCCTGGTCTAGACTGAAGAGCCCCAAATGCTATAACCTTTCCTCATAAAGGAGGTGTCCCCGCCCAGTAATCATTTTAGTTGCTCTTTTTTGCACCTTTTCCATTTCTATGATACCCTTTTTGAGATGTGGTGACCAGAACTGGACGCAATACTCCAGGTTTGGCCTTACCATCAATTTGTGCAATGGCATTATAATATTAGCATTTTTGTTCTCAATACCTTTTCTAATGATCCCAAGCATAGAATTAGCCTTCTTCACTGCTGGATCGAGACTCTCATCAAGCTGTCCACCATCACCCTAAGAACCCTCTCTTGATCTGTCATAGACAGCTCCGAATCAATTCGCTTATATGTGAAATTTTGATTTTTTGCCCCAATGTACATTACTCACTTACATTAAAATGCATCTGCCATTTTACTGCCCATTCCAGTTTGGAGAGATCCTTCTGGAGCTCCTCACAATCTCTTCTGAACTACATCACTTGAAAAAGTTGGTGTCGTCCGCAAACCTTGCTGCTTAACCCTGTCTCCAGGTCATTTACGAACAGATTGAAAAGCACTGGTCCCAGGACAAATCCTTGGAGCACACAGCTTTTGACCTCTCTCCATTGTGAAAATTGACCTTTGACACCCATTCTCCACTTCCTGGTCCTTAACCAGTTCCTAATCCATGAGAGGACCTACCCTCTAATTCCCTGACTGTGGAGTTTCCTCAGCAGCCTTTAGTGAGGGACCATGTCAAATTACTTCTGAAAATCCAGCTGTATAAAATTCACAGGTTCTCCTGCATCCACATGACCTTTTCAAAGAATTCTAAAAGGTTCGTGAAGCAAGACTTACCTTTAGAAAAGCCGTGCTGATTCTCTCTCAGTAAACTTGTTTGTGTATGTTTTTTAAGATGGGATTCTATCTTTGATTCCACCATCTTACCTGGAACAAGCTTGACTGGCCTATAGTTTTCCAGGTTCCCTCTCCTTCCTTTTTTAAAGATTGGTGTGACATTTGCTATCCTCCAGTCCTCTGGTACCCCATCCATAAATCTTATATGAATTGTGGTTGTGTTACTCTTTTGGACATTACTTGGCACATGCCTTGGAGATCTCTGCAAGGAACATCACCTGCCCTCACACTGCCTATTTTATTTTGAATGAATTGTCATTTTGAATGAAATGTCATTTCAGACCTTTACTTTGTTGGTTATTTGCTTGTGTGTGTGTGTGTGAGTGTGAGTGTGTGTGAGAGAGAGAGTTTTGAGATGATAAAACTGCTTCTCCCTAGTGCCAGACATTTTTGAAATGTTACTATGGGTACTTCTTTGTAAAACATATGTGACATCCACACAAAGAAGAAAACAGCGACTGTGAGCAGGGATCCTATGTAGTGGCCACTGGCACAACTGTGTAATTCAGCAGGAAGAGGACGATGGAGACAATGGCGAAAGGTACAAAAAAAAGGACTTATTTTAGTAATTTAAACCAAAATCAATTCAGAAGTGGGGTCTAGCTGAACTTCCTCACTCACACTTGAATCTAGACAAGGGAATTATTTTGCTAACATTCCCAACAGAGCCATGGGATAGCTGCTAGAAGGATAAATGAGGAGAGAGGCAGAGAGAGGAACTTCTTAGAAGGAGAAGGGCAGAGAGAGACAGAAGAAGAGAGAGGCAGAGAGAGGAAGGGCAGAGAGAAGGGTAGAGAGAGAGAAGGAAACATAGTGGGAGACAGGCCATGGGCAGTTCACGTGGGCTTCCCACAGGAACTGAGAGAAGGAAGTGGAGGTGTTGGGGCTGCAGGGAAGGACAAAAGGGGGAAGAAAATGGGGGAGATTCATGGGAGATTCCTACGGTTCAGGCCATGGCAAAAGATTGGCAATATGACTGCATTCTGTAACAAGCTATAATTATCAACCCATTTTTTCTTTATGGAGGAGTGTGAAGACCACTACTGTTCAGGCTGCATTGCATGCTGTGCTTTATATTCAGATGAACTTGCAAAGGCTACCAGTTGCTGTGGAAGGTGACAATCTTAAAATCTTTATGCTGATCTAAGGGTGCCATGTACTGACTATGCAAGAAGTCCCACTGTGCCATCTCTAATATGTATGAAATGCTGCTGTGATTAAAGATCCAATTATATAGTACCCTTAGGATAAGCAGGCTGATGAGAGACTAGAGTTAGTACCTTCTGTACTACAACTGTAATCTTGTATTAAAAAATTACAAAACATAAATTGCAAGAGTTGAAGTAAGATAGAAAGAAAAGGTAATGAAAAGGAAAGGAATAAAGAACAAAGCATGAGTTTTCATGTTTTAAGCATTGTTTTTAATTGCAAGACTTGCAGAATATTTATTCAATGACTGATTGCCATAGACGTGAAAATTGCAACCAACTTCATAACCCAAAACATATTAGAATTCATTGTTTCCATACTGTAAAGGGCAGTCCAATCCGAAGGTCAATGAGCACGGACACAGCAGCAACAGTGCCAGTGCTGGGTGTCATAAAAGCACCATAAAGCGCTGTGCCAGCGGGAAGGACTGCACTGTCCCACGGGTGACACATCCCGTCTGACAGCTGTGCGGGCCAGTGCTGTGCTGGCAGGGGAGAGTGGCAGGGGAGAGTGGAATGGAAGCAGAGGAGAGTGTCTTGGGGCTGGGAGGTGAAGAGGGGTGGTTCAGACCTAGGAGGGGTGCGGATGTGGAGGAGGTCTCTGTCATATCCTAATCCTAACTCCGTCCTGGGCTGGAAGCCCTACATGGGGCTACTCGGTTCTATGCCAGCAATTCACATATTTTCACATATTCACATATTTTTATCCCACCTTTCTAAGTGGACTTTCATGAGGCAATAGACAACGGAATGAAAAGTACAATACCAGAAGGACAAATAAATAGTGAGACAGCAGGACATTAAAACACACACACACACACACACACACACACACACACACACACACAGAGCGCATGATAATTAAGGAAACTATATTAATATCCATTCTTTGTTTAAAAACTTATGAAACGCCTTCAATGTTCTCTTGCAATCAGGAAGAGGCGACTCCAGGTGGTTTCATATAGGCCAGTTGTTCCCAACCTTTTTCGCTTGGGTACCCCCTGGCAGTCCATTTACATAAATTGTACCCCTTGTATTAGCAAAATATTTGTAATTAATATAGTTGCTTCAACTGTTTCAAATTTATCTTTTCAATTGCTGATCCATACCTGATAATACACGAATCAATGAGCAAAAACCAGCAGTTGGTGGAGCTTTTACAGCCAGCTAGCTGCCTTCCTTCCTGCCTTGCCAGCCCCACAATGCATTCTGATATAGAACTGTGTTTTTCCACCATTATTCAATTCTTTTTCAAGTACCCTTAAAGGTCTTTGCAAGTGCCCCCAGGGGTTCATGTACCCCAAGCTGGGAACCACTGATATAGGCTAAAATGGTTCATAAAGTTACATGGCTCCTGGCTGTTTAGGGATTTAAATGTCTGAATGCTATCATTCAAACTGATTATTTTATTCATTGTGTGTATTACTAACTTGCCCTGGAACAGGCAGGCTAGTGCTGTATCCAGTGCAAGTTTGGGACTGGCTGAGACTCAGCTTGAGGCAAGGGGAAAAACTTCCCCTTACCCCATGCAGAGCCACAGTGGCCCCAATGGGTCTACTCAGATCTGACAAGGTGGCGCAGGTCCGAGCAGAATGGACCTGGAGCCGCTCCATGCTGCCTGGGAACGGGGCTAGAATCTGGCATCACTGCCGGATCCTGGTCCTGCCTCCTGCTCTCCGCCCACCCATCCACCTATGGTCCCACCTGCCCTCCCCCTGCCCTGAAACACCTCTTTCTCACCCTCTCCACGTCTCCAAACCCATGCGCTGGCCTAAATCAGCCAGTACAAATGTACCTGTGGTAGCCACTGTGGAAGCTGGATCTGGCCTCCACGGGCTGAAGCACCTCCATGCTTTGGCACGATTTACTCCAAGGGAGCCGCAAACATGATTTACGGCACATTTGCAACCTTCCTGGGCTGGCAAAAGGGGCTTGCACAGGGCAAAGTTAGGATTGTGCCCTTAGTGAACATTCTGCAATGAGGAAGAAGAGGATAACTATGCTGATTGCTCTCTTTGCTTGCTTTTAAGGCAACTTTAATGTCAAAAGTGACTTACGTACAAAGCTGTCATTGCATGCCACTACTGTTTCTTCAAGCTTTCAGAGCCAGAAGCAGTTAGAAGAGCAGGGGAAAGGCTAGACCAGATTTTGGCTGGAGTTTAGGAATTTTAGGTTTTGGGTTACTGCAGTTACTATACTTGTGGCCCAGTCCTATTTCAACACAGTTGAAATATTACAATACTGGAAGGACAAATGCCTAACTACTATTACTCAATGGACTGAGGACCTTTTAACTCTATCAGCATTTGAATACAGTATATGGTATATAGATGACAACAACATAAAGATATATTTTTGGACAGTAGGAAGCCCTTTTGAAGATTATGTATGTATACATGTCTGTATAGATTCTGTATTATGTATAGATTGCTTATGTATTGCCCTGTGTAATCTTTACGTATTTCATTTATATCATTTTTTTTGTTCTTTGTTGAGATAAGCTGCCTAATTTATCCATTAATAAATGAGAAGGAAGCAGGAAAGAAAAAAGTAATTTTAGAAAAGTTGTTCACAACTCACATTATATAAAAACCTCAGATTGACTCCGAGCAGTGAAATTAATAACATCAGAAGGTATTTTTCCCCTTGTTCAGTATTCCAAGACAAGCATAGCATAATATTCTGTCCTATGCCATGAATTTCTTTATTTTATAAATCTATTTCAATTAATTGGCAGTGGATAAATTTAACAGTACTTTCAATCAAATTTGTATTTCATTTTAAATCAGTGTGAGCTCAGCACAGGCTGGGGATGGATGTCCTCAGCCTCTGCTGAGCTCAGAGGCCTCTCTGGAGGTGAGGGGAGCCCCCTGGGACCATGGGGATGGGCATTTGCCTGTATCCATGGTTTCAGCTATCCACGGGGGAGGGGCTGTCTGCTGGTGTTCCTTTGCATCATTTTAGATTGTGAGCCCTTTTGGGACAGGGAGCCAATTAGATATGTGATTTTCTCTGTAAACCGCTTTGTGAACTTTTTGTTAAAAAGCGGTATATAAATACTGTTAATAATAATAATAATAATAGTGCAATGGGTGTGTGGGATAAAAATGGGGTCTTTACCTTTATTTCCTTCCAGGGTGCTAGCATCTTTGGCACAGTTTCCGGAGCTAGATCACAGAGAGAGGGACAGGACAACAACAGTGTGAGGAGAGGGAGGAGCCAACAATGAACGAACAGACATGTCTCCAGGGACTCCTGTGTGACAGTTTGTTTCCCCCCAAAAACTGTAGATCTGAAGAGGATCTGAATGATCTTGTCAGGAGAGACAAGATTAGCTACAGTGCAAGATACCTGGGAGATTGAAAGCCCAGCGGGGGGGGGGGGCTTTCTTCTCAGGAGAAATCTAACCATTAGAGGCAGCAATGGGGGAGGTGCAGTGATCTGCAATTAAGCTGCTGGCTCCATGCTGAGCTACCATATGAAAGAGAAAAGCATAAAGTGTGAAGTTCAAGCTGGAAATTTAGTTAAGTAAGTGTTAATATTGTCCCCAGTTCTGATTGACTGATTTGGCTAAAAGCCCTGGATATATTGAAGGCGTCAATGAGAGACTTTATAAGGATTTTGGAAGTGCTCTTTCTATTTGTAGTGGAATAAATCAGTGGTGGACTATAAGTATAATTATAATTTGGTTGTGGATTAAAATTCAGAATTATCTTTGGACATAATTCTTACTACATCTGGGAAAGTTTTGTCTTCTTTGTACCAGAATGTTAGAAACTGTAAAATTGTTTTTTTTATCCTACTTCTCTCTTCACTAACCACAATGGAATGTGAGATACAAGAGGAATTTGTGGAATGTGTGGTTAGCAGAACCATATTGAAATGGTGGAAGTAAGGAGAATAATGCACTTTGGACATCTAGTGGATTAGAGAGTAATTGCAAGACGGAATCAGTTTCAGAAATTTGGATACAAAAAGTGTTGACAAACACGAAGAGATTGCTTGCAATGGGACGACAGCTGCTGAGTTGGTATTTGCAGATTCAAATTGGTTTGGAGACTCTCTCCCAACAGATAGATGTGTGCAAGGAGCAATTGGAAGATGTGAAGAAACAAGCAGAAGATGAACAAGGATGTAAGAAAGTGGAAAGGGTGATGGTGAGGGACGGAACCACCATCAGAAGAGCGGACACGACAAGAAATTTACAGGATGAAGAGGAGGTGCTGATGGAGATCAAGATAGATAAGATGGACAGAGTAACATGCATGCACGAAATACAAAATTTGTTGGAACAAAAAGGAGAAAATACATCCCAGTTAACTGGAAGAATGAACGCATTTTATACAAAAAAATGTAGATCTATTAGACTCTGTTATAGAAATAAACTATTAAAGATATTACAGGAGAAAAAACGGAAAGTAAGAAAGAAAAAGAAACCTGAGGGTTGACCTGAAGGTTAAAGAAAACTAGAGGATTTACTTAATAACAATGGCTCAAATTTATCTATAAAAAAAAGGAAAAAATATATATGAAATTGATAAATATGAATTAGAATGTATTAAAAAAATAATAATACCTGGAAATAAATGTGTGAAAGAACTGTTTTATATGTGGCTATTAAACCGAAGGGGAAAAAAATGTGATCAGATTGGTGAATGGTAAAGAAAATATTATAAGAGGTTGTTGGTTTCATCACAGTTTGGAAATTAGATTATTTTTATTTAATATTATTGAGTAATTGAATTAGCTGAGGATTGATAGAAAGTCAATATTTAGAAAGTATATTATGGGGAGTCTGAATTTTTTTATATATGGTATAAGAAATGTATAAATGATTAGAAGAGGTAGAAGTAGATGGAAGAATTGTGTGTGTGTGTGTGTGTGTGTGTGTGTGTGTGTGTGTGTGTGTGTGTGTGTGTGTATAAAACCAGAATGGAGTATAGTAAAGAATCGATCACAAGAGATTGTTGATTTTGTTATATTCTGGTAATTAATTTTGTTTTAATATTAATGAGTAACTGAAGTTAGTTTATGTTTGTTAGAAAGTGAATATTTAGAAAATATAGTATACGGTATTAGAAAGAATTTATTGTATATGATATAAATGAAAGGATAAATCAATAAGAGATAGAAGTAAATGAATAAACAGATTAGGAAGTATAGTATGATTAATTAGTAATGGTATATGGTATTTAGCACTCTTAAATGTGTGTTATATGTTTGTATGTCTGTGTGTGTTCTATAAAAAAAATTTAATAAATATTTAATATTTTAAAAAAACAGTGCAAGTTGCTCAGTTGAGCAATTCATGTCTCTGCTATCGGCACTGGGGGCTTCAGGGGTCGACCAGTTGAGTCCTTGAGGACCTGGCTGAACGCTGATGCCATTCTTGTATAGAAGATTTAAACACTGTCAGGCAGCCTAGGCTGCAATTCTACCCACACTTACCCAGGAGTAAGTCCCATTGACTATCATTGTTAAAAGAATATACATAGTGGATTGTTAAAAGCACAAGTCTGTAACATTTCCCCAAATGCAGTCACATACCGTGGTAGCATCAAGTCTAATATATTAAAAATAAAAAATTGAAATGAATGGGCACCAACCTGAAATTGGCTCGTGACCCACAGTTTGAGAAGCACTGTCCTAGAGGAAAGCAATAAAGGTTTTATCCATTTGGACTATTTACATCATGCAGGGAACTAGATTTCACAGTTTTTATCTTGTTCACACTGAGACATGGGAAAGGGGATGGGTAACTTAGGGTGTATTCTTAATTGAGTTTCCCTGTTAAATAAAGAAAACTGTATAAGGAGTGTGTTCTCCTGCAGTGCATCCTATGTATGCATATACTAATATGTTATGAAAATATTATAAAAAATACAGGGGGGAGGCCATATCTCTGGATTCTGTATCAGTGGATTCCGTGGGTCAGGTCCATGGGCTCCAGGGTGCGCACAGATCCGTTAGAAGATGCAAATCTACTAAGTATGTATTCAAATATCAAATATGCGTTTGCTGTAGAAAGGTATAGGTATGAGCAAATGTTGAGTCATTACATCAGATACCAGTTGTCAAGGCAGCTAAATGTTTAATCTCAAGAGACTGTCTCACATTCAGGTGTACTTACTAGAAAAAAAAATACAATTCATATAGAATCTTGCACTTTTGGCCTTAGAACAGAAGTGTGACCATGTGCTAATAGGCATGACAGTCTGACATTTCAGAACAGTCTATTTAAAAAATAAATTGAGTTCTGGCTATTAAAAGAAATGAACCAAAAAGTTCATTCAAGGAAAGGACTTTTTTTTTTAGCTTTAGTTGTCTTTGAAGTAGTTTGCCTTTCTTGTGCTGCTGTTCTGCATCACAAAATCTACTTTCTGTTATCTCAAGGAGCTGAATTTAAAGAATACTTAAGTCACCAATGCCATTAACATTACAAAACCAGTAATTCTTTAAGGTAGGCCAACAGTTCTGAAGACTGAAAAGAAACACTCTGCCTTACTGACAGAAAGGCATGTGGGTGTGCGTGTGCGCGCACACACACTGAAAGACAACTCCTTGGGGTCCAGAAAACTCCCTGATTGAAATAGGGTTCACAAGTGCTGCTACATAGACCATTGTGCAAGTCCCTCTCCCATTTTTTCCATGCAAATAAACCCAAAATCTTAGCTTGAGGAAGTGTTAATAGGCATTAGAGAGTGTTCACTATCACACAGAAGAGGTCTTGCCCCTCTGCTAAGCTGGAAATGACACTTGGGCACAGTCCTAACCTGCGCTGGAACAGGCAGGCCAACTGACCTGTGCTGTATCCAGTGCAGGTTTGGTGATTTTCTTCCCTTTACCCTGAGCTATACTCCAGGCAGCCCTATGGGGCTACTCAGATCTGCGCACGCAATTTTGTGGGTGCAAATCCAAGCAGCCCAAGTAACGCTGCTGAGGCCGGGGACGGGTTTGGATCCAGCCTGCGCCACTGCAGCCGGTCCCAACTCCTCCAGACCCAATTTCCCCCCCCACGCCACCCTCGCCCTGCCCAGAAACACTCCCTTCTGCCACCCTCTCTCACCTCTGTGCTGGCCTACCTAGGCTGGCACAAGCTTACCTCCACCAGGCGCGGGGCCAGCTCCATGTGCTGGCCTATCCGTCTTCCAAGTCATTGCAAAGGTGCTTTACAGCACATATGCAATGGCTGGGACCTGGCACAAGGGACTCTGGGGGGGGGGGTTGGATTGCACTGCACAAGTGTCATTTTTGACCAGGGACCAGGGAATATTACATACCATATATGATCCCTGATAAGAAATGATGCCCCAAGAATAATTTCCGCTATTATAAAGAGTGGCCTGCATGTAGTCTCCTGTGTGATTCTGGATTGTCCTGCTTCTTGTTACACCTTGTTACCGCATGTAACATGTACTTGCATTAACATGTACATATTTCCCCTAATATGTGTGAGGGATCTTTAATCATTGGTCATGGCACACCCACACAGTGTATTAGCACTGAAGGAAAGAGGGAGGAATCAAGAATAACTAAAATGATATTTATTGGGGAATTGATTATAATAATGGAGGTGAAGAAAAGCAATACAAAATCAAGTGGAAGTGATAAATCAACATGTTTTCAGTTGAGCAAACAAAGGCTATACAGAGATTCCTGTGATTTTTGCAATCTAACTATTATGAGAGACCACTTGGCCAACAGACTGAGGCAAAGAAGGAAGGCCCATAGCCAGGGAGACAGACCAGGGACAGACTGCACTTGCTCCCAGTGTGGAAGGGATTGTCACTCCCGAATCGGCCTGTTCAGCCACACTAGACGCTGCTCCAGAACCACCTTCCAGAGCGCGATACCATAGTCTTTCCATACTGAAGGTTGCCAACTAATACTCAAAGTTCTGCAAGGGGAAAGAGCTATGAGTGAAGAACACCATACTATACCCTTTTTATGGAAAGGAAAGGAATAGAAGGGGTGTTTTGTCCTTGGAGTTTGGAGAGCAGGAGTAGGAGGCTAAGGGGGAGCCATTGTAATGGAGATAAAGCTGTTTACACGGAGACAAGGGGATTTTGAGTAGAAAGAGTTGCTTTTCAGGGAAATCTGTTTGCAATCAAGGGAGATTGAGTCAAACTGTGGAGATGGAGAAAGTCAGAAAAATATGAGCATTCCTTCTGAGAAAGAGAGAGTGCACAAAAAACAAAGTGGAAAATGCAGAGAGATCAGCCCTAGAAGGAAGGGAAAATAGAAGAGATGCAAAATAGTTTTTTTCTAGCACCCACTAATTGGTGCAGTCACCAAAGCTGAGGAGGAAGTGTATTAATGCAGAATAGCTGGAAATTTACTTGCATTCAGTGTCAGGTAGAATAGGAGTACAAATTGGGGTCTCCAGTCCACATCAATTATAGTAAATTTACATGTGGGTTGAATTAGTATTGATTAGCTCAGGATTCACTACTCTTTTAAAATGTAACTTTCTACAGAAATCACCCCCTCTTCCAGTTTCCTAATCAGCTTTACATGCCTGCTAACTTTTGAGGCCACAAGGATGGCAGGCATTAGACAGCAAAGCTCAGGATGTTTGGAGCCTGATAAGGGGGTTAATTGCTGCAACCTCCAAAACTAAGATAAAGATGGTGAAGATACTGGTTCTCATGCTGGTAGAACAATCCTGGGGTCAGAATTCCTTTGTTCATTCAAACAAACTTAGTTTAGATGGCAGAATATCACAGTGGGTTGTGCCATGTTCTTTGGGGTTCCAATAGGACACCAGTGTCAGGTTTTGAAAAGTTCATCCTCTGTGGTTATTCGGGGGGAGGGGGGGGAGAGAATTAAAGGAAATAATGTTATTTCAAACCAAACTTGGGCTTCAAGCTCTCCTGGCATTAACCCTTGGTGACATACACTTAATTAGTACCTGCATGAAAATAGGGGAGTTCGGAAACATCCTTTCCCAAAGAAAGGGTATTTGTGCTTAGTGGAGGTGAAGAGAAGAGAGGCTGTACTTCATCTACTTGACTTTTCAACAAACATATTTGTATGATGAATGTTCACAAAACCCTTGAAGTTTTTGACCATTCAACCAGAATGCTTAAAAAGTCCAAATAAAGGTGAAGGTGAGCAGGGGGAAGGGACTTGTATGTTACTAGATTTTACATAAATATTGATGAAACCAGATAAATAGGAGGAAATTATAGGACAGTTCATAAATTCCTTTGTTCAGTCTTCTTAAGAGTACTGTGAAAGAGCTGCCACTGCTATACACAACTTGGTGAATACATATGCTCTTCCTATATGGAATGCCAGTTCACACCAATGGTACCTCCATGCTAGCAGCAATTTGATGTTTCCCACACACTGTAAAATAGGGATATGGCACCATGTGTGGAAGCATCTTTGCCTGTTTGACTGCCTCATCCATAATTAGTTCCATATCTATCCTGCACTTCCACCAAGGAACTCAAAAAGGGTGTAGAAAGTTCTCGCCCACACTCCCACCCAATTTTATTGTCACAACAACCCTTTGGTACACTTTGGTGACTGCCAAGGGTCACCCAGTGAGCTTTAGTGCTCCATAGGGGCTTGAAGCTAGATCTCCTTGTTCCTCTTCCAATACTCTCTAAGCACTACATTGCAGTGGTTCTCACATTAGCATGCCCAGATAAGAGGGTGGGGGGGGGGTTGTTTTTATTTGTTGGACAGATTGTTATAGCCTATTATATTCTATTTTATGCCTCTCTCCCTTTTTAGGAGTTACAGTACTTGAAGGACCAATTTATGCAGTGGGAGGACATGATGGCTGGAGCTATTTGAACACAGTTGAGCGGTGGGATCCCCAAAATCAACAGTGGACATTTGTAGCCAGTATGTCTATTGCCAGAAGCACTGTTGGTGTGGCAGCATTAAATGGCAAGTGAGTAGGGGTGATAATGGTTTAAAGAGATAAAATTATAATGCTTTTAAACAGAGAGCATTGCATTGTGCCTTGTATTTACTAGATGCCCAGTATTATCTCCATTGTTCTCTGAAACTGAACATTCAACGTACTCCTTTGTTGCAAGCATCACTGAAGTGACTTATTCTTCTAAGGAGTAAGATTTGAAAACTGGAACCCAGTATTTCAAGCTCATAAAGTGCAAGGTAAAATCTCACAATTGAAATGATAATTTGAAAAACACAAATGTGTTTTCCAACTGCTGTCTGAGATTATAAAACAATTTTTTTTTACAATGTAAACTCTTCCCCCACCCCATATAGTTCCTGGAATAAATTCTGCCATGGCAGAACATGATATATATACCCTGCATGTTTCTGTAGGTCAGCACTGTGCCAACTAGTGAACAGTTCTGATATATCACCCTAATCAGCGGTTCTCAAAGTCTTGGAGTTTGAGCCACTCTAAGTGCTTGTGGGGGTGGGGGGAAGGTAGCAACGCGATCCCCATGATCACGCCACTGTGAGTGCAGAGAGGTCTTTCCCTAGCAAGCGTTACCTGCTGTCAGGGTCCAGGGGGTCTGGGGAGCCCCATGGGGCTCTGCAGGGCTCCCTGCAGTGTGGAAACACTGAAAAATGCGATCACGACCCACTTCCAGTTTTGCAATCACAACCCAGAAGTGGGTCGTAATCATGTTTTTCATTCATTCCATGCTGCGGGGAGCCCTGCAGAACCCCTGTGGGGCTCCTGAGACCCCCTGCACCCTGGCAGCAGGTAAGGCTTGCTAGGGAAAGCCCCCTCTGCACCTGCTTCCTTCCCCCTCACCCCACCACCGCCCCTTAAGGGGGCAGAGTCGAGGACCCTCAGGCTGGGGCTGAGAATTGCATGATTACCAGAAGTACGCAGATAGATATTTTCTGACAATTTTGCCTTTTTCTTTTGTAGGGCTAACACCCTATGGAGTTAATAGAACTCCATAATTAGGCTTCAGCCCTATAGTGCTTTCCTAGGAGTAAGCCCCATTGAACATAATGGGATTAATGTATGAGTAGTAGATTATGGTATTATTGAGCTGCTTTTCAGTTTGAACAATCACAGAACCTATTTTCATCTCTTCTGTAGATGACAGTTTCATTTTGGGAAATTCAAGTTGACTAAAATGCATTAGAAGTGCTTATTTGAGATGTGCAACTGCACCACATAAGCACCTCAGCTACTGCACATGCCGGCTACTGCAGTGTCATAAACTAAACCATCATACTTGAGTTGAGCTGACATTATTTTAGCATGGCAGAAATACTGCTTTAAAATTGTAGTAACAATGTCTTTGGAACTTTGGGAAAAACTAAAGTTTCCCTGTACAAAGTTTCCAAATATAACCAAACAGATAATTTTTGTGCGTATAAGAAAAAAGTCATCAGCACTTGGCATCTAGTTAAAGTGTACAGAAATTTATTTGTGGGGCGTGTGTGTGTGTGTGTGTGTGTGAGAGAGAGAGAGAGAGAGAGAGAGAGAGAGAGAGATGATTGCATCCACACATTGAGATAATGTCTACATAGGGAATTTTTAGGCGGGCCCCCATATCTGCAGATTCACTTATCCATGGACATCCCTGGTGTGCACCTCCTCTGGAGGTAAGGGAATCTGTGCTCCCCTTGCCTCCGGAAAGTTATTCAAAACGTCACTTCGTGTTTTACAGAAAAAACAGAAGTGACTTTTTTTTCATTGTAAAGCTGTCTGAATCCGGCAGAGGCTGTGGATGGACGTCCCCTCACCTTCCTTGTATCCACGGATTCAGGTATACATGGGGGATTCTGGAACTGAACCCCCGTATGGCATGCTTGTATGTGCATAGGCTTTGATTGTGCAGTGTGTAACAGGATTCTGATCACAATGTTCAGAGCCCATGCACATTTGGGATTTCTGCTCACAAACCCTTGTGCAGGTTACATTCAGTTCTTAGAAGAAAAGGCCAAAATCAGCAGCTGTAGAACTAATTCAGGAGGTACTATAGCTTAGAGCAGTGGTTCTCAAACTTTGAGGGAGCTTTACTCCCTCAGTAAGTTCTTTTGGGGGAGGGCTAGGGCCACAACGCTATTCCCAGGATCGCGCTGCTAAAGGGGGTGCGAGGGGGGGTGCTTGTGACTTGCTTTATGAAAGGGCTGCAGCAGGCTGCAAGAGGTGCGGGGAACAGGAGGTGCTTTGCGCCTGCTTTCTCCGAACATTCCAAGCCTTGTGGTGTGCTGCAGAGGGCTGTGCAGGGCTCCCCGCACTTCCTGTAGCCTGCTGCAGCCCTGTCTTCATAAAGTAAGTTACAAGCATCCCCCCTCGCCCCCCATATGGGCATGATCCTGGGGATCACTTCCCTGTCTCTCCCTTTCCCCCGCCCCTTAAAAGGATGGAGGAATCTTTACGTGAACTGGTGGGTCATGACCCACCAGTTTGAGAACCACTGGCTTAGAGGTAAAACCAGGGTGACCAGATACAGTGGAGAACAGAGTGTGCCTATGCGTTTAACTATTGTATAGAAGAGGGAATTTTGGCAGGTGCAGCTCAACGTAGAAGGGTTTAAAAAGCAGCACATGCCAATATTTCCTCTTCCACACAATGGTTAAAGGTATAGGCACTCTATCCTCCACTGTATCTGGTCACCCTAGGTAAAGCATCCACTTTGCATGAAGGAAGTCCTAGATTCAGTCTGTAGCATGTCTAGATAGGGTTGTTTTTTTTTTTGTTGGCAACCTTCAGTCTCGGAAGACTATGGTATCGCGCTCTGGATGGTGGTTCTGGCACAGCGTCTAGTGTGGCTGAAAAGGCCGATTCGGGAGTGACAATCCCTTCCACACTGGGAGCAAGTGTAGTATGTCCCTGGTCTGTCTCCCTGGCTATGGGCCTTCCTTCTTTGCCTCTTTGCCTCAGACTGTTGGCCAAGTGTCTCTTCAAACTGGGAAAGGCCATGCTGCACAGCCTGCCTCCAAGCGGGCCGCTCAGAGGCCAGGGTTTCCCACCTGTTGAGGTCCACTCCTAAGGCCTTCAGATCCCTCTTGCAGATGTCCTTGTATCGTAGCAGTGGTCTACCTGTAGGGCGCTTTCCTTGCACGAGTTCCCCATAGAGGAGATCCTTTGGGATCCGGCCATCATCCATTCTCACAACATGACTAAGCCAACGCAGGCATCTCTGTTTCAGCAGTGCATACATGCTAGGGATTCCAGCTCGTTCCAGGACTGTGTTGTTAGGAACTTTGTCCTGCCAGCTGATGCCGAGGATGCGTCAGAGGCAGCGCATGTGGAATGCGTTCAGTTTCCTCTCCTGTTGTGAGCAAAGAATCCATGACTCGCTGCAGTACAGAATTGTACTCAGGACGCAAGCTCTGTAGACCTGGATCTTGGTCTGTCAGCTTCTTGTTGGACCAGACTCTCTTTGTGAGTCTGGAAAACGTGGTAGCTGCTTTACCGATGTGTTTGTTTAGCTCGGTATTGAGAGAAAGAGTGTCGGAGATCGTTGAGCCAAGGTACACAAAGTCATGGACAACCTCCAGTTCATGCGCAGAGATTGTAATGCAGGGAGGTGAGTCCACATCCTGAACCATGACCTGTGTTTTCGTAAGGCTGATCATCAGTCCAAAATCTTGGCAGGCCTTGCTAAAACGATCCATGAGCTGCTGGAGATCTTTGGCAGAGTGGGTAGTGACAGCTGCATCGTTGGCAAAGAGGAAGTCACGCAGACATTTCAGCTGAACTTTGGACTTTGCTCTCAGTCTGGAGAGGTTGAAGAGCTTTCTGTCTGATCTGGTCCGGAGATAGATGCCTTCTGTTGCAGTTCCAAAGGCATGCTTCAGCAGGACAGCGAAGAAAATCCCAAACAAGGTTGGCGCAAGAACACAGCCCTGCTTCACTCCGCTTCGGATGTCAAAGGGGTCTGTTGTGGAGCCATCGAAGACAACAGTGCCTTTCATGTCCTTATGGAAAGATCTGATGATGCTGAGGAGCCTGGGTGGACATCCAATCTTGGGGAGAATCTTGAAGAGGCCATCCCTGCTGACCAGGTCGAAAGCCTTCGTGAGATCTATGAAGGCTATAAAGAGTGGCTGTCGCTGTTCCCTGCATTTCTCCTGCAGTTGTCTAAGGGAGAATACCATATCAGTGTTGGACCTGTTGGCTCGGAATCCGCACTGCGATTCTGGATAGACGCTCTCTGCAAGTACCTGAAGCCTCTTTAGTGCAACTCGGGCAAACAGCTTTCCTACTATGCTAAGGAGAGAGATGCCGCGGTAGTTGTTGCAGTCACCCCTGTCGCCTTTGTTCTTGTACAGTGTGATGATGTTTGCATTTTGCATCCCTCATGTCTTGAGGTACTCCACCTTCTCTCCAGCAAAGACAGAGGATTTCATGCAGCTCAGTGACGATGATCTCTTTGCAGCACTTTAGGACTTCAGCAGGGATGCTGTCTTTTCCTGGTGCCTTGCCAAAGGCAAGGGAGTCCAGGGCGGCATGAAGTTCTTCTAGGGTTGGTTCACTGTCAAGCTCCTCCAACACAGGCAGGCACTCAATGTTGTTCAGCCCTTCTTTGGTGACTACATTTTCTCTGGAATATAGCTCAGAGTAGTGCTGCACCCAGCGTTCCATCTGCTGCACCTGATCCTGGATGACCTCGCCTGCTGCAGACTTCAGAGGGGCAATTTTCTTCTGTGTTGGACCTAGGGCCTGCTTGATACCATCATACATCCCCTTGATGTTGCTCATGTCAGCTGCTGTCTGTATCTGGGAACAGAGCTGGAGCCAGTAGTCGTTAGCACATCTTCTGGCAGCCTGCTGGACTTTGCTGCGAGCAGCTCGGAGGACCTGCAGGTTGCGCTCACTGGGACAGGCCTTGTATGCTCTCCTCTTTTCCTCAATGACTGGTGTCAACTCCTCAGAGTGGGCTTCAAACCAGTCTGCCGTCTTGTTGGTCTTCTTGCCAAATATGGACAAGGCGGTGTTGTAAACGGTATTCATGAAATGTTCCCATCTGTTGGATGCGTTTGCATCAGCCGGGCCTGGAAGAGATTCCTCAAGTGCTCATGCAAATTCCTCCACTTTCCTCTGATCCCGATCAGATAGGGTAGAGTTTCTAAAACCCTGGAGAGCTGCTTCCAATTAGTGCAGACAATACTGATGAACAGTCTGGCTCAGCATAAGGCAGCTTCATGAGTTCCCCCTCTATGTGTACAGTTCTACACACTGCACAGGGTTTATTGCTTTGTATTATATGGTTCCACAAAGAACATTAATTATAGCAAAGTGTTTCCATTTTCATTATGCCCACTTGACTTTAGCTAACAGAAAAAACAGAAAAAACTGTTACAAAAACAATTATATCTATGTGCTCAGCTTGGAAGCAACAGGGAAAATAGATACTTGCTCAGAAAATCAGCCAAGGCTCTAAACAACTAAGATTGCATTACAACTATATTTTTTGTGTATGAAATAGTAAAGGTCTACCAGGCGAAGTATTTCATTATATAAGTGGCAAGACAGAAGATTGAAATAAAGTTTCAATCCTATGCCCATTTATGTGGAAGTATGTCCTATTAAACATTCATTTCTCAGTGAAAGAGAATTGGGTTGTGAACAGTGGTGTCGCTAGGGGGGTGCGGGTGCTGCGGGCCACACAAGGTGATGCGCAAGGGGGTGACACGCACTGGGGGGATGATGCGCTAAAATCAAGGTGGTTATGAGTAACCCCATCATACTAAATACCATTGGATGCAGAATTTCCAGCAGAATGCAGTGAAGAAAACCGGAGTGAAATATCTCAGTTCTATCAAAATGTATTGGCAAAAAACTGGAAAACAAAAAATGCATGGAGCCCAATGGAAAATGAAACCGAGGCATATTGAGCGTTTACTCATGAGTAGGCAAACGTGCCTTAGTCCGTCGGAAAGGGCAGGCTGAGAAGAATCCAACAACACCAGAATGGTCCTGGTCCAGTGAATGTAGCCCCCCCAAAAAACGTGAGAAGGAGGTTCCTCCCTCCAAGCTGGCAAATGTATTGAGCTCTATGGAAAGTGAAACTAAGCCACATGGTCGCATTTACTTGCGAGTAAGCAAACATGCCTTGGCACCTGGGCAGGTCAGGCAAAGGGAAATGTGAGGCCAGCAGAATGGTCCTGATTTGATGCAACTGGAGCTCAGCAAATGCTCCAAAAGGCACCCCCCCCCCAATAAAAAGAATGAAACAGAGGCTTGACAGGGTAAGGTGAATTTTTTTCTGTTTTAGGTGCAATTCTATCCACACTTTCCTGGGAGTAAGCCCCACTGACTACAATGGGACTTACTTCTGAGTAGACAGGTATAGGATTGGGCTCTCAGACTTGTAAAGCCAGGTGGGTCCTAATAGTGATATGCTTGAAATATAAGAACATAAATTGAACTGGGTAGGGGTGAAAATCTTACTGATTTTTTTTAATGGGGGGGGTATTATTGCAGGCAGGCTACAGAGAAAATTCACTTGGTGGAACAGGACTGACTTCCCCTTATTTAATTATTTGTTTTACTTTAATTTAATTATTTATAATTATTTATTTTAATTTGCTTTATGATGGGTCCTGGACAGATTGTCATTCTAAAAATTGGGTCCCAGTGCTAAAATTTTGAGAACTGCTTCAATAAGGCGTTAGTAAGTTGGCACCCTGGGGGGAGGTGACACCACTAGTGACCAAAATCACTAAAATCACAGTTTGTAAGAATAATACCATCATGTTATATATCAATCAATGTGTAATTTCATGCAGAATGCAGTGAAACAAACTGCGTTGAAATATTTTTATTCTATCAAAAGGTACAGCCAAAAAACCAGTGGGGGCAGGATGATGGCAGATCACCACACCCACCAGCTGGAGTGTTGCTCCGCCCACTGCATGGGGGTGACGCGCTGGCCTCCTGCATCGGGTGACGCAAACCCTAGTGATGCCACTGGTTGTGAATTGTATACTTATCCAGAGAGTCAGCTAAAATCTTAAGGGTCTAATAGCTAACCTTTGAGATATAGCCATTTATCTTATTTGTACAGAAAAAATAATTTTCCATTCACATGTTCAAGGTTTCTCCATTCAACCATATAGCAGCATTGTTAGCTATCTTCATAAGGTCAGTAATTAAGTAACACAAAAAAGCCCTCAATCTGGAAGCCATGATGTATATGCTTCCATGATGTGTATTGGGTTCAATTCTGTCACCCATGCTATTCAATATCTACATGAAACCGCTGGGAGAGGTCATCCGGTGGTTTGGAGTGGGGTGTCATCAATATGCTGATGACACCCAGCTCTATGTCTCCTTTCCTCCAGACTCCAGGGTGGCGGTTGAGGGCCTGGAGCGCTGTCTGGAAGCAGCGAGGATCTGGATGGGGGCTAACAAGCTGAAATTAAATCCGGATAAGACAGAGGCTCTCCTGGTTCGGAAATCCTCGATGCAGGTGCTGGATTATCGGCTTGCTCTGAATGGGGTTGCACTCCCTCTGAAGGAGCAGGTCCACAGCTTGGGGGTCCACCTGGACTCGCAGCTGCTCCTGGACTCCCAGGTGGTGGCTGTGGCTAGGGGGGCCTTCGCGCAGCTTTGGCTGGTGCGCCAGCTGCGGCCGTACTTGGATCGTGCAGACCTGGCCACGGTGATCCATGCTACGGAGACATCGAGGTTAGATTATTGCAACGCGCTTTATGTGGGGCTGCCCCTGAAGACGGTTCAGAAACTGCAATTAGTGCAGAATGCGGCGGCCGTGTGGTCACTGGAGCTAGTCGGTTTGACTCTGTGAGTCCGCTTCTCCGGGGGCTACATTGGCTGCCCATTCGTTTCCGGCCCCAATTCAAGGTGCTGGTCTTGTCCTTTAAAGCCGTATACTGCTCTGGGCCAGGCTATTTTAGAGATCGCCTACTCCCGTACAATCCGGCTCTTCCTCTCAGGTCATCAGAGAAGGCCTTTTTACATGTGCCACCGCGTAAAGAGGTACGTGGGGCGGCGGCAAGAAATAGGGCCTTCTCAGTAGTGGCACCAATGTTATGGAACTCCCTTCCCCTTGACTTGAGAATGGCTCCCTCCCTCGAGACCTTTCGGCGAGGCCTGAATTCCTTGTTGTTTACACAAGCCTTCTGACTCTATGGCCTTTTTAACATCTTTTATACATCTTTTAGTTTTTTACAGGCGTGATTCCTCCTTGAACTGCTGTTTTATGCTCTTTTTATTCTGACTTTTATCTGATTACTGTTTTTATGGTTTCTCTTAATGTGTTTTTAATATGTTTTTATCTGTTAAATTATGTTGTAATCTGTTTGTTGTTTTTTTTAATATGTTGTAAGCCGCCCTGGGTCCCTTTGGGGAGAAGGGCGAGATAAAAATAAAGTTTATTATTATTATTATTATTATTATTATTATTATTATTATTATTATTATTATTATTAATATTATGCGCAACCTCCTGATTTTAGAAATGGGTTATGTCAGAATGCCAGATGCAAGGGAGGGCACCAGGATGCAGGTCTCTTGTTATCTGGTGTGCGCCTTGGGGCATTTGGTGGGCCGCTGTGAGATACAGGAAGCTGGACTAGATGGGCCTATGGCCTGATCCAGTGGGGCTGTTCTTATGTTCTTAATGAACTTCATCTAGAATGAACTTGATACAAATATACCTGACATAATAAATCTGATAGCCTAAGTGCCAGAAGACTTTTTAGCGAGTATGTAAGTTTGTGTTTGCTGTAACAAAGTAATATGGTTTTTCTTCTGGAATCCATAAACTCCCTGAGCCAGCCTGAAATATTCTTGTTTCTTGATGTATCTTTGTTATTATTTTAATGCAAGTGGTATTCTTCAGCTCAATTGCAAACTGTCTAGTTAACAAAACTACCGTACATTTTGTCCATGTTTATCTTTGTGGGAGACATTTGATTTCTTTTCCTTTTCCTTTGCAATATAATGTAATGTAATGTAATTGCATAATTATTATTACTATGATTTATTGTGATTTTTCACATTTTTATTCTGTCCTTCCTCCAAGGAGCTCAGGGTGGTACAAATAGTTCCTTCCTTCCTCTGTCCTCACAGCAATGCTGTGAGATAAGTGAGACTGAGACAGAATGACTGGCCCAAGGTCACCCATGAAGCTTCATGTCTAAGATGAGATTTCATGCTTCATGGATGAGATGAGACCTGAATCTTCCAGGTCTACATCCAACTTCCAAACCTCTACACCGGTGGCTCTCACACATTTAGCATTGGGACCCACTTTTTAAAATAAGAATCTGTCATGACCTACCAGAAATGATGTCATGATCAGAAGTTACAACATCAAGCAGGAAAATTCTTAACAATCCTAGGCTGCAATCCTGCCCACACTTACCCAGAAGTAAGTCCCATTTACTATCATTGTTAAAAGAATACACATAGTAGCTTGTTAAAAGTAC
The DNA here is from genome assembly GCF_035046505.1 of Tiliqua scincoides. Taxonomy (NCBI): domain Eukaryota; kingdom Metazoa; phylum Chordata; class Lepidosauria; order Squamata; family Scincidae; genus Tiliqua; species Tiliqua scincoides. Next base: position 117,217,230 of record NC_089823.1, read on the forward strand.
GGGTCTGTAACTTTTCCGCAAATGCAGTCATATACAATGGTAGCATCAAGTCTTATATATTAAAAATAACATATTGAAATTAATGAGGACCAACCTGAAATTGGCTCGTAAACCACCTAGTGGGTCCTGACCCACAGCTTGAGAAACACTGCTGTACACTATCCTGGTGCCAAATATCTACTTTGCAACTACAGACGTTTCTCTTGTCAGCTGTGTTCGGGCAGCATAGCCATCACTGCCTGGAATGACTCCAGTGGCAAGTGGGAGAATCCACTTAAATGGCACATTGGGGCACCTGCAGTACTTGCCATTTTGTACATATGTACCAACGGGGTACGTATGTACGGCTGTTATTTGTGGATTATAGTTCTGCTTTTAACACCATTCTACCTAACATACCAAGATCCAGGTCTACAGAGCTTGCGTCCTGAGTACACTTCTGTACTGCAGCGAGTCATGGACTCTCCGCTCACAACAGGAGAGGAAACTGAACACTTTCCACATGCGCTGCCTCCGGCGCATTCTCGGCATCACCTGGCAGGACAAAGTTCCAAACAACACAGTCCTGGAACGTGCTGGAATCACTAGCATGTATGCACTGCTGAAACAGAGACGCCTGCGTTGGCTCGGTCATGTTGTGAGAATGGATGATGGCCGGATCCCAAAGGATCTCCTCTATGGAGAACTTGTGCAAGGAAAGCGCCCTACAGGTAGACCACAGCTGCGATACAAGGACATCTGCAAGAGGGATCTGAAGGCCTTAGGGATGGACCTCAACAAGTGGGAAACCCTGGTCTCTGAGCGGCCCGCTTGGAGGCAGGCTGTGCACCATGGCCTTTCCCAGTTTGAAGAGACACTTGGCCAACGGTCTGAGGCAAAGAGGCAAAGAAGGAAGGCCCATAGCCAGGGAGACAGACCAGGGACAGACTGCACTTGCTCCCAGTGTGGAAGGGATTGTCACTCCCGGATTGGCCTTTTCAGCCACACTAGATGCTGTGCCAGAACCACCTTTCAGAGCGCGATTCCTTAGTCTTTCGAGACTGAAGGTTGCCAATACATACTACCTAGCAGGCTGTTTTTTAAAGTGACTAGTTTGGGCATACAGCAAGATATTTGTCTGTGGATAAAGGACTTTTTGACAAATAGGCCACAGTCAGTTAGGATGGGCTCTTATCATTCTTCCACTCTGATATTAAATACAGGAGCTCCCCAAGGCTGTGTGCTGAGTTCTGCTGAGCTGAGCCCCTTCCTCTATTCCCTGTATACACATGATTGTACCCCATCACATAACACCATTGAAATTATAAAATTTGCAGACAATACTACAGTGGTGGGGCTTGTTAGCAGGAATGATGAGTCTGCTTATAGGAAGGAGGTACAGGAGTTGTTATTGTGGTGCAAAGAAAATAATCTCTCACTTAACATCAAAAAAACTAAAGAACTTATAATTGACTTCCGGAAAAATAAGGATGTACACACACCATTATACAGAAATGGTGAGGAGGTGGAGAAGGTTGCTAGTTTCAAATTCCTAGGTACTTACATCACAGAGGACCTCTCACGGACTATTAACACCAGCATGTTGATTAAAAAGGCACAAAAGCGGTTATATTTTCTAAGGAAGCTTGCAAGGTTAAATTTGTCACAGCAGCTGCTTGTGTCTTACTATCACACCATTGAGAGTATCGTAACCTATGATATCTTGGTGTGGTACAGAAATTGCTCTGCAGGGGACAAAAAGGCTCTGCAGAGAATTAAGATGGTGCAGCACATCATCAACCTTCATCTACCAGCTTTGGAGGACATCTATACATCTCGCTTCTGCAGTAGTCACATAGTATTCTGAGAGACCCCTTCCATCTGGCTCATGTTCTTTGAACTGTTGCCATCGGGTAGGCGATACAGAACTATTAGAGCAGCACTACACGATTCCTGAACAGTTTTTATCCCACAGCCATAATTACATTGAATAAGGCGATATAGTTGTTACCATGCTCCTGGGCATTATGGTCTGTTTTTTTATTATGATGCATGTTGTATAGAATGTGTGAGTGAGTGTGTAGAGTGTGATTGTTGGAATTGTAGTATATATTTATGCTTGTTTCTCAAAGGTGCATAAATTTCATTGTGCTGTAGCACAATGACAATAAAGTTACTACTACTACTATTTTGTCCCCCTCTAGTTACGCTACTGCCCACTTCCTAGGGCAGGGGAAGTCCCTAGATGATAAATCCACTACACTATAGCCACTGAACCAGACTGGAAAGGTGGCAATAGCACCCTTCCACCGAAGGCCTACAAAGGCACCCTAACAACTGAGAATGAGGTGGGGTATCACATCAAGGCCCATCCCTGGTGCCATCAACTTGAGTCAAGATAAATTGCATGGAGAGGGAGATGCATGCCTGTCATAAGATTTTGCCCACCTCTCCTGCACTTGGAGGACAGGGAGGGGATGTTAAGGAGAAGGTGCCACTGGCCAAGGAGAAAAGGAAGAAGCTGAGAGAACTACTGGAGAGAAAGAGTGTCAAGGACAGTCTGAGGCAGCAGTGGGCTCAAGAGGAGCCAGTGCCTGATCTGTCCAAGGCACAGATCAGGGCTGAAGGAGAGCCTCAGAAAGCACACTCGTCAACCCTCACACCTCACAAGCTGCAGGCATGTGGCTTCACATGGTCTGGCATACGTAATAGTAGTATTGGTATGAGTGCAACTAGAGTTTAGTTGCTTTTCTGGTGTCCTGGCAAGCAAAGTCATATCATGAGACTTCTGCTTTGATCTATATATGAGGTTACAGTGTATCATAGTACCTGCCCATTAGTCATTAATGATGAATTTATCACACATCTAATAAATGTATCATTAAACATATAACTTTTGAATACCATCTTTTACTTTTGATTATATCTAAAAATAGTTCCTCTGTTCCCTGGACACTGTGGCTGACCTCATGTAGCCCATTCATCCATAAAACATAGTTAACTTCCTAATTGACATTGCTCCACTGCATCAGTTTCCCATGCTGTTGAAAAGTTTGAGAATAGCTCAAATGGACAGATCTGCCTTAACTGCAAAACTTTATTCTCTTTAAAAGAATAGTTTTGTAAATTTATGACCATATTTAGCCAGTCAGCTAAAATGTAGATTTACTAAATGATCTTCTAAGTACAATTTTAAAATCTTCCAGGGAGATTCCATTTGTTATTTTTTTTTTCTTTCTGTTTTGTGCATAGCTAAGCACACCATAAATGTACAGTTTTTTTTATAGATTTGTGTCTTTTAAACATATGGAAATAGGCCCACAGGTAGCAACATTATTTTAAACTGAGATTTAAGGTCAGTTTTGTTTTATAATTTCATGGGGAAAAATGTTTGTCTGGTACAGCATAACAATAGGAAACTTAAAGCATCAAAAATTGTAGCAACAGAAAATTTGGTAATTCTTGTTTTAGTAATGAATATAGTAGCATAAAAATGCAATACTTCTACATGAGATAGTACAAAACACAGCTATCTCAGCACATGGTCCCTTAAACAATTTAGGGGGCAATCCAACCTCCACTGGAACAGGGAAGCCAAGAGGCTTGTGCAGCGCAGGATAGGGGCCTGAGGCGACTCAGCCAGAAGCAAGGGAAAACTTTCCCCCTTACTTCCAGGTAAAGCACACTGGCCCCTATGTGTTTCCTCAGACTTGCGCTACTTCCTGAGGTGGCACAAGTCCGAGGAGAGCGGAGCAGCTTGAAGCTGCTCCGATCTCCCCAGACCTGCCTCCCACTCCCCGCCCGCCCACCCCCGAGGCCACCCACTGCTTGTCTTCCCCCCTCCCAAGAACACCTCTCTCCTGCCCACCCCAGAGCCTTGCATCGGCCCAGCTGGGCCAACGCAAGGCTCACGGAGTAAGCCACCACAGAGGCTGGATTCAGTCTCTGTGCACCGACACAGCTTACTCCCAAGGAGGCCCAAATGTGCTTTAGGGCACATTTGCAACCCTCCTGGGCCGGCACAAGAGACTTGCGCCGGCCCATGGGTGCCTCTGGATTGCTCCCTTAATTGCTCATCCCAAAGTACGTTCTCAAGTAGCCACTTTGAATGCCCTTTGGGGAGATAAAGCGGGGTAGAAATTTGGTAAATAAAAATTTAGTGAATAAAGTGGGTCAATGAAATCATGGTATAAATATTCTTTTCCTCCATAAAATATGAATTGCATTAACTTTAGATAACCTAAGCACACAATCCTTATTTATTTTTAAGACATTCTATGTCTCATTTATAATTCTATATGCCTCATGGTTGTTCAGCAGGCATTCCCTCTTAATTTTCCAGAAGTATTCATTTTACCTTAACTCTGAACTGAAGTGGTTTGGTTTGGTTCCCAATCAGGGAGCAAGAAGTAGGTCAGTTGTGCAGGGGCTTCTGACAGGTGTCCAGCATTATCTCTCTCTCTCTCTCTCTCTCTCTCTCTCTCTCTCTACCCCACCCCACCCCCTTATTATGCTGTTAGGCACCCTGTAATGTGCTATTCACATGGCTGGGCCATTCAATTAAGCAATGGCTATTCTTTCTTCATTTTAGAGCACATAATAGTACCATCGCTGCCTCTTCTGAAATAAGTCTGTGAAAGGCCTCTTCCCCAACCAGGGTGGGGAACAGTGTGGGGGGAGAGTGGCAACAGCTGGAAAAGTCTTTGGAGCCCAGGTCTACCAGGCTTCCCAATGTAGAGCCCCCACATCTACCTTCCCATGCAGTGTTGGCAGCTAGCTACAGTAATAAAGAAAACCAAATACCACTCTAAAGTTTATCTAAAATCTTTTAAATCAGTCATTCCCAAACTGGTGGGTTGTGACCCACCAGGGGAAGCAGAAAACAACCATTCCCATTCAAGGCCAGAAAGCAGCAGCACAATCAAGATGCTGGTGCTGCTGCCCAGGAAGGGAGGATTTTTCCAACTTATCTGGTGGTTGCTGTGACTCTCCAGAGGGTCCAGGAAATCTAGAAACTCTCCCAAACTACAAACCTGGTTCTTCAAGGGGACTGCAACCCTATACTGCCGCACTGAATTGGCTGTCCCACTAGCTGAGAGCATCTCTGTCTTGAGTTTCAATCTGACAGCTCCCATCCAGTCCACATTCTCTCCTCACAAGGCTGGCATGTGGCACTGTATTTAACTTCTTGGGTACCTAATACTATGGGGCTGTGACTGCCTAACGGCATTTGCATAAAAGCTTCTGACAACATGTGGGGGCACTGGCTGCCACCATGGCATGGCATGGCCATGAGCATGGCAACAGCTCCATCAGGGCCCACCGATAAAGGTGAATTGTCAGGGGAGGGGGGGGAGGGCAGAACATGATGGGGACGGGGAAGCACAACATAGATTTCACTTGCACAGGTCCAAGCAGACCCTTCTGTTGCATAGAGGCTTTCCCCTGGGTAAGGGAATGAAAAGATGCAGCATGAGCCATGCTGGCTTTGCTGCATCGGCAGGGGGAAGAATGCATGCATAGGCTTGTACTCTAAGTTGTTTTAAATAATTTGTTATATAAATCATTGATATTAGTTATTGTGGAAGAACTGCACTTTCACAGAGTATTTACTAACCTTATTTTTGCTGCAAAGCAAATACTGCTCTGAGAAGGACTATAAAATCTAAAATGAAATTGCAGGGATACATTTTATTCTGATAGATTTAATTATTAGAAACCCTACTTGTATCAAAGAGATGCACATTATTTCTTTACTAACTGTTCCTATTACAGTGATCTCTGGGTTCTAAGACTCACATTAAAATGGGTATTATTTCCATTCCACTTTGAAATAATATTGTATATATACATTCAAAAGAAAAAGGAGCTCACCACTGACTTTCTTTAACAGTGCTTGTTAACAGAGTTTCTGGACATAATCCATCTACTGCTGATTGACTTTTAAAAAGGATAAGGGCACAATCCTAACCAGGTCTGCTCAGAAGTAAGTCCTATTTTGTTCAGTAGGGATAAGCCATTGTGGAAAGTGTGGTTAGGATTGCAGCCTTAGGGCCCAATCCTATCCAATTTTCTAGTGCCGGTACCTCAGGGCTGCATTGAGCCTGCACTGGTGCTGAAAAGTTGGATAGGATTAGGCCCTTAGTCACATACTGACTGAAATGTCGAAAGTCACAATTGGGGCACCCCACAGGAGTCCTTAACACTTTCACAATAACTGTATTTCAGAACCAACAGGAAAAAAAGAAAAAAAAATACTCTGCCCTTTATCAAGCCTTCTCAAAGGTATGATTAGAGGAATGCAGGGGGAAAGATCAGTGTAGTAGAGTTCTTACAAGCAGGCCAGCCTTGACTGTTGATATGAATGAACTATTATCTGTATGGGAAACCTGAAACAAAGCCACACAAGATTATTTTTCAGATTTCACCCAAGTGTCTTAGGGCCCAATCCTATCCAACTTTTCAGCACTTGTTTAGCCACAAGCAGTCCCAAGTTAAGGGAACAAACATCCCCTTACCTTGAGGAGACCTCTGTGATTAACTGCTCATCACAGGATGTAGTGCATGCCCCATTGGCATGACTGCACCAGCACTGAAAAGTTGGATAGGATTGGGCCCTCAGTCATAATGGTTTCAATGTTATTTTTAATTATCATGTAGTCCTGTGTAGAAGTAGATACATCTACATGTAGATACACCTATGTAGTCCTAGAAATGAAATGATAATTTTTGTCCACCTTCTTTCCATTCCAATTTTTTAAAATAAATTAAAATACTGAATACTAGTAACCTTATCTAAGGCCTGCACAACTTGTGACCTGTCAATGAATTAAGTCATGAATGACATGAATGTCGCCCATTGGATGACTGAATAACCTCCTGGTTGTGCTCTTTGCCTGGACTGCAAAAAATTGGAGTGTTGACAAGTATCAGGCAAGCCTGACATGCACAGCTGGTAGACTCAGAATGAACCTGGAATAAACTTAGGCCAGCGCAAGTCCCTTGTGCTGGCCCAGGAGTGTTGCAAATGTGCCATAAGGCACGTTTGTGCCTCCGGAAGAGTTGGCTGGGCTGACGCGAGGACACACTTCGACCTGCAGAGGATGCACACAGCCTCCACATCAGCCCAAGAAGGCAAGATTGCCCTGGCCTAGGGAGGCCAGGGAAGGGGGTTAAGGAGGGCTTTTCAGGGCATTTCACGGCAGGCAGTGGGCAGGCCACTGGAGGGATTGGGCTTGGGGGGGTGGGTGGGACCGGTCTCCAGCACTTAGAGCCCCATTTCCAAGCAGTTTAGCATTATACCAGGCTGTTTGAATCTGTGCCAGCAATTTAACTGCTGCAGATCCAAGTAGCCCCATTGCGGTGGTTGGGGTATTACATAAGTCCCCTTTACTCCAAGTTGCACTTCTTCCACCTCCCAGTCTGTGCTGGATATGGCTCAGGTCTGCCTATTCCAACGCAAGTTAGAATTGGGCTGTCAGATGGGTCCAGTCACAATGCAAGAAGCATCTTTGAGATGCATCTTTGAGAGGTAAATTTTCCTCCTACAAGCCAGTTTATACCTTTAACAAAAAAAGCTCTGTTGTTTTAGCTTGTTATGCAACTTGACAAAGAGAAAACAGGAATTTGAACTGAGATGCGGAGACAGCTAGAAATTGGCTTGCAATAACAAAAAAAAGTGAGTTGCAAAACCTGGCGCAAGCTCTCTAATAAGACAGGCAACAATTCACTATCCTTGGTGGGAGAAGCTGCTCCCCACTGTACAGTATTGTTAACAATATGTCAAGCCTTCTGAATGAGGTGTCACACCAAAAATACAGATGGGACCTTGGTATCCACTGATTTGATATCCGCTAATTTGACTCACCACTGATATCGAAGTCCACCTTTAAATGCCTTGTAACAAGGAGAAAAAGCACCAAAATCCAATTTCCTACCTTCATGCTGTTAAATAATTCTATTTTCGCTCCATTAGATTCCATTATTTACCCCATCTAGTGGCTGAATGTGATATAGTTTATACCAATGTATTCTGGGGTGACAATAGAGGAACAAGAAACCTGGAAGTGGGTCTTTAAAGCTATTTTTTCACTGATTTGTTATCCACTGATTTTTTTTAATCCACTAGGAGTTCCGGAACAGAACCCCAATGGATAACGAGGCAGAACCTGTAAAATCAAAGTGTCCTGAACAAATGGCATAGTTAAGGGGAACCATACCTAAAGGAGGGTGGAGGTAGATCACTGGGTTCCTGCCCTACCCGGTTAAAAGATAACCTGTAGACTTAGAACGAGGGTGGCCAACCTTTCAACCTTAGGGCTCCTGGACCTTTAACAGTTGTGTAGAGGGAGGAATTTCAGCAGGGTGCAGCTTGTCATCTGTGAGATGTGACCTGCAGTGACCTGCTGAAATGCCCTCTTCTACGCAGTTGTTAAAGATCTAGGGGCCCTAAGTTTGAAAGGTGGCCACTCCTGACTTATAACATAGGCTGATAATACACACTGTGTGTGGGGTGGGGGGAGAGGATCAACAAGTTGCACTGTCAAAGGGCCGTGTGTGGGAAACTGCAAAACAGGGAGAAGGTCAAGATTTATTATTTATTATTTTATTTATTGGATTAGTAATCTGCCTTTCTCCCCGGAGGGCACCCAAGGCGGCTAAAATTGCCAATTGCCAATCCCAGTCCCAAGATTACCTCTCCTGAATCTACTGAGATGATTTTTGGTGAATGGAAAATTCATCACCCAACCGCATTCTCATTTGCTCCCCACTGCTGTGCTGCTTGGGCTATACCAGTGGGGAGCAAACTAGTGGGTTGCGACCCACCAGGGGAATTGGAAGAGAGTTATTTTCCCTCAAGGCCCAGAAATCGGTGCTCCAATGGCACCACAGCAATTGCGGCAGCACCAGGAACAAGAGGCTTTTTGTACAATACCTTTTTGCAGTACCTGGGAGGGTCACACTCACCTCCGGGAGGGTCTGAGAAGCCCACAGCCCCCTCTGCAGACCTCCCAGCTGCTGCAAATAACTCCAATCGGCGATCGGAACCCACTTCTGGTTTTGATCTGAACAAGAAGTGGGCTCCAGTTGCCAATTAGAGCTATTTGCAGCAGTGGGGAGGCTGTGGGCCTCTCTGACCCGGAGGCCAGTGTGACCCCCGGTATTGTAAAAGCCCCTTGGTCCAAGCACCGCTGCAATTGCCGCAGCATAATCAGGGTTTATGCCACCCCCGTGCCACCACTGCAAATACTGACTGCATTCCCAAGTGTGAGTTGGACTTTGGGAACTGCTGCTATACACAGTTCTCTGGAAGTAAATCCCATTGAACCTACTTCTGAGTTCATCCATATGTTGGATGATCCTGATAAGATTGTCTCATTGATGGGAGCCATTCTCCTCTGGTTGGATTGAGGGAGAGGGAGGGTTAACTAAGAGCAAATGGAGAAGGGGGCAGGAAAGTTGCCACTGCTGCCTGCTACTCTCTCTGCTTCCATTGAATTCACTGGGACTTTGGAGTAAAGATGAAGATTGTGTCACAAAAGGGGCTGGGAGACCAAAAAATGGGTATTATGAGGACACGAGACAGCCGAGAGTTACGGAAGGTGAAAGAAAAATGGGGGGAACTGAAGGGAATTTTGAAAGAGGCAGGCAGACAGACAGGAAGGAAGAGACTTGTTTTCCTGTTCCATCCATAGTATTTTTTCATTAAACCCTGAGGCTGGATAAATTTGTCTAGAAACAAAAGCACAGCCATTCAATATGTAGTTTTTACCCAGCAAGATTAGTGCTTTTTCAGTGTGGACAATTGTGTCCTGTGAACCATGTGCTATTTTATGGGTTGGATAACAACGCAATCCTACTGAGAAGCAAGTCTAATTGAATTCATTAGAACTTATTCCCAAGAAAGTGTACACGATTGCAGCCTAAGTCCAATGATTTTGTCAAGGGCCCATCATGCAACATGGTAGTACCTCCCCCCATTGGCATCACTAGAGGTCGTGTCACCCAGTGCAGGAGGCCAGCGCATCACCCCCATGCAGTGGGCGGAGCAATACTCCAGCTGGTGAGCGTGGTGATCTGATATCGCCCCGCCCCCACTAGTTTTTTTGGCTGTACCTTTTGATAGAATAAAAATATTTCAACGCAGTTTGTTTCACTGCATTCTGCATGAAATTACATATTGATTGATATATAACATGATGGTATTATTCTTACAAACTGTGATTTTAGTGATTTTGGTCACTAGTGGTGTCACCTCCCCTAGGGTGTCAACTTACTAACAACTTATTGAAGCAGTTATCAAACCTTTAGCACTGGGACCCACTTTTTAGAATGACAATCTGTCCAGAACCCATCATAAAGCAAATTAAAATAATTAAATTAAATTAAAACAAATAATTAAATAAGGGGAAGCCAGTCCTGTTCCACCAAGTGAATTTTCTCTGTACCCTGCTTGCAATAACACCCCCTCCCCCCAAAAAAAAGAATCAGTAAGATTTTCACCCAGTACCCAGTTCAATTTAAGTTCTTATATTTCAAGCATATCACTATCAGGACCCACCTGGCTTTACAAGTCTGAGAGTTCAAGCCTATGCCTGTCTAATCAGAAGTAAGTCCCATTATAGTCAGTGAGGCTTACTCCCAGGAAAGTGTGGATAGGATTGCAGCCCAAAACAGAAAAAAATTCACCTTACCCTGTCAAGCCTCTGTTTATTTTTTTCAATGGGGGCTGGCTGCCTTCTGGCGCATTTGTTGAGCTCCAGTTGCATCAAACCAGGACCATTCTGGTGCCTCACATTTCCCTTTACCTGACCTGCCCATGTGCCAAGGCATGTTTGCTTACTCACGAATAAATGCGACCATGTTTCGCTTTCCATAGGGCTCAATACATTCACCAGCTTGGAGGGAATTCTTGCAAGTTTTTGGGGGGCTATATTCATTGGATCAGGACCATTCTGGTGTTGTTGGATTCTTCTCAGCCTGCCCATTCCAACGGACTAAGGCACTTTCGCCTACTCGCAAGTAAACACGCGATACTGCTCGGTTTCATTTTCCATTGGAAAAATGGAATGGAAAAATACTCCATGCATTTTTTGTTTTCCAGTTTTTTTGCCAATACCATTTGATAGAAAGGAGATATTTCACTCCAGTTTTCTTCATTGCATTCTGCTGGAAATTCCACATCCAACGGTATTTAGCATGATGGGGTTACTCCTAACCACTGCAATTTTAGCTTGTCACCCCCCTTGCGCGTCACCTGGTGTGACCCGCAGCCCCTACACCTCCTCCTAGTGATTCCACTGCCTCCCCCTGAATACATCTCAATGTCAATAGTTATTAGTGGATGATTGCTGGTTCCCAGAGAGTATTGCTTTTCTGCCTTCAATACATCAAATGACAGATCTTTTGGTGACATTTACTTCTAACTGAATCATCAGAACCCATTCATAATTCAGTGTGTGAGCCTGATCTTTAACACCTTTTCTCATAAAAGCATATTCCTGGAGTGCAGTCCCTGAAAGGCTTTTGTGCGATCAGTATAACCTGCACATCACACGTTCTTTTTGAATGAGCAGCTTTTGAGCAGAGTGAAAACTTGCTAGCAATCATAGATAGCCAGCTATAGAAGAGACTCTAAAATGGCTGAAAGTCTGAATGAACGATTGAGTGACGCTTAAACCAAACTCTGTAATATATGTCTTCAGCGAGCCTAAATAGAATGAAAGGAAGGTAATGTTTTAATGAGGAGGGATGGAATTCTAGCTAGAAACCCTCCCTACCTGAGGCCACTCAGAGTAATACAACCATGATTGAATCCACTTTTGATGTATTCAAGTAAAAATTAAACATAGCTGCAGACTATGCTATGCTATGCAGCTGCTAACATAAGAATGAGGTAATTAGTGGGGTCCTGCATGTGTACCGTGTGCTCCCTGTCGTGTAATTGCAATTCTTCATGGTGTGTGCAGATTTATCATTTTGGTGAGCATCATAAGAACATAAGAAGAGGATCAGGCCAAGGCCCATCTCCTCCAGCTTCCTGTACCTCCCAATGGCCTATCAGCTGCTTCTGAGAACTCACAAGTCAGCAAGATACCCATATCTTGTTGCTGCTCCCTTGCATCTGGCATTTAGATATAGGCTACCTCTAAAACCCAGAGGTTGCATACAGTCATCATGGCTTGTAACCTGTGATAGAATTTTCCTCCATAAATATGTCCAGTACTCTTTTAATGGCATCTAGGCCAGGTGCCATCACAACATCCTGTGTCAAAGTACTAACTTCATTTACTTTGCAAAGAAATATTTTGTCTCTTCTCCCACCAGTCAATTTTAGTGGTTGTCCCTTGGTTCTGGTGTTGTGAGAGAGGGAAAAGAACATCCCTCCATCCACTCTGTCCATTCCATGCATAATTTTATGTCACAATCACGTCCCCATCTTCTTGTGCAGGCATTTGGTGCAATGTAGTGGGTAAGCACATGAGCTACAGCAGTTGAGCTACAGACCTTTCAACTTTAGGGCTTCATCTGTGAGACAATAAGCTGCACCTGCTGAAATTTCCTCTTCTATACAGCTGTTTTAAGGTCCAGGTCCAGGAGCCCTAAAGTTGAAAGGCTGGAAACCCCTGAGCTGCCTGATTTAAATCTTTCCTCAGTCAAAAATTCTACTAGATACCTTAGTATTGGCATCTCAGCCTCTGTTTGAGTCACCACTATTGGGACAATATTATGCTGTTATTTTAATGTGCCATTAAACTTATGTTAACTGTCTTAGAGCCGTACCAACGGGGCATGCAGTGCAACCTGTGGTGGGGTGGCAGTCACAGAGGCCTCATCAAGGTATGGGGACATGTGTTCCCTTACCTGGTGGTTGCAGTATGGCTGCACTCCTACCCAATAGGCCCAATCCTATCCAATTTGCCAGTGCCAGTGCAGCCGTACCAATGGGGCATGCAGTGCAACCTGTGGTGGGGTGGCAGTCACAGAGGCCTCCTCAAGGTATGGGGACATTTGTTCCTTACCTCGGGGCTGTATTGCAGTTGCACCGGTGCTGGAAAGTTGGATAGGATTGGGCCCTAAGGGCCCAACTTTCTAACTTTCCAGCACTAGTGCAGCCACCAGGTAAGGGAACACAAAATAATAATAATAATAATAATAATAATAATAATAATAATAATAATAATAATAATAATAATAATAATAATAAATAGGTATTTAAATACCGCCTTTCTGGTTATCGGATTACTCCTCTGACTTTATTCAAGGTGGTTTACATAGGCAGGCGTTTCTAAATCCCTCAAGGGGATTTTCACAATCATAGAGGTTCTCTCTTCCAAGAACCAACAACATTTCAGATGGATCTTCCTGGTTTGGTCTCACTTCTGGCCTCCAGTTCTCCCACGCAGGCTGACAAGCAGCTCCATCTCTCTCATGGAAGGCAGCCAAGACGCTTCTTGCTCACACCAAGAGCAGGTGGAATCACTCAGCTGGGCTTGTCAGCTGCTTCAAGTTCTCGCCATTCTCAGCCGTTCAGGGAGCTGCCGATGTCCTCGAACTGGCGACCTTCTGATGTTATCTTCGGGCTAACGGAGGCTCTACCCTCTAGACCAGACCTCCTGCCCATACCATGTCCTGCCCTCCTGCCCATTCCTCCATGTCCTTGAGGAGGACTCTGTGACTGCCACCTGACCACAGGTTGCACTGCATGTCCCGTTGGTACAGCCGCACTGGCACTGGAATATTAGATACGGTTGGGCCCTTAGGCTTATTTTAATAAACAAAGGCAGAATACAAATCCATTAAAAATAAATATGTTGTTTCTATTGAACTAACTGTAACAGGGAATGAAAAACAAAATACTAAAAATATCTTTCAATTCTAACAATGCATAGTATTCTATTTATGTCAACTTTCAAGCCTGATTACACATCATTCTCTCAAAAAGTTTCACACATTGAGGTTTCAGTCATTCATTCAGACAATTCTATCAATAGAGACATTCAGTTGTAGAAGACATACAAACATTTCTTAAAATTTAATGAGCAAAGTGGTTCAAAGGCAGATAATTAATCAGTTAATATTATTTAATGGGTTGGAACTTGTCTGTGTGCGTACTAAGGCCATGCAGCCGCCAGTAAAACTCTATTTGGGCCACAATTGGGGATGGGGATCTAATACTGGAATGGCCAAAAGCTGTATAGCAATTTGGAGTTAGGTATGAAAGTTTTGGAAAGGGAGGGGTTAAGACTTATGTGGTGGTGCTTTTTTGCACCTTTTCCCCCCTTCTGAATTCTTTTGCTGTTTCTGCCAGCAGTAATTGTTGAGGTGGTAGGCATTTTTTTTTTTCAAAGAATACCCTAACATGTCCAATGCAATATGAGAAACAATAACTCTAGAAGCAACTGCCAAAACCAAAATAGTTTTTCGGAGGGGAATATGCTGCTTTCAGTGCCACCCTGGTAAGCCACATGCCCTGGTGTGTCAGTATACACACAAATCACATATACATATATAGTCAGTTCTCATTATTCGCTAGAGTCAGGTTTCTGGAAACTCCAGCGGATAGCAAATTCACAGATAATGAACCACTGATCCTATGGAATCAATGGGGTTAGGTGCAAGGAATATTCTAGGGAGGAAGCGGAACCTTACCTGCCTCTAGAAGAACCTAGCAGAGATCCTTAGGAAGCCGGCAGAGTGCAGCAGGAAGTGCCAAAAGATCTCTGAATGCTGCAGAGACCTTTCAGAAGCTTCAGGAACCTTCAGAATGACACCCTTGACCAGCATGGAACCCTTTAAAATGGGTGGTAGAAACTTCCACCAGCCATTTTAAAGAAGTCCACACTGGTCGCAGGTGCCATTCTGAAGGTTCCTGAAGCTTCTGGAAGGTCTCTGCATATCAGATAACAAGAACAAAGGTATGGATAATGAGAGGTAGTTAGCAATTCTGCCCCTCGCAGGTAAGTGAATTCGTAAATAGTGAATTTGCATATAAAGAGAACTGACCCTATTACACATGGGATTAAATCCTAAAATACATTTTTGATCCATCTCATTTTATCAGAGACAGAAGGGAAAAGGATCACTGGAATATTATTTTATACAACAGTGGACTATTTTCAGATGTTCCAACTAGAAAAAAATGTGATCCTGAACAGTGTTATATCTAAAATGACTGATCTGTTCAGAAAATGTCACTTAAATTCCACTGCCTGGTAGAAAACAATTTCATATGTTAGTTATGATCTCTTGTGAAACAAGAAAGACAGAAGAAATATGTTTGCTTACAAAAGCAAGCACAAATAAGAAAACGTATCTCCATGATACGTAAGGTAAGGAAATTATCTGCTTACATTGTGACAAACAGCTCTTGGTTTATTAATGCCCCTCGCTCCACACTCACCACCATTTCTGAATCATAAATAGTTCGCCTTGTTGTTGTGATTACTGTGCAGAGATTAAAACAATCAATTGTGAAATAAGTATGCATGTCTCTTAAATTAAGCTCCAGTGGAAGACTCTCACATTTTTTAAATACTACGTAAATATTGAAGTATTACTTCTATGTCCCATCTTTTTCCCAAGGAGCTCAAGAGTGATATTTCAACCTCTTACCTTGTGAAACAGGGTAAACTGCAGAAGCGTGACATTGACCATACCAAGCTAAAGTATAGTGCAGTGGTTCTCAAACTTTTTAGCACTAGGACCCACTTTTTATAATGACAATCTGTTGGGACCCACCAGAAATGATGTCATTGCCAGAAGTTACATCATCAAGCAGGAAAATTTTGCAAATTTTTAAAAAACTAGGCTGCAATCCTATCCACACTTACCCATCAGTAAGCCTGTTGACTATCATTGTTAAAAAAAATATATAGTAGCCTGTTAAAGTACAGATCTGTAACATTTCCCCAAATGTAGTTACATACCATGGTAGCATCAAGTCTAATTTATTAAAAATAAAATATTGAAATGAATAGTGGGCAATGGCAGTGCTGCCTTTGCCCCACTGCAGTGGGACTTGCAGCAGGGGATCTGCTGCTGTAGACCCTGGATAGGATTGGGCTGTCATTGAGCTTGATGATTGCTCAGAGAGTTGAACATAATTTCCCACAACCAAAGGCAATTGTAATGACATCGTGGTGGTTAAAATCATCTTTTGCTCTCATCGAAGACCCACGCAGAAAGGTGCTTACTTCCTTTCTAAATGTAGTTAAAAGAACCAATATCAAACATTTTTAATCCTTGTAGGAAATATTTTAAAATTTATCTTGAAGAGTGTGTTTTTTCCCCCAGCATCCCCAGACATTTTCAGTAATACCCTAAAAACTGAATTGCTTGAAATCTAACTTGCTCCACAAAGTCTTCACAAGGTTGAGAAGCCTTTGTTCAGGACTTGGCCATGATACATGATCAAATTTCTGCCATGATCTTAAGCCCAACACATCTTAAGCAGACATACTTTTCAAAATGTTTAGCTTACAGTGTATTTGCTATCTCTTAACCAGACAAGTACACTAAGCATCATTTTCTAGGCTTTCTCTCTTGAGCAGTAGGAATTACTATCAGTCATTTCTGTAGTAAGTTGTCAGGACTGTATATCTGACTGTATATCTGTGAGGGGCTATCACACACCTAACAGCTGATATCACCTATAACCTGTTTTCATATTCCATAAGCTCACATATACTCCAATACAGGAGTGTGTGATAGATTAGTGCCTGTGCATCCCCCACTCCATGTGCAATGCAAGCAGGATTGTAAAATCTTGTCGTACCCAGCTGAATGCAACCTGCCAGCCATGCACCAGGAAGATGTGTTCCTTTCAAATATTTAATTCCTGCCTTTTCCCTCCAACAGGCTGCGTTCAAAATAGCTTACAACAAAGAAGAAGTCATCCTATTGTGAGCCCCTTACCCTGTAAAATGTATTTACTTTAATAGTTATCTGTGTAAAGGATATAGTCCTTGTGATGTGACTGTTCTTTCTTCCTTCTTCTTGCATTCACCCTATCTACACACAGATGGATATACCTATAGAGCTATTAAACTTGCTGTGGCTTTTAGAAAGCAGCAGCGATTAATGGCAGCTGCTACAATAATGTCTAACAATAATGTCTAACACATTGTTTCTCAAACTGTGGGTCTCAAACTGTGGGTAAAGACCCACTAGGTGGGTCACGAGCCAATTTCAAGTGGGTCCCCATTCATTTCAATATTTTATTTTTACTATATAAGACTTGCTGCTCCCATGGTATGTGACTGCATTTGGGGAAATGTTGCACCTGTACTTTTAACAAGCTACTATGTATATTCTTTCAAACAATGATAGTAAATGGAACTTACTCCTGGGTAAGTGTGGGTAGGATTGCATTCTAAGAGTGTTAAGAATTTTCCTGCACTTCTGGTCATGACATCACTTCCGGTGGGTCCTGACAGATTATCATTCTGAAAAGTGGGTCCCAGTGCTAAATGTGTGAGAAGCACTGGTTGAACACATTGGTGATTCTAGAAGTTAAATCTGATGTTCAGATTTCAAATTACCTTGTAGAATTAAGGCAGAAATCCTATACCCAGTTTCTTGAGAGTAAGCTCCACTGAACACATTATGGCTTACTTCTACTTAGGCATGCATAAGCTTGTGCTGTTAGAAACCCAGATGTGAACATATATATACTGCCATGATGTACCAGCCCATTTGTGAAAGTAATACATTGGTGAGACACTTGCCAAATGAGATTTTTCAGTCTTCCTTGACAGAGTATAAGGCTAATTACAGTCCCTCACACTGCCATATCGTCAGAAGATCAAGTAGCAGCAATAGTAGAACAGAGCTTCATTAACAGTGAAACATAATCTTAAATGTACATTTAACTAGCTTAGAATTCATGGAGTGTTTAGAACAGGGGTGCTCACACTTTTTTGGCTCGAGAGCTACTTTGAAACCCAGCAAGGCCCGGAGATCTACCAGAGTTTTTTTTACAATGTTCGCGACATCATAACATATAACATTTATGTGTACAATGTATGTTGGTGTACCTTGAGCCCCACTGAGTATAACAGGACTTACTCCTGAGTAGACATGCCTAGGATTAGGCTGTGAGGCTGCAATCCTAGCCACACTTACCTGGGAGTAAGCCTGAAGCCTTACTCCGGGCCTTACTCCCGGCGTTTCCTCCCAGAGGCACCTGAAGGGGGGGTCGGCACTCCGCGATCTACTCATTTTGCTTCGCGATCTACCGGTAGATCGCGATCCACCTATTGAGCACCCCTGGTTTAGAATAATAAACACTTCCAAGTGAATAATTCTTTCACAGATAGAAGATTTGCATCCCATTTTGCTCACTGCTTGGACTTTAAGATAGCCAATGTTTCTATAAATTTTATTATTCACTAGCAATGTACAACAGTCAAAACGATACAAAATCCTTGAAATATTCTTATATGAAATGCAGTCATTGTGGCAACATTCTTAGATTGCAATCCGAATAATTTTCTTGTGTGCTCTTATGGGGTGCACCACGAGATGGAACTAATTATGTTTTGTTTGCCCTGGAGCAAGTTCCAAACGGATTTGGAATTTTAGTTATTGAGTATTTTTTTTATAATTGCAATGCTAAATAGTTTTAAAGGATTTTTAAGGACTTCTGTGTATAAACCTATCTTAAATGGCATGTAAGCTGGTAATCTGTGTGTCATAAAACAGTCAGCATAGATCATGGGTTCCCAACCCATGGTCCAGGGACCACAGGTGGTTCACAGGACCCTGCCATGTGGTCAGTGAGGTCTCCTGAAGAAAGGGGGGAAAAACTCTCAAGGCATCCCAGGAGGGGAAAAAATGTGGCAGCCCCAGTCACCAATCAGAGCTCGACAGTGCCTTATCATGGCTCCCCCCTCAGTCCTGCTTTCTCCTCATCCGAGAAAGCTTTCTCCTTTCATTTCTCCTGCTTGCTCTGCATTCGATAGGCCGGCTTGTCTTCATTTCCAGGGGGTTAAGGAGGATCACCGTACTTCTCTGTGTGGTTTGGGAACATGCTGACTTCTCACAGCAGGTGCAACTGAGGCTGTGTTGGAGGCCATGAGGTAGTTGGAGGCTGGGGGGGGGGCTGGTGCTGGGGAGAGTTGGTGGAGCAAGGAATGGAGAGCAGCCAAGGACTGTGTTCACCATCGCTGCCTCTCCAAAGGTCAGAAAGTTTTTTTGCTATTTTTTCCCCTTTGAAGAGGCCCCTGTGGCAAACAGCTTCTGGCCACTCTTCACTCCATACTCAGCAGCTTGGGGGCTTGTGGGAGCTGGAGGGAGCAAGTGCAGTCCAAATCAGCCACTTGCAGCCCAGGACAGGGGAAGGAAAAGAGAAGGACAGAACAGGGTCTGTTGCAGGCATCAGGTGCTGCATCAGGAAGAGGAGGAGAAAGTCAGGCCTCTTGACTGGAAGAGATGCACCTCCCATCCTGCCTGGTTGTTGCAGGATCCAGACTTGGATCTTTTGCAAGGAGTCCTTCCTTGAAGCTGGTAGGCACTCTGAGGGTTTAAAAAAAAAAAAGCAACTTCAGATTCTTAGAGGGGTGAATGAAGGTGGTGGAGAGGGATGAGTGGGGAAGCCACTTCTTGCTCCACCCGATCCTTTGTCTCTGCCACCTACTTGTGTTGGGTCTCTACCTCTCTGTTGAGTGCAAAGTCTATTAGGGGGTTAAGGTGCAGAGGGTAGAAAATAATTCAGGGGTGTGGGAAAGGAGCTCCCAGGTGGTGAGAGAAGACCAGGCTTATAGCCCAGCCAGTGAAGGGGCTGAGAAGGCAAACTGTGACCACCCCCCACCCCACTGCTCACATGCTAAGTCGGTGTGGCTGCTGCTTGTCTCCTGGATAGACTCTTAAAGGCCCTCTGCAACATGGATATAATAATAGTAATATGTTTGTTGTAATGATTCTGTATGTGAAACACTATTGTTAAATCTCATCTCATAAAAACTCCTGCTTGCTATTTTTACATAGCATTTGAGGTCAGGCATTTCAAGAGATTCCTGGCTTTGAGCAGGTATCTGAAAGTGTTGTAAACTATTAATTTACTCTTCTTCGTCTGCATAGCCATTGATGTCTACTTACTACTTAAATCGTAAGAGTTGACTTGCTGAATACCTATGTTACCCATACCTATCTAGACTAGGAACCTGTAGTCAAGCTGTGCATGAGATGAGACGTAATGTAGTGAGTAGGAGTGTGAATTTTAAGTCAGGAAATCTCCAGCTGAAACTTTTGCCACAGCCATAAATTCACTAGCTGGCTTTTGGCAAGCTACAACCCTGTCAAATGCGGCCCTCTATATGGAGAGAATAATTCTAGCCTAATTCCAGGGCTTTCCTAGCCATGCTTAAGAACATAAGAACATAAGAACAGCCCCACTGGATCAGGCCATAGGCCCATCTAGTCCAGCTTCCTGTATCTCACAGCGGCCCACCAAATGCCCCAGGGAGCACACCAGATAACAAGAGACCAAATCCTGGTGCCCTCCCCTGCATCTGGCATTCTGACATAACCCATTTCTAAAATCAGGAGGTTGCGCATACACATCATGGCTTGTACCCCATAATGGATTTTTCCTCCAGAAACTTGTCCAATCCCCTTTTAAAGGCGTCTAGGCTAGACGCCAGCACCACATCCTGTGGCAAGGAGTTCCACAGACCGACCACACGCTGAGTAAAGAAATATTTTCTTCTGTCTGTCCTAACCCACCGAACACTCAATTTTAGTGGATGTCCCCTGGTTCTGGTATTATGTGAGAGTGTAAAGAGCATCTCCCTATCCACTCTGTCCATTCCCTGCATAATTTTGTATGTCTCAGTCATGTCCCCCCTCAAGCGTCTCTTTTCTAGGCTGAAGAGGCCCAAACGCCGTAGCCTTTCCTCATAAGGAAGGTGCCCCAGCCCCATAATCATCTTAGTCGCTCTCTTTTGCACCTTTTCCATTTCCACTATGTCTTTTTTGAGATGCGGCGACCAGAACTGGACACAATACTCCAGGTGTGGCCTTACCATCGATTTGTACAACGGCATTATAATACTTGCCGTTTTGTTCTCAATACCCTTCCTAATGATCCCAAGCATAGAATTGGCCTTCTTCACTGCCGCCGCACATTGGGTCGACACTTTCATCGACCTGTCCACCACCACCCCAAGATCTCTCTCCTGATCTGTCACAGACAGCTCAGAACCTATTAACCTATATGTGAAGTTTTGATTTTTTGCCCCAATGTGCATGACTTTACACTTACTGACATTGAAGCGCATCTGCCATATTGCTGCCCATTCTGCCAGTCTGGAGAGATCCTTCTGGAGCTCCTCACAATCACTTCTGGTCTTTACCACTCGGAAAAGTTTGGTGTTGTCTGCAAACTTAGCCACTTCACTGCTCAACCCTGTCTCCAGGTCATTTATGAAGAGGTTGAAAAGCACCGGTCTCAGGACAGATCCTTGGGGCACACCACTTTTCACCTCTCTCCATTGTGAAAATTGCCCATTGACACCCACTCTCTGCTTCCTGGCCTCCAACTAGTTCTCAATCCACGAGAGGACCTGTCCTCTAATTCCCTGACTGTGGAGTTTTTTCAGTAGCCTTTGGTGAGGGACCGTGTCAAACGCCTTCTGAAAGTCCAGATATATAATGTCCACGGGTTCTCTTGCATCCACATGCCTGTTGACCTTTTCAAAGAATTCTATAAGGTTGGTGAGGCAAGACTTACCCTTACAGAAGCCATGCTGACTCTCCCTCAGCAAGGCCTGTTCGTCTATGTGTTTTGAGATCCTATCTTTGATGAGGCATTCCACCATCTTACCCGGTATGGATGTTAGGCTGACCGGCCTATAGTTTCCCGGGTCCCCCCTCTTTCCCTTTTTAAAAATAGGCGTGACATTTGCTATCCTCCAATCTTCTGGCACCATGGCCGTTTTGAGGGACAAGTTGCATACCTTAGTCAAGTGATCTGCAACTTCATTCTTCAATTCCTTAATAACCCTTGGGTGGATGCCATCAGGGCCCGGTGACTTATTGATCTTTAATTTATCAATGAAGTCTGAAACATCTTCTCTTTTAACCTCTATCTGACTTAACTCCTCGGTCAGGAGGGGCCGTTCGGGCAGCGGTATCTGCCCAAGGTCTTCTGCCGTGAAGACAGATGCAAAGAACTCATTTAATTTCTCTGCCATCTCTAAGTCTCCTTTTATCTCCCCTTTCCCTCCCTCACCATCCAGAGGGCCAACCGCTTCTCTGGCAGGTTTCCTGCTTCTAACATATTTGAAGAAGCTTTTATTATTCCCCTTAATGTTGCCGGCCATGCGTTCCTCATAGTCTCGCTTGGCCTCCAGTATCACCTTCTTACATTTCTTTTGCCACAGTTTATGTTCCTTTTTATTCTCCTCATTAGGGCAAGACTTCCATTTACGGAAGGAAGCTTCTTTGCCCTTCACAGCCTCTCTAACTTGGCTGGTTAGCCATGCGGACACCCTCCTGGATTTAGTGGAACCCTTCTTTCTTTACAGTGCTACTTGAGATCTTTTTAAACTGGAGATGCTGCTAATCAGACTTGAGAACTTTGGCATGCAAAACTTGTGTACTGCCGATGAGCTGTAGTTCCTCTCTGGTACTTCTTGTGGAATTCAACATGTGGTGGATATATCCGAGGCAGACATAAAGTCAGGCAGCCTGTGTTATAGACAAAATTGTCTTCAATCTCTGACTCTGTACACTGTTAATATAATAGAAGAATGCAATAAAAAAAGTGTGGACCTACAACAAAATGTTGTATCCCCAGACTGTAGGAGATTGGAGTGTAGGTAGCCAGTATTGATCAGGAGCCTTGTAGTGCTCTACAGAGTCAAATCCTTCCTTTCTCTTCCATTTTCCTTTCCTTCAACTGACATACTCAAAATTCCATAGCTTAAGTCCTCTCAAGATTCCATAGGTCCATGTTGCACCATTTTGAATTTTTAAAAATGCATTACTCTTCTAATTTACCAGTGAATTTGTTCTGTGTACTCAAGGAACCCTGTAAATATGCAGAAACCACTAATTTGTTTTTGGATAGCCCAATTTTGTTTCCAAACAAATGCTCATGACCACCCAAATTCAGTACTGGAGAGAATTATTGATGATGTTCATATACAGTCATGGTGTTGAACTGCTTTGGGCAACGGGGAGAAAGAAGCCCTTGTGACATTCATCTCAGAAGGAAGATGAGAAAAAGGCACAAGTTTCTCTTTTCACAGTTTGTTTCTGTTACTTCCTGTTATGCATAGTAATTGTATGCTATTTATTTTAGGTTATACTCAGTTGGAGGTCGAGATGGTAGTTCTTGTTTGAGTTCCATGGAGTATTATGATCCCCACACAAACAAATGGAACATGTGCGCTCCAATGTGTAAGAGAAGAGGAGGTGTGGGAGTGGCTACCTGCGACGGTTTCCTCTACGCAGTTGGGGGCCACGACACCCCTGCTTCTAATCATTGCTCCAGACTTCTGGATTATGTTGAAAGGTATCCATCCTGTATGTGTTTATATGTGGTTTTTCTGAATGCAAACTAGCTTATTTAAATATTTATTTAGCTTTTCTCTTTTATATATTTATTTAAATATTCAAACTGATTCATGAAAAGTAACAGTCACAACTACAAAAAAAGAAAACAATAAAGTTGAAACATTGGCCTGGTATTTATTATTCCAGTGTACAATAAAAAATGTTTTTTCAGCAAATCTATAATTCTGCTTTCTTTCAGCGGTGTTCTTATAATCTATTCTTTTGGTTATTAGAGATATTTCATAAAAATGTCCAATGATGGCCATTGGTATCCTTCTTCTTTTTCCTCCTTCTGCCTTTGATTTTTCATTTATTGGCCTTATAGAATGAAGACTTATGTTGTTATGAAGACAACAATTTAATTTTTATTATCACATGACAAACAGCCCAATCCTGAAATCCTTGCCGGGCACCACAAAGTGCTTTATGGCACATTTGTGACACCTGGAGCCGGTACTGTGTATCAGTGCTGGCTTCAGGCATCACAAACATGCCATAAAGCACTTTGCAGTGCCTAGCAAGGAGTAAGCGCCAGCTCTGGGCCAGTGCTAGTCGGCACTGAGCCTCAGCACCACGAAGAGGATGCTGCACCGCCACCAGAAGTAAGCAAGACCACCAGGTGGCAGCGTGGCTTTTCAGGGTGGGGGAGGCAGTGGGAGGGTGGAACTGGATGGGCAGAGGGGAGGGTCAGGCCCACAAGGTGGGTGGAGATGGCGGCAGTGTTCAAATACAGACACAAAGCCAAGGAGACTCATTGCCGCTGGCTGCTGTCTGCCCAAGGGAAGGGAGCGAACTTTTCCTCCGAGGAGACCCCAGTGGTAGCTGCAGTGCCTACAGGATCCAGCGGTTGCCATTTTGGTGCCGCTGGAGCCCTGGGCACCAACAACTTCAGGATTGGGCCCAAAATTTGGTTATCTTCTCCTCCCTTGAATAGTAAGCACAATTTTTAATTTTTCAGTTTATTGTAAAATAATTACATATATGGTTGGCAACCTTCAGTCTCGAAAGACTATGATATAAGCCTACAGCACCTGGTATTCCCAAGCGGTTTCCCACCCAAGTACTAACCAGGCCTGACCCTGCTTAGCTTCCGAGATCACATGAGATCGGGCATATGCAGGGTAACAGTTGCTGCATATTCCAAAATTTATATTGCATACTTTAACAAATAGTTTAAAGTATTTGGGCATACATGAAGATCATTCTTTTCATGCCCATTATAGGTCTGTGGCTAAGGGATTACAACAATCAGTGTTAGCAAACACATGCCTGGGCAATAACTGTAACTGAGTGCAGGACTGTCTTTGTCAGCAGCTAAGAATCAAGGTGAATGCTTGCCAAAAAAACAAAAACAAAAACAAAAACAGACCAAACTAAAGAAATTAGGATGTTGGTTTGTTTCTGGTTTGTTTTGTTTTTAAGTAAATGAGTTATAAGGAACTAATGGAACTACTTAGCACTCCCCCACCCCAACAATCCAAATGGGTAAAACTCTAGTGTAGTTGTTAAGGAAATGCCTTTATTCTGCTAAGAAATGGCTGCATGCTTCATCTTTGTAATACTTAATGTGCCTCAGGGTGAAACCACAAAGTTCCTGAATACAAAAAGAAATCCATTTAGAGACACTTCGTCTGAAAGCAAGGAGGAAGGCTTTTGAGCAATCCCATCGCTATAACAGTCTGCCAAAATAATACTGCATTAATATTAATTTGCAACTGGAAAATATTGGCAAGTTTATTGTAGTCTTAATACAATGCTAATGATAAAAATATATCTAGCATTCCTTCAGATACAAAATTATTTGTAAAGTAAAATAAGGGGGGAAAAATGCTGTAAATTGTTTTACAGAAAACAATGAAAGCCAAAGTAAATCTGCTTTATATCCTAACTAATGAGGAACAGAAAGTAGAAGATGTTTTTGACAATCAGTATTTAATATAGGCCCGAGATATGCATGTTTAATCTGTTGAAGAAATGTGAAATACAAGTTTGTGATTTATACTGCATTCACCTATGATATAGGTCAAAGAATATGTGCATCAGAGCAGTGACATACCAAGGACAGGGTGTTTGGGACAGTCTGCCCTAGGTGTCAAATACAATGAGCAGCTGGTACAGACCTGGCTTCCGCCTGGAGAATTTTGGAGGTCTGCCCATGGCTTCAAATGGCCAGTATACCTGGCCTCTCCCAGGGATTTGCTGCCTAATTCTTTGAATGCCAACGCAGATCTGGCCTTACCCATGGATCTCAATGCAGACACCAGGTCTACTCATTTCTTTAAGCAGCCAAGGACAGGTCAGTGGGTGCAGTCCACCTTGGGTGTCAAATAAAGTGTAGAGGTACACCTCTACATTAGTGCCAGTTTATATGGAATGGAAATCCTATCAGGTCACATACAGCACATTCAATGTGCAATGTGCATTCACCATGTTGCAAAACATCCTTTTAATTGTCCTTATGCATGGCCAGGCTGGTTTTGGGCTGGTTTCCACTCAGTGGTATTTCCACTCAGTTATTCACCTCATCAACAACCTTAATATGATTCACTACGACAAGATGTAGTATGATGTTCAATAATTTAAGTGGTATTTTTAAGAGGATTAAATATATTCATGAAAGATGAAAGGTCAATAGTGTTAGCCATGATAAGTAAATGGTGTTTCCATGTCCTGCTCTTCATTCTTTGGATGCTACAATATATTAACGTTCTACGTAAGTAGGAACGGGGTCAAAAGATAGGCACATGCCTCCACCTTCTGAAATACTGGGCTTTCTGATAGAGCCCGAGATAGGAAAGAAAATGAGTGCAATCATATACATAGAGAGATTCTGAAAATTAATAGGGACCGTCAAGAGTAAGACTTCATTTAGCATTATGGATAATCTGGTTCTGAATGGTTGGAGAAAGCCTCAGGCAGCGGTTCTCAAACTCTCACAAGAGTTTGAGCCGCTGTAAGCCTTGGTGAGGGCGAGGGGGGGGGGAAGCAACATGATCCCCAGGATCGCATCGCTCAGGGGACTGCAGAGACTGGCATTTACTGCAGTGTCCTGGGGGTGCGGGGAGTCCTGCATGAGTGTCTGCAGGGCTCCCGCGCCTCCAGAAAGTGAAAGCAGTGCGATTGTGCTCCACCTCCGCAAAACTGCAAGTAGAGCGCAATTGCTCTACTTTCACTTTTAGAAGGCTCGTGCAGGCCTCCCTACACCCCCAGGATGCTGTTGCAGGAACTGGCAAGTAAATGCCAGTCCCTGCAGCCCCCAGAGCTGCCCCCTTAAGGGGGCAGAGGCCAGGGCCCTCTGGCTGGGGCGTCGCCTAAGGAAATAGTCATCTGGGTCTAATAAATTGACTAATTGGGTCAACTGTGACTTGATTCAGCCCATATTAAGTAGTGTTGTGTCAGCTTCAAAAGTGGTTGAATTAGAGGAATGTACCAAAGACATGGACAATATTTTACTGGTCAGATAATTGGGGACGACTGTCTTTTTGCCTGTTTGCTAGAAAGATTGCATTAAGGAAGGTGTTTACAAATAATCTGTTCAAAGAATGAAAGAAGTCTGGTTTTGATATTGAGGATCAGCTTGATTGCTAAATAGATTGCCAGTCCTATCCAACTTTCCAGGGCCCGTGCTGCTGTGCCAATAGGGTATGCAGTGCTTTCTGTGTTAGAGAAGCAGTCACAGAGGCCTCCTCAAGATATGGGAACATTTTTTCCCTTACCTCGGGGCTGTATTGCGGCTGCACCAGTACTGGAAAATTGGATAGGATTTGGGCCCTAAGTTGGCATGGAATATCTCTTCTCTTTCTTTATGCAGGTATGATCCAAAAACAGATACTTGGACAATGGTTGCTCCCTTGAGCATGCCTCGTGATGCAGTTGGTGTTTGTATCCTTGGTGATAAATTATATGCAGTAGGTGGCTATGATGGCCAGACGTACCTGAACACTATGGAATCGTATGACCCTCAAACTAATGAATGGACACAGGTATCTATTGTGTTATGTTTTGTACATTTTTCACAAAGAGCTTGTTGGGGCTGGTAGACAAAATCCTCACAGTAGACTAGGTGTCATTTAGCCTACAACCAGAGCAAGAATTTATTTGAAGGAAGTGTACATTGTTTCCTGCGTAACCAAGAAAAAGTTCTATAAAAATAATGAAAGGATCTTGTTATTGGTATCACACAATTCCTATTTGTCTGATTTCCCATTGAAGTAGATATTTTTGCTTTTAAATTTGACAGTTCTTCGGCTTGAAAATGCATCAGGACTTGTAAAAGAATAAAAGAGAAGCATTGGTGAAAGGGGCTTCCCCCCAGTTTTGTACTTTTAAAAAAATTTATTCTGCTGAAAAGGCACTTTATTGACATGCTATGTTTCTACATGTTGTTGTACAGAAATGTACAAATAAGGCATACACTACTTTCACTAAATGCTGTTCTTATATGTTATTTCCAGTTATAAACTTTTTAAAGCAATTGTATTAAGATATTCAGTTTTATAGCTTGACAAAATCCTGCTGTCTTTGATCTAAGTATGAATTGTTCCATCACATCTCAGTGAGGAATCACACTCTAGTGAGACAGGTCATCATTGTTTCCATTGTATGTATCAGTGGTTCTCAAACTGGTGGGTCGCGACCCACCAGTTCATGTAAAGGTTCCCTCAGCCCTCTGCAGCGCTCCCTGAGGCTTGGAACGTTTGGAGAAAGTGTGTGCAAAGCACTTCCTGCACAGGGCTCCCCGCACCTCCTGCAGCCTGCTGCAGCCCTGTCTTCATAAAGTACGTCACAAGCACTCCACTTGCCCCCCCTTAGTGGCGTGATCCTGGGGATCATGTCACTGCCCTAGCCCCTCCCCCTCAAGAACTTACTGAGATAGAGAACTCCCATAGATAGAGAATATGTGGCTGAAGACTGACACGGCAACATTTCCCCAAGCCACTGTGCCACATACATCAAATTCAAACAGGAGCGGCTTCTAAACAACATACAGAAAAGGAAGTATTGGAGCAAGAGTCTTGTTTTTATTGTTTCTGTGGTGGGCGCTGCTCTGCCAGGCAAACGGACTAATGAGCAAGGGGGCAGACTGTCTAAAAACCATTATGATATTCATAAACTTTATATGATTCTAGAAGGATTTTATTATTCTGCTTGAATTCACTGTAAGGTGTTATTGTGAACAGTGTCAGAATTCATATTTGCTGTGTAGAAGAATGCCATATCTGAAAAATTCACTTTAAAAGTTGCTCAGCAATACTTCAAGTTTCATGAAAATACTCATTTTACCCATAAAGGAAGATAATTCTGGTCTGATATGTCAATGCTTCACCTTTTGAGGGTTTTGCATTTCATTGTTCACTTTATTTTGGATGTCATAGGGAAGAATGGCAGGATAGACTGTACAAATTTCACAACTTTAAGTGTAATATAGTATAGGCAATTACTTCTAAAAGCAGTATTTTGTGAAAAATGGTAATAACCCCCAAGTTCCTAAGAGCTGAAATGAATGTGTTTTTCTTGTATGTCACAATAGTATGGGAAATCACTTATAGGGCGCAATCCTAAACACAAGTTAGGCTGGCGCAAGTCCCTAGGAGGGTCACAAAATGTGTGTAAAGCACATTTGTGCCTCCTTGGGAGCAAGCCCCACCAGTGCATGGAGATGCTCCGGCACATGGAGGCTACATCCAGCCTCCATGGCAAATTGCAGAGGGAGCCTTGCATTGGCTGAGCTCAGCCGACACAGGTTCTGGGGTTGGCTGGGGGGAGGCAGGAGGGAGGCGTTTCAGGATGGGGGGAGCAGGCAGAGGGCAGTCCCAGGGGCGGGCGGGCAGGGAGCGGGAGGTGCGCTGGGATCAGGCTGTTATGCTGAATCCCAACTGCTATTCCCAAGCAGCACAGAGCGACTTTAAGCCACTCCACTCTCCTCAGACTTGTGCCACCTCCAGAGGTGGCGCAAGTCTGAGGAGACCCATTGGGGCTGCAGTGGCTTGCCTGGGGGTAAGAGTAAGTTTCCCCTTACCTCTGGCTGAGGCAGTTTGGCGCCCTATCTCGAGCAGGATACAGCGCAAGCCTCCTAACTTGACTGTTCCAGCGCAAGATAGGATTGCGATGTTAAAGTATGATTTTTCAAAATCCATGCTGCAAAATAACCTTGTTATTCATGTATTCCCTTCTAGTTGTGTACTTGTTTCATTTTAAAGTGCTTTCAGTATAATCTTAGAAAATATACAATTGTTGTACATTTTTAATGAATGTACACATTTAATGAATTAAACATTCAATTTTGTATTCCTGTTCCAATCCCAGCAATACAGTTTGGAGTTCTTTTCTACATCCAACTTTATTTTATCAAATTTAGTCTTTTCATCTTAAAAGTGATCTCTAGGCATCTGCATTTCGAAGCAGATGGTCAGTATATTGCTAATAATAAAAAATAAAAAATATTTTGTCCTGGGGTAAACCCCAGTAGCCACTATGGGTCAACCTGGATCTGTATAGCCACTACTGGGGTGGATGTGGTGGGATTAGCTACCAAATGTAGTCTGTATATGCTGTCATAGGAAACTGGGTTGGGCAGGGGGTGGTAGGAGGTACAACTTTCTGCTGTTTTTCCCTTCCCCATTGTTAGTTCTACATACTCCTTCCCTATGGAGTTAGTTCTACATACACCAGATGTGTTGATATAGTGTTTTTCTAGTGTTGGAGGACTGTCTATAGACTGAAGCACTCTTCAGACTACATACATGATTGACATATTTTGAGTTAGAGGTGTTTGAAAATGGCATTATTTTACTCAGAAGCAAGTCCATTGTGTTCTGTAAGACTTAAATTATAATCCTACATTACTCACCAGAAACAACACCTCTATTTGTTCACCCATCTGAAGGTGAACAAATATAACAATTATGGCCAGGAAATAGGGGGCAATGTTTGGTCTTCTCTTTAACATATCAGCACATTTTCTGTTCACATTGACTCCTGAGAAGTAAATGCCACAAAACTATAGGCATTTCACACTCCTGACTTTAGATCTTGAAGCGCATATTTCTTTCTTCTCTGCAGATGGCAAGTCTAAATATCGGAAGAGCTGGGGCCTGTGTCGTAGTCATAAAGCAACCCTGACTTTGTCTACAGTGGATTTTATTGACATCCAGGTGGATTTTTCTGTCAGATGAACAAGAAAGAAAACTTTGTTGAGCATATGGATCAATAGATACAGTCAGCACTCTGTTGATCACAAACTTGAAGTTTTAAAATGGGGAGGAAAAGAAAATAGAGGGTTTGATGCCTTTTCCGATCATTACACACTGCTCAGTGAGTGAACAAGAAAAAAAATCAATCTGTTGGAGGAGCTAATGAATGAACATAAAAGGAGTGTTGGTGCTGCTCTGTGGACTGTGTAATACAGACTTGGCAAATGGGCAGCATTCAAGACCAACTCTTCACAAAGAGCAGAGTGACCGAATGATGTTCATAGCACTGGACGTTTTAACTCTGGAACCATCATAGCACACTAAGTCACTTTTTAAACTATAGTTTTATTAAAAGAAAATGTAGGTAATTGAGTTTCTCTCTCTCACAAGGCCTTATCTTCACGTGGTTTACGCTTTGCCATGTACACAGACAGTAATAAACATGAATCTCAGTCTCTTTCTAAAATAATGAAAGAAGGTTGAAAAAGTTTAGCTCTCTTTCCTCATCAGAAACAATTCAACAAACACAATGATTGTTTCCTTTGACTGCCCTTCCCACTAGAGTTAGGGCCCAATCCTATCCAGTTTTCCAGTGCTGGTGCAGCTGTGCCAATAGGGCATGTACTGCATGGGGGGGGGGGGGGACGACAGCCACAAAGGCCTCCTCAAGGTATGGGAACATTTGTTGCCTTAACTTTGGGGCTGCACTGCAGTTGCACCGGTACTGGAAAGTTGGATAGGATTGAGCCCTTCCTCATTATCTCTGAGATTGCACTTACGTTGGACTTTTGAGTGTTTGGGAGAGATCTTAGTGCTGGTGGAAAACTTAAGTCTTTTGGCCCATTGGGGCTTCACTACAAAAACCAAGAGCCAAAGGAACATTCTTACAAATCTACCTTAATTTCTTATTTAAGCATGAGAATTCTTGTCTCTTTCAGTACTTTTGTGTTCTTCCTGCATGTGGGATGCTTGTGGAAAACTGGAAAACAATAGCTTCAGTGCTATCACCTAACTTAACAGATAACATGCAACAATTCTAAGGCACTTCCTGTCTGGCCTAGAAGTACAGTAGGGGAGACAAAAATGGTAAAATGCTTATAATTTGCGTAGTATCTGTCTAGTCCAACTCAGCCGAATTTTAACTATGACAAAGTACCTTCATTTATTGTTGCAAGGTAAGACATTACATGACAGAAGTGTGTAACCATCTCCTAACACTTTTTTAAAAATGAGATTCAGCTGCAAGGACCTGCCAGTTTGGTTAGAGGAGCAACAGGAGAGGGAAAAGAAGGACCAGCCTACCCATGAGGCTGAATGAATTGGTGGAGGTGTCTATCCAGAGCCTCAATGCTCTTCTCACTCATTGAAAGTGAACGAGAAGAGTATCAGAGCCATGCAACCCCTCTTCCTCCAGTGATACTGCTGCAAACAAGCAATCCCAGCGGCCTGAGATCCTGTTCCAGTAGCTGTGCTGTGCTGCATCTTCCATTCCCAACATTGCCCAGCCTGTTTTGGAGGGGGAAAAAAAACAGCCGGGCAAACCAAAAGAAGAAGCAGAGCAGAGAGCATAAGTGGAGGTCCTCTGGTATGACTCCACTGCTGCCATTTCTCAGCTGAGCCAAATACTTCTTCAAAATATGTTTGAGCAGGCATGGTGGTAGCAGAAGAGGCTTCCTTCTTTCCTCCCACCATGGGCAGCTGAAAGGAGTAAGAAAGGAGGAAGCAACAGCAGATTTGGGGCAGTTGGGTCACGCATAAAAATGTTTTTTAAAGAGAGGACAGGAAATGTGGGTGTCACTTCAGCTGCCACCTCAGCTGGTCCAGGGGGAAAAGATGTGTTGCCCCTTTCCAACCATTTGTGCTCACAATCTCCACTATCCAGCTGCTATTCCATCCAGGGTGAAAGTTATGGGTGGCTGTATTTTTTCTTCCATAGATGGAAAAGCATCAGGAAGTGATTTAGGGTAGACTAACAGTCAGAGGGAAATGATGAAGTGACTCACACCCCACCTTTGTCTTCCATCTATCCAAACTACCTCCTGAAACTGCTATTCGTTTTAGAAAAGAAAAGAAAAAGTTAAAGAAACTGTTACACACTTCTTAATGTCTTCTTTGGCTCTATGAATGTTGGTTCATTGTGTATAAGGAAGAAATGACAAATCAGGTGGTTTTGGCATAATGCATCTCAGTAGCAGAGCATCTGTTTGCATGGATGAAGTCCCAGTAAAACATTGTCAGTCACTTAGCCTTTGCAAAGAACTGCTTTGTATAAGAATGAGCTGCAGAAGTCATATTGTTGTGGTCACTAAATGCCCCCTGACATTACATGGTCGTCACTGTTGGCTGTACTATGTCATAAGCATGATTGAACTCTCATATCACAGCACTGCAATGAGATTTGTTTCATTGGTGCATGGATAAGAGTCTAATGTCATTAATGACCTCAGTTGTAGCAGGAATAAAGCTTTGCCTGAAGCTCTGGAAGATGCTGCCAGTGAGTTTTGTCATTAAGCAAGTTTTGCATTGAGAAGAATTGAAGTGTGACATTTCCCCATTCAGACCCACGTGCTAGCTAAATAAAACATTTGTGTCCCAGTAATTCTGGTGCTTTCATTTTTTCAATTATCTGTAGATATTAGTAGATGAACTGTGGGGGTAGAACAATACAAATTCTGTAATTTGATCATAATTTGAATAGTGTCATATAATAAGGAGCAAAATACACTTCTGTTTTGATACCTATGAAAATATAGAGCTAAAGAGTGTGCTCCTCCTTGTGCGACATTGAGGATTTTCCTTCATGAAGCTAGAATTCATGTGACCCTGAAAGTCCCCTCAATATGTTTGCTATATTTTCTGATTAGCCTGTACCAGGTGGGTCTTGGGTCAAGCTGGCACTCTAAACAGAGCAGGGGTCAAGCAGAAGCAAGAGTTCTAGCAGAAGATCCAGAAGTTGGACAGATTTGCAGGTAGGCATATTGGGGGGGGGGGGGAATAATAGTTCCAGAGAGGCAACTCCCATAGAGATCTGGAGCTTACTGAGAGCTGATATAGCCTGCAGCCTAGTCCAGTCAGCTAGGCTATGCCTGCCATACAGGGCCATGCCTGATTTTGAAAGTGCTAGTTCCTGGACTCTTGAGGAAATTTTGGCACATATGACTAACCTCATATGTAAATTAAATACAACTGTTCATCTGTTACATGCTAGATCAGCAATTTTCAACCCTTTTCATCTCATGGCACACTGACAAGGTGCTAAACTTGTCAAGGCACACCATCAGTTGTTGGACAAGGCACACCATGCTGCTGGTAGGGAGTTCAAATCCCCCAGTTGCCCTACTAACAAATAACCTTCCCCCAAATTCCCACAGCACACCAAAGTGCCATGGCACACTGTTTGAAAATTGCTGTGCTAGATTTATGGGAAAAACATATTTTCAGTTAGAATCTGTGAATAGTTAGGGGTACCTAAATCCTTTGAACTCGATGGATGAAGGCACACTTTCATCTTTCTGGCTTTGGACAGTTGAGCAGCTGTGAAATCAATTAGTTTAATTTGATTTTTAGTATTATTGATTTGTTTACATGTTTACACTGATGTTGTGAACCTCCTTGAGCAATCAGAGAAAGACAGGGTATAAATGTTTTAAATGGATCATTAAATAATGGATCATTAAATAAAAGTGATTTACAAACCTCCCTCAGTAGGATTCATTTCACTCATTCTTTCTGAGCTGACTCATCATGAGCTACTTTTATTTTCTCTGTCCTACTTGCCTCCACTTCCCCTTCTTCTCCTTTCACTCCCTGGATTGGGAAAGGAAGAGGGGGACAGAGAAAAGGAGTGCATGTGAAGAGTGGAGAGCTAGATCATTAGAGAGTGGGAAGAGCAGTGGCTGGCAATCAGGTAAGACAAGGCAGCATTTGGCATGCCACCTCACCTAGCAGGGGGTCTTGAGCTGGCCCTGGTGGCGATGGTGACTAGGCAATGTGGTGAGTAAGCTTGCCTGATCATTATCATATTCAAAATGGAAGGATAGCAGCAGACCTCCCACTGGAAGAATGGGGCAAGTGCCCCAGGCACAGAGCTCACATGACTCCAGGATTTCTCAGGAAACCTTAATGGGGCTCTTCATGCAGTTGGAAACTGTACTTCCATAAGAACCGCCCCACTGGATCAGCCATAGGCCCATCTAGTCCAGCTTCCTGTATTTCACAGCAGCCCACCAAATGCCCCAGAGAGCACACCAGATAACAAGAGACCTCATCCTGGTGCCCTCCCTTGCATCTGGCATTCTGACATGGCCCATTTCTAAAATCAGGAGGTTGCACATGCACATCATGGCTTGTAAACCGTAATAGATTTTTCCTCCAGAAACTTGTCCAATCCCCTTTTAAAGGCAACCAGGCCAGATGTCATCACCACATCCTGTGGCAAGGAGTTCCACAGACCAACCACACGCTGAGTAAAGAAATATTTTCTTTTGTCTGTTCTAACTCTCCCAACACTCAATTTTAGTGGTTGTCCCCTGGTTCTGGTGTTATGTGAGAGTGTAAAGAGCATCTTTCTATCCACTCTGTCCATCCCCTGCATAATTTTGTATGTCTCAATCATGTCCCCCCTCACGCGCCTCTTTTCTAGGCTGAAGAGGCCCAAACGCTGTAGCCTTTCCTCATAAGGAAGGTGCCCCAGCCCCGTAATCATCTTAGTCACTCTCTTTTGCACCTTTTCCATCTCTACTATGTCTTTTTTGAGATGCGGCAACCAGAACTGGACACAATACTCCAGGTGTGGCCTTACCATCGATTTGTACAATGGCATTATAATATTAGCCGTTTTGTTCTCAATACCTTTTCTAATAATCCCAAGCATTCCAGATTTCCAGAAGCACAGTTTAAGACCATGGGAAATCCTCAGAGGGCTTCTCTTTTGGTCCTGGAGTTGCGTGAGGTTCCATTGTGCTTCAGGAGAGCAGGGGAGGTGGCTTCACACGTGGAGGGGAGGTGCAGCTTCATGGTGCTTTGCTCCAAGACACCTCAAGAGGAGGTCTGCTGCTGGGGAAGGAATTCTCTGTATCACCCCATCCAACTGGCTAGATGCAGGTTTCTTTGACTTTCCTCATGCCATATGTCTTTTATCACTTGCTAAAGTGTTATAAAGTGGTTTTGCTCTGCAGTGCTCTCCACTTCCACAGCTTCATCTACTGAGGGAAGGGGATGGATGAAATGATCTGTACATAGGGATTTTTAGTTTTAATGTGTCCAGTGGTAGCAGAAAACACTGACGCCTTTGGGAGGGAAGCACACAGGGCTAACATACCCATATAATGTAATATGTAGTTTAGTCTTGAGGCTGACATCTTAGGCCCACCACTTTAGAAACAAACCCTTTTGAATCAGTGAGCATTCAGTGAGCATTCACAGAAACAGGCTCTAATCACAGAAACAGACTGTTAGCTGATCTGTTCATGTCTTTAAAACTAGGACACTATGGTGTGGTTTGACTTTCCATTTTCCCAACTGAAGGGAATTTGGTGGGGTGGGGAGACAGCTTTTCCCTGAGAGGAGAGAATTATTGGCATGGTTGCAACATCCGCTTATTTTGAAATTTATGTGTTGAGTGTATCATCTTGAAAGTAACATCAGTTTCCACAAAGTCAACAACATGCAGCTCTGCCAGGCTGCTTCTTCCCAGCTAAGTGCAGAACTCAAACTTTCAGCCCTTTTGCTGGTTACATTCAAAGTGCAACTCTTTCAAG
This sequence comes from Tiliqua scincoides, assembly GCF_035046505.1. Lineage (NCBI taxonomy): Eukaryota > Metazoa > Chordata > Lepidosauria > Squamata > Scincidae > Tiliqua > Tiliqua scincoides. Next base: position 117,253,723 of record NC_089823.1, read on the forward strand.
TAGAGCATGTAGGCACACATATACATAGAACTCTGGTTTCATACTGTACCCTGGCTGGAAGGTGTGTCCAGCAACTAGTGTCTACTAACCATCATGGGTTGTTTGCTCTATTTTGTTCTATTTCTTTTTATTGTATGCCTTGGTAGACACAACTCATCATCCACAAGGCATAGACCACTATATAACCTGCAGAGTTGGGGGGGGGGAGGGGAGGGAAATGCTGTAATGTAGACTCAATAAAATGTACAATCCCAAGATAAAATTCTTTGACTTTGAATGACTTTAGTGCTATGAGGGCATGACATGTTTGAGGCTAGAAAACCAATTTCCGTTATTATGGAAGTGTGGTTTTCAAAAAGGGATGTAGAGGCACAGTCATGACCCTTTGACTCCAGCACTTAACATGGATGAAACACTGATGGTTTCAACAATAAAAGTTCATTTAGGGAGGAAGAACAAACACAGGGAAGCATAGCACTTTGCCAAGCATAGCACTTTCTTCTTCTAGAAATCATCTGTTAAAATTAGACTTCTCTGCAGTTGCATCTGAAATCAATGATGTGGTATACAACAGCATTGTCAGCAGGATCTGCTCTCACACATAATCTGAGGACAAGTATTTCAGCAGACTTTAAAGAAGGACACTATGTTCAAATATCTAGTGTATTGGGCCACTCCAAAGCAAAGAATCAAGATTCAGTTTGAATTCTGGGTGCCAGATTATGATACACCTTTGCAAGGACTTCAGAGTTTAAAAATAAAACTCTGCATTTTAAAAAAAAACTTATGTATATTAAGGAACCTTAAATGTGAGCCAGAATGCACCTGAAAATAAAGACAGTAATTCTGTTAGTGTGAGACATCATCTTCTTGGGAAGGATACAGATGAGAGCCAAACCTCACATTATGAGAACTTCCCACCTAGCACTTCCATGCTGTTTTTTTAATGGAATTTTAAATAGCAGCTGTGGAATGGCAATGGGAAGAGGGTGTTTAAATCTCACCCTCTGCTACCACCATGGTCCTGATCTGTATCAGGGGCCCAGTGGCTGCTATTTCCTCCAGAAAATAAAACCTCCCACTGGACACATCAAACAAATGTCTTTATGAGCAGAGACATACTAGAGACCAGTGGCGTAGCTAAGAGGGTGCAGAGGGTAAAATGAACCAGGCAGCAAACTTGGGGGGGGGGGCAAGGTTCCTGCTGTCAGCAGGGCTGCAGCAGGCCAATGGGGCGGTTGTTGTGTGTTCTTGCCCCCGTGCGTGTTTGTGTCCCCCCAAGCCTGTATCCTCCGCAACCTCTCTCTCTCTCCACCTGAACCTGTAGCATCCACAATCTCTCTTCCCCCTCCCAGCCTGTAGCATCCACAATCTTTCTACCCCCAAGCCAAGGTTCCTCCACAACCTCTCTTTCTCCCCCCCAAGCCAAGACCCTCTACAACCTCTCTCCCCCCAGCCTGTACCGTCCACAATGCAAATGTTCCCCCCTTTGTCAGGCTGCCCCCCTTCTCTCTCTCTCACACACACAGATGCTCTGTTTCTTTCTTTCTCTCTCACAGACACACACTCACTCACACTGCGGGGGGGGCCTTCACTCACCTCGTCTAACAGTTGAATGTAAGTCGTCCCCCCCAAGCTGGCAGTAATGATCCCCTTTGTAGAATGTCAGTGTTTGCCAGGCAAAGCTCAGTTCTCAGGATGAATCCAGAGGTTCAGTGTGCCTTGAGAATTAAGGTTGTGGTTGGACTTTCCACTTGTTCCTTGCAGCAAAGAGATAATGTTTGGGTGTGCCTCGCAAACTCTGTAAGGCTGCAGTCCAATGCATACTTTCCTGGAAATAAGCCTCATTGGACACAATGGAACTTACTTCTGAGTAGACATGAATAGGATTGCATTGTAAAAATGCAACAAGTACTTTCAACAAGTGCTTGCTATTTAAAAATATTAACTAACTATTAACTAACATTAACAAATAAAAAGACCCAATTTAATTAAATTTGATGTCATTGTGAGGGAGGGGGGCTACAGAATCTTCCTTGCACTGGGTAGCAACTGGGTCAGCTACACCACTGCTAGAGACCTCAGTTCTCTTTAGTAAATCTCAATAAAACCTTGGCAGAGAAGTATTTCTTTACCCATTGTGTGATTAATCTGTGGAATTCCTTATCATAGGAGGTAGAGATGGTGTCAGGTTTAGATGCCTTTAAAAGGGGATTGGTCAGACTGATGGAAAAGTCAATCGATACTTACAAGTCATGATGACTGTATGCAACCTCTGGGTTTTATAGGTAGACTACCTCTGAATGCGAGGTGCAAGGATGCAGGATGCAGGTACATCCTGCAGGTACAGGATCCTGCAGGTACAGGATGTAGCTTGTTATCTTGTGTGTTCCCTGAAGCATCTTGTGGACCACTGTGAGATACAGGAAGCTGGACGGGATGGGCCTCTGGCCTGATCCAGCAGGATACTTCTTATGTTCTTAAGAGAGTATCTCAAGAATTGCCTCCACTAATGTGAGCCTGCCAGAACACTAAGCTCCACCTCTGAGGCCTTCTTTCAGGTTCCCCGTCCCACCTTTGAACATTAGGCAGGTGGGCTTAAGACTGGTTCGGTTGCGGTACGCAGAATCTGCAACAGCCACACAATAGAGGTGACCTTGATCCCATTGCTGCTTGTTTTTGAATGGGCAGTGAAGATGATTTTCCTCCACTGGAATTTTTTTGGGATATTATTTTTAATGACTGTTGCTATGCTTTAAAAAAATTATGTAAATTGTCTTTTGATTACCTGAAGTGATTTTTATTTTATTTTACTACTGTTTTATGGGTTTTGGTGGTATGTTTTGTTTTTTTTTAATTGCAAACTGCTTTGATTATTTTGAAAGCATATTAGAAATAATATGAAAAGCCCAGTTTCAAAAATGTACTTCTTCTGAAGGAGATACATTTTTTCATGCGCAAGGATACAAATATAACATGCTTTCAGCTGTTCTGTCAACAATTCAGCTAACAATTGCAATTTCCCACAGCTGAAAAACTCTTAACATTCCAGCAAATGAAGCTGGTTTGAGAATCTGAAACAGGAAAAAGTGCTTTGTTCGGGCATGGAAAAAAAAATGCTTGTTTATAATGGAAGATATTGCTTATTGTCTTTAGTATTGGGAAGGGTACAATGTTACAAGAATACAATTCTATTTTAACACTGTAGAGGCTAATAGAGATTGTAATGATAACCATTATCCTGCTAATTATTACTATTTGCATAGTGCTTAAAATAAGTATTTGCATAGTGCTATTCTTGATGTCATGTTTCTTAGAAAATGGTTAAGCCATTGCAAATGGTTGAGGAGGTGGAGTATAAATAGATCTGTGATTTTCAAACGGTGTCCCAGGGCACATTAGTGTGCCACGAAAAGTGATTGAACCAATCATCTGAACATTTTTGACCCCACATTCAATATCCAGTCTATTTTTATCTGCTCAGAGAGGTATTGTACAGTCTCGTCCTTTCTTCTTTTCTGCCAGTACAGTGGGACCTCAGCATCTGTGGGGGTTTTTGTTCCCAGGTTGCTCCCCATGGATGCCAAAATCCGTGGATGGTCAAGCCCACTTTAAAAACATTTAAAAAGTAAATAAAATAAAAAGTTTAAAAAAATTGCTTTCCCTACTTCAGTGCCACAAATCATGCCAACTGCAGGGCAGTCTCTGGCACTTCCTGAAGCCACTTCCAGGTTGCACCAAGGTGCATGACCCCCTCCCTTGGCTCTAGTGCATCCCAAGATGCACTGCAAAAGCATTTCCAAACACTTCCCCTGGGCACACCAGGTCCAAAGGAAGGGGTCATGGGCCTCAGCATGAACAGGAAATGATTTCTGGGAGTGCCAGAGACTGCCCCAAGGTCTGCAGTCTTGGGATCCACAGATGGTGGAATCTGTGGCCACGGATACCGAGACCATGGTTAAGGTGAACAGGAAAATTATCCTGATGGAGAAAGTGCACTCTTAATGGAGCCTATGTAATGGCTAAAAGATGCAGGAGAATCTCAGAACGCTAACCATCATTCGAAAAGCATGGTTCCATCCCTGAACTTTGATTGACCATTTGTTGGCAACCTTCAGTCTCGAAAGACTATGGTATCGCGCTCTGAAAGGTGGTTCTGGAACAGCGTCTAGTGTGACTGAAAAGGCCAATTTGGGAGTGACAATCCCTTCCACAACGGGAGCAAGTGCAGTCTGTCCCTGGTCTGTCTCCCTGGCTATGGGCCTTCCTTCTTTGCCTCTTTGCCTCAGACTGTTGGCCAAGTGTGTCTTCAAACTGGGAAAGGCCATGCTGCACAGCCTGCCTCCAAGCTGGCCGCTCAAAGGCCAGGGTTTCCCACCTGTTGAGGTCCACTCCTAAGGCCTTCAGATCCCTCTGATTGACCAAGTATGAGGAAAAGAGGGGAGGGAAAAGGGATGGAAGACAATGTTAACTGAGCTAGCCTGCAAACTGCAATTGATGCTGGTGCGTGTGGAATCGATTGAGAATGTGTATTCCATACACATTTTTATATTGCTGTAGTAATGAGTAGCCCAATCAATCCTACCTAAATTCCAGCATGGCAAAATAGCGGCACTACTTCTGTAACCCGTGCAGAGCCATATGTAGGCACATGCAAGTAGGGCACATGCCCTGGGCATGACTTGAAGGAGAAGCCCCTGAAGGAAATGGAAGAAACAGAGGCAGCCAGATTGTGGGGCCTTCTTGTGTTTTAGTAGCCCTGTGAACTGGCTGCCACCACATTCCTTCTCCTTTGCAGGCTCTTGTTGCAAGAGAAAGGAGAACAAATGGTGGGGTGGCTGGATCATGGGATGGCTGCTGTCAGGGTCTCCTCCTTGGAAGCGGAACCCAGAAGTGATGTCGCTATGCTGTGATGAAGTCCCTGCCCCAGGCACTTCTGTCTCCAGTATTCCATAAGTGTTTTTTGTTTTTTTTTAAACGGTTGGATATCTCCTTGGGGTAAAGAGATATTTGCCCACCTGGCCTGGGGTAAACCCCAGCAGCTGCTATGTTTTAACAAGGAGTTACACCAGCTCAATCACCATCTGGACCAGGTAAAATTTAAGTACCATCTCAGCATGACACTGTTAGAGGGGGAAGAGGTTCCCTGAACAGAGTTCAGGCATTTTACAAGGCGAGAGCTACATAGCTACGGTTATGGTTGATGATCTGCCCATGGAAGCCTCCACATAGCCAACTGTCCTCTAAAAAAGCTGGGATCTTGTTGCCTAATATCCAGAAAGGAACAAGCAGCATTTATACAATATTGTATTGATACTGCATTGTTCTCTTTTCCTTTTTTCAAAGAATAACTTTTTCCTTTAATTCAAGCCAAGCCTAACCCATAATTGGCCAGACTACCAACTATGTCATTTTTCCTGAAAGACTGTCTTCCAGATGGAATCCTTAGTCACACCTGACATCTCGGTATGCCTTCTGAGCTTCCAGCAGGAGCAGTTTCAGGTCCTCCAAGCTGTAAACAGCGACTCCTCCTGGCTCTATTGTCTCATGACAGCTTTATCCATTTTCAGTCTCCTGAAAACTTCTGCAGACAGCCTTCTGCTCAACCAGAGCAGAGCTACGGGTAAAGCTGATAAGGACAGAAACTCATCCAAAACAAGCAAAGAAGTATTCTGTCACATCTGGAGCTTTCTGCTTATGAGAACTCTCAAGCAACTTTGAAGGAAGACAAAACAATTCTGAGTAAGATTAAAAATTGGGAGGGAGTCTGCAACTTTCCTAGGGAAAGGTTTAGTCCTAAACAAAACTAACATTAAGACTAAATAAAAATCATGTGTATTTTCCATGCGTATTTTCCTATATTTTCTATATTTTCTATAATATTTCTATAATATAATATATATTTTCCTTCAGCCCATTCAGAATTGGAATTGGAATTACCCTTTTTTTTCTGTAATTGGGGAGACAAATTACCAGCACACAATCCTTCTTAAGTGCTTATTCATCTTGGGCACAGTCCTAGATATAAAACTTGGATATATTGCCTTTGCAGCTCACTGAACATCTGAAAGAGAGAGATAAATGTCCCTTTCTTGGAACATCAGGCAACTTTGACATTGCCGGACATTGTGTCCCCAGTAGTGTAATTCATTGAGGAGACTAGGGGAAAATTAAGCATTATAATTGTACTTTTGACAAGAGCATATGACTTTAGTGGGAGGGCAATTAATGTTTCTACTGAGGATTTTGGTGCTACTTCTGCCACTATTTCAGCTTGAACTTTTACTACCAGCAGTTTTAGTACCAGAATGACACTTGGCAAATACTCAGGAATGCTTTAATCCTGAGGGTGAAATACAGGAAGATACATACCTGGCCCAATTTCTTGTCCAGTCACTGAAACTGCATATTATACTGAGCTACTCTTGTATACGAATGACCAGGGGTCCAGAGCCTGAGGATTTCTGATCTCCTGCCCGATTCAAGGCTGTATTAAACAATATAAAATACCCAGGATGTTCTGGTCAGTTTGAGCCTCGAGGAAGGGCAAAGTACATAAAACAACAAGGAAGGCCAAAGGACAGCAAACAAATGCAGCAAACAAATGCTAATCTAGAGTACATATGTAAGCAAGATGCATGCTGACCCTGCTAAAGCTTGCTGACTGGTGCTGCAGCAGCCCTGATCTCCAGGCAGCTCCATTACCTCAGTGCTTCCCAAACTCCTACAAAGGACTTGGGAGCACTGTAAGTTGTTGCAAGGAAGGGGGGGAAGGCAGCAACGGCATCCCCAGGAGGGGCCAGGGAAAGAGGTTAGGATTTGGCAGCAGAATCTCCCACCATCTCCAACCCCCTCAGGGCTGATCCTCCCCTCCCTCCGCCCTCCCTCTGCCCCATTCCATCCACTGCCTGCCTCTCCCCACCCTGAGAATAACTACTGCCAGCCAGCACTGGAAGAATGCAGCAGTGAATTCTCAGGAAAAAGGATGCTATGATCTGTAGGAAGATGCTGTGTTCTTGAATATGCATGGTTTATTGGTTGAATATGTATATCTGCTCAGAAAAGCAGTGTATTGTTCACAAATCTTTTGTAATGATGTATATGCAAAAGGAATTGGGTGTGAATGAAATATAAAAAGTTTGAATTCTCTATGTTCTGGGCGCCTGTTCTCTCCATCCCTGGCTCAAAGTATAGTTTTGTCTGTCTCTACTCAGAGGTAAGTCCTGTCAAGGTCAATAGGGCTTGCACCTGCGTAGGTGGGTCATTGAGTAACTGGCGACAAAGCTGTTTTAATAAAATAAGAAGTTCCTGAAATAAATGCAGCCTAGTCTGATGAATCTTCACTTAGCTGGAAAAGAACCCTGAGGAAAGCTTTTAACTTTTCTCTCACATTACTCTAGTGGAAAAAAATGGAAAGGAAGCTGCAAAAATTTGGGGCAAGGGGAAAAAGAAAAGGCTCCCATCCAACTTCTGCAGCCTCACAGTTCACCATGTTTACTCTCAGTTAATGGAGTGGTGGAATGTATTTTTCTATCAATCTGATTTCCATCAAAAATGCATGGTGGGATTTGTGGGAAATGCACAGAAAAAGCGAGCATCTCTTTTTCTTTTAATCTCTCTTCTTTTATCCTCTTCTTAGAGGCTGTTGCATTAATTGTCTTTCGTTTCATTCTGAGCAGATTAGCAGCACATGACTTTGAACTAAAGAAAGGCAAATGTCACAGACTCATCTATTTTTGTCTCCTTGCACATAATCTAAAAGAGAAAAACTTTAAATGGGATTGCTCTCCTCCGATTCCTTCAATTGTCAAGTGGTGTTATTTGAGATATTTCCTTTCAAATGTGGCTTACATTATGTTTTTCTGGTTCTCCCTCACATCTCAGCTATTCCTTGTGGGATCCATCAAAGTCCTCTGTCACTTGCTATTTCGTCTGCTTTTCATTTCCCAACTGTTTTTTAGATACTTTGCATCTTATTACAATTCACATTTCAACTCTTTTTAAAAATGGGCCTCAGTGCTGTGTCTGCTAAATTATAAAAAAGGTGCAGCATCCTTCCTCAAAGACTCCATTTTATTTGTATTGCTAGCAGTCCTGGCTCACATTTTTTTTCTTGAACCCTTCGCAGGATACATCATCATCAAGTTGCGGATGGTTCTGGGGCATCTTCTCAGTCTCTGTGGAGTGGCAGCTATGCTGAAAAGAAGCATGAGAACAGAGACATGCCAGGCACCCAATGAACTGAGTCCCTGGAGGCAATTGTATAGTCTGTCTGTATGGTTGAAGTGACCTTGACAGACTAGTCCGGATTATTTATTACAGAAAGTAGCACTGTCTTTATCTGCAACATATCTTTTGCAACGTATCTTTTGTTAATATGCTATCCTTCATTGCTTATTGCTTCATTGCTTTTCATTGCTAGGATATGTGAAACCCACCCGAAAAGTTTCACTCCAACAGAATTCTTACTATAATTTCACCAAAGCAGGACTCCTGCAAATAAACGTTGCATGACATTTTAGGAAAAACTAAATTATTACCTCTTAACGATGTTTAAAAAACATCAAACCAAAATTTGTTTCATTTCCTTAAACATCTGTGCTGACTGAGAAGGAACCTTCAAACTTGGAGCAACTCTGCCCGCTAGGGAGCCCTGACTAGCAACTATTCTTTGATTAATATATTCTCCCCTTCAGCTTCTTAGCAAGCACATAATAAGCAGCAACTGTTACCCTGCACATGCCTGATCTTGTCTGACCTCGGAAGCTAAGCAGGGTCAGGCCTGGTTAGTACTTGGATGGGAGACCGCCTGGGAATACCAGGTGCTGTAGGCTTATACCATAGTCTTTCGAGACTGAAGGTTGCCAACCAATAAGCATCCAGGAAAAGTTGGCAGTGATGTGATGCTGCTGCTGCCAACTGCTGCCGGAAGACATGCTTCAAGGGATGGGTGTGGGGCGGGCCCAATGCACAGACATTCCGCTCACCCCACCACCCTACCAACACACCAAGATCCCAGCTGAAGCAGCTTGTAACCTGCTTGTTGTGCCAGCACGGGGACCTTCAAAGAGTGGGGCCCAATTTGATGAAATCGGCAAACCAGTTTAGCAGATTCTTCTGGATTAAATTTGAAGTCATCCTACAGTTCAATATGTCAAAGCAGTGGCTGCATTATGGTTTTGTCATTAAGAAGTTTTATTTAAACAATTGAGTAATCAAGACATTTTGTTCATTTGTGAATAGATCTAAGGGTCCTAGTCAAACCATGCTTTCCAGAATAATACAAGTTGGAATTTTCCTTCCTGAATCTGCAGGCATGCTGCATCATTGAGTTTGACTGTGTCACAGCCAAATTTCACACAGGCGGAAATTTCATTGAAATTGAAAGCCACACCACTAGCCTTGATTCAGTTTAGGAACCACAGCCAAAATTATTTGTTTTCCTTTATCTATTTTTCATACTTTTATACTTCAAGGAGCTCAGGGTGGTGTACATGGTTCCTTCCCTCCTTTTCTCCTCATAATAACCCTGTGAGGTGGGTTAAACTGAGAGATAGTGACTGGCTCAAGGAAATTGAGTGGGAATTTGACCCTCAATCAGCCTGAAACAGATGCTGCGTTGCTTGTTGGCAGAGGGATTCCAAAGCTTCTCAGGCTGAAGCAGGAGGCAATGGTCAGGGTGGTGACACTTTTTGTTCCTTGGCCTCCTCTTACTGTTTCATTGGTGTGCTTGGAGGCAAAAAGTGGGAGAATAAAGCCAGTGGGCCCAGTGAGGTCGCTCACTGCTGCTTCTTCATGAGCCCCCTTCTGGTGTGGCTTGGCCAGAAAGGGTGCCAGAAGGGAACAGGATGATCAGATACAGTGTGATGATCAGATACAGGATGATCAGATACAGATCAGGACAGAGTGCCTATACTTTAACCATTGTACTGAAGAGGAAATTTTGGCAGGTGCTTTTAAAATCCATCTATGCTGCACTGCACCTGTCAAAATTCCTTCATCTGTCCTCCATTATATTTGGTTACCCTGAGCCTGCCCCTAAGAGAGTGCGTGAAGAAGTTGCCGTCTTGGATAATCTGATTTGTCATGATGCTTCAGGGTGGAACCCGGGGCATCCCATCCCATCATTCACTGCTTGCTACCCCATTGAATCTGAGCTGTAGGTGATTAGCATTTAAAGTATCTTGGGGTCATGGAGGATAAATCAATGAAAATATTAACCCAGACAAATTTTATGCTCGGGATTTTTAGAAAAGATATTTTAAAAATACAGGTATATATTTGTGAATTCTATATTTGTGAACTCAGCATCTGAGGATTTGCCCCACCATGAATGGAACTCTCAGATTGCCCCCTGCAGACCTCCCAGATACTGGAACGTTGTTTTCTGGTCACATCTGGGAGGTTTTCTGGACCTCAGAGAGGCTGTGCATGATATTTAGAACCCACCTTTGCTCCAAACATGCCTGGAATTTTGCAATGGACACATTCAAAGTTGCTCTGAGCCTCAGAAAGGTCACACGCTACCTTGTGTGGCCTCTCCGAGGCTCAGAATGGTCCCCAAAGCAATTTTTTTTTATGAATTCTGATTTTTACTAAGTCACTCTGGGTGGTTTCTAAGTCTCAGAGAGGTTGTGCAAGGTGGCATGTGGACTTTCAAGGCTCAGAAAACCACCCAGAGTGGTTTTGGGGCAACTTCCACTAAAACCGGAATTCTGAGCCTTGGAGAGACCATGTGAGGTGTCAAAGGTGCAAAAGTGGGCTCTGAAAATTGAAATTTTTGTTATCCATGATAACATCTGCAAGGGTATCTGCAAGGTATCTGCATGGGGATTCAGGAACAGAACCCCAATAGGTTCCATCTGTATAGCTAATATTATAATGCCCTTATGCAGATCCATTCTGTGAAGATCTGGAAGATTGTGTACAGTTCTGGTTGCCAAGTCTCAGAAAGGAAAGAGCTGGCAGTGGTGCGGAAGAAAGTAACCTAAATTATTGGTGGGTTGAAGCATCTTTATGACGAAAGTCTGGGATTATTTAAAACAAAAAAAGATGACTAAGAGAGACATAAAAGATGTCTCTATAATTATGCATGGTGAGGAGAAAACAAATTCTTTTCCCTTTCACACAACACTAGAATATGGTCATCCTATGATACCAATTGGTAGAAGTAAAAAAAACAAAGAACTTCATATTGTGCATAATAGAGCTAAGGAATTAATTACCAGAAGATGTGGTGATGGCCACTAGCTTAAATTGCTAGTGAGACAAATTCAATAAGGACAAATTCATGTTGCTAGTCATGACTGCAATGTGCTGCCACTGGGTTCAGAGCTAGTTTGTCACTGAATACATTTGTGGGAAGAAGCCAGAGTGTCTAGGATTGGGCTGTTAGATGGCCAAAGCGGAAGTGGTGCTCACCTCTGTCCTGGGTGCTGCTTCCATCGGTGTCAAAATGCTCCAATGAAGTCTTTTTGTGTCACTACTAAGTGGTGCTGAAAGGCTCCATTGGAGCCAGAAGCAGCACATGCCTACTCCAAAATCAGAGCAGGCACTTGCAGATTCTCTGCTGCCCCCCTTAAAAGAAAGGGGAGGGGCGGAGAGGGGAGGGGCGGAACCATGCCACAGGTTGATGTGGAACCACGACAAGCGTGGTTCCTTAAAGCCAGTGGCAGCGGGGGGGGGGGGGCCTGAGGGTGGATTACAATGCCGCCCCCTGGGTGCCTAAATTACTGGCACCTGAGGCATTTACACTTCATGCCCCCCAGGTCCACCACTGCAACCCAGGCTGGGCCAGGCCTCCAGATGCATGTATACTTCCTCTCCCCTTCTGCTATGTATGGTTCTAATTTTGTGTTGTACCATTTATTGCCCTTATTCCTATTGTTTGCATTCAAGAACTTAGAAAAGATGGCCATATTTAGATGACAGTATGGCTTTTCTAGAAACGCTTAACAGCGTTCAATGATAGTTAGAAAAATGATAGTTCTACAGAGTTCAGTGTGACTGCTACTCCTGCTTTATATAATACTTTTCAGTGAAAAAGTTCACAGTTATTTACACCACAATAATAAATTATTTATCCCCTGTCCCAATAATGTAAAAAGACGCAGAAGAAACACCAGCAAACAGCCACTAGAAGAGACACAGTGCTGAGGTGAAGAGGTTGCTTCCCCCTGCTAAACAGACTTAGAAACCTTTACTGGCATGCATACATATTAAAAAAAAGAAAAGAACAAACAACAATTACAGTATCAGCTGCAAGTACAAATGCAAATCATAATTATAGTAATTGGCTAACCCCCTGTGTTCCAGGTCCATACCTGCTGCTCTTCAATACTGACTCCAAGAAAGTAGCTACCTTTTCTACTGAGTCTGGAGCATTAACTGACAAGATATATTTTAGGATCTTGCCCTCTTGGCCATCATATTTTTTCTTTAATGGAACAACGGGTCTAAAATTTCAAACGAGCTTTGAAACACAATTATGTGAGCTAGCAATGCCTGTCATAAGGAATTCCCTTAAATTTTCCAATCTTTACAGCCGAAGGCATAACACTGCATCTTGCCAAAGAGAAAGCCCCTTCGTTTCTGTGGAGATTCAAGGCTGGCTGACTGGCCATAAATGAGATCTGGCTATTCAATGGTGAAAAAGTCTTGTTCACTGCACTTAGCATACTCTGCCATTGAAGCGCCTTCTCTTGATAACCTGGTAGGCTTCCATCTGGGGTAAGGATCCCAGGGAATCAAGTTCAATACCAATCACTCTGATTTTTTTTTTCAAGGTTAGAAGAGCCTACTATAAGGGACCTGTCTGCCAAGAAGACAGTGAAGTAAACTATTCTGTTCCCCATTTATAGCAGACTCTAAGCCAGAATTTAAAAGTTCTCAGCCATGCCCACATCTCAATCTGGCCTCTCTAAAGGTACAACTTGGGAGGCCTAAAATTTATTTCAAGAAATTTTCTTACAGTTGTTGAACTGAGAGATCCCAGGCACATCCATATGGGAGCCCCAACGCTTGGAAAATGATTTTAGCTGAACACTGAGTGCTGCAGGTACGTAAGAATTGCCTATTATAAAAAAAGCGGTTAATGGCCTGAAGTGTTATTTTTGCCACGCTTAAAAACATATTTCAATGGCTGACCCAAGAATGGTTGTATGAAAAATATAAACCCAGAAATTTAAAATGTTTGACTTGTTCAATAATATGGCCATTGAATTGCTACATAAATTCCAAGTTTTAGCAAATACCAAAATATTTGATTTTTCATAATTTAATTGGCTGTCAAATAGCTCACACATTTGCTCGTCAGCTGGTAAGACCAATACGTATCTGTGATTGAATTATAGTGTCATTGGCATACAGTAGCAATGGAACATGCCAAACTCCAGGTTTAGGGGGATGAGCCTCTACTCCTTCCAAAATGGTGAATTAATCATTTAAAAACAAATTGAACAATATAGGCCCTAAGAGGCAGCCATGTTTGACACCTTTGTTCATCAAAATTTTCTCAGTTACAAGGAAATCCTCGTAGATCACCTCCACCGGTGAGCATAAGTTGGCAAGATGTAGTAGAATAAAGCTTCCTAAAAAGAAACAGTAGTCTCCTCTATGCCTAGATCGTTTGTCCCTAAGATCTACCCACCTCATCAAAAGCACCCCTCAGATCTAGGAAGGCTACATATAATTCAGTTCCTGAATTTGATGTGTATTTATGGATTAGGTGGGACAAAACCAGGACGTGATCTAGAGTTGTTCGACCTGCTCTAAAGCCTCTTCCATACCTAATATATCCTCATCTGTTATCCATTGATTAAGCTTTATTAATCGGTGTTTTGTGTACAGTTTCTCTATCACAGACTGAAGGGTTATAGGGCAAAAATTTCCAGGTGCCCTATGATCTCCCTTTTTATATCATGGTACAACAATTGCTTAAGTCCAACTTTTGGGAAGAAGGCCTGACTGGTCGATCATTGTGAAAAGGTTTGATAAAGTTGAGACCCACCATTGTAGGTCTGCTTTCAATAATTCTATAGGAATGGCATCTGGGCCAGAAGCTTTCCCAGATTTAAAAGAGATCAAATCTTCGTTGATCTTGTCCATGGTTACACAAGGGCCAGTGGTATTCAAACTGGGGCATCACAACATCCCAGCCTGAGGGTCCTGGTCCCTTTCCCCTTAAGAGGTGGGGGCAGCCAGGAGGCAGGGAGGAGGCAGTGGTGCGATCCCCAGGATCCCGTCGCTCAGGGGGGCTTCAGGGGCTTGGGTGCACTTGCCCAAGCCTCCTGTAGCCCCCTGGGGGTGTGGAGAGCCCTGAGCGACCTTCAGTAGAGCTCCCCGTGTCAGGGAAAGTGAAAGCGGAGAAATTGCACACCGCTGCGCTAAACCGGAAGCGGAGTGCAATCGCTCCACTTTCCCTTCTGACAGGGCTGCAGGGACTGGGGTGCACCCTCCAGTCCCTGCAGCAGCCGTCCCTGGGTGCGGGGAGCCGTGTGCTAGTCTCTGCAGGGCTCTCCAGGTCAGGGAAAGTGAGAATGGAGAGATCGTGCTCCGCTCCCATTTTTGCAGAGGCAGAGTGTGATCTCTCCACTCTCACTTTCCCTGACCTGGGGAGCCCTGCAGGTGCTTGTGCCTGGCTCCCAGAACCCAGGGACGGCTGCTGCAGGGTCTGGAGGGTGCACCCCAGTCCCTGCAGCCCTGACAGAAGGAAAAGTGGAGCAATCGTGCTCCGCTTCTGGTTTAGCGCAGCAGGGTGCGATCACTCCGCTTTCACATTCCCTGACCCAGGAAGCCCTGCTGAAGGTCACTCAGGGCTCCCCACACCCCCGGGAGACTGCAGGAGGAGTGGGCAAGTGTACCCAAGCCCCTGCAGCCCCCCTGAGTGGCGCGATCCTGGGGATCGCGCCACTGCCTCCTCCCTGCCCCTGCTGCCTCCCCCCACCCCGTCAAAGACTTACTGCGGGTTTCAAACGCCCTTAGAGTTTGAAAACCGCAGCACGAGGCCGTTCAGGGAGCTCAGCTAGTACAATAGGTATCTCAGCTGAAGAAATGGTGGTGTCATAGAAGAGATTGGAAAAATATTGCATCCAGAGAAGATACGGGACTGAGGATGGGTCCTTCTCTCTGTTTGAAAGGTACAATGTCCTTTGTTTGAATGTTTGAA
Source organism: Tiliqua scincoides (assembly GCF_035046505.1). Taxonomy (NCBI): domain Eukaryota; kingdom Metazoa; phylum Chordata; class Lepidosauria; order Squamata; family Scincidae; genus Tiliqua; species Tiliqua scincoides. The sequence goes on from NC_089823.1 coordinate 117,268,889, forward strand.
AATTACAATGTCCCAGAATTGTTTAGTTATTGCAATAACCACTGCTCTTGTGCATACTTTGCTCTCTTCATCACCACCATGCTTTCAAATTGTTCATTTGCCTTGGAAATACTTATTTAGCAATTCTACTGAATCTTTCTTACAAACTCCCAGAACAACCTTGGAGTGTGCTCCTTAAGGTTTTTACATTCCTCAGTTGGATTGATGGGCCTTATTGTTAACAGCCCTAGGCTTGTGTCCTAATTCTGCTACTATGTAGCCTACTAAGCTTTCAGACACATCAATCACACTCTGGGTCTACCGCAGCAGGAACTGAGGTTCCAAAATCTTCACTTCTGCTACTCCCTAAAATACAGTGTAATTTCTGTTTAGCTGCAGTACCCCAGAGTATCTTTGGTAAAGTTTCTAGCTCTCTCACAGATGCACCCTGAGGTGGATTTTCAGGTATATTCAAATATAATCCAATATTTATAGATTATATATTTATCTATAGAAATATAGAGGTTCCATAGTGATCTCAGAGCAGCTGAGAGCAGCTCACTGAGTATAGCTAAACCTGCCTATAACTGTCCCTTTAACTTGGTTTTGTATGCTGGCAAAAGAAAAGACGCTTATCACGCTTATATCACTCTTATATCACGCTTATATGGTCCTGGAGTAAGATGAAATCAAACTTTGTTATATAATCTAAAAATTCTTTGTTTTAACATTTCCACTTTCAGCCTGCAATGTTTCAGGATAAGACTTTTAATTGACCAGGATATATTATCAGTGGCCAGGTCTAGAAATGGCCCAGCATTACCCATTCTCCTTGACAGACAATTGCTGTCATTGTTGTTCTATTAGGGTTTGGGGGCACATTTGCCTGTGCAGTTAAAGTGGAGCAGTCCTCCGGTATAAATTCATTGCATGAGCGGCTTATGTCTGTTCTCGATCAGGTCTCTTCTTGTACATCTCCCACATTCCTTTTTAGGTTGTCTCCGGTCTGGCAGGCAATTATATTAAGTTGATTCCAAGTCAGTTCCAGAAAGGCTGACATAGCCAAGTCCAAGGGGATTGGACAAGTTTCTGGAGGAAAAATCCATTACGGGTTACAAGCCATGATGTGTTTGCGCAACCTCCTGATTTTAGAAATGGGTTATGTCAGAATGCCAGATGCAAGGGAGGGTGCCAGGATGCAGGTCTCTTGTTACCTGGTGTGCTCCTTGGGGCATTTGGTGGGCCGCTGTGAGATACAGGAAGCTGGACTAGATGGGCCCATGGCCTGATCCAGTGGGGCTGTTCTTATGTTCTTATAGCACCTTCTACTATGTCATCTTCATACAGTTGTAGGAGTAGCTCTTTAGCTGAGGGATCTGTTTTTTATTTTTATCTTTTTTTAAACTCTGTGTTCCATCTTTATTCTTGTGGGATACTTGTTGCAAGCAATTTACCATCTCTTGCTCTTGTTTCTTGTACTTGTTTAGGCAGGGGAGTTGGCTTCTGTCCTATTAATTGATCTTTTTTTGTTGCTATCATATCCTCTGTATTGCTAGCTGCAGTAAGGGTCTTTAAAGGTGTAGATACATTTCCAATACTCTTTGTTTTTTTTTCTAAGTTAGCCAGTTCATTTTGTGCCAGGGTTTCCCAAGACATCTGATACTGGGATACCCCTTCATTGTCAGGAGAGAACTTCTGAATGTCTTTATCAGCAGGGATAGGTTCTGGCAGATTGCCCATCCACTGTGTCCTTGGAGCAGGCAGATTTGCGACTGGGTGTCATTTTCATAAGCATCAAAGGTATTGTTGGGGAAGCAAATTTGATAAGTAATCATTTTGTTTGATGAAGCTGAAAGTTTCTGTATTGACTGCAAATCATTTTGCCCCATTTCTGTTCTTAACAAACTGCTTAAGGAAGCCTATTTATCCATCTGTTCCTGTTTGGAAAAATATTATGGTCTATCTCAAAAGTGATTTTATCTGTTTGAAGTTTGTCTTGAGAAGATTTCTTTAGCGTATTCATTCCTCTGATACGTTCTTTTTTTTTAACTCTCTTGTTGGGTCAGCCATCTTAGCTGCATAGTTTGGGAAGAATGGCAGATGTTGCTTTTTATTTTCTATTTTATCATTTGCCATTATAGCATCCTGCAACATGGTCATTTGCTGGGTAATATTTTCAAGTTTACGAAAGATTGCTGCTATTGTTTTCCCGGTAAGATTGGAATGTTCAGCCAGCAAGGACAGCATTTGAGCTCTCCCCAGCCCCATTTCTTCATTATCTTGTGCCTTTTGCACTGCACAAACGGAAACTTTGTTTAGTAAATTAGAGTTAGTGTTTTCTCCCAATTTGGGTGAGGAAATGGGCTGTACTGAAGTTTCTCTTAATCCCCCACAGACTGCTTCTGTTTCTGTATCTTCTATTTCTTCTATTTCTTTATCCAGCACACAGTATCTATTTACAGAAACCTGAGCAGACAAATCACAGTTTCAGATTCAGTAAGAGTCCAAGATTTTACCTCGTCCAAATGTAGCTGCTCTGTTGTTTTAGTAGGGGAGACCTGGAGACTCTGTCTTTTCCTTCTCTTCCCCATTTCCACAAGACCCAGCAACCGGCAATCAACAAGCCAGGGAAACAGTCTGCGGCAAGGCAAACAATCCACCAAAATCCAAAACAATCCTTGAGTCTGATACAACAGTCAGGAGAAATATTAAACTACAATACCTGCCAAGGTTCCTAATTTTAAAATTGGACAATTCTGTCCAGCTAAAATCTAATAAAAAGAGATATGGTCATTAGTTCCAGACTGCATTCCATCTTGGTTTGTCCCCCTGCTAAATAAAAGAGATTCACAACTATAAACGATGCCTCTTTTCCAGTTAGCAGAAGAAATAATAACATTCATATAGGAAATATTAATAATATGCACCATAGATCTCAAAGTGCTTGTTCTGGCCTAGTCTCTGGTGCCTGTTCTGAATTAACAAGTTCAATGCCAGCCGTTTATTTTACATGTCGGGGTCATTCTTTTGTATCACCAGCCAGATGGCGCTACCCGTGAGAGTTCCCAGTCCAATTGAACAGTGTGAGATGTACAGCTACAGACTTAACTATTTCACCAATCAACTGTTTGGAGGGAGGAGAAATGGAGAGGGATAGATTCAGAAGTCAGTTCCTTTTGCTCTGCTAAATGATTGATCAGCTTCTTTAGTGCCATGTGCATCCAGCCCTGGCAGTATCGTACTCTCTAGGATCATGCGTTAGCTGCATTTTCATAGATATGATAAAAACATTCCTATGATATTAAATTTGAAAGTAAAGCTGTTTTATATTGTGCACTATTTTGGATATATAAAGGATGAGAAATTCAAAACTGATAAAGAAAAAATTAACTACATCTTGCAAATCAGTCCATCTATATGCAATATGCATAACTGTCAAGTTCTAGTAAGAAATATACTCTGGAGATGGTCAGAGTGAGACGGTTTAAAAGCACATTAAAGTCATAAAAGAGGTATTAACAGAGTGTTATTTAATTCTGTGACAGCATTGCTAGATTTGTTAGAGAAAGGCGAATAAAAATGACAGTTTTTTGTACAGATATAAAAATAGAAAAAACATAGATTTGGTAAAGACTATCGTGATGAAAGATTATGTTTCTCTGTGCTAAAATTTAAGGAACTGAGTGAAGAATATATCATAAAGAATATATATGCACTGAGGAAATGTGAGTTTTTTGGTGAAATGATGGCTGATGTGAATGTCACAATCAATGTGAGGGGGAAGTGCTTCATATATGGTATCTGCACAGTCCTGGCCTTGTAAGATACAGTATCATTTTTGTCCCCATATTACAGAGCAGAGTATACTGGTTTACCTCGTGCTTGTGTGGCTGAGGGGAGATTTGTACTAGGCATGGCTCAGCCCATAGCCTTAGGGTCATGACATACTGAAGCCAAGCTAAAGTTTAAAAAAAAAGTCTAAAGTTGTATTTGTTGTATCTGGCAATGGCTGTAATTATCAATTCAAAACCTCCCGGAATTTAACCAGTGCAATGTGCATGTCATTGGCACACTACCAGAGGCTGACGTATGCTGTTATTGTATCTTAGCTTGACCTTTTCTGGCTTTCTGACCCAAGGAAATTAAGGTCAAATCCTTAAATGCATTTTTTTAACCTTTACTTCTGAAGCCAATGGGATTAACTTTGAGAAGGATCTATGCCAAAGGCTCTGACAATCTGAATTCATTTATATTCCAGTAAATATGATACTTCCCAAAATGTATTTTCCCTAGATACAATTAAGTCCCAAAGGACTAGAATTTAATCAAAGAACTCCCTTTCCAAAGTTCTTAATATCTCTTACTCAGGCATATCAAGAACAAACCTGAAATGAACATGATTTGCCTGAGGCAAACTTATGAACTCCGCTCTCCCTTTTTGCTACTTATATTGCTTTTCTTCCCTTGTTTGATAACTCTTCAGAATAAGTCCTGAATCATTTCTCTAGTTACACAGTAGGTTGTCTCTGTGGAATTCTTTAATTTCATCAAAATGATATGCAACAAGGATAATCAAAGACTTTTTCTTGGCATTTTGTACAGATAAAATGCAGACAAAGCATAGGATAGATAACAGGATATCTAGCTGTTAAGGATAAACATATGAATAATAGGTATAAATGGGTTTATGAGGTTGACAAATAAGAATTAGGACCCAATCCTATGCAAATTTCCAGCTTCAATTCAACCATGAACTGCATCCTGCATTGAAGGGGCAGTCACAAGAGGCCTCCTCAATGTAGTGGAACATTTGTTCTCTTATCTAGGAGTGGAAGAAGGGAAACATCAAACAAGTGTGGAAGGAACACAAGATTGGACTCATATTAATTCAACTGTCACCACAGAGCAGCTTCCCCTTACATTAACCCCGTTGGATGAGTCTTTGAGGCTGAAAAGAGTTACATCAAAAGCCATAGTCCACTACCACCCACCTGAACATAATAATGAAGAGAAACTGGACTACCACACAGGAACTAGTGCGACAGCTCTAGACACCAGTTCTGTTCCAAGGGAGCCTACACTCTGTGATATCGAGATTGATCCTGTCATAGAACAAACCACCCCAGGAGAATGACTGATGGTGCCCCCCTCAGGCCCATCCTGGCACCCAACAGGAATTAATATTTTATCATGGAACACTGCAAGGTGGCAGAATAAGGCTAAGGACAGGAACCTATTGAAATACTTTACCAACTTTTAGCTCATTTTCTTACAAGAAATATGGTCACAACAACCTTTGTATGTTCAGGGATTCCAAGTATTCTCTTGCCTAGCCTATAAGACTAATCCCAGAGGACATCCTCAAGTGGGACTAGCCACATTGGTGGTCCCACATATTAAGGCTGAATTAATAAGCAACTTGGTAACTAATAATAAAATACAGGCAATTAAGTTTGATCTTAAGGGAACTAGTGTAATAAGGCTTAATATATATATGCCCCCGGGTATGAATAACTCAGAGCTGTTTAGTCATTGGGGCTCACTTACTGGTTTAATAGAAGAGTTATAAATGAAGTTTCCTTACAAGATTTTTTAGTTTGCTTCCCCCATTCTGTTTGATTTCCCCCATTACATTGACAGATATGGGATTTGATTCTTCCCCACAGGGGAAAGGAAGTCCTATATGTAGAAGCCATCTAAATTGGTTTCATTTTTTCATGGATGGCAGTGTTATCTTAAAAAAAAAAAATTTAAAGTGGTGGTATGCGTTTTTATTTCAAATTAATATTTTAATCAAGTGTAGTCACTCTCATATAGGTGATATATATGTGTGATATATGTGTGTTTTATGCCTATGGCTCCCCTTCATGGATCACTGTCTGGTCGTGGTGAACGTGCAGGGACACCCAAGATGGACAGGTTACAGCGGAGAGCTCTGACTAAATGTGATCCACTGGAAATGGCAACCCCAGTATCCTTGCCAAGAAAACTCTAAACACTTTAGTATCAAAAGGCAGAAAGATATGACGCTGGAAGATGAGTCCCTCTGGATGGAAGGCATCTAATATGCTACTAGGGAAGAGCGGAGGATAATTACAAGTAGCCTGAGAAAGAATGAAGGAGCTGGACCATTCAATTGCGGATGTGTCTGGAAGTGAAAGGAAAGTCCAATGCTGTAAAGAACAATATTGCATAGGAACCTGGAACATAATTATGAATCAAGGTAAGCTAGATGTGGTGAAACAAGGGATGGCAAGATTGAACATCAACAACTTGGGAATTAGTGAACTAAACTGGACAGGAATAGGTGAATTCAGATGAACTCAGGTGTACAAGAATCCCATAGAAAAAATGGGAACATTGTGAACAAGAGTGGGAAAAGCAGTACTGGGCTACAATCTCAAAAACAACAGAATGATTTCAGTTCAAATTCAAGGCAAACGTTTTAACCTTACAGTCATTCAATTCTCTGCTGACACTAAAGAGAATGAAGTCAACCAATTTTATAAATACACATGAATAAATAGTGGAGGAGACAAATAGATCTAAAGCTTTGGCACAAAGAGTGTCTGAAGAACTATGGAAGAACTATGGATATCAGTTGGAGATATCAAAGGAGATATACAAGGAACATTATATATATATAATTATAGAGAAAGCAAGAGAGTTCCAGAAAAACATCTACTTCTGCTGGCTTTAACGAGGTTTAAAAACTACAGTTGTATTAAATGACCTAACTTCAGCATATGACACTGTCTGGCGGGAGGGATTGCTATACAAACTGTGCCACATCATCCACTGTAAAAAACTGTTAGTCAACAATATGTTACGTGACAGATCATAATGGGAGACAATGTAAGTAAGGTAAGAAAGACTAAACAGCGTCCCCCAAGGCACCTGCACTATTTGACTTGTACTTCTCAGATTTGCCAGTAACAAGGAAACGTAAATTTGTACATGCCAATCACCTGACACTAGAAGCGCAGGGAAAAAATATCGAGGTGGTGGCGGCCTCCTCTCAGAAGAACGTAAGATGCTGGGAAAATATTTTGCTGACTGGAGGTTAATACCCAGTATCAGCAAAATGGTGACCAACAATAGCCCCACATGCCAGGGAGCTCAGGATTCAGTTGTTAATCCATTTTAAAAATATATATAAATCACAACCAAGTCAATCAAAGGTGTTTCTCTCAGCATTATGAAAGCTTGATAATGCCAAATTCATATCAAACCACCATAAAGTTTGGGGAAAAATTTTTTCTGACCCTCAATTTTGTAGTCCTGTGTCATGGGCACTGCTAAGCTTGCTTTAACAGTTAATAGGAGCCTGGGTCTGGGATAAGGCTGGGAAGAGTGGACATAGGACTCAGCTGTGCTCAATACTGCCCAGGGATTGATTGCCAGCACCCATTGGGATGGTGGAGCGCCTGGTGATGGAGAGGTAAGGGGAGGCGTGGTGGGGGCAGGAGCAGGGCTGTAGTTGTTGGGACTGGTGGACATGGAACTCCTTTACTCTGCACCGGTTAAACAGCAAGCACATTGTCAAGTAGTCCTATTGCGGGGCTACTTTCCTTCCTTGGGAGAAGGGGCCGAGGAGGCATCAGGAGCTGCTGGCAGCTGCCTGAACATCCATAGGAAGCCACAGCAGCCATTTTGGCACCACGGCAGCCCCACAGGCCAGGGAACTCCGGATTCAGTTGTTAATCAACATGTCCACATTAAAAAATATATATAAATCACAACCAAGTGAAAGGTGTTTCTCTCAGCATTACGAAAGCTTGATAAAAAGAAGCCTGCATGCAAGAAGGTTGATGAAGGTCTGCATAACGTGTGCTCCTTCAAGATGTACAAAGTTTACCAGAATGAAAGATAGCCAATTGTTGGTGTTGTTGCTAGTAAGAATATTTATATTCCACTTTTCAAGGAAATGTAGTTCATAAAGCGGTTTACATAGCAAAATACATCTATCAGTGGTTCCATGTCCCAAAAGGGCTCGCAATCTAAAAAGAATGAAGAAGTGACACTAACAATAGCTACAGGAAAAAATGCCAGCTAGAGTGAAGAGGGACAGTTGCATTCTTCTTGCTAAATATAAGAAGACATCACAATAAAAGCTGCATCTCACCTGACTTTGCAGGTGTTGTTGACCTAATAATGGGCACTGCTCAGCTTACTTTAACAGTTAATAGGAGCCTGGGTCTAGGAGAAGGCTGGGAAGAGTGGACAGCTGTGCTTGATACAGGCTGGGGTGTTGATAGCCCAGGGATTGATTGCTGTCTTCTCCTCCTCACTGCCACAGGTAGTAGTTAACAACAGGCTTTTGCCTAGAGGCGCGCCTCTATATTGCATTCCTCTTGCTAAATTTAAGAAGACATCACTGTTAAACTGCCTCTTACCTCAGTCCCTGCTATCCCAGCTGCTAACTAAAGATGGGTATAGAAGGGGGGGGGAAGAAGGGAAAAAAATTCCAGGCACCAGATCCTTTAGATCTAAAGGCACCTGTCCTTTAGAGGGGGGGGGGAAGAGTCCTGTGGAGAAGACCCCCTGACACAAATTTGTTGGGCCTTGGAGAAAGAGTGTGAAAGGAAGCCCTCTCTTTTAAGGTGTTGGGAGACAGTGCCTAACGGGAAGGTAGTTAGATTGCTAAACCCAATGCTGGGTGCTTGGAATACTGCTTTCATATGTATAAGTTTGAATGGGGATCAGGATGTAGGTATCAGCAAAATTCAAGCAGGGGGTCAATGGCTGGCTTCCTAGAAGGGGGAACTTTAGAAAGACTGTGTGTTAAAAATACAGCATGTAGGTACAATACAGTGTATCAGTAACTGAATTTCAACACCAAAATCATGGCAGTCAGTTCAAGTTTGCATACAGTACTGTAGGAGATGCTTAAACAGTGATTGGATTAAGACACAAGACTTCCTCCCATAATGTGTGACTGGGGGGGCGGGGAGTTGTGTATCAGTGAGATTGTGGCTTGACCAAAGTCCTGGAAATGTGGCCTGTATGCTGGGAGAACGGTTTAGCTTGCATGGTATTATAGTCCAGAATAGCATAACCAGATATATATAGAAAACCACAGCTGTCTCGCTGAGAGAGAACGCAGCCTCCGTGAGGAGTCTGTCAGGAGTTCTGACAGCCATGCTGCTTCCATGATGAAGTACAGTCCAAGAGAGCATGAATCCATCTTGTCTTGCAGTCCACGACAAGGTTCCAGGTGTGTGAGGTCCACATAGCACTCAACTTGTGTCCACCAATATGATGCTTGAGGTGGCATTTGCATTGGCTTTCATTTCCCTGCTTTGATGCTAATGACATCACTGCACGAGATAATGCTGAGACATTATACGATTTCTGAGTAAACACATATTTAAAAAAAACTTTTTTTAAACACATTAAAAAAAACCAAGAGTAAATATATTTTTACAAAAACTTTAACTGTCTTGCTTGTAGTTTTGTTTGGTTTCATCTCTTGAGTCCATGGAGAAATGTTTCTTCATGCAAAACTTTTTATCTGCTCACTGCATCTCAGGATATGCCTTCCTTGGGTCACTTGTTACCTCATTTACATTTCATTTTTCATTTACTTGAATAGGGTATAGGGATTGTGCGACATAGACTTTAGAATTTATTATCACTCAATTTGTGCTGCTGTGCCAGATTAGCATTGGATAGCCAATTGGAAGTTTTCTATCAATTGGACTTGACTGAGGAGGGCTGATAAACGTCCTGAATCTCGCACTGTCCATCAGTTAAAAGTGTCTGTTGTGGGTGACATACAACAGGTCGAGTGCTATATTCTAAAATATTGGTTTTGGCTGAGCATGGCTGAGTTATTGTGCCAGCTCTGAGAGTTGGTTATACCTTTTTCTTTGCCAACATATAAGTAAAATTAAGAAAATACAAAATATTAGTTTGTAGTTGGACAACAATGGTAATTACAGTGGCATGAAGGCCTAACATTAAGAGATTGTTTGCTGAGGGACTGTATCCTTTGAAAATGTCCCACGAAGTAGCTCTTTTCCCTTTTGGCTTAATCAGGAAATTTGACCATTGTGAAGTACAACCTCCAGTTTGGCTAGTTGTGCCCTGTGGGATAAGTCAATCATTTCTTGTTGTAGACCTTTAGACTCATTAATTAATTTTCCCCACTGTTGCCAGTGGATTCCTAGGACTAGGTGAAGTTTAGTACTTCTGGCTTGTAATACAGATTTTCATGCGTATTTTGCCAATTTTGCCATAATGACTCTGTATATGGGCGACATTCTGGATATGTTTTAGCAATTTCCAGATTGGTTCATTGTACTATAATGGTTGTTTCCACAACATTTGATGATTCAAGGTCTATGATGGGTCTGTTTCTCTGTAATAAAATGGAGGGTTTTGGAAAACGCACAGGAGTATGACACCCAAATCTGCATCCCATATTCCAGAACCATAATCCTTGGACAAAGATCCTCTGGGCACTATCTAGGTATTTACATATTTGAATATAATAATTTGAATCAACTGGTTGCAGGGTTGGTTTTGGGTGTGTAGGTCCTGTTTCTCCACTACTAATGTTCAGGCCAAATCTGAATGGATGGCATTCCCATCTTATTCCACTAGAGACTAGAATGTGGAGAGACACTTTACCATATGTGGGAAATGAATATTACCAGCCAAACCAGCATCTGTGGGCATAAAACTGGGTTCAATGCAGAGAGCAGCAGCTTTGGGACACGCTTATATCTGCTGTTACGCAAATGGTGACTGTGTAGTTTAACATCCCAGAACAACTAGTGTCTCTTCTTATAGCCATATCATGATTTCCAATCATACACATCCAAAAAAAGGTTGAAATCATGAAAATAACTTTGAGTGCGGCAAGCAGGAGTATTCCCTGAAATTGGATGAAATATTTGCTAGGATAAACAGAATATGGAACATTCTTACCAAATAGCAGATGTGTATGGATGTTGGATCCTTCCTTCAGCCTCCTGCAAACATGATAGGGAGTTCTGATCAACATCCTTCTTGCAGAATGAGGGGTTTGGATGGGACTTTTTCTTTTACTGTGGTTGATGCTAACAGGGTAGTAACTACTGGTATGCCCTTCCACTTCTTCAGACGTTGCTTGGATATGTGGTGCTTGGGCTCTGTGTTCACTGGAAGGAGGATGTAAGTGAAACAAACAAACAAACAAACAAAATGATTTTACTGAGCAAACAAGCTGATATTAGAAAACTATAGCTGGAAGCAGAGAAAACGATCTACGACCCTTTACCTGTCAAGTCCCAGAACCTTGTCTGGGAACCTTGTCAGGCCTGGTCTGTCAATAATTTGTCAATTTCCGTCAATTTCCAGCCCACAGCTATGAATAAGTCACTTTCACTGGATGACCCAGAAATTGCAAATATATTTCTCTGAAAGTAAACTAACATTTCTATTCTGAATTATTGTTCATGGCTGTACATGCTCCTGCAGAACAGCCTAATTTTATTTTTCCCACCTACTATGTAAGATTTGTTCTTCTTCCCTCATTCCACCCCTTTCCCACAGTCTTCAGGCATGTTTTGACTGCATCAGCACTCTTGTTCAATCTTCACTTTCTTTCTCCATGTTCTCTTTATTATTTTTTTCCCATAGCAATGAAATCTGACAACCATTCACAATTATTTTGCTGTATTTGCCTTTTTTCCTTTTTTCAACTATGTCTACCTGTGATCTGTAATATAGTGCACAAAGATGGCTTGACTTTTCGTTAAAAAGTTAACAACAAGCTGAAAATCCCATTTGGGTTTGTTCCTAATAGCTGTTCCAAAAGACTACTAAAGGTAGTTTGTTCCTAAAGGGTAGTTTGCAGTGTGCATGTTTGTGTTTTTAACTTTCAGAAAGTTTCTTGTGTTTCATTGCACTTTCCCACTAGTGAACTGGCGCAGGTCCCCCCTCCAGCTCACTACACCCCCTCCCTAGGATACTCACTGAGGCTCACAGAGCCACGTGCAGTTTACTCCAGCAGTGGAGAAGCCTTCTGAAGCTTCTCCCACTGTTTAAAACAATTTCTGTTTCCCAGTGAAACAAAAGGCTTCTCCTGCTGTTTTAAACAATACTTTTGTTTCACTGGGAAACAGAAGTATTGTTTAAAACAGTGGGAGAAGCTTCAGAAGGCTCCTCACTTGCTGTTGAGCACTGCGCAGAGCCTCACCTGCCCATGGAACAGCTTGGATGAGCAAATGGAGTAGGACAGTGGGTGGCGGTGGTAGCAGTGGGAGTGCGATAAGTGCATGGCAAGCGCAGTGCCTTGCCCTGCCTCACGTCCACCACTGCACCTTCCTTGGCTTGTGCTGACTTGAAGGTCTGTATTTGGAAGTTTATAAAACAGGGAATAGCACAGTGCTTGTTCTTGTAGAAACCAGTTCAGTACAACACAGTGTCATATGCCTTCATGTACTATCTGTGTGTCACCCACCGAAGATGAACACACACTATGTCAGAGGCAGATGGTGCAGTGGTTTGGGAGTTGGGCTTAGTCCTGGAAGATCCAGGTTCAAATCCCTATTCAGCCATGAAACTTCCTGGGTGTCCTTGGGCTAGTAATTATCAGCCTCACCTACCTCACAGCGTTGTTGTGAGAATAAAAGGAGGCAGGAACCATGGGCAGTTCAAGGAAGGGAGAAATAAAAATGTGAAAAATAAACTCATGAACTCCATAGAACCAGAGTCAGAGTAATTGTGTATGGCAGCGGTCCTCAAATCTTATGTTCTCTAGAGCCCTTTACACTCTTAAAAGAAGTCTCAGGGAGCCCTGCCAGCCCTCCCCAAATTGCTGGCACAAATAGCCATTTATGGAGTTTGTGTGGAGCCCCTGAAGGGGTTTCAGGGAGTGCCAGGACTCCTGGGAGCACACTGTGATAAACACTGATGTATGGTATCATGCTGAACAGCTGCCACCCTAAGGATATATCCCTAAAAGTGAAAATCAGTGACATTTGTTTCCAAATTAATGAGGTTGTGATCAAGTTATTATTCTTTTGGGTGCTCTGGAGAAAACAGTGAACATAAACACACATTTCCCCACTGTGCTAGTGAACTGGGCTGTGATGTCTTTTTTTTTCTTTTTCTTTTAACTAATTCCCAATAATTGAGACAGGTTAGGCTGAAAGACAATAACTTCCTCAAGCGCTCACAGTGAGCTTCAAAGCTGAGCAGGAAGCAAAATCTTGGTCTCCTTAGAATAGTTGCCCAATTCTTTCCCTGCCTTGCTTCAGTGTCTTTTTGTGAAACCTGACATACAAAAAGCAATTAAGCAATAACATTTTTTTAATTATTATTTATTGATTTATATCCCACTTTTTTGCCCCATGGGCACACAAGGCGGCCTACAATAATTGAAAAATACAAAATTGTCTGTCTTGGTTTTCCCCCCAAAGCAAAGAAACTCCACTGGCTACATTTCTGAATGCCATGATCAGTGCTTTTTTTGAAAAGAAAAAGAAAAGAAAAAAAGAGCAGGAACTCACAACTTGTTAATCTTTTATTTATTTATTTATTTATTTATTTATTTATTTATTTATTTATTTGTAAACCATTTTTTATCAGAGAAATAAGTAATAAGATAAATCTAGACGTAGTCAATAACTACACACACACACACAATCCCGTGTGAGCTCCCTGATAGCAAAAGCACTCCTGCCACAGCTGGAGTGAAACACCCCATTTTTTTTTAGGTGGGGAGGTGCTCCATTGGGCTATAGGAAACTCTCTCCATTGGGCTGTAGGAAAGCCTATAGTTAAAGTGTTCAGAACTAATATATAAGGTCTTGAGCCCAGCTGGTGGCCATCAGTGCCTCAAGTATCAGTTCCAAACACTTTGAGCCTAAGAGCTCTTATGGCTCAATTGCTAAAGTGCTGGTCTGTAGGGTTCAAATCCCTATGAGGAATAATTTTTTTTCTTTTTTTTCAGGTGGGGAGGTGCTCCATGGCTGCAAAATATAAAGGTTGGTTGCCAGTTACCAAAAGGGGGGCCAGTTGAGGCTGCAAAACTCCTCAAAGTTCAGTCACAGGCAGGCTTTTTTTAAACCTTTTTTCCCAGGTAGGACTTAACCCACAGCCTCCAGCAGGGGGCTCACTCCAGGAGCTTAACTGTGGGTTATTTGTGTAAGAGTCTTTATATTCTGGGGCTCCTGTTCCTTTACAGGGCCTGTCCCGTTGTGACTCAATGTGAGCATTTCTTTCTCTTGTTATAGGCACAGAACTGATGTGACAGCTGGAACCAGGAAGATTCTGCCCACAGAGGGCTCACAGTGGGAGGTATGCTGGTATCTTCACTGGCTGGCTGGTGTTGGCCGTGGCCTTGGATTTGTCACCACGGAATTGGTGCTGCTGTACCTGACCAGCAGAGGACTCTGGAGGCTTCCCGCTCTCAGACAGGGCTGCACTAGACCCATTTTGGAGGGCTGGGGTCTCCTCAGTGCCAGTTAAAGGTTGGGTAGGGGCAACTATGCAGGGCAATGTGCCTCCACCCTTCCCATGATTGCCAGTAGCCCTGGAGTGATAGCCTGCATTGGCCTCTTAGTTCCATTTGAAGCCAGTGGCCATGGCAGCCAGCCCAATCCCTTCATTGCTGCTACCCCATCCTCTTATGAGTACAGGGCCAGCTTGGCAGTCCAGCAATACAGGACTGCTTGTATTGCAACAGTGCACCCGAATCAACCATGGCAGCGTTGACAGACCAGAGCAGGTGTGTGGCCCTGACCCTCCACCAGACATCTCAAAGCATGAGTGAGCTGAATAGTCCGTAATGATGCCCAATTGCACACTATCTATCTCTGTATCATACTCCCTACTCCTGCGCTTAAGCCATTTGTGCCCAATACGCAATAGGGATCAAATGTGTACACCTGCGCACTGGGCAGAAATAGGTTAAATTGCAGGGGTGGGCATCTTCGTATGATTACATGCCCTTGGAAAGAGATAGCACCTGCATTTCCTCGTGAACTGTGATTTACTCTCTGCCATTCCTCCCTTCTCATCTTTCTTGTCCATCTCCAACTGTCACCTCCATCTCCAATTGTCTCCTTGAGTTGTGCTACCCAGTGGCATTTCCAGAAGGGGAGCACAAGATTTGCTGTCAGAGCCACTCTGGTTGGCAAGAACAACATGGAGGAGAAGCTTCCACATTGGTCTTACCTCCTAGAATGGCTCCAAGGGGTATGGGCAGCTTACATGGCTAAATGCAGCAGTGTGCCCCCTCTCTGGGAAAGGCATTGATGGTGTTCATGAACCCTATTACCCCCTCCCCCCCATCTTCTGTCTCTCTAATACATGATCTGTGTGGTGAGGCTCTTTGCTACTACAAGTGTAGTACCACATTTACTGGCACAGAAAACATTCAGACTGTCCTAATAGTTATGCCTCTTCACTGAATTAAAAGGTCAGATCCTTGCCTTTAATTGCTGGCTGGTTTTGCTGCCTGCTAAACTGGTCACAAGTCTCCCTTCTCACCTTCACAAGTGTATTGAACTGAATGCAAAATATTTAGTATGCCCTTAGGATACAGCGAGCGAGAGAGAGAAAGAGTGATCCATAAAGCTAAGACTGGGTTGGCAGCCTAGATGTTGGATTTCTAAGTGTTTGATTGCCTGTCTGAATCTTTTAGTGGAAGGCATGACTGAGGTTTATCCAATAATGAATGGGAAATAAGAGCACATTGTTATGTGGCAGTGTACTCTTGATAACTGCAGCAACAAACTAAATTGGCGGCACAGACAGGTGGCACTGAGATGGATTTCAAACAAACTCTTATCTCCTAGACATAAAAAGATGAAACATTAGGAATTTTTTATGCAGCTGTGTGAAGATGGTAAATGGCTAGGGCTTGGATTGCATGGATTGCAGTCATCCTGATCTTGGAAGGAATGCCATATGGTCAGCTGAGAATAAATGTTTTCACTTCAGAAAGAGTCGCATAACCTCTGAGCCTTTAAACAAAATCGATGGAAACATTTTTGTAATTTATCAAATTTGCTCCACTTTGGCCCAGCAACACAGAATTCAGAAGGATTTCAGTAGCGCACAGTTGTGAAAGGAAAATAGGGTGGGGGATTGCTAAAGTGATCATTTTTGTATCTTGATATTAGAGGTATGAATTCAGTGGTCTGCTCACTATTGCCCACCTAGCCAACATTTACACTGGACCAACCCAGAGCTGATTTCATGTGATTTCATTCAGCACTACTGTCCCTCGGGTCAACTGGTTACTTCTCATTATTATATCATAAGAGTTGTTTGTCCAACTTTCTAGCACCTATGCAGCTGCAATGTGGCCCTGAGGGACAGGAAACATTTCCCTTACCTTGAGGAGGCTTCAGTGACTGCCCCACCACCATAGGATGCAGCACACATCCTGTAAAGTTGGATAGGATTGGGCTCTAAGCGTTACTGAACACAATGGGCTTGCTTCTGAGTAAAATAAGTAACACTGTTTTCAAACACCTCTATATATTATGCATGAGAGAGAGATAGAATTGACATTCTGACAGTGTGTGGGAAGAACATTCCACAAAAGGAATACTCACCTCAAGAAACACTCAATTCACCTCCCACAAAACCTCAGAAGGGGAGTATCTAAAGCAGGGCCTCCAAGAAGGGTCAGATAAATAGAAGCAGGAAGACCTTCAGCTACCTTGGTCCCAAAGAGCATTAAAGGTCAAAACCAGCTCTTTGAACTGTAGTCAGAAATGAACTAGAAATTAATGAAGATCTTGGTAACACTGATGAAATATTAGTGTGGTGTAGCGCAGTGGCTAAGAGACTGCATTGCAAATCAGGAGTTTCTTAGTCCTCCACTATGAATTCCCTGGGTAGCCTTCTGCAAGCCACTCCCACTCAGTTCCAGTTTCCCATTTGAAATATGAGGATAATTGTAATTCTTTTTGTAAGCATTTCATAAAAAAATAATACATATAAAGTACTTTGCATATGCCACAAAGTATTATTATTTCTTTAACAATGGAAATTAATTGAGCCTGGGCACAATATCAAACAAATGCTTCTCCATGTGAGGTCCACTTCATACACATTTGAATCGAAAGCTCAGAGTTTTTTAAATGGCAGAAACACTTTTTTTGAAAATTATTTGGCTCAGCTTCCAATGAAAAAAGGCCTCCCATCGAAAGTCTAAAATCTCTCTCAATCTGAGGCTACTATGCTGCTATCTCCGTTGTATTGTTTTTGCAAGCTTATGCTGACATCTGGTGGACATTTTGTATTAGCCAGTGTTGTTTGGAAATAACTTTTAGAGAAAGGGGTGATATTGCATCTGTCACATGACACACACATATTTACCTCCCGCAGTTCTCCACATGTTTGCTTTTTCTGTTTTCTTCTTCATTGATCTTCTCAACTATGAAAACTTGGGGATGGGGACCAAGGATTTTCTTTTTTCTTATTTTATTTGATAAAGTGCCATATACTGTACATTGGAGTGCTATATTTATTGTTGCTGTTGTTACTACTACTGCTACTACCTACTACCACCTAGTACTACTGCTGCATAGGACACCAACTACAATGCTCCCCTTTTTACCTACCAAATGAAAATGATTCCATCATCTTGCTTCACTGAAGCTGACATGAAGGATATAAAAGAAATGTCTTATTTAGTAATGTGGATCCTCCTTCCTTCAAAGCCACCCGTGGACTTGCAAAGAAGAACAATGCGGAATCCTGTGCTATCACTAATACGGCTTCACTGACTGGAAGCTGATTCACAGGTTCCACTTGGCCTAGAGACACAGGGAATTTGGAGGGATTTCAACAGTGCAAAGTTGCAGCAATAAAAATCTGTCTACCAGAGGCCTACCTGTCCTAGGGCAATACATGGAGGTTGCCATGGGTGTCATTTAAGAGGAGCCCTGGGAGCGAGCTAGCAGTAAGCATGAAGAAGCTGCCACGGGATGGGAGATGGGAGCAGGCATATTCTGAGGCATGCCAAGCACCAGGGCATGGAGGAGATGTTCAGTAAATACCTCCACATGACGTGCCCCTGAAATGGTCAGGGACGGGGTGTGGCTACCAATCAGAGCTGAAGAAGATGAAGGGAGAAACCCATTTAGAAATGGGTTATGTCAGAATGCCAGATGCAAGGGAGGGCACCAGGATGAGGTCTCTTGTTATCTGGTGTGCTCCCTGGGGTATTTGGTGGGCCGCTGTGAGATACAGGAAGCTGGACTCGATGGGCCTATGGCCTGATCCAGTGGGGCTGTTCTTATGTTCTTAAGGGAGAGGAGAGCAACTATGTTCTGAGGCATGTGGGTGTTTGAGAAAACTCTTCACCCTCTCCCCCTCTCTGATTAGCCCACCTGCAGAATAAATGCATGGGGTTCATGAGACTTATTTAGGAAACACATTCTGAGGCACACCACTGAGCTTCCTTGCCCTCAAGACCAGGGAAGCCTACTGAAGGGCTAGCACCTTGGTGAGGCCTGGAGGTGAGTTTGGGAGATGTTCAGTGTGTGGAACTGGCTGGTGGTTGTGCATGTGATCATGACTCCCCTGTGGGCTAGGGAGGCAGAGGGGCAGTGGGGGGTCGGTCCTTAAAATAGGGTCCCCAGCCAATGATTTCTCCCCGCCCTGCTCTCTTCTCTGATTCTTTGCCTCGGCTTTCACCCAACATTGCGGCTGGGTAATATCCAGTGAGTTGGAGAGGAGGAGGTGGAAGAAGAGAGGTGACAGAGAAGGTATCTCTCTCACACACACACTCACACTCACACACAGAGATACTTGCCACCACCTGCAAGGGAGAGAGGGCGGGCAGGTGTGTGGAGGAGAAGAGGAAGAAAGAAGGCTTCAGTGGCTAACCTGGGTGCTCCCTTGCCAGGCTATCCACTGGGATCTGCTGCTGCTGCACCTGCCACCAGCCCTGTGGAGCAGGGGTCTCCTCCTTCTCTTCCCCCAAAGGTACACACACAAACCCCAACAGCAAGTGGGGACAGCAGCTCACCTGCTACCTTCAAAACTGGTTTTTTTTTTTCCTGGGGCTTTGGCCCCTTCTTTACTTTTAAACAAGTTGTGAGGAAAATTTCTGCAGCTGCCCTGCCTGAGCTCCCCTGACTGCCGTACTTGTTGGGGCAGAAAATGGGGTTGCTTCTTGCCCCCCCCCATTAAGCAGCCGGACAACTATAGGGCTCATGCTTTCCCCTGGTTTTGGGAACAGCATAGGAGCCTGGCTGCAGGGCAATTGTTGGCGGTGGATGACAGCTCAAGCCCTTTCCTGCCAAAACTGCGCCACAGCAGTGGGCTGCTGCCCAGAAGCTGTGTGGAGAAGGCAGATCTACTCTCCTGATTGTTGCTCAAACAGCGGTGCTGGCAAGACGTAAGAACATAAGAACAGCCCCACTGGATCAGGCCATAGGCCCATCTAGTCCAGCTTCCTGTAACTCACAGCGGCCCACCAAATGCCCCAGGGAGCACACCAGATAACAAGAGACCTGATCCTGGTGCCCTCCCCTACATCTGGCATTCTGACTTAACCCATTTCTAAAATCAGGAGGTTGCGCATACACATCATGGCTTGTACCCCATAATGGATTTTTCCTCCAGAAACCCGTCCAATCCCCTTTTAAAGGCGTCTAGGCTAGACGCCAGCACCACATCCTGTGGCAAGGAGTTCCACAGACCGACCACACGCTGAGTAAAGAAATAATTTCTTTTGTCTGTCCTAACCCGCCCAACACTCAATTTTAGTGGATGTCCCCTGGTTCTGGTATTATGTGAGAGTGTAAGAGCATCTCCCTATCCACTCTGTCCATTCCCTGCATAATTTTGTATGTCTTAATCATGTCCCCCCTCAGGCGTCTCTTTTCTAGGCTGAAGAGGCCCAAACGCCGTAGCCTTTCCTCATAAGGAAGGTGCCCCAGCCCCATAATCATCTTAGTCGCTCTCTTTTGCACCTTTTCCATTTCCACTATGTCTTTTTTGAGATGCGGCGACCAGAACTGGACACAATACTCCAGGTGTGGCCTTACCATAGATTTGTACAACGGCATTATAATACTAGCCGTTTTGTTCTCAATACCCTTCCTAATGATCCCAAGCTTAGAATTGGCCTTCTTCACTGCCGCCGCACATTGGGTCGACACTTTCATCGACCTGTCCACCACCACCCCAAGATCTCTCTCCTGATCTGTCACAGACAGCTCAGAACCCATCAGCCTATATCTAAAGTTTTGATTTTTTGCCCCAATGTGCATGACTTTACACTTACTGACATTGAAGCGCATCTGCCATTTTGCTGCCCATTCTGCCAGTCTGGAGAGATCCTTCTGGAGCTCCTCACAATCACTTCTGGTCTTTACCACTCGGAAAAGTTTGGTGTCGTCTGCAAACTTAGCCACTTCACTGCTCAACCCGGTCTCCAGGTCATTTATGAAGAGGTTGAAAAGCACCGGTCCCAGGACAGATCCTTGGGGCACACCGCTTTTCACCTCTCTCGATTGTGAAAATTGCCCATTGACACCCACTGTCTGCTTAATGGCCTCCAACCAGTTCTTAATCCACGAGAGGACCTGTCCTCTAATTCCCTGATTGTGGAGTTTTTTCAGTAGCCTTTGGTGAGGGACCGTGTGAAACGCCTTCTGAAAGTCCAGATATATAATGTCCATGGGTTCTCCCACATCCACATGCCTGTTGACCTTTTCAAAGAATTCTATAAGGTTCGTGAGGCAAGTCTTACCCTTACAGAAGCCATGCTGACTCTCCCTCAGCAAGGCCTGTTGGTCTATGTGTTTTTTGATCCTATCTTTGATGAGGCATTCCACCATCTTACCCGGTATGGATGTTAGGCTGACCGGCCTATAGTTTCCCGGGTCCCCCCTCTTTCCCTTTTTAAAAATAGGCGTGACATTTGCTATCCTCCAATCTTCTGGCACCGTGGCCGTTTTGAGGGACAAGTTGCATATCTTAGTCAAGAGATCTGCAACTTCATTCTTCAATTCCTTAATAACCCTTGGGTGGATGCCATCAGGGCCCGGTGACTTATTGATCTTTAATTTATCAATGAGGTCTGAAACATCTTCTCTTTTAACCTCTATCTGACTTAACTCCTCAGTTAGGAGGGGCCGTTCGGGCAGTGGTATCTGCCCGAGGTCTTCTGCCGTGAAGACAGATGCAAAGAACTCATTTAATTTCTCTGTCATCTCTAAGTCTCCTTTTATCTCCCCTTTCCCTCCCTCACCATCCAGAGGGCCAACCGCTTCTCTGGCGGGTTTCCTGCTTCTAACATATTTGAAGAAGCTTTTATTATTCCCCTTAATGTTGCTGGCCATGCGTTCCTCATAGTCTCTCTTGGCCTCCCATATCACCTTCTTACATTTCTTTTGCCACAGTTTATGTTCCTTTTTATTCTCCTCATTAGGGCAAGACTTCCATTTACGGAAGGAAGCTTCCTTGCCCTTCACAGCCTCTCTAACTTGGCTGGTTAGCCATGCAGGCACCCTCCTGGATTTAGTGGAACCCTTCTTTCTTTGCGGTATACACCTCTGCTGGGCCTCTATTACTGTTGTTTTAAGCAGCCTCCATGCACTCTGGAGAGATTGGACTCTTTATACCCTCCCTTTCAATCTCCTTCTAACCAGCCTCCTCATTTGAGGGAAGTCCGCCCGTCGGAAGTCAAGGGTTTTTGTTAGAGATTTGCCTGGTATTCTTCCCCCAACGTGCACGTCAAAACGGATCGCAGCATGATCACTGTTCCCCAATGGCTCAGTAACATTTACATCTCTAACCAGGTCCTGCGTACCGCACAATATTAAATCCAGAGTCACCTGTCCTCTGGTGGGCTCCGTGACTAGCTGATCTAAGCCACAGTCATTTAGCACGTCAAGAAATCTGGTTTCCTTATCGTGACCAGAACACAAATTGACCCAGTCAATATGAGGATAATTGAAGTCCCCCATGATTACAACCCTGTCCCTCCTTGTCACCTCCCTGATCTGTTTCCTCATTTCAAGGTCCCCATCCGATTTCTGGTCTGGAGGACGATAGCACGCCCCCAGTATTACATCGCTGCACAAGCCTGGTAATTTAACCCACAGAGATTCTACGGTGGAGTCGGACCCACCTTCAATCTCTACTTTGCTGGATTCTATCCCTTCCTTAACATAAAGGGCCACCCCACCTCCAACACGCCCCTGCCTGTCCCTCCTGTAGAGTTTATAGCCCACTGATTCTCCGCATTCCACCAGGTTTCCGTTATGCCCACTATGTCAATGTTTTCCCTTGTCACTAGACATTCCAGTTCTCCCACCTTTGCTTGTAGACTTCGGGCATTCGCATAAAAGCATTTATACACGGAATGCCCCAGGATGGGCTGCTTATTTGCTCCTTTGTCCCCGCATCCTCTTATTGTGCCAAACCGTCTATCACATCCCATCACCCTACCTTTCCCAATTTCTTCTCCTACCCTGCCTTTGTCTTGTTGTAACAAGACAAGCCTGTTTCCTGCCAAAGCACCGCACAGCAGGCAATGCGCTGCTGAGACCCTGTGAGGGCCAGGCAGAGAGTGACACAGACCTTCAGAAGCCAGGTGAGGCACTTTTGGATTCAATAAGGGGGTGATTGTGGAAGAGGGCAAGCCCCTCTAGGTTGAGCCTCCATTTGCCTGAAGATCACATCCGAAGGTCGCCAGTTCGAGGCCACCGGCACTGTGCAACCTTGAAGCAGCTGACAAGCTGAGCCGAGCTATTCCATCTGCTCTGAGTGTGGGAGGATGGAGGCCAGAATGTGCGACCAGATCAAGAAAGAAACATCTGAATGTTGTGGTTTCTTGAAAGATAGAAACCTTCTTTCAAATTGTAAAAATCCCTACGGGGATTTAATTTGCCTGCCTATGTAAACCGCCTTGAATAAAGTCCGAGGAGAAATCTGAGGACCAAGAAAGGCGGTATAGAAATACCTGTATTATTATTATTATTATTATTATTATTATTATTATTATTATTATTATTATTATTATTAGACAGGCATCTGACACCCCGAGTCCAGGCTCTCTGCCTCTACCAACTGGGAGAAATTAGCAGCCATGTTTCAGGCCAATGTCTCCTCCAGCTCGGCCACAGCTGTGGCAACCCTCCAGAGATCGCTGGCCCAATGCAGTTTCGATCCCTTCCAAGCCTGAGCTGGCCGTTGAGCTTTCTTCCCCCCCCCCCCAAGTACAAAGTCCCTCAATTTCAGGGGGAGATTTTTAACCTCAGAATTTTGACCTCAGTAGATGCTACTGCAGTTAGAGGATTGTTTAGCTCCTGCCTGGGCACATCCCTCTCCTCAGCATCTCAGCTGAGGGGGATTTCAGTCTGTTCCATCAGGCATGGAGGCTGCACTCCTAAGGAATCATGAGGCTGCCAACTGTGTTGTCCGTGACTGAGGCTCCAAATCCTGCTGGGACTGTATATCCCTTCACATCTCAAGCAGCGAGGCAGAGGGTTCAAAAGCTTGCAGACCTCCTATTGACCATGCTCTGTGCTTTGGCACGCTGAGGGTCAGGCAGCTGTTTCTCCCCCAGGACAGGATTCCCCAGGCACAGGATGCCTTGCTAGTGTCCCAGGAAGCACAAAATTTAGTGCAAAGTTGGGTTTAAGGGCTTGTAAATCAGACTTTGGCTGACAAATTCACCCTTCAACTCACTTGGCCCTGAAGTGTTCTGTATGCTTTCCTTCCTATCAGAGGTCTTCCAAAGGTGTTACTAGAAGGGGTCTCCAAACTCAAAGTCCCCTGCGTATACCAGCCTTTTCACCTTCCACTGAGGTTGAACTTGCTACCTCAGGGTCCCAGCATCCATCCTAAGATAGCGATGCTGCAGCTAAATGCATGGAGCTTGAGCAACAAACACTGTCCTAAATTAAGATATTGAGAGCTAGTTCTCAAGATCCTACTTGCTGATAGGTATTCTACCCAGAGGGGGTTGGTTGGCTGGTTTACAAAACTGGGTCCATCCAGAGAAAATTAAAGTGAGGGAACTCTTAGAGTTGCTTTAGTCAGGTCTGGATAAAGGTTTGAGTACTCTGGGCCACTCTGATAAGTATTCGCAACTTCATGTATTTTGGGGTATCCTTTCTTCCTACCCTCGTGTTCACTAGCAGAGTAGCCTTGACCAGGGCTCCTTTGTGGGACTTGGGTCTAGTTCTACAGGCATTAACATGACCTCCTGTCAGGCCTATGGCTACTTTACATAATTTCTTCCCTGAAAACTGCCAATAACATCATCTAGATAGCTGTCTGAATTGACAGATTTTTCTGTAGTTGGGACTTGTGTCAGTTTCAGAAGAACAGGGTGGTTCTCCTCACCAACACCACCCAAGGTTAATTCTGTGTTTCCCAGATCCTATCTTTCTTTCCAAACCTTTCAGCCTAGAGAGTGGGATTGGCACATTTTGGATGTGTGCTGGACAGGGAGTATATCTCCGGAAACTTCAGACATATGAAAGCTGTTTTTGCCGCACAAGGCAAATGGAAGCGATTTAAGGTTTCACCATCTCCAGATGGGTAAGGGATGCGATAGTTGAGGCCTATAGGGTTCATGGAAGGGAATCACCTCAGGGCATTGTTGCTCATTTGCTATCTCTAGCATTCAGGGTGTTTTTGTCTTTGGAGATGGTTTGTAGAGCAGTCACCTGCAGCTCCCCCCCCCCCAGTATGTCCACAAAGCACTACTAGGCAGAGGCCTATGCTTCCAGGGACACGGCCTTTGCCAGGTGCATGCTACAGAGCATAGTTTCAGATGCTTCAGGTAGCTCCCACCCTTGTGGAGGCATGGCTTGGACATTTCCCAGATGTCAAGGACTGACCCTGCCATGAAGATTTCACTGGAAAATGGGAAGATTTGAGCTTACCTGTGAATTCCCCTCCTTGGTGGTCTCTATGGCAAGGTCAGTTCGCCCACCCTCACAGCCTGAAGCATAGGGAAAAAAAGGAAAGCAAACACAAATCAATGCGGTGGTAAGGATAAAACATCCCTGACATGTCCTCATTAGGTCCCTGAACTGGGGTACAGTATGGTCCTAGCCTTTCTTGAATCAGAATGGTGGCCATCAGAGTTCATCGGGATGGCTTTTTGACACATTGGACTTCAAGGATGGACAGCTACCTGAGCAAGTCCAAGACAGAGCTGATCTGGGGAGGGGCCATCGAGGCTTTTGAAGTCTGGGGAATCGAGGGAGCCCCTCCCCTCAGGAAGACTTTGTAACCTGACCTGCCTGCCTGAGAGGGAAGAGCTGCCCAGATGTCAAGGACTGACCCTGCCATGAGAAGGGGAATTCATATGTAAGCTCAAATCTCCCCGTACTCTTGCTTTCTCTCTGTTGTTCAGACTTGAGTTGGGATTACACTTTCTCTCCACCTCATTCCTGCCCCAGCATTGCCCCTTCCCCATTTCCTTCATGTGGAACAGTTTCCCTTCTCTCCTCAAAGTCATGGATGATGAAGGGGTGTGGCGAAACAGCATACAAATAGGCACAGTTTTTCGGGGGCTCCTGAAAAACAGCCTGTTTCTCACCTGAAACTGCAGGTTCAAGAAAATCCGATGACTATTGCCAGGAGAGGCATTGTCATCCTGATGGTGTAAAGTGCCTGGGAAGGATAGAGCCCAGCTGGGGGGCTTTCTTCTCAGGACTCAGCCTTTCTTCTCAGCTTTCCTCTCAGTTCAAGGCAGTAAAGGAGGAGATGGCGGAGTTCAACTGCAACTAAACTGCTAAATCTCTGTGGTGATACCATCTACTAAAACAAGGCAATTGGAAGATCAAAGTAAGTGCTGTTTGTGTGTTGCAAATCCCGGTTTCAAATGATTGATTTGACTCAACACTTTGGAGGGAAAAGGAGAAGGGGGGGAGGACTCCCCCACCTCACTGCTGATTTTTAAACTTGAGAAGATACATTGAGCCTTTGATATTACATGGATTATAATTTTGTTGATATAACTCTATAATTTTGCAACCCTATATTGGACATAACTTCTATTGGACTTTGGATCTGGACAGACTGTGGAAGGATACCTATGGAATACTGAGTGGTGAGTCGGCACATATTGTTCCCCACATTTCTTTGTCTGTGGGAAAAAATGTTTCACATTTCATAGCAAAAGATAGCTGCCAATGACATCTAGTGGACTAAAAGATAATTGCAAGGGAAAAAAAATGATGGACTCACCAGGAAGAGAATGGGAAGATTTAATGCAACAAAATATGGAAAAATTGCTTGCAATGGGATGGCAACAAGTGATTCAAACTTTACAAGTCCAAGTTAGCATGGAAATCCTAAGCCAACAGATAAATAATTTTAATGAAATGGAAGCTAAAGTTGCAACAATGGAGAAAATTAATGATCAACAATCTGAAAAGGCAACCCTAATGGGATGGCAACACAGATGGATGGCTCGGAAGATAAGCATTCAAAAGTCATTAGATCTGAATGGAGAAGAAATATTTCGACTAATAGGTGTAGAATGGACTGATCAAGAAAAGGAGAGGTTTTATCAAGACTTGGATTTAAGCAAGAAGAGTAAGAAAAGGATGTGTATTAAAGCGTGAATTGTTGAGAGATATTCATGTGAAGCTTATCAGGAAAAAAAAGATGGGAAGTTAAAGTTTAGAGATGATATGCAAGATATGGAGATGATTTGACAGACCCATTTATAATTAGATTTGAGATAAGGAGAAGAATTGACATTTAAGATAGTGACATGATTTGGCAGTTCTGTTTATATTTGATATGAGATAAGAGAACAGATAGGTTAAAATTTTATAGGTTAATTTTGATGAATTAGAATTAAATTTGTTTGATACTGTTTTGGAGTTTACAGATGGGGAAAAAGATATGCTTGCTGAATTAGAATTAAATTTGTTTGATATTGTTTTGGAGTTTATGGGGGAAAATATGTACCTAGATATTATGATAGTAATAACGATTAAATTTGTATGATAGATAAAAATATAATGAATGGCAGAAATGGTTAGATATATATTATGACAAAATGTATTGGTGGAACTTACATTAATGAAAATATATTTGCTACTTACATATTTGATATTGTTTTGGAGTTTATAGGTGGGGAAAAGGAGATGTCCTTAGATATTATGATAGTAACAATTGTTAAACTTGTATGTTGGATAAAAATATAATGAATGGTAGAAATGGTAGATTTTTAGAAAAGGAAAGCTAAATAAGATGAAGGACTTTATACATTATGACAAAATTTATCAGAGTAACTTGCATTAATGAAAACATATTTTAGTTAGGTTTTAGTTAGGCTTAGCTTAGTTAGAAAGAGTTTAGAATTTTGATGAAATTAGGAAGGGTGGAAATGATGACACAGAAGGTATATAAAGTATAATATAGGGTATTATATATATTACAAATATATTCTTCCTTATTTTTTTTAGGTTAATGAGAGGTAAAAGTAGAAGAATAGTAGACTAGGAAAAGTAGAATGATGTATTAACCAAATTGGTATATGGTATCCTGCACCTTCAATGTTGGTGTTCATTATGTTTGTTATGTATTGAGTATGTGTGTTAAAAAAAAAAGTCATGGATGATGACAGTATTCCTGGCATTCAATACCCACAGGCCATTTGCTGAAGGGGCCTGTGGGTATTGTTGCTGAAGGGGGTCCCTGCCATCATTTCCACCATCATAAGAACAGCCTTATGCACCCTTTTAATAATCAATGTTGCAAACAACTTCGACAGGGATTCCTGAACAGAGCAGGAAAAGCTTGGAAGGTGAAGAATTGTGTTAAGGGAGTCGGCTGAGGGGGGAAGCTCTCTTGTGCATGAGGAAGAGGGAAGTGCTCTATAGAAAGATCATGGGGGCTTGCTTTTCTCACTTTCATGCATCATAGTGGACACTCAGAGTGTGCAAGGTGGTGGCAGCTGAGGCTTAGCCAGATAGCAGTGAGAAAAGTACATATTTCTGGTCATCATCAGCTTCATGACATCACTTCCTGCTTATTGGCATCACTTCTAGTATTTGGTGCTATGTGGATCCCAAAAGACTTCCCTTTTACAAAGTGGATCACTGTGCTGAAACATTTGGGAACCACTGCTTTACAATTTTCATGTATTGCCACAGTTTTTTAAAATTATGTTTTAATTATTAGCATGATTTTAATTAAAATTTTACTGAGCTTGACTTCTATATTGAGTTGATATTATGGTAACATTAGCTAAAAGATGGGTGTCAGATGTTTTCACAGGGGTGCAATTTCAGTGCTTGCCATGAATACAGTTTTCCCAAGAGTCGCCACTACTGTCTACAAGACTCTGCTGAAAAATAAAATCAGGTTAGTATGAAAAAAGTGTGTTAAGGCTTCTAAGGAGGGAGTAAACCATATAGGGCTTTAAAGGTCAAGGCTGGCACATTGAATTGGGCCTGGAAACTAACTTTACCCTAAGAAAGAGGGGAATTTTGTTCCTGAAAGGGGCAATTTTGTGTGAAAATTTTATTATGAATACCTACAAATAAAGGAATTGTATTTTCAAAATTCTACCCTCACAAATCTCTTTTGTTGTTGTAATTGACATTGGCAGCCCCCTGCGTCTTAGTTATTTTATATTCATCTTGGATCATTGTGCCAAGGATAATATCCCAACCATACCCTCTTTCTGTGCCTTGCCAAAAGTCTCACTGGGGTGGAAAAATAAGCTCAAGCTGCAAAGAAAGGCTATGCAGGACTGACTCAAGCCTAACTGCCACCAGAAAACTAAAGGTCATTTGCTTCCCCCCATGATATGCAAAGTTCCCCTTAAAAATGTTTATCCCCAATCTCTACTGGCTGCTATCAATCCTTCATCCATGCTGGTCCCATCCATGTTTGCCCCCTTGCGCCATTATTCTCCTCATCCTCCTCCTCCCAACTCTTTGCCACATCTGAATACAAATCTGAATACAAATGTTAGCCATAGCGTGAATAGTAAATAGAATTTACCATGTCTTAAAATGTTAGATTCCAATTAAGCATCAGTTTAATGTACACAGGCCAACACAAATTTAGCAACGTTTGTTACACCAATTCCTGGGTATATTTGGGGTGCCGATTCCAAAAATGGTACCTGTTTTGCCCTATCACGTCTAGTTTTGGAGACAAGGCATAGCCTCCATAGTGAATGGTTCAAGCAGCTTCCTCATGAGGAAGCCTACACCATGCGGCTACACCGTATCTCCAAAACTAGACGTGACACGGCAAGGATGCCATTTTTGGAATCGGCACCCCAAATTCATATCAAACCACCATAAATTTTGGGAGAAACATTTCTGAACCTCAATTTTGTAGGCCTGTGATATCAATAAATAATTTTAGTATATACATAAAAATTGGTTCTGTGAATTGCACAACATACCAGGTTGCCGCACAAAAATGCTTGCATCCACTAGGGTGAGCTATTGAAGAAATATATAGAAATAGAAGCTACTTCAATTGCACATGAATACACATGAATTATTGAGAGATGTAAATTGTTAGTACTCAAAATTAATTCCTATATTTTCTTTTAAAATGTCTCCATGTAGAAATGATATACATATTTGTTTGTTTTTATTCTACTTTTGTTAGGAGGACATATGCACATGCCTGAAGCAGGAGATTTCAGCACCCTGATCCATTGCCTGTTTTATCTCTGATCGTTCATTTCTTAAGCTGTAAGAAATGAATGTGATGTCCTATCACAGCATGCAATGCAAAATTTAGACATGTGGAAATTCGGGCCAGGGCCATTCAGCACTGTACCAAAATGCAGTCCTTGTGGTCATATTCTCCAGTCCTCTATCCAGAGGTTGCTTACAAAACAGGATGCAGATGGCTGAAAGTATTGTTCAATTACTCAGGCAAGGGCTCCAAGTATTTTTAGAAAGCCTGGAAAATTCAAGGGCTGCCAATACTGGGAGCTTACATTGGGCATCTTTATTTCTTCCAATGCCTCTAGAGTTCCTGATGCAAGAACTCAAAAAGGTCTAAATGACTCACAGGATTAAGTCCCAGGCATGAGATTCCTGGGTTGCTCTCAGGTGTCCTAGACACTGTGTCACCGTATGTATTGTAAAACCTGCACATAGAACCGTCAGTAGCTGCTTAAATGTTTGTAGTTGCTCACATGTTATTGAACAGTTCCTGTTGTAAGCATACCACTGGGAAGGTGGGCACCAGGAGTGTAGTCAAGATGAGCTGGAGGATCATAATTTTGGGACATCTCCTACAGAAGGCACTGTGATGTCATCTTCAGGAGTTGCTTTTGAAACTTCTTTCAAAGACCTGGAACTGAGAGGAAGCAAAGAGGGGGCATATTGAGAACTTTGCCCAGGGGGCAAATTTTTGTCTGTTATTATTTTTAAGAATACTTGCGTATCATTTTTTCAACAAAAAGTTCACAATGCAGTTTACTGACAAACAACACAAGCCAGCGCAAGATAGAGCAGAGCAAGTGGCTCAGCCAAAGGTAAGGGGAAACTCTTCCCAGGAAAAGCACTGCAGTCTCTATGGATCTCCTTGGACTTGCACCACCTCCCGAGGTAGCACAAGTCCAAGGAGAGCAGAGCGGCTTGAAACTGCTCTGCACAGTTGTAAGGGGGAGGGGACATCACATATACAGATCAATAAAACTCAGATCAATGTTATACTCTATATCAGGTGTGTCAAACATTAGGTCCATGGGCCGAATGCAGCCCCTGGAAGCAATTTATTTGGCCCCCATTATAATTGGGCTCTCCTAGTTTGATAATTGGGCTCTCTCATATCCTGAAAATTGAAATAAGATTTGCACATTTTCTCTTCTGTCATTGACAGCTAATGAATTTCTGTGTGAGAACCAAGGGCACAATCCTAACCAACTTTCCAGCACTGGTATAGCTATGCCAGTGGGGCATGTGCTGCATCCTGCAGTCATGGAGGCCTCCTCAAGATAAGACAATGTCTGTTCCCTTATGTCAGTGCTGGAAAGTTGGTTAGGATTGCAGCCCAAGTGCTTATTTCTGACCATCATCTGCTTAATGATCACACCTGTCACTTCTGGCCCTCAGCAGGCACCATGAATGCTAACTTCAGCCCTCTGTATGAGATGAGTTTGACATCCTTGCTCTTTGTGAAGAAAGGAGACTAAGTGACATCTGTGTAAAAAGGCAAGTTAATGTATTGACTTTTTCAGTAAAAGCAGAATTCAGCCTTCAAGCACTACAAGCAGACAGTTTTCTTATACAGTCAGTTCTAGTTATTCACTAGGATTAGGTACCTGGAAAACCTAGTGGATACTGAATTAGAAGATACTGAATCATTGAACCTATGGGGAAATGGGGTTAGGTTCCAGGTGACCCTCTTCACCATGAACAATTAACTTGAATCTTAACTTGGTGGGGCCAGGTAAGGACCAGTGGCGGACCTGCCATTAAATGAATGGGGTAAATGCCCCAGGTGCAGAGCCTTGTGTGCCTTTAGGATCACATGGAAGCTTCCCTGAGGCTCCAACACGGTCAGAAACTATGCTTCTGGTGAAGCAATGAAGCAATCAAGACACACTCACATGTTTAGGGTTCATGAAGGGAGCAAAGCAGGCTGGCAAGCTTCAGGGAGAGAGCGCTCACACAAGGGAGTTGCACTCGCACACACAGCCAGCCTCCTCACCTTCTTTTATTAACCTCCCTCTCCGCCCAGTACAAAGTCCATTAGGTACACACTGTAAGTTCCACTCTAGCCTAGTCCAAGGGTCAATCGGTGAACAATGCAAGTTCCTCAGGAGATTTGGCACTTTGTGGATTCAGCCTGTTTACTCAGTCTGCTTCCGAGCTCAGGCATCACCCAGACCGGAGCTCGAGCATCACCCAGTCTGCTTCCTGACTCAGACTTCACCCAGTCTGCCTTGTGACCCAGGCGTCACCCCGGAGTGTGCGCCGAGGGAGTGAGTGTGCTCACTGGCCTTTGTCACGTAAGCACAAAGGGTAAGGTCCGGTATTCCCCTGATTATTTCCTTCATCTGGTTTGTCAGAACGGCAATTTAAAGTGTCGCGGAAGCTTCAGGAGGCTTCCCTGACTCATCCAGGAGTTGCACGAGGCTCCATGCACTCCAGGTAAGGGGGGATGGCAGCATCCCATGGAGGCACCATTATTGATCTTTGCCCTGGGGCTCATTACTGGGGAGGTCCACTACTGGCAACGGCTCATCAACATCTCCAACATCTGATGCTTCCTCCTCCACGCTGGATATCCCTCAATACCATGCAAGGTTGTTGCAATGACAATTTCTCCATGAGGGTTAACCCTCAAACTCATTGAAGGTTGCTGGCCCAACAAGCAAGCCTTATAATTCAGCCTTCTGTTTGTGAGGAAACCACTGTCTCTCCTCCTCCTCCAACCTTTCTCACTTCTGCCCACTCATAGCCCACCACCCCACCCTGATTGCACCACACCACCCTGAGTACACCAGCACAGTATTTGTGGATAGTGAGAACCGAGTTGCAGATAATGAGAGGTGGGTGGCAATTTGGCCCCTTGCAGATAAGCGAATTTGGACAGCGAATTTGCATATAATTAGAACTGACGGTATGTTGCTACATAGCTGTTGACAACCAGGAGGTAGCACTCTGCTCTTCATTAATAGGCAGCAAACCACTTAATGTACAATTAACTGCAACACATAGGAATGAATAACCAGTATCTGTACAAAATTTCCAGAAGGTGCACATGATGGACATATCACCACAATGTCCCCAACTGGTGGAGTTTTGAAGAGGTGGCCTACTAGACATGAATGTCTTTTGGGTTAGAACAGTGTCTTCCAATCTGTGAGTCAGGGCCCACCTGTGGGTTGGACCTGATGGTTGGTGGATCGTGAAACTGAAACTGACAAGCTGATAAGAAAGATGTACTGTGGAAAATGTACCATGGAAAATAAAACTGAGCTGCACATGCTTTTAAGCAACCATGCGTTGGCTCTTAAGGAAGGCCAGGTGAAGGAGAATGCAAGGCCATCAGAATGGTCCTGATCTGATATACATGGAGCTTAGCAAGTGTTCCAGAAGGTGGTCCCCCCCACCATAGTAAAAAGGATAAAACCAGAGGCTTGAGCAGCTGTTCAAAAAGTGAATTTTTTTTTTTTTAAAGTCTTGGAAGCCTACGTGGATGCCAGTCCTAAAAAGTTTGGGAACAACTGGATTAGAGCCATTTGTGTGAGTGGCCGTTTGACAGAAATTTTTGCACAACATTTATGTCAGACTTCGCTAGTTATGACAGAAAGACACTGGTTATGACAGAAAGCACTGATTTCATTGTGCTAATTTTTTTCATGTGACAGTGGCTATCTCTTTCTACCATTATTTCCCTGTAGAAGAACCTGATGACCAGAAAAGACAGAATTCAGCAATGCTGACATAAGAAAATGCTCCCTTCCTTATTTAAAGCATTTTTTGCCAATTGAAAAAGTATTTCTGTATCTTGCACAACTCAGAGGTGGGACAATACATTTTAAACCATAAAAGATGCAATACTCTCACCATGAACCATTATTTCTTGTTATCACCAACCAAGGAGTTCCGAAGGACTGATAGAAGGAATGCAGTGGCATAGCAAGGAGAGGGCAGAGGAAGTGGTCCAACCTGGGTGCAGGCGATAAGGGTGCCACATCGCCTGCCTGTTTTGTGCCACCACTGGCTGCACTGGTTTGCACAAAAATCCTTTGCTAGAGCTCCCCTGGAGTCTGTCATGGAGACTATTGTCCAAAGCACATGTGTCTTGGTTTTTCTACCTCTTCTTCATTTCTGTGCCCCTTTTCCTATTAGCTTTCCTACCCTCTCTTGTGCATAAGCTTGTTTCTCTCAATGCCGTGCTAAGGGATCTGTCTGAGACCTTGGGGAGCCACAGCTGGTCAGAGCAGATAGATGGATTAATGGTATATAGCAGCTTAATGTGTTCATGAGACTCTCTGGATTCAGGGTACCAGAAATCTCAGAAGCATTTTTCCCCCCTGTAAGTCTGCCTTTGCAATAACAATGTAGAAAATTTCCAGATAATGCTTTTTAATCATGCACCAAGGTGCAATTGTATAAATGGAAATGCTTTTCCAGGGATCAATTTGAGCTGCCTGAACAAGTCGGCATTCCATCCAGTGAATTTGTTTTGTGCTACACAGTATGCCTAATTTAACAAGCAGTTGCCAATGGACCTTTTAAAACCAGTGGAACATACAAAATAGCTGCACGTGTCGTTTGGCATTCCATTCCATTGTACTTTAGCGATTCCATCCAGATATAATAGTATATTGTTATGTCCTGGCTTTCCTTGTTTAAAAAAAAAAAAAAGATTATGCTTTGAAATTATATTAGCAACTGCTTTATTTTATTTCCTGTCATTTATGTGCTGTTCTGCCCCATCTTATTGAAATCATAGCTAAGCCAAAACAAAGACAGAGTTCTAGCAAAGCCTATTCCAAATGTTTATCTGTTTACCATTCTTATTAGGATGAAACAAATACCTATATTTTCTATCCATCTCACCAAACCTTAACATTGTACCACACAAAAATCCTGTTTTGAATAACATTTCAGACTGTTTCATAGATCCGTAATGGAGAATTAGGTCCAATTAAATGAAGTTTCCGTGTTTAAAGTTGGTGTTAATTGACTGGTAATTGACTGTTCTCATGACAGGGGACTAATATTCTAGTTGCATTTTTCAATCAGCCATAAGCACTGCTCCAAGAATTCCAGATTCCGTGATGGGTCCAAATCCCTTGTGGAAGCCTTTTCTGTCTAAATGCAGTTAATTGCAAGACACAGGATGTGCCACCCACCTTAGTGGTTTGGGGGAGCAGCTTAAAAATAATTCTTCTAATATTTGGGGTGTAATATTCAGGAATAATTCAAATGCAGCATGACTGCTTCTGTCTCTCACTGTTGAGGAAAACTTAAACAGTGAAATCAATTCTTGATGCAGTTTCTTGACTTTCTGATTAAATGAACTGCTTTGTAAACAAGGAACCATAGGTACTAGAGCCACTGCAGTATGGCTGGTACTATATTTCTCATATTTCTATTTTAAGACATCTTATTATAGCATGCCGCACTGCTATGCCCCCCTAACAGCCCAATTGTATCCTTAGCAGGGCCACTGGGCGCAGTGTCACCAAAATGGTGACTGCTGGCAGCCAGCAGAGACCACCAGAGGTCTCATCAGGGGAAGGATGATCCTACCCACAATGGAGCTTCTCAAGTCTGCACCAGCTATTTTGCTGGCACAGACTTGAGAACCTCCATGTCAAGCTTTTCAGCCCAATGTAGAAGATAGAATCTGGCACAGCAGGGCTCTGCTGGGCCTACTCCCTTCCAGACTGACACTGGTCTCGCACTGGTGCATCCCACTCAGAGAGTGCCGTAAAAGTGCTTTATAGGACATTTATGACACCCTGCATTGGCGCTGAAGCTCAGCACCAGTGCTTGGGCTCAATAGGATTGGGCCCTTAATCCCTGCATGGTGATACAGTACTAGTGTGGCTTCTGCTGTATCCTATGGGGGAGCAGAACACACATTCCACCGCCATAAAGGTCCAGATTGGGCTGTAAAGCTGCAATCCTGTGCATATGTACCCGGGAGCAAGTCCTGTTGAACTCAATTTGACTTACTTCTAATAATGTCTCCTGTTACATTGCCTCCTATAACACTGTTTCATTACAGCACTCTTTGTCCTGGGTGCAATTTTTATAATATTTTAAAAAAGAAACCGGTTAAAATCCACAAAACGGACAAAATGTTTAGTGCAGAAAGGTACAGCTGTCTGTGCTGTGCTTTCAGCCAATGGAAGCAATGTATTCTAGCTAGCGCTAAAGCTAATGGGAGTGGTGTATTCTGGCTAGTATTGGGCCAATATCTTGCTACCTTTGCTTTGCAAAAGGAAACAGCAAGCACAGTGGAGTGATGGCAGCAGTGGTCAATTACACAGCAAACTCTAACCCAATGCGTTGCTGAGTACAGTACTGAGAACAGTGCTGAACTCCATCCTATAGCAACTATAGCACAGTTTCACGCAGCACTATGTTTTCCAGGTACATATCCACAATGTTACTATACTAACTTTGCATCTTAGATTGTGAGCCCTTTTGGGACAGGGAGCCATTTAGTTATTTGATTTTTCTCTGTAAACTGCTTTGTGAACTTTAGTTGAAAAGCGGTATATAAATACTGTTAATAATAATTAATAATAATATACTACCTAAAATTTCTTCATTAGAGTATTTTCTTCTGCTATTTATTTCTACTTTGAAAAATCACACTATTTAAAGCTCTTACTCATTTAATCCCAAATTCTTGAGATGGGTTGCAACAATTAAAACAACTGTGTAAAAATTAAAAACTGAATTGAAAATATTCCAAATAAATATAAAAAGTACATTAGAGTACTAGCCTTTGCATACTTGCTCAGAAGTGAGTCCCACTGTGTTCAATAGGACATACTCCCAAATTTGTGTATGATTGTAGACTTGTAGCCTTAAACCCAGTCCCATCTTTTGCCAGTCCATAGCATTCAGCCACACCAACAGAGTGGTGTGGAAGACGCAACCTTCAACAATCCCCCTGGTCTGTTGACACTGGTCTGAAATTCTCCTGTTTGAGGGCTTCTCAGAGGTAGCATATGAGCTAGTGTGGGAATCAGAAAGCTGGACTAGATAAACTTTTGGACTGATTTGTCCGGACTGTGCGCTGCATGCTATGGGGGGGTGGTGGTGGTGGTGGTCATTGGACGGCCACTGAGAAAACTTTTTAAGTTACTTTACAGTAGATTGCCTGGCCACCAATGGGTCTCCTCAGACCCATGCCAGCTATTTTGCTGGCATAAGTCTGAGGAGAGGAAGGGGGTGGATCCGGAAAATGGGTATAGGAACCTGCAAGCGTGACTGCCACCAAGACCTTGCCCTGACTGCCCCTCCAGCTGCTTCCAGTTCCTCTCCCAACTGCCTATAACCTTACCCGCTCCACTGCATTCTGGGTGGGTCATTGGCCGGTGCACGCAGAGCCTCCAGGTATTCATGCCAGTGGCACTGGAGTGCTTGATGGCCGCACACATTTGCATTCATGTACATTGACTTACGGCAGCAGATTACAAGATCTGTTGCTGTAAATGGGGGATAGGACTGGACTGTTAATGTACAATGAATGGCAGTGTATCATGAATGTTTTGCCTGCCTTGGCAAAAATTACTAACATATGCTCCTGGTAAATTTCTGAGCCTGATGCTTTTTTTTCAGCATTAAAAGAAATATCAAAGGCAACACCTGGACCTTCCTGCTGATGTCATCACTGCTTCTGCTGTAGAAAATGTCCCAGAGCTCTGCTCTCCCACAACTAGGCCACTGCACTGAAATTCTCCTATTTGAGGACTTCTCAGAGGTAGCAGTTGGGCCAGCAGGGGAAACAGAAGCTGGACTAGATAAACTTTAGGACTGATCTGCCAGGACTTTTCTGATGTTCCTGGCAGTTCCCAAAGTGTGGGTGGTGAACCCGTTTTTGGTGGTTGCAAAAAAAGTTGCGTCCAGACCAGATGTTGGTGTCACAAAGGCATTCTAGGGCGCTGGGGCGCTTCCTGGTCAATGCAGCAGACAAAGTGTGTCATGGTGCTAAAAACAGTGGGAGGCACTGCTCTAACCTATTCTAAGTTCAAAAATTCAATTACGGAACTTGTGAATTAATAGCAAAATGTGTACTTCTGATAATATGCAAAGTGATTTTCAGATTTTTGTTGCCAAAACAAAAATTGTTTTATCCAATGCTCATACTCAGATACTCTGCAAATTATAAAATCCAATCATTAAAAGGTTTACCATTTATAAAAAGACACACTGTTAATAGTGCTGCTTAGCATGACTGTAATATCATCACCAACATCTCTAGAAATTAGCTACTTGGAAGAATAACTGAGAATAGCACCTCTTTTAATTTTCAGAAGTGCACATTTTGACCTTGAGCTGAATAACATGTCTTCAGAATTCCGTTCAATGGTTTGGAGTGAAAAATAAAAATTCACAAAATTGTTGTGTGCCCCTTTGGTACAATGACAGCGAACAAAACTTATTTTTTCATCTCTGTAGCATATACACAGTGTATACACAATTGTGTTAAGCATTCAGAGTCATAAAACTCATATTCCAATTTAATCCCAGTGAGAAATTAGACTTGCTTTTAACTAGCTGTTTTGTAAAACAAGAGAAGTTAAGTACGGTAGTTCAGTTATTTAATTTTTTTCTGGGGAAGAAATCCCAAGGCTGTCTGAACCCCCATGCAGTTTTAACTAGTGCATAACAGAGAATTACTGATGTCTTCTGAAAGAAAAGGAGCCAGAGACTATAGGCCATTAGCTCAATTTTCCTGAAAAATTCAATGCTCTAATGGATAGCAGTTAGAATTGCAGCAAATTTTGTGGTGTTTCTGTGTGGTAGGTTGCTCTCCAGGGGAAAAATCTAAGGAAATTCATGGAACATTTTCTCAGGGAGGGTTGGTCAAACCCTTAAGTTGCCAGTGAATTTTATTTGAATGACATTTCAAGGCAAATGTGGAGGCTCCTACTCAGACATAACTTCTGAGTAATTGTGACCAATGCAAAAAACACTATTATTGGGGCTATGTCAAATGCTCTCCTATTTTGATTCCTGGGTCAGAAGTGCAGCAGAAAGTAGAGTACAATTATTTCCTACACCCCAGATGGTTGATTAAGGTGCATGGGAATTTTGATTTTTCAGTCCTCTTGCATACCTATGCAAGAACTGTGGCTTCACTTACGTCCTGTGGCTTCCATCCTCTCCCCAATCCAACCCAGCTCAGTGTGGCTTCCCTCTCTGCCCTTCACCTCCATGTCCTCCACCCCCCTACTGAACTGGGTCAGTGACGACAGAGGTGGTGGTAATTTATTATTATTTATTTGATTTATGCCCTGCCTTTCTCTCTGAAGAGCAGCCAGGGCAACTCTCAACAAATTAAAAGATACATATACTGTAAATACATAAACTATAAAATACACTGGGTGCTGCCACCACCGTCTCTGACTTGTCCCTAGGGGCTCTCAGCATACAGGGGACCCCTGTGAACAACCTGATTGGCTGGTGGGGCAGAGCAGGATGAGCTGCTTAAATAAGCCCTAACCCACCTAGTCTATAATATCATGGCTCATGAGATTGAAGGCCAGAGAAAGAACCACGAGAATTAATTTTCTCATCCAGCTCCTGGCATAGGTTATTCAACCAAAGTGACATCCAACTTTCCAGCACTGATGCAGCTGCAATGCAGCCCCATGGTAAAGAACAAACATTCCTTTACCTTGAGGCCTCTGTAACTGCCCCTAGAGGTGTCACCAAGGTTTGCATCAACCTGTGCAAGAGCTCATTCTGTCACCTTCATGATGGACCTCCTCCCGTACCATACAGAATAAATTACAATATCATATTCACAACCTAATCGCAGTGGCATCACTAGGAGTGGTGTCATCCCCATTACCTACCTACCTTCCTTCCTTCCTTCATTTTATGTATTACATTTATTTTAATATATTACAGTACAGGTCACCCAACAAATGTGGAACCAACAAAAAACCAGTGGCCAACTTGATGTCCCTCACACAATTGAACAGGAGATCTGGTATTAGCTTTTACACATGGAAATGAGAGCTGACTCATACTAACATCTTCTTGGTTCCCTGATCTGTCATAATAACACCTCATTAGCTCTTGGAACAATCAGTCTCACTGGTCAGTTTTGTTAAAGAAATCCATTGTTTGTTACATAAGGCAATTGTATTTTCCTTTTCTGGTTATTTGGCTATAACTTTTGATAGAATACAGATATTTCAACTTGCTTTTTCAATTGCATTCTGCATTAAATTATCCATAAAATGTCATATAGCATGATGGTCTTATTCAAAAATACCAAGATTTTCCCAGTTTTGGCCAGCAGTGGTATCACCCCCAATGGGGTACCTGGTGCAGTCCACATCCCCCGCATTCCTTAGTTACGCCACTGACCACCACCACCACAAGTTGCAGTGCATGCCCCATTGGCATGGTTGTATCAGCACTGGAAATTTGAATAGAATCCTGTCCTGAGTCTTCAATTCTGTACACACTTTCCTAGGAGTAAGCTCCATTGAACGAACTGGTACTTACTTCTGAGTAGACATGCATAGGATTGTGCTGTAAGTGCACATCCAAGCCAGGACAGACACCAGACTGTAATAGAACTAGATCAGTTCTTCCCAAACAATTTATCATGATTCACTAGATCAGCCATTTTCAACCTTTTTCAGCTCGCGGCACACTGACAAGGCACTAAAATTGTCAAGGCACACTACCAGTTTTTTGCTTACATTAAATTACTACATTACAGTTAATCTTGAATTAATAAAATTAATACAATTAAATCATTACATGACAAAAAAATTGACAGGAAGCATGGAGAGGGAAGTATGTATATGTGGTTTCTGAAAAGGAGGAAAAATCCTATGTTCAAATTCTTATCAAAAGTGCCAGAAAGTGTTGGCAAGGACAGGGCAGGTTGATCACATAGTGAGTGAGGGGCAGTGAGGAGAAATGATTGAAACAAGTGCAGGATTAAATGGGGTGGGGGGGAGAGAGGGAGAGAATGTGAGGCAGTGATTCTGTATCTTTGGAAGGTGTGGACAAGTGAGAGGAGGGACAGTAAGAGAGTTGCTAACTGTGATTCTGAGATTTGGGGGGGGGAAATATTCCTGGGGAAGGAGGTGGGGTGGGGGAGAAGAGGAGAGAGAAGTGCCAATTGCCTGCTTGTGTATTTGAGAAAAAAGAGTGCAACCAAAAGCCCAGTCCTATGCATGCCTGCTCAGAAGTAAGCCCCATTATAGTCAATTACTCCCAGGAAAGTGTAGATAGGATTGTGGCCCAGCGCCCTTCCTCTAAAAACCCCAAAGTGCAGGGAGGGTTGCTTTGGGGAGTTGCAGGCAAACTGGCAAGGAAAAGGGACTTTCAGGGACCCTGAAACCTTAGGTTGGGGGCCTCAGCAGACTCGCTCGCTATGTACCTGCTTGCCTGCTTCTGGCTCCTTTTTCTCACTCACACTGAAGCTCCCACCTCCTGGCTCCTCCAGGCTTCTCCTGTTGGCCAATCAGCATGCAGGCAGGCAACAACCTCCTTCGTGCCCAACCCTATGCATGTCTACTCAGAAGTAGCCCCATAGTAGCCAACGGGGCTTACTCCCAGGAAAGTGGGGATCAGGTTGCAGCCTGAGTCATGCTCAGTAGCAGGAGCAAGTTCCAAGCGGACTCTTCAGCTGCTGCGTGTGACCAGCCCCTTCCCTGGCTGCTCCCTTGCTTGTGCTGCCTGCCGCGGGAGACTCAAAGCAGCTGCTTCTCCTGCACGAGGGCACGCAGCTGCTGCCTGCCTCCTCTGATCCTGCAGCACACCTGAGGCAGCCTCACGGCACAGCGGTTGAAAACCGCTGCACTAGACAGAGAGAGACAGAGAGAAAATATTATTTATTAATAATAATAAATAAATAAACAAACAGGGTCCTGTGCTCCTAAGGCTGCTAGAGACCTTATATAACGTGTGCATAGACATTTTCTAGACTCTCCCTAGAAATAGAGTTTGACTGTTCCCCCAAACCTTTACAAGTCATTCCAGGGTACCCAGAAGGCTGAATGTGCAAAATAGCAAGATGTGCAAATTTCCAAGACTTCCAGGCCAAACAAAAGACTGAAACTGGTTTTCACATGTTATCAACAGATTACTACTGAAATTCTGCAAATGAGATATTTTAATTTGGGGGAAATGAAGATTACCTCATATCACAGATTAGCATTTTAGCTAACAATTTTCCTCTGCAAACCAGGCAAAGGCACTTGCAAAGTTGTTTTTAAATATTTCAAAACTTTTTCAAAACAAAACAAAAATCAGCTCATGACCCACTGGTGGGTCCCAACCGATAGTTTGGGAAACACTGACCTAGATAATCCATTCAGGTGTCCACTCAGGTACATTTTCTCAAAAAGGGAAGTTATAAACTTGCCAGTAATAATCCAAGGGGGAGAAATCCAAGGAGGGTATTGCAACAATGATCTCACTAACAGCTTCCTTTAGAAGTTTCTGGTACTTTGTTTTCCCTCAAGGAAGCATTTATCACTCCCCCATCCCCATATTATTAAGGGGGAGATTTCTAATTGGGTTACTGTGTGAATCTCTACTATGCTGCTTCCCTAAGGAGTTCACATACACTTTCTTACTACCTTGGCTAATAGACAAAGGCATTAACTTGAGGTGAGAGGAGATTAGTTATAATCCCTCCAGATCAGAACAGATTTACTTAACCAAGAAGTTAGATTGGTTTCTTACCAAATACAAAGAACACATAATTTAAGACAAGGAAATCAAGAACAAAATAGATCTAGCTTCACACTTGTCTAAGCTCAGTAGTTCCCAAACTGTGGCTAGGAAGCCATCAGTGGGTCATGACCCAGTTTTTGGTCATGAAACTGACAAGTTGATAGCTGACAAGGAAAATGTATTGAGCACTATAGAAAGTGAAACTGAGCCACACATGTGCATTTACTCACGAGTAAGTGTGCCTCAGTCCACTGCAAAGGGAAATGCAAGGTCACTCAAATAGTTCTGATCTAATGAATATGAAGCTTGACAAATGCTCCAGTATGTTGTTCCACCCACTATAGTAAAAAAGAATAAAAACAACTTTAGCAGCTGGTAAAGTAATACTTGCTTTTGTCTCATAAAGCTGCTGGGGTCTGATAGAGCGTCATTTTAAAAAGTGAGTAACTGAATAGTTTGGGAAGCACTGTCTTAACTGGAAGTGACGCCAGGGGCTGCTTCTGTCACTGGGAGAGGTCATCGCATCTCATTGGGCAGCTTACCATTCGCCTTAAGCTGGGCAGTCCCCAGCCAGCAAGGTGCTGTCTTGCCACAGTCTGTTAACCTCATGGGGTGTGTGGGGTTTAGGGTGAAAACCATCAAGCTCTGCACCATGCAACAGAAAGAAGAAAACTCCTGCCCTAAAGCT
This sequence comes from Tiliqua scincoides, assembly GCF_035046505.1. Lineage (NCBI taxonomy): Eukaryota > Metazoa > Chordata > Lepidosauria > Squamata > Scincidae > Tiliqua > Tiliqua scincoides. Next base: position 117,311,897 of record NC_089823.1, read on the forward strand.
GGGCACCTGGAATGTCAGGACACTGATACCTGATTTTTCTGACAACCTGCAAGAAATAGACAATGCACGTAAGACAGCTGTCATCAATATGGAACTGAGCAGACTGCAGATAGACATTGTTACCCTTCAAGAGACAAGGTTGCAAAATTCAGGATCTGTCAAGGAGAGAAATTTCTCATTTTTCTGGCAGGGAAAACCATTAAACGAGACTAGGGCGTCAGCTTTGCAGTCAGAAATACCCTGCTAAGATTCATCATCCCACCTACTTCGGGAAGTGAAAGAATTTTGTCCCTGCAGCTCCACGCATCAGCAGGACTGGTCACTCTCATCAGCGCATATGTACCAGCTCTGACGTCCCCAGCAGAAGCTAAAGACAAATTCTATGATGACCTGGCCACCACTATCAAGAAAATTCCTGAGAAAGAGCCATAGTTCATCCTTGGTGACTTCGATGCTGATCATAGTTCATGGCTTATTTGCTTAGGTCAGTTTGGCACTGGGAAGATAAACGAAAATGGCCAATGCATGCTAGAGTTTTGCTGTCATCACAGTCTCTGTGTCAGCAACACGTTCTTCAATACGAAACTCCAACACAGAGTCTCCTGGAGACAACCAAGATCAAAGCATTGGCAGCAGCTCAACCTGATTCTCACCAGATGCTCCAGTCTTCCCAGCATCAAGTTCACACGCAGTTATCAGGCTGCAACTGCAACTACCGTGGCATCTCTCTCTTCAGTATTGTAGGGAAGCTGTTTGCCCAAGTTGTGCTACTTGCAGAGAGCGTCTACCCAGAATCGCAGTGTGGATTCCGAGCCAACAGGTCCACCACTGATATGGTATTCTCCCTTAAACTTCTGCAGGGAACAACAACAGCCACTCTTTGTAGCGTTCATAGATCTCACAAAGGCTTTCGACCTGGTCAGCAGGGACAGCCATTTCAAGATTCTCCCCAAGATCAGATGTTCACCCAGGCTCCTCAGCATCATCAGGTCGTTCCATGAGGCCATGAAGGGCACTGTAGTCTTTGACGGCTCAACATCAGACCCTTTTGATATCCGAAGTGAAGTGAAGTGAAGCAGGACTGTGTCCTTCTGTACTGTACTGTAGCGAGTCGTGAACTCTGCACATGACAGGAAAGGAAGCTGAATGCTTTCCACATGTGCTGCCTCCAACGCATCCTTGGCATCACCTGGCAGGACAAAGTCCCAAGCAACACAGTCCTGGAATGAGCTGGAATCCCTAGTATGTACATGCTACTGAAACAGAGACCCCTGCGCTGGCTTGGTCATGTCATGAGAATGGATGATGGCTGGATCCCAAAGGATCTCCTTTATGGAGAACTATGCAGGGAAAGCTCCCCAAAGGCAGACCACAGCTGCGATATATCTGCAAGAGAGATCTGAAGGCCTTAGGAATGGACTTCAACAGATGGGGAACTTTGACTTCTGAGTGTTCTGCTTGGAGGCAGGAGACAGCATGGCCTTTCCCAGTTTGAAGAGACACTTGCCCAGAAGACTGAGGCAAAGAGGCAAGGAAGGAAAGCCCATAGTCAGGGAGACAGATCACATCTGCTCTCAGTGTGAAAGGGATTGTCCTTCCCGAATTGGCCTTTTCAGCCACACTAGACGCTTTTTTAGAACTACCATTCAGAGCGCGATACCATAGTCTTCCAAGACTGAAGGATGCCACAGCACAAAGTACTTTATGGCTGTTGGTAATGACAATACACCAATCAAGGTGGACGCATGCCAGAGGACTGCCAATTACTTCCGGCACCAATAAATTGACACAGGGCGTAGATGGAATGTGGAAGGGCATATGGGGCTGAGAGAGGAGGGCAGTGACCAGGGCAGGGTTATTGAGACCAGGAAAGGGGCAGTATTTGCAGCAGTGGTGCTACTGATATCATGTACTTTATTGACCTTGATTCACCTTCCTGGGTCCACTTAGACCGGAACCTGCTAGATTCAAGGTGCAGGTCTGACTATAACCATTTGGGCAGCAGAGGCTCAAGGATAACCTTGGGCAAGAACAAATGTTCCCTTAGCCAGAGGAGACCTCCAGGGCTGTCCTTCCCACAGCATGCAGTATGCACTCCAGTGGCATGGCTACATTGGCAGGGGCATTTACGTAGGGGACTGGGACATTCCTAGCTCTTTGCGATAATTTGGACCCATTTTGAAACGACTGAAAAAAGAAAATGACAAAGAGACAAGCACTCTGTAGGCCTCCATTGCAATGGTACCCTAGTGCTAATGGTTGCCAATTTAAAGAGAATCTAATTCACAGGCAGCCTAATCCTAATTTGCACTAGAATTTGGGTTGGGAGTGGGAGTTAGGATTTGGCCTGAGCTCCTGGGCTCAGTCTGCCGACCCTCACCCCAAAACGCTCCCTTCCCACCTTTGTTTTTATCTTCCCACCACCCCCTGCCCTGGCCTGCTTGGGCCGGCACAAACCTACCCCCCTGGATCCAGATCCACCACCAGCAGGTTGACACTCATCCTTTTGGCAGCCTAGCCAGCTCAAGAGCCAGCTTTACATGCTTCCTGCACGTTTGCAATACTCTTGGGCTGGCGCAGGAGCCTGAGTCGGCCAAGCGCATCTTCAGGATTGTACTCTTAATTACATATGTGAGTTCTAATTCCAAGGTTAAGCATTGCTTCTCATCAAATTGATTACAGTCACAGAACTTTACAAGATCCTACGCCTTGCTAGGTGTTGTTACCTTTGCTGGATATAATAAAATGTGTTCAATTGTAGCTTATTCCTATAGATAGTTTTATGTGGTGGCAAAAATACACCTCTAAAATAACTAATTACCTTTTGTTGATGTCATCTTGATGATGAATACATGTCCTGAAAAATTCTGTCAACATAACAAAATGTATAACATTTTCAAGAAATAATAGATCTATTTTTGGGCCTGAACATTTTATGGCATCCAGATAATGTTATCAATCAATCTTGGTAATCAGATGCAGCATCTTCTCTGCCATCTATTAATGTCATGCCAAAGAATTTTCCAGCAGACCTTGTGAGAGGAGAGAATGGCTGCTGATGGAGGTGATGATGATGTCCTTAGGGGACTTTGGAACAGAGGCAGAACCAGCAAATGAAAACCCTGAATGTTTATGAATGAGTAGGTGTCTTCTGAAAGGCAGTTGTTTGGAATGCTGAATGTTATTCTGCTGCACTACATGTTATATTGTCTTCCATGCACCTAAATGGCCAAACCAATGTGCTGCTCATATAGCAAGATGGGCATATTGTCTTCTTTAAAATATTTTGTTTTCAGAAGTCGATTAACTAAATGTAATGCAATTTCCAACATGAAGCATTTGTTCATTCATGCTGAGATCTAAAAAAACAAAATATAAAGTGTCCTATATGAAATTAAATACACGTGTATTATAATTACAATGGCTAGCAATAACATATTACATTTTAATTTACACCTCAGAAACTGCTCATCAGTTTAGCATTTTATTATAAGTAATCATATCTTGGCATTTATTTGCATCCACTGTGTAATGAAGTCAGAGTTCCCAAAAAATGACAAATGGCACATAGAACAGGAGTAATTATTTATTTACATTGGGTTAGGAAGAGATATACCAATTATGATGGAGGTAGCACAATGCCAGATGGTTAAACAAACAGGAGAATGAATTCCATGCATATAGATTCTCACACATTTTCTTCCCAAGTTCAATGAAAAGAGGAAGCATTAGGCATGCCCTCAATGCAGGTATCCATTGGGTCAACACAAGTCTTCAAAAGTAAATACTGGTTGGTGGGGCGGGGGGGGGGGGGCTTTCTCCCTGCAATTCAGAAACCTGACCATTTAAACCTGCAATTTAGGGTGCAACCTTAACCCCTTATGTCAGTGCTTTCCATCACAGACATAAGGGCAATGCAGCTCTGAGGGAAGGGAACAAACATTCCCTGACTTTGAGGAGGCCTCCGTAAGTGACACCCAACTGCAGGATGCAGCACACGTTCCATTGACACCGCTATGCCAGTGCTGGATAGCACTGACATAAGGGGTTAGGACTGCACCCTTAGATACCTTATCAGGGCAGCCCAAAACAGAAACAGAGGTCCAGTTCAGACAATGCCTTTACCTGTTCACATTATAGGGGATCTGCACACTCCTGGAGCTTGCATGGCCCTGATCCTTCACATCCAGAGGCATTTCCTTGGGGCAGGCAATTCTGTGGGGCAGGCAGTTCATCCAGACCACTGCTCTGAACCTAGTTCAGTGGTCTAGGTTAATCAGCACTTATAAACAGACACTTCTGATGAATCTTGTCCCACACAACAAAAGGAAATGCCCCCATTTTCCCAGGATGTGAGTGAAGAGGCCCAAGACCATGCATGCTTCCTGAGTGTACATGCCTTTTACTGAGCTGGGTAAACTGAATAAGTAATACATACTCTGAAATACCGTCGGTCTCTGTTCTGGACTTGCCTAGACCACTGACTTAAGGACATTGCATAGGCTCCTGTAAGAGTGAACATTTCTTAGTATTATCTAATTTAAACATTTATTTTTCCTTTCAATTTCTTCCAATGTTCTTTCAATTTTAGTTCATAAAAAGGGTGCCTCACAGCCCAAACCTGAGCTGCCCAGTGTGCGGGACTGCAGCAGCAGCGAAAATGGCTGCAACTGCCTCCAGCACACTCCATGCAGCCTCTGGCGGCTCCTTGAGAGAAGGGGACGTTTGTTCCCTTCCCCTGGATAAAGCGAATAATCCTGCAATGAGGCTTCTCGATTCTAAGGTCACCCAAAGGTTGGAGTAGGATCAAGAACCTCTGTGTCGGGCTGCCAGCCCAACACCGAGGCTCTGGATCCAGTGAAGCAAAGCTCCTCCAGTCCCACCTCCCTCTCACACCCAGAATGCCTTCTCCCCACAATCTCCCCTCTCTCCCTCCCTCTTCTCCCTCCCCAGAATGCCTCCTCCTTGCCTCACGCATCCACCTACCTCTCTGCTGCTTGGCAGACCATGTGACCACCAAGTGGCAGAGCTCTGGCACTTGCCTGGTGCTAGCCCAGCGCTAGCGAGCACGCTAGCCAGCACTGGGCTAGTACTGTCAACAGTCTGCTGGTGTGAGCCAGTGCACCAAGCTCAGGATCGGGCTGTAAGCTATCAGAAGCTTGGGTAACACTACCATGATCTGAAACCTCTGTCCTATCAACCTGAACTTATGCCTGTGCAAAGCATAAAAAATTGCAGGATTATGCTAAAGCAGGGCTGCCCAAACCCCGGCCCCCGGGCCAGTTGCGGCCCACAGAGGGCCCCAATCCAGCCTCCCAGGGAGCCCCCATCTCCAATGGGCACTCGGCCCGCTGGAAACCCGCCCCAACGCGACTGCTCTTCCCCAACTGTTCTTTGCATCGACAGCAAGGAAAAGGCTAAGAGAAGGAGCCCCGCCCATCCACAACCCTCCCATTAGGTTGGGGAGGCTGCAGCTGAGTGCAGGCTTCGGATGGGGGTGAGAAGTCTTGGGTCTGTTTGTGCTGCTTGAGTTTGGCTTGGGGGGGGCAAGCACTGAGGAGGGAGAGGAAACTGTGAGTCTATTTGTGCTGCTTGCGTGTGCTGGGCGCTGCAAGGGAGAAATCGCAGGATGTTTGAATGCTGCTGGAGAGCATGTCTACTCAGCAGTAAATCCCATCAGACTCAGTGGGGCTTACTCCCAAGAAAGTGTGGATCCAAATGAGCTGTGCGTGCTTGGTGTTGGAGATGGACACTGCAGGGAAGAAATTGTGGGGATGTTTGAATGCGGCTGGAGAGCATAGCTACTCAGAAGTTAGTCCCACAGAGTCAGTGGGGCTTACTCCCAGGAAAGTGTGTGCTCGGTGTTGGAGGTGGGGCTGCAGGGAAGAACTCAAGGGATGTTTGAATGGGGAGGAAACCTACTGCTTTTGCTGGTTGGGGTTGCTGGCAGAGAGGGAGGAAGATGGGGGGTCAGTTTGTGAAGGGGGAAATACACATAACTCTGTCTGCTTCTAAGTTGGTTTGGTGCTGGGTGCAGGCTGGGGGAGGGGGGACTGAGACAGGCAGCTCCCTTCTCTGTGAGAATGAGGAGAAACAAACTCCTGTCCTGAGGGGGCAGGGCCCACCAGCTCCCTGACTGATAATGTTCCTTTGCTGCTGCTTGTTGCCAGGATTGGGGGGGGGGAGGAAGAGTGAGAGTAAAAACATGCTCCTGCATGGGGGGCGGAGAAGTCCATGCTGACTCCTCTTAAGTTTGTTCTGTACTTTTCCCTAGGAAGAGGTGTGTTATATGTGTCAGGAATTATTTTAACAACCCCCCTTTTCTGGATCTCATGTGTATTACAAAAAAGCTCAGTAAAATTCATTCACTCATATAAGTGCTGTCATTTATGTAAATTTATTCAAATTTGAAATGTAAATTTTCCCCGACACAGTGTCAGAGAGTGCCCTCCTGCCAAAAAGTTTGGACACCCCTAAAGTGATAAAATCTGGTATATATGAGTTTTGTGGGTTCTGCTTAGAAAGAAAAGGGCATTGTGGGAAGATCATTGCTGAACTATAAGAGCCAAGAGAGGAATAATGTGGTAAACAAGTAGTCAGCTGAAACAAAAACAATATTCATCACACAACTTTTACTGCTAATATGTAGTACCTATTGAACTGCCTTGTCTCTCCTTGCTTATTTGTTATCACAATGGTTGGAAACAATCGGGTTGATGAAAAGGACTGGGTGTCCAATGATACTGTTTAGTTTTGAGGAGAAAAATCATTTTGTTTTCCTGGAAAAACAAGAAAAGAAGTATTGTGCCATCCTAGACCTATCATTTTAAAAACTGGTATGTCAATTTCCATGTTCCGTAATGACTAAAAAGAAAAATATGATGTATCCCTAAATTTTTATTCAATGAACAGAACAATCATTTCTTGAGCAGAACTGTCCTTCCTTGAGCAGAAGAATTTTCCATTCATGAAAATCTTTGGCTACACAGCAACTTGAGAGTAGGCATGAGATTGACAAAAACATGACTGCTGTTGAAACAAACTAATTACATCACCCAACAGAATGTTTTGTATTTCCTAATGTATCTCCCAATGAAAATCAGAATCAAGTAGTTTATTGGAACCCTTAAACTGGAATTTATACTGCAGAGCTTACAATCATGAAACAATTTACAAAAACACTGCAACAAGCTCTGTTGGGGAATAAAGATTTAGATAGATAATTTGAAGGTTTAGCTCAGTAATCCAAAGATCAGAAGGGATGGATTATTTCTTTGTTCTGTTGTGAAATATTTTCACTTGTGGCTCTAAGACAATCACATCTATAATCTTAAAACAAAAAATGAGAAAGACAAATAAGTCAGTCCATGACACTTCCCAAAAAGACCATGCCATCTGGATGTTTTGGATTTGTAACAGGTGCTTCTGGGGCTTTGAGCCTAATTTTTGGCCCAAATTCTACATTATGATGGGTGACTCTGTTGCTATGTGCAATTGTGCATTGCATTAATTGAAGAGACTAGAACAGGCCAAGAATCGTAATTATTCAGTTGGTCATGCAGAAAAGAGAGCTGTGGCTTTAAGCCACTGTGTTGAAGGCACAGATGGGCTACACAAACAGCTTTCACTCTCTCTGGTACCCTGCTAATCTATTGCAGATCAAGCAAACAGTCCATCTTCATCCAGGTTCCCAGTCTGTAATGAAATCAACAACATAAATTTCATAACCGCTGGGGAAAGAAAGCAGTAGGGTTGAATGACCTAAAAAAACCAAGCTACATCAGCACATAGTTATCAGTGCCAGGAAAGCACCAGATGGATGGGGGGGGGGGCTGGTTCAGACTTAATATGAAACCGTGAGAATAATAACACTGGGAGTGCTGTGGGCTTAGGCTTGCATAATTCCCTCTTTCCTCCCCTTTTTCACATGCAAGAGCACTTACAATCTCTCTCTTCCCCCCCCCCATGTGCATCGACTCTGTGTCCCTGTACAGTTAGGTGTCATCAGTACACTCATCTCACTTGAAATTTGTGGATGACCTTACTAAGCAGTTTCTGGTAGATGTTGAAAAGAATGCTTTGGTCTAGTGAGGATGTTAAGGGGAAAAGGAAGGAAGGAGGGGAAGGCTATAGTGAGTTTTCCCAGGAAGATCTGAAGTCAAGTTACTCATCCCCCCTCCCAAATCTGGCAACTTAGGCCGAGTGCTCTGATCAAATGCATTCAACACCTAAAGGGAATGAGAAAAATAAATAAGCCCCATATAGAAACTCGTTTTGGTGTCACCCTCCAATGGTGTCACCCAATGTGGTTTTCACCCCCTCTACCCCTTAGTTATTCCACTGATCCCATGCCAAAATGGTAACCTGTGAATCAGGCCTGAGAGCATGCTAAATTTGATCAATAGCAATAAGTAGTTTCACTGTAAGCTGTTTCCCTGCATGCTTATTTCCACTCCTCAAAAGCTCACCTGAGTTACCATTATAAATAACTCTCATTATTGAGTCATGGGTGAAATTGCATCACTTCTGACAACTTTCACAGGGTCACTTTCAGTCCCCAAAAGCTATTATTAAACAGGGTAAGGATATAGATAAGTGCAGCCCATTTTTTAAAATTGCATGTTGAACAGCAGAGCTGATCAAAGGAAAACCCATAACAATTGGTCCCTGTCTGGGTGGTTTGTTTGATTATACACAACAGTATTGAACTACACTATTGTATGCAGTGAAATAGCTTGTGTAAGTAGTCCCTCCCCTTCACCTTCAGAGCCATTTGGGGCAGCTAGAGCAATGCAGAGATGTCCCTGCATTGTTCCTAACACCTGGTATAGATCAGGCAGCGAGGGGAGAGGCCACTTTACGTGGGTGTTTGTTCAAGCACCTGAAAACTCATGAATCTGACTCAACGCCGGTCCCCTGGACCTGCGTGGAGCCAGACTTGGCACCACCTGAGCCCTCCGGAGGCGACTGGAGCTCAAAGTAGCCACCGGAGGTCCTAGAGAGGCACTTCTGGTTTTCAGCCCAAATCTGGAAGAGCCTCTCTAGGACCTCTGGAGGCCTTTCTGAGGCCCGTGGAGGCTGTGCACAGCCCTCAGAATAGCCTCCGGTGGCACCTGGAGCACAGCTCCAGTCACCTCTGGAGGGCTGAAGTGGGGCCAAGTCTGGCTGCATGCAGTTCCTGGGAACCTGCGTTGAGCCAGATTCGTGGATGGAAATTCCATGAATAAAGGGGCTCCACCTATATGCCTGTTTGGAAGAGTCAATTCAAATACGCACGCACCGTATCAATTACTCAGCACTTGATGAAACAGCTGAACATGAGAAAAGCATTGCATTTGCTTTCTGATCATGGGCAGCCACTTCAGGATGCAGATTGGTGGGGGGTGCCCATCACCTGCTTGCCTCTTCTGCTCCTGGATTGGAAAAGAAAAGAGGGGGACAGAAATGTGAAGGGAAAGAAAGTGCTAAGCTAGTACACTGGAGAATAGGAGGAGCAGAGCACATCATTAGACGTGGGGGGGGGGCAGCATCTAGCATGCCACCTCAAGTGTCAGGAGGTCTTAGACCAGTCCTTTCTAGGATGGGCCATTTGTACATGCTGCTGGATACTGCAGTCATCAAGTAAGGCACAACAAAAGCTCTGCTTGTTACAGATATGTTTCTGGTCTAAATTTAAAGGGGCTGGTTCCTACTTTTAAATATTTTATATACTCTGGGTCTGGGATGCATGTGGGAGTGGCTACTCCCAAATGCACCTCTCCATTCATTGAGGTCCAGAAGTGAAAATGTGTGATGGGTTCTGTCAGAGGTATTGCTGTTAACTGTTACTGGTATGTGCTTGTGAATTAGCCTGCCACTGGTCGGCAGTTAAAATTTTTTAAGTGTAGGCAAGCATTTGCTCCTAAATAATCTTAAGATTCTAGATTATACCATTTCTCTAACTGTATACTTTGTATTATTGAGTGGATTGTATGCGTTTCAAAGTTGTTTGCTTAGAGTATTTTTAATGATTTTATTGTACTCTGCTTTTTGCCCCCCCAAAAAAGACAATTATAATTTTTTTTCCAAACACACACACATACAAGTCTCAACCAGTCCTCAGGCAGAGGAAATACCTGGCAAGAGGGAATCAGTTGGATGCGCAAACTGGAATGCTTTCACATATTATGGTCTCCAGCAGTGACAAACTGCATATTATAAAATCATATATCCAAACAGAAACAAAAAAACACCCCATTCCTTTGCAATAGTGCCTTCTTCATTCTACTGCACAACTGGATATCCCAATGGGGGCACAGAGCTAAGTTTTTCAGGGAGCCTCGAATCACCGTGCCAGCTGCCTGCCCCCCTCACTGTTTAGAGCCACTACAGGCAATGAGAGCAATGTGGATAACCTTCAAAAATGAGATTGCAGTTGACAAGCAGTGCGTATCAGGCCGGAAAGGTCTTCATTTTCGCTGCATGAATAAAATCAAAATAGGTTTATTGCTTGAAATGCGATACAAATACATCCAGAATTTCTGAGGGTAAACTCCTTGTAAACTGAACAATATCAAGTCTGCAAGCTTGGGTTTTTTCAGGACCCAGTTCTGTTTCTCAATGCTCTTGAAGCATCTTTGGCTAGAAAAGTTGCTTTTTCCCCCATTTTACCTGGTGTTGCAGCTGTGGCTCTCTCAAGACAACAAAGAGAACCACAGCACTCTCTGTCTGTCTGTGTTGTTACAGACGCCCTATTTTCCCCAAACGTGTTCAGTTTTAAATGGACTCCATCCTGGTTTCAGAGTCTGGCCTCCCTGAAATGTGAAAAGGGATGAGATTTTGCTGACTCCCAAGGAAAGGCCCCTCTGTGGTCTATTAAATCTGGTACTTGAGGTCTGACAAAAGGATAGCTAGCAAGTATCAGTCCTGCTTGAATTTAAATTAAATTAAAATTGCCCAACTGGGTAGTCCTTTTCAGACTCTGGGCCAAGAAGTTCTTCCACCTGAACCTGAGATACATGGGCTATCAAGCTCTTTTGTGTCCTCCTGGAAAAACTCAATCAAGGCCAAGAAGCTCAAAATGCATAGCTCAAGAAGCTCTTTAAACTCCTTTGCCCTGCCAAAGTTCCTTTTGTTTCCTTTGTGAAATGTCCTATAACTTCTCGGCTCTGGAAGCAGATTGGGGGAAGAGTCTGTAAAGCATGCCTGCGACACATACTACCTGGCCAGCATGGGTGGTGGCTCAGCACAAGCCCACACTGAGCCAGCAACAGGCGGAGGATGGGGAACTGCTGCTCAGAGCTCTGTGCGAGCAATGGGTGGTGGAGAGGAAAGTGGGGGTGTGGGGGAAAGCATTCCAGAGTGGGGGAGAAGGCGTGGTAGGGGAGCAAGCAGGGCAGGAGGGGGCGTGACCAGCAGAGCTCAGGTCTGCCGGATCTTAAGCCACCCGTTGGGCCTCCTGGCCCAGCATGGAACTCTTACTCTGCACCAGCTAAATAAATCCTTCAATAGTCTGGGTCAAAAATATCAGGTGTCATCCTGTATGTTCCCTCTCATGCCTTAAAATCAGTCAGGAAATCTTTGCTTAGGGTGAAGTTAGTAGGACTAGAGCCATCTTGGTTATGGCCTTGCTGTACAAGTCTCTATCAAGAGTGGCCTATCTGGTTGATTCCTTCTTGTCCTTCGGAAAATGTGCTAATTTTTTTTTTCTGTTTTTCAGAAGGCCTTCTGGCTGAAGGTGTCAGAATCTGATTTATTAATGTGAAGACAGTTGGGTTTTTTATTGTGTTGGGATTCATAATAAAAAAAATAATTTCATTGTAATTTGAGCTATTTACTGTAAACCTCCGAGACAAGCCTCTGGTTAGTCAGTGAGATACCAAATTTTAGAAATACACAATAAGCAAATAGCATTGTCAAATCCAAAACAACTTTTGCAAATCTTAGTAACTCCCAGGAAAATGTGCACAGCCTTGACTTTTGTCTGGTTAGGGACCAGAGCATCAGTGAAAGTAAAAAATGGATGGATGTCAAATATAGTCTTATTTCACTTGCAAATTTATTTTGGCTGTCAAAATTATAGATAACTAACAATATAACACATGCGAATGCATGCAAAACCTAAATAAAAATAAGAAAAAAAGAAACATAAGAATGTTGACAAATGTCATGGAAGGTTGAATGAAATCAGATGAAAGTGGAAAACACGTGGATGAAATCTGAAATGTGGTTATAATTGAAAACGGCTGAAAGAAAACGGCAAAGAATATCAAGGGGAAGACATCCCTTTATATGATTGCAGCCCAAGTCATGGGGAAAGAGACTCTTAGTGTGTCTTGTAAACTTGTCCAGTTGCATTGGTTTTGTTGCTGAAAGCGCATGCATTAAACACGGGCTCTTCCACTAAGCAATTCTTCTTTCTCTTTCCCTCCACAGACAGACCGTCTTTGAAAATATGGCTACAGGAGGGGGTGTGGGTGTGTGCATGCGCCAAGCACTCAGCTCCCTTGTCTGGCATTTCCATTTGGTTTTTCTTTCCAGGAGATGTGTGTACAGGAGAAATTTGTGTATAGTTGCAAACCCAGTGCAGAGGGGGCTACTGAAATTTCTTCTTGCTCTCTCTACTCTGAAGGGGGCATATAGAGGCTTCCTGCCCCCACCCCCCCGATTCCAACATGATTCATAGAGAGGCACTTGTTAAATCCCTGGGCAGAGACGGGAGCTTGCCACCACAATCCTAATAATGTGTACACAGAAGAAAGCTCCATTGTGTTTACTGGATCTTACTCCCAGGAAAGGTGTGTGCAGGTGTGCATGCACACATAATTATGTTCAGAATTGAGATCTCAATGCTTTCTGTGTGAGGGTGTGAAGAGCAGCTGCTTGGGTGACCTTCCCCCCCCCAAGACCATGCCCCAAGCTTTGGGGCATGATGCTATGCTTGCTGTGCACACTGGCACAGAAAACAAGCCTGCTGCAAGAGCACAATATTTACTGCCTTCCTTGGGGGGAGCTCCCTCTGCTTTCAGCTGCAAAGTGTTGCAGGGATACATGCAGACACAGGAAGACTGCTGGAGCATGTTTGGCAGTGCAAGAGAACCACCTAGCATCGCTTTCGGCACAAAAGTCCTAGATTGTAGTGAAAATGTAGTTGCAAATCCCGTATGAGTTGAAATTCACGAATGTGACTCACAGATGTATGTTCCCATGGAACAGTTGCATGTTTCATCTTAAGACAAATCCTTAAGCAATTCAAAGATCTTCCCTTCCCGTTTAGTTGATGCTTCTATGAAGAGCTTGAAAAGTTTGTTTTGGAAATTATTCTTTGGCTTTCAACCAAGACTGCTTGCCCAAGTTTAACCCTACTGTTAGGGAATCCAGGCAGAGTTCCAGAAATATGTGCTTAACTGGAAGCCAAGAACTCACACTGATTTTGTTACGTAATAGTACTTTGCTCAAGTTTCTTCAGCTATAACTGGCCTAGCATTTAACTTAAAATGCTCTTGGTCACACCAATGAGCAACACTTTGTCCTTTCAGTTGTTCAGTGGTTAGACAGCAATCTTGTGTTTTATTTTGTGTTGTAATATTTTTTCATGTCAAAAGCAAGGTTATATTTCTCTTAAACTATTTTTGGCTGATATTATTTCCTTGGTCTTACAAAGTGATTGACAGATGATCCCCTAGCCTTTGGTCCAGACAATGGTCCTTTGACCCAGACAATGATTTAATTTTGTGCAAGGAATGTTGTGCAAATTTCTCATTTATAAGGGAGGAGTCAGTTGTGGGGAATAGCATTCTCTCAGCAATAACTATTTTGCTCCTGGGAAACATAACATTAGACCAGCATCCTGCCTTCACAACATCAAGCCAGAGATGTCCAGGAAATGCTCAAACAGGGTATGAATGTAACATCTCACCCTAACAGTTTGTCCCAAAGAGCTAGTATTTATACATAGATTTACTGCCTCTACCTGGAGATTGCAATCAACTCTTATAGTTAATAGCTTTTGATAGACATGACCTAATCTTATTTGGATGCTGTGCCAACAGTGCATAGACACTAATGCCATGTCCATTATATCCATGCTTCTCCTGGTAATGCTACACTGACAGCACACCAAAACTAGCCTCAGCCTTTTAACCAGTTTGCTACACCAGTTCTCTTTTGAGGAACCACCAATGTTCAGAAATGTTTTATAAATATTATATTATATATTATGTACCTCGTCCCCCTTCCACCTATTCCTTGCCCTCCCTCCACCCCTTTGCCACACTTACCTGGTCCACCAAGCATCCTCATTTCACTGAGGTACATGAGAAGACTTCGACCTTTCACCAGTGTTGCTAGTAATGTTGTAGCAAAGTGCTTTACAGCACTTTTGTGAAAGTCCATGCTGGCAGAATATGCGTTCCACCTATGCTGAAGAAGCATAGGATTGGGCCATGTGAGGGTGAAGCATTTACCCACAAATAGAATCACCACCATATTCATGGCAGACCAAGATCTGATATCACCTATATACTACTGTGAGAGCATTAAACAAATTCTTAAAACTTACTGCATTGCATTGGCTTCCAATTTTTTTTCTCACGGCATTGTCTTAACCCGTTGAAAGATTCAGTTTAAGAGACTAACCTTAATGAATAAAAAAGCTTTTTAAAATACATAATTAATGAGTCACATTTCAAGCCCCACCATCTAAGGTCAGAAAGCTGTGAAATTGAGAGGAAGAATGGGAGAAAATAATGAGACAAGGGGTGAGTTGTTCCATACCTGTTAAAAGTTAGTGTTCTAATTCAATATTTATTGTACTGCAGAAAGCTTAAAATGCAGCCCTTTGAGGCAAAAATAGATGGCTTATACATGCCCTCTGTCAAGTACAAATAAGAGTATTTGGGGGGAATAATGAATACATTGAAGACTAATGTATAAGAACAGAATGGGAGGCTCCAACATGCAGGAGTCAGACCCAATTTCCAGTTCACCAGTGCTAGATCTGAATAGGAGGCCAGGTCTGGCTCAGTCCATCAGGGATGCACAGCTTGTTCTTCCCCTAGCGAAATGGGATTGGATGCTAGAGCTCTGATTTAAGTCTTGAAACATGAAGGGAGTTTGAGCCCATTGTTTTTACTTCCTGGGTCACCAACACCTGCACTGAACAGGAGGCACCAAGGCTTGCAGAAAGCTGCCTATGGCCAGCTCAGACCAGCAGCAAGCCGATCCCCGGCCTTTAGGCATATACAGCTGTTTCTGTCCCTAGTAGGATGAGATTGGTTTACAGAGCCCTGATGCAGGTCTCAAAAGAGCAGGGGTCAGAGAAGTTTAAACCAAGAATTGCCTGGGCCTGAGATGCACCTTGCCCAAGCCAGGTACGTTCAGCAGCAAGCTGGCCTCTGAACATTGGATCCAGGCACTTGTTCTGCCCCCAAAGGGATGGGACTGTATGCTGAAACCCTGGTTCAAGTCTTGAAACATGCAGGGGTCAGAGCCCGTTGTCTCAATTCACTGTTCATCAGTGACAGACCTAACTAGGAGGTGCCAGGGTCTGTGGAATGTCACCACAGCCAGCTCAGACCAGCAGTGAGTTGGCCCCAGCCATTGAACTTGGACAGCTTGTTCTGTAGACATTATATATCTGGACTTTCAGAAGGCGTTCGACACGGTTCCTCACCAGAGGCTACTGAAAAAACTCCACAATCAGGGAATTAGAGGACAGGTCCTCTCATGGATTGAGAACTGGTTGGAGGCCAGGAAGCAGAGAGTGGGTGTCAATGGGCAATTTTCACAATGGAGAGAGGTGAAAAGCGGTGTGCCCCAAGGATCTGTCCTGGGACCGGTGCTTTTCAACCTCTTCATAAATGACCTGGAGACAGGGGTGAGCAGTGAGGTGGCAAAGTTTGCAGATGACACCAAACTTTTCTGAGTGGTGAAGACCAGAAGTGATTGTGAGGAGCTCCAGAAGGATCTCTCCAGACTGGCAGAATGGGCAACAAAATGGCAGATGCGCTTCAATGTCAGTAAGTGTAAAGTCATGCACACTGGGGCAAAAAAATCAAAACTTCACATATAGGCTAATGGGTTCTGAGCTGTCCGTGACAGATCAGGAAAGAGATCTTGGGGCGGTGGTGGACAGGTCAATGAAAGTGTCGACTCAATGTGCAGCGTCAGTAAAGAAGGCCAATCCTTGGGATCATTAGAAAAATTATTCAGAACAAAACGGCTAATATTATAATGGCGTTGTACAAATTGATGGTGAGGCCACACCTGGAGTATTGTGTTCAGTTCTGGTCGCCTCATCTCAAAAAAGACATAGTGGAAATGGAAAAGGTGCAAAAGAGAGCGACTAAAATGATTACTGGGCTGGGGCACCTTCCTTATGAGGAAAGGCTACGGCGTTTGGGCCTCTTCAGCCTAGAAAAGAGACGCTTGAGGGGGGACATGATTGAGACATACAAAATTATGAAGGGGATGGACAGAGTGGATAGAGAGATGCTCTTTACACTCTCACATAACACCAGAAGCAGGGGACATCCACTCAGATTGAGTGTTGGGAGGGTTAGGACAGACAAAAGAAAATATTTCTTTACTCAGCATGTGGTTGGTCTGTGGAACTCCTTGCCGCAGGATGTGGTTACAGCATCTGGCCTGGATGCCTTTAAAAGGGGATTGGACGAGTTTCTGGAGGAAAAATCCATTATGGGTTACAAGCCATGATGTGTATGTGTGACCTCCTGATTTTAGAAATGGGCTATGTCAGAATGCCAGATGCAAGGGAGGGCGCCAGGATGAGGTCTCTTGATATCTGGTGTGCTCCCTGGGGCATTTGGTGGGCCGCTGTGAGATAGGAAGCTGGACTAGATGGGCCTATGGCCTGATCCAGTGGGGCTATTCTTATGTTCTTATGCCACAGGCAGGATGGGATTGGACATTCAGGTTGTGAAACATGTGGGGTCAGGGCCTACGGTTCTAATTTTCTGGTTCCCCAGCACAGGACCTGACTAGGAGGCACCAGGGCCCTTGAAGCACTGCCCCAGCCAGCTCAGCTGAGCAACAACTGGCCTCCAAGCCAAGGGACCTGGACAGCTTGTTGTGTTCCTAGTGGGATAGGGTTGGATGCTAGCGCATTTATTCAGGTATTGAAACGTGGGGTTGGAGCCTGTTATTCTCAATTCCCAGTTCACCAGCACAAGGCCTGACCTGGTGGCACCAGAGACCACTGAACACCATTCCTGCCAACTCAGAGCCCAATCCTGTGGTTGGTGGCATGGCTCCGTGCCGCCGAGCACAGTCCCGAGCATTCGTGCCGTAGGGCATGTTTGCAGGGCTCACCACCGGGCTCCCGCCGGTGCTAGCCCAGTGCTGGCTGGTGCTGGGCTAGCGCAGGGCGGTTGCCCAGCTTAGGTGGTTCAGCAGTCCCTCGGACCGCTGAGCTGCAGAACGGGATGCTGGGAGCGTGGACGGGGGGAGGAGGCGTTCCAGGGAGGGGAGACGCCAGTGGGGGGGTGGAGAGAGGGTGGAGGGAGGCGTGACAGGGGTGGGCAGGAGGCGTGTCAGGGGGAGGGAGGTAGGAGGGTCCGTGGAGGGCAAGAGGTCTGACCCTGGGCAGGAGAGGGGAGGGAGGTCGGAGGGAGGTCGGGGGGAGGGAGGGAGGAGTGTCTGTGGAGGGCAGCAGATCCGGCCCTGGGCAGGAGGTCTGGTCTAGAGGGTAGAGCCTCCATTAGCCTGAAGATAACATCAGAAGGTCGCCGGTTCGAGGACACCGGCAGCTCCCTGAACGGCTGAGAACGGTGAGACCCTGAAGCAGCTGACAAGCCCAGCTGAGTGATTCCACCTGCTCTTGGTGTGAGCAAGAAGCGTCTTGGCTGCCCTCCATGTGAGAGATGGAGCTGCTTGTCAGCCTGTGTGGGAGAACTGGAGGCCAGAAGTGAGACCAAACCAGGAAGATCCATTCTGAAATGTTGGTTCTTGAAAGACAGAACCTCTATGATTGTAAAAATCCCCTTGAGGGATTTAGAAACGCCTGCCTATGTAAACCGCCTTGAATAAAGTCAGAGGAGTAATTCGATGACCAGAAAGGTGGTATATAAATACCTAGTTGTTGTTGCTCATGCAGGGCTGCGTACCCTACACAAGCGCCTTTCCCTTACCCTTGCAGGACTGCTTACCTTACTTGGGGCAAGGGGACGAACGTTCCCTTCTCCAGAGGCACGTCCTCTGGTAGTGTGGGAGGCGCAGGATTCGGCAGAAGCCCTTCTTGGTGCCATCGAGCCTAGGTGCTCCGGGCAGCTCAGGATTGGGCTGTCAGTCCAGCAGCATTCCAGCCCCCCGCTATTGGCCCTGAACAGTTTATTCTGCTGACAGCTTATTATTGGACCTTTCAAACTTACCAATGGCATGTGATGAGAAGCAGTTCCTCCAAATCTTCTGTTTGTAAACAGGGAGAATCTGTAGTGGCTGAATAGTCCAGGGGGTTTCAGGTCAGCCCAGATGCATGGGCTATTCATAGTTGTAGGCCTTCAACCAGCGCTTGACCTGCCAAACCTCTTACAACACTTTTGATCAGTGGCATAGCTAAGGGATCTGGCACTCAGGGGCAAAAAATTTTAACATCCCCACCTGGGAACACCCCAGTGACCAGACCAGATGCCCAGAAACAACCCCCCCCCCAATGTGTAGGAGGTGGTATGAGGTGAGGGAGGCCTTTTCACTAAAACTGACCGTGCTTTTCTAAGGCCTCCAGGCTGGCCTTCCAAGGCTCAGAAATCTTGGGCCTCAGAAGGCCTCCAACAAGTACCTTCAATGCTTCAGAAGAGGGACAGAATATCAAGGAATTTCATGCTGGTATTAGCTGCTTTGGGATGTCTGTAAAGGATAAGAAAAGTGGGATATAAATATTTCAAATAATAATAAGACTCCTTTCTTTTAACCATTTGTTCAGCACAATAGACTGTCACCAAAAACAGTGGCACACCTAAGGCAGTGGGGGTTAGTTGCCTTGGAGGTCTTTCCCCTCATGCTGCTTATAGAGCTACAAACTCAATGTTCTCAAGTATACGTTCAGCAGGAAGCTGGAACAGATCTGGGCTCTCTGACAAGTTTATTTCCGAGTTACATGTGTTTTCAACACCTACTGATGTGCTTTACATTTTGTAGCATGCATAACAAAAATCTTATGCGTCTACAGAGAATACAGAATGCATGAAGAGTCCCAGGGAATCGGCAGATATGAATTCACTTTTCATTTCTGCAGTCTGTTGAAGACTTCAAGAAAGTAACTAACTATGGGAGCAATCCTGTCTTGTGCTGGAACAGGCAAGCCAAGAGGCTTGCGGTATATCCAGCGCAGGATAGGTGCACAAAGTGGCTCAGCCAGAGATATGGGAAAACTTTCCCCCTTACCTCCAGGTAAGGCACCCTTGCCCCTATGGGTCTCCTTGGACTTGCGCCACCTCCTGAGGTGGCGCAAGTCCAAGGAGAGCAGAGTGGCTTCACGCCACTCCAAACTCGATGACAGTTGAGATCTGGCGTAACTGCTGGGTCCCAGCCCTGCCTCCTGCCCGCCCCCAGGGCCACCCACCTCCTGCCTTCCTCCTGCCCTGGAACACCTCCGTCCCTGCCTCCTCCCTGCTCACCCTAGAGCTTTGCGTCAGCCCAGCTTGGCTGATGCAAGGCTCAGTGTCTCTGTCGGTGCAGAGGCTTATGTCAGCATGTTTGCAAACCTCCTGGGCCAGTGCAAGGGACTTGCACAGGCCCAAGGCACAGTTTGGATTGCTCAGTACACTGATTAAATGTCTCTTTCCCCAAATATAGTTTTTAAAAGCCCAGGGAAGCTCTTTGACACAGTCATATTAGATAGCTAAAGATCAATGTTTATTATATACCTAAAGGATTCATTCATTTATAATATTGTATTTATTGCAGCTTTCAGTTTGTGAATTTGAACAGATGTTTCCTATAACTCATTTTTGATCTAGAGTCTCAATGTCTCCATAGCATGATTGTTATAATTGTAAATGATATTTCTAACTGCTGGATTAAAACTTAACTAACTGTGTAGCTTGGATTATTTTGAACAGGTGGCTCCCATTGTTACTACTCTGTATGCCAATTAGGAAAATTGATAGATTCAGCCCAATTTAAATTAGATGTAACTAATCTTTTTCAGCATCTCTGAAGTATAGCACAGGAAGAAAAAAAAAACTCATTTGGATTTATTTACAGCAATTTAAAAATGTGAAATCTTACCTTTCAAAAGGCAGAAGAAACAATTTCAAACAATATAATATTGTTTGGCTGTGCCCTAGATATAAACATCTTACTTTCGGAAAAGTAATATGTTTTGAGATGCTACAAGTGCCTGTATATTTCTGCTCCAGAAGTGGAAATTTTATGCTTCCCGGGGTCTCAGAATGCCTTATAAGGCAATAAAAAATCACTTCCAGTTTTACGGTTTTTTCCTTACTTGAAAAGTCATTCTGAGCCCTGCAGAGGTCTTGGCTCCCCTTGCCTCTGGAGGGTCCAGGGCATCCCTCCATAACAGAAGATACAGCTACCTGCGGGGGGGGGCGGGGTGTTCTGGAACCGAACCTTCATGGATATGGGATACACCTGTATTTTGATTGCTGCAAGGCCAAGGTGCTTAGACTGCTAAATAGAAATTGGTTTCCGCTGTCTCTTCAGACAGAGTTACTATTTGAACCATTTCAGACAGAAGATGAAGGAGTAGGACAGGAAGGGGCAGGACTGGCGGAGCTCTCCTCCGCCAGATCCAGAACCCCGTGTTGGAACTCCCAACCCAAAACAGGACCTCTCAACTCTCCTCCAGCTATTTTGCTGGTTCAGACTTGAGTAACTCCATTTCCGGGCTTGGGCCATTCCCTGGGACGTCAGCAGCTGCCCAAAGCCCATAGGATGCAGTGGTTGCCATTTTGGCACCGCTGCTTCTTTAGGCACTGGGCAGCCTAGGATTGGGCTGTAAATGCCTTGAATTCCAAGTGCCTTTGAGCAATGGTTCCTAAACTGGTGTGTCGTGACCCACAAGCCAAGGAAGCACTTGTTCCTGGTTCCTGAAGGCGGCAGGGTGGGGTGATGGCAGTGACGTGATCTGCAGATTCATGCCACTTCCAGAGGCAGAAGTGTTTTTTTTTTTTTTTAACCTACCTAAACTAGCACTGGCCTCTGGGGAGCGGAGGAAGTCCTGTGGATGCTTCTGCAAGGCTCCCCAAGCCTTTAAAAATTGCTATCAGAACCCACCTGTGGGTTGTGCTCCTGACACCCCTCCCCCAGAGGCCAATGGGTAAAAAAAAGTAGGGTAAAAAAACAAAAACAAAAAACACCCCTTCTGACCCTGGCAACAATGTGATCCTGGGAATCATGTTGCTGCCACCACCCTACCCCCGCAAAGACTTACTGCAGTGCCAAAGTGCAAGTAGGACTTTGAGAACTGCTGCCTTAGAGACTACCTCCTCTCAGATGCCTATTCTAACATTTCATATCTGTTGAGAACACTGTCTTAATTTTTCCATCCCTGCACCAAATTAGTGCATGTCATAAAATTATTTGGGTTAACTTTTGGCAGCCAGCATTCACTCTTCCCTGGAAAAGTGTCGTGCTGCATCAGCTCTGATACTGCAGAGGTGGAGTTGGAAAGGGTTTTTAATTGTTTTACAGAGGGCTGGAAAATGCCAAGAGCATCATTTTGTTGTGGTGGAAAAGCTTTTTAACATATAAATGGCTACCTCTGAGTTTCCAGTTCATTGCTATCATTTTCTCTCCCCCTTCATCTTTTCACAATGACATATACTGCATCATCTGCTAGTGTGAAAATTGGAACAAATAGCCTGTAATGGCAGAGGCACACCATAACTGAAAGTTGTTGTAATCTTTTAGGCTATTCTTCACATATTACATTTCTGCCATGGCAGTTGCATTTGAACCTGATGCTTCCTCTGACGGGAATGAAAATAGACCATCTTTATTTTTTAAATGATGTGACAATGTAAATGCATTTCCTAGCTACAGAATCATATTTTCGAGAGAGAGAGAGAGAGAGAGAGAGAGAGAGAGAGAGAGAGACAGACAGACAGACAGACAGACAGACAGACAGACAGAGAAAGGGAACAAAATTAGGCTTAGATATTTTAAAGTTAGAGATGTCAGTTCAATTGTATAAATGAAAAACAGCGCACGGACAACTCCTAAGCTGACAATAATTACTTGAAACTCAAATTTGCTCTTCAATTTCTCTCAGGATCCAGCTTTCAAATCTTAAAATGGCATTGTTAAAATTATGTTTTTATTCCTACATATAGAGATACCATAAAATATACATATAGGAGTGATGGAAAATATAGGGAAAAATGAATTTCTGCTTACTATCTGTATTAATGAGTTTCACAGTGTAGTTGGAATGCTTAGTCTGCCATGCTTGAAGTCATATGAACAGTATAATTTCTGGGACAGAAAGAAAAAAAAATGGCAAGCTGGTCTCACGTAATTTAACTTTATAGGACTGCTGCAAATTAAGTGTAAAATATTGCTGGCAAATTAGAGTTGTGGATTTAAATAGGTTTGCTGCTGCTCAGCGACACAAGATATTCCATCTCTGGCGTTTCATTAGAAGGTGAAAATTCAGTGCTGGATTAGAAAACTGGGGAGCAAATGCCTGTATAATAGTAACTCTGCATGATTCACAGTCAGAAGTTGCAACTGATTTTTTTTTGTCTCCTGTTTGAAAAGAACAATGTTAATATGATTGTAGTAACTCTTTTGCCCATAACAGCATGGGGCTGGTGGAAAGTTTTTTGATCTTTTATCTCATTGTGGAAGGAAATTCATCTTTTTTCCTTAAAAAAGAAAACAAAAAGAAAACATCAGAATATTTGGCAGATCAGAACCAATGCAAAGAGGACATGTACAGGTTGGGCAACCTTAGCTGAAGTACTTGGGACCAGAAACATTTTGGATGTTGTATTTTTTCCATATTTTGGAATGCTTGCGTATACATAATCTTGGGGATGGGATACAATAAACACAAAATTAATTTGTTTCATATATACACATAGCCTGGAGGTAATTTTATACAATATTTTAAATGAAACAAAGTTTGTGTATTTTTTCAGGCAAAAAAGTTTTTTATGATTATGTCATGTTGGAGCTCAAAAAAGTTCTGTATGTCAGAATACTCTGTATTTCAGAATTCTAGATAAGGGATGTCCAGCCTGGTACTTATATATAGTCATCCTTGGCTGGATTAGGATAATACAGAAGGGTGATTGTACAGAACTGGACTGGAGGACTGGACTGGAGAGACCTGAGTTCAAATCATGATTAGTCATGAAGCTTACTAGGTGACCGGCTTGTGCTGGTCTTTACCTCTTCCTAGCCAACTTTACAGAGTGGTTGTTATGAAAAATTGAACAAATTTGTTCTTATCTTGAACTCATTTAATACAAATCATGTTAAATGGATAATTTAGCTCTTGGGACTGCTAAAATAAGGCTTGCCTCAACTCAACCCTTCTCCTTCCTCATACTTTGCATGCTTTCCTGGTTTCTTATCCAGCACCCCCACTCTTTGATGGGAAATTACTTGAAGACAATTGTAGAATGGATGGACTCTAGGTTGAAGTGTTGACTGGGGAAACAGGAAGTAGGAGGGTCTCCTGTTCCAGTATTGGCTGATGCAGTGTGTTTTCCTCTGTATGCACTGAGGAAAGAGGTGGGAGAGAACCATTGGGTTCGATTATGGTTTCTCAGTCCATTCACACTGTGAATGATGATGTCCTCAATTCCCAACACTGCTTTGAGGCTTGCAGCACCAAACAGATAGATAGCATTTTCTCCAATCACCTATTAGCAAGGGAGGGATTTGAATCTAGGCCCCGTGCCTCTGTTTTTAAGAAACGGTCCTTGAATTTTTCCTAAAGGTCATTTTTTTTATTAACATCTTTTAGCATTCAGCTCTGAAAATCACACATTTTAATATGAAAAAAAGAAAAAAATTCCAATCAGTTGTTGACATTCCCAGATGCTGAAACCCAATATATCTTTCTTAACTACTTTCCAATGAGGTAATGGCCAGAATATTTTAGTGTAGATCCATTAATAATCAGCTTCACTTAGATGCAGTCAGCAAGAATTATTGGCTACTAACTATAATGAATGCACCAGAATGTAGGGGTTTGTAATCAAATTAGCAAAGTGTGAATAAAGACCATGGCTAAAATGAGTGTATTTGATGAACAGAAGTACGTTGATCTTCAACTTGTATGACTTTACAATTCTGAAAATAAATTCATAAGCAACCTGACATTTCTAATGTTCGCTTTTTAGTGAGGGCTGCAGACCCTAATTCTGTCCTTGATTCAAACAATATAAACTACCTGGTGTATTTCATTCCTTGCCTCTCTGGACTCATGGGAAATATATATCAGAGGAACAACACTTTTCCATTAGCTGCTCAATTATTCCTGATTTAGTCTTCAAATTAATCAGCTTAGCAGCCATTATGACCATATAGTGGCTCAGATAACAAATGCAGAGTCAAGGCTATGATTAGTGCTTGCTTTTTTCTCCAATATAGACTTCAATTTTAAAACCAGTGATCACCATATGTTATTAGGAAGGGCGTATCCAAACGCACAAATAGAAAATAACTTCAGAAATCATGATGAAATTTGTAGTTTATAAGGCACTTCATAGTATACGAGTCAGTGCCCTTCCATTTAAATCCTTATTACAAGGCAGCTCCTTGGAAGACTTGAGGCCTAAAAGAAATCATGCTTGATATGATCTTATATTCCTTTGATTCAAACTTTTATAACATCTTTTTAATTTGTTTCTAATATTTCTGTGGTAATCTTTTGCCCCATTCTTAAGCAGATATTCCTCTGAACATAAGCTTTTTTCCCCCTTCTACAAAATAATTTATATCCGAAGGCAGTTTGTAAAACTTAGATGGTATTTTATAGTCCAAGGTTTTAATCCCTGTGTTCATCGCCTAGAGAGTTTCTTCACCAACTCTGGACTTTCAGCAGAGCATCCCATGTTGGTGAGAGGCAGATAAGACACATGATCTCAAGTGTGAGCTCCATCTATGAGCTAATTGGAGAAAGACTGTTAAATCATACTGTCTAGGCCAGTGGCATAGATAAGGGGGTGCAGGAAGTAGCAGTTGCACCGGGCAACAAACTTTAGGGGAGCAACAAGCTGAGCTTGACACTAGTGGCCAAAATTGTGAAAATCTTGGTATGTACAAATAATACCATCATGTTATATATCATTGGAAAGGTAGTTTCCAATGAAACAAACAGAATGCAATGAAACATACCACATTAGGATATCTGTTTTCTATCAGAAGTTATCGCCAATTAACCAGAAAAATAAAACACAACTGCCTTAAGGAACAAAAAGTGGATTTTCTTAACTCAAAACTGACCTATAACACTGATTGTTCTGAGAGCCAATGAGATGTTATTATGATGCAGCACAGAACCAATAAGATGTTAATATGAGTCAGCTCTCATTTCCATGTATCATAATACATCTACTCTTGCTAACTTGTAAAGAGGCACTTTTCCAAGTGGTGCTCCTCTTATATTTAGCAGGGAGAGAATAACCATCCCTTTTCACTCCTGCACAGTGTCCCTAACTAATAAGGGGCACACTTTTTGTTTATTTACTTAATTAAATCTGATTTTGTCATGGAGGGGAGGCTACAAAATCTTCTTTGATCTCAGGTAGCAGATAGATGCCTTAGGAATGCCACTGGATGGGGGGAGGTGGCAGATCAACTGGGTGGTGAGCTGCTGGGGGAGGAGGCAGGTTTCCACCCCCCCCCATCTGCACCTTTTAAAAAGCCCAGGTGCAATGTCACTTCTGGTTGTGATATCACTTCTGGGGCACCATTTGGAGCTCCACACCAGGCTACATGTTCATTAGCTATGCCACTGGTCCAGGCCCAGACTTACCAGAGGAGGGAGAGATGGACACAACCAACAGTGACATACCTGGGCACCTCCTGGAGTGCAATCCAAGCTGGGGATGTCCAGATACATCAGAAAAAGCCTGGGCTGATCCAACGGGACATGCAACCACAAGGCTGATGCTGACCACAAGGCTGATGCTGCTCAGTGAGGCTCAAAGCCTTGGCACTTGCACACTAGGCCAGCTGGCTTGGCTTGTGTGCCTTGGTCTCCCATCCAAGCAATGGATCCTGCTTATTTTTTTCAGGCAAAGCGACGGCTCAGCCTCCAGACAAGGTATGTTAAATTAAGCCTTTGTTCTAAAATTAAAACTGACATTTAGATGGAGCAAATGGTTTTCCTCTCAAACCAAGCTCTTGCAGCTTGATAAAGGGTTTCTTGATAGAAGAAGCATGAAAAAAAGAAGCAAGTGTCAGAGAGGCTTAGATCAACATTATCAAGACAACACTTATTGAAATAAAATCTCTGATTGTATTTGTACAGCATTAAGGTTTCACTGTTTACAGTGGAAATGCAGGGAAAGGTATTGTTGAGTTGGGAGATGGATTTAATTTAAGAACATTATGTTTGTGTTGCAGAATTGCATGAGAACGCATGAGACAAGTCAATGTTCTGTTGAGCCAAGCATTTAGAGCTGCTGTTCCACTAGGATAAGGAACTTTACAGTGCTTCTTTTCCAACACTGCTGTTTGGCACATAATATAGAAATAAGAGATTTGCTCTACTTTTGACTGGTTTAATTTTGACCTGCTGAAGATATGGAAGTTTCTGATCACATCCCCTAGGAATTGTTACTAATACTTTCTGCAATGTTTCATTTAATTGCAGTATAGTTTCTACACTTGTTCTATCATTTTTTATATTAAAAAGATATTTTCTTCCATGCCTACGGACATCAGAAAATATATTTTTTTGTTTAATTCTGCAATTTTGAAGGACTGAAATAAAATACTTTTTCCAAAAATATCAATCAATAAAACATATGCCTGCACTGATCTCTTCAGTTTTATTTTGATGTTTGTGAAACCTGCTGGAAGAATTCAATTTAGTAATTCAGTACTTTTCTTACAGCCCAATCTTACATTTCAATGAAGTGGCACCAAAATAGCGACCACTGCATACTGTGGTGGGGGCAGTCGGGGAGGCATCTCCTGGATAAAGGAACAATTGTTCCCTTAACCACAGGAAAGCATTCACAGCATGGATGTATCTACTTCAACCAGCAATAGCTAAATAGCTGTTGCAGAACTGCATACACTAGCACTGCAGGATCAGGTTCAGGAAAGAGGTTAGGGTATCAGTGCTGCCGGCACTCCTGTACTGTTAACAGCAGCCTGACATGTAGAAATTAATTTTTTAAGTATCTATTTATTTTCTGCATGTTGATTGACATTTAAAAACAGAAAAAAGATTAGTAAATTGCTGGTAGCTTCATTCAGCTATGAGTAAAAAGATCTTACTATATAGGGAAGAAGAGTTGGAACAGTGGTGTCACAAGGGGGTGCAGGGGGTGCGGGATGCACCAGGTGATGTGCAAAGGGGGGTGATGTGCACTGGGGGTGACATGCTAAAATTGTGGTGGTTAGGAATAATACCATCATGTTATACACCATTGGATGTGGAATTTACAGCTGAATACAATGAAAAAATCAGAGTGATATCTCATTTCTATCAAAAGTTATTGCCAGAAAACCAGAAAACAAAAAATGCATGGAGCCCTATGGAAAGTGAAACTGAGCCATACTGTGCATTTACTCGCAAGTAGGTGACCTTGCCCTCGTCTGTCAGAAAGGGCAAACTAAGAGGAATCCAACAACACCAGAACGGTCCTGCTCTAATTTAGCCCTGCAAAAACACCCGAAAATGAGGTCCCTCCCTCCAAGCTGGCAAATGTATTGAGTTCTGTGGAAAGCAAAACTAAGCCAAATGGTTGTGTTTGCTTGCGAGTAAGCAAACGCGCTGTGGCTTGTGGTCAGGTCAGGTAAATGGAATTGTGAGGCCACCAGAATGGTCCTGATCTGATGGAACTGAAGCTCAACAAATGCTCTAGAAGGCAGCCTCCCCCCCCCCCCACATAAAAAGAATAAAAACAGAGGTTGAAGCTGGTAAGGTGAACTTTTTTCTTTTTTAGACTTGCAAAGCAGGGGAGGGGCCAGCCAGCAGTGAGCAGACATGCCTTTCTCAAGCTCTTGAACGGCACTGTTTTTCCCAAAAACTGCGGATCTGAGGAGACCTGGGGATTGTTTGTCAGGAGAGACAAACTCCTCCATGTGATGGCAGATCCCTGGGGAACATAAGAACATAAACATAAGAACATAAGAACAGCCCAGCTGGATCAGGCCATAGGCCCATCTAGTCCAGCTTCCTGTATCTCACAGCAGCCCACCAAATGCCCCAGGGAGCACACCAGATAACAAGAGACCTGCATCCTGGTGGAGATAAAGCCCGACCAGGGGGCTTTCCCAGCAGATTCTGCCGTCTTGGCAGCAATGGTGAAGAATTCATTTTGAACCAAGCTGAAGGCCCCTGCATGGAAAGATGTTGAAAGACTTAAGTAAGTGTTATTCCGTTTGTGTATGCCTGGCGTGGACTGAGTAATTGATTCCCTGATTTGGTTCTTTCTTGCCATGAGAAGAAGAGGAGGGGAGGGTCCCCCCAGCTGTTTATCGGTGTGAGGAAGAGATTAACCAAGCTTGTTATGGTTATCTGAAAATATAATTACAACTTTACAAATTAAAAAAAATAGACTTGCAAAGCCAGGTGGATCCCGAAGGTGATATGGTTTCAACAGAGGATCTTAAAGTGAACTGGGCACTGGGTAGGGCTGAAAACTTTACTGATTTGGGGTGGGTGGGTATTGCATGCAGATTACAGAGAAAATTCTCTTGGTGGGCTGGCTTCCCCTTATTTAATTCTTTGTTTTACTTTAATTATTTATAATTACTTAATTTAATTTGCTTGATGATGTCACTTCCGGCCACGGCATCACTTCTGATGGGTCCTGGACAGATTGTCATTCTAAAAAGTGGGTCCCAGTGCTAAATGTTTGAGAACCGCTGCAATAAGGTGTTAGGAAGTTGACACCCAGGTATTTATTAGGTATGACAGATGAGTATGTGGAAAGAAAAAATGAAGTTTTATTTTTGAATATGATAAGCGCTGCCAGAATACTTTATGCTCAAAATTGGAAGACTATGAATATACCTTCGGTGGAGGAATGGTGGATAAGACTTATGGATTATGCGGAGATGGATAAATTAACAATTTTGCTTAGGGAGAATTCAACAGAAAACTTTTTGAAGAATTGGAGTCCAGTTATTGATTTTTTGAATCAGAGAGAGGATGGGGATTTGAGGTATTTTGGATTTGAAGATTGATTTTGAAGTATTAGTGGTATAGATTAATATTTGTTAATGTTTGGACTGTATGTATTTGGATTATAAGTATGGGAATGTTTTGGCTTCGCTCGTGCTGCTTTATTAGAATTTTGTTTATGTATGTATTTGTTTTTCTATTTTATGTTTATTATAGTTAAATAAATAAACAGAAAAAAAGGAAGTTGACACCCAGGAGTGTGTGTGTGTGTGTGTGATACCACTCGTGACCAAAATAACTAAAATCACAGTTTATAAGATTAACGTAAGTTTCCTACTATATATTATCAAGCACTCACAACTGATTTTAGCCATTTACCATGTATGCAATGGAAGGTGCAGTGCATGATGCTTTAGTGTCCATCAGGGTCCATTTACATAAGACAAAGTGCATTATACACTCTTTGGATATTTAATGGAAGAGGTCTGGGACTAGAGCTGAATCTGGAGCATGGCAGCTTGAGCAACTCATGTGCACATAATTTCATTAAGACATGCCCCAACAAGGGGGGAATGATATAAGAACCAATCATGTGACTCTGCAGGTACAAAAACTACATTGGCTTCAGGTCAATTTTCAGGTACAATTCAGAATGCAGATCTTGATTGAATAGCTAGGGAGCAGGGCACCTGAAAGGCTGTCTTTTCCAGTACGAACCTGACTTATTGCACAGTTTTATGCAGGTCTACTCAGAGGTAAATCCCATTGCATTCAATGGGGCTTATTCCAAGGAAAATGGGTAGCATTGCAGCCATGATGCTAATATCTGCTGGGGAGGCCTTTTGTATGCTCCACCAAAATCTGAGGCTCACCTGACTGGGATGCAGGTAACTTCTGTGTCTTTTCTTTGTTAATCCTTTGCTACCAAGTGAAGCCCTTCTTCCAGCAGATTTTCTAACCTTCCTGTGGATTAATATTCTATACCTGCCATCTCAGGTGATGATATATTGCTTCTTTTGAACTGCCCCTTAGATTGTTTTAACTGTTTTTCCCCCCTACCATCTGATTGTGTTTTGTATTAGCTTTTGTAAGCCATCTGGAGCATCATTTTAACACTGGGAAAGGAAAGTATAGCATTTATGACAAATACATAAAAACTGGCCAGTGGTTTAGCAAAAAATAAGTATTGTTCCTTGTAAATAGGGTCAGCAGGAGCATATACAACTGTTTGCATAAAATGTATGTGAAATCTCATATCCTTAGATAAAATTCTTGTTTCAGAAAATAGTTTAGTTATTATTTTAGAGAGTATAATTTCTTTTCTTTAGTAAGAGAAAAGCCCGGAATATTATTTAAAGTAACTCTTTCCTTTCTGCTTGACTTGGTGCAATTGCAAGTACAGTTTAGAACATTTACAAGTTCCTAGATTTCTTTGTTCAAGGCAAAGTCAATACGACTTATGGGTACCCAAGCCCTAGAATAGCAACACAGCAGCCACTCCCCTGTGACACATAAACAGCTAGAAACCAGCAAAGATCTTTCAGTTCATTCCACCTTTTATTTTAAAAATCTAAAACCTCCCACTTTAGCTACCAGATCAGACCTGATGCCCCCCAGATGCACCTGTGTGTGTGTGTGTGTGTGTGTGTGTGTGTGAGAGAGAGAGAGAGAGAGAGCTCCACCTTGCTGCACATGTTCTGGCTACAGAGATTCACCTCCCTTCCCCTCTTCAGCCTCTTTGCTGGCTCAGGGGCTCAAGGAGTCTTACTGTTCCTTCACAAGGGGAACCTCTTCCAGGGCTCCAGGGCTATTTCCCTGCCTGTTTGAGGCGGAGACTTTTTGCAGTGTTTTGGGCTGCCTTGACACCAGGAAGGGCAAAGGACGCAAAGGTGTGTTCAACTTTCAATTCCCCCCACCCACCCAATTTGCATTGAGATTACAGATAAAAAAAATCCGTGGATAAATAGGCTGCACCTGTACTACTACATCATAAGTTAACATAATGCAGCCTTACCAGCTTCAACCTGTTTTAATTCTTTTTATGTGGGCGGGGGAAAGGCTGCCTTCTAGAGCAGTGTGGGTTGGCAGTGCATCGAAACCTACAGCAGCATATTGGTTCAGAAGACAACCTGTCTTCCCAAATGCCAGTTAAAGGAATAAAGGAAGGAAAGGACCTCATCCACAATTGTGGTTTCTTCCACAAATGAAACAAAGCTAGATTAGATACAACTGTATGTGCTTGCATTCATACTCTTGCCTCTCTCAGATGGTTTGCTGCACTTCCTTTATCCCCCCTTTCTTTTGTTGACTGCTCCATCAACTGACTAAACAGATTGCAGGAGTCTGTATAGCAGTGGTTCCCACACATTTAGCACCAGGATCAACTTTTTAGAATAAGCATCTGTCAGCACACACAGGAAGTGATGTCATGACCAAAATGACATCATCAAGAGGAAACTTTTTAACAGTCCTAGGCAGCAATCCTACCCACACTTAAACAGGAGTAAGTCCCATTTACTAACATTGTTAAAAGCATATACACAGTAGCTTATTAAAAGTACAGGCCTGTAACATTTCCCCAAATGCAGTCACATACCATGGTAGCATCAAGTCTAATATATTAAAAATAAAATATTGAAATGAATGGGAATCCACCTGAAATTTGCTCGTGACCACTTAAGTGCAGGCACTTAAACCTCAGCAGTTGCTTGTAAGTGGGGTGCATTTATTCCTCTGTTCCCCCCCCACTCCCATCCAGCCTAAGCTCTGCCCTCCCCCCCCCCAAGAACTTAAACCTCAACAGATCCCTGAAGTGGGAGAGGTTTAAATAGGTTTTAATATGTGTCAAGATTTAAATAGGTTTTGTTTCTCCTTATACTTTCTTATTGGAAAATGGCTGAGAAATAACCAATAAAAGCTAATAAAATACCATGAGATACTCTCCCTTTAATACAGTGAACAGGTGGGTAGCAATGGGGGGGGGGCAGTGAAAATTGAAACAAGCTTCTGAGCTGGACTATTTTCTCTTGTCATTTGCAGTTTATGAGCTACTAGGTGAGACCAGTGATGTCACTTCCTGCTTGATGATGTCACTTCCGGCCATGACATCACTTCCAGGTTGATGACATCACTTCGGATGGGTCCCTGACAGATTGTCATTCTGCAAAGTGAGTCTCGGTCTAAAAGGTGTGAGAACCACTGCATTAATCACAATAAGCTTCCATTCTTTGCGATCCATGGCAATAATTCTAGTTGTATCAATGGGCAATCGCTGGTTCTTTAAATCTTCTTCTATATGCTTTACCCATGTTTTCTTTGGCACCTTTAGCTGGATTTTCCAGCTGTTAGGTCACTGTCACCATAGAAGTTTGTTTGAAAGTTTGTTTGTTTGTGTGGATGAGGTAATGTAAAAGTCCTGGCAATGGGTAGCATATTAAATATCAAAGGAAAACCTATAGTCTCAACCAAACATATTTAATGCTTTAAACATTTATCAAAGCTCCAAATCCATTCACCACATACACTTGCCTATAAGTCAATCTCACAGATAAGTCGAGGGCAGTTTTTTGAGCTAAAATCATGGATTTTTCTAAGACCCTCAGATAAGTTGGGGTGGTGGTGGTTAAACTTAGGAGGGTGTCTGACTATAGTTTTGTCTAATTTTGCACAAGGCCAGATCCTGAAAAAATAACCTACCAGTTACCTAAGAGCTGTACAGTCTCTAATTTATTAAAAAATATAGTGAAAGATAATAAGATACATTTTTATTCTTTAACTTTTAAAATTCTAGTCTTCACAACCTTTTTGAAAACACTATCAGAATAAGTGCACTGTAAACAACATACCAGTTGAACAGTGGTTTCCAGCCTGGGGTTCATGTACCCCCAGGGGCACTCAACAGGACCTTTAGGAGTACTTGAAAAAGAATTGAATAATGGTAGAAAAAGGCAGGTAGTGCTCCAGAATGCCTTGCAGGGCAAGCAAGGCAGGAAGGGAGGTAGCTAGTTGGCTGTGAAAGCCCCACCAATAGCTAATTTTTGGTTATCCATTCATGTATGAATTAGTGATTGAAAACCAGCACAGTAAAAAAGCTGAAACATAATATGGAAAGCGATCATAATATGGAAACATAATATTGAACGTGAAAGTAACATAATACGGAAAGAATTTCTCAGGACACTTCTGGTGCAAAACAATGCAGAGACATAGTGTTCAGTTATTCAAACAGATAAAAAGAGAGAATACTGTGGTGAATACAGGAAGTATGGGTTTTCATATAGAGGAGATGAGGGCTTATATTATTCATATTAATGATAAACATTTTGCTAATATGAGGGGTACAATTTATGGAATGGGTTGCCAAGAGATATGCAAGTGAAAAAGGTTGGGAACCACTGGAGGAGAACCATTAAACAAATCCTCCTTTAAGGTGCCTGGTGTGTTACATATAATGTACAACTTATAACACATAACTGGGAGTGTGCAATTCAATTCACAGCAGAGAGACAAGCAACAAGGAATGAATGAGCACATACAGCTGCACATAGTTGCAATCCTACTTACTCAGAAGTAGACTCATTGCTTTCCATGAGTGTTATTCTTAATTAATGGTTCACTGAATTGTAGTCTAGGACTTCGTTTCAAATGGAAATGAGGATTACAACCTGGTGTTTAAAAAAACAGACCTCTGCAAAACACAAGCATTTGCAAAATAGGCTGTAGTAGGATCTGCTAAAGAGAAGGAGGCTTGCTTGATTTCAATGGACGTCTCAGGATTTCAATGGATGTCTCAGGGCAGTAAAAATGTTACCTTTGGCTGGAGCTTGCCAGGAGCTGACGGAGATTAACAGCCCTCTATCTCTGCATTACTTCTCTGGTGCCTGCCACTTAAAAAGCAACTTCTCTGGAGTTGCCTGAGAAGCCCTGACCCCTGAGCGACCTAGGAGATAAGGGGAGATGATGATCTAAGTTTGATTTACTGGCAGATATTTCTTACCCTATAGGCGAGTATCTATGGTATTCTCTGGAGTTACAGTTTCTTATAGCACAATCCACAGTGCTTGCAGGTCCCCTGTACTGGCCCAGGAGTGTCGCAAACATACTGGAAAGTACATTCACTTCTCCACTAGAGCTGGCTGGGCTGACATAGAGTACCATGTGGGCTCCCAGATGCCAAATCCAGGCCCCGACCTGGTACGTGTGTACCGGCCCAGGCAGGCCATCACAGGGTGAGAAAACCTGGCATGAGAGCAAATCAAAGTTGGGAAGGGGTTTTTTGAGTGGGGAGAGTGGACTGGGAGAAAGATTGGGCCCAGCAGAATCAGCTGCAGCAGAGCAGGACAAATCCTAACCCCCCGTCCCTGGCCTGATGAGCCTTACACAGGCTGCTTGAATTTGCACCCACAAAACTGCTGGCACAGTTCCAAGGAGTCTGGTCACAGATCCATAGGACTGGCTGAGACATTGTTTGGGGTTAAGGGGAAAAATATCCTCTTGCCCCAAATTGCCCTCCAGCCAGCACCTACCTTGCACTGGATACTGCAAACACAAATATGATCTACTAGATGACCTTTAGTCTGATCCACCATTCTCTTCCTATCTTCTCTTACATTTCATCTAAATTCTTAATATAAACCATAAAATCAAAGTCCATTTGTTTTGATTAACCAGTCTGTTCATTGCTCAAACACAATGACACAGAGACAAATAAAATCTCGTTATATATTCAAAGGTATGACATCATTTTATTTTATACTGAAACCAAATTATTCATACTATATGCAGGAGATAGATGGCCTGTACCAATTACATTCCACCAACATGCACATTAGAACTATGTTGTGTTGATTTTATGATCTCATCTACACTGGTGAGGAGAGAGAGAGAGAGAGTGAGAGAGAGGCTAACATCCAAAGAGCTATTTTCGGCATGCCCTGTGAGATTTTGACTTTTGGTCAACTTTTTGTCAGAGAACAAAGCAGAGGCACACAAAATTCATGCCATCTCACTAATTCTTTTTGACACTGGTATCATTGACTTGCCTGTGACATGGGGGCTAGATCATCAAGAAACACTAGTTCAAAGACCCCTTAGGAGCAGAGAACTAATTGTACAATTCTATGAATGCCGAGTGCAGTTAACTCCTGCCAGGTGTACGTGCATAGTAAGGCACTCCTGCAGTTAATAGCCATATCTGTGACGTACAGAGAAATGTTTTATACCATCCACAATAAAAAGGAACAGTGCCATCTGTATTATGAGATACCATTGATTTTATAATAATACTTAACATTTCTGTCATGCTTTCTGAGTGCGCAAAGTATGTCATGCATATTATTCTTGTTGCTTACCTTACAGAGTTGTTGTAAGGACAACATTATTTGTTTAAAAAATTTATATCCCACCTTTCCTTTGCCAAGGCAAATGCCCAAAGTGGCTTACACTTTATGTTTCTATTAAAAATAGCAATAAAGCTAACAATAAATAAAACAATTAGTAAAAACAATTGGACTTGGCAAGATAAGAAAGAAAGCAGCATTTGTATGGGGAAATCAGCAAGCAATGCAATCTTATATAGAGACACAAGAGACAACCAGCAGTTACAATACCTAAACTCTTGATGAAACAAAAATGTTTTGAGCCCTTGCCAGAAAGTCATGAGGGGGGCAGTTCTTAACTCCCATGGAAGGGAGCTCCATAGGTCAGCTGTCCCCAGGGAGGGGATAATGTATTGGATGTGGGCTGAATGCCTTGTTTAAGTGAGGCACTGTTTGTACCATTCAGAACAGTGCAGATAAGATTAAGAAAAGTCTCAATAAGGGACATCTGGAGGTGCAAAATATCTCTTATCCCGGGAGCTCTGTAATAAGGCATGTGGAGTGGATGCTGATCAAGTGGACTAAAATCGGTGCAACATACCAGTCACCATGATCCTAGCCCAGGAAAAAGTGTATGCAATCTTGGAAGAACTGCAGGAGGAGGAGGAAGGCCCTACGAAGCCATTCATAGCTAGGCCAGGCTGGTTTGCCATCATTAGATGAAGATATGGCTACCACAGCATAAAAATGCGTGGGGAGGCTGCATCTGCTGATGCTTTGGCTGCTTAGCAGTTTGTCATGACACTGAAGGTTATCATCAAGAAAGGAGGCTACTCTGCATAGTCGATTTTAGTGTAAACAGAACAGACATTTTTTAGACGAGAATGCCAGCACAAACACATATTTCTTGGGAGGAGAAAATGGCATAGGCCTCTAAGGATCGCTGCATTTTTCTGTTTGGGAGAGATGCTGAAGGAGACTGCAAATTGAAATTGGCACTTGTGTATCACTCTGCAAGCCCCCATGCTCTCAAAGGATATGTGAAAAATCTTTTACCAGCTCATTTCTTCACAAACCATAAAGGGTGGGTTACCAGTCATATTTTCTGCAACTATCTTGTGTCAAAACTGAAAGATGTACTGTTATTGGGAAGGTGAGAATCTGTCTTGTAAAATCTTACTCCTAGCAGATAATGCCCCCAGACATTGTAGCTCCATTCAAGATCTTTGTGAAAATATCCAAGTTGTCGTATCTTCCCCCCAACACCACCTCCCTCTTCCAGCCAACATTCCAGCAATGGAATGTGACTAGCACATTTAAGTTTTCAGAAGAAAACTTTTGATGTTGTAGTGAAGGTTGCTGATGATGGGAGAATGACTGATAAAGATTCTGGAAGTCTTTTAACATTAGGGACTCTATCACACTTGTAAGTGAGGTATGGGAGGCAGCTGTTCATTTACACATGCATGGGATTTAGAAAAAAAAACAGTGTCTGTAACCAGCAAATGACTTTAGAAGCTTCAGTGTTGAAAGTGAACTTCTATGACCAGAAACATCTGAGCTTGGCTAAGAAAGTAGATCTTGATGAGGTGGAGTGAGATAAAGAGCAGGGGTTATTATGAAGAAGAGCGTTCACCCCAAGATTTGCTTCAGAAGGAGAAGGAATGAGACGAAGCAGAGCACTTGGCTCTGTTACCAAGCTTGCATGAAGAAAAGAAAGCCATGCAAAAGACACTATTGTCCTACTTCTCCAAAACATCATGTGATCAGACATCTGACAATGAATTATCTCTGCCATCAACATCAGCAACCTCACTGTCCTCACTGGTCTCCCTCTGTAATCACCAGTCAACATTGTGAATGCTCAATGACTTTTCCTTAAACCAGTTGTTCTCAAATGTTTAGCACCAGGATCCACTTTTTTGGAATGACAATCTGACAAATGACTTTTTTGGAATGACACATGAAAAATTCCGGACCCACCGGAAGTGATGTCATGACCGGAAGTGACATAATCAAGCAGGAAAACTTTTCACAATCCTAGGCTGCAATCCTACAGACACTTAACCAGGAGTAAGTCCCATTTACTATAATTGTTAAAAGCATATACTTTTAAAGCCTGTTAAAAGTACAGATCTGTAACATTTCCCCAAATGCAGTCATATACAATGGTAGCATCAAATCTAATTTATTAGAAATAAATCATTTAAATAAATGGGGACCCACCTGAAATTAGCTCATGACTCACCTAGTAGGTCCCAACTCACAGTCTGAGAAACACTGCCCTAAACTATACCAATTACATTGGTTCCCATGGGAAAAGTAGTTTCCCATTTGTTTGTTTTTAGTACATGCACCAATTTCTGAGAATGTTGCATAAATTGAGATCTGTCTCCATACCAGTCTTACTATGATGCAAAGAGTTGCATTCCTCAATATCTTTGGCCTACATAAGAACAAAATAAGAGCCTTGATGTATCAGGTTAACAGCCCATCTATTCCTAGCAGCTTCCTGTATCTCACAGTGGCCCACCAGATGCCTCAGGAAGCACACAAGACAAGACACCTGAATCCTGTTGCCACTCCCTTGCACATGGCAGTGGGAGATAGCTAGGCCTCATGGCTGAAATCTGTGATGGACTTTTCATTCATAAATCTGTCCAATCCCCTTTTAAATATATCTAGGTCAGACACCATCACTACATCCTGTGGCAAGGAGTGCCACAATTTAATTACATGCTGTGTAAAGAAATGTTTCCTACTTCTAGTGTAGTGTGAGAGGGAAAAGAACATCACTGAGTAACAATTAATATATTTCTGTGCTTTGTGTGAGAATATTGGATATGAACATAGAATTCAATGTATTTGCCCATGTGTGTTAGGTGGTATTTTCCCTACATGAGCTTACCTATCATTTGTTTCACATTGCTCTCTAAGGGCGCAATCCTAACCAACTTTCCAGCAGCGAGGTAAGGGCAATGCAACTCTGAGGCAAGGGAACAAACATTGTCTTACCTTGAGGAGGCCTCCCTGACTGCCCCCCAACTGCAGGATGCAGCATATGCCCCACTGGCACAGGTATGCCTGTGATGGAAAGTTGGTTAGGATTACACCCTAAATTGTTTAAAACATTCTGAACCCTTAACACTCTATGGAAACCATAGTGCAGCGGTTTTCAAACTCTGGGGGAGAGTTTGAGCTGCTCTAAGTTCTTGCAGGGGCAGGGGGGAGGAAGCAGGGGTGGGGGGAAGGCAAGGGGGCTGCAGGGGCTTGGCCGCACATACCTGAGCCTTCTGCAGCCTTCCGGGGCTGCAGGAAGCCCTGCACGACCTACTGCAGGGCTCCCAGTAGCTTCAGAAGTGAAAGTGGAGTGATCGCGCTCCACTTCCGCTTTAGCGGAGCGTGATCACTCCGCTTTTGCTTTCAAAGCTGCAGGGAGCCCTGCAGAAGGTCGTGCAGGGCTCCATGCACCCCCAGGAGGCTGCAGGAGGCTCAGGTACATGCAGCCAAGCCCCTGCAGCCCCCCCGAGCAGTGTGATTCTGGGGATTGCGCTGCTGCCTCCTACCTGCCTCCAGGCTGCCTCCGCCCCTTAAGGTGAAAGTGGTCTGGGCCCACAGGTTGGGGTGTCGCAACACCCCAGTTTGAAAAGCCCTGCCATAGTGACATTCGTATCCATTTCTTATCCTTTCTTATCCATTACATTGCATTGAAGGTGTATATTTAACTGTTGGGGGAATGCATATCGTGATAGGGGGGAAAAAACCATTTGAAAATACTGGCTATTATACAAATTGCTTTTATTTAGTAGTGAAAGTGAGAATGGTATTTACAGTCTGCCCCCCAAATTATGTTCATATTTCATTTCCCAGCTTTATATGACACTGCCTAATGAAAAGGAACCTTAGTGAATATCAATGAGTTAAGTGAGAAATGTTTCTGTTTTATTGCCATTTAATCGGAACACCAATACAACCCTCAAATCAGGCATTTGGATAGTGTTTCTGGAGAAGGAATTTTGAAATTATCTCAGACATCTATTCCTCTGGTTTAAAATACAGTAGAACCTCCAA
Source organism: Tiliqua scincoides (assembly GCF_035046505.1). Taxonomy (NCBI): domain Eukaryota; kingdom Metazoa; phylum Chordata; class Lepidosauria; order Squamata; family Scincidae; genus Tiliqua; species Tiliqua scincoides. The sequence continues at coordinate 117,351,566 of NC_089823.1, forward strand.
AGTTGACCACTTCTCTATACTGACTACCTCCTTAAGTGGACCTAATTTCACAGTATGGACAGACACTGCATATACACTATGGGAGACCAACCTCTTTTTTTTGACCACCTCTGTAAGTTGTATCTTGTCCACTTTGACCATTGTACAGAGTATTAATTTATCCTCCGTAAGTTGCCCACTGAATGCAATACTGTGGGCCTGTGTTTTGTCTGGTTTGTCCCATCTTGGAAAAGCAAGAAGCCACGTGACAATCCCTCCCCTACGCCTGCTAGCTCGTGTGCGAAAGGGGTTTTATAGGTGGGCAAACTGCACATAGCCGACAGACCTGCGCCAGCTGCCGATTCTACCTGGACATGTACCAAGTTGTGAGGGACATAGTGCATAGTGAAGCCACTGTCCTTTCACTTTGGTTTCCATCACTAGTGCATTACTTTACACTTATAGTGAAACACAACTGCTAGTTTGCTGCCTATTCTCCCGGTTTGGAGAGATCCTTCTGGGGCACTTCACGATCCCTTCTGGTCTTCACCACTCAGAAAAGTTTAGTGTCATCCACAAACTTGTCCACCTCCCTGCTTATCCCTGTTTCCAGGTCATTTATGAAGATGTTGAAAAGCACCAATCACAGGACAGATCCTTGTGGCACTCCACTTTCCACCCCACTCCACTTTTTAGTCAATTGCCCACTGACACCCACTCTCTGTTTCCTGGTCCTCAACCAGTTCCCAATCCATGAGAGGACCTGTCCTCTTATTCCCTGACTGTGGAGTTTTCTCAACAGCTTTTAGTGAGGCACCATATCAAACACCTTCTGGCATTTAGTGAATCTGAGGAGACCCAGTGGAGGCCAGGCAGCCTAAATATAAAAGTGTTGTTTTTTTAGCTGTTGGGGCTATGTAACATGCTACATGCTATGGGCTGGCAAGGGATAGCATTGGTCTGCCTGTCTGATATGAAACCAAGTACTTTTTTAACTTACAATTTTTTTTAAGCTTATGAATTTTCAGGTTTTTTTTTTTTTAAAAACACTGATTGTGGGCTGTTTATTCTCTGTCTCTTGATATAGGTGATATATATAGAGGATCACAAGAGGATCAATTCTCATTGATATTTGCAATAAAACTTTTTAAAAATCCAATCTAAATGATAACTTGGCCTTGCATTTGTTGTCCTGGGAGCTAAACATAATAATATTTAAATGCTTTTTTCCCCCGTATGTTGACCACCTTCGTATGTTGACCAATTTCTTCCAGTCCCTTGGATGGTCAACTTAAAGAGGTTCTACTGTATAACCAAATTTTTTTTTTCTAGTGTTTAGTTTCTGTATTTTTCTTGTTCTTCAGAAATTTATTTGCAGAGCTGTTAGAAATAAAGACAGAGAGGCTATACTTCCTCATTCTCCAAACCTTATTACACCAGTATAAAGTCACTTTGGACATTTAGAATTATGATAAACTAATAGTTCAGTGGTAATTCAGGCTTTCCCTGCTATTCTTCCCATGTGCTCTATTACTACAATTAAGAAAAATGTGACTTCAGTTATCACTTGAGGTGGTGTCCTGTAGGCTAAAAACTCACAGTGCAGTCCTGTGTGTGTTTATTCAGAAGTAAACCCCATTTTGTTCAATGGAACCAAACTTGTTTAGGATTGCAGTCTAAGCTGTGAATCTAGAAGTCCTTTCAGAGTTATTTCACAAAAAACTTGATTTCCCCTCACTTTGGAGGAAAAAGCAAAATAGTGATGGTACAAAATTTTCAAGATGGAGGAAACTTGATGGGATTCTGATGTTATATGAGTTTTGACAAAAACTTAGCAGAGGAATTCATCCAACCCACGTGCCTTCAACAAATGCATTTTATTTCATTGCCATCCTTTCTGGCCCAATTGGCTGCAGTTCCCAAGACAGCAGGTGTACAGCAATTTACATCCCTACAATCAGCCATGCACTGGTGGCTGAACTCCCAACACCTTGAAAGAATAAAGAAGCATTTTCATCATTTGGGATGTACTGGTCTCTTTCTTTAAAATCCATTTCTGTAATCAGGGCCCACCTGCCAATGAAACTTATATCAGTGTGTGTGTGTGTGTGAGTGAGAGAGAGACTTATAAATTCCTTACAGCACAATCCTATACATGTTTTCGTAGAAGCCAGTTCATTTTGTTCAATGGCACTTACTCCCAGATAAGTGTATATAGGACTGTGGCCTAAAAGTCAAGTTTTTACAAGAGTCAGTGTGGTGTAGTGACTGTCTAGCACAGGCATGTCTAACGCATTTTATAGCCTGCTGAGGCCAGACTTAACATCATTAAACAGGAAATATCATAAAGTGGATGATGGTCAGAAATAAGCACTTTGTCCTCACCTAGGAACTCATTAGTTGCAGAAAAGAAGAGAAATAGCAGAGAAAATATAAATATATATAAAATATATTTATAAAATATAAATATGCAAATCTTGATCATATCTTCAAGATATGGGAGAGCCCAATTATCATACTGGGAGAGCCCAATTATCATGCTGGTCACACTTTCAGTTGTGCCACTTCTGCCCAAGCATCACTTTGCAGCTCAGGTGCTCTGAAATGTGATGCCTCAGTAGAAGTAGTGCTGCTGAAAAGGCAGCCCATGGGATAATTCTGCAGCTTTGGTCTAGGCCATGGGGGACCTGTTTTCAATGCCCTAACTTCATGCTTCTGGGGTGACCTGGCCCAGTCACCATCTCTCAGCCTAGCTTGCTTCACAGTGTGGTTGTGGTGAAGGACAACGTGCGCCACTCTGAGATCCTTGAAGGAAGGGTGAGATATGAATGCAATAAATAGATTTAGTGCCACCAATATGGATGAAAGGTGGAATGCAAAGCAGTCCGCATTTCAACAGCTTTTGATTTCTATCAAAATACTGACAAATTATCAGTGCGAAGGGCAGACTGCTTTCATAACATTAAAAAAATTGGCGAAGTCAACAGAAATAATTTCCACAGTGTGATGCATCAGTTATGTGATGTGCGAGAGCTGAAATGGACATTACAGCAAACGCACTGCAGGCACTGAAATCTCTGCATCCTGTGCTCCCACAATCCCTTGTTAGTGCCTAGTGAAGCTCACTGCTTTATGGTATATCAACAGTTATATTGGGGTTTCCCAGCAATCAGTGGTATATAGTGGGAAACAGGCAACTCCGTAGAGTGAACTTCACATTCCACAATGAGTTTCACTAGAATTTATGGGAGAAAGGGAGAGAACCAGATCCAAAGTTGCTACTTAGTTCCACCTTGAATTTCTTGGGTTGCATGTTTGGTTTGTGTTAGTTTTTGCAACAGTACTTTTCCAGTGTTTCATTTTCAATTCTAAAAGTTCAGTTACCTTTTTTGTTTTTTTTTAACATGGCCATGTACAGCAAGCAAGGAATTTATGCTTACAAACATCAGCATTAGTACATGTTATAATGGAACATGATGTATCTTCAGAATTTTCTATGTAATTCTGTTGCTGCCTGAAAACCTTATATTTGTTTAAACATCAGAATAGAAAAAAATACTTTTGTGTGAAAAAGAAACAAAGCCTTGTTCACAGGGATTAACAATTCAGATTAGGCAACTAAAACCAAACACAGAGCAACTGGGCAAGTAAATGCCATTAATGTTTAACTAGCATTTTTTTTTTAATTGAAAGCAAAGAATTTAGCCTGCAAAAGTGACAACACTGAAAATTATGTGCTTTTAAAAAAAAAAAAATACCCTGCAGATGGCACTCTGACACCATGCATTACTTGAAGAAACAAAAAGTGTTATTTTCTGCATCAAAACATAGCCAGCTTTCACTTCGTTCAAATCTGTTCAGTTTGTTTGCTTAAATGGTTATTTATGCAGACAGTGAGTTGGAATATAGTTAGTTCCCATCAATTTTGTGTTGCATTTAAAATATTACTTGAAGGTCTTGAAATCATTCATTGGTTTGACCTGATAATCATGCATCATTTCAAAAACAATAGTTAAAATTTTAAAAAAAAATTAAGCTATCAAATCTTAAAGAATCATCTAGAATCAAACCAAATGTTATACAATGAAGGTTTCAAAAATTATATAAAGGAGGTGAAATGAGGTGTTTTATTATGTAGAATGTTCATGCCTTTGTTAGAGACTATTGGAATGCAGCTTTTTTTTCTTCACCAGTTTGCAATCTAAAAATCTCCCAAACACAGAAAGGAGACATGAAATTGCTTATATCTTTTTCAGTATTGACATCATAAGGATGGTGTCTGAGTGAGTATTTTGTAGTTTTAAATGATATGGTAGTTTTTACTATTTAGTAGTTGCCAAATATTATTAAATGAGCTGCTTTTTGAAAACATAGATTACAATATAGCAAGGTTTTGCAACATATGAATCCTCACCAGAACATGATGAATCCTAACATGAATTCTCATCTGAAGAATGTAACAATAATTGACATGCATTCCTCTAGATTTCCGACACACAACCAATTTTGTGAGCCCATTTTTTCTGAAATCTATGCCAGTGGGTTCTACATACATTGTTACATTGTGCTTATTGTTACTGTTCCAAGCAGTGCCCTACTTTATCATGGGCAATTAAGAGCTACTGGCTAATTTTGTCCACAGTGGTTTTGCTAAGGTCCTGCACGTTTACTCCCCAAAATTGTGCGGTGAGTACAAGAGGCAACCCAATGACCTCCCGTGCCATTCAGTAAGCCTTTTATTCTTCGCAAATATGATCTGTGACAAATGATGCAGTGAAGAGGAACCCGGACTCCAATTATCTCACAAGATAAATTCCCGATTCCAGTGACCCACTTATGTTAGCCTCTAATCTGAATCGCTCTTTTGTCTTGGTCTTTTCACTCTGTTGCAGTTTCCTTCATTGTGGCTATCAAATATTCCAAAATGTTTAGTAATTGATTTCTGTTTCTGATTTCAAAGGACAGACCAGATCCAATTATTATATTTCTTTATTTCTTTCAGTACTTAATAGCCTCACTTCTAAAAGCATAAGGCAAGAAAACCTCGATGGTGTCTATTCTTAAGTTAATATTATGTTTCTTTCCCCACTTTTCCTATGCATTGTGATTTTTTATCCATAAAAAGCATATACTGTACAACTAAGTTCACTGCATCTTCACAATTTTCCAAGAACCCAGCAAGAAAAATAAGCCCTTCTTTTATACTCCTTTTGAGAAACATGAAGTGAATATTTAACTCTTTGACCATGGGTAGCTGAAACACCTGTTAAGTAACAAGTAATGATAAATAATAGAACAGGCCCAAAAGTGATATCCTGAGCTTCTGCCAATCAAACTGATAGGCTGAAGCAGTCAACCCAAACACATGGTATGAAATATGTATTCCATATTTGAAGAACAGGGGAAAACTACACTCGTGCCTCTGAGCAGAGTAAAACTAGTTGGGTAGGCCATGGTGAACTCTTTGGAAATGTTTACAAAATCCTATCCATATCTCAGGTAATGTGGGTGGGCTACTTCTTATTTAGGGTCAGAACCAGGCTGTATATGAACTGCCTGTGTAAACTGCCCAGTCCTCCCAGCACAGAGAATGCCGAAGCCTCTCTCCTAGCAGGCAAAAAGGAAAGAAAAACCTGCAGGTGATTCAGAGCCCAATCCTGAGCTCCTGGGGTACGTGGCTGCGGCAGCACTGAAAACGGCTGCCACCGCATCCTGCACACCCAAGGCAGCCACAGGCAGCACCTCGGGAGAAGAGGACTTTTGTCCCCTTGCCCCAGCCCTGCAATGGGGTTACTTGATTCACCACCAACCAAAAGCCTCCGTGTCAGGCGCTGAGCCTGACGCAGAAGTTCAGGATCTGGTGGAGCATTGCCCCGCTGGTCCTGCCTCCCCCCTCCCTCCCCTGGCACGCCTCCCCCGCCCTCTCCCCACCTCCCCATCATACCTCCTCCCCGCCCTCTCCCCACCTCCCCATCATACCTCCTCCCCGCCCTCTCCCCACCTCCCCATCATACCTCCTCCCCGCCCTCTCCCCACCTCCCCATCATACCTCCTCCCCGCCCTCTCCCCACCTCCCCATCATACCTCCTCCCCGCCCTCTCCCCACCTCCCCATCATACCTCCTCCCCGCCCTCTCCCCACCTCCCCATCATACCTCCTCCCCGCCCTCTCCCCACCTCCCCATCATACCTCCTCCCCGCCCTCTCCCCACCTCCCCATCATACCTCCTCCCCGCCCTCTCCCCACCTCCCCATCATACCTCCTCCCCGCCCTCTCCCCACCTCCCCATCATACCTCCTCCCCGCCCTCTCCCCACCTCCTCATCATACCTCCTCCCCGCCCTCTCCCCACCTCCTCATCATACCTCCTCCCCGCCCTCTCCCCACCCTCTGCCCACCTCTCCCTCTCCACAACGCTCCCTCTCTGCCTCCCCCCATGCCCCTGCCTTCCTCTCTGCTGCTCAGCAGTCTGTGCGACTGCACAGCCGCCAGTGCTGGGCTAGCATGGGAGCTCCCCCCCGGCTTAAGTGCACAGTGTGCACTGGCGGTAAGCCAACACGCAGAGCTTAGGATTGGGCTCTCAGATTGGCTCTCAGATTGGCGGGGGGGGGGGGAGTTGCTGGATCAACGTTTCAGGGTCAGTCTCCAATGAGCCTCTAGCTCTCTGAAGACTTGCTGGAGCCCATGCTAAGCCAATGTGACTACTCTCAGCACAAGGGCCGACTGATTGACCTCACACGCGAGCTGTGGTCCGAGGACTCCCTCTGTAGCTTGCTGTTTCATATCTGTGAAGCAGCAGCTCAGAGAAATGATGTGGCCTTCCTGCCAAAAAGTTTGGACACCCCTGTTCTAGACTTTACTTCTCTTTGATTTGTGCTCAGTTTTAATGCCTTTCATAGAATAGCAATCCTCCCCCCCCCCTCCGGTTCCCAACACAGTGTCATAGAGATGTTGTGGGCCTACTGGCAAAAAGTTTGGACATATAACATGACGGTATTATTCTTACAAACTGTGATTTTAGTTATTTTGGTCACCGGTGGTGTCACACACACACCCCCACCAGGTGTCAACTTACTAACACCTTGTTGCAGCAATTCTCAAACATTTAGCACTGGGACCCACTTTTTAGAATGACAATCTGTCCAGGACCCATCAGAAGTGATGTCATGACCAGAAGTGACATCATCAAGCAAATTAAAATAAATAATTATAAATCATTAAATTAAAGTAAAACAAAGAATTAAATAAGGGGAAGCCAGCCCTGTTCCAACAAGTGAATTTTTTCTGTAGCTTGCCTGCAATACCCCCCCCCAATCAGTAAGGTTTTCAGCCCTACCCAGTTCCCACTTCAATTTAAGATCTTCTGTTTAAACCACATCACTGTCTAAAAAAGAAAAAAGTTCACCTTACCAGCTTAAACCGCTGTTTTTATTCTTTTATGCAGCTTGGGGGGGGGGGGGAGAGGCTGCTTTCTGGAGCATTTGTTGAGCTGCAGTTCCATAGATCGGGACCATCCTGGTGGCCTCACAATCCCCTTTGCCTGACCTGACCATGAGCAAAGGCACGTTTGCTTACTCATGAGTAAATGCAACTGTTCGGCTTAGTGTCGTTTTCCATAAGGATCAATATATTCTCCCGATAGCCCAATTAAGGGGTGATCAGAGTTTGTTTAGCCTGGCCTGGAACACAAGAGTCTACTCCCAATTGGGGAGTGGAAGAGGACTGGAACTGGCGGCTACGGAGGCCTTTTAAAGGGAAAAATACCCAGCCCTCTTCCTCCTTTACATGTGGGTGCTGTGTGGACACCCACCCGCCTGCCCTAAAGGCAGTCTGAGTTTTGCTGGTCACCATTTGGGGCTGGGTAGGAATTTTTTGCTGCCTGCCAAGATTGGCCAAGGGTCAGAAAGCTTTTTCACCTACCCCAGACTGTCCAGGACCAGGGGTTGCTCCCCTTCAAGCTGCCATTGGTCACTTTATGAAGGCGGGTGGTGCAGGTTAGGAGGCATGAAATGGACCGGGCATGCACCTTCAGGCGGCATAGGCAAGGCAGAACCCAATTACAGTCCTCAGGGGTTTGGTGGCACAAGGACACAGACGGGGCCCTGGCCAGGACCGCGGGGTCCGCCTCAGAGGCTCAGCTGCTCGAGGCTGCAAAGCCCACGATCCGGCTGCCTTCCCCTTAAAGGACAGACCTGGATGAGCTGCGCTGCCTAACAATGGGGCATGGCTTGGAGTTGGGTGCATGCCCACCTGGGGGCAGATGTGTCCTGGTACTGCCCAGTGTTCCCACCTCCACACCACTGGGGGCTTCGCTGCCTCGGATGCTGCAGGTCTCAGCCTCCTCTTCTGTTGTAACCACTAAATAAAGTGGCCCTTTCTCCCATATCTGTTGTCTCGAGTGTTCATTGGATGGTGTGAAAACAAACCAGCTTGGAGGGAGGTACCTCCTTCTTGGGTGTTTGGGGGAGGGCAGCATTAATTAGGACCATTCTGGTGTCATTGGATTCCTCTCAGCCTGCCCTTTCCAATGCACTAAGGCTAGTTCACCCACTTGGACTAAGGCAAGTTCACCATATCATGATATGCAGATAATGATGCAGGTTTGTGCTTCTGCATGAATGCCCTTTTAAAAACACCAATTTAAAATGCATCGAGCTAGCTGTGCCTTCTCATCCACTGAAAATCACAGAGCTGCCAAACTGTGCTTGTGCAGTCCTCCTCATGCGATGTTGCCCAATCTGATTGGAATATTTGTTGAGTATTGCTTACTGTTTGCATACCTGTTGCTAGTTCAGGACACTCATCTGTGACTGCAAATGTGGAATTTTCATTTTGGGGGTGGAAAATCATTGATATTCACAGCTTCTCTACTTAAGAGCAGTTCTGGCAGATCATAAAAGATAGAAATGTTACTCAATGTCGTTGACAACTAAAGGGATTTTGTGATTCAAAAGTATGGCACATTTGCTGCTCTTGAGCTTTTATGTGATAAATTCATAGCCTGATCCATTGCAACAGCTATTCCTCTTGCTGGCAGCCCTCCCCCCATATCAGAACAGAGTGTAATGTTATTATTAAGTCAGTAACTGACTTTGGCATTGTTAAAATAAATATATAGCACATCTGATATTTATTTTCCCATCTCAGGTATGTTACTTACTGAGATTAGGTGTAGCTATTTATTTACACATTCTTCTGGTTGCTTTTTCATGGTATTTGGCTGCTGACCATGATTCTGTATTCCATCACTCTAATTTATTCTAAATTCTTTGAACCAACTAGCTGTACAGTTTGATGCTCCATTATTATTTTCAAACTTCCCAATAAAATGTGGTCATTAAAACGTGCAACAAAATAAGGTATAGTACCATATTTGAGTTTCCTGCTACCAGTTTCAAATCTAGGAAAAGAATGGAGAACCAAGCACCTAGAGTTCAGTGACTGACACCCCACTCTTTGCTCTCTAGCCACCTTTCTACTGGGGAGACTGGGCTATACTGGGAAAATGGTAGCGATGGGTACTTGACTTGGGTTGACTCAACTCAAGTTGTGGTAAAAGGCTGTTTTTACAACTCAAGTTGACTGGAGTCATGGAGATCGTTGACCCTGACTCAGACCGCAACTTGGGGACAGTGACTTGAAAAAAAGAGTCTGGTCTTGAAATGATTCAAAGGCCAATCCAATGATCAATGTACGGATCCCGTACAATCCGGCTCATCCTCTTAGGTCATCAGAGAGGGCCTTTTTACAAGTGCCGCTGCCTAAGGAGGTACGTGGGGCAGCTGCAAGAAATAGGGCCTTCTCAGTAGTGGCACCAACGCTATGGAACTCCCTTCCCCTCGACTTAAGAATGGCTCCCTCTCTTGAGACCTTTCGGCGAGGCCTGAAGACCCTTCTGTTTAAACAAACCTTCTGAGTTCTCGGCCTTTTAACATCTTTTTAACATCTTTTAATATTTTTTACAGGCCTGATTCTTTTATGACTTGCTGCTGCTCTATGCTCTTTTTACCTAGTTTTTATTCTGACTGCTGTTTTTTATGATGTGTTAATATGTTTTTATTTGTTTTTAAATAATGTTTTTAATATGTTGTAAGCCGCCTTGAGTCCCTTCGGGGAGAAAGGCGGGGTAAAAATAAAGTTATTATTATCATCATCATCATCATCAATGGCTTGTTGCCGGCGCGCAGTGTTGCAAATGTGCCGTGAGGCACGTTTGCAAGGCCTAACGCTGAGCCAGCACCCATGCTAGCCTAGCGCTGACCATTGCTGGGCTAGCGCTGGGCAGGTGCCTGGCCTTGTGCGACCTCCGAACTGCGGTAAGGTAAACGGGGGTGGGGGGAGGCAGGGAGGAGGCATTCCAGGGAGAGGGTAGGTGGGCAAAGGGTGGGGAGGAGGCGTGATGGGGAGGCGGGGAGAGGCGTGCCAGGGAGGGAGTGGGGAGGGAGGGAGGCAGGACCGGTGGAGCTCTGCTCCACTGGATCCTGTGCGTACTTGTGGGGCTCAGCGCCCGACACAAAGGCTCTTACTGCAGGGCTACTTCCATTTGTGGGGCTACTTCCCTTACCTGGGAGAAGGGGATGGAAGTTCCCTTCTCTCAAGGTGCTGTCCACGGCTGCTGTTGGTGCGCAAGATGTGGCGCTAGCCATTTTCAGTGCTGCTGTAGCCACGCACCACGGGAGCTCAGGATTGGGCTGTCAAGTTCCTATCTCTTTAGTGTGTGTGTGTGTGTGTGTGTGTGTGTGTGTGTGTGTGTGTGTGTTCTTGCTTACTTACACAATCCACCACCCCTTTTCTATGCATTTTTGCTCAAGGACTTGCAACTCTAAGGACTTGAATATTTTTCAAGTTGCAATAGGCATGAGCTATGACTTGCAAGTTGAGTTGCAGGGTCAGTGACTCACAACTCAGCTTGTGGCTCAAGTTTAATTACTTGGGCACATCCCTGGAAAATGGTAGCCTCTTTGCTTCCACCACCAAGACTAGGAAGCCCAGACAGAAAGACACCACCTTGGGAAAGCCCATCTCCTAGATTGGCAGCCCCCAAATCCAGGGGATTTCTGTGTTAGAAATGAACAGATGCGGAATGCAATAGTCTACCAGTAGGAAATCACTCCCTCCCAAGTGCACGTATATCAGGCATGGAAAACAGTACAAATGTAAGAAACTTATTAACAACTGAAAGAAGGCATGGATCAACTTATAAATGGGCCAGAAATGCCGGTTGTTGGTAAAAGTTGGCATGTAAAACAAAACAACGCACATAAAACAAATCTCTATCATTGCTGAGTAATGGCCAGCCCAATCCTAACTTACACTAGGTGAGTGGGTATACCTTTTGCAAAATGGCCACTGGTTTCAAGGCTGAAGGTGGGCATACAACTAAAGCTCCAATCCTCTTATGACATTGCACTGCCCTTGTTCTGGGTCATTGTCACTAATGGTAGGAGGTGCCATGTGCATGGCAGCTTCTCTGAGAGACTCCACAGGCACCAATAAGTTGGCAGAAGGGTGGGAGAGGGCCTGAGGGCGAGAATCTTGGTGGCAAATGTGCACACCAGATCTGTCCCCCATTTTTTTTAAGTCCAGCCCCTTTTTGTCCACAGACTTATGCAAGCTTTATAGCTGGCATGAGTCTGAGGAGACCCACAGTCCACCAGGAGCCCTAAACAGAAATAAGTGTAATATGTTTATTACTTATAATAAAAATTATAGGCCTCTTGATCTCCCACTCTTGCATGCAGTGCATGCTCCACCAGCATGGTTGCATCAGCACCAATGGTAGGGATAGGATTTGGTAGTCAGCATTCTTGTGTGTGATCTTTAAAAAAGAAAAAAAGAAAAAACCTGGGGTTGATTATGTCATGCATTCATCCAATTGGATGGTTTACCACCACCAAGGCATCCCTACCTGCCTTCACTTTGGTCAGATAGGCTTCGATATTCAATCAATTGTCACATACCAACTTCAGCAGGTGGACTGGCTATGATCTATTGCTCTTATTTAAGCCAGATGGGAAGATGGGAAATGCACTAATCAATCTGTCTGCTTGGCCATGTGGACTTTCGACTACTGATTTCAAAAGGTTTCAGAGAAACATCTCAGAATGATTGCTACTGCATTGGGATGATGGAATCTCTTTAGAATACTAAAGGAAGGGGGACTAGAAGGGTCTATAATAGGGGAAAGAGGCAAATAATACATGGAATTTCCCTCCTAGATCAATGTTGGGGGGGGGGGGGTGACAGTCCATGGTAGTTTTTCTCAGCTAGGTCTCTATAACCCAATGATTGGTAAGACAACAATGCAAAGTACAACAATGCAATTCGAGAAACCGAATATTAAATAAATACAACTACATAGGTCACTGGCAACATCAAGAAAACACCAGAAAAGAAACATTCCAAAACAGGTGCAAAAGTATTCAAGACACAATACGCATCTTTGCACCACCCCAGGCCATTTGCCAGCTACCCATGTGAGGAAACTACCTTTCTGTATTTACATCCTAACTGACTGAGAAATGTTGACATGTGATATGGATGTTGCACCTGTGGGTTCCTCCCCACTCTAGAAACCAGAGCTGCACATACAGAGCATTAATAGAAAATCACCAATAATACCAATCACAGCCCAATCTTGAGCAGCCTGGTGCGCAGGGCTGCTGCAGTGCCAAAATGGCTGCCATGGTATCCAGCATGCAACCAGGCAGCTGCTGCTGGCTCCTCAGGGGAAGCAAACTTTTGTCCCCTTCCCCCAGGTAAGGGAAGCAGCTCCACAATGACTCGATTTTATAGCAGCTCTGGAGCAGCTGCAGAATCAGAAAGTTCCATGTTGGATGGTGTGCTCCCACACAGGGCTCAGGATCTGGTGGATTTGAGCAACACCGGTCTGCCCCTCCCACCCTGCTCCCTCCTTTCACCATGGCTCCTAGCTGCCCTCTCCCCATGCCCCCACTCACCTCTCTACTGCCAGGTGGTCTGGGCAACCGCCAGACAGCAGGACATGGGTACAGTGCCAGAGCTGACACAGCACAGGCTTGCACTGGGGTAGCCCTGGCACTTGGACCATGTTAAGGGCTCGTGCACTGTTGTTTGCGACAGTGGGCACCAGCAATGAGCCAGCACACAAGGTTTGAATCAGGCCCTCAGTTGCTGGGTAGGGGGAGGAAGGGATAGATTCAGCTTTTGGCAGTGGCATAGCTAAGGAGGTGCAGGGGGTAGCAGTTGCACTGGGCATCAAACTTTAGGGGGGCAACAGGCTGAACTTGACAGTCGTGACCCAAATTGTGAAAATCTTGGTATATATGAATAATACCATCATGTTATATATCATTGGAAAGGTAATTTAATGCAGAGTGCAATGAAATAAACTGCACTAGAATATCTATATTCCTTCAAAAGTTATGACCAATTAACCAGAAAGTGAAAACACAACTCTTGTGGAACAAAAAGTGGATTTGCTTAACTCCAAACTGACCTATAAGACTGATTGTTCTGGGTACCAGTGAAATGTTGTTATGATAAATGCCTTAGCTATGCCACTGACTGGGGGGAGGCAGCAGAGCAAGTGGGTGGTGAGCTGCTGGGGGGAGGAGGCGGGTTCCTCCCAATTTTCACTTTTAAAAAAGCCTGGGTGTGATGTCACTTCCGGTTGTGACATCACTTCTGGGGCAACATTTTGAGCTTGGCACCAGGCTACACAATCATTAGCTACACCACTGGTTTCTGGTACTCCTCTTGTTACACTGATCTGTACAATTACCACTTTTCCAGCAGGGCTCCATGTACACAGCTGGATTAGAGCCCAGTACTTTACTAATGTATTTTAAATGTTTGCTTGAAAAATACGTATCTTGTATTTCAGGCATAATGGGGCCATGGTTCCATGTAAGAGGTTTGCACTGCGCAAAGATCTCTTCTTTTAGTGCACGGTGTTGTGACTGTGGCCATACAGTTGAATGGGAAGAGTGAACTGGACTCTCAAGACAGCTCTATAAAGTACATAAAACCACAATGAAAAATGCAAAGCAGAACCCAAAACTATACAAAACCAGCACAGCATCTACCAACTTTTAAATAAACAGTAGCAAACATTCAGCCAGAGAATCCCTTAAAATTAAAAGAAAAAGCCTTACCTGTGCTCATACAACTAGAGCAAATTCAGGCCAGGCAAGAGTTTTCCTGTGAGAAAGGTGCTACAAGCAAGGTACTGTATTTTTCTGATTTATTTTCTAAAAAGATTTATACGCTGCTTTTCTTTGGGAATTCAAGGTGGTTCATTATTATATGAATTATAATTATTAATGAATTATATGAAGAATAATCAAACATAAAATACAGTAAAAAGCACACCAGCAACTGAGAAAGATCAAATATAAATCTGGTATAGCTGATTTAAGAAAGTGTGTTTTCAAACTTCTCTGAAACAATAAGAGTGAGGGTGCCATATGACTCTCTTGTGGGAGGAAGTTTCATAGGAAGGAGGTCCCTACAGAAAAGATCCACTCATGAATCTCCACAAACTATACTCCAACTGGCAGCAATACACTCCCTTCTGAAGATCTTAGCACACAGGAATACTCAAACAGGTTGAGTCTCATTATTCAAGACGGTTCCAAGAATTCACATGAATGGCAAAAAATGCACTAAAACAAATCAATTTTTAAAAACAAAGTCTCTTTGCTCAGGTGATTTAAAAACAGCCTTGCTGGCCTTTTGAAATGCACACAGAGGTAATCAGTGACTCTCCAGGCACTTAGGCTTCACTAGGAGGCAGCAACCTTCACCAGGAGCCCCAGCAAGGGGGAAAGAACAGAGGAGGTGATAATAGCTGCTATTTAGCCTTCTTTCAAGTGCTCAGGGGGAAGGGAGGAGTGAAGTCTGCAGAGAGAATGGCTGATGGATTGTCAGCCAGCTGCCCTCTCTGGCATTATTAAACACTGTTTTCCTTTAATTTAAAGGGTACTTCTCATCAGCTTTGAGACAGAAAAATCTGTGGATAATTAGATTATACCTACATATAATCACTTGCATGACTGTCTCTCTGCAACAGTAAAAAGCAGTTTTTTAAACTGTGATTTTAAAGGGGTGTATTTTTCCCCTTCTTCAGGGATCAGCAAATTCCTTCTCATTTGCAGGGGTCATTTTGTGTTGAGTCAAATCCGTGTATAACAAGGTTGGACCTGTATTTATTTAATATTTTCTGATTATTTAAAGAGTATAGGCATCTCAGGATCACTTTCTTGCAGCTTGATATGAAACAGTTGAAATGTAACTTTCCTGGCAGTGTATGCAGTGACTAAAAAGGTAGCCAGAAAAGCTCCAGAAAAATTGGATGTTTTATTCCCAGAGTGTCAGTTAGCATTCTGTGACAGGGCAGATCATTTAACCTCTCTGAGCCTCACTTAATTTTCCCACTGGGCAATGACGATAAAAGCAACACCAGGGTAATAACTCACATTTGTATAGTATTTTCAAGGCTGCAAGCTTTAATCAATTTCATCAGCAGATAATCAACTCATGTTTTAATCTGTGGAACTGGGACTGAAGGGAACACCACTTGCATCATATCAGTAGTAAGCCTGTGGCTAGGGACTTGTCTTTTTCTATTCATCTGTCAGTACTAAAAAATGTTTAAGGACTATACCTGCAGTTTTCAAACTCTCCAGGAGTTTGAAAATCACAGTAAGTCCTTGCAGGGGAGGGGAGGGGAGGGGAGGGAGGCAGTGGGGGGGAGGGTAAGGCAAGGGCTTGCTGGGGGGGGGGGCTTCAGGGACTGGAATGAACTCACCAGTCCCTGTAGCAGCCTTCCTGGGGTGCAGGGAGCCCTGCACAAGCAGCTGCTTCTAAAAGTGAAAGTGGAGCGATTGCACTCCACTTCTGGTTTTGCTGTTTCACTTTCACTTTTGGAGACATGGAGAGCACTGCAGATGCTCGTGTAGGGCTCCCCACACTCTGGGAAGGCTGCTGCAGGAACTGGTGAGTACATCCCAGTCCCTGCAGCCCCCCTTAAGGGGGCAGAAGCCAGGGCCCTCAGGCTGGGGTGGTTTGAATACCACTGGACTATACAAATACTTAATACATCACAACAGGGCTGTACAATCAACACAGATACACAAGCTACTGATGCTACATTTACATTTACTGGGCAGGAGGTTTGGTCTAGAGGGTTGAGCCTCCGTTTGCCTGAAGATAACATCCGAAGGTCGCCAGTTTGAGGCCACCGGAACCGTGCAACCTTGAAGCAGCTGACAAGCTGAGCCGAGCTATTCCATCTGATCTGAGCGTGGGAGGATGGAGGCCAGAATGTGCGACCAGATCAAGAAAGAAACATCTGAATGTTGTGGTTTCTTGAAAGATAGAAACCTTCTTTCAAATTGTAAAAATCCCTACGGGGATTTAATTTGCCTGCCTATGTAAACCGCCTTGAATAAAGTCTAAGGAGAAATCTGAGGACCAAGAAAGGCAGTATAGAAATACCTGTATTATTATTATTATTATTATTATTATTATTATTATTACATTTGAGGCAAAAGAAACTGAGGGCTGCAAGTGTGAACCTGCCTTGCCTGGAGTGTGTTTTAGTGTTGGTCGAGTTCAGCTGTCTATACCAGGGGTGTCCAAATTTTTTGGCAGGAGGGCCACAACATCTCTCTGACACTGTGTCGGGGGGACGGGGAAGAATTAATTTATATTTCAAATTTGACTATATTTACATAAATTTACATATATGAATATATTAAAGATGGAACCTAGGGTGGCACATATAACCATGTAACTAAATAGTCCCACTGTTGTTTTTTTCCATCATTACAAGCATCTTCTGTCTTCCCAGCATTGTTGAGCAAAAAGATTTTCTCTTGCTGCTAACTTCAGTAGCATTAGAATAATCTTTTGCATGTAAGCTATAAATGAATGAATTCTACTGAGCTTATTTATAATACAAATATTTCTAGGCAGAAACTCATCCCAGCAAGGCAGAAACACATGAGGAAACCTTTTTCACACACCCCCGGCACTTTACAAAAATGCATAGAACCAAGTATCTCAGAACCAACAGAGTTCCACCATTTGTGGATTGCAGGAAGCACACTTACCCAAATACACCAGAACACAGAATGAGGATATCACAAGAAACAGAGGGAAGGGGGGGGGGCATTTCTGACTTGCAGGAGCCCCTCACTCACCTACCCACACACACCAGGAGTAAGTAAACACAGAATAAGGATCTCACAAGCTTCTCCCTCCCACTCAGCACTGCCCTCACCCACCCAAGCAAGCCAAGCCAAGCCAAGCCAGCATGTCGTTCCCTTCATCAAGGGACCCATGCTAGTCCCTCCCACACAGCAGCATTTCTCTCTGTCAGTGCCCACCAGCCCCTCCCCACACAGAGTAAACCAAGCAGCACATTCAAGTGCCCGTGGTTGCTCAACCCCACCGATGTGAGGCCTCAGCTCTGGCCTCCCCAACCTGGTGTGTGTGCCGGATGGGCTGGGCTTCTGCAGAACTCTCCCACAAGAGCAGGAGAGCTCTGCAGGGCCAGCAATCCCCTCGCTGCCAATGCAACCAGCAGTTGCGTTGGGCCAGCAAGGGCTCTGGCAGGTCTCCAGCGGGGCCCAGTCTCAATCTATACCATTGAGCAAAAGGTCATCAGGATCACAGACAGAGATCTTTCCCAGCCTGGCTACCTGTGCTAAATACCAGTACCAAAGACAGAATCTGATATTTGCTGTTTTTTGTATTTCCAAAGTGGAATAAACACACTTTTTATTTAGTTTTCCAAAACATCATGAATGACTAAAGACAGTGCAAGGAAAAAGAAGAGCATGTGGAAGGGAAGAACGCAGATGAATTATCAGGTCATTGAAAAGAGGCATATGAAGCTTAATGAGAGGTTAAGAAGCTGTACAAAAGTTATGACATCAGCACATGAGACTAGAAAAACATATGATGTTTACAATCATGTGAAAACAGCTGCATCCTTGTTAGCATGGAAAATAAAAGGAAACCAGGCTTCTGTAAAATTATCTTTGCCCTGCCATTTGAAACAGGGCAAATTTTCTGAGCAACTCACTTCAATAAACCCTATTGAAATTAATGGAATTTACTTTTAAGTAACATGATCATATTTGTAATTTGCTTCTCTGGCTCAGCATGCCTTAATGTTATCGTAATAGGAGACCTTTGATATGGGAATATTATATGGTTTCATCATTTTATTGTGTTGTCTGCTGATATCCCAATAGCTGTGGGTAGTTGCCCAGACAAAAAGTGGTATTTAAATACTTTAAATAAAATAGGCATCGTTTGTTCTCAAGAATATTTTTTACTGTCATTGGAAGACTGTAGCCGACTGCAGACAGTGCTATACACGAGTACTTCCCAAACGTTTTAGCACAGGGACCCACTTTCTAAAACAGCACTCTGTTGGGACTCATGTAGCTTTCAGAGACTAAAAATAAAGTTTTGCTTTACATTCTGGAATCCCACCAATTCCAAGCATTTGTTTTTGTATTATCTTCACAAATGGTTGGTCCTGGAATGTGCTGGAATCCCTAGCATGTATGCACTGTTGAAACAGAGAAGCCTGCGTTGGCTCGGTCATGTCATGAGAATGGATGATGGCCAGATCCCAAAGGATCTTCTCTATGGAGAACTCGTGCAAGGAAAGTGCCCTACAGGTAGACCACAGCTGCAATACAAGGACATCTGCAAGAGGGATCTGAAGGCCTTAGGAGTGGACCTCAACAGGTGGGAAACCCTGGCCTCTGAGCGGCCCGCCTGGAGGCAGGCTGTGCAGCATGGCCTTTCCCAGTTTGAAGAGACACTTGGCCAACAGTCTGAGGCAAAGAGGCAAAGAAGGAAGGCCAGGGAGACAGACCAGGGACAGACTGCACTTGCTCCCGGTGTGGAAGGGATTGTCACTCCCGAATTGGCCTTTTCAGCCACACTAGACGCTGTTCCAGAACCACCTTTCAGAGCGTGATACCATAGTCTTTCAAGACTGAAGGTTGCCAACATCTTCACAAATATATTTTCTGCAAGGTTGATGGATACTGGCAGACACAGGCAATGCTAGCTGTTAAGCAGTTCCAAAAGTAATAGCTCTCTGCCTATTCTCCACTTCTTGCCAGCCAGCTACAAAATTCAAGCTTGTTTCTTTTTCATTGAGTAAATATGAACATTAACCTATTTCTCTACTGCCATGCATACAGGAAGAACACTGGTCTCCACCCCAGACCTGTAGGCAGATGTGACCTAGATAGCTGTCTCTGGAACAACAACTGGCCATCATTGTCCATTAAGCAGGCCCCTTCACCTGTCCAGGATAATGATATTAAGGCTGATATAAGAAATAACCATAATTTAGCAACTGAGCTTTTAGTGAAATAAATGTCAGGGATTATATCTTAAAATGAATGTGGTGAAATGAAAATTTAACTCTTTTATTTAAAAAAGAAAACGTCCAGGTGTGGGAGCTTGAAAGTAAAGCTTAGCTTTCAGATGTGTTAACTTCAAAAGCGTTACTCCCCAGGGTTTGCAGTTCTATCTGGGAGCGAAAGTAGTCTCAAAACACTCTCAGAACTCTTCAGCTATGAAGGGACTCCTGTGCATCTTTAAAATGAAAATGATATATTTAAAAAAAAGCAGGTTTCTTTATTCACAATTTTGTTCACATCTGTATCTCTCCCTATGCAAGCTATTCATTTTATTTTTTCCCCCAGATTTGATCACCTAGCTTGTTTATCAGTCTGTTATCTTGCTAAATATCTAGCCCCAGCTCTGGCTAGCTGAACATTATCTTCTCAACAATGGGCAGTCAGGTACTGTCTCAAAGGCAGAGCATTAAGTTGATTCCCCTCTTCAGTATTTAGTATTCAGAAGTAGGCTCCAGGTATTCATAAAATGGGTACACTGTAACCAGGTACAAAGGGAATAGGATCAGAGACTGTCCTGTACCTGGTTACAGTGTACCCATTGGTACAAAGGCAATGGTAGGTTATGATAGTGCACAGTTCTCATTCATTTCAATGGGGTTTCAATAAGGGTACTTACTGATGGACTATAGCAAGGATTTAGATCTTGCTTATTAGATCTTTAGATTTGCATATTGTCCAGCAAACAACACCCCAGAATAACAATGTAGATAACAAAACAGCAATCACTATTTACCCCAACCAATCCAGTCATTACAATCAATAGTAAATGCACTAGGGGTGCAATCTTAACTTGTGCTGGAACAAGCAGGCCGATAAGCCTGCACTGTATCCAGCACAAGATAGGTGCAGGCTGGGTTACAACTCTAATTAAGGGGATTTTACCTTGAGAAGCTGGTCTACCTGTAGGGTGCTTTCCTTGCACGAGTTCTCCATAGAGGAGATCCTTTGGGATCCGGCCATCATCCATTCTCACGACATGACCGAGCCAAAGCAGGCGTCTCTGTTTCATCAGTGCATACATGCTAGGGATTCCAACACATTCCAGGACTGTGTTGTTTGGAACTTTGTCCTGCCAGGTGATGCCGAGAATGCGCCGGAGGCAGCGCATGTGGAAAGCGTTCAGTTTCCTCTCCTGTTGTGAGCGGAGAGTCCATGACTCGCTGCAGTACAGAAGTGTACTCAGGACGCAAGCTCTGTAGACCTGGATCTTGGTATGTTCCATCAGCTTCTTGTTGGACCAGACTCTCTTTGTGAGTCTGGAAAACGTGGTAGCTGCTTTACTGATGCATTTGTTTAGTTCGGTATCGAGAGAAAGAGTGTCAGAGATCGTCTGTGTCTCCTCTATGGAGAACTCGTGCAAGGAAAGCGCCCTACAGGTAGACCACAGCTGCGATACAAGGACATCTGCAAGAGGGATCTGAAGTCCTTAGGAGTGGACCTCAACAAGTGGGAAACCCTGGCCTCTGAGTGGCCCGCTTGGAGGCAGGCTGTGCAGCATGGCCTTTCCCAGTTTGAAGAGACACGTGGCC
The DNA here is from genome assembly GCF_035046505.1 of Tiliqua scincoides. Classification (NCBI taxonomy): domain Eukaryota; kingdom Metazoa; phylum Chordata; class Lepidosauria; order Squamata; family Scincidae; genus Tiliqua; species Tiliqua scincoides. The sequence continues at coordinate 117,372,512 of NC_089823.1, forward strand.
AACAGTCTGAGGCTAAGAGGCAAAGAAGGAAGGCCCATAGCCAGGGAGACAGACCAGGGACAGACTGCACTTGCTCCCGTTGTGGAAGGGATTGTTACTCCCAAATTGGCCTTTTCAGCCACACTAGACAATGTTCCAAAACCACCTTTCAGAGCACGATACCATAGTCTCTTGAGACTGAAGGTTGCCAACAACAAACCTTGAGAAATGTGCCAGGCAACCCTATGGCACTATTCAGATCACAGTCGCAAATTCGAGCGGCCTACGTAATGCTGGTCAGGCCAGGGACTGCAGCAGCCAGTCCCACCCCCCCTCCTGGGCCCATCCTGGGCCCCCCAACTGGATCCAGGTCACCCTCTCCCACCAAAAATGCCCCCTCCCTACCGCCATTCCTCCCTCCCGCCTCTCACCTCTCTCTCCCACACCCTGTGCAGGCACAAACTCACCCCATCCCGGCACAGTTTCAGTGCAGCAGGGCCAGTGCATGTTTGTATGCTTTCCTCCCAAGTAACTATGAATGTGTTTTATGGCACATTCACAACACTCAGGAGCTGACACAAACTCGGGCGGGTGGGGGGTTGTATTGCGCTGCCCGAGTAGTACTGGTATCATGGAAAAATGGGGAGGATACTGAGATTTTTTTCCTATCTAATGTGCTGAACATTATAACAATGATCAAGGGATGATTCACACCTCTTCTACGTCATGTGCTAAATGAGTCATCACAGATCAAATACCAGTTAGAACTTTCATTATTCCACTGCAAACGCAAATGTTTTTCAAAAGACAGCGTTCAGACATTCAGCTGTGAATCATCATCATGTATTGAGTAATCTGTTAAGTAATCAAGTAACGAGTAATCAACTAAACCGCTTTGTAAACTTTTAGTTGAAAAGCGGTATATAAATACTGTTAATAATAATAATAATAATAATAATAATAATAATAATAATAATAATTGAAATAGAAGAGGAGGGGAAACAAAGTTCTGAATATCTATCTCAGTGCTTTACTTTCTTATCTCATATCTTGAAATCAACTGTGTAAGAAATACGTTCCCATAGTCAAAATTTCCTCACTGTTTACTGTTATGTTGATTTTTGTTAGCTATTTTAGGTTATTTAAAATAAACACGCACACTGAATTATGCAGTTCACTAAAATGCATTACCAAGTTCCAAATTTCTGGATTTTAGTAGTGGTACCCTAGGGCTGCCGGAGGCCTCCTTGGGGGTAGGGGACTTTCGTGCAGTGGGTCTCCTCCATTCTGCACTGGCTATTTTGCCAGTGCAGACTGGAGGAGCTCCATGTCGGACTTTTCAGCTTGACATGGAGCATAGGATACAGCAGAGCATGGCTCTGCCAGTTCCACCCCCTCCCACCCTGATTCCTCTCCCACCCTAGAATTCCTCCCCCCCCCCACCCTCAACACCCTCATGGCTGCCCAGAGCTCCTGCTGTGTTCCAGGTGGCATCCATCTGGTGCTGAGCTCAGCACTGACTGGTGCTGGGTCATCGCTGACTTCTCTCAGGGTGTTGTGGACATGCCTTATGGCATGTTTGTGAAACCCAGCACTGGCACTGAGGTTTCTTAGGATTGGGCCTTAAATATATTTTTCGTAGTAAAAGGATACCTTGTTTTTTTGTAGGTGCTTTTTGATTGGATTATCTGAAATTGCACTGTAAGCAAATATTTAATAACTGTCAGTGTGGCTTTGTGAAGCCAAGCAGTGTATTTGTATAATTCATTTACCACTGGGTATACTCGTATATATAAATTAGATAACCAGGCTATATTAACTGTACCAGCAGTCAGAGAAGGAAACAAAAACAAGACACAAACCCCCTTCCCAGCAACCACCAGAATACTGCAGAACTACCTGTGTTTGTCCTCTTTGCTTTTTCAGATGGTGCTACATATGTGGTTAGTACAGTTGGGATACTGAGGGTTTCATGAGGGAATTATGCTAGCCCAGAGGAACATCTGACTTCTTTTAGAATATTGTAGCCTGCTTTGTCACATAATCTTTTTTAAAAAAATACACCCTAGATGGGCAGCCCAATCCTAACCTCTGCTGGCACAGGCAGGTTAGGAGGCAGCTGGAGGTCTCCTTGGGGTAAGATGATATTTTCCAAGTAATGCCCCAGACAGATCTCTGCCCAGACAGATCTCTGGTGGAAGTCCAAGCAGCAGTGATGTCGTTAGGGGTGTGTGGGCCGCACCAGGTAACATGCAAGGGGGGGATGTTGTGCTAAAATCACGATTTTAGGAGCAACCCCATCATGCCATATACCATTGGAGATGGAATTTCCAGTGGAATGCAATGCAAAAAAAAAACAGAACAAAACAGAGTGAAATAGCTCCTTTCCTTCAAAAGTTATGGCCAAAAAACGGGAAAGAAAAAATGCATGCAGCCCTATGGAAAGTGAAACCGAGCTATATAACGCGTTCATTTGCAAGTAGGCGCACCTGCCTTAGTCCGTTGAAAAGGACAGGCTGAGAGGACACCTGAATGGTCCTGATCCAATGAATGCAGCCCCAAGAAAACACCCAAGAAGGAGGTCCCTCCCTCCCAGCTGCAAGTGTATTGAGCCCTATGGAGAGCAAACCTAAGCCATGTGGCCGCATTTACTTGTGAGTAAACTTGTGATCAGGCCAGGCAAAGAGGAATGTGAGGACAACCAGAATGGTCCTGATCCGATGGAACTGGAGCTCAACAAATGCTCCAGAAGGCAGGCAGCATCCCCCCCCCCCCACTAAAAAGGTAAAAAAAAAAAGCTTGAACTAGAGGAATGTTTTCTATTTTGCACTTGTAAAGCCAGGTGGGTCTTTACCTTGACATGCTTGAAATAGAAGAACTTTAAACTGGGCACTGGGGAGGGCTGGAAATCTCACTGATTCTTTGGGGGGGGTATTATTGCAGGCAGACTTCAGAGAAAATTCACTTGGTGGGACGGGACTGGCTGCCCCCCCCCCCCCGTTTAATTATTTGTTTTATTTTAATTTAATTATTTATAATTATTTATTTTAATTTGCTTGATGTTGTCACTTCTGGCCATGACATCACTTCCAATGGGTCCCGGACAGATTGTCATTCTAAAAAGTGGGTCCTGTTGCTAAAAGTTTGAGAACTGCTGCAATAAGGCGTTAGTAAGTTGACACGAGGTGTGTGTGTGTGACTCTACAAGTTTTCAAAATCACTAAAATCAGAGTTTGGAGGAATAATACCATCATGTTATATATCGATCAATGCGTAATTTCATGCAGAATGCAATGGAACAAACCACATTGAAATAACTGTACTCTGTCAAAAGGTACAGCCAAAAAACCAGTGGGGCGGGGCGATGGTATATCACCACGCCCACCACCTGGGGTGTTGCCCCACCCACTGCATGGCGTGACGTGCATGCCTTCCGCACTGGGTGACGCAAATCCTAGTGACGCCACTGCCAAGCAGCCCAGTGTAATGCTGGATGGCCTGGGAGCAGGGTTAGGATATGGCAGAGGAGGCCTCTGCCAATCCTGCCCAACTTGGGCCTGCTCCCACTCCCTTTCTGCCCTCCCCTGCTCAGAAAGGTCACCTTTGAAATGCTCTCCCTCCACCGCCTCCCAGCTCCTGCACTTCTCTGCAGTGTACTTACCTTTGCTGGCAGCCCTGGGACAGGATGTGGCACTGGTGGGTGTTGCAGGCTGTTGCATAGCCAACTCTCGAGTAGCCACAAGCAATGCCTTATGGCATGTTTGTGACATTCTAGACCAGAGGAGTGGTGCCTGTGCCAGTGGAAGGGTGAGTTTGGATTGCACTCTCCAAGTACGTCACAAAATTCAGACAGGGTGAGGCAGGGGAAAGCAGTGGATTTTTGTAAAAGGTAAGCCTAACATGGAATGGTGTTTCATGGTTCTGTAGATCCTAACCACAAAGTACAGTTTGTTTTTTGTTTGTTTGTTTTTAAATAAAGCACTTAGAACGTTTGAACCTCAATTCTAAACATGGTACTCAGAAAGTCTTGTTGATTTCAACTGAGCTTATTTCCATATAAGTGCACTTAGGAGTATTTGTATTCTAAGCTTCATATTCTACTGTGATTTTAGTACATACTGAAAGCAACGTCGGGTGCTCCATTGTGGAGTAGAAATGATTTAAATAATTAAATAAATACATGTAAACAATGTAGAGTTTTACTCTAGAAAGTGATCTGGACAATTCTGGTCCTACCAGCTAACTATAGCTACCAACCATGAACAGCAGGCCACCAGCAGCTCAGTAAGCTTCTTGATTTTGCTGTCTCCCTGGAACTGCTGAATCAAGGTAGTGGCAAGAACCTGGTAGGCCTTAAGGTATGATTGGTGGGCTTCACTCAGCTCGCTGGGAAGCCACCAGTTATACAGTTGTTGGCATCCTTCAGTCTCGGAAGACTATGGTATCGCACTCTGAATAGTGTTCTGGAACAGAGTGTCCTCTCCAGTGCGCAAAGCCTGGGTAAAGTAGGTATGGAGGATAGACAGTTACCCATGCAGCAAATCCCCCCTCTCCACATCGCTGAAATGGTCCAATGGAAAGGCAGAAGCCAATACGGTTGGTTCCAGCGGCGTCGCAGGAGTTGCCAGAACGTGACTGTGTTCAGCCATGAACTGCCTCAGGGACTCCAGCTCCGGATTTTGCCTCAAGGTTGACTCCTGAAGCCTTTTCCATAACTGGATGTAGCCGCAAGGCAGCGGAGGTTTGGGATCAGAGTTTTCCTTCTCTCAGATGAGCTGCCTTCCCAGGCTAATGAGTCCCATCTACCCGGTGGATGGGTAGATGTTATACAGTAAAGTTATACAGTACTACTTTAGAAATATGCAAACTTGCTCAGAGTAATTTCTAAAGCCGTGGGGCTGAGCTTCTGCCCTCACTGGTGTAGTCAGGCCCTATGAGAGAAATTTTAGCAGGGGGTACAAAGTTTCTTCTGGGCCCCTTCCCAAAGGGTCTTCCCAATAGTCTTTGGAGCTCAGGTCTACTAGGTTTCTTGATGCAGAGCCCAGATCTACCTGAACAAGCGGCATTGGCAGCTAGATACAGTAATATGGAAAAACAAACACACTCCTAAGTCTCTCCAAAATTTTTGAAATACAGAAAATCAATTGCACGAAATTAGCATCATCGTATTTAGGCTCACACTAGAATGGATCAAAATGAACTTGTGCAGTAGCTGTAGTCCCACAGTTTGGTCTCTGAGCTTCTATACGCTCCTTCATGGTTATGGGATCCACAAGACAAAGAGCTACAGGCCAGTTTTCTCCCAGATTTGACACTATATTAAGGAGGGTCATGGATGCTTTCCTAGGCCTGGTGTGTATGGCTTGCAGCAGCAACTAACACTGCATGCACGTGGTTGTGCCCCAGCATTATGCACTGGCAGCGAGTTCAGGTGAGATAAGAAAATGTCACATCCCAGGAACTTTCTGGGCCCCCTCCTTTGGCTCCTGGGCCCCCTTTCTAACCCTGGGCCTGGATACAAATTACCCCCTTTACCCCCCTCTCTTAGGCCCTGGCTGTAGTGACTGGAATCCCAAAGTAGAATATCTGAAAGGCATGTTAGAATGCAAGTACTGTATTATCCATTTGCTTTCCTATATTTGTTGTTAGCCATGGCAGTTTGTGGCTTGTGCAATGTGCCCTTTCACCTTTCCACTTGTGTGCCCATAGTTCTATCTGCATGACCCAGGTGCTAGGTCATGATTGGTTAGTGCATTAATTAGAACCCCATCTTCTGATGCGGTGGTGTGTGTGTGTGTGGGGGGGTGTGTGTTCTTTCACTTAAGTCTTTTGCAGGTCATGATCAGGGGCAGGACTAACCCATGAGCCCAGAATTCTGACTATACTCTGCTTCGCCCCTGCCATGATTCTGACTCCATCCACTTTTGCCCTTTTCACTGGTGGAGTCCTACTGGTGTAAGGTTGACTGTATCATAACAAAATTGCTACACCAACATAAATCCTCTAGACTGGTGGAATGTTTCGAGGTAGCAAAATGCTAGCAGCTATGCTATTCTTGTCCTGCTAGCATAACCGAAAGAGAGTTTTGTGTTGTAAATGGCTCATTCTTATTGCATTTAAAAGAACGTATCTTTGGGGGGAAGGAGGCCTGAGGAGATGTTTAAGGAGATGTCTAAATGGCTCCTGGGTGTTGGTGGCGCTTATATTTTGTGACAATGGTATAATGCCCTTCACTTCTGTGGGACATCCTGCCATCATAAATCTCTCCAGAAGATGTCAATACAAGTCTGCAACAGAGCATATTACAATGTCAGAACTGCACTAAATCAGTCTGTGGAGATGTCAAGGGGATAGTTACAAAATCAAGACAAAATGAAATGGTGTCAGTGCAAGTCTGTGGAGACTACATTATCATGTCAAAACAAATGGAAATAATGTGGAACTTACATTGCTGCTAATAAACTATTTAAAATGCAGAGGGGGTTGTGGCAGAAAACTCCCCCCTCCCTTCAATTAAACAGTGGGGATTCTGGGATTGGAGGCTATATTTATTAATGTACATCTGGTGTTGTTTGGGCCAGAGGGTTAGATTGTGCTGCTGGCTGAAGTCCTGACTGTCACCTTTGCTCATGCTGACACATTCAAGTAGCCTACTCAGCAAGAAGCCTCATTAATTCCAGAGAGACTAGTCATGAGAGGAGATACTCGTCAGCGTAAAAATGGTAGAATATGGTCAGAACTGAAGAAAGGTGATATTTCTTTCACACTTGACCCCATCTAATTTAAGTAGGTACTTGGTTTTTTCCAAAGCCAAGGAAATGAGGACGGGCATTTTGCGGGGCCCTTATTAGCAGGAGAAGTGAAAAGGGTGCCAACTGTGACTCATTTATTACCAGTGTTCTGTGGAAGTATGGAAGGCAACAGAGATCATTAGGCAGACTAAGGTGGACATCTGGAACAGAAGATAATCAACAGTGTGATAATTCAGCATTGCATTTTTGCACTGGGATTCCATTTTCATTGCCAGCTCCAGTGTGACAGCTGCCAGGGCTGCAAGTGGAGGTGGTTAGAGAATGACAGATGGCATGTATGGAACTCTGTCTGCATGGAGTTTTAGCACATTGCCACCTGTGGAACTTTTCACACATTTGCTAAAATGCAATGGCCACAATTCAGCTGTAAGCTGTGTGATAACTAATCACACTTAACAACCGGATGTACTTCTGCATCATAAGATGCATCAGTCAGTTCAATAAGCCTAGAATGAGCATGGTTATGTAAGTGCTCTAGATATACATCTGCAGTGAGCATAGGCATCTGCCTATGTGCCCAGATTTCTGTTGCTGGGCTGAGTTATGGTTCCTTTGCACAAAGTTCTACATGCACAGTGGTCCCTCACACAGCTCGACATTCCAAAATGCTGCTGTTGTTGTTTTTTTTACTCCAGTGAGAATTACAGTAGAATTTTGGCACAGCTCATGTTTATATAAAAATGGTGATCTCAATTGCAGATAATTTGTATCTGAACTGCTTTATAATCACAACACACACACAAATGTCCTGGAGGGGAACTGCCACAGGGCTGCCAATCCCCATTGCAAAATTAATGCATAGAAATCTACAGAAATGGAAAAGAAGTAACCTGAAGCAAAAAAAAAAAAGAAGACACAAGTGTCACAGAATAACAGAACATAAAAAAAAATGTACACTGTCTACCAAGATGGACAAAGTACCTCTCAGATAACAATGAAACAAAACTAAGAAATTAACTATTCAATTCTTATAGTATAATAAGTACTATTATATCAGTATAATGGAAGCAAAAATGCCTGTGTGTCTAAAGGACAATGTTCCGTAATTGTTCTGCAAATGTGCTCCAATACACTTTAACCCCTATTAAAAAGATATTTGTAAAAATGAAGGGATGTGATATCCCAAATGATAAAGAAGCCATTAAAAAGAGTAAGCTAATACACACACTTTCCATTCACTGTAGTCTGGTATCCCCTTCCTTCATCATCCTTCTTTGTAGACTTCTTTTGGACAGGCATCAATGTGTACTGAAACTCATTTGTAGCAAGTATATGAAACATCTTATGGGAAGAGAATGATGTTCTTTGAACACACAGACACTTTTGTATTACACTATTTAAAATACCTCCTGCTACTTTTCTGGTACAAAGTGGTATCCAAGGTGGATTTAGTTAGCAACCTTCAGTCTCGAAAGACTATGGTATCGCGCTCTGAATGGTGGTTCTGGAACAGCGTCTAGTGTGGCTGAAAAGGCCAATTCGGGAGTGACAATCCCTTGCACACTGGAAGTAAGTGCAGTCTGTCCCTGGTCTGTCTCCCTGGCTATGGACCTTCCTTCTTTGCCTCTTTGCCTCAGTCTGTTGGCCAAGTGTCTCTTCAAACTGGGAAAGCCATGCTGCACAGCCTGCCTCCAAGCGGGCCGCTCAGAAGCCAAGGTTTCCCACCTGTTGAGGTCCACTCCTAAGGCATTCAGATCCCTCTTGCAGATGTCCTTGTATCGCAGCTGTGGTCTACCTGTAGGGCGCTTTCCTTGCACGAGTTCTCCATAGAGAATATCCTTTGGAATCTGGCCATCATCCATTCTCACAACATGACCGAGCCAACGCAGGCGTCTCTGTTTCAGCAGTGCATACATGCTAGGGATTCCAGCACGTTCCAGGACTGTGTTGTTTGGAACTTTGTCCTGCCATGTGATGCCAAGGATGCGTCGGAGGCAGCGCATGTGGAAAGCGTTCAGTTTCCTCTCCTGTTGTGAGCGAAGAGTCCATGACTCGCTGCAGTACAGAAGTGTACTCAGGACACAAGCTCTGTAGACCTGGATCTTGGTATTTACCAAGGTGGATTAATAAAAAATAAAATAGCAATAAATGAATAATCAACAGGACATAAGACAATGTCAGTACATCAGTCTTTTCCACAACCATTGAACAAAGCAAAACCAACAACCCTTCAAATTTACAATAACAACCACTGTAGAAGCCTATATAATATTAAAACAAGCTCAGCAAGGGCCAAGCATTTAGGTAAACAGAGCAGGACTCACCTGGTCCCTCAAAGAACCAGACGGCAGTCCCCTGAATGTGTGTTCCACAGCAAGGGATATAACTACAGCAGTAGTTCTTAAACTCTGGGAGAGTTTGAGAGCCACTAAGTTCTTGCGTGGGCGGGAGGGGGGAGGCAGCAGGGGCGGGGGGAGGAAGCGGTGCGATCCCCAGGCCTGCGGGCCCTGCCCCTGTTCTCTTAAGGGGCAGGGGCAGCCTGGAGGCAGGGAGGAGGCAGCGGCGCGATCCCCAGGATCGTGCCACTCAGGGGGGCTGCAGGGGCTTGGGTACACATACGCAAGCCCCTGCAGCCTCCTGGGGGTACGGGGAGCCCGGTGCGACCTGCAGCAAGACTCCCCGCAGCAGTGAAAGTGGATGCGGAGTGATCGCGCCCCACTTTCACTGCTGCAGAGAGCCCTACTGCAGGTCGCGCCAGGCTCCCCGCACCCCCGGGAGGCTGCAGGGGCTTGGATACATGTACCCAAGCCCCTGCAGCCCCCCTGAGCGGCACGATCCTGGGGATCGCGCCGCTGCCTCTTCCCTACCTCCAGGCTGCCCCCGCCCCTTAAGGGAGCAGGGGCCAGGGCCCGCAGGCTGGGATGTTGCGACACCCCAGTTTGAAAAGCCCTGAACTACAGGAAAGACTCTCTCTCTCTCTTTCTCTCTCTCTCTCTGGGAGTCACCCATCTGAGCTCTGAAGACCTAGAGATGGGTCAATCATAATGGTCTCAGGAGCTGTTTTATACAGGAGAAGGCAGTACACTTTCAAAGTTTATTCCTCTGCATTATCAATTGATTTCATTATTGTTTGTGTAGTACTCTTACCAACTTTCGTTTTGATGAAGTAATTGCAGAATCACAGCTTTCACAGCACAAAATGAAATTCTTTCTAAGGGCACATAACTAAGTTCTTTCTTATTTTTTACGTGAAAAAATCTTTTCAGTTATTGGATCAAAATTAAGCTGGTAAAGTGAAAACACTTCTGGTATCAACCTTGAAAATGTTTCACCAACAAAGACTTGTAGGAAAGGAAGAGCTCTTAAAAAGGTACCTTAATTTATTAACCCTCACAAAAACATGCCACTTTAATAGGGTAACACACTTCCCAATACTTGATATGTCACCTTGTGCCCCCTTTGTTAACTTTCTTGTTTTCAGAGTTTTTCAGATTGTTTTTTTAAATGGCTTCAACACCAGTTTAAAAAGAAATGTCTTGAACCTAGATATAAGAAAAGCATGTAAGTGCACCTGGGATCACATGTGTAGCAGGCAAAGGAAGGTAATCACAATCTAGGTTACAAGTATGTTCCCTCACAGAGTGCCCATGGCTTTTGGGGATGGACTTGTAAAAAGCATTGTTTAAATCTCCCTTGCCCAGGCCATTTAAAAATGATAGCACAAGAAAACAGTATTCTTCAACAGCTATGCATCTGTACTTATTTTATTATCTTCATATGGGTTTCATTTTCTCTGGGGATATTTATAGGGTAAGAATAAAAGCAGAAAAACATGGTGTCATACTGCAGGGAAAAAAAGAGTAACCACCATATCTTGTAACCACCAATATAAAAAAAAAACTGTTTCTGGTTCCTGAAGTGATTTCCTATAATGGAAGTTGACTCTACAACTATTACATAGTTGTTGCCAAAGTTTTCTAACAGCTTTCTAACTCTGAACACACACAATTAATACTGGACTGCAGCAAAACAATTTAAATAGCACATTCCATAATGTCAAGCTGGTGTGATCACAATTCATGTGATAAACTTCGGATGTTCAGTTAATAAAACACAAATATTATGATTTAGGGTTATTTTCAACTGTAGTAGTCATGAGACAGCTCACATTCATAATCAGTGTAGAGTAGCCGATCAAGTGTACTGAGATCAAGGATCAAATCCCCATGCAGTCATGAAGCTGATTGGGCAAATTATTTCTCATCATAATCACCCCACACTATTACCAAAGGTCCTCCGACTCTGAGCAACAGCTTTTCAGGAGGCTTAGGGAGGAACATGCCTTGTACTGGTGTATAGCCCACCACCAGTACTCTGGTTGTTACCCAGTATGGAGAATGTGTCCCAAAGTATGATTGGTTACAGTGGGCCCTTGGTATCCATGGGGTACCATGGGGGTATCTCCCTGCAGATACTGAAATCTGTGGATACTGGACTCCACGGAAGGGGTGCATGGTGCCATAATTATTCACCTGGAGGCTGCACCTGGCCCTCCCGATGTTGCACCAGCCTCCAGCTCTACAGCCTTCTGAGGAGGCCATCCCAGCCTCCTCAGAAGGTCTCCCAAACATGACTAGAAACCACTTCTGGTCATATCTGGGAGATGTTCTGAGGTGTGGCCCTCTGAGACCCTCTGCAGCGTGGGCTTGGCATCCACAGATGCCCAAATCTGCAGATGCCAAGCCAGTGGATAAGGGAGGCCCACTACATAAGTGATCAAAACTGTCCTACCTAATGGTATCCCTTCAGGAAACTTCAGGGAAATCTATTCACAGAACTGATATGTAGGATGTTTCAAATGCATATTTCCACATCTGTCTGTCTGTCTGTCTGTCTGTCTGTCTGTCTGTCTGTCCGTCCCCCACCCTGGAAAATAATTGGTGAAAATCAAAGCCTACTCCCAAATCTTCTGTTATACAAATGTAACTAACAAACCAAAAAAAAACACCTCTCAATTTTCACTGCTGGCTGAGATTTGGTGATTATATACCTTCAAAACCAGTAATTATCCCTGAACAAGCACTTTTCAAAATATCAACGTTAAAACATTTCAGCATTAATCCAGACTAGACTTCTGGACATCTTTATTCAGATTTTTCTATATTAACTTCAATCATTGACCTTGAAGGAAGCACAGGTATGGAGCTCTAAATTTCCCTAGCATCATGTAAGTGTAATAGGACACTGAGAATCTGCTGGACACATAATCCTGATTCACTCAGGAGCCCCTAAACAAGTCTCCATGTGGTTGAAGCTACCAGGTGATTGTAGAAAGTAAAGGTTCTATAGGTCCCTGTAGATTATCCCATCCCAGCCATTTCAGTTGTGATCCTTGCCCCGGTCACTCATCTACCCTTCCTATGGCAGTACCTGGCTTCTTTTCTAATGCTACAGTTCCAAACATGCATACTGACATCTCATGGAATACAGTGGAACCTGCATTCAGGCAGGGGAAACAAAACTTTACCAGACCCACAGCCCTGTGGGCACCGCAGCTACTGCTGGGATATCCCGGGGGAAGGGAGCATTTGCTCCCTTTCCCTGGGCAGAACAGTAGCAGGCAGCAATGGGTGTCCTTGTCTTGGCACCTGTTTTTGAATGGGTGCAGCATTGAGGAGGCCTGTGTTGGGCTGCCCAGCAGAGGTTTAGGATTTGGTGGGACAGGCCACTGTACCCGCCCCCTTGTGGGCCTGATCCTGCCCTCCCTCCACCCTTCCTCTGCCCCATTCTGCCCATTCCCTGCCTCTTCCCTTGCCCCAAAACACCACCAGCCAGTGCTGCAGAAGTGCTGGCCAACTGGCCATCTTCCTGGCACTGAGGCACAGTGCTTACTGGCACTGGCCCAGCGCCAGCATTCCCTACTCCCTGGGTGCCTTAAACATGCCATTTATGACACCCAGAGTGGGTGTTGAGCAGCAGAGCTGGCTGTAACAGAGTTCAGGATTGGGATTCTAGTGAGTTTAAAAAAAAAAAAAGTCCAAGGATTCAAACAATTTGTTTTAAGCTTTGAAAAAAAAGCAGGGAGCCTTTGCTGGAAATCCTAACTTGTACTGGAACAGGCAGGTTGGCTGGCCTGTGCTCTATTCAGTGCAAATTTGTGGCTGGCTATGGCTTAGCCTGAGGCTGTGACTTGGCCTGAGGCAAGGGGAAATAATTCCCCTTACCCCATGAAGAGTCGCAGCAGCCCTTATTGGTCTACTCGGATCTGCGCCACCTGATGATGTGGCACAAAGCTGAGCAGCCCAGAGCTGCCCAGGAATGGGCCTAGGATAAGTACCATATCCTGGCCCTGCTTCCCAATCCCCACCACCCACCTTTCTCCACCCTGGAACACCTCCTCCCTCTCTTCCCCATGTCTGAGCTCAGCTGGCACTATCTTCAGAGTGGTGGAGGCTGGATGCAGCCTCCACAGGCCAGTGCACAACCTTGTGCCGGCCCAGCTAACTCTGAACTGGGCACAAGCATTCTTTACAGCACATCTGTGACCTTCCTGGGCTGGTGCAAGGGACTTGTGCTGGTCCAATGAGTGCTTAGGATTGCACTGTAAAGTATTAAGAGAGGTAGTTTTTTTATTGCTTCAGGGGGCACGTTCTGAGGGCTCCCTATTTGAGTGGGGGAAGGAGGAGTGAGGTATTTTTTTTAAAAAAATATTTCTGGAGGGGGTAGAGCGTGAGAGTGGTTTTTTTTCAGGTTTTAAGGGGGAAGGGGGCGAGTGAGTGTGCTTTCATGTGGCTCTGCCTCCCCGGGCCATCACTGCCTAGTAAACATTTATAGAGTTGTTCTGCAAGAACAGCAATAAAAAAGGATATGAGATTGCTTGCTGCAACAGCTCTGTGCCTAAGAAGAAGCCAGATTTTGCTTGAGAAAGGTTGAGTGAAAAACTGATACTTCTGAGAGAAGGTTAAAAGGGATGTCTCCAGGGGGCTGATACAGCTGCTGGAACCCCATTTGCTGTAATCACCTGGAGACTCCTCGTCATGTGGACCCTTGTCTATATTCTTTGAATCAGAACAGAGAATTCTGGATCTTTGGCCAACATTTGGGGGAAAAAAATAAAAAATAAAAACTTGTGTCCCTCAATTATACTCACCTGCCTTCTGTTCCCTGACAAACAAACATGAGTGGCTTTGATAAAACTGTTGAGATTTGTGACATCATGACACTAGCTGACCCTTAATTCAGCTGAGGAACTTGCCTTCTCAAATTAGATTGGTCAAGCATCCAGTCCATTGGAAGGCAACAGCAGGAGGTCATTGTCTTCTCTTGTTTAGCAATTATGAAAGAGGTTTTTCAGTCATGTTTTGTTGCCAACCCTACCCAGCATGCACCAGAAAGCCTTGCACAGCCTGTAAACTCTCCAATATCCGATTTCACTTTAAAAAAATAAAGTTATTGTGAGTTAAGAATGCAGCACTTACACAGGCAGTTACCCAAGCTGAAACTGACCTTGGCAGTATGGAACAGGGCAATCTTTCCATGAGAATAAGCACTTCTTGAACAATTTCTCCAATCTACAAGGCGAAAACAAACTCTTTGTCAACATCAAGCATGCATGTTTCTCTTCCAATTACGTTTTGCCTTTTGAACCAAACATTGGGAGGGGGACATTGCCAATGAAATTTTACTCCCTGTTTCTGCTCGCTCCCCTATCTCTCCTCTGCAATATTAGTGTTCATTGAAGCAGCAAAACATCTTGTTCCAAGACCATATCTTTGTCAAATTTTTGATCGTGTTTCAGTGCCATAGGGAAACCGTTAGCATCTATTGACCTTCAGCAATAAGTATTTTAGTGGTCTGGCATTCAAATAGGTTGGTCCAAGCCTGAAATGTGAATCACAGTTCTTTCTGAGAGAGTGTGCTGAACAAAAACAGTGTTTACAGCATGCAGTAGGATAACACCAGGCCCAGAGGCTGATGAGTCCAAAAAACATAAAGGGAACTTTACTGGATCAACCAAAAGGTCAGTCTTGTCCAGCATTCTGTTTTCAGATGTGGCCAACTAGATGTTTCTGGGAAACTTACTGGCATGAAAGTAACAACCCTCAACAGATGTTTGGCCCAAGCACCTGCTATTTAGCACCATTCTTCCTCTGAATATGGAGTTTGCATTCATATCTGTTGATATGTTACAGATATGATATCTGTTAACTTCCATGGATTTGTAGCACTGAATTCTATAAGGTAACTTCATATGGTGTATCAGTCCTGTGTGTGTCAGTCCTGAACTTACTATCTGCCATTTTTACTGGGGTTTAGGTTTTTAGGAGAGAGGGAGATAAATTTCTACATATCCATCCTCTTTCTTCATACCACTCATAATTTTATAAATCTCCAACAAGTACCCTTTAGCTGTCTGTATAAAAAAGGTCATAGTTGCTTCAGCCATTCATCATAACCAACATGCTCCATTTTCTGTATCTTTTCCAGTGCTAGGATATTCATTTATTTTAAAACTTTTATAAGCCTCCTTTCTCTTTTGTAACAAAAAGCCCAAGGCAGCTAACACCAACATAAACATTAAAATACAATAAAGCTCTATAAAATACAAGGATAGTCTTTTACCTATCTGGAATAACTTGATCTGTATATAATACTCCAAATGCGGCCATGCCACCAGTGTATTAAATGTATTATGATAACACTTCGTCCTCTGTGACCAAGATTTATACTGGAGCTTACTGAAAAGCTATTGAATCATCCTCTATATTAGACTGGTTTCAATGGATATAGACAATAACCACTATGATTTAAAACTTATTTACTTAAGGAAAATGAAAGAAGAAACAAATGCAGGCTGATTGAAATTTTTTTTTTTTAAATGAATTGAAGCACTTTTGTTCCAGAGAATGTATATCCCTACATATTGTTTCTTCTGTAAGAGTTAAATATATGCAGGTATTTGTAATAATGCTTTATGCATTGCTGCCTGACACCAGTATACCAAGTAAACTGTTATGTGCAGCTTCTCAATTATATGATTGCATTGGTGAGGATTTAGACCAGAGACAGAAAGAAAACATACAGCATAGAAGTTTGCAATCTCTATTCACAAGTACCCTTCCCTGCCCCCCTCCATTGGCCAGGTATTTTGTTGTTAGACTGCATTAAAGCAACTCTGATCCCTTGATACAGTCTCTTCATGACTGAAGGCATTTTACGTAGCCTCTATTTGTGCAGTGCTGAGCCTCTTCAATCATCTTTCCGCCTGAAATAGACAGCACAGCTACTGGATCATGGTTTGGGCATTATCTTATGAACAGCTAAACAAACTTGCCATTCCCCTGTCACAAGGGCAAAACACACATATATTATATACACTCAGTAGTTCTAGATGTGTATATATATATATATATATATATATATATATATATATATATAGATAGATAGATAGATAGATAGATAGATAGATAGATAGATAGATGCTTGCAATGGCACCGTATTTACCATGTGTAAAAAGCCATTTTTCCTGCTAGACATTTGTTTGAAGTGTGGAAGAAAATATTGTGGTTCACACTGTGGAAGGCAACAGAGGTTAAAAGGAGATACATCTATTTCCATTCGAGTTCTTAATAACGTGAGAAATATTAACTGTGCTGCCAGCTTCCTCAGGTAATGAGTTAAAATGGTTCTCCTTAAGGATATGAGAAGAAAAATTCTTCCACAAGTTTTATTGATGAAGCAATCTCACAGTCCTATAATACATTTGTTCTCCAGTTGTTTTCATGATCCTGCTCATGCAAGAACATGGAGAAGAGGAAAATCTTTCGATTTTGTTTTACTTTTCTCACAGTTTCTACTGTAAGGTTGAAAGCACCAATTCCATGAGCTGATGACTGTTTCAAAATGCAGAAAGGCTCCTTTGGGTCCAACCTGATACTTTTCAAATAGTTCACACTGTCAGACGTTTCTGCAGACTATAATAACAAATAAATTGTTGAAGCAAGTAAATGAGAGGGGAAGAAAAGTTGAAAATCCTGCAGAAAAGGGTTTCACTTGATTATCTGCATTGCTTTTTCTACCAGCAGAATCACCATGGACAACCAGAGGGAGAACCAGAGGAAGAATACAAGGATACTACTAGTCATGAGTGGTTGATGGGAGTAATGCAACACTTGGCTGCACTTAGTTGTCACACTGCAAATTGTAGCAGTGACATTTACTGCAGAGGTTGACTGTGCAGTTCTCTGTTCTGACTTCTAAATGATACTCGTGAGGTCTTGTGAAGTTTGTACCTGACAGAGATTATGACAGTGTTCTGGTAATATAAAATAAGAACAGGGCTGACATTTGGTGTCATGGCATCACATACCTGACTCTTGTTTTTGTGAACATGCTAATATTTTATTGAAGGTATCCACAATATCCAGCAAGAAAATTAAATACAGTGGTTAACATATACCACGTCTTTCAGAAGTTTACAATAAATGCCTTGTTAGGAGGATTCATGAAGCTAAACTGATAGTGGGAAAAAGCCCTTATAATGCCACAAATCCTTATGTCCCTCTAACACTTGGGTTATCCATTTTAACCCTCACTTTCCTTTCAGCAGCATAACTACCTTGGTCATTTTGTGCTGGCTTTAACATTCACATTATCTGTTCTGTACAATATGTGAAAGTTATATAGCTTTGTAAAGATGCATTTTTGCAGACTCAGGGCCCTCACAAATACTTCACCTGGTTCCTTTTAGTAACTGTGGAAAAAAGTCAGCTAATGCTGACTTCACATAAATTAAAGCAGTCAGGAGATTCTTCAGCAAGTATAGAAATGGAAATGGAACAAGGAAAGACAACGGCTTCTGTTTGTTAGACCTGATGTCCTCATGCAACCTGTTCCACAGCAACTCCCTTTTTGAAAAGCCAGAACATCGAAGATGGACCTGGCGAAGCTCTAATGGATCTACCCATTTGGAGCTGACCAACCAAAGATGGAGTCTCCTGGATACTACCATTCTGCCTTCATTCATTAGACTGTGGATCCAATCACCGGCTCCTTCGTGCCAAGATCCATCTCAGTGTCCACTTCTTCAAATGTGACAGTCACCATCAAGCTCCAATCTGCTGCCCTCAATACAGTGAGACAGTTTTGGAATTAACAATGAACAACTATCCATGGAAGATGATCAAGGACCCCACAGGAGACTATGAAGAGCTGGCCAAGGGACTCATCCACTGTGCAGAAAAAGCCATTAAGAACTTAAAATTAGAAGAGGGATGGCTGAACATGAAAGCCAAGGAACTTCTGAAGAGTCGAGGAGAAACCAGAAGAGATCCAGCGGCCACTCTTGCAGAAGACCATCATCAACAAGGCCTGCCATGTTGCTGTTAAAAAATCCATTGCTGAGTACAGGAAGAAGAAACTCTTCTCAACTGCTGCTCAGTGAGGTAGTCTGAAACGCTGTTGAAGAGACCTTACCGACCAACGACTCGTTACCACCTGCCTGAAAAGGACAGCACCAGAAGCCCGAGAACCACAAGAGCAGACAAAGAACGCATCGTGGTGAACTTCTACACAGAGCTATACTGATCCACTACACCTGTCCCAAGGTGTGCCTCTCCAAAGGACGAGAAGCCACCACCCATCCTCACCTGCAAAGTCAAGAAAGCTATTTAGTCGCTGAAGAAGGGAACAGTCACTGAAGCGCCGGAACCCAACGGAATCTCTGTGGACCTTCTCAGAGCAGGAGGCGAAAATATCTACAAACTGCTGGCCTTCCACTTTAACTCCTATCTGGAAACTGGGAATATCCCTGACCAATGGAAAAACTCAAAGATGGTCCTGATCCACAAGAAGGGCGACAAAGAAGACATTGGCAACTAGAGGCCAATTGCTTTGCTATCAATGCCCTACAAAGTCTTTACCAAAATCATCCTGAACTGACTGGAGTCAACATTGGACACATACCAGCCAGCTTCCAAAAGGGCTTCTGCTGCATGAATCATATCCATACCATTATCCAGCTGATCGAGCAATGTGAGTACACTGAAAGCAAAAGAGACTTGCATGAGTGGTTCACAAGAGAGCATGGAAACAAGCCATACTGGAAACTGGCCTTGCCCTGGCCTATCTAGCCCAGCTTTCTGCATTTCTGTTTCCCATAGAAAGCAGCATAAGGTAGACACCACTACATTGGAGAAGCAGCACAACACAGCAGCATTAACCATCTCACATCTGATAAATGATTTCAAGGCTACACCACTGTAGCAAGCAAACCCATACTTCTGGGCATGGTGAAAACCACAAGGCCAGCAAAAGAAGCATGTGTGAATCAACCTAAGGCAAGGCCAATTTTCTTTCCAGCTTTCTTTATCTCTTTTTCCCACAGATAGCTGCCTAAGTGGTAGACTAAATAACAGTGAAGGCCAGGATAGCACAATAGCGTATTACTGAACACAGCACTATAGCAAGCAAATGCATGATTTGTTTATGCAAAACAACAGTAAGGAGCATTGCAGTTAGAGCATTAGAATAAAGCATCAGCAGCAGTACTCATTAAGTTCAGGTCTTCATTTTTTACTGCATATATTAACAGTAGCACAGAATAACAGTGTAATAATATACACCCAATTCCCTGCCTCTCAGCAGATTATGAATGTTTAGTGGCTTCTATTATTAAGAACATAGAAGAGACCCAAAATCTGGATCAGGCCAAAGGCCTGATCTAGTCCAGCTTCCTGTATCTCACAGTGGCCCACCAAATGCTTCAAGGAGCACACAAGCCAACAGCACAACCGGTGTTCTGGTGCCCTGCATCTGGCAATCAGAGGCAGCCTACCTCTAAAACCAAGAGCTTTCACATACCTACTATGACTTGTCACCAGTAATGAACTTTTCCTCCAGAAATTTGTCCAATCCCCTCTTAAAGGCACCTGGGCAAGTTGCCATCACTATGTCCTGCGGCAAAGAGTTCCACAGACTAATTACATGCTGGGTAAAGAAATACTGGCAGGGAAGGGGTGGCTGCAAGACGTTGCCGCTGCTCATTTTCTCAAACATGAAAATAATTTTTCTTTTAAAAAGCCCCATGCACAGGAGTGGGCTCTAAGGGTGCGATCCTAGCCACACTTTCCTGGCAGTAAGCCTCATCGACTATAACAGGGCTTACTTCTGAGGAGTCACGCACAGGAGTAGGCTCTGAGACACTCTGCTTCTGCTTCTTGTCTCCACCTGCACTGCTCACCCCAGCTGCGCCTCTGCTGTGGAGGAAAAGCCTCTCCTGGTGCTGAGTGGGGAGCTGCTCACAGGAAAGGTGGTCTGCAAATCTCTGTGGTCTTTCCTCGCAATGGCTGAGCGGGCAAGGCTGCAGGAGGGCAGCTCATGATTGGCTGGTGATCAGCCAGTGAAGTGCCCTGAGCCATTCCAAAAGAAAAAGCCAGGAGCTTGCTGGACGGTGATCGGCTAAAACGGCTGGAGACTTGGAAAGGGAAGAAAAGCAGGGAATTCAAAAGGAAGGAGCAAGTGCGGGCAGCGAAGGACTTGGAGGGCAGTGGCTGGGGGGGGCGGTCAGGGAGCTGAGGGGGTGGAGGAAAGCCAGCCCACCCTCCCCCCACACCAAGGCTCTAAAAAAAGCCTCCAAGGAGCTGCCAACGCGATATTGCTTTAAAGTGACACGGGCTGTGGGATCGCAGCTTCAGCGCCCCTCTCCAGGCTGCCTGGCCTCAGCACCTGGGGCTTTTGTGCCATCTCCCTCATGCCCAGGCCCGCCAGTGGTCATACGTTAACATTCTAGAACAATGCAACACCAAGACATCAACAACTATTGAACTGTTTGACCAAAAGCTGCACATCCCCACTGAAAAAGGACAGGGCGACACCATCTTCCCTAAGCTCTTCACCGCAGCCCTTCAGCATGCCATGAGCCAACTTGATTGGGACCATAAGGATCCACTGATTGATGGAAAGAAGCTCTCAAACCTAGAGAGGTTTGCAGAGGACATCGTGCTTGTCAGCAATAATACATGGGAAATGCTGAACGAGCTGAATAAGCAGGCAAAGCTATCAGCTTGGA
Organism: Tiliqua scincoides; assembly: GCF_035046505.1. Lineage (NCBI taxonomy): Eukaryota > Metazoa > Chordata > Lepidosauria > Squamata > Scincidae > Tiliqua > Tiliqua scincoides. The sequence continues at coordinate 117,393,311 of NC_089823.1, forward strand.
GATGAATATGAAGAAAACCCAGATAATGAACAACCAATGATACGGCAACTGTGACATGCAATTCTGTGGTACCATCCTGGATAAAGCTGACAGCTACATCTACTTGGGATGTGAAGTGAACATGGCCAACGACTTAACGATTGAGATCAGGAGATGAAGAAAAGCTGCGTGGGCCGCCATGGGATCAATCAAAGAAGTCACCAGCCAGATCCAGGATTCGTAGTTGAGAGCCCACCTATTTGATTCCATAGTACTTCCGGCTTTTTGCTATGCCACGGAAACATGGGTCAATAACAAGACCATAGTTACTGCCATGTGAACCACCGACCAGGCACTTGAAAGATGTCTCCTTGAGATAAAACGCCAAAAGCAATGGTAACACGGTCTCAGAAGTTGACCTCTGGCAAGAATCCAAGATTTGTGACCTGGCATTTGCGACCTGGCATTCGCGTACATGGCATCTGCACAGATGGGCAGGACATGTCAACCACCGAACAGACAACTGATGGAGTAACAGAATCACACACTGGATCCGTACCAAATCAAAAGAACCCCTGGTCAACCAGCTACTGGTCAGAAACTTTTTCCAGGTCATTTAAACAACAGGAACAGCCACACTGGACAACAGTTGCACTAGACCAAAAAACATGGAGCAAGTGTGGACCACATTAGAAAGATTGCCAATGAAGATGGACCACCAGTGTATCAATGTATGTATGTATAGAAAGCTGGCAACTAGTGAAAATCTAGCTCTTAAATGACAGATAGCTGGACCTGCAGACACCCCTGCTTTAAGCTAAGAGACAAACTAGCTATTTAACTGTCCCTCCACAGATCCCTTACATTGCCAGAGAGCAGCTTCTTCCCATCTATCTTCATGCCACCTGGATTTAGCTGAAGTTTAAATGGAAGGGGAGATAGAAGAAGAGTCTTCACCTTATTTTCTCTTTTCCTCCTGTACAAAGCTAGCCCCCTATAGCCCAGCTCATTTAAGCCAGTATGTGTTTGCCCTGCCCCACCTTATGTGATAAGGAGCCTTCGGAATGAGCGATGGGGGCACTGTAGTGATGAAAGGAGTGGATAGCTCCCTTACTTAGGTACTCAGAACTAACAACCCAATCCTGAAGGCGGTGGCTCTGGTAGATGCAGTGGTGCCAAAATGGTTACCACTGCATCCAGCAGCACCACCAAGACTGCTGGAGGTCTCCTCAGGGGAAGGGGAGTTTTGTCCCTTTCCCCTGGTGAAAGCCCCAAACTCCACAATGACGCTTCTCAAGTCTGCACCAGCTATTTTGCCAGCATAGACTTGAGACACTCCGTGCCGGGCTGGAAGGCCCAACACAAAGTTCAGGATATGGCTGAGCAGAGCTCTGCTGGTCTCACCCTTTCCCGGCCCAGTTCCTCTCCCTACCCCACCTCCCCCCACCCTGGAACATGTCCCCCCATCCCCAAGGCCCTCACCACTGGCCAGAGCTCTTACCTAGCTCCAGGCAGCACCCAGCCAATACTGGGCTCAGTGCTGACTGGCGCTAGGTCAGCACTGATTCAGCGCTGACTCCTTATGGCATGTTTGTGACACCTGGTGCTGGAGCTCAGCACCAGCGCCAGACCAGTTTAGAATTGGGCTCTATATCTGTTCACTGACACCTCCTTGCTGCCCTCAGATGTCCAAGATTCAGTCAGGATTCAATATGCCACCAATATTCCATGCTTAAGGTGGTCTATTCGATGATGAGATTTGGAGTAAATCCTGGATGTGTCAGCCAGCATAATCTCACAGTTGTGACAAAGTTGGCATGGGCTGACAGTTCTGACAGATACCATTGATGAAATTATAATTAGAATAAACCTTCAGTAGTAAAAACCTCACTGAAACATCCTCCCCCTTTTAAACTTGGTAATATGGAGGCTTCAGTCCTTCAATCCTCTACAACTGCTTCAAGATTTTATTCTTAAACAAGGCTCTTCTCTCACACTCTCATCACCTCAAAAGACTCGTTGAGTCAAATGAAATAGCACTTATATAATAGAGAAGTCATGCTGGTTAGCAGAACCAAATAGAATCGCCTTCCGTGACAGGTTATCGCTATCATTTAAAGCATTTAAACTTAGACTTAACAGTGTACTAAAAGGGTTACTGGGGTTTGCAGTGCTGCTTAATTTGATCCTGCAACAATCACACAATCAGAGTTTAACATATGGAACGCTTGTAGTACAGAAACATTTTCATTAAACTTGTGACTAAAAGCCACAAATGATTTATTTCAACAGTGGAATCTCCAGGTGTCCTAGTTCTAGCCCTTTTGTTGATTGATAACTTACCTTTGTCTCCACTTCTCAACCCAAACAGTATCAAACAGCTGAATTCAAAGATCCCCAGATATGTAATTCTTTAATTATCAGAGAAATGATTGTGTGTTTGCAAACTTAAAAAGAGGCAAGTAGCAGCAGGGAGAGGGGGGGGGGGAAGAGAGAGAAGGAATGAACCAGGAATTTCAATTGCACTTCACACATGGAAAACCTGATCATAATGTGCCATTTACAAGTACAGAGAACCTTCAGTTCAACAGACCCCAATTCAACAGACTTTGGAAATAACAAATGCTTCCCAGTGTCTGCAAAGGTCCATAAGCCACAACCTTACAGTGCTCCCTTGGCAGCACCAAGAGAGCTCTCTTAAGGCTAGAAAGTGTTGGGAAGGACTCAACAATGGCGTGGGTTGGACCCTATCCTCTATGGTTGCCACTTCCCCATTCCCTTTCTCTCCTCGAAAATTGCTAGTGCAGGACCAAGGCGACCCATTGCACCCAGTGGCGTAGCTAACAATCCTGCGGCCCGGTGTAAAGCTCAAGATGATGCCCCGGAAGTGACGACACATCTGGAGGTGACGTCGCTCCTGGGTTTTTATTTAATACCCACTTTTTAAAAACAGTGCAAAATAAATCTTCCACATCCCCCAGGCTGCTTGCTGCCTCCCCCCAGCACTAGCTCCCTCCAAGCTGCTGCAACTTCTCCCTACCTATGGTGCAGGGCACATTGCACTACAGGGGGCAATGGGCTACATTGAAGCCAGCCCTGCGCCCATGTGAGTGGAGGTCGGGGGATGCCCCCCACCAGGTGACCGTTTTGTTTGGCAGGCAGAGGTCGGTCCCTCAGTCGCCTTGTAGGGGGTAGGGGTGGTGGAAAGGAGGCTGTGGAAAAGCCCTCTTGCTTGCTCCCAGTGGCTGAGGGGGAAGGAGACCTCAGGGCAGGTGGGTGGGAGGAAGCTGTGCCTGACTGGGGCTCCAATCCTATCCGCCCTTACCTGGGAGTAAGCCCCTTTGACTATAATGGGACTTACTTCTGAGTAGACGTGCCTAGGTTGGCTCTGAGTGAAGCCTCACTCTCAGCAGCTGGGAAGGAAAAGGACTTGGAGCGGGCAGGCAGGAGGAAGTTGTGTCTGACTGTCTGAGGCTGCAATCCTACCCACACTTTCCTGGGAGTAAGCTCCAATGACTATAATGGGGCTTACTTCTGAGTAGACATGCCTAGGCTTGGGCTCTGAAGCTGCAATCCACTCCACACTTTCCTGGGAGTAAGCCCCATTGACTATAATGGGGTTTACTTCTGAGTAGAGGTGCCTAGGGTTGGCTCTGAGTGTAGCCTCACTCTCAGCGGCTGGTGGAGGGAGAGGACTTGGAGCGGGCAGGAGGGAGGAAGTCCTGCCTGACTGAGGCTGTAGTCCACTCCACACTTCCCTGGGAGTAAGCCCCGTTGGACACACTGGGACTTACTTCTACGTAGACACGCATAGGATTGTGCTCTGTGGCTGTGTGGGAGGCAGTGATGGCAATGCACCTCCTCCTCCCTCCCTCCAGCTGCTGCCTCTGATGGGAATAGTGGCAAGCGAAGCAGAGGTAGTTGGCAGCCTCAGCGCCTGTAGGCAGCCGTTGGTTCTCAGCAGGGGGGGCTGTGGCACCCCCCCATAACAAGGCACCCCCATGAAGGCCTTCCACAACCCCGCTGAGGTCTCAGGCACAGCAGAGCAGAGCCGCAAATGCCGCCTCAACCCCCTTCCAGGCTCTAACAAGGACAGACAGGCAGCGTGTCCCCTCGCCTCTCCTTCTCATCAAAGCACAGAGCAAGGGTGGTATAGGCGGGGCTTCCCTGACCGCCCTCCAAGAGGCTTCCCCACTCCCTCCCAGCTGCTGGGGGGGGGAAACAGTATAGCCCATTGCCCCATGAGCCTGCAGCCAAATGTAAGTCTCGCACATGGCGATAACAGCAGGCAACTGTTGCCCCCTCCAGTCCATTGTGCCTGGTGGGGCTGCAGCAGTCCAAGGTAACTCGTGGGCAGGCATGGTCGCCCCGATGTTGCCCCCCAGCCCCTGATGTTGCCCCTCCAGCAGCTGTAGCCCGGTGCGTTTGCTACCCTCTGCACCCCCTTAGTTATGCTACTGATTGCACCTGTTTTTGGCAAGGCTGCACCAGCAGGGCTGATGATGGTGGTGGATAGGCTCTGAATCCATTAAATCCAGGGTTCAGAGTAGGAAAATTTGTATTCTGCATGCATAGATAACATTCCTGGTGGCACAAGTCTCCCTTTTCCAATTGGAGACAACTCACCTCCATTTCCAGTCTATATTGTCTGCACTTACTGGTCAAAGCTCTAAAGGGCGGTCTTTTCCCATCCTATTCAGAAATACCAGAGACCGAACCTTGGACAATCTGTGTCCCAAGCCTGTACTTAACTGCTAATCTACAGCCCCTTCCCAATGAAATCCTGGCTTGGAAGCAGCATGTATGGAAATGATCCAGAAAAAGCCTTCCCCGTCCTGATTAGCACTTTCTGTTCTGTGTACCACTTATTTTTCACCCAGATCTCCATGCAGGGTTGTCTGGGCAGTTGTGTCTATTGCCCAGCATCCCAGCAGGCTGTGCATCAGGATCTCTGGGCAGATGTGACCCCGGAGCATCCCTGTGCAGAGATTGGGGTGACAAATCAGCAGCGCCACGACAGAATGGCAAGTGCCCCTCATGGGGGGGGGGGGGTAGGATTTTTCCCAAACCCCAGATCTATCCCACAGGCCAGGGTTTTATGAGCCCTGATCTAGAAGGACCACAAGCTGAACTTGAGCAAACAGTTTGATGCAGCTGCAGAACAAAAGAAGTGAAAGCAATACTGTGCTGCAGAGTCCAGATCGTCAGAAGTAATAGTTCCAATTTCTTCTACCCTAATTGGACCCCTTGGAATATGGTGTCCAGTTTTGGACACCACATTTTAAGATACTGATGAGCTGGAATAGCTTCAGAGGATGGCAGATACGATGGTGAAGGTTCAGGAAACTAATGGCCCAATCCCATACTTACTGGACATCTTCACACCTTTTCTGCTAGCACTGACTGTTGTAAAGCAGTCAGTGCCCATCATAAAAGACACTCCAGCACAACACTACTCTTTCCTTCAAAGAGAAACACGCTTTATATTCACCACTACAACATGTCACTAACATGGCACCAATTAGAGCAAGTCAAAAGGAAAATACTCCTTCCATCATTCCTAAACAGAAAACATTGTTTTAGTTAATAAGTATGATGAAGGCTGTTGGAAGAAGTCATTGGCTTATAGATCTAATAATACAGTACTTATTAATTTTAATTCCCAATTTTAATACTCCACAATTGGCAACAATGCAGCTTCACCAACTGGGTGTGTGCTGCATCCAGTGGTAAAGGTGGGTGTGGTCTCCACCTGAGAGGTAAGGAAAAATATATTTTCCTTATGTCTACATAGGCTTCCTGATGGGCTATTGGTCCAGGGAGAGAAAAGGGGCAAGATGGTTTTGAAAAGACGGAATAGGATCCAGGCATAAGTTGCTACTGCCAGGATCCACCCTGTGCCCTTCCCCTTCCTGCTCATGACACACTCCTGCCACCAACTTAGTACAAGTGGTGGAACCTCCAGGATCTGATGCCCCTCACACCATGCCTCTCATGGCAGTGGCTGCAGTAGCGGCCCAGAAGTCCGTGACAGTGGCCCAGCTTTCACACTACCATAAAGGATCTTGCACGGCCAGAATGTGACTAAAAGGAAGCAGGTAACACCTCCACTTTACCAATTCTTGCAATATGATTCCCTGAGAACTGGGTAAGAGGCGCTTTTCAAGTGGGTGCTCTTCTTTGATTTAGCGGGGGGCGGGGAGAGTAACTGGCCCTCCTTGCCCCAGCAGTGTCTTTTCTAGTGGCTTTCTTCTGGTGTTCGAAGAAGAAGAATAGATTCCATGGTTCTGCCAGAATGTTGTGTTCAATGGTTGTGTTCCATTTTTCCTCTTCTTGTAACAGCATTTGTGACATGACATATCACAAGCTGCTTTTGAAAAGCCCTGGATTTCAAACATAGTATGATATGTAGCATGGGTAGGTGGGAGGCTTCTGCTTGAAAAACATGTGCAGAATCCTGCTGAACTCATGGAACCGGTCCAAGTGATTAGGGGGTTTGCAAATCAAAAGCAACAAAAACCGAATTCTCTGTGCCAACAGCAACTAGCTAACTGTAATAAGCTAGTGAAATACAACGTAGAAAAGAAAGGCAAGCTTACCACAGGGCTTGAAGTCCCAGCAATTGCTACAAGCAAATAATAAGCTGTACACTTTACAGTGAAATAATGGGGCACAATCCACTGAGAGGACTTACTCTGCACCAGACCCATTGAGATGAATAGGAGCTGTACAAGAGCTCATTCATCTTCACAAAGCTTGCATGGGAAAACATCCTGGTAGATTGTGCCATGACCATCTCTCCAGTTTCAAGCAGAGAGAAGATCCATTTTCCAAATCCCATTCAAGTCAAACTGCCCAGCTGTTTTTTTGCTAAGTTTTTTCTTCCTCTGCTCAGCTGGAGGGGCATTTCCATTTTCTTCCTGATGGGTTTGTCATTGCAAAAGCTGGTTAACAGTTCCCAATGACCCAGGAGACCATCCTGTGTCATTAATTCCCAATGATGATGTGTTGACTGATCATCCATAATGCAAGCAATCAGCATTATGCAAGGTGGCAATGCCTGGTTTTACTTCAGAGACTCTTCTCCATATTGACTCATTTGCCAATACTGCAAAATATTTGAGAGAAAACAACTTGGGTTCATGCAAGGATGCCGACAGTGTATCATAGAACACACCTAATGCTCCACTGTGTCTGTTGCTCTGCCATTGAAGATGGCAAGCAAGCATTCTTGCTTGCCATCTCCATCCTCTCAGTGAGGACTCCCTGATAAGCCTCCTAGAAGCATCTTTCGGAAAACACTAAACAACTTTTGGAAAACACTGATTTGTGCTGTGCATATGTGCATAGGATAAAACAGTAATGTTAACAGACTGTCAAATTCTTACTTTTGTGATCTTTAACAATACCAAGCCTGATCCTCTCCACATTTACCTCAAAGTAAGTCACACTGAACACAATATATCATAGTATATAAAGTATCATAGTATCATAAAGAGTTCACAGCACAACCTTGTGTGTGTTTACTCAGAAGCAAGCCCACTGTAGTCAATGGGGCTCACGCTCAGGAAAGTATCTACAGGATGACAGCCTTAATATATCTTCGTTTGGCATGAGCAGATCAAGAGCTTTTCATAAGCCTTGAAAAATTAAAGATGGATACTCCAAGGAACAAATATAGTATGCAGGGCTTAATTTTTGTTCACCCTTCTGTTCTGTCAGCTAATAGACAGGACCCAGACTTCACTGTTCTCAATTTCAGTGTTTATTTAGTTGTGCTGTTAAAAAACCTGGAGACATCAAAGTACACTAGAAATGAGCATCTGTTCTTCCATCACAATAGAAAGATGCATTTAGATTACTTACTAGCAGATTGACAGTTATTTTACTAGCAGCTGCTTACTAGCAGTGAAATTCTCCATAGTGAACCAGCATGATGTAGCTGCGTTAACCTCACAAAATGAGAGTAACATTAACAGGCAGAGATGATATCATTTTATGGCAACAACTTCTTTGAGAGTTTTTTTTTTTTTTTTGCAAATGCTCAAACTACACATACATTTTTCATTAAGAGTCGATCTAGAATATATTGGATTCTGAGTTCTCCCATATCCCAGGTAGTACATTAAAACACGCATGCACACACACCCCAAACCTGGAATGTATTTGGGCCTTTCAGTCTATATTATTTTGAACCAGATGTTCTACTTCTTGCACACTCACACACACACACACACACACACACACACACACACAAGTTATCATGCAAGTCTGCATGCTATCCTATGGCACACCAATTCAGAAAGTTTCATCTTACATTTTAAAGGAGAATAAAAATGCCCCATAGGTCATTAACAGCCCAATCCTGAACTGCCTGGTACCTGCCTGAATTGTGGGGCTACCGTGGCACCAAAAATGGCTGCCACACTATCATGTGCGCACCGGGAAGCTGGTGGCAGCTCCTCAAGAGGTTATTTGTTCCCTTCCCCCAAGTAAGGAAAGTAGCCCTGCAATGGGCTACTCTGTGGTGGCTCTTTAGCTGGCCCTTAATAAAGAAGCCTCATGTTACCAGCCTCTGACCACCGCTGTCGCAGCGCGGGCTCGTGCTGTTCCAGTGCTGGGCCGGCAGTAATGCTCGCAAACCTACCTTATGGCACATTTGTGACAGTGTGCTCTGGCGGTTTGCTGGTGCACACTCAGTAGGCTTGGGCCCTAAAAGGCTTTTCTCCTTCAGGGAGAGAGAGGCAGGATAGAAATATGATAAATAAAAAAAATGAAAACTTAAAACTAGCTTTTACATTTTGTCCTCAGTTTCTGTAGAGCACAATTTAGAATTTACACAGGATTTAATTTGTTTCAGCTGTTGGCATTGGCTTTGAATGACAGAAGTTAAACATGGAAGGTCAGATGAAATGGTACCTGAGTGCATTTCTCTGTCACTGAATAACTACAGGAAGTTCCCAAAGACCATAGATGAGACGGTCAATGTCCAAATGAGGGAGTAGTGTTTCTATGTAATTGATGTCCTCATCAATTTTTCTCTGAAAGTAGGCCCTGAATTTATGCAACAAAAATAGACTTGAGAAGAAAGGAATACTCCATCTCTCATTCCTTGAAATTTCCATGTGAGATGAATTGCATTGTGCAGAAAGATACACTTCATATCATTGAATTAAATAGATAATCGTGAAAATGCAGGAGACTTCCTGAGATTCCTAATATCGGCAAAAGGTTCAGGAGGTCTACACATTGCTGGTGATACTGAAGTGCTATTCTCAAATTTTTAAACGTGTATTTGACTCTTAAAGATGTATGCTGAGCTCACTTTCAGATGTTAGGTTCTCTTTCCTTTTTTAAATGTAACATGTTGAGTGCTAGAGTAGCTAGAAAAAGAGGGACAATTATTAGTCAAAGTCTATCTTGTACAGTTCTCAGGGAACACACTTTGCCACTTAGTGCTCAAATATTGATAATGGAAACAGAGGTGGTGATTTTTATCTACTTATTTTTAAAGTATTAGAATAACATGAATTTCAAACAGCCCTGGACAAAGAAAAAAAAAAAACACTGTTTAATCAGTAGCCATCAGAATCAGAAAAGAAGCAAACATGTGTCCTTGCTGATAGTGACTTCCCATAGCCTGATCCTTTATGGATGAACCAGTCCTATTCCAGACTGATTACTCTGTCATTCACCAGAGCCTATCTTGTCTTCTGCTGTCATGCTTGGTCTTCGGCATTAACAATAAAGATTAGCACAACCGCTGACTGTCACAAATCCAACTGAAACCCAAAAAGATACCACTGAGCTTGCTTTTTGATTCAATTACATTTAAAGACAGACTTTTAAATCATTATGTACCTTGAGGCAGTGACTATCGATGCAGGCTTAGGAAGGATATTCTGACTGAAATTTGAATCTTAGGTATCATGCAGACAGTGAAACCGCAATACAAAGTCCTTAATATGCAAAGACAAATGCATCACATTACTCTGATCATTATACTTAGGGCTGTGTGTATGTTGCAATCCTGTGGGAGCCAATAAGAAAAACCCTACCAAAAGAACTCTGGGATGCAGAATTCAGCTTCTGGAGAACATCTGCTTCTGTACATATATTCTGTACATTTTCTAGCTCACATGCCTGCAAAGATAGGCTTGAAAGATAGTGGGTTAGACTTGCCATAATATCAGGAGTCGAACAGTAGTTGAACAGGAGTCCCAATGTCTGGGGTTAGGGTTTTTCCCATACTTCTTCAGAATGCAATATTAAAAGCTGCAGAATAAATTTTGCAAAAAAGAAAAAAGAAAAAAAAGCCAATTTAGGCCACTTTTCTCAATGTATATAATTTATGCAGTTTGCAGAATTAAACTTTCCAAACTGCAAAGAGAACTGAATTGAGAATTGAATTCTTTCTGTCTAGCAGGTGATTTTACATAATAAAATAAAATTATGTAATCTATGTAGATTATGTAATCTAAATAAAAATACTGGAATTATGACCTATCATTGCAGTCACAAGATTTGCTTATTCCCTTGGGGATTTTCTTTCCTTTTGTCTTAGTAGAATTCTTCTCAGCACCTGTTTTATGTCCTCTTGCGTTTCATTCATTTTAATTCCCCTAAAATAAAGCCACCTCCAATGTGAGGGCCACCCCTGATGCTTTTACATAAGAACATAAGAAGAGCCCTTGCTAGATCAGGCCAAAGGCCTATCTAGTCCAGCTTCCTGTATCTCACAGCGGCCCACCAAATGCCCCAGGGAGCACACAAGACAACAGACACAACCTATGTCCCAGTGCCCTCCCCTGCATCTGGCAATCAGAGGCAGCCTGCCTATAAAACCAAGAGATTGCACATACCTACTATGACTTCTTAATGAAATTTTCCTTCAGAAATTTGTCCAATCCCCTCTTAAAGGCATCCAGGCAAGATGCCATCACTACTTCCTGTGGTAAAGATTTTCACAAACTAATTACATGCTGGGTAAAGAAATTTTTTCTTCTGTCTGTCCTAACTCTTCCAACACTCAACTTTAGTGGATGTCCCCTGGTTCTGGTGTTATGTGAAAGGGAAAAAGGCATCTCTCTATCCACTCTGTTGCTCCCCTGCATAATTTTCAATGTCTCAATCATGTCCCCCCTCAGGCGCCTCTTTTCTAGACTGAAAAGCCCCAAACGCTGTAGCCTTTCCTCACAAGGGAGGTGCCCCAGTCCAGTAATCATTTTGGTTGCTCTCTTTTGCACCTTTTCCATCTCCACTATATCCTTTTTGAGATGTAGTGACCAGAACTGGACACAATACTCCAGTATATTGTAATCCACACAATACTGCAGAAGGGTCCCCACCATCTTCACTTCCTCCCTTCATACACACTCACTTTTCACACCAGTCACATGTCAGCTCAGCCACTGAAGTGTGTGAGGCTTGTCGCATGCAGAGAACCAATGGGCAAAAGAGTGAAGGTCAGGTGTTTGGGCTTTCTTTCTTTTGGTTCTCACTGGAGGGGAGGGGAGGAAGAGAAAGAAACTGGAAAAAAGTATACACAAAGGACTGAATGGAAGCGCGTCTTCAAAATGGAAGAGTGTCTTCATAAATGACCTGGAGGCAGGGCCAAGCAGCGAGGTGGCCAAGTTTGCAGATGACACCAAACTTTTCCAAGTGGTGAAGACCAAAAGAGATTGTAAAGAGCTCCAGAAGGATCTCTCCAAACTGGGAGACTGGGCAGCAAAATGGCAGATGCATTTCAATGTAAATAAGTGTAAAGTCATGCACATTGTGGCAAAGAATCAAAATTTTACATATAGGATAATCGGTTCTGAGCTATCTGAGACAGATTAGGTGAGAGATCTTGGGGTGCTTGTGGACAGCTCAATGAAAGTGTTGACCCAATTTACGGCAGCAGTGAAGAGGGCTAATTCCATGCTTAGGATCATTACGAAAGGCATTGAGAACAAAACAGCTAATATTGTAATGCTGTTGTACAAATTGATGGTAAGGCCACACCTGGAGTACTGTGAAGGGAGGAAGTGAAGATGGTGGAAACCCCACTGGATGCCACTTTTTAAAGGGGGCATAGCACCCTCTGCAACAGGAGAAGCCTGGTTGTATGCAGGTTGCATGTCTAGATCACAATATTGTGTGATTTTTGGCAACCCAGAAGTTTGGCAGTGATGTAATGACATCATCACATCACTGCCAAACCTCCTGGTTGCTGAGTTCTGCATGGGGTGACACCAACACTAGTTATGCTACTGGGCAGTGCTGGAGCTGTAGGTAAGCAAAGAAGTCTTTCCTGCTGGATAGGAGAGAAGGAAAATAAACTGAAGTCAAGCAATCTTATTCTGAGAAGAAAATGCAACAAGATCACTGTGCTGCTGTTACTTGCACTGGAGAAAGGGGTGGGCAGCTACTGCCACAATGGTCTTTCTGCTCACTCTCAGGGAGCAAGTAGAGGATTGGAAAGCCAAGTGAGGTGGCTCAGCAGGCAGCAGGCAGAAGTGAAGTGCAGGGCATCCTTCAACAGTTTGCCACTCCCTCCTTTGCCATTCCCTCTTGGGTACTTTGGGGCACAATTCCAACCCCTACTTGGGCCGTAAGTCACTTTTGCACCATTTCGAGGGGAGATAGGCCAGAACACAGATGTGCGCTGGCCTCTCCATGCCAATGTGAGCCCCGGAGGGAAGGTGAGTTCTGTTGGCTGAGCTCAGCTGACACAGGAGTCTGGGGAGGCATGTGAAGGGCGGTAAGGAGGTGGGAGGGAGGCATTCTGGGGTAGGGGAGGATGGGCAACAGGTGTTCCTGGGGGCAGGCAGATGGGGAGCGGGAGATGGGACCAGGATCCAGCGGTTATGTTCAATTCTGATCCTGTTCTTGGGCAGCATGGCATGGCTCTGGATTGCACAGATTTGTGCCACCTCATCAGGTGGCACAGATTTGACTAGACCCATTGGGGCGACAGGGTAAGGGGAAGCAATTCCCCTTGCCTCGAACTGTGCTGCTTTTGTCCCCAAACTTGTGCTGGATACAGCGCAGGCCCACTGGCCTACCTGTTCTGGCACAAGTTAGGATTGGGCTGTTGGTCAGCCACATGACCAGAATGGCCCTGATAGAGATACAACGTAAGAGGGAATAAAGTGCATTTCATTGACACAGTGGCCTCTATGTTGCACAAGAGAACATACTGTTCTTTTCCTTTTTATATCTTGCAAGAAAAAGTGTTGTTAATTAACTCACATGAGCCTGCCTGACTAGACTGTGGCCATATGTGTTTTACTCACTCAATGTGTCTGTGTGTATGTAGGACTTGGTTATTCAAGTAAGAAGTCCCAAGTCCTATTGAGTAAATTCAAACCTTTGGCAAATTTATAGGAACTTTTTGGATTGTGGCCATGGATTATTTCATTAGAATCTTCTCCGTTTGCTGTATATTCTAAGGTGAGTGGGGGGCAGTCTCCTCCACTTCCACACCCATATTTCTGACCACATGCAGTTATTCCTCATGAGTACCACTACTTCTGGTCAACAGCTTATATATCGTAGACACTCGCCCTATAAGTTGATCCCACAGATAAGTCAAGGACAGGTTTTGAGCTAACAATCATAGAATTTTCTATGACCCTTGGATAAGTTGGGGGTTAAACTTAGAGGGGTGTCTCACTATAGTTTTGTCTGATTTTACCCAAGGCCAGATCCTGAAAAATAACCTACCACTAATTGTTACCTATGAACTGTAGTCTCTATTAAAAACATAGTAAAAGATCATAAGATACATTTTTATTCTTTTTAAATTCTGGTCTTCACCACCTTTTTGTAAACACTATCAGAGTAAGTGCACTGTAAACAACATACCAGTAAAACAGTGGTTCCCAACCTGGTATTCATGTATGCCCAGGGACACTCAACAGAACCTTTAGGGGTACTTGAAAAAGAATGGAATAATGGCAGAAAAAGGCAGGTCCTGCTTCAGAATGCCTTGCAAGGCATTCCTGCCTTGCAAGGACCAGCAAGGCAGGAAGGGAGGTAGCTAGTTGGTTGTGAAAGCCCCACCAATAGCTAGTTTTTGGTCATCAATTCTTGTATGAAACAGTGATTGAAAACCAGCACAGTCAAAAAGCTGAAACATAATATGAAAGGTGATAATCACCCAGAATTTCTCAGCACACTTTTGGTGCAAAACAGTGCAAAGGCAGAGTCTTCTGTTCTTCAAACAGATAAAAAGAGAAAACACTGTGATGAATACATGAAGTTTGGGTTTTCATAGAGAGAAGATGAGGGTTTGTATTATTACAAACATTTTGCTAATATGAAAGGTACAATTTATGGAAATGGGCTGCCAAGGGAAATGCAAGTAAAAAAGGTTGGGAAGCACTGCAGGAGATCCATGAATCAAATCCACCTTTAAGGTGTCTGGTGTGTTAAGCTAGAAGCTCTACATACAACATACAACCCATAACACATAACTGAGAGTGTGCAATTCAATTCACAGCAGAGAGATGCAGCTGCATATATTTGCAACCCTTTTTACTCAGAAGTAGACCCACTGCTTTCCATGGGTGTTATTCTTAAGTAGTGGTGCATTGAATTGTAGCCTGGGACTTCGTTTCAAATGGAAAGGAGGATCCCATCCTGGTGTTGAAAAAAATAGACCTGCTTTGCAAGCATGCAAAAGGGAACAAAGGAGGGAGAATAAAAGGTTAACTTTGACTGGAATTTTCCAGTTGCTGTAGGAACAAATGATCTCTGCAGTGCCTGCCTGCTGCTTGAGAAAGAAAGAAACTTTTCAGAGCTGAAAGGCTCTGCCCTCTGATGGACCCGGAGATAAGGAGAAGTGATAACTGGAGCTTGATTAGTTGGCAAAAATTTTACGTACTATAGGCAAGTATTTATGGTAGATTGTGCAACCAGTGCTTTGATTCAGCATAAGGCAACCTCCACTGTTCCTTTCTTATACACTCTTCCCCCACTATTTATAGGTTTGCTGTACAGTTCTTCATTTATCTTAACAGTATATAATGAAGATGGCGCTTCATTATGTGTTCCAAGATTTTTGGCTATAAGGTCAGAGATAAAAAGCATTAGATAACACAATAGTGCCTTCTGCTGGCAAATAAGAGAAATAATGGCACAAGGTATCTGAATGTGCTTTCAGTTTGAATGAAGCTACTTGAGCTGCTGAGTGCATCACATTGAGCTGCAGAGTTCCCTCTAATTTTTCCCCTAAGTGCATAGAGAGCTACTGTGGCAGCACTCTAGAGCACTTTTCCTCTCAGTGCTGTGTTGATTTTTCTCTCTTTGATCTTACCAATAAAGAGCTGCAAGAGAGAGCAAAGGAAAAGGTGGTGCTGCTGCCGCCACCACCACCACCTACAGGTTTTGGCCCATCAAAGTCTGAGTGTGCAGCAATGTTTTTTAGATGTACAGGGCTTCTGATATAGGTAGCAAAGCTTACAGGGACCATGGATTTCACATTCTCTCTCACCAGTCATTAGCATTCAACACTCTCCCTAACTGCCACCACCACTGTCTCCCACTTCCCAGTCTTCCACCTCGTCCTGACACCATTGCTTTACTGATACAGGTAGAATGTTTAACACTTCATTGATGCTATATAACAGGGGTATCCAAACCCCAGCCCTGGGGCCCCTTGTGGCCCTCGAGGCCTCTCAATGCGGCCCTCAGGGAGACCCCAGTCTCCAATGAGCCTCTGGACCTCTGGAGTTTTGTTGGAGCCCACACTGGCCCGACACAACCGCTCTCAGCGTGAGGGCAACTGACATCTCAAGTGAGCTGTGGATGAGGGTTCCCTCCACTGCTTGTTGTTTCACATCTGTGATGCAGTAGCACCAGCAAAGGAAAGGCCAGCCTTGTTTTCTGCAAGGCCTTTTATAGGCCTTGAGCTATTGCAAGACTTTCATTCATTCATATAAGTTCCATCTTTAATATATTCATTTATGTAAGCTTATGTAAATTTATTCAAATTTTAAATGTAAATTAGTTCTTTTTTTCCCCGGCCCCCAACACAGTGTCAGAGAGACCATGTGGCCCTCCTGCCAAAAACTTTGGACACCCCTGCTATATAATGTTATTTATTCTATTTCATCATGCCACACAACCTTTTCCTTATGCTATTGACGATTTAGGGTGATTTTTTGGGTGAACTTGGAATGGCTTTAGAATGACTTAGAATTAGAATAAAAAACTCATCCCAGTTTTTAAAGGAATTGATTAGGTACAGATAAATAGGGAAGAGGGTAAATTAAATCGGCTTCTGTATTTATAACATGAGATAACATGACTACCAAAGGCACCAATCCCTCTGCATAAAGACCCAGGGTGACTGCTTTGCCTGTGTAGGTACCACCACAGTGATTTATGGGGAGAAGGGAAATAATCACAGTGAATGCTCTTCAACAATACAGTTTAAAAACTTTACCCAAGAGGAGGTCTTTGGAGCTTGCTTCAGCCCCATCTCTACTGAAATCAGTACAGCACATTATATATTACAGGTGAACCCCGGTATCCATGGGGGTTCCGTTCCAGAATCACCTGTGGATACCTGAATTCTAAGATACCGGTGACACCCCCTGCTCTCCAGAAGCGAGGGAAGCTGTGCTCCCCTCACCTCTGGAGGGTCTTCTGAGCCCCGCAGATGCCGTATGAGTACGCCTGCGGCCTTTGCAGGCTTTAGAATGGTTGTTTAGGCCAAAAAAGTCACTTCTGGTTTTTTTGTAAAACTGGAAGTGGGATTTTTATGCCTTTAAAAGGCATTATGAGGACCAGGGAAGCCCCATAGGACTTCCTAATGCCCTGACTTGCCTAATGCCTTTAAAGACATAAAAACGTCACTTCCAGTTTTACAACAAAACAAGAAGTGACTTTTTTGTTGCCTAAATGACCATTCTGAGGCCCACAGAGGTCACGGGCAATAATAATAATAATGGTATTTATATACCGCCTTTCTGGTCATCGAATTACTCCTCTGACTTTATTCAAGCCAGTTCACATAGGCAGGCTATCTCTAAACCCCTGAGAGGATTTTTACAATAACAGAAAGGTTCTATCTTTCAAGAACTGCACAACATTTCAAACATGCACAGCCTTTGCAGGGCTCAGAAGACCCTCAAGAGGAAGGGGGAGTGCAGCTCCTCTGAAGGGGGCGTGCGTGGGGGGCATAGGCAGCCCTCCTGCATCCGCAGTTAAGTGAAAAAGTGGATACAGGATCTGCTGATACAGGGTGCCCCTGTATATATGTTACAGTTAGAAAGAACACAGTTCAGGAAAAAATGATGTAAACTACAAGTACCCTACTAAAGATTTTTAAAAAATAAAAATAAAAAATTTAGACACTCACAAAACTCGGAGCACTAAAGAAACACTTCCTTTGAAGGGATATTTGGTTTTCATTAAAGTGTATACAATACTCATTAATAAAGAAAATAGTAAGATTTGCTTATAGATGGGTACTTGAACTTAGCTCAGTATGGTGTGCTAAGACATTAAAGGATACAAGCAGTCAAAGCCCAGTGCTATCTCATTTACAAACCGGCATTCCCTAATTACAGCATACTTTGTCTCAAAAATCTCACCTCTTTAATTCAAAGTAACCCATACTTCAAAGGCAGAAAGTGAAAGCAAGCAATTCATCTCATAAATTTTAAAAAAGACCTCTTTAAAATATCAGACAGAACAAGACAGGCACTGTTTTACCAGGGTCAGAGTGTAGCATATACTTTTATATCCATTTTAAATGCTCCCCACCAAATGTTACAGTAATACATGATTGAATAGAAACTGAAGGTTATTTACTTTTTCAGAATTAAGAATGATTGGAAGTAAGCTATTTGACTAAAGCTAAGGAAAATCTTCTCCAGAGGAATAAAAACCATCAAATTCACAGTACTAAGTTATCATGTTAAATTATTTCCTTTCCAGTAAAATGATTTACCAAGAAAAGTATCATTTTGAGTTCTCATGTGTTATAAAATGTGTCCAATACAGCTGAATGTTTAGGACAACCTATTTGCAGAGGTCATTGGGAGATAACAAACAGAACACAATGACCCATTTGAAGACGTGGAAAGCATTTAAAGGCACAGTCTAATCAGAACATTGCCAGCCTTATTGGAATGTTGGGAAGTGTAGTGGTTTGCACAGCATGCACTGGCATCATTAAGGGGTGCAGGGGGTGTGGGCCGTACCAGGTGACGTGCCGGGGGGAGTGACGTGCCCTGGGGAGATGATGTGCTAAAACTGCGGCATTAGGAGTTACCACGTCGTGCCATACACCGTTGGATGCGGAATGGCCAGCGGAGTGCAATGCAAAAAACAGAATTGAAATAGCTCCTTTCCTTCAAACGTTATGGCCAAAAAACCAGAAGGAAAAAACGCATGGAGCCCTATGGAAAGTGAGAGTGAGCCATATCATGTGTTTACTCGTGAGTAAGCATACTTGCCTTAGTCCGTCGGAAAGGGTAGGCTGAGAGGAATCCAACAACACCTGAATGTTCCCAACCCAATGAATGCAGCCCCAAAAAAACACCCGAGAAGCTCCCCCCTCCCAGCTGCAAGCCCCAAAAACACGAAGAAGGGGGTCTCCCCTCCCAGCTGTGAGTCTATTAGCCCTATGGAAAGTGAAGCAGCCTCATGTTGCATTTACTCGCAAGTAGGCAGACGTGCCTTGGCTGGTGGTCAGGCCAGGGATGTGAGGACACCAGAATGGTCCCGATCCAGTGGAGCTGGAGCAACAAATGCCTACCCCCCCAACTAAAAACAACAAAAAAGAGGCTTCAACTGGTAAGAGGAAAGTTTTCTGTTTTGCACTTGCAAAGCCAGGAGGGTCTTTATCTTGATATGCCTGAAATAGAAGAACTTTAAACTGGGCAGGGCTGGAAATCTCACTTTTTTTTTTTTTTTTTTTTTTTTGGGGGGGGGGGGTGATTGCAGGCAGACTACAGAGTAAGCCTATTGACCACTATGGGACTTACTTCAGAGCAGACATGCATAGGCTTGAGCTCACAGGCTGCAATCCTACCCACACTTTCCTGAGAGTAAGCCCCATTGACCACAATAGGGCTTACTTCAGAGTAGATTCACTTGGTGGAACAGGACTGGCTCCCCCTTATTTAATTATCTTATTTTAATTTAATTATTTATAATTATTTAATTTAATTTGCTTGATGATGTCACTTCTGGCCATGACATCACTTCCAGTGGGTCCTGGACAGATTGTCATTCTAAAAACTGGGTCCCAGTACTAAAAGTTTAAGAACTGCTGAAATAAGGTGTTAGTAAGTTGACTCTGTGTGTGTGTGTGTGTGTGTGTGAGAGAGAGAGAGAGAGAGACTCTACAAGTTTTCAAAATCACTAAAATCAGAGTTTGTAGGAATAAGACCATCAAGTTATATCAATCAATGTGTAATTTCATGCAGAATGCTATGAAACAAACCACATTGAAATATCTGCGTTATAATAAAAGGTACAGCCAAAAAACCAGTGGGGGCAGGCCAATGGTACATCACCACACCCACCACCTGGGGTGTTGCCTTGCCCACTGCATGGGGTGATGCGCAGGCCTCCTGCACCGGGTGACGCAAATCCTAGTGACACAACTGCACAGCAGAACATCTTTTTGGTATATCAGTTTCACTAGGCATGCAAGCTTGTGCCACACACATACAGAACTGCTTAAGTGAAAGAGGGACAAGTTAATAATTTAGGGTGCAATCCTAACCCCTGATAGCAGTGCTTTCCAGCACTGACATAAGGGCAGTGCAGCTCTGAGGTAAGGGAATAAACACTCCCTTACTTTGACGAGGCCTCTGTGAGTGACACCCAACTGCAAGATACAGCACTTGTCCCACTGGCACCGCTATGCCAGTGCTGGAAACCACTGACATAAGGGGTTAGGATTGCACCCTTGTTCTCTATAACTGTTGCTAGGATTCATAATCATCTATGAAGGCAAAAACAAAGGGTAATATGAATATATATTGGTAGTTTGCCTATGAAATCAAGATCAGGGACATGTGATAAAGGAGCACCAGTGCTAGCCACTTTTCATTTACCTCACAGAATCCCGATCACCCAATTAAAGAGGTGGTTGGAGTTTGTTTGGCCTGGCCAGGACACGAGAGTCCAGCCCCTCCCCAAGGGGGAGGTGAAGGGGGCTGGGTCTAGCAGCCACAGCAGACCTTTTAAAAGGGGACAAGACCCAGCCCTCTTCCTCCTTGTGCACGTGGGAACAGAGTGGACCTGACCCCATCCAGCTACCTTAGGATCAGTGCAACTCCCAAGGAGGACTCCTGCACTGGATCTCATGTGCAGCGTGTTTGATCTGTAAGGTGGGGATGGGGGTTTGGACAGGCTCTGCCCAAGGAAGGATCAGGTGCAGTCCAGGCACACCTTCCTGGGAGTAAGCCCCGGGGAGTGTGGGGGACTTGCTCCAAGCAGACATGCTTGGAGTGTGCGCTCAGTCCCTGGCCTGGTGGGCGGAGGGGGCAGGCAAGCCCAGGGCTCCCAGTGCGCTCCACGTGGGAGCAGGATCTGCATGGCAAGGAGCAGGCGCCTGGCTGCACGTGGCTCGAGCTGCAGGACTGCTGCAGCTCCCTGCATGCGGCTGCAGGCCAGCACGGGGCTCCAGGAGGTGTCCCGCCGAGCCCGGATCCCTGCTGCATGCAGGATCATGCACATGGGGAGTCGCCATGGGAGGCAGGCGCCAGCTCAGCGCCTCCACATCACCCACTTTCATGCGAGTAAGCCCCAGAGACCATAATGGGGCTTGCCTCTGAGGAACCAGGCAGAGGCTTAAATGCTGGGGCTGCAACCCCAACCACAATTTCCAGGGAGGAAGCCCCTTGGACTATAATGGGACTTGCTTCTGAGTAGGCATGCAGAGGCTTGGACCATAGAACAGCAGTCCTCGCCCCACTTTCCAGGGAGTAAGCCCTGTGCACTATGATGGGCCTTGCTTCTGAGGAGGCAGTCAGAGCCTTGGACTCTGGCTGCAATCCTAGACACACTTTCCTGAGAGTAAGCCCCATAGTCTATAATGGGCCTTGCTTCTGAGGAGGCAGGCAGAGCCTTGGACTCTAGCCACAATCCTAGCCATGCTTTCCTGGGAATAAGCTCCATGGACTATAAGGGGCCTTGCTTCTGGATCATAGGGCCGCAGTTCTCGCCCCACTTTCCAAGGAGTAAGCTCCTTGGGGCTTTAAGGGAGCTTGATTCTTGTCGTACATTTGGGTCTCACTCCCAGGGTTTTGGGTGCTCAGAGTTGTTGGTTCTGAACCCTGGAGCCCTCAAAGATCCCTGTTCGGTAGTACTGCCACCACCCTGTAAGAGCCAGTGCCTCAGTCCAGGGAAACCCTCTAGGCTTAACTATATCCCTTGTAGGCACTGAGCACTTCCTTTACTTAAAGTCTCAGTCCTCAAGTTTCTAGTCCACAATGAGGATTTTTGGTAGCTTGCTGAACGGCTAGGCAGGATTCTGAACCTTTGTCCCCAACAGACAATGAACCAACATGGTAAAAAGATTTTCTACTTTATTAAATACATAGGGTTACAAAAAGGTTACAAAGGCAGCAAATGCTAGAGGCATAAAAACTTCGAGGAAACATCAGCATAAAACAACAAAGCTAAGTGGCTACCTCTATTAATCTCTGACTCTCACTTGGGTCAGCTTCTTTTGTAGATCTTCAGTTACCTAAGAGGCCACATGGTCCTGGTGGGGCAGGATATGCACCCACCACCTCTCTCACTAGAGACAAGGAACAAAAACCCTGTCCTCCAGAAGTGGGGCTGGAAGCTCGCCCTCTCAGCTCTTCCCTCCCCCCTGGAGATCTACAGCTGCATTCCATCCTTGATGGGCGTCTTTCTGGCTGCCTAGGTGCTACATTATCACCTTCCATTGAATTGTAAATCCTGGCAGCTAGGACTGCAAGCCCCTTGCAAGCCCCTTCTGTGTTACTGGGTTACTGTGGTTCAGGCTTTGCAATGCTACTAGGCCTAAACTGTACATATTCATGACAATTCTGAACAGGCACATAGAGACTCGGTCATAGGATTGCAGTCCTCGCCCACTTTATGGGGAGTAAGCCCCTGGCGGATAATGAGGGCTTGCTTCTGATGGGGCATGCAGAGGCTTGGAGCATAGGGCTCAGATCCTGGCTCCAACTTCCAAGGAATAAGTCCCAGCAGTATAAGGGGTCTTGTATCCGGGTAGACATAGCTGGACTTAAGGCTACAATCCTGTCCACACTTTCCTGGGAGTGTATTCCATTGATTTTAATGGGACTTAATGATGAGTATACGGGCATAAAATGAGCTCCAATGAGTGCAAGCCAGTACAGATACACTAGCCCAACCACCCACAACAATCTCCTCCCAGGCACCTGACCTCCTCCTTGTTAATACTTCATCAGTTTTGGAGGATATTTAGAGGCATATGGGGAGCCCCTGGCCATCTCGGATTGCTTACAGCATACACTCCATCTATGTGGGAGCCACTTTGAAAGCTGCCTGGCCAGGCTTCAGCACCCAAGGAATGGGGCAGAGTGGATGGGGCATTTAATATGAGAGTATAGCATTTAATATTATGTTTTCCCTGGGCAACAGCAGGGCATTTAGTAACTCGCTTGGTGGGCATGCCGCCCTTGCTCCTTGAGAGAGGAGATATGTGTGCTGCCCCCTATGCCTTTAAGGGAAGAGTGGCATTCTATTACCAACCTGCTTAACAGGCATGCTACCCCTTCTCCTTAGGGGAGGACGATGATCTGTTACCAGGTTGCCTAATGGGTGTGCTTACCCGACTTCTGTGGAGGTGGTGGTGTTCTGTCAACAATGTGCTTACCAGGAGTACTGCCCCTACTCCTTTCAGAGAAGGGGGGTGTTCTGGTGCAGACCCACTTAGTGGGCATAATGCCACTGGAAGAGGGGAGGTTTCTGTTAGCAACCCGCGTAGCCGTTTCTCCTTAGAGAGGGGTGATGTTTCGTTACCAGCCCACTTAATGGGTGCACTGTCCCGGCTCCTGGGGGAGGGGCAATGTTTGGTTACAACCCCCCTTACGGATTTGTGGCCCCTTCTTCTTTGAGAGGGGGGTGTTCTATTAGCAACCGTTTAATGGGTGCTCTGCCCCCACCCGGGAAAGGGGTAATGTTCTGTCGACCAGTATTGCACGGTTCACTTCAGTGACTCTGGTGTTCCGGGCATTCCCCAATCTGTGGGGGAGCAGCGTTGGAGGCAGCGTTGGAGGCCTTGCTATAACCTCTCTGCTTTCATCTTGCAGGACGCTGTGGTGGCCCAGGGCGCATGTTAAGCTGCGGCAGCAGCAGCAGGGATACCTTGCATTAACATCTCTGCTTTCATTTGCAGGACATGGTGGTAGCCCTGTACGCGTATTAATCTGCGGCCACTCCATGGTCTTTTTGGGCCCACAAGAGGGCGGCCGCAACCCCCCTCAGATCGCACTTGGGCCTCAGCCCGGCAGTGCAGGTCGCTTGGTTAGCCAAGAAGGGGATGAGATGGGGCCAGCTGCTGCCCGTGTTGATGAAGTTACTGAATGTGAACCGCCATCGGACGTTTTGGGTGCTCCACCTGGGCGAGAATGACCTTTGCAGGATGTCTGGTCTGACTCTGATGAGCAGAGCCTGGGAGGACATCAGCACCCTTATGCGTTGGCTGCCTGGTACTGCCTTGGTCTGGTTGGACCTCTTGCAGCGTTGTGGATGGCGAAGGGCCTTCTGCTGCACTAAGATTAAAAGGATGCACAGGAAAATCACCAAGGGCATTGGTGGCTTGGTGTCTCGCGCTGGTGGCAGCATGGTAATGCATCTTGCAATTGTGTTCTCGCTACCTTACCTGTACAGGGGCGATGTGTGTTCATTTGTCGGAGAAAGGCACAGGCATCTTTCTTAAGGACCTGCAGGATGGCCTTAAGTCGCTTCTGCCCATTTGGGAGCGGGGGGGTCAAGCGCTAGGCTGTACCCTCCTTGTGGCAGATGGTGCGGGTTAGGAGGCGTGAATGGGACTTTGGCATGCACCTTCAGGCGGCATAGGCAGGGCAGAACCCTATTTCAGTCCTCAGGGGCTTGGCGGCACGAGGACGTAGACGGGGCCCTGGCTGGGACCGCGGGGTACACCTCAGAGGCTCAGCAGCTCGAGGTGGCGCAGTCTGCGGTCCGGCTGCCTTCCCCTTAAGGGATAGACATGGATGAGATGCACTGTCCCAGCAGCAGGGCGCGACTCAGAGTCGGGTGCATGCCCACCTGGGGGCAGAGGTTTCTGGTACCGCCCAGAGGTCCCTCCCCGCACCACAGGGGCTTTCGCTGCCTCGGATGCTGCAGGTCTCAGCCTCTGCTTCTCTTGGTAACATGAAATAAAGTGGCCCTTTCTCCCATATCTGTTGTCTTGAGTGTTCATTGGACAGTGCGGAAACAAGCTGGACTGCTCATCAACATTCTGTGACCAACACTTTGTCCTTAGAAGTTAGAATGCTTGTGAACATTCCATAATATTACAACACCCTAGCATGCAAGCAGAAGCTCATTTCTGCAACTTAATTTTTCTCTGACTAATTTTGGCTTCTTATGAAATTTCAAGATTTATGTCTATAGAAATATCAGTTCAGTATATCTTTGCCTCATTGCCACTATAGCCTCTATCTCAGCATGCTATTTTTTTCTTAGAAAGAAAGTTAATGGATAAAATGTATAAAAAGGGTTTTAGTTTTGTTTTAATGCAAAAGGGAACTTTTCTTTTGCAGGGTGTAACCTTGAGTTCTTTTTCCTGGTTGGATAGCAAATTAGTGCAGTCAGAAGTTCGCAAAAACATAAATCTCTACAATTATAATGAAAACCATAGCCTCTCATTATGACATCTCTTTATGTTGGTGTTTCCCAAACAGTGGGTCATGAGCTGACTTTTGGTGGGTTGTAAAAAGTTTTTGAAACATTAAAAAAAAACTTTGCAAAAACCCTTGCTCAGTTTGCAGAAAAAAAAGCATTAGCTGGAATGCTACATGTGGTATGAGGTAATTTTCATACCCTTGAATTAAAATGTCACACTCTGATTTTCTCTAATAATTGGCATGCTGTAGGATAGATCACATGTCAACCCAGTTTCAGCCTAGAAATCTCTAACTGCACATCTTGCTCTCCAGTTCAGCCTTCTGGGAACCCTGGGATCACAGTAAAAGGAACAGTCGTTGAACTCCATTTCTAGAGAGAGTTGAGAGCAAATGCCTATGTGTGGTGGGTGGGGAGGCAGGTAATGCAAAAGTGCCATTGTGTGTGAGGTGTGAAAGCACATACAACCCACACGCACAGCTTGCACACCTTACGTGTGGCAGCACTTTTGGAAGGACTCCGGTGGAGAGGCTCTGCCTCATATGCTTCCCAACCAACCTCCAGTCCCTGGAGCTAAGTACAACCAGTCCCTGGGATTGAGGCTGGCTTTCAGATCAGGAAGCTTGGTTTCCAAGCAGCTTTCGCTTAAGGAACTTTCATTTTCAAAATTATATTAAGTTCATGGATAGAACATTAAGATACAAGCTAGAATTGTCAGATGGCTTGTTACAGTACAAAGTATGGATTCAGAGGATGCAGTGCACAAAATTTCCAGATCAGAGCTCTTGGGGTTGGTTGTATCATATTTATATTTACTGCTGTTGCTTTGTCTGCTGCTTCACTGACTCTTCTATAGAATTCTATTCACACAAATTTGCAGTGCAATTCTGAGCAATAGGAGAGTAGCAAATGTGCTGTAAGGAACGTTTGTGCCTCCTCGTGAGTCGGCAAGGCCAGCGTGCAGAGGCACACTAGCCTGGGGAGGCTGGAATAAGCCTCTGTGTCAACGAAGACTCCAAGTCTTGTGTTGGCCAAACTCGGCCAACGCAAAACTCTGGGGTGGGCGGGGAGGAGGAGATGGGGAGGGTAGGCAGTGGGCGACCCCCAGGGTGGGCGAGTGGGAGGTGGGGCTAGGATCCAGCAGTTATGCCGGATCCCATCTCCCGTTCCCAGGGAGCTTGGACTGGCTTCAAGCTGCTCTGCTCTCCTCGGACTTGTGCCACCTCAGGAGGGGGTGCAAGTCTGAAGAGACCCATAGGGTCCAGGGTGGCTTACCTGGAGGCAAGGGGAAAAGTTTCCCCTTTGCTCTGGCTGAGCAGCTTTGGGCCCCTATCCTGTGCTGGATACAGCGCAAGCCTCTTGGCTTGCCTGTTCCAGCCCAGGATAGGACTGAGCCATTAGTCTTGCAAATCAGAGAGCTTTTGTCCCAAGTGCAGTAACAGAACCTAAGTACTTTATGACTCCTATTGTTAACAAGATTGTTTTGTTTTGTTTCTTCTAATACCTAGGTTAAGTTCAGCTGAGAATAATTCCTTGGATGCATAGTCAGAACCTTTGCAAAAAGAAGCCACATTCTGGAATGCAGCCAGGCTTCGGGGATAATTGCTTTTTAAAGATGGAGCTGTTTAATTCTCCTCCACCTGATGTCAATGGCACAAGACCTCCAGAATTCAGTGGGAGCAGAATTTGACTTTAATTGCATACTTGTCTTGAAAGCTGAGTTCATTTGTTCTCAGGCTCCCATAGGAGCTTTGGGTGATTGCCACAAGCTGCAGTGACTTCTAGAAAGTTCACAGTTCAAGTTATGTTATCACTTCTGTCTCTGTTGACATATGGGAAATTTTTTCCAAATAGCAGGGCACTTTTAAAAAAAAATAACCCAGAAGCTCACAATATCTGTAAAGGCAATGACATCTATTGTTCTGTGTGCCTGATCTGGCAATTCATGCTTTATTCAGCTGTAGATGCTTAACATGATCTGTACAAATGTGTACTATTCATATAGCGTATGCCAAATGTTAAAAGCATTTGACATCCCTTAGCTCAACAATTCTTACTACAGCCTATAAGGCAGGTAACATTATCCCTATTTTGTAGATGCTGGGGGATTTATGACTCCTTTATTAGTGTTATGATACCTGTTGCTATTCTTTCAGCTACCTTGCCCCAGGGCTACATTTTCATGAGCTCTGCAATCTATTGCACCTGGTTCATAGCCTTCCTACTGCATTTGCTCCTTTCCTGCTCAGCTCCTCATCACGTCAACAGCACTCTGTGCCTTCTGCTGCCATGAGACTGTGTTCTCTTAGCTTTCTTCCAAAAACTTCAAGGTTTGTCACTGGCCCTTTACCTTAAGCATCTACTTATCTCTTACCATCCGTACACAATTTAGCACTGACATGTTTGTAAATTGCAGAGGCATGGGAGATACCTATTATTAGGGTGAGGTTAAAAACAATATGTTACAGTTGTCAGTGAGTACTAGAGACTCCTGTGCAGATAGATATTTTATACCCATTCTGTGTTTCTTGCATATTATAGAATTCTTATCCATTCTCACATTCCAGGGTAACTTATCGCAATTTCATTACAGTTGAAAGCCCTAAAGAGCTCACAAACTAAGGAATGATAAACTATTGAGGGCAAAATAACTCATATTTCCTTTCCAAACCCAGTAACATTTTCTTGTACTGTTATCTGCACATCTTCAAAAATTCACCTTTTTTCAAAATGTGCAGTTTATTCAAGTTTTATTGGACAGGAGCAAATGGGGAGAATGAGACTAGAACTTCCTTCTCTCCCCTCCCCAGCACCAGTGAGATATAAGGTTGAATGGCTATTGCTATGAATATTGTCTTCATAATATTTATTCCAAGTTCTAGGAAATCATTTTTCACTAGTGAGCTATGTGCAGGCAAGGTCTTGCTCCTTCTCTCTTTTGCACTTCTGAAACACTGTTGTTATGTACATGGAGGATGCTGCATAAATAATGATTTAAAATAAGTAATATTTTGTACCAGTGTGCCCCAGTATCTGCAGATCCAGCATCTGTGGTTTCAGTTATTCACGTTTCTGCAAATACAGATGGAGACTTGGTATCTGGGGGGATCTGTTGTCAGACCCTCCACAGATGCCAAAATTTGTGGATAACACAGGCCTACAAAATTGAGGGTCAGAAAAGTTTTCCCCAAACGTTATGGTGGTTTGATATGAATTTGGGCTGCTGATTCCAAAAATGGCATCCATTTTGCCCTATCACATCTAGTTTTGGAGATATAGTATAGCCTCATTAGTGAATGGTTCAAGCAGCTTCCTTATGAGGAAGCCATGGTGTAGAGGGGACCAGAGCACATCTCCAGTCCATTTCAGAGGAGTCAGGTGGGGCTGGGTCTGGAAGCCAGATCTGGCTCCACTTGTACAGTCTTCTGAATTGTCTGCAGCCTCTTCCTGGTCACACTGTGGCTACTCCTTTCACCCAATGTACCCCAGAATGCATCACGATCCACGTGAGGTATCTGCATTCTGGAGTGACACTGAGTGAAGGGAGGAACCTTGATGTGACCCGGAAGCGGCTGTAGGCAGCTCAGAAGACTGCATGCAGCCCACAAAACACAGTGGTTTTGTGACCTGGAGACAGGGTTGAGCAGTGAAGTGGCTAAGTTTGCAGACGACACCAAACTTTTCCGAGTGGTAAAGACCAGAAGTGATTGTGAGGAGCTCCAGAAGGATCTCTCCAGACTGGCAGAATGGGCAGCAAAATGGCAGATGCGCTTCAATGTCAGTAAGTGTAAAGTCATGCACATTGGGGCAAAAAATCAAAACTTTAGATATAGGCTGATGGGTTCTGAACTGTCTGTGACAGATCAGGAGAGAGATCTTGGGGTGGTGGTGGACAGGTCGATGAAAGTGTCGACCCAATGTGCGGCGGCAGTGAAGAAGGCCAATTCTATGCTTGGGATCATTAGGAAGGGTATTGAGAACAAAACGGTTAGTATTATAATGCCGTTGTACAAATCTATGGTAAGGCCACACCTGGAGTATTGTGTCCAGTTCTGGTCGCCGCATCTCAAAAAAGACATAGTGGAAATGGAAAAGGTGCAAAAGAGAGCGACTAAGATGATTACGGGGCTGGGGCACCTTCCTTATGAGGAAAGGCTACGGCGTTTGGGCCTCTTCAGCCTAGAAAAGAGACGCTTGAGGGGGGACATGATTGAGACATACAAAATTATGCAGGGGATGGACAGAGTGGATAGGGAGATGCTCTTTACACTCTCACATAATACCAGAACCAGGGGACATCCACTAAAATTGAGTGTTGGGCGGGTTAGGACAGACAAAAGAAAATATTTCTTTACTCAGCACATGGTCGGTCTGTGGAATTCCTTGCCACAGGATGTGGTGCTGGCGTCTAGCCTAGACGCCTTTAAAAGGGGATTGGACGAGTTTCTGGAGGAAAAATCCATTATGGGGTACAAGCCATGATGTGTATGCGCAACCTCCTGATTTTAGGAATGGGTTAAGTCAGAATGCCAGATGTAGGGGAGAGCACCAGGATGAGGTCTCTTGTTATCTGGTGTGCTCCCTGGGGCATTTGGTGGGCCGCTGTGAGATACAGGAAGCTGGACTAGATGGGCCTATGGCCTGATCCAGTGGGGCTGTTCTTATGTTCTTATGGTTTTGCTGTGCGAAGGTGGGCCAAGTTATTTTTGGCTTTTCCCTTTACTTTCACTACCTTTTTAAAGAGTGTCCCCAGGATCTGCAGAATGCACAAGGGGCCCGAAATGGAATCCCATGGGTACATGGTATGCCTCTACTTTGAAATAAAAATAACAACTTTTTGAAAGAAACTCTTGAAAGTTTCTGGTGAAACTTTATCTCCTTCCACAACCTTGCTAGATTAACTGTTAATCTATTTCAGAATATTTGGGGGAATATCAGAATATCTCTTCAGCCTAAAGTAAAATGGGGTTTTCCTCACACTGAAGTCAAATCTTTAAAGCAGACAAACACTGCAGAGAACTACTTGATGTAGATTATCTCATAACCCTTCTTCAATTTTATAATTTCTGATTTGGGAAAGAAACATAGAAAATTACATTTTTTCAGTGTTGGCATTTGTATGAAAATTAATTTATACAGTTAAAGACAATAAAATTAAGTTGGTGCCATTTACTCTAATAAATTCCATTTAGATTCAGCTTCATCTCATTTGCATAGATTATTTTTATCATGTGTAAACAGGAGCCAAGTGGCAGACTTCGTTAGTCAATCTGAGAGCCCTTTATTCAATTATAATTTTGTTTCTTCTTTATTGTGGTTGCTAAATTTTATTTTTCAACAAAAGTGGCAGTTATTCTCACAATTGACCCAAGTTTTGCATTTTTAATGAGCCATGGGGGGGGGAGCTATTGTTTGAAGCATGATGTTAACTTTGTGGGAAATGTAATTATAGAGTAATATTGTTATGATTTTGTTGACTGCCAACTGTGTAAAATTTAAGACTGCATGCAGCAAAAAAGAAATAGCATTTCGTACAGCCTGAAAATATAAAGCAGAGAAATATAAATCCAATTCTCCCCCTTTTGGCATTAGACAAGAAACTTTGCTACACATCCATAGAATGTACTGATAAAATTCAATATACTGAAATCTTAATTTTATTAGCAAACAGTATGATAGGTGGTGTGTGGGTAGAAAGAGTATTGTATATTTGCTCTTTGTATTTGAGCAATATTTGAGTATTGCTCTTTGTATATTTCAAAGAGCATGGATAGGAAACCCAGCGGGGGTTGACTCAAGTTGAGTTGCCAAGTCACCACCCCCCACGACTCAACTCGAAAATGAGTCATAATGGGGACACTTTCCGAGTCACTGAGTCACCCCTTTGCAACACAATAGGACTTGAGTTGAGTTGGCCTCCTTTAAAAAGCCCACCACGGCTCCGTGGAGGGAATCAGGGCTACTGCCAGGCGGTATGTGTGCTTTGGTGTTCCCTTTCAACTCTCCTCTGCCGTCTCCGCCCACACCAATGCTTGGCAGCAGCATGGAATGCACCCTTCTCTTCCCTTCCCTTGTGCGATCCTGCCCAAGCCACGATGCAGGAAAACCCCCTTTCACTCCTTGGGCATGACAGCCAGGAGCATCCCAGCTTGGCCAGGTGGAAGGGAGTAGGTAGTGCAAGCCAAGCAAATGAAGAAAAGCCCACTACAGCTCAGTGGGGGGAAAGGGGCTACATAAGGCTGTAGGTGTGTCTCGGTGTTCCCTTTAAACAGTCACCCGCCGTGCACCCCTCTACCCCACCTGTCAGGTAGCAGCGCGCAACACACCCACCCCTTCTGCAATAGAACATGCAGCTGGAAAACCAGTAGGAGGATGACAGGGAAACACCGACAAGAGAGACTTGGATAAAAGTGTAGGTGATATAAGGCACTTCCTCCCCACTTGTCGCCACCTCCTTCTGCTTGCAAAACCCACTTGTCCATATAGGGGAAAAACAGCTACTCTTGCCCCCTCGTTTCCTCCCTCTCCCAGAGACATGTCCTTCAGCCAATGGAAGCTCTGGAAATGCCTCATTTGGCCAATGGATGTAGCAGAGGACCAGAGGAGGTGCCTCACTGTCCAGGTACTGTGCAAAACAGGTAAAATTGTTACATTTTGCAGAAACCACAGCAGGTGCAGCATCATGAGACCCAGACAATTTTTTGGAGTGCAAACAAAAAAAGTTAACCCTTTCACTCCACCCCCCAGCCAATCTCCAAACATAGCATACCATGCTACCTGCTGCTGATGAAGCTAGTGCTTGCCAAAAATGGCTTCTCAGAAGAATTCAAGAGTTTTTTTCTTGCAAGAGGGAGGCAGCGCAACAAGTGGTGTGCAACTTGAGTTGTCAGAGTGGAATGCAAGTCACAAGTCAGGAATCCCCTGCCTCAAATGCTTTTCAGTCTTCCACGCGCATGACTTGGAAGTCAACAAGTCACCAAAAATCACGCATTTTCATGACTTGAGTTCTGACTGACTCAAGTCACTGACTTGAGATCCCATCCCTGTCAAAGATTGGATGTGGCCCATGACTTTGGGATCTTACTAAATAAGACCTGGGCCACTAAGCGGTGGATATGGAGAGCAGAATTTTCCCTCACTAGAACAAAGCCTGAAATACAAAGTTTCCCATGATTTTATTTCCATTTCATAGATGGAAGAAAAATGCTCTCAGGAACACTAGGGGGTTGGGCTGAACCTGCTACCAGCTGCTGGTGACTAATAATCCTAGAAATTTATTTTTATCTGGTGGGGATGCAGAATCAGCCCAGAACATTCTGGTACCTCAGGTAGACAATCCAAATGGCACCACACAGAGATAACATAGGGCTTAATTGCTCCAGATGTTCTCCAGATGTAATCCCTTACATAGATTAAAATGATCAAGAGATTGGAACACCTTCCCTAAGAAGAGAAGGGTTTGGAAAGCTTGAGTTTAGAAAAAAAGATGGCTAAGGGGTAGTGAGGATGGTAGGCATTTCTCAAACCTTGAGCAATATTAACATAAATAAATTCCTTCAGAGTCATGTGGGGGAGTCAACATTGCACGCTGAACTTTCCAGCTTGGGAAAGCACCAGGAGATTTAAACCTGGCTGCTGTTGCCAGCTTCCCTGGTTTAAAGGGATAACAAGGGATTACCTACAACTCTTCGGAGGTTGCTCCTTTTGGGGGTATTTTTGACGAAGGGGAGAACCCCCTCTTTAGTTTGAGTGACAGAAGAGAGAACAGACATCCAGCTCGGGTCTTCAGTGGTGAGGCAAAGCCTGACCATTCCCTTGAAATTTATTACTTTCACTTTTGGCAAGTCGCGGAGAAGTACTATAAGATTTATAGAAGTTGTTTGGACTTTCAAGGTAAGACTTCCAATTAAAGGAATTTGAAAGAATTTTAATGAGAACCAGATGGAAGTTTTACTTACGGGTCAGAAGGAATGGAATCTGGGGAGTGTGCGCAACAAGCATAGTGACAAAGAGATGTGTTTCGAAAGCTTCTAATGGCCGAATGGTCTCCAAGTGCTTTATTAGGATGTTTTTCTATGGATTAATAACTTTTTATTGACTTTAATGATTACGATATCTTGGATGTTTATATTTTACTTCTATGTGATACATCATAGCTTATGAATTCCAAGCAAATGAACCTTAGAACGGAAGAACTCTATTTTAAAATCATAGAGTTTTCGAACTGTTCAAATTGAACTGAAAGCAGTTCTGCTGGTTTCATCTGCAGTTTCATCTGCTGGTGAAAACTGGAACTATATTTGGAATTTCTTTTTTTTTCTTTTGATATACAGAACTCCACTCATATTTCAGTGTAAGCTCTTATAACTGGGAGAATATTTCACTCATATTTCAGTGTAAGCTCTTATATTTCAGTGTAAGCTCTTATAACTGGGAGAATATCAATATGACAACATGCAAAAGAGCCAGTACTATGGAGCAAGCAAAAGAACAACCAAAACAACCAAGATTATCAACATAGACTCCCAAGAGAGAACTTAGCGTGGAATTTTTGGAACACTTGTTTCAGCAGTTTCAGGTTAAAATTGAATCAAAAATAGAGTCAGTTGAACAAGAGCTTAAAGACCTGAAATTGGAATTGAGACAAGATATGGCTCAGCTGCAAGAATCTGTCAAACATATCAAACAGGAGATACAGAACAGAGTCAATGTCACTGATTGTAGAATGGAAGTCCTGAGTTCAGAACAAGGGAAAACATTGGATACAATATCTCTGATGGAACAAGCAAATAAAGAAAAAAATATTGAGATTCAGAAAAAAAAGAAAGAAAAAAAAAGAAAAATATTGAGATTCAGTGTGTGGCTGGTCTGTGGAGCTCCTTGCCACAGGATGTGGTGATGGCATCTGACCTAGATGCCTTTAAAAGGGGATTGGACAAAATTCTGGAGGAAAAATCCATCAGGGGTTACAAGCCATGATGTGTATGTGCAACCTCCTGATTTTAGAAATGGACAACATCAGAATGCCAAATGCAAGGGAGAGCACCAGGATGCAGGTTGTCTTGTGTGCTCCCTGAGGCATTTGGTGGGCTGCTGTGAGATTCAGGAAACTGGACTAGATCGGCCTATAGCCCGATCCAGCAGGGCTGTTCTTATGGGCTGCTGCAGAATTGAATAGCCCCATTGCGAAGCTACTTGCCTTACCCGGGGGAAGAGGACGAAAGTCCCCTTCCCCTGAGGAGCCGGTGGCAGCTGCCCTGTTGCGTGCAGGATGCTGTGACAGCTGTGGCAGTCCCGGCACAACAGGCAGCTCTGGATTGGGCTGCCCATCCTGTCCCCTTCTTTTCCACCTCTCTCCCAGAGCTGCTGCACACAGAAATAGCAGCAACTCCTCTGAATGCCTCCTGTTTTAGGTGGAGTTATACATGATGAGACTGAAATGAGCATGTTTGGAGTTAAAACAAACTTGTGTGAATGAATACTGGGCACCTGTGTGAATCAACAGGCAAGCAAAAGAAGAAGAAAGTTTTCTTAGGGCAATAATAGTATTTATATACCACTTTTTAACAAAAAAAAAAACTTTTCATTTTTTCTGTAGAAAATCAAATAACTAATGGCTCTCTGTTCCAAAAGGGCTTGCACTCTAAAAAGATGCGACACCAGTAGACTGCCACTAGAAAAGATGCTGCTGGGGTAAGGTGGGCCTGATATCAATAATATTCCTGACTAATCTGGTGCAGTTTGAGGGGGTTTCACAATTGTTGGAATTGGCTCAGATAATTTATTGTCTGGGGGGAAAGGCTGTGATAATTTGTTGTCAGATAAGAACTCATTTCAACACTCTCACTGATGACTGATGGCTTCTGCTTGCCCAAAATTAGTAAAGGAGGTAGGTTGAGGAAGGAAGCTGCTAAGCATTGATTACTGATATCAATGGCTAGAAAAGCAATGAGGAAAACAAAGTTGCTGGTAAGGAAACTGAAAAAACAATAAGCTGCAGCTCTGTGAACACATTGTCTTTTATCTTCTGCCTTTATTTGAGCTTTTTTGGTTGGTTGGTTGGCAACCTTCAGTCTCGAAAGACTATGGTATAAGCCTACAGCACCCAGTATTCCCAGGTGGTCTCCCATCCAAGTACTAACCAGGCCTGACCCTGCTTAGCTTCCGAGATCAGACAAGATCGGGCATGTGCAGGGTAACTTTGGTTTTTGGACAAAACTGGAACTGCCTTTTGAGACCTTCTGAGGCACAGGGAGGCCATGCACAGACTCTCTGGGTCTCAGAACACCTCCCAGACGTGACCGGAGAACTTTTAGAAAATCTAGGGCAGTGCTTCTCACCAGTGGTGCTAGTATCTCTCATGGTACTGCATGGTATGACAATACTTGGGCCCACTTCCATGGTGACTATGTGGCAGTGCCCTTCCTATAGCACAACCCTGCTGCAAGTGGAGACGGCTGGAGAAATTGCACCAGCGGCAAGGTATGCCTTTGCAGTTGCCTGGCCTCAGTTGCATAGCTAGCTAGGGGCAGGGGGGAGGTCCACCCTGGGTAGTACCCTTGGAGGGGTGACACAACAAGTGATCAAAATAGCTAAAATAGTGTTGGGTAGGAATAATGCCATCATGCTATATACAAAGGATGTGGAATTTACAGCAGAATGCAATGAAAAAAACTGGAGTGAAATATCTCCTTTCAAACAAAAGTTATGGCCAAAAAAACCAGAAAACAAAAAAATGCATGGAGCCCTATGGAAAGTGAATCTGGGCCATATTGCGTGTTTACTCATGAGTAGGAGACCTTTCCTTAGTCCTTTGGATACAGCAGGCTGAGAGGAATCCAATGACAGCAGAATGGTCCTGATCTGATGAATGCAGCCGCTCAAAATCACTTAAGGACGTCCCTCCTTCCAAGCTGAGGGATGTATTGAGCCCTATGGAAAGCGAAACTAAGCTGCATGGCCACACTGACTCACGAGTAAGCAAATTTGCATTGGCTCCTGGTCAAATTGGGCACAGGGGAATGCAAGGCAGCAGCATGGTCCTGATCTGATGAAAGTGGATCTCAACAAATACTCCAGAAGGCAGCACACCCCCCCCCCCCAAGAATAAAACAGAGGCTTGAGCTGGTAAGGTTGGCAGTGGAGAGGGCTGAAAATCTTACTTATTTATTTATTGGGGGGGGGGTGTTATTGCAGGCAGGCTTGAGAGACAATTCAGTTTGTGAAACAGGACTGGCTTCTCATTATTTAATTGTTTTTCTTTAATTATTCCAGCCATGTCATCACTTCTGGTGGTCCTGGACAGATTGTCATTCTAAAAAGTGGGTCCCAGTGCTAAAAGTTTCAGAAACACTGCCTTAACTCAATGAACCAATGAGACATCCTCAGGGTCGGGGTTGACACCTTAGTGACCAAAGTTGTGGAAACTGACTTTTAGGCATAATACCATTGTGTTATATACCATTGATGCAGAATTATATCCATTGCTTGTGGTAATATATTCATTGCGTTTATTTTCTGGCCATTATTATTATTCATTTCATGTCAGGACTATTATTATCTCTTTGTCTCACCTACCTCACAGGGTTGTTGGGAGGACAAAATAAGGGGAGGAACCATACACACCACACTAAGCTCCTTAGAGAAAGGTGGTATAAAAACATGATTGATTAATTAATTAATGGACAGCCCAATCCTGAGCTGCCCACAGCACCCAGGCTCAGCGGCTCCGTGGAGGGCTGCCGCCAGATCCAGCGCCTCCTGCGCTACCATGGGAGGCACCCTGGGAGAAGGGGACATTCTTCCCCTTCCCTGAGTAAGGGAAGCAGCCCTGCAATGGGGCCGACCAAAAGGTCGGTGCTAAAGAAAAGGCACTTGTGTAGGGCGTGCAGTCCTGCACGAGTGCCTTGGATCCTACAGAGGTCAGCTCCGCAGATCCGCCTCTCCCCCTCCCCCAACACGCCTCTCCCCCTCCCCCAACACACCCCCGCCTCCTGTTCCGCAGCCCAGTGGTCCAGGAGACCACCAAGCTGTGGAACCCAGGCGACTGCCATGTGCTAGCCCAGCTCTGGCCAGCACTGGGCTAGCTCCGGGGGGAGCCCGGCGGTGAGCTCTGCAAACGTGCCTTCCAGCACGTTTGCAACTGGTCTGCAGCATGGAGCTATGCCACAGACCACAGGATTGGGCTCTGAGTCATATGGGGGTGACAAAAATGTATGGGCCTCGAGTGTCAAATGACCTAGCTATGCCACTGCCTGGCCTGTCAAGAGAGATAGTTTGGGGAATGAGGATGCAGACCAAAGGAGAGATCAGAAGGCTAGAGTGACAGAAGAAGCATATCTCCCTGGCTGCAGAGACAACTGTGGGGCTAAGCACTCACTCCTATGCATTGCTGCTATCTCTAGTGGTACTTGCAAAAGTGGTACCCATCAAAGTAGGTGCTTGAAAAGGTGGTCCTCCCCCAAAAACCCTGAAGATTCCTGTCCCACCAAGTCTGGGGATTGGTCCCCATTTAGGGATTTTCTATGAGATGGCCAATTCTTTGCTTTGAGGGTAGGGTAGAAGAAATCACAATTTCAGAGTTATTAATAAAAGGAGGGCAGTAGTATCTCAAGAATAGTTGTCTAGCTAATTCCTCAAGTGAGTTTAAATATAGATGATATGTCTACAGTGCTAGAGATAATTGATTTGATGGTTGAGTGACTTTCCCTCTAAGGTTCCCTTGGAGCAAAGGCCATCAGACTGCAATTCTCAAAGACATCAGTGGTCCAAAAGGAGATTAATGTACTGGTAGCTCAGGGTGGCCACACTATTTTAACAGTGATCCTGGCAGGTATGGCTTGAGATTAAAAGGGAACCAAAAAGAAACAGATTTCCTATTTGTATTTTTTGTAAATGTGTGCTTTACAAGAACTTGGGGGGATAAACATCAGATTTAGGCACAGTGTGACTGCTCCATTATATTTGCCCCACTGCTGAATTTTGATTTACATAAATGTTCTCTACAGTTTTAATTGCATTTCTCCTTCATGTTATATTTTACAGCTACAATCTATGACTGTAATTGAAAGAGACTTAATTTTTAATCAGGGAGGTTTTTATGTGTAAAAATATGTATCATTTTAATGTGACAAAAAATTTACTGTGCTGGATACAGCCAATGACATGAAAATGCAAAGCACAAGATATTAGCCTGAAGAAAATGCATTTGAAAAGTAATGGTTTTCTTGGCCTTATGAAAAGATTTTTAACTCTTGTGATTGCTCTGTCGTGGCAAAGTCTCAGCACAGACATTCTAGGAAGATGGGTCACTCTCTGCCTTTCAGTTTGTGTAAATTTTCCTGAAGAACTTGGTGAACAGGAATGGAATTGTGAGATTCTTAAACTGAGATTCCAGCAGTTATAGTTGATATATTTCAATGCCAAGAGCTCTCCCAAATCCATGATTTCTCTGGGTACCAGAAGTTCTGCTTCCTACAAATGTTTCTCATTTAATTCCAGTGGGGACTCATGTCTATGCTTTTTGGGTTGACATATTTGTTCCTTTAAATGAAATGGATGCACAGATTTCTTTTGAAATCTGGACAAGGATAGGGAACATTCTTGTATGGTATCTGGAGAAGAAAGATTTTTATGTCCTCCTCATGACATTCTTCTTGTCTTATTATGGCCCCCATTCCATTTCTCCTCAACACTGACATGCATGTCTTGTGCCAACAAATCAATTCTTAGAATATAAATAAAGTATTTTAACCCCTGCTAATTGGGTAAGAGGCACTTTTTCAAGTGGGTGCTCCTTTTTTTAGCAGGGGGAGAATAACTGGCCCACCTCACCCCAGCACTGTCTGTTCTAGTGGCTGTCTGCTGGTGTTCTTTTTGCATCTTTTTAGATTGTGAGCCCTTTTGGGACAGGGAGCCACTTAGTTATTTGATTTTTCTCTGTAAACCGCTTTGTGAACTTTTAGTTGAAAAGGGGTATATAAATACTGTTAATAATAATATACTATAAATTAAACCAAGTCCACAAAAATCTCAAATACTGGATTCAGAATGGCTCATTCAGCCAATGAGGGATATCTAAGCAAAATAAGCATCTTTACATATGTTGTATTTGGATAAAGTTTATTCTGAGTAAATTTGTGTTGCCTCAGCACAGAGACATGTTCGCTTCATGGAAAAATAAACAGAATGTGTGTTTGTGCAATCACAGGTGGTATTATACAAATGCTTCTAAACCTGGGTTCTCGAACTTCTTGAGAATTTAACTTCTCAGGAATAAAACTGCTGAGGTAAGTCTTGGCAGTGGAGAGGGATGGAACAAAGAGGAGGGGAGAATTCAGTGGCATGATCCCCAGGATTGCGCCACTTTCAGGAGGCAGGGCTGTCTTTTACTTACACAAGCCAGCAGCAGGCTTCCAGGGGTTTGGGGAGCCTTCTGGAAGCCTCCACAGGGCTCTTCAAGCTGCAGAGACTGTGAAAAGAATGATTGCGACCTACTTCTGGTTTGCAGAACTGGCCCACCTCAGTTTTGGTGGGTAAAACTGAGACAAAGACAGAGTAAAAGACAGCCCCTGCCTCCTGAAAATGGTGCAATCCTGGGGATCCTGTTGCTACATTCCCCCTTCCCCACCCCAAAGGAATACCCCACCCCAAAAGGAATACCAGCAGAGGTCCTCAGGCTGGGGCGTCACAATGCCCCAGTTTGAGAACCTCTGCTCTGTACTGTTTGGTTAGGGTTTTTTTAGTGTGTGGTAAACTCTGTGTGGGGATGAACACTGGATTTTGGGTGCCTGTCCTTAAAGTCCAGTCTGAAATGCATTTGATATTCAGGCTGCAGGTGGACCCACTTTGCAGGGAGAAATACAAGGCTTTGGCAACCCTTAGACGGTATTATTCTCTGCTCACAGATGCACAATGATAATGTCATTGCCATCAACCAGGACCCACTCAGAAGTCTAGATTAAGTTCCTCGACATAAAAAAGGCATGCAGTTAATTATTACTCTGAATCGTTTATGTTGCGGACTTGGAGTGGAGCAGAGTCTGCCTATCACTGTTTTTATTACCTTCATCTCTAACAGCTAATCTACATGTACAGAAATCTCACATGGTACAGCTCTTCTGGGATTCTACTACTTCACAGAGCAAGTGGGGGAATCACATATTTGAATATTCTTGCTGCTCCTTCAAAACTTCCTTGCTCACAGAGAGCACAACAGGGAGAATACCAAGCTAGAACTTTTCTCCTGATATGCTATCTTAGAATGGGGGGGGGGGTTTGACAAAGGTCTGCAGTTCTCCACCTACATCCTGAAGTGGTACAGTCCTAGAAAAGCTGTACCATTTAATTTTTATAAGCACCAAATGCAATGTTTTACTTCATTCCCATTTACTGTCATTCCAGATTTTCCTAAATTTGATTTTAAAGACTTAAACAATGTTAAAAATGTTCACAAGTAGCAGCACTGGAATTTAATAATTGTGCCTTAATTTGCATAAAGCAACTTAAATAGCTTAATGTTTCTTGGCACAGCGTTTGAGTTACTTGGCTCATTATCTGGATTATTTGGGCTTTAAATAATATACCAGCTCTATGAACCAGGCACCATAATCACACATAAAGAAGGTTCCTGTAATGCAGGCACATATTTTGCCCCCCACCTTCTTCCTTCTGGCCCGTGCATATGCTTAGGGGACAGCAATCAAAGCCTTCTTTAGAACAAAACAAAAACAAGAAGTTTAAAGACTTTGTGCCCACTTTATGAAATCATGATCTAGTTGCATCTTAGTAGACAGACTCATTCAATGGCTTTGCAACCTCTCAAATAGCTTCAAAGGTAGAACATAAAACACAGCTGTATAGATGGACAAACATTTTAATAATGATATTTTAGTTTTAGTTTTAAACTAAATTTAGTTTAGATACTATTATTTTTAGTTTTCTTCTACATGATTGGTTTGGCTGGCCTGCACTCCTCTATCATGTTTTAGATGCTTCAGGTGGATAGAGATGTTAGTAACACAGACTCTTTATAAACATAGCTTTATAAATAGCTATAAAATACTGATACCATAGCATTTTATTAAGAAAACCTCCAAAAAGAATTTCAGCTTTGTACAAATTGCACTTCATGTTCTTCCATTGATCTACACATTTCCCAGAATACTTTGTTCTATCGTCACTTTCAGAAACCATCCAGAATCATTATAAGAATTTTTCAAAGAAAAAGTGAGAGGCTTGTATATATTTGCTGTCTAAAGCTATCCCCATTTGCTGACCCCATTTTCTTGGGAGTAAGCTCAACTGAGTACAACGGGACTTACTTTATGAGTAGACAGACATTGGATTGCACTCTCAATGATTGAACTATAGAATAATATGGATTCCAACGAAGTTCTGGATCTGGAATTCTACCAAGGGCATACCTGAAAGTGTACAGAGAACAGTAAAAAAACTAAAAGCATGCGAGACTGTGCTAGTTTAACATGTTTTATAAAATGTTTTATAAAATGAATTAGTCACTCTTTTTTCCATGCTTCTGCAGAACCATGTGAAGGGGATATGTGTATATCTTTCCTACAGAGATGAACTAGCTGAACCTACTAATTAACTGACCTAGCTAAAACTAATGATCAAGATTGACTAATAAGGTATATGCATATTTGTTTCTTCAGTCTGAAGGGAGTAGGGAAAAAACCTCCCAACCACATGACAATCAGATAAGTTACTTCCAAATCAGACCCTGCAGGAAATTGGCTAATTCCAGACAGTTCTTTTGTGGCAGGCGGGGTTTCTAATCTGAACAATGCTGAGTGGACTACAGACCAAAAGGAATAGCTAGCAGAGGTCCTCCACACTGATGTCCCTTAAATAAAAAAGCAGCACCTTCTCTCCTTGCCTGGTCCCTGGCTGTGTATAAGGCTCCTGGGGGATGAGCACTATGCATTGAAGAGAACCTACCTCACAATTCTGTTAATGTGTTCCTTATGAATGTCTGGCATTGCTACTTAGCTCAAGCTACCTGAATCAAACAACACATGCCATTATCAGGTCTATAAAAAGTTAGTAAAGTACTGTATGTACCTCAGGTTTTCAAAAACTCTGGTTGCAAAGATTTCTTCTTATAGTGACAGTGATGCCCTTCCTTGACCTTTATTCTGAATACCAGTGGAGTGATATCTGTAGCAGTCATGGAATGTAGCCATGACAATCTGCATTTTTTGCTCTGAGTACTCATAAACTGACAGCTACAGAACTATTAAGGGAGTGCAGTATCTCTTTCCTCTGTTTATTAGAATGCAAGTGGGGATGATCAACTCATTTATAGGCTATGCCAGTGGTATTCAAACTGGGGTGTATCGATGCCCCAGCCTGTGGGTCCTGGCCTCTGCCCCCTTAAGGGGCAAGGGTAGCCAGGATAGGGGGAAGACAGCAGCGTGATCCGCAGGATCGCGTTGCTCAGGGGGGCTGCAGGGGCTTGGGTGCACTTGCCCAAACCTCCTGCAGCCTCCTGGGGCTGCAGGGAGCCCTGCACAACCTTTGGCAGGGCTCCCCACGTCAGGGAAAGGGAGAGTGGGGCAATTGTGCCCACTCCACAAAACCAGAAGTGGAGCACGATTGCTCCGCATTCTGTTCTGACAGGGCTGCAGGGACTGGGTGCACCCTCCAGTCCCTGCAGCAGCCGTCCCTGTGTGCAGGGAGCCCTGCGTGAGCGCCTGCTTTTGCAGAGGCTTTTGCAGAGGCAGAGCAGATCACTCCACTCTCCCCTTCCCTGAGCTACACGATCCTGGAGATTGCATTGCTGCCTTTCCCCTGCCCCTGCTGCCTCCCCCGCCCCGCCAAGACTTACTGCGGGTTTCAAACTCCTGGAGAGTTTGAAAACCACAGGGCTATGCAATACTAATGGCCTTTTATGTTTATAACCTTAGATAATCAAAGGGAAAGATATCTCTGATTAGTACGATTCTCCATGCCTCTGTGGCTTATTTTGAACTGCACATGAACTTTTGTTGCTCCTTTTGGAAGCTGTAGGACTTCTAACAAGCCACATAAGTCTTTGAGCCACTTTGTCCTTATGTCACCGGGAAACTTCAGTGACAGAACTAGACTCCATCTATACTGCAGAATGCTTTGGAAAATAGCAAAATGTTGAAATTGCCATTGCCTTTTGAATCATTCTGATGTTCATCCTTTTAAAAACACAATTTTCCCCCCTCTTAATACTGGTAGAAAGTAAGATCTTTTCAGCCACCTGTGGTAGTATGTATAGCCGTCTAATATATTGAGTCAAAACCAGCATATCTCCTTTTAGTGTTTTCATTGATGGTTTAAAGTGTCAGGCAGCCTAATCAACAAGCTACTCAAATTGAAGGGGTTAGCTCTAAGTTGATTAAGGCTGCAAGCCTAACCACACTTTCCTGAGAGTAAGCCCCACTGAACAAAATGGGACTTTCTGAGTAGACCTGGTTAGGATTGTGCCCCAAGTTCCATTAACTTAGGGGAACTTAATTCATTGTGGCTTAAATTTAAAAAGTGGCTTAGTGAGGGTGTGGGTCAGGGCAATTTTCTGATTTCTAGAATGGCCAACTTTAGAGGCCAGATTCACATTCCATATCTATTTTATTTTGCCCTTCTTAATAACCCTCCTCAGTTTGAATTAAATAATGGAAAATGTTTTTTCACAGTCTCCTAAATACAGCCTGTTAAGAAATAAGAATTGCCAATTTCACCAGAGGGGAAATTCTGACACTTCACCTTGGCCAGAATAACTGAGGAACTCTGAAGAAAGCAAATAGAATTTTGATAAGATTTGCAACATTTTTCAGAGAGGTCTCCCACATCCCTAGGTTGACAATCAGCTTTGCCTACAATCAAATTATAAGGCAAACTTGAAAGTTTCTGTTCTGGTGAAACTTTTGAGGAATTTCAAGGTTAATGCAAAAAGAATGTCAACAGTATATTATTGAACAAAACTTTATCATGGAGCCTTACCACTCATCTATTTGTATGGCAAAACACCTCTGGCCCTATTGCCTAGAGCAGGGGTGCCCAAACCCTGGCTCTCGGGCCACTTGCGGCCCTCGAGAACTCCCAATCCAGC
Organism: Tiliqua scincoides; assembly: GCF_035046505.1. Lineage (NCBI taxonomy): Eukaryota > Metazoa > Chordata > Lepidosauria > Squamata > Scincidae > Tiliqua > Tiliqua scincoides. The sequence continues at coordinate 117,437,232 of NC_089823.1, forward strand.
CCTCAGGGAGCCCTCAGTCTCCAATGAGGCTTTGGCCCTCTGGAGACTTGCTGGAGCCCACGCTGCCCTGATGCAGCTGCTCTCAGCGTGACGGCCAACTGTTCAACCTCTCATGTGAGCTGTGGGAAGAGGGCTCCCTCCACTGCTTGCTGTATCACATCTGTGATGCAGCACCAGCAAAAGAAAGGCTGGCCTTGCTTTGTGCAAGGCCTTTTATATGCCTTGAGCTATTGCAAGACCTTCATTCATTCATATAAGTTCCATCTAGAATATATTCATTTATGTAAATTTATTCAATTTTGAAATGAAAATTTTTTCCCAGCCCCCAACACAGTGTCAGAGAGATGATGCCAAAAAGTTTGGACACCCCGGGCCTAGAGACTGGAGAATCTCCCCCAAAATACACAGAATTTGGCCACTCCCATAACTGATCGTTGACATAGTGGTTTATCTTCTTTGAATTTTTGAAGGATGAGTTGCTGTTAGCCACTAATTTTCAATATGACTTTATAAACTTGAGATTTCAGCTGTCAGCAGATCAAGGAACAGGAAAGAGAACGGGGGAATCAAGATGGAACCTTGCAAATGGAGTTTTAGTTTTAATTAGAACAGTACTTTGTTAAATGAATAAAAAACAAACAATTCAGCTGAAGACATAATGGCAGTGGCTCCTGACAGCTGGTCCCTCAACACTTTCTGTAAACAGGGAAGGGAACAAAAATCTTCTGTTCTCCATGAAAAGGGCCTCTTTTGGTGCTTTATGCAAATGTCCTGACCCTGTAGATGCCGCGCATTCTTCAAACAGACATCTACCTTCAAAAGTGACAGCAAGCAATAATGTGACAAATGAGCACCATGTCTGCACATGTGCGCCACTCCTTGCAGAGAATATTTGGTGGGATTGAATTAAAATGACCTTTTCCTGACAAGGACGATGTAAAACGATCCAGGATGTGGAAGGTGTTTGGGGGGGGGGGGGAGAAAGCTAGGAGAAGCTACAGGAGTGGCTGGGTGCTTTATTCTAATTTAGCGGTCATTTAAGCCAGGGCACCTCTTAATCATCCTATCCAGTCTGTTTGCTATCTTGCTCCTTTCGAACAGCTTCATTGTCTTGACTGAGGGAACTCTAAAATATATTTTATGAGGCTCAATAGGCATTGAAAAGGGAATGCAAGAGAGGAAAGGATAGCATCTCATCTTCTTGGATGATTAGTTTGTAGGTAGTCTGTATAAAACTTTAATGAATATTGATACTGGAATTAAAGTTGCAATGCTTACTGTGTGCTTTGCCATGCCATAAAGTTTAGCTTTGCTTAGTAATTGATTTCCCCCCTCCCCTTTTAAAGGAAGAAGATAAATTGCACACCTCTTCTCTTCTTATTGATGAGAGAATTATGCAGGAAAAGCATAATCAAATCTGTCTTTTGGGTAACAGGTAGTGCTGAAATGAATTGTCTCCTATACACTCCCCTGTACAAATGCAATGAACACTAGGCAAGGGCTTTATGGAGTCTTAATTGCATCAGTCAAGTTTTTGGAAATGTCATAGGCTACTTTCTACAATTTGTCATGACAGGCTCCTGGCAAAGTATACTGTATTTCAACAACAAACTCATAAAAATCATTGTGCTCATAAGCATAAGATCTCAGTTATGAACTGAAGAGAGCTTCACATACTGTTTTGTTTTTCCTTCATGGATATTCACTTCTGTTTTTAAAAAATGTGGATCATAATGTGTGATAAGTAGAGGTTGTGAGAAACTCTCCTTCAAAAACTCTTCTAGGTTGCAATCCTATCCACACATACCTAGGAGTAAGCCCAATTGACTATAATGGGACTTACTTCTGAGTAGACATGCATGGGATTGAGCAGCTAGTCTTATCTGGATAACTTGCCTCAATCTCCTTGGATATCTTGGAAATACAAACTTTTGCTTATGGCACAATGGCAACCTAATGATATATGAATTCTCTTCACCCAGCTTTTTAAGGAATTCTGTAGATTTATCCAAACCCCTTTTTAGCTTCCCTTGAAATTATTCAGATATTGTACCTGAGCAGGAATATCAAAATTCATCTTGAATGTCAATGCAGGCAGAATTTGGTGCCAACTCTAGTGAATAATTAGGAAACCAATAACCCAACCCAGCAGCCAGGTCCAGCAAAGATGATTCATCAACAAGAACAGTTTAAACAAATGTAAACGTAAATATGATTGTGAGGACAGTTCTTATTGCCAGACGCAGAATGGCCACACAACTCAAAAATGCCATTTGCTGACTATCAACCACCTTTTTTGAGGCTAATGGGAAGGGCAGCCCAATCCTATGTAACTCCCTGTGCATTGATACAGCTACACCAATGGGGCATGTGCTGTATCCCATGGGGGAGTTTCAGGCTCTGGAGGTATCCTCCAGGTAAGGGAACATTTGTTCCCTGTTTGGGGAAAAGTCTTCTCCACCTCAATGAGTCTGCTTGTACTTATGCCAACTTCTACCGATACTGCTCCTACCCACCTCTCTCCTACACCCTGGACTGACTTGCTGGGGCATGTGGATGGACCACTGGCTCATGGACCTGTTCATGTTTTGCGACAGCCATGAACTTACACAGCCTGAAAGCTAGTTGTGGCAGCTTAAGACCCTATTGCCACTTGGTAATACAATTTCTAAAGTTTCCAGGAATGTTTTCCCATACCAAGCTTGGAAAAGAACTTTAGAGGCTTGCTCTGAACAGCAAAATTTCCCATGGAGGCTCTGCACTTTCATTCTTAGGCATTGCAGAAAACAGCAACAACAAGCCAAGCATGTCCCAGGCACCATGTATAGTGCAGCAACACCAGCAGAAGGGCTTAGATGTAAGATCAAGAGATCTGCAAAAAAGAAAGATAATGCACCACTTAAACGGAAGACTAGATTAGAAAATAAAATTGCCTTGATCAGATGCTAGCAAAATGAAAGATGAAACACAAGAAGTTGGAGGAAAATAACAAACAGTATCTGATCCAAGAATACCATACAGATTCAAGGAGAATTGCAGAAGTGCTGGAAATAAAACAGCAAATAACAGCAGCGTCAAAAAAGATTAACAAATATGAAGCCAGAAGTGCACAAGTTAGGTAGAATCTCCAATTCCAGTAAAATCAAAAACACTTCTATCAAACCATAGATGGAGAAACTGCAAGAAACACAGAGAAGAAACATTGTAATTCTGGGCAAAACTATGGTACACTCCAACAGATAACAAAAAGCAGGCTGGATAAACAAGGTCAAAAAATATAATCAACGAATGCAAGATTTAAGAACACCCAAATTAATAAGTAAAGGAGTGAAGAAAATTAAAAATTGGACTGCACCAGGTGATGATGAACTGCATGGTTTTTGGCTTAAACATCTAACAAGTCTCCATAAGCACCTTGCAAAATAATCATATTTTGCAAGGAGGCAATATTGAACAATGGCTAACAACTGGCAAAACTCACCTCATAATGAAAGATCCAGCAAAAGGTGCAGTTCCAAATAACTATAGACCAATAACCTGCTTGCCAACCATGTTTAAATTATTAATTGGCTAATTGCAGATGAAAAAATGTAACACCTGTTAATCAATAAGCAGCTCCCAATTGAGCAGAAAGGAAATTGCCCAAACACCAGAAGCATGAAAGACCAATTGCTGATTGACAATATGATTTTAGAAAATAGCAGAAAGAAAAACAAATCTATGTTGCATGGATAGACTACAAGAAGGCCTTCGACTCATTGCCTCATGCATGGATTTTAAAATATTTAGAAAGAACAGGTGTCAGCAAAAATATTCATTTGTAAAGAAGGCAATGAGCATGTGGAGTACACATTTAACAATCAATGGCAAGACTCTTGGTTAGGTGAACTTCAGGAGAGACATTTTCCATCTGTTATCTCTTCTGTTTGTTTTTGTCGCTTTCCAAATATCTCCACTTTCACAAATATTAAATAAAACAGGACTTGGATACCAAACATCAAATAAAATAAATCTGCTCTACATGGACAATTTGAAGTTGTATTGAAAGTCCCAATCTGAAACAGAATAACTAATAAACATGGTTCAGATTTATATTAATGGTATTGCAATGGAGTTTGAACTAGATCAGGGGTGTCCAAAATTTTTTGGCAGGAGGGTCACACTATCTCTCTGACACTGAGTTGAGGCCTGGAAAAAAAGAATTACTTTACATTTAAAATTTGAATAAATTTACATAAATGAATGATAGATGGAATTTATATGAATGAATGAAGATCTCATGATAGCTCAAGGCCTATAAAAGACCTTGCGCAAAGCAAGGCCGGCCTTTCCTTTGCTGCCACTGCTGCTTCACAGACATGAAACAGCAAGCAGCAGAGGGAGCCCTTGGCACGTAGCTCATGCAAGAGGTTAAACAGTCAGCCCTCAAGCTGAGAGTATTCACTTTGGGCCAGCATGGACCCCAGCAAGTCTCCGGAGGGCCAGAAGCTCATTGGAGACTGGAGGTTTCCTGCAGGCCAGATTGGGGGTCCCTGAGGGCTGCAAATGGCCCCCAGGGTCGGGATTTGGGCACCCTAGGACTAGATAAGTGTGCTGCCTTAATAATGAATAGATGGGAAATAAAAACTGAAGGAATATAATTGCTTCAAAAATTCTTCAAAAATTTGGAAAAATAAATTAAGGACATTATAAGTATCTGGGCAAACTTCAACATCAAACACACTGAAGTTAAAAGAAAAATTGTAAGTAAATATATCAGGAGAGTCAGAAAAATTCTGAAGTCTAAAGTGGAAACACCATACAAGCCATAAATACCTGGGCTATTCCCATCATCAGATACACTGCAGGAATAGACTGGACATAGGCAGGGACATTAGACCATAAGTCCAGGAAAATAATGACCATCACCCATACTCTGCACCCCAGCAGTGATGTGGACAGATCTCCCTCACAGCTCAGGTGGAAGAGGAATGCTGCAAATTCATCAAACAGTAGAAAAAAAGAGATTGTGAGGAATATATAAAGGATAGCTAAGAAGATGCACTTAAAATGGTTAACAATAAGTATTGATTACCAACAAAACAAGCTTATAAGAAAGAACAAATAAGGAAGTGAGCAGAAAATGGGAAAATAAGCCACTGCATGGACAATATTTGTGAAACATTGCTGGAAAAAACTTCACCACAACCTGGCAGTGGCTCAATAAAGGCAACTTGAGCAAACAAACAGAATCCAATAATGGCTGCATAAGACTAAATGCAATAAAAGCAAAAATAGAAAAAACAACAAACAGCAACTGCCATTTCTAAAGAAACAGATGAAACATTAGACCACCTAATTAGTTGCTGTAAAAAGGTTGGGGGGGGAGGGCAAGCATTGGGTGTTCCCAGGGGCAGGCAGGGAACAGGAGGCAGGACCAGGATCCAGCACTTATGCTGGTTCCTAGCACCGTTCCCAGGCAGCCCTTGGGTTGCTCAGATTTCTGCCACCGATTTAGGTGGCACAGATCTGAGTAGACCTATTTGGGCTGCTGCAACTCTCACCAGAGTAAGGGAGAAAGTTTCTCCTTGCCGCAGGGCTGAGCCTCAGACAGCCCAAATGTGAGCTGAATACAGCATTGGCCCACTGGCCTGCCTGTTCCAGCGCAAGTTAGGATTGAGCTGTAAGAGTTTTTTGCAAAATAAGAGCATCTACCAAATGTCGCATCTCCATGCCAAGTTCTCCCCCTTCCACTTCTATAATGCTACTGTAAACTCTGTGCATTCTCTCCCATGGTATCTCGCAATGCTACATCAGGCATTGCTACAGGTACTAAGGGTTTAGGACTCAGCATGGGCCCTCAGTCAGTTGCCACTACTTCTTTATCAAATATAGTGAACACCCCATGTCCTTACATCATCAGGTGCTACATTTCGTTGCCCCCACCAATGATGTACAACAGGGAAAAGGAGATTCAGAATGTGATGATGTCACAATGCAGTTAAGTTTTCCTGCATGTTATGAAAAGGGGAGATAACAGGACAAAGGGATGCAGTTTGCAACAGATGCCAAGTGTTCCTTGCAAGTACGTTGTTCAATTGTAAGACAACTGGGGGTGTTTCACACCCTTCTAAGTTATTGGCTAAAGGGAGCTGTTTTGCCTGTGGAGTTAAGGGGACTCAGCTAGTTAGCTGGAGGAGGGGCCTAATACTGATCCTGCCCATCTGCTTGACCTGCAAATGTAGTCCACACTATGGGTGCACATACACAGAGAGCAAACCTGATGTCTTTCTTACAGTTAAATGCAACCAATGGTCTGATTTGATTGATCTAGTATTTGCAATTTCTCCTTCCAGATTTTCTCTTTTTTTTTAGTGTGAGTGGCATGTAAATGAAATGAAGTAAAATTTCAAACTAACATCTAACAAATTCTTCACCTGTTTTTAATGACCTTTAATATGGCTTGAATGAACTGATGCTTTTCTAAGCACTTCAATAGTTTTTTTCAGATGGACTGATGGAATGAAAAACACTGTTATGATTTTAAAAAATTGATCTAATATCCTGGCATACACTCCCCTCTCAGGTTTCTGAATCTTCCCCTGCTTTTAGGTAAAAAGATGATTCTTAATTAAGGATGTTGAGAAAATATGGTCTTCCATCTTGTTTATGGAGTTGTAGTTAGGTTAATCCAATTTTCAGCAGCTTATTACTTCAAAGAAAATCCTTCAGTAGACTTGTAATCTCTTTATGAAATACTAAATATCTTTGCTCTTCAAGGCAATAAATTGACATGATTGGAGTTTCAATGCCAAGCATATGTTACGTAAGGTGTGAAGCTGTTGTTGTGTTCAAGGGCTTTCTGCTTTCATCTGAAGTCATTTATAAAGTTGATGCAGAAAAATTGAGATATAAAGCTGTACTTGTCAAGTCATTTACCAGAATGTTTCCTGATAAACCAGACTAGTAGTAGTCAGTTCAGCATTATAAGTTTCCATTTTTAAAAGGGTAGAGCTTCATTTTGATGAGATGCTAGTCAGTTCAATTCCTTATGTGGATTCCCTTAGCTGTTCTTAAACTGCAAAATGTATATCTCCCCACAATTTGCTAGTTAATTCCTGTTCTGGGCTTTTGCCATCTAAGGTATCAGCTGCTTCACTTGTGCAGGCATTTGTCTAATTCTGATGGGTTAAGTTTAAAACAACCAATGGCACAATCCTGACTGTAAAGCACATTTATGCCTCCGTGGGAGTTAGCTGGGTTGGCACAGGGATGTGCACTGGCCCATGGAGGCTGCCTATAGCCTCCATGCTGATGTGGGAAGGGAAGGTTGTGTCAGCTGAGCTTGGCTGATGCAGTGGTCTGGGGAGGGTGGGGAGACAGCAGGAGAAAGACGTTTCAGGATGGGGGAGGGCAGGTGGAAAGCATTCCAGGGTGGGGGTGGGTGGCAGGAGGCAGGGCTGGGATCCAGCATAACTGCCAGGTCCCAGCCCTGCTTCCCACTCCCCATCCACCCTGAGGTGGCACAGGTCCAAGGAGAGCCATTGCGGCTGTGGTGGCTTACCCAGGGGTAAAAGGAAGAGTTTCCTCTTGCCTCCGGCTGACCCACTTTTGGCCCCAATCTTGTGCAGGATACATTGCAGGCCTCCCGATCCGCCTGTTCCAGGGCAAGATAGTCCATATGAATGTTCTCTCTCTCACCCAATGTCTCCTTAGAAAACATTTGGCTATGCTGGAGGTACTCCAAGCCAGAGGTGCCCTAGTAATGTGTGTATATATGTGTTTTTCCTTTTCATGTTTAATTATAATGGCCCAATCCTACTAAATCCCTAGTAATGTGTGTATATATGTGTTTTTCCTTTTCATGTTTAATTTCCTTTTCATGTTTAATTATAATGGCCCAATCCTACTAAAGGCCTGGGTCAGCAGAACATGTATTCTGTCTGTACAATCTGCTGCAAAAGTACCATGAAGTGTTTTGTGGCAGTGCAGGCATGTGGGTGGGAAGGCTGGAACCAATGGCGTAGCTAGGTCAATGGCGTATGGGTCACCCAGGGCCCATAAATTTTTGTCACCCCATGCGACTTTGACACGGTTGAGGGCGTTTGACATGGTGAGGGCGTTTGACATGGTCCCTCACCAAAGGCTACTGAAAAAACTCCACAGTCAGGGAATTAGAGGACAGGTCCTCTCGTGGATTGAGAACTGGTTGGAGGCCAGGAAGCAGAGAGTGGGTGTCAATGGGCAATTTTCACAATGGAGAGAGGTGAAAAGCAGTGTGCTCCAAGGATCTGTCCTGGGACCAGTGGGATCATTAGGAAGGGTATTGAGAACAAAACGGCTAGTATTATAATGCCGTTGTACAAATCTATGGTAAGGCCATACCTGGAGTATTGTGTCCAGTTCTGGTCGCCACATCTCAAAAAAGACATAGTGGAAATGGAAAAGGTGCAAAAGAGAGCGACTAAGATGATTATCGGGCTGGGGCACCTTCCTTATGAGGAAAGGCTACGGCGTTTGGGCCTCTTCAGCCTAGAAAAGAGACGCTTGAGGGGGTCATGATTGAGACATACAAAATTATGCAGGGAATGGACAGAGTGGATAGGGAGATGCTCTTTACACTCTCACATAATACCAGAACCAGGGGACATCCACTAAAATTGAGTGTTGGGCGGGTTAGGACAGACAAAAGAAAATATTTCTTTACTCAGCGTGTGGTCGGTCTGTGGAACTCCTTGCCACAGGATGTGGTGCTGGCGTCTGGCCTAGATGCCTTTAAAAGGGGATTGGACAAGTTTCTGGAGGAAAAATCCATTATGGGGTACAAGCCATGATGTGCATGCGCAACCTCCTGATTTTAGAAATGGGTTATGTCAGAATGCCAGATGCAGGGGAGGGCACCAGGATGAGGTCTCTTGTTGTCTGGTGTGCTCCCTGGGGCATTTGGCGGGCCGCTGTGAGATACAGGAAGCTGGACTAGATGGGCCTATGGCCAGATCCAGTGGGGCTGTTCTTATGTTCTTAACTTAATTTTTAATTAATATTATATTAATTATATTGATTATTCATTCATTCATTCACTCACTCACTCACTCACATTTTTATACCACCCTTCCTCTGAGCAGCTCAGGGTGGTGTACATGGTTCCTCCCCTTATTTCGTCCTCACAACAACCCTGTGAGATAGGTGAGACCGAGAGATAGTAATAGCCATGACATGAAATGAATAATAATGATGGCCAGAAAATAAATGCAGTGAATATTTCCCCACAAGTAATGGATGAAATTCTGCATCGAATGGTATATAACATGATGGTATTATTCCTATAAGCCATGATTTCCAGAATTTTGGTCACTAGGGTGTCACCCCCCCCCCCCCCCAAGAATGTCTTATTGGCCTGTTCTGACTTAAGGCAGCGGTTCTCAAACTTTTAACACTGGGACCCACTTTTTAGAATGACAGTTTGTCCAGGACCCACCAGAAGTGATGTCATGGCTGGAAGTGACATTATCAAGCAAAATAAATAATTATAAATAATTAAATTAAAGAAAGACAAATAATTAAATAAGGCAAAGCCAGCCCTGTTTCACCAAGGGAATTTTCACTGTAGTCTGCCTGCAATAACACCCTCCCCCCCCCACACACACACAAAAAATCAGTAAGATTTTCAGCCCTTTCCAGTGCCCAGTTCAGTGCAAATTCTTATATTTCACACATAGTACTATCAGGACCCACCTGGCTCTACAAGTCTAAAAACAAATAAAAATTAACCTTATTAGCTCAAGTCTCTGTTTTTTTTTCTTGGAGGGGGGCATGCTGCCTTCTGGAGCATTTGTTTAGCTCCACTTTCATCAGTTTGGGACCATGCAGCTAGCCTTGCATTCCCCTTTGCCTGACTTGACCAGCAGCCAAGACACATTTGCTTATTCACAAGTAAATGCAACCTTGTGGCTTACTTTCACTTTCCATAGGGCTCAATACATTTGTTTGCTTGGAGGAGGGACTTCCTTCTTGGGTGTTTTTTTGGGACTGCTTTCATTGAATAGGAACCATTCTGGTGTCATTGGATTCCTCTCAGCCTGCCCTTTCTGACAGACTAAGGCAAGTTCACCTACACACAAGTAAATGCACAATATGGCTCAGTTTCACTTCCCATAGGGCTCCATGCATTTTTTGTTTCTGGTTTTTTGGCCATAACATTTGACAGAAAGGAAATATCTTATCACAGTTTTTCTGCATTGCATTCAACTGGAAATTCTACATCCTACAGTGTTTAGCATGATGGGGTTAAGTTTTCTGTCAAATTCCCAGGCTAAGCTCCACTAGAGAACCTATGCCCACTTTAAGCTAATTATCTCCCCTGTGTTCCCCTACAATGGCCATAGTTCTGCCCTGCAGCACTGCTGGACCACACCACCAGAGTGGCTCACCTGTTTAACCTGCAGAGGTCCTCCTTTCACCACTACAGTAGCACCTTGGTCCTCAGCACGGCAGCCACACACAAATCTCAGTGTCTGCAGCAGTCCATCCACCCATCTGTCCTTTAGTCAGTTAGCCCATTAGCTCCTCAGACCACCACTCCTCCCATAAGCTTTCCTCCTTCAACTACCCACACCCTTCCTGCCTCAGGTGCTCCTTATATCCCTAGAGACATCATTGCCGCTATCAGCTGTAGCTGTGCAGCACACTCTCTGTTGAAAAGCCCAGGCCTTAACCCTTAAAGGGGCCACTGCAGTCACCACATTCTATCTCCTCGAGGGATCTTGAGCATTTCCATTATAGCCAGAGCAGGTAAGCCTTGTGCAGGGGGCACAACAAGGTGGGGGAGGGTGGGGAGAGGGTGGAACAGGGAGATGGGGCAGAGGATGGGCAGATCAGGCCTGGGAGGGGGTGGACTGGGTGAATCCAAACCCCCTTTCCAGGCCTGATCCACCTGCATGGATCACTGGTACAGGTCTGAGTTGACCTGTTGTGGCTGCTGGGGCTTACCCAGGAGCAATGGTACAAATGTCCCCTTCCCCAGGTGACACCTCCAGCTGCCCAAAAGTCCCCCACAGAATGCAGCTTAGCGTATGCCAGCACTGCTGCATTGCTGCACAAGGATTTACAGCCCAATTCTATGCACGTCTACTCAGAAGTATGTCCCATTAGAGTCAATGGGGCTTACTCCCAGGAGAGGGCTGTCATGATTTGGCTGTAGGTGATCTGATTCCTTAAGAATAAATGCGTTCTTATTCATATCTGTTATATTAGTTCGACTCTGAATTCAAACTTCTGTACAATTAAATGCTCTGCTATGGTGTGCACCGCTGATACAGAGATATGCTGGTTTTATGTGAGAAATTGAACACCTTGATGGCTAATAAAAGGGAGTCTGACAACTAGGTACCAGTTGGGCTGGTCATGATTGCAACAGTTTTTGTACATTAATTACCAGCCCAGTCCTGAGCTGCCCAGGGTGCACGGCTGCAGCGGCGCTGAGAACGGCTGGTGCCGCATCCTGCACACCTCAGCTTGCTGTGGGCGGCACCTTGCGAGAAGGGGAATTTCATCCCCTTCCCCTGGGTAAGGGAAGCAGCCCCACAATGGGGCTGACCAAAAGGTCAGCGGCAAAGGCGTTCGTGTAGGGCATGAACGGACCTGCCTCCTGCCTCCACGCTCCCTCCCTCCGGCATGCCTCCCACCTGCCCTCTCCGCCCCCACCTCCCCATCTCACCTCCCACCCGCCCTCTCTCTGCCCTCCCCACGCCTCCCCCTCCCCCGAATGCCCTCTCTGCGCTGCCCTCCCTGCCCCCTCCCTGCCCCCACTTACTGTGCTGCAGGTCAGTGGTCCGTAAGACTGCTGAGCAGCAGAGGACCGGCACCCACCCGGTGCTAGTCCCGCGCCAGCCAGCACCCTGCTAGCACGGGTGCTGACCCGGTGGTAAGCCTTGCGGATGTGCCTTACGGCACATTTGCAACACTGTACTCCAGTGGAAAGGCAGAGCACCGAGCTCAGGATTGGGCTCTAAGACATTAGCTGCGAGTACTTATCTAAGAGGTGATTAAAGAAACTCAGCTTGGTGCCAGATCCATCACATGTTGTTTCATTGGCATCAAAGGCAGGGATTCTTAGGATGTTAATGAGTAATGTGCTAATGGCCACATATGATGTGTTTACTTTGGTTGTAAGCCTATACATGCTTTCCTGGGAGTAAGACTCACTGTACACAATAGGACTTACTTCTGAGTAGACTTGCATAGGATTGGATCCCCAGTGTTTTGGGGGATGCCCTGGCAAATAATGCACATGATAGTAACTATAGTATGGGCATGATTTATTCCTAAGTCTACTCATACATTCTGAACAGAAATAAAAAACCTTTCTATGGAATGATTTCATAATGGGAGCCCCCCCCCCCCCCATACAGAGGAACAGAAAACAGGAACTTTCATTTTTGCCTAGAGCTGTTATGTTTCATGATTCCAAACACAGAGCACAGTGCATATCCTATTGTAGCTAGTGGAATGACTACATTGATTTTAATGTACAATTGAAATTTTGAAAACATGAAATTCCTAGCAGATTTCAGGGATCCTTCTGAAGGGAAACATCCAGTGCTTTTTTTGTGGAAAAAAAGGTGCAGGAACTCACAACTTGTTAATCTTTTATTTATTTATTTTATTTATTTTTAAACCATTTTTTATTGGATAAATAAAATATTTTTTATGTGCTTCCCCCTAAAGATGAACTTACTTCTGAGTAGACATGCATAGGATTGGACTGTCAATCTCCACATCCCCTTCCCTCTAGCTATTTTTTCTACACATGGGGAAAAATACTGTACAGGTGCACTTGTAGCGTGTGGTATGTAGTGTGGCACTACTTCGAGGAGAGGAAACAGTGAATGGATTCCGAAAAATGGCTTACATGAGTTCCATGTTCACCTGCCCTTAGCTTGTGGAAACTGGTGCAGATATATATCTCTGCCAGGATTAAGAGCCCAATTCTAGGTATGTCTACTCTGAAGTAAGTTTCGTTCTAGTGAATGGAGCTTACTCCCAGGAAAGTGCCTAGGATTGCAGCCTAAGATCCAATCCTATGCATGTCTACTCAGAAATCCACTTTAGTGAATGGGGCTTACTGTGGATAGGATGGCATAAGAACATAAGAACATAAGAACAGCCCCACTGGATCAGGCCATAGGCCCATCTAGTCCAGCTTCCTGTATCTCACAGCGGCCCACCAAATGCCCCAGGGAGCACACCAGATAACAAGAGACCTCATCCTGGTGCCCTCCCCTGCATCTGGCATTCTGACATAACCCATTTCTAAAATCAGGAGGTTGCGCATACACATCATGGCTTGTACCCCATAATGGATTTTTCCTCCAGAAACTTGTCCAATCCCCTTTTAAAGGTGTCTAGGCTAGACGCCAGCACCACATCCTGTGGCAAGGAGTTCCACAGACCGACCACACGCTGAGTAAAGAAATATTTTCTTTCTTCTGTCCTAACCCTCCCAACACTCAATTTTAGTGGATGTCCCCTGGTTCTGGTATTATGTGAGAGTGTAAAGAGCATCTCCCTATCCACTCTGTCCATTCCCTGCATAATTTTGTATGTCTCAATCATGTCCCCCCTCAAGCGTCTCTTTTCTAGGCTGAAGAGGCCCAAACGCCGTAGCCTTTCCTCATAAGGAAGGTGCCCCAGCCCCGTAATCATCTTAGTCGCTCTCTTTTGCACCTTTTCCATTTCCACTATGTCTTTTTTGAGATGTGGCGACCAGAACTGGACACAATACTCCAGGTGTGGCCTTACCATAGATTTGTACAACAGCATTATAATACTAGCCGTTTTGTTCTCAATACCCTTCCTAATGATCCCAAGCATAGAATTGGCCTTCTTCACTGCCGCCGCACATTGGGTCGACACTTTCATCGACCTGTCCACCACCACCCCAAGATCTCTCTCCTGATCTGTCACAGACAGCTCAGAACCCATCAGCCTATATCTAATGTTTTGATTTTTTGCCCCAATGTGCATGACTTTACACTTACTGACATTGAAGCGCATCTGCCATTTTGCTGCCCATTCTGCCAGTCTGGAGAGATCCTTCTGGAGTGATCCACAATCACTTCTGGTCTTCACCACACGGATAAGTTTGGTGTCGTCTGCAAACTTAGCCACTTCACTGCTCAACCCTGTCTCCAGGTCATTTATGAAGAGGTTGAAAAGCACTGGTCCCAGGACAGATCCTTGGGGCACACCACTTTTCACCTCTCTCCATTGTGAAAATTGCCCATTGACACCCACTCTCTGCTTCCTGGCCTCCAACCAGTTCTCAATCCACGAGAGGACCTGTCCTCTAATTCCCTGACTGTGGAGTTTTTTCAGTAGCCTTTGGTGAGGGACCGTGTCAAACGCCTTCTGAAAGTCCAGATATATAATGTCCATGGGTTCTCCCACATCCACATCCCTGCTGACCTTTTCAAAGAATTCTATAAGGTTCGTGAGGCAAGACTTACCCTTACAGAAGCCATGCTGACTCTCCCTCAGCAAGGCCTGTTCGTCTATGTGTTTTGAGATCCTATCTTTGATGAGACATTCCACCATCTTATCCGGTATGGATGTTAGGCTGACCGGCCTATAGTTTCCCGGGTCCCCCATCTTTCCCTTTTTAAAGATTGGCGTGACATTTGCTATCCTCCAATCTTCTGGCACCATGGCCGTTTTGAGGGACAAGTTGCATACCTTAGTCAAGAGATCTGCAACTTCATTCTTCAATTCCTTAATAACCCTTGGGTGGATGCCATCAGGGCCGGGTGACTTATTGATCTTTAATTTATCAATGAGGTCTGAAACATCTTCTCTTTTAACCTCTATCTGACTTAACTCCTCGGTTAGGAGGGGCCGTTCGGACAGCAGTATCTGTCCAAGGTCTTCTGCCGTGAAGACAGATGCAAAGAACTCATTTAATTTCTCTGCCATCTCTAAGTCTCCTTTTATCTCCCCTTTCCCTCCCTCACCATCCAGAGGGCCAACCGCTTCTCTGGCGGGTTTCCTGCTTCTAACATATTTGAAGAAGCTTTTATTATTCCCCTTAATGTTACTGGCCATGCGTTCCTCATAGTCTCACTTGGCCTCCCATATCACCTTCTTACATTTCTTTTGCCACAATTTATGTTCCTTTTTATTCTCCTCATTAGAGCAAGACTTCCATTTACGGAAGGAAGCTTCCTTGCCCTTCACAGCCTCTCTCACTTGGCTTGTTAGCCATGCGGGCACCCTCCTGGATTTAGTGGAACCCTTCTTTCTTTGTGGTATACACCTCTGCTGGGCCTCTATTACTGTTGTTTTAAGCAGCCTCCATGCACTCTGGAGAGATTGGACTCTTTTTACCCTCCCTTTCAACCTCCTTCTAACCAGCCTCCTCATTTGAGGAAAGTCCGCCCGTCGGAAGTCAAGGGTTTTTGTGAGAGATTTGCCTGGTATTCTTCCCCCAACGTGCACGTCAAAACGGATCGCAGCATGATCACTGTTCCCCAATGGCTCAGTAACGTTTACATCTCTAACCAGGTCCTGCGTACTGCACAATATTAAATACAGAGTCACCTGTCCTCTGGTGGGCTCCATGACTAGCTGATCTAAGCCACAGTCATTTAGCACGTCAAGAAATCCGGTTTCCTTATTGTGACCAGAACACAAATTGACCCAGTCAATATGAGGATAATTGAAGTCCCCCATGATTACAACCCTGTCCCTCCTTGTCACCTCCCTGATCTGTTTCCTCATTTCAAGGTCCCCATCCGATTTCTGGTCTGGAGGACGATAGCACGCCCCCAGTATTACATCGCTGCACAAGCCTGGTAATTTAACCCACAGAGATTCTACGGTGGAGTCGGACCCACCTTCAATCTCTACTTTGCTGGATTCTATCCCTTCCTTAACATAAACGGCCACCCCACCTCCAACACGCCCCTGCCTGTCCCTCCTGTAGAGTTTATAGCCCGGGATTGCGGTATCCCACTGATTCTCCGCATTCCACCAGGTTTCCGTTATGCCCACTATGTCAATATTTTCCCTTGTCACCAGACATTCCAGTTCTCCCACCTTTGCTCGTAGACTTCGGGCATTCGCATAAAAGCATTTATACACGGAATGCCCCAGGATGGGCTGCTTATTCGCTCCTTTGTCCCCGCATCCTCTCATTGTGCCAAACCGTCTATCACATCCCATCACCCTACCTTTCCCAATTTCTTCTCCTACTCTGCCTTTGTCTTGTTGTTCTCTAACCTCCCCATCCTCATCCCATAGGGATGAGGAGTCCCGAACCGGATGCCCCTCGGCTCCTGTCGGCCTTCCCCCAGGGATCAGTTTAAAAGCTGCTCTGCCACCTTTTTAATGTTATGCGCCAGCAGTCTGGTTCCATTCTGGTTCAAGTGGAGCCCGTCCCTCTTGTACAGGCCCCGCTTGTCCCAAAAAGTTCCCCAGTGCCTAACGAATCTAAACCCCTCCTCCCTACACCACCGTCTCATCCATGCATTGAGACCCCTGATCTCCGCCTGCCTAGCTGGCCCTGCGCGTGGAACAGGTAGCACTTCAGAGAATGCTACCTTTGAGCTCCTGGCTTTCAGCTTCCTGCCTAAAAGCCTAAATTTGGCCTCCAGGACCTCCCAGCTACACTTGCCCACGTCGTTGGTGCCGACATGCACCACAGCCGCTACCTCTCCCCCAGCACTGTCTACTAGCCTGTCTAGACGAGAAGTGATGTCCGCAACCTTCGCACCAGACAGGCAAGTCACCATGCGGTCCTCACATCCGTCGCAAACCCCCCTCTCTATGTTTCTAATAATCGAATCCCCCACTACAAGAAGCCCCCAACCCCCCTCCCACTGAGGAGTATCCCGAGTGCGTTCGGATACGGGCCCATCCCCTGGAGAAGGGGTCCCCGCTAGGGGATTGTTTCCCTCCTCTCCAGGATGACGTCCTCCAGTCCCGAGACTTCCTACCCGGGCAGCCAAGGAGCTGCATGCCTGAGGTTGGGACGAAGCCTGATCGTCCCCGGAAGTCTCCCCACGGTCCTCCTCTGCCTGCCTGCGCTTCTCCAGGTCGGCCACCAAGGCTTCAAGGGAGCAGACGCGTTCCCTGAGACCCTGGAGCTCCTTGCACCGAGGACACAACCATGACTTATGCCCCAGAGGCATATAATCATACATGTGGCACTCGATGCAGAACACTGGATAGCCCCCACCCTGCTGCTGGCTGTCTGACTGCATAGCTTTGTTGTTGTTGTTGTTGTTTTATTTAGGGGTCCTTTTATAAACCCTACACTGTATAGCAGTCCTCTTCTCAAGGGAAGAGGAAGGGCAGTGTATGGGGCCCTGGCCTCCTCGCCCTGCTGCTGAACTCCCCCAGATGCTAAATTCTCGTGCCTTAGCTGGCACTTAGTTCCGGAGGCACTGGGTTCCCAGAGGCCACACGCGTCTGCAGGGAGCCTCACGCGATTGCTGGCCTAGCTTTATACTCCTGGCTGGCTCCTCCTCCCTTCCTGATTGAAAGGGGGCTGGCCTTCCCAGGTGAGTTTACAAAAGCTCAGGAAGACAACAAGGCTGCTGAGGGGCGTAACCTACTCTGCAAGCTCCTGAATGGACTGCTTGGATTAGCCTAATGGGGCTCTTAATGGGTTGGGAATTGACCCTTCCTAGGTTCTTTCCCTCCTAGTTCTGTTCTCTTAGGCTGGACTGTTTTTGTAACCTCAAGCTAGTTTTTATTTGGGTTTGTTTAATTATTTATTGCTGTCTAGATCCTGTGTCCCAATTTACTGACCTGTTTAGGTTATGTTCTAACTCAGATTAAGTTTAACCTGGGTTAAGTATAGGTTTAATTTAAACAAGTAGAAAAACCTGCTTTTCACTTTATCCTCCTCCCTTCCTTCGATTAGGTGCTACCTTAGGTGCAGCTAACTTTCAACTTTGATTTAAATGCCTGACCCTTGGGCTCTTACTCATGAGTAGGACTCTGCTCTTACTCACGAGTAGGACTCTGCTCTTACTCGCTAGTAGGACTCTGCTCTTACTCGCGAGTAGACCTATGTACCTCCCTTAGGTGCTAACTTTCAATTTTGATTTAAGGTTGATTTAAAGGTAAGGTTAAGGTTAGAAGACAGGGAGTTAGAAAGACAAAGCGTTAGAATGAGTACACTTTCCTCCTCCTCCTGCTCCTCCTCCTCTCCTTCTCCAAAACTCAGAGGTCTCCTTGCCTTCTCCTCACCCAGATGCTAAACTCTCATGCCTTATCTGGCACTTAGTTCCCGAGGCACTTGGTTCTCAGAGGCCACATGTGTCTGCAGAGAGTCCAATCCTGTGCCTTAGAGTCCAATCCTGTGCCTGTCTACTCTGCCTCTGTTTTGCTCCCCCCTCCTGCAATGCCTCCAAAGGGGAGGGGCCCCTGCAAAAAGGTGCCAGAACTCCGCCCCCGCCCTTCCATTAGAAAAAAAGCCCTGGAAACATCTGATAATTTTTGAAGGAAGTCAAACGACTTTCTGTAAGAAGGGGAAGGGGGGAGCAATTCCTGGGGTGGGGTGGGTGGTTCTGCACATTTTTGTTTTAAAGGCCCTAGCTTATAATTATAGGTGCCATGGATATCCATGGCTTTGTGCTCCTGAACCCCCCTCCCCCCAATATATTCACAGCTATGGGTAAGTGTCCAAAGCAGGTAGTAGCCTTGCAACTTGTGAAAGGTCATAATTTTCAGACATTATAATCCCAGGTGTGCTGTACGCAGGCAAAGGGAGAAAGGGAACACACTAGCTAGCCATGGTGGAACTTTGGGATGCTGAGTCAAACAGGGAGAAGGTGTCCCTGAGTTTCTGGGTGCCCTCTGTGGACAGCAGGGGAGGGGTGATGGAGCACATCAGCACTAAAGGGCATGACACTCTCATTCCCCTTTACCGTGTGTACAGGGATATAGTGGCTGAACAGGATGAGTGTGGTGACTGAATTACACATGCTGTTGAACAATTAAGCCTATTTCATATGCACTAGTCAACCTCAATATACTGCCTAAGAACATTACTTGAACAATGTTCAGTGGCATTAATTGGACACATGGAAAGTGTTACAATTATGCAAAACAACAGTTCAGGAGTTGTGAAATTCACATATCTCCTTTAACTGAAAAGTTAAAGTTAAACTGAAAACTTTCATCATCTTGGTAACTCACAATCCAGGGTGCTATGGCAGGTATGCTCATGTCCAGTGGCTTGTGATTCTTGTTCTTGAAATAGCAGACTGCCCATTGGTTTCACAAACCACATTTATCACTCTGCTACACTGAGCTTCAAATGCATTTGCTGTATCACTGTGTACAAGGCACAAGTCTGTAGCTTCACTGGGAACTAGACTGTGTGGAACTAGTTGTGTGGTTCCCTGGATTTTGGCCACATTCACAAGGAGGTTGTTTGAACTAGTTTATAACATTTGAAGATTGCATATATACAGTATAAGCTATGTGATGTCCGTAAGTATTGAGACCAGATAAAGAACAATCCACCCATGTCCATTCTTCTCACATTGCAAAAGAAACCTCAGAGGAACTATGCAATCAAGCAAAAACTGTATGATATACTATCTCAGCAGGATGGAAACTCATATGCATGGCTTCTATATCTTTCAGCTCCAATTCCACCCAGACTGAATTTTTTAATACTTTTCAGTTTCTATGAATCAGAAATCCATGCAGATCTTGTAACATTCATCCTTTGGTCCTGATTTTCACAGTATACTATTCCCCTCTTGCAAACTCTGAAAAATTGTCTATCCCAACTTTGCTATTCTTACCTGTTCTAATTCCACAAAATTTTCAATGTACTGCTGCCCTTTGAGTGTTGAACTGCAACCCATGGGATGATAAAAATATACGCATAACTAGATCTGTGTGAATTATCCTGTAATAATTTGAAATAAATCACAGTTTAGGCTATGTATCTTAAATTTTAGTGATTCTTTTGAATTTGTAGTCTTCAGCAACTTTGAGGCCTCATTAGTACATTCAAATTCTGGAATTTTTTTTCTTTTATTGGGCATCCCTGCAATTTATTTAATGTTTGATCATAAATTTGAGCAAATTAGATTCTATTCTCATTAAATATGAACTCTATATTTCTAATAAACTCCACATTCCTGACATTAAATGGAGCATAAACTACAAAATCAACGAAGGAGCTGTTGATGAAACTCTTTTGGTGTTATGAATGCTTTAAAAGATTTTTTAAAACATTGTTAAATTGTTCTCATATAAGTTAAGGAAAATGACTGTTCTGGTGTCCATAGAGAAAGTAACTCTTTTGTGCAAATGACTAAACAATGAAACTTACAGCCCATTCCTATTGGCCCATTGCACTGGCATCACTCTGGCTTCACACTGGTTTCAACATGCCATCATGTTACTCAATAAAATTGTGACTATGTGTATGGCTGTACTTGTCATAAGAGGTAACTAAACAGCCACCGGGTAGATGGGACTCATCAGCCTGGGAAGGCAGCTCATCTGAGAGAAGGAAAACTGATCCCAAACCTCCACTGCCTTGTGGCTACATCCAGTTATGGAAAAGGCTTCAGGAGTCAACCTCGAGGCAAAATCCGGAGCCGGAGTCCCTGAGGCAGTTCATGGCTGAACACAGTCACGTTCTGGCAACTCCTGCGACGCCGCTGGAACCAACCATATTGGCTTCTGCCTTTCCATTGGACCATTTCAGCGACGTGGAGGGGGGGATTTGCTGCATGGGAAACAGCCTATCCTCCATACCTACTTTACCCAGGCTTCACGCACTGGAGAGGACACTCTGTTCCAGAACCACCATTCAGAGCGTGATACCATAGTCTTCCGGGACTGAAGGATGCCAACAAGACATGTGTATGTCATTCCCTGTGAAAAGGGTGCTGCCAGTGGTTGATGATGTTGATGGTGGATAATTTGGAGGGCTGTTTCCATGATTCTGGAGTTTGACTTAGACCCGAAAGATCCAAGTTCACATCCCCACTCAGCCATGAAGCTTCATGGGTGACATTCGGCAAGTCATTCTCACCTACTGCGCAGAGTTCTAAGGACAAAAGGAGAGGAAGAACCAAATGTGCCACCCTGAGCTCATTGGAGGAAGGGCAATATAAAAATGTGAAAAATAAATACGTCTTCTTGATTTGACTCCAGTCATATGGTTGGTGAGGACCAATGGAGTCAGAGATCCTTCTTTCGTTTCGTTGAAATTATTTTTCACAAAGTGAGGAGCCCTCAGGCAATGTCTGCAGTCTCAAGGTATGAAATCTGCAGCTTTAAGAAGATTTGGAGTCGGCAGGTTCGATCTGAAATCTGGAGCTGTGAAACCTTAGTTTGAATTTCAGGATTAAACAAATCTCTGTTTCCCTTTGAAGCACTCGGGTCTCAGTTAGATCTATTAAGGGAGCAGGAATGATTGCCTAGTTCAATCAAAAGTGTTGCCTTTCCAGCCTGTGGATCTGAGGCCTCTTTGCCAATAGTCCTGCAAATTGTTGCATTATTGGTCTAGCCTGTGTTCTCCAGGCAGGTGCTTAACACCAAGTACATGTGCATGAATGTGTGTCTCCTTGAAAAAAAGAGAAATAAAATATTAACTATGTAACACTGCGGATAGTCCATATTATCTTATTCATATATAATGTTTATTTACATGGGACTGGAGATGTTGGGGAAGGGTGCCAGAGAGTGCATGGTGTATGTGTGTATTTAACCAGTGCACTTCCATTTTCTTTCTCCATTTGTTCAGGGTGAACGTGTCTGCCATTGCTGGAGAAAACATGTACATGCATTGGGGTTGAGTGGTGGCCAGTTTATCTAACTGAGCCTATAATAGTTTGCCTACCCAAAGACCTTGATTATAGAAAAGGACATAGGCAGGCAAATAGAGCACATTTCAAAACCTTTACTTCAAAAGTAAGTCTTTCTAAGAAAGTAGTTAGAATGTCAGTTTCCTTAAGCACATGTTGCTCCCCTAGAAATTTTAATGACACCATTTAGCATTGAAGCATCTTTTCCCACAGTACTGACTAATAACATGCACAGATTGTTCCACTTTTTAAAACTTCAGTTTTATTGAAAATGGAAGGGAGAAATGCCAGGGAATCTTTCACACAGTGAAGGAAAAACTTTGGAGTTTTTTTTAAAGGGGGGAAAGAAAATTAAAGAAGTTAACAATGGAGGCTGAGGGTAAAGGAGAGAGACAAGGGGAAAAGTGAATGAAACAGAATTAAATGGATTGTGAATTGCATTGTGAAACAATACCTGGAAAACCATAAAAAAATTGAATTTCATGTGAACAACAGAAAGTGTTCACATAAGGTGACAGAAATGTTGTAATACATTTTCAGTAAATATAAAATTTAATCAAACTTGTTTCATACAGTGGGCTGAATAATATTTTGATGCCTGTTGAGGCCTAGTAGAGATATCATAAAGCAGGAAGTGATGTCATTAACAGGTCATGATCAGAAATAAACACTTTTTTCTCATGTAGGGCAGGAGGTCTGGCTCAGTTGGTAGAGCTGCCGCCTTGTATGCCTGAAGGTCTGAGGCTGCCAGTTCGAAACAACCGGAAGTACCCGAGAACTGACGACACGCTGATATACTGATGAGCTGACCTTCGGTGGCAGTTGCCGTCAAGTGGAGCATGGGAGGTGAAGGGCCAGAGAGAGGCCAGACCCAGAAGGAATCCAGCTGGAACGAGGAGTTCTATGAAAGACTAGAACTATTCAACTGTAAAAATCCCTACGGGGGTTTAGAGCAGCCTGCCTATGTAAACCGCCTTGGATTAAAGTCTGAGGGGAAATCTGATGACCAAAGAAAGGCGGTATATAAATACCTGTATAAATAAATAAATGTAGGAACTCATTAGTTGCAAATGACAGAAGAGAAAATATGCAAACCTTGATTATATTTTCAATATACGGAGCGCCCAATTATCATGTTGGCCACCCTTTCAGCACTGACACGTCAGCATAGCTAAGCAGCAGAGAGCAGCTGATGTTAGTGTTGGGAGAGCCAAGGGTCAGACAAAGAGCTTTCAGGGACATAAAATGTTGCAATGCATTTTATCATCCCAAATATAGGTGTTTCCTAGTAAAAAGCCCACCCATACAGTCACTTTTATCATTTAAAACCTTAAAATATGTCAACAGCTGTGCTACCGTGTTTTGCCTAAAGTGAATGCTAGGTCAGTGTGAAGTTTTCCGCTTGGAAAAAAACATTTTGGAAGTAAGTGGACCTACTCAATTTAGGACCCATCAAACTGAATGCAACCGCTTACCCTTGTGTTGTGATTTGTCAGATGCTTGAAAACACCATTCTGTGTTTGTCTTTTAATTGCCAGCAAAAAAAAAAAAAAAAAAAAGTCTCTTACCTGATAGCCACCAGGTAGCCACCATATATGGATGCATTTGGCTTCATGCAGGTCATGCATTTTGCAGGCTGGGCTAAAGTTTTAAGTCACAGAATAAAAAAGTGTGTGTGTGCCAGTGTGTCACCAGGACACGGCCCCGGCAACTCAGGCTTCCTCAGAAGCAAGGGACAACTCAGGAGCAAGGGGCTCCTTGGAAGTAAGGGGCTCAAGAGTAGGGGAGCAACATGAGTATGGCCTGAATCCAGCCCCCAGGTGGGAGGTCTCCCTGGGAGTAGGCATGGAGTTCTCCAAGAGTTCAGGCTGGTCACATGTCCAGAAAGGGTGGGGCTAGCTGGGCTAGCAGCCTGAAGAAGATATTGCTCTTCCTTGGGCCTGGGCTCTTGGAGGATGACCAGGGGAAGCTGCAGTAATTCTACTACCTTTATTCAGTCTGTTGGTTACCTTGGAGGGGTGGAAGCCATCCCTCCATGTGGATACCTGTCCCAGTAGGGGCAAGGAGGAGAGAGGGGTGAAGAGACCCAGGGAAGGCTACAGCAATATCCCTGGGCATGGGGTGACCCCAGGGGACTACCTTGCCCTACAATTGAGGGTTTGTGAGGACTGGAACTGAGTGAGCCACCAACCCTCACTTCCAGGAGGTCCCCAGACAGCTGTGAGCTTCTTCACTGGAAGCCAGCAATCCTGTATGGGCAGAGGGACTGATCGCCATTGAAACTCGTATTGACTTGGACCTTGTGGACTTTGAGCTGGACCCCTTGTGGCGCAACAAGGGGTCCAATGAATGTAAAATCAATTACCCGAATAAACCACCTCTCACAAGCAAGCATCTCACAAGCAAGCATCTCATCCACACCACTTCCACCCTCCCAGTTAGAGCCAGACCACCCAGGGGGAAGATGGGGTCTCGCCATGGACATCACATTGTGAAAAGCTAACACAGTAGTGCCCTAATAAGAGAACTTATTTTGTAGAAAATATAGGCAATTAAGAGGAATTCCTTGCTCATATGTTTCTGGTTTTAAAAGGCTGCTTCTGCATAATATAATACTAGTTGAGCTTTTCTTAAATCCTATTTACAATTTGCCTTTTCCTTTGGCATTGTCAAAAACACTTTCCCTTGAAATTTTCTTGTTTCTTCTCTCCTTGTATCCCACCTGCATTCCCTAGTACACTGGAAGTCTCTCATGAGAGTTCATTACCCTTTAGAACATAAGGCAATGTATTTTATTTATTTTATACTTTCTGTTTTAAAACTTGCTTTTCCTACACACAAGCAAGCTTTGTTGTTACTTAGGGAATATCTGCAGATTAAATAAGAAATAAGCACATTCTTGGCTGTTAGAAGTTGTTTTGCTGTGATTCCCATATGAATTCTAATATGATAGCAACACTTGTTTCTCTCTTTACCCACTGCCATTTGAAAAGAAAGAAAGAAAAAAACCACAGTGACTACAATCCTATACAAGCTTACCAGGAAGTAGATTTCATTTAACTCAGTGGGATTTACTTCTGAGTAGATATGTGTAGGCTTGAGTTGTATAGCATTGATCTAACTAAAGATATATAGTTGGGACTTGGTCCTATTGAAAGCAATGCTTAAGTTAAATCAATGGGATTTAATCTGTGTATAAGGATGCCTGTTTTCCCTCTACAATAACAACAATAACAAAATAAAAATAATGAAACCTCTCCTTAATAAAGGTAGTTGAGCTGCTTTGTTGCTTCCAGAATATTCCTTCTGGAGGATCTGCTATGAAATTGGTGTATTTTTTTTTTTTTTAAGAAATCAATAAAATCCCTTCTGGAGTTAATTAAAATGAGAAATAAGATATTCCATTTGCCTGGGGACAATAAATATTATCAGAATATCTACCAATAATCCCATGACAAATTACAGAGGTGAACATTTCTTGGTTTGCAATCTGATTGACTGACTCCATTTAAAATAATAATGCTGAAGGGAAAGTACATTTTTGTTAGGTGGATAGTATTATTGAGTGGAGGAGCAGAATTTCAGTTCTTGGAATGGAGAAGGTGCCATAGGATTTATATTTCATAAAATAACTTCTTGTTGACAGGAAAAGTGGAAAAGTGCATTGGATAAATGCATTCTTGAACTATCACTTCCTCCAAAAAAGTGACTTGTTTCTGAGGACTTCTGCCCCAAGAAATTTTGCTAGTCTTACTGAAACTTTTGGCTTCTACAAAATTCTTCACAAATGTTGCCTGAGGAGCAACAGCCCAATTTGCTTCACATTGCTTATTTCTCATTTTAATTAACTCCAGAAGGTATTTTAAGGATTTATTAAATAAAATCCAGTTACAAGTTAGGGATGTATGGATCCTAGCCAATATTCAAGTCTAACCCCTCCCCCCCAGCATAATGTTATGTTATAATACCATGGGACTCAGTACCCAGTTTTCATCCCAATAATCTATCATTGCACTACCTTGAATTGTGAAATGTGCCTTTAACAAAACAGGACTACTTTCCCCTGTTAAGCAACCTCTGTAGGTCCAAATAAATCTAACATACTACATTGTCAGTTGGTTTCTCATAGATGGTTCCAATGAATTTATCCATATTCCTTTTAACTAAAATTAAGAAGCTTAGTGCAAGCAAGTTCAGTGGTACATACCCCCAGGTAGCATGTACGTGTAGAATAGAGTGTAGTGTAGACTAGAGATGGAAGGTCCAATCCTAGCTCACCGCCAGCGCGCACTGTTGCAAACATGCCATAAGGCACGTTTGCGGGCCTTAGTGCTAGCCCAGTGCTAGCTGGTGCTAGGCTAGTGCCAGTGGAGCACCGGAGCTCTGCCACTCTGTGGTTGCACAGACTACCGAGCAGTGGAGAGGTAGGTGAGGACAAGGGAGGAGGCATGCCAGGGGGAGGAAGCGGGGCGGGAGGCTCTGAATTCTACTCTGACCTTCGGGTCAACATAGAATTGAGAAGTCCCATTGTGGGTCTACTCGCTTTACCCAGAGGAAGGGGATGAAAGTCCCCTTCTCCTGAGGAGGAGGTGGCGGCTGCAGCGGCAGCCATTTTCTGTGCCACTGCAGCCCCGTGCACCAAGCAGCTCAGGATTGGGCTGACCGTTACAGATCAGGACTCCTCTGGTTTAAATCTCATCTCCACCATGAACTCATTAGGTTATCTAGGGGAAGTACTCCTCAGCTTCAGTTTCCCAGCTGCAGAATGGGGATATTAATAAAATACTTTAAGGGTTTTTGTAAGGTTTGCAACAATATTTCCTGTTGTACTTTGAACACTTGAAAGTACAATGCAAATGCTAAGTATGATTATTAAATGAATCTTATTATAACTCATTCAAAAGTTGATTGTCCCTGTTCTTATGCCAGCTGATATATCCCCTTCACAGCATAAAGGTATTATCAAATAGAAGACTATGGAAGACTGACAGGGATTAGGCATAGCATAAACCAGCTGTTTCTCAAGGCTACCTCAGTAGCCTCTTGTTCTCATTTGCAGGGAGCATCAAGCCAACTAGTGCAGCCCAGGGATGTGAAGGTACAGAGCAGCTCGACCCAAGCCGAGTCACGCTTGGACTCGACTTGAAAACAATCATAATGGGGGCACTTTCTGAGTCGCCAAGTTGCCCTTCTGTGACTCAATAGAACTCAAGTCACCCTGCCCCCTTTAAAAAACCTGCCCCTGTTCCATGGAGGAGAAAGGGACTGCCGGGCTGTGTGTGCGCTTCGGGGTTCCCTTTAAATTCTCCCCTGCCATCCCCGCCCACCCCAATGTCCGGAAGCTGCACAGAACACGCTGACCCCATGCAATCCTACCCTGACCACGATGAAGGAACCCCCCCCCCCCTTCACTTCACAGCCATGCCAGGGAGTGAGGTTGCATTCCAGCTTGGCCAGGCAAGAGGGTGTGGGGGTAGTGTGAGCCAAGCAAGTGAGGAAAAAGCCCACCGAGGCTCTGTGGAGGGAAACAGGGCTGTGCTGGGTATTATGTGTATCTCGGCATTCCCTTTAAACATTCCCCCACGGTCCCTGCCTCCATCCCACCTGTCAGGTAGCAGGGTAGAATGCACCCACCCCTTCTGCAACAGAAAATGCAGCTGAAAAAACAGCAGGAGGATGACAAGAAAACTCTTCCAAGAGAGACTTGGACAAAAGTAGTGTGAATGATATAAATCACTTCCCTGCTGTGCCCACCTCCATCCCACCTGTTTGGTAGCAGTGTGAAACGCCCCCTCCCCTTTCCTTCCCCCGTGCCATGACCCCAGCCTAGCTGCAATTAAACCCACCCCCCTTCCCCAGGGCATGGCATAGAGGAGGGATCAAGGACACATCCCAGACCGGCAATCTATACAATGTATTTTATTTGTATTTATAAGAGAGTATGGATTGGGAAGTTGGTCTGGAAACTAAGGCTGCTGCCTGCCTGGGTGGATGGACGCTATGCTGGGAGAGAACTTCTTCAAATTGGTGCAATACACAGAATGAGGATGTGAGCTGTGGGGTAACTGTTCCCCTATGCTCTGTGACCAGCATGCCCCCCCACTAGCCCTTGGCTCCTGCTGCCCCTCCTTCTCCTTGCAAAACCCACTTGTCCCTATGGGGCAAAAACAGCTGTTCCTGTCCCCCTCGCCCCTTCCCTCTCCTGGAGACGCATCAGCTCATGGATGCTGTGGAGATGCATCCTTCGACCAATGGATGCAGCAGAAGACCAGTGGACCAACAAAAAAAGTTAATGCTTCCCCCAGTCCATCTCTGACCATAGTATACCCTGCTATCTGCTGGTGCTGAAGCTTGCCAGCAAAAGCGGCTTTCTGGATGACCGCAAGAGGTATTTTGTGCGAGGGGGATGGCACAACCTGTGTCTGTTGGCGCATGACTCAAGATGTTGGAGTGGAATGTAAGTCATGAGTTGGGGTCCTTAACTCAAGTGTTTTTCTGAGTCTTCCACATGTGTGATTCATGAGTCTGAGTCAGCAAAAAACATGCATTTTTGCAACTCCGAGTCTGAGTCACCTGACTCAAGTTCCCAACCCTGGTGAAGCCATCACAAGGTGACTCCCAGGAAAGAGGAAGCATCCCCATAAATTAATTTTTTAACGTCAGTGTTCCAGTACCAAGGTCCCTAGATCTGTTTAAATCAGTTTGTCTTAATACTGTAGAATTACAGGTCCTGTCTCCCTACATGTGGATTTAGGACTTACAGTTCTAACTAACCAACCACAGATTCCGAATTGGCATTGGGGCCGAACCTAAGCTCTCAGATGCAACCAATATTCTCTTGTCACATCTGGGAGTCTTTCTGAGATGTGCAAAGGCCGTGCAGGCTTCAGAAAGATCTCCAGAGGTGCTAGAAACATTTTCTGAAAAACCAGAATGCCTTTCTGGAACTCCTGGAGGCCTTTCTGAGGCCCATAGGGGCCTCTGCATGCCTCAGAACACCACTGGACGATGACCGGAGAACATCTCCAGTTGTGTCTGGAGGTCCTATAGACCTGGACCTGTGGATTTGTTTATCCATGGGTTTCTATATCCATGGGGTTTTGGGGACAGATCCCCCATAGATGACCAGGTCCATCTATATTTGAAACCCACCACCAATTGCTGGGGCCAGCAATTGAAGGATTGGCTA
Organism: Tiliqua scincoides; assembly: GCF_035046505.1. Classification (NCBI taxonomy): domain Eukaryota; kingdom Metazoa; phylum Chordata; class Lepidosauria; order Squamata; family Scincidae; genus Tiliqua; species Tiliqua scincoides. The sequence continues at coordinate 117,466,242 of NC_089823.1, forward strand.
GATGAAAAGGGTTTTGACCTTTAAAGCCCTATACTGCTCTGGGCCAGGGTATCTTAGAGATTGCCTACTCCCATACAATCTGGCTCATCCTCTTAGGTCATCAGAGAGGGCCTTTTTACAAGTGCCACCGTCTAGGAGGTACGTGGGGCGGCGGCAAGAAATAGGGCCTTCTCAGTAGTGGCACCAACACTATGGAACTCCCTTCCCCTTGACTTAAGAATGGCTCCCTCTCTTGAGACCTTTCGGCGAGGCCTGAAGACCCTTCTGTTTAAACAAGCATTCTGAGTTCTCGGCCTTTTTAACATCTTTTAATATTTTTTACAGGCCTGATTCTTTTATGATTTGCTGCTGCTCTATGCTCTTTTCACCTATTTTTTATCTGCTGTTTTTATGACATGTGTTAATATGTGTTTATTTGTTTTAAATTATGTTTTTTAATCTGTTGTAAGCTGCCTTGAGTCCCTTCGGGGAGAAAGGTGGGGTAAAAATAAAGTTATTATTATTATTATTATTATTATTATTATTATTATTATTATTATTATTATTATTATTGAGAGTCCCTTTTCCTTTCTGCTTGCAGTGCCCCAAAGCAACCCTCAGTGCTGTGCCTCCACTGACAGGGCATTTTTTTGGCCCTTACAAGAAGAATGTTCTTTTGCACTCTTTCCTGCATACACAAGCAGGCACATCTCTCTCCTCACCCAGACCACTCCCTACTGTACAAAGGACTCATTCCTTCTCCCCATCCCAACATCTCATAATCATAGTTAAGCCCTTCCTTCCCATTCCTCGCTCATCCACACTTTCTAAAGGTCTGGAATTGCCTTGCATTCTCTCTCTCTCACCCCCCCCCACACCTTGTTTATCTGACACTTCTGATAAAAATTTGACCACCCCAACATTTTTTCCTCCTTTCCAGAAACCACAGGCATTTCCCTCTCCAAATATAGAGATCCTCAGGGTAACTTTATGAGAAAGATCCATTCAAGTTCCGAGAAGTTTGATCTCAGCTTGTTGTGAATTTCTTTAATTGTAATGCAATGATTTAATCATATTAATTAAATTAATTTATTAAATAATTTTATTGTACTTATTAATTGTCTTGCAATGATTCAATGTAATTAAAAAACTGGTGGTGTGCCTCAACAATATTAGCGAACTGTCAGTGTGCCGTGAACTGAAAAAGGTTGAAAATCACTGCTCTTGCTCTTCACCAAGGCTTGATGATCTGATAAGGCTCCATTTGCTGCTATACCAAGGACATAAATTCTAAGCAAGCAATCTGACACTCCTTCCTTGTAACAAGAGTTCCGATTACACTTAGGCCCTATTCCTGTCTGCTTACATTTAGTTCAACATATTTTGATATTATCTGGAGCTTTCAGATGTAATCTGAATTGCCTTTAGATAAAAATGAAAACTCCAAAGAGGAGGCATATTTTCCATATTTTCAGTGTGAAAAGTTCAATCATTCTGGTCACAGCATTGTGCAAATGAAACAAGCACTGAGACAGAAAACATAAAATTATATGGTGGAGTTAATTGAAAATTATATAGTGGATTTAATTGAAATCTCTGGGGGGAAAAAACTACCTGTTCCTTCTGCTTTAATTATCAGATATTGGTACTTTAGGGGAAAAAGTGAGTTTTTAAAAATGAAACTTTTACTTGTAAGGGAAATACAGGTCTACAAATAAGTCGAGTAGTTAGTTTAAGACTTCCTTACAAAATAAAAAAGTCATTTTTAGACTAATAACTGGTAAAACATGTGTGGTACATTTAGTGAGGGAACAGCAGTGGTCCGTATTCATCCCAGCACAGACTCTTTTCCTATTGCTGTTTATTGACCTCTCTTGTGTTTTTGTTGATTTTGATCTCCTTTGTAACGGGGAACTATTCCTTTTGCTATGCGAGCTACCTTAATAACTTTTTTGTTGAGAAGTGGTGTGTAAATCTTTTAAATAAGATAATAAGAATAGTAATCACAGATAAAATGTTGGACTTTGACAAGGGTGACATGGGTTCTTTCTCCAGTTCCATGTGGTTTCAGGCCACATGGGATTTATCCCTCAGGAACACATACATCTCTGGTTGTCAGGCTGTATGAAAAGTAACCATTTAAAATGCAATGCTTTGTCAGCAATGGGTCTTTGACCCATGCTGTGAATATTAACGTCTACACACACACACACACACACACACACACACACCATTCTCACTGTTCCTCATATTGTTCCTCACTCAGGCTATAAAACATATTTCTTTTTCCCCCAAAACAAACTCTTAGTAAGTAGTTTGGAGGTATGTATAAATAATTCCATCTAAACCCGTCAGAAAAGTTGACAGGGGAAAAAACACTTTGGGATACAGAATAATCAATATATCTAATTTAAGTCTTGTAGTATTTGCTCAATGGATTGATGTAAAACACAGCTCTTGTAATTGACATTGTAAGTCAAGAAGAGCCTTACTGGATACATTAACATTTTGTTCTTCATTTTTTTCCACTGGGCAACACTATTATCTCCCCATTTTGGATAGTGTATTATCTTCTGCCTGTTAAGAGATTCAGCATCTCAACTGTTAGGCATGGACATGGTCACCCCTATCCATATACAGTTTTCCTTTCTCCCAGCTACCTTAGTTGAAAATGTGTCATCTGAGGGTGAATGCTGATATAAACAAGACTTTTTGAATGCAAACACAAACCAACCACTCTGGAAACAGCAAATGAATGGAGAATTATGTGGTAACAATTGTGTGCAGAGGGACTGTGGTAGTCATTACAGGGCCTATTTCCTTAAATGGAAAGATTGAGAAAGCCAGAAGATGGATGTGATATCTGCCCTTTTATAAATATACAAGTAGAGCAAGAGGAAAGGTCAGCACCTAGACTGGGGTCTGCAAAATTTCAGCTGCCAGGGTCACTTCATTCATTTTTTATCTTAGGATAGAGTCAGGCCCAAATCCTAACCCATTTTCCAGCACTGGCATAGCTGTGCCAGTGAAACGTGTGCTGCATCCTGCAGTTGGGGGACACTCAAGTAAGGGAATGTTTGTTGGCTTACCTTGGAGCTGCAGTGCCCTGATGTTTGTGCTGGAAAGTGGGTTAGGATTGTGCCCTAAGTGGGTCAGTTGTACAAAATAATATATACATTTACCAAGAGTTTTCTTAAAAGAAGAACAAAAATATTTGCAGCTATGGGACTGCTCTCTCTTTCTGAGCTGGACTCTCAGCACATGTGACACATCCCAGAAGTTGCTTCTTGAAGTAGGGCAGGGGAGCTGTGTGAAGTGAGCAATAGGACAATCACTTGCTTTACTAAGCTTAATCCTTAATCAACTCAGAGGGTTTGCTCATCAGTACCAAAAGATATTGCCATTAGGTTCCACATGCACAGTGTTACAGTCATTCCCAGTTGTTTAGCCAAGACCCCTGGTGTCAATCAACATTAGATTTTCCAATTGTTTTGTTTGCTTCTTCTTTCAAATGACCAAGCGCATCTTTTATCACAGTTGTACTTTTGAGGAATGTGTCACATTAAAACATTGTGGAAATTGTTAGAATGTACTATGCCAAATCTAATTTCTTATGAATGAGCTTTGGGGGTATCCGACTTTTCCTTGAGAAACTCTCTGCACTGTCTTCCTCAAACATGTTCTTTTCTTCTTTGAAGTGAAAGAATTAGATATAGAAAAAAGTACTGTAATTATTTAAAAAAAATGTTAGTTTCCAGTCTGCACATGCAGACTATTCAGTGTGTATATTGATAACATTTATTAAATGGAATATCACTTTTTTGTGAATCTGCAGTTTATGATTGGATTAATAACAACAAATACTTTTCTGGAGATGGGGAAGAAAAAATAATTTGTGTCACTAGAAACAGCTGATATTTAAAACCTCCATTTCACATTTGAGAAATACGATCTGCCAGGATAGAAATAATATGAATAATAATCGTGTGTGAATTTTTTTTTAATGAAACACTAAGAACCTTTTTTCCCTATTGCACCAAGCCATCTACTAATAATTCCCCCTCCTGGCCTTGGATTACAGAAAAGGCACACCAAAAATAAAATTTATTTTAAGATTATTATTATTATTAACAGTTTTTATATACCACTTTTCAACAAACGTTCACAAAACGATTTATAGAGAAAATCAAATAACTAATGGTTCCCTGTCCCAAATGAGCTCACAATCTAAAAAGATGCAAAAGAACACCAGCAGGCAGCCACTAGAAAAGACACTGCTGGGGTGAGGAGGGCCAGTTACTCTGCCCCTGCTAAATCAAAGAGGAGCACACACTTGGAAAAAGTGCCCCTTAACAGGGGCCAAGATCCTACAGAAATCTTTTTAAAATAAAGGGCCCGATCCAAACTTGCACTGGAACAGGCAAGGCGGGCGGCTTGCACTGTATCCAGCGCAGGTTTGTGGCGAGCAGCATCTCAGCCAGAGCTAAGGGGAAACTCTTCCCCTTACCCCTGGATAAGGGCTGCTGGTCCCAATGCATCTCCTTGGACTTGCGCCACCTCCAGAAGAGGCACAAGTCCGAGGAGAGCGAAGTGGCTTGAAGCCGTGACTTGAAGTTCTCCATGGGGATGGGGGTTAGGATTTGGCATAATTGCCGGATCCCAGCCCCGCCTCCCTCTCCCTGCCCGCCTGCCCTCCCCCCGCCCAGGAACGCTCTTTCCCTCCTCCTCCCCACCCCTCATACCTACCTTTGCCACTTGTGCTGGCACGAGTGCACCGACACAAGCGGCTGCAGGGAAGCCGACGTGGAGGCTTATGCCAGCCTCCACAAGCTGGCACTTCTCGGAGCGCCGACCTAGGTTCCCCGCGAGGAGGCGCAAACGTGCTTTACGGCACATTTGCAACCCTCTTATCCACTTTGGATTGTGCCCAAAGTTTCTCTGTGTGTGTTTTAAAAAGTAAATTAGTACTGAGCAGCTTTGTGTCCTTCAGAGAGCTTCAGTGTCAGTTCTTTTTTAAAGTCTCTTCAATAAGGGCAATAAGAGCAAAGAAGTGGCAGGACAGCAGCCACTTAAGCCATTTTTCCACATAGCATTTTTTTTGCTCCAAATTTCTCTTACAAATGTACATTTAAAACCCTTCTGTGGAAAAGTCACTGAGGCAAATTGGATGGACCAGGAAAAGGATGAGCAGAATAATGCTTAAGTACCCCTTCTCCACTTTCAATTGTGTGTGTGTGTGTGTGTGTGTGTGTGTGTGAAACAAGATTTGTTGTTACACTGGTACCACTGGCACTGAAGGTATAGGGCAGGGCTTCTCAAACTAGGGCGTCGCAACACCCCAGCCTGTGGGTCCTGGACTCTGCCCCTGCAGGGACAGGCAACAACGCGATCCCCAGGATTGCGTCGCTAAGGGGTGTATTGGAATCGTGGAAGATCTGGCAAGCAGATAGGATATGGTGTCTGCATTGGCCCCTTTAAGGGTTAAGGCCTGGGCTTTCAGCAAAGGCTGTGCTGCACAGCTGCAGCCAGTAGAGGCAATGAGGTCCCTAGTGATATAAGGATCACCTCAGGCAGGAAAGGCTTGTGGGTTGTAGTGGAGAGAGAGTGGAGGAGGAAAGGAGACTTGCTTGTTTGCTGACTGAATGGACTGGCTTTGTGGTTAACAGACCTATTGGACTACTCACTCACTCACTGACTGCTCTCTCTGTGTTTTGGACTGAGCTTCTGGCAAACTAACTTCCTGGCTATTGACTCACGAACTGACCCATGACTCTGCTAATGGACCAACGGACCGGCTAATGGTGTACTGGACTTTTGGACTGATTATCTGGCTCCCGGACTAACAGACTACTCAGACAGACTGCAGAGGTGCTGCTGCCGTACCTGGAAGGATGGCTGCCTTAAGAATTGGGAGGAGGGACCCTGCAGACTTACAGGCAAGCCACCTACTGGTCTCCTTCCTGCTGAGGCACAAGTAGTTCTTCTGCTAGATCTATCTGTGGTTAAGCTGAGGGAACTAACTAGCTTTAAAGTGGACATAGGATCCCTAGGCAAAGTTCAGACCAGGGAGCTTGGCAGAACAAGGGGGCTGCAGGATTGGCATTTACTTACTAGTCCCTGCTGCAGCCTCCCAGGGGTGCAGGGAATCCTGTGCAACCCTCCACAGGGCTCCTCATGTCTTAGAAATAGAAAGCAGAGCAATCATGCTCCACTTCTGGTTTGCAATTGCAAACCAGAGGCAGAACGCAATTGCTTAGCTTTCATTTTCTGAAAGCTGGGGAGCCTTGTGGATGGTCGCACAGGGCTTCCTGCACCCAGGAGGCTGCAGCAGGGACTGGTCCCAGTCCCTGCAGCCCCCTTCCCCATGCTCCTGCTGCCTTCCCTGCTCCCCTGCAAGGACTTACTGCAGCCCAAACTCCCTGTGTGTTTGACAGCTGCTGGTTTAGGGGGTAACTTGATTTGGTGAGCTCTCTGATGGATGAGACACCTTGGCATGTGTCTCACCTGGCCACCTCCTGATACCATTTCTAGTTTACAATATTAATTTTAGGTGTCAGTATTTTTGAGAGTAAGTTTAGCTGACACTTCTGGCTTTTTCTTTTGTTGGCCTAAATGCAATTAGAATTGGCAGTACGAAACTTAAAAAATGCTCTGTATACAATTAGGGAAAAGAGATCAAATACAAAATAAAGGTTTGTATTACCAGCTTATAATTACTACATTTACTACAGCACAATTCTATAAAATACCATGGTCTTCTAAATTCTTAGGTTTATTGGTTATGAAGTCTATCCAAAACTGAAAGTACAATATCTTTGAAATGAATACATTCTATTGTTTCTTTGGACTTTTGCAGAACAATAATTATAAAATTTATTTTAACTGGTGTCATGATCCTGCCAAAGTAATCACTTTTTTGAACTTTTTGATTTCAATAGGGAAGAGATAAGCATGTACTTAACTCTGCCACTGAGGTCACTGTGATTTAAAAGTGCTTCAATGTTAACTAGATCACAGCTGCATTTTGCAATTTGCTCTTCTGCTGGCTAGTAAGATCCCGAACACCAAATAATAAAAAAATCCTAATCTTTGGTTCTATTTCCCAGAAAGTTGGACTTTTCTCCTTTAATATATATTTCAATCTGAGAAAACGACATCTCAGCAAAATGAAAACAAATGATAGTGCTATCGCCAACGAGACAATGTATTATTTTAAATGTATGAAATGGTCCATGCTCTGCCCTATGACAGTTAAGTGTTAAAAAATGAGACAGCCAAAAAAAATGTAGTTAACTCGTTCAAGGAGATATGAAAGTGAGGCTCCTTCATTATTTTTTCCCCCCTTTCTTCGTGAAGACAAAGAGGGAAGACAAATAGGAACAGAGAAGAGAAACCCATGTATTAAAATAAATGTTCTCAACATCAAAAATGAAATGAAGGCAGCAGGCTTGATGTCAGGAAAGACAAATACTGGGGTTTTGGGTTGTTTCAATGTCATTTAATGGGAAAAATGTCATTGGATAACATGTAATTAATTAAAGATACTAACAGATGGAGGAAGAACAGTTGGAAGAGAACTGAGAGGCAGTGCTTCTGTGAACATTTGTGCCAATTGACCTAGGGGTTTCAAAATCACAGGGGTTTTGCTTGTTCAAGTGTGTTCAAGATTACAGTTAATGTTTGTAAAAACTCAGGAACTGGCCATGAATGTTACACTTAAAAGGCCTTGTTCCTTCCCCACCCTTCTGGACCACAATTTGTCTCTAGAAGGCCCGCTTCCCAGAAAATCTGTTTCTCATGTAGTCTCTGTACAAATCCATTTATCAAAAATAAAGACTATTTATTCGTTGACAATGTAAAGTATTATTATTAAGAATATTGATAAACTGCTTTTCGCCAAGTTTACAAAAAATGAGTAGCAATCCCCCACAATGGTACACTTCTGAAAGGATTTCCACAATTTGTCATTTTTCAAAAAAATGTTATCTTATTCTCTTCCTGTATACTAAATGATTATCTTTACAAAGAAAACAGTTACAGTAATGACAATAACTTTATAGTGTTTAAAGAGTTTCACATTCATTATTGCAGAAATTCTTACAAAAATCCTGTAAGGTAGGTCACTATTTTTTAATCAAATTTTTTTATTGAATTATAGCTGAAGAGCTAAAGTTTCCAGGCTTTCCTGCATTTTTGCTCATTCAACCCAGATACTTACATCTCTTTCCCAACCCCTTGGTGTGGTCAGTGACCTGTCTTTCCAAAACGTGTTCTGTCTCGCCTAACTCCATCTAGGTTGCTTAAGAGGCAATTGATTGGAATAGAAAGCTGTAGATTCTTGGAAATTTGAGATCTCTAATTTGGCATAATCTTGCTTTCAAGCACAAGTCTTCCTGCATAATAAATTAAGCTTAACTGCCCTCCTGTCAACAATTTCAAACAGCCATTTTGACCTCTTCCATTATAAATTTCCCAGTTGAGTTTAATTCTGGTCTGGGCAAACCTGGACCCAAGATTGTGTATGTCTTGGTAGACACATATGCATGTGTATGAGAGCAAGGTTGGCAACATTGGCTCATCTGGACATACAATTTTCCATAAGATACTAACATTTCTCCTGCCACCCCTCCAATCCTCCCTTCTTGCCCAGACTTCCTTTCTAAAGAGTATTCTAGTAATTTGACAATTTAGAATATTGTTTTTGTTTGTTACAAGTTAATCTTTCCTTCCCTCTCATTCTTGTACACTTATCCCTACCAATAAATATTATTTCATGTGAATTGGTATCTGTGACTGTCATCCTTTGCAAACACCAATATCCACTGGGAATACCATGAGGCAACAACCCAAAGATTTGAGTTACAGTACATGTTTGTTAGCATATAAACATGTTGTTGAACACATGTGTGAACAAGAATGTGAAGATAGTCTTGTTTAATTGAACAAAACAGGAATTAGTCAATGCATGAAGAGAGGTCAGTATCATACTTTGTCCATGATGTCCAGGTTGTGTGCATGGAGGCCTTGTACAAGTAGTGTGAAACCTACTTAGTGTAAAGTAGTGTAAAGTACATGTCCCCTGCATAGAGAGAGCCTATACAACTTCTGCATGCATCAACTTCATCAAAGAGTGCCAAGTCAAACTCAGGGATAGGAGCAGTAGGCATGATCTATCCTCTTTTAGTCAACAGAACAGGGCTAATGAGTTTATTCTCTGAAAATTGCTGTCATTGTTCGATAAGCTGCATATTTGAAACTGTTACAGTTGGTCATGCTGGTTCATTGATTTCTTCTTAGGCACAGGCCAAATATAAGCCAAGGATTGTCCTTTCACCATATTCTATTTTTTATTTATTTGACGCATTTGTATCCTCCCTTACTCCAAGCAGTTGAAGTTTCAATGTTTTTTCTCTCTAGAGTTGCCATTGATCATTTCACATAAGATGAAACTCAAAAAGAAATGCAGAGGTTCTTCCTCAGGCAAAACATCTGAGGAATTCTGAGGGATAACCTAACAGCTTCACTGAGATAAGTAAAAATTTCTGGGGGGCTTTTTTGTGTATCTAAGATGTAAGTGAATTTTGCCTAAGGGAAATTCAAAGCAAAAAGTTCCACCTTCGTAGAAATTTTGAGTGAAAACAAAAGAGCTTTGATAAGTCTGGTGATATTTCAAGGAGGGTGGTGGTATTTCACATCCCTTGAGCATCATTATCTGTTCCCACAAGTGAAGTTTTAGGTATCTTCATCCTGGGAGCTGGCAGTTCTAGTGTGATGTGTTTCATTAACTGGTGACTCTTCTACAGGAAGTCTGATAATACACAGGTGGCCAAACCATGGCTCATGTGCCACAGGTTGCTCTTGGACATATAATGTGTGGCTGGGGAAATACATTGGCTGAGCTTCTTTTTGCACCACAATTAATATAAAATAAACAAATTTTCAAGCTTTATAATTTATTGGGTATAAACTGAGTCTACTGGATTAAATCATAAGTTTAATGTTCATGAGTAAATATATTTAAAAATTTAAATGCTTCTTAAATATTGTAGCTCTCAAGTATCTAAAGTTTATTGTATATGGCTCTTTCTTACATAAAGCAATTTTGGCCACCCTGGATTAATAGCTTGCCCATTATTCAGTCTGCAGTGAACCATATCCCTGTGCTCAACCCACCTTTGGAGAAAACATATCCTTCTGAGGACTAAACAAACAACTCTACATGGCAAACCCACTTCCTACCCTTATCCATATTCTTAGCACTAGAACCTATATGGCCTTCCCTTGACCAGACTGGATTTTGTTCTTTGCCATTCCACAGATATAATTACCAACAGGAATGTTATATAATATAATGAGGATGAAATATGTCCATTAAAATTAGTGACAGATCTGTTCTGGTCTAAAATTACAGGCAGTTTCAAACTTGATAGCAAGTGAATGATGAATAAATCCTTTCTGTCTCCTAAGTTTTTGTCAGCCATGTAATTGTAGTGGAATCTAGTAATAAAATAGTTGCAGGTAATGGGTAATTTCCCTTTAAGTAATTTCCTGCTTATATCCATATGAATCCTCCAGAAATGGACTGCGACAGCAATCAAGCATTATGTTACATCCCTTGCTGCAGTGAGAATAATGATAAGCTTTCTTACAACTTAATAGGGATTCCATTAGCTTTTTAACTTCACCAAAATACAAGCAATATTTCTATTAGTTATGTATGAATTAGTGCTATAGAATTACACAGTCAGACACATTACACATTACACATTATTGTTAATGTGCTAATATTCCCTTATAAATAAGCATGCATGCTTTACAAGGGGATAAAAAAATCATTAAAATACTATGGAATTAATACAAGAAGAATGGGGTAGATCTACCCTGACTGAACTCTGGCTTTTACCAGAAGCTACCTAACAATCTGCCTTAAATCAGCTGGCTTGTGCCCTACTTTTTACCATCTTGTAATGTACCATCTTGTGAGAAGCCTGCATAGTTTAGAACACAATTTAGAACACATCAAACTTAGCAGAGCTCCTCAGTCAAGACTAGCCCTTTCACAAAGCTGGGCAAAGCAGGTCACTTCAGGTGACAGAAAGTGAAGGATTTGTTGAGCCAAGTTGGCAGTGTGGGGAGGAAATTTCTGATATGATATCTCAGTCACCCTTTAAAAAGAACAGGGGCTTTAACGCCCAAATCTGAAAGTTTTCATGCTGGCTCAGTACCGGCACACAGTGTCACAAACGTACTGTAAGGCACATCTGCGACACTGACTGCCCAGCCAGTGCAAGCACTGGTTCAGCACAAGCCTGTACTGAATCGGTGCTGAACGGAGGACATGTGACCACTGCCCGGAGCTCCAAGTGAGCGCCAGGTGGCAGAGAGGTGAGTGGGGGTGTGGGGGGAGGCATTCTGGAGTGGAGGGAGGGCAGGGGAGGGAAAGGGGCAGGAGGGGGCAGGACCGGTGGAGCTCATCTCTGCCTGATCCATAGCCCTGCATTGGACCTCCTGGTCTATTTTACTCTGTACTGGCTGGCTAAATAGCCAACACAGAGTTGAGTAGCCTCATTGTGGGGCCGCTTCTCTTACTTGAGGAAAGTGAATGAATGTTCCTTTCCCCAAGGAGGCAGTGGGAGCCTCCCATGGCTGCCCAACACCCATAGCATGCAGTGGTAGACATTTTGATGCCACTGCAGCCTTAGGCTTTGGGCAGCTTAGGACTCAGCTGTTAGCCTGCTGCTTTTTGACTCCTGCTTTTGGTTTCCTTCAGTTCTGCTTCTGGTTTCTGTCATTCATTCTTTTTAATGGCTTATTATTTTTGATTTGTTTTCAGAGTTGTTGTCAATTGTATTTTTATGTTGTATTATTTAACTTGTATTTTTGTTTTATTGTGGACAACTTTGGGTGCCCTTTCTGGGGCAGAAAGGCAGCGCATCACACGCATAAGCAAATGCGTGGAATTCTGTCTGCCTGGTCAGTCTTTCTGTGCTGTACTATTCCCTATGTAAGTACTATGTAAGTAAAGACTATGTACAAGCAGGGTCTCTGAGAGGAATTTCGTCAGGGGGTACAAAGTTTCTTTTGAGCTCCTTCCCAAAGAGGGAGGGGGGCAATGGAGGCAGGCAGAATGGGAGGCAAAATAGGACAGGGGAGGGTGCTGACAGCCAGAACAATCTTTGGAGCCCAGTTCTCCTCAGCTGTGTCCTTGAGCTCCTATACACTCCTTCATGGTTATTGGATCCACAAGCCAAAGAGCTACTGTCACAGGCCAGTTCTCTCCCAGATTTGAACCTGTGTTAAGGAGGGTCATGAATGCATTCCTGGGCCCAGTGTGTATGGCTTGTTGCCACTGCATGCCTGTGGTTGTGTCCCCAGCATCATGTGCAGGCAGCGAGTTTGGGTGAGACTGGAAAATCTAGGATCCAAGGAACTTTCTGGGCCCGCTCCTTTGGTTCCTGGGCCCCCTTTCTGACCCTGGGTCGGGGTACAAATTACTCCCTTTCCCCCCTCTCCTAGGCCCTGCCTGTAAGCAACCTGATCTAATGGGAGAACTTGGTGAAGAAGTGTGCCTTTTCCTGAGATACATTGTCTTGTATTTCTTTGCAGAGCTCTAGTTACATGCTCTGATACATGTCCAGCATTCAAGCACACCCTTGGATAAAAGGAAAAAGACTTTTGTTTTTTCTTAACAAACTGTAGCTTCCCTGTAAAGCATCACATACGGATTTCTGAACTCCTCTGAGACTAAAAAGGAGCTTGTTTTGTGGCTTCGGTTGGTGAGTTGGAAGGGGAGAAAAAAATAGAAGCATCTCTTATACATATGCATAATGGCTTACTGGATTATAGCAATATAATAATAATAATGTGTTTAATTCTGTTTGAACCTCTGCAACGTGCCAGCACACGTGTATAAAAGAATGTCTTTTTGATTCACAAGTGCACGTACATCACTTGAAATATCCTTGCAGCTGAGGCACATCATATTTTGTGATATTGTGTAGTTATAGTAACCAATAAGTTCCATCTTGAGCTCTTATTTGGGCATCCAGCAAATCTTAGAACTTGGCCATAAGAGTTTTAAACTCCTTAGGCTGTTTGGACATTCTTCCTAAGTAAATTGAACCACAGGGGCTAGAGGTATTTATCTTACTTGAGTAGCAATATTAAGCAGATTTTTACAGTGTACTGAATGCATGCGACATACAATACAGGGATGTAGCTATTCAAGAGCCGACTGGCAAGGGTGAAAAATGGTTCTCAGTACTGATGAAGACTCTTCTCATCCAGGACCATTCTGAGGGGATTTCTCTGGAGCATAGTTTGAAAATTGAGAATCCTGGTAGAAAAAGAACAGTGTCATTAGTTAATATATAGGGGACAACCTTACTGAGAACACTTCTAAAAAGGAGCAAAGAATAAAAGCAAAAGTTTTCTTGCCAATCAAGTAGCACTTATCTTTGGAAAATATAAAACTGCAGTTCTGGATAGGGCTACTTGTATAAAACAGCTAGACTGGCTGCTACTGGATTCAAACTTACAGTTACTAGCCAAATTACTATGCTCTGGCTTAAGCACTGCTTGGCAATGTATGGAAACGTGCTTTTTACACTTCCTTATCCCCAAAATGTTTACAAAATTGGAAAGAAATTGCTCCCAAACATAGCCATATAGTTCTCCTCTGTGGCTTTTGATATCTAATATTCTTCTGATAGCCTTTGATTGTTCAAATATTCACTGAGTATTCAATAGCTATATTTTGTCATCCTATATTTGGTTTGAATAGCTGATAATATTTGATAAGTAACATGGCATTTACAACCAATCTTATGAGCCAGGGCACCAATGGAATGAGTGTTCTGCTGGTGGCAACTGCTGTAAAGCAACTATAAAGGGCACTCCAGCAGTGCACAGAGTAGTGTGCTGCAGATGTGCTGATAAGAAGCAGCACTTGCTGTCCATGGCAGCAGATCCTGGAGGACTTGCTGAGACAGGTAAGATGGTGGGGGAGGTGGAATGGGGTGGGGGAGAGTGAACAAGGCTGGGGAGGGGCAAAACTGAGCAAGGAAGGGGGAGAAATGGAGCAGAGAGGCTGTGTGAGGAGTGGGTGTGGCAGTAATGTCATGTGCCAGACCCCATCCCTTCCATCAGCAACCTCCCCACTCCCTTTTTCTCCTTGAACTTGCACCAGCGAAATTGCTGGCACAGGTCCAACGAGACCCATTGTGAAGCAGGAGGCATACAGTCATGTAAGGGAATTTAAATCATCTTTTGCTTCCAAGTTTTCTGATCTCCCCCCCCCCCCCCCAATTTGGCATGTTCCTTTTCAGCACAGCTGCACCAGCGCGGGGGTGGGGGAATGTTAGGATTGAGATGTAAGTAGTTGACAGTATTCAACCTGACATGCAAAGTGATTTCATGTTTGACAGCAGTCATTTAGTATTTAACTAAGGGTGCAATCCTAACCCCTTATGTCACTGCTTTCTAGCACTGGCATAGCGGTGCCAATGGGACATGTGCTGCATCCTGCAGTTGGGTGTCACTCACAGAGGCCTCCTCAAAGTAAGGGAATGTTTGTTCCCTTCCCTCAGAGCTGCATTGCCCTTATGTCTGTGCTGGAAAGCGCTGACATAAGGGGTTAGGATTGCGCCCTAAATGTAGTATTTGATAGTTAACATGAAATAGTATTTAGTAGAATTTGATAAATAACACTATGACATGAAAATGTTCTGATGTTCAATCACTAGCAGCCTGTGAGATTCCATATTTGCTATCTGCAAAAACAAACTGGAAATGTTAATCTTCAAAGCAGATAGGAACCATTGTTACTGTTGCCAACACTGCTCTCATACTAACGCACATGTGTCTGCCAATACTCATGTCCGCATGGGTCCAGAAGACTTTGTTTACATGACCCAGAATTAAGCTAAATTGGAGAATTATAAATGTGAAAGGGGAGTTAGATAACTTTGGACAAAGAAGATGATATTCCTGGGAGAATAACATTATCTAGAATATCTCCTGCATGTATAGCCAGGATTTTCCTGGGCTTGTTTGAGTGTGGCCTTTCAGGTAGGCACAAAGGCATCCCAATTAGAGGTTTACCCCAATTATGGCAGGGTGCAGGATATACCCAGGCTTAGTCATGGGTGGGAGAGGGTTCCTGGAGAAGGAGTCTGGAAAGACTGTCCAGGAGACTACAGGGCAGGTAAACGTAATGTATTATGCAGGAAGGTTTGTGCTTGCAAGTGAGATCATGCCTTGGAGGAGAACCGGATTTGTAAAACCTTAGGGGAATGTGACACACAAATGCTCTACTGTACTACAACTTTCTGTTTTAACCAATGGCCATTTATTGGCATGATCTTGATTAGAGGGAGAATTGTCTCACCCTCTCTAGACTGAAGTCCTGGCTGACTCATAGGAATGCCAGCTATGGAACCAAGAAGGAGTTAGGAGAGGCTGTACGTATTTTGGAAAGTGAGGTCAGAGATAATATTATACATCACAAGATTGTGCTTACCCACAATTGGCTTAACTGAGCATGTGTGAGTACCCAACTCACTGCTTTAGTGGGAGCAAGTGTGTCAATTTGATGAAAACATATTCTGAGGACCTTATTAATAACTTAACCAAGGCATGGTTTTCACAGAAGTAGAATATCACAAATCTTTGCAGCAGCAGCCTAATTATCATTATTAAAATGAATACCAAAATCTTATTTTTCAGTTCCATCTATTCCTTTCTTGCACTTCCTGAGGCCTTCTATGTTCACTTCAGTGACAGGGTCAGCTACATATTTCCTTGCAAATTTGGAATTCCCAGGGAAGGCGGCACATTTAGGAATCCTTTGTGTGCATCAGAGCTCCTATAGAGGTTTGGATGAGGGTATTTGCCTAATGAATTGGAGTCCAATTAATCTTAATACTAATCAGACTTCCACTGGGGAAAGTGAATAAAAACAGCCTGGGAACTGTTTTTCATAATCGCATATTCTTTATGTGCACAGTATTTCTTGGAGAGCTTTAATGAATTATCCTACCCATAGGCTAGGCAATACCTTGTTGACATCCTTCAGTCTCTGAAGACTATGGTATCCTGCTCTGAATGATGGTTCTGGAAAAGTGTCCTCTCCAGTGCGCAAAGCCTGGGTAAAGTAAATATGGAGGATAGACTGTTACCCATGCAGCAAATCCCCTCTCCATGTTGCTGAAATGGTCCAATGGAAAGGCAGAAGCCAGTATGGTTGGTTCCAGTGGCGTCGCAGGAGTTGCCAGAACGTGACTGTGTTCAGCCATGAACTGCCTCAGGGACTCCGGCTCGGATTTTGCCTCGAGGTTGACTCCTGAAGCCTTTTCCACAACTGGATAACAAGGAGTGGAGGTTTGGGATCAGAGTTTTCCTTCTCTCAGATGAGCTGCCTTCCCAGGCTGACGAGTTCCATCTACCCGGTGGCTGTTTAGTCGCCTCTTAGGACAAGTACAGCCAAACTGAGAGTCTATTCTTATCCCCCAGCCCCCAGGGGTTATTGCCCCAGCTAGGCAATAATATAAGAAGTATCAGGTGACTTTGACCCGAATGGAGTATGTTCTTCCCACTTTTACAAATTGTTTCCAGTTTTCAGGTTCTGAACTATTACTATGTGAAAATCATTAGCTTTGAACAAAATGCCAGAAGTGGTGAAGTAATTCAGAAGAAAATAGATTTCCTCCCTTCACTTTTTCTATATATCCATTGGCAGTCCCCTTTATGTGCAAGGATATTGATCAACTAGTGGACTAAAAGAAAGAAAACCAATACTCTGATACACAAAGTTCAGATGAAACATTTGTATTCCAGCCAGTACAGCTTCCAAAAGAATAAAGTGAGACAAGCTAGGCTGGAATCCTAATACTGTTTCAACTTATTTGATGACTTTGAGGATTGTTTGATTAGGACAAGGTAAGCTAAATATCCTTGGATCCAATATCAAAGCAACTGGAGGTGCCATGGCTAAAAAAGGATAAAGGTGAGACGTGAAAGGGCAGTTGCTTATGATACAAAAAATGCTGGGGTTCCCTGGGAGCTTCTCAGATGTGCTTCAAGATATTCATACAGCTCAATCCTATCCCTTGTCAGTGTATGCAATGCAGCCATGCTGGCAGAAAGGCTGCTGCATCAAATGGTGGGGGTGTGGGGGGAGAATCAGAAGGTCAACCAGAGGTGAAAAAACTCTGCCTATGAATCTCCATGGACCCATATCAACTATGTAGCTGGTGCAAGTCTGAGGACAGAAAGGGGCGGGTTGGGAAATGGAGGATTGGATCTGGTGGGTGCTTTTGCTGCCAAAATCCACTCCCTTCAGCCAACTCCCTGTCCCATACCTTCTCCCAAACCCCTTCCTTCACACCCAAGAGTCATCCTCTCTACCAAATTAGCCTGGTCAGCAGTGTGTTCAGCTGATTCTGAAGCATGCATGGAGCCGCTGGCTGGTTCTACCACTCGCTCTGTTGCACATGACAGCTGTAAAATGTTTCTTCTGGCACTGCGCCTTTTATACCAGTGGATCAGAAGTTCTACCATTGCAAAAGACCCATAGGATTGGGCAGCATTCAGATCAGTAATAGCAGACAAGTGTCTCTGAAAACCACTAGCTTGCTACTATTGACCTTCCCCTGCAATATCTAGCCAGAAGGGTGTGTTCTCATATCCAGTCTTCATTTATGCAGACCAGTGAGGAGGCTCAACAGATCTGACCAAGTTTCTTGCAGGTACAGGGGATGCATTCTATGTAAGTAAGTCGATGTACCAAAAAAAAAAAAAAACCTTACTGTGTAGTGGACCTTTTTTTACACAGTGTCAAGATTCCAGTAGTTCCAGGGACCATGGTTCATCAAATCAAATTTTTTTTTAATAACTTGAACTTTATTGAAATCTCCAACTTTTACAAGAGCATAAAATTACAATGAAGGTAGAAGGGCAGAATAGAAATAACAAGCTGTTGTGCAAGAGTTACAGGTGGGTCCTTTATATTCCAAACTCATGCTAGAGGGCCCCACCTGGTTATAACCACAAGCACCTTCCAGTCACATCCGAGAGGCTTTCTGAGGCTGGGGAGGCCACGTGCAGCCTCTCTAGACCTCAAAAACTCCCTGGAGATGGAGGAGATGCCTTTCCAACAACTCCAGGGAACATTCTGAGGCCCAGAGAACCTGCATGCAGCCCCTCTGAGCCTCAGAACACCTCCAGACAAGACGGGATGGCACTTTTGTTTGTAGGTTATCTGTGGACCAGACCTATGGATTCAATTTTCTTTTCTGTGGGTTTTGGTATCAATGTGGGGGAGGTCCGGAAATGGATCCCCAACTAATAACAAGGGCCAACTGTATGTATTGTCTTAGCTTTATTTAAATTTATCCAACTCCAACAAGCATAATGAATTTATCGTAACACTTAGCTGGAGTATAGCACTTGCTGAATATGCAAAGCAGTTTGCATTCATCATCTTGATGCTGTCCTTACAATAAATCTATAAGGTAAGTCCTATTATACCCATATTGCAGCTCGGGAGCTATGGTTGATAGGGAGTAGCCTGTGTAAGAACACTCAGTGAGTTTGATAGAAGGGAGATATGAACCAGGGAAGTTCTGATTTGAAGCATGGGGTGCAAGCCTATACATATTTACCAAGGAGTAGGTCAAATTCATCTCAGTGGGACTGACTTCTGATTAAACATGCATACTGTTGGGCTGTTAGCCACTACACTGCACCAGTTTTTTATGAATTCATCCACAAGTAGCTACAGAGCAATTTTTTTAGAAAGCTTGTATAATAAATTGTTGGCTTCAAACATACTCTGTTTGCACATGATAGGTTTATATTTCCTTGCACGTAATCCTACCCTGCGCTGGAATAAGCAAGCTAGGAGGCTGCTCATTGTTTCAGCTGGAGGCTTGCGCTGTATCCAGCACAGAATAGGGGCCAAAAGTGGCTCAGCCAGAGGCAAGGGGAAACTTTTCCCCTTACCCCTGGGTAAGGCACCCTTGCCTCTATGGGTCTCCTCAGACTTGCGCCACCTCTTGGGTGGGAAGCAGGAGGCAGGGCTGGGATCTGGCAGTAATGCTGATCCCAACCCCCATTCCCAGGGAGATCGGATCAGCTTGAAGCTGCTCTGCTCACCACGGACTTGTGCCAACTCAAGGCGTGGCGCAAGTCTGAGCAGAGCACAGCGGCTTCAAGCTGATCCGATCTCCCCAGGAATGGAGGTTGCAATCCAGCATTACTGCCAGATCCCAGCCCCACCGCCTGTTCCCTGCCCAGGAATGCCTTCCTCCTTCCTCCTCTCCTCCTGCCTCAGAGCCTTGTGTCGGCCCAGCGGTTGTTTTTCATATCTCTGGTCACCAAAAGTTGTTTAGTTAACATGTTCTTAATTGCAAGATTTCATAATAATTTATTAAGCTAGTGTGAAATAGATGGTACCTAAGTGGATTTTCGAAACTGTGAAATACTTAGCTTGGCAGCAGCAAGTAATTTCTTAATCTAGTCCTTATATATTAGGAATGGAGCATCTCTCATTAAGGAGAATCTGTTGTGGATCAGATGTCAGTCTGAGCCCACTGATTTAATTTATCTATTCAAGATTTCCAAAAGTTTGTACTGTGTTCTAGTGTCTGAGCCAGTGAGAGAATGGAATGACATTGGAAGAGTGAGAAGCAACTGTCAGAGAAGGTTCTATGGACGAGTAGATGAGAAAGAGGTCTAAAAAATTGGATCTCAGGGAGTTAATAAATTGTGGTATTGTTAACTAACCATTACCAACACCCTGAGATAACTGAGTCATTGAGGATGACTTTACACTTTACACAAGCTGTACCTGCATTGAATGGACTATGAAAATAACTGTACCCAGGTACAGACTATCATGACTAACTGTTCCTCCACAGAAACCCTTTAATCTTACATAAATTTCAAGAAAAGTTAGTATTTCAGAGTCTAGAGATGGAAATACTACTTCCATTAAGTCTGATCATCACATGTTAAACTGTATCTAGGTACACTGTGTTCCTGAGAACACAGTTGTGTGTGCTCATACTGCATGCCCTGGTTCCTCCCCTTCCTTCCTGGTTACTTTTCTCAATCACATGGAGGGCAGCACATTCAAGCTTTCTCTTTATGGGTGTTACTAAACATATTTTTAAAAGTTTGGATGAACTGTACTATACGCAGTTAGAGAAACTAGAAGGAAGGGGATGAGTAAGGACATGCATGTAGTGTGAGCAGACCATCTCTTATCTGGGGCTAGTTGTGGGGGGTGGCAAATTTTGTCCAGACTGGTCGTGATAGTCTGTACCTGGGTACAGTTTTTTACACAGTCCATTCAATGCAGGTACATCTTGTGTAAAGCGTACACAGATTATTGATCTATAAAAATGAGCCCAGGTACAGTCATTCATATGAAAATGTGTACAGATAGTTGTACTCAAGTACAGGTACTTTGCACCCGAGTATAGCACAATGCATGAAAAGTATAGACTACACATGTATGGTCTACAATGAACAGTTTGATGTTGAGATTATTGTAAATCCTGTGCAGCTATTGTGATGAGTGTGGGAAGGGAGAGGGGAGTGAAATGGTGCCTGCTCTTCTTGCTCCTGGCCTCCACATGGTTAACTGAATCCCAATATAGAGCCTACATGCAGTGGCGTAGCTAATGATCATGTAGCCCGGTGCCAAGTTCAAAATGTTGCCCTAGAAGTGACATCAAAATGCAACTAGAAGTGACATCACGCCCAGGTTTTTTAAAAAGTGAAAACTGGGAGGAACCAACCTCCTGTCCTCAGCAGCTCACCACCCACTTGCTCTGCTGCCTCCCCCCAGTCAGAGGCATAGCTAAGGCATATATCTGCTACCTGGGGTCAAAGAAAATTTTGTAGCCCCCCCCTGCATGACAAAATCAAATTTAATTAAGTAAATAAATAAATGGTTATTGGTTCCATGCTGTATCATAATAATCTCATAGGCACTCAGAACAATCACTCTCATAGGTCGGTTTGGAGTTAAGAAAATCCACTTTCTGTTCCACAAGGCAGTTGTGTTTTCATTTTCTGGTTAATTGACCATAACTTTTGATACGAGAATACAGATATTCCAGTGCTGTTTGTTGCATTGCATTCTGCATTAAATTACCTTTCCAATGATATATAACATGATGTTATTATTCATACATAACAAGATTTTCACAATTTTGGTCACTCGTGTCCAGCTCAGCTTGTTGCCCTCCTTGATGCCCAGTGCAACTGCTACCCCTTGCACCCCCTTACCTACGCCACTGCCTATATGTGTAAGGGTCTATGTCAGTGGTTCCCAAAGTCCTCCTTAGGAGGAGGGAACCACGTAAGTATATGCTGGGGCGGGGGGAATGCAGTAATGTGATCTTCAGGATCATGTTGCTGACAGGGATGGGAGGGTTTAAAAAAAATTTTTTACTTACCTCCATCCAATGCTGGTGTCCTGGGCGGTAGGAGGGTTTCTAGGGAGCCCTTCGCAGGGCTCCCCAAGCCTCTGTAATTGTGAAAAAAGCGGACATTTCCAGTGTTCATCACAAAAGTGGAAGTGCCTCTCCAGCCCCCCCCCTTTTTTTTTTAACTTTTTCACAATTACAGAGGCTTAGGAAACCCTGTGGAGGGCTCCCCAAACCTCCTAGGACTCTAGTGCTGGCTGCAAATAAATAAAAAACTCCTCTCCCATCCCTGACAGCAGCACAATTCTGGGGAATCGCATTGCAGACTTCCCCCTGCCCATCCCTTAAAGGGGCAGGGAAAAGTGCTTCCCTGTCTGGTGGGTCACAGTGCACCAGTTTGGGAACCACTGATCTACATGACTGGGAGCTCTTGAAAAGAAAGTTTCCTAACTGCATGAAAGATGTGCACATTTGTAGGTTAATCAATGAAGATATTCAGCTGAAAGTGTGGAAGTCAGAAGTATAGACAGCAAATGTGAACCTACTCTCCCCTTTTACAGATTCATTGTAATGTCTTCACAGGGATCTTGTCTAAAAATATATAATTTAATGTGCAGCTTAACTGTAGGCAATGGTAATTGAGGAAAACACCTGTTGATGTTTGTTGGCTGATTTAAAAAAAATCTATTTCTGTTTCCAGTAATTATAAAATGAACATTAGTTCATGTTCCCAATTAATTAGTAAAGATAACAGCTCATATTAAGTGAAGTTTTACTCAGTGAGAGCATACAACAAATATCACAACAATGAAATAAGCTTCAAAAGAAACTGGTCAAACAAGAGCTCATATATCAAGAGCAAGACTGGTTTCTCTAACAAGTTCAAGAAGAATGAATGAAGTAGTATACCTGGCAAGGAGTATAGGTGAAAAACAGTGTCTAGCACTGATGTATATCCTTTGAGACCATCAGGTTTCTATGCAATCTCTGGACTACCCATTAAACCAGGAGATCTAATGAGTGGGTAGATGTAGCTTTGAGAGTTTTACACGTACCTTTTGAAGATCAAGTGGAATTAGTAAAGCATTATAATGCAGGTCAAGTCACCATACAGCTAAGGATTTGAATTTTTGGAACATTTCCAAACTGTTATCTGATGTTTTATGAATGAGAAGAGCAGCCTGTGGGGGGGGGGGGAAATATTAGGGTATTGACAAACCCGAGCAGAGTGCTGTAGCCCAAATCTTCTACAACGCATAGGGGTTCTGGGGCAGTTCCACCAAGAAGACTACTGAACTAGGGGGAAGTGCGTTGGGGGGCATGGGCTGGGTCACAATTGAGGTTGCGAACCTTTAGAAGTGCACTTCCATTTTTTAATATAGTAAAAATGGAACCATGAAGGCTTAGTACAGATGAAATATAATTCCAAATACGTTAATGAAACAATCAAAATCTTTTTTAATCATCACTGTCATAGAAGGAGGGCTTTTTCTTCCCACATCTCCAAAATGTAAAATTGTGAAGACCCAATATCAAGACACACCAGTGTTTCTCCATGTATGTTGGCACAATGATAACCCTGCCAGTGTAGAAACCTGCCCACTGACAACCACACCACAGATGCCAATGCAACACCAGAAAAATGCTGTACCAACATACCTCAGACATCACTCAGGTATCAGTGCAACACTCTGCTGGTGAGAGAGGACAAAACAGGAGGGAGGTTGGGGCATGGCATGGGAGGGACATAGTAGACACATGGGAAGGATGTGGGAGGAGTTAATGTACACCATATTCTAACCTCTCTTCAGACAACACCAGAAAAATGCTATACCGGTGACAGAACTGGCATAGGTAGGAATAACCCCAAACAGAATAATGGGGAAGGAGAAAAGGCAGAAAATTGCACCTCTTGCCACCCCTTGTCCTACTTGCCCCCATGGTGGAGCATGGAATAAATGGCAGCCAATCACACCACACCCTCACCAGTACTAAGGCCTCTACCAGAGAGACTACAGCTCAGATTATCAGATACACAGTATGAGGCTATACAGAATTTTACCTGTTGAAGTTAATTTTTTTCCATTAGTCCAGTTTTCTACCCTATCAAGGTCATCTTGGATCCTGCTCCTGTCCTCTAGGTCAGTGGTTTGCAAACCTTTTAGCACCGGGATCCACTTTTTAGAATGACAATCTGTCAGAACCCACTGAAAGTGATGTCATTAACCTGGAAGTGATGTCATGGCCAGAAGTGACATTGTCAAGAAGGCATGCATGCGCGCATGTGGAGCATTCTGTGGATCATCCTGAGTGCTTCTGACTGTGTTTGAAGCCCCTGACTCCCTTGGAGCTCTGCTGCTTTCACTGGCTGTTAAGTCTTCGGAACATACTCAGAAGCTACCATGGAAAATGCATGAGTCCTGTGGAAATTGAAACTCAACCACAGTGCATGTTTACTCTTGCATAGGTGACCATGCCTTGGTCCATTGGAAAGGGCGGGCCAAGAGGAATGCAACAGCACCAGAATTGTTCCGATCTGATGAATGCAGGCCCCAAAAAGACTCGAGAAGGTGAAGCCTCCCTCCAAGCTTGAACCCTATGGAAAGTGAAACGGAGCTACACAGTTTTTACTCATGAATCAGCAAATGTTTATTGGTTCTTTGCTATGTTGGTGTGTTTTTTTCCCTGCACTTTCAAATCAGTTTGTTTTCATAGCAATCCAATGCTATGTTCAATTCTGTTAGTTCAAGTGCTATCTTCTCAATGTTTTAATTTGGCAATGTTTTAGGGCCCGATCTATTGGGCCAGTGCCAGCCCTCTGCTGGCTCTAAGTGTCACAAATATGCCATAAGGCACATTTGCAACACTCACTGCCTGCTCAGCGCGGGTGCCGGTTTGACACCAGCCCATGCTGAGGCAGCACTGGGGGTGTGAGAGGGGCAGTAGGGTGTGGGACCAACGTAGATCTGCTCTGACAGATCCAGACCCCATGTTGGCTCTCCTGGCCGGGGCTGCTTTATTCTGCACCAATGATATAGCTGGCACAGAGTTGAATAGCCCCATTGCAGGGCCTCCCCTGGCACACCTCCTCCCTCCCCTCCCCCCAGCCTCCCCCCACCCTGGAGTGCTTCCTCCCTGCCTCCCCCTCATGCCCTCACCTAACTCACCACTGCTTGGCAGTCCATCCAACCGCCGAGCAGTGGAGCTCCACCACTCCACTGGCGCTAGCCCAGCACTGACCAGCGCTGGGCTAGCACTGGCAGAGCACTGGCACTAGGGCCTGCAAATGTGTCTTATGGTGCATTTGAGACAGTAGGATTGGCACATTTGTGGTATGTACATTATGGTACATTTGCTGAGTAGGATTGGCACCTGAGTCTTGTGATATTTTTGTTGCTTTCATTGTATTTTTCCACTAATGTAAGCTGCCTTGGGGGGGGGGGTCTCTTTTGGGGCAGAAAGAATTGCACATTAAATAAATAAAAACAGTTTTTAAGACTAGATTAAAATAATTATAAAAACTGTTGGGATACTGTTGTGAATTTCCCACATAACAAGTTTGGCCTTCAGTCTGTCTTTCTGCTGAGTCAGTCCCACACTGGTTTTGAAGAAGAGCTGTAGGAAGTGAAGTCTCTTCAAAAACCTTGTGGGGATTAACTACATGATACAATAACCTCTGCTAACTGTCACTGAGGCATTCCCCCTTTGGCTACTACGGCAAAGAAGGTGTCAGAAGCTCTAGTAAGCCTCACATTTAATAAGAAGCACAGGGAGGAGCAGTGTCATAAAATGTTCAACTAAAGGAAGCACAGGCAACCAACTACATGTTACACAGGGGATGTGCATAACTCCCTCCCCCCCTTGCCCCCAGTAGAAAGCAGCCATATTTTAAGTAGAGAAATGGTGGTAAAAAGAGAAAAGATGCAATCTTAATGGTACTTTCATGGAAGTAAATCCACTACATACAATGGGACTTCCTTCTGAGAAGACATGCCTGAGATTGTGCTATAACTCCTTTCTTCTGGTCATTTTTCTACTGCAAATTACATAGATTCATGCATCTTTCACCCACTGTGTGTGTGTGTGTGTGTGTGTGTGTGTGTGTGGAGGAGACAGTGTGTGAGTAATTTTTATTGGGAAAACTGCTATTCGGAAAAGAGTTATTCCTGTTACAATCCCAACTTTTCACAACTGCTTTTTTGAAAAGAAAAAGTTGGGCAGGAGTTCTGTTAATATGTATCTCCCTTGTAATATCTAGTTTGGAGTGAAATGGGTAATGAATACAGAGCCATGATAGGGAGTCTGCTTGGCAGAAGCACAGAAAACCTGTTAATTGGATTTGTGCTCTTCTATTTCACAGGAAAAAAATAAAACACATTAGTTCTTGGTTTCCTACAAACCTTTGATATTCACTCTACCGTTTTGTCATTGCAAGATAGGACAAAGGTGAAGTGTCCCCAAAATGGTTTGCAATTTAAGCCACAGCAATAGGCACGTGCCAGAGGGTTGGATGGCAAAGGGTGAGAGTTTTTTGCCTAAAAGTAAACAAAGTACATGTGCTCAAAGCAGAGATACTGTCAGAAACGGGATTTCTGTGTTGAGTTTTTCCCCTCTTCCTCATTATGTTACATAACACATACATGTTATGTATATATCATGACAAATGGGTGATGGAGAGAAGGTGAAACTGCTCAACTTCAACTTTGCATCTATCTGCTCTGCAGATGAGACTGTTTGACCTAGGCCACATCTGGAGTGTGAGATACTGAGATATATTTTGTCTGTTAGTGACCCCGGTTTAGTGGAAAAGGTAGCTGCCTTTCTGGAACAAGTACTGAAGAGTAGTAGGTTAAGACACAGGGTATTGCGGCTAGTTAATGTTTCATTGTTGTAACTTGTATTTGTAACTGTCTGTATATATTTGTCATGGATTCTGATGATGACCTAGTGAGAACAATGGAAGAAGTGAAAAATTACTTTGTGAATAATTAAGAATTCCAAAGTATAAATTAGAAAAGCTACAAATGGACAAGAGACTACTATTCCTTATAAGTAGACGCCACCAAAACACCACATGCCAAATAAAGTATACCTCTGTGGGGTACCTTACAAGGAAAATGGTGTCAAACAAGGGTGTGTTTTGGCCCCCACCCTATTTACTCTATTTATTAATGATTTGGCTCCCTCTCTAACTGAGGTGGATGGGCACTGTCCCAGATTAGGATCCACTCAGGTAGGATCCACTTTGGGAAATTTCATAAAATAGCTCATTCTAAAAGGCGATGCCCTTGTGGGCTGGCTTGTGTTGAGACATATAAGAACATAAGAACAGCCCCACTGGATCAGGCCATAGGCCCATCTAGTCCAGCTTCCTGTATCTCACAGCGGCCCACCAAATGCCCCAGGGAGCACACCAGATAACAAGAGACCTCATCCTGGTGCCCTCCCTTGCATCTGGGAGACCATTGTCCATTCCATTCTTTATTGTCCCTTCTACACCGAGATCCATCAAAGATATTTGGATCCTATACTGAGAACAAGAGGACTTACAGACGTGGCAAGAATACGCTACCTCCTAACCGATTCTTCTGCAGAAATAACAGATACTGTGGCAACTTTCCTGTATCAGCTCATTGAGCTACGCAATCGAAAAGTTGATTTGTTATCTGGCTGACCATTTGTTATCTGGCTGACCGAATGTATATACATATTAGCAAATGTAGATACTCGCCTATAGTACATAAAATTTTTTGCCAAGCAATCAAGCTCCAATTATCACTTTGCCTTATCTCCGGGTCAATCAGAGGGCAGAGCTTTTCAACTCTGAAAAGTTTCTTTTCTTTCTCAAGCTGGTCATTAGAAGCAATGCAGAGATTAGTTTCTATAGTAACTTCGATGGGAAATTCCAGCCACACTTAACCTTTTCTTCTCCTCGGTTCCATTTTGCAAATGCTGTTGCAGTCTGGTTCTGTTTTGCATTTAGCAGAGATCTGTTTCTTTCAACACCAGGATGGGATCCTCCTTTCCATTTGAAGCAAAGTCCCAGGCTACAATTCAATGCACCACTACTTAAGAATAACACCCATGGAAAGCAGAGGGTCTACTTCTGAGTAAAAAGGGTTGCAAATATATGCAGCTACATCTCTCTGCTGTGAATTGAATTGCACACTCTCAGTTATGTGTTATGGGTTGTATGTTGTATGTAGAGCTTCTGGCTTAACCCATCAGACATCTTAAAGTAGGATTTGATTCATGGATCTCCTGCAGTGCTTCCCAACGTTTTTCACTTGCAGCCCATTTCCATAAATTGTACCCTTCATTTTAGCAAAATGTTTGTAATTAGTAATACAAACCTTCATCTCCTGTATATGAAAGCCCAGACTTCATGTATTTATCAAGTGTTTTCTCTTTTTATCTGTTTGAAGAACAGAAGACTCTGCCTTTATACTGTTTTGCACCAGAAGTATGCTGAGAAATTCTGGGTGATTGATCACTTTTCATATTATGTTTCAGCTTTTTTACTGTGCTGGTTTTCAATCACTGGTTCATAGATGAATTGATGACCAAAGACTAGCTGTTGGTGGGGCTTTCACAGCCAACTAGCTACCTTCCTTCCTGCCTCACTGGCCCTGCAAAGCATTCTGGAGTATGATCTGCCTTTTTCTGCCATTATGTCATTCTTTTTCAAGTACCCCTAAAGGTCCTGTTGAGTGCCCCTGGGAGTACATGAATCCCAGGTTGGAAACCACTGTTCTACTGGTATGTTGTTTACAGTGCACGGATAGTGTTTACAAAAAGGTGGTGAAGACCAGAATTTAAAAAGAATAAAAATGTATCTTATGATCTTTTACTATGTTTTGAATAAATCAGAGACTGTACAGTTCTTAGGTAACAATTAGTGGTAAATTATTTTTCAGGATCTGGCCTTGGGTAAAATCAGTCAAAACTACAGTCAGACACCCCCCTAAGTTTAACCCCTGACTTATCCGAGGGTCATAGAAAATTCCATGATTTTTTGCTCAAAACCTGCCCTCGATTTATCTGTGAGATGGGCGAGTATCTGCGGTACTTGTAGATTTGTTTATTTTATATGCCAATAAAGGATTCTATATCTAATTAAGGATGTAGTTTGGGATCATGTAGCTGGTCTGTGGGGCCAGATGTGCTAGGTGGATTCAAGTTAAACATAGATTCAAGCCGTTTACAGAAGCCACAGCACAATCCTACACATGTTTACTCAGAAGTAAATTCCATTGTAGTCAATGGGGCTTAGTCTCAGGCAAGTCTGTATAAGATCACAGTCACTACATATAGCCCCTCTGCATCCTCAGTACTGTGTATGTTTAACAGGTAAGCAAGTGGCACTGATGTCAGTGCAGTTACTCTTAGCAACTTAATACCAATTTATGACATTTAGGACCAAATTCTATCCAAGTTTCATCCAGTGCCGATGCAGCTGCAATGCAGCTCCAAAATAAGGGAACAAACATTCCCTTACCTTGAGGAGGCCTCCATGACTTGCCCCTCCACTGCAGGATGCAGTGCTCACTCTGTTGGAATGGCTACATCAGTGCAGAAAAGTTGGATAGGATTGGACACTTAGTTATATATTTTGTACTGATTTATTAGACACTATCTTTGCCTCAAAGACATTTCTGGTATAGTGCACCTTTTTCATTTCTGCTGTGTGCTTGTAGCCCATGAAGTTTGGTGGGCATGTGCATATGGAGGGTATTGCAGCCCTATAGTAGGTTAGATTAGATGGCCTCTGAATGACAGCCAGAAAGACAGTTCTCTGACTAATGGCTGATAGTGTCTTTGTATTAAGGACAGGGTGATTCCTCTTGCAACCAATGAGAATATTGATTTATAAAAGCTGACCTATCAATTCAGAGCAGGATCTTAAAATATTTACTGAGGAAAACTCTTTGATGTGAATGTAGGAATGAATGAAGATAATGGGATATTTGACTGAAAATGCATTAGAACAAGTTGGAAGATGCTTCTTGGATTTGATTATTCAAACTGACATTCATTGTCAGTACAGTCTGCTTCTCCAGCTGTGATCGACATGTTAACATGTCTTATGTAAAGAACAACAGAGAACAGGATCATTTATTTGTTGACTAGAATAACAATTTAAACTGCTCTAGATTATCTGGACATATCCTGAGAGTCATGTGTTTCACTTTTTGTAAGTCAGTTACAATATGTTAAAGAACAAGAGTATTTGTTGCCTCACGTGTTCCTTGGGCAGTGCACAGACAATGCTCAGATGTTCAGAGATAATGTCAGGTGTCATCACCAAACTTCTGGGTTGCGAGCTCTGTGCTATGTAGTTTGCTTGGAGTTGTACATCTACACAACTTACAGGAGACACTGGCCATGAGCCAGACTGAGAGGAAAATTCCAACGCAGCAACTGAAGTCCTGCACAGAGTTCATTCACTATAGAATTCCTTAGAGCACAGGTGAGGTTCCCAAGGCAAACTGTTCAAAGTGGTTTCTTGTTTCATAACATTCAAAACTATCAAAAGTCAATTGGTCATATTCAAGTGACTGGGATTGATAGTACAGTGCAGGCTATTCAGAATGTGCATTGCACCTGCGCTTTGATTAAATTAGAAATTTTGTTAAATTCCCCTCATTGCAAGTGTACCCACAGAAAGAATCTCTTGTGGGTTAAATATTGTATTATTTTTAAATACCACTCAAAACCTGATGAGTAGTAAAAGTGATTTTATATTTGCATAATTTTGTGGATGGGATTTAGCTTTTTAAAATTATTTTCTTGCAGCCTTTTCAGGTTTTTTTTTTCTCACATCCTTTTAATACCAGCTTTTGTTACACAAGTTTCCTGCACACACCATTCTGAAAGCAGAGCGTTTACAATTCATATGTGTGGAGAGATGATAAATCTGCTTTCGGTGTGCAATGTCTGGCTGGCACCTTGCAGTTAATTGCTAGCATGTTACATTTTTCTCAGTATTCAGGGCTGCTGAACCTGCCTAGGAATACAGTTGCTGCCATTTTACAAACTCTTTACTTTGGCCAAAAGATATTTTTACTTTTGTTAACGTTATCTGTTAACGTTTGACTGTTTTGTACGTCTCTCTTTTTCTTTCCCATACACATAAAATATTGGGCAATTGACACCAATACTTACATAATTAAAGAGAAGAAAATCTTGTTTCGCCCTGCTTTCAATGGACACTTTTCTTCCCCGTTGCAACATGTTTCTTAACCTATGCAATTACCGTTTTTGCATTGTCATACTGCCTGCCACACCAGCAGAACTGCAATATACCAGCCCCATGAGATGGGCAGAAGATGAGATAGTGCTCTCACTCTCACTTCTCTCACAACTGCTCCTGGGCACCTGGAAGATAATACTGGTGTCTGAATTATTCACATAAGCCATATGTATTATGCCTCAGCCACTCAGAAGCAGCCACTGTGGCCTAGAGATCATATAAGATCCCTTTATATGTTATCTGAAAAACAAGGTTGCCTCTGTGGTTACTCTTACATTTGTTGGTTTCATGCATTGGGTCCACATGGTCGTCCACCAGCATACCACACAAACCACATCTGACCTTTGTGATGTGCCTCGTTTGTGTTGCATGTTAAACTTAATACGAAAGGAACCACCCAAGAGGAAGTCTTTACACAGACACTTGCCAGCATACCAAGTTCCATGGAAATGGAAGCAGCCACAGTTGTCTGGGTATCTATGAAGGAGGTCTGAGAATCAATCCTTAACGATATATCTAACTTCTCAACTGTGAGAGCTGGCCTTGAAGGAAGTTCTTGTCAGAGTTCCAGTCCCTCGGT
Organism: Tiliqua scincoides; assembly: GCF_035046505.1. NCBI lineage: Eukaryota > Metazoa > Chordata > Lepidosauria > Squamata > Scincidae > Tiliqua > Tiliqua scincoides. The sequence continues at coordinate 117,497,491 of NC_089823.1, forward strand.
ACTGCAGACATTAACAACCTCGGCAATCTGTGTTGACTAGCAGGAGTTGCTAGCTAAATAGTTAGCAGGTAATGTTAAGTAAGGATATTTTGAAGCAATTCTGTTAACAGGAAATACTGCAGCAAAATACCACTGAAAGATCAGACATTCTGTAAAGGCAACTGTTCCTTTGTATAGGGATTCTTCTGTATTTACATTAATTCTAGGAATGACAGAGTAGCACCTGGTTCCTCATTATTGATTACTGTTGGTCTCATTGTGTAGTCATTGCCCTCTCATATGTCCTTGAGACAATCTGCTGAAATCCAATTGCCCTGCTTTACCCTTTCCCCACTGCTCACTGATCTTAGTTATTGTGTGGATGAGGCCTCTGAAATAGCTGGTTTCCCATGAGAAGGCTGATAATAGAAATTAAACAAACACTGGTACTGAAACAAGATACAAATTCAATAGCAGCAACAGTAAATTGTATACAGCTCCTATGTTCTATCACACCTGCATCTCCTTTCTAGTTTAATACACGTTCATTCTTCAGTGTGTAAGAAATAGAATTATCTATCCGACTTTAAAATAAACCAGCCACTATGACATTGGTTTAGCTCCTAAAATTCTATTAAGTATGTGTTCCATTGCCAACACACTGACCCCTCACTGGCCCTATTCTTTGCCAGTTTGTGTTCCTGGATTTAAGGAACAGGATGAACATCCTGTTCCTCATCCACAGATGCTCAAGAAAATAGGACTTTTTACACATTAATAAAAAGGAGCTAGTGCAATGTAGCAGTTAGCAAACTGAGCTGTGAACAAGGAAGTCCCTGAGTCAAATGTTGCCTCTGCCCTGAATGCAGTAGCTGGCCTCGGGCATGCCACTCTCAACTTCAGCGTCCCCCCAATCCTGTTTGCATTTCAGGAATAACAATTCCAGGCATTACTTTTACAAATTGTTGTAAGATTCGGTATAAGGACTGCTTTGAACACTCCCAAGTACTATAGAAATGCTAAGAATAATTTTTGTTAATTGTGTCATATGAGCAAATACTAATTCAATACTTAAGTCTTGTTATACCTAGTTGTTGTTTTTCTCCTTGTCATCACTTTTAATATTTGTGGGAAAATGCTGGATGTCCCAAAATAGAATTTTAAGAGACATCCTCCAAAATCTACCAAAAATGTCTTTTTGATTCCCACTGAGTGCCAGATTTGCTGAAAAAAAATTCTCAAGTTTACCCCTTGCAACTTTGTAGCTCTCCTTTCTTCAAAACCACATCTTAATAAGCATAACATCTTTGCCACAGCAATCTTTCTCCCACATAAGCATGCGAGGTATAAATTGGGTTTAACTTGGTCCACATTTATTAACTAAACAGGTCAACAAGATATAAACACTGCAGCAGGTCCTAACTCCACCTCCATTACTCCACCTCCCAAGAATTCAGGCACCTATCTTGGGGGATACAGCATACTTCTGTCTATTTCTCCCTAGAGCAATGATTTTCAACCTTGTTCATCTTTTGGCACACTGACAAGGAGCTCAAATTGTCAAGGCACACCATCAGTTTTTGGACAGTTGACAAGGCACATGGTATTGTTGACCAGGGACTCACATCCCCCAATGGCCCTACTAATACATTACTCTCCCCCAAACTCATAGCACACCTGAGAATATTTGTGGCACACCAATGTACTGGGGCACACTGAATGAAAATCACTGCTCTAGAGTGTTCCCACCCTGAATCAAGACTGTAGATTGTCATAAGCCAATCTGTGCTTCTCAAAGCCAACCCCAACAGGATAGAGGCAGCTGAATTACACCATTCACCCCAAGTCAGATAGCCTGCCAGATGTGACCAGCTTGGCTAAGCTCAGAGTTGTTGGCAACCTTCAGTCTCGAAAGACTATGGTATCGCGCTCTGAATGGCTAAGCTCAACCACTACACTTTTAGCAATACAGAGAAGGCAAAAAATCCTACAGCCAGACCAGGCAAAGCAAAGCAAAAGATTCTTTCCAGGACACAAAGACAATCAACTCAAACTGAGAAATAAATAGGTGGGCTATGGAGAATCATCATAACTGACCAAACTGAGATGCTAAAGGGAAACATAGCTCAGCTCTTGCTTCTGGCCCCACCCCCAACTTCTGTTCCATCAATCCAGAGCTAACCCTTACTCTAAGCATCATGCACTGGGGCACAACTAGGCAAAGCTACCCCCTCCTCTCACAAGGTGGAGGAGCAATATTACCCCAGCACCCATATGCACTCAAAGTGTGGGTAACATCCAACTCCAAAATATTTCCTATTTTGCCAACCAAGTAATATGTGCCACATTCCCCAAACCAAGCTGCATGCCAATGTTGCTGCAGCCTGCCCTCTTGTAGGCCCCTAAAAGGTTCACATTACTGCAAAACAAGACAGCGCTCTCACTGGCTCTCTCAGGCCAGCACCTCCTGAGAAAAAACAAAATCAAAGGGGCAAGAAGAGACTTAAACTAGAGCCCTTGAACTGGCTATCCAATTTATGGATATAATATTATGAGAAGACATAATATGTGAATGCATTCCACTGAGCAATGCTTTACATATCCTTCTGCTGCATGTCCATTCCAGCTGCATGCTGGTCATCATATCTCAAATAAATAAATAAATGTAGATCTGGAAAAGGTGCAAAAGACATCAAGTGAAAGTGATCAGAAGTCTGGGAACACTTTTCTCATAGATAAAGGACACAGTATTGGTTTTTTTTTTAGCTTGGAAAAAAGTTGTTTAAGGAGAGACATGATTGGGGGTTCGGTCTTATCCAGCTTTGCTGCACTGATGCAGCCGTGCCAATGAGATATGTACTGCATCCTGCAATGGGAAGGCAATCACAGAGGTCTCTTCAAGGTAAGGGAATATTTGTTCCCTTACCTCAGGGCTGCAATGAGGCTGCATTGGCCCTAGAAGGTTGAAGAAGATTGGGCTGGAGACTTATAAAATTATGCATGGTGTGGAAAGAGGTGATAGAGAGAAAAATTTCTCTCTTTCCCACAGTATTAAAACCAGAGATCACTCAATGAAGCAGACTCTCAGGAGATTTAGGGTGGATTAAAAAAAAGAGCTATTTCTTCACATAGCACATTATTAGTCTGTAAAATGTGTTGTCATAAGATGTAGTGATAGCCACTTACTTTAATCACTTTAAAAGGAGAATTCATGGAGGGCAATGGTTACTACTCATGATGGCTCTGTGCTACCTCCAGGATTAGCTGTAGTTGTTGGCAGCCTTCAGTCTCGAAAGACTATGGTATCATGCTCTGAAAGGTGATTCTGGAACAGCATCTAGTGTGGCTGAAAAGGCCAATCCGGGAGAGACAATCCCTTCCACACTGGGAGCAAGTGCAGTTTGTCCCTGGTCTGTCTCCCTGGCTATGGGCCTTCCTTCTTTGCCTCTTTGCCTCAGACTGTTGGCCAAGTGTCTCTTCAAACTGGGAAAGGCCATGCTGCACAGCCTGCCTCCAAGAGGCCAGGGTTTCCCACTTGTTGAGGCCGCTTAGAGGCCAGGGTTTCCCACTTGTTGAGGTCCACTCCTAAGGCCTTCAGATCCCTCTTGCAGATGTCCTTGTATCGCAGCTGTGGTCTACCTGTAGGGCGCTTTCCTTGCAAGAGTTCTCCATAGAGGAGATCCTTTGGGATCCGGCCATCATCCATTCTCACGATATGACCGAGCCAACGCAGGCGTCTCTGTTTCAGCAGTGCATACATGCTAGGGATTCCAGCACGTTCCAGGACTGTGTTGTTTGGAACTTTGTCCTGCCAGGTGATGCTGAGAATGTGTCAGAGGCAGCACATGTGGAAAGCGTTCAGTTTCCTCTCCTGTTGTGAGCGAAGAGTCCATGACTCGCTGCAGTACAGAAGTGTACTCAGGACACAAGCTCTGTAGACCTGGATCTTGGTATGTTCTGTCAGCTTCTTGTTGGACCAGACTCTCTGTGTGAGTCTGGAAAACGTGGTAGCTGCTTTACCGATGCGTTTGTTTAGCTCGGTATCGAGAGAAAGAATGTCGGAGATCGTTGAGCCAAGGTACACAAAGTCATGAACAACCTCCAGCTATAGTATTAGCTGTAGTATGTCTATGAATATCAGTTGCAAGGGAATGATGATGGGGGAAAAAGTCTGCCTTTTTCTCCTACTTCTCAGAGGTCACCACAGGAAACAGAACTAGATGGGCTTTTAGCCTGTTTCAGCCCAGCTTTTCATATGTCCACTTATGCAGTGACGCAGCACATTGCACCAGGTGGGAGAGATGTAGACTCAAACTATGTGATGCACAGGAGTGATAGATATATCATCTAAAGTGACCATGGTATTAAAATAATGGAGTAATTTATGAAGTGGAGTTTGGGAAGTGTTGCAAAATATTTATGTATAATAGGTGCATTTCTGTAATATGTTTGTGATATATATTTGTATTTTAGAAAACATTATGCATGTTTTGAGAGTATGGATAAAAATACAAGAAGAGCCCCGCTGGATCAGGCCAAAGGCCCATCTAGTCCAGCTTCCTGTATCTCACAGTGGCCCACCAAATGCTTCAGGGAGCATTCAGCATTCTGGTGCTCTCCCTTGCATCTGGCATTCTGAGGTAAGGATACAAAGAAATGTTAATGTATTTAATATTTGGGTTGCTTTGGTGCAAAGATGTGTCTGTTGATTAATTGTATGCTCTTTTTAGCTTTGCAAAACAACTTTTTCCTTGAGAATAATTGATATTGAAATCTCATTGGGAATAAGGGTATACCCTTTTTTTGTCTGCACAGCTGGTTTATATTGCTTTTTTAATGTTGCTTTTTTTAAAAACTGTATTTTTTTGGGTTGTAATTAGTCCCTATAAATTGAGATTTGTTCATTATCTCCCCATTATAGCCTTCCTTTATGTTTGAGCCATGAGACTTGCTATCTGATTGACAACGACATTCATCATCATCAGATGGTGGTTTATATAATGTGTAAATGACATGGAAACTCCAGCACAATAAACAACCCAAGTTTCCTTGAGCTTCATTGTTTTCTGCAGCCTTGAACAAGGAATCAACAGTTCTGTTTCAACACATCAGGTAAAAGAATTTGATGGGGGGAGAGAAGATTTATCTCTCCCACTCGGTACTCACTGTAAAAGAATGGGGAAACTCATGCCTGCAAAGTATTGGAATAAGAGGGAACATGTAAAGTACTAAGAAATAATTTATTGGTTTGAGCGACAGCATTCAGAAACCCGCTCTATTATGGCTTTAGGGAAAATGCGTTCCTTCTCTTTCACTATACAAGTTGTCAAAAATGGGTAAAAGAAAAATGATGTTAGGTCAAAATACAATTGCAATGAACAACATCTTATTTTTAAAGACATTTATATAAGAGTTAAAAATAAGGTAAACAAACAAAAATCAGAATTGTACAGGTTGAGCCTCATTATTTGTGTGGGTTCCGTTCCAAACACTCACGTGGATGGCAAAAAATGCACTATAGCAAATCAATTTAAAAAACAAAGTTTCTTTGCTCTGGTGATTTAAAAACAGCCTTGCTGACCTTTGCGATGTAAGATAAGAGTCATTAAGAAGACAATCCATCCATCAGTCTCCTCCAAACGCTTCACTCAGCCCCTCACTTCACCAATGCAAAGTGATCACCTTTCTTTCACGTGCTCAGGGGGAAGGGAGGGGTCGATGGAGAGAGAAGGATTGATGGATTGTCAGCCAGCTGCCCTCTCTCTTTCATTAAGGAGACTATTGTTAAAGGACTGTTCAGTTTTTTAAACTGATTTTAAAGGGGTGCATTTTTCCCCTTCTCCAGGGATCAGCACACTCCTTCTCATTTGCAGTGGCCATTTGTGTTGAGTCAAATTCAAGTATAAAAAATCTGTGTATAAATAGGCTAGACCTGTAATACAGTGTCCAAATGCAGAAGTAACAATCCCAGTCTAACAAACCGTACAAATGGGGAGGCAAGGGCCCTGAGTACCAAGCTGCAGGGGGGTGACATAACTAGTGACCAAAATCGCTAAAATCGCGATTAGTAGGAATAATACTATTAGTAGGAATAATACCATCATGTTATATACCATTTAATGCATAATTTTCAGTAGAAAGCAATAAAAAAAACCAGAGTGAAATATCTGCACTCTATCAAAAGTTACGGCCAAAAAAACCAGAAAACAAAAATGCAACATTTGTGACTAAAATTGTGGAAGTAGTGGTTTTTAGGAATAATACCATCATATTATATACCACTTGATGCGTAATTTACAGCAGAATGCAATGAAACAAACCACACTGAAATATCTGTGTTCTATCAAATGCTATAGGCAAATAACCAGAACAGCAAAACAACTGCCTTATGTCATAAAAAGTGGATTTTCTTAACTCAAAACTGACCTATCATTCTGAGTGTTCTGAGAGCTAACAAGGTGTTATGACACAGCACAGAACCAATAAGATGTTGTTATGAGTCAGCTCCCTTTTCCATGTATCAGAGCTAATACTAGAACTCTTATTCGGTTGTGTGAGTGTCATCAAGCTGGCCACTTTTTTTATTGGTTGGGTAACCTGTACTGTATAGTAAAATAAATAAAGTTAATGGGGGTGACATCATGCGTTATCAGACCAGGTGACACCAACCCTAGTGGTGGGAAGGTTGGGTGTTGCTGTACACTGGCCTAGATGATTTTTAAAGTGGATTCTAAACATTGATGGTGGACTATAGTCTATCAGTGGTTATTAATCATGATACTTGCATTGAACCTCCAGATTCAGTATATCACTGAATCAGGGATGGATCCAGAGTTTTTGTTAACTCTGGATCCTAACTTCAGAGCCTAGGTCAACCAGGCAGGTAGACCTGCGCTCCTGGCTGAACTTGTGCCTCTGTGGCTAAAGTTTGCTGGGCGGGTAGACCTGGGCTCCCACACAGACTCGCAGCCCAGATTAATTAATTTTGTCATATGGGGGATGTCAAAAATGTTGGGCCCCAGGTGTCAAATGAGCTTTGTACACCACTAAAGCCAAGAACTAGCACTGACCAAGGGGTTGGTACTGAAATTTCACATGAAGTGAAATCTGAAGCAAGTTCCAGGGTTCAAGATAATTTTCAAAAGAATTTCTGTAAGACAAATAAACTGCCTTAGAAAGTTTCTGCAGATCAAACCATGATTTAATATCCTAGTTTGTAGGGCGTTCTTAAACCACAGTTTTTGGGTCTGGATGCCCTATGAAATTATGATTTAACACACAAAGCAAACTTCCAGTTTAGTGAGGTGTGCATGATCAGGATACACTGGCATTCCTGGTGGCAAAAGGTTACGTTTTGCAGGCTCACAAACACTGGTGTAAAGTGGCCCTTCCCCTTCAGAGCCAGTCATGGCTGTGAAGGCAAAGCTATTGCATCTGCAACTGGTTCTGAGGGAATTGGAAGCCTGAAAAACTTAATGTTTTGCCTCCCCTCTAGGAATGTCAGTGGGCAGACAGAAGAGGAGAAAACAGGATGCGGGTTCATAAAGAGTGCTTAAGTCACAGTTTGTTGGTTCAGATGTCATGGAAAACTGGTTTAGCAAACTAGGATAGCTCTGGGATCTTAGCCAGGCATGCAAGAGAAGTAGGAAAGGCAGAGGACAGAATGCACAGAATCAGCACTCATTTTTGGTACCACAAACCACAGCTGGTTGGACTGGAATAATGATGTCTATATTTGAGCAACACTATTATTGGAGAACACACACACATGTCATTGAATTACTGTTATCTACATTAGAATGCAGAGAAACTGAATATTAAATGTGAGTGAGTTCATCCACATCTCAGCTGGGCTGAGATCTTGCACGAGTCTCATGAGATCTCACACCAGTGGTAGATCTCCCATTCACTTGATGGGGCAAATAACCTGGGCAAGGAGCCTTCCACACCTTTAGGACCCCGAGGAAGCATCTTTGATGGGGTTGGAAACTGTACTTCCGGTTTGCCAGAAGCACAGTTTAAAGCATCGGGGAACCAATGCGTCCCGGAGTCAACGAGGCACTGTGCGCTCCAGGTAAATGGGGGGGATTTGCGCGTGGGGGCCAGTGGCATCCCATCATGAACCTTTGCCCTGGGCGCCATCATGTGGGCACCATCACGAACCTTTGCCCTGGGGTGTGGGGCTGGGAAGGTTCGCCACTGTCCCACACAGTTCTTGTGTACAGCATTGCAAGCAACAGGGCACTGTGGAAGAAGGGTACTGTGACCATAGTGAGTTTGGGGACCACTAACTTATAACATGCTTGTTATTAAAGGAAAACAAACATTATCACTATTTAAATCAGTAAAACCAACTCAACAGACATCATAAAACCCCTACTTCTATGAGTATTGTACTAAAAATAAGTTTCTTGTAATGTTGTATGCTCAACAACCTACTCAAATATATACAACTTTATTTCCATTTAAAACAACCCACAAATATTATTCTCACTACCAGGTTTCACTAATTAACTCTTCAGGCATTTTAATATTTAAAAGGGGAAATCTCTGCTGGAGTGTGTTTTCTTTAAATTCCCGAACTTCCCCAACTTGAAGGCAGGTTATTTGATGGTTAAACTGAAAACATAAAATACCCAGAACAGTCCCACAAAACTTCAGCAAGACTACAATTTTATGTAAACCCCAACTTGAGACAGCGTAAGTGGTAGAAATCTGCCTTGGGAAGAAAAATTTATAACTGGGCTAGGGCTGAGCCAAAGTTTACACACACACAAGATAATCTCTTCTGCCCGTTTCCCTGTGATGAGCAGAGAAAGGATGTCAGGCTCAGCACCACAAACTCCACTCCTGCCAGTGCTGGTCTACCTAAGTCTTAAGAGATCAACCTAGGTGGGCACCTCAGGCAGCAGATTGGTGGGGAGACACCCATTTCCTTCCAGCCTTGCACATCTATGTCTCCTCCCCCCACACCCTAGATTGGAAAAGGAAGAGGTGGACAGAGCAGAAAAGGAAGTCTGGAGGAGAGGAGGCAAACAGCCATCACTTCTCCTTCATATCTGGCCCCTGGGCCAGGGTTTGGAAACCCCTGGTCTGGAGCATCTTCAATATGGGGAAAATACACGTTTCCCACCACATTTATTGTTTCTGAGAAATAGGGCAAATTCAGAGTGTATGCTCTTGAGCCGTTGCAGAGAAAGTCAAAGGAAAGACAGGAAGGATATCAAAGCGAAAATGAATCAAGGAGATTTGAAGAATAACCATGATACTGACATTGGCAGATCCAGTGTTTTTTTTTTTTGGGGGGGGGGGAGTCCATGAGCACTATCAACTCCAGAGCCCAGGTCAACCAGGTGGGTAGACCTGGCCTCCAGGTTGAACTTTATGACCTTCATTGCCAAGGTTTGCTGGATGGGTAGACCTGGGCTCCCACCTGGCCTTGGAGCCCAGGTCTACTGGCAGGGTAGCCCTGGGCACCCATTCCAGCCAATCTCACCAGCGTCCATCTAGTGGGTGTTCTCCTGATGCCCGATTTTGCTACTCAGCCCAGTGGGTGTCTTGCCTGTTGGCAGGAAGTTTGGGGGAGAATGCACCCATGGTCCCCCCCCCCCTTGAATTCACTCCTGTACTGACATGACAGGTGCAATTTTATGGCTTTTCTTAGGTTAACAATATACCTTCAAAGATCTTATCATACTTCTAACTTTCATCATGATTCCTACACATTCCTCCAGGAGCACTGAGTCACAGACATGACAATGGTCTACCCTTTCTGAGTACAAGGGAGGGGAGGTGGTCTTCCTCCTGCTTTCTCTTCACCCAGCAATCTCAGCCAGATGTACATTGCACTGGGTGCGGTACAACTTCTAAGCCATTACTACAAAGGGAGGTTCATCATCTATCCCTCCCATTTGTAGGTCCAGGGCCCTGGAGCATAGGCTACACACAAACCTGAAAGAGTGGGTGAACCATGCTGTGTGGTTTTGCTTCTAAGTTAAATTAATTAACAATGCAATCCTAGGTATGTCTTCTTTAATTGCACGATACGCCCGAGAGCACAGTTCTCCAAAGTTCTGCTGCTTTCTTGGTTACTGTTTTGAACAGCCTATAAAACTTTGCAGGGAAATCAGTGCACTTATTGGTAGGTTGTTTTGTGCAATGTGAGGTATCACGGCTTTAGCTCTCCCTTCTTTCATTGTCATTCTCAGAAATGTTGCCAAATGCAGAGAATCTGTGGGACTAGTGCCATTGGCTTTCAGTGTCCTTTTGCCAAACTCAGTGCTGCCCCCCTCTGGGTTCCTGCTGTACCTCAGCAGGTCCTTTCTATGAGCTCTGACCTCATGCTGCGGCTGACTGGCAATGTCCCATAGCAATTTCGCTGGAATCGCTTAAATAATCAGCTGGGGGTGACTGTGGGAACAGATTGCTGATATTTCCGTATTTTCAGCTAAAGCATTATGTGATGTCAATTTCAAAATATCAGATTCAGGAACCTGTTAATGGCATAAAATAAAACATAAAAAAACATAAGACAATACACTTAAACCACACCTAAAACAGCCCCTATGTATACCAAGACACCGCCCTTACTCACTTATACTGCACCTCCTCAAAATTAAATAAAGAAATTTTGCAACTTGGCATGTACGTATCTCATCCTTTCCAAAAAGCAAATGATGTAGCACAGTCCTTCAACCTGCGTATGGAAGACAAAAATGGCCTGAGCAACTGCGAATGCAGACCGTCAAACAATTTGCAAGTTAGAATCATATGTGGAAGAGATTCAATGTCCAGAGAGTTGCAGCGGCACACCCTCGCTTGCACACACAGGCCATTGTATCTCCCCAGTGTAAAATTAGATGGCATAACATTGCAACGCGGCAGGGAAAAGGATTTCAAAATATCAATTTAAGAAGAAAGACTCATTTAGAGAAACTTATTTTGAATCAAAAGCAAAGTTTACAATTTTGTAAAGGAATTATTTTGTAAAGGAATTATTAAGGAATTAATGTTAAATGAATAGCTGTACTCAGCAGTGAGATAAACAGTGAGGTAAAGGACTAGGTACTCCACTATTTCAAAATAGCTGGAAACCTTTGCAGAAACAAGGACTATTTTTCTTATCCTGGCTAAATTTAAGAAAAGCCTACTTGATTATTTAATTAGAAACATGTTTCTTAAATTGTCAACTCTTCATGTTTCAAAGCAGTTTATAGATAAACACAATGATAAAAATGATGGGCTGACTTGAATAATACTTGTCTGAGCATGTCCCATTCCTCCTTCTGGTGTGTCTTCCAGTTTTGTCAATCACAGGAAGCATGGTTTTTTTCTGAACTGCACCCTTACATATGATTGAAATACTTTAATCAGTACTTTAATTGCAAGCGAGGGGGAAGGTCACACATAAACACTAACACCGAAAGGTACACTGGAAAGGGAATCAGGAAGTGCTTGTATATACCCTGCATCATGTGTGACAGGAGCCAGTCAGAGGAGTGTCATCCACAGTGACCCAATATAATAAAGGTCCACTTACAGACCAATCTTGAGCCAGGTCAGCACTGCTCACTCCCACACTGCCTGGGCAACAGCTGTTGCGAAAGTGGTGTAATTGTAGTCTATATGAGGGCTGCTGCTATGGAAGTGCAGCACAGAACTTCTCACAAAGCCTGCAAATCCCACAAGCAGCTTCATCTCCCTTCCTTTTTGGAGAAGAAGGTTAAATGGTTCCTTTTTCCATTTTTGGCTTTCTGCTGCTGCCTCAGAATAATTCCTGATAAGTCATTTTCAAAGAATTTCATTTACCCCAAAGTTTCAACCCCCCCCCCGACTATACCAAAAATCAATAGAAAATTCCATGATTTTAGGCTTGAAGCTGTCCTCGACTTATCTGTGAGATCAACTTATACTCTACTATCTGTGGTAATCATCTTTTTAAAAATTGTTCTGAGAGAACCTGTTTGGAACTTGAACAGTGTCATTCAAGAGAGGATACATTAAAGTCAAATTTCCCTTCAAATCTAAGCAAGGTTTAAGTTTAGTTTTAAGAAACCTGGGAAGTTGAAATCTATTCATTCCTCTTCCTGCCCAATAATTTCTTGCTTTCTTTCCAACTTTTGTGACTATTTCAATAAACTTTCCCTGCCACAATCAATATTGACTTTTGCCTTGTAAACTTTTGCTGAAAAACTTCCTCTTTGACTTGGAAGTAAGATGTTAGTACTCAGTGTTATTAACTGAAATAACCCATGTCAACAAGTCAACTGTGTTATTGCTGCCTTTCCTACATTTTTGCTACAGAGGTCTAGGTAAGAATTATGATTGCCTTCTGTTTATGATTGCTACAATTATATTGTGAGTGCAAAAATAGCAGAATCAATTAAAAGCTTTTTAAAAATGAATCCAAAATATAAAACAAGAATGCAAATTTGAAAGGCTATCAGATGTTAGGAGCATCCAATCAGTTTGGCTGGAAGATCCAAACTTTCTTTGGGCCCTCTATAATGCATGGGACATCTCAATGTGGGATCAAATGGTTCTACTAATCTATACTCCTAATGAAGAAAAACTTTTTGCCCAATCCTACCCCTCCCAACTCATATATGGCATGCAGCCGCACCAACATAGTGTTCACTGCATGCTGGGGGGGGGCAACCAGAGGACCCATAAGAGGTAAGTAAAAAATATTTTTATACTCCCCCCCCAGCAGACCTTCCCTGGTCACCTATGGGTTTTCTTGGACCCATACCAGCTATGTTGTTGGTATAAGTCCAAGGAGAGGAAGGTTACAGCTGTGCCACACCATATGCAACAGCAGAATGCAAGTCACTGCTGTTAATTATTTAATGATAGGATTGTGCAGAAAACAATGTGCATGATTTTCATATCCAGGTATGAAAATCGCATATGCAAAACTACAGATAAGTGTGCAAAATACAGTGGTGCCTCGCAAGACGAATGCCTCGCGCAGCAAAAAACTCGCAAGACGAAAGCGTTTTGCGATTTTTTTGGTGACTCGCAAGACGAATTTTTCTATGGCCGTGCTTTGCAAGACGAATTTTTTTGCATATTTTTTTGTTTTGTTTTGGTTTGTTTTAAATCGCACAACCGTTAGTACCCAGGATGCATTGTGCATGTTTAAAAAGTTGAAGTTTTGTGCTTGAAATTTTTGAAATCCTCTGTACAGTATGTATGCCTTTAAAGAGCACTTAATAAACACTTTGTAAACCAAATTTGACTTTGTTCTGACTTTTTTTGCCCATAGGAACGCATTAATTAAATTTCAATGCATTCCTATGGGAAACCGCGCTTCACAAGACGAAATTTTTGCAATACGAAACGACTCACGGAACGAATTAATTTCGTCTTGCGAGGCATCACTGTATAACAGAGTTAGTACAAATCAAGGAAAACAGGAAACCACAAACTTCTTGTGTTTATTTTGTGCTATTTGATGTAATCAAACCATTATAAAACCACTGCCATATGCTATCTCTTTGTTTGAAGGACACACATCAATGCTGAACTGAGTCTTGAGACATTGAAAAAGATTAAGTGTCCAAAACTAAGGTTCCCCAGCACACAGGAAAACAGCAGTACTGAAATGGCTGCCGCTATATCCTGTGGAGTCATGGAAGCTGCCAGAGGTCTCTTCAGGATAAAGGAACAGCGGTTCCCTTACCCTGTGTTGAGCCCTGGCAGCCCTGATGGGTCTACTCAGATCTGTGTCCACTATTTAGCAAGCACAGAACCGAGGAGACCCGTGCTGGTCTCCACGGCTCAGGAGGGGTATAGGATGTGGCAGCAGCCTCTCCTGCCATACCTCCCAGTGTTACCAAAAAGGGCTGTTATGTTTTTAAGGGGAATTATTATATTACCCTTTTGGAAACTTCAGGATCGCAGGCTAGATAACAAGACAGCGTAATGCAAAGAAATTCCTTTTTAGCTTGAAAAGAGACTGGGAGAAAGATAACTTTCAATCAACGATTATATTTTTATTGCAAAAACACAGACGGTATACATAATGCACATGGAAAATGATAAGTATATGTTTCTTGGTTTCTAGTACTTGGATCCTGTGTACCTAGCTTTATGGTGGTTGCATGTGCTGTGTATTTGGTGCATTCCGAGGAGATCAGAAAAGGATAGATTTTAGGGAAGGATTTTAGGGGTCCCTGGTCTGCATAACCCAGTTGCTAACTAAGATGGGGAGAGAATGGGAGAAAAAAAGGGGGGGGAGAAGGGAAAAGATTCCAGACGCAAGATATAGTTACCTGTCCTGGGAAGCAGTTGGGATGGTGGTGGAGAGTCCTATGGAGGACCTCTTCCTTGGGAGGGCAGCCAGAGAGAGAGAGCGCACATGGCAGCCTTTTTCTTTTATGGGTTTTTGCTGACCTGAAATAACTGGGATGTGGCCTAGAGCTGTCCTAGATGCGCATGCTCAGTACACACAGTGTAACACGTGGAGCATGCAAGAAAGACATGATGAACAGGAAGTCAGCTTATCAGCCAAGGCTGACCTCCTGGGGGAGGGGGGGTAGCTTGCTTCCTGTTGCCACTGGACTTTGGAGTCAGTATGTAGCTTAATGGCTTGCTAGCTAGGAGAACTTACACAATAGACAACAATAAGCAACGATTTACAGTGATTGAGAAAACAATTTACTCTTCCAGATTCCTTGACTGGGGGATGGGGATGTGATTACCACGAGCCTGACTTGACTTGATTGTCCTGTGTGTTGAGGTTTAATGGGTTTGCATAACGGTGACTGGATTAGGAGACACTTTGCATAGAAACAATGATTTAGGCTTTGTTGCCGGGAGTCTTCCTCCCATGCTGTGTGCATGGAGAGGTAGAGGCTGTGTAAACTTGTGAATTTACCAGGTTTTTGGAAACTGGGCTTGTTTGCTTGGCCTGTATGATATCTTAGTCCATAATAACATAACCAGATATAAAAATCACAACTTAAAAGGGGGATTTTCATGTAACACCAGGCCCAATTCCTCCTCATTCCACCCTCCCTCAACCCTGTTTGCTCCACTCCTTGCCTTCTCCCCCCACTATAAAAAGTCTCTTCACTGCCTGGCGAGGATACTTACCAGAAGGGGGTCCTTCTCCTGGGCATGCAGGTGGCACAGAGGCCCAGCGCAGTGGCAGTCCTTTTCCTTCCCCTTCCCAGGGCCACCCCTCTGTGAGATGCTGCCCCCCCCACGTGCAAAGCTGCCCCGTCCTACCTTTGGAGCACAATGGAACCTCCTGTGACTGCAGAACCAACTGATCCTAGAGGCATGCGGACCCAGTGCCTGGGCCCCTTTTGTCCAGCACTAGGTCCACTGTTGGCCCAATGCTGACTGGCGCTGGCCTCTGCTGCAGACTCACTGCTGGTCGCAAAGTACACTTTATAGCACTTTAGTGATGGCTGTTGCCTGGGCAGCTCGGGAGTGAGTGGCACTGACTGGACATGATCAGGCTGACCATGTTTTGCATTCCTTGGGGGTAAATTGTAGTTGGGTGTTTGTGAAAGAGGGAAGGGTCAGTGTAATAAGCCTCTGTTTTATTGAATGCTACCTCTGGTTTTTCTACCACAGCTTAATTATCAGTCAGAAAGCTTCTTTGCATACTGTTTCTTTAGCAGTATCTCTGAGATGTGCTTCCACGATGCCTTTAATTTATGCTCAAGCCCCATTCTTCCATTGAAGCATAACTGTGATATGATGCTTTTGGAGCGATATTGCTATATCTCTGTTGAGCTGCCACCAATATTTTGAAACTGTTTATTTATTTCAACAATTAACATCCTCCCTTCTCAATGATGCAGCCACCAAGTGATGAATGTGCAAGTGGGAATCAAACCTAAGTTCCACTGAAGCAAAATATTTCACTTGGTTTGCTCAAGTTTACTTAACAAGGGAATGCAGCCTCTGCAATCAGAGTTCTTTTGATGAAACAAGGTGTTGGTATGATAGAGCGCCTTGTTTGTTCTGGTGGCACTGCTGGTAACAGAAGGCAAAATCAATAACTATTTAAAGCAATAGAAGTCTTGCTCCCGACTTCAATAAGTTGTGCACTGCATGCTGAAATTAGCAATTCAACCACAGATGTTAATTATAAGTTAAGTGTGAGACAGCAACTTCCTTCTGGACTCAGTGTGTGTTTCATAAAATTCCAAAATATTTGGGCATAGTTTACTTTCCTTCAAAGTCAACCTGTAGCACTTTCATGTGGCATAGAGATGTGCAAAGCAACTCAAAGAAATTGTTCTAACAGGACCATTGCATTCTAGACCAGGGGTGCCCAAACCCCGGCCCTGGGGCCACTTGCAGCCCTCGAGGCCACTCAATGCGGCCCTCAGGGAGCCCACAGTCTCCAATGAGACTCTGGCCCTCCAGAGATTTGTTGGATCCCACACTGACCCGACACAACTGCTCTCAGCGTGAGTGCGACTGTTTTACCTCTCACGTGAGCTGTGGGATGAGGGCTCCCTCCAGTGCTTGTTGTTTCATATCTGTGATGCAGTAGCGGCAGCAAAGGAAAGGCCAGCCAACCAATCCGTTTCATAGACGAGCCTTTATGTTAGCCTCAACATTTTCCCCTCAGCAGTTCATTCTGGCCGTTTTTTTAACATTCCACAGGAGAAAAGGCTCTGTCTCTTCTGTCATGAGTCTCTTGATTCTTTGTTTCATATACTCTTTCTTTGCCCTGCACATTTTGATATTCGTAATCATTACCTTGATTCTTGGATCCCTTCTGACCTTTCCCCCTCTGATATTACTCTCTCCAAGTTCATGAGTGATGTTTGTGATTCTTTAACTGCAGCTGTTGCTGGTTATTTATCCGAGATCCTTAAAGTAATGTTGTCAGAATTTAAATAATTCTGGTATCTTGTTTTAAATTGTTGAGTTGTTATGTAAATTGTTACATCAATTGTAAAGTACAATTGTTAATCGTGTTTGATATGCCAATAAAGGTTTCAGAAAGAAAAGGAAAAAAAGGCCAGCCTTGCTTTGTGCAAGGCCTTTTATAGGCCTTGAGCTATTGCAAGACCTTTATTCATTAATATAAGTTCATCTTTAATAAATCATTTATGTAAACTTATGTAAATTTATTCAAATTTTAAATGTAAATTAATTCTTTTTTTCCCTGGCCCCCAACACAGTGTCAGAGAGATGATGTGGCCCTCCTGCCAAAAACTTTGGACACGCCTGTTCTAGACAACTGTGCCTCTGTCTAATGTATCCTGGGATTGACATTTGCATACATTCTTTTTATGTCCCTGACATTTGTCTCCAAATATATGTATATTAGATGTATTTTTTAAACTTCTAAAATGCAAAGGTAGAGTTAGGATTAAGGCCGGGATAAGAGGCTTAGGATATATAATTTGGGGTTGGTTGCCCAGCTATACTTAGTTTGTTGCCCAGTTATAGTGAGACGCAAATAACTGAGACACAAAACAGGGTAAAACAGACAAAAAACCCAGACACGCATGTCCAGGGATGCCAAAAAACAGGACACAAATTGTCCAGAATGCAAATACCTTAGTACCATTTTTCTTATCTTTTTCAACTAATTAAGCAGAACACTTCAAATCTAATGGCAACTGTTTGTTATAACTTATAACTTTATTTCTTTTGGATTAAACTAAGGGTCCAATTCTATCCAACTTTCCTACACCAACGCAGCCATGCCAACTGGGTGCATATTGAATTCAGCAGTGTGGGACAGTCATGAAGGACTCCTTAAGATAAAGGAACATTTGTTCCCTTACCCTGGGGCTGTATTGCAGCTACATCGGCGCTGGAAAGTTTTGGATGGGTTTGGACCCTAAGTTATAAATTTATTGTGGAAATTATTCTGCAGATTCTGTTTTTGAATAATTCCAACCTGGTAGTCTAATACTTTGGTAAAATGGACTTACGTCCTCTCAGACTTATGTAAGCCTCAACCAAGAGGTGTCACTGGGGTTTGCATCACCTAGTGTAAGAACTCATTGTGTCACCCCCATGATGGACCTCCTCCCATAGCAGACCATACAGAATGCATTACAATATCATATGCACAACCTAAATGCACTGGCAGCACTAGGGTTGGTGTAACCCCCATTAACTTTAGTTATTTATTTTATTATATAACAGTACCAGTCACCCAACAAATCAATAACCAATGAGAAACCAGTGGCCAACTTGATGATGCTCACACAACTGAATAAGCTCTATGTATTAGCTCAGATACATAGAAATGAGAACTGACTCATACTAACACCTTATTGGTTCCCTGCTGTATCATAATAACATGTCATTGGCTCTTGGAACAGTCTTATTGGTCGGTTTTGAGTTAAATAAATCCACTCTTTGTTACATAAGGCAGTTGTATTTTCCTTTATGGGTTATTTGGCTGTACCTTCTACCAGGCTGTAACCTGGTAGTTATATTTAAATGTGGTTTGAATTGCACTCTGCATGAAATTACTCATTGAATGATATATAACATGATGGTATCATTTAAAAATACCAAGACTTTCACAATTTTGACCACTAGTGGTGTCACCCGCTCTAAGTGCATCACCCAGTGCTAAACCCACACCCTAAACACCT
This sequence comes from Tiliqua scincoides, assembly GCF_035046505.1. NCBI lineage: Eukaryota > Metazoa > Chordata > Lepidosauria > Squamata > Scincidae > Tiliqua > Tiliqua scincoides. The sequence continues at coordinate 117,516,063 of NC_089823.1, forward strand.
TCCTAGTGCTTCACTGCTTCAACGTAATGTACTTTTGAGCCTTCATAAAGTCTATGCTGTGCAAGAGGAGTCACCTATGCTCACCACTCATCACTCTGTAAGAAAGTGGGGAAGAAAGACAGGAGATTTTTTTGTAGGAGTCTCTTCCCATTATCATTATAAAGGAATTTCCTAACAAGTGATTAAAATTTATAGGATTATAGAATCTCCTCTGGCATTATTTAAAGAAACATGTGAGGGGGTTAAGAGGAAGGGGAAGTGGTAAATTCTGCCTGACCTGGCTGATTAGCCCTTCTTCCCCATCCATATATCCTTCCCCTCCTGCACATCACATATTATACAAAAAAGTTTTCCAGTACAAGTGTTCCAATAAAAAGAGGAAAGAGAAAATAAAACAACATGGTGGGAACCATAGTGGAAGATAAAATGTCTTCTAGCAAATTCATTGAACAAAAAGGAATGGTGATTCCTAGTAGGAAACTCCAAACTTGCTTTGGGTTTTACTTTAGGGAAATTTAGCGGCAGCCAAGAAATGTGCAGAACACCCATCCTGCCCCAACAATTTTGTGGGTCCTATTGACTCTGCTTCAGCTTTCCTTGGAATATCTCAAGCAGGAACCACCCATTTTACTCAAAATATGGGTAGAAGCAGAATTCAGTGGCACCTCTACACACTGCTCTGATAACAGCAAGTACAAGAAAACTAGTTGCTGGAATCTCTGTGTACATTTACCAAAGAAAACAGAAGGACAGGTTTCACATCATAAAACAGAGGAAATGAATGCAGAAAGATCAAGAATGAAGGAAGAACAATAATGTTGTATGCAATAATGGGGCTGTCTCTGAAAATGATATTCCATTTCCTGATCTCCCCGCTACATCATTGACTTCCAAAGAGAGTGGGGGATGCACAATGGGATGGTATCACAATACAGGCTGAGCTCTTATTGTGGGAGGAGGGAAAACTGAAAATTGGGATCTCCTTTTTGGCAGCAGCCCCCTATCAAGCATAAAAATGTAGCTTTCAGGTTGATACAGAACTGGTTGGCAACCTTCCTTCAGTCTTGAAAGACTATGGTATGAGTCTACAGCACCTGGTATTCCCAAGCGGTCTCCCATCCAAGTACTAACCAGGCCTGACCCTGCTTAGCTTCCGAGATCAGACGAGATCGGGCACGTGCAGGGTAACAGTTGATATAGAACTATACTTTTGAATACACTGGCTACACTTATAAGATGAAAGGGGATAAATAGGACACTGAACAATTTCATGTCACTCTATTGTCACATGCTGAACTGACAGATTATGTACAAAAAAAGAATAATTTTTTTCTGGATTAAAAATATGGATTTTAAAAAGCCGTATGCCAAACTCAGTACTGAAGTGCTGCATTTACAGCCCAATCCTGCGGGCCTTTTACAATAGCATCTCTCTTAATACTGGATGTTATTTTAAAAGGCCCAGTGATGGTGCAAGTATCGCAGCACTGCCAGGTCATTTGAAGCTGCCTCTGCAAAGTGGTGGCAGCTCTGCATACCCATTGCCATAGAAGTTGGGCTGCATGACCCCAGTACCTTAGTGATCTGAATGTGTCATGCTTACCCAGAATTAAAAAATATTCTCACTTATCTCTGGTTGGCCTTTTGTTTAAACCTCCCCAGCATGCAGTGCTCACTTCACAGGTGCAGCTGCATGCTATAGTATGGCGAGGGATAGGATTGGGTTGTTAGTCCATTAACAAGAGCAGACAGATGTTGCTATTTGGAGACAGTTTAGCATCATAACAACAGAATGAACCCAGAGTTCCTGACTATAATTTTTAACTGTCATTTTCTAGGTCATTCTGGTATTTTTTTTTCTTGAATATCGATTTTTTTTTTAATTGTCAATAATACAGTATTCATCAAGTAGCTTGAACTAGCAAATTATAAGCTAATGCTTCATTTTAGTTGTTTGAATTTCCTTTCAAGGTATAATTCAATCTTTTTAAAGAGATACTTCTTCGCTTTGTAACCAACATGAATTACTTTATAATTAAATGTTTGATATGAAAAAGCATTATCTATTTTCTTGAAGAGAATGGATGCAGATCAGCTAGCTAAACAAAAGTATCGCTAACAATACAGGAACATGAAACAAAAATGTTTTGAATGCTGAGACCATCTTTTTAGCATGATTGATGGGAGGAAGCATTGAATAGACCTGAAATAGTGATGGGCAGGATAATTTGATATTTCATTATCATTTAGCTTCAAGCTATGTAGCTTGTTCAATAAAGTTGATCACTAAAGTTAAACTCGTTTTTCTTAGATGAAATAAGAAATTCAACAAGATGTGGCCAAAGTGAAGTTTGGGAATAAGCACTGCTGATTTATCACATTTTTCCAAGAAGCACTGGATGGCAAACCGGCATACCTCCTTATCCGCAGGGGTTCCATTTCAGAACCCCCACCCCCACCCCTGGCAGATAGCTGAAACTGTCGATAGAGGTGAATGCCCGTCCCTGTGGTCTCTACCCTTCGGAGGCAAGGGGAACCCTGCTTCCCTCTGGGGGGAGGGCTTCTGAGGCAGTGGATGTCTGTCCACAAGCTCTGAAAGTGAAAAAAACATAACTTCCACTTTCTCTGTGAAACCGGAAGTGACTTTTTAATGCCTTATAAGGCATTGGGAGGCCTGGGGAAGCCCTGGAGGGCCTCCCAATGCCTTAAGGCAGTGATTCTCAAACTTTTAGGGAGATTTACTCCCTAAGTCTCGCAGGGGCGGGGTGAGGGCAAGCTTCAGAAGCTGACCTCAGAATGCTTCTTCACCAGGCTAGAAGAATAAAATACAATGTCGTTTGCCTGCAAGAAACGAAGACAAAAACGGTGTTTACCCGCAAGATGGACTATGGACAGTTGCTGATCATGGGCAAAAAGGTCAGTGCAAAAAACATCAGAGGAGTCGGTTTCCTCGTGCATCCTGGAATACAACCAATCTCCATTCCCACGAAGTCCTCAACCCACGCCTCGCTGTACTAAGACTACAGACCCAGCAGAAGACGCTGATATCCATCGTCAACTGCTATGCTCCCACCTCTGCTGCTGAAGAAGAGGAGAAAGACACCTTCTACTCTGAACTTGAGGCCACCACCAAGAAGGAGAAGTCCTATTACCAGTACATCTGTGGAGACTTCAAAGCCATCATAGGCAATGGAACCGATGGCAACTGGAGACTAGGCCAACATGAAAATGGAACAAGGAATGACAACGGCTTCCGTTTGTTAGACCTGATGTCCGCATGCAACCTGTTCCATGGCAACTCCCTTTTTGAAAAGCCAGAACATCGCAGATGGACCTGGGAAAGCCCTAATGGATCTACCCATTCGGAGCTAGACCACATCCTGACCAACCGTAGATGTAGTCTCCTGGATACTACTGTTCTACCTTCCTTTGACTGTGGAGCCCATCACTGGCTCCTTCATGCCAAAATCCACCTTAATGAACGATTCTTCAACCATGACACTCACCGTCAAGCTCCAATCTGCCACCCTCAATACGACGAGGCAGTTTTGGAACTGGCCTTCAACAACTATCCATGGAAGATGATCAAGGACCCCACAAGAGACTACGAAGAGCTGGCCAAGGGACTCACCCACTGTGCAAAGAGAGCTATGAAGATCTTAGAACTAGAAGAAGGATGGCTGAATGCGAAAGCCAAGCAACTTCGGAAGTGTCGAGGAGAAACCAGAAGAGATCCAGCAGCCACACACTTGCAGAAGACCATCATCAACAAGGCCTGTTGCGTTGCTGTTAAAGAATCCATTGCTGAGTACTGGAAGAAGAAACTCCTCTCAACTGCTGCTCAGCGAAGTAGTCTGAAATGCTGTTGAAGAGACCTTACCGACCAATGACTTGTTACCACCTGCCTGAAGGATAGCACCAGAAGGCTGAGAACCACAAGAGCAGACATAGAACGCATCGCGGTAAACTTCTACACAGAGCTATACTGATCCACTATGCCTGTCCCAAGGTGTGCCTCTCCAATGGACGAGAAGCCACCACCCATCCTCACCTGCGAAGTCGAGAAAGCCATTCAGTCACTGAAGAAGGCAACAGCACCAGAACCTGACAGAATCCCTGTGGACCTCCTCAGAGCAGGAGGTGAAAGCATCTACAAACTGCTGGCCTTTCACTTTAACTCCTACCTTGAGATTGGGAATATCCCTGACCAATGGAAAAACTCAAAGACGATCCTGATCCACAAGAAGGGCGACAAAGAAGACATCGGCAACTACCGGCCAATTGCTTTGCTAACAATCCCCTACAAAGTCTTTCCCAAGATCGTCCTGAACTGACTGGAGTCAACATTGGACACATACCAGCCAGTGGAACAAGCCAGCTTCTGAAAGGGCTTCTGCTGCATGGATTATATCCACACCATTACCCAGCTAATTGAGCAATGCCGAGAGTACAAGATGCCACTTATACTGATGCTCGTGGACTACAAAAAGTGACTCAGTAGAAGTCAATGCCGTCCTCAACTCTCTCCTGCACGCTGGAGTGGACCCGTCGTACATCAACATCCCAGAACAATGCAGCACCGGGACATCCACAACCATCCAATTGTTTGACTGCAAGCTGCGCATCCCTATTGAAAAAGGAGTCTGACAGGGTGACACCATCTCCCTGAAGCTCTTCACCTCAGGCCTTCACTATGCCATGAGACAACTTGATATGGACCATAAGGGTCTGTTGATCAATGGTAAGAAGCTCTCAAACCTGTGGTTTGCAGACAACATTGTCCTTATCAGCAACAATACAATGGAGATGAATGAGCTGAATAAAGTAGGCAAAGCTATCGACTTGGAGATGAATATGAAGAAAACTCAGACGATGACCAACCAATGGTGCGACAACAGCAATGTGCAACTCTGTGGTGCCACCCTAGATAAAGTTGACAGCTACATCTACTTGGGACATGAAGTGAACATGGCCAACAACCTAACGATTGAGATCGGGAGATGAAGGAAAGCTGCGTGGGCTGCCATGGGATCAGTCCGAGAAGCCACCAGTCAGGTCCAGGATCTGCAGCTGAGAGACCACCTGTCTGACTCCATAGTACTTCTGGCTTTTTGCTATGCCACAGAAACATGGGCTGATAACAAGACCATAGTTACTGCCATGAGAATCACCCACCGGGCACTTGAAAGATGCCTCCTTGGAATGAACCGCCGAAAGCAATGGCAGCATGGTTTCAGAAGTCAAAACCTCCAGCAAGAAGCCAAGGTCCGCGACCCGCTCAAGTACATGGCTTCTTCAAAGCACAGGTGGGCAGGACATGTCATCTGCCAAACATACAACTGATGGAGCACCAGAATCACGCACTGGATCCCATACCATGTCAAAAGAACCTCCGGTCGACCGGCTACTCGCTGGTCAGATACCTTTTCCAGGTCATTTAAACAACAGAGACTGCCACACTAGACAACAGTTGCACTAGACCAGGGGTGTCAAACATAAGGCCGAAGCTTTTTTTCTGGCCCTCAGGCTCCCAGCTGCTGAGGTGTTACTGCTGAAACGGCAACCAACATGAAAATTGGGCTTTCCCAAATCCTGAAATATGATCAATATTTGCGTACTTTCTCTTCTGTCATTTGCAGTTAATGAGTTTTTATATGAGAACAGAATCTGATTTCTGACCATTAGCTGCTTAATGATGTCACTTTCTGCTTAATGACATCACTTCCAGCCCTCAGCTGGAGCCCTGAATGCTAACTTCGGCCCTCTGTATGAAACAAGTTTGACACCCCTGCACTAGACCAAAAAACATGGAGCGAGTGTGGCCCACATTGGAAAGATTGCCAATGAGGATGGACCATCAATGTATGTATGTATTTTTTAAAATGTATTTTAATGGGTTTTTAGCCACTTTGGATACCCTTTTGGGGAGAAAGGTGGGGTAAAAATCGAACAAACATGTGCTGCAATTTATATTTGATACCCGTACTTGTTTAGAAACCTATGACGATTATACATTTCAAGTTTTCTGGAGTCACCTATGAGACTGTGCAAGTGAGTCCAATGTTAACCCAGCAGTCAAGAGGTAAACATATTCAAAGAGACAGGAATATGTCCCATTTGTGAAGATTTTAAAGGTTGCCTTGATTAAATTCTGAATTACTTCAGCACCTCATAAAGTATAAGTTCAAAAACGGGGCACCTTTAAACAGGGAATTAATTATTCCACAGCCTAGACACGCAGGCTAGTTGGGAGGGACAGGACATCTCTTTCAAGATGCAGCAGTTTAACCAAAATATATCTGCTGCTAGTGGTAAGCACTGAAAGAGGGCTTTTTACTTATATCAATTTAATAGTTCTTCTGTGATGAGCTCGCTGAAACCATCTCAACAGAGAATATTAAGGTTGCACTTAAACTTCAAATTATTGCCAAAAATGAACAAAAAACCTTACTAGCCATTAAAATGTTTCAGCAACTCAGAATGACCACTGTTAGTGAATATGAAACAGCTCTGTCTTTAAACAGTTGAGATAAATGTTCAACTTATTAAAGCCACTTTCCCTTTCCAGTCGATAATCTCATATGTCATTCATGTTTATAGATGGAATCTTCTTTACCCCCTGTAAATTCATCTATATGTCAAAATTTGGAGAGGCTGAAAAAATTCCACTTAAATTAGAAGCCCCTTACTTAATTAGTCCTGTCCCTAGGCACCACACCCTTTCTTCCCACTGATGCAACTGATGTCTGATCAACCATAGTGGGATTATTGGGGTTGTGCTAGTTCATTCAGGTTCCACCATGTTGTTTCTGGGTTCTTCTGACAGCCATGCATTCAGTTTTGTAGTATATGAATCACACAGTTTGGGTCAAAGTGCATTAAAGAAAATTGCAAAATTGATCTGTGTCGGGGAAGGGGGCAAGTTAGTATGCCAGAGGCAAGAAGGAGAAACAGGTACAATCTCTATTTTCATATCTTCATCTTCTTTCATATTAGATATGTGCATATAGGGCTTAGTGCATGTAGGGCTCAAGTTATAGTGACAATAATATCAGTTATATTATTCAGTCCTTGTAGAGAAGGACACTAATACAGTGTCCACCTCTATTATGGCCCATCTGGAGTCTCTGGAAATGACCAAGGATTGGGGGGGGGGGGAATCCTTCAAGCTGGTGAGAGTAGGGGAAAGAGAGACCTGGAAAGCTGCTAATGCAAACATTATTCAATCATCCAGCAGAATGTGGGCCCCTGAGAAGCAAGGGGATGAGGAATGGTGAGGTGCTGCAAATGCTAAAGATGAAAGAGGTGGCAACCAATTTGATGGAGCAGGTTCTAGTAAACTGAAATGTGGCAGTGCTAGCTGGTGCAGATAAGAGCTTGGGGTTAGGAACCTTGGAGCAGACGTATGGGGCAAAGAGCAAGACATGCCTGGGATATTGTATGCTGGTTTTACTGCACCCCTTACATCTGGATGAGTGAAGTTGGGATGGGGTGGTAAGGCATAAGGGACCCTGGTGCAATGGTGGCCAACATAAAATGCATGTGGGCAAATTTAGCAGAGTGGGCTGCCCATGAATCACCTGAGCAGGCAGTCTGTGCCTACAGCAGGGCTCACCTGTTTAGCCAGGGTACAGCAGGCATCACACACCATTACCCATGAGACAGTGGTTCTCAAACATTTAACACCGGGACCCACTTTTTAGAATGACAATCTGTTGGGACCCACCAAAAGTGACATCACTAAACAGATAAATTTAACACCTTCATACAACAAAATCAAATCAATCAATCAAGTTTGCAATAAGTAAAAGTTTACAATGTAAGTATAACTTTGAAATGTGTTTAAAATAAAGAAGAACCCTCACAAGCAGTTGCTAATCTGTGTTTTGTTTTTTAATTCCTCAAACATCCCAAAAGCTGCAATCCTATCCAAACTTACCTGGAAGCAAGGCCCAATAACTATAATTATACATAGTATACATAGCATACACATAGTAGCCTGTTAAAAGTACAGTTCCATAACATTTCCTCAAATGTAGTCATATACCATATATCATGCCTAATATATTAAAAACAAAATATACGAGTACATTGAAATGAATGGGAACCCACCTGAAATTGGCTTGCAATCCAGCTAGTGGTTCCCAACCCACAGTTTGAGAAACACTGCTAAGAGATCTCTCTCCCATTGGGGGACCATTTGCTTCCTGGCATGAAAGGAACAGTCTGGCAAGAGCAGAATATTGATAACTTTTGCTTACTGTGCAGGAAACCAGAGCCAAAATGGATGGAGGGCGAGCTACCACTGAATGAGGAGATGTATTGGAAAACTAAAATAGGCAGGAGCTTCACCATCTTTGTGGGAGTCATATTTCAGGTACAGTCAGTAAAGGCCTCTGTGTTAGTCAAACACCTTGACATTATCCACGAGGCATTCATGGATTTTGTCAAAACTGCCTGATCAATGTATGATAAGGATTTTCTGACAATGGAAGCCACCAAGGACCTGGGATTTGAATGGCAGAAGCAATGGAGGTGCTTTGGATTCAAATCCTGGCTCCAATCAGGCCCATTCAGGATGATCAGTCAGAGAGCAGGCACTGAATTGGTCACTCTCAGCAGTCAGGGCAGCCTTTTTTCAGTGAAAAAGGCAGGGTGTCTGTGTCAGCAGCAAGAGGCAGCAAGCTAAGTTGCTTAAGTGGATTAGGCTGCATCATGGCTGGCTTCCAATGGAAAAAGGCTGGGTGCCTGCATAAGCAATCACTAGGGAGGCATTAAGAGGAGATGCCTCCACTCTGCATATAGAAGAATAAAGCAATTGCTGCTATGCCTGTGTGAAGGGACCCTGCTCAGTCAAAGCAGCAGGAGAGGCATGCCTCATGGCTGCTATGCTTGCTTAGTTTGTATAGAAAACATCACTGGACCTGTGAAAGTAATAAGACACCTGGCTCCTGTTCACCAAGTTCAAGCAGCAGGGAAGGCATATTGGAGAAGGGGTGACATGTGATCCTCAGGAGAGAGCTCGGATTGGTTGAAAGGGGCATGTTATGCTTTGAATTTATTTCCTCACAGAGCTTGCATTTAGACAGTTGATCTCTTGGCAACAACACTGAAATGCTGACCTGCTGCTGGCTGCTTCTTATTGGTAAACAACACTGAAAATTGAGGGAGAGTTTCAGGAAGGGAGGTAGGATCTGTTAAGCATGTGCAAAGGGAGAGGGAGTGAGAGAGAGCATTTAAGGGTGCTGAACTGCACTGGTCATTGACTGGCAGAGAGAATCTGCCCATCTGTGGTTGCGGATGTTAGTTGGCACTAAGAGATGAGGTGGTTACAGAGTCTTATACTTAGTGGAGGGAGAGCCTCTTCACCCCAGCCTGTTGATTTTTGCAGTGGCTATTGGGGGGGGGGGGGTTCTGTCTATATTCATCTTGGTGTGTTTTGCTTTAGGTGGACTCTGTTTTGCATCTTTTTTAAATATTGAGAGCCCTTTGGTGACAGGGAAACATTTGCTTATTTCATGTAAATTAAAGAAACAAGGAAGTTTGTTACCTGGAAGTTTTGACAGTGATATCACAGGTCACTTCCAGGTTAGCAAGCACCACAGTGCTGTGTCTCACTGGCACAGGAACTCACCGCACATCATTGATAATCACTGTCAGCAATCCTATACACATATTTAGTTGATTCTGTTTTGCCAGTGAAGTGACAATACTACAACAGTTTTTGATAATACAGTCATGCACTAGTTAATGATGGGGATCGGGACTGCGGTCCCCGTCGTCAAGTGGTGCTTGATGCAATCTCAACTCTCCACAGGGAAGGGGGTGCTCAGCTCTCCTCCCGAGGGTTGTCTGAGCCTCCCAGAGGCAGTGCTCATCCCAGCACTGCCTCTGCGAGGCTCAGACCAAGGAAAATCACGCCTCTCACGTGACTTCCAGTTTCACAGAGGAAGCTGGAAATTGCGTGAGAGGTGCAATTTCCCTCAGTCTGAGCCTTGCAGAGGCAGCACTCAGACGGGCACTGACTCTGGGAGGCTCAGACAGCCCTTTGGAGGTGAGGGGAGCTCTGCTCCCCTTGCATTTGGAGGGTTGGGTGTGCGCCCCAATGACCATGTGACTACACATGGTCGTCACTTATGCGGTCCTGGCGTAAGCCGGTAGGTTGATAAGGGGCACCAGTGGGTAGCTAGGTCATTTGACACCTGGAGTCCATAAATTTTTGTCACCCCATATGACATAATTATTTAATTATTAATTAATTATTAATTCATTCATTCACATTTTTATACCACCTTTCCTCTAAGCAGCTCATGATTTGAAATGGTCACTAGGGTGTCACCTCCCCCTCCCCCAAGAATGTCTCATTGACCTCTTTTGAGTTAAGGCAGTAGTTCTCAAACTTTTAACACTGGGACCCACTTTTTAGAATGACAATCTGTCCAGGACCCACTGGAAGTGTTGTCATGGCTGGAAGTGACATCAACAAGCACAATAAAATAAATAATTATAAATAATTAAATTACAGAAAAACAAATAATTAATTCCACCACGTGAATTTTCTCTGTAGCCTGCCTGCAAGAACAACCCTCCCCCCCCCCAAAAAAAAAAATCAGTGAGGTTTTCAGCCCTCCCCAGTGCCCAGTTCAGTGTAAATTCTTATATTTCAAGCATATCACTATCAGGACCCACCTGGCTTTATAAATCTAAAAACAAATAAAAATTTACGTTACTGCTCAAGCCTCTTTTATTCTTGGGGGGGGGGTGCTGCCTTCTGGAGCATTTGTTTAGCTCCACTTTCATCAGTTTGGGACCATGCAGTTAGCCTTGCATTCCCCTTTGCCTGACTTGACTAGCAGCCAAGGCACGTTTGCTTACCCGCGAGTAAACATGACCGTGTGACTTACTTTTGCTTTCCATAGGGCTCAATACATTCATCTGCTTAGAGGGAGGGACTTCCTTCTTGGGTGTTTTTGGGGAGCTGCTTTCATTGGATTGGAACCATTCTGGTGTCATTGGATTCCTCTCAGCCTGCCCTTTCTGACAAAGTATGGCAAGTTCACCTACTCACGAGTAAACGTGCAATATGGCTCGGTTACATTTTCCATAGGGTTCCATGCATTTTTTTTGTTTCTGGTTTTTTGGCCATAACTTTGATGGAAAGGAGATATTTCAATCTGGTTTTTTTGCATTGCATTCCGCTGGAAATTCCACATCCAACAGTATACAGCGTTATTTTGAACTTCTGCAATGTTAGCGATGTTGGAACATTTGTGGTATCACCCCCCAAGGGGGGGCAGACTGCCCCCCACCCCCCGCTAGCTACAGCACTGAGGGGCACACACCTGTACAGGAATCTGTAAATTGAATCATGCAGGTAACCATAACCATTCAGGTCAAATATTGGTGAGGGAATAGGAGCAGTAGGAGGAGTAGTTCTCAGGGGCAGCAATAGCCACTTGGAAAAAAATTGTATTAAAACAGCTTATTTTATGTTTGGTGGAGTATTTTATGATAATTAGTTTCGTGAGGTCAAATATAATTTTGAAACAAATACTGAAATTACTGAATCTTTAACACAGGCTGAGGCTTGACTGGCTCTCTGACTTAAGGAGCCAAACAGAGCTTAAATGACATTGTATGGCAAACAAAAAACTGTTCTGTATGCGGAGCTATAAAAGAAATCTCAGGAACAAACTCTAGACCTATTTTTGGATAGGAACAAAATCCCACAGCTTGTTACTTGGACTTAGGAACAGAAGTGGATTTTATAACCTCTTTCGTCTGCCCTTCTTCTTCCTCTTCTTTTTTTTTAAAAATGCTTTAAAGTCATTTTATTTTTTCTTCACTGTTGCTTGGCAATAATAAATAGCAACATTCTAATGACCATGAACAACTTTGGCTACTGCAGTGCAGAGTGCATCAGTTCCATAACAAATGTTGTATGAATTTTTGTAATGCAGTTTAACACAGCATGAGAGCTTCTTGTGCTTGATGCCAAACCAATTTGATCAGTACAGCTCCCTAGAAACTTGACCTTGTAAAAGAAAATGTAACTTTATCTTGGTAAAAGAAATAAAATGTTGTACGGCTGAGCAAGTTTTGAGAGTGGGCTAATGGTAGGAGCTGAAATGAAGGATCAAGTTATCTAACAAGGACTCCTGATTGGAAGTTAATTAGTATTCATCACTGTCCATACCTCAAAAACAATTCAGAGAACCTCAGAAGACTTTGTTTTGTTGAGGAGATTTCACGGATACCAGAAGGCACCATATACCATAGTCAGAGAAGCTATTCCAAGGGGGCATTATTTAAGGAGTAAAGGAGGGAGCGACACTTCTCCCTCGATGTTTCAAATGACATATTTCTGGTTCTAGTTCTACTCACTATCTGACTATGATTATAAACAAATACACCTTTGAACTAGAGTTGCTTGCCAAAGGCACAAAGCTCTTTTTCAATAAAAAAGGGGGGAATATTTGAGCAGAAGTATTTGCAACAATGTTGAATATTCATTAATTTTTCTGGGATTACACCTATCGAGAAGAAGCAGTTGTCATAAAGTTGTACATGTGGGAAGAACTTGCTATTCCAGTAAATAAAAAACATCAGTTCAACACTTCTGCACAAACCTTTACTGCTTTCAGTGCTGGGGAACATACAAAGGGGGATTATTCAAAAGGTGATACAATTTACTTTCCACTTTATTTTCTGAATATATGAGCATTCAGGACAGGGACAAACCAATTCTTGGACAGCATTTTCACTTCAATTTGCTGATCCAAATATTTGTTAAATATCTTTCAGAATACAAAATGTATTACAATAAAAAATGTATTTCTATGGATTGATTGTCTTTTATGAATTGCCTCTCTGCCCAAATGCACCTGAGGCAATGTATAACATTTAAAATCCCAGTATAATTTGTTTTACGTTAAACTACTAGAAACCGCCTAAAAGCCTACTAAAAAATAATCAGTAAACAGCAGCAGCACAAACATATCAGCAAAATAATACAAATCTAGCACTAAAAAATTGGAGCCTAAATGTCTACAAGACACAGCAATAAGGCAGCAAGCTAATAAAATACAATCAGCACTAAAGTCAGTAATAATACAATAAAAATAGAAGCAATGGCAGCATAACAATAGTCTATGAGCAGGAAAAATAGTAGCCCAGAAAAGACATTCTATCAGCCCAATCCTATCAGGGTTGGCCAGCAGCAGAACGTGCATTCTGCTACCAGCTACTGCTGCAAAAGCACCGTACAGCACTTTCCAGCAGCGTGCTGCTGATTAGTGCCTCTGAAGTAGTGCCTTTTGCCTCTGAAGCCTCCCAATCTGTCCTCTTGCTAGACATATGGCGCAGATGCACCAGTGGGCAGGGGAAAGCATAGGACTGGGCTGTAACTGTGTACCTAAACTGGATAAACATTTGGATGTTTATGTTGCCCTGCACTGCTTTCAGTGGGATGTGCATTCCAATGCTTATCCAGATGAGCGCCTCCAACCACATGCTAAAACAGTGGCCGCCAAACCAGTTGTGTGGCTGTTTCTGAGGTTCATGGAAAGCAGTGTTCCCTGTAAGCTCAGGGCCACAATCCACAGAGTTTGAATTGAAGCCCTGCACAGCTTCCCTCTCAGTGCTCCAGAATGTTTTGATGATGATGATGATGATTAACATGAACCCACTCAATGTGTTGCTGAACTGAGAGAAAAACAGTATTTAGGGCTGCTGTCAAAACAGCCAAAGAGGTTATAACCCAAAGCAAGGGCTACAAGTGAGCCCCTTGGTGGGCCATGAAACCACTTGAGGTGGACTCCTAAGGTGTCAAGAATCCCCAGTCACAAAAAAAATTCAAAAACAAGCAACTGAATAAAACACAGTTACTTCCCTCACTCCTTTCCACATTATCCTTTTGAACAAAACAGGAACTGCAGGTCATGCTGGGGCTTTCTGTTCTATTTAAAGGGACCACAAGGAAGAACTGAAGGTAAGTAGTTGCTTCCCTTCCCCCTCATCTCACTCCTTCCTCACACAGTCCCTTTAAGTTTAAAGGGCCAAGGGAAATCAGGAGGTTTTAAATTTAAAGGGACCTCATAAGGAAGAGCAAGGTGAGAGGGTAAGGAAATGGATTGACACAGCTCTGTGCATGGGAGGCTCATGGGCGGTATGCTCAGGGTGAAGAGGTATCCCATGTCTCTTGTTCCCCCTGACACCTTTCATTGAACACAAGCCATATCATTTGTGTCACAGATGGGGCCAGCCCTATTATCTGTGTTGGAAAGGAGAGGGGAGGAAGCAGAGAAATCAGTAGACACAATCCCTCCCTATGGCAATATCCCATCACACAGGCTAGTTGCTATCAATAAAACATACACAGCAGCAGAGGCTAGGTTAGGGCTTCGAAAAAATTTCATTACTTACAGTTCATAATTGATTGCATACATTTTCTGATTGTTCAGAGACCCTAAGAGAGAATCATAGAAGCTGACCTCTTTGTGTGGAAATCTGGATGTTCTGCAGAGTCTTTGCAGAGGACATCCTTCTCCTTTGGTGTCTGGGGAGAAAGAGAAAATGTGAAAAGGAGGGAAGGAAGGAAACAGATAAGGACCATGCCTCCTGCAAGAACCACAGAGAAGACAGGTAGATGGACCCAGGTGACTGGACAGAATACTACCTTCCAGAGTCCTGCAAGGCAGCATTGCATCTACATACCTGTTTTGACTGAATCATACTAGGGGTGCGTGTGCACGCACATCCCTTATCATGTCTGAATCAGTTCTGCGTTGAAGTGTTAGCACATGGCAATACATCATCTATTGATGGGGTTTAGAGGTGCATCTCCCATTATTACAAACATTCCTCCCTGGACTTGATTAGGAAGAGGAAGGGAAAGAGAATAATAGGAAAATGGATAGAATTTTACGGATTGCTTCGTTCCAAATACATCTCTGCAAAACACTTCACAATGGGGAAACTCTGGATTTCACTTCAAACTTATGAAATGGTGCCTCTAATCTACAGAAAAAAAATTGTTTTCTTTGATGTCTTTATAAACTCATGCTGCTGTAAATTCTCTCAACCTGTGCTCCTCAGGTACCATTTTCATTTTTCATGATGCTTTTGAATCAAAAGTTGTTTTAGAATGAATCTGGGGGTTACCCACTGGTATCTCAGTTCTTTGCAGTGATAAATATAGCCTACAGTTTATTACTTGCATACAGTACATTGCAGGTACCAGAATAGCATACAGGCTGCATATATGCATTATATATATTTAAGCATGGGGAAAAAAATCAGTTGCGTGCCTGCCATAGACTTCCCTGGGGCAAATACCCCAGACACTAGGACCCACCGGAACCCTCTCTGAGGCTCCCGATGGGGGTGGAAACAGTGCTTCTGGTTTGCCGGAAGCACAGTTTATAGCGCCGGGAAACCTCACAGAGGTTTCCATTGCATGGGAGGAGGTTGCACGAGGCTCTGTGAGCCTCTGGTGAGTAGGGGGGGGCGAATTTCTGCACAGGGGGGCAGTGATAGCCCACGGGGAGGTGCTATTGCGGAGATTTGCCCTGGGCATGGGGCTGCTGACGTCTGAAACTGAAAAATTTTTGGAAAACTGTATTTGATTGAAAGCTCTGAACTTACAGAAAAGAACATGCTATGAGTTGATCAGCAACATTTTGGGTCAAACACAATGGTTTGTAATTACATTCAACCTCTGTCATTGCCTTTGGGAAACAGCCCATAGTTGTAAATGTAGCAATTGGCTGAAGGTGATTTAGTGGTATATATTTTAGGAAGAGTCCCAGAGGAGCTCGCAGTGTATGAAGCAATAAATGTCACCTATAGATCTGGTAAATAAGGCATCTTGCTGAGCACACCACAAACCGCTCTACAATCCTTGCCTTTAACACTGGAAAGTTTTAGCTGAAGCTTTAAAAAGAATATTATTTTTCAGCTCAGGAAATGTTTCGTTAAAGACAATAAAATCTGGTCATTTGAGTCCGAGAAAATGACTTAAAAGCGGCATGTCCCGTCCTCCCCTTAAAAAAAATTGAATGTGTCAGGAAGTTCAGCTTTTTGTCCAATTGACATGCATGTGGAGCAGTAAATCATGTTATCCATTCTAAGTTGAGAAATGGAATTTTCTTCTGTTATCACCTACTATTTTCTTAAAGCCAGCCAGGAAGAAAGGCTACCATGTTTGGGGCTTTTAGTTTAGAAAAATGGTGACTAAGATGAGGACACAGTAGAGATTTTTTAAAATGTTCTGTCTAATCCAACATTCTGTTTCCCATAATGGCCCACCAGTTGCCTCCAACAAGCAGGAGAAGAAGACATATCCCTCTGCCAACATTACTTCTCTGCAGTTGGTATTCAGAGGCACAATGCCTCTGAACCTAAAAGTGGCATATCATCATCATGTCTCCTAGTCAGTGACAGACTTGTCCTCTTACAACACTAGAAGCAAGGGTATCTGTATTGCCAGGAGTAAGGGTTCTTTTTGGATATGGAGGCAATGAATACACCAATGGAACAGGATCTAGTAGTCTAATTCAGATGCAAGCAGGATTTCTAAGCAAGCAGAATAATACAGATAGCTTATGCCACTTTATTGACAGCACCATGAAAATGGCAGTCAGACTCTGGTGGGTGTAGAGCCTCCCCAAGAGACCCTTCACCTATGCTAACTAATAATGGGATGTCTGTTCAGCTGCTTGCAGCACCATATTCATTAGCGAGCAATTCCTGACAGCAGCCGCGGACCTCCACAGCCCCACACCCAGGACAAAGCTCTGCAATGGTGCCCCCGTGAGCTATCGCTGCCCCTCCTGGACAGAAATCCAACCCCCCTACTCACCAGAGGCTCAGAGAGCCTCGCGCAACCTCCTCCCATGCCAGGGAAACCTCTGTGAGGCGCGATAAGAGCCTCAGAGAGGCTTCTGTGGGGTCCCAGCAGCCAGCACCTGGGGCATTTGCCCCAGGGTGGTCAATGGTAGGCACGTATGCAACTGCCTGACAGTCACGTTATGTGTGTAGCACCTTCTAGGGCAGTTTACACTGAAGCTCACTAATAATGGGCTTCTTGTTGCTTCTTTCTGGTCCTCAGAAATCCTATAAGAACCCTTAAAGAGGTTCTCCTTACACCTGAGAAAGCTGGTATAAGGAGAGCCTTCTCAAGTGTAAGGAGAGCCTTCATGGGTATAAGCAGGCAGGGCAGCTGTGGTGCTTTTCCAGGGACTATGATGGGGTGGTTTTGCCTCACCTGCCACACCTGCACCGCATGTCCCTGGAGAGCTATAAACCACTTGGCTCCCCATCTGCTCTTTCTCTCTTCCTCTCTCCATCTTTAACACTAAGTGCCTTTTCTTTAGGATTTAAGCATAACTGTAAGCACTGCAAAGCTACCCAGTTGATTTTTATGTATCTTGTTATAAATATAGTTTTTTTCTTTGGAAAACAGTTTCTGTTGACCTTCAGCCCTTTTTCTGGTACATTGCAGAGCCTTATTCCTTTAGCCTTTTTCCAGACCAATGATCCCAGTTACAGTGCCCAATTTATGGCCCAGTCCAATGAAAGCATTGCACTGCCAGGACTAGCACTGCAGCAGCGTAAATTCCTTTATGGCTGTTGCAAAATACAACATGACATTTTGCACAGCCAGCCTGTTACTGCATGTGGTGAGAAGGTTGCAGCAGCACACCAGTGGACCATTCACACCCCTTGCCACCAGTACATCAGCTGGGAGATGATAGGTGGTCAAGAGGGAGGTAAGGGTGAGCAGAATGGGGGTGAGATTGCGGCAGGGAGGAAGGTGGGTTGAGGCCAGGAATTACCAATATCATATCCCGCTTCCAGGCCTTAATCCACCTTCTCTGTTAAATCACTGGTTCAGATCCAAGTAGACCCATGCAGGTGATGGTTTACCCCCAGGCAAGGGAACAAATATTCCCTTAGCCAAAGGAGACCTCTGGCACGTTCACATGTGTTAGAGACATCAGTCTGAGCAAATGTGGTACCATTTGGCTTGGTTAATTACTACAAGGCTATCTTTCAGAATCTGGAATATGGTATGAATCTGACTTTACAACTTGGCTTATGTATGTACATATCTATCAATTCATTTTTGGCCTTTTCTTCATGCTTCAGATGTATAGCCCCTTTTTAAAAAGAAAAGTATAAGTTTTAAAGTTTTGAGGGTTTTTTTAAGTTATTCAAGTGCATGCACATAATTATCACCTTATTAACAAAATCCATTCACATTTTTAAAAGAGTTGCAAAACTGCAACTGGGGACAGAAGGGAGAGTGTTGATGATGCCCCATACATTAGCCAATCAGCACCACCCATAGCCTGGTTGTTCCCCATTCAAATACTTCAAGAACTGCAAAATCATTTTTTTGAGAGAGAGAGAAGAAAAAGGTATGTTCAGATTTAACATTGTGAAAATGCTTCTAGTACAAACACACACACGCACACACAGCTCCACTAATGTTACATTTCTTTTCACCAGAGAGTGGGAAATAATTACTTGTGTAGTAGCCCGCACTTTTAAAAGATTATATGGTCTGTAATTTAAAAACACAGGGAATAATTGGGGGGGGGGAGGGGAATGGAACAGAAGGAGAAAGAAACCATTCAAACTGCAGGTATTCCAGTACAACTGAACACTGTCAGTGAACTAGATACTGCTTCCTCCTCCTTTTCCCCCAAGGAAATTAGCCTAGATTTCTAGGAGCCTTGCTCTTCCATAATAATTTGATTTCTAATATTTGCAGATATAAATGTATTTCAATTACTGAAGGATGAATTATGCTACGGAAAACTGATTAATATGTTCATCACTCCCATTACCTGCTTGCCTCTTCCTTTGAGATGGGAGTTTTATTATAACATATGCACTCGATTTCGAGACCCTTTTTTGTGCTTCAGGCAGAATAATTATATAATTTCTAGCCAATTCAAATGAGTAAAAATAGGTCAATGTCCTGACCAAACGTTATCACTCTCTTTCAGCTAAATTGATACACCTGGGAATACAAGATGTGTAATCTTTTGTCTAGCAATCTATGATGGAACCACACTGCACAGGCAGTAATAATACCAAGTTAAATACATTCCACAAATAAATTTCAGCTGAAGTGAATATAATAACTTTGTTAAACTGTTTGGAAGATTGTGCGGAAACTTACCCTGTCTCCTGTCAGAAGCTTTCACGTTTCCAAAAGGAAGTTGTTACTCCTACTCTAGTTCACATCTCATTATCATGTAACTAAATTTACTCTTTGCCCTTCAAGCACCCTAGGCTTTCCCAAGGTGTTTCTTGTATCTTGTTTCAGTTTCCTCTATATCAAACAGAGGAACTAATCTAGGAATGTTCCTGTTTCACTGAATTTGTACTTGGATGAAATGACCTCAAGGTATCTAGAAGCCCTACAATTCTGTGATCTCTGACATCAAAACATTTCACAGCTCCTTCTGGGTATTGTTCTATCAACTGCTTCACACAGTTCAAGAGCAGCAGGCTCTGGCCTACTCTGATAGACAGTGGATGTGATCCAAAGAAGTCATTTACTCATGGCTTACCAAGTGGTTACCTTAATAACTTGACCAATGGTAGTCTGTGGTTACAGAGGGTACCAGAGAACAGAAATGCATGCATCTCATTTCTAAATGTGCAAGCAAACCTCCAGCAGATGCTAGTTTTACTGAAATGCGATTGGCTCCTCCCAAAACCCTTAAAAAAAGGGGGGGCAGCTCTATCTTCAGAATGCTTCTCTTTTAAATGTGTGAGAGACATTCTGCAAAAGATCCAAGGTAGGGAACCTGTCTTGTTACATTCACAGTTTGGGAGTAATAGCTCCTGACATCTGAGGCAGCAGGCCAATTGCTGCCCCACCTTACTCAATGATGAGCCAGCCTCTGCTCATCGCACTCTCCAATGTGCTGGCTCAGTACTCTCCAGCCCTTCACATTTTGGCCTCATTGAAGGGCTGGTCCTGGAAGTCACTCCAGCATTGCTCCTTCACACACAATAAAGGCACAGTGAGCCCATCCCAGCTACTTCAGAGAAGCTCAGGTCGCAGCTGCTCCTGCCCCTGTCATCTTTGCTCCAGTTTCTGGGTATTGTGGATTCCTTCTAATGCCTGCAGCTTCTCCCATTATCAGAAGCCACACTGCAACCACTTTCATACTATATCACAGAGCTTTGACGCCCCAGCCTGTGAGCCCTGGCCTCTGCCCCCTTAAGGAGCGGGGGCAGCCTGGCGGCAGGGAGGAGGCAGTGGCGCGATCCCCAGGATCGCGCCACCCAGGGGGGGCAGCAGGGGCTTGGGTGCACTTACCCAAACCTCCTGCAGCCTCCCCAGGCTGCGGGGAGCCCGGCGTGACCTGCAGCTGGCCTCTCCGCAGCAATGAAAGTAAATGCGGAGTGATTGTGCTCCACTTCTGCTTTAGCTGCCTCCCCCCCTCCCTGCCCACGCAAGTACTTAGTGGCTCTCAAACTCTCCCAGAGATATCAGACTGGGGTGGATTTTAAAGTTTATTTGTATTTTTATTTTTTGGCTGCCAAGAGGTTTTTGAAGTGGTATACAATATATAGTAAATGTATTACATTTTTGAATTTATGAATACTTCTCCACAATTAAAAAGAAATCTCCCTGCATTCAGAAAGCTAGCATGCTCAATAAAGTCCTTTACCTTTTTTGAGTTCCCTACATACAAAGAACCTTAAAATGGAAAAGGGTTAAAAAAAAAAAAAAGAAAAAGAAAAGCACCCCAGACAATCTAAAGTGGAACTGTTTAAAATTTTATTCCTTTGGTCTACCACTCCATTCTGCATGACTTGCATAATGGTTCTGATATTTGTCCATTCTTCCTCATATATAAGGATTGTTCTTTCTGGTTAATGTCAATTGCTAAAGGGTATTGTTGGCAGGTTGTGGCATATATTAGAAGCTATGCATGTAAATGAACCTTTGAGGGATTTAAATTCCGACTTAAAACTGCAGCACCACACAAAATTGCTAAGCTACTGTTAGATCTTGTTTAAAATTATGGTGTATGCATGTTTCTGGGTGTGTGTGGGTAAGAGATAGAGTGCATTATGGAACACAGAGAAGACTAGAAGGTTAATGTCAGTTACCAGAACAGTATTTTAAAAACAACAGAGTGAAAAGTAAATGTGTCCCTGGGGTGGGTGCCACCTGGTGCAGTATTTACCTGGAGGAGCTTGGCATTCCAGAATTTCAGGGGTGACATAATGATGTAATAAAATGACCCCAACCTTCTGAACTATTGCATTGCTTTTAATGAGAAATATCCTTCTCCACACTGCTTCCATTCAGTGATCTTCAGTCCACTCCAGGTCCAGTCACTTTGTGTGCTTGCCAACAAGTGGGGATCTGCAAGCTTCCAAGATTTGTATGTATCTGGTTTAAAAGAACTTTGCCAACATCCTTATGTGCATCCTGTCCTTTTTCTGTATGCCCACAGAATGCACACAACCCTAACTCAGCAAGAGCTCCTCTTTTCATTGTTGAACTCTGTCCCCCTTTGAGACATCACATTTCATGTAACCTCACTCTCACCTAGAATCAGCAGATAATCAACAGTTAGTTCCATTGCTCCCAGACTCTCTAAGCTATGGCATCTGACCCCTTTGATCCAACTAGTGCATGAGACAGGAAATCCCTTAGCTGTATGTCAAGGAAAAGGGGACTTGACACTGCTTTTTCTGCAGCAAGTTGGACCTAACAAATCCCTTGGCTTTCTTTTAAACCTCATTGAAAGCATTGTACTGAAGAACCCGAGGGAATTAACTGAGACAATGTAGCTCTGATCTTTCATTTTGGTCACCTAATAAACAAATCAGAACCTCAATTCGCCATCTGACCCTTTGCAGCATCCTATTGAGGATCCTAAAGAAAAGTAAAATAACTTTGACTTGTAAATGCAAGATTGGAGATTATTTACAGTGCTAGCCTTTTCTGCAGATTGGAACAAGAACAGGTTGATTCTGGTCTAGCTTTCTATTTCCTACGTGAAAGGCATTTATTTGAATGCCAAATCTGTTTGGATCTAGGCAGAAAAGATCCACAAACAAAAGCAGAGAATTCAGTTTCTTGCACGAAGACCTTTCCTGTAAAATTGTCATTTTGAATTCAGACTTAAAGTTCAATCCTATCTAGTCCTTGTGCTGCTGGAACTTGGTGAAAGGGGGGTGGTGAACTGCAGGACAGAGGAGATGGATCCTTGTGTCATCAGTGTGCACCACAATCCTATCATCCTTTTTTCAAACTGTCTCTTCCCTTTTCACTCGTCAGACTTAGGAGAGACTGAGAAGTCCCATAGGCTACCAGGAGGCCTATGGAAAGGTAAGAGGAAAATATTCCTTACCTCTCCTTGGCCTTCTGATCACTGGATGCACCTTTGGATACAGCGCACAGCCTGTTGGTGCAGCTCTGACATGCAGCTCTGTTGGTACAGTGGGGTGGGGGGATAGGACTGGGCTGTTAAAGATTTTCTTCCATGGTCACGCTTCCTAGGAAACAAAGCTTTGCATCAGAATCAATTGAAAGAGCAACAACTTGTTATGTGACACAGTTTCAGATGAGTGCTTATTCTGGAATTGCCACTATTTGTTCATGCACATTTTACTAGGAATCAACATGATGTCACTATCAGATCATTGCCTGGATGTGTTTCTTGTGAGATGGCAGAACATTTGATCTTTTATATAAAGAATGCAATATCTACAACAATGGGTAAGAAAGAGGGGAGTTGAGGCACCTGGGGAGAGGAGGAAACTGTTGATTCCCCTGTCATTTCCTGCTTTCAGTGCAATGTCCTATTCCCCCCTACTTTTCATTGAGATTTGCCAAATCTGAGGGACTGCTGAAAGGAAGTATCTCAAAATCACCATTTTGTGTGTTTTAAAATTCTCCCCTCTTTAATGCAGGTGTACAAATAGAAACAAACGTGCAAAAGAGAGCGACTAAGATGATTACGGGGCTGGGGCACCTTCCTTATGAGGAAAGGCTACGGCGTTTGGGCCTCTTCAGCCTAGAAAAGAGACGCTTGAGGGGGGACATGATTGAGACATACAAAATTATGCAGGGGATGGACAGAGTGGATAGGGAGATGCTCTTTACACTCTCACATAACACCAGAACCAGGGGACATCCACTAAAACTGAGTGTTGGGAGAGTTAGGACAGACAAAAGAAAATATTTCTTTACTCAGCGTATGGTTGGTCTGTGGAACTCCTTGCCACAGGATGTGGTGATGGTGTCTAGCCTGGATGCCTTTAAAAGGGGATTGGACAAGTTTCTGGAGGAAAAATCCATTATGGGGTACAAGCCATGATGTGTATGCGCAACCTCCTGATTTTAGAAATGGGTTATGTCAGAATGCCAGATGCAAGGGAGGGCACCAGGATGAGGTCTCTTGTTATCTGGTGTGCTCCTTGGGGCATTTGGTGGGCCGCTGTGAGATACAGGAAGCTGGACTAGATGGGCCTATGGCCTGATCCAGTGGGGCTGTTTTTATGTTAAGAAATTGTGTATATGGCAATCAGACCCCTGTCCCCCCAAATAAAATTATGGGTGCCCTTCTAAAGACTCTTGAATTAAAAGATTTTCTCTCTTTTTCGTCAGTGCTATGTGTTAAAAAGCTCCGTTCCATGAATGTTTGCTCAGATGTAAGTCCCACTGCACAACAGTCCCAAGGGAACACTCAGAAGCTAGTCCTATTAACTGCAATGGAACCTGCTTATTTTATTATTTATTATTTATTTACTTAACAAGATTTATATACTGCTTTCCCCAAAGCTCAAATGGCATACAACATTAAAAAAACACACACATAATTTAGTCCACTGACAAGTTCTGACAAGTGACAAGTTGACTAGTTCTGACAAGTGAACTGGAAAAGCAGCTGCAACTGCCTTCTGCTTCTCCACCAGACTCTTGGAAGAACTCGTTGACAAGTTGGAAGAGGAAGACAGCACTGCTACACCCCTCTTCTCCCTCCAAGAAGATGAGAGAACCAGTGCTGGCTCCCCAAATCAGCAGTGGGAGGAGGAGAAGCAGGCAAGAGCTTGGAAGTGGGAGGACAGGGGAGCAGCAGTGGGGAAGAACACCTGGCACTGGTGTCAGCTGCATCTCTCAGTCTTCTCGAGAGCCAGGCAAAGGGCAGGGGTGATCTTTGCTGAGAATCTAGCTTAGGAGTGAATTGAGTGGGTAGGAAGAAAAGTCAAGATGGATCATGCAAGAAGAGTCACTTAAATCACACCCTCCCAATCTGACCTCTGGTGCTATTGTGATTCTTCCCATATAGTTCTGCCCTTTCTACATGGTTTATGTGGGCATCAGGACAACAAGGAACAAGCCCAGGACAACAAGGAAGCTTAATGCAGAGAGGGACTATCCCCTCCAATGGTTCTTTCAATAGTAGCTCAAACTGCTATTTAGTATTTGCACATTTCAGAACTATGAGCCCTGTTCACATGTTATATATCTAGATTATAAGTGAGAGATCGTCTAGTTTTTTTTTCACCTGTTTGGGATATGGGGGAGAGTTGTCAAATACCTGGTAGGCCACCAGGAATGGCTGTTGGGGGGGGGGGGCTGGATTCAATGATGTGACACAAGCTATTTAGGCCTGTGTTGAAACATGACGGCTATTCCTGCTGTTGGGAAGCTCAATCCTAAACTTCCTGGTGCCCAGAGGAACAGCTGCACAAAATGGCAACCACTGTATCCTGCAGGTGCCGGGAAACTACTGAAGGTCTTTCTGGAGTCGCCCAAGTAAGGACACAGGCCCTTGAGTGGGCTTCCTCAAGTCTGTGCTAGCTATTTTTCCGGTGCAAACTTGAGAACCTCTGTGTTGGGCTTTTCAGCCTGATGCAGGGGATAGAATCCAGCAGAGGAGGGCTCTGCTAATCTCACCCCCTTTCTGGGCTGGTTCCTCCCCCGCCCTCTCCTACCCCGGAACAGCTCCTCCCACCCCAAAAGCCCACACTGCTGCCTAGCAGCCTCACTCATCTCCAGGCACATCCTTCTGCCACTGGGCCCAGTGCTGACTGTCCTGGTGCCAGCTCTCCCTTTAACCATGGTGCTGTAAAGATGCTTTTCAGCATGTTTAGGACACCTAGTGACAGTGCTGGAGCTCAGCACCGATACTAATGGCCTATAGGATTTGACCCTCAGTTGATTCAAGGAAGAAGAAAGTTTCTTTTCTAACAGTCCACTTGAAGAGCACTTAATATGTTCAACTACCAAGAACAGGTGACTTTTTTTTTCCTAATTAATGATACATGTTGAAAATCACTAGTTCTTTGTTTAATGAATGTGATTGCACTGATTTAATTATTCTTCATTGTCCAATGTGGTATCTCTCAAGGAGCTACTCTTAAACCTTGGAATGAGAAGAACACTTCACAATGCGTTCAGGTCAAAGGTTAAGTATTGCGGCTGGGCACTTTGGAATAATTCAAATATCACAACTCTCTTGATAATTATAGTTGTTACAGTTGCCAAGCAAAATAGTACCTTCTGGTCTGATGTTTGGAAATTGTTGTGGAGCCTGGAATACTTCCTGCCTGTTTTAAAGTGAAAGTTTGCTACAGTTTAAAAAATTGTGAAAGATGACTTTGGCACAATTTTGTGAGTAATATCTCAATATTTTTAAAGAAAATTTATGCTGTAGAAATTAATTGTTTTTTTTCTCTCTCCCCCCCCCCCCCCCACTGATACTGTGAATCTGTGGATACAGGGAAAGCCTTTTTAAAAGGTAGGAAGAGTAAAGCAAAAATAAAAAAAAAGTTCTGCCTACATTTGCGCAGTGAAACTGCTGCATTTAATCTTCCAAGCTGCCTGCAGCCCCTTCCTGGTCACACTGGGGCTCCTCCCTTTGCTGAATGTTGCCCCAGAATGCATCACTACTTAGGCATGACTGCAATAACAGCTCTTACCGTGGCAGCTGCTTTACCGATGCGCTTGTTTAGCTCGGTATCGAGAGAAAGAGTGTCGGAGATCATTGAGCCAAGGTACACAAAGTCATGGACAACCTCCAGTTCATGCTCAGAGACTGTAATGCAGGGAGGTGAGTCCACATCCTGAACCATGACCTGTGTTTTCTTCAGGCTGATTGTCAGTCCAAAATCTTGGCAGGCCTTGCTAAAACGATCCATGAGCTGCTGGAGATCTTTGGCAGAGTGGGTAGTGATAGCTGCATCGTCGGCAAAGAGAAAGTCACGCAGACAAGAGGAGGCAGCAGACATGCGCTGCCTCTGATGCATCCTCGGCATCACCTGGCAGGACAAAGTTCCAAACAACACAGTCCTGGAACAAGCTGGAATCCCTAGCATGTATGCACTGCTGAAACAGAGATGCCTGCGTTGGCTCGGTCATGTTGTGAGAATGGATGATGGCCGGATCCCAAAGGATCTCCTCTAAGGTGAACTCGTGCAAGGTAAGCGCCCTACAGGTAGACCACAGCTGCGATACAAGGACATCTGCAAGAGGGATCTGAAGGCCTTAGGAGTGGACCTCAACAAGTGGGAAACCTTGGCCTCTGAGCGGCCCGCTTGGAGGCAGGCTGTGCAGCATGGCCTTTCCCAGTTTGAAGAGACACTTGGCCAACAGACTGAGGCAAAGAGGCAAAGAAGGAAGGCCCATAGCCAGGGAGACAGACCAGGGACAGACTGCACTTGCTCCTGGTGTGGAAGGGACTGTCACTCCCGAATCGGCCTTTTCAGCCACACTAGACACTGTTCCAGAACCACCTTTCAGAGCGCGAT
Organism: Tiliqua scincoides; assembly: GCF_035046505.1. Lineage (NCBI taxonomy): Eukaryota > Metazoa > Chordata > Lepidosauria > Squamata > Scincidae > Tiliqua > Tiliqua scincoides. Next base: position 117,542,865 of record NC_089823.1, read on the forward strand.
ACCATAGTATTTCGAGACTGAAGGTTGCCAACAACATGGCAGTAACAGCTCTGGCATTTTTTTTCCCCCAATGTAAAAGTGATTTGGAGAGATAAGACAGAGTTGCCAACTCACCAGGACTGACCTGGAATCTTCAAGAATCAACATCAATCTCTAGGTAACTACTGAAAGCAATGCTGGAGATGTCAACGCAACAGGGACATGTGGTGTGGGGGCAGCAGGTACGGAAGAACTCCCCTGTCATTATCCATGGAAAAGCACTGCAGCTGCCCTGCCTGCTTGCACCAGAGGAGGCTTTCCTTACACCCGCTTTCTTGGGTGTAAGGAGAGCCTTCTCAGGTGTAAGTGGGTGGGTTGGCTGTGGTGCTTTTCCACAGACTACAGTGGGATGGTTCAGCCTCATTTGCCACCTCCGCACCACACATCCCTGCAACATGGCCCTCAGGAATTTCCAACATTATATTGCGTTAGGAAAAAAAATCTCCAGGAATAGCTTTAGTTAGAGTTGGCAATGCTAGTATGGACAGGACTATGGCACTATAGGAAGGAGGAATCTTTCTTGCTGCAATCCCTTCCCCCCAGTGAGAATGCTTGTGAGAGCATCCACTTACCACAGCCTTGAGATTAGCCTGAGCTGATGGGAGAGCTTTTTGCTTCTTTTTCCATTGTTGATCAGCCTGCATGGTTAGATCAGTTCTACCTGTAACTGGAAAAGTTGAAAAAGATATGCAGTGTGATCCCAAGATGTTTACTAAGAAATAAATCCCATTGGATGGGAAATCTTCCCTAATAATAGCCAAACTACAGTAGATGCAATGTGACCTGATTCTTTCTTTTTTCTTTTCTTTCCTTCTTTTTGAAGGGGAAGGTTGTTTTATTTATAAAGAGTGCACAAGGAGAGGGCCTGAAATGTGATGAGACCACAGTGTGGGGGGAGAGAAGGAAGGGGGACTTCAGTAATTTTCCCCTATTGCGTTGTTCCCCATGCATTGTTTTTTTTGAAGAAAAAAAAATCTTCCATTGGTAGTATTTGCTATTTTGCTTTGAAAATTAATTTTTGTGTTCAATATGTAGAGCTTTTGTTTTAAAGATTGAGATAGATTGTGTTTATAGTATTTGCTTTGATGTGGCATCAAGCATAAAAACAAGGGAATGATTTTGTGATGTTTCATAGCATTACATTACTTCAAAGTTTTAAAAACTAGAAGCTTCCATTCCTCAGAAACAGCATTTCTGTAAAATTGTATGTACTAGGGCTATTAATAAAATCAGATGGCAAAAGCTTTAATGGAAACCCTGACCTTTACAGTGGACATAAAACCTGCCCTAATGAAATAAATTTTATCTTTTAAAAGCCATGCAGAACAGGTAGTGAGATGACATTTGCTCTCTCTTGTGAATCTATGTTGTGTTCTAATGAACAGTGTGTCCTTTTGATATGGCTTGATAGTTTTTTTTACATGATAGTCTTTTTTTGCTGTAGTATAACATCCCAAAGCAACTTGAATGCACAAGAAATGACATATTTTTAAAGTGCTAATACATTGCAAGACAAAAAAGTGGGAGGAGGAACAGAAGGAGTCCAAACTCTACAAGTACAAAACCACAAAAAAGTTCCCATCAGAGACCAGAAATATGGATTTATGCTTAGACAAATTTTAATGTCATTAATATTTAAGAACTTTAACCTCTTACCAGTGTAGACTGACATTTTGCCTGACTCAACTTCTTGAGGCCATCAACTATGGTATGATATTTGATTATCATAACTACTGACTTATTGTAATTGATACATTCATATTTATGGTTTTTTAATTAGTCTCTAGTTTTTTCCCCAAGCCTCTTGCATTTGCCTTGAGAGTCCAATATATGTCTGTCTGTTCTGAAGTAATCTCCATTATAGTCAATAAGGCTTACTCCCAGGTTAGTGTGGATAGGATTGTAGCCTAATAGAAATAATCTTTTTGGGGATATATCCTAATTTTGGATCATTCCATATTTATATACTCTTTACTTTCCTAGTTTCAGTCTCCTTGCAATAGCCTTGTGGCGAAAGCAGAGAATTAATGGCAACTTACCAGTGTCGACTGGTAGTGTTGTTTGACCCTTGGTCAATATCTACCTACCATTCTCCTGATGGCATCCCCTCTAGCCTCCTTAAATACTACCACTGTCACTGGTATTGAGGATTCAGAAATTGACACAACTGGAAGGGTCCTCCGATGAGCGTGGACCTTGGACAGTGCCCAACCTGGCTGAGTCACCCCTGCCAGTTACACTATTGACACCACTGGTTTTCCATTGATAGTGGAAAGATGATGAGGTTCATTCCAAATTTTAGGCAGTGCTGCTGAATAGTATTGTAAGTTTATTGTGGAAAACAGATTTATGGCTCAATCCAATGCTGGCTGGGCAACAGCCCGTCACAACGTTGCACCAGTGGAGGTTGCTTTATGGCAGTCACAAAGTAGCCTCCCCTGCACATGTTGCTGGGTTGCTGATTGGGAGGTTGGAGTGGCCTCCCACATGCTGGCGGATGGCCAAAGATCTGCTGGAGCAGGTAAGGCTGCACAGGGGGTGGAACAGGGTGGGGTGGAACGGGGGAGGGGTGAGTGGAACAGCACAGTGATGGGGAAAAAAAAAAAAGAGTGGAGCAGGGCTGGGAGGTGTGGATTCAGTGGTACATGCCAAATCCTGACCTCCTACTTAGGCCCAATCTGCCTTCCTTGATCAATGTGGACTTGTGCCAGCCCTGTAGCTGGCACAGGTCCAGCTTGCCCCACCAGGCCCCAAGGATCTTAACCTGGGCAAGGGAACAAAGGAAGCCTCTTGAGGCTGAAACTTCTCTGCGCTATTCAGCTGAGCCTGCTCAGGCAGGGAATTGCAGTGGATTGGGCTGTTACTCTCCCATTATGTTCCATGTGATGACTGAAGACATATAACATGAAATATTACCCATTTCTTAGAATCAGATTGTCTGGTCAACAAGGGCACCACTTGCTCTTGATACAATAGGCTGGTACCCTTCACAACTAGTAGTTTTAATACAAATGAAAGTCTGTAGCAAATTAATTATCTGGATTCAGAACCTAGCAATTTATCTTCCTCTATACAGAGTCCTATGCCCTCAAGTTCTGTGCATACAGTGCTGTAAGACCTCCAAGACAATCTTCCTGGCTTGGAATCTGAAGAATTACAAACAGTAGTGCCTGGGATCTGGGACATAACATCATACAGTTTGTGGGGAGGTTTCAGACATAAATAGCTTGGCATGAAAGATGTCAAGAAGGAACATACTTTCAACTGTGGAGCTCCAGAAGGCTTGTTCTTTTTCAGCAAGTTGTGATGTTAACAATCAATGGGGCTCGACAGGAAGGTGTTTTCTCAAAGCCTTTGGAGTGCCACAGGATTTCTTCCAGCACCTCTGGGACTTTTCTCTGATCTGGTGTAGCCTTTTGGATCACAGTAGGGAAGCAAGAGCTTGAAACAGAATGCATGAATGAACAAACAAGGTTGAAAGAAAGGAGGCCTTTGTGCTTTAGTGCGACACAAACGACTTGTTCCAAAATTGCCCCTTGACATGAATTTCTTTTGTCATTTTCCTCAGCTCCAGGCCAAGGATCTTCAGAAGCAAAGCTTTATGCTGATAAATTACTGCATTCAGTTCTTATAAGGAAACACATCTGTCTTCAGAACTTCATAATATCTCATGAAATCTACAGAGCTTTAACATTTCTATTCAAGGAAGCCCAAGGGGAGTAGACTGTTATCAATAACTATTTCACCCTTTTAATATTTCTTGGTTCAGGATAGAGACTTGTTTGGCACTGCTCTAGTAGTTTGCAGCTAGCCTGTAAAAATGTTGTCTCGAAGTCCATGCCAATGAAGTTCTTCATGAAACCACAAATCCTATAAAACAACTTGGTAATTGATGACTTGAGAATTGGTGGCACTCTCATGACTCTTATCTGAAGCCTCTGTCTCATAACCACTTACGCATAATAGGATGGACTTTATGCAATCTCATTCACTAAACGGCCCACATGAGTGCTTCTCTATTATTACCTCTGTAGCTCAAAGTTGTTGTCAGTGGATGCTGAAACACATTTCCATTTGAAACAGAAATGATGAAAACTTTGATGCACACAAGCTATTGCCATGTAGAGCAGAATACCAATTTAATTTATCAGTGGCCTCTTGGTTATAAAGCTATAAAGGAGGAACAAGAATATTTATGATTAAACAATGGCTTGTCAGCCTAGAAAAGAGACGCTTGAGGGGGGACATGATTGAGACATACAAAATTATGCAGGGGATGGACAGAGTGGATAGGGAGATGCTCTTTACACTCTCACATAATACCAGAACCAGGGGACATCCACTAAAATTGAGTGTTGGGCGGGTTAGGACAGACAAAAGAAAATATTTCTTTACTCAGCGCGTGGTCAGTCTGTGGAACTCCTTGCCACAGGATGTGGTGCTGGCGTCTAGCCTAGACGCCTTTAAAAGGGGATTGGACAAGTTTCTGGAGGAAAAATCCATTATGGGGTACAAGCCATGATGTGTATGCGCAACCTCCTGATTTTAGGAATGGGTTAAGTCAGAATGCCAGATGTAGGGGAGAGCACCAGGACGAGGTCTCTTGTTATCTGGTGTGCTCCCTGGGGCATTTGGTGGGCCGCTGTGAGATACAGGAAGCTGGACTAGATGGGCCTATGGCCTGATCCAGTGGGGCTGTTCTTATGTTCTTATGTTCTTATGTCTTTGTTAACAGCCCAGTCCTAATTAAATTCCTGTGCACTGATGCAGTGGTGTCAGCATGCAAGACTGGCTGAAGGAGCTGTGGGGCCCAATGATAAACATTTTTGTGGGGTACCCCTACTTACCAGAATGAGCAGCAGCAGCAAGCCCAGGGCTGATGGCCCTTTGAGCAAAGCACGGCACCCAGGTGTACGTGGCTGTGACATGAAGACTGCTTCCAGTTTGAAGTCAATTGGTGGGAAGACCCAGGGCCTCTTCTTCCAGCAGGAAGAGGAGCGCTGTTCGCTGTGCTGTCCTCACGACACATTGGCATAGAAGAGTCCATGCTGGAGCGTCAGCTACAGAGCAAGGTATCGGCTGCGGCCAATCTGCTTGCTGTCCCAGCTCATGGTCCCCCAGATGTAGGCCCCAATTCAGTTAAATGGATCAAATAGCCCTAAGGCTTGCTCTGAAACCATGCAGGGCATGCATTCTTTACAGACTGCAAATGCTTGCTCAGTCCAGGCAGCGTCTCTTCCACCGGTTTGGCGCAATGCTTCCTGGAAGTAAGCTCTCAAACTCAGGCAAGCACCACAATCTGCTGGCCTAGTGTGGGGGTCCCTTAGGAGCAGGGCCCAATTTGGCCAGATTGGTCAAATTGGCCTAAAGCCCCAGCCCTGACAGCATGGGCTTTTCAGTGGGTGAATTTCAGCTGCTTAGAGGTTTCCTTGAGGAAGGGAACATTTGTAACACAGGTAGTATCTCAGGGCTGTTGGAGAACTTGAGCCAAAGTTCCATGAGGTTACTTTCAGCAAACAATGCGGTAACTGTCCTCACATTTCAGAACACAGAAACTTGGTGGTGATCTAAAACATGTACTGTGAAATTGAAGGGTTCTTTCAGGGATCTGTTTGTAGAATACAATAGTGAGAGGGAATCTTCTCACTGCTGCTGCTATCACAACAGGCAGGTGTTTTGATGATGACTAAAGAGTAGAGGGTTGGTAGCCCTCTGTATTAGCATCCCACAGCCCAATCCTATAGTGGTCTTATGGTGGTTGATCTTGCAATCTGCTGGTGTAAGTCATAGTATGGTGTCATAAAAGGCACACCACTATCATGTGCTGAGGGACTGCTAGCATATGTGACACTGGAGGCCCCGTGCATGTGACAAGTGACTTGCAGTAGCCTCACTGGAGCAGGTAAAGTGATGGTGGGGTCAATTTGTGAGTGCTTTGGGGCAGGGAGCTGGGTGGTTTGGGTGCAGGACGAGGAGGATCTTGGAGTTAGTGGCTGTCACCCGGGGACTTACCCTGCGGAGGGCAGGACCCCGGAAGGAGCAGCAGGCAGCAGGGCAGAGCCCCCAAGGGCAGGCGAAGGCAGGGGGCAAGCAGCTGGGCATGGCGGCAGGAGCAGGCAGCTGCCAGGAGCCCTGGGGCAATGGGCGTCACCCACAGGGAGGGGAGCCAGATAGGGAAGCAGCCGCCCGGCAGCAACGTGCCCGAGCAAAGTGGCTGGGGCGGATGGCTGGATGCTGGGTTGGCCCGAGATCTTACGAGATCTCAGACCCGGGAGACACCTGGCAGGGGTGAGGCCAGGGCGGAGAAGCGCAGAACTCATAAGGAGCCTGGCTGCTCAAGAGGGAGGTGGCGCCTCCTTGAGCTCCAGCCAGAGGGGGGAGAGAGAGGGCACGACCCTGACAACCCCACCAGAGCCCCAACGCTACACGGGGCAAGCAGCCCTGCAGGGTCCATCCCAAGGCAACAAGCCCACTTCAAAGGGGAAGAAGGGGCAGGTCCTTGACCTTACCCAACAGTGGATTAACAAGGGGACTGGAGAACCAACCACTTCACCCCTTCCAACATGGACACTGTGAGGTCATCCCAACTGACCCCCAGGCAGCAGAGCAACACCTGGACTCTATATATCTCCACTACAGTGGGAGAACAACTCGGGCACCGCAGCCAAGGGCGTCAGGGCCAGCGCCAGAGCTCCATCACCACCACCCTAGGAGGGGCCAAACAGGACCAACTACGGCATAGCTCGTGCTAATTTTGTGAGGTTACAAAGACACCAGGCATGACTTAATCTTTGAAGCTGCACTTTATTGACTTATTTGCAGGAAGGTGACTGTGATGTAACAGCCCTTCCAATGAATGTAAAAGTCTTAACCAAACTAAACAGAGCTTGCAGACCACTCTTTACGTCTTCTCGTGTCTCTCGCCGCTCCGTCCGGGCTTTCTCTCCCCACAAAGTCATAACTGAGGCTCCACCCCCTGGCTCCACCCAGGGGATGAATATCACAGTAGTACACACCAGGTTTCTATTTTCCTGGCCTGACACACCCCCTGAGGCTCCTTGGTCTTATGCCAGTTAAATAGTTGGCATAAGACTCATTGACAGCCAAGAGGCTTACAGACAGTTAAGTAAAAAATATTTTTACTTCTCCGGGACCATCTGGTTGCTTTCCCATCAGATGCAACACATGCTCCAGCAGTGCTGCTGCATTGTGTAAACTGGTAGGAGATAGGATTGGGGCATAAATGTCTCAATTTCTCATCATGTTGGCATCCTTCAGTCTCGGAAGACCATGGTGTCACGCTCTGAATGGTGGCTCTGGAACAGTGTGTCCTCTCCAGTGCGCGAAGCCTGGGTAAAGTAGGTATGGAGGATAGGCTGTTACCCATGCAGCAAATCCCCCCTCTCCACGTTGCTGAAATGGTCCAATGGAAAGGCAGAAGCCAATATGGTTGGTTCCAGCGGCGTCGCAGGAGTTGCCAGAACGTGACTGTGTTCAGCCATGAACTGCCTCAGGGACTCCGGCTCCGGATTTTGCCTCGAGGTTGACTCCTGAAGCCTTTTCCACAACTGGATGTAGCCACAAGGCAGTGGAGGTTTGGGATCAGAGTTTTCCTTATCTCAGATGAGCTGCCTTCCCAGGCTAGAGTCCAATCTACCCGGTGGCTGTTTAGTCGCCTCTTACGACAAGTACAGCCAAACTGAGGGCCTATTCTTATCCCCAGCCCCCAGGGGAACAATTTCTCATAAATGGTAAATTTATCTATATATTTGTTTTAAAAATTTATAGCCTGTCTTTCCCATGCTGAAACAAATGCCCAAGGCAGCTTACAAAGCTCCATTACAAAAGTACAAGTAACACAACAGGTAAAAAGAAAAACAATACCAAAGAAAGCATTAGACAAATGTTAAAAAATTAATTTTAACTTTAAACAGTGAAACATAAACCAAAAAACAAGTTAAGACCTAACGCATATCATTGAACCACTGGGGGAATAAATAAGTCCAGGGAGGCAGTCAAGTCACAGCAGTATTTCAGAAGTGCAGAGAGCAAATAATCACTCAGCAGTCAAATGGCATATGAAACAAGTATGTTTTGAGCTGTCACCAAAAAGCTATGAGGGAGGGACAAGTTCTTGCTGGAAGGGAATTTCATAGTTGTAGTGCCACTAATAAGAACATAAGAACATAAGAACAGCCCCACTGGATCAGGCCATAGGCCCATCTAGTCCAGCTTCCTGTATCTCACAGCGGCCCACCAAATGCCCCAGGGAGCACACCAGATAACAAGAGACCTCATCCTGGTGCCCTCCCCTGCATCTGGCATTCTGACATAACCCATTTCTAAAATCAGGAGGTTGCACATACGCAACATGGCTTGTACCCCATAATGGATTTTTCCTCCAGAAACTTGTCCAATCCCCTTTTAAAGGTGTCTAGGCTAGACACCAGCACCACATCCTGTGGCAAGGAGTTCCACAGACCGACCACACGCTGAGTAAAGAAATATTTTCTTTTGTCTGTCCTAACCCTCCCAACACTCAATTTTAGTGGATGTCCCCTGGTTCTGGTATTATGTGAGAGTGTAAAGAGCATCTCCCTATCCACTCTGTCCATCCCCTGCATAATTTTGTATGTCTCAATCATGTACCCCCTCAGGCGTCTCTTTTCTAGGCTGAGGAGGCCCAAACGCCGTAGCCTTTCCTCATAAGGAAGGTGCCCTAGCCCCGCAATCATCTTAGTCGCTCTCTTTTGCACCTTTTCCATTTCCACTATGTCTTTTTTGAGATGCGGCGACCAGAACTGGACACAATACTCCAGGTATGGCCTTACCATTGATTTGTACAACGGCATTATAATACTAGCCATTTTGTTCTCAATACCCTTCCTAATGATCCCAAGCATAGAATTGGCCTTCTTCACTGCCGCCGCACATTGGGTCGACACTTTCATCGACCTGTCCACCACCACCCCAAGATCTCTCTCCTGATCTGTCACAGACAGCTCAGAACCCATCAACCTATATCTAAAGTTTTGTTTTTTTGCCCCAATGTGCATGACTTTACACTTACTGACATTGAAGCGCATCTGCCATTTTGCTGCCCATTCTGCCAGTCTGGAGAGATCCTTCTGGAGCTCCTCACAATCACTTCTGGTCTTCACCACTCGGAAAAGTTTGGTGTCGTCTGCAAACTTAGCCACTTCACTGCTCAACCCTGTCTCCAGGTCATTTATGAAGAGGTTGAAAAGCACCGGTCCCAGGACGGATCCTTGGGGCACACCGCTTTTCACCTCTCTCCATTGTGAAAATTGCCCATTGACACCTACTCTCTGCCTCCTGGCCTCCAACCAGTTCCCAATCCATGAGAGGACCTGTCCTCTAATTCCCTGACTGTGGAGTTTTTTCAGTAGCCTTTGGTGAGGGACCGTGCCAAACGCCTTCTGAAAGTCCAGATATATAATGTCCACGGGTTCTCCCGCATCCACATGCCTGCTGACCTTTTCAAAGAATTCTATAAGGTTCGTGAGGCAAGACTTACCCTTACAGAAGCCATGCTGACTCTCCCTCAGCAAGGCCTGTTCATCTATGTGTTTTGAGATCCTATCTTTGATGAGGCATTCCACCATCTTACCCGGTATGGATGTTAGGCTGACCGGCCTATAGTTTCCCGGGTCCTCCCTCTTTCCCTTTTTAAAGATTGGCGTGACATTTGCTATCCTCCAATCTTCTGGCACCGTGGCCGTTTTGAGGGACAAGTTGCATACCTTAGTCAAGAGATCTGCAACTTCATTCTTCAGTTTCTTAATAACTCTTGGGTGGATGCCATCAGGGCCCGGTGACTTATTGATCTTTAATTTATCAATGAGGTCTGAAACATCTTCTCTTTTAACCTCTATCTGACTTAACTCCTTGGTCAGGAGGGGCCGTTCGGGCAGCGGTATCTGCCCGAGGTCTTCTGCCGTGAAGACAGATGCAAAGAACTCATTTAATTTCTCTGCCATCTCTAAGTCTCCTTTTATCTCCCCTTTCCCTCCCTCACCATCCAGAGGGCCAACCGCTTCTCTGGCGGGTTTCCTGCTTCTAACATATTTGAAGAAGATTTTATTATTCCCCTTAATGTTGCTGGCCATGCGTTCCTCATAGTCTCGCTTGGCCTCCCGTATCACCTTCTTACATTTCTTTTGCCACAGTTTATGTTCCTTTTTATTCTCCTCATTAGGGCAAGACTTCCATTTACGGAAGGAAGCTTCCTTGCCCTTCACAGCTTCTCTAACTTGGCTGGTTAGCCATGTGGGCACTCTCCTGGATTTAGTGGAACCCTTCTTTCTTTGCGGTATACACTTCTGCTGGACCTCTATTACTGTTGTTTTAAGTAGCCTCCATGCACTCTGGAGAGATTGGACTCTTTTTACCCTTCCTTTCAACCTCCTTCTAACCAGCCTCCTCATTTGGTGGAAGTCTGCCCTTCGGAAGTGAAGGGTTTTTGTTAGAGATTTGCCTGGTATTCTTCCCCCAACGTGCATGTCAAAACGGATCGCAGCATGATCACTGTTCCCCAATGGCTCAGTAACGTTTACATCTCTAACCAGGTCCTGCGTACCGCACAATATTAAATCCAGAGTCACCTGTCCTCTGGTGGGCTCCGTGACTAGCTGATCTAAGCCACAGCACGTCAAGAAATCAGGTTTCCTTATCGTGACCAGAACACAAATTGACCCAGTCAATATGAGGATAATTGAAGTCCCCCATGATTACAACCCTGTCCCTCCTTGTCACCTCCCTGATCTGTTTCCTCATTTCAAGGTCCCCATCCGATTTCTGGTCTGGAGGACGATAGCACACCCCCAGTATTACATCGCTGCACAAGCCTGGTAATTTAACCCACAGAGATTCTACAGTGGAGTCGGACCCACCTTCAATCTCTACTTTGCTGGATTCTATCCCTTCCTTAACATAAAGGATTAACTAACTAAGGAGAAGTCTTGCCCTTGAGCTGTAACCTCTATCACTTGGGACAGAGGTGACACTTGTAGAAGAGCCCTCTCAGATGACGTAAGAAGATGGGCTGGAATGTATGGAAGGAGATGGTCTTTCAGATAGCTTGAGCCCAGATCATGGGGGTCTTAAAGGTTAGAATTAGTACCTTGAATTGGGACCGGGGACATATGGGCAACCAGTGAAGCTGCTGAAGTAGTGGTCCCGCAGTGTCGTATCATCTAGCCCCTGTAACACTTGGGCTGTTGCATTCTGCAGTAATTGCAGTTTTGGCACCATCTTAGAGGGTAGCGTCATGAGGAGTGCAATACAGTAGTCTAGTCTTGAAGTTACCAAAGCCTGGACCACTGTGACCAGGTCCAAACAGCTCAAGTATGGTTTCTGTTGGCATGCCAGCCTAAGCTGGGTGAACACACTTCTAGGTACTGCTGCCAACTGGTTGTCCAGAGAACATGGATGGGCAAGTCCAGCAAAGCTTGCCTTGAGTCAGGTCAGCGAGTCACCGTCCCCGGTGACTCGACTTGAAAACAAGTCATAATGGGAGCACTTGCCGAGTCATCAAGTCACCCTTTAGTGACTCTAAAGTACTGGAGTCGAGTTGCCCCCTTTAAAAACCCAGCTGTGGAAAAAACTGGGCTGCTGTAAAGGGGTGTGTGTGTGTGTGTGTGTGTGTGTGTGTGTGTGTGTGTGTGTCAGAGTTCTCTTTTCTCACTCCCCTGCTGTCCCTGCCCATCTGTAAACAGGGCAGGAGGGGTGGGAGGGACTGCGAGAGAACAGGGACAGAAGTGGCAAGAGGGAGGTGGGTCATATGCAGCAGCTGGGAAGCTTACCAAGACAACCCAAGGCCTAACCCTGTCCAGTTTTCCAGTGCTGGTGCTGCTGTGCCCATGGGGTATGCACTGCTCCCTGTGTTGGGGAGGCAGTCTTGGAGTCCTCGTCAAGGTATGGGAACATTTATTCCCTTACCTTGGGCTGCACTGCGGCTGACCAGGTGCTAGAAGTTTGGATAGGATTGGGCCTTCAATCCTTTGCAGCCCTACTCAGAAGTAGTGCCACTTCAGAGAGTCATTCAATGAGGCTTCCCACTCCCCACCAGCCATGGTGGAATGTGTGATCACTATGAACTACACTATGAACACGTTTCCTGTCTCCTCTTTTTCCCTGGGCTCCTCTCCTGCACTTCCCCAGCCAATGAAAATATCTGAATGTCCATCATTTATCTGATGATCATCTGTTCCTTCCTATCACAGATGGAGAAAAGAGCTTTTCCCCCCTCCCCCCCCTGTTTGGATGCATTAACCTGGTCCTGCCTTGTGGCTGGCACACCCTGCTGCTCGCCCAGTCAGAAAAATGGCCCCACAAAGTTTTTCACACTGAAAACAGTAAGCAAGTACACCCAGGCAGAGTAAAAGTCCCATTTACTATCATTGTTAAAAGAATATACATAGTAGCCTGTTAAAAGTGCAGGTCTGTAACATTTCCCCAGATGAAGTCACCTACCAGGGAAGCATAAAGTCGAATATATTAAAAATAAAATATTTAAATGAATGGGGACCCACCTGAAATTAACTTGCGACCCACCTAGTGGGTCCTGACCCACAGTTTGAGAAACACTGCATTAGCCTATATGTGAAGTTTTTGTTTTTTGCCCCAATGTGCATTACTTTACACTTACTTACATTGAAACACATCTGCCATTTTGATGCCCATTGTCCCAGTTTGGAGAGATCCTTCTGGAGCTCTCCACAATCCCTTCTGGTTTTTACCACCTGGAAAACTTTAGTGTCATCTGCAAACTTGGCCACCTCGTTGCTTAAGCCTGTATCCAGGTCATTTATGAACAGGTTGAAAAGCACTGATCCAAGGACAGATCCTTGAGGCACACTGCTTTTCACCAATCTCCACTGTAAAAATTGCCCATTGACACCCATTCTTTGTTTCCTGGTCCTCAACTAGTTCCTAATCCATGAGAGGACCAGTCCTCTTATTCTTTGATGATGGAGTTTTCTCAGCAGCCTTTGGTGAAGCGACAGTGACAAACACCTTCTGAAAATTCAGATACATAATATCCACAGGATCTCTTGCATCCAGATGCCTGTTGACCTTTTCAAAGAACTCTAAAAAGTTCGTGAGGCATGACTTGCCCTTACAGAATCCATGCGCATTTTCCCTCAACAAGGCTTGTTCGCCTATCGGCGCAATCCTAACCAAATTTCCAGCTTTGACATAGCTGTGTCAATGTGGTGGGCACTGCATCCTGCAGTGGGGAGGCAGTCAAGGGGGCCTCCTCAAGGTAAGGGCATGTTTGTTACCTTATCTTGGGTCTGCATTGCGGCTACGTCAGTGCTGAAAAGTTGGTTAGGATTGTGTCCTAAGTGTTTTAAGATTTTACCTTTGATGAGGCATTCCATCATCTTACTTGAAACAGATGTTAGGTTGACCGGCCTATAGTTTTCCAGGTCCCCTCTCCTTCCTTTTTTAAAAATCAGAGTGACATTTGCTATCCCCCAATACTCTGACACCATGGCCATTTAAGGGCCAAGTTGCATATTTTAGGGTGCAATCCCAACCCCCCATGGGGGGGGTGTTGCAGAAGTGTCATAAAGCACTTTCATGCCACTCTGAGGAGAAGTAGGCCAGTACACAGATGCGTACTGGTTTCCCCACCCTGACATGGGCCCCAGGAAGAGGTAAGTTTGTGCCAGCTGAGCTCGGCTGGTGCAGAGGTCTGGGTGGGCGTGGGAAGAGTGGGGAGGTCTGGGCTGCATGGGGAGCAGGCGAGAGGGAGGCATTTTGGGGTGGGGGAGGGTAGGCAGTGGGGCCAGGATCCAGCAGTTATGTTATGTAACATTTACATCTCTAACCAGATCCTGAGTACCACACAATATTAAACCCAGAGTCACCTGCCCTCTAGTGGGCTCCATGACTAGCTGCTCTAAGGCACAGTCATTTAGCATATCAAGAAATCCAATCTCTTTCATGACCAGAATTGACCCAGTTGATATGAGGATGATGACATGCCACATGATTACAACCCTGTCTCTCCTTCTCCCTCCTTTCTCCTGTCCCTTCTCCCTCCTCCTCCTGTCAACCCTGTCTCCCTGATTTGTTTCCTCATTTCAAGTTCCCCTACAGGTTTCTGGTCTGGAAGACGATAGCATTCCCCCAGTATTACATTGCTCCTCAAGTCTGGTAATTTAACCAACAATGATTCTATGGTGGAGTTGGATCAACTTTCAATCTCTACTTTGCTGAATTCTACCCCTTCTTTAAAACAGATGGCCTCTACACCTCCAACATGCCTGTCCCTACTCTATAAACTATAGCATCTATAAACTGGGATTCCGGTTTGCCACTGATTCTCCTCATTCCATCACGTTTCCATTATACCCACTATTGCAATGTCTTCCCTAGCCACCAAACATTTCAGTTCTCCCATCTTTGCTCAGAGATTTCAGGCATTTGCATAAAAGCACGTGTATATGGAGTCCTCCAAGATGGACTGCTTATTTGGTCCTTTATCCCTGCAGCCTCTCATTCTGCTGGACTGACTATCACATCCCATCATGCTTCCACTCCCAGTTCCCACTCTGTCACTACCTTGTTGTTCTCTAACTTCTCCATCCTCATCCCAGAGGGATGAGGAGTCACAGCCAAAAAGACTGTATTAAATTTGCAAAAGATTACTGAGAGTACTGTCCTGAGCTTGCTGTTATATTCAAATGAATTTTTTCAGCAACTAGTTTATTACATTATGGGCACAATCCTAACCAGGTCTTACTTACTCAGAAGTGAGTCTATTTTTTTTCAGTGGGGTTTACTCTCAGGAAAGTGTGGTCATGATTGCAGCCTTATGTAGATAATTATTTAAAGGTGATACCTTTCAACATTTGCATGCATTTAAATTTTGACAATTACATTACATGAATTTTCCCAAATCATTCTCCAACATAGGAATGAAGGGGGAAAAAACCACCACCACCCTTGGATGATTTATGATGTTTCAGTATCACAAATTAAATCTTTCCCCATCTTTTGCTATTTGCATTTCTTATTTACAGTGGATTCAATCCACCAAATGGTGTTGCTGTGTATCCTGCATTTATTTAAGTATAGTTTGCATGGTGGATTGCAACCAATGTATATAATTATGTGAAGCAACATGAACAGTATCACTTAAATGCACAAGGGAATTTTTACAAGAGATGCCATATACACTGGAATTCAAGTTAATTTATTTTTCTTTGCTAAGAATAAACAATATTTCTTCCCCTCCACACGATACTACAATGAACTGGAAGGATAACAGGGTTTTTAAATTAATGTAGCTACTGTTGTATTTCTGATTGTTTTCAACATCCATTTATGTCAATAGAAACTGTTAAAATCAATGAACTAATCATTCCTATGTCACAAACCATTCTTCCATATATCCTCCCCACCCTCTTAAGTCATCTGAGGGGGCTTTCCTGCAAGTGCCACCTTTCTACCAAATTTGGGAGATGGCAGCCCAGGGGCAAGCCATCTCAATAAAGGTGCCACAATTATGGAACTCCTTACCCAGAAAATTACGATCTACTCCAGGGATGTCAAATTCATTAAATTCATGAAGCTGGCCAAATAGCATTCATGATGCCTGCTGAGGGCTGGAAGTGATGTCATTAGGCAGGAAGTGATGTCATTAAACATGTCAAAACCAGAAATAAGCACTCTGTTCTTGTATAGGAACTTTTTTGCTGCAAATGACAGAAGAGAAAATACACAAAGCTTGATCGTATTTCAAAATATAGGAGAGTCCAAATATCATGCAGGTCACCTCAGCATTGCTCAGTAGCTGAGAGAAAAAGCTTCTGTGGGCTGCATCTGGCCCCTGGGCCTTATGTTTGACACCCTTGATCTCATGGCATGACACTCTTCCTCATGGCATTTCAGCGAGGGCTCAAAATCTTTTTGTTTCATCTGGTGTTTGGGTGATGAGTTGTATGCCTCCTGTGCCTCTATAGCAGATCCTTGAGTGTAAATAGTTTTGCCCTCCACCAATTGGTCTTATTTTTCTGACTTTATTCATTGTTTTTATATATTGTATGTTTTATCTATGGATTGTGAGCCACCTTGGGTATCTGCTCCAGCAGAGAAAAGGCAGGATAAAAATAGTTCAATCAATCAATCAATCAATCAATCAATCAATCAATCAATCAAACCCAGCAGCATCATTTGGCAACACAGGGGGGAAGGGGGCCTCAGAATTCAGTTACCTAATGAGTACTGTCAGAGTCCCGAGTCACTTGGACAAATCTTATACACTCCTCATTCACTGGCTAAACACTCAAGTGATTCAGAGGACCAGTGGCGCCAAAATGGTTACTGCTGCATTCTGTGGGCGCTGTGATAGCCATGAGAATGTCCTCAGGGAAGGGGATATTTGTCCCCTTCCCTGAGGTTAGGGTGCAGGCCCAGCAATGGATCTTCTTCAGTCTGTGCCAGCTGTTTTGCAGACTGGAGGAGGAGATCTGTGTTGGACTTTCCAGCCCGACATGGAGCATTGGAGCTGGCAAAGCAAGGCTCTGCTGGTCTTACCCCTCCCACCTCAATTCTGACAAGACTTTTGGCCACCCGGAGTTCTTCCCTTGCTCTGGGCAGCTCAGTGCTGACTGGCGCTGGGACAGCACTAGCAGTCCCTACATGGAAGGTGCCATAAACATGGTTTCTGGCATGTTTACGACACCCAGCACCGGTAGTACACTCATACCACCAGCACTAAAGAGTTCAGGATTGGGCTCAAACCTCAAGACTCTGGTTCATTTCAGAAGCAGACTAAGGGCACAATCCGAACCCACTTTCCAGGACTGACAGAAGGGCAACCCAGCTCCAAGGTAAGGGAACAAACATTCCCTTATTTTGAGGAGGCTTCCATGAGTGCCACCCAACTTCAGGATGCAGCACATGTCCCATTGGGACAGCTATGCCAGTGCTGGAAAGTTGGTTAGGATTTGGGCCTGAGTGACCTAGACCAGACTTAGATGAATCATTTCCTGTTTACTCACAGAGAAACAAACCTATAATAATAAATAGCTTATTTAAAGTCTAGAATTGTGGTATAAATTACTTGAAAGGCATATGGTTACTTAAGATGGTAAATACAATACAAACACAATGCTAAAACAATAATGATCTCACTTGTACCTAATACTCACCTGGATCTTCCCAATGTCTGTACATAGGCAAAGGGTAGTTTTTTCTGCCTGTCATACCAAGGCTGATATAGGCAGGCATCCATGATGGAATGGCAAAAGAGCAGTTTTCCCCCTCCAAACAACAGGGTTTTTTCTACAGTACCTTAAAGTTAGCTCTTAGCCAACCAGAAAATCAGACCTGCCTGACCTTCTGGCAAATGACCTTATTAACTGATCTTACTACAGGCCAGTCACTCTTACGCCCCGCCTGAAGATTCACAGCTGCCTCCCATTTCCAATTAGCAAGACCTTGAGGTCCAATGCATTACCAGGCTGGAATTTTAGCAAGAATGTTGAAAACTGAAATTCTGCTGAATTTCAGGGTGGTGCTTTGACGTATGTACCAGAATAGTATAAGACTCCTGAATTTTGCTTTCTGTACTCATGCTGATTTGGGTTCTCTGACCCCAGCATCTCTTTACTGCGCATTAAAGATACTCTGCTCTCTTACCTGGTGTGTTCATTGGCTGTGCACCCCGGTAATGAATTGCGCACTCACCCTTACTTGGTACTTACGCTTAGGCTTGATTCCTAGAATTTAAAAGTTTAAAAGGTGTGAGGCAGTGGGGCTGCCTGAAAGATTGAAACAAACTGTCACTTCCAGTCAGAATTCTGCACTAGATTGATCAAGGGCCTTATCCAGTCTAAAGTGGCTGCGTGTGTTCACCCGTTGTTCTTTAGGTGCTGATGATTTATTGTTTTGATTTTTTTTATTGATGGTTTTTATATTTCCTCCCTGAAATGCTTATAAGAGTTACTTGCAAAGCCCTGTCTTGGAATATTAGAGTTACTGGTAATCAAATTAGAGCTAGAGCTACAAACAAGCACATTCATGCACGCCCCAGAAAGAAGCCATGAGCACATGGGGTTCTGCATCCTTTGACCTACTTGCCCTGCAGGCAGTGGTGGGATTCAGCCAGTTCTCACTGGTTCTGTAGAACCCCTACCTAATGTAGCTAGGGTTCGGCAAACCGTTTGCTAAGCCGCTCACAGGACAAACTTTAGGCCATGACCCGCAGGGTGTCCAGTGGCCGCAGGGGTCCCCACCGGGAAGCCTGCTCCTATAGTAAGTTGCGCTGGGCTGCGCCTGCGCCTCGGAGAATTGCAGCGCCTGGGCTTTGTTGGGCGAGGGCGCTACGGAGCCGCAGAGGTGCCCGTGGGGAGGAGACGTGAGCATAGGAGTGGAGTCTCGCTGACTGGAGCCGCCGCCATCGAGCTCTTTCCCGGCAGCAGCAGCCTGGCAGTTCCAACCGCCACAGACCCCAAAGCCGGGCTCCTCGAAGCTGCCCGGGCCACCCCTCGGAGGAGCATCATCATCAAGGTAGCACCTCATTCATTCCCTCTGGGCATGAGTGGGTGTGCATGTGTGTGTGTGTGTGTGAGTCTGAGTGAATGTGGGGTGAATGAGTGAGTGAGGGTGGGGTTTGTGTGTGAGAGGGTGGTTGTGGGGGTGGGTAAGTGTGACTGTGTGAGTGTGGGGGGAGTGTGTGTGGTGTGTGTGTGAGTGAGTGGTGGGTGTGGGGGTGTGAGAGTGAGTGTGGGGTGTGTGTGAGAGGGTGGGTGTGGGGATGGGTGTGTGTGAGTGTGGGGGAGTGTGTGGGGTGTATGTGTGTGAGCAAGCAGTGGGTGTGAGGGGTGTGAGTGTGGGGTGTGTGTGTGAGAGGGTGGGGGTGGGTAAGTGTGACTGTGTGTGAGTGATTGTGGGGGGACTGTGTGGGGTATGTGTGTGTGAGTGAGCGAGCGGTGGGTGTGGGGTGTGTGAAAGTGTGAGTGTGGGGTGTGTGTGAGAGGGTGGGTGTGGGTAAGTGTGACTGTGAGTGAGTGTGGGGGAGTGTGTGTGTGTGTGTGTGTGAGCGAGTGGTGAGTGTGGGGGTGTGAGAGTGGGTTGTGTGTGTGAGAGGGTGGGTGTGCAGGTGGGTAAGTGACTGTGTGAGTGTGTGGGGGGAGTGTGTGGGGTGTGTGTGTGAGTGAGCGAGCAGTGGGTGTGGGTTGTGTAAGAGTGTGAGTGTGGGGTGTGTGTGTGAAAGGGTGGGTATGGGTAAGTCTGAGTGTGTGTGAGTGAGCATGGGGTGTGTGTGTGAAAGGGTGGGTGTGGGTAAGTCTGAGTGTGTGTGAGTGAGCGTGGGGTGTGTGTGTGTGCTGCCTCTTTCCCTTCTGCTGTGAGGATGGTACCATTCACATGTGACATTTGCCCTGCATGGTGTTCCTGCAAAGGAAACAATGACTGCACACCCTGCCCTGTGTGTGCAGGCTCTTGGCTCTCCAGGGCTTTGCTGCTGCCTCTCACTCAAGCAGACGTGCCTGCTTGGGCACACTTCGTGCAAACATGCGTGTCCGGGCGCTTCTTCGGTTTACCAGCAACTTCTTGGGGAAGCGTTCCACCAAAAAAGAAAACTAGCTCCGGGAAGGAGCACTGGAGGCGAGCGGGTGCGTGACCCGCGGCTTAGAATGACTGCAGGTTTACCTGTTATGGTAGCAAGCAATGGGCCCAAAGAGGAATGATGCATTGAGGGCTGAGCCCAATCCGAGGTATGTCTACTCAGGAGTAAGTCCCCTTATAGTCAATAGGGCTTACTTGCAGGTAGGTGTGGAGAGGCGTGCCGTCTTGGAGCCAAATCCTATGCTTGTCTAGTCAGAATTAAGTCCCATTATAGTCAGTAGAGTTTACTCCCAGGAAAGTGTGGCTAGGATTGCAGCCTTGTTTCACAGCACAGTGACAAGAGAGCAAGACTTAAAACCGGTTTCTGCCTGGCCCACAGGTATACACTTTTGGTCCCTGTTGTGTATATGCAACATTGGGCAGAAATAGCTTAATTAAACTACTTCTGATTTTTTGTTCTAAAAAAAGTTTTGAGATTCAGCTGCAGGTCGAAGATGCTCTGTGGCAGAAGAGGAGCCGCAATAGTTAATGCTACTCTTACATCAGAAGAGTTTTAGGGCCCAATCCTGTCAGCTTTCCAGCACTGATGCAGCCCTGAAGTAAGAGACCAAACATTCCCTTACCTTCTGGAGGCTTCCGTGACTGCCCTCCCCACCACAGAATGCAGCACCCACCCCTTTGGCATAGCTGCATCAATGCTGGAAAATTGGATAGAATTGGGCCCTCAATCTGGGGGTGATCAGAAATGATGCCCACCTTCTCTTCTGTTGGCCAGTGAGGGGGTGGCTGACCACATGGTCCATAGGGGGGGCAGTATTCCCATCAATTATCCAGACACCCATGGCCCCCTGTACCCCCTTTGCAGCCTTGCCTGCTTTCACTAACTTACCTTCAAAGTCCCGCTGCCTTTCATATGTCTTAAAATGGTCATTAGGACATAGAACCTGTTGTTAATTTATTTGAATCCCACCACTGCCTGCAGGTATATATTCATTACCACAGGGAAGCCTCAGAAAGTTTTAATCCTGACATAAGGTGACTCCCTGTGACAATATTTGAGACCCACATTATAAATCAAAACACAAATGGCAAAATAAGCTGTGTCACAGTAGGGTGGGAACTGTTTGCTTATGAGGAAAAGGAATGGCAACATTTATACAAATGAGAAACAATCTTTTTTCATTTTTCATGCTTTCTCTCAGAAACTTGAGCCTCATGTGGACTATATTCATTTGGATATAAAAGAATGACTTTCCCTTATTACTTTGTCATGACTATATATTCTGTGTTTTGATCTTCCAAAGTAGCAACATATATACAATTAAAATTTTGAACTTTGCTCTGGTAAGCCTTCTTGATGGCAAGAAGACATCCAAATTTAGCATAACAGCATTTAAAATTTGCCAAATGATGACTAGATCAAAGAGCAGGATGCAAATTATTGTATTTGTGCACTAGAAAGGTCATGGTGTTGACAAATTTTTTGCATAATTAATGTATTAATTTTATGCTGCTATTTTTGTTAATTTTTCACACTTTTCTGATCAGACCTTGCTGTAGTCTTTTATTAGAATAGAGGTCTAGTCATCACATCAGACATTCTGGTTGTTTCAGCTTTAAGGCAAGTTGCAGCAAGGAGCTGAACATTTTGAGTCATGGTTCCAAAATTCTGAAAACTTATCCCCAAAGAATTTAGAAGAGCTACTTCCTTATTAAGCTTTCAGAGAGATCACAATGTCTTTTTATTTCAACAGGTACATAAGAACATAAGAACAGCCCCACTGGATCAGGCCATAGGCCCATCTAGTCCAGCTTCCTGTATCTCACAGCGGCCCACCAAATGCCCCAGGGAGCACACCAGATAACAAGAGACCTCATCCTGGTGCCCTCCCTTGCATCTGGCATTCTGACCTAACCCATTTCTAAAATCAGGAGGTTGCGCATACACATCATGGCTTGTACCCCATAATGGATTTTTCCTCCAGAAACTTGTCCAATCCCCTTTTAAAGGTGTCCAGGCCAGTCGCCATCACCACATGCTGTGGCAAGGAGTTCCACAGACCAAACACATGTTGAGTAAATAAATATTTTCTTTTGCCTGTCCTAACTCTCCCAACACTCAGTTTTAATGGATATCCCCTGGTTCTGGTGTTATGTGAGATTGAAAAGAGCATCTCTCTATCCACTCTATCCTTCCCGTGAATAATGTTTTATGGCGCCTCTTTTCTAGGCTGAAGAGGCCCAAATGCTGTAGCCTTTCCTTATAAGGAAGGTGCCCCAGGCCAGTAATCATCTTAGTCACTCTCTTTGGCATCTTTTCCATTTCCGCTATGTCCTTTTTGAAATGTGGTGACCAGAACTGGACACAATACTCCAGGTGTGGCCTCACCATAGATTTGTACAATGGCATTATAATATTAGCTGTTTTGTTCTCAATTCCTTTTCTAATGATCCCAAGCATAGAATTGGCCTTCTTTACTGCCGCTGCACATTGGGTCGACACTTTCATTGAGCTGTCCACCACCACCCCAAGATCTCTCTCCTCATCTGTCATGGATAGCTTAGAACCCATTAGCCTATATGTGAAGTTTTGATTTTTTTTGCCCCAATGTGCATTACTTTACACTTACTTACATTGAAATGCATTTGCCATTTTGCTGCCCATTTTCCCAGTTTCTGGAACTCCTCACAATTGCTTCTGGTCTTCACCACTCGGAAAAGTTTGGTGTCATCTGCAAACTTAGCCACTTCACTGCTCAACCCTGTCTCCAGGTCATTTATGAAGAAGTTGAAGAGCACCGGTCCTAGGACAGATCCTTGGGGCACACTGCTTTTCACCTCTCTCCATTGTGAAAATTGCCCACTGACACCCACTCTCTGTTTCCTGATCTTCAACCAGTTCTCAATCCATGAGAGGACCTGCCTTCTAATTCCCTGACTGTGGAGCTTTTTCAGTAGTCTTTGGTGAGGGACCATGTCGAAAGTCTTCTGAAAGTCCAGATATATAATGTCCACAGGTTCTCCCACATCCACATGCCTGCTGACCTTTTCAAAGAATTCTAAAAGGTTCGTGAAGCAAGACTTACCCTTACAGAAGCCATGCTGATTCTCCCTCAGCAAGGCTTGTTCGTCTATGTGTTTTGAGATTCTATCTTTGATGAGGCATGCCACCATCTTACTTGGTATAGATGTTAGGCTGACCGGCCTATATTTTCCCAGGCCCCCATCCTTCTTTTTCAAAAAATTGGTGTGATATTTGCTATCCTCCAATCCTCTGGCACTGTGGCCATTTTGAGGGACAATGTTGCATATTTTAGTCAAGAGATCAGCAACTTCATTCTTCAATTCCTTAATAACTCTTGGGTGGATGCCATCAGGGCCAGGTGACTTATTGATCTTTAATTTATCAATTAGGTCTGAAACATCTTCTCTTTTAACCTCTATTCAACTTAATTCCTTGGTCAGGAGGGGCCATTCGGGCAGTGGTATCTGCCTGAGGTATTCTGCAGTGAATACAGATGCAAAGAACTCATTTAATTTCTCTGCCATCTCTAAGTCTCATTTTATCTCCCCTTTCCCTTCCTCACCATCCAGAGGGCCAACCGCTTCTTTGGTGGGTTTCCTGCTTCTAACATATTTGAAGAAGCTTTTATTATTTCCCTTAATGCTGCTGGCCATGTGTTCCTCATAGTCTCTCTTGGCCACCCGTATCACCTTCTTACATTTCTTTTGCCACAGTTTATCTTCCTTTTTATTCTCCTCATTAAGGCAAGACTTCCATTTACGGAAGGAAGCTTCCTTGCCCTGTACGGCCTCTAACTTGGCCCAATAGCCATGTGGGCACCCTTCTGGACTTAGTTGAGCTCTTCTTCCTTTGTGGTATACACTTCTGCTGGGCTTATATTACTGTTGATTTAAGCAGCCTCCATGCACTCTGGAGAGATTGAACTCTTTTTAACTTCCCTTTCAACTTCCTTCTAACCAGCCTCCTCATTTGAGGGAAGTCTGCTCCTTAGAAGTCTGTTTTTGTGACAGATTTGCCTGGTATTCATCCCCAATGTGCATGTCAAAACGGATCACAGCATGGTCACTCTTCCCCAATGGTTCTGTAACATTTACATCTCCAACCAGGTCCTGAGTACCGTACTATATTAAATCCAGAGTCACCTGTCTTCTGCCCCTCGGCTCCTGTCAGCTTTCCCCCAGGGGTCAGCTTAAAAGCTGCTCTGCCACCTTTTTAATGTTATGTGCAAGCAGTCTGGTTCCATTCTAGTTCAAGTGAAGCCTGTCCCTCTTGTACAGGCCCCGCTTGTCCCAAAACGTTCCCCAGTGCCTAACGAATCTAAACCCCTCCTCCCTACACCACCATCTCCACACATTGAGACCCCTGATCTCTGCCTGCCTAGCTGGCCCTGCACATGGAATAGGTAGCACATCCGAGAACGCTACCTTTGAGGTCCTGGCTTCCAGCTTCCTACCTAATAGCCTAAATTTGGCCTCCAGGACCTCCCAGCTACACTTCCCCACATTGTTGGTGCCAACATGCACCACAACCGCTACCTTCTCCCCAGCACTATCTACCAGCCTGTCTAAACAAGAAGTGATGTCCTCAACCTTCACACCAGGCAGGCAAGTCGCCATGCAGTCCTCACATCCATCGCAAACCCCCCTCTCTATGTTTCTGATAATTGAATCCCCCACTACAAGAAGCCCCCTCCCACCAAGAAGTATCCTGAGTGCATTCGGATATGGGCCCGTCCCCTGGAGAAGGGGACCCCTAGGGGATTGTTTCCCTCCTCTCCAGGATGACATCCTCCAGCCCCGAGACTTCCCACCTGGGCAGCTGAGGAGCTGTGTGCCTGAAGGTAGGACAAAGCCTTATCGTACCCGGAAGTCTCCCCATGGTCCTTCTCTGCCTGCCTCTGCTTCTCCAGGTCGCCCACCAAGGCTGCAAGGGAGCTGACGTGTTCCCTGAGACCCTGGAGCTCCTTGCACCGAGGGCACACCCATGACTTATGCCCCAGAGGCATATAGTTATACATGTTGCACTCAATGCAAAACACTGGATAGCCCCCACCCTACTACTAGCTGTCTGACTGCATAGTTTTTTTTCTGTTTTTGTTTAGGGGTACTTAAACAAAACCCTACACTGGTTTGCTGCCTCTCTTCTCAGGGCAAGAGAAGGGCGGTATCTGGGGCCCTGGCTTCCTTGCCCTGCTGCTGAACTTATACATATGCTAAACTCGCTGTGCCTTACCCTGGCACTGGGTTCCCAGAGGCCATGCACGCTTCTGCAGAGAGGCTCATGGGGTAGCAGGCGCTAGCTTTATAGTCTTAGCTAGCTCCTCCTCCCTCCCTCCTTGCTGATTGAAAAGGAGCTGGTCTTCCCAGGTGAAATCTCCAAACATCAAGAAGACAATAGGCACAGCTCTGGGAACTGCAGAGCCTGCTGATGGGCTTAATCTACTCTGCATGCTCCTGAATGGGATGCTTGGATTTGCCTAATGGTGCTCTTATCAACTCCTAAAGGTCAATGACTATGATCTAAAGGACAATGACTATGCTAAATTGCCCTGGCTGGCTGGGAACTGGCCCTTCCTAGATTCTTACCCTCCTACTTCAGCTCTCTTAGGCTGAACTGTTTTTTAACCTCAAGCTGGTTTTTATTTGAGTTCTTAAACTAAACCGTTTTCAGAGTTTTTGGGCTTGGCAGAACTTACACACTAAGGTTTAAATTCTGTTTAGCCCTGTTTATAAAATAGAGACATTAAGGGCCCAATCCTATCCAATTTTCCAGAACTGGTGCAGTTGTACTAATGGGGTGTGCGCTGCATCCTGTGGTGGAGGGGCAGTCACTAAGGCCTCCTCAAGATAAAGGAACATGTGTTCCTTTACCTGGGGGCTGCATTGCGGCTGTACCGGTGCTGGAAAGTTGGATAGGATTGGGCTCTCAGTGTGCTTTCTCCCTCTATTACCCTCTTCTTCTGTTTAGTTTGGGCTCCTACTCACAGGTAAACTTTGGTCTGAGTGGATCTTTTAGACTTGTGCTCTAGCTCCCTGTCTACATTATGCCTTCCTGTTTTTATTAAGTGCTTCATGCTTTTTTTAAGTGTGCACCTTTATTTTATTTATTTATTTATTTATTGCTCTCACCTGTGACCCAATTTACTGAACCTTTAGATTATGTTCTAACATAGATTAAGTTTAACTTGGGTTAAGTATAGGGTTAATTTAAACAAAGTAGAAAAGCTTGCTTTCCACTTTATTCTCCTCTGTTTTATTTATTTTTCCTTTACCTTGGGCTCTTACTCACAAGTAGAACTCTGCTTCTGCTCAGAGTAGACCTATGTACACACTTACGTACTTATTTTTATTGCCCTCACCTAGCTCCTGTGCCCAAACTTGCTGAACCTTAGAATCCAAATTATTGTGCCCCAACTTAATGGACCTTAGAATCCCTCCCTCAGGTTAGTTTAGGTAAAGCTAAGCTAAAGGTGAAGCTAAATTTCAATGTTGATTTAAGGTTAGAAAGGTTAGAAAGACAAAGAGTTAGAAAGAGTACACTTACCTTCTCCTTCTCCTCTTCCTCCTCTTCACAATTCAGAGAGTGCTCCCTCTCCAAAACTCAAAGGGTCCATGTGCCTTCTCCTTCCACAGATGCTAAACTCGCTGTGCGTTACCCTGCACTTGGTTCCTGAGGCACTTGGTTCCCAGAAGCCCATCACTTCTGGTTTCACAGGGAGTCTTCCCTGGCCCTCAGAATGCCTTCTTAAAGGCATAAAAACGTCGCTTCCAGTTTCCTCTGTGAAACCAGAAGTGATGTTTTCAGCCCTCCAAGAGCATTACAAAGCCTTCAGAGTAGTCCTCAGTCTAGTCCTCAGAATGCCTCTGAGAGACCTGTCTGGGGGACCTCAGTTGCCAGTTAACTGAGTGCTGCGGGGCGGGGGGTGCTCTGGGGTGCTGTGACAGCCGCACAGTGCTGTCCCCAAGCCTGGGGCATTTGTCCCCCTTCCCTTCCAGGTACATCACAGAATCTGTTCTTACCCCACCGGATGTAGCATGCCTGTTTTTTGCATAGCTGTGCCAACAGAGGGAGAAGGATAGGATTGTTATTCTATTTTATGTATTTTATGACTTTTAAATGTTGTTAGCCACCTTGGGTGCCCTTTTTCACCCTTGGGTGAAAGGCGGATTACAAATCAAATAAATAAATAAATAAATAAATAAATAAATAAATAAATAAAAATAGGATTGGGCTGCAAGACTCACCACAAATTGTCTCCAATCTTTCATACTCGTCCTTATTCTTTTGCTTTCAAAACAAGGAATACATTAACAGAAAAGGAAGGTATGTATGAAAATGGAAATGAAAAAGGTATGGGTGTGGACAAATATGCTCCATCATTAGAAGTCTCAATAACTTTTCCAAGATTCATATTGTCTAGGCACATTTTTGGGACTGTGATAGTTATAGTAACCTCCTGTGGAACAGAGGAACAGCTGTTTGCCTCTGGTACTAGTTCGATAAATGTTCCTCAAGCCTCATCCAGCCAACTTCACATGAGAGTCTGCAAAAACCCAACACCTGCCTTGAATCTAGAGCTTCGCATTCAGCTCTGAAGGAGCAACAGAAACTGAAGTCCTTTTGACAGATTTCACCAGCAGCAGCAGCAGCAGGATAAGCTAAATAATTAATGGCTGGTATCGTAATCACATATTTTGAACCCCATGAAACAGCTTGCTAAAAAGCTACAAAGGCATGTTACTTTGATGTACTCCAAGGCAGTTTGTGTGTAATATGTACAGAATTTGGGAAAATGAAGCGAATTTGCATCATGTGGATTCATACTTTTCTGCTTTTCAGCCCATTGGCTATGGATGCAGCCCCTTCCTGATAGAAGACGTCTGCTAGTCACAAAGAAGAAATCATCACAGGGTACTGAAATATGCAGTTGTAGGACCTTTCGTGCCATGATTCAAATGACTATGTGCCAAATTAAAAATTGGGAATCTGCTGCAGGTGTTGTCAGCCTCAAAAAAAGACAAGGGAATGAATAGCAAACTCTCGAGGGAAAAAAATATAGTTGTCCTAAATGTGCTCTCTCTGTGTGTGTGTCTGTGTGTGTGTCTGTGTCTGTGTCAAGTTGTGCATATATTTCAAATACAAGAGGAAATATATATATATATATTTCATGAAAGAAAGACAAGCATACATCTTTTATCTTTGTTCCTTACATTTCAAAATATGAGGACAATAAGTTGGTGTGAGGGCAAGAAATGAACATAAGTAGTCCATTACTCTAATTTCCTTCATGTTACCTCAATTTTAAATAGCCTCCTATGCTTAATGCAGTCATACAGATATTTTATAATTTTTAAAACACTGTTTTGTCCTGGTTTGTATTCCAAAGATCCTAAATCAAGAAACCTGCATTCCCAGGACATTGTGTTCCCATAGTGGTGCAATAATTTACATTATGAAGATCTGTATATTTTGGATCTAAATATAGGGGGAAGAGCTGTAGACAAGAGGGTGTCAGCTTCAATTTCTATCATCTCCAGGCTGGACTGAAAAGGTTTCTTGTAAATGCTGAAGAGCTGCTACTAGACTGTATTGACGATACTGAGCTAGATGGATCAATGGTCTGATTTGGTATAAGGCAACCTCTTGTGTTCAGTTACATACAAAAGAGGCCTCAACTTTACCACTAGGAATTATTAAGGCCTCGCTAAATATTTCAGTTTCAATTTCCAAGACAAGGCAAATGATCTTGGCACAGTAGAAATACCCCTCTCTGGGGGGCACACCTACATTTGTGCAACATTCATATTGTTTCCCCTGAGCAATCCTTTTTCCTGAATTAGGGTCCAATCCTATCCTAGCTCAGCACTGGTGCTGAACTCCAGCACTGGCGCTGGGTGTGACAAACTTGCTGTAAGGCATATCTATGGCACCATTTTCCCCAAGGAGACCTCTGGTGGTCTCCACAGGGCACAGGATACAGCCGTCATCATTTTGGTGCTGCTGCACCATGGCCCCACAAGGCATAGGATTGGGCTGCCCATCACATGGTTGATTCCCACCTGATCAGGACCACACAAGTGAATGGGTTTCATGATGCTATGCCTGAGATGATGATGATGTAAATAAAATCATGTGGGTCAGCCAATTAATCAAATTTCGCTATATGAAGATCACACCAGGGGGAAATTATTTTTTTAAAAGATTCCAGAACCCCTCAAAGTAATGTTTTATGTACCATAAAACACAACAAAACAATAAAAATAACTGAAAATACAGAAAAATAGCCACAATGGAAAAAGAGCAATTAATAGTGATATAGGTCAATTGAAGGTGAGGGCAAATGAGGACACTTGGAATGAGAAGCAAAGCCTAAGCGAGGAATGCTGAAAACCACTTAAAAGGGGAGGCATTTTTTTCTATCATTGGAAACATTGGCAAAAAAGGTGAATAGTTTCAGTTCAGCTATGGAGACTGTTGCAATATCTCTACTGCAATGACCAAAAAGAAAGTTGCACACAGGGAAACTGCAGGATCTGAATGAAGAACCAGCTTCCACATCCTGCCTATGCAACTTCTTTTTTGGACATTAAAACAGAATGGTGAATAAAAGGTTTGTTGAGCCAAACCCAGTAACAGCCGAACATAATAACATTTAAAGCCAATCAATAGGAAATAGGGAGCCACTCTGGATTTGTTTGACAGCAAAGTGCTCAGTCACTATGGAAGGGTCATAGTCGAGCCAAAATGAAGCACTTTGAAGTTCCAACAATTTCAGTGGAAGAGAATTGATGGGACATCCAAGGTCTCTACTTTGCCTGGATCTTGTCCAGTGTTTAGAAAACAGCGGGTGCTTTGTGTGGACACAAATCTGTCTAATCTGTTGAATATTTAACAAGCCAATCTGGTCTGACAATTTTGTGATGATCCAAAAATAATGAGAGTGTACAGTTGGTTATTTAAAAAAAAATTAAAGAAAAGTTTAAAATAGCATGTTGTTATCATGTGAACAAAAATGTCTGTAGAATTATTTCCTGCTGGAAACCAATGCAGTAATTTTGAATTATCCGTTTTCTATAAGAAGTAAGGGAGGCTATCCTGGGTTTCTTTGGAGCACTTCTGCAATGTGATGTGTCTCCAAAGGAGAAAACCATTAGTGTAATGGAAGTTCACAAAAGGGGTTTGGAAGCTAAAATCATTGTTAGCTTAGAGGGGACTGAGGCTGCTGTAATATAGTCAGTCATCTCATTTAATAAATAAATAAATAAATTTTCCTTTATGAACTGTTTCTGATCCAGTGTGAAATCAGGCTTTTTAGACACATTCACCATTCTTGAAATAAGTTTCTTGACTTCTTTAATTCAGCTTGTTACAATCCTGAATATATAGCCAAGTGTAAATTCTGTGCAGTCTATAGAGATTCTTTGGAGCCAGAAATGCACTCTTGTTTCCGAAGGGAGAGGGAAACAGAGTGGCACCCAGTTAATTGATTATTTATCAGCCTGTCAACTGATAATGTTGGCTTCTGGGCATTCCAGTAAGGTACAATACACTTCAAAAAGGAAAAAGGACATGGGTATTTTTACCATTTTTCTCTAGGTTCATAGTGTGCATGTGTGCCTTGAGATTTATAAATGAAGTGGGACATGCTTTTCTCTGCCAGTTCACATATAACAAGAGTTTCTCATAATTACTTGACTTCTTGCACACCGGTTAAATAAAGTACTTTTGATAGTGTACTGTTTTATTTCCTAGCTAGCAGCAAATGTCTAAGGGCTTGTTTTTCTCTCTTTATATCTACTATTTTGGATCTACGAGGAAACCTGGGAACGAAAAAGTAATCCTGTTACTTTAATTCACAGTTGTTTCCTTTTAGGCAAGGAAAATCTGAAATGTAATCTTGAGTTCATTTGATTTCCTACAAAACAAACAGATTCCACACACACTGCTCCCCCCTCCATCTCCATGTTGGATTCAGGGAATTGCTACCTATGTACATATCCAACAGCATCAAGTGGCAAACTTTCTCCTAGACTAGTGGTTCCCAAACTTTTTAGCACCAGGACCCACTTTCTAAAATGACAATCTGTCACGATCCGCTGGACCAGGGCTCTCCAAACCCCAGTCGGGGGGCCAATATTCAGCCCCCACTATTCCCCAGCCTCTCAGGGGTAACAAAAACTCAAAAGACACATGTCTAGATATATAACTCATTCAGCCACTACAGGTGCTGAATGTAATGCAATGTAATGGAAAGAAATTTTCTCATTGCGTACATTGCATTCTGCACCCCTAGTGGCTGAAAGAGATCTATAGCTGGGAGACCTGGAATATAAAGTTTGTTAAACTTAAAATGCAACAGAAACTGAGACAAAAAAGTTTGTGATTTGTGTTGTAGTTTGCTGGATACTTTTTCAAAATCAATTCCCCTCTCTTCCTGTGCAAGATGGTTTTGCCCTCTGCTCCCCTCCTCCTTCCACCCCTACCCACTTACTCTAGTCAATCTCTCAGCACATTGGTTCTCCATGTATTTATTGTTTATTTTCCAGCCTTTGACAGCGTGTCAGACATATGATGTGGCCCTCATGCCCAAAAGCTTGGAGGCTGCACATAGTGTGTGTGTGTGTGTGTGTGTGTGTGTGTGTGTGTGTGTGTGACATTAGCTAGACTCTCCATAGAAATGGAGTTCCAGAACTGTTCCCTCAAAAACCTTTACAGTCATCCCAGGGTACCCAGAAGGCTGAACAGGAAAGCAAGTTGTGCAGCTAGGGACTTCCAAGCTGAAACTGGGTTCACATGTGATCTACAGCACTCCAATTACTGGAGAAAATCAGAAAATGTGACATTTTAATTTAGGAGTACAGGTCCAACCTTGTTATACACTGATTTTTTATCCATGGATTTGACTCAACATGAATGGCCACTGCAAATGAGAAGGAATGCGCTGATCCCTAGAGAAGGGGAAAATGCATCTCTTTAAAATCACAGTTTGAAAAACTGCTTTTCTTCCTGTTGTAGAGGGTCATGCAAGTGATCATTCCATTCTCCAGCTGAGCCAGGCAAAGGCAAGGACTACTTTGCATTTCTAATTGCTCACTGCCTCTCTACAACAATAAAAAAACCTGTTTTTAAACAATAATTGTAAAGGGACACACTTTTTAATTTTTCAAAAATTGCTTTTATTTAACACATTTTATTAGCAGGGAGTCCCAGCATCAAATCCCTGTGAATGTCAAGACATGACCTTATTAGGAGCAATGGAGGGGCAATAAACCTGGAAGTGGGTCTTTAAATCTATTTTTCCACTGTTTTCTTATCCACTAATTTTTTTATCCACTAGAGGTTCTGGAACGGAACCCTAGCGGATAACAAGATACGACCTGTATAAAGATTACCTCATACCCGTGGTATAGCTAACCCACAGTCCAATCCCAAACAGCTGCCGCTAGATCCTGCGTGCCCCAGGCTACCTTGGGAGGTGCCTCAGGGGAATTTCACCCCCTTCTCCCAGGTAAGGTAAGCAGCCCCGCAATGGGGTTACTCACTTTACCACTGACCAAAAGGTTGACAGTAAAGTAAAGGTATTCGTTTACTCGGTAGGGCACCGAGCCTTCCACGAATGCCTTGGATCCTGCAGAGCGGAGCTCCACGGACCTGTCTCCTGCCCGCCCCCTCCCCATGTCACGTCTCCACATCACGCCTCCCTCCTGCCTTCTCTCCACCCCCCACTGGCCTCCCCCTTCCCCGGAAGGCATCCTCCTCGCCCCCGCTTACCATGCTGCAGCTCGGCAGTCCATGAGACCGCCAAGCTGTGGAGGCTGGGTGACCATCCTGCACTAGCCGGCACTGGGCTAGCACGGGTGGGAGCCCGGCAGTGAGGCTTGCAAAGGTGCCTTTTGGCACATTTGCAACAGTGCGACAGCCACTAAAGTGAAGGCGCTCGTGTAGGGCGTGCAGCCCTCCATGAGCGCCTGGGATCCTGTGGAGCTCGGCTCCATGGATCTGCCTCTCCCCCGCCCCCGGAATGCCCCCGACCACGCCTCCCCCTCCCCGGAATGCCTCCGCCACACCCCCGACCACAACATTCCCTGTTCTGCAGCCTGGTGGTCCCAGGCACCACTGAGCTGTGGAACGTGGGTGCCTGCCAGGCGGTGGCTCAGCGCTGGCCAGAGCTGAGCCACCTCCAGAGGGAGCCCAGCGGCAAGCCCCACAAACTGCCTTATGGCACGTTTGCGACTGTGGTCTGCACCGCAGAGGCACGGCACAGACCACAGGATTGGGCCCTTAATGGATGAACACACAAGCACATAACATGCAATAATCAATAAGTAATAAAATTACCAATAAAACCAGCAGGTGTCAGGTGCTAAAGATTAAAATCAGAAGGCTTGCTAAAATAGAAATGTTTTAGAGCTCACTGGAGCCTTCTAAATAGGAGAAAACCAAAGGCGCCCTTACTTCTCTAAGTGACTTACAGCCCAATCCTGAGCTCCCATGGCACGCAGCTTCACCAGCACCAAAAATAGGCGTGACATTTGCTATCCTCCAATCTTCTGGCACCGTGGCCGTTTTGGGGGACAAGTTGCATACCTTAGTCAAGAGATCTGCAACTTCATTCTTCAATTCCTTAATAACTCTTGGGTGGATGCCATCAGGGCCCGGTGACTTATTGATCTTTAATGTATCAATGAGGTCTGAAACATCTTCTCTTTTAACCTCTATCTGACTTAACTCCTCGGTCAGGAGGGGCCTTTCGGGCAGCGGTATCTGCCCGAGGTCTTCTGCCGTGAAGACAGATGCAAAGAACTCATGTAATTTCTCTGCCATCTCTAATTCTCCTTTTATCTCCACTTTCCCTCCCTCACCATCCAGAGGGCCAACCGCTTCTCTGGCGGGTTTCCTGCTTCTAACATATTTGAAGAAGCTTTTATTATTCCCCTTAATGTTGCTGGCCATGTGTTCCTCATAGTCTCGCTTGGCCTCCTGTATCACCTTCTTACATTTCTTTTGCCACAGTTTATGTTCCTTTTTATTCTCCTCATTAGGGCAAGACTTCCATTTACGGAAGAAAGCTTCCTTGCCCTTCACAGCTTCTCTAACTTGGCTGGTTAGCCATGCGGGCACCCTCCTGGATTTAGTGGAACCCTTCTTTCTTTGCGGTATACACCTCTGCTGGGCCTCTATTACTGTTGTTTTAAGCAGCCTCCATGCACTCTGGAGAGATTGGACTCTTTTTACCCTCCCTTTCAACCTCCTTCTAACCAGCCTCCTCATTTGGGGGAAATCTGCCCGTCGGAAGTCAAGGGTTTTTGTTAGAGATTTGCCTGGTATTCTTCCCCCAACGTGCACGTCGAAACAGATCGCAGCATGATCACTGTTCCCCAATGGCTCAGTAACGTTTACATCTCTAACCTGGTCCTGCATACCGCACAATATTAAATCCAGAGTCACCTGTCCTCTGGTGGGCTCCGTGACTAGCTGATCTAAGCCACAGTCATTTAGCACGTCAAGAAATCCAGTTTCCTTATCGTGACCAGAACACAAATTGACCCAGTCAATATGAGGATAATTGAAGTCCCCCATGATTACAACCCTGTCCCTCCTTGTCACCTCCCTGATCTGTTTCCTCATTTCAAGGTCCCCATCCGATTTCTGGTCTGGAGGACGATAGCATGCCCCCAGTATTACATCGCTGCACAAGCCTGGTAATTTAACCCACAGAGATTCTACAGTGGAGTCGGACCCACCTTCAGTCTCTACTTTGGTGGATTCTATCCCTTTCTTAACATAAATGGCCACCCCACCTCCAACACGCCCCTGCCTGTCGCTCCTGTAGAGTTTATAGCCCGGGATTGCGGTATCCCACTGATTCTCCGCATTCCACCAGGTTTCCGTTATGCCCACTATGTCAATGTTTTCCCTTGTCACCAGACATTCCAGTTCTCCCACCTTTGCTCGTGGACTTCGGGCATTCGCATAAAAGCATTTGTACACGTAATGCCCCAGGATGGGCTGCTTATTCGCTCCTTTGTCCCAGCATCCTCTCATTGTGCCAAACTGTCTATCACATCCCATCACGCTACCTTTCCCAATTTCTTCTCCTACTCTGCCTTTGTCTTGTTGTTCTCTAACCTCCCCATCCTCATCCCATAGGGATGAGGAGTCCCGAACCGGATGCCCCTCGGCTCCTGTCGGCCTTCCCCCAGGGATCAGTTTAAAAGCTGCTCTGCCACCTTTTTAATGTTATGCGCCAGCGGTCTGGTTCCATTCTGGTTCAAATGGAGCCCGTCCCTCTTGTACAGGCCCCGCTTGTCCCAAAAAGTTCCCCAGTGCCTAACGAATCTAAACCCCTCCTCCCTACACCACCGTCTCATCCACGCATTGAGACCCCTGATCTCCGCCTGCCTAGCTGGCCCTGCGCGTGGAACAGGTAGCACTTCAGAGAACGCTACCTTTGAGGTCCTGGCTTTCAGCTTCCTGCCTAAAAGCCTAAATTTGGCCTCCAGGACCTCCCAGCTACACTTGGCCACGTCGTTGGTGCCGACATGCACCACAGCCGCTACCTCTCCCCCAGCACTGTCTACTAGCCTGTCTAGATGAGAAGTGATGTCCACAACCTTCGCACCAGGCAGGCAAGTCACCATGCGGTCCTCACATCTGTCGCAAACCCCCCTCTTTATGTTTCTAATAATCGAATCCCCCACTACAAGAAGCCTCCGACCCCCCTCCCGCCGAGGAGTGCCTTGTGCCTGCAGCAGCCCATCGTCGCATGCAGGCATTGTAGCATTACAGGGAAAACTTGATCATGGTGGTGAAGCTGTAATTAAGGGAACCAGGGTTCTCTGGAAGTAGGGGTGGTACCATTTCCATCTGTTCACAAAAAATGTGCTAAAACTCATGGCTCCATATTCCTTTCATGCCTCAGTAGACCCAGTTTTAAAAAAATACAGAGATATCTTCATGTAATGCTTCTGCCCCAAGGGGTCAAAGGCATCCAGGGTTTCCCAGGCAACAGTGACTGCAATTTACACAGTTTTCCCCAGCTTAAAAGCTTAAACCTCTCCTCCAGAGACGTCATCTGCTCTGAAAGGCAGAAAGGTGGGGATTGCTGGGTCTTTCATATATTTTACCCAGCCCTTCTGAGGTTCCCTGAGGAAGCCCAATTCCTCTGGTCAACCAATAAGCACACACTTCACATTCTTAAAATGTACTTTAAATAAACTTTTACTTGAACTTTTAAAGTGCATTTTAAGAATGCTGGAGTGTGTGCTTATTGGTTGACAAACTGGTTAAGTTCTTCCATGTTAGGAAGAAGAAATCCCTTCACCGCACAAGTCGGTGCTCTAAAAGGAATGTTCCATTCCGTGAGTGAGATATATACATTTTAAAGGCAGCAGAAAGCAGTAAACTAGCGACTTACTACATGACTACATTCTCAAAAGTCTTGCCATGCAAGGTTGGTGATCAAATGGAGAGAGTGTACTGCAGCTCTCCAGGCACAAAGTATGCCCTGTATAGGATCATGCTCCCATTTATATGGCTGAACCCCTCATGGGTCCAGTCCAATCAAATAACCTTAATTCAGCTGGGTCACATGGCACATAGCCAGGTATCTAGAATCATTCCAGCACCTGGTCACTGTCCTTGCAGTCCTTGTACTCATCAGATAACTGGTCACCTGCTGAGGTACTCCCTTTTGGTTCCCAGGCAGTACCTCTCCTCACTGGTGTCTACAAATGTCAGCTTTAGTCCTCTGGCTGGGCAGTTCTCTGACTTCTCAATCTTTTCCATATGATTTACACTCCCTCCCCCCAACCTGGACCTTACAGGAAAGGTTTTCCACTTCGATACAACCCAGAAAAAGACATCTTGCTTCAAAGCACAGCATCTTTCTTCCCCCCTTTCCCACATTCACTCCTCCAAAAGGATGTAGCAGGACGGTGGTGGGGAAAACCCACATCAGTGACACTGCATATTCTGTCCATTTCCATAAAAACACATATTTGCATCATATTATCACAACAGGTGTTTGGTAGGAGATATGTGAAAACATGTTTAAAAGCACTTTTTTCAGAGTTGGGGAAAAAAACTGGAGAGTTTTAGCACAAGAGAGTGGAACAGAAGTCAAAGAAAACCTGTGGAGTTTGAATGGTACAGAAATAGAGAGATCTGTGCATCCCTGTCTTTGGAACACAATTTGAGAATCAGTTATCTACTGTAAATGAATGAGCAGAATTGTACTTTAAGTTTGGAGACCCTGTATTCCAAGTTAGGCCCATAGTTCATGAAGATGTGCGTTCCCTTGTTAAGGAGGAATAATTGAGGAGTTACTTCCTATCCAGTTTTTATGTGTTCCTTGACTGGGCCATGCTTTTTTCCTTAAGCTGGCAGTGGCAAATGAAGGTCGATTCAGTCACTTGTAGCATCTGCGAAGCAGAACAGGGGCCAAATGTGACTATAGTATAGTCATGGAAATCTATGATTTCTCATTTTAAGACTTAACTCCAAATCCTAACCAGCTTTCCAGTACTGACACAGCTGTGCCAAAGGGGCATGTGCTACATCCTGCAGTTGGGTGGCAGTCTTGGAGGCCTCCTCAAGGTAAAGGAATGTTTGTTCCCTTACTTCAGAGCTGCATTGCTGCTTTGCCCTTACTTAGGTGCTGGAAAGTTGGTTAGGATTTATGCCCTTAATTACATAGTTGGAATAAAGGTCACTAAGCTTTTTTAGTACCTTTTTTGGTATTCTGCATTGTGGAGGCTGATAACCTGTCAGCAGAAAACATATGAATGGATTCAGTGTAAGTGTAAGAGTGATGAATAAGAGCCCATTCCTGGGCTCGGTGCGCTGGCTTACCGCCTGTGCGCACTGCTGCAAACATGCTGTAAGGCAAGTTTGCGAGCCCTACCGCCTAACGCTGGGGCGAGTGCAGGGTTACTGTCAGGTGGGCACCCAAACTCCGCCACTTGGTGGCAGGGCCTATGAGAGGAATTTTATCAAGGGGTACAAAGTTTCTTCTGGGCCCCTTCCCAAAGGGGGTGGGGGCAATGGGAGCAGGCAGACCAGGCAGACAAATAGGGTAGGGGGAGGGTGCTGACAGCCATGATAGTTTTTGGAACCAAGGTCTACTAGGCTTTTTGATGCAGAGCCCAGGTCTACCAGACCATGCAGCAATGGCAGGTAGATAAAGTAATACGGAAAACCAACCACACTCCTCTCTTAAATCTTTGAAATTTAGAAAATTGATTGCAGAAAATTAGCTTCATCATATTTCGGCTCCCGCTAGAATGGACCAAAATGATCCCAGCAGCTGTAGCCCCTCTGCTGGGTCCCTGAGCTTCTTTACACTCCTTCATGGTTATGGGATCCACAAGCCAGAGAGCTACTATTGTTGACCAGTTTCCTCCCAGATCTGACACTGTGTTGAGGAGGGTCATGGATACAATTCTGGGCCCGGTGTGCATGGCTTGCAGCAGCAGTTCACTACATGTACAGCATGTGGTTGTACACGAGCATCATGCGCAGGTAGTGAGTTCAGTCGAGATAGGAAAATGTTAGATCCCAGGAGATTCTGGGCTGTGCCCTTTGGCTCCTGGGCCCCCTTTCCGACCCTGGGCCTGGGTACAAATTACCCCCTTACCCCCCTCTCCTAGGCCCTGCTTGGTGGTTGCGTGGACCGCCAAGCAGCGGAGAGGTAAGCGGGGTGTAGGGGGAGTTCTGGGGAGGGGGGAGGCAGGGGGAGGGCAGAGAGAGGGTGAATTGTCCCTCCCCACCCTCTCTCCACCCTCCACCCACCTCCCACCTCCCCAGAACGCCTCCTCCCTGCCTCCCTTCATAGTTCTACATAGCTATATTATAGTTCTCATGTGTATTATAACTAAGCTCAGTAAAATTCATTCACTCATATAAATTATGTCTTTAATGTATTAATTTATGTATATTTATGTAGATTTATTTAAATTTGAAATGTAAATTCTTTTTTTTCTGACACACTGTCAGAGAGAAGATGCGGCCCACCTGCCAAAATTGCCGGCTCCTGCTTAAAACAAATTCTTCAGAAAAAGTCTTAGTTTGGAAAGTGTCTTACTATTCAGCAAAGTAATTATAAATAGTGGGGTTACTTGCACCATAAAGGTATGCATGTCAGGAGCCAAGGCATCCGTCCCATACCTGAATCAAATAGAGTTGGTGTCTGTCTGTGCTGAATTTAGCCCATTATCATTTGAATCTTAATCTTCATAAAATAGTAATTTATTTACTTGTGTGAATTCATTAGAGTGGCAGATCAACCTTGTAAGCTCTTTCAAGGTTAACAGGAGCTGTTGATTTTTCAACCTAATGGATTCTTGCAAGCAATTAAAACACCCTTTTTACAAAGATCAAGATTTAAGAGAAAATTATTGGAGTAATTACATTTAGATGAATGCAATCTGTGCTTTTTCATTGTTAGGAATGAATTGATTTGATAACGCGACAACGGCCCACATGGCACCTAATATTGAGCACTGAAATGTACTTTATACACACTTGAATATCTGAAAATATATTATCACTCATAATTTTCATTCTGTCTCTCAGACTTAACATATTGCACTGAAATAGACACAGCAGATTATCATGACCCCAACCTAGACAGCCTTGCAGTGAGCTGCTGATAAAATGGTTGGCTTCATTTTCTCAGGTTATTAGTAGGAGAGTAGATATTGAGGGGATACCTGAAATAAGTCCTCTACTGAGGGATTACTGGGGTTGTCAGAGTGCATCATAAGTCAGTTCTGTTCACTGCCAGCTCCCTCCTGCCTCTTACTGGCACTGGGATTCCTTGGCAGGCTATTGGCCTGCAGCGGCAGCCACTTGCCACTTGTGACAGTGGCCTGGCTGCACAGAACGGTGTGTGGCCTTTTGCAACAGCCATAAAGTGGCAGCACAAGTCACCATAGGATTGGGCTGTTAGTGTTACAGAAATCTAGCAAGTTGCAAAGACACAGAAAACAGTAATCCAGAAACAGAAATCCACAGCCCATTTGGCAATATAGGACAGGGAAAACATTAACATGATATTTCACCTTTTCTCTAATCATTACAGGTTAATAATAAAGGCTGCATTCTGAAGAAGGGACAGACACATGTGTGATAACAGGATGTGCAATTAAAGCATTGCTGGTTGTTTTTGTCACAGCATTTCTCACTGTAGAACAGACAAGCTGCATTTTCACTAATTCTGGTTTATGAATTCATCTGAAATGCAAGTGGTTTTTCCGTGGAGAGGTCAGTCATTCACTGTGTGTTATCACACAACATGGCTATACTTGTGAATTGAGGCCATTATCTGCCATTCAGAGAAATGGTATATTCTTACATAATGCATTTCTTAACGTTATACAGTGTTTACTAAATACTAAAATCTTTAGTATTTTTTCAGCTCAGGGTTGTTCTTGTTGTTTTAAAGGAGCATTAAGGGAACTGAAGAGTACAATTACTGGGACCTTAGAAAGAGAAGTCCATTCTCTGTTAAAAAAAAGGCAGGAGGGTAGAATAGTAGTTGAATTCCTTCATTATTTTCTCTTAATTATACAGAAATAGAGTGCACTGCAACATAGGCAGTGCAAGCCTATTCATGCCTACTCAGAAGTTGCTTAGTATAAATGGAACCTACTTTCAGGAAGTGTGTAATCTTTGCAGTCTAACAAAGCTGCCTGGAGCGCGGGGCTGCCGCAGCACCAAAAATGGCTGCTGCAGCATCCAACACACAACTGTGTAGCCACTGGCTGCTCCTTGATAGAAGGGGATGTTTGTCCCCTTCCCCTGGGTAAGGAAAGTAGCCCCACAACAGGGCTACTTGATTCTGCAGCAACCCTTGGGCTGGAGCAGAATCAAAGAGCTCTGTGTCAGGCCACACGACCTGACACGGAGCTCAGGATTTGGTGGAGCTGAGCTCCACTGGTCCCACCCTTCGCTTGCCCTGCTCCCTCCCCTGCCACACCTCTACCCTCTGCCTGCCCTCTGCTAACCTCCCCCCACCCCGGAATGCCTCCTCCCAACCTCCCCCCGCCCCACCGACCTCTCTGCCACACAGCGGTTCAGGCACCGGTTATCTCTCGGCTGAGCTCTGGTGCTCAGCCTGCACTAAGCCCCGCAAACGTGCCTTACGGCACAGCATAGGATTGGGCTCTAGAAGATTTAAACTAGTAGGCTTATCTCAGCTGTAAGAAAAAAGGACACCTCAAGTGAGAAGAGGATTATGTGGGTAGAAATACAAGAATAGCACAGTTTGAGTGAGGAAACCAGCATAGTTTCAGGCAAGAGAAGTTAAGTATTTAAGGGTGCGATCCTAACCCCTTATGTCAGTGCTTTCCAGCACTGGCACAGCAGTGCCAATGGGACATGTGCTGCATCCTGCAGTTGGGTGTCACTCACGGAGGCCTCCTCAAAGTAAGGGAATGTTTGTTCCCTTCCCTCAGAGCTGCATTGCCCTTAGGTCAGTGCTGGAAAGCTAACTAACTAGCCAGAGTAAGAGATTACTGCTAGGCCAGAAGACGAAAATTCGGTGGTTGGCAGTATATGTGGGCTTCCAAATAGGACATGACAAAATTCGATGGAAGAGATTAATGGTTGAGACAAAACTGTCCAAATATGAGAGGCCTTGCATTAATGGAGAACTTCAGGTTTAGAAGAAAACGTTCATAGAAAACTACTTCAGGCTTTCCATTGTAAGACTTTGATTTCTAAAGTCTCCAGTTTATTATTTTCTTCTGAAAGGTACCACTTTACCTTCATTCTTCTGAGAGGCTGAGATTCCTTTAGAATGGAATCAACTCTTGAGATTTCTATCCGCAAGACAGAAGAAAGGGCTTCCAAGCATAGATGTGGTCCAGCTGCTGCTCATGACCCTCCTCCCTTTCGTCACTTCTGTCCTGGCTCTCTAACCCCTCCCAACCCCCTTGCCCTCTTTACAGATGGACGGAGACATCAGGGGAGTGTTCACAGAGAACTCTCTCTCTCTCTCACACACACACACACACACACACACACACACACACACACACACCCTGGCAGCAGCCCTGTTTTTTTCATGGTGGGCTTTTTAATGGACTTGAGTCCATTAGAGTCGCTAAAGGGTGACTCAGAGACTTAAAAGTGCCCCCGTTAGAACTCTTTTTCAAGTCAAATTGTGGGGGGCAGTGACTTGGTGACTCAACTCAAGTCAAGCCCCGCTGGGTTTTCCCAACACTGCTGCATATACTGAATAGCACCAGCTTCTCCAGAGTTTCAAACCAACGTCCTTTCCAGCCCTACCTGGAAACTAAACCTTGGACTTTCTGCACACAAGACATATGCTCTACCACTAAACTCTCAGGAAAGGTCTTGAGCCTTGGTAGCCTGCATAACAGGTGATTATGCAGAGCTTGTTGGCTGTGTTGAACTTGCAGCACAATTCTAACTTTTACTGAGCTGGCACAGCAGTCCCTGTGCTTGCTCAGAGTGTTTCAAATGCTGGCATAAATGTGCTGGGCTGGCATGAAGGCCTGCACCAGCTTGGCAGAGCTGCATCTAGACCCTGTGCCAACTGGCACTGGTAAGTTTTCACTGGGCGGTGTGGGGAGGATGGTGGGAGGGTGATTTGGAGGTGAAGAGAAGGAGTTTTGGGTGGGGGGAGGATGGAACATGGGAAGGATCAGGCCTGGGAGGCAGTGGGATCAGCAGCGGAGGCACACACCACACCCAAACTCTCTTCCCTGGCCTTGTATCAGCTAAATATCTGGGGCAGATCTAAGAAGCTGGATAGCCTATGGACCATAGGGGTGGTTGGGGCTTTACTCATGGTAAGGATAAATAAACCCACTTACCCCAAGGAGACCTCCAGCCTGCTTCCAAACTGCACTGGATGCAGCACAGGTCATGTGGCTTGGCTGCCCCAGCACAGTTTAGGATTGAGCTGCCCCTGACTCACAAGGTCCAGAAAGGCCTGGACCACTTCCAGCTTTTGATGCCCCTAGCCATATTGCATTTTTTTTATAAGACATGAAAACAAGAAAAAATACGAAGACATAATTTGTGTCCCTCTTTGAATATCATAATCAGGGCAAATGGCTCTCCTGCCCTCTCCTATTGCCTCTGATGCATTGGGCAGGCCTGAAGTACAGCTAAAATCATAAACAGCCAAATTTTTGGGGTGCTGTATTGGAGAAAATCCTCTTCATCTCAGACAGACTTATGTTATGGCATATGGACAGCTATGATTGTGTGATAGATACCAAGTCAATTCAGGCCAAGTTACAGCACAATCCTATGCAGGTACACTCAGAAGTAAGCCTACTGAGTTCAGTGGGACTTACTTCCAGGTAAGTGCATCTAGGATTGCAGCCTTATAACTGGGCTGTAATTACAAATTGAAGTTTGTATATCATATTTCTGTCTCTTATAGCAGCTTACAACAGTAAACCCAAAAAGCCAGCCAAAAGCATCAACCCAATCAGTCCATAAATGCAACAAATCACGAAGCAATCAATTCAATGAACTACAAATCCAACCTTGTTATACATGAATTTTTTTATACATGGATTTGACTCAACACGAGTGGCCACTGCAAATGAGGAGGAATGGAGAAGGGGAAAAATTCATCCCTTTAAAATCACAGTTTAAAAAACTACTTTTTACTGTTGTAGGAAGACAGTCATGGAAGGGATTACAGGTATAACCTAATTATCCACAGATTTTTCATGGGGGGGGAGAATCCACAGATTTTTCTATCTCAACACTGATGAGAAGTACTCTTTAAATTCAAGGAAAACAGTCAAAACAGTCTCATTAATGTGAGAGAGGGCAGCCAGCTAACCATCCATCAATCATTCTCTCTGCAAGCTTCACTCCTCCCTTCCCCCTGAGTATGTTATCACCTTCTCCATTCTTTCCCCCTCGCTGCTGCCTCCTAGTGAAGCCTAAGCACCTGGAGTGACACCGATTGTCTCTGCGTGCCTTTCAAAAGCTCAGCAAGGCTGTTTTTCAATCACTGGAGCAAAGGGACTTTGTTCTTTAAATTTATTTGCTGTAGTGCATTTTTTGCCATCCACGTGAGTCCTGGGAATGGAACCCTCGAGCAAAATGAGACTCAACCTGTATTAACATCATGGAACAATTCTACAGTAACAGCAATGCAGTCTTCTCTGTAGCAAGAATTGTTTTCCTGGGAACCTGGTTCTGAAGGCTGATGTCCTTTCAGATTTGCCACGTTTCCTTTGTGGTGATGATGCATAAAATTGACACATTTTAAAATGCAAACATTTATCAAATTGTGAACCAAATGTCAAAAGTCATGGCTAAGCCCTACATGACTGTTTACCATTATATCAAACTGATCCTTACAGAATCCGATCATGTCCAACTATATTTTCAACAGCAGATGGTGCTGTTTCTGCATTTGCTGTGTTTATATGTCATGCTATCTCAGACATATGAACAGCTTTCCTGTAGGAGAAACATATTGCTGTGAAACAGAAACCCTCTCTTATAGTCCCTATCACAAAAGTTACCACTGTGCAGTAACAAGGTTCAGTTAAGAATAATTTAATGCACGGGTGTCAAACATAAGGCCCATGGGCCAAATGCACGCACATACCCCTCCCTGCAATTTATCCGGTCTGTTAGAATTGGGCTCTAGCTTGAAAATTGGGTTCTCTCCTATCTTGAAAATATGAACAAGATTTGCACATTTTCTCTTTTGCCGTTTGCAGCTATTGAGTTTCTAGGTGAGAACAAAGTGCTTATTTCTGGCCATCCTCTGCTCAATGACATCACTTCCTGCTTAGTGATGTCAGTTTTGGCAGGCATCATGAATGCTTATTTTGGCCCTCTGTACAAAATAAGTTTGACATCCCTATTCTAGAGCAATTTTTGTGGAAGGGAGTTTTGTTGCAAACATAAGCTTGAAC
The DNA here is from genome assembly GCF_035046505.1 of Tiliqua scincoides. NCBI lineage: Eukaryota > Metazoa > Chordata > Lepidosauria > Squamata > Scincidae > Tiliqua > Tiliqua scincoides. The sequence goes on from NC_089823.1 coordinate 117,587,463, forward strand.
TAGAAAAGTGCATTGTCTCTTTTTTAGACAATGTTGCAATGACACAAAGACAGAAGTGAATTCGAACCTTGTGAAGTCCAAAAGAAGCCAAACTGAATTAAGAAATTTCAATAATATGAAACAGAGTTTGCACATAACATAAGCAGCAGTGCTCTGTGCCAACAGTGAATAACAAGGTACATGAAACACTATAAGTGAAATATAAACTGCAAAATTGGTGTGCAGATGTGCAGGATATAGAAGAGGATGCAAGCAATGCAGAGCAGTGGGTGCACTGTGGCAAAGACCAACACTCAGCCATAGATGCAACTTTCAGCTTCCTATTCACCAGGTGGTGATAGTGACCTACCTTGTAAGGTGGTTATAAGAATTACAACAAAACACTGTAGGAGAAACATTTGAACACTTTGTTTATTATGATATGCTAGCAGCCAAATAAAATAAAGATAATAAAAATAAACTGGGATTACACGTAACACCAGACTACTATACATATAGACCAGTAACACCAAAAGGGAGATGCAGGGGTGTGGACTGCACCAGATGATGCATGCGGGGTGTGTGTGTGACACCACTACTGCCAAAAAATGTAAAATCTTAGTATTTTCAAACAACACCATCACTTTATATATCATTTGATGTGCAATTTAATGTGCAATAAAACAAACCACGCTGAAATACAGGTTGTGCCTCATTATCCACTGGGGTTCCATTTTGGAACCCCCAGTGGATTTAAAAAAAAAAAATCAGTGAATACCAAATCATTGGAAAAATAGCTTTCAAGACCCACTTCCGTGTTTCTTGCTCCTCCATTGTCACCCCAGAATGCATTGATATAGATACTATACCTCATTCAGCTACTAGATGGGGTGAATAATGGAATCCAATAGATAGAAATTATAATTATTTAACAGCACGAAAGTAGAAAATCAGATTTTGGTGCTTTTTTCTTTGTTACAAGGCATTTAAAGGTGTACCTCAGTAACAGTGATAAGTCAATCAGTGGATGCCAAAACAGTGTATTCAGAGGTCCCTCCTGTATTTGTACTTTATCAAACGTTATAGCCAAAAAACCAGAAAAGGTAACAAAAAGTGGATTTCTTTAACTTAAACCTGACCAATGAGACTGATTCCAAGGACCAATGAGGTATTATAATGACACAGCACAGAATCAATAAGGTATTAGTATGAGTCAGTTGCCCTTTCCATGTATCAGAGCTAATAGTAGCACTCTAAGGCAGTGTCATCAAGCCGGCCACTGTTTTTTCAATGGTTACTGAATTGTTGGGTGACCTGTACTGTGATATATCTAAATAAATAAATAAAGTTAATGGGGATTACACCAACCCTAGTTCTGCCACTGCATTTAAGTTATACATATGATATTGTAATTCATTCTGTATGGTCTGGTATGGGAGGAGGTCCATCGTGGGGGTGACTTCACTTGGCAACCTTCAGTCTCGAAAGACTATGGTATCGCGCTCTGAAAGGTGGTCCTGGAACAGCGTCTAGTGTGGCTGAAAAGGCCGATTCAGGAGTGATAATCTCTTCCACACCAGGAGCAAGTGCAGTCTGTCCCTGGTCTGTCTCCCTTGCTATGGGCCTTCCTTCTTTGCCTCTTAGCCTCAGACTATTGGCCAAGTGTCTCTTCAAACTGAGAAAGGCCATGCTGCACAGCCTGCCTCCAAGCGGGCCGCTCAGAGGCCAAGGTTTCCCACTTGTTGAGGTCCACTCCTAAGGCCTTCAGATCCCTCTTGCAGATGTCCTTGTATCGCAGCTGTGGTCTACCTGTAGGGCTCTTTCCTTGCACAAGTTCTCCATAGAGGAGATCCTTTGGGATCCGGCCATCATCCATTCTCACAACATGACCGAGCCAATGCAGGCGTCTCTGTTTCAGCAGTGAATACATGCTAGGGATTCCAGCACATTCCAGGACCGTGTTGTTTGGAACTTTGTCCTGCCAGGTGATGCCGAGAATGCGTTGGAGGCAGCGCATGTGGAAAGCATTCAGTTTCCTCTCCTGTTGTGAGCGGAGAGTCCATGATTCGCTGCAGTACAGAAGTGTACTCAGGACGCCAGCTCTGTAGACCTGGATCTTGGTATGTTCCGTCAGCTTCTTGTTGGACCAGACTCTCTTTGTGAGTCTGGAAAACGTGGTAGCTGCTTTACCGATGCGTTTGTTTAGCTCGGTATCGAGAGAAAGAGTGTCGGAGGTCGTTGAGCCAAGGCACACAAAGTCATGGACAACCTCCAGTTCATGCACAGAGATTGTAATGCAGGGAGGTGAGTCCACATCCTGAACCATGACCTGTGTTTTCTTTAGGCTGATCGTCATTCCAAAATCTTGGCAGGCCTTGCTAAAACGATCCATGAGCTGCTGGAGATCTTTGGCAGAGTGCGTAGTGACAGCTGCATCGTCGGCAAAGAGGAAGTCATGCAGACATTTCAGCTTGACTTTGGACTTTGCTCTCAGTCTGGAGAGGTTGAAGAGCTTTCTGTCTGATCTGGTCCGGAGATAGATGCCTTCTGTTGCAGTTCCAAAGGCATGCTTCAGCAGGACAGCGAAGAAAATCCCAAACAAGGTTGGTGCAAGAACACAGCCCTGCTTCACGCCGCTTCGGATGTCAAAGGGGTGACATCCCTAATTGATCCCTAATTGAATAGGGAGCAGTGGTGAGACAAACGGGATGCAGGGGGGAGGGGCACGAGAGGGGTTTGTGGGTATCAGGAAATTCAATAGGGAGCAGTGGGGATGACACAATGACACAAACCCTAGTGATGCCTCTGATATAGACTGCAGCATAACTTAAATAAGTAAAACAGGTTTTAAGAACAATTAGTTTAACATATACTAGAAACAGAAAATAAGTCTTTACCACTTTACTTTCAGGTCTTCATTGCACAGGCCTTACTGCTGGTGCTACTTACTCCCTGGGTGTTTATGGCACCCTTGAAACACCCAGCACTGGTGCTGCAGCTGCAGTGCTGGTGCTTGCCCAGCATAGGGCAAGCATTGGGCTGTTAATTGGGTGATATTTCTTCTTGAAACCATGGTGGACTTCTTAGCTTGAGTCTCCTCTCACTTTTTAAAGTAGGTTCGTTCTCCAGCATGACTTCAGTCTGGTTAGTTCTGGCCACATTTGCCACTTGCTTAACTGCCTTGTGTTTCTTGGATATTACTGAAGCAACTTGCTCCATGACTTCCAGGATCTGGATTTTTCATAGAAAGAACTCATGTTTGCTGCCAAAGAAAGAAAGAAAATTCTTATCTCTTCTCTAGCATCTAGCTAAAGAAACCACACACTGTGACAGCTTTGTGCTCAGAGTTAGCTCAAGTATTAGCAATAACCACTCCATTTCATGGGTGGCTACTTGTGAGGGTGTGGAAACACTAAGCATGACAGGGTCATATCAGTTTTGTATTGCTTGGCATTATTGGCAAAAGAGATGCAGGATTGCTGTTCTCCACAGCAGCCATACATCTTCTGTAAGTTAGTTCTGGTCTGTGGTTTCCATGGATGAGACCCCTGATGATGTCAGAGCAACTTGGAAAAATATCTGGTGAATCTAGCCCCGATACATACATTAACAGAATGCACATTTCTCAAATTTCACTGTTTTTCTTTTTTAATGGAATGTTCTTTTTATGAAAAGTATTTATCTGCCAAACAGACTTATGTTTATTTTCTAGTGATCAGTCTCAGTTGCACCTGTTTCATTGCTGAAAGTTTAATCTTAAACATAGGAATATGTGTGATTGCAGGGATAATCAGGGTCAACAGTGAACTGAAACTGAAGTGGAAATAGATGTTTCACTTGCAAAACTTCAGATGTTAAAAATACTGCAATCAAACAAATGAACATAAAATAAAGTCCCTGCCAAAATCACCCTGAAGTATATATGCAGATTTATAATTCAGGATGCTGGCATTGTAGCCAGTGTGACTTATTGATCTGTGACCTGTGGTCTTAATAAATGTATCTAATACCAATTTCACCCACTTCCAGTTCCACCTGTTCTGTAAGTTATAAAGCCAGATATAAAATGAAGTGTTCACCACCAGTCTTCCTGTTCTGTACACTCTTGTTTTATCCCATTCCCTTGAAGGTCTTGAGTTTCAATATCCCAACACAAAGCAACAACCCTGGGCAATTTCTATAATGATGAAGTTGGTATGAGCACATTGTAGAAATCCTCTTGTTTGTCATCACCTTACAGTGGAATTAGAGACAAAGGGGTGGGTAAGTCAGTACTGCGCAAACTTGCTGAGAGGTCAGCTGTGATATTAGTAGCCAGGATGGGATTCTTCTGGTGAGGTGCATGAGCCTTCCCTTTCTCAGTTGCTGCTCAGCGCAAGGAGCCAACTCACCCCCACCACTATCCAGCATCAAGGGTGTTTTCTTGATCCTAATCACTGTAGTCTTCCTCAACAAGATGAGATGGTGAACTAGTGAGCCCACCAGTGAGGTGGGAGAGATGGACTCACAATAGGATAGCCCTGACTCTCATGGTGTGTTCTTCTACACAATAATTATAAGTTATTATATTATAATTATATTATAAATTATTATATTTAACACTTTAAGATATTATAAATATTTAATAAATTGTGTTCCATTTATAATTCCAAATTCTTGTCTCATGTGTTATTGGTGTAAGTGGGCAAAAGACATGCATGCTCATGACTCAAAGAAACTTTTAAAAAAATGAGGGGAGGAGCCAAGACATATGTGCATCATGCATGCACGTCCTTTATAGTTGTTTAATACCAACTGTGGACAACTGTGGTCTCAAGAAGTCAGTGAGCTTTCATAGGTGTCATGTTATCAAACAAACCTGGAGAAGCCTGAAGCTTCAGCCTGACACTGTTAAATTTTGCATGCTTCTTTCCCCTTCCCCCATGCTCTGAGCACTGCCCAGTGTGGCTTGTCTGTTTCTGCATAGTTAGCAGGTAAGGATAAGATAAGCAAGTCTGGATAAGAAACTGTGTAACAAAAAAAATGGCTGCTTCAACAAAGCTGGGGGAGAATTAGATGTTTGCATGAGTAGTATCTCATGATGCTTCTGGAATATAGTTACATACTCCCAAGAGTAGGCCAATGTCCTTTAGATTTCACTAGTGGACAAGGAATCGTACTGATATGCCCGGAAAACCTGTCCCACTGGAGTCTGTCCATCAGAATCCCCAGCACACAGAAGGGATGTTGTTAAGCTTTCTTTTGCCAATGAATCACCTGTATATGTAACCATTCTCTTATTTTACACATTTACATTTATATTTGCTTTGACTGATTCCGTTTTCTGTAGCTCAATAAAAGCCCCATCCTAACTAAATTCCCATGCAGCGATGCTGGTGTGGGCTCTGCTGCATCACACAGGAACATTTTGACTGCCGGAGGTTTCAATGGGATAAGGGGTCATTTGTCCCCTTGCTCTGGGATAAGCCCCAGCAGCTGCAATGGGTCAACCCAGACCTGCACCAGTGATAATGCTAGTGCAAGACCAAGTTGAGCCATGCTGGGGATCAGGCCCAGGAAGAGGGATAGGATACGGCGCATGCTGGCACCACAAATTCTGCTGCCCTCCCAGGATTGCCCCCACTGCCTCCCTCCCCCTGACCTCATCCAGCCCCACTCCACCCTTCCCTGCCCTCCTCCCATACCTTCGCTGGACTTACCTGCTTGGAGCGGCTTCAAGCTGCTCCACTCTCCTTGGACTTGCGCCACCTCCAGAGGGGAAATTTCCCATAGGGTAAATTTTCCCCTTTCCTCCGGCTGAGCCACTTTGGACCTCTATCCTGCGCTGGATACAACGCAACCCTCTTGGTTTGCCTTTTCCGGCCCAGGATAGGATTGCGCCTTTAATCACATGGGACCGGTTCGAGATAAAAAGTGTCATTGGAATGTGCCTGCTGCTGGAACAAGCTTGTCAATGATCCTACATATCTGCTATGATGAAATTGTAATTTGTTTTTCGCCTTCTATTGACACCTTGATTACTAATCTAATTACTGATTTTTTAAAGCTCGTAATCTTAATGAAAGTGTCTTCTTCAATGCCAGAATCTCTCAGTAAGTCGCACTTTTGCTTGACGCTCCCTGTCATTTTTCATTTCCTTATTTCTTATACCCTTGTGTAGATATTGAATATCCTGCTTAGTCATGAAAAATAGATTTACATCAGCTCAGCATTTATTTACCCTACCTGTAATAAACCAAACTGGTTCCAAAGTTAATTTTTTTTGGCTTAGCTGCAGACAAACCATTAGTGTAGGATCTGAAGAACCTGAACTTAGGACACAGCAGCTATTGATCATAATTATAATTGTTGCCCTTTTAGAGTGAATTTAGAATGGGTATTCAGAAATGACTTGTATGAAACTAAAGGGGAAAAAATCTGAACTTCTTTGAAGAAAATGAGAACAAAGTAGAGCAGTTACAGAGCTGAGGAAAGCAGTTTTATTTAAATAGCTAGTATAAATATTTAAACAGTATTGGCATCACCTCATCGTTTCTTTAAGAAAAAGTCTCTGGAGATTAATGGACAGAAGACTGCAAAGGAAATGAAAGTCTGTTCTCTTTCGGACAGATGCTACACAAACATTGCTAAGGTTAACACATTTCCAGAGCATGCAATCCAGAAGGAAGATTTCCCACTGCAAGTCTCATTGAAATGAATGAGTACATAAGAGTAAGGGGAGGGAGAATGAACAGCCTGCAAGAGATGAATAGGAAAATATATTTATTTTTTACTTACACCCTCAATTGCCTCCTTAGACAGACTCTGGTCATTTTTCTAGCTTATGTCTAAGGAGAACCAGGGGGCAGAGAAGGGGAAAAATGGGGGATAAAATCTGGCATGGGGGGGCTGTCACTTGATACCCCTTTCCTCCCTCTTATACCCCACCGGTTCCTCCCCAAAAGACCATATTTTTCTCCCTCTCCACAACAGCCCACCCCTGCTGCCAACTTACCAGCACCTACAGAGCCTCCTGGAGCTGCTGCCACTGCCACATGTGGTGCACCTCGCACTGTTTGTGGCAACAGCTCAGCAATGCACAATAGGAGCTTAGCCTTTGTGCTGCCATAAAGGAACTTGTGCTTCTGGAATGCTGATTCTGGAAAATGTAAGGCCCCAACAGCTAGGCTGTTAACCCATGAAAACCTGCTTCCCCAAAAGATCTCATATGTGACTGTGTCCTGTGAAAGGAAATGAAAGCTGACTACTATTAAAAAGAGGTTCAAGGACTTTCTTAGGATGGCAGCATGTATTTACATGAACATCAGTTTCTACCAGAACTGCCAAAAGATTCATGCCAAGAACATGTATGTGTGCTATTGGCTGAAAGAGAAGAAAATAAGAGAGTTTTGTGTTGGGGAGAAATTGGGCCATAGAAGCCAAAAAATTGGGCCATCATACCCAAAAGATGGGTTATACTAGGAGAGGGCAGCATTTCACTTATTGCTTTGAACAAGCTGTCCAATTCTTGAACAGTAGAAAGTAACCACAGAACATGCATAACTAGTAGAGTGAACGTCTAATTTCTTGTCAAATGATGAAGAAAAATTTACCACTCATTTCTTGCCCTAGATTTCTCATGAGTTGTGGTTTATCATAGCTAGGTAGGGGGAGGCAAAATAGAATTGCAAACACTGCATTGCACCATGTAAGCAGCTCCACCCCAGGGGCGGATCCAGTGTTTGTGTTGGGGGGAACAGACCATGATAACTACGAACTCCAGAGCCCATGTCAACCAGGCAGGTAGACCTGGGCTCCTGATTTAACTTTTGGCCTCCATGTCCAAGGTTCACTGGGCAGGTAGACCTGGGCTCCCACATGGATTTGTAGCCCAGATTTATCAGCTGGGTTGACTTGGGTTTCTGTCTGGACTTTGGCTGTAATGGGAGCCCTGTCTACCCAGCCAGTAGATCTGAGCTCCAAGTCCAGGCAGGAGCCCAGGTCTACCCACCCACCAAACTTTGGCCACAGAGGCTGCAAGTTAAATCGGGAGCCCAGGTCTAACCAGCAAGTAGATCTGGGTTCCAAGTCCAGGCAGGAGCCCAGGTCTACCCAGCTTGTAGACCTGGGCTCCTACCTGGACTTTGAGCCATTGGCTGGAATGGGAACCCAGGTCTAGTCAGTCAGTAGATCTGGGCTCAAAGTTCAGGTGGGAGTCCAGGTCTACCCGCCCACCAAACCTTGGTCACAGAGGCCAAGCTGAAGGTGGAGGCTTCATGTATCCATCTTGATCAATAACCTTTAATAAACAAACTCTTCAGGAGTTTTATCTAATCCAGTGGTTCCCAAACGGTGGGTTGGGATCCAGTGGTGGGTTGTGACTTGATTTTGGGTGGAACACCCAAAGAATTATGGTAAGATAAGATAACTGTCTCAAGCTATTCAAAAATCAGATACTGTAGCTGCTAATTACCCTGCAAAGAGCTCAGCTCCTGCAGTTTGCAAGATAACTATTATTTCTTCCTAGAACTTTTTTTAAAAGTCTGGTAAGCCTAGTGGGACCTGATGGAGTGTTGTTTAAAATGTGGGTCCCAGTGCTAAAAGGTTTGGGAACCACTGATCTAATCTCCTTTTAAAGCCACCAGTACCTATTACGTCCCATGGGATTGAATTTGCAGATGCATTACAGGTACTTCCTTGTGTCCAACCTGGAGCTGTTTGTGTGTGTGCTGTGTGAGCTAATCTGGGGATCACTAGTCCCTCAAAGTACCATGTAGAATAGCTCACTTGCCTATGTGCTCATCTCATGAGTGTGGATGATGCGCTGCAGCTTCCTAAATATTATTGAGAGATAACTGATGTTTCTGTGGGACCTCACCAATGTGTGAAGCTTGAAGGATTCTTGGAAAATCTCATGTGATGTAACTTATGACTTATTTATGACTGAGCACCTAAGCCAGGGCTTTTCTTGTGGGCCCTGGCCTCTGCCCCCTTAAGGGGCGGGGGCAGCCAGGAGGCAGGGAGGAGACAGCAGCATGATCCACAGGATCATGCTGCTCAGGGGGCTGCAGGGGCTTAGCAGCACGTACCTGAACCTCCTGCAGCCTCCCAGGGGGTGCTAGGAGCCCTGTGTGAACTTCTACAGTGCTCCCCACAGCTTCAAAAGTGAAAATCGCACCACTGCCTCCCCCCCCCCAAGGACTTACAGCAGTTTTCAAATTCCATGAGAGTTTGAAAACTGCTGACCTATGCCTATGCTTGCCTACTCAGGAGTAAGTCCTGTTATAGTCAATGGGGTTTACTCCCAGGTAAGTGTAGCTACGATCGCAGCCAGACCGTCCAATCCTCTGCATGTCTACTCAGAAGTCCCATTGTAGTCACTGGGGCTTACTCCCAGGAAAGTGTGGAGAGGATTGCAGCCTCAGAGCCCCATCCTATGCATGTCTACTCAGAAGTAAGTTCCCTTATAGTCAATGGAGCTTACTCCTAGGAAGATTTGGATGGAATTGCAGCCTCAGATCCTACCCTATGCATATCTACTCAGAAGTAAGTTCCATTATAGTCAATGGGGCTTACTCCCAGGAAGGTGTGCAGAGGATTGCAGCCTCAGAGCCCAAGCCTGTGTTTGTCTGCTCAGAAGTAAGCCCCATTTAAGTCAATGGGGCTTGCTCCAAGGAAGGTGTGGAGAGGATCGTAGCCTGAATTCAGATTCTGTTTCAGAGAACAGAGGCCCAGAGCAGCAGGCAGCCTCCCCTCCCCTCCCTTCCCTGCTCAGCCCCTTGAAGCTCCCAGCACTCTTTCTCCTTGTTCCCCATCAGGCTCACACAGGGGGAGCAGCTCTCGCTCTGTTTCACTCCCACCGCAGCCCCGACCACAAACTCTATGCCAGGGAATCGCACAATGCACTGGGGAGGGGGGGGTGAGGGAGGAGGAATGGGGTGGGGGGAGCTGCCTGACCAGGGAAAGTCCCCATGGAGAAGCAGGAGGTGGCCAGCAAAGCCCCACATAGGAAAGTGTCTGTGTGTGGCAGCTGGAAATCTTTGGGTGCTGCATGACAGTTTGGGAGGACCATGCATCTATGGCCCTCCCCTGGATCTGCCACTGCCCCCCCCCAACTTGCTTTTGGAGCTGTTCAGGGCAGCAACAGCAATGTGATTAAGCATGTGATTAAGGAGATGTTGTTTGGTGAGCCCGGAATGGCTTTGATGGCGAGTGGGAGAGGCCGCTTACATAGCATGCTGCAATGCTTGCAGTACTTACCATTTTGCCCCTCCTCTAGCTATGCTACTGGTTATGGCTATGGGGAAAAGTTCTCACCACTTGGCAGGATGGTATGGTGAGTCACGAGGTCACCTCCATCGGATGTTAGGAGCTGGTTTGGAACAATAATTTGTCTCACTCACAATGTCTGGATACAACACAAATGAAATATTTGCTCTCTCTCGTACAATCTTCTGCTGTTTGGAATATAAAATGAGACTTTGTACATGCGTGGAATGTGTTTTCAACAAATGCTTACATCCACACTGAGGTACGTTACAATTTGGTCTGTCTGCACCTTATGAGTAATTGCCTGTGACATATTTTATGCTTCCCAAGTTGAACATGAGTGCCTACTTTTCAGTGCCTTTAAGGTGCCACTTAAGACTTTACAAGCATAGAAGTCACCTGTATTCAAACATACAGCTGCACAAACAGCACCATCATATAACTTACTTGAGGAACCATGAAAAAAGGAAGCTATAAATGCCTTCCGATTGGTTCTTTAAATGTTGTACTTTGAAGATGCCCAAAGTTATAAATTTATATTTATGCTGTGCATGAAATTTAAAAAAAAAAAATTCAAGCCCATTACATTTATTTTCTCCTTTTTTGCTCTACTTCCTCTGCAGAGTTTGTTGGCTTTCTTTTAAATTTGTCAGAAAGGGCTGTCAGGATTTCATTTCCTACTGAATCTGTAAATGACTCTTCATAGAGCTAGAAATGCACAATTACTTCTTACCAGCAGTCTCATTTATGTGTCAATATAAAGATATCTACAGAATATATATATTCAAATAATAGTATCAAATGTAGCAGTTATAGCTTCTGCATCCACAATAAAGCAGAATCATGCCAAATACTTATAAGAGTTCCCCAACAATCCATTTTTGCTTGGAAATTTACAAACAACTTTTATGAGAAGCAAATCTGAACACTCTGTACTTGGAACATTGTGTTTGGGTTTAGATATAGAAGCTAGAATGGTATTATAAAAGGGCAAGTTTTTAGAAAGGCACAGGATGGTTTTTTTTCCATACTCTACAAGTCGCTAAACTCAGAACCCAATCCTATGGGCTGTGAGTGCAGGTGCTGAGCTCCAGGTCCAGTGCTGGGTGTTCCAAACGTACCGTAAGGCACATCTACGACACCCAGAGTGTAAGGAGTGCTGGCGCTGGGCCAGTGCCAGATGTAGGCCGACCAGAGCACAGTAAGAGCTCCAGGCAGTGGTAAAAACCTTGAGGCAGGGGCAAAGCGTTCAGGGGCAGGGGGAGGAACCAGGGTGGGAAGGGCTTAGGACCAGCAGAGTTCTGCTCCGCCATATCCTATCTTCAATGTGGAGCTGTAAAACCCGACACAGATATTCTTAAGCAAAATAGCTTGAGAACTTGCAAAGCTCAAGACTTGAGAAGCTCCATTACCGGTTTTGGGGCATACCTCTGGCAGCCCCAGCGGATATAGCGGTAGCTCCACAGCCGAGTATAGGGTTGGGCTATAATAAGACACAGGGTTCTGGGCACATTTGATTTAACTAAAAAACAGGGGTGGGAACTCGAGTTAGGTGACTCGAGTCTTAAACATGAAAATCAGTGTTTTTCGCTGACTTGTGTACACTTGAGTTACATGCATAGAAGACTCGGCAAAACACTCAAGTCAAGGTCCCTGACTCAGCATTTACCCCCATGTATGCAGACTTGAGTCTGCTGTATCTAGGTGTGCTTGTTTTCTGTTTTCACAGCATGAAAAATGTTGTGGGGCCATCATTCAGACTGAGCGAGCAGCAGCAGGGAAGTTTCAGCCAGGAAGCAGGAAAGGGTTAATGGTTGCTTTTGCATTTGAACATGAGGGAGGAAGGCAGAAGTGGGCTCTTTTTTTCCTTTGATGATCATTGGACAAAGCATGGGAGGTTTGAGTTGTTTCTTTGGATGAAGGAGGGCAGGAGGAGGAGCTCAAGGTGGTTCTTGCCTTGGAATTGGCTGGAGAAATCCAGGGAAAAAGGAGGCGAGGAAATGTGGGGCGGGGGGAGTTCATAGAGATCATACTCTCCAATCGCATGGCTTCTGTGAATTCCATTGTTACTTGGGGGGAGGAAGCCCCATTGAATGACTGGCTGCATTTGTTCATTTGTGCATTTGTTAATTTGCACATTTGTTCATTGTTGAACAAATGAAGCAAATAAACTCCTCCCTGACAAACAGACCAATTAAGAAAAGTATGGAGGGGATGGAAAAAAGAATGGACCAAATGTCAGATGAAACTAAAGAATTGGAGATTTTTGTAATGAGACAGGAGATGGAAAAAGCAGCAATTATTAGAACTCAGAATTTTCAGGAAGAAAAAAGAGGAAACTCTCAGAGAAAGAGAGCACGTCCTTTCAAGAAGAGGAAGAATCTTTGGATTCAATTCAAAAAGAATAAAATGGAGAAAACGGAAGAAGAAAAGAGAGGGATCAAGAAATATAAGGGAATTAAGAGGAAGAAGAAGGAATGGAAGGAGCAGTGGGAGGAGCAAGAAGGAAAATATCAACAAGACAGAGAACAAAGAAAATACTAAGACAGGAAGGGAAAATGTTTGAATAACAAGTGGAATTTTTTTTTTTTGTAGATATTAATGGATTGAATTCTCAGAAGTGAGGAGTATTCCATTAATTATGTTAAATCAAGTAGATGTAAATGAAATCAAAGTTGGAACACAAATATTAAGATAATTAAAGTGGTTCTAAGATAATTAAAGCAGTATCTTCTAAAGAGAATTTATATAAATTGTTTTATAGATAATATTCAATGCCAGAGGAAGTAGCAAAAATGTACCCTGGATTGTTAGATATGCAAAGAGTTAATTGTTAGATATGCAAAGAGAATGAGGGAATTCTTTATTATATCTGTTGGTTATGTGGAAAGTAAAGAAATATTGGAAAATGATATATATTGTTACAAGAGATATTGAATTGTGTAGTACCATTCAAACTGGAAATATTCCTTTTAAATGTGATATCAGAAATTGAGGACCAATATAAGAAACATTTTATTGTACATATCAGTATAGCAGCAAGAATATTTTATGTGCAAAATTTGACGCCTTTTTATGATTGGATAAATAATTTTAGTTAAACAATAGTGATTGTTTAGTTAAATCATTAATTAGTATAATGATAAATAGGACAATTTTCGTATCAATGATTTTTTTTTCAGTCGTTGTTGATTTCTTTTTTTGGATTAAGACATATTGTAATCTATGGCCAATATCCTCATGTGTAACCTATGTAGTCCCAGCCCTAAGTTTAACCCATTTTCCTTACCTGTATCTGTAATAAATAAATAAACTTTGTACAAAAAAAAAAAAAAAAAAAAGAATGACTGGCTGCAGTGGGACTACTTCTGAGTAGACTTGCAAAGGATTGGGTCAACCTAGTAAGCCTTGCCACTGCTGCGCGTGACCCTCCTTCCTCTTGCTGCTTTAATCCCCGCTCTCATGCCGTCTGTTCCACCCCCTCCCACACTGTTTACAGATGGGATAGGGATATCAGGGGAGTGTTTAAAGAGAACTCCGACACACACCCACACCAGCAGCAGGTCCGTGTTTTTTTCCGCGGAGCCACGCCTGACATGTGTATCAAAAAGACTCGGGACTTGTTTTTTCAAGTTGCAAAAATGCTCCAGGTGACTTGAAAATTGCCCCCATTAGAACTTGTTTTCAACTTGAGTTGCAGGGGCAGAGACTCGTGACTCAACTCAAGTCAAGCTGTGCTGGATTTGCCCATTCCTGCTAAAAAATATTGGATTACTGCTTCAAAAACTCCATAACCTGTTTTGTTTGTATTATGCTCTTTGCAAAATGCCAGTATTAAAAAGCTGCAATTTATCCCCAGGTTCTAGGGAACTGTTTAAGAAACACAAGGGAATAACACAATAATTAAACATTACCATCATCATCAAGAATATTTATATACTACCTCCCAACAAAGTTCACAAAGAAGTTTACAGAGAAAATCAAATTTATTTTTACAAATTTAAAAAAAAACAACTTTCCCAACAAAAGTTTACAGGAATTTTCATTTCAAACTGATCACATGCAAAGAATTGATGTTTGATTTTCTATTAAATGCATTCTTAAAACAAGAGCCACTGAGCAGTTCTGAAAATCTAAGAAGAACCCTACTGGAGAATAGCAAAGGTCCATCTGGTTAGTTTCCAACAGTGCTCAGTCAAACACCTCTGAAAAGCTCAGAAGTTGGGTATGAAGGCGATAATTCACCACAGTGGTTCTCCCCAGCAGCATTCAGAAGTACAATGTGTGTGAACACGAAGGCTCCATTGAACTGTCATGCCTAATAGCGATTGATAGAGTTATCCTGAGTTATCCTAGGAAGCTATTTAAATGAGTTCAATTTCACCCCAACCCAGGAACTCCAATGTGTGCAAAAAAAGAGGAGGGCATAAAAGCTGTCCAGAACTCCATTACCTTGCACATGCCCGATCTCGTCTGATCTCGGAAGCTAAGCAGGGTCAGGCCTGGTTAGTACTTGGATGGGAGACCGCCTGGGAATACCAGGTGCTGTAGGCTTATACCATAGTCTTTCTAGACTGAAGGTTGCCAACCAGTGAACTCCTTGCCAACAACATAGCCCAAAGCTTGGGTCATAAAGTTGGCCCTTACAAATTTTCATGACAATCATATTTTTGGAGCTATAGATTCTAACTATGTTATCCTCAGAAAAAGGATCAGTTTAAGTTTGAAGGACTGAGCTTCAATCAGTTCCACTAGAAACTCCACTTAAACATGTCCCTTAACGGTTTGGCAATGATGCAGTGAAGTTTCACAATTTACAGATAATGCTAAATTATTCAAGGCTGTTAAGTGATAAGCAGCTTGCAAGAAATGACAGAAGGATCTCATAACACCCAGAGTGTAGGCAATGAAATGGCAGATAAAATTCAATGTTGAGAAAGACAAAATGATGTGTATTGAAAAAAGAGCAGCCACCCCACTGTACTTAAGACCATTTTGGAATCTAAACTAGCTATTTACTTTCAATAGAGGCACCTTGGAATGACTGATCCCGACTTCTTGAAAAATCAATGTATTGTGCTACAACCATCTTAAAGGCAAAGAAGAACATTAAAGACAATTAGGACAGAATGAAGAAAATATCACACTGCCCATATATGAATGAACAGTACAGCCTGGGTGTTTTCAATACTGTATATATTTCTGGTCACGTTTTCTCTGAAGAAGACTATAAGAAACCTGGAAAAGTTACAAAGAATGATGATAAACTTTATTATTATTATTATTATTATTATTATTATTATTATTATTATTATTATTATTATTATTATTATTCTGCCTTACTCCCAAGGGGACCCAAGGCGGCTTACAACAATGATGATGATGATGATGATTAACAGTATTTATATACCGCTTTTCAACTAAAAGTTCAAAAAGCGGTTTACAGAGAAAAATCAAATAACTAATATATTAATAAACAGACATCTTAAAAACAGCAATCAGATAAAAAGTGTAAAAGAGCAAACAGCAGCAGTTTATAAAAAAGACCTAGGCCTGTAACCAAATGTGAAAAAGGTGTTAAAAAATGTTTAAAAATGATGTTTAAAAGGCCAGGAACTCAGAAGTCTTGTCTAAAAAGAAGAGTCTTTAGGCCTTGCCAGAAAGTTTAAAGAGGAGCAGTTCGTAAATCAGGGGGGAGGGAATTCTATAGTGTTGGTGCCACTACTGAGAAAGTTATTTCTTGCCGCTGCCCCACATACCTCCCTGGGTGGTGGCACTTGTAAAAAGGCCTTCTCTGATGACCTAAGAGGACGAGCTGGATTGTATGGGAGTAGGCGATCTCTAAGATACCTTGGCCCAGAGCAATATAGGGCTTTAATGGTCAAAACCAGCGCCTTGAATTGGGCCCAGAAATGTATGGGCAGCCAGTGCAGCCGCTGGAGAAGCGGCCCAACAGAGTCAAACTGCCTACCTCCAGTAACTACATGGGTCGCCGCATTCTGACTAATTGCAGTTTCTGAACCGTCTTCAAGGGCAGCCCCACATAGAGTGTGTTACAATAGTCTAATAGTACAATAGTGCACGTGTCTACAAAATATACACTATGATCCCATTTTCATGATCAGCTCTTGCTGAGTAATCACTGCTGGTGCTGGTTGTAAGGCACAAGTAGCTTCACCTGGGGTGCAGTGTGCATGTGCTGGCTAACAGTGCACACAAAATTCTGTATGCATTGTGTTTTTCACTATGGCCTAGTATAGAAAAGCCTGAGGGCAGTGAAATGATAAACTTTAATGCATGTTGAGCTATGGATATCACAGGTACGTGTGTCTATTTGTGGTACTGTTGGAAGGCCAAACAGCCACTCAAATAAGCAACTCAGAATGACTCAGTACACAAGGGGCAGGAGGTCTGTTCTAGAGGGTAGAGCCTCCATTTGCCTGAAGATAACATCCACAAGGTCGCCAGTTCGAGGCCACCAGCACCGTGCAACCTTGAAGCAGCTGACAAGCTGAAGCCGAGCTATTCCATCTGCTCTGAGCGTGGGAGGATGGAGGCCAGAATGTGCAGCCAGATCAAGAAAGGAACATCTGAATGTTGTGGTTCTTGAAAGATAGAAACCTTCTTTCAATTGTAAAAATCCCTACGGGGATTTAAACAGCCTGCCTATGTAAAACGCCTTGAATAAAGTCTTGAATAAAGACCAAGAAAGGTGGTATATAAATACCTGTATTATTATTATTATTATTATTATTATTATTATTATTATTATTATTATTAATAATAATAATAATAATAATAATAATAATAATAATAATAATAATAATAATAATAATAATAATAATAAGGATGAAGGTTCACAGGCTTTTATTGAATTGTCAAAATAGTGGTTTTTGGGAACTCATGAAAACCAGAGTCTTGACTTTTCAATGGAAAATTAATACAGCAGGTCAAGGAATTCCAGTACCTTGGCCTTCGGTTTCATTATAAGCATTCCTGGTCCTCCCATCGTTCGATTGCAATTAATTCATCCAAACCAGCTGTCCAAGCCATAACTTGTTTTTTGTTTTCTTGGGGCAACTCATTTGTACCAGCTGCTTTGCAAGCTTTTAATGCCAAAGTCATACCTCAAATTTTATATGGCATCCCTGTATGGATGCCAGCATTAAATGATACAATCGAAAGGGCCCAGTCCAAATTCCTTTACAAGATTTTTTGGCTTACCACATTGTGTTCCATATGCAGCACTCTGCCTGGAGTCAGGTCAACATAGATTGGAGCTACATTCATGGTCCAGTTTTTTAAAATACTGGGCCAAAGTCTTTTTCAGGGCTGATCGTGATTTGCTGCTAAAGGAGGTGTTGGCCAATCCAAGGATAACTCCTTGCCTAGGCCTATTCTATAAAAAACCCCAACAGATGGAACTTGAGGTTGATCTACCAGGGGCTCCCTCTCCTGAGGTTACTATCAGGATTATGACAACCAGACTACATGACATAGAGAGGCAATAGATTTTAGGCGCAGCACAAAAAAAATGTTTCCCACTGAATTTCCAACTTAAAATTACATTTGGTCAACAACCAAAATATCTGTCCTTCCTAATACACCCCCTGGAGAGGAGGGCTTTCACCCTGGCACGTTGTAATGTGACCCCCTCTAATGACCTAATCGGCAGATTTAGAAATGCCTCCAGGGGAGAACGTTTGTGTAACTGCTTCTTGGGCGAAGTAGCATCATCTATACACATTATACTGCGCTGTCCTAAATATCAAGCGCTAAGACATCAATTTCTCTCTCCCTTGCTCAGTGCTAAAACAGGGCTTTCAGAGAATACTATAATTGAATACCTTCTGGGGGGTGACAACAAGCATATAACCTTTCAGTTGCACAGTTTCTAAACCTGAGTAACTTGAACCAAGCCAAGCTATTGGTCCCAAGTAACCACTGAGTAGATCACATCCTGGCAAAGTCTGTAATTAGCTGTTTTCTGTTTTTTAAATAATATATGCACATATGTATGTTATGTTTGTATGTATATGTGTGTATGTATATATCTGTGTATTGCTTAGGTCTCTATTCTCGGTATGGTATCTGTTCAGAGACCTTATTTACCAAATATTTATGCCAAATAAAGGTTGAACGAACGAACGAACTCCAAAAACAAATTGTTGTAGTTCTGAGTTCATTTCAAAGTTTGCTCTGTCTCATTTCTTATGGTGTTGTCATGAGCGGAATGGAGTTTGGGGATTCTATGACCTCCTGTATTACTCCTTCCATCCAGCTGTGGACGTGGGACTATTTGTGTGATATAATTTAGTGTGAACTGGACCTAAGCAGCTGGAGGCCATGTAGTTTCAAATCCCAGTTCCCTTAGTTTTAAAAAGTCTGGCATAAATCATCATTATTTATCATCATCATCATAATTCTGAATATGTTTACTTGGAAACCGGTTCTACAGATCTCAGTGACGCTCATAAAATCATGGAGTTGGAAGTAACCCAAAAGGTCATCTAGTCCAGCACCCTGCCTGTAGCAGGATATTCTCCTAGAGCAGCTCCAGCAGATGCCTGTTGAGTCTCTGTTTGAAGATCACCTGTGAGGGAGAATCCACCAACTCCCTTGGCAATCTGTTCCATTGCCAAACTGTCCTTACCATCAATAATTTCTTCCTGATGTCCAATGACATCAGGAGAAGATGTCTGCAGAAGAGAAGGCTGAGAGGAAATGTGAAAGCACTCTTCAAATACCTGAAGGGCTAAGCGTGCCCTCTCAGCCTTCTCCAGGCTAAACATACCAAGTTCCCTTAAGCTTTCCTGGCAGGGCTTGTTCTTCAGCCCTCTGGTCAGCCTCATCACTGTTCTCTGAACCTGCTCCAGTTCAGCTGCAACATCCATAAAGTGAAGTGCACAGAATTGGAAACAGGACTCTCGGTGAGGTCCGACCGACTTCACTGGAGCAAAGTGGAACCACTTCTTCTGCCGACTTTGAAGCTACAAATGCAGGCTAAAATGGTGTCACAGCCCAGTACTATCCATGCCAATGCAGCAGAGCCCGCTGCTTTGATTTGGCAAAGGGTAGAAACTTACTCCTCTAATCTTCTTTTCCAACAGTGCAACCAGTTTGCACTCACTACTTGCTGTGTAGTCTTCAGTGACTGCAGGCAAGAAGACTAAGTCTTCTCCAGCGTGAGTAATGTAGAAGCATCTGGAGGCAGAGCAGCTCATTCGCATACCTCCCATACATGCATGCCTCACACGTCACTACTCTTATAGTTTTTCCTACCATTTTCCAGTCCCAGGAGCTCAGGGCCTGCTTGCTGTTGGGTTCCTTGCAGGTCATGGTGATTGCCTGTCTTGGTAATCCCGTCTGCTGTAAAGCCTGCTGCAAGGTGCGCAGATGAGCTTCTCTACCCCCAGGTACCTCTGCCTCCCTCTCGCTGGTAAAGAGCTCAGGGCTTTCTTGCTGCTGGGTCCTTACAGCTCACAATGAGTGCCTCTCTCACTCATTCCCTGCTGCATAGCATGCTGGGAGGTATGCAGACACCTCTGCCTTCTGTTATTCATTTTCATGTAATTGTATAAGGATGCATCAGTGCTTTGGGATGAAAATTAAGAATAGTATTCTCTAATTCAGTGGTTTTCAAACTAGGGCATCACGACGCCCCAGCCTGTGGGTCCTGGCCTCTGCTCCCTTAAGGGCGGGGGCAGCCAGGAGACAGGGGAAGGCAGGGGGCTGCAGGGGCTTGGGTGCACTTGCCCAAGCCTCCTGCAGCCTCCCAGGGGTGCAGGGAGCCCTGCACAACCTTCAGCAGGTCTCCTCAGGTCAGGGAAAGGGAGAGTGGGGTGATCGCGCTCTGCTTCCACTTTTGCAGAGGCAGAACAGATCGCTCCACTCTCCCTTTCTCTGACCTGAGGCACCCTGCAGGTGCTCGCACAGGGCTCCCCACACACAGGGATGGCTGCTGCAGGGACTGGTGAGTGCATCGCAGTCCCTGCAGCCCCCTGAGTGACGCGATCCTGGGAATCGCGTCGCTGCCTTCCCCCTGTCCCTGCTGCCTCCCCCCCAGCCCCCTCAAAGACTTACTGCGGGTTTCAAACTCCCAGAGAGTTTGAAAACCGCAGCTCTAATTTGAGACATCAATCTTTTAATGTTAGTTTTCTCAGCTCCCCAGTAAAAGTGTAAAACAGGACATTTTGTTTGTTTTAAATCATGGAAGAGATTTTACATTTCTTTTAGAACACAGCTTAGAATTGGGGGCCCTATCCATACATTAATTAAATCAGTTTCAGAAGCCATAGCTAGTAACCACTAGTAGTATATTCATTTTTGTTTTAAACCAAGCTCTCAATAAAAAAATCCTCTGCGCTGTTTGCTTTTTATGCTTTTTTACAGCATGATATATTTTCCCTTTAATGCCTCTGCTTAAATGATCATGTGACCCTCTCTGCTGAACTATGAGCAGTTAACTGTTCTTTGAAAATATATGCATGGGAGCCTTCACTGCTTTACAGCTTTCAAATCTTGCAGTCCAGTTTTAGTGTCAGTTTCAGCCAGATCTGTTTTGGGACAAAGCTATAAATTCTTCAAAGCATTGCCATTTGCCACTTATATTCCCTTTCACTTTGATATTAGTTTTCCTTCTGTTTCAGACCAAAAGCCAGAGGTGACCTTCTGTGGCACGATTGCGTTTTGCAAGCTGTAAAATAGAAAAGACAGAAAGAAGACTGTAGAAATGCAGCTCCAGATAAATAAATCATGCTTTCTGCAAAGCTCAAATCACTTTCTCTTTGCATTTCCTGATAGGGATAATTAAAAATCCAGATCCCAGAAATCTACACCCCCAAAATTATGGAGCTTTTCCCCTTATAGTTCTTGGCTAGAAGATAAAAGAACATACCAATCTACAATATGTAGATTCTACCTATGCACTTCTGTCCTGATCGACAGTGTTCAGTTGATCCACAGGAAGGCTTTTGCCTGCCAATTGTTGAATGGAAAATCACAGGCATAAATCATAGATGCATTCTATTTACTGTATATTTCATTGTTTTCAATGAGTCATTCCCATCCACATTCTGCAACAACTAGGCAGATGGACCTACTTTTTTTTTTTTTTTTAAACAGCACATTAGAGTTTGATTTGGGCCTTACAGCACCATCCTAACTCTGGCTTGAGCCGGCACAGACATCCCCATACCAGCTCAGAGTGCCATAAGGCACTTTCGCAACAACTCATAAGCTGGCAGTGCTGGGCCAATGATCTGTGCCAGCCTGCCAGAGCCACATCCTGTCCCACTGGCTGGCACATGTAAGGGCAGAAGGTCTGGTCTAGAGGGTAGAGCCTCTGTTAGCCCGAAGATAACATCAGAAGGTCGCCAGTTCGAGGACACGGGCAGCTCCCTGAACGGCTGAGAATTGCGAGACCTTGAAGCAGCTGACAAGCCCAGCTGAGTGATTCCACCTGCTCTTGGTGTGAGCAAGAAACGCCTTGGCTGCCCTCCATGTGAGAGATGAAGGAGCTGCTTGTCAGCCTGCATGGGAGAACTGGAGGCCAGAAGTGAGACCAAACCAGGAAGATCCATTCTGAAATGTGGTTAGTTCTTGAAAGAGAGAACCTCTATGATTGTAAAAATCCCCTGGAGGGATTTAGAAACGCCTGCCTATGTAAACCACCTTGAATAAAGTCAGAGGAGTAATTTGATGACCAGAAAGGCGGTATATAAATACCTAGTTATTATTATTATTAAGGTAGCACCAGACAGTGTGGAGGCTGGGAGAGTATGGCAGGAGGTCATTTTGGAGGCAAGGAGGAGGCATTTTTGGGTGGAGGGAGAGTGGAACAAGGAGAGGATAGGGCCCAGAAGGGGGGAGATTGGTGAGGACCTCCTTCACCGTATCCTAACACATGGTTTCCCAGATTTGTACTAGCTGTAAAGCTGGCACGGATTCAAGAAGCCCCATAGGGATAGCTGGGGTGTTATTTGGGGTAAGGGGAAATATATCCCGTTACCTTAGGGAGACTTACAGCTGCCTCCTGAGCTTCACTGGATACAGCATAGGCCATGCAGCCCCACTGTGTAAGCACAGTTTAGGATTGGGCTGTTATAGTATTATCAGATTTGGGTCTTAAATCAGCTTGGATTGTCTTAGTGGAGTTATCCCAATTCCTGAGCAAACAAACATAACAAATCACAAAGATGTAAATCTTTGATAAAGTATATATGATACTGCAAATGCTTTATCCTGATGGCTTTTATTTTTGTCAAACTGGTAAATTTTGCTATAACTGCTGAGCATATAGCAGAATGACAATTAAAATGTCTACCACTAGTGCACAATCAATAGACCAGAATTTAATATCACAACTGGAATAACATCCTAATGAGCCCAATCCCAATTCTAATTTAAAAACATTTTAAAAAGAGTTCTCTAAATAGGTTCTCCTGATGAAATTTTAAAAATAGATCTGTTTAAAAAAAAATAGATCTATTGTCACTAATATTATCTTGCTAGCATTTATTGTATTAAGATTTAATATTATTGTATTTGGGTTTCCTAAATGTTATATTTCTCAAGTTCTATTATTCAGTTTCTTATCATGATTCATTCTCTAAGTTGAAATTGCTGTAGCAGGTGAATTTGCATAAGAGTTCAGACTTTGTTATATTTCAGTGGAGTATTTAAGTGAGATTTTTACACAGTCCCACCAAACATATGAGTTTGACTGGCAATATTTGTGAAGCACAATGACGCTTTCACAGTCAGGATCTGTTAATTCCATTGATTAGTCTGGCAAGAGAAAGTCGGAAAGTCACCCCTGTTAGCAGACACAATGAGCTAGGTCATTACAAGGTGCCGGCAAAATGTCTCCATATTCTGCACTGGAAGAAAGCCAGTCTGAAATTGATTGTATAAATCATACCAGTACTTTGCCGAGTAAACTATAGCTGAGTGGCAACCACTTTTCAATACCCTTTGATGATAACAGCGGTTTTGGAAATTACATGGCACTTTTCAGGGTCATTCCCTGTCAGCTCTGGTTTCTGGAGGATTAGTTGTGTCCTTCTTATTAAAGGAATAGTTTAGTGCATCAGAGAGCATGCAGGAAGTTGTAAAAGTGCCCAGAATTATTTAAAACAATACCCTATAAATATATCTAGTCAACCAGAAATGTAACAGTTTTCCTAGCAATCACTACTGAAGCTTTAAGCATTAAACATCAGTTATTAATTATTAGTGAATTTATGGTGCTAGTTTATAGCCACTGTTAATGAGCACAGCTTTTGTCATCCTTGTTGCAGGTCTGGAGCCAGAATTTTTGTGGTAAGGGGGGCCAGACAGAGCAAGGGATCACTGAAGAATAGCCAAAACTTAAGCAGGGAGCCTAATATGTTTAATGCTATTTAACTGCATCACTTCTTCATGATAAAACAGGTGGAATTCCACATGCACACTATTCACTATAGTGTCGCAAGTGAAATGGCTAGACTTGCTTTTTAAAATGGAAGCTGAAAAGTTTGAGAGGTAGGCCTGGAATGGCCTCAAGGGGGCAGTTAAAATCCCTACCCAACATGCCTCTTGTAGGTCTCATAATTGTTTTGTGTGGTAGATCAGTATAAGGACAATTATACACAATCCATTCTCTCTTTGTCTGTGTCTGTCTGTCTGTGTGCATGTGTTAACCAATAGCTCAGTGTTTCTCAAACGGTGGGTTGGGACCCACTAAGTGGGTCGTGAGCCAATTTCAGGTGGGTCCCCATTCATTTCAGTATTTTTAATATATTAGACTTGATGGTATGTGACTGCATTTGGGGAAATGTTACAGACCTGTACTTTTAACAATCCACTATGTATATTCTTTTAACAATGATAGTCAGTGGGACTTACTCCTGGGTAAGTGTGGGTAGGATTGCAGCCTAGGATTGTTAAAAACTTTCCTGCTTGATGATGTCACTTCCGGTCATGACATCACTTCCAGTGGGGCCTGACAGATTCTCATTCTAAAAAGTGGGTCCCAGTGCTAAATGTGTGAGAACCACTGCAATAGCTGAATGCAGCTCAATCTAAGTTAGTGCTGATAATGAAGCTGCTTGGGCTGAGAAAACATGATATGGGTCCCTATTGACCCATGTCATGTTACTTAGAATCAGCTAAGCCTAATCAGATAGACCCATATTTTGGATTGGCATAACTCAAATGCTGTTCACCTTCCAAACAGGGCATCCCTATAGCCATGGGAGAATAAAGAAAATAATGTCTGAGCTGGAGAGGCTGCATGGCCTTTTCTGGCAACAATTACGCATGAGTACAAGACCCCCTCCTTTTTTTTAACTTGGCAGCTATCAACATGGTTGTTCCAAGTTAAACAATACTTTCTTTCTCCCACAAAGCCACATCTACAGGGATGTTCCATTGGAAGATATTTTCTGGACTGCTCCAAAGTGATGACACAACTTCTCCATCCTCCTGCATTGCCTTCCTGAACCTTGCCCTGTTTAGGTTTATGTTATTTTTTTAATTCCTCAGTTGCTCCTTTGCTGTGCAACCCCAATGTGGAACTCTCATACAGCAGTACACTATTTTTAAATGCTATATAGTAGGAAGATGAACCTTTTTGCCCCTCTTCACCACTTTGTGAGCCAATACCATTTAATTTATGTAAATACTATTCTTCCTCCCAGGATTACAGTAGTTTAAGTACTTGGAAGAAGAGAAAGACAGTATAAATAAGTAATGCCATTACAGAATTAAAAGATCAGAAGGTCCACCATGCTGCAAGAAATCAAAACCCCAAAATGTTATGTTAAAAATGCACATTTAAAATGAAGGGGTAAACTAACATATACATGTCTCAGACCAAGCCTCAATGCTCAACTATTGGTCAGCATGTTCCTCAAAACTCCTGGAAAGGAGGAGTATTGTAATACTTTCTAGAATGGGCATACCAATAGGGGTTCTTTATTAATGAGTAGGCTGCCATCGCTTCAGTGGAAATGTAACCTCTAGAGCAGTAAATCAGTCAACCAGATGAGCTTCACATGATCCATAAAGATGTGTACACTATTTAGTGTAGCATGTGATTCTGGAAGCATGTTCAACTAGAGATTCTGATATTGTCGGTGCAGAATGTTCTAGAAATTGCTGTTTAAGCTGAACCAGTGGGAGTTCCTCCTGCACTGCACTGTATATCCGGGTTGAAAATGTCCAGCTTGTTTTAAATGTTTGGAGCAGGGGCTTAATACAACCTCAAATTAAAATGTCACATTTTCCAATTTTCACTTGTAATTGGTGTGCTGTAGATCATGTGTGAACCCTGTTTCAGCCTTTTGTTGGGCCTGGCAACCCCTAACTGCTTGCCTTGCACTTCAGTTCAGCCTTCTGGGTAACCTGGAATTAAGGCAAGGCCAAAGGGAGAAGCCATACTTATGCTAACAGGCCAGAAGTAAATACAGTAAAATGTCATGATGTTTTGTTCAAGTGTATGTTTGAAAAGCAATCCAAACTTATGCCAATGCCAAGATATAGCAATGCTAATGAAACAAATGTTGTGTTATGTTACAGCAGGGGTGTCCAAACATTTTGGCAGGAGGGCCACATCATCTCTCCGACACTGTGTCAGGGGCCGGGAAAGAAAAAGAATTAATTTACATTTAAAATTTGAATAAATCTACATAAATGAATATATTAGAGATGGAACTTATATGAATGAATGAAGTTCTTGCAGTAGCTCAAGGCCTCTAAAAGGTCTTGCACAAAGCAAGGCTGGTCTTTCCTTTGCTGCCACTGCTGCATCACAGACATGAAACAGCAAGTAGTGGAGGTAGCCCTCATCCCACAGCTCACGTGAGAGGTTGAATAGTCACCCTCACACTGAGAGCAGTTGCATCGGGCCAGCATGGGCTCCAGCAAGTCTCCGGAGGGCCAGAGGCTCATTGGAGACTGGGGACTCCCTGAGGGCCAGATTGGGAGTGCCTGAGGGCCGCAAGTGGCCCCCGGGCCGGGGTTTGGGCACCCCTGTGTTAGAGGGAAAAATGTATTTAGCATGACCAAAGTCAGTTGTTCTGTAAAGGCAGATTGTTTGAACAGAGCAATATGTTTGTGCTTAGGACAGTTCAAAAGCATTTCACAAACAAGACTTAAGCATATATGTTATGTTAGCAAGCATTTGCTTAGTAGATATAGGGAAAATGTATATTTGAGTTTGAATCCATTTTGCCCAGAAGCCTTAGAGGGAAGAATGCAAGCTGGGAGTCATCAAGGGAAATGCATAGTCTGTTAGGAAAGGAATCAAAGAGACATCACCAATTGCTCTTTTATAAGAATAAAATTAAAGGAGAGCACCCAATTTATTTATAAGCAATAAGTTTAATAATGTAGATGCAAAGAGTAAATAAGTTTGGAAATAAAATAATACAGGAGAATCAAATGAACTCCATGTAACCCTTCAGAGTCAGAGCTGGGTTATAAAATGCAGGGCTAGGATGGCACAGGGAGGCCCCAAGTAACAAATGGAGATAGTTAATTGCTTAACAATAAAACAATTTGACACATCAAGATAACAGGCTAGTAGCTGTCAAGCTACTAAGTGATAAATAGAGTCAAGCAACAGCTTCAAAGAATAGAATGTAAACCCCCCTCAAACCTATGAGCTGCTTTTGGACAAAGGAAATGCAGTTTCAAAGCTGCTTTCAGAACAGAGGGAAATAAGATTTTAGAAGAACAAACATGTTGAATTTTAAGGGAAGCTTAATTTGAGAATTAGATATTAATGAGTGATCATAATTAAGTCAGTTATTTGTCTTACCTTAGCAGTGCTTCAGAACAAAGGGAGCATTTTAAAGTTTCTGAAGTTGCAATAAAGGGGGATAGGATTACAAGATCCTGCTACCAGCACTAATAAAGTAATAAAACCTAATAAAAGAGTTACCAAAGTTGTAAAGTCATTAGCAAGAGGTTAACAGAAGCCATATGAAGTCCACAAATGATGAATTAGAGTTTAAAATGCCAGCTTCTGAACAGTTTGAATTCAGAAGCTCCAGCACCAAATAGGGACCTTAAAAGCTGTTTTAAAGTCATTTAAAAGGAAAGTAGCACATATAATGTTACAAAATTACACAGTTGGCAAGCGTGCATCAATATGTAATAGACATTGCATAAATATTAGTAGCAATGTTAGTAAAATTAAGCAGAATCAATAATAAAGAAAAGATTGGAGTCTGCTTTAAAGTGAGGCTTGGAAAATAGATGCTGTACAGCTAATTTGGAATGAAGAATTCCAAGGCAAGCCTGCCTCCCTGTCAACCTGCAAGTCTGTCAGAATTTATTGTTTGTAGGTACAGACTTAATTAGATCATAGAAGTTAGCAAGTAAATTGAATTCTTCACTGCTCTAATAAGTTAGAAAATACAATTAAAGTATAAATAAAGGATAGATTCTAGTTTTGTTAATATTGGTTAGATTAATAAGAGAAACTAAATTGAAAGGATTTAAGTTTCAAATGTGTCTCAAAGTAAACTAGAAAAACAAATCTGGAATGTGGAATCCTTATCTAGCAGAGAATATTTCAAATCTGACAATTAACTAAATGCCCAAACATTCCTAGGCGCCAACGCAGATAGCAAGTCCAGAGTATTAAATTAAACTGGCAGGACCCCGATATCTCAGGAATGTGAGAGGGGGCCTCCAGAGAGATATCTCTTGAAAATACAACTTAGAGCAAAGCTGAGATTTTACAGAAGAAAGAAAACTCTTAATAACTTTGTTTAGAAGCAAAATATGAACTGTTCAAGATCAGAATAAGTTAGCACATTTGAAAACAAATAAAATGAGTCCAAAATTGAGTGGATTAAAAGCATAATTAGAGAAACAGGAATAATTAAGAGAATTAAAATAGGCACATAGTGCCCCCTGAAGAGTCTTGAGGACAGTGCATTCTGGAAATATGATAGCACTAGGAGGGAGGAGCTCTCCAAATATGGCAAATACAGTAACCTGAGATATTTAAATATATGTTCCATATATGGCACAGCCAATCAATGCTAGAGGCCTGTAGCCAATCAAAGAAAGTTCCATTTCTGACATCATGGGCTCTTAACGAATAGCAGTAAGACTTTTCAAACAAAGAACCTTAGGAGTATTTAAGCTGGAACATGCATTGGAAAGTTGCCTTTTTCTCTGGGACACTGAGAGACCATAGCTCTCTCTGTTCCCCATTTTGAACCACCGAGAGAAGCCCATTGCTGGCAATGAATAAATGTTTGCTCATTTCACCAAGCTTGCTTACCGAGTTTATTTTGAGTTTGTTTCAACTTTGCTTTTCAAGCTCATGTTTGAGCTTGCTTGAAATTTTGCTGCGGACACAACGTGAACACCCTGCAAAGGTTTGTAAATGACTGTAAAGGTTTGGCGGAACTGTCCTTGAACTCCTTTTCAAGTGAGAGTCTAGCAAATGTCTACACACACAGTGACCTATGTAAGGTCTCTAGAAGTTTCAAGAGTACAAGATCCTGATTATTATGAATTAATAATTTATCAATTATTATTAATACATAAAATCTCTCTCTCTCTCCCCCCCCCCCCCAAGTTGGTTGTGATAGATTGAAGTTTTAAAAAGTAAGCCCTGGTACTAAAAAATTTGGGAACTACTGGTATACATTATTAAATGCAAATCAGTATTTGGGTTTTTTTTGGAAGATACTTCTATAACTTGACTGGCCCCACTCATTAAAAAGCATGCACGTTCCCATCCTGGCCTCTCCCTTCAAATCTGAGGAGTGAATAGTTTGGACAACACCCCCCACCCATGATGAAGAAAAGTATCCCTAACTTACCCAAAAGAGAGTGGGAGCCTCGGATTTGCACATACTATGAACATGTATGTTTTTTTAACATTGGGGTCAGTTGAACAATTGCAGTTATCATCCTAACTACTTCCAGGGCCCAAACCTATCCAAATTTACAGTACTGATACAGCCATGCCAACAGGGCATGCACCGCATCCTGGTGATGGGGGCAGTCACAGAGGCTTCCTCAAAGTATGCAGATGTTTGTTCCCTTACCTCAGGGAAGCATTGTGGCTACATTGGCACTTGGAAGTTGGATAGGATTGGACCCCCAATGTCTTTAGAATGTGAAAAATCCTTTAAATGCCATTCCTTACTGAGGCATAACCATCTGCAAGATCTTCTATGCAATGATTTCAGTATACAGGATGACCCAAAAGTAGGTGGACAGTAGGTGGAATACATGTTATCAGTTACTGTCCACCAACTTTTGGGTCACCCTGTATATTCAATAACCACATAAGAACAGCCCCACTGGATCAGGCCATAGGCCCATCTAGTCCAGCTTCCTGTATCTCACAGCGGCCCACCAAATGCCCCTGGGAGCACACCAGATAACAAGAGACCTCATCCTGGTGCCTTCCCTTGCTTTGGCATTCTGACATAGCCCATTTCTAAGATCAGGAGTTTGCACATACACATCATGGCTTGTAACCTGTAATGGATTTTTCCTCCAGAAACTTGCCCCATCCCCTTTTAAAGGCGTCCAGGCCAGACACCATCACCACTTCCTGTGGCAAGGAGTTCCACAGACCAACCACACGCTGAGTAAAGAAATATTTTCTTTTGTCTGTTCTAACTCTCCCAACACTCAATTTTAGTGGACGTCCCCTGGTTCTTTTCCTGTGCTCCTCATACTTCATGTATGTTGTTCTACCATGAGGCAAATTTCCAAAGCAATGATTGAGAATCCATCAGCTGAAGAGAAAAATCTCAATAATTTCTATCTCGCATGTGTAATCCTATGCCTGCATAATGAATAATGATATAATTTTTTGTACTTTTGATAAATAAAACTTGGGGCCAGGGTATTATAGTCCTGAATCCTGCAACAAAACCACATTTTAAAAATAGGAATAAAAAATTATGTTACCAAACTGTGGAGCTGTGGTTTAACATTCCCCCAGTATGTGAGCAAATGAAATAAGGGAGGGAGTAGCATGTGGACTCAGGAACCTTAGAAGCTTCATTCATTCATCTGAACTGGCTCTTTGTCATTGCTCTTCCATTAGTAACTATTGACAGAGTTCAAAGTGAACTTGAAGGTATGCTTTGGAACTGCTAAGTGCCTTGCACGGACATAAATTGTGCTGATACTGCAGGTTGTACTGATACCGCAATTGGAGCACAACTCCTCAAGTGTCGTCGAACAATGCACAAGCATGTAGCAATTCCAGCAGGCATGTGTGAGACATCATGGTGCAGTTGTGTCCGTATTATGAACCAGATGAGAACTTTGGTAAAGATTTCGTGCTATCTCCAAGATACGGCAGAGAAAATTTGGGGAAAAATAAGCCACTAATGAATCTGAACAAGGGAAGCTCGCTCATAATAATTGTACTTTGACATTTGAAGAGAGGCCTTTTGAGCATTGTAATGTACCAATACAGAATGTTTAATTCGTCCTCTAAAATGTTTGCATCCCCTACCAATTTTGTACAATGTGGCTGATGGGAGAAAAGTGTACAATCCACTTCCTCATTCAGAGTCATCCATGAAGTGGTTGAACAGCATGGGATCCAGCAAGCCCTCTTGTTGCTATCTCTTCTGGGGGAAACCCATGAATTACTCTTTGAGAGTTATTTTTTTTCAACCAGTTCTGAATTTCTTATTGTTCACATTTTTAAAGCTTTTACAGGAAGTTGCCATAAGGGCCTTGTTGAAGTGTAAATAGATTTTCTAATGCACTCTTCAAGTCTACTTAGAGTGAGTCTTTACAATCAAGCCCGCGCAAGGGGATGTTTTTCTCATCTGAATTCCATGTGGGCCTTTGTAATGAAACCCATGTGGAGTAATATGGGGAAAGCTTCTTATGTCGTGGCTTGTTTTTACTGCTCCCCCATGGTGCTTATTAATATAAAATATACTTGCTCTCTTTCCACACATATTGTAATGGTTTGTCCCCCTTTCCAGTAGTAGATAATGCTGGAAGGCGCTGCTGTTTGGGATGCTGAATGTATTCTCTGTCTGTGAGAACCAATGCTTGTATTCTACCACCAGGTGTCACACTAAAGTAACACCTGGTGACACAGCACAAGCATTGGACAGTGGGGCAACACCAGCTGAAGATGCACAACATGTTCCCATCTAACATGGTTGAACCTACGGATTATCCACTCCAGACAACCATCCACATTCCACCAGCATACTGATTGTACAAGCTTACACAAAGATATCAAAAAAGAATGAATCCTTACAAATTCACTGAAACACAATGATTGGCACTTCTAACTTCTCAGTATTGAAGCTGTAATAAATCCAGTTTTTGCATAACTGAAAATTTTCCTTTCAAACATGGAAAATTGTCTATTCTCTGGTCACCTGGGAGTACGCCACTTCTTTATGAGTTCTCAAATGTAATAGCTAGTGGCACTGAGATCTGCCTGGATGACTTCTCCAAGCTCCTAGGGTGATGGCCATCAAGGCCCTGCTGTCTTGAATTGATTCAGATCACTCAGGAATGTCTAGCTGAAGATTCAGAAGGCTGTTAAAACTCCAACAAAGAGATGCCTAAGAGCTCTAAGATGTATTTGTCTTTTTTTTTTTTTTAATCTAGCCATAGTCATCTATACTGCAAAAAGCCCTGCTCTTTTTTCCTGTGCTTTCATACCAATCTCTAAGAGGGGGCATTTGATTAAATTAATGACGAGAGCATTTGAGATGAATTAAAGAGAAATGCTCTTTGCACAGCCTGTAGCCGGCTGATGGAATTCACTCCATACATATAGGAAGGAGGTCATAGCTGGAGTTTGAACTTATTTTTATGAGGCGAATTGAAGATTGCATTACAGATAACAACATTAGCAAGTGCCCAAGAAGGTAAAACTAATCAAATTCTTTGCTGCAGGGTGTGAACTCCTTGCTGCTCAGGCCATAATGAATTTGTTTCTTCTCATTTTGGTTTGTTTATTTTTTTTAATGCCATGGTGTGTCTCACAAGCAAATTCTGTGATCTACAGGAGTTCTAGAAGATGCTGCTAGCAGCAGGAAAGAAATCACTTCTCTCTTAGCTTCCTCACATGGTGGAACAATGAGAATTAGGCAGGTCACTACAAACAAGAATGGTAAGCTTGCACTGGAAAACTTCAGCAATGAGGCAAACCTTATGCTATTCAATGTTTAAATCTGAATTTGGTTAGACCATCCCTGTGGTGTAGTGCACAAGATGCAAAGCCAGAACTAATCCGTAAGTGGCAAATGCAGGCTTCCTATGTCTATCCTCAGTGTGCACAGTGAGCATTTGCAGTGGAGAAGGTGGCTAGGTTTGTTGGCATGCAGAAAAAAGGCGATGGGGGAAAGCATTCCCCTGCCCTCTGCTTTTCTCTTTCAAAAGCCCCTCCCACACACCTGCTTTGCACACTGGGGGCAAATACAAACCCAGGAACCCTGTTCAACTTGGACCAGGGAGACTTCGAATCAAATCTCCACTCAGCCACTAAGCTCATTGGGCCTGCCAACTTCTCTCAATATAATCTCTCTCACAGCATTGTGGCAAAGATGGACAAAAGAAAGCCTTGATTCTTTTACACCAATATTTACAAATAAAAATATTTACCAATACTTACAAACACCAACATTTACAAAGTCCTTTTCAGTGGCGGAGATAACGGGGGATGTTGACTGTAATGGGCAACAGAGGAATACAATGTAAGAACACATATTTTCACTTCCTGCTCTTCCTTGCTTTCTGGAAAGCAGTACCAGAACTCAATGCAGATGTTGTTTTCCTCCATAACAGGTCACAAATGTGACCAAGGTATCCAATGAAATGTAAGGATTAGTGGAGATTTAGTTCCCTGATGAAAACCTGCACTCTTCTTATTATTCAGAGTATTACTGACCTTCCATCTTACTCGAGATGGAACATGAAGGGAGTTCTGAAACTCCTTCCTTCTGCAATGGGACAAGGAGGAAACAGGTGCTTAGTTCACATGCTGCTCTGGACACAGCAGGACGGAAGCTAACCACCTTCCCTGAAGTTTCGTGATGGGTATCCATTTGTTATTCTAATACTTTTCTGTCTTCTGCAACCTGGGCCACCTATTAGACTGTCATTAGAAGTTTCCACAATGAATAGCACTGTATTTAGCAATCACAGACCTGAGATGGAGGAGTTGTGTGGGTTTTGGACTCCAAATTTGATTGCTTCCACTCTCCTAAGGTGCGATAATGAATCGTTGCCTGTGGATTCGTGCCTTTCTTGGATACTTTTACATTACATATAGAAATCATTAAGCTGCAGAAACGTACGAAGTCAGTTAAAACAAGCTCAAATCAGTCAAAACAAAATGCAGCCTCTGGGAGGTAAATCATTTTGGCTGTGAGGGAAATGAGAAAAGAAAAGGGAGAGCTGTGCAGAACAATTGAATACGTTCAGATTATACACAGATGGGAATTGGGGTTTGTGAGCAATATTGCTCCCTTCAAGTCACACAGGGGAAACGGACAACAGGCAGACACTTTGTGCCACTGCAGGACAGCTACAGTCTTCTAAGGGGAGCTCCTGAAGGCATCATGCCCAGCTAACATAAGAACATAAGAACAGCCCCACTGGATCAGGCCATAGGCCCATCTAGTCCAGCTTCCTGTATCCCACAGCGGCCCACCAAATGCCCCAAGGGACATGGGAGCTATCAGAGCTAGCCAAATCCACCCCCATGCCAAAATGGAGCCAACCAACTATGCAGTACAGTCAGTTGAACCAGAGGAAGCATGCGTCCTGGGCTTCCCACAACTTTCCAAGCGACTCTCTTATTTAAGCAGCTGCTGATGCAGTCTCAATGTCTTCATTAATTATCTTGTGTTTACAGTTCTGATTTTCTGGTCACTGCCCTTGGTAAAGCACTGCTTCTACTTTATTTCTGGTTTTGCCTTTTGGGAACCCTTGTTAACATTTTATGTATGAGTTGCCAGAGTTGTCATTGTTCAGAGTTCAGCTCCTTTCCCAGAAAAGTTGAATCTCTGTATCTGCAATCTTATGCACACTTATTTGGGAGTAGAACCCAATCCTTTCCTTCCCATCTATCAAGGCAGTGTGCTATATCCCGTGGAGGGGGTGTCAAGAGTCTGGTTCTTCCTCTCACTCTTGCTTCCCAAAGGGTAGGCAGCAAATCCCTATTCCTGTAATATTCCTGCCACCCTATGGCCACCTTGGCTAAACCCATCTTAAGGAAAGTCTGAGGTAGATGAAAAACATTCCTTCCAATAGCCAATCAGGAGTGAAGCAAAAAATGCCTGCCAGGCCCCAAACTGTGACCAGCTAATCTCAGATTATGCTAACAGGTCAGTGGGCTGGGTCATGTTCTTCTCCAGCAACAGAATGGCATGGAGGCCATGCACAAAATACACTATCCCTGGCACTACCCTTAGCAGTCCAGGCAGCTATGCAGTGTGCACCCTATTCCCTACCTCATGCACATGGAAGCTGGGCAAAAATGCCTCACCCACATTCATGGGCAGAGGGGCAGCATTCTTTCACCTTTGGAACGATGAAGTTGTCAGCAAGTTAAGTCGGATTTATTGGATCTTCCACTTTTAACTGAGTGAGACTAGCAGTACATGGCACAAGGCTCTAGAATTCTGAATTCTATTCAGATGAGAGGGCCGCACTATGGATTGCAACAGAACAATGGAACATTGTAAGAAGTGTGATTTCTTCTGCTTTCTTCTTTGCTTGCACAACTCTGATGCAAGAGTTTGGTGAAAACAAATGGTCAATATTGAGCTATTTCTGAAAAAGGAACAGTTAAAAAATAATCTGCAGAGGTCTCATCCCAATGTGTGACAAGCAAGTGCAATGAATAATCTCTCCAGATAGAGAAGAATGAACATGCTGTTTACTTTGCTGCAGTGGCAGACACACACGGACAAGTAGCCAGCTCATGGGAACCAGAAACAGGTTCTGTATTCAGAACCAGAGAGATATTAGCTTCAGGGACAAAGTAGAAAAACGCTCTGCTGGCAGGAGCGCACATGTGTGGGCAGGTGATAAGATGCTTGGGGAGGGGGGATTCAGCTCCATTCCTATTTTTGGCAACTGCAAATTTTATTATTATGAAACCTGCACGTTTGGATGATTTCTCCTTTGGATTTTTGCTGGGATTCAAATGAAATAAACTTAAGCCAGCCCAAATGCTTTCCTAACGAAGCTATGCCTTTTCAATAGCTATATGGTGTTTGCAAGAACCTTCCTAGCCCTCTGCTATCATTGCAAGAACCAAATGCAAAAGCATTATGTAGCATGTATCATAGCTCATGTGAAAGCTTCAGAGCACTCCGTATACACTGGGTACAATCCAGCCAAACGAAATCAACTAAGGACCTTCCTTCGGCTGGATTGTACCCAGTGTATTTGGAGTACTCTAAAACTTTCGCACAAGCATGGTGGATTTGTGAGGAAGAAGCCACTGCAGGACAACCCCTTTCTGTACTGAGAAAGCCTTGTTATTGCTTGCTCACTTCCTTAATTTTAAAGCAGTTTTCAATTTCAGTTTCAAAGCAGTTTCTCAAAAAATTTAATGGAAATTAAAAGAAAACACATAATTGATGCACATTTGATGCATACTGAAATAATTTTTAAAACACCTCAGTTACAGAGTCAAGAAGGCCCTGACAAATTTTTTAAAAAAATTGTCAGCATTTTCATAAAAACTGCATGTGAGGGAGCTATACTGCAGGGGGGAGCTTCCCCATGTCTGTCTGGGGAAGTTTAATCATAGTGGGGTCACCGCCAAGCTCAAGACCCAAGCTCAAGGTGATGTGGTGAACCTATGTCTTTATATACACTTTAGACTGCAGGGAAAGGTATACATGATTGCCTGCCCCCCCATGAACAAAGATTCCTGCACACAGAAAATAAGCATGCTAAAGGCTAAAACCCCTTCCCTGTGACATCTGCCTTTCTGTGTGCCCACAAGTTTTTTAAATAGGGGAGTGCATTCACCATGTGAATATCCACCTGCAGTCTGAAGAGTTAGAAGCCAAATTTTGGAGATTATGTACCAACCAATTAGGCCTTTTTTTCTTGAATGAAGAATCACACTTTTGATCTGCTGTGCTAAGCTTCCCCTCCCCCCCCATACATACATATTCTCCAAGGCTTTTCACTTCAAGATATGCTATAAACTTCACCTGCATAGAAAACTTATTTCCCCCAAGAGATTTGCACTTGTAGTAGCTGTCAGTCATCAGTGTTAATTGAAAATATTCCTTTTGCATCAAAACCTTCTGTAATTTTAACTTTGCACAACGGTGTTTTCAAATTTCCACCCCTATCCACATATATTCCTATTCTAAATTATCATTGTATTGGATTGACCTCATCTTTTCCAGTCATTCAGCCTTAGAAATAATCACAACTGCCTATGATTCAAGTCTTTAATTACCTGTTTTATGCCTCTGACCTTCATGCCATCATAAAGAAACAGCAACTCTTTTTCAGGATTCACTAAGGAGACAAGCAAGAACAAATGCTTCTTAGCTTTCTTCAGTTTTGCATTATCTCTCCCCTGCTTGAATGCAGCAAAATGGAAGTAGCCTGAAACACAACTTGTTTCTTTTTCTCACCTAGGTGATGCCTGCTTACCTGTCTCAGACCCCCCCCCCCAGCCAAACCTGTAGCAACCATCAATACAGTGCAACAAAGAACCAAAAAGGGGAGGGAGAAGACAAGAAGAAGACAGGAAAAGCATGAACTTAGGGGAAAGCTTAAAAGAATTAACTGCTCTGTTAAAATTAACTGCTCTGCTAAAAAGTCAAGGTAGTCTTATCAGTTGGCAATGTTTCTTGGCAAACTAACAAAGCGTCTAGCTAGCTAACCACAAGACATCTGCAAGAGATGAACTTTAGAAGGCACACATTTTAATTAGATAAGCAAGCATCCTTGAACAAGTCAAAGTGAGACAAGGCTATTCCCCTTTTGAAAGTAATGAGAGGGCAAGAAGATGACAAGGACAGAGTGGAAAGTACCAGGAAACTTCTGCTTTTGGAGACTCTTTGTTTCAATTGCAACTGAAATAGAGGCAGGCCATAAGGGACTAAAAGTTACTTGAAAAGTTTAAGAGAGCAAAGAAGCTGGCTGAAGCCTGTTCAGAGAGATTACACTTTAGTAGGTGCTAGGCAACTACTGCAACAGAAGGCAACAGAAGGCATCTATCTCCGGACCAGATCAGATGGAAAGCTCTTCAACCTCTCCAGACTGAGAGCAAAGTCCAAAGTCCAGCTGAAATGTCTTCGTGACTTCCTCTTTGCCGACGATGCAGCTGTCACTACCCACTCTGCCAAAGATCTCCAGCAGCTCATGGATCGTTTTAGCAAGGCCTGTCAAGATTTTGGACTGACGATCAGCCTAAAGAAAACACAGGTCATGGTTCAGGATGTGGACTCACCTCCCTGCATTACAATCTCTGCGCATGAACTGGAGGTCGTCCATGACTTTGTGTACCTTGGCTCAACGATCGACACTCTTTCTCTCGATACCGAGCTAAACAAACACATCGGTAAAGCAGCTACCACGTTTTCCAGACTCACAAAGAGAGTCTGGTCCAACAAGAAGCTGACGGAACATACCAAGATCCAGGTCTACAGAGCTTGCGTCCTGAGTACACTTCTGTACTGCAGCGAGTCATGGATTCTCCGCTCACAACAGGAGAGGAAACTGAACGCTTTCCACATGCGCTGCCTCCGGCGCATTCTCGGCATCACCTGGCAGGACAAAGTTCCTAACAACACGGTCCTGGAACGTGCTGGAATCCCTAGCATGTATGCACTGCTGAAACAGAGATGCCTGCGTTGGCTCGGTCATGTTGTGAGAATGGATGATGGCCGGATCCCAAAGGATCTCCTCTATGGAGAACTTGTGCAAGGAAAGCGCCCTACAGGTAGACCACAGCTGCGATACAAGGACATCTGCAAGAGGGATCTGAAGGCCTTAGGGATGGACCTCAACAAGTGGGAAACCCTGGCCTCTGAGCGGTCCGCTTGGAGGCAGGCTGTGCAGCATGGCCTTTCCCAGTTTGAAGAGACACTTTGCCAGCAGTCTGAGGCTAAGAGGCAAAGAAGGAAGGCCCATAGCCAGGGAGACAGACCAGGGACAGACTGCACTTGCTCCCAGTGTGGAAGGGATTGTCACTCCCGAATCGGCCTTTTCAGCCACACTAGATGCTGTTCCAGAACCACCTTTCAGAGCGCGATACCATAGTCTTTCGAGATTGAAGGTTGCCAACAACAATGTACTAAACCTCTATAGCTTAATTCTATATAACTATTGTGACCAGTTACCTTGAGTACGTTGGTATTAAGGGATATGTCTTTTGCCCTAAACAGCATGAAAGAATATAATATAAAGTTTTAAGTGAATATTGGCAGGCATAGTGGTGTATGTCCTTGCTAAGAAGTGACCCCATTCCTCTTTAGTACTTGCCTATATATTGGCAACCTTCAGCCTTGAAAGACTATGGTATCGCACTCTGAAAGGTGGTTCTGGCACAGTGTCTAGTGTGGCTGAAAAGGCCGATTCGGGAGTGACAATCCCTTCCACACTGGGAGCAAGTGCAGTCTGTCCCTGGTCTGTCTCCCTGGCTATGGGCCTTCCTTCTTTGCCTCTTTGCCTCAGACTGTTGGCAAAGTGTCTCTTCAAACTGGGGAAGGCCATGCTGCACAGCCTGCTTCCAAGCGGGCCGCTCAGAGGCCAGGGTTTCCCACTTGTTGAGATCCACTCCTAAGGCCTTCAGATCCCTCTTGCAGATGTCCTTGTATCGCAGCTGTGGTCTACCTGTAGGGCGCTTTCCTTGCACAAGTTCTCCATAGAGGAGATCCTTTGGGATCCGGCCATCATTCATTCTCACGACATGACCGAGCCAACGCAGGCGTCTCTGTTTCAGCAGTGCATACATGCTGGGGATTCCAGCTCGTTCCAGGACTGTGTTGTTTGGAACTTTGTCCTGCCAGGTAATGCTGAGAATGCGTCGGAGGCAGCGCATGTGGAAGGCGTTCAGTTTCCTCTCCTGTTGTGAGCAAAGAGTCCATGACTCGCTGAAGTACAGAAGTGTACTCAGGACGCAAAGTTTAGGAAAGCTTTTGAAAACCCTTTTTAATAAAAGGAACCAGAAGTTATGTTAAGCAACAAGTGTAAAAGATAAAAGGACCATATCAGGGTGCACTAACGAGATGGGCACACCAAGCAACAGGTATGGAGTTCTGCCAGACATTAGGTCTTCACACCTGTGTTCATACCCTCTTGTAATGAGGATGGTACGGAGACCTGTCAAGGAAGACCTAACTGAATTGATGGATGTGAATAAAGTTTGGCACTGGGTCAACACTGGGTCAATATTGGATAAAATATTATAGCACTCCCTCCTGGCTTTTCAAAACTTTGTAATTCAATATGTTTAATTGTTTAATTTCACCTTTTTTGGAAACCTGTAACTTGAAACTCACCTATGAGGTGTCTCTAAGGTTATCTTTAGCCTATTAAGAGTTAGCCCCATCTATGATGTCAAATCTTCAGCGAATGAGGTCTAGATTTGAGGACAAAGAGCTGTGAAATGTATAAAAAGTGTCCCACTCCTCTGAAGAGGGCCTTCTGAATTTGAGCTGAGTCTCCCAGAGGCCACAGGCATGCCTTGCTGAAACAATAAACAGCCTTCATAGCCTTCCACCTTTCAGTGTCTTGCTTATTTGGTCTCAGTGGCACTGGACAGACACACCCCTGTCTACCAACTGGCACTGCCCTTCGGGGCAGGGTACGACATAGGCAAACTTCTTTTCATTTTAACCATCTGGCTTCCCCTTGAACTCTCATCTTACATATTTTATAAACCACTGCACTTGGCCCTGCCCTGATTGTCCTCTACAATTATGTGACTGCTACTCCATCTCGAGTATTCTGTCTTTCTTTGTGCGACAATCTTCCTCAAGGACATTCTTCATATATAGCATAGCATATTCTTAACTTATATAAATAATACTTTTGTAATTCTTGGGGTCTGTTGGATTATTCATGCATGACATTTGCAGGCCTGGCCCAGTAACAAGCCAGTTGAAAAGTTTGCCTCAGGTAGCAGGATGAGCCAGACAGCAAGCTGGCAGGGGATTCCCATACCTCGTGCTCACCCACCAC
The DNA here is from genome assembly GCF_035046505.1 of Tiliqua scincoides. Classification (NCBI taxonomy): domain Eukaryota; kingdom Metazoa; phylum Chordata; class Lepidosauria; order Squamata; family Scincidae; genus Tiliqua; species Tiliqua scincoides. The sequence goes on from NC_089823.1 coordinate 117,627,873, forward strand.
CTGCTCCAGCCCACTGCCTATCAAGTGATCAAATCCATACTTAGGGGAAGGTTTCCATTCTCCAGTGTCCACCTCCACCACCCCTTCTTTTACAGTGGCCAGAGGACAGAATGCTGGGAGCAAAGAATGCCAATTGAACCTACTCCTATTCTGCTGCACATTCCCTGCTTCCACCACCACTGTTCTTGCCATATTGCTGTTTGTTTTTGTTTTATTTATTTATTTATTTATTTAATTTCACACATTTTTAGGCCGTCCTTCCTCTAAGGAGCGTAGGGTGGTATGCATAGTTTCTTTCCTGTTTTTGCTCTCACAACTCTGAGGTAGGTTAGGCTGAGAGAGAGTGACTGGTCGAAGGTCACCCAGGAAGGTTTGTGGTTGAGTGGGGATCTTTCAGATCTATCTTCCGAACCACTGCACCATCCTGGCTGTAAATTAAAACTGTGAATGCCTTTATTTATGTTATTAGCAACAGGAGGAAGTTCTTACATTTCAAAGATGCTAAGCAGTCATACAACAAGCATGATCTACTGGGTTACCAAACCAGGGATGGAAACTTAAGTCAGGTGGCTTGAGTCTGAGTTGCAAAAACACATGTTCACATGTTCAGATGCCAGATCCTGCTTCTGTGTCAGCCATGAGGGCTTGTTTGGCATAAGGGTTTGTAGCAAGCCACTCCATGGGCAGATTATCAGAACCATCACACTCTCCAATTTCTTAGGTATCTTTTCCTCACAGTTCATGTCCAGGTCTCTGCTTAAGGCTAGAATCACAGTAGTCAATTTGTTAGCATTAAAAACATCCACCATAAAAAGTGGCTTAGAGTGTAATCCTAACTGCGCCTTAGGCCGATACAAGTCCCTTGCACCGGCCCAAGAGGGTTGCAAATGTGCCGTAAGGCACATTTGCGCCTCCTTATGAGGAAGCTGCATCAGTGTAAGATGATGCGCCAACACACAGAGGCTGAATCCAACCTCAGTGGCGGCTTCCCCGCTGAGTCTTGCGTTGGTCCAAAAGGTAGGTGTGGAGGAGGCAGGAGGGAGGGAGGCGTTCCTGGGCAGGGGGAGGGCGGGCAGTAGGCAGCCCTGGGGGTGGGCAGGCAGGAAGAGGAAGGCGGAGCTTGGATGCCAAATCTCAGTTATGCCAAATCCCAACCCCTTGAAGCCACTCCACTTTTCTCAGACTTGTGCCACCTCCAGAGGTGGCACAAGTCTGATGAGACCCATGGGGGCCAGCTTGTCCACAAAATCTTAAATTAAGTAAGTCCAAATGTCCACAAAAGCTTAAATTAAGTAAGTCCTATTGTGTTCAATGGGACTTACTCCCAGGAAAGTGAGGTTAGAAATGCAGCCTTATTTTGTTAGTCTTAAGGTGCCACATGAGGAAAAGAGGAGAGCTCAAGCAGCATACAAGGCCTGTCCCAGTGAGCGCAACCTGCAGGTCCTCTGAACTGCTCGCAGCAAAGTCCAACAGACTGCCAGGAGATGTGCTAACGACTACTGGCTCCAGCTCTGTTCCGAGATACAGATAGCAGCTGACACGGGCAACATCAAGGGGATGTATGATGGTATCAAGCAGGCCCTAGGTCCAACACAGAGGAAAATTGCCCCTCTGAAGTCTGCAGCAGGCGAGGTCATCCAGGATCGGGCGCAGCAGATGGAACGCTGGGTGCAGCACTACTCTGAGCTATATTCCAGAGAAAATGTAGTCACCGAAGAAGCACTGAACAACATTGAGTGCCTGCCTGTGCTGGAAGAGCTTGACAGTGAACCAACCCTAGAAGAACTTCACGTGGCCCTGGACTCCCTTGCCTTTGGCAAGGCACCTGGAAAAGACAGCATCCCTGCTGAAGTCCTAAAATGCTGCATAGAGATCATCATCACTGAGCTGCATGAAATCCTCTGTCTCTGCTGGAGAGAAGGTGGAGTACCTCAAGACATGAGGGATGCAAACATCATCACGCTGTACAAGAACAAAGGTGACAGGGGTGACTGCAACAACTACCATGGCATCTCTCTCCTTAGCGTTGTAGGAAAGCTGTTTGCCCGAGTTGCACTAAAGAGGCTCCAGGTACTTGCAGAGAGCGTCTATCCAGAATTGCAGTGCGGATTCCGAGCCAACAGGTCCACCACTGATATGGTATTCTCCCTTAGACAACTGCAGGAGAAATGCAGGGAACAACGACAGCCACTCTTTATAGCCTTCATAGATCTCACAAAGGTTTTCGACCTGGTCAGCAGAGACGGCCTCTTCAAGATTCTCCCCAAGATCGGATGTCCACCCAGGCTCCTCAGCATCATCAGATCTTTCCACAAGGACATGAAGGGCACTGTTGTCTTCGATGGCTCCACATCAGACCCTTTTGACATCCGAAGCGGAGTGAAGCAGGGCTGTGTTCTTGCGCCAACCTTGTTTGGGATTTTCTTCGCTGTCCTGCTGAAGCATGCCTTTGGAACTGCAACAGAAGGCATCTATCTCCGGACCAGATCAGACGGAAAGCTTTTCAACCTCTCCAGACTGAGAGCAAAGTCCAAAGTCCAGCTGAAATGTCTGCGTGACTTCCTCTTTGCCGACGATGCAGCTGTCACTACCCACTCTGCCAAAGATCTCCAGCAGCTCATGGATCGTTTTAGCAAGGCCTGCCAAGATTTTGGACTGACAATCAGCCTGAAGAAAACAAAGGTCATGGTTCAGGATGTGGACTCACCTCCCTGCATTACAATCTCTGCGCATGAACTGGAGGTTGTCCATGACTTTGTGTACCTTGGCGCAACGATCTCCGACACTCTTTCTCTCGATACCGAGCTAAACAAGCGCATCGGTAAAGCAGCTACCACACTTTCCAGATTCACAAAGAGAGTCTGGTCCAACAAGAAGCTGACGGAACATACCAAGATCCAGGTCTACAGAGCTTGCGTCCTGAGTACACTTCTGTACTGCAGCAAGTCATGGACTCTTCGCTCACAACAGGAGAGGAAACTGAGCGCTTTCCACATGTGCTGCCTCCGACGCATCCTCGGCATCACCTGGCAGGACAAAGTTCCAAACAACACAGTCCTGGAACGTGCTGGAATCCCTAGCATGTAAGCACTGCTGAAACAGAGACGCCTGCGTTGGCTCGGTCATGTCGTAAGAATGGATAATGGCCGGATCCCAAAGGATCTCCTCTATGGAGAACTTGTGCAAGGAAAGCGCCCTACAGGTAGACCACAGCTGCGATACAAGGGCATCTGCAAGAGGGATCTGAAGGCCTTAGGAGTAGACCTCAACAAGTGGGAAACCCTGGTCTCTGAGCGGCCCGCTTGGAGGCAGGCTGTGCAGCATGGCCTTTCCCAGTTTGAAGAGACACTTTGCCAACAGTCTGAGGCTAAGAGGCAAAGAAGGAAGGCCCATAGCCAGGGAGACAGACCAGGGACAGACTGCACTTGCTCCCGGTGTGGAAGGGATTGTCACTCCCGGATTGGCCTTTTCAGCCACACTAGACGCTGTGCCAGAACCACCTTTCAGAGCGCGATACCAGAGTCTTTCAAGACTGAAGGTTGCCAATATAAGGTGCCACAAGACTTCTTGCTGTTTTTACATTGTTAATGTAATAGTTTTGTCCCATCTGTGTTACTCTGAAAATCAAATGTGCATGGATTGTGCAACTTTCTGAGCAATGAGCAATACAGTACTGGCACTCAATAAATATGGAATAACAAGAATTCTCATATATAACTATACTACACAGTTAACTTTATGAGCCATTCAAAATACTGAAAATCTGTGCTTTCAATGTGCTTATGAAAAACTAACTTTCAGAGACCAGGAGCTCTGTCTTTCACTTTCAGACATTTTTATGCATATCACACATCTTGTCTGGCAAAAAATATACTTCTGAAATATTTTGGAAAGCCTTCAGGTAGAACAGATTTGAATAGGATAATTAACCTTGACAGTAATTTCTTCATAGCTGAGCCAAACAGCATTGGAAAGATGGATTCACTTTTCACAGAGTACTAGCTTCTCATGGGCTGGAAAGTGGCTAGAATGGCTTCATAGATAATCTTTTTTTCCAAAAAATTCCCCCCACCCCCCCACCCCCAAAAGAACACTAAAATGTCTTCCAACACAGCTCTGTCAGTAACACTCTGGAAATGTTGATGGTGAGTAAAGAGAACTAGATGTTCACAGTATGCTACTCAGGAAGAGCTACTGAGGAAATGCACTTTGTATTTTTGTCCAAGTATATGACCCATCTTCTGAATATTGCAGCTACTCAAAGGAACATACAACAGTCTCTGGATGAGACTAGTACCATGTATACCAACATATTGATTTGGTACCCAGATTAGCATTAGTTGTCAGCCAGGTTGGAAACCAGGTCCCCCAATGGCCCACCTTGCTGGCCCTCCAATATTTAGATTAGCAGTGGGTAGCTGTGGAGAAACATAGTTGGTTGTTGCTCCATAGCTATTTTGCAGGCATGATTGGTCAAGGAATGGGGGAAGCAGAAAGATCCCATTGTGAGCTTTTTCCTCCTTCCAGCACCCAGTCAGTTGGGTTGCTCCTATGGCTCCATGACCAGACAGGGAAACTGGGCGTGGAACTGGGGGTTGGAGCATACAAAGATTGGAGAACCAGCTATTGGGGGCTTCACATATGCTTCTTTTGCACACAAGGGCCTTCAGCTATAGTGTATCTATGGTCAACCTAATCAGAGCAGAGACAGTATGTCCAAAAGGCAGTAAATGCAAAAAGCATGAGCACCCACAATATACAGATATGGAACTGCTGACTTATGCAACATGTGAATCAGCTACAAAGTTACAGAATATGTAAGTAAATAAGAGCGCTCATTTTCTCAGTTGTGAAGGTACAGTACAGTTAGACCAGTCATGTAGCTAGAGGAGGGACACAACGGTAAGTACTGCAGGTGCTGCAATATGCTATAGAAGTGGCCCCTCCCATTCCGGGCAGTGATGGCAACACATAGGAGACACTGTTTGGTTTGGTGAGTGCCTGTCCATTGCACTCGCTGCTGGGATGGCTCCGACAGCGAGTGGGAGGGGTGGGTTATTCCACCTTGCGGTGCCTGCAGTATTTACCATTTCCCCCCTCTCTAGCTATAATGCTGAGTGAAGAAACACTCAGATGAAGAAACATGAAGAAGAAGAAGAAGAAACATTGATGATGGCACCTGTTTTTTCAGCTTACTTGCGAGTTTTCTCAACAGGACTTCCATTTATTTATTCATTTATTTCCAGGTAAGGAAACTGGGAATAATTAGTCAAAATGATTATGTCAGCTCAGCTCAGTAACTGTATGGGAAAATATGCCCATAGTAAGACTTTTGGAAATCAACTTCAATTTCTTTGTTTGCTTTTGCTTTAACCCCTGCTAACTGGTTAAGAGGCACTTTTTCAAGTGGGTGCTCCTCTTTTATTTAGCAGGGGGAGAGTAACTAGCCCACCTCACCCCAGCAGTGTCTTTTCTAGTGGCTGTCTGCTAGTGTTCTTTTGCATCTTTTTAGATTGTGAGCCCTTTTGGGACAGGGAGCCAATTAGATATGTGATTTTCTCTGTAAACCGCTTTGTGAACTTTTTGCTGAAAAGTGGTATATAAATACTGTTGTTGTTGTTTTCTAGTTTCCCTAGGACAGTGGTTCTCACACATTTAGCACCGGGACACACGTTTTAGAATGAGAACCTGTCACCCACTGGAAGTGATGTCATGACAGGAAGTGACATCAAGCAGGAAAATTTTAACAATCCTAGGCTGAAATCCTACCCACACTTAACCAGTTCCATTTACTATGATTGTTAAAAAAAATATACATAGTAGCTTGTTAAAAGTACAGGTCTGTAACATTTCCCGAAATGGAGTTACATACCATGACAGCATCAAGTCTAATACATAAAAAATAAAATATTGAAATGAATAGGGACCCACCTGAAATTGGCTTGTAATTCACCTAGTGGGTCTTGACCCACAGTTTGAGAAACACTGACCTAGGCTTTTAAACTGTCTCATTGACACTTGCAGACACCAGCTGCTTTTTTTTCTTTCTAAGTTTTTGAGGGTTCCATCGCCATAAAAGGCAAAATGGAAACACAAAACATAAGATAAAGGACAGTGACCTAAAGATTCACTGCAGAAGTTCCCTCCCCTACATAATTGTTAATGGTCCAGGAGCCCTAAAGCTGAAAGCTCCCCCTCCCGCCCGGCTTACTTATAGAACATTTTCAGTGTCTAACATGAATATACCTTTATCTGAGAGTATAACATGCTTCATATATATTATCTTGATGTAGTCCTTACAGCAACACTGTAAGCTGATGGAGTGTTATCCCCAAATTGCAACTAGGAAAGACTGAGAGTCTTGTCTAAGATCACGTAGGGAAAATTCATGGTAGAAGGGAATTCTAAATCAGGAGTGTCTTGATATGCAGCTCACACCACAATCCTATGTGTGTCTACTTAAAAGCAAGTCCCACTGCGTTCAATGGGCTTATTCCCAGGAAAGTGTGTACAGGATTGCAGCTTCAGGGCCCAATCCTATCCAATTTTCCAGTGCCAGTGCAGCCATGCCAATGGGGCATGCACTGCATCTTGTGGTGGGGCAGCAGTCTCAGAGGCCTCCTTAACATATGGGAACATTTGTTCCTGTATCTTGGGGCTGCATTGTGTCTGCACCGGTGCTGGAAAATTGGATAGGAGTGGGCCCTCAGTCTCTTATAGCCCAAGCTGAAACACTGGCACAATTAGCATTCTGACAGCAGCAACTGACTTATGGCAGACACAAAAGAGCTTCTGGCAGTGCACGGAGCCATATACTTCTGACTCACTGCTGGAGAGGCTGGAGCAGACCTGCCTGTGGCAGTGGGGTTCTGGAGACCCATCAACCAAAGAAGTCCAATGGGGGAGGTGGGATGGGGCAGGAGGAGAGAGGGACAAGGTGGCAACAGGGGCAGGGAGGAGTGCATATCAGGTCCACATGTGCCAGCAATTTTGCTGGCACTAGTCTGAATAGAAAACTTCTGCGTTGTGGAAGCTTACTCCCAGGTAAGAGAAAAAAATGTTCCCTTTTCCAGAGGTGACTTCCAGAGTGTCCCTGCCACACACACACACACACACACACACACACACACACACACACACACACCCACAGGATGCAGCATAAGCTGGTTTGGTTCACCTACATTGGGGGGGGGGGAGTATAGGATTGAGTTGTTAGGTTGCAGTCCTAAAGATAGTTACCTGAAATTAGGTCCTATTGAGCATAATGGGGTTTACTTGAGTAATTGAATAATGGGGTTTACTTCAGAGTAGACATGCATAGGAGTGGGCTATTAGCCACTCTGCTACCCCAGCTCTCAGATCTGCTGGGGATGCCCTGCTTCATATGTCATTACCTTCTGATTGGTTTTTGTTAGTTTGTCTATTTGATATCTATTTGATATCTTCCCTCCCCCACACCTTTTCCCTGTTTTTGCACTGGTATGTATGGAGATCTGCCCCCCCCACCCCTTTTTGTTAGTTTGTGCAAGAAATTTTCAGCACAACTATGGATACTTTTCTGCAGATGTTTTCTTTTGCCCAGTCCTAAAAAATAGCAACATGATTTGGATTGGAATAGAAATATCTTTTTTTGAATCAGTATTTGTACAGCAAACCCCATCAGTGTTATGTTTTTGATCAGCACTTTGTTCTGATACAGCTGTTGCTAACTTAAAGTTTTAAAAAGGATTATCTGCAAAGTTGCCTCAAATTTTGAGTTTAAAGAGCTAATGAGCCAGGCTTGTAAGTTAGGGATACCTTACGCTTATAGGAAAGCGGCTACTATAAAGTACATTTTACAGACTATTCATGTTAGCAGTAGTACAAAGGAAGTCTTTCCTTTGGCTTTTCCTTTGATTAATGCATTCTTCTGGGGAGCCTGATTTGCAGGAATTTGATCTCCAAAGTAAAAAGAGAAAAGTGGTAGCCACTCAAATGTTCTCTTCTGGTGGGCACTCTACCTAAGTCCCACTTTCCTAACAGTATGAAGTAAAAGCAATTAGTAGTGATGTTGAGAGGACAAAATGAAACAGGATTTGTTCATTGTATTTCATAGCCTGAAACATGCTCTGTAGCCTGAAAAGTAATGTAGCCTTAATTAACAATCATGGGTATGCTTTCCCCCATTCATACAAACTGAAAAATTTTAAAAAGCAAAAGAGTAACCATGGAATCTACCCAAACCTAAAAATGCCAACAATGAAATTTTATCAACCAAGCAAATGATGGTTTCAAATATGCGTATGGGTTTTTGGGTGGGTGGGTGGATAGGAAACATAAGCAAATAACCGTGTCTCATACAATACCCAGCATGCAAAATTTAATTATAAGAAAGGTTGAAGGCTAGCCTTCTATGATTAAGAAATCAAGGGAAAACAATTCAGCAGATATCTAGTTTTTACAAATGGGGAAAAGTGACACACACAGTTGCTCTGCTGTAGCAAATTTCTAGGAGAAGAAATATCTCCTTGGTTAGTGCATTCTGCTTGAACTTAATGGAAAACAACAGCTGCAGTACTATAATTATGGGTATTTGTGCCATAAATCTATCTTGAAAATGTTTCTCTATTCACATCCCATTTTTATTCTGTTTCTACTAGCCTTTTTAATCTTCCTTTTTTTTTTTTTTTTTTGCAGTCCAAAATATACAACACAAGAGATCAAGTGCATTAAGCTCATTGATGTCAGATGGGTTATAAACTAACATATTCCAGGTTGATATGCTGACATCGTAAGTTATTCAAAATACTTTGGTGTATTGAATTTATATTTAAGCATTTTGCTTTAGCTGAAAACACTCAGATGGTATTTATTGTTTGGCACTTTTCCACCACTTCTTTTCCTTCTCTGTTTGTGACATTGTCAGTTTCAAAACCTGGGTTATGCCCAAAAGATCTTGGTTGTCATATTCTTTCCAATGGCTGATTGATTAAATTCCAAAGTCGTTGAGACCACTGACAAGGTCACTTTGAACTTGCTACTTCTCTTTCAACATGGTCATCAACCATTTGTACTTACAGTACATAATGAAAAGCAAGACAAGTGGGGTGAAATACAGCTCAAGAATTAAGAATTTTATGCTCTGATAGTTTACCTTGGAAAGAGCCACACAATAGCACAACCTCTGCTTTCAAAATGTACAGTGACTTCATCATGTTCAATTTAATCATGGAAGTGAAAGCCAGTATCTCTACTAGTTGTGAGTGGATGGAAAAATGAAGTGTTCTTGATCCATCTGTTACGTTGCACCCAAGCACTCTCTCTTACTTTTATTTAAAAGGTAGGGTGATAAATTGCAACACATTGTGTCCTGACAGGTTTCAAGTAATTGACATCTGACAGCTTAGTGATACAGGAGAACAAATGTAATGTTTTTAACAGGCTTTTATTTATAACTCAGTGCAATATCTAATGGATTACAACATTCACAGCGCAATCCAAAATAGGTTCTCTGCTGGCGCAACAGTTCTCTGCCGTATCCTAACCCCTTCCCAGACCTGACACTGCTAACTAGGGGCTGGTTGGACTTGCACCTGGCATTTACCAGATGTAGATCTGAGTAGCCCCAAAGGCAGGCTGGGATGTTATTCGGCACAAGGAGAAAGATAGCCTCTTACCCTGAGGTGACCTCCAGCCTGCTCCAAAGCTGCACTAGATACAGCAAAGGCCACGCAGCCTTGCTGCGCCAGCACAGTTTAGAATTTGGATGCCCTTGATATATTCCAGGAAAACATAGCACAAATTGTGAAAACTGAAGCTTTAACAACAAATATTTAGAGCTGCATCAAATATTCACCAGTTTTGTTTATGAAACAGGAACTAGTGATTTTCTGTAAAAATAGATTATTCATTTTTTACTGTTCAAATTCTGTGTAGTACTGTTTCCTACAGCTGTAGCCACTTCAGCATCATTTCTTCCCTGGTTGCTAATTCTTTCTTCTTTCTGCATTGATCACATAGGCGACCCTAATAAATGAGGTATCACACAGTGAACTGGATGACATCAAAATCCTATAGAGCCATATTTGTCTATAGCAGGGATCTCCAAACTTTTTGGCGAGAGGGCCGCATCAAATGTCTGGCATGGTTTTGAGGGCTGAAAAAAATTTAAATATAAAATTTATATAAATAAATTAGAAATGGAACTTAGATGTGTGAAGAAATGAATGAATGGGCTCATTCATTCAACCTCTCTGGCCCTTAGAACACCCTCCAGAGGCAATCAGAGCATAGTTCCAGTCATGTATGGCAAATGGGCCAGGGGCTTTCAGGGGTCAAGAGGCTGGCCACCGGCCAGATAGAGGCTTGCCGCAGGCCACACCTGGTCCCTGGGCCAGGGTTTGGAGATCCCTGGGCTATAGGATGACATCATTAAAGGCTAATGGGTGATGAAAATGAATAAGTATTCTCCTTTATTAATGAGTAGAGGCATAAATAAATTTAAAAAAAAACAAGCAAGAAACACAAGCAAAAAAGAAAGGGGCAAAAAGGGAAAAAAACACATAGCATTAATAAACAATATAAAGATGCAAAAATTGAAAGAAATGTAGTAAACAATTAGGAATCTATGCAGGTGTCCCCCACATATCCATGGATCCAGTATCCACCGTTCAAAAATTCCCCCATCATGCAAATGACTTATCTGCTTGTGATTGCAGCCTTCCTGTTGCTGTTCCTGGGTCTCGCTGGCTCATTGCTGATTGCAAAATGGAAGCAGGAAGCATGGCAAAAGGCTCAAAAGAATATGACACTAAGGGCGCAATCCAAACTGCACCCTGTGCCGGCCCAAGTCCCTTGGGCTTGCCTAGGAGGGTCATAAACGTGCCATAAAGCACATTTGCGCCTCCTCAAGGGGAAGCCAGGCCGGCGCTCCGAGAAGCGCCGGCCTGCGAAGGGTGACATAAGCCTCCGCGCTGGCTTCCCCTCAGCCGCTTGTGTCAGCCCGCCTGCGCTGACATAAGCGGAAAAGGTAGGCATGGGAGGCAAGGAGGAGGGGGAGGGAGGTGTTCCTGGGTGGGGGGAGAGCGGGGAATGGGCGGCCCTGAGGGCTGGCAGGCGGGGTGTAGAAGGCGGGGCTGGAATCCGGCAGTTTTGCCAGATCCCAACCCCCGTTCCCAGGGAAACAGACCAGCTTCAAGCCGCTCCACTCTCCTTGGACTTGTGTTACCTCCAGAGGTTGCCCAAGTCTGAGGAGACCCTTTGTGGCCAGCAGCCCTTACCCAGGAGTAAGGGGAAAAGTCTGAGCTGCTTCTGGCCACAATCCTGTGCTGGATACAGCGCAAGCTTCTTGGCTTGCCTGTTCCTGTGCAGGTTAGAATTGTGCCCTAAGTCCTTTGAACTCTGTGATAAGCACCTTGTTGCCTGCCTACAGACCTTAAAATGCAGCTATTTCACTGCACAAAGGCAGTTGCAACTCTGGCATATTTATTTTCCCTACTTTTTTAATAGTGTGTCCCTAGTATCCATAGATTTGCTGTATCTGCTGGGGGGTGGGTGGGTATAGAACGGAACCCCCGCGGATATCAGGGTATGCCTGTAGTGCAAAAGAACATGTATCAAGTCTTTTTTACCTTTAAGCAGTCATTCTGAGCAGGGTCTAGAGGGGGCATTTTCCTATCTCACCTGAACTCGCTGCCTGCGCATGATGCTCGGGCACAACACAGCCAAGTGCAGTGCCTGCAGTGTTCACTGCTGCTGCAAGCCATGCACACCGGGCCCAGTTGCTTCAGGCGTATGTTTTGATGCACTCAGCACACTTTCCATCTTAGTGTGAGCCTAAACACAATGATGCTAATTTTCTGCAATAGATTTTGCATATTTCAAAGATTTTAGAGAGACTTGGGAATGTGCCTGGTTTTCCATATTACTTTATTTAAATGCCAATACTACATGGTCAGGTAGATCTGGACTCTGCATCAAGAAGCCTGGTACACTTGGGCTCCAAAGACTATTCTGGCTGTCAGCAGCCTTCCCCTGCCATATTTTGCCACCTGCCTGCCCCCATTGCCCCCTCCCCCTTGGGGAAGGGGCCCAAATGAAGCTTTGTACACCCTGATAAAATTTCTCTCAGAGGCCCTGATTCTGAGGTCCACAGAGATCACAGGCGGAAGGTGTCTGCCTGGTTTTGGGCACACTTGTATCAAAGATAATGTGCATGGCCTTATTAAACTTCAACTGAATGGAAAAATCAGATATCCATTGCAAGCCTATGTATGACTACTCAGAAGTAAGTCCCATTGTATTCAGTGGGGCTTACTTCCAGGAAAGTGTGTGCATCATGTCCAAATCCTTTGCAGTGCCACTGCTGCCGGAACGAGCATTATGGTGGCAGTACGTGCTTTAGGGCGACACAAATGCCAATCCTGCTTTGTGGCATTGAGATGTGTTTTGGGCACCCTGAATTCTCTGATCACCTGAGCACAGCAAGGAAACTTTCAAAACCCATAAATTTCTACTATTCTACCCTCCTATTTTGGAAGAGTCCTGCTGTGGTGTCCATCTCCAAAATCCCAAGTGTTTCTCTGTGTGTAAATTAATCCTTGAATAGTTTTCAGTGAATTGAGATACAATTCATATTGTGACTGTGAAACAGCCAGGGATGGGAAAATCCAGCAGGGCTTGACTTGAATCTGTTTAGAGTCACTGCCTCTGTGATTTGAAAAAGAGTCATAACAGGGGACATTCTGAGTCACCAAGTTATCCCTTTGCGACTCTGAAGGACTCAAATCGAGTCACCCCCAGGAAAAACAGAGCTGCTGTCAGGCTCTCTCTCTCTCTCTCTCTCTCTCTCTCTCTCTCTCTGTGTGTGTGTGTGTGTGTGTGTGTGTGTGTGTGTGAGAGAGAGAGAGAGAGAGAGAGAGAGTTCACTTTAAAGACCCCCCTACTGCCCTGTCCCATCTGTAAAGAGGGCAGGAGGGGTGGGAGAGACTGTGAGAGGGCGGACAGGAACAGCAAGAGGGAGGAGGGTCATGCACAGCAGCTGTGAGGCTTACCAGAACAATTCTTTGCAGCTCCACTCAGAAGTAGTCTCACTTCAGCCAGTCATTCAATGAGGCTTCCTCTGCCCAAGTAACAACGGAGCTTACAGCAGCCATGCCATGCACTTGGTAAGCATGATTGCTACAAACCCCCTCCCTTCCCCTCCCTGGGCTTCTCCAGCCAATCATAAAGCAAGAATGCCCTTGGGCCCCCTCCTGCATCCAATGATAGTCTGTTTGTACATATCAGAGACCCACTCTGCCTCCCCCCCCATTCATTGCAAGAGGAAAACATTAACCCTTCCCTGTCTTGTGACTGAAACTCCCTGTTGCTTATGTGGTCTGAATGCTGACCTCAAGAAGTTTTTCACACTGCAAAAATAGTAAGCAAGCACACCCAGACATGGGCATGCATGTGGATGAGTGCTGAGTCAGGGGGGCCCTGACTGAGTGTTATTTAGAGTCTTCCATGCGGGCAATTCATGAGTCAATGAGTCACCAAAAATGCACATTTTCATGACTCGAGTCTGAGTCACTGACTTGAGTTCCCATTCCTGGAAATAGCCCCGTGTAGTGCCAGAGAAGCCTATAGAACTAGTCATGTCTTCATGAGTTCTGTACCTGGAAAGGGAAAGAGCCCTTGGGTACACTTGCAAGAGATTGTGCTGAAATAATATTATTCATCTTTCTTTTTTTCCAGATAATAGGCATGATTAGCACCTCAAGATTTTCAACTTGCACCTGCTTTTAAAAATGAATTAATTCCCAGGATTCCAAAGATAATACTGCAGACTTGTGTTGAAGACTGCAGTCCTATTAATGTTTATGAGAGAATAACTCTTCTTGATCTCAGTGGGATTTCTGTCTAAGTAAACATATTTAGGATTGCACTGCACATCTTAGTTCCTGTGGGCATACATCCTTTTGGGGGTACATTTCTGAATGGATGTTGGTGAGTACCCCCCCCCCTTTTTTTCAGTAGGAATTCCACATCCCCTGAAGACCTCTTAGCATTTTCTGTTTTGACCAGGAGGCAAACATGACCCAGGAGGCTCTCCACAACCTGGGTCTATTATATATTTCTTGGAACTTCAGAGATAGCATCAATTAGAATACTCTTACTCTGTAATTTTTCTGGAAAGCTTTTAATGGTTTCTCTAAATGTAAGGCTCAGTGAGGAACTGAGTTGTATTCTTCCTTGTGGGTATGTGGGAGAATTATATAAAAATAAAAAGGAAATATTAGATATTGCAATTGGAAGACTGCAGTGTCTGCATTATATGTATATATTTTCCCAATTGACAGAAATGCGTTGGGTAGGCAGTTCTCAAGAACTGCAAAACTGTAAACACAATTCTGAGGGAAATAGGACAAAAGAGCCTTTATGCTTATTTCTTACAATGGAATGTTGTACTGTTTCTACAAGATTGTGGGAACGCATCATTTGTTGCATTTGTTAACAGGATCACAAAAGTGCCCTGTTCTCTATTTTAATTAGATTTTCTTCTAATTTACATTATATTTCAGTAATGTATGGAAAATGATTATACATTGGGATATATCAAAATGCTATCATTTCATAACATTCATTTACCCTAGCTTGCTTAGGGCCCAACCCTAAGTTCAGCCAGCGCTGGCGTGAGTCCTATTGCTGGTGCTGGGTGCTGTAAATGTGCCATAAAACACGTTTATGGCAACTGGTGCTAAGGAGCGCTGCTGCTAGGCCCATGCCAGTCAGGTACTAGGCCCAGCACTGGCAGGAAGAGGACGTGCTGCTGCTGGGGCTAAGTGAGATCGCTGGGTGGTGGCTGGCCTCTAGAAGGTGGAATCAGGGTGGGAGAAGGGCAGCGTGGCAGGAGGAACTGGGACAGGAGGTAGTGGGATTGGCAGAGCCCTGTTCTGCCATATCGTAAGCTTTGTGTCGGGCTGAAAGGTCCAACATGGAGTCTCTCAAGTCTGAGCCAGCAAAATAACTGGCGTAGACTTGAGAAGCCCCATTGCATGGCTTGGGGCTTTCACCAGAGGAAGAGGATGAAAACAGAAGGGGATGAAGTAGCTGCTTCTTGGTGCCTGCTAGATACAGTGTTAAGTGCTTTGGTGCCGCTACTTCGGAAGTTCACAATTGGCTGCCCACTAATAACTTAGGCAGGATTCAAATTGGTGGGAAACTGCAACAGCATGCTTAAAAGAACTCTGAAACAAACTTTAAATCAGGATCATGGAACCATAAATACCTTAGGACCCAATCCTATCCAACTTTCCAGCCCTGGTGTAGCCGTGACAATGACGTATGCACTGCATCCTGTGGTGGGAAGGTAATTATGGAGGCCACCACAAGGTAAGAGAACATTTGTTCCCTTGCCTCAGGGCTGCATTGCAGCTGCACCAGCACTGGAAAGTTGGATAGGATTGGGCACCTAGTGCTCAAAGGTCATCCTCATAAATTTTTACTACATTTGGGGCACTCTTGCATAGGGCTGAATGCTTGTATGAATTCATGCTCAGCGATGACATCACGTAGAGATGTAAAATTTCTGGAAATTTTGAAGCTTGGCAAAAACCCAGTTTTTTGAAATTGAAAAAAATGCTACATTAGCACTTTTTTTTTCTTTTCCAGACTGAAAGTCATTCTGTTACTTTAGGAACAGAAAATATGACTATGAACAATTTGACGGCATAAAATTATCACAACTAACATATTAAAAATATAGTGTATCCAAACAATTATTACAAACATAATTTATTATTTTTTTTTACAATATTTATTTGTAATTGTAAAAAATGGAGCAACAATCTCCTGAACTGTTTACTAGTTTATGGGGAACAGACAAAAAAAACCTCCACAAAACAATTTTTAAAAATCTAGAAGTAACAAATTATTCATATTTTCTCTCCACAGTATTAAATAAAAAAATTAAAAAAAACCATTCTCTTAAAAAGAATTGAAGAGGGTGGAAGTGTATAGAAAGGAGTGGGACTAAGTTTCAATGAATGGGCATGAAATTTAATCAGAATCATTTTCTGAGCTGTAATTATCAGTATCAGTTTCAGTCTCTGCTTCTGCAGCTACTCTGTTGTGTCTGTCATTATCACAGTTATTATGGACTTCTAAAAACTGAAGGTTTGCCCGGATTGAAACAAGCTTCTCTACCCTTTCACATGTCAGTTTATTTCTCGACTTATTGTGAGAGTTTCCAAACATAGACCAGATTCTTTCACATGGTGCAGAAAACGGAGGAATCTGAAGAAGGCGAGAAGCAAGAGGCTGTGTTGTGCAAAGACCTTGCCACCATGTTGCAGGAGGAATATGTTTGGCAGAATCACAGATTGCATTCCTGGACCAAATCCCTGAAGATGTTCTAAATTCTGCAACATTTGAAAGTACCTTCCCAACCTCAAGTCCTCAATGTGATGTTTGTTTTGTAATCCAGTCAAATGCAGAAACAGTGCTGTCATCACTTCTATTTCCACCTTTGAATCTTGGATCCAGCAGATTTGCAGCAGCATGGATGGCAACAAAATTCTTCCCTTTTAAAAATAAAATCTTTCACTTTACTTTCTTCTCTAGTTGTAAGTGGAGATATACTGAGATTTTCAAAAACAGTTGTTTTATCTTGGTCATTGGATAAGGAATTTCTGACAAAAGTGCACTGTCTGATTCAGATGCAGTGATTGCTGCAGCAATTGGCTTTAGAATCTTCAGGGAATTTTGCGGCTGAACCCAGAAGACATTCTGATCAAGAATAGTGTTTCTCACACTCCTGGGTACTTTAAGATCTTCAACATAAGAACATAAGAACAGCCCCACTGGATCAGGCCATAGGCCCATCTAGTCCAGCTTCCTGTATCTCACAGCGGCCCACCAAATGCCCCAGGGAGCACACCAGATAAAAAGAGACCTCATCCTGGTGCTCTCCCCTACATCTGGCATTCTGACTTAACCCATTCCTAAAATCAGGAGGTTGCGCATACACATCATGGCTTGTACCCCATAATGGATTTTTCCTCCAGAAACTCGTCCAATCCCCTTTTAAAGGCGTCTAGGCTAGACGCCAGCACCACATCCTGTGGCAAGGAGTTCCACAGACCGACCACGCGCTGAGTAAAGAAATATTTTCTTTTGTCTGTCCTAACCCGCCCAACACTCAATTTTAGTGGATGTCCCCTGGTTCTGGTATTATGTGAGAGTGTAAAGAGCATCTTCCTATCCACTCTGTCCATCCCCTGCATAATTTTGTATGTCTCAATCATGTCCCCCCTCAAGCGTCTCTTTTCTAGGCTGAAGAGGCCCAAATGCCGTAGCCTTTCCTCATAAGGAAGGTGCCCCAGCCCCATAATCATCTTAGTCGCTCTCTTTTGCACCTTTTCCATTTCCACTATGTCTTTTTTGAGATGCGGCGACCAGAACTGGACACAATACTCCAGGTGTGGCCTTACCATCGATTTGTACAACGGCATTATAATACTAACCGTTTTGTTCTCAATACCCTTCCTAATGATCCCAAGCATAGAATTGGCCTTCTTCACTGCTGCCGCACATTGGGTCGACACTTTCATCGATCTGTCCACCACCACCCCAAGATCTCTCTCCTGATCTGTCACAGACAGCTCAGAACCCATCAGCCTATATCTAAAGTTTTGATTTTTTGCCCCAATGTGCATGACTTTACACTTACTGACATTGAAGCGCATCTGCCATTTTGCTGCCCATTCTGCCAGTCTGGAGAGATCCTTCTGGAGCTCCTCACAATCACTTCTGGTCTTTACCACTCGGAAAAGTTTGGTGTCGTCTGCAAACTTAGCCACTTCACTGCTCAACCCTGTCTCCAGGTCATTTATGAAGAGGTTGAAAAGCACCGGTCCCAGGACAGATCCTTGGGGCACACCGCTTTTCACCTCTCTCCATTGTGAAAATTGCCCATTGACACCCACTCTCTGTTTCCTGGCCTCCAACCAGTTCTCAATCCACGAGAGGACCTGTCCTCTAATTCCCTGACTGTGGAGTTTTTTCAGTAGCCTTTGGTGAGGGACCGTGTCAAACGCCTTCTGAAAGTCCAGATATATAATGTCCACGGGTTCTCCCGCATCCACATGCCTGTTGACCTTTTCAAAGAATTCTATAAGGTTCGTGAGGCAAGACTTACCCTTACAGAAGCCATGCTGACTCTCCCTCAGCAAGGCCTGTTCGTCTATGTGTTTTGAGATCCTATCTTTGATGAGGCATTCCACCATCTTACCCGGTATGGATGTTAGGCTGACCGGCCTATAGTTTCCCGGGTCCCCCCTCTTTCCCTTTTTAAAAATAGGCGTGACATTTGCTATCCTCCAATCTTCTGGCACCGTGGCCGTTTTGAGGGACAAGTTGCATACCTTAGTCAAGAGATCTGCAACTTCATTCTTCAATTCCTTAATAACCCTTGGGTGGATGCCATCAGGGCCGGGTGACTTATTGATCTTTAATTTATCAATGAGGTCTGAAACATCTTCTCTTTTAACCTCTATCTGACTTAACTCCTCGGTTAGGAGGGGCCGTTCGGGCAGCGGTATCTGCCCGAGGTCTTCTGCCATGAAGACAGATGCAAAGAACTCATTTAATTTCTCTGCCATCTCTAAGTCTCCTTTTATCTCCCCTTTCCCTCCCTCACCATCCAGAGGGCCAACCGCTTCTCTGGCGGGTTTCCTGCTTCTAACATATTTGAAGAAGCTTTTATTATTCCCCTTAATGTTGCTGGCCATGCGTTCCTCATAGTCTTGCTTGGCCTCCCCTATCACCTTCTTACATTTCTTTTGCCACAGTTTATGTTCCTTTTTATTCTCTTCATTAGGGCAAGACTTCCATTTACGGAAGGAAGCTTCCTTGCCCTTCACAGCCTCTCTAACTTGGCTGGTTAGCCATGCGGGCACTCTCCTGGATTTAGTGGAACCCTTCTTTCTTTGCGGTATACACCTCTGCTGGGCCTCTATTACTGTTGTTTTAAGCAGCCTCCATGCATTCTGGAGAGATTGGACTCTTTTTACCCTCCCTTTCAACCTCCTTCTAACCAGCCTCCTCATTTGAGGGAAGTCCGCCCGTCGGAAGTCAAGGGTTTTTGTTAGAGATTTGCCTGGTATTCTTCCCCCAACGTGCACGTCAAAACGGATCGCAGCATGATCGCTGTTCCCCAACGGCTCAGTAACGTTTACATCTCTAACCAGGTCTTGCGTACCGCACAAAATTAAATCCAGAGTCACCTGTCCTCTGGTGGGCTCCGTGACTAGCTGATCTAAGCCACAGTCATTCAGCACGTCAAGAAATCCGGTTTCCTTATCGTGACCAGAACACAAATTGACCCAGTCAATATGAGGATAATTGAAGTCCCCCATGATTACAACCCTGTCCTTCCTTGTCACCTCCCTGATCTGTTTCCTCATTTCAAGGTCCCCATCAACTATTCAACTATTCAACTATTCAACTATTCAACTATTACTGTTTCTTGAAGAGCTTCTTTGTTTTTTAGTAAACTTTCAAAGGAGATCACCACTCCAGCCCACCGAGTGACTACAGAGCTTCAGTGTCACTATTTTCTTCTTTGCATTTTTTCTACTTGCTTCTTCTTGAAAACTGCAGCTACAATATGAGTACCTTTTACATGTACTATAACTTATTTTGCTCGTCTATAGATCATTTGAAGGGTGTCAGTTTATCGTTCAGAAGCAAGTTGAGTCCATGAGATGCACATCCTATTGCAGTAATATGTGCATACTTCTCCATTATGATCTCCCATGCTGCTTTCATGTTGTAGGCATTGTCAGTCAGCAAAGCAAATACTTTACCACTCCCAATTTTCTGTAGGACTTCACATATTTTACAGTTGATATACTCTGCAGTATGTCTGTTCTCTCCTGTTTCAATGCTTTTGTAAAAAACTGGTTGAGGTGTTGTTGTAACAAAATTTATAATTCCTTCTCCTCTTACATTTGTCCATCCATCTGTAAGTAGTGCAAGTCACAGTGCTTCACTAATTTTAACTTGCACAGATTCTATTACATGTTCATATTCCAACTCCAAAAGAGGCTTGCTCAAAGAATGTCTGCTGGACAAATGGTATGATGGCGTTACTAATTTCAAAACTTCCTGCCAGTCTGTATTTTCAGTTATTGAAAATGGTTTCCAGAAGAATATATTGCTCTTGAAAGAGCTTGATCCATTTTTTCCTGATCTTCAGGTGCCAAATGAAGTTATTGAATAATTTTTGGACGCAGCTGTCTTCAGTATCTGTTTACTTGAAGATGCTGCTGATGGGACAACAGCACTTGGTGTTGCTGCTGATGTTACAAATGGAGTAGAAAGAGGACTTCTTGAATGAGAACATTGAGAAAAACGATGTGCATTTTTATCATTGTGGTCCTCTTCACTTAGTCCATGAAGGATTTTTTAATATCTACAGGATGCTTGTTACATACAAGAATGTGTTTTGTCATCCTGGTAGCATTTGGAAATGCATATTTCATCCGACAATATTTGCAAATCACATTTTTCTTCTCAGAAGAACTTGTAATGTGAAAATGCCTCCATATGCTTGATGTTGGTCTCAGAATTTTCTTGAGGGGAGTAGGAAAGAAAAATAATTTAATAGCTAGTTTGCAAGAAAACATTAATCTATGGTTGTGGGTGGGGGGAAGTAAAGAACCAGATTAGTAGTAATTAAATTATTTAATTTGTGCCACCGCGCACTGTACGGCACGTTTGCAATCCTCACCACCGGGCTACCACACATGTTAGCCCAGCGCTGGCTGGTGCTGGTCCAGTGCTGGGTTAGTGCGGGGCGGGCACCCAGCCTCCGCTGCTCAGTGTTCTCATGGACCTCTGAGCCGGGGCACGGAGGGGGGCGGGGAGGAGGCGTTCTGGGGAGGGGGGAGGCCAGCTGGGGGGAAGGGAGAGGGCAGGGGGAGGCGTGACAGGGAGGCGGGTGGTGGGGAGATGGCGGGCGGGAGGTGTGCCAGGGGAGGGAGGCGGGTCCGTGGAGCTCTGCTTGGTGCTCAGCACCCTACATGAACGCCTTTACTTTACTGCCAACCTTTTGGTCAGCAGTAAAGTGAGTAGCCGCATTGCAGGGCTGCTTACCTTACCTGGGAGAAGGGGATGAAAGTCTCCTTCTCCCGAGGTGCTGCCTGCGGTAGCCCGAGGTACGCAGGATCCGGCAGCAGCCGTTCTCGGTGCCACTGAGGCTGGGCGCCCCGGGCAGCTCAGGATTGGGCTGCCCGTTTTCTGGAATCAGATCAATGTAAACTCGTACCTTTCTAAATTAAGTATATACTTTCAGGTCCTTTTAGTTGCTCTGTATTTTCTTCCAGTGCTTTGAGGCCTAGTGAAGAGGACAGAACAGAACCAAACACACCCACCCACATGCAAAAACAAAACTTTGACAATAGCAGCACCTCCTAAAGGAAGAAATGCATTTTGTTCTTGCATTGGAGAGTTCAGTTTGTAACCTAGGACTTGCTTGTCCTCAGTGCACAGAAATTAAAATAATCTGATACCATACATACTTTTTAGAAATGCGAAAATATTTGAACACCTCGTCCTAAAATATTTAATTCATCATGTTAAAATAAAACATTCCATAATCAATTTTTTTCTTTTTTTTTCTTTTTTCAATTTTTCCAATTATTTGGGGGGGGGGGGAAGGCTTCAGTAGAAAAACCGGGTTTTTTTCTGAATTTTTACAGGTTTTTTCCGGGCAGGTTGCCAAGTTCCATGCTGTCTGGGTCTCAGCTTCAATGTATGCAGCCACAAAGCTTAGAAGCAACCGTTCTGTGTAGATAGGTGGGTTGAAGTACTACATTTCTTCTGCCTTATGGGTCTGACTCAGTCCAAGTAAAGGGGCAGTGCAAAGGAGGATTGAGTTATTCATCTCAATAGAGGTTTGTTTTTTCCATCAGCAAACAATGCAATGGGTTATTGCAGACAATGGGAATTCAGCCTGTACCTCCAATAACCATATCCTATCCATTCACCATGAAAATAATTGTGCATGAGAAATTTGTGGCACAATGATGGTGGGCTGAATAAAGATACTGAATGCATTAACTGACCTCCCATTCTTGGGTATGTATGTCAGGATACTGCCTATGTAGGTACCTGGGGACAGGGAGGTGGAAGATAGGCCACTTTGCGCACTGCTCATGCTTGGATTGAATCTGGCCCAGACTGTCTAAAATATAATTTTCTTTTTAGTGCTAAGAACTCAAATGCAGATAAGAAATAGGAAGAACATTATTGTAATTTAGGATCTTTTTATGCTGATGAATTTGAAAAATATTCAGATTTTTTAAAGTTAGGCCTCATTGTGAATCTGAAGGTTTTAAAACAGACTATTGTTCATGCATCCAATATCTGTTTTATGTTTGTCAGTATTAGCCTGATTTCTTTGCTTTTAAACCTTCTACCATTACTGCTGGCTTTACGGGGGAGATAACAGATCAGAACAGCAGTAATGCCATCAACCTGAACACTTTCATTCACTATGTCTATTAGAATGAACAGCATTTCCTGCTGCTGATTAGTCCAGAGTTGATTTTCCACTGGTATCTGAGCAAAATAAAATCTCTCTCTACATTTTTGTAGATATGCACCCACAAATATACACTCTTACAAAACAAATTGAATGAAATAAATACACTTTAGTCCTCATTGCCCACAATAGAAGCAAAATGAACCATATGTTCTTCTAATGATGTATATCTTGATGAACTGCTTATGTTTAATTACTGAATATTCCCTAAAGCAATTAATACGGAGCATGAATTGATGTTTACAGCACAGTGTACTCAACCTGTGTTGCAAATATTGCAATCGGAAGTGATGGCTATGACTTTCAGAATTGGGGAGCTTGGACCCAAAATTCTCCAGTTCAGAAACCCTGGCTGCATCATCAGCCAGCCCCCCCCCCCCGAGGAGCATGGACCTGCCCCATCTCACTACCAGTCATTCCTCTGTGCCACTCCTCCACTTTTCAAGAGAACATAACCTTGTGAAGAGGGGAGGATGGTGACAGGAAGGGCTGACTGGTGGTAAGCAAGACCTTGTAAACTTAATCCCTGATGAAAATCCCTAATTTTTCAGTGCCCCCTTCCTTATAGTCCAGTCCTAAAGTGGAGCTGTGCCAGCGCAGATCTCTGTGCTGGCTCTTTAGTGTCACTGTTATGATATGTGCCCCAGGCCTATGTGCATTTACAGGATGGATAGGGCAAGGCTAGGCCCTGATGTCTTGGCCTGCATACATGCAGTGTAGCCCTGCTACATCATGGGATTGGCTGATGCAACAGGGCATAGCAGGGAAGATGCAATACCCTGCAATACTAAGTCACAAGACTATGAGTCATACTGTCACCAGATTGCAGCCTGCTTCCCATTGGTCAGTGCCAGTATATATTGCAACTTGTGCAAACTGCTGTGTGGGAAATGTTATGTGGAGTGTCCGCGGGAAGCTACGGCGGTGGAGTTGGTGATTCCACCAACTTGGAGAAAGTGCTATCTTTGCTGTTTGCTATGCTGTGCTGCCTTAGCACTGTAAATATTGTACATGCTTCAGTAAAAGGACATCTGGTGGTGGAGCAGAGTATCTGCCCAGGAGTATCTGCCTGACCTTGGGTCTCTGGAGCAGCGGTGCCTTCTGCGTACTCAACAGTCACAAACCTGATGTAAGGCGTGGTTGCGCAGACTTGAGAGCTGGCAGCAACAACATGAACGAGCCTGCTGGTGCCAATGCCAGCTCCAGTCCCCGCACGAGCCAACACAGGTAAGTGTTGCACCGGGCAGCATGGGGGCTGGGAGAAGGTTGTGGAAGGGCGGTGTGGGTATTTCTGGGTGAGGGAGGATGGACCAGGGTGGATCAGGTCCAGGAGGGTGTTACGATCAGCGGCAGCAGCACTCATTGTATCCTAACCCATCTTCCCAGGCCTTGGAACCCTACACGGGCTTCTCAGATGTGCATCAACTAAATATCCCCTTACCCTGAGGTGACCTCCAGCCTGCTCCAACCAGTGGCGTAGCTAATGATCATGTAGGCTGGTGTCTCGCTCAAAATGATGCCCCAGAAGTGATGTCACAACCAGAAATGATATCAACCCAGGCTTTTAAAAAAGTGAAAATTGGGGAGAAATCTGTCTCCTTCCCCCAGCAGCTCACCACCCCCCAGCCACCTCCCCCCAGCTAGTGGCATAGCTAAGACATCTATCTGCTACCTGGGGTCAAAGAAGATTTTTAGCCCCCCCCCCCCAGCAGACAAAATCAAATTTAATTAAGTAAATAAATAAAAAGTGTGTCCCTGATTGGTTTGAAACACTGTGCTGGGTTGAAGAGGGACAGTTATTCTCCCCCTACTAAATATAAGAAGAGCACCACTTGAAAAATTGCATCTTTACCCAGCTAGCAGGGTAACTGTATTTATGATACATGGAAATGAGAGTTGACTCATATTAACACCTTATTGGTTCCATGTTGTATCATAGTAACATGTCATTAAAACATGTTAATAACATAATAACATGTCATTGACTCTCAGAACAATCAGTCTAATAGGTCAATTTTGAGTTCAGAAAATCCACTTTTTGTTCCATAAGGCAGTTGTGTTTCCATTTTCTGGTTAATTGGCAATAACGTTTGATAGAATACAGATATTCCAATGCAGTTTGTTTCATTGCATTCTGCATTAAATTACCTTTCCCAGGATATATAACATTGTGGTATTATTCATACATACCTAGATTTTCACAATTTTGGTTACTAGTGTCAAGCTCAGGTTGTTGCCTCCCTAAAGCTCGATGCTCGGTGCAGCTGCTACCCCTGCAGCCCCTTAGCTACACCGCTGACTCCAACCCTGCGCTGGATACAGTGCAGGCTGGTGCAGGGGTTAAGATTGAACTGTTAGTGCATTTGCAATACAGTAGTTGCAACACTGACCTCACTTGAATAGGTTTCAACTAACACTCTCCATCTAAACATATCTATTCTAGTCACTCCCAGTAAGTTCATTTGCACTTACTTCTGAGTGAACACTGTCTCTTTTGTCACCAATTAGCCCTCCAGCTGCTTGCCCCACAGATAAGTTTGTTTGGCAAGGTGAAGGAGACTAGAAGGGAAGGCTGGGGGAAGCCCTTCCTGGTTTGGTGTTACACTGATCTTTTGGAAAGTGTGATCACTTGGAAAATCATCCAATTTTTTTTTCTGTAAGTTCTCTGAGAAAGCCCAGAAAACCAGAGTTAATTATTATGTGAGATGGGGAAAGTTCAACCATCATTACTCACAGCTGATGTTGTTACAGAAAGGGTTCAGATGATACTGTTACTAGACCTACAAAAACAAAGACACATAGCATGAGCACAGCCTGTCAGCTCCCTTGCACCCAGGTGAGGTTAAATAATTGCAAGTGTACTGTGGCAGGGATTGACTGAATTGCCTCTTCATTTGCAGGGTGTGTAGAGGAATTCATCTGAACAGCCCTGACATAATTAAGCAGACTTGTCTTAGGGACAAGGGGAGAGATAGGGCGTGTGTGCTTGTATCCTTAATTACATGGGGCTGCCACAGACTTTAAAGTAACACCCAAACCAATCCACTGAAAAACAAGCAGCACCTCTAACCCACCAGTACTTTCCTGTCGAAAAACTCCCCCACACTCTGTAGAAAAATCAGTTCTTAAGATTATTACTCCGTCTGGGAGTGACAGAGGTCCACAGGAGCAAGTATGTCCAAGAGCAGGAAGAGGATGGAAAGGGGAGGAGATGGGGTGGGAGTGGAAGAATTGGGCCTGAGAGGGGGGCATGATTGGATGTGCTAGCATGGCGAATACCAAGACCCGTCACAATCTGCCTACATGGATCAATGCAAATTTGCATCAGTGATATTGTTGGAACAGGTCCAAAAACAGGCAAAGGCGACAAATATTCCTTCACCCCAAGGAGAACTCCAGCAGCCAAAAATCCCTCTTGGGATGCAGTGTAGCCCACACCAGCACCGCTGCATTGCTGCATGGGGATTTAGATTAGATTGGGCTGCCTGTGCGTGAACTAGGCCAAAAGAGCTAGCTCTTGTCAGTGGCGTGATATAATTTATCATGGGAGATCTCTAGTTTTATCAAGGCTGCTGCAATGCATATTCATAAGGTTGAATTCATTCAACCAAACAAACTTTCAGAATACAGTACCGGCCTGGTCCTAAACAAGTTGATTCAGTAAACTCATTGGGACCTACTTCTGAGTAATCATGCATAAAGTCAGGCTGTAAATAAGATATGTTAAAGCCCAGAAATATTTTTATTAATTTGCCTGAACAAAAGAATGCAATTGTTTTCACCCATTTACATACATGCCTACACACACCCCCACACCACCAAGTATCAGTGAAGCTAAACATTAATTTAGAATGAAAAATGCTTCTGCGCATGCCATAATGAATCCAAACCCTATCACTCTCTTCTTCTCCAATTTCTCCTCCATGAAAATGAGAGAACCTAATTGAACTCTGTGTAATTAAAAGCTCTCACAGCTTGACATCAGCTAGTCCGCAGTGTTGCTTCTTGCTGAGTTTACTGGAACACAACCAACCTTGAGCTAAAAAAATGAGATGTTACTAAAGCTTTCAATATGATAATTAAAGTTGCAGCCAGAGCAGCTAAGCACAACTGCTAATGTGTGATACACAGAGTACAAGGGAGAGAAATACTTTGCCTGGTCTGTTACCTGATCTTGGGCCAACTGCAAGCTATTGATTTAAAGTTGTGTTGTTTACCTGCTGGTATGTGGTTTAAAGTTGTTACATTGGTACTTGTTGCATTTCCTGTGATCTATATGGAAAAACACAAAGTTGTGTTTGCAAGGCAGAATAAAAGATGATTTTGTTGGCAACAGTTTGGGTGAGTTTTCCCAATCTTTTGTCAAATGGTTACAGTCTACATTGGGCTGTGCTCAGTGGTACTGTGCTCTGGGAGTTTGTAGTTAAGACTAGGTTGGAACAACCATATTATGTGTTTAAAACACATATATACCCCACCTTTCCTTCCTGTAGGTCAGGGGTGCCCAAAACCTGGCCCTGGGGCCACTTGCAGCCCTCGGGGCCTCTCAATGCGGCCCTCAGGGAGCCCCTAGTCTTCAATGAGCCTCTGGCCCTCCAGAGATTTGTTGGAGCCCACACTGGCTCGACGCAACTACTCTCAGTATGAGGGCAACTGTTTGACCTCTCATGTGAGCTGTGGGATGCTTGTTGTTTCATGTCTGTGATGCAGTAGTGGCAGCAAAGGAAAGGCCAGCCTTGCTTTGTGCAAGGCCTTTTATAGGCCTTGAGCTATTTCAAGACCTTCATCCATTCATATAACTTCATCTTTAATATATTCATTTATGTAAACTTATGTAAATTTATTCAAATTTAAAATGTAAATTAATTCCTTTTTTCCCGGCCCCCGACACAGTGTCATAGAGACGATGTGGCCCTCCTGCCAAAAACTTTGGACACCCCCGCTATAGGTAATTTAAGGCAGCAAAGTATCCCTGAAATTCATCATGATAAAAAATGAAACAAAACAAAAACAATACACAGAAATGACCACCTTGCTTTTGCAGCACAGCAGTTAAAAGTCTTGGGGCCCAATCCTATCCAATTTTCCAGTGCTGGTGCAGCTGTACCCATGGGGCATGCACTGCATTCTCTGGTGGGGAAGCTGTCACAGAGACCTCCTCAAAGTATGGGAACATGTGTTCCCTTACCTCAAGACTGCATTGTGGCTGCACCAGTACTGGACAGTTGGATAGGATTGGGCCCTTGGGCTGCAATCTAACACACACTTATCTGGAATAAGGGTGCAATCCTATCCTGCTCTGGAACAGGCAAGCCAAGAGGCTTGCACTGTATCCAGCTCAGGATAGGGGTCATGAGCGGCTCAGCTAGAGGCAAGAGGAAACATTTCCCTTCACCTCCAGATAACTGGCCCCTATGGATCTCCTCAGACTTGTGCCACCTCCCTTCACTGGCCCCTATGGATCTCCTCAGACTTGTGCCACCTCTTGAGGTTGGGATCCAGCATAACTGCATCTCTGCATAACTGCAACTGAAAGTTTTAGTAACATCTCATAACTGCCGGATCCCAGCCCTGCCTCCTGCTCCCTGCCTGCCTGCCTACTCCCGATAAGCGCATTGTTGACAGAAAACCACCTCTCCCACATGAGTCGTGGAAGCGCATCTGGTAGGCAGTCTGGTAACAGATCAACACCCTTTCCTAAGGAGAAAGGATAGCAAGCCTGCTAAGCAGGTTGGTAATGGAAACCCACTCTTCTCTCAAGGAGTAGGGGCGGTGCACCCGTTAAGTGGGGCTGTACGGAAAATACCCCCCCTCTCAAGGAGCAGGGACAGCATGCCCACTGAGTGAGTTGTTAAATGTCTGCTGATGCCCAGGGAGAACATAGCATTAAATGCACTGGAGCACCCCCATCCACTCCTCTCAACTCCATGGGTGCTGAAGCCTGGCCTGGCAGCTTTCGAAGTGGCTAGCAATCCTCCGAGATGGCCCGGGGCTCCCAATATGCCCCGAAAATATCATCTGAAACTGATGAAGTATTAACAGGGAGGAGTTCAGGTGCCTGCATAAAAGGGGGGGGCCCTCCCTGGGAGGAGATATTTGCGGATGGTTGGACATGGTGCAAGCTGGGCAGCTGACAGTTAGGGGAGCCACCGCCGCACCCTCGTCCATGCCCTTTCTGGTCAGCCTTATACATCTGCACATATAAGTATGTTGTGTTAGGACTCAACCTGCGATCATCGTGCCACAATGCTGGTAGGAGGGGAGAAGCAAACCTGGATCTGGCAAGCGCCTCCTGGGTGGGGGGGTATCTCCCCCGTAGAGATACCAAGATACTGGCCTGCACAGTGAGTCCATGTTAATCGCCGTGCATGATGCTGTGGGTAGTTGGCTTGTGCCGATCAGCAACCACAAAGGCGGTTCTACTAAAGCCCCCCAGTATCCTTTATATTTGCAAGTCTCTAGTGTAATCCAGCCGCCTTAATGCTCCTGACTTAAACAGAGGTGACAGCTATGCAACACTCCTGGGCCCCACTGAAAGGCCTTTCTCTCTAGCACCAGTAGCGAAGGCAGGAGAGAAAAGGGGGGACTTTCCTTTGGGAAGGAAGCTGACCTGCAAAATCTGCTGAACCTGTCTTAATCAGGAAGCTGGATCTGCAAGGTTATGCCACCCATGCTAAGGTGGCATACTGGCCAGTGTTGGGCCAAGGTCTCAGAGGACTGTGCTGGGAGTCCTCTGCCTCCACTCAGTTCCAGCCCACCTCCACTTCTCCCACAGGGAGGAGACTCTTGTGTTCCAGGCCAGACTAAACAAACTCCAATCACTCCTGTAATTGGGCGATCGGGATTCCCCAACTACCACAGGATGAAGCTTGTGCCCTGTTGGCATGGCTGCATTAGCTCTAGAAAGTTGGATAGGATTGGGCCCTTAATCTCAGGTGTATTTGTGTGTGACTTGTGACCAACACGTCTCATACAAACTGGCAAGGTGGGCCATGCTGAGCAGACCTGGCCATGAAGGCATACAGAGGTGACCAACAGCTACATTCCCATGTATCCCCAATGAGGCAGCAAGTCTCCCTCATGTGTATGGGATAAGCAAGTAATACGTGGAATCCACATCCATTTCTATATCAATATGTTGAATTTTCACAATCCACCCAAAGTGATAAGAAGGTCTCTGGAACTGAGTGTATTGTCATGAAAATATATACCCAATATGTTCAGTGAAGATATTCTGCCACACGCATATCGGTGTGGGATTATGGGTTTTATATGCTTGCAACACATTTGGTTTTCCAAATTTAAGATTGTGTGAATTAGCCCAATGTGTTGTGAATATAGGTTGATACAGGACATGAAGATTTCATGCTTGCCTCCTATATGAACACTGTCAGTAGAATGCTCTTTGTCACAGTTTGATTCTGATTTTATAGTATTTTACTTATCTGGTATCCATATGAAAGATGATGAACTCTACAATTATGAAGAAAATCTTTTCACCTCATGTTTGGCCCTGACACTGTAATATAGCTGAAAATAATCTGCTAAAGAAATGAGCCAGAATCCAAAGGTATTTCACCTTTTAAAAGCCCCATTGCTAATATTGTATTTCCACCATGAGCAATGTATTCTAATTTGAACACTCAATTACAAAGCTAAATGTGCAATTCCGGTAAATGAAAATCACTGCTAGAGAGGCAGAACCGAGGAATGTCTGACAATTTTAATAAGTTGCTCATTTCGAGAGTACCACATGTGGTGCTGGCTCTTTGGAGAAGAGGAAAAAAAAAATTAAAAAGACAAACAAATTTTGCACAGACATTAAGCGCCATCATGAAGTTGGTGCCACAAAATCAGGATTCTTCTATTAACTAAAGTCTCTTGGAAATGCAGAGGAATAAATTACAAAGCATCACCTGAGGCAATTGCTTGTCCTTTTTAGCTTCAGCACAAGGCCACAGTAAATTCATCTGGCTGCCTTCCAAGATGCAAGAGAAAATGAAAAGAAGGTGTATCCTGAGGTTTCTTTTTGTTTAGAAAGCAGGGGTTTTAATTTTTGTTTTTTTTAATGATTCTTTCTAAACAGGTCTTCTTTGTAACTGATCACTGTGGCAACAGAGGTGACAGAGTAGAAATGTAGCAAGGAATTGGCCGGCAGAGATGAAGCGTCATGCTGCATCTACTTTGACCTGTAAGTTTCTGATAAAACTATCTAATTGGTTATGGTCTCAGAACTATTGACTTTTGATTGCTCTTTTAGGTGTAACAGATATAAACATGCACAGCTGCATTCTGCTTTGTGTGCGCAGTCAGGGGAAGGCAGATGGATATCACCAGACTCTACTAGAAAAACTAAGCAGACTGAATGGACCACAAGCATTGCGGAAACTAATATGTTTGCTAATGAAAGAGAAGCTGCACTTCAGGCTTCTTCTCCAACAACTACAACTTCTCTGCGCAAATAACCAAAACAAACACCTTTAATCAGTGATGGGATTGAGCCGGTTCGCGGCGGTTCTATAGTACCGCTTCCTAGTTCACCTCTTGGTTCGGAGAACCGGCTGTTGGCTGGGGAGCGCATGCGCAGCTATGACCCTCCTGCGACTGCGTGGAGAATGCAGGAGAGGGCGCGAACGGCCAGCGTGCAGCCTCGCTGATGAGGAGCAGTTCAGCTGCTCGCCACACGCTTCTCCTCCCCGGCTAGGCTCAGCACTCCCGGTGAGTCGGGGGCGCGGGAGGAAGAGGAGGGCGCTGGAGCCCAAAGAGCCCCTGCTGCCCCTGAGGGCGAACCCCCCGTTGCCATGTGTCCCCACCCGCTAAGGAGGGAAACAGGAGCAGCTGCCCACCCTGCGCCTGTCCTCCCTGGCTGAGCTAGCTGGCTCAGCTTTCCCGGTGGGTCGGGGGGCGCGGGAGGAAGAGGGGGGCACTGGAGCCGCTCCTGCTGAAAGAGGCCCCGCTGCCCCCAAGGGCGAGGCCCCCCGCCACCATGTGTCCCCACCCGCTAACGAGGGCAACAGGAGCAGTCAGCATGCAGCCTCGCTGACGAGGACTTCAGTTCAGTGCCAGCATGCTGCCTCGCTGACGAGGAGCGGTTCAGCTGCCCGTCCAGCGCCCTGAGGATTGCAGCCTCAGTGACAAAGATGAGATGCTTCCTTCTTCACATTCTGATTGACAGTGGCTGCAATCCTAACCACACTTTCCTGAGAGTAAGCCCCATTGAACAAAATAGGAGTTACTTCTGAGTAGACCTGGTTAGGATTGTGCTCAGTGCCTACATAGAGGTAAGTTCCATTGTGTTCAATGGAGCTTACTCCCAAGGAAAGTGTGGCAAACTCTGCCACACTTTCCTGGGAGTAAGCCCTATTGAATACAGTGGGACTTACCTCTGAGTAGACACTGTCAGTCAGAAGGCAAAGAAGGAAGCATCTCACCTTCGTCACTGAGGCTGCGATCCTATCCACACTTTCCTGGGAGTAAGCCCCATTGAACACAATGGGACTTACTTCTGAGTAGACATGCCTAGCATTGCATTTTCAGTCTGGAAGAGAATGAAACGCAGCCCCGGGACCTCCAAGGGGCACCTCCTCCTTCCAGCTCCAGACTGCAGAAGTTTTTGGAGCTCCCCCTCCACCTTTGATCCAGGCAAGAGGGTCAGTCTCCCAGTGTCTCACCCCACCAGTGGCTCTCCCCAAAAGACTTTTTGCCCCTAAGAGACATCAAACTCCCCCCCCCCCATGTCTGACACAGGAAGGGATTGAAGATCGCTTATGTCTCCCCGGCACGCTTCTCCAGCTTGGATGGGCTCAAGGTCCCCAGTGAGAGGAGCCAAGGGAAGACTTGCCTTCCCCTGTGAAGTGCAGGTGCACCCAGAGCAGCTGGGTTGCCAACCCCTGGACTAAGCTAATTACTGGGCTGGGGCACCTTCCTTATGAGGAAAGGCTAGGCGTTTGGGCCTCTTCAGCCTAGAAAAGAGGCGTCTCAGGGGGGACATGATTGAGACATACAAAATTACGCAGGGGATGGACAGAGACAGAGTGGATAGAGAGATGCTCTTTACACTCGCACAAAACACCAGAACCAGGGGACATCCACTAAAATTGAGTGTTGGGAGGGTTAGGACAGACAAAAGAAAATATTTCTTTACTCAGCATGTGGTTGGTCTGTGGAACTCCTTGCCACAGGATGTGGTGATGGCGTCTGGCCTGGGCACCTTTAAAAGGGGATTGGACAAGTTTCTGGAGGAAAAATCCATTACAGGTTCCAAGCCATGATGCGTATGAGCAACCTCCTGATTTTAGAAATGGGCTATGTCAGAAGGCCAGGTGCAAGGGAGGGCACCAGGATGAGGTCTCTTGTTATCTGGTGTGCTCCCTGGGGCATTTGGTGGGCCACTGTGAGATACAGGAAGCTGGACTAGACGGGCCTATGGCCTGATCCAGTGGGGCTGTTCTTATGTTCTTAACTACAATTCCCAGGAAGCCTTGTAGGTCTCTTGTTATCTGGTGTGCTCTCTGGGGCATTTGGTGGGCTGCTGTGAGATGCAGGAACCTGGACTAGATGGGCCTATGGCCAGTGTTTGATCATATGAGAAAGGTGCAGTATACAGTTGTTGTTTTTTTAATATATTTGTTCCAGTTGTGTTACCAACCCAAAGTACATTTGAGCAATGAATATTGTTTCCTGCATATGTTAATTGCTAGACCAAATTAAAAATGTTTAATTATATACTCACTATATACTGTTCTTATTATTTCACAGAGGAGTCTGTTATTTAACAAGAAGTCTTGCTGAAATTGTAAAGAAGAAGGACTTCGTACTCGATTCTGAATTACTCGATTACATTACTAGTGGTTGTACCAAAGTAAGTAAATCTCCAGATTTCAGGTGTATTGAAACTTTGGGGCTAAACTAAACAATAAATGTGTGATTGGAGCCAACATGTATGCTTGGTTTCTTTATTAGAATAACAAAAGTAAATTGTTGGGTCCCAATGCAAAGCACAGTGAGGAGAGATGGCTTAAACCAGGGGTGCTCAATAGGTGGATCGTGATCTACCGGTAGATTGCGAGGCAAAATGAGTAGATCGCGGAGTGCCGACCCCCCCTTCAGGTGCCTCTGGGAGGAAACGCCGGGAGTAAGGCCCATTGTACTCAATGGGGCTTACTCCCAGGTAAGTGTGGCTAGGATTGCAGCCTCACAGCCTAATCCTAGGCATGTCTACTCAGGAGTAAGTCCTGTTATATTCAGTGGGGCTCAAGGTACACCAACATACATTGTACACATAAATGTTATATGTTGTGATGGCACGAACATTGTAAAAAAAACTCTGGTAGATCTCCCGGCCTTGCTAGGTTTCAAAGTAGCTCTCGAGCCAAAAAAGTGTGAGCACCCCTGGCTTAAACTCTTTACCCCATCATTCTGATCATGCCTCTCCCTATGACTGGTATTTGCCTTGGGTGGAAAGTTGTGCACTTGTCTCTGTGTGTTGTTGACACTTCAGTGAAAGCCATCTGGAATTTAGTCCTTCGGTATAAGACTAATGGACTAGACTTTGGTGTAAGTCTGTTTCCAAAGCAAACTACCACAGCAAAATCTGTCCACTTAAAATGGAGAGACTCAGGAAAAATGTTGCTAAGCTGTGATCTTCTTTTTCAGCCCAACTTTTCCAAAAATTCTTATTGGTTTCTTCTAATTTATTTAAATGTTTAGCTTCTAAGTTTGACTTGGGTGTTAGTATATTCATTCTTATAACTTCATTTATCTTATCAATGTAAGTAAGTGTAAAGTAATACACATTGGGGCAAAAAATCAAAACTTCACATATAGGCTAATGGGTTCTGAGCTGTCTGTGACAGATCAGGAGAGAGATCTTGGGGTGGTGGTGGACAGCTCAATGAAAGTGTCGACCTAATGTGTGGCAGCGGTTAAGAGGGCCAATTCTATGCTTGGGGTCATTAGAAAAGGTATTGAAAATAAAACGGCTAATATTATAATGTCATTGTACAAATCGATGGTAAGGCCACACCTGGAGTATTGTGTCTAGTTCTGGTCATCA
Organism: Tiliqua scincoides; assembly: GCF_035046505.1. Taxonomy (NCBI): domain Eukaryota; kingdom Metazoa; phylum Chordata; class Lepidosauria; order Squamata; family Scincidae; genus Tiliqua; species Tiliqua scincoides. Next base: position 117,662,498 of record NC_089823.1, read on the forward strand.
CATCTCAGGGCATAGTGGAAATGGAAAAGGTGCAAAAAAAGTGACTGAAATAATTGGGCTGGGGCATCTTCCTTACGAGGAAAGACTGCAGCGTTTGGGACTCTTCAGTCTGGAACAAAGGCGCCTGAGAGGGGACATGATTGAGACATACAAAATTATGCAAGGGAAGGGTAGAGAGATGCTATTTTCCGTCTCACACAACACCAGAACCAGGGGGCATCCACTAAAATTGAGTGTTGGGAGAGTTAGGACAGACAAAAGAAAATATGTCTTTACTCAGCATGTGGTTGGTCTGTGGAACTCCTTGCCACAGGATGTGGTGATGGCCTAGATGCCACCTGGCCTAGATGCTTTTAAAAGGGGATTGGACAAATTTCCAAAGTCCATCACAGGTTACAAGCCATGACATGTATGGTGCAACCTCCTGATTTTAAAAATGGGCTACGTCAGAATGCCAGATGCAAGGGAGGGCACCAGGATGAGGTCTCTTGTTATCTGGTGTGCTCCCTGGGGCATTTGGTGGGCTGCTGTGAGATACAGGAAGCTGGACTAGATGGGCCTATGGCCTGATCCAGTGGGGCTGTTCTTATGTTCTTATGCAGCCCTGACCCCCTCTCCATGCAACCCTGACCACCTCCCCTATTTTAACAGTAATTATTGCCTACTCTTCATTCTATAATTTCAGGGAACAAATGTTCCCTGCCCCCCACCACAGGATGCAGTGCATGCCCTATTGGTACAGCTGGAAAATTGGATAGGATTAGGTCCTAAGTCCTCTTAACTGTAACTTTCCAGCATCAAGTCCTGGAGGTCTCCTTGTGACAAGGAAATGTTTGTTCCCTTACCTCGGGGCTGCATTGGCTCTGGAAAGTTGGATAGCCCTTAGGCTGCAATCCTACTCACACCTGGGAAGCAAGCCCAATTGACTATAGAATGTGATTTGTTCCTGTGTAGGCTTGCATAGGATTGGGCTGCTATTCCCAGTGTGCTGAGGATGGTACAGTTAGCATTGCTCCTTCTCTCGAAGAAAAGTTCCTTTAGGTTATTCTCCCTCCCCCCATGCAAGTGAAATGCCAGGCTGACTAGAAATTGAAGATTTTTTGAACAAGTTTGCAAATTGGGTTTACGTCTTATCACCTAATGAAAAAGAACTGGAGAATCACTGGGAAGAACTTGTGATCAGGGTGAACCTCAAAACCTGCAAGGCTTGTTACATGTGCTCTTAATTTTCATTTTTAGGCTGGGTTGTGGGTACTGGGCACCTACACAGCTGCAACACTTTCGAAGGACTGTGGTGGGGAGGTTCTGCCTCACCTGCCTCCCCACCCACTGCAGGCCCCTGCTTTGCACTCCCTGGTCAGTAGCAGCCTCAAACTTGTGGGAGACTCGCCACTAGAGTAGACCAAAGTGATGGGTATCTGCTGTTGCCTGTCAGAAAGCAACCTAGAAGAATAGTCCCCTCATAGTACCTTTTTGCTCATTAGTGAAAGTGTCCTTCAAGGCTGCCATTCTCTCTCAAACCCTGGAAGTCAACAACTCCCCTTGAACTTGTTGGGCTTCTGAGTAGATGTGCATTGGATTGCAGAGTTGGAAGTTGGAGGGGGAAGCTTTAGAGTTCACTGGAATTCTTTTTGGGGCTGGGTGGTAAAAGCAATAGAGCAGCATTTCTCAACCAGTAGTACTCATACCACCAGTGGTACTTGAGGTGGTGCCCAGTGGTACTTATGGCAGGACCCCCCCCCCCAGACCTCCACTGCCTGCCAGTGAGACCAGCAACAAACAGTGGTAAGAGGCTCAGTTCTGCTTTTCTTGCACTCAAAAAAGCCTTCCCATCTACCCTGGGAGCCCAATCCTATGCATGTCTACTCAGAAGTAAGTTCCATTATAGTCAATGGGACTTACTACCAGGAAAAAGTGGATAGGATTGTAGCCTGAGCCTCTCTCTTACCGTGGTTTGTTGCATCATGTCTGGCCTCTTAGTATGGAAATAACTGGTGATAAAGTCATTCCAGTTACTTCCAGTTGTACTTCCCAGAGGTGGGCCATGCAAAATGGTACAGCGGGCGAGAGGCAGATGCTGAGGAATGCTGTTATAGAACAAAAAAGAAGGGGAGATGTAAAGATGTTACTATGCTGTTGTTGCTTTTGGTTGATGATGGGGTGTCAGCCTCAGTGCTCAGTGCTCTTTTGCTGACCAGATGTTCACCAGATGTTCAAAGTGACCAGATCCTTGAGAGGATTGACTGCTCTGGTAAAAATCACCAAGTTCCCACTGAGAAGGTAGGTGGCCCAGCTCAAAGCCCAGTGCAGCAAGTTGGTTTGTGCAGATGTGAAGGTGCTATGCTGGTGTGGTGTCTCCAGAGGTTGGTAACCTGGAGCCCTGGCAGTTCCCACCTCCTCTTCTTGGTGCCTTCCTGATTTCATTATACAACTGCCTTGAGAATTCAAGAAAAAATGTCCATTTGAAGTGTGCATGTCAGCCGCATGTTTATCCTCCTTGGAAACTAGTAGCCAGATGCCTGTAAATATGACTATAGAGGACAGAATTGCAGCCTTGCAATTTGGATTTAGACATTGGGTTACAGTAACTTGGTTAAAGTTACAGTGCAATCCTATGACTGTCTACTCAGAAGTAAGTCCCATTATGGTCAATGGGACTTACTCCCAGGAAAGTGTGTACTGTACAGTATAGGAGTGCAGCCGAAGTCTTTCAACTTCCTTTGCTTGAAGGAATTTGAAGCTGAGTTGCTCATTAGGACATAGAACCTGTTGTTAATTTATTTGAATCCCACCACTGCCTTTAATCATTAATTAACTGGGGTATGTTATAAATTCCAGTGCTTTCTGGCCTTAGTCTCACTTCTCAGGCCCTGAAGAAAGCAGGCCCAACCACACATCAGGGCCTCTGCAGCAAAACCAACACCTAAGCCTGAACAGGTCTACTAAGAAGTAAATTCCATTGTGTTCAATGGGACCCACTCCCAGGGAAGTGCGTATAGGATTGCAGCCTGAAACTGTTAGGCTTTGCATCAATGTCTGGCTTGGCTTTTAAAAGCACACTACACAACAGGAACTACCCCAGAAGAGAGAGCAACTTCACTGACCAGGGCACATATCAAGTAGATCATAGTGTCCTGGTTCTAAACTGCTGACAAAATCATTATCCCAATGCTCTGTTCCTTAATATGATAGAAATGAAAATGAAGTTGCAATGTCCTTTGGTACTTGTAGTTGCTATTGTAACTGCAAAGCAGAGCACTAGGGAAGTGGAGGGAGAAAAGCAGCAAGACCCTCCCTGTCCAGTCTACCGTATTGTCCCTGCTACATCCCACCCCACTTTTATCTATGCTGTAATGATAGCAGATTAGCATCCAAAATAAAATCTCAGCATGAGAACACCCTCAAATGTGCATTTCTAAATAGTAACTAGGCACTAATTAGAACTTAACTGTAATTTCTTGGTAAATTTTTACTCTTTAATTTGGTAATGTCGCAATGGCCAGTACTTACTTGTAAGGATCAAAGAAATAACCATTGCAAGTTCCAGAAGATGGTATTGCATTGAGATTTACATAATAAACTAATATTTAATTCTAACTAATAGCAAACTAAGAACACTAATATGATTTCTTGAAAAAGAAAAATGCAAAAAAAAAAAAAAAATTCTTCCAGGTAAAAATGTTTCAACAAATCTATTCTTCATAACCATGGCCTTCATAGTCCATGGGCCACATTGCCACATCCATTGCCTTTTCAATTATCACAAGTACCTGAACAAAGCTATCAGTTTTATTTGCATTTCATGCAGTTTAATGTCTCATCATTTGCAGAAATTTCAAGAGCTGGAGCTATGCTTGATCCTTTTGGCCAGTACCTCTGCTCTTTTAGCTACCAACTCCATTGTTCAGCACTAAGTATTGCAATAACCTCTGCTGTAGGATTTTGAACTACAGTTTGTGCAAACTGATATTTCAAAGTTGATATTGCTGGGAGCAAATGTCCCAGCATGATAATGAATTTCGAACATATGACCATGGTTGGCTCATCCATGAAGCCAACTGAACCACTTACTTCAAGGTAGCAGATTAATGGGAGGAGGGGTTGCATATCTCTGTCTGCTAACTTACATCCCAATCCTAACCTGCCCGGCGCCCCAGCAGCTCCGAATGGGCTGCCTCTGGATCCTATTGGTACTGAGCTAGCACTGGGAGTCTCCTCGGGGGAAGGGAGCATTCTCTCCCTTTCCCCAGGTAAGGCTGCCATGTTGCCAATGGGTCTCCTCAGCTCTGCACCCGCCTTTTAGTGGGTGCAGAGTTGAAGAGGCCCATGTCAGGCTGCCCAGCCTGGGAGGGAGGACAGGATGTGGTGGCAGAGTCTGCCACCATCTCTGCCCCCCCCCCCCAGGCCTGATCACCCTGCCCAGTTCTGGGCTCCTCACTGCCTTCCCCTGCCTTGAAACACCTTGCCACCAGGTGGCAACAGAACATAGCACCAGCTGCTCCCATAGCATCCTCTACTGGTGTAGGGCCCTGTGCAAGTAGCCCTACTGGCATGGGCCTAGCGCCAGCAGCCCCTCCTCACTGGGTGCCGCAGATGTGCACTATGGGTGTACTGCTGGCACCAGGCTGGTTAGGATTGGGGCCTTACTCCACTGCTCCTTCTTCTCCTTCCATTCCTTGTATTGGAAAAGGAAGAGGAGTCAGAGAGGAAGAAGAGATGTGGCGGAAATGAACATGCCAAGCTAGAACATTGGAGAGTAGGAGGAACAGTGGTTGGCACATCATTGAGTAAGTGGGGACAACATTTGGCATGCCGCCTCAGGGATCAGGAGTCTTGGGCCAGCCCCTGCATATATCATTCTCCACAAGCATTCAACAGTGACGTTTGTCTATAGACTAGAGTTGGGGTCTCCAAACTTTCGTCCCCTTCCTCCCAAGTAAGGAAAGTAGCCCTGCAATGGGACTACTTGACTCTGCACTGGTTATTTAGTAAAGGAGTCCTGTGTTGGGCTGGGAGGTCCAACATTGGGCTCTGGATCTGGTGGAGTGAGCTCCACTGGTCCTGCCCCCTCCTACACCACTCCCTTCCCCTGCCCTCTCCCTGCCCCAGAAAGCCTCTCCCCATCTCCCCCCATGCTCCAAGACCTTTCCGCCACCCAGTGCTCCATGCTTGTGCTGGGTCAGCTCCGGTGTTAGCACTAATAGTCACAGGCATGCCTTATGGCATGTTTGCAACAGTGCATGCCAGTGGTGAGCCTGTGTACATTCTTCAGGATTGGGCCCTGAATCTTACTGAACACAATGGGCTTGCTTCTGAGTTTAGAAAAAGAAGAACAGTTTCAAATACCTATAGTAGGCATTCACCATGTACTGTTCATTGTATTTAAGTAATTAGCACATTATCACCACTTTGAAATGCAAGTTTCAGGGTTTTCCTATGATAGATTTTTTTCTGATTTTGAATATGTGACTCAGCTGTCATATCTGAGCAAAAAACATTTTCCATGACTTGTGTTGTAGTTTACTCTGGTGATTTTCCTTAGACCATGATATCTCTGTCCAGAGTGCTGTTTCTATACATTGGTTGGTAAGTGAGGAGTATAAAGAATTCAGTGGCTCTGTGTACCAGATAGGCACACCAAAGGTACTAATCAGTATTCAAGAAAGAAGGATAGTGCCTCTTTGTTCTGTATATTTTACAATGGTATGAGCTATGAAATGAAATAATCATAGAGATTTTTGTAATTTAACCTTGAATATATAAAAAAAATGGAACCATAAGACTGTACTGAAATCTTTTGCCCATCCCACCCCAAATCTGAAATGGTGACCCTATTATGTATGCATGTATTAGTTTTAACATCATGTTTGCAACCAAGTTGCTCTCAAGGCATCTTACACATTACATAGATACCAATATCATCAGCATAATGTCATCCACAGGGTATCATTCCACAGGTCTGCTTTACGAAGAGGACTTTTAACAAAAAGTAGTTCACAAAGTGGCTTATGTAGCTAAAAAAAAACACCAAATAAATTGTTAAAAATCAAGCAGCAGCAGTAGCAAGAGCACTTGGGCTGATGTAGGCACTGCTGCCATTTTCCCTTTAAAAGGGCAGTGTTTTTGCTGGTGACCATTTTAGAGGAGGAAGTGCTATTGTAGGTGAAGGACAATACCAGACACATGGAACTTGGCCCCAGATTTCCCTTCATTTCATGCCTAAGTCCCCACCTCCTAGGGATTCTGACTGGGTGGGAGTACATTCAGTGGGTGCCATACAGCCATGCAGCAGAGACAGTGCCATTACTTGGCCAGAGTGCAAGCCTCTGTAATGGAAACATACAAACTCCCTCAAGGAGATAGGGTGTTATGTGGTGTCAACAGTGGCCCCTTTCTCTGACAGGTTTGGGAAGTATGGGGCTAAAAACTTGGCTTTTAGCAGTAAGTGTCTGCACAGCTGCAGACACTAGAGGCAACAAGGTCTTCAAGGATAAAAGCAGCACCTGGAGCAGGAAAAGTTTGTGGTAGAGAAGGAAGGAGCTTTGAGGAAAGAGGATGGACCAAATGAAGGCTGCAAAAAGAGGGGAATTGCATAGCTTAAAGTGGGCATAAGTTCTCTAGGGCAAGTTTGGAAAGGGAATTTGCAAAACAACCCCATAGCCCAACTCTGTGCTTCCCAGTGCCCATGGTACCAAAATGGCTACTGTTGCATCCCATGGGGCTGGAAAGCAGTGTGGGGTCTACTGGGGTAAGGGAGCTTACATTCCCTTTATACAGCCTAAATCCTCTTGTAATCCCTAGGTGGCTCCGATGGGTCACCTCAGATCTGTGCTGGCTATTGAGCAGGCACAGATTCGAGGAGACCCATGTCAGGTCTCCCAGAAGAGGGATTACGATATGGTGGCAGAGCCTTCCGCCATCTCTGCCCCATTCCACCCTGCTCCCTCACCCTACCCTCCCTCACCCCAACTTACTGGTCCAGCACTGGTGCTTGCCCAGAGCTCTGGGTGGCGGTTGTCACTCCTCCACCCTGCGCTGGGCTCGCACTGAGCCAGCGCCCATGCTGGCCAAGCAGTTCTGTGTCACAGGTGTGCCTTATGGCACATTTACAACACTGCATGCCACTGCTGGGCCAGCACAGGCCTATTAGAATTGGTCCCTCAGTCTTCTCCTTGCTGCCACTTGGCACAACAGTTTGTATGCAACAGGGGACATCAAGGTGAGTCAGAGAATTTCTTATTTTATGCAATACAAATTCAAAGATGAAAGCAAAAGATTTGAGGGAATCAAAGAATAATACAACCATAAAAATTACACTCAGTACCTTTTTTTTAAGTTTTAAATTCTGGCTTTATTGTCCTTCATTTTTGTTTTCTGGGTGACCTTTTTTTGCATAATTAAGTTAACAAATATTCTCCCAGCTCTAGTCATTCAATGACCTAGAACATTACAGAAGACTGAATAAAATATGGGGGCAAGAATAAATAAACATCCTCTGCAATTAGAGGATAGTAAATGGACTGTTGCTGATAAGCATTATGGCTATGTGAATTTCAGAAAGTGTTTCATTTGATAGCTTTGTTAGAATAGCCACAGGATAAATACCTTGGGTGCATAAACAGCATGCGTTCAAGGAGGCCCTGAAACACTGACCCACCAGTCACAAATAAAACACAAAACGAAACCAGCAAAGATGATTTCAAAATTGTCCTTGGTTATCTAGATAGTTAAAGGGCCCATACACATCTGTGGGTGGCCTGGCCAACAGCAGAACCAGTGTCAGTGGTACTGCTCAATGTACCGCCAAGGGGAATGCAGTACTTTTAACGCTGTTGATAATAATGATAAAAATAACAATTGATGTTGAGCGCCTATGCAGAAAAAGGCTGATATTGTGCCAATCATTGTCAGAGCTCTAGGTGCAATACCAAAAGTCTCTGAAAACCACCTGAACATCCTAGAAGTAAATGCAATAACTACATACCAATTACAGAAAGTGGGGAGACTATAGGGTGGAACCGGTGGTGATGTCCTAATCCCACTTTTGCAAGCCTCTCTGCCCCTTTCTCTCCTTGGACTTGTGCCAGCTACAGAGCTGCTGCAGGTCTGAGGAGACCCATTGTGGAATGGAAGGCTGAGGGAGGCGTAAGGAAAAATTATTCCTCTTTCCCCTCTGAAGTCTTCCGATCTGCCCCTCACCCCACTAGATATAGCACACCCGTTTTTGGCACAGCTGCATAAGCAGGGGGAGATGATAGGATTGGGCCCTTAGAGCTTCCAAAGCACTTGGAACTAGGCCATCCACTGTGTCTGTTGTTATTTAGAAATTCCTCAGTTATGTGGTCAAGCTGGAAAATGACAAACTTGAGTAGAAATTTGGTAAATCTATTCTCCCTAAGTTTTGCCTCAGGGTATTTGGCACCTCTCCTGTAACTTACATTAAGAGGGCTTCTGTATGAATTGTCTTGAACTTCCAGACATATTTTTCTTCCATGGCTAGGTTTTGCTATTTTTTTTTCCACTTAATGCAGTCAGTGTTATATGTCACTGGTATTGCACAGGCTTATTGTGCAGGAGGGCAGGAGGTCTGGTCTAGAGGGTTGAGCCTCTGTCTGCCTGAAGATAACATCCAAAGATCACCAGTTTGAGGCCACCAGCACCGTGAATGGCGAGACCTTGAATGCAGCTGACAAGCCCAGCCGAATTATTCCACCTGCTCTTGGAGAGATGAAGGAATTGCTTGTCAGCCTGTGTGGGAGGAATCTGGAGGCCAGAAAGTGATAACAGACCATAAAAGATCCATCTGAAATGTGGTTCTTGAAAGATAGAACCTTTCTTCAATTGTAAAAATCCCTATGGGGATTTAGAACAGCCTGCCCATGTAAACCGCCTTGAATTAAAGTCTGAGGAGAAATCTGACGACCAAGAAAGGCGGTATATAAATGCCTGTATTATTATTATTATTATTATTATTATTATTATTATTATTATTATTATTATGGCATCTATTCTTGTTTGCTAGACTTATATTGGGTCTTTCAGATCTATTTTATAATATCAGCTTTGATTGTCTCAAGAATTGAGCCAAGACAGTTTTTCTAGCAAAAGGTCAATTCTGAACTGATCGGCTGGTACTACATATTCAGTTGGTGGTGAAGGACATTTGCAACCCAATTGTGGCCCCAATCCTATTGGGGCTTTGCACGCTGGCAGCATTCCAGCAGTGCACAAGGAATTCCAGCAGCATAAGGTCCTCTACAACAGAGTAAATGCTGGGCATAAAAAAACACTGCGGGGCCACTGCCTTAAATGGTCAGAGGTGCAACATGCATGGCAGCAGCCCCAGGAGCCTGTTAGGTCAGTGGTGGAGGTGGGTCGTGGGAGTAATGAGACACTTCAGGAGAGGAACAGGGGCATGTCATAGGAGGGAGGGGGTGGACAGAGCAGCAGTCATATACTTATTCCCTCTTTTTAAAACTTCCCTGCTCCGTTTCTCTCCTTGGACATAATGCCACTAAAATGGCTGGCATAGGTCTGAAGAGACATTAAATAAATAAATAAAATTAAATAAAGAGAAAAAAAACTACTTACCATCTGCTGGCTGTCTGATCACCCCCCCCCCAACACACACACACACACACCATAGCATGCAGCTTGCGCTCCAGTGGCTTTTATGCATACTGTAACATGGCATGGGATAGGATTGGGCAGTCAGTCTGATAAAATATTCCGTACTAAATAGGACAGGGTAGCCGGTTGTTGCTTTTTAAATTATGTCAGTGACGAGTCCAAACCACACTAAAGGCAGTGCTGGCAGAACGTGAGTTCCCCTGATGGCTGCCACAAAAGCGCCATAAAGTGGAGCCATCCTGCATGCACCAGAGGCCCACTGGAGCAGGTAATCTTGGCACAAGGACTGGAACAGGATGACGGTGGGCAGGAAACGGGATGGGGAATGGGTGAATCAGGCTTAGTAGGGCCGTATCCAAACGCCCTTCCCAGGCCTGATCCACCTTCCAGGATTAATGCGGACATGTGCCAGCAGTATAGATGTCTGAGATGTCCCATTGCAGCTGCTGAGGCTTACCTGGGGTAAGTGGACAAATGTCCCCTTATCATGAGGAGACCTCTAGCAGTCAAAAACCCCTCATGGGATGCAGCATAGCATCACCATGCGGGGATTTCTGTTGAGTTACGCTGTTGGTCAATGCTTATTCCAATTTATCTTTGTTATCCATTAGGTTAATCCTTGCATGGTTTTCTAAACAACGTATCATCAATATTTCTTTATTAGTTAATTTGGAAATTGACAATATAATCCTTTTTGCTGAACCTTTGGCTATTTGATCCAGTCTAATGAATTAAGATGAATTTGTAAAACTGGTATATCTTGTAATTATGACTGTGAAACTTAATGACATCCATCTGAATGACCCCCATCTTTCAAAGAATTTGTCCATTCAGCAAGATGATCATAAGAGGCCCTGCTCTGACTGTCCCCACCCTATGCAAGTTCTGTGTAATTAGAGGACCCTCAGAGGTGTTTCTTGAAAAGCAACTCTGCATGTTGTAAGGCAAACCTCTTGTGCAAATAAAGCAGCTTTCCAAAAATCCATTGGGCACAATTCTAGCTGAAGGTCAGGATTTATTGTGGAAGGGGGAAGAAAGTTCAATGCTCTTGGGACTGTTTTCTGGGATTATCTCTTCTGAGACTTCTTCACAATTTTGATGCTTGAATCACAATGCCACTGCTTTAGAACCTAAGAGCTGGAACTATAGAATACTCAGATTTTGTTGTGTAAAGTTTTTTTTAATCCACACTTTAGGTTAACCCTTTCCTTCTTTAAGCATCTTGAAATGCTCACAATTAAAATAGCTAAAGGGCGATTCCAACAGGATAATGTAAACTGATCTACTCTGACTTGGAGCCCAATCTTATGCCTGACTACTCAGAAGCAAGGCCCACTGTAATCAATGAAGCTTACTCCCAGGAAAGTGTGTATAGGATTGCAGCCTTAGGGTGCATGTTGGATGAGCAGAGCTGGGTGGGTCAGCTAGGAGATGTTTGGAGTGCCCCCATGTGGGATGGGGCACAAGTTGCCACTGACTTTTTTGAAGTGCTTGTATTGTAAAAATGAGGGCTGATTCTCCCAATGAAAGTTGTCATGTCACAAATTTAAAAGGCTGCTCTATTAAAACTTTAAAGACCAGTGTTGTGTGAGGCAGTGCTCTGACTGGCTGCATCCTGATTGCAGCCCTGCATCTTTAGAATCGAAGCAGAAGCCTGTTAATTAAATGTTGAACTTCTATTATCTGGCAATTATGTAAAATGCATTCATTGCCAAAGGCATTGGGGGAAAAAAAAGGTAATTTGTGATAATGAGTCCTTCCACTTATCACCTGTGATTAATAAATACAACAGAAATATCATAGGTCATGAAAGAGTGTAGGAGTGGTTTAACAGGAGATTGACTCGCAATCTACAGGTGAAGGAAGATGCTAAAAATTGAAACCTATTCAAGTGTCACTCCACAAGTTGAATTACTGTAATCAGTGAATTAGAATTTTGCCTTTATGTATTTTCAAGGCCTTAAAAAGGAACATCTCAGTATGGAAAGGAAAGATTTCACACAGAGCAAGCTACATAAGAGGAAGCTCAAAATAATCTGCTGATCTCTAACTGCCATGCAGTGATACACAAAGGCACAAGGAAATTGCAGGATTAAAAAAATTCCCAGTGGGAACAATACATCTTCTGTGCTTCGTACAAGTCTGTGGGCCCACAGAGGGGTGTGCATGAGTTGTAATACCCATAGGGAAACTATGATCACTATCATTCTCCCCTACTGGCAATTTTTGTGCCCCACATAGAATTATGCAGCTGCCATCTATCTCACACTCTTCAGCCCCTCAGGATACAGGCTATTCATGAGATAATCCTAAATTGTGAGAAGGTTTTACCTTCATGGAAATGCATATAAGAATATAACATAAGAATCTATAATTCGGCTGCTGGCCTCATAAAAAGGGAAAGCAAGGTGCGCATTCCCCTTGGTCAGCCTGGCTTTTCCCAGTATGAACTTCCTGTGGTGATGGTGGAAGGTCCATGATCTAAGCTCTGAGTCAGTTCAGAGGGTTCGAGGTGAAGTCGCCTTGCATGAGTGGGTGACAAAAACAGAGGATCAGCAGACCGCCACAGAATCCAGCTAGATTGACAATTTGCTGTCATGATTCTCTTCGGATATTGGGGGATCAAAAGGGAAACATTCTAATAGATCAGGGCAGAGGAGAGACACAGGTGAGAGGGCAAAGTGCACTTAAGTCATCCTGATTACCCAGGTGCCTGGGTAAGGTGTTTTCCTGTAAACAAGTAAGCACATACCAAGAACCCCACTGGATTAGGCCAAAGGCATATCTAACCCTGCTTCCTGTATCTCATAGTGACCCACCACCTCAGGGAGCACACAAGACAACAAGATACCTGCATCCTGATGCTACTCCCTTGCACCTGGCATTGTGAGGTAAAATGGGAAACTCAAAGTAGATTGCTCAGGAGAACAAAGACTGAAAGAACATTAAAGTGGATTTCACTGTAAACAAGCACACAGGAGCCCCCATAATCTATAAATATAATTATTTCTGCCAGGAACATGTTTGCTTACACTTGGCAAGGATGGTTCTTTGTGTCTTCCATTTCCTGGAACTTCAGTCATGCACATGAGGCTTTTAGGTTGAGTGTCAAGGAACCTGGCTCAAGAGGGCATACTCTGGCTTCTGCATCCTGTATGTAAACAGAAAACCCAAACATATGCATTTAACATAGAAGCTGTCTGACCTTAGAGGAGAGGCTCTGGTGACACCACCTTCTACTAGTCTTCCCCTGAACTTGAAGGCACAAGAAAAAATCAGCTGTGCTTCCACAAAACACAAATGCTAGAAAAGGGGGGAGTTGTGTGTTACAGGAGTTGAAGACTTTTTCTCAATAACATGGGTAGTTATTGAAATAAATCTATCTGATTGCTGGATCTGTACACAGATACCACACCATTCAGGGTGACTTCCCTGGGGAGAAGTACCGTCGAACTGGTCAGATCTGTGTAGCCTATTATTACTCTCAGTTTCCCTTTATGCGGGAGGGGATGGTCTTAGAAGCATTTAAAACCAACTGTATGCAAGAGGCCAAATTCAGTCTATTAAATGAGGTGCGGGAGCCAAAATTTCCTCTGGGAAACCCAAAACCCATACTCATCCGTCCACCCCTAAGGGGTTTATTATGTATTATATAAGGGGTTATTATATATACATGTTACACACACACACACACACACACACACACACACACACACACATATATATATATATATATATATATATATATATATATATATATATATATATATATATATATAAGGGGTTAATATATGTATACATATATTTATTATATATGTATACATAATACATATATAATTATATGTATTATGTATTATTATAAGGGGATTATAAGGGAATTGGACAAGTTTCTGGAGGAAAAATCCATTACGGGGTACAAGCCATGATGTGTATGTGCAACCTCCTGATTTTAGAAATGGGTTATGTCAGAATGCCAGATGCAAGGGAGGGCACCAGGATGAGGTCTCTTGTTATCTGGTGTGCTCCCTGGGGCATTTGGTGGGCCGCTGTGAGATACAGGAAGCTGGACTAGATGGGCCTATGGCCTGATCCTGTGGGGCTGTTCTTATGTTCTTATCTTCTTAAGGGGTTTATTACTCTCAAGCTTATAGCTCTCAACATAATTAGGAGATGGGATGGAGTAACTGTGGCTTTTACCTGACTGGCAGGTAAAACATCACCATTCCCTTGTTTAATGAGAAAGGAAAATTTCAGACTTTGACTTCAAACTTTGACTTCTCATGGAAAATGGGGCAGAGAATACAGAGAGGAAGAAACGGGATGGTTCAGAATGGACAATGGTGGTGGATATGTGGGCAGAATGCATGTAAATGGTTTCTGCATGGGTGGCATGGAAGTTGCTATAAAGGATTTCTGGAACCACCCTTTCGTATAACTCACCAGCCTCCCAAGGGAAAACCCCAAAATATTCATGCTACCTTAAGCTCTCTTCCCCTTATCTCAGAATTGACCAGATTTGGAATGGTCATGTTACCTATGTATGGGACAGGAAAATTAGGAACCTTATATAACAGGCTATCTCTCTTTCTCACTACTTAATAGGTATAAGGGTTCATGTGTATGCGAAAGACACTGCAATAGACAAGGCAAGCATGGAGCAAACACTAACCAAAGTCAGTTCTTGATCTTTCATCTTAAATTTATATGGCTATTTCTCCACCTTTGTAACAAGAAAAATAACTAGGAATGTCCCCAAAGGAGATATATATTTCAGGAAATTCCAGAACTGTTACATGAAGGGTTAGTTCAAGGAAGGAAGAAAAAAAAACCCGGTTTGGGAGGTTGGAAGGAAGGGGAGAAAAACTGCTTTTAATGTTTATGAAGTCTTTAGTGAGCAACAGTGGAAGTCCACAATACATTGCCTGTGGGTTGTGTTTGGCCCCACCCCTGCGCCCTCTCTCTCTGCAACCCTCCATTAGCCCCATCTCTGCTCCCTCTCTCTGCAATCCTCCATTAGCCCCACCCCTGCTTCCTCTCTCTGCAATCCTCCATTAGCCCCACCCCTGCTTCCTCTCTCTGCAATCCTCCATTAGCCCCACCCCTGCTTCCTCTCTCTGCAATCCTCCATTAGCCCCACCCCTGCTTCCTCTCTCTGCAATCCTCCATTAGCCCCACCCCTGTATCCTCTCTCTCTGCAATCCTCCAATAGCCCCACTCCTGCTTCCTCTCTCTCTGCAATGGTCCATTAGCCCCATCTCTGCTCCCTCTCTCTGCAATCCTCCATTAGCCCCACCCCTGCTTCCTCTCTCTCTGCAGTGGTCCATTAGCCCCATCTCTGCTCCCTCTCTCTGCAATCCTCCATTAGCCCCACCCCTGCTTCCTCTCTCTCTGCAATGGTCCATTAGCCCCATCTCTGCTCCCTCTCTCTGCAATTATCCATTAGCCCCACCCCTGCTTCCTCTCTCTCTGCAATTGTCCATTAGCTCCATCTCTGCTCCCTCTCTCTGCAATCATCCATTAGGCCCACCCCTGCTCCTTCTCTCTCTGCAATCCTCCATTAGCCCCATCCCTGCTTCCACAATCTTCCTTTCTGCCCCTCCACTCCTGCGTCATCCCCCAGGGGCTGGGGATAAGAACAGGCCCTCAGTTTGGCTGTACGTGCCGTAAGAGGAGATAAACAGCCACCGGGTAGATGGGACTCGTCAGCCTGGGAAGGCTGCTCATCTAAGAGAAGGAAAACTCTGATCCCAAACCTCCACTGCCTTGTGGCTACATCCAGTTGTGGAAAAGGCTTCAGGAGTCAACCTCGAGGCAAAATCAGGAGCTAGAGTCCCTGAGGCAGTTCATGACTGAACACAGTCACGTTCTGGCAACTCCTGCGACGCCGCTGGAACCAACCGTATTGGCTTCTGCCTTTCCATTGGACCATTCCAGCGACGTGGAGAGGGGGGATTTGCTGCATGGGTAACAGCATATCCTCCATACCTTCTTTACCCAGGCTTCGCGCACTGGAGAGGACGCTCCAACTTTGCCATACGGCGTCGGCACAACACGGGAAGCAGCAGTTTACCGGTTATAAGTCTTCGCTCGATTGGCGTAGAGCGTGACACCAGGGGCTGCTTCCGACGGTGGGAGAGATCATTGCATCTCATTGGGCAGCTACCGCCCGCCTTAAGCTGGGTGTTGCCTCGCCACAGTCCGTTAACCTCATGGGGTGCATGGGATTTAGGGTGAAAACCAACAAGCGGATCGACAACTCTGCACCATGCAACAGAAAACAGAAAACTCCTGCCCTAAAACTGGGCACCTGGAACATAAGGACAATGACACCTGGCTTCTCTGATGACCTGCAAGAAATAGACGATGCACGCAAAACAGCTGTCATTGACATGGAGCTGAGCAGACTGCAGATGGACATCGTCGCCCTTCAAGAGACAAGGCTGCCAGATTCCGGATCTGTCAAGGAGAGAAATTTCTCATTTTTCTGGCAGGGAAAACCACCAAACGAAACCAGGGAACATGGCGTTGGCTTTGCAGTCAGAAATACCCTGCTGGAATCCATAATCCCACCTACTGTGGGAAGTGAAAGAATTTTGTCCCTGCAGCTCCAGTCATCAGCAGGACCTGTCACACTCATCAGTGCTTATGCACTGACTCTGTTGTCTCCAGCAGAAGCCAAAGACAAATTCTACGATGATCTGGCCACCACTATCAAGAAGATCCCTGTAAAAGAGCTATTGCTCATCCTTGGCGATTTCAATGCTAGAGTTGGTGCTGATAACAGTTCATGGCCCACTTGCTTAGGTCAGTTCGGCACTGGGAAGATGAACAAAAATGGCCAACGCCTGCTAGAGTTTTGCTGTCATCACGGTCTCTGTGTCAGCAACACATTCTTCAACACGAAGCCCCAACATAGAGTCTCTTGGAGACACCCAAGATCAAAGCACTGGCACCAGCTCGACCTGATTCTCTCCAGACGCTCCAGCCTTCCCAGCATCAAGATCACACGCAGTTATCACGGTGCTGCCTGCGACACTGACCACTCCCTGGTGTGCAGCAGAGTGAAACTGCAAGCAAAGCGACTGTATCACACGAAAAAGGAAGGAAGACCTCGCATTGATACCAGCAAGATCCGGGATCAGAGACAAGTGGAGGAATTTGCACAAGCACTTGAGGAATCTCTTCCAGGCCTGGCCGATGCAAACGCATCCAACAGATGGGAACATTTCAAGAATACCGTTTACAACACCGCCTTGTCCATATTCGGCAAGAGTACCAACAAGACGGCAGACTAGTTTGAAGCCCACTCTGAGGAGTTGACACCAGTCATTGAGGAAAAGAGGAGAGCTCAAGCAGCATACAAGGCCTGTCCCAGTGAGCGCAACCTGCAGGTCCTCCGAGCTGCTCGCAGCAAAGTCCAGCAGGCTGCCAGGAGATGTGCTAACGACTACTGGCTCCAGCTCTGTTCCCAGATACAGATAGCAGCTGACACCGGCAACATCAAGGGGATGTATGATGGTATCAAGCAGGCCCTAGGTCCAACACAGAGGAAAATTGTCCCTCTGAAGTCTGCAGCAGGCAAGGTCATCCAGGATCGGGCGCAGCAGATGGAACGCTGGGTGCAGCACTACTCTGAGCTATATTCCAGAGAAAATGTAGTCACCGAAGAAGCGCTGAACAACATTGAGTGTCTGCCTGTGTTGGAGGAGCTTGACAGTGAACCAACACTAGAAGAACTTCATGTGACCCTGGACTCCCTTGCCTTTGGCAAGGCACCTGGAAAAGACAGCATCCCTGCTGAAGTCCAAGTGCTGCAAAGTGATCATCGTCACTGAGCTGCATGAAATCCTCTGTCTCTGCTGGAGAGAAGGTGGAGTACCTCAAGACATGAGGGATGCAAACATCATCACGCTGTACAAGAACAAAGGTGACAGGGGTGAATGCAACAACTACCGTGGCATCTCTCTCCTTAGCGTTGTAGGAAAGTTGTTTGCCCGAGTTGCACTAAAGAGGCTCCAGGTACTTGCAGAGAGCGTCTATCCAGAATCGCAGTGCGGATTCTGAGCCAACAGGTCCACCACTGATATGGTATTCTCCCTTAGACAACTGCAGGAGAAATGCAGGGAACAACGACAGCCACTCTTTATAGCCTTCATAGATCTCACAAAGGCTTTCGACCTGGTCAGCAGGGACGTCCTCTTTAAGATTCTCCCCAAGATCGGATGTCCACCCAGGCTCCTCAGCATCATCAGATCCTTCCACAAGGACATGAAGGGCACTGTTGTCTTCGATGGCTCCACATCAGACTCCTTTGACATCCAAAGTGGCGTGAAGCAGGGCTGTGTTCTTGCACCAACCTTGTTTGGGATTTTCTTCGCTGTCATGCTGAAGCAGGCCTTTGGAACTGCAACAGAAGGCATCTATCTCCGGACCAGATCTGACGGAAAGCTCTTCAACCTCTCCAGACTGAGAGCAAAGTCCAAAGTCCAGCTGAAATGTCTGCGTGACTTCTTCTTTGCCGACGATGCAGCTGTCACTGCCCACTCTGCCAAAGATCTCCAGCAGCTCATGGATCGTTTTAGCAAGGCCTGCCAAGATTTTGGACTGACGATCAGCCTAAAGAAAACACAGGTTCAGGATGTGGACTCACCTCCCTGCATTACAATCTCTGAGCATGAACTGGAGGTTGTCCATGACTTTGTGTACCTTGGCTCAACGATCTCCGACACTCCTTCTCTCGATACCGAGCTAAACAAATGCGTCAGTAAAGCAGCTACTATGTTTTCCAGACTTACAAAGAGAGTCTGGTCCAACAAGAAGCTGACGGAACATACCAAGATCCAGGTCTGCAGAGCTTGCGTCCTGAGTACACTGCTGTACTGCAGCGAGTCATGGACTCTCTGCTCACAACAGGAGAGGAAACTGAATGCTTTCCACATGTGCTGCCTCCGACGCATTCTCGGCATCACCTGTCAGGACAAAGTTCCTAACAACACAGTCCTGGAACGTGCTGGAATCCCTAGCATGTATGCACTGCTGAAACAGAGACGCCTGCGTTGGCTCGGTCATGTTGTGAGAATGGATGATGGCCGGATCCCAAAGGATCTCCTCTATGGAGAACTCGTGCAAGGAAAGCGCCCTACAGGTAGACCACAGCTGCGATACAAGGACATCTGCAAGAGGGATCTGAAGGCCTTAGGAGTGGACCTCAACAAGTGGGAAACCCTGGCCTCTGAGCGGCCTGCTTGGAGACAGGCTGTGCAGCATGGCCTTTCCCAGTTTGAGGAGACACTTGGCCAACAGTCTGAGGCAAAGAGACAAAGAAGGAAGGCCCATAGCCAGGGAGACAGACCAGGGACAGACTGCACTTGCTCCTGGTGTGGAAGGGATTGTCACTCCTGGATTGGCCTTTTCAGCCACACTAGACGCTGTGCCAGAACCACCTTTCAGAGCGCGATACCATAGTCTTTCGAGACTGACGGTTGCCAATATAATATATGTGTTTGGCTTAGTAGACAACAAATTAGGCAGAAGTGATGTTTACAGTGCAGAGTTGTGCCAGACCTACAGTTGGGTGCCAATATGCTACCTGAGCAGTTTGCCTTACAAAGGTCCCTTCAATCCTCCAATCTATCCTTTTGCAACTTAAGTTAATGTCAGATTAGAAGTTCCACCACCTTCAACAGTATAAATGTTTTATGTAGTTACATTTGGCAGGATGGACAGATATGCACGTATGCACGCACCCATTCCCCGTGCATAATACATACAAAAAATTGTGGAAGATAATTCTATTGCATCAGTCATGCTAACCTGCAGACCCAAGTCTCTTGTCAATGAATCCCAGAGATTTTGGGGAGAAGTTAGTTGAGAAAGAGAATAAATCCATGAATTTTACATTGAGCTCAAATAATTTATGTGCTTCCAGGAGTGTTCAGAACTTTCAGTCAGCCTAAGCATGACTCACCAACAGAGCCAAGCAAAATAATTTCCAGTGAATAATTTATGTGGTGAATTGCACTTCTTTCTATGTTGGTAAGGTGTGAGTAAAAAATAAGAAGGGGGAAAAAGAGTGGGGTTTTCTTCATTTTATTTCAGTGTAATATTTAGAATCAGATTCTCAGATTGTTACTGTTCAAAATTCCTCCTTGAATTTCTGCAAACAAACCTTTCTCTTGAAGAATTTTATAGTTTGTAATTTAGCAGAAAACTTTTGCCCTGCAGCTTTGTTTTTGGAACACTTGAATTTACCAGTCAAAGGCTGCAATCCTAACCAATTTTCCAGCACTGACATAAGGGCAATGCAACTCTGAGGTAAGGGAACAAACATTGCTCTAACTTGAGGAGGCCTCCATGACTGCCCTCCAACTGCAGGATACAACACATACCCCACTGGCATAGCTATTCCAGTGCTGGAAAGTTGGTTAGGATTGCGCCCAAAAGGCTGTAAATTTAGATAATTCTGATTCAGCAATATATGGCACAGCTAGAGAAATTTCTTTAAATTTATTCTTGCCTATAATAGATCACAAGTACAACAACTTTGGTCATTTGTTTCATCAAGATTTTTGGGGAAAAAACCCTCTTGATTGTAAGTATACAAACTGATTTGAAAATGGGTTTGTTGAAGTTTCTGTCTAGCTATGTAGTATGAATTGAGCTGAATTGGAAGAAAAGGGGTAAGTTTCATGGATTTTCAAAATGATCCATTTGTCAGGTATTTTTTCCATGTATGGTCCAAAGGGTGCAAAACTGTTGGGGGCCGGGTAGAGAGAGAAAAAAGGGAAGGTAGAGGCCATGAGTGGGTGACAGCAGCCTGCAATATCTCAATTGTTGCCAGTAAGACAGCAGCAGATTGGAGCAGGGAGGAGGCCAGGATGGGGATGGTTCAGGAGCAGGATGGGGTGGAACTCGGAGGCAGATACACACATCAGATCCTATCCCCCTCAGAGGCCCCTCAGAATTCCTCTCAGAGGCCCTGATACCCGGTATACCTGTGTACTCACTTCTATGTCCATATAGTAACTGTTTATCTTGTATATTTGTCAATAAACGATAAAAATCTTGAAAATATTACTTTGCAAAGTACCTGTAATTTACCATTATAAAGTTTGGACACTTTTTATACACACACATATGCACGCGCGCGTATGCGAAGCAAAGAAAAGAGTCTTCAGGCACCTGCCAGCAATTTAAGAATGGCTAGAACAGAATAGAAACTACTTTAAAACAATTGCTTTGCTGATAAGGGATATATCAAAGTTACTATTCAATTCAATAAGGGAACATCACTAAATTCACAATTGTGTACAACAGATATTATATGCAACACAACAATATCAGAAGTCTCCATAATCTTTCCCCCACCAAAGGACTTTGGTCCCTTAAAGATTGTTGAGAACTTGCTAATCCCTGAGGAAGGGAGAGCATGAAGTAGCATCTTTAGAAGCATAATCAGATTCCTTAGATAACATCCACATTAACTCCACGTGAATTAAAAAATAAGAGAGATTCAACTGTTACCCTGCCCATGCCTGATCTTGTCTGATCTTGGAAGCTAAGCAGGGTCAGGCCTGGTTAGTACCTAGATGGGAGACCGCTTGGGAATACCGGGTGCTGTAGGCTTATACCATAGTCTTTTGAGACTGAAGGTTGCCAACCAGAGATTCATAGCCACTCTTCTTGGATAAATCCATTTCAACCTATTGCTTTTCAGTGGGGTTAACACTCTTGTGTCACAGATTCATTCAATTTGTACAAAGTGCATGAATTTCAATTCAGTATAACAAAATGAAATCAAAGGAATTAAATAAAATGAAGATCCAAGTTTTGCTCCATTGTCAGTATTGTGTTACATATCTCAAAACAGTGTTCTGTTACTTATTGTCCAAATACGAGTTATACTAGTAGTTATACTAGTGTTTCTTAAACGGTGGGTCGGGACCCACTAAGAGGGTTGCAAGCCAATTTCAGGTGGGTCTCACCTATTCCATTTGTTTCCTCTCATGCTTTGGAATGCTTTGCATTCTGCCAGTTTAAGAGATGCAGGACAGGGCTATTCAGTCTCAGGCTTTCTCTATGGTGGCAGCCCAGAGAAACCCACTTACAGCACAATCCTCTCTTGCTCTGGAACAGGCAGGTCACAAGGCCTGTGCTGTATTCAGCGCAAGATTGGGGCCAGAATCAGCTCAGTCGGAGGCAAGGGGAAACTGTTCCGCTTACCCTGTGGTGGGTAAGCCCCCACAGCTCCAATGGGTCTCCTTGAATCCTTGCATCCTCAGGAGGTGATGCAAGTTTGAGGAGAACAGAGTGGCTTCAAGTTGCTTGGTGCCGCTCAGGGAACGTGGTTTGGATCTGGCATAACTGCTGGGTCCCAGCCCCGCCTCCCACCTCCTGCCCCCCACCCCCTAGAATGTCCTCCCCCACCCAGAAATGCCTCCCTCCTGCCTCCTCCCCGTCTCCTCCCCACCATCTCCAGATCCATGTGTCAGCCAAGCTTGGCCAACATAGCCTTACCTCTCCACGTTGGCGTGGAGGCTGGATGCAGCCTTCATGGGCCAGTGCACGTCCCTGCGCCAGCCCAGCTGACACATGAGGAGGCACAAATGTGCTTTATGGCACATTTGCAACCCTCCTGAGCCAGCACAGGGGACTTGCGCAGGCCCAGGACATACTTAGGATTGCGCCCTTAACCACATCTATTCTGCAATTCAGAATATTAGCCAAGATCTTTTTATTTAGAAAAGTGTTTGAGCTACTAGAGCAGGCGTGTCCAAACATTTTGGCAGGAAGGCCACATAATCTTTCTCACACTGTGTCAGGGGCCAGGAAAGAAAGAATTAATTTACAATTTAAAATTTGAATAAATTTACATAAATGAATATATTAGAGATAGAACTTATATGAATGAATGAAAGTCTTGGAATAGCTCAAGGCCTTGCGCAAAGCAAGGCCAGCCTTTCTTTCGCTACCACTGCTGGATCACAGACATGAAACAGCAAGTAGTGGAGGGAGCCCTCATCCCACAGCTCAGATGAGAGGTTGACCAGTTGTCCTCATGCTGAGAGCATTTGCATTGGACCAACATGGGCTCCAGCAAGTCTCTTGAGGGCCAGAGGCTCATTGGAGACTGGGGGCTCCCCAAGGGCCTAATTGGGAGACTGGGGGCTCCCCAAGGGCCTAATTGGGAGCCTCCAAGGGCCACAAGTGGCCCCCGGGCCAGGGTTTGGGCACCCCTGCACTAGAGAGAGAAGAGGAATTGTTCCATGACTTTCTGACTTCTTTTCTGGACTTGTTTGCTGGTCATTGTTTTAAAGGATTATGTTAACTGTATTGCTATATTTTATTGTACACAACTTTGGAAGTTCTGTTGGTTTGAAGAAAGGGAATAGACATGAAATTAATAATTCTGTGATTAAAATGTAAAATGCATCTTTTGTGCAGTCAGTGACAGAAGTGGCCAGTTTCAGCTACTCAAGAAACAGTTTGCATAATATATTTAAGATGTAAGTTTGGAAGATCAAAGCCCGCATTTCATTTCCTTTGACATAGTTGGGAAGCTAGATTCTTTATTCTCTGAATAAATTTCTACTTAAATACTACTAAGGGTAGTAGTGAAATTTAGCTTTATCAAGTGCAAATTTAGGCCTTAATCTTTAGGTTTTCACCATAAAGGAAATTCAAAAGTGAGGGTCAGATTTGAGCTAACCTTAAACACTAGAGTTTTTGTATTGTGTTTTTATTTTTATCAAGGTGTGTGTAGCAGTGGTGTGGCTGGGGTCATAACTACTTTACCCTGCTGCAGTTTTGATTCGTATTGTGACCCTCCAATTTTATTGTAACCCTGCACTATTTTTAATTATAAAAAGCTCTTGGGCAGTGCAATCCTAACTTGCATTGGAACAGGCAGGCTGGCGGGCCTGCAGTGTATCCAGTGCAAGTTTTGGGTTGGCTGTAGCTCAGCCTGTGGCAAGGGGAAATAATTCCCCTTACCCTGTGTTGCGCTGCAGCTGCCCCAATTTGTTTATTTGGATCTGCACCACCTGAAGTGGTGGCGCAAATTTGGCAGCTCAAAGCTGACCTGGGCTGCGTGGGAACGGAGCTGGGATCCGGCATAAGTGCCGGATCCTGGCCTTGCCCCCCTTTCCCCACCACTCAACCATGGGACTGCTCACTGCTGGCCTGGCCCTCCCCACCCAGAAACGCCTCCTCCCCACCCTCCCCATGCCCCCTCCCCGAACACCAAACTGGCCTGGAAAGGCTGGTGCAAATTTACCAGGCCTGGGACCTGTCTTGGCACATCCTCGCGCCAGCCTGCCCAACTCGTATGACACCGCAAACATGCCTTATAGCACGGTTGTGATAGTCCCAGGCCGGCGCAAGTCAGCCAAATGGCACGTTTGGATTGCATCCTTAATGATTAAAAGTAGTGCACTGATGATGCAATCAGGATTAAAACTACAGTAACAACAAAGTACTAAACCTTCTGATTCCCTGCTGTGGTTTCAAGCCATTTTTCTCCCCTACTCTTTATTGAAACACAACATGGAAGATACAGTGACAGATTTGGTCCTTAGATGAAATCTGAATCTGATTCTTGCTGGTTCCCTCTTACCAATATATACACAGTAATTTTCTGAATGAAACCATATACGAGTTTATGTCTCATATTTCCTTTCTCTGGTGGAAGAAGGTGGAACATTTCTGGATGAAGGTGTCCTTCCATCAAAGAAAAACTCTTACAGTTGGAGGAAGCTCCATCTCCTTCTACAAAGGTTATCTTTGTATCCAACCCAAAATAAATACAAACCAGTCAGTAATTATACTATAAACCAACACAGAATAGCAAGCATTTAAGTTCATTTATTGCAGTGGGTTAATGTGCAATGAATTGTGTTGTATTTTGGCCTTGATCTTGTTGTATGCCTGTATCAGATTTAGTTCCTTGAATTTCTACCTTTACACATTCCCAGTTATGAAAATACCAACAAATGACCTTGCTGCCTGGCTAAATCACATTTGTGACTGTTTTCAGGTTTATTTATTTCAGGATAGGATCTGTATTTCAGGATAACATCTAATTGGTTTAAACAGACAACAATGCCACAACATTCTCAGCCTTGATCTGCTTAGCATCATTTTCTTGAAAATACAGTGCTCTAAACAAACATTTACACATTGAAGAAACATTTGTAGTCAGTAACAAGTAATTTACGGTGCAATCCTAACCTGTGCTGAAACAGGCAAGCCAGGAGGCTGGCACTGTATCCAGCATAGGATAGGGGCCAAGAGCGGCTCAGCCAGACGCAAGGGGAAACATTTCCCCTTACTCCTGGGAAAGGTGCCCTTTCCCCTATGGGTCTCCTCAGACTTGCACCACCTCCTGAGGTGGCACAAGTCCAAGGAGAGAGGAGTGGCTTCAAGCCACTTCATTCTCCCCAGGAACAGGGGTTGGGATCCATTATAACTGCCTCCCACACCCCGCCCGCCTCCCCGCTTCCTGCACCCTGCTCGCCCACCCGCCCCCAGGGCTGCCCACCACCTGCCCTTCCCCCGTCCAGGAATGCCTCCTCCCTGCCTCCGCCCCACCTACCTTTGCTCCTTGCTTCGGCCCTGCTGGGCCAACATAACCCACGTGGAGGAAGCTGGTGCGGAGGCTTGTGTCAGCCTGCACAGGCTGATGCTTCTTTGAGCACCGGCCTGGTTTCCTCCTAAGGAGGTGCTCCTTAGGACTTGCGCAGGCCCAAGGGAAGGGCAGGATTGTGCCCTTAGTGTTCTGTTTATGGTAGAAAGCTCAATTCAAGGTTGGGCTGAGAAAATGTTCCCATTTTTTACTCTCCCACCTTCATATACCCCAATTTGATTGTCTAGCATGGTAGACCATAATTCATTCTTTTAGGGCACAATCCTAACCAACTTTCCTTACGGTATGTTTGTGATATTCCTGGGCCAGCGTAAGGGACTTAGGCTGGCCCAGTGAGTGCTTTAGATTGTACCCACAACATCTTAAGGAAGTTTAATAAGGATAAGGGCCCACTCACAGCTTCAACCCTTGGCGTGCCCAGATAGGGCTGGAATTGTTGGTAACGGACACTGATTTGGAATATGAGTCTACAATCCTATACACACTTTCCTAGGAGTAAGTCTCATTGAACACAATGGGACTTTTGAGTAGGGATGGGAACGCAAGTTTGGTGACTCGAGTCCGAGTTGCAAAAATCAGCATTTTTTGCTGACTTGTGGAGGCTTGAGTCACTTGCACTAATGACTTGGGCATTGAATTGAGTCTGAGGTCACCTGACTTGACACTGATTCCCTACACATGCGCAATAGAGTCTGTCTGGGTGTGCTTGCTTACTTTTTACATGGTGTGAAAGACCTTGTGGGGCCATCATTCAGAGCGGGTGAGCAGCTCCGTCTTGCTGTTTCTATCCCCACTCACGCAGTCCGTCCCACTCCCTCTCGCCTTGTTTACAGATGGATGGGAACAGCAGAGGAGTGTTTAAAGAGAACTCTGACACTCACACACTCCTGGCAGCAGATCTGTTTTTTCCCACAGCTGGCTTTTTAAAGAGAACGATTTGTGACTCAAGTCTTTACGAGTCGCAAAAATGGGTGACTTGGAAAGTGCCCCCATTATGAGTCATTTTCAAGTTGAGTCGTGGGAGTTGAAGACTTGTGATTCGACTAGACTCAAGCCACGCCTGACTTGCGCATCCGTGGGTCTGAGTGGAGATGCATCCCCTTGTGCTGTGAATCTGGGCTTTCAGAGTCTCTTACTGTTTTTAGCACAATACATAGCATTCAGTAGATGGAGGATATTTTGAGTCAGTGCGGAATAGTCAAATGGTCATGAAATTCTATGTAATCATGCCACCTGATTGCTGCAGTTGTGATGCATGAGCAGTACCTCCTTTATTGCCTAGAGATCTGATTGGCAATTTCCCATTTTAAGATGACAATGCTTAGGTACTTCCAGTCATTAAGTGCTCTGCATTGTAGGAAAAATGTCACAAAAATATTATTCTACTTGGCAGAAGTGGCGCTGCTGATAGGGCGGCCCACGTGATAATTAGATTTTCTCCCATATCTTGAAAATACTATCAAGATATGCATATTTACTCTTCTGTCATTTACAGCAAATGAGTTCCTAGGTGAGAACCAAATGCTTATTTCTGGTCATCACAGCTTAATGGCATCACTTCCTGCTTAATGATGTCACTTCTGGCTCAGCAGGCACCATGAATGCTAACTATCGCCCACTGTATGAAATGAGTTTGACTCCCCTGCCCTAGACCCTGAAATTGTATTATTCCCCACCAAATCTTTTCTGCTATCAAAATGGAAATTAATCAGAAATTGTCATTTCAAACGTTGTAGTTGACAGTTTATTTCATCCATTTTGATTTCATTTTGTTTTGTTTCAGCCTTTTCATGGGAACACAAGCACATGACACACACACACACACACACACACACACACACACACACAGAGCAATCTGTATACCAAATACCAGCTTGCTATTGATATCTGGACTGCAACCCTTTAAATCATTTGTACAATCATACGTGTCAATGAAAGGAACAATGTAAATATTATGAAATGTGGTCTTAAACTCAGCTTGCTTTCCCTTCCTTCCCTCATCTCCCTCAACTTCAGCAGGATCTTCTCCTGCAACAAGGGCAGAAATCAAGCATACAGTCCAAGGTGCCCCAGGCAAGACCAGGATGAATTGCACATCCTTATGCCTGAGCCATTGCTGTCTGCTGTCTTCCTCTGCACCCTGCGTGTCCAACTGCAGCCTCAAGTAATGGAGTGAATACCTGCCTGCAATGTGATGAAATTACCTGTGGCACTGAGGCCTACATTTCTGAAACAAATATTCACATCAGCCGTAATGATTAATGATGGTTTTATGGATAAATAATAGATTGGGAATTATTTGATATACATATAATCTGTTTATGATTAATCCATTATGCCCTCTGGCTGTGGTGAACAGAAATATAAAATACTAAGCTATCTGTGTTAGACAAGTAACTTCTATGCAAATGGCCAACATTTCTATCTTTTGGAAAGAATGTCATCCTCAGACTGGTCTCAGCAACTGGCAAAACTTTTTACTGTGTACAAAGATAATAAACCTTCATCCATTCTCAAACTTCTTGCATTTAGCCATTCCATGTGAGGCAAACACATAATAACCCTTAAACAAAAGACAGGTGGAGGAAATAGTCTTCACTCAAAGATTTTCATTGATCATGCAGGTTTAAAAGGAGAAAATCAGGAAAAGAGAGAAACAAAAGTGAAACTTTCTACAAAAGTCTAAAAAAGTTTTTCTTAGATCTTTGACTTTTAGCCATTTTTGATGCAAAATTGTACCTCTGTAGGAAGGGGTTTGGCTATTGGCACTAGCATTAGTATAATCAGGGAGTATTATCAGTATTATGATCAGTATTATTATTATCGTTATTGGGGTTTCAAAAGACACACAAACAAAAAAATAAGGCTGTTAGCATGAGATGAATTTTAATAAAATAACCACTGGTGGAAATGGACAAGATGGCAATTCTGCATTTGTTGCCAGAAATGGCAACCCCAGGTTGACATCCCCTTCTCTACCTATTGCAAATAGTGATCCAAACGTGATCAATGATGTCGCCACACTTGTGAAACCCCGCCCATTCCACATTATTGTTTGCCACTGGGAGGAGAAACACACAATACAAAGACATCGCATCACATATCTCCATAACTACTGGTAATGGGCAGAAGGGTAGAGAAGTTGACTTTGGGGGCAAAAAACATATTATTCATTGTCACATCTCCTTCTATTCTATGTTTTAGAATGAGAAGGGATATATTTTCTTTTCAAATGCTAGCCTTTTAAATTGTAGTCTCATCCGTTTTGTATTACCTTTATTTTTTGCACCTTTTGATTTGCAGTGCAAATGGGAAAGAGTGTTACTAGCAAAATATAACTTGATGATGTATGTAATTTGAGGGAATTTCTTAATGATCTGACTGCAAAAATGGGCTGTTTTTGACCCCCATCCCCCCAAAAAGAACATTTAGGCAGTTATAATTCTGCAGTTTGAGAAATACATACTTACATGAATGGTGGTATAAATATGGTCATATAGCTGGTGTCTGCAATAGCTATCAGAACTGGCTACTGTTCTGCATACATGGTGCTGCACTGAGAGAAAAAATGTGTAAATTGGCTTCAATGTTTTAGCATATTTTTGTAGTTTTCAGTAGTCCAGATATTCTTCAATTGGGATATAACTAAAGTATCCTAATCTGTATTTCTTGCCACTTCAGAGGACAGCTCAGCATAGTTTCTATGAACAGGCCACGTTTTTTCTTCCCTTCTGCCCTTCTTCACTTAGTTATGTCAGCATTTTGTAGTAAGGGTCAGCATCTCCCCTAATGATTTACTTCATATGCACACAAACACTTTTCAGTGTATTATGGTGCTGTAAGTGGCTAAATTTCAAACAAATTATTAGTCTATGTACAAGGCATACCAGTGCCATTTCATGGCCTGTGATCTGGGAGTTTGCATCTGTTGTGGTCAGGACCAATGCAAAAGCATGCTAGTTATTATAAGCTGAACCCAGAAATATGTGTGCAATTGTATCTGCCTGCTAACCTGTGCCATTGCAGGCATTGCCTTGTTAAAGTTGCACAGAAAAGAAGTTGTTTACTTACAATTCCAAAGAATGCATATTTACCGCATCTGATTAGGACCAGAGGTTCAGCTAACACTTAGAGATAGCAAGGCCCTGGAGCTGCCTTGCCCTGCCTGCCTTGTGCTCAAGATGGCCTGGGCATCAGAGCCGTGGTGTGTGCATCTTAACAGGTCGGTGGCCAGAGGACAAGAGAAAGTGTTCAGAGGAGAAGGGAAGGATAAAGGGTTAGGGCGATACCCACAAGGATCACAGAGAGAACAGGCAGAAAGGCTAGAATCCCTGGGCCATAGTTTGACATCATCCTGCCCCCACTGGACAGTAGACAGAGTTGCACCAACGTCAACACAACCAAGCACTGTGGTCTGCCTGGTGTGCTTTTGCAGCCCACGGGCAGCAATGGAACAAAATTTTATCAGACCCCTGGTGGGCAGGTGGTCTGCATTCTGTTTGGTGGGCACCAGTTTGCACCAACCTGTTCTAAATTCAGCCAGTTGCTCGACATTTTGAAGTTAAAAAAAGGGCACCTAGATTGCTACCAAGTACTTCAGTTCCTGAACCCCTTCTTGTTATGATGAGCCAAAGTAAACCCACAGATGTCAATGAAACCTAGATGAGGTCAGTCATGAAAAAGTGGTTTGTGGATTGCAATGTTAAAGTTCACCCCTTTTCCAATCTTTAAAAGGAAAGACCTGGGGGCAATTAGTCTGTTAACCTTTGCCATGTAAAGAAAAAAAAATCTGAGGAGCTGTTTATTGCTTATAATTGTTTCCTCAAGCTGGTGTCTCGTATGGAACTTTCCACACTGAAACAACTTTCCTTCCCCCCTCCTTTAAAACCTTTTAGCAAAAGCAAAAGGTTAATAGGCACTTTTGAAGTCCATCAGCTGTGCCTTCTAGCTTAATAATACTTTAAAAATCATTAATATTTCTCATTTGATGGGGGATAATTGCCCCTTTGTAATTTCTTTTTTTTAAAAAAAAAAAAAAAGATGATTTGTAGTTCAACATTCAGTTTTATAATACAAACATTTAAAAAAAATCATCTACTTAAAACATTCTATCCAAGATTTTTAAAAGATTGGATTCATACTATATTATTCTTTCTGTGAGATTTTAGAACCATATGCTTCAGAATGCAAGATTAGCATTCTTCAGCTTGATGTCCCATTTTACCCACCCGCTCACTTTCTGTGCTGCAGACTTGTGACAGACATGCAGTAATGCAATGAATATACACAAGTTACTGTATTTGAAAATACTGATAAAGATGCAAGATGAAACATTGTTACTTGTTAGATGTATTATTGGCAAGGGGAAATAAGGAGACAGATTTAAAAATGGTAGTAGTGAACAGAATCATCCTTGAAAAGGCTGGGGTACAGCAACTATTTGAGATTACTTTAAATAAACTTCAAAAGGGTCCCTCCTTGTATCGAGATTGGTTGAGTCACAACTTCACGTAGTCAATAAGATTGCGCAATAAGTTTTTGAATTTTCACTTTTTTAAAAAAACAAACAAAACTTTTTTCTGCAATTATCCTTCCATTCCCTTGCAATGGAAGCAGGACTGGGTTTTCTTTTTTACTTTTTGGATGGATGCTGCCGGTATATGAAAATCAGCACCAGGTTGCTAGGGGCCCTGGATCAGTCTTGCTCTGGGTCTCCATCCTCTGATAGCACATTGGGCACTTCCACTGGGCTGTAGTTTAAGAGATCAACCTAGTCATGTGAGCCCTCTAATAGGTGTGGTCCTCAGCCAAATCCAACCTGACTGATACTTGATGCTACCTTTGAAGATCAAGCCCATGTTCACTTCTACTCCTATATAAGAGCCTTCTCTGTTAACTTTTCTACAGCGTAATCATAAACATTTGTGTTTGTTTTATTTCAAATACAGCTAAATGTATCTTGAAAGTTGTAGAATTCAGAGATAGGAAGCAGTAATCTTTAGTATTTTAATTAATTGCTTTTCTTTCTGAGAGTTACTAACTACTATTTATTTAGTTTCCTTCGCCCTCAATCCCAAGGGTTGAAGGATAGATTATATTATGGGCTTCAAATTTTATTTAATTGAATCACTGCATTAACTGAAGCTCAGCTGATCCTCACTGTTGCTGAGAAACTCATCTAGTGCATCAGATTGCCTCTTATTGCAACTACTATGCAGTTTTATTTCATTTCAGGTTGTTATAAGTAACAAGATCATCTCTAAGGAAGTTTTCCTTTCCTGTGAGTCACATGTGTGAATCATTTGAACCTAAGGTGATCTGCAGGGGGTGCCTTTGTACGAGTAGCAAGGGTTTCTGACATCATGTAGTTATTCCTGAGACACACACTCTCTTAGTGCATATATACAAAAACATACATATAGATATATCTGTATATTATACTGTATGCAAAAGAAATCAAAACAAGTGCCCTTAAAATTCACTACTGGGAGATGTAATCTTGAATGTGTCAAAGTGCACAGCAGGCGACTGTGAATCATGTCGCTGCTACTGAAATCTGTTCCTGTGCACACACTAAAATGGTTTGTCAAATAATCTGCCCCTGTAATACATGAACCATAACTGACACAGATTGGAAAGCAATAGTCTTGTCCCAGGGCATCAGTCCTCTTCACTG
This sequence comes from Tiliqua scincoides, assembly GCF_035046505.1. Taxonomy (NCBI): domain Eukaryota; kingdom Metazoa; phylum Chordata; class Lepidosauria; order Squamata; family Scincidae; genus Tiliqua; species Tiliqua scincoides. The sequence continues at coordinate 117,694,447 of NC_089823.1, forward strand.
GGCTGTAAGGCACTGGGCTATAACTGAAACCATGGTTTACAGCTTAAAACATGGCCTTCAGCAGCCAGGCATCTTACTCTCTAGCAGTGGGACTTATTGGCCTTATTTTGCTGTCACCCAGGGGACAGCCAGACTAGGCATTGTTGCTCATCAGCCAAGCCCAGCCAGACCAGGTGATCCATAGACCAATAGACCAATCAGGCTTCATGTATATAAATGTTGATTCAGGCTTGCTTCAGTTGGTGAAAAGATAGCATAAGAGCTGAGCCACCCAAGCAGGGCCTAGGAGAGGGGGGTAATTTATACCAGGGCCCAGGGCAAAAAGGGGGGCTCTGGAGCCAAAGGAGGGGCCCCAGAAATTTCCTGGGATCTGACATTTTCCTATCTACTCAGATTTATTGCCCGTATGGCGCGCTCTGCTTCCCGTTTTGTGGAGGTGGTGTGCGATTGCCCCACTCTCACTTTCCCTGACCCGGGGAGCCCTGCAGGTGCTTGCGCCCAGCTCCCCACAGCCAGGGACGGCTGCTGCAGGGACTGGAGGATGCACCCCAGTCCCTGCAGCCTGGTCAAAAGGGAACGTGGGGCAATTGTGCACTGCTTCCAGTTTAGCGTAGCAGGGCGTGATCACTCCACTGTCACCTTCCCTGACCCAGGGAGCCTGGCCAAAGGTCACGCAGGGCTCCCCGCACCCTCGGGAGGCTGCAGGGGGCTGGGGCAAGTGCACCAAGCCCCTGAAGCCCCCCTGAGCAGCGCAATCCTGGGGATTGCGCGACTGCCTCCTCCCTGCCTCCTGGCTGCCCCCGCCCCTTAAGGGGAAAGGGACCAGGACTCTCAGGCTGGGGTGTCGCGATTTCCCATTTTGAATACCACTGCCCTAACCCTTTAGCCTTCCCTTCTCCTCTGAGCACCTTCTCTTTGTCCTCTTTGTCCTTCATCACCAACGTGTTAAGATGTGCACACCAGGGCTCTGATGCCCAGGCCATCTTGAGCACAAGGCATGCAGGGCGAGTCAGCTCTAGGGCCTTGCTATCCCTAAGTATTAGCTGACCCTCTGATCCTAATCAGATGCTGTAAATATATACTCAATGAAACTGTAAATAAATAACTTCTTTGCAACTTTAACAAGCCATTGCCTCTTTGTCTTTTTATTGATTAGCAGTCAGCAAGGTGAGGGAAATTCCCTGGGGTGATACCCAAAAGGGGGGGGGGGTCTGCTGCTTAAGCTACTCTGCTTTCCTCCATCTCCAAAGAGGAAACTATTTTAATTTCCTCCAACACCCCGCACCCCCTGGAGGGTGCAGGAGGCTTGGGTAAGTGGACCGAAGCCCCCGCAGCCCCTCGGAGCAGCATGATCTTGGGGATCGTGCCGCTGCCTTCCCCCTGCCCCTGCTACCTATCCCCTGCCCCCACTAGAATTTAGAGCAGCTCAAACTCTCCCCAAGAGTTTGAAAACCGCTGCCATATAGTATGCTGGGGACACTTCCATGACTTGGGATGCTGGGGACACTACTTATGCCACATGGGTGAATAGACCTGGGCTCCAAGGACATTTCCAGCTGCCTCTACCCTCCTCGCACCATGCTTTGCCCCTCCCTGCCCCTATTCTGCTCACCCGTCGCCACCCTCCCCTGCTCTGTTTCACCCCCCGTTGCAAAGGGGCCCAAAAGAAATTTTGTACCCCCTGATAAAATTCCTCTTGGAGACCCTGCACCCAATGTATGGTCAGTAAGTGTGTAGATGTTGGCCTCCACCAGTAGCAGTTGTTTATGAAAGGCTTGTGGAATGCTTCTTTCCTTACATCTGGTTAACATCCTGTTTCGATTCCTTTTCTTGTCTTGTTATTTCTGCCTCCCTAACAATTGCTGCAGTTCTTTCTTTGTCCCAGACCAGTTCATAACCAAAGTCAGATTGCTGAGGGACTGCTTTAATTAACCCCACACTATCAATAATCACACCAGACACAGACTTGGAACTAAACTGGGCCATTTTATTAGCCATTTAACTCATGAGAGGAAAAAAACAGCAGGGCACTGACTTAACAATTTGCCATGCAGAGATCTGGTTGGGGCAAATGGCCTGGCCATTTACCCTCCCCAGAATGTAAGAGGGCATACAGTCTGACTCCTGGCACCGCTCAGTCAATGACTAAGCGTGCCTATCCTCACAAACCTCTGAGAGTCGAGACAGCTGGATGGCTCAGCCCACAGGTTGATTCTGGATGAGCTTCACCTATTCCAGGCCAGGGGCTTGCCAGCCAGTCTCTTCGAGCCAGTCAAGCATCATGGTGCCCAGCTGCAGAAGCTGGGGTTGGGGCAAGATTCTCAGCACATGATTGCATGCCAATACAATTCTCAGCAATGCTCACAGGTTCCTCAATCCAAGCAACTGGTCTTTATGAGTAGTCACATAGAGTGCTTTTCTAGAGAACCCTATGAAGCTTTTCTAGAGGTTTTTCTATCTCTGCAGCTTGATCTTACAGAAATCTGATTGCTGGATGTGCTCAGATTCTACCCAGCACGCATAGGCATCCTGATGAGATTTGTGCATCCTGTACTGTACAGGATTTGTGTTGAAGAATTTAGTGTAGTGCCAATTCTTAGCAGAGCGCAGCAGAGTGCTAGCTCCAGGGACGGTGAAGTTCCCTAATAAAAAGGCAAGACAGACAAGGCAGTTCACTACCAGTCTGTATTTACAAAACTATTTACAGAAAAGTAGTCCCTTCGGAGCAAAACAGCATAAGTATTCACAGCCACAATCTCCAACTCTCCGACATAGACTTCTGCTCTCTCCAGCTCTGTATAACGACCCTCACAGGTGGGCTCTACCTACCTTGCTTATATATTGCTGTGCACCACAGTGGAGATGACCTCATGGCATTACCTTATCGTCTCATGTCAGATAACATCTCCCAAGGTGCACCAGCCGTACCTTTACATTGCCTTCTATTACAGGCACTTTGTCACTGACTCAGCATTTTTTCATGCAATTACATTGATCGCATGAAGTTACCTGTTACCTGAAGTTACATAGCAGATGTATACATCTGCTTTCAGGCTCATGTTCAGGCCCAGACATCACGGCCTTGCCCTATTCAGACTGCAAATCTCCTCAGGGGTATTTGGCAGAACAGTGCCGACAATTTGAAACGTAGTTCTTTTTGAACATAGTGTTCAAAGCATTTGCCAGAGCTGCAGCTGCATTTGCTTCAGTAATGCCCTTGTAGGTGCCACAGTTTCTAGGGTAGTGTGGCTGCAATCCAATACACACTTACTTGGGAGTAATCCTCATTGCATTCAATGAGTCATACTTCTGAGTAGACATGCGATTGTGCTATATGTTACATCAGCCTCAGCTACTGCTTGTTTACATGTAAAAACAGTTATACTGGTGCATTTCTGCTCAGCCATCAGTGGCTTTAAATGGACTCCAGGCCTGCTATGTCACCTTTGCTTTCAAATGTTATTTTTTTTTTTTTCCTATCTTAGGGCAGCCAACTTCCAGTTGTCAAGGACAACTTTTATTTCCCCACTAAATTTGTAATCGTTAAAGTATCATTGGCAGTGTCTTTCCTTCCGAATCTACCAGTTCACTTTGTTCAAACTGAGCATACTGTGCTTTACATTTCAGTTCTACATGGCCTAGCCAGGTATTAAAGCTGCATTGAAGTACTTTGTACTTCTTGATAATTGATAGCTTAAATTCCTGGCTGCTTTTATACACGCTGTTTCTATGGGTTCATTTTGAGGTAAGGCCTCATCAGTGTGCGTAATTCCAGGTTTGTTAGCTGAGAGCTAAACTGAATATAATTTGTCTTTTTGTTGTGAATTGTATTTTTTATTGTCCTCCTCCAAAACCATTAGCAGCATTCCAGGTATTTCTATTTAACTAAGAACTGTGTGTGGTTGCTTAAAGGGTGCCATGTTTTCTCTCCCTGCTTCCTTAAGCCTCCTGGGTCACCTCAGCTCAATAGAACACTAGGCAAACATTTTGAATAACATAGCAATTTCCCTAATTAAAGAAATAGCTGGAGTTGTCATTTCTATGTGCAGTAGCTGTATGTAATGAGCTGGAAAGCATTCATTCTTTTACAAATTGACTGACTAAAGTCAGGCCTGTTTTGTTGCCTTAGAGCAAGGGTCTCTAAACTTTTTGGCCGAAGGGCCGCATCAAATACCTGGTACAGTGTCAAGGACCAGGGAAAAAAAATTAAATATAAAATTTAAATAAATACATTAGAGATGGAACTTAGATGAATGACTGAAATGAATGGGCTCAAATGTCCAGGATTTCTCCAAGCACCAACAAAGCCCAAGAAATAAAGCACACATACTTAAATGGACCCCCATTCCCCCACCCCACAAGCACAACTCTCTTTGTGTTTGGTCAACTGGACAAGAGGCTCTCAGGGGATCACAGGCTGGCCACAGGCCAGATAGAGGTTCTCCGTGGGCTACATCTGGTCCCCAGGCCAGGGTTTGGAGACCCCTGCCTTAGAGGATATATCACCATTTTCCTAGCCTACATGTGGCACAGTTGAGTTTTGACTTTTATGAAGGAACTGTGTTGTTCACTAGCTTTGCTACATAATTGATTCACATGATCTTCCAAGTTGATCTTTCTTGCAATTGAATTCAGCAAGTTTTCCAACTCTGAATGTGAAAAGGGGAAAAAACAAAACAAAAACAGGCCAATAGAAAGTTGGACTTAGACCTGGAAGAATCAGGTTCAGATTCCCACTCAGCCATGAGGGTGGAACAGGCGTGGGTGGGACTGGGGGGGTGGGACTAGTGGAAGCCTCCTCCACAGAATCCTATCCCCCATCTCAGGCTCAAAAGCATTACATGGGGCATCTTGAATCTGCACAAGCCAAATAGCTGATGCAGCTTCGAGAAGACCCATGGACTGGGGCTTTACTTAGGAAAAAGGGGTGTATGTCCCCTTACTCCAAGGAGACCTCCAGCCTGCTCACATCCAGCATAGGATGCAGCGGTTGCCATTTGGTGCAGTTGCGCCTATGCTGGATAGGATTGGGCCCTTGATGATGTTAAGGGCCCAATCCTATCCAGCATAGGAGCACCTGCACCAAATGGCAACCGCTGCATCCTATGCTGGATGTGAGCAGGCTGGAGATCTCCTTGGAGTAAGCAGTTTGGGGGGAAAAAATACAAGGCTTCTTTTGTTTCAGATATTCTTTTGAGCAAGACAAGCAATGCAGAAAGACAATATCTGTCATATATTTGATGTAATGTCTTGTTTGCTGAAAACTAGTAGCCCATCCTATCCCATCCCATTTCATTCTCACACCGCACTCCTGAGGCCTGGGAGATTAAGTTGGATTTTTGGAGCACAACGCAAATATATCTATCTGGCCTATAATCCAAGAGACTCACTTAATTGGTAGGATTGGGGATAGGGTGTATGAAACATCAGACACGCTCAATTTTCCCACTCTGGGCCTTAAGGCAGAGCTATATGTTGTTCTTTCCCACCTGCATAAGCGACCGTGTCAATTAATATACCTATGTGCTCATGTCATTACACGGGGGATATTCTCACCCCTGCCAGCAGCATGGCAAAGTCATTTGGTGAGATATTAATATTAATGCCATCAGGGCAGTAGGTACATTGAACAACATGCAGCAGACGAACGACATGCAACAGAATTTGATGTGGGTTTTTTCCATGTTGCTAATAAGGCCCTTAAAATGGACTCTGTTGGGTCTCTTTTCGTTTTAGTTTCCTTCTGATAGTCTGTAATATTTGTAAGAACACTGCCTGATTCCTATCAGGGTGAATTTGGGGAATTAAAACTGACACAGAAGGGAAAAAAAAACAAACGTGAGGCAAGTTTCTGTGAGCAGCAAATAAAGGTCACTTCATATAAACAAGTCTTTAAAACCAGCTGCTTCTCGCATACTCTGTCTCTTTTAAGGTAAATCTTATTAACACTGTTCTGTTGACACTTCCGGAATTCTGATTTATGTAAGGGGAGATGGGGAACAATCTTTTTCAATGGCAGTAGTTTTGACATGCACTTATCTGCCTGGGAAATCTTAGTTCTTCATATCAAGCATTGTTTTCTGAGCTAAAGAACACAAATGGTCTCCAATAGATTGACTGTCCACAAAGAAATATAACCTTTAAGATGATGTGTAAAAAAAACTGGCCATTTGGCAGGAAAAATTCCCAGCAGACAAAAGATGCCAGTTTTGGCAAATGACTCCAAATGTTCAACAGATGGTAAACAGAATAGGGTACAGCTGGAATTGTAGTTCTTGTTTGGGGAGGAGGGAACATGGAGGCCAAAATGCAAAGGAGAAATAGAACAGCAAGCTTCTCTGGAAACAATGGTGAAACAAGGTCGCTTTAAATCATATTAATAAGGAAGGTAATAGTACCCCACAGGATTAATTTTGGTTTTAAAATTATGACACGACCTTTTGGGCATCATGTATGGCATTTGAAATACAAAGCACTTTGTTGTTATAAGTTGGATATTTCTCTATAGCAAATTGTCTCCAAATTATGTTTGCATGAATATGTATTTCATAGTCCTCCGTGCATACAAAGCCACAGATAGCAAAATATATACTGTACTAGCATTTACATTTGTTTGCCCTTTGAAGCTAATTCATGTAAAATTAGGTTTATCTTTGTTTTCCATGTGTATTTACTAAAGGAACTAGCAGTGCAATCCTATGTATCCCTACTTAGAAGTAAGCTCCACTGAGTTGAATGGAACTTCTCAGGTTAATGTGTATAACGGAGTTCTCCATACTGTGTCCCACAGGCCGGATCCAGCACACAGCCAAATCTGTCCCCTGGATGAGCAAAATGCTCTGTTCTGCTGGGGAGCGTCCCTACAATGCCACCAATCTCCCTCAAACTGTGTGCCGGCTAGTCACTCCCGAGGTCAGTCGCCCCAGCAGGCTTTGCACGCGGATTTCTGGGCAGACGCTACTGGACTGCATGCAGTTTGGGGGAGATTGGCAGCACAATAAGGGGGCTTCCCAGCAGAGCAGAGCATTCGGCATTCTGACAATGTCCCACATTGTGATATATTTAGTTTCTGGCTCATGCACTGCCACCCCAATAATGAGGCAAGGTGAAACAGGTTCATCAGTGACAGATTGTGAGGAGTCCGAGAGGGCAGTGGATTTGGAGTGCGATGGCAAGTCTGCCATTGCTGCTGCCGTGAACTATAATGATTTGCCTGAACAAGAAGTAGATCGCCCCTTCCTCCTAATTTGCTCCTTGCACAGTCTCCATACAGCAGAAGTGCATGATGACAATCCTTTAAATAAATTCAAAAATCTTGCACTTCCAGGTTTGATGAAATGGTGCAAGAAGCACAGTAAGCAGCTGCTTCTTTTTCTTTTCTCAAGCTGTGGCAGGCACGGCAGCATGGTGGAGCGGCACCACGGGTAACACCACTCCTGATCTCTCGGGCTATCTTGGGATCCAGTGACACCAAACAACACTTCTGCTCCTTAGTAGTAAAGGGATGGTTAAAGTTTATGAAGCAAGTCTAGCCCACACTTTATCCTGCTGCAGCAGGAGTCAACACATATTTTCAAGCTGTAAACAAGATGTGTTTTTAAGCCTAATAAAAGTAATGTCGGAAGCAGCCCTTACAGCCTGAACATATGTGTTGACTTCAAATGAATCAGCACAAGCTGGGACTGGCACATTTACTGCAGAATTCTGTTTGGTGTACATCTATTAAGAGATTAAGTGTGGACCTCCAATATAATACACTAATAGCCCAATCCTATCCCTGGTGGCACTGCCAGGTGCAGGGGCACCAAAATGGCTACCATGGCATCCAGTGGCACCACCAGGTGTTGCTGATAAGCAACAGTGCCCAGACTGGCCATCCCCTGGGTAACAGCAAAATAGGGCCAATAAGTCCCACTGCTAGAGAGCACCGAGTAACAGCCCAATCTTGAGCTGTCCAATATGCGGGGCTGCCGCAGCATCAAAATGACTGCCGCTGCATCCTGAGCACACTGGGCAGCTGCCGGCGTCTCCTCGGGGAAAGAGAACTTTTGTCCTCTTCCCCCGGGGTAAGCCCTGAGCCTTCTATTTTGCCAGAGCTATTTTGCCAGTGCAGACTTAAGAACCTCTGCTTTGGGCTTTTCAACCCAATAGGGTTGGATACAGCAGAGTAGGGCTCTGCCAGTCCCATCCCTTCCCACCCCATTTCCTGCCCCTGCCCCATCCTCTTCACCCTTTCCCTACCCCAGAACGCCTCCCCACCGCCCTAACAGACCTTACTAGCACTGGTGCTCCCTACACAGAGGATGCCATAAATGTGCTTTAAGGCATGTTTATGGCACCCAGCACCAGCCCTAGAGCACAGCACCAGCACTGAGGGCCTTTTGGATTGGGCCCAAGAACAACAAATACATCTCAGAAAAAAAGAACATAAGAGCCCTGCTTGATCAGACCAAGAGCCCACCTAGTCCAACTTCCTGTATCTCACGGTGGGACACCAAGTGCTTCTGGGAGCCTGCAAGACAACAAGATACCCTCATCCTTTGTCAATGCATGTATTGCTTGTTGACCACTCATCAGGGAAACAAGACTTGTTGCAGACAATGTGGTCTGTACCTCACAACCTGTGAAACATAGAGTATGGTTTCATTTATATTACATCCCAAGCAGGTCTTGTCATTGTTCCACACAGTGGCTTTTCAGGCATGCTGACATTTGTTCATGTCAAATACACAGCTTCAGTTTAAATTGAAATTGATATATGCATAGAATTGCAATGCAAGTTATTTTTCTTTGGGCGCAATCCTAACCCCTTATGTCAGTGCTTTCCAGCACTGGCATAGCGGTGCCAATGGGGCATGTGCTGCATCCTGCAGTTGGATGTCACTCACAGAAGCCTCCTCAAGGTAAGGGAATGTTTGTTGCCTTACCTCAGAATTGCATTGCCCTTGTATCAGTGCTGGAAAGCACTGAAATAAGGGGTTAGGATTGTGCCCTTTATCTTTTTTAACAAACACTTTCTATTTATATTTTTTATTCTGTTTACTTTTATCTTTATGTCATTTTTTGCTGTGAGAAATATTTCTTCAGGAAATAGTTAGCTTGTTTCTCCTGTAGATATCCAGTTCTCTACCACACAGCTTTAATGGTTCCACATGGAATCTTAGATCCTCCTTTAAGATTGCCCATAGTTATTTCTTTCCTTCCTACAAACTATTATTTTAAGCACATTTACAAACAATGAGAATAAAGCCTTCCAAGAGCAAAATTGCACTAATGGCTCCTGGGGGTATTATTATCAAGGTAGCAGACTGGGGTAAAATTGATGGAGTACTTCAGCAAAGTAGGTAGAAAGGCCCCATGGTTATAATGCTATGATATGACTTGGGAATCTGGGCTTTGTTCCCAGCTCCAAAATGAGAGTTTCTCTGTGATCATAAGCAAGCTATGAACAATCTAGTTTAAAGAATTCTAGGCAAGTTGTGGATGTCCGGTGCATTTGAAAATCACACTCCCTGCCATCCCCTTTTATAGCAGAATCTGTCAATTTCCACATCTTTGTGTCAGCAAATATGTTTACTGCAAAGACTGGATGCTATTCTCGTGACATTCACAATTGTTATCATTCTGACATTCAAGAGAAACTACACAAATTTGGTGTTTTATTCATCCCATTTTTCTTTCATGGGGCATTCTGGAAACATATGGCCTGTACACCATGGTATTATAGATAACATACAAACTACTCAGAGCAGTGATAAATTCCTACAGGTTCTGCAAAGTCTCCTTTTGTGATCTGTTGTAAATGCACAAATAATTTACATTTTAATCACCTATTTATAAGAAAAGTTGCTATCATTTTACTTAACAAAAATGTAACTGAAAATTATTAGAATTAATCAAGTACAGAAACGTACTAGAAATTTACTGGAAACTACTTTCCATCTCTTCTGTAACATTAGTAGTAGTAGTTGTTGTTGTAGTAGTTGTAGTTGTAGTAGTAGTAAGGTATTTTTTTCCAGTAAGTAAGATAGGAATACAGTCTACTTACTTTTTCCAGTAAGTAAGATAGGAATACAGCCTAAGTTGGTGGTTCTCACTCTCCAGGAGTCTGAGAAGCATTAGTAAGTCTTGATGGGGGTGGGGACTGGGATGGGGGGGATGTTCCAATGGCGTCACAGCAATCATGGTGCCACGGGCACAAACTCTCACAACATAAACTCCTATCACTAAAAGAAGGAACTTAAAGATTTCAGATTCATTTTTTCATCAGCCAATTGGGGGAAGCGTGACCAGATACAATGGAGGACAGAGTGCCCATACTTTTAACCATTGCATAGAAGAAGGAATGTTGGCAGGTGCAGCTTTTTAAACCCTTCTAAGGTGAGCTGCACCTGCCAACATTCCCTCTTCCATACAATAATAGGTTAAAGGTATAGGATTGGGTTGTGCCCTCCAACCCTGATTGGGAGACATGTTGGAAAAAGCTCATTCAATTTTGTTTTGTTGTTTTCCACCAACAGGCATTAGAAGAAACTTAAAAATTAGAGGAAATTTGTGAAATCACTGGTGTATTCAATATCACACACTTTCAGCAAGTTATCTTTATAGTAACATAAGTTAATTACAAGAGCCAGGCTGGGTGTGTGTGTGTGTGTGTGTGTGTGTGTGTGTGTGTGTGTGTGTGAGTTCTTGAATGTAGCCTGGAGTATGTGGTCAATGGCTGGATTACAGATCTTATCCTGTTGATATATTTCAAAAGGATTCTGACTTGTTCTTATTCTGTTGACCACGCAGGGACAGAAGGCCAAAGTACTACCTCCTAGTACAGAGGTACTAGTATCAGGGCTGGATGGTCCAAAGACTTCATATGTCTGTTAAGTATACCTGAAGCAGATTCTGAATAATAAATATAAGTCACAGATGGGCAAGTTTAACTACACAGTGTAACTACACAGTTACACGAGCTTCATCTTCTGTCTGGCTCCAATTGTGCAGCTAACCTCTCTCCCAATAAAAGAACTGTCCCATGGGAAGGCTATCAAGTGTTAAAAGGTAAAACATTAGCTGGTTTTCAATCTGGTTTCAGGCCGGGCTTTGGGACGGAAACTGCCTTGGTCGCCTTGGTGGATGACCTACGCCGGGGACTGGACAGGGGGAGTGCGTCCCTGTTGGTCCTGCTGGACCTCTCGGCGGCTTTCGATACCATCGACCATGGTATCCTTCTGGGCCGATTGGCCGAGTTGGGAGTTGGAGGCACTGTTTTGCGGTGGTTCCGCTCCTACTTGGAAGGTCGGTCCCAGATGGTGGTGCTGGGGGATGCCTGTTCGACACCCTGGCCATTGAGGTGCGGGGTGCCGCAGGGCTCAATTCTGTCCCCCATGCTATTTAATATCTACATGAAACCGCTGGGAGAGGTCATCCGGGGGTTTGGAGTGGGGTGTCATCAATATGCTGATGACACCCAGCTTTATCTCTCCTTTCCTCCAGACTCCAGGGTGGCGGTTGAGGGCCTGGAGCGCTGTCTGGAAGCAGTGAGGATCTGGATGGGGGCTAACAAGCTGAAATTAAATCCGGATAAGACAGAGGCTCTCCTGGTTCGGAAATCCTCGATGCAGGTGCTGGATTATCAGCTTGCTCTGAATGGGGTTGCACTCCCTCTGAAGGAGCAGGTCCGCAGCTTGGGGGTCCACCTGGACTCGCAGCTGCTCCTGGATTCCCAGGTGGCGGCTGTGGCTAGGGGGGCCTTTGCTCAGCTTCGGCTGGTGCGCCAGCTGCGTCCGTACTTGGATCGTGCAGACCTGGCCACGGTGATCCATGCTACGGTGACATCGAGGTTAGATTATTGTAACGCGCTTTATGTGGGGTTGCCCCTGAAGACGGTTCGGAAACTGCAATTAGTGCAGAATGCGGCGGCCCGTGTGGTCACTGGAGCTAGGCGGTTTGACTCTGTCAGCCCGCTTCTCCGGGGGCTACATTGGCTGCCCATTCGTTTCCGGGCCCAATTCAAGGTGCTGGTTTTGACCTTTAAAGCCCTATACTGCTCTGGGCCAGGTTATCTTAGAGATCGCCTACTCCCATACAATCCGGCTCGTCCTCTCAGGTCATCAGAGAAGGCCTTTTTACAAGTGCCGCTGCCTAAGGAGGTACGTGGGGCGGCGGCAAGAAATAGGGCCTTCTCAGTAGTGGCACCAATGTTGTGGAACTCCCTTCCCCTTGACTTGAGAATGGCTCCCTCTCTTGAGTCCTTTCGGCGAGGCCTGAAGACCTTGTTGTTTAACCAAGCCTTCTGACGTTCTGGCCTTTTTAACATCTTTTATATATCTTTTAGTTGCTTTTTTACAGGCCCGATTCCTCTAAGAACTGCTGTTTTATGCTCTTTTATTCTGACTCTTCTGACTACTGTTTTTATGGGTTCTGCTAATGTGTTTTTTAATATGTTTTTATCTGTGAAATTATGTTTTAATTTGTTTTATATGTTAGCCGCCCTGGGTCCCTTTTTGGGAGAAGGGCGGGATAAAAATAAAGTTTTATTATTATTATTATTATTATTATTATTATTTTGTGATGCACATTAGAAAGATTTATGATGGCAACAGGTGTGGTTTAAAGAGTCTGTTTAAGGCTTCTTCTGCTTTGTGGGCTTTTTTAATGATGAAGACGCCAAAGAAGAGGAAGCAGGAAATGTGGTGCACACTGGGATTGTTGGCAACCTTCAGTCTCGAAAGACTATGGTATCGCGCTCTGAAAGGTGGTTCTGGAACAGCGTCTAGTGTGGCTGAAAAGGCCAATTCGGGAGTGACAATCCCTTCCACTCTGGGAGCAAGTGCAGTCTGTCCCTGGTCTGTCTCCCTGGCTATGGGCCTTCCTTCTTTGCCTCTGTGATTCCTTCCTTCCTTCTGTGCCTCTGTGACACTGGGATTGGTCCCACTTTAAAGAGTTTGCACAGAAAAAGGGCCCAGGTAAGGGGGCCAGCTCCATTGGTGGCAGATTGGAGGAAGGTGGCAGATGTTTTTCACTGCATCCCAATCTGTTGCCCAGTGTGAATGTCATCATTCATGTCATGCCATCAATGTAGCCAATGAGGTATTCTAAATTCAATCCACAAGATTCCTGAAAGCTGAAACTGAAATTTTCAGCTGAAAGCACTGAGATTTATCAGGCATTAGTTGCTAAATTCATTAGCTACAGATTTTTGATCAGCACTGCCTATTATGTTGGGGATGGTCAGTGCCGATGGGACTACTGTAGTTATGTATGTACATGCTGGATTTATTTCTAGTTATATACTGAAGATTATTTTATAATTCTGTGTAAATTTTGTTCCCATTTTGGTGAGTCAAAAGAAATGGTAAGTTTCAGATATTTTCTCAGAATCATTAACACAGATTAGAATAACCTCTATATGCTTTATAATGTATTTCCAATGTGACTGGATTAGTGCTCATGAAATGAACACAGAGATAAGGTGTTAGTTTAGGACTGGGCTGCCAGTGACCATTGTCATAAAATTATATGTGGAATGTATGATTAAATTAATATGAGTTGTTGGGAAAATATGTAAATATGTTTATTGGGAAAATACACATCAATGGTCATGGACATTAGCAATGCTGACAAATTCTGGATGTCCTGGTGCCCATAAAATATACACCTCATTTTGATAAAAATGGCAAAACTATAGCCTTCTTCTACACAGGATACAACTACTTGGTTAGGGGTGTAGAACTGTGTGTGCTTTTCTCCCTCCTGATCTCTTGAAAAAACTGGTCACAAATGCATGGATAGAGCCTGCATACAAGTGTATATGTGGTAGCTCTGTTTGGGTGTGGGGCATGCAATGGTGAGTGTACGCCCTTTGAACATATTTGTTCATATGGTCATGACCACTGATGTGTATTGGCCTGGATGCGGGGACAAAGGAGCGAATAAGCAGCCCATCCTGGGGCATTCCGTGTACAAATGCTTTTATGCGAATGCCTGAAGTCTCCATGCAAAGGTGGGAGAACTGGAATGTCTGGTGACAAGGGAAAACATTGACATAGTGGGCATAACGGAAACCTGGTGGAATGCGGAGAATCAGTGGGATACCGCAATCCCGGGCTATAAACTCTACAGGAGGGACAGGCAGGGGCATGTTGGAGGTGGGGTGGCCGTTTATGTTAAGGAAGGGATAGAATCCAGCAAAGTAGAGACTGAAGGTGGGTCCGACTCCACCGTAGAATCTCTGTGGGTTAAATTACCAGGCTTGTGCAGCAATGTAATACTGGGGCGTGCTATCGTCCTCCAGACCAGAAATCGGATGGGGACCTTGAAATGAGGAAACAGATCAGGGAGGTGACAAGGAGGGACAGGGTTGTAATCATGGGGGACTTCAATTATCCTCATATAGACTGGGTCAATTTGTGCTCTGGTCACGATAAGGAGACTGGATTTCTTGACGTGCTAAATGACTGTGCCTTAGAGCAGCTAGTCACGGAGCCCACCAGAGGGCAGGTGACTCTGGATTTAATATTGTGGATTAATATAATGTGATTAATATAATATTAAATCAAAACTTTAGATATAGGCTGATGGGTTCTGAACTGTCTGTGACAGATCAGGAGAGAGATCTTGGGGTGGTGGTGGACAGGTCGATGAAAGTGACGACCCAATGTGCGGCGGCAGTGAAGAAGGCCAATTCTATGCTTGGGTTCATTAGGAAGGGTATTGAGAACAAAACGGCTAATATTATAATGCCGTTGTACAAATCTATGGTAAGGCCACACCTGGAGTATTGTGTCCAGTTCTGGTCACCGCATCTCAAAAAAGACAGTGGAAATGGAAAAGGTGCAAAAGAGAGCGACTAAGAGAGATTACGGGGCTGGGGCACCTTCCTTATGAGGAAAGGCTACGGCGTTTGGGCCTCTTCAGCCCAGAAAAGAGACGCCTGAGGGGGGACATGATTGAGACATACAAAATTATGCAGGGGATGGACAGAGTGGATAGGGAGATGCTCTTTACACTCTCACATAACACCAGAACCAGGGGACATCCACTAAAATTGAGTGTTGGGAGAGTTCGAACAGACAAAAGAAAATATTTCTTTACTCAGCGTGTGGTCGGTCTGTGGAACTCCTTGCCGCAGGATGTGGTGATGGCGTCTAGCCTGGATGCCTTTAAAAGGGGACTGGACAAGTTTCTGGAGGAAAAATCCATTATGGGGTACAAGCCATGATGTGTATGCGCAACCTCCTGATTTTAGAAATGGGTTATGTCAGAATGCCAGATGCAAGGGAGGGCACCAGGATGAGGTCTCTTGTTATCTGGTGTGCTCCCTGGGGCATTTGGTGGGCTGCTGTGAGATACAGAAAGCTGGACTAGACGGGCCTATGGCCTGATCCAGTGGGGCTGTTCTTATGTTCTTATGAATAACAAGTGGATGGAACAGATGTGTGATGAGGTGATTAGGGGTGGGACTAGATCAGTCAGGGGGATTGATTAGCTGTGATTTTTTGGATCAGAAAAGCCTGGCTATAAATACCCTTATCTGGTCCTGACAGTCAAATGGGAGTGGACTTTGCTGAAGTCAGATCACAGTTGTCAGGCTTGGGGTTCTGTTAAACTTCTGGCAGGGATTTTTGTCTTAAAGCTCTGCTAAACGCAGACAAAAAACTAACATCCTTGCTCATAGTTAGTTTCAGTATTCCTCAGGTGTTAGTTTTAATTTCTTGACAATGTTCTACAGAGTAAAGGATGAAATATTAGGTTAAAATTTAGACTTGGTTAATGTGGCCATGAAACCCAGGAAATGAACCTTTCACTGTGTGATAGTTCTGGCCACGGAAGCCTTGGTTCCTATGTTAGATCAATGCAGAGTTGCGCCAGTGACATCACTGGCATAGGTCCGAGTTGACCCATTGGAGCTGCTGGGGCTTACCCGGGGCAAGGGGTCAAATGTCCCCTTACCCCGAAGAGATCTCAAGCAGCAAAAATTCCATACAGGATGCAGCCTGCACCAGTGCCAGTGCATCACCACACAGGGATTTAGGTAGGATTTAGGTAGTTATTGTCTCAGAGCTATTCCTGAATAAATGGCATCATGAGTGAAAACTTCAAGACTTCCTGAATAGTACTGCAAAAGTTTTGGAAGTGTTTTTTTATGGAGACTGATGGCCAATGAGATTTGAGATTGTTTACAATACTTTACGTGATAACTTTGAAATTGAAACTCAACCCTTGGGTGTCTTTCTCACAGTCAACATTTTATAAAATTGGATCCTCAGTCCTGACTGTAGGAAAAGGGATGCTTTATCATTGACACATGACACTGAACTTTATGTAAAAATTGATTCATGTAAAATATTATGGGAGACAGACTGAGGGCCATGCTAAATATGATGTAAAATGCACCATCATTCTAGTCCAAAGCTGATTTGCATTTTCAAATAGCAGTTTGGGAGTAGTCTACAAGTAGAGGGTATTGAGCTCTTTAATTCCATGCTGTTTTCCCACACAAAGTTGTTTCCAAACTAGTTTAGGCTACCAAAGGTACCAATTGGTTTAACTGCATCTTTGAAGCTAAGCAGGGTCAGGCCTGGTTAGTACTTGGATGGGAGACCGCCTGGGAATACTGGGTGCTGTAGGCTTATACATAGTCTTTCGAGACTGAAGGTTGCCAACCAACAATGAGAATCCACAGATTGGCCCTTTCAGTGCCTGAAGATTCAACTTCTGGAAATGTGTAGATTTTCTTAAGGGTGGCAATATAAGTGAAGTCAGTTCCTTCCAATGCTTTCATGAATTCAGCTCACATCCAGGCTTTTAAATGGTTTATGGGTCTACTTTAGTGTCCTTCTAATCTCTAATTGATTTTCCTGAATGTTTTGCATTGTTATGGTTGTTCTGATTAATTAACTTCCCAACCTTTTCAATGTAATCATGATGATCTCATTAAAAAGGCCTATCTAGTCTTTTTCTCCATGGTGCTTTATTTTGTTCAAAAGACTGCACTGAAAACAAATGCTAGTTAGTAGTACACTAAAGTATGCCCTGCATGACTTTGCCCTGGAGCTAGTTTTGCATTGGTGGCTTGTGCTGTGACAAGCAATCTAGGAAGGAAGGCTGTCGTCACAGCTGATCTTGAAAGAGCAGTTGCCAACTATCCACTCAAAGAACAGGTGAGCCATCACACTGACCTAGCAATATTTGTGAATTAGGGAGAGAAGGAAGAAAATGCACAAAAATCTACTTACTGTTTGTATGTGACAAAACTCATAAGTGCATCTCAGGACCAGTCTTGTAGGACAGGAGTGTCAAACTTAATACCATTTACTGCCCAATCCTATTCCAAATTGGGTTTTCCTGTGCAGCCATTTAAGACAGTGAAGCAAAGTTTCTTCTTTTTTTTGCTACTTAAGGACCCCTGCTGAGCTCTGCCTTTGTTTTTCACACCCAATTGAGGTGTGTATGAGGCTAATTGAGCCTAGTATTGAGCCTAGTATGGAGGCCCATTGTCTTGTAAACAAGCACTTTAGACTGAATTTTACTCATGGGATTGGTGAGGACTGTTGGGGTCACCAATGTTTTGTTTCATTCTGTTAAACTTGTTTCCCCTCAAATCAGGAGCTTATAGGAGGTGGTTGTGGTCACAAGGTAGGAAATAAGTTATTTCAGCAGAATTTTGAGCCAGTATGCCCTGTTTGAGTTTTGGAGCTGTGTAAACTGAATTTGAATTTAAGGAGAAAACAAGCCTCTATGGGCCATCTGCAGCAAACTGAATTATACTATATTTGAGGGAGGAGCTGATTATCTGACTTTAATCAAAAGTGTGTCCTTCCTGCTCTGTGGATCTGAGGTATCTTGCCAACAGTACACATTGCTGTTCTGGTCCATGGTCTCCCTGCAGGTGCTCAGCCTCAAGTATACATATAGAGATGGAGTTCTGCATGCTTTGAAATAAAGGAAAATAGAATGTAGACCATGTAACACATCTTGCATAAACTGGAAGATTTAGGAAATGTCAACTATGCTGTTTTGTTAATATAAGAACAAGGCCTTGAAGTGCAGTGGCTGAAATTTGCCCTGAGTCCCACTGTGCCAAAATCTGTACTGTTACAACTGCAAAATTAAATCTCTTTCAAATCCTGGGTCTGCCTATAAAGTGATTTAAAAAAAAATAAATCCCAAAATAAGAACAAACATCTGCCTTTCCAATTTGAAAGGGTAAAATAGTGCTCAAATTTGGGGGGAGAGGTAGAGGGTCCTTCATAAAATTTACAAGTTCCACTCCTGATCTCTTCCCCCAATTTTGCCAAATCATGTCTCCATAACCTTTGAAAAAAGTAGTGGGGGAGGCACAGCTCCCTCTGCCCCTGTAATTCAAGCAATGCACATTGAAGTGCTGGAATAATAGGAACTGGCTGGCCTTCCTTCAGGGCAGACTTACAGGCAAGACTCTTAAGCTTCAGCCCTCACAGAAAGTGGCATACAGCAAGACAGCCAAGCAAACATTTCAGCCAAGGAGCCTGCCAGTGAAGGTACATGGGTTTATTGAGAGAGTGCCATTCTAAATGGAGAATTGCACTGTACAGTTCCAGAATGACCATGATTATACCCTGACGTTTAAAAATATAGTTCTGTTGCAATTAGTTGCAACCAGGGCTTTTTTTGTAATGGAACGCACCGGAACGGCTTTCTGGCACCTTTTTTTCCCCTCCTCTCCGTGCCCACCTTTTTTCCCTCCCTGTGATGCCCCTGCCCCACACTGCTGGCTAGGGAGGGATTCAAACCTCCAACATTGTGCTCCACAGCCTAGCACTCTCTCCATTGGGCTATAGGAAAGCCTATTGTTAAAATGTTCAGAACTAATATATAAGGTCTTGAGCCCAGCTGGTGGCCATCAGCACCTCAAGTATTAGTTCCAAACACTTTGAGCCAGAGTTCCTATGGCTCAATTGCTGAAGTGCTGGTCTGTGGAGTCAGAAGCTTGGGGTTCAAATCCCTATGAGGAATAATATTAAAGGGAGCTTCTAAGCAAAGAGGAGCTGGAAGAGAGAGGAATAAGTCTGGGTTGGTGGAAAGAATTACAAATAAGGTCAAGAATACAAGAAGATTTTAAAATAGGTATCTATGAAGAAAATATAAGTTTTAATAAAATTCCTGATTGATGATGGAAAATATATTAAGAAAATGTATAGTTTTCTTCTTGAGATAAAGGTAGAAGATGAGGTCATGAAGGACTCAATGGTGTTATGGGCAAAAAAATTTGGATATAATATTTCGATTGATGATTGGAACCAAATTTGGAATTCAAATATTAAATTAACAAAAGTGGTTTCTTTTAAAGAGAATTTATATAAAATGTTTTACAGATGGCAGCTGATCCCAGATAAAATAGCAAAAATGTACCCAGGTTTGTCAAATAAGTGCTGGAAATATAACAGATTGAGGGTACTTTTTATCATACGTGGCGGACTTGTGAAAAACCCAATAAACACTGGAAAACGATACAAATTTTTTTTCAAGAGATATTTAATATTATACCATTCAAACTGGAAATATTCCTCCTGAATATAATGTCAGAAATTTAAAGACTTACAAAAGAAATAGCTTATTATACAGATTAATACAGTGGCAAGAATATTGTATGCACAATTATGGAAATCTACAGAAATCCCTAACAGAGAAATTAATAGATAATTAATCTAATTATCTAATTAATCAATAAATAATATGAAATTGCAGAAATGGATGTAAACAGAAAGAATGAAAGATAAAGATTTAGATAAAGTAAGAAGATACTGGAAGCCTTTTATGATTGGATAGATAGTATTGAATAAATATTATAGGTTGAGTAGATTAAGTATTTTAAATGTTATATGCGGTGATGATTTATATAGATGAATTTGTGTTTAACTTTATCTTGATGTATAAATTTTGTTTTAAAATGCATTTTGTGACCCAATGGCTAATATCCTGTTGTGTTATATATATATATATATATATATATATATATATATATATATATATAAAATTCTGAATTGTCAGAAACATGTAAGGTTCCTGGATCAGTCAGCTGGAGAATCAAAATTACTTTTACTGCTGTCACTGTAAGAGGAGAAAAGGCAGCTAAATCATCTCTAGTCACTGCAGGGTGATCAAGGTGAATCCCTGTCTGACCATATAGCTGCTGGAGGGAGATGTAAATAGCACTGTGCAAGCACATGACTGCTGAGCAGGTAGTTGCCCCTGCTGATGTCACTGATCCTTACTGGGGGTGCCTGCCTACTCAGCAATTTCCTCTTTGCTATTTCTCGCCTGCCACTAAAGAGAATGGAGATCAACAAATGATTAAGTACATGAATGAGGCTTTAACAATAAAAATGGATGGAACAGTGAAACAAACACATATTTCTTGTACATCCCTAAAGTATTTTATTATTTTAGGATTCCGTGCAGCAATTATATTAATCCAGATTCACAGACCACATGAAGTACATGTGACTCAGGGCCCAATCCTATTCAACATTCCAACATCAGTGCAGCCGCAATGCAGCCTTGAGGTAAGGGAACAAATGTTTCCATACCTTGAGGAGACTTCACAAACTTCACCACCACAGGATGTAGCCCCATTGGCACAGCTGCACTGGCACTAGAAAATGGGATAGGATTGGGCCCTAAACCTTTAATGTTCTGCCCAATGAACATGGTTCATCCAATAATTTAAGGTACTTGTATCTATTCTTTCATCAAATGATTCAGATAAAGAAATACACATTTAGAGACCGAGCACATAATGATAAAAAGCAAACACATACCCATACTCTGGTGATTTCTAAATCTTAATAATTTCTTATTGCGATGAATCAAATTCTGCCTTGATATCATGTTATGTCTCTATAGGAGTATTTGGAACATATTCATTGTTCTAAATGCACTGTGTGAAGAGTTGATGTTTATCAGTGGCTATGTCTGGTAAAGGGACTACCTTCTTGATTTTTCTTCACTGAAGGACACTCCATAACCTCAAATGCCCATTGAAAATGGAAACTGCTAATCAGATCCTTACGCCCACCTGCAATCAGAGAAGGTCATTTCCTGTGTGTTCTTGGACAAAGCAATGATGATTTTCTTTTGAAAAAGAGATAGAATTTGGGGTCTGGGAAATTAAAATACATAGGCATGCTCATTGAAAAATACTACTGGGATTGGAGCTGACAGGTTCTGAGGAGGCGGGGAAGTATTTTGAATGTGAAAACTCTGATCACAGGAATACTCTCTTGTTTTCATTGAAGACCTTACATTTTACTCTTTGGAATCGGGGTGAATACTGTTGTGGTAATAGTGAAAGCATTTTTCATTTTCTTTCTCGAATGCTTCAATAATTCTATGCGTAAGATACAAAACTGCATGTTTGCTGCATACTATTTGTGAGAGCTCCTGGTAACAAACATTTATTATTCACCAGAGTGCTTGCTTGTGTGTTTTGGGCTCTCTAGTTGGAAGGAAAAGGATTGGCTAGAGGCCTTTATGAAGCCAGTAAACAACTGAGTATGACCCAGGTTGTTAAAATGTCTGATTTGAGATGGTGTTTCTTGCAATGACAGTGATAAACTCTGCCGTATCTAGGCTGAAAGTCAGACTGTGACACAGACAAATGTCATTGTTTTCAGTAATATATCTATTTGCATGTGTTTTGCAGCTGGAAGAATTCCCTGGGAATCCATGCTTATTTCCATAGATTGACACAAAGGTCTAGCAGCATCTTGTACTCCAGGTTTCCCCCCCCCCCCCAACCGTCTTTCTGTACCATTCCTACTGGCTCATGTGCAAGATTCTGCAAATGGAGGGGGAAACAGGAGATCTTACCTACTTTTTAAAGAAATGATTTCTGTTTCACCAATTTGATTCAAAACAGACCTCTTAATGATGTACAGTTTAAAATCACAGTTTAAAATCACAGCACTTAGCACTGTTAGCAAAAACATATGTTTCATATTGCTAAGAGACACCCTTTAAGTGATAACAGAACATCAAGGGGAGAGGGCAGCTGTCCCTATTCATTCCTATTCAAAACTACCATGTTGTAGTTAGAAGGATGGGTGTGGGTCTGAGTACCTGGTGTACCCTTCTAGCCTGCCTCGTCCCGAAACTGGGTTTAACTGGAATGGTAGATTGCTGCCACCATCCAAGGCCAGGAAAAAAAAAAAAACAGACATAAGCAGCTGCATTGTAGAGATGGAAAACCCCTAGGAGTCTTTTTAAAAGCTAAAAGCTGTACAAAAAATTAAAACTGGCAGTTTGGTAAGATTGGGCAACAAATTTCCTCCCAATTGAGCAGAGAGCAGGCAGGTTACAAGCGTAATATTTCATCAAAATAATAAAAACATCAAAAGAAAGGGAGGAAAGTAAAAGTTTGAAATAGGGAACTTGGCAGCATGGAACATCAAAGGACAGTTTAGTTCGAATGGGTTGAGCCAAATATGGCAGGGGGGTTAAAGAGCAAAATGATTTCACCACTAGCATGATTTCTCTGGGTACATTCCCTACCTTACAGCATGAGGGGTGGGTCCAAACCACCTTACACACAAGAACAAAATATTTAGTTAGCATGCAGTGGGATAATTTATATTGCTCCCTCCGGTTCTATTTGGATAGCAATGGTACACCAGGAGGAGGCCCAGGATGTACTTGTGCAATTTCTAGTCATATATATGGGAGTGGACTTGGGCAGTAGCATCTGAATCAACTCCCTAAAAGTTTAAATAGTTTATACCTCCTTAGCTTAACAGCTGTATTAACATAAAGTAGCTACAAAATTGTTCTATTAGAGTTCTTGTCACCTCACTCTTCAGTCCTATGCATGTTTACTTAGAAATAAGTTCCATTGTATGCAGTTGCACTTACTCTCAGGTAAGTGCATAGGATTGCAACCTTAACCCATTTTTGCCCAGCCACAGGTATACACATCTGGTCCTATATGCCTATATGCAATGTTGGGCGGAAATGGCATAATGTCATTATATGGTAGTGGGCTGAAACACTTGAGAGAAATTGATCCTTTTATTGTAGGAAAATAATTGGTGTATGAAATGGCAGAGGTTAGATCAGGGCCAGTAGCACAAATCTAGCCTGGTTAGACCCATGCCCAGGGCCCATGCTGCTGTCAGGGTCCATGCCAATGTCCAGCCATGTCCCCACTTAGTCATCGCCAGTTGTCTGGTAAGCATTCCATGAAAATAGAGTAGCAGCATCAGCAATCCTTCACACTGAAGGTTTCAAAATTCCCAGACAGCCCACTCCCTATCCTGTGTCATGGGCTCAGGCATTTTAAAATGGTCAGTGCAGGAAAGAAGGACTACTTCTCACTCCCAGTAAACAAGGAAATGCCTGTAATGGGGAAGCGGAGGCAGCTGCTGGAGCAGAGGAGAGTTTTCCTTCACACCTCTGCTGTGAACCATGGCACAAAGCAGAATTCTGTTTTGGTTTTCTGCCTGCGTGAGTAGGTGGAGGGGGGATTAATTAATACACGTATATAATGCGGAGCCTTCAACAGCCTGAGGATCTTCACCAAGTTGGCGCCTACCTGGCTTAATGAGCGTTTTGTTCATGTTATCGTTTATTTAGACTCTGCTATGAAACTGACAGTGCAATCCTATACTTACCTTCTGCAGACACTGCTACACTGGCCTAGAGTGTGACAAATGTGCTGTAGTAGGCGAAACATTTCTGTGTGCGCCTGCGTTGGCTCGGTCATGTTGTGAGAATGGATGATGGCTGGATCCCAAAGGATCTCCTCTATGGAGAACTTGTGCAAGGAAAGCGCCCTACAGGTAGACCACAGCTGCGATACAAGGAGATCTGCAAGAGGGATCTGAAGGCCTTAGGAATGGACCTCAACAAGTGGGAAACCCTGCCTCTGAGCGGCCCACTTGGAGACAGGCTGTGCAACATGGCCTTTCCCAGTTTGAAGAGACACTTGGCCAACAGTCTGAGGCTAAGAGGCAAAGAAGGAAGGCCCACAGCCAGGGAGACAGACCAGGGACAGACTGCACTTGCTCCCTGTGTGGAAGGGATTGTCACTCCCGAATCGGCCTTTTCAGCCACACTAGACGCTGTTGCAGAACCACCTTTCAGAGCGCGATACCATAGTCTTTAGAGACTGAAGGTTGCCAACAAACAGGCGAAACATTAAGTTAGAACTGTTTTATTAGACTGCAGCCTAATAGCCTGAATAATGCAAATTTTAACAGTGCGCTGTAAAGCACATTCTTGACTACTCTAGTGCAAGCAGCACCAGCAGAAAGACCCAGTGATAAGTACTACATCAAGCAACTGGGGGGGGAAGGTGGCAGGAGGGTGGAACAGAGGCAGGGAGGGGGTGTTTCAGGATGGGGAGGGGTGAGGAGGGGACAGTTCAGGCCCTGGAGAGGGGCAGGGAAGATGGAGCAGGCCTCTGCTGTATTGTAACCTCCATCCTGGGCCTGAAAACCCTACACAGGGCTGCTTGGATTTGCACCAGCAATTTAACTAAAGCAGATCCAAGTAGTCCCATTGGGCAGGCTGGAGCATTACATAGGGTAAGGGGAAAAATATCCCCTTACCCCAAGGAGACCTCCAACCATCCCCTAACTGGCATTGGACACAGTGTAGGCAGCTTGACCCTGCTGCACCAGCATAGGTTAGGAATGGGCTGTCAGCCCAATGAGGGTTAAGGGTTCTCCTCCTGAAGTTATCCCCCCATTATTTATATTATACCCTTCCCCATCTTTTTAAGATGACCATAATCTGTACTCTATACGCAGAACATTTGTGCTTGGATGATCTATGAAGCTACCACCATGACAGCCATTTTTGACTGCTCACCTCAGAGACCAATTCTGAACACAAAAAAGTGCCTGAGCATTTCTTTCATGGGCAGGCATTATGTTCTATTCCTGTCTTCTCCTATGGTCTGATGCCACCATCAGCAACTGAAAAAAAAAATCTAAGAGCAAACTCAGTGACTTGCCTGTACCTGATGAAGCAGTTCTGCTCTGTTTCTCAAGGACAGCATTTACAGCAGCATCTCTTAAATTGGCCAGCAGCCACCCTCTGTAAACCAGTGGCAGTCTTTATATAGCAACATCTGAAAATACAGAAATGATGCATGCATTAAGGCTCTGTGTCAATTATTTCAGATCTATTATTCTAAATTTTACACAATCATTATCATTGCATAGCTAAGCAGACAGCCATAGACCATGTTTTTAAAGTGTATAAATTCTATTTGTCTTTACTTTCAAATGTTGGGCTATAAGAACTATTAACCCATTTTTCATGTTTGTTTTTTGGTCAAAAAATGCTTTCATTTCCATAGCCCAGGGGTCAGCAACCTGCGGCTCTAGAGCCGCATGTGGCTCTTTCAGCTGTCTGCTGCGGCTCCTCCCGGTGAAAGTGGCAAAGGGGTTAACAGGAGGCACCTGTGTTGGGAGGGCTGCTTCCCTCTGCCCACTGAGCTCACTGCCCTCCTCTCCCTTCACCCCCACCTGCCCTGCATTGGTTTCCCTTTTCAATTTTGCCTGCTCTGCAGGCTTAAGGTCCCTGTTTTTCCCTTCCCCAACTCTCCAGCAGGCTCAGCCAATCAGCATCCAGCAGGCTCCTGGCTTTTTCTGTTGGAATGGCCCAGGGTCCTTCACTGGCTGACCACCAGCCAATCCTGAGCTGCCCTCCTCCTCAGCCATTGCGAGCCCTTGCAGCCCGCCTTTCCCAGAGCAGGTCCCCACTCAGTGCAAGGAGAGGCTTTTCCTCCACAGCAGAGGAGACATCCTGTGTGTCTACTCAGTAGTAAGCCCCATTACAGTGGATGAAGCTTGCTCCCAGGAAAGGGTGCCTGGGATTGCAGCTGTGGAGCCTGCTCAAGGCCAAGCGCAAGGACGGGTGAGTGGGAGCCTGCGCAGGTCTGTTCCAGATATAGTCCCTGGGCTACTCCCAGGAAGGTGTGGAGGGCTGTATCCTCAGCCTCCTCCTGTGCAGGTCTACTCACAAGTAGTCAGTGAGGCTTCCTCTCAGGAAGGTGTGGAGAGAACTGCAGCCTGAGAGCGTCAACCAACTTGTCTGCTCAGAAGTCCCATTGTAGTCAATGGGGCTTACTCCCAGGATAGTGTGGAGAGGGTTGCAGCCTGAGTGAGTGAGGGAGGACAGGCAGGCAGGCAGGGCAGAAGCTGGCCTGTGGCTGCCCCCCCTCTTCTCTTCCCCACCTCTGGAGTCTGTGTCCTTTTTTCCTTCCAGCAGGGTGCCTCTGGAAGGTGGGGGGAGTTCTTTAGTATCCATATAAGATAAGCAGATGTCATAACCGCCATTTGTATTGGAATCCTGGAAGATCTGGTGAGGAGGTAGATGTGGTGTCAGCAGTGGCCCCTTTAAGGGTAAGGCCTGGGCATCCAGCAGAGTGTGCTGCACAGCTGCAGCCACTTGAAGGCAATAGGGCCCTCAGGGATATAAGGAGCACCTGAGGAAGGGGGTGTGGGTTGTAGAAGGAGTGCAGGTTGGAGAGGAGACTGATTGGGCTTATTGACTTTGACTTGGCTACTCTGACTGATTTGACTGACTGACTTTGGAATCTGATCTTGGACTGTGACTTGGCTTATTGACTTTGGACTCTGCCCTGGATGCTCTGACTGACTTTGTGACTAATGGACTGCTGGAGACATTGGAGTTTGGTGTGTGGCTGCTGTGCCCAAGACCTGCTGAGGACCCAGGGTTTGCTGTAGTGGTGGGAGGCTGCTGGCAGGAGAGAGGCCCTCTGCAGGTTGAACAGGCAAACTACCATGGTGGTGGGGTCCAGCAGGACTGCAGGGCAGAACCAGGATCATTTGTTGGGGGAAAGAAAGGGAGCTAATTTGCTTAAAGTGGGCCTAATTCTAATGCTTAAAGTGGGCAGAGAATGGCCTTGGAATCAGGAGTCTGAAAACACAGGACAAGAATGTATGACAAAACTAACTAAAAGCTACAAGAGGGGGCTACATTATAAAAATGAGACCTATAAGAGCATAAAGGTGAAAAAAAAACTATATATGCAGTATTATCTTCATTTTAGATGTCAAAAGGGTTTTGTGGTTCCTGCAGTTTTTTTTTCCTCTGGAAAATGGGTCCAAATGGCTCTTTGGGTGTTTAAGGTTGCCGACCCCTGCCCTAGCCCATTCAAAAGTCTCACTATTTCAATGCAAGTTCCAAAGTCCTCTCACTGCCTACAGGGATCTGTGACTTTGGGAGTTTTTGGATATTCCTTTCTCCCAAAAGAATTTCATTTTACAGAAACTAATGTGGGTTCCCTTGAATATTCTCAGACGTTTGTTCTTGAGAGTAGCTGTGGAATTTGCTTCTGTATGAGCTTTTTTGAACATGTTGATGTCAACCCTTGTTTGTGCAGGAAGTTCGTTAGAATTATTGTTAAGGCTAGTGAGCTGTGCAGTCCCTGCTGGTGACGTGGCATGTTACGTCTGTACACACATATTTCTAACCCTGTGTTTGAATGAAAGAATACCAGTGCAGGGTGGAGTATTTCTAGGGAAGAAATAGTGATGGGGGAAGGAGAGGGTACAAACCCCCTCCTTTGCTTGTTAGTTATCAGCTGCAAATGATTCTCCACAAGGCTGATTGTATGCCAGGCAGGCTTCCTTTCATGTCTGGAACCCAGATGAGGTAAATGAAATTTGCCAGAAGGACTGATGGATGAGGAGGGAGTAAGCACCCCACGTTCCCTACTGATTCTCCCCTACAAATGCTCTCCTCATTTTGCCATTTATATGGCAAAAATAAAATCTAGTTCCATTCTAAGATACCTCAAAAGGACCAAGCTTGGAGAAGGTCCGTAATCCTAATGAGCATACATAAAAGCAAGATGTTTTTTCATATACTATATCCTGCCACCATGCAAGAGTCATGCCACCATTGTCATTAGCACTGAGCTGAAATGCCTCCCCCCGCCTTTGCCATTTTGCTCATAGGCTGCAATGGAGGGGATATTTGGCAATTCCACAGGGTGCCTCATTTACTAGTTGTCTTGCTGGCAGTGATTCTACCTGCCCGCCCCCCATGCAGCTGGATGTCATGTTTTAAGAAATGTGTATTTTTACTAACATAAGAGTTGTAGATTGCTCTCATTCTAATTCCAGTTTTCCATTTAACATAACCTCATCACTTGATCTCCCTGGCTATGTGCTATTGCCATACAGCCCCATGAGAGCAGGAAATAAAGAAAAAAAAGTGGCATGCAGAAACCTGATTGGTGTTGATAGCAGGACTGCACAGTGGCAGCAGCTAAAAATGTAAAAATGGCAGAAATCTTGAAACTCCAAACCCTTCTTTTGTACATGAAGAAAAAAATCATTTTAGGCTGCAATCCTATACACACCTGGGGGTATGTTCCATAGAAATAAATGAGACCTGCTTCTGAGTGGACATGCCTAGAAGAAGTGTGCTATAAGAACCTTCACTTAGCACTGTTATATGAAGGAGGGTCAAAAATGTCTTGATAAAGAGAGACTATATGATTTTTAATCACACAGGTCTTCTGGCATCAAGTCAAGTTTAGCCCTAAAATTGTGAGTATTCCACAGAATCATATGGTTTCCTCATTTCTCCCCAAAGCAAATTCCTGCCTTTCAGTTTAACTATGGTATCAAGGTTGAAGAGTCTTTCTTTTAACCAGGATTTTCAAATTTCAAACTTGCTATCAAATTCTGCCTAAACAAGAGAGTTGGTTAGTCAACTATGGTTAATGTCACTACTGACATTTCCCTTAATGGGAAAAGGCAGTAAAGGCAACAGGAAGGAATGTGCTCTGGGGGACAGGGACCCAGAGAGTGGGAGTACCCCATTCCACAGCCAGTTTCCAATCATGAAGGTGGTTCCGATAATTACTTCCATGCCCCTCCCACCTTCACATGAGGCAAAATGTGAAACTGCACATCCTGTTCCCTGCCTCAGTGAACTCTTCTAGTTTTAGAAATAGTGGGGTTGGGGTGGATTCACCTGAATTCTCCCCCAATTGCAATTACTAAGGGAAGGGAGCATTAAGAGTAGGAGCAAGAGTAGGACCATGCTTGTTCACATCCCACATCATGTATAGACAGGGCCAATTTGGAAGTATGGTCAATTGACTTCACGTGCACTGGGCCAGTATGGATTAGTTTGCAATTGCAAAAGAGATCTAGAATGCTTTATTGCAGGGTTTCTCAAACTGTGGGTTGGGACCCACTAGGTGGGTCCCCATTCATTTCAATATTTTATTTTTAATATGTTAGGCTTGATGCTACCATGGTATGTGACTACATTTGGAGAAATGTTACAGACCTGTACTTTTAACAAGCTACTATGTATATGCTTTTAACAATGATAGTCAATGGGACTTACTCCTGAGTAAGTGTGGGTAGGATTGCAGCCTAGGATTGTTAAAAATTTTCCTGCTTGATGATGTCACTTCCAGTCATGACATCACTTCCGGTGGGTCCTGACAGATTCTCATTCTAAAAAGTGGGTCCCAGTGCTAAATGTGTGAGAACCACTGCTTTATTAAATGGACTTGTTTGACTGGCATCACCTAGCTGCCAGAAATTATTCTTGCCACAATATTTATTTTATTAATCTCAACACTTACATACATATCTTACTCTCAACACTTATAATCTCAACACTTTTATATATTCGACACTCAATATTCAATACACAACTCAATATATAATTAAAGAATTATCAAATTAAATAAAATCAATTTAAAATAAAAAATAAAAAATTAAATGAAAGAATGGTGTTCTGCCAGATTCCCAGTCCAAGCTCCACCTGGAGAACTATGCCCACTTTTAGCTAATTAGCTCACCTTTCCTCAAAAATGACCCTGGTTCTGCCCTGCAGTACTGCTGGACCCCACCACCAGGGTAACTGGCCTGCTTAATCTACAGAGGTCCTCCTTCCTGCCAACAGCCTCCCACCACTACAGCAGCCCCTTGGTCCTCAGCAGGTCTTGGGCACAGCAGCCAAACACCAATCTTAGTGCCTCCAGTAGTTTCTGCTCCAGCAGCTTCCAAAGTCCATTCACACATCCGTCTATTAACCATCAATTCCTCAGTCCATTTCTCCAGTCTGTCCTTCCTCAAGCTTTCCTCCTCCTGCTACCCAAACTCTCCCTTCATCAGGTGCTTTTATGCCATGCCCAGGCCTTACCCTTAAAGGGCCCACTGTTGACACCACATCCTACCGCCTTGGCAGATCTTCTGCGATTCCAATACAAATGGATAGGGAAGTTTGTTACTAAACTGAGCTGGTTGATTCTGCACTTCTTTTCCCAATGAGTAATCTCTGGCTCTCTTCAAGCATTAACAATTTTATGAGAACCAGATTTCAATCTGCATATAATTGTTATGCAGCATGCATTTTCTCCCCTCCATCTCAAATAACTGTGGTTTGAAGAAGTTAACTGTGATTTTGAAAATATGTTTAGAATTTAATCTTCTTGATGTATAAAGGAAGACTTTAAACAAGCTTTTGAGGGAAAACAGTAACAAGTAGGGTATTAATGTATCACAGACAGTATCGGCTTACAAAGTTGTTCTGTATGAATTGCTTTGCTTGTGAGCCACATAGAAAAGTAGTCTTTAGGAGACACAGGACATCCCCCTTTTGTACTGGTGGTTACATTGCTATCACTTGTCCCACAGGAGTAGTTGAAAAAATTTGAATTTTGGCCTCCATTTTTCCACAGACTCTCAGAAACAGGTGTGTGTGTGTGTGTGTGTGTGTGTGTGTGTGTGTGTGTGTGTGTGTGTGTGTGTAAAAGAGAGTGGTGAACTTTCCACTAAATGGTTTGAAAACAACTGAATCCATTGGTTCCCAAGCTGCCTCTGGGAGGTATTGTTCATTTTCCCTGGAGAAAGTTTCCATTGTCCCATGACACTCCATGGCACTGACATTGCTAGGGGAGTGCGGGCTGCACTGGGTGATGTTTATGGGAGGGGGGGTTGCACCACTACTCACTAAAATTCTTTAAATCTTGGTCTTTTTGAATAATACAATTCAAAATTGTATTATTCATAATTTCATGCAGAATGCAATGAAACAAACTCTGTTGCAATATCTCTATTCTATCAAATGTTACAGCCAAAAAGCCAGTGGGGGTGAGCAATGGTACATCACCGTGCCCACCATCTGGGGCGTTACCCCACCCACTGCATGGGAGGAGGTCCATCATAGGGGTGGCTCGCTGGCCTCCTAAAACACAAAAACTAGTGATGGTAACACAAACCCTAGTGATGCCACAGCTCCATGGTACTGCACCAGTGACCAAGGCATATAATGGCGACTGCATGCTTGTGCCACTGAACCCACCCTCTCCCTCCCTCATTCTGCCTCCCTTCCAGCTCCCTCTCCACCAAAAGTCTACCCACTGATCTCCACAAGTGAAAAGCTTAGCAATTTATTTTAAACAAATAAACAAGAACGGAAAATTCAAGGAAGTGATCTGGAATCATCTGGAGGTCATAGCCTTGGAGGGCCCTCTGGTTTACATTAGTCCGTTATTATAATTATAATTATTATATTGCATCATGTGGAGTGCACAGAGTGAAAAGTCAGGTCCAAGCCCAGAGAGATATACAAATTATATATTGACACAAGGGAGAACAGCAGGAGGGAACTGGGATGGAGGCAGGGTAAAGCAGTGGACTAGGTCATAGTGCTTGAAACTAAAATGTTGCCTAAAGCCAAACAGAGTGAATACAGATGTTCGTACTCCAGAGAGTGTAAGAGTGAAGGCCACATCTAGAGTTATTTTGTTGTAATTGCATTGTGTCTACCATGTAGATGTTTTAAATTCTTGTTGTAAATTGCCTTGAGGTTTTGTATATAAAGGCTGGAGATAGTTTTTCTTTAATCAAATGAAAATAGAGTTGCCACTGAATTGTGCCTAAAGCAAAATGTTGAGATGAAAGTGGAGGTTCCTGTTAGGAGAAGGCATCAGAGGACTATAGTGGGGAGCAAAAAAGAGTTCTGATAGATTAAAGACCATTTTGGGGGAACATCCTTGTTAAGTATCCTGTCTGTATCCAGCCTTACACATGGTGCAGTGATGATGTGAGCTTTTTTGTTTCTTTGTCCATGAATCATCTTTCCAGCATTTGAGTCAAATAAGAAGCTATTTGACATCTTCCAACAAATTTATCAAATCTTTAGCAAGGGTACATTCTAAAATAGAAAGACCTTGAGAAAGTACAGGCAATTGCTCATGTACAAATTATGCCAAGTCTTCAGTTACACAAACACAAAAGGCAAGGATTTGATGCTGCTTTTCACGTGTCTCATTTTGAAGGGCTTCATTTGGGAGGAGAAAAAGGAAAAAAAAAATGTTGCAAATCATTAGCCTCCTTTGTGCTTTAATACTACTGCCTAGATTTCAAATGTAAATTAAAAATCCACAGTGATGGATTTTGTATAGTATCAATTCTGCTGGCTGCCACACTGGAATGACTAAAAGATAGAGGGTTAACCTTGGCTCATGGTTAGTGGGTGGTTTTTTGCTTTTTTTTTAAGTTTGTATTAAAGCTTTAGCTGAAATGTACATTTTTCCATGTCTTAGTTTCCAGTTTGTGCTGTACCAGTGTAATATCAACACTACTTGGGCTTAGCATCTGTAATGAGAGCAGTAAAACCTTTCATGCATATCTTTTGATTCTAATGACACAGATCCAACCAGCCACCATTGTGGTGACATCTGCATTAAATATCATTAAACTGGATAAACTGTTTATCTTTTCTTACAGCTTTGCAAACTGCTATCTGGAAGTCCATGGTTAAAACAGATTTGCATGCAAATTCACAGACCATCAGTAGGTTAACTTTGGTAATGCTTATGAAGATAGGGAAATTGTCTGGATACTTTGCAACCTGGAAGAGAGAAGGAATTTGACTCAAACAAGCAGATTTTTTTTTTAAGTAAGTGCACATTTTCTGGAAGACTGACTAAAGGGATGCAAACCATCACATCCTCTTACCAGTAAGGAATCAGGCCTGGATTAACTAAGTGCTCTGTGAAGTAGAAACATAGCCCAGCTAGGGTGTAATTATCTGGAAAAGTGCCCTTAATCACATGTTATGGAAGCATTGGGCCACATTCCCAGGGTATCAGAAACCAAAATACTAAATTTATTCACTGTCTCCCATATTGCACCTACTTCAGTGTGATTTTGATGTGAAAATTATGCATTATGGAAAGCCAAGGGGATCGCCAAGAAAAATCCTGCGTTAACTTGTGCATCTAACTTTCCCTCCTTGAAGTCATGTATTAAACCCACTTATGCATCCCAATTACCCTAAGTCTTGCTGCTCTCTCCCTACAACCAGAGATGGATTTTTCAATCCATAGGTATACCAGTGGTATAGAGAGATAAAGAAAATGATTTAGGAGTGGTGCAACAAATCTTGAACAACCTCCACAAGGTTTATTTCAGGCTTCTTTTTTCTTTGAAAGGGGGTTTGCCCAATACATTTCTCAGGGAAAATATTGATCTTTAAAACAAAACAAAGCAAAAAGGTAATAGTCCCCCATGAAATTTTGATAAGGGAAAGCAGGAAAGTTAATTTTCTCACTTTAACTATGGAAAATTAGATACCTGTTATTGATTTGGTACTCTCTTGCAAGATTGCCATGTGCTGATGAGCTAAAGAATCTTATTTGCTTAAGGTCTCTTGGAAAATAGGTCAGGTGTGCAACCTTAGCAAGCAAGCCATGCACTGTAAGCCATTACATTGATGAAAGTATTCATTTCTTTTTTTTTTCTTCACAAGAATGTTACTGAAAGAAATATATCAAGTGAACAGCAGAGCTGTGCATATATACTCAGGTGAACAGGTTCCAAGTCATGTGTCACAGAGTCAAACTGCATAACTTGACAGCTATGGAAAGGAGCTAATTAATCACCTCCAGCATCTGTTAGACAAAATAGAATTTTTTAAGGGCTTTGGCAGGTGGCTTCACTTCCTGTGGTTTTCTGCAATGTGTATGGCTTAATGAAAAGTCTTACCAAGACTCCAGAGAACATAAGATGTGCTCCATTTTGAGAACAAGATGGGAACATAAGATTTTGAAAGGCAGTAGAAGTCCAGAGCTGACAATGAAACTGGAAGCCTTTGGCTGAAACCTGAGTTTAAATTCTGGCTGAGGTATTCATTCATAAGCAGACAGTTAGTTACATTATTGCAGCTTTGACTGTCCTGTAAAATATGAAAAGAACCACTTGTAGGAAAAAAGTTTTGGTGCACTGCAGTTATCACCTATAAGTTGATCTCACAGATTAGTCAAGGGCAGGTTTTGACCCAAAATTCATGGAATTTTCTATGATCCTTGGATAAATCAGGGTTTAATCTCAGGAGGGTGCCTTACTAGAATTTTGTCTCATTTTACGTGGGGCCAGATCCTGAAAAATAACCTACCACTAATTGTTACCTAAGAACTGTACAGTCTCTAATTTATTTTAAAAAATATAGTAAAATATCCTAAGATACATTTTTATTCATTAACTTTTTAAATTCTGGTCTTCACAACATTCTTGTAAACACCATCAGAGTAAGTGCACTGTAAACAACATACCAGTAGAAACATTAATCAAATCCTTCTTTAAGGTGCCTGCTGTGTTAAACCAGAGGCTTCACATATAACATAGAATTATAACACATAACTGGGAATGTGCAATTCAATTCACAGTGGAAAGACAAGCAACAAGGAATGAGCACAAGCAAGCACAGCTACACATAGTTGAAATCTAATTTACTCAGAAACCGACCCATTGCTTTCCATTGGTGTTTTTCTTAAGTAATCGTGCACTGAATTGTAGCCTCAGACTTTGTTTCAGATGGAAATGAGGATTGCATCCTGGTGTTTTAAAAACAAGACCTCTGCCAAACATTTGCAAAATGGAATAAGGCTGCAGAAGGGTTTGCTAAAGAGAATGAGGTTTGCTTGTTTTAAATCAGGGGTGCCCAAACCCCAGCCCGGGGGCCACTTGAGGCCCTCAGGGGCTCCCAATCAGGCCCTAGGGGAGCCCCCAGTCTCCAATGTGCCTCTGGCCCTCCAGAGACTTGCTGGAGCCCATGCTGGCCCGACACAATTGCTCTCAGCATGAGGACAACTGTTTGACCTCGCCTGAGCTGTGGGACGAGGGCTCCCTCCACTACTTGCTGTTTCACGCCTGTGATGCAGCAGTATCAGTGAAGGAAAGGCTGGCCTTGCTTTGTGCAAGGCCTTTTATATGCCTTGAACTACTGCAAGACCTTCATTCATTCTTATAAGTGGCAACTTCTCATTGCCATGGAGATTGATTGCCCTCTAATTATCTCTGCATTGTCCTCTTGCTCTCCTCTGGGCTTCTCCTGTGCCTGACCCCTGAGTGACCTGCAGATAAAGTGAGGAGATGATTTACACTTGTTTTAATGGCAGAAATTTCTCATCTTATAGGTATCTAAGGTACCTCAGAGACCAATCCTATCCTCTGCACTGGTGTAGCTGCACCAAAAAGGAGCATGCTGTATCCAACTGGGATGGCAAATCATGAAGCTTCAGAAGGGAAAAGAGATTTAAATCCCCTCACCCTTGTGTAAGCCTCCTACTCATAATTATTATTATTATTATTAACAGTATTTATATACCGCTTTTCAACTAAAAGTTCACAAAGCGGTTTACAGAGAAAAATCAAATAACTAAATGGCTCCCTGTCCCAAAAGGGCTCACAATCTAAAAAGATGCAAAAGAATACCAGCAGACAGCCACTAGAACAGACACTACTGGAGTGAGATGGGCCAGTTACTCTCCCCCTGGTAAAAAAAAGGAGCACCCACTTGAAAAAAGTGCCTCTTACCCAATTAGCAGGGGTTATGCTAAGGGGTAATGGTCTCCTCAGACCTGAGGCAGCTCCTTAGCTGGCACAAATCTGAGAAGAAAAGGGGCAGGAAGATTTGTCGATGGAGGAGATAGGATGTGGAATGCCCCATCACTTCTGAATCCACTGCCTTCGCAGCCTCCCTGCTCCCTTTCATCCTCTTTCCATTCATTTTTGCCCTCCCCCCCTTTCACCTCCCCCCATCTCCACACTGTCTCACCTGCTCTGGTGGTTGCGACAGAATCTAGCAATAGATAGGGAATTTTGCCACCTCTTATTACAGTGCTCTCAAAGTAGCCAACCAAAGGAGCACTGCACATGCTGCCAACAGTCATTTTACAACAGCCTCTTCCACTGTCCTAAATTCCTCCCCTCACCACAGTCCAGTCTATAATAGTACTATAAACATACATAGAGGTGGGTTTGCTATCTTTGTGAAATTTTGATTTGTACCTGCTAGAGCTGAAATAAAGTTTTGACAAAATGTTGAAACTGAATGTCTCAGGTTTTGCAATTTGAATTTTGACATCCAACATCAAATGTGACACAAATTTCAGAATCAAAATTTGACATAAAAACATTTTGTGTGTCAACTGTCAACTTTTTAAGTATTTGGTAGATTTTCTCATAACTGTAGTAATTCATTTAGCCAGTCAGTAAATCTCTCTTGTTGATATTTACTGGCTAGCTAAATGTATTACTACAGTTATGAGAAAATCTACCAAATATTTAAAAAGTTGACGGTTTCTTCACTGTCTGGTGCAAAGCATTATGTTCAGCAGATTCCTCCAAATCTGGATGACTTGCAGATGCCTTTGTTGCAGAACCATTTCAGATAATTTCAAAATGGAGACAGTCACATGTTGCAAAGGCTCTGGAAATGAGATGCTGCACCCAGTAATCGGAAAGAAAAGAAATACCAGCAGACAGGCTGCTTATAATGGAATTTTCAGAAGATGCTCAAGTTAGGTTGGCCACAATTAATCAATCCTATCAAAAATCAATATTTGATGCTGCTCATATTAAAGGAAACAAAAATACAACAAACAGCTTTCTTTCTTTCTTTCTTTCTTTCTTTCTTTCTTTCTTTCTTTCGTTTAAAAGATTATTATCCCACTTTTCCACAACTCAAAGTAGTATACAACATAATAAAACATAATTTAAAATAATAAAAAATGAAACATGTAGAGTAAATACAATATTAAAACCAACTAATAACTGCATAGGAATTATTTCCATTTCTGAAACCCTTTACCATGAGTGTGATTTGGACCACGAATGCTTAACGCACTTGCTTGTTTTCAGCTGATTAGACTGTTTCTGGTCATTAAAAGTTTCTGCTACTAACGTTTCTTTTTTGTAGGTATTACTCCTAAGCAGATTGAAGGACTGGCTTGATCCTTCTGCCTCCATTCACGTGGACGTATGCTAGCTTTCCATGCATGATAGCATCCATTAGGAAAGTTGTCAGCATCTGCAAACTTAAGAGAGACCTTCCTTAATCACCCTTGGGGGATCATTTATTTCACACATATCAAGGAAACTTCACAAGGTGGTTGAAAAGGGCATTTTTAAAATGTCCTCACCATAATTAACTGTGATGTGAGTGTTAATTGAGTATGTGAGTATAATTTCATGGTCTGTACCCTTTGTAACCCTCCAATACATTGTGTACATTAACTGTAGGGCACTATGGATTTACCTATAAATTATTGCACACTGTAATTAATCTCTCCTTGTTGAATCCGTGATTCTTAATTCAAAGTTTATTATGTTTGTTTCCTATATAAATTAAGATGGACCACTCTCCTGTTGTTGTGGAGAATTTTTCCAATATTATTTGGAAGGGAAGAAGATACAGATTTGAATCAGATTTTCTGCTGCTTTGGAAAAGAGAGCTCTAAAATCTGTTCTCATTGTGTGGAAGTGTGGGGGAGGGATGTGTGGTCTGCCATGGTAGAGACAGATCATACTTCCCAAACATCCTTCTGTGATGGTATGGAGAAAAGAGAGATTGAGTGGAGAAAGGGGAGGAAGGAAATAGTGTTAAGGACCTCACCTACCACAGGGCCCACACAGGGGCAGGTAGATGGTCTAAGGTGACTGGGCAGGTGAATGTCCTCCAGAGTCCTGCAGGCAGTGTTGCATCCAAATTTCAACACAAGTTGTATCATAAAAGGCTAAATAATAATAATAACAGGTATTTATAATCCGCCTTTCTTGGTCTTTATTCAAGACTTTATTCAAGGCGGTTTACATAGGCAGGCTTTATTAAATCCCTATTAAATAGGGATTTTTACAATTTCAAAGAAGGCTCTTTCTTTCAAGAACAACTACATTCAGGGTGTTTCAATCCGATCTGGCTTCACATTCTGGCCTCCCTCCTCCCACGCTCAGAGCAGATGGAATAGCTCGGCTTCAGCTTGTCAGCTGCTCCAAGGTCGCACGGTGCCGGTGGCCTCGAACTGGCGACCTTGTGGATGTTATCTTCGGGCAGACGGAGGCTCTACCCTCTAGACCAGAGGCTACATGGGTTTGTCAAGAATAGATTGTGCCAGATGAACCTCATCGCCTTTCTTGCTAGAGTTACTCATCTGGTAGACAGTGGAAACACTCTGGGCATAGTATCCTAGATTCTGGTGAAAGTTTGACAAATCTCCCATCGTATCCTTTTAGATAAAATTGTGGGCTAGATGGCAGTACTTTTATGTGGATTCAAAGCTGGTTGAACAACTGCTCACAGTAACTTCTATTAAATGGTTCCACCTCAACCTGGATGGGGTCATCAAATAGAGAACCGCAAGGCTCTGTTTTGGGCCCTATGCTGTTCAACCTTTTTTAGATAAATGATCTGAATGATGGGGAGAAGGGGATGCTTTTCAGATATGTAGATATGGACTGAGTGGGTCCAACCCCTCTCCTAAACCTTCCAGTTTGTGCCTGTGCAACAACCAACAGCTTACCCACCCATTACCTCTCCCTTCCAAGTGTATGTCTTTTGTGCTGTTCCAGCAGCAGCAATAGTGCAGTGGATTTCTTTCCATGTCCATCTGTCGGATGCTGTCCTGCTGCTGCATACTAAATGCCTGGGACACTGGGAAAAATAGTTTGACATGCCAAGTTGTTATCCATGGTGATTTCTTTTCTTTTTCTAGTTGATTTTCTTTTCTTTTCCTGGTGCTATGCCCACATATGCAATCATGGACCAGATATGTCTACTTGATGGTAGACAGTGCCACTCAGACCAAGCTGCTTTGGCCATCCTGCATTACATCATGAACAATTCCATATATTCCAAACATGAACATCGGACACTGCTTTCCTTGCAAGTCAGTTCAATCCCAAGAATGCTATTTTCCACCTCATGTCCCACACTGTAAATAGAAAAGATGCAACCTGCTGCTTCCAATGTCACACAATACCTTCTGTTTGGTATTTACATTTTGTATTGTCCCCACTAAATGCAGCCTTTCATTAGTTCCTAATTAGTTTCATTAGTTCCTGCTTGTAATCAGGACAAAGTTCCAAACAACACAGTCCTGGAACGTGCTGGAATCCCTAGCATGTATGCACTGCTGAAACAGAGACGCCTGTGTTGGCTCGGTCATGGCGTGAGAATGGATGATGGCCGGATCCCAAAGGATCTCCTCTATGGAGAACTTGTGCAAGGAAAGCGCCCTACAGGTAGACCACAGCTGCGATACAAGGACATCTGCAAGAGGAAGGAAGGCCCATAGCCAGGGAGACAGACCAGGGACAGACTGCACTCGCTCCCAGTGTGGAAGGGATTGTCACTCGCGAATTGGCCTTTTCAACCACACTAGATGCTGTTCCAGAACCACCTTTCAGAGCGCGATGCCATAGTCTTTCGAGACTGAAGGTTGCCAACACATGAGCTTGTAATCTCTGCATTCTATCTACAACTCCCTATCAAGACATCTGCATTCTAGGTATTTCCATTGAATGTGTCACTATGTAACCTCCTGCATGTATCTCCTTTTTTCACACTACTCTTTCAGTGATGCAAAACCCTATTCCAACATGCTATTTTCCTGATTTCCCCCATCAACTCTGTATAGTGACAATGTATTTAAATCTTGATGGTGAGGTATTCTTTGTACATCTGCATTTTAGCTGTTATCATGAATGCTTTGAATCTACCCCTTAGGCAACATCCCACCTGCATTTTAATAATAATAATAATAATAATAATAATAATAATTAATCCCACCATGGGACACTACCTTGTAGTGGTGCTGGGGCTTGTGTGCTTCAGTGAGGCAGGGGGCTAAGCTGGACATGGCCACCCAAAGCAGCCAGGCCACTGCCGAGAAGTCAGACTAAATCTGTCCAAACCCATTCTTAGTATGGAGAGAAAAACGAACAGAAAGTTTATACCCGTTCGGTCATCGCCCAAGACAACTAGGACCGTGCCAGATGCTAGAATTCCTGGGCACCTAGTGATAAGTGGGCTACTCAGGAGCTACAGCTGGGCAACCAGGGTTGTGCCCTGCTAGGGTACTGTAAGGAAAACAACTAAAACAACAAATGTGTAGCATTGCTGAAAAACGTGCCATAATGGCATGTTACTACAACTCTGAGCCAGGAAAAATAGGACATTTGAAATGAATGTACCAACTATGGAAAGAAAAATATCCCGATACAACAATTAAGCAACAAAGACTAGCAGATCAAAGACAGTTTATTATGCAAAATAAAGTATTCAGTGAGACTGAATTAAAAGAAATTGAAAATAGTCACAAAAAGAAACAAATAGCAATGCCCCAGGATCAAAAGAAATGGCGACTCTGATCCAAAATAGCGGACCCTGCAACCACACAGGGCAAATGGTAAAGAAGAAGAAATATATTAATCAAATGAAGTGAAAAGACTTGCCTTTTCACAACTTAACAAAA
The DNA here is from genome assembly GCF_035046505.1 of Tiliqua scincoides. Taxonomy (NCBI): domain Eukaryota; kingdom Metazoa; phylum Chordata; class Lepidosauria; order Squamata; family Scincidae; genus Tiliqua; species Tiliqua scincoides. The sequence continues at coordinate 117,735,245 of NC_089823.1, forward strand.
GACCTGAGATACAACCGAAGAAGAGGAGGGTGGGGGCAGGGCATGAGAGCTTTTAAGGGGACCCAATCCAGGCGCATTTCCTCTTTGCATGTGGAAGTGCAAAACTACTGACACCTGCCCACCTGCCCTTAAAACAGTCTGAGTTTTGCTGGTTGCCTATTGGGGCTGAGTAGGAATTTTTCTGTGCACCTAGGTTGGTCTTTTGATAAGCAGTTTCCTTGCTTAGCCCAGGCTGCCAGGGGCTGGAGGGGCTCTCTCTAATTTTAACTAGCACTTGGTCGCTTTATGTTGGCAGGTAATGTGGGCTAGAAGGCACGAACATAGCCATTGGTGTGCACCTTGGGGGCAGCAAAGGCAGTGCTGAACTCACTTCCAGTCTTCAGGGGCCCAGTGGTGCAAGAGCCTGGATGGGTGGTCCCTGGTCGGGTCTGAGAGGGCTGCCTCAGAATCAAAGGCTCAGAGGTGCAAGGCTGCCCTGCGTGGTCCAGATGCCCCCGGCCCCGAACGGTTAGACAGGGATAAGTTGCACTGCCTGAATAGGGGCAAGACACAATTCTGGTGCCTCCCAATGATCCAGCCTCTGCACTACAGGGGCTTTGCTGCCATGATAGCTGCAGATCTCAGTGTCTCTTTCTCCACTTTTGTGTAATGTTGTAAATAAAGTGGCCCATTTTCCCATATCTGTTGTCTTAAGTGTTCATTGGGCGGTGCAGTCAAATTACAATATTAGAGGTGTCAGGGAAGCAATAAATCCAAGCAAAGGTAATAGAACTTTTTCAACAGGTATAGGGTATGTCATTATTTATATTTATATACCAACTTTCAAAAAACAGTTCACAAACTATTTTACAGAGAAAATCAAATGAATGAATAAATAAATGCTTCCCCACCCAAAAGAGCTTAGAAACTAAAAAGATGCAAACAGCCACCAGGAGAAACACTGTGCTGGGGTGAAAAGGGAGAGTTACTCTTCCCCTGGTAAGAATAAGAGGAGCACCACTTTGAAAAGCTCTTCTTTGCCCAGTTAGCATTGTTCAATTAATTTTATAAATCTATACATTTCTATATATAAATCCCTACATTTTGCAACTGATGGGGGGCTGAGGTATGCCGTGATCATGGATCTTTTGTTCGTCTGTTTGATCAAACAGACATATCTTAACTTTGGGGTCAACAGTCCCATATCTCTTGTTCTAGATCAGGGGTGTCCAAAGTTTTTGGCAGGAGGGCCACATCATCTCTCTTACACTGTGTTGGGGGCCGGGGAAAGAAATAATTAATATACCTTTAAAATTTGAATAAATTTACATAAGTTTACATACATTAATATACCAGAGGTGGAACTTATATGAATGAATGAAGGTCTTGCAATAACTCAAGGCCTATAGAAGGCCTTGCACAAAGCAAGGCTGGCCTTTGCTGCCACTACTGCATCACAGACGTGAAACAGCAAGCGGTGGAGGGAACCCTCATCCCACAGCTAACGAGAGAGGTCAAACAGTCGCCTTCACGCTGAGAACAGTTGCCTTGGGCTAGTGCAGGCTCCAGCAAGTTTCTGAAGGGCCAGAGGCTCATTGGAGGCTGGGGTCTCCCTGAGGGCTGCATTGGGAGTGCTTGAGGGCCGCAAGTGGCCCCGGGGCCGGGGTTTGGGCACCCCTGTTCTAGATATAGCTGCAATCACTTTTTGAAAATTCTGTTCTCCATATGGTTTTTTAGGGGAGGAGTGGGCAAGGAAGCAAGACAAAAAGAAAAGAAATGGTTTTTTTTAAAATTATGCATGGGTTTCTTAATTTTCCTGGCATTAATCCTGGTTCAAAATATAGGTTTCTAGTGCCCCAAGATGACATGGAGAATTCTGTAACAAATGTATGGGCCTGAGGTGGTGTGGGCCATCTGTTGCCCAGTGTAAGAAAACCTGCTTGCCTCAGCTTTTGTGTTGGTAGGATTTCTTGTAAATTAAGTAAATATTACAAAGATTCAATGTTTCACTTGAATTACAGATTTGACTTTCAGTGTCACTTTCCACTTACTTTTCCTCCTCATTTAATATACTAAAAAGAAGCAGGTGATTTATTTAAGATGTCAATTTGTAGCTTTTATTTAGTCTCAAAGTATATTTACAAATGTTCATTTTAATTTGGGTCCCATGGTGTCATTTCATGCCCAATAAAATGTGCACAATAACTTGTATAAGAAAGATGTTCTTAGAGTTCAGTCTTATGCTTCCCCTCCCTACTGGTGCAGCCATGCCAAAGAGGAGTGCTGTGTCCAGTGGGGGTGGGGTGCATCAGGAATCTTTGGAGGGGGAAGGAGATTTTAATCCCCTAACCCTTCCATAAGACTCCTGTTCCTATGCCAGCTCTTTAGCTGGTGCAAGTTCGAGGACAGAAAGGGGGTGGGGAGGCTGCTGATGGAGGAGATAGGATCTGGTGTGCACCATCACTGCCAGATCCACCCCCTCCCACAGCCTCTCTCCTCCCTCCCCACCCAGTTTCCCCTCTAGAAGGTTACCCATCTACTAACCTATTCCCTTTTCCCAAGGATAACTTTCACTTCCTTAGGGAAGGAGTTCAGAGTAGCAACTGGCAAACTGAGAACTCCAAGAATGACAAGAGAGGTTCATGGGGCCCTTTCTCTTATGGGAAATGGAATTATCATGGTCATTTCCTGCCAGAGGTAATAAGGTTTGTTGGTCCAGCCTTACAACTCCCCGCAGGAAAAGGGCATTCAGCATCCTTTCCTCTAGAAGCAGAATCCCAACTGGCCTCTCTCATCATTGTTAGAGCTCTCTGTTGCCTGAAGCTACACTGTCCTCCTCCCAAGTGAAGTGTTTTTGTCCTTGGGAGATAACATGGCTGGAATTTATGCCCTTCATTAAAGTCAAACTCTTGAAGAACCCCCTCAAGGATTTCAGTTTTAATGTCTTGTGGACACAGGTGGATTTTGGGATGAGTACACTGGCAGACCTGGGGCAGGGGCAGAGGAGACGAAAGTCCCGAGCGCTGTGTGTGCTGCACATTTGCCACACCCCTGCCACTGCCACCCCCACACCACCTGTCTGTCCAAGCTGTTCTGTGGGCAGACAAGGCAAAGCTTGGCAGCAGTCGGGAAGCCTTTGGAAGCTTCCTTTGCTGTTTTAAGCAATACTTCTGTTTTCATCGGGAAACTGGAAGTATTGTCTAAAACAGAGAGACAATCGCTCAGAAGGCTGCTTAATCGCTGTGGAATGTTGCACAAGGCTCTGTGAGTGTTCTGGGGAGGGAGAGGGCGGCATGTCAGGGGGGGCGGCATGTTGCGGATCTGCTCCAGGCAGTGGAACCACTAGGAAGGTGCAGGCCACACCAGGTGATGCGCACGGGGGGGGTGATGTGCACAGTGGGGGTGACACACACTGGTGGGAGATGCGCTAAAATTGTGGTGGTTGGGAATAATACCATCATGTTATATACCATTTGTTGTGGAACTTACAGCTGAATGCAATGAAAAAGACCAGAATGAAATATCTCCTTTCCATTAAAAGTTATGGCCAAGAAAACAGAAAACAGAAAACAAAGATGCATGGAGCCCTAAGGAAAGTGAAACTGAGCCATATTGCGCATTTACTTACGAGTAGGCGAACTTGCCTTAGTTTGTTGGAAAGGGTAGGTTGAAATGAATCCAATGACATGTGAATGGTCCTGATCCAATGAACACAGCCCCCCAAAAAAACACCTGAGAAGGAGGTTCCTCCCTCTGAGCTGGCGAATGTACTGAGCCCTATGGAAAGTGCAACTAAGTCACACGGTCACATTTACTCATGAGTAAGCAAACATGCCTTGGCTCTTGATCATGTCAGGCAAAGGGGAATGCAAGGCCAGCAGAACGGTCCCGATCTGATGAACATGCTCTTAACAAATGCTCCAGAAGGTAGTCCCCCTCCCCCCCACTAAAAAGGATCAAAACAGAGGCTTCAGCTGGTGAGGTGAACTTTTTTCTTTTTTAAGACTTGCGAAACCAGGTGGATACTGACAGTGATCTGGTTTAAGCAGAATAAGTTAAATTAAACTGGGAACTGGGTAGTGCTGAAAACCTTACTGATTTTTTTTTGGGGGGGGGGGATTACGGACGGGCTACAGAGAAAATTCATTTGGTGGAACAGGGCTGGCTTCCCCTTGTTTATTTGTTTTACTTTACTTTAATTGTTTATACTTATTTATTTTAATTTACTTGATGATGTCACTTCCAGCCATGACATCACTTCCAGTGGGTCCTGGACAGATTGTCATTCTAAAAAGTGGGTCCTGGAGCTAAAAGTTTGAGAACTGCTGCAGTAATGTGTCAGTAAGTTGACACGCTTGGGGGAGGGGGTGACACCACTAATGACCAAAAATACTAAAATCACAGTTTGTAGGAATAACACCATCATGTTATGTATCAATCAATGTGTAATTTCATGCAGAATGCAGTGAAACAAATCACATTGAAATATCTGTGTTCTATCAAAAAGTACAGCCAAAAAAACCAGTGGGGGCAGGTCAATGGTACATCATTGTGCTCATTACCCGGGTGTTTCCCCGCCCATTGCATGGGGGTGATGTGCTGGCCTCTCATACTGGGTGATACCACTGGCTCTGGGTCGCAATGAGGGCAGGTCTGCTACAGGATGAGTACCAGGCTGCTCATGCATCCCTAATTAGCTAGACTAGTAGCTAGTGTGTGGCTGGAGCCCAAGCACCTGTTGATCTGCCTTACCTCTGTTGGTTCCCTTTTAGTTTTTGGGACAGGCAACTCATGAGTTCAATTATATTTATTTGACAAAATTCACTACTGCATGATATCCAACTAGTTTTGATGGCTTTAAAACAATTGGGTCCAACTCACAGTAGACGGATCACATGCAGTCAGCAGCATGTAAAATGTTCATATTCTGAGACCACCAGATGCTGAAGGCACATTCAAGACAGGCAGGGCTGTTGCCTTTGTGTCCTGCATGGAAGCTTCCAGAGCTAACATGTTGGCAAGTGCTGGAAACAGAGTGACAGACTAGATAGAGTTTGGTCTGATTCAGCAAGAACATTTATTTTTATTTATTTATTTATTTGCCCTTATGATATCAAAAATATACATTTTGTTTTTGCACTTCTTTGGGATCTTTTGGGATTTGATTATATCATCTGGAGGGAACTTATGCATATTTAACTGAATGGCAGATTTCAGCCTGTGCACACCAATTAGAAGTATGTTTACCCGGAAATAAGTCCCACTGAGTTCAATGAAACTTTATTCATAAGCAAGAGTGCTTTTGGCTGCAGCCTTGGTTTTGTTGTACAGTTATTATGTGGTTTCAGTATTGGTGGTGATGGTAATTGTTTCTTTTCATGTGAAGTCCCTTACCAGGCTCGTAATAGTGTCTAATTGCCTTCAAGCACTGAGTGACCTTCAGATGCAATTCAGTATCATGGTTCTATGTAATCCTGATGTGGGGAAAATTATGCCTTAGGGCAGTGAGTTGGATAAATTATTTTACAGGAACCTTCTGTTGCTATGACTGTATCATTTGAAATATTGTTCTGGTGCAGAGAGAAAATTGTCCAGAATTTCCAGCTCCTGCAACAGTGACGCAGTTCGTGATATGCAATTTTGAAAACTAACCATGTGGAATAGCCTAATACAGATGGGGAGCTCTGTTATTCCCTCCACCACCCCCACTTGGCATGTTAGGACTTGTGTCCATTGCATGCCATAGCCTTCTAGTGACAATGTGGATGGCGTTAACATCTCTCATATTTCTGAGTGATTGCAATGACTGCAGTGACTCAGTTTACCAACTTGCTATGGTCTGCATGTCATGACTTGGTAAGTTCTTTGAGGAGATACAGGTGACCATTCGACCAATTATCTAAACTTGACAAATGCAAAGAAATGCTTGTAAGGATGTTACAGGTGACCAAGCTACCCTGGGTCAGGGAAATGAACCTTGTACTTCGCTTATTCATATGGTCTCTCTATCTTGTCTTAAAAGCTGGTATCATTCTCACCACTTTGCAGCAGTGTACCAACTACCCCCCCCCCACCGCACAGATAGCTGAAACTGTGGATACGAGTGAACAACCATCCCTGCTGTCTCAGGGGGCCTTCAGGGCTTCCCCAGACCTCCAAATGCTTTATAAGGCATTAAAAACATCACTTCCGGTTTTTCCGTCAGACTGGAAGTTTCATTATTTTGCCTGCCATTCTCGGTTTTAGCTCAGGAGAAGCTGGGGATGGACAGAGCTCCCCTCATCTCTGGAGGGGGTGCTTGTGGGGGGAGGAATGCACTAGGAAGGCCCAGACCTGATCCACAAATACCTGCACCCGCAGATAGGGGATCCGTGGATATGTGGGTCTCCCTGTACATAGTTGCATTCACACAATTGTAAGTTACCACTCAGGAGATCAAGCCTGCACATGCTCAGCTACCAAGCTGAAGCTCTCAATCTATACATGGGTCTAAAAGGGTCTTAAGAGCCCCCTGCTTTTCTCCCTGCTTAGAACTGCAAAAACAGGGAGTTGTAAAACATCTGGCAGGCCATAACGCATGACAGGCAACTGAGGCAAGCTGCTTCTGGCTTGTTAAGTCGTGTATGATCTGTTTATCTGTATTTACGCTTTACAGGGACTTTTTACAATGTAGATTCTATGGCACAATTCATTTAGATTTCAGACTGTCATATTATTGGATTCAGTTGCAGAATAACAAATAAACATTTCCCAGAAGGAAGAGGCAGGGGGATGTTGTGAGGGATGCCTACTTTATGTAACACAAAATCTGCTGGGAAATCATAGCACACTCAGCTACATATAGGCTCTGGAATTGTGAGAAATTCCAGAGTCCTAGAATATTGAATTAAAAAAGTTAACTTAAGGTCTTACAATTGGCAGCCAAAAAGATGGGCTCCAGAGATCTGAAAATTAGGCTTGCCAGCTGTCCATTTTTTTTTTTTTTTAACCTGGACCATTCAGGAATTGAAGATCTATGTTCAGTATCTGAATCCAAATGCTTAAAATCCAGGAAAGACTTGAGGAAATATCTGTTACCAAAAGTATCAGTAAGAATTGTGTGCACTGTACGGAGCACTTTCATGGTTGTGTGGTAGGGAAGTGAGGCCTCCAGGTGATCGGTGATGGCATGGTGATGCCACCACTGACTTACGGGTAGCTGAGCTCTGAGTGCATGGAGCTTGGCTATGAGAAGGGCAGGCATGCACCTTAAGGGGACTGGTGGTTGCCAGACATATTCGAGGACACGTGTGATAACTAGAGGTGTGATTTTTCAGTGAAAACAAAATTAAAAGACACAACACTTCTTTCTGCACCTCTTTTTTGTAACAAAACAGAAATCTGCAAAAAGTAAAACACCTCTACATATTGGTCACTGTGGGCTAGTTGGGCTGGACTGGGTGTGTATGTGCACTGCTGACTGTGGGCCCAATCCTGTCTGGTTTTTCAGTGCTGGTGCTGCTGTACCAATGGAGCATTCACTGCATCCTGTGGTGGGGAGGCAGTCACAGAGGCCTCCTCAGGGTATGGGAACATTTGTTCCCTTACCTTGGGGCTGCATTGCGGTTGCACTGGTGTGGGAAAGTTGGATAGGATTGGGCCCTATATCACCTACCTCGTACATTTTTAAAGCATTTATAATTTTAAATTATAAAAATAATTTATAATTTTAATTTATAACAATGTTACATGCCTTTTAATAAAAGCACATAACACCTCCTTCTGGAAAAAAAAAGACATTTTAAGAACACCTCTAGGAAGAACACACATAATAAGGGAACCAAACGTGTGCAGGTAACTTGGGCAGTTACACCAAGTTACTTTGGTGTAACTAGGGCATGGACCGTGGCCACGTCTGAGCGACCCAGGTATGGTCGCAGCTGGCGAATCTGCCAAAGCTGAGCAAAGGCTCCCCTGCCCACCGCCGCTACTTGGGAATCCAGGAGCAGCTGCAATCCAGGATCATTGGGTTCTCCCAGCATGTTAATTGGGCTCTTTCATATCTTGCCAATGGGCTGCAGATTTTTGAAGGAAAGATAGTTTGAATGTATACTTTCCTGTATTTTCTTTGTTGATCTGGATGTGAAGCGATGTACCTCAATCAAAGACAGAGTACATTAAAATGGTTCTTTGACTTGAAAACAGAGGATGTTTAGAACCATTTAAGTGTTGGGGGCCTCTGTCTAGGCAGATCACAATTTCAGACAGTGTTAGAAAGTCATTGCCTAAGATATCTTGTATTTTTCAAATTTTTGTCAATGTAGGGCGCAATCCTAACCCTTCATGTCAGTGCTTTCCAGCACTGGCATAGCGGTGCCAATGGGACATGTGCTGCCTCTTGCAGTTGGGTGTCACTCACGGAGACCTCCTCAAAGTCAGTGAATGTTTGTTCCCTTACCTCAGAGCTGCATTGCCCTTACGTCAGTGCTGGAAAGCACTGACATAAGGGGTTAGGATTGCGCCCTTAGTAGATTTAATATTGGAATTATTTATGTAAGGCATTCTGGTGACCTAAAATGCCAGGTGGCTATTGATAACACTCTATTGATATTTTGTAGGTTTTAAAATCTTTCGTCCAGTAGGAAGGGGCAGGAAAAACAGCACATGAGAGAGAGAGAGAGAGAGAGAGAGAGAGAGAGAGAGAGAGAGAGAGAGAGAGAGAGAGAGAGCACTTTTGCATGTCTCTGTACCAGGACCCCTACCCTAAGCCTACCATTTTCAGGTTCAATTCTCTTTTTAAAAGCATCACAGGAGAGGGAGGCACTAAACCCTTCCCTCCTTCCCTTCATTGTTATGACCATCTTTGGAAATTTACTCAAAATTCACTCCCTTTCCAACCATCCATCCTGTACATAAATACATGGTAAAGTCTAAGAACCTTCCTGATCCTGCCTTTGAACTGAGTGATTTTATTGATGACAATGAGGCTGAAACAACATTTTTATGATGAGCTTAGCAGCCCTATGCTTTAAAAAGCCCATTGACATCTTTAGCTTTAATCTGAGTAAACAGGCATTGAATTAAACTTACCCTTGAACTCATGATTTGTAATATCAAATAGAAACAATCTTACAAAGTCTAGGTGTAGTGGTCTGTCAGTGGCCTTGGTATTGCACACATGAGGCAACTTATTTTATCTTTGCAATGTATCTTGACCAGGGGAAATGGGGGGCGGGGCAAGAAATCTGGACTTCTTTGAAAGATAAGAATGTCAAGACTGATAAGGTGTCTGTGGAAGATCCTCTTGAAAGATGACTGCATGTATACAGTTTAATGAAGCTTTTCCAGCAACTTAACTCTTCTACTTTGCTAGCAGAAACCTACCTGGGGTATTGTGATCTTTTACAATCTGGAGGTTAACTGACCGAAGCAGAAGCCTGAATTTATTGCACCTTGCAGAAGTGTAAAAGTCTTTTTCATGCCTGTCTCAGTTCGTTACCCTTCGGCTGAATGAATAATCGTTTTAATAATATAATCAGCATATTGGTACAGGAGGTTCAGTATTCCCTTCTGTGCAGCCATAAGGTTACTGGGAACAGATTGTATTGTTATCCTTTACTTGTCATTCCATTTGACTACATATCTAGAATGTACTCTTCAACAAATTACCCATTGTTTCTGTTGATATATTATTTGCATTCTTGAACTGAACGTTGGCCCAAGGAAATGTAAGAAGAGGCCTTGTTCAGAAGCTTGGTATCCCATATGTGACTGCATACATGTGCATGTGCATGGCATCTCCACAATACTGATGAATAGCTGTGCAACTGGTTCATACTGTGGCTGTAGCCAGCTTTTGTTGGCTGGAATGGAATACAGGAATGGAAAAGCAGTGATTTCTGGGTCTGCTTCAGTCCATTCATGAGGCACACAGAAATTTTCACCTCAGGAAGTAGATTAGAGAGATAGTGACTGTGGCCAGCCATCTGCTTCCCACTGCCATTTCCTGCCACTTATTTATTTATTTTGCGTATGGCATATAATACATGGACTTGTATTACAATTAAACTAGATCAAATATCAATGTCCCATTCATCCAGCCATTCAACGACAGAGTTGCCTTCATATGAATGAAGGCAGGAAATGTGGCAGGAAATGAATGTGGCAGGAAAACCCGCAATCACACTGTGGGGTAGATATTAGTCCCCATTTAAACATTGAGTCCTGGCAAACACCTTGCCACCATGAGGTAGGTCAATTGCCCACTTTTTTTCTTTCTTTCTTTCTTCCTCAGTTGGAAGGGTGGCATAAATGTTAGGGCTGTTTGTGGCCAATGGCCTTATTGATGGAACCTGCCCCACTAACATCTCTCTCTCTCTCTCTCTCTCTCTCTCTCTCTCTCTCTCTCTCTCTCTCTCTCTCTTTCTCTCTGTCTTTCAAGAATGGGCAGTCTTATAACACTGCTTCAGAAATCTCAGTTTGTGAGATGTGTCCAACCTGGCAGTACTACTGAGATGTACAAACTCCTCCATCCAACTATTTCAAAAGAGACACGTCAAAAAAGAAAGCAATTCAGGGGATGTAAATCCTTCTATTTCTGGCCTATGTTTCAAGGAACAAAAATGAACAAAAGTTTTCATTGGCCCTTTTAGGCGCTTCATAGTTTTTGGCAGAGCAAAGGCCAACCACTAAAAATACACTCTTTTCTAAATTGAATTCTAAAACTATATGGCTTAATAAAGTCATTGAAGTGAATATGATCATATTACCCAATGATTCTAGAAAGTCTTAAGTCATTTTGTCTTCCAGCTAAGGAAAGGGGGGAAAAAAACACCCTGTGTGCTCATTGTAGGAGTCATAAACATGGATAATTATGCATAATTATGAAGATTAAGTTCAATTAAGGTTCAATTTCTGTAATAACCCTATCCAAAAATCTTTTGAAGGTGTTTTTCCTTCCAATAGCACTAATGAAGACCAAGGTAATGCAGGTTAAAGAGCATTCTTATGATTAGAAGCCCTGTAGTTGTCAGTCTGAGTTGTTTGCGTGCCTTGTGGTATAGCAGCATTTAGTATTCAAGTGTATTATTCCTTTTGCTTCAGCAACTTTTAACAATTCCCTACAGCAGCATAATAGTGCAGACAAAAGGGGTTCTATATCATGCAGCAAACACCCTGCTAGCCACACTAGATGTGGCATAAAGGTGAATTTTGCCTTGGAGAGAGAAAAATGAGGTGTGTTTTTTTCCCCAACCATTTGTAAGTTTGCCAAGTTTGTTATGCTTAAAAAAATTCTAGTTTTTCTTGTGCCTGAACATGGAGCAAATGATCCACACATTGTTTTCTATTGCAATGAAGGTCACTGTGATATGTTTTTCCCCTTGTTTGTTGCAAAGTTGCCACTCAAATTTCACATGAAAGTAAGCTGTCCATCCTCAGGGCAGACATCTGAGGACATCCAGGGAACAAAATTAAGCCATAAACGTGGCCTCTATTTTTATTCTTTTTATTGCTATTTTTCAAATCTATGTGCCTGACCCATTTCTGACCAAAATAAGCCCTAAAGGTAGCTGAGGCACTTCAGGTTCCTGGAGGGTATGTGCGGCATGTTTGAATACTCCCTTGTAGATCAAAGTCCCTTCTTCTCGCTCTGCATTGTATTTTACAGTGCGCAAAGGTTCTGTGTGTAATAGCAAAGCACTTAAACATATAACCTCAAGGAGCAGGAGCATGAAGTCGCAGGAAAAGTTTCATCAAGTTCTAGTTCAGGAAAAGTTTTACTAATTTACGTCCCAATCTTGCACAGAAGGAAAGCCAATCTGGCATGCATTGCCATGCAGATTGCCACTGCAAAAGTGCTGTAAAGGCACTTCACAATTGCCCAATGGAAGAAGGTGCCAGTGGGGAGGCTTGTTCACACAGGCTTCTTGTGCCCGCAGAAGAGGCCCCACAGCACCAAGAGAGGTAATTTCAATGCTGGATGGCATGGAGGCATTCCAGGGCAGGGGGAGGGTGGTAAGGAGTGGAATGGGGCAAGGGGAGTATAGTGATAATGTAGGTGGTGGGAAGATCATGCCTGGGAGGGGATGGGGATGGTGGCAGGGGCTCCCACAGAATCCTATCCCCCCTTCTGGCCCTGATCCAGATACCAGGCCACTCAGATTTGCACCAGTAATTTTGCTGCTGCAGGTTCAAGTAATCCCATAGTGGCTGCTAGGGCTTACCTTGAAGAAATCTCCAGCAGCCTTTGGTAGTGTCTCCCACACTGGGTGTAATAGAAACTACACCAGTCCTGCTGGATTGCAGCACAGGACTTATGTTAGGATTGGACTGCCCATCTGTTAATCATATAAACTGGCTTTGAAGAGTTTCATGGGAAGCTACAAGAGTTTTGACAAGACTAGCAATATTTGTCAGAGGAATGTCATCTATGCCAGGTGGCACAATCCTACTCTGTGCTGGAACAGGCAGGCCGCAAGCAGTGGCATCACTTGGAAGGTGCAAGGGGTGTGGGCCACACCGGGTGACACGCACAAGGGGGGTGACAGGCTAAAATCACAGTGGTTAGGAGTAACCCCATCATATTATATACTGCTGGATGTGAAATTTCGAGCGGAATACAGTGCAAAAAACCTGAGTGAAATATCTCCTTTCTATCAAAAGTTACGGCCAAAAAACTGGAGAACAAAAAATGCATGGATCCCTATGGAAAGTGAAAGAGAACCATATTGCGCATTTACTCGTGAGTAGGCGAGCTTGCCTTAGTCCCTTGGAAAGGGCCAGCTGAGAGGAATCCAATGACACAAGAATGGTCCTGATCCAATGAATGCAATCCCCAAAAACAGCTGAGAAGGAAGTCCCTCCCTCCAAGCAGATGAATATATTGAGCCCTATGGAAAGTGAAACTAGCCTCACAGTTGCTTTTACTCATGAGTAAGCAATCGTGCCTTGGCTGGTGTGGAAGAACAGGTGAAAGAGAGTGCAAGGCTACCAGAATGGTCATGAGCTGATGGAACTGGAGCTTAACAAATGCTCCAGAAGGCAGCCTCCCCTTCCCAATAAAAAGGATCGAAACAGAGGCTTCAGCTGATAAGGTGAACTTTTTTGAGACTTGCAAAGCCAGGTGGATCCTGACAGTGATCTGGTTGAAACAGAAGCTCTTAAACTGAACTGGGCACTGGGTAGGACTGAAAACCTTACCGGTTTTGGAGGGTGTGTGTGTGTAATTGCAGGCAGGCTACAAAGGAAATTCGCTTGGTGAAACAGGGCTGGTTTCTGCTTATTTAATTATTTGTTTTACTTTATTTATACTTATTTATTTTAATTTGCCTGATGATGTGACTTCCACCATGACATCACTTCTGGTGGGACTTGAACAGATTGTCAGTCTAAAAAGTGGGTCCCAGTACTAAAAGTTTGAGAACTGCTGCAATAAGGTGTTAGTAAGTTGACACCCGGTGTGTGTGTGTATGCGTGAGACACCACTAGTGACCAAAATCACTAAAATCATAATTTGGAGGAATAATACCATCATGTTATATATCAATCAATGTGTAATTTCATGCAGAATGTGTTCTATCTTTGTTCTATCAAAAGGTACAGCCAAAAAACCAGTGGAGGCGGAGTGATGGTACATCACCACGCCCACCACCTGGGGTGTTGCCCTGGCCACTGCAAGGGGGGTGACACGCTGGCATCCCGCACCAGGAACCCTAGTGATGCCACTGGCCACCAGGCATGCACTGTATCCAGCACAAGTTGGGAGGTAGATCTTGCACAACTTGGAGTAAGGGGATTTATTTCCCCTTACCCCAAGTCACATGGGCTATTCCATGTCACACATCCCATGTCAATGGGGCTACTCAGATCTGCACCAGCAAAACCACTGGCACAAATTTGAGCAGACTGGTGTAACGCCAGGTAGCTTGGGAGGGGGGATAAAGATCTGGCCTAAGTGCCAACTCTTAAGGAGGCCCCTGGACTGACACAAGGGACTTATACCAGCCCAAAGAGTGCTCTGCATTGCGCTCTAAGTGCACATGCGCACCCCCCCATAAACTTACTTTTAAAATATTATACAAGCACAAAAAGGAAAAAAGGGGGATTCAGAGGGAGAGAGAGAACTGTTGACCTTATAATTCCAAACCATTGTCAATAAAGTCTACCTTTCAATAAATCCATTTGCTCATCTTTGTTTACAAACTTTTTGGTAACGGATCAGTTTTGATGCCATCACAAATGTTACAGGCCTGTTGCAACACTGATAGTGCTGCCACTCTTTTCCTGTTTGCTGCTATATCTATGCGTACAATTGTTTTGAGTATCTTTCTTCTTATACATAAAACTATAGCCAAAATGTTTCCCATATATTAATTAAAATTCAGTTGGTTTGGTTTATAAAGCCAGATAAAATTGCTTTATGTACGGCCTTTGGGCTACTTCTAGTAGCCCAAAACTACGGCCTTTGGGCTGCTTCCCAGTACGGTCTTTGGGCTGCTTCCAGTTGGGCATACTTCACATTAAAACAATTCCAAAGCAAAAACGAATAGGGTGTGCAGACTTCACAGGAATGGACGGCCTATAATGTTTTAAGCTTCTTTTTCTACAAGTTATAGCCAGGCAAATTATCCCCTGCCTTCTTACCTTTGTCCCCCTGCATCTATCGTTTTAAGTCCAGGCACTTTGCAGCATCTCTTTTTTGAGATTGTCATCAGGAGATTAGAGCTGTTTTCTGACCTCTGCAGAGGGACCATTCAAAAGTGTCCCTATTGGAATGTTGGTGCACATCCCAAATGCAACAAAGGCATCATATGTCTCAGCAGATGGCTCTATCGGTGTGCAGCATGTCAAACGATTTCCTCCATGAGGGCCTTTCTGATGTATTCTCTCTAGAGACCAAGTCAGTCTGGATCAGATATGCCCGTCAATCATCCGAGTCGATTACAGGAAAGGAGTGCAGTTATGATGGGCAAAGATCAATGGCTGTCCTTCAAAGCAGTGTAGGACTTGACCTCACCTTGTAAAAACAAGGTGGAAGGAAAAGAAACTTTGGCTAGTCTATTTGGCTTAACTTACTTTACTTACGATTAACATCTGAAGTGCACAGGAGATCAAGACAAGCGCATCTGCAATCCATATTCAATTATAAAACTAAGGATAATTCTAAAGCAGCTCTCTTTAAATGGAAAATGTTTTTTAAAAAAGAGAATAGGTGCAAAAGAACAGGTTCTTTGACCAACTGGCCACCCACTACTTTTCCAGAAGGGACAAATTGCAGAGGCAGTGATGGGTGGAGGTCAAGGTAAATCTCTCTACATCTACCACATGGCTGCCCTCTGGCAATTCCTGTGTCCACAGGTGCTTCTCTCTGAAGACTCACATTGGAAGGCAGCTCCTTTTAGGTGGACAGGATTGACCCAGGAGACACCTAGCTGCTGAGTCCTAAATATTGCTTCAAACAAATGACATTTGATTAAGTGTTACAGTTTGCAGCGCACACAAGGTAGTTATTCATCTTCTAAAACCTCTGGGTAACCGTCATTCACAGAAAAAGTAGTTTTGCATGCAAGTGGAGATGTACAGTAGAACAAATGCATCTGAATAGCTGTTCTTGGGATGTCACACGGTGGGCAAAAGTTGTTCTACTCATGCTCTGCTTGTGGGCTTTTCAGAAGTATTTGGCTGGCCACTGTTGAAAGAAGGATACTGGGTTCTATGGATCTTTGTGCTGATCTGGCAGAGCTCTTCCTATGTCACAGTCAGCCAGTGGCATTTGTCATCTATAATATCCACTGATGCTCTGACAGACAGTTTCAAGTACCCACTTGAAAGACCCAAATGCAGATGTGTCTAGAGTTTGGTTCTAGTAGTGTTTTCTGAGCAGAGTGAAGGGAATCAATCCCTGAGTTTTGCTAAGAACTTTACTACAGCAGAGAAAGAACTACAACTATTGTTACACAGGCAGGAACAAGACAGGGAAAAGAAACCAATGAGAAGCCCAGGTCAAGCAGGAAAGAGCAACCTACAAGCCCCACACCAGCAACTGAATAGGTGACCGCTCTCCCTACAGAGGTTAACATATATAACAATCTTCCAACATTTTCAAAGGCAGCATTCCCTCCATTTCTTTATTCTGTATAATTTCATGTATTATATTACTCAGAAACCAGTTCTCCGATATATAATATATAAACTGTACATAACATCTTTAAAAGTAACTTAACTGTGGAATAAGTCAGAGTTCAGTAAATTGGAAGAAGGACTTGCCAATCCCCTGACAAAGCCTTATTGCAGACTCAGCATGTGTTGGGATGATAACACTTGGCAAACTCTGCAATTTTCACACACCACCTCATAGCACCTTCTATCTTCTGTTATGAACTGTGATAAGCCATGATAATTAAATCTCTTTGTTCAGAGGCACTGCACATGGAGGGTTCCTGCCTCCGTGTCCTTCTCATAAGCTTCAGGGACATCTGGCTGGCCATTGCTGGAAACAGGACACTGGACAGGTAGAACTTTCATCTAATCCTGCAGGGCTTTTCATGTATACAAAAGCAGAGGCCGTGGGCAGCATTTTCCAGCCCTTTCTTTTTACTAGGAAGAGGATCAAATGGAAAGTGTTCTGTGGAAGGACCTTCCTAATAATGTGGCGTGGGGATACTACAAAAGTAAGCCTTCCTAACGCCACCATCTGTTCTGGTGTGGCCAATGTGTAATAGCCCAACAGCAGATGATGCCCTTAGGCTCTGTCTTTTGGCTGCCACTTGAAGGCAACTTCCTGCAGGTAAACAAAGGCATTCCACCTAAATTTTTCAGGTACTAGCTATAACCAGTTGGTTGCACACAACTCCAGGTAGCAGGATCTACAGATACAACTGAAGATATTACCTGTAGTGATTTTTCTGAATTATTTTATTTTACTAGCACTAAGCACACATATGTAATGGACTGTACAAGCATCCTTCCCCCATATCCTTGGGGGACAGGTTCCAGCTGCCACAGGAGATACAAGCAGTGTTTATAACAGTGAACTCGATAAGAAGTGGTTCATAACTCTCCCCATTGTGCAAATGACTTATCTGGCCTCTGACTGCAGCTTTCTCCTGTGTCTTGCTGTTTCTGTGCCATCTCCAACTGCTACCAGGAAGTGGGTTGAAGGGCTGAAAACAATGTGATGCTTATCATAGAATTCATAGAGCTTAGCCTTGCTAAGCTCAGAGCCCAATCCAATGCTTGTCTACTCAGAAGTAAGTGCCATTATAGTCAATGGGGCTTACTCTCAGGAAAGTATAGATAGGATTATCTAGATGTAGATGGTTTTCCATCTCTGCTTTTTCATTTGTTTTTCCTATTGTACTCAGAGGAACATTTTTGTGCTGAGATCTGTCACCATAAAACAATTTTTACTCTAACCCTGCTTCTGCTCCCAAACCTTCTCTAGTTTCCATCTGTAGGCCCTTCCAGGTACCAAATATGATTATAATTGTGATTACTTTTCTAAAGAGTTGATGGCCTTTACTGGGTTTGGATAGGGTTGGTAAAAACATTGATTGGTTAGCGTATATATGACAGAATACTAGATTGGGTGTTTTGGAAGAGAAACCAGAATTTAGCTTGATTGGCTGTAGAATAAATTCAGGAGGTTTTGATAGCTTTAGCAGGCAGGGAGCAGCAACTATAATGGCCTCTGTGAACATCACATAGGGGAGGAGTAGAAAACCCCTGATAGGAAGTGGACTAACTGAAACAGAGCTTTTTTTTCAATGCTAAATCCCAGCTCTAGCTTTGCAGGAGGAAATAGTTTAAGTGCTTACTATGCAATAAACTTCTACCAGGTGTGAAGGCAATCATGACCTTTCCAGATAGCCTGCAGACATGCTAACATGGAAAGTGTCATCAGGGGAAGGGTGACAACCCAGAGAGGAGGGGAACTAACTGAAAGAGTGAAGACCACAGAAGGAGAACACCTGGAAACTGGTTGGAATGGGTTTTTCTCCTAGTGCTCAATTTTTGCTGGTTTTATGGAAGTAAGGAAGCAGGTGCTAAATAAAGATTGCACTCTCTGGAAACTGTTTAAGTAAAAGTGCCTGTCTTTGTCAGACAGGGAGTTGACTTGTTGCTTTGCTCTATGCTGTGCCAGTCTTTCATTTTCAGCTGAATCTCATTAAATAAAAGTACAGTGGGGCTCTCGTATCTATGGATCCTGTATCCACAGCATAGAGGTCC
Organism: Tiliqua scincoides; assembly: GCF_035046505.1. Lineage (NCBI taxonomy): Eukaryota > Metazoa > Chordata > Lepidosauria > Squamata > Scincidae > Tiliqua > Tiliqua scincoides. Next base: position 117,753,431 of record NC_089823.1, read on the forward strand.
CCACCCTGCACTTGGGCCCCTGCCTTACCCCAGGAGAAGGCTCCAGGGCTGGGGAACCAGGCAACAGGAGAGGAGAGAAGCCAGAAGGGTGGGAGGAAGGGCAAGGTGAAAGTAACACAGGGAAGGCCTTTAAGCCCAGGGAAGGGTGGCTCCCAGGGAACCGCCCTTTTTACCTCCTCTGAGGGGAAGGGGAGGGGCTGTGGGGAGGGTAACTGGCCCTACAAAACCTGGGAGGCCAGTGATGCTGGTACTTGCCGGAGGCTGTGCAGCTAACAGCCCCTGCCCAGGACCCAAGCAGAAAAAGCCCAGCCAGGGAAGAGGACTGGCGTGCTGTAACCCTCTCTTGCTGAACCAGTGTGAGGCCTTCCCAGGGCTCCCTTGAAAGGCTACTCAGGCTGAGCAGAGGCCCTGCCCTAGCAGCCTCCCATGCAGATTCACTTATCCACTGATCAGGCCCCCATGTGTGTGCCTCCTCCAGAGGCGAGGGGAGCTCCCCTCATCTCTGGAGGGTCCTCTAAGCCCAGCAGAGGCCAGACATCTGACTGAGCTCAACAGTGAAAAAGTCACTTCTGGTTTTCTCCATGAAACCAGCAGTGATGTTTCGAACACCTTATAAGGCATTAGGAGGCCCAGGGTGCCCTCTGGGGGTGGAAGGGAGGCATTCGTCTGTATCCACAGTTTCACTTAACCACAGGGGGCTCTGGAATGGAGCCCCCCTGTGGATGTGGGGGCATGCCTCTATTCAAACTTGAAACCTGTTGGCTCCACACCAGGCATCAAAAAAAACTCACTAGGAGTACCTGGCCAATTTTGGGCTAATAGTTTTTAATGGATCTGGGGGAAAAGTGGCTAGAACTTGGACTCCGTACTCAAACATCCTGCTTGTCATATTTAGTTTTGACTTTACTGTCATGGAGCCTGTGTATTGCCTGCTCATTTTGCTGCACTGATGCAGTGAGTGGCTTCCTTGTCCACAATTTACCACATTAATTTATTACTTTGGTTTAATCTCCTTCCAATCAACCTCTGCTGACCCAAGTGGGCACTGCAGGTATAAGTCAATCGCACAGATAAGTCAAGGACAGATTTTGAGCTAAAAATCATGGAATTTTCTATGACCCCCCAGATATGTCTGGGGTTAAACTTAGGGGGATGTCCAACTAATTTTCTCTTATTTCACCTGAGGCAGGATTGTGAAAAATATATAAATAATTAACAAATTAATTGTTACCTAAGAACCGTACAGTCTCTAATTCATTAGTAAAAGATCATAAAATACATTTTTATTCATTAACTTTTTAAATTCTGGTCTTCAGAAACTTTTTGTAAACACTATCAGAGTAAGCCTGCAATCCAAACCACACTTTCCTGAGAGTAAGCCCCATTGAACAAAACAGGACTTACTTCTGAGTAGACCTGGTTAGGATTGTGCCTGTAATCAACATACCAGCAGAACCATTACTCAGATCCTTCTCTAAAGTGCCTGGTGTGTTAGGTTTGAGCCTCTGTAATGGAAGATCAGCTATTCCCATGTTTTGACAGCTGTTTGACAGCTCTGGGAAAGGCAGGGCAGCTCCACAGCTGTAATCAGTTAAGGCCAATGGAGACTCTGATGGACACCTGAGCTTCCTTTGATGGGACTTTGCATGGACATGGACTAATGAGGCAGCTGACAGCTGAACTGCATCCTGGATAATGGAACATACCGGAATAAAAGGCAGGTTCAGAAGGTGCAAGGACCTAGACCTACAGGACATAGCTGGACACACATGGAGAAGAGGACTCTGCTGGAGGACACAGAAGAAGGAACTTCTTACGACCCTGCTGAAGGTGACACTCTGCTGGAGAAGACAGGAAGGGACTGCTAGACTCTGCTAGACACACAGAGGAGGGACTTTGCTGTATAAGACTGGACTGGAGATTGGACTGGAGGCTTCAGACCTTTAACCACTAAGTTAAGTGGAGTTTTGGGGAGGGGAAAACCTCTGGACAAGAGGAAGTGCAGGGAGTGTCTGTGTTTGGAGCAATAAATTTTGTTAATTGCTCAAACTGATAAGGAGTTCTGTTGTCATTCCTTTGCACACCAAAGCAGCTGCTGTTCTTTGAAGAAGGGGGTGTTAATTAGCCAAAAAGTGGACATTGGGAAATGGAGTATAATTTAGATGGGACAGGCTCCCCATAGACTATGCAACATAAAACATATAATCAGGAGTGCGCAATGCAATCCACAGCAGAGAGGCAAGCAACAAGAATTGTGTGGGCAAGCGCAGCTACATATAGTTGCAACCCTATTTACTCAGAAGCAGACCCATTGCTTTCCATGGTGCTATTCTCCAAACTGAAGGGGAGATGGAGGGGCTTATGGAAGTTGTCAGGGGGCTTTGTAAGCAGTAAGTGCTGGACTTCCTTGGCTGCAACCCTCATACAGGCCACAGTTCCCATAAGCTCCTTCACTTCTCTTCCTGTCTGAAGAAGCTAAAATGGCTGCCTCTGAATACCATCATTATGTTGGAGGAAATTAAAATAGTTTCCTCTTTGGAGATGGGGGGAAAGCAGCAGACCCCTGCCCTTGGGGTATCACCCCAGGGAACCTCCCTCACCTGGTTGACTGCTATTCAATAAAAAGACAAAGAGGCAATGGCTTGTTAAAGTTGCACAGAAAAGAAGTTGTTTTACTTGCAGTTCCATTGAGTGTATATTTACAGCATCTGATTAGGATCAGAGGTTCAGAACATTTAGAGATAGCAAGGCCCTGGAGCTGCCTTGCCCTGCATGCCTTGTGCTCAACATGGCCTGGGAATCAGAGCCCTGGTGTGCACATCTTAACAGGTCGGTGGTCAGAGGACAAGAGGAAGTGCTCAGAGGAGAAGGGAAGGATAAAGGGTTAGGGCCACAGCCTACAAGGATCACAGAGAGAACAGGTAGAGAGGTCAGGGTCACTGGGCCATAGTTTGACCCCTTCTGGACAGCAGATGGAGTTGCACCAATTCCAACACATTATGAGTAAAAAATTCTCCTTTTTCTCCCACCTCCGTATCCTACTTCTCAGCCCAGTCCCACCCCCACTTCACCAGACAACTGCTCAGCTTCTCACAAGCTCCCAGATGCTTCAGTCCCATTCACTGTATTGACCCAGGTCAACCCAGGCTTTCAGGGTCACTTTTCAGGCATGAATTTTTTTGACATATAGGCAAGTATATACAGTGATTCTGCTGCATCTTTTCATCACATGTGCAGAGATGCAGCAGAGTTATTCTCCCTCAGATGAGTTTGTCTGCTGGCTCTCTGTATTGTATCTTGGCTTGTGTCCTTCCAAAGTGGAAGCACATGGGCAACCCAATCCTAATGTGTTCTTTGGCCTGTGCAGCAGTCACTGGAGCAGCCCAGAGTGTCGCAAACATGTTATGTTTGCAGCAACTCTAGAAACAGCTCGGCTGGTGTGGAGACCCACATAAGCTCAGCAGTACCAGATTCATTCCCCACACTTGCTGGCACTGGTAGGATTGTGTCAGATGGTGGGTGAGGGTGAAGGGAGGACATAGTGGAGGTGGGGAGGAGGCATTTGGGGATGGGGGAAGGTGAAACAGGGTGGATCTGACCTGGGAGGTGAGTAGGATCAGCAGCAGCAGTGAATACTGTGTCCTAACCCCCATCTGCAGGCTGGGCTGGGACAGATTCAAAAAGCCCTATAGGGATGACTGGGGCTTTACTTGAGACAAGGGAAAATTTATCCCCTTACCCTGAGGTGACATCCAGCCACATCTTGCAATGCAATGCAAAAAACCAGAGTGAAATATCTCCTTTCTTTCAAAAGCTATGGCCAAAAAACCAAAACACATGGAGCCCTATGGAAAGTGAAACTGAGCTGTATTGCACATTTACTTGTGAGTAGGCAAACTTGCCTTAGAATCTCAGAAAGGGCAGGGTGAGAGGAATTCAATGACATCAGAATGGTCCTGATCCAATGAATGCAGCCCCAAAAAAACACCTGAGAAGGAAGTTCCCTCCTTCCAAGCAGACACTGAGTCCTATGGAAAGCAAAACTAAGTCAAACGATCATGTTTACTTGTGAGTAAGAAAACATGCCTTGGCTCATGGTCAGGCCAGGCAAAGCAGAATGTGAGGCCACCAGAATGGTCCTAATCCAATGGGACTGGAGCTCAACAAATGCTCAAGAAGGTAGCGCTCCCCCCCCAAAAAGGATCAAAACAGAGGCTTCAGCTGATAAGGTGAACTTTTTTGAGACTTGCAAAGCCAGGTGGATCCTGACAGTGATCTGGTTGAAACAGAAGTTCTTAAATTGAACTGGGCACTGGGTAGGGCTGAAAACCTTACTGGTTTCCACCTTACTTGGTGGAACAGAGCTGGCTTCTGCTTATTTAATTTGTTTTACTTTATTTATACTTATTAAGTTTAATTTGCCTGATGATGTCACTTACACCATGACATCACTTCTGGTGGGTCCTGGACAGATTGTCATTCTAAAAAGTGGGTCCCAGTGCTAAAAGTTTGAGAACTGCTACAAGGAGGTGTAAGTTGGCATCCTGGGCGGGGTGACACCACTAGTGACCCAAATCACTAAAATCAGTTTCGAGGAATAATACCTTCATGTTATATATCAATCAATGCATAATTTCATGCGGAATGTGTTCTATCTTTGTTCTATCAAAAGGTACAGCCAAAAAACCAGTGGGGGCAGGTCAATGGTGCATCACCATGCCCACTCCCTGTGGTGTTGCCCCGCCCACTGCATGGAGAGGGTGACGTGCTGGCCTCCCACACTGGGTGACGCAAAACCTAATGATGCCATTGCTCCGCATCAGAAGTTTTGCAAACACTGTCTTATCCAATATCTACAACTTCTTATCGAACTAATGCATGGTTAGTACCCCTCCTGTATCCTATGAATAATCGAACTGCTTCTCAGAACCCTGAATAACAAGTAACCTGAAGACGGCAGCACTACACATCAAATTCAGAAGTGGAATCCAACAGATGCAGATGTATTCATTGAGAAGATTAAAATGCCAATCCCAACACTGCCCAAGCACTTGCTCTTCATCAGGGAACAGAAAATATTGACCAGTAAGTTCACAATGGTAGTTTCTTCCAAAACCTGTCTCTTTTGTGTCCCACAAGAATGGCTTGGCAGTGTCATTCTCCTGCATCTGTTGGATTCTGTGATTTTTCAAAATTCTAAATAATCTTTTGCCAGTCATAATACTTCATTCTGTTGTTTCAATTTGTTGGCCTACTGTTTTCATGACAACCTTGGTTGTAACATTTGCAAAATAAAAAGGAACTTAGAATCAGCATTTGGGCCTGTTAATCAGCTCAGTTCAATGGACAGATCATAACTAGAATATTTCACTCAGCTATCATTTCAGCACGAGAAACAGTCAATCAGGCAGTCATAAACTTAGTTCCAAGAGATCTGGCATATTCTCTTGGGACCAAACCGTGCCAAGAATGGGCATAAGCACATCTGCCAGAATAATAATCTGGTAATTACCCTTCATTCTTTTTGTTTATCTTGTGCACATCTCTAACCACTTCTCACATAATGTAATAAGGTTATATTTTTGACGGATAATCAAGGTTGTCATTCTTTATTTGACTTCTTTGCAAAGTTGAAGAAGTTTTGGGGATAGAGGGGGAAAAAAACCAGACATATAAAGAATAGATCCAGTTCTATCAAATGCTACCAGTTGATGTAACTTTCACCTACCTGGTGAACACAGACAACAGAGGAGGGATGATCTTGCCACACCCTGCTTGCAAGGATTCAGAGGTATCTCCTTGGCTGCTGTTGGAAACAGAGTCCTGGACTTGATGGATGGTTGGCCTGATTCAGCAGGTCAGTTATTTTCTTATTAAATGAAATGTAAAGGAATGAACATTCATAGTTTCAATTGGCAGACATAGTCTTTTGAATGTGTTTGTTAAAAGGATGGAAGAGGCAGGACCCACGAGAGCAGGTTGCATGGGGTAAACTGTATCCGGACCCAGGGTCAGAAAGGGTGCCGAGCAACCAGAGGAGGGGGCCCCAAAAATTTCCTGGGATCTTACATTTTCTGATCTTAGTAGGGCCCATTACGGGGGGTGCAGGAGGTAGATCATACCTGGGCCTGGGGTCAAAAATGGGGCCCAGGAGCCAAAGGAGGGGAGCCAGAAACTTCCTGAGATCTCAAAAAATGTTTGCATATATTGTGTGAAGAACAGTATTAACATTTTGTGTAAGCCTACATAGTGTTATATATCATAATTTGTAGAAATTATGATCCAATGAGTGCATGAAATTATGAGCCAATGGAGAAGGGGCCAAAATTAAGTTTGTACCCCAAATGGGCTCAAAAGAAGCATTATATCCCCTGATAAAATTCCTCTCAGAGGCCTAAGGAAGAGGGAGACGGAAGAGGGGATAATGGTGGGGATATACTGTAGCTAGAGAATTCTCCATACTGTTCTCCTGGAAGATCTGACTTTGTGAAGGCTGTGAAGCTGTTCCACCTTTCATTGGTGCTTTATGGGGTGGGAGCTTTGAAGATGAGTAAAGGCTGCCCATCATGCTGAAGGGGTAATGGAAGAGCATAGCCTGTTGTCAAGGCGACAAGGGAACACTTCCCTCTCTGAAGGAAGAGAGGGAGAGCTGCTTGGTTGTTTTAGGCAATTGAGGGCGCAATCCTAAGTGCCCCTTTGGCCAGTGCAAGCCAAAGAGTGTCACAAAAGAACTGTAAGGCTCTTTTGCGCCACACTTCAGGGAGATAGGCTGGCACATGGACATGCGCTGTGCTCCCCGTGCCAACGCAGGCCCTGGGGACAGGTGAGTTTGCATCAGCTGAGTTTGGCCGGCGCAGGGATCGGAGGGGTGGGAGGGCAGGGAGGAGGTGGGAGGGAGGCGTTTCAGGGCGTGGGGAGGGCAGGCGGCGGATATTCTAAGGGGCGGGTGGGCAGGGCTTGGATTTGGGACTTATGCCGGATCCTAGCTCCGTTCCCTGGTGACTCGAACCAGTCCTGAGCTCTTTGTATTTGTGCCACCAATTTAGGTGCCACCCATTGGGGCTGCTGCGGCTCTCCCAGGGGTAAGGGGAAATGTTTCCCTTTGCCTTGGGCTGAGCCTCAAACAGCCCGAAACTTGCTCTGTATACAGCGCAGGCCCACTGGCCTGCCTGTTCCAGTGCAAGTTAGGACTACGCTGTGAGTGATGCGATGTCTTCCAGAGTGGCTGGCTTATGACTTGCTTCTTTGGCTACAATCTTTGGCCACTGAAGAAGTGAATTAAAGTCACAGTTGGGTTTTTTGGGGGGAGGGGGCGGTGCATGCGTGGGTTCTAGCTTCGTAATCCCCCTGTTTCTCTGAAGTACTGGCTTGGCAATACTTCAGCTCAGCATTTGTTTAGGGTTTACATTCAGAACAGTGGATTAGAATAAGTTGCTGAAGGTATTTGGAGAAGGCCACACAGCAACACTCTTAACAGAACTGAAATAGGTCTTCAAGTCCCAGTCGATTGCTCCCACAATTAGCATACTTTGCCTCCAGCTAAACTAAAAATAAAAGCCATTTTCTGGAATTGGTGTTCAAATGAAATCATAAAAGAGGACAGTAAGAAATATGCCATGACTACAAAGGTCACCTAGAAAATTGTTTTCTCTTAGAGCATGTGCTGCATTGCTTGGAGATATCTGGTATGCAGCAAGTCAACTCAAAGAAATATCAAGGAACATAACATGCAGATTTTGGCATAAAGCGTAGCATGTAGTCCTGTCTGTTAAACAGTGCAAAACTTCTGGTACAAAAATAAACCATCAGTAAAATATATGAAAAAGTGCAAACTGTTTTCTGTTGACATAGCACTACTGCAGTGAATGGCACCAAAGTGCTCATTGTAGCACTTCAAAAATTGCTTAAATTTGTAATCTGAAAACTGGCTCCAAAGTCCAAATTCTTGACTTGCTCCTAAGTCAGTGCTGTTTGAAGGCTCTACATCTGTAATAATTCACCTGTCTATAATAAACATCCGTCTATAATAAACTCTATGAAATACATACATGTATCAACTAACTCTTGGTATTCCTGACTGCAAGTTTTTACTTTTTCTCATATAAGTGAGTCATTGTCATTTATTCTATGGGGCAGAGTAAAATAATTCAGTGTTGGAGGAATGCATTGTGGGGAAAATCTCTTCATTACCTCCTAATATTGGATGGCATCAGAATCCAGGGAGAAGCAATGCCTCTCAATGGAACTCCTTGCCAAAGGCTGTGGTAATGGTATCTTACCTAGATGCCTTTAAAAGAGGATTGGAGAGATTTATGGAGGAAAAGTCCATCACAGGTTACAAGCCATGATGCAACCTCTTGGTTTTATAAATAGGCTACATCAGAATGCCAGATGCAAGGGACGTCACCAGGAAGCAGGTAATTTTGTTGTCTGGGCGCCCCTGAAATCTCTGGTGGGCCACTGTGAGACACAGAAAGCTGGACTATATGGGTCTTTGGCCTGATCCAGTGGGGCTGTTCTTATGCCCCTTCTCCACCAGATGAGGGGCAATATGTTGTGCTTCACCCCCTCTCTACTTGCCTGATGCCATATTTGGAAAGAGGTGAAGAAGAGCTCTATGTTGCTTCTCAGCTGTCAGTGGTTATTTTGTAAATAATAACTTTCTGACTTTGTTTAGGAATCTGTGAGTGAATTTGATGGAACTAGGAATTTATGTTAAATCCTTTCACTTTCTGGCAGACTGGTGCATCAGTTGTCCTCTTGTTACAGCCCCTACTTCCAATGATGTCATCCCATTACTTGGGCTTGCTTCTTTTTACATGTGTCAATATTATAATGGTTTACTAATAATAATGTTTCCACTTCCGCATGATTTCCCAAATGCACACTTGGGGAAATAGAACTGGGATGTGTAGCAAATGCTTGGCAGATGCAATTACCCTGATGGAAGGAAATGTGACAAAGAGCGCTATATATTTTCTGCATATTGGAAAGGAAATCAGGTAGTAGGTTCTTTTTTGTTTTTTTCGGTACTACTGACTGTATGCTGTGATATGAACAAGCCTTGCGCCACTTATTCAGTCTAGTGAGCTGCAGGCCACTATCTGTTTATGGTGACCAGTTAGTAACTTGAGAAACCTCCTGATATGTACTTTTGGTCTACATAGACCAGTATTTGTCTCCTCTGACTGGCAGCAGCTGCCCAAGACCTTTGGAAAACGTTATTCCCATCTTTTCCTTTCTGAGATCCTTTAACAGATAATGCAATTGCTGCATTCACAAATGGGAACATTCTTGCAGTGATCCTTGTGGAAACCACAGATCCTCATGGAAAAGTTCCCATTTGCAGATGTGTTGGAGTATGGAGTTGTGCTGGAGTATGGAGACCTCACTGCAATGGCTCTCCTGCATGACAGAATCATTCCTTTGCCACCTTTGCATGTCAGCTTTGGCACAGGTGACCATAGATCCACAATGGACTCAGCTAGAAGGCCTGAGACCTTCAACAGCTGTCTGAGAATTCCAACTTTTTTAAACACTATATACAGCCATGAGGAGACAGATAAGGAAAATGGTGAAGGTGCTGGTAATGTTTAACCCATTCCCACATCCATCCAGTTTTTCTTCTCTAAATTGTTTCCCCAGTAGCTATTTGCTCCATGGGGGTAAAATGCAGACCTATATTAAACCAGTATTTTTTTTCCTTCCTGGAGGGGTGGTGCAATTTAAATTTAAAACAATTATATGGGGAAAAAGTTAAAATGTTTGTACTATGTTGCTTCCTTGGTCAAATTATTAGCACCCATGTAGCTAAATTTAGTAACAAGTTTGGGAGCTCAGTCACACATCTTAGCATACTGTGTAGTGTGGCTTGCTCCTATTTTGCCATTTCATATTATCCTGTCATGTGAATTGAAGCATATATATTAATAGGTTCTCTGTTTTTTTGTAGTTCGTTTTGGACTGAGGTAAGTGGGAAAGCTAAACACCAAGCAAAGAATAAAGTGAAGGGCAAAGCAATGGCATTGCTATCACACTTGTGTCACTTCTTGGCTTCTCTGTGTTGCCTCATCAGTCTATTGGATTTCATCCCTGGTTCCACTGAGGCGCTAGAATTTTTAAAATAAACGTTGACAATGCTAGACTGCATTCTGCTAATGGAGGTCTTTGCTTCTTAGCACAGATGGAGATTTAGTGCACAGAAAAAGAAGCAAATGTTCTCAACTTTCCATTAATCAAATTCACAAGCCCCACAAGGACCTCTCACAGGTGGAGAGTGGGAAGGTGGTGATCGTGACAACTAATTACTAAAAAATTCTGGCTCATAATATTTCTTTTCCTTTCAAACATTAAAATCCTTCGGGGCCTGCATGTAATAGCAAAAGGCACCCTTCCTCCGATGGATGGTAACTGACTCCTAGCTTCTGAGACTTGGTTAGCATATAAATATGCAAGATCTAAGATCACAGCTTTAGTGCCATGACTTTTGTTGTGGTGTTGAGGTAACAGATCACCAGTAGGGTTGCAAAGAAGTGTTCTGAGAGAAAATACTAAGCCCAGATAAGAACAGAAGAAGAGCCCTGCTGGATCAGGCGAAGGGCCCATCTAGTCCAGCTTCCTGTATCTCACAGTGGCCCACCAAATGCCCCAGGGAAGCACACAAGACAATAGACAAGACCTGCATCCTGGTGCCCTCCCCTGCATCTGGCAATCAGAGGCAGCCTGCCTCTAAAACCTAGAGCTTGCACATACCTACTATAAATTGTAACCCATAATTAACATTTTCCCCAGAAATTTGTCCAATCCCCTCTTAAAGGCAATCAGGCAAGATGCCATCACTACATCCTGTGGAAGGAGTTCCACGAACTAATTACATGCTGGGTAAAGAACTACAGTGGTGCCTCGCATAACGAAATTAATTCGTTCCGCGAGTCCTTTCGTTATGCGAGTTTTTCGTTTTGCGAAGCTCGTTTTCCCATAGGAATGCATTGAAATTTAATTAATGTGTTCCTTTGGGCAAGAAAAGTCAGAACAAAGTCAAATTTGGTTTACAAAGTGTTTATTAAGTGCTCTTTAAAGGCATACATACTGTACTGAGGATTTCAAAAACGGGGATGCTGAGTGGGGACCTTGAAGGCTGTAATCCTGTGCACACTTTCATGGGAGCAAGCACAATGGGACTTACTTCTGAGGAGACATGCACAGGATTGTGCTCTAAACTGGGGAGGAGGACAGAGCAGCTGCACTCAATTGCTTGCTTTTGCCGTGATCATGGATGGAAACGTGAAGGAAATGGGGCAGTGAGAGGGTGAATGAGCGATGGGGGGGGTGCTGAGTGGGGAGTTTGTAATCCTGTGCACACTTTCCTGGGAGCAAGCACAATGGGACTTACTTACATAAACTGACATGAAGATCCTCCCCTTACTAGGGTGGACGGGATCATAAACTGACATGAAGATCCTCTTACTAGGGTGGATGGGATCATACACTGACATGAAGATCCCCCCTTCTTAGGGTGAATGGGATCAGGCTTGCGGGGGGGGGGAGGCTGCGATGGCAAGCTGCTGGGGGGGCTTACATTCAGATGCTGGATGAGGTGAGTGAAGGCACCCCTCCCCTGCTGTGTGAATGTGGGGGGGGGCAGAGCATCTGTGTGTGTAAGAGAAGGGGGCAGCCTGTGTGTGTGAGAGAGGGGGGAAAGTGTTTGTGTTGCAGAGAAGTTGTGATGCTCCAGGCTTGGGGTGGGGGGAAAGAGAGGCTGTGATGCTCCAGGCTTGTGGGGGGGGGGAGAGGCTGGGATGCTCCAGGCTTGGCGAGAGAGAGGGCTGTGATGTTCCAGGCTTGCGGGGGGCAGAAAAACGGGCAGGAGCAAGAAGTGAGTGAGTGAGGGGTGGTGAAGAGAGCGTAAGTGTGTGTGTGTGAGAGGGAGGGAGGGATGCTGACTGACCCGCTGCTGCTCGAGGAAACCCCAAGAACTCATCATCCTTCCTTAGGGTGAACTGCATAAACTGTCATGAAGATCCCCCCCTTAAAACAAACCAAAACAAAACAAAACAAAAATTTGTCTTGTGAAGCACGGGTCATAAATATTCATTGTGCAAGTCACCAAAAATCGCGAAACGCTTTCGTTCTGTGAGTTTTTCGGTGCACGAGGCATTCGTTATGCGAGGCACCACTGTATTTTCTTCTGTCTGTCATAATTCTCCCAACACTCAACTTTTGTGGATGTCCCCTCGTTCTGGTGTTATGTGAGAGTGTAAAGAGCATCTCCCTATCCACTCTGTCCATCCCCTGCATGATTTTGTATGTCTCGATCATGTCCCCCTTCAGGCACCTCTTTTCTAGACTGAAGAGGCCCAAAGGTTGTAGCCTTTCCTCATAGGGAAGCTGCCCCAGCTCAGTAATCATTTTGGTTGCTGTCTTTTGCACATTTTTCCATCTCCACTATATCCTTTTTGAGATGCAGCGACCAGAACTGAACACAGTACTCCAGGTGTGGCCTTACCATCGATTTGTACAACAGCATTACAATATTAGCTATCATATTCTCAATGCCTTTCGTAATGATCACAAGCATGGAATTAGCCCTCTTCACTGCTGCCACACATTGAGTCGACACTTTCATCGAGCTGTCCACCAGCACCCCAAGATCTCTCTCCTGATTTGTCTCAGACAGCTCAGAACCCATTAGCCTATATGTAAAGTTTTGATTCTTTGCCCCAAGGTACATGACTTTACACTCACTTACATTGAAATGCATCTGCCATTTTGCTGCCCAGTCTCCCAGTTTGGTGAGATCTTTCTGGAGCTCCTCACAATCTCTTCTGGACTTCACCACTCGGAAAAGTTTGGTGTCATGTGCAAACTTGGCCACCTCGCTGCTCAACCCTGTCTCCAGATAGGAGGCCACAGAAAATAAAGAAGAGAGTGAAATTTTGTGTTTGATTGAATAATGGAATCCCAAAACTGGGGTAGGAATAGAATTTAAACATACAAGGATGAAATTATCTCAGTGACGCAGGGCTGGAACTGTCACAAGGGACCATACTTCTTCTATTAACATGGCCTGATTCTGATGATAGTTACCCAGCCCCATGTACTAAAAGACATGTATGATCTGGCCCTTCCTCTTGCATCATCTCCAAAAGGACATCATGGGAAAAGCTACAAAGAACCTTCTACCTTTAACAAAAAACAAAGGTGCAAAGAAAGTCCAACAAGAGGATCAGGGACTTTTTAGTTTGGCCAAAAAAAAAAAAAAAAGTTAAAAAAAAGTTGAGGATTGTGGGTAAAGATGGAAAACTAGGGGTGGGGAAGAAAATAGAGGTTTATGAAGTCAGACATGGTTTAGACTGGAAAGCAGAAAGTACAACAAAAAGCCACAAAATAGTAATATCTTTATTAGTACCATCCACAAAGACAACACCTTAAAGAGGTTTAGTAAGGATAAGGTCCCTCTACCAGAGAAGGATAGGTTTGTGCCCTTAGTACATCAGGAAGTTTTAAAGAAGGTTCCTCATTGGAGCAATGCCATGTTTTGTACAAGATCCTGTCTCACAGAAATACAATATTTTTTGTAAAATGAGGACATTTTCACAATTACTGCCCTGAGCTGCATGTGGCAATGGGGGACAAGAAGTATTTTATTTTAATGTGCAGTTCAGTCATTTTATGTGTATAAATATTTCTAAAAATTTCCCACCAATTTCATGTTTAAATTGAACCTGATTCTGCCTACAGCACTGACTACAACACATGTTAAAAGTCAGTATACTGCTGTTTTATTTTTAAATATTTATACTTTATCATATCTAAACACTGCCTCATTTCAATTTGGCATCACCTACTAGGAAATTAGTATGCCAGGGGGAAATGTTCTAGTTTAGGTTCTCTCTCTCTCTATCTCTCACACACACACACACACACACACACACACACACACACACACACACACACACACACACACACAGCTTTTCTGACAGGTTTCCCCTGATATGTTCTGTATTTGTAGAGTAGGGATTTTATGTATTATTTTCTTAACATGATTTGTATCCCACCTTCTAGACCACATCCACAAGGCAGTTAATAGACAAAACAAACAGGCAATAAACAATAAAATAAATAAGTAACAATAAAGTAACAAAAAAGTAACAATAAAATACTAAAAGATAGAAAGTACAATTTTCATACTTATGACTCAGGGACAAGTTCTAGGGACAAATCCAGCCCCCTTGGAGTATTGGCTCTCCATCCCAACATCCAGAAATAGGAGGATGGAACGTCGGCTTTCAGAGTGGTGCGTGCTTCAGCCATCCCTATATACCAGTGGCAGTTTTAGACATCTTTTCAGTAAACAGCTGTGTGAGAACACTGTTGCATGCCCAATCTGAATTGCCCTTGCATGCCACATTTATAGCCAATGTGAATGATTTTTTCTTCTTCTCTTCTTTCCCCCCTCATTTCAGAATTTTTTGAGACTGAATAGGAACTAGATAATGCACAGCAGTGCATCTTTGGGATTTAGGTGTATATATTACTTAGCTTGTAGAAAGCCTCAAAGCGTTATTACAGCCTATAAACCATGCTCTTACAGAGTGGCTAGAGCCATATTGAAGCCTCCTGCAAGAAATGAAGTTCTGATGATAATCTCTACTTCATTGTCCGTGTCTTCTTTTGCTATCTGTTTCCCTGCCAACTTTTCCATTCTCTATTTCAAATGCTATCTTTCCCCGCTAAGATCTGGGGATTCATAATGTAAAGCTCACATCTGGGTAATTTAGACTCTGTACTGATTATAACCTATTATGCTCTGCTAGAAAGTAACTCAAGTCATTTTACCAGAAAATGCTCTTTTAAGAGTTCCTGCTTTGAGAGAGAGAGGGAGAGAGAGGAAAAAATACAGGGTCCAACACGTTTATATTTTTTGCAGAAGGTGTAAATACATACTTTAGAGAGAAGACATATGAGAATTTTAAGAGCAGTCACAGTAATAATAATAATAATAATAATAATAAAACTTTATTTTTATCCCGCCCTTCTCCCTAACGGGACCCTAAGAAAGTAGGTTCTTCAACGGTGGTGCACCCAACATCACAGCTTAGACATACTAACCCATCGGCTACCATAAGATGTCATTGGCATGTGTACTTTGTGCATACATTCATTTCTTTAACTTACAAAAACAATTCTCAAATATATATAGTTTAAAAATAGGTTTCAGATCTACATTTTTTGGGGGGGGGGGAAAGAAAGCAAATGATTAGTTTATGTGTAGAGCTATGAGGATGCAGGCAAGCTGCCAGTTCAAATCTCATCTCTATCAAGCTTGCTAACCAAACTTACTTCCCTAGGCCAAGCTCCCAGCATCGGCCCTCCTGCTGCCTTGCATGATTACTGGAGATACCTGCCTATAAGTTGATCTCACAGATAGGTCGAGGGCAGGTCATGGAATGTTCTGTGATCCTCGGATAAGTGATAACTTATGGGGGTGTCTGACTATAGTTTTGTCTGATTTTACCTAAGACCAGATCCTGAAAAATAACCTACCAGTAATTGTTACCTAAGAGCTGTACCGTCTCTAATTTATTAAAATATAGTAAAAAATCATAAGATACATTTTTATTCTTAAACTTTTTAAATTATGGTCTTCACAACCTTTTGTAAACACTATCAGAGTATGTGCACTGTAAACAACATACCAGTAGAACAGTGGTTCCCAACCCAGGGGCAGTCAACAGGACGTTTAGGGGTACTTGAAAAATAATTGAATAATGGCAGAAAAAGGCAGGTAGTGCTCTAGAATGCCTTGTAGGGCTTGCAAGGGAGGAAGGGAAGTAGCCAGTTGGCTGTGAAAGCCCCACCAATGGATAGTTTTTGGTCTGGTTCATGTATGAATCAGTGATTGAAAACCAGCTTAGTAGAAAAGCTGAAATGTAATGTGGAAAGTGATCAGTCACCAAGAATTTCTCAGGACACTTCTGGTGCAAAACAGTACAAAGGCATAGTCTTCAGTTCTTCAAACAGATAAAAGAGAAAGTTCTGTGATGAATACATGACATATGGGTTTTCATATTGAGGAGATGAGGGCTAATATTACTCATATTAATGAAAAACATTTAGCTAAATGGGGGGTACAATTCATGGAATGGGCTGCCAAGGGGCATGCAAGTGAAAAAAGATTGGGAACCACTGCAGGAGAACCATGAATCAAATCCTTTAAGGTGCTTGGTGTGTTAAGTCAGAGGCTCAACATATAACATACGACTTATAACACATAACTGGGAGTGTGCAATTCAATTCACAGCAGAGTGACAAGCAACAAGGAATTACTGTGAGCAAGAGTAGCTGCACATAGTTGCAACCCTATTTACTCAGAAGTAGACCCATTGCTTTCCATGGGTGTTATTCTTAAGTAATGGTTTACTGTAGTGATTCTCACACATTTAGCACCGGGACCACTTTTTAGAATGAGAATCTGTCAGGACCCACTGGAAGTGATATCAGTGACATCATCAAGCAGGAAAGCTTTTAACAATCCTAGGCTGCAATCCTACCCACACTTACCCAGGAGTAAGTCCCATTTACTATCATTATTAAAAGAATATACATAGTAGCTTGTTAAAAGTACAGGTCTGTAACATTTCCCCAAATGCAGTCCCATACCACAGTAGCATCAAGCATATTAAAAATAAAATATTGAAAGGAATGGGAACCCACCTGAAATTGGCTCGCAACCCACCTAGTGGGTCCTGACCCACAGTTTGAGAAACACTTGTATACTGAATTGTAGCCTGGGACTTTGTTTCAAATGGAAAGGAGGACTACATCCTTGTGTTTTAAAAAACAGACCTCTGCAAAGTATTTGCAGAGGCTGCAGCAACATTTGCAGAATGGAACTAGGCTTGCTTGTTTTAAAAGGAAGTCTTTAGCAGGAGAATAAAAGATTAACTTTGGCTGAAGCTTTGCCCTGGAGGAGTTGCCCTGAAGATTGACAGCCCTCTAATTATCTCTGCATTGCTTTTGCAGCTTTGTTTGCAGAAGTTGCTTGAAAAGCCTTGATGAAAACCCCTGACCGACCTCAGAGATAAGGCAAGGTGATAATCTAAGCTTGATTTAGTGGCAAAAATTTCTCACCCTATAGGCGAGTATCTATGGTATACAGGTTGAGGGTCCCTTATCCAAAACGCTTGGGACCAGAAGTGTTTCAGATTTTGGAATATTTTCAAATACACCATGAGATATCTGGGGGGAAGGACTCAAGCCTAAACACAAAATTCATTTATGTTTCTGTACACCTTATACAAATAGCACAGGGCCCCTTAAAGAAAAGTACCTGGTGCAACCTGGCACTGACGCTATCTGATCACACAAGTATTGGGCTGCCAACAGCAGCGAACCCTGCGCTGGACACTATACATCTTATGCAAATAGAAATAGAAGGTAATTTTATATAATATTTTAAATAGTTCAGTTCAGTACGGCTTTTATTGGCATAAAATACAGAGAAAGAAAGAAAACAAAACAAAAATATACAAAAGACAACACAACATAGACATCTGTCTTTTCCTCAAACACTGCCCAAAGTCCCAGAGTTCTGCCAGATAAAAAGATAAAACCCCAGATATTACCCCAGATAAAAAGGAAGTGACCTTATCCAGGAACTCAGATTCAGATGTGGAAAGGAGAGACTGAAGCATGATTGCATCCTCCCAGCCCTGCATCCTAGCTAACAATGGGCCTAGATATTTCTAGGCATCAAGCATCAAGCTTCACTCAAGGCCGTTACAAGCATCAAGCCCATTACATAACGGGCAGTAGAAAGAGGTATGTATTAGAGCCTCAATACAATCCCTACCACACTTGCATTTCCTCTCCGAGTAAGGGAATACCACTGAACCTGCCCGTCAACAAGGCTGATGGAAGAGCATTACATCTTGCAAGTGTGAAAGCTCTCCGAGCCTGCAGGCGCTCCAGATGATAAAAGAAGGAGGCCAGTTTCCCAAAACTGACTGGAACATGGAGATGGAGTGGAGAGCATGTGGTTTTGGCAGCACTAAACAGCTCTCGTTCAATATCAAAAATTCTTTCTTTGATGATTTTAATAATTTTGTGCATGAAACAAAGTCTGTGTTAACTGAACCATCCAAAAGCAAAGGTCTCACTATCTCATCTCATCCCCCTCTCCAGAACACCTCCTCCCTGCCTCCCCCTACCTCTCTGCTGCTCGGCAGTCTGTGCGACTGCTGAGCGGTGGAGCGCCAGTGCTCGCCCAGTGCTTGCCCAGCGCCGGCCAGCACTGAGCTAACACTGGTGGAGCACCAGCGCTAGGGCCTGCAAATGTGCCTTACGGCAGTGGTAAAAAGAGGTGTGACAGTGTGCACCAGCGGTGATCTGATGACTCTAAGAAACCCACCTTCACATAATTCTCTCTCTCTCTCTCTCTCTCTCTCTCTGCGTATACATGTGCACGCGTGTGCATGCTTGCTTTTAAGCCAGGTTCAATACAGTGAAGAAAATGTATTCTTTAATACAGTGAAGAAGTTTTTTTTCAATACAATGAAGAACAATACAGTGAAGTTTTTTTTCCCTATGCTGTCTGCACAGTATTTTTTACAGTTGAATTCAGCTCAGGTGAGTGGACAACTGAGTTCTATGTGTGCATAGATCCTGCAGAATCACAGAGCAGAACTCTCCCTCCTGGCTCCACTTCTAAATTTGTTGTACTTCATTCCTAGTCTCTATCCAGGCACTTGGATTTTGATTTCAAGACTTGGCAGTAGCGGACTTCCCCCTTCTCATTTCTGGGGCAAAGGTTTGTGAAGCTGCCCCCCCCCCCAAGAGATGCCCTCCTACCTCCAAAGCATAGTGGAGCCTTGTGCAACCATATTAGAATGCTTCCCTGTGATCTTAAACTGCACTTCTGGAAAACCAGAAGTGCAGTTTCCAACAGCATCATGAGCCACATTGAGGATTTGCACATGATCCTAAAGTAGCACAGGCTCAGCGCCCAGGGCATTTGCCCAGCTCTGGGTCCACTGCTGTTGGAAGCCCCATAACTGTGTGATCAGATAGCGTCAGTGCCAGGTTGCACCAGGTCCTAGGGTACTTTTCTTTAAGGGGCCCTGGGTATGCACGCACAGGACACCCAAGCCCTCCCTTCCCTCCAAGCAGCTGTTGGAGAGGAGGGATCAACAAGCAGCTTCCTTGCACCACCTCTGTCATTGTCATCAACAATGGCAGCATGAGTGGATGAGCAGTGGGTTGGTGGCCTATACAGTTGCTGGGGGAGGGGGCTGGAGGAAATGCTAGAGCAGTTTTCTCTTGGGCAGCTCTTCTTCCTCTTCCCTTGTCCTGCTAAGACAGTCAGGTAGCTCTCAAAGAAGCAGGTAACTGGCGCGCAATGTGATTGGATGAGGGGTGGAGAAAAGAAGCAATATCACTGAAAGACTTTCACTGGTCCTCCCAACGTCCGTGCCCTCCATCCAATCACATTTACTCTCTAGGGGCAAAGGCTTCTAGGAAAGCAAACAAGCAACAAAGGCTGCAATGCATTAATGTCCTCAGCTTACTGTGTCACACCACTGCTGCAACATAACAGTTGGTGTTGGGGTTCTTCAAGATCTGGCAGTCTCAACAACTCCCCAATCTGGCCATCTGCTTTTATTGCTTATACATCATCAGATGAGCATGCACAAATACCGCTGATTTTAATTATCATGGAAACATGTCTCCTCCAACATTATTTTTATTGGTAATAAGAGATATTTATACACCACTTAACAAATATATGAGGAGGGATGAGAGAAAGTAAGTCAGGGCCCAATGCTATGCAGTGCACGCCGGTGTACTGCCGGTGCACACTGTCACAAATGTTTGTGGCCCCCACCACTGGTGGAGCGCTGGTGCTAGCTCAGTGCTGGCTGGCGCTAAGCTAGTGCCAATGAAGCACTGGTGGTCTGCTGCTCGGCAGTCATGGGGACTGCTGGGCAGCGGAGAGGTAGGTGGGGGCATGGGGGAGGCGAGGAGTAGGTGTTCCGGGGCAGGGGGAGGCAGAGGGATGGTGAGGAGAGGGAAAATAGGAGGTATCCTGGGGGAGGGAGTGGGGTGGGAGGGAGACAGGACTGGTGGAATTTCGCTCCACTGAATCCTGAGTCTCCATGTCAGGCCGCCTGCCCAACACAGAGGCTCTTAATTCTACACCAACCCTTGGGTCTCCACAGAATTGAGTAGCCCCATTGTGGGGCTATTCACCTTACCCGGGGAAGGGAACAAAAATCCTCTTCTCCTAAGGAGCCACCCGTGCTGCCCACAGAGCATGCAGGATGCAGCGGCAGCCATTTTCTGTGCTGCTGCAGCCCATGTGCCAGGCAGCTCAGGACTGGGCTGCCCATTCACAAGGCTACTCAGATAAAACTTGTGTCATGGAAATATGAGGCCACTATGTGCATCCACAGAAAATTATAGCCACTGGCATCTTTGGGTCAGTACTAGTATTTCAAACACTGTGTAAACCTACTATTCTTTTGTAAATGCAAAGCTATTACCCTTCCAATACTGCCTTTTTGTCTTAGAACACCTGTCTGTCTCTTGAGAGAGCGCACCTGTGTCTTTTCAAAGCAGTGTAAAAACCAAACAGGGACTTTCATGGCACAGTAACATTGTTAACATGCCAGCCTATCCATTTTTCAGTCTCAAATTACATCCTACAGTTCCATTTCTTTTCTGCTTTAAAGGAAAATGTTGATACAAGTTTTAACTACAGCTGCATTTCTATTCATCAGTAATAGTTGCTATTGGGGGAAGCAAAATTGTTTAGGCAAAGCAGCTGATCTAAATATACTGACATTCTATGCCAACAGGCTCTATGTTTAGCCAAAGGATCAGAAGATCATGGATTTAAAACAAAGAATAACCACTCTACTGCAATGCACATTTACCTGCAGACAATGCATGGGGAGGAAGGATTATCTTGGCCAGTGGAAAAATGCATCCACATTTCAAGCTTGTCCACTACTCCCATTACTCACTTTTGCCAACCTGTATTATGGCCCGACTACTTTCTAAACGATTTAGAAAGCAGTAGGGAAATATCAACATTCAAGGGCAGTTGTAACTTTTTGTCAAACTACTTTGTTGGGTTTGTTGGGCACCCACAAGTAAGGGTTCTCTCGCTAATGATCTACTTTTTTGTGAGGCTGGCACATTCCAAGCTCAACACATCTCAATGTGAAGAGAAGCCATCATTGCACACAGCTCCATTTGCAGAGTGGATGCCAAATTAGAGAACAAGTGGCCCGTTCTAGGCTATTTAAATTTAATGATCTGGATCATTCTTCCAGTGTAAGGTGGGAAAAACCAAGGCTGCGTCTGCCAGTTTTTCTCATTGGATTGTGCCAAGTCATGCAGCATATTTATAATTAAAACCAAGTGCCATTAAAATTACATCACTGTCATACTAGTTGTACAAATATCAGATACATCACAGCCATTCCCTGGCCTAGTTGTAGGAAACATTGTGGTATTACAGTTTTTACTTTGTGATGAGTATCAGCACGTATTTAATTTCACATTTCTCTGTAGCAGCAAACTTCAGCATGTTATGAGATGCACTTTATGAAATATTGAGCAAAAACATGAAGGCTCTGCTATTTTCCATGGTTAGCGCTGTTTCTCCAGAAGGTTAACATTATTTCTGCTTGTCACAACCTGCTGGGGGAAACAAAGAGTGTTGTGTCACCTTAAATGGATTACAGTGGCATGAGAATTTAGAGACAAGAGTCTGCTTCATGAAATGAATTAATTCAAAGAAGATGATGAGGGGTGTATTCTCTCTCTCTCTCTCTCTCTCTCTCTCACACACACACACACACACACACACACAGAGAGAGAGAGAGAGAGAGAGAGAGAGAGAGAGAGAGAGATGGGCTGAACACTAGAGGATAAACTTATAATGAGAACAGGAAACTAGGGAAGTTTGCACTGATGCTTTATGCGATATCAGTATGGGATATCTACACAAATGACTCCTATCTAATTGGACAAATATTGCAATGTGCCATAAAACCCTCACAGTTCAACTTGGCTCTTCCAACTTGCCAGACAAGACACTAAAACATGCATTCTGTTATGCCACATTCTCATTTTAACGTGCCCTTGGATTTCTCTGGTTGTACCATCTTATTCAACTTCAGCACTGAACTACTGGAGTAAGATTTTCTGTTGGCTGTTGAAATGGCCAGATGATTACATTACAGCACAGCACAATGCAGGCACACAGAAACTGGTGTCAAACTGACTTTATCTCCTAGAAAATTAAGCTCCATTATTTTGCACAATGCAGACTTTTTATGATAGCAGCAAGGCAAATCTAGAGGACGGTTGTCAGGAGATAATCACACCCTTTGGGAATTACAGATACTCAGTTAAATCTCATATCTTTTACTGCTGTAGGGAAATGGTTATATTATGACAAACACACCCCTGGTGAATTACTTAACTTCCTTTTTATGTGTGTGTCAAAAGCAAGAGTTTCTGGAATAATCTGGCTGGATCACCTGAATGCAGCATTGCTTTATGATATCATATATTAAGTTGTAATTTTGTCTAGCCAATTTTGAAAACTCAGATTTCAAGGCACAGTTCCACTGTAATATTTTTTGTAATTGATACATTAATACCTCTTAAAACAATATGGATTTGTTCTTGGAAAACTGAGCGCTGTTTGAAACAGCACTATAGGAGGTAATTATAACACCGTTCTAATGTAGATACGTTCACAGTACAGTCTTCAGCATTGCATTAAGTTGGAGCCTGCTGTGTAATTGACCACTGCTGCTGTCACTCCTACATGACAAGGGTGGAAGATGATGGGAACAGCAGCTCTCAGGAGGATGAGGTGGGTTCTGATCATTGGGTTATGCAGGCTTCTTGTTTAAGAAGGAATCTCTCATATATTGCCTTGCCCTCTGTTTCTTCTGAAGTGTTTCTAGGTAGCAAGTGATGGGCCCCATGTTGGTTAGAACATACCACTGTCATTGGCTCAGTATTAACCAGGGCCCTCTTCCCTTGTCTGAAAGCACAGCACAGACTCCTGTACATTTCCATTCTGAACATTTGAATGGTTTTATGAACTTCAGGGCCCAATCTCCTTTAATCTCCCATGCACTGCCCTTTGCAAAAGTGCCATAAAGCAGTGGTTCTCACACATTTAGCACTGGGACCCACTTTTTAGAATGAGAATCTGTCAGGGCCCACCAGAAGGGATGTCGTGACCGGAAGTGACATCATCAAGCAGGAAATTTTTTTACAATTCTAGGTTGCAATCCTACCCACCCAGAAGTAAGTCCCATTTACTATCATTGTTAAAAGAATATACATAGTAGCTTGTTAAAAGTACAGGTCTGTAATATTTCTCCAAATGCAGTCACATACCATGGTAACATCAAGTCTAATATATTAAAAACTGAATATATATATACTGAAATAAATGGGGACCCACCTGAAATTGGCTTGCAGTGGGTCCTGACCCACAGTTTGAGAAACACTGCCATAAGGCATTTTGCGGTGGCCAGAAGGAGGGGAATGTCAGTGCAGAGGTCAGCGTGGGTGGGCATTGGTGATCCGCACCAGTTGGAGGAGCCCCAGTAGTAATCAGCTATAAGTGAGCAGCACATTCTGGGGTGCGGGGAGGGCAGAGGAAGGGAGTCACAGGATGAACAGGGTAGGGGAGGACAGGGAGGAGGGTGCTTCAGGTCTGGGGGGGGACAGCAGCAGAGTCTGCCACCCTATTCCCCATTATAGTCCTACACGAGTCTACTTAGATATGCTCCAGCGACTAAGATGGTCCAGATTTGAGTAGATCCATAGTGGCTGTCGGGCTTGACACAAAGTAAGGGAATAATGTTCCCTTATCTTGAGGAGACCTCCATGGCACTGGTAGCCCTATTAGGACAGGGCTGCCCATCTTTTTGTAATACTGTAAAAATTACACCCAGGATGAGGAGCACTATGCCAGTATTATAGGAAGCAACATTATAGGAGGTGTTGGATTTACTGGTGAACAAATGATTATGACGACGGTGGAAGATTCTGGCAATAACCCTGGCAATAATTCATTTGCAACAAATTCTGAGTTCGTCTCAAAAGCCCAACATAAAACACCTCATGTCATAACAGTTGGTACATCTGCATATATTTGAATTATGTTTTTATTATTTAAGGTCTGCTCACTAATCTTGCTATGTGATTCTATTTTGGGTCAGAGCTATTTGGCTCCTAAGCATGTCACAGCAACAGGCTGTAGAATAATCACAAAACTTTACAGTGTTCAAGGTGTGCATTATCTCAGTTGATCATAAGCATCAATGTGTAATGACCAAAAGCATCAATGAAGATGCACTAAAACAGTGGCAGTACCCAGGAACCTTGATAGAATTAGGGCGCAATCCTAACCCCAGTACTGGAAAGCACTGACATGAAGGGTTAGGATTGCGCCCTAAATTGACAAAGATTATGTCAGTGCTTTCCAGTACTGGCATAGCGGTACCAATGGGACATGTGCTGCATCCTGCAGTTGGGTGTCACTCACAGAGACCTCTTCAAAGTCAGCGAATGTTTGTTCCCTTACCTCAGAACATATGTCAGGGGTGCTTATGTCAGGCGTTAGGATTGTGCCCTTAGCTGGGTGGCACCACTAATGCTTCCAAATTTAATCATAAACCTGTGGGGACTTGCTGAGTGCAGGCTGCCATAAAGAAATCTTCTGCTCCCCCAGTTTATGAGTTTATTTCAGAATAGATGAACATTAAGGGAATTTGACCTGATTGTGCAGGAAATGAAGTGACAGCCCAATCCTATCTAACTAGCTGTACAGCAATGCTACAGCACCAATGTAGCATCTACTGCATCCTGTGGGGAAGTTTTGGCCAGATACCATGGGTGCAAGTCCATATAGAACCATGAAGGTGGATTGGGCCTGAGAAGGGCCTGCTGCAGAAACCACCCCCTTCCTGGGCCCTCCCTCCCAACATGTCACCTCCCCATTCCTTCCACCCGCACCCCATTCTACTCCTTCCCTGCTACCCTCCCACCCCCTGCACAGTCTTATCTGTGGTGACAAGCATTCTCAGTCCATCACTGTGCAGACTGGATCACTTGCCACTTTTGGTGGCAGCTGGGGCATGTCCTCTATCTTGCCACATTTCTGACAGTCAGAAAGCATGTTATGGCGCCAGAATATGCATTCCAACAGTGTAATGGGAAGATAGGATTGGGCCATGAGCTTTTTTAAAGTTTGCTAAACTAGTTCAATCAGTTTCATGTTTCTCATGTTAAAAAAGTCACTGAAACACCCATTTGGGGTGTGTGTGGGTAGATGGATGTCAATGAGAGAGAGAGATTTTCCTTTTTGCCTCAGTGTCTGTTACTCAGGAACTTCACCTCCAAATCCTCTCCTTGTTATTATGCTAATTGGGTAATTCTAACTCAATTTGGACTCACTGAAAGAACTTCACGTGCAACCAGATGATGTCTACCCAATTGCTCAATATTTAAAGCATATGTAACTCCGTTTCCTTTAAGACAGAGCTTAGTGTACTCCTGTGACAAGTCTGGCCCAGATGGGAAAGGGTGTTTATCTGCCCAAGTCACAATGAAATATTAAAAAATAAAAATAAAAAGTAGGGGAGGAAGTGACTCTCCGGCAACCTAGAAAATATATGTAGGGTTAGGATCCAAACCTATCCAATTTTTCAGTGCAGGTGCAGCCATGTCAATGGGGCATGCACTGTATCCTGTGGTGGTGTGGCAGTCACAGAGGCCTCCTCAAGGTATGGAAACATTTGTTCTCTTACCTCAAAGTTGCACTGCGGCTGTTCTGGTGCTGGGAAGTTGGACAGGGTTGGGTCATAGGCAGGAGAAAAGCGAGTAACTCTGCAGTCCATTTCATCTCACCCATAGAAAATTGGAGTAGGGCTGTACCAGGCAGAAGGTAGGCAGTCCAAACATGTGCTAGGCAAGCTTGAGCCACCTCCAACACATTACTTAAGTTGCTGAAGGGAGATCAGAGCATGAGGAGGATTTGCTGACCAGGTCAATATGGTTACTTTTGATATTAAAAGTTCAGAACACATTTGGCCAGTAGCTATACTACATTTAATGAAACCAAAGGGAGCTAATGGCACCCAACATAATGATGTAGTTGCTTGGGTGTCAGACTTCACTTGTGGATACCCTGGTTTCAAGTTCCCACTCAGCCATGCATCTCACTGGATATCATTAGCTATGTAACCATGGTCCTATCTACAACAGAAACATACTGGTTTTATACCAGTTTTGCTGGGAATAGCAACACTGAGTTGCGTTTACCAAAAGAAGGCAACATCTAATCCTCTGAAGTGATATTGCACCTGTTCCCTTTTAGTGGATATTGTAAAGGGTGTGTCCTTTGGTAATTTCTTCTTTCTTTTAGGGCGCAATCTTACCCTGTGCTGGAACAGGCAAGTCAAGAGGCTTGCACTGTATCCAGCGTGGGATAGGGGTCCAAAGCGGCTCAGCCAAAGGTAAGGGGAAACTTTTCCCTTTACGTCTGGGTAAGGCATGCTGGCCCCTATGGGTCTCCTCAGACAAGTCCAAGGAGAGTGGAGCAGCTTGAAGCTACTCCGAACTCCCCGGGAATGGGGGGTTGGGCCCTACCTCCCACTCTCCACCTGCCAGCCCTCGGGGCTGCCCACCCTCCCTCTGCTCCAGAATGCCTCCCTCCCACCTCCTCCCCACCCAACCCAGCTGGGCCAATGCAAGGCTCACTGCCTCCATCAGCACGGAGGCTTGTGTATTCTTTTTTGTGATCAAAGATAAATGTGTAATGTTGATTTGGGATATATCCTATACACATCTGCATGAAAGTTCCACTGAACTTCATTTGGACTTCCGACTAGACATAGGCTAGTCATATGTCAGTGCATAGGCTTGCACTGTTGATCAATACAAAAATATTATTTCTGTTCATCAGAATGACTGGTGAAAGAACTGCAGTTACACTATGTCATGTTACAACGCACATGCCATATTTCTGATGCTCTAATATGTGGTACTTTTTGAGATTGCTGTATTTTCTTCTGCCCATTTTTCTTGGAGTAGTGCTTTTTTTTTTTTTGCTCTCCTGAAAAGTGTTTTCAGATGTTGACATTATGTATAATTTTGTTAGGTTGCTATAGCAATTCGAATGGTGCTACAAAAATATAAGGGATGCGGAATTAATCTGCCTGTATAGTTGAGCTTCAAAGAGTGCGCCCCCTATGGAGACAGCATAGTAATGAAGTCATGTTTACTAGGTTTTCTATTACATCTTCAAGTTACAGATATCAATACTGATTTTTTCCCCGGAGGTGGAAATTTAGAAGCAACAACAGCAGCCTTAATATTCTTGAGGAAGAGTAAGAAAGACATATTGCACTTAGAGATGCATATAGACATGTCTTTCACTGCTGCATTTTTTTCCTTTTCTTCCTCTTTCTCCATGTATCTATCGAACTAGCTGAAGAAGAAAAATCTAATAATCCTTTGACTTTCATTCATTCATTCAATCCCATCCTTCAGGGAGCTGAGGGTGAAGTTTTCCCCACTGCTCCAAAGTCCTCTTCACCACCACAAGCATGTGAGGTAAAGTAGGCTGGTCAGAAAAGTAGGGGCAGAGCAATCAGTGAAAGGACCCCTTTTCCTACGGTAAAATCCACCACCCAGCTGGTCTACTATCAATTAACATGCAGAGAAGCGGAGCCTGCTTAAGGTTTCAAAAGAAATACTTTACTCACAGTTTCTGGTGCCTTATTAGTTGCAAGTAGCCTGCATTTTTTTCCCTTTCTTCCTCTTTCCCCATGTATCTATCTAACTAGCTGAAGAAGAAAAATCTAATAATCCTTTGACCTTCATTCATTCATTCATTCATTCATTCATTCATTCATTCATTCATTCATTCTATCCCTGGTCCCAATCATAAGTTGTATATACATCTTCTGATCTACATCTGATAAATCTTCTGAAGTATCAGTGGTTCCTACTACTTTGGATCAGAAAACCCTAAAACCAGGGCTTTTTTTTCTAATGGAACACGGGGGACGGAGTTCCGGCACCTTTTTGCAGGGGCCCCTCCCCTTTGGAGGCATTCCAGGAGGTGGGGAGCAAAATAGAGGCATTCGCTGGGTGGATGCTGGGGGGTGCAGGGTGGGCAGGCGCCTGGCCCCTGCCTGACCGCACAACAACCTCCTCCTGCCCCCATCTCCAAGCTCTCGCCTGAGCCCAGCCTGCCTCCACTCCCCCCGCGCTCTGCTTCCCAGTGCAGCTTCCAAGTCACTGGAGGGCGCAGGGGACACGTGCCGACACCAAGGAGGAGGACGGATGGACAGACAGCCAGCCAGCCAGCCAGCCAGGGAGACGGGCTGCGGCACCCACGGAACACCCAGGTACTGGCTTGGTGGAGGAGGAGGGGAAGGAAGCTGGCTGGTGCAGCCCCCATGCCAATCTGCAGCACGAACCTAGGCATGTCTACTCAGAAGTATGTCTCATTGTGCTCAATGGGGCTTGCTCCTGGGAAAGGGTGCATAGCCTTGCAGCCTGAGAGCCCAAGCATGTCTACTCAGAAGTAAGTTCCATTGTGTTCAATGGGGCTTACTCCTGGAAAAGTGTCATAGCCTTGCAGCCTGAGTAGACAGGCAGAGGAAGGGCTCTGTGGCTGCAGTCCTCTCCACACTTTCTTGGGAGGAAGCCCCACTGCCTCTAATGGGACTGACTTCTGAGGAGATAGGCACAGGATTGGGCCCTGAGGCTGCCATCCTATCCACAGTAAGCCCCATTCACTAAAGTGGATTTCTGAGTAGACATGCATAGGATTGGCCTCTTAGGCTGCAATCCTAGGCACTTTCCTGGAAGTAAGCTCCATTGACTAGAACGAGACTTACTTCAGAGCAGACATACCTAGGATTGGGCTCTTAATCCTGGCAGAGATATATATCTGCACCAGTTTCCACATGCTAAGGGCAGGTGAAAAGGGATTCTACGTGTGTACAACTTGCCAGAGATCCTCCTCATCCTTCCCCCACAAGCATGCCCTCCGCCAGCCAGCGTTTGCAGCTCCTCTCCAGCAATGCACAGCAGTTGCTCAGGGCAGCAGAGAACATACAATTGCATGCCAAGCACCTTCCCAAAGACACAGAGTATTCTGATACCTGAATTAAACCATATTTAATCGCTTGTTTGCAAACGTAGCTGTTTCTATGTGCACCTAAGGACCCCTCTCATGTAAGAATTCCTTTTTTGTTCTTACTCCCACAGTTGCTTAGAGTAATTTTATTACATGGAATTCATGTAAGCCATTTTTCGGAATGCATTCACTGCTTCCTCTCCTCGAAGTAGTGCCACACTACATACTACACTCTACAAGTGCACCTGTACAGTATTTTTCCCCATGTGTAGAAAAAATAGGGGGAAGGGGATGTGGAGATTGACAGCCCAATCCTATGCATGTCTACTCAGAAGTACATCTTTAGGGGGGAAACACATAAAAAATATTTTATTTCTCCAATAAAAAATGGTTTAAATATAAATAAATAAATAAATAAATAAATAAATAAATAAATAAATAAAAGATTAACAAGTTGTGAGTTCCTGCACCTTTTTATTTACAAAAAAAGCACTGCCTAAAACTATTCTTTTTCACTGTAAGTGTATGGGTACTGCTCATAAAGGCTATCTACATACAATTATGGAGACAGAGCTCCATCAGTCTGCATCCATCTCCTCTGATGGGAAGAGAAAAAGGTGTGGGGAGAAAGGAAACAGTATTAAGTACCACACCTCCTGCAAGGATCATAGAGGACAGCTGAAGGGCCTCATGTGATTGGACAGTACACTGCCCTCCACATTCCTGCAGGCAGTGTTGCATCCAAAATTCCAACAAGGCTGAGAGAGAGTGAATGGGCCAAGGTCACTTGGGAATTTGATTCTGGGTCTCGCTATCTCAGTTTGCTAATTCGATTGTTCCACCACACTGTGGGCACAATCATCAGAAAAAAGGCATCAGTTATGAAATATCTCTTCTGTAATAAAATCTCCATTTTAAGACCTATTCTCATTCCCTTCTAGAAAGCTCAGCCATACCTTTCAGTAATGTTCCTTATGAAGCTAAAATGAATACCATGGACCCCACTTTAACAATACTAAGCTGTTCCAGAGACCCCATTGCACCATGAAAATATTAGGTGAACCCAATAATGCATTTGTTCCAAGTTTGAAATTACACCACAGAACTAACCTATTTCTCTCTCTAAATGGTGATTTTTACAATGGAAATATTAACTTCATAGAGGATGATAATTATTAAAACATGATTAAAACTTTAAAAATATTTTAAAATGCTGATGGAGTTGCTTTTTACTTAGACCTTTTTTAAAAAACCAAAATGTTGTTTAAAATGATAAATGCAGGTTGTAAACATTACACATGGCCAAGATATTACAATCACTGCTATTGGCTGACATTCTACACAGATACTTGCATTTGCATCAGCATTCACATTGCTGATTGGCTTATCTACTACCCACACTCATCTACATGGTTCTGCTGGACCCAATCATAAGCCTATCAAAAAATGTATAATCAATAAAAATAAGTTTGATTTTATAAAACTTATTTTATTATGGAGAATCCATTGTAAAGTGAGGAGATTATATGCTGAACTAATTTTAAAGCAAGGGTTCACTGTATTTACAATAGATACACACATTGGACTACACTAAAGTATAATCCATACCTATAAAACACATTTGGTCCCAGCATGTGGTGATCTGCGATATACTGCCTCAAAAGATGTAGGCATTATTCATATCCTGGCATAAGCTCTATGAATTTGTCAAATATGTTTTTTTCAAGAGTTTGAGGCTGTCCTCAATGTTTTGATAATGATTTCCTGAGTAAATTATGTGTTTCATATTATCTGTTTTATACTGAGCAATACCTGACTCTAATCTGAAGGACTGATTCCCACATGCATGTACATCATATAAATTCTCATAATTTGATAACATTTCATAACTTGTGACTGGTGATGTGATTTTGTTGACCTACTGCCATAATCACCAGGGACTACACTGTTTTGCTATCAGGTTCCACTTCTAGTCCTGCCCAGTGATGCACCATTTTTTAAACAACTGTGAATCCTTGGGGACAGGGAACCAGTTGTTTATTTTTTTTGTGAACTACTCGTACTTTGTTGAAAAGTGGTATAACAACAACAACAACTTCTCAAGCCTATTTGGATTCTTTGGATAGGAAAACGTGAAAACTTATGACAATATACTATGCTTTATGCCTACAGAGTGATACCAAGAGAAAGTACTTGCCTCGAATTAGGCAATGTTTTAGGATTGCGCCCTAAAACAGTTAATAACTGGTGCGAGCATAGACCAGAAAAAGTTATAGAAAATGAGAAAGTGAAGATCTTCTGGAATTTTCGAATTCAAACTGATAAGGTTTTGGCACACAACACAGTAAGGGTGCAGTCCTAACCCCTTATGTCAGTGCTTTTCAGCACTGTCACAGCGGTGCCAATGGGACATGTGCTGCATCCTGCAATTGGGTGTCACTCACGGAGGTCTCCTCAAAGTAAGGGAATGTTTGTTCCCTTACCTCAGAGCTGCATTGCCCTTATGTCAGTGTTGAAAAGCACTGACATAAGGGGTTAGGATTGCGCCCTAATACAGTAACAGAGACACAATTTGGCACACAACATTACAGTAACAGAAAAAGATAAAGTGACCACCATTGACATAGCAATACCTGGTATTGCTCGGTATTACCAATACCTATTGGTAGGATTGATGAAAAAGAATATGAAAAAATCAGTAAATATCAGGATCTAAAAATTGAAATCCAAAGATTATGGCGCAAACCAGCAGTGGTCATCCCAGTGGTGACTGGCACATTAGGAGCAGTTCCAATAAAGCTTGAATCACATTTAAAGCATCTGAACATTGACAAAACTACTATTGGTCAAATTTGAAAAACCACCCTGCTTGGTTCAGCACACATTACTCACAAATATATTATGATGTCTTAGGCCCCTGGATGGGGCCTGACTAATAACACAAAGTCCAGATAAGAACCAGCAGCTGTGTCATAAGAAATAATAATGATAATTGCTGTACGCATTTTCATATGTGCAAGTTTGAAGCATTCACACACGCATTGTACGAGGGTCGCCCAGAAAGTAATGCACCACATTTTTTTTCTTCCACAATTATTTATTGAACACAATGAAACTTACACACAAGAAAGAATGATGTTTCTTCTACACTCCCTATTTTTCCACGTAATCTCCGTCCAGTTCTATGGCCTTCCTCCAGCGAGACACAAGGGCATGTATGCCCTGTCGGTACCACTCCTTGTTCTGGTCACGAAGCCATTTCTGCACTGTGCGAATCACCTCTTTGTCATCCTCAAAATGTCTTCCACGAATGGCATCCTTTAATGGCCCAAACAAGTGGAAGTCTGAGGGAGCTAGGTCAGGGCTGTAGGGTGGATGGGGTAACACAGTCCAACCCTGTTTAGTGATGTGTTCCGAAGTCCTCAAACTTGTGTGAGGCCGAGCGTTATCATGTTGAATCAAACATTCACCTGGGTTGTTATGGCGCCGAAGTCGCTGGAAGCGCTTCTTGAGTTTGGTTAATGTCTTCACATAAGCTTCAGAATTAATGGTGCTGCCTCTTGGCATCACATCAATGAGTATGACGCCCTCACAGTCCCAAAACACAGTGATCATGACCTTACCGGCGGAAGCAGTTGCTTTGAATTTTTTCTTCTGTGGAGATTGAGGATGACGCCATTCCATCGACTGTCATTTTGTTTCGGGCTCAAAATGGTGAACCCAGGTTTCATCACCTGTCACAATCCTGGACAAGAACGCTTCCCCCTCATCTTCAAAACGTTTCAGCAACTCAGAAGAAATGTTTTTTCTGAGAGATTTGTGGTCCACCATAAGACAGCGCGGAACCCATCGTGCACAAACTTTTGAGTAATCAAGAGCACGGATGATTGCATCCACACTTCCTTTGCTGATTGACAGCTTCAGCGCCAACTGCCTAGTCGTTATGCATCGGTCCTCGCGAATGAGCACATCAGCAAGCTGCGTCTTGTCAGGTGTGACAGCCGTGGATGGCAGCCCCGAACGCTGCAAATCTTGGAGCTCTGCCGAACCGCCTTCTAATGGCCTCACCCTCTGTGCCCAGCGACTAACCGTACTTCTGTCGACTGCAGATTCTCCATAAACTGTACACAAACGTTTGTGAATGTTCTCAACAGTTTTTCTCCGCAGTGAGAAATTCAATGATGACACGCTGCTTGTAACGTACATCACTTACAGACGCCATTTCGAAACACTGCTGCAGCTACGCTATCTGTCTGAAGAAACCAAAAATTTGTGTGCGCACTCCTTAAAATTGAAATAATGTATATCTAAAATTTCGCATTCGTACCATTACTGTAGGCTGAGAAAAAAAATGTGGTGCATTACTTTCTGGGCGACCCTCGTATATATACAATGTATAAAATGCACTGCAGATACTCGTCTATAAGTTGACCTCACAGATAAGTCGAGGGCAGGTTTTGAGCCAAAAATCATGGAATTTTTATGACCCTTGGATAAGTCAGGGGTTAAACTTAGGGAGGTGTCTGACTATAGTTTTGTCTGATTTTACCTGAGGCCAGATCCTGAAAAATAACCTACCAGTAATTGTTACCTAAGAACTATACAGTCTCTATTAAAAACACAGTAAGTATTAAAAACACAGTATACATACATAGTTTGTATATACATAGCAAAAACCTAGCATAGCAAAAACTGTTTTTAATACAGTCTAATTTATTAAAAACTATGATCTATCTCAGTGGTTCTCAAACTGGTGGGTCGTGACCCACAAGTTCGTGTAACACTTCTCCCATCCCTTTAAGGGGCGGGGGAAGGGGAGGGAGGCAGCAACGCGATCCCCAGGATAGCGTTGCTTAGGGGGGGGTGAGGGGGAGTGCTTGTGTGTGACTTTCTACACTGTAGGGCTGCAGGAGGTGCAGGGAGCCCTGCACAGCCCTCCACAGCACTCCCCAACACTTGGAACCTGCAAAAGAAGCGGGTGCAAAGCACTTCCGTTTGGTGCTTTGTGCCCACTCCTTTTGTCATCACCAGACTGATGGAGGGCAGGGAGCGTGCGAGAAGACCTGCGCTGCCCACTCCTGAGTGCACGGCTGCGTCTGTAGTGGACATGGAGGGAGGCATGCTGCCCCCGCACCAGGAAGCATCTGGTGGGGAGCAGGCAGCACCACCCCTTCTCCTGCAGAGTCCCTCCCTTATATAAATATATATTAAAAGCATCAGCCATACTTCTTATCCTTTCTCATACCTCTCTCTCAGCAGATTTTGAATTTGGGACATCCTTCCTAAGCTATTTCAGCTTAATTGTGTTTCCTTCAAAGAAGCCAACACATCCATGGATATCAGCTGAAAAACCCAGCACATGCTACCGTTAAAGTGACTCAACCATTTGCACTTTCATTTAACATTTTCCTGAGAGTCAAGTCAGTCCAGCCGAGACAAGGAATTAGTTTTTATTTTTTCCTCCTCCTAGACTGTATAACTCATGAAAGAGAACAGAGGGGAAAAAATACACATATGAACTTTTTTGTGTTTGCTTAGATTAAATTAGCAACAGGGGGAAAAAATGAAAATGCTAATGAAATAGGCTGCTGGGCTCTGATAAGTGACTCTCAGCAACTTCACATGTTTCCATTAGAGTAAATCAATGTATTTTACACTGTTGACATGCGTTATCTATTCAGCCACTGCAACATGGTGCCCCTTTTGTTCCAGGCCCTGTTGTGCCCGCCCTCCAAAACACAAGTCATTGTTTCTGCTAAAAACAATGAAGCTCACAGGTTAAAAGTGGCACCAGCATGAATGCATAATCTCTTGACAATGCATAGAATATTATATGCCCTCACCATGTCTCAGTGTGCTGAGAGGGGAGATTTGATGCTAAACAGCAACTATAATAATTTGCATTTAGTAGTCGTCGTCCCCTTGTCACCAAAAATTACTAATTGGAGATTAGTAATTAGTGTCTTAAAATGATCAACACAAAACCAGAGGGAAATAAAATTACTCAAAAGGACAATGAAAAATATTTTAATTGGGAAGCACAAGGGGAGGGAAACTAATAGAGATGATTTTTTTAAAGCTGGAAATGCATTGCAAGTGCACTGTTTTAAATAATGTAGAGACAAGATCGCTTCTTTCAGAACCAGATGCAATATAGGCAAATAAAAGTACAGCAACAGAATATATGATAAAACAAGCATATGCAAACAAGTCATTAAGTAAAGGCTCATTAAAAATAAACAATGCAAGGACTACTAAATGAGGGCCCAATGCTGACTCACCTCCGGTGCGCACTGTCGCAAAAGTGCTGGGGTGGCAGAGGGAGGGCGGGTCCATGGGCAGGCGGCAGGAGAGCGGGGGGTGGGGCCAGGACCTGGCAGTTATGCTGGATCCTGACCCCGTTCCTAGCAGTGCAGAGTGGCTCCAGGCTGCTCGGTTCCACTCTGATCTAATGCCACCTCTTTTGGTGGTGCAGATCTGAGCAGACCCATTGGGGCTGCAGTGGCTCTCCCCGGGATAAGGGGAAGCTTTTCCCCTCACCTCGGGCCAAGCCACTTTCAGCCTGAAACTTGTACTGGTTACAGCACAGGCCAGCTGGCCTGCCTGATCCAGCACAAGTTAGGATTCACTGTTAATCCCCCAATGGGATTCTAAGTGGCTTCCAAACAATACAAATATAAAAACATACAGCCGCGGATCTCCGCAGCCCTGCACCCGGGGCAAAGCTCCATGATGGCGCCCCCCCGCAGGCTATTGCCACCCTCTCCCACTCAACAGAGGCTCATGGAACCTCGCATGACCGCAGCCCACACCAGAGAAACCTCTGTGAGGTTCCCCGGTGCTAAAAACTGTGCTTCCAGCAAACCAGAAACACAGTTTCCGCCCCCGTCGAGAGCCTCAGAGAGGTTTCTGTGGCGTCCTCGTGGTTGACGCCTGGGGCATTTGCCCCATCTAACCCAATGGTAGGCACACAAACTGAAAATATAAAAACAATACAAATATAGAATATAAGCATTAAATTTACCCAAAGTATACAACTTAAAAATCTCATTAAAAGCCAGCAACAGATAGTAAAAATGCAGCCCATAAAAACAATCAGCATAAAAACCTTTACCCTCAGTGTTAAAAGCCTGAACTCAGAAGGTGAGTCTAAAAACAATAGTTTTTTGGTCCCTAAAAAGGGAGGGAGCAGTTCTTAAACTAACAGGGAGATAATTCCACAGAGTGGGTGCCACAGTGGAGAAGGCCCTACTCCTTGCTGTCTCGATGGAGCGACTCTGGGCCAGTGGGGCAAGTCAACAGGTGGAATAACCCACTTCCTACAACATCCTCTGAGGTTCAAAAGGACACTCCTCCCATGCCTGTTGTGGAGCAGTGCTTAAGAGAACGCGCCCTGTCTGAGACCTTTCTAAGGATCCCCACCATAGGAAACAGTAAGGCCCTGCCTGCCTTAGCTCTGAAAAGAGGACCTTACAGTAACATTTTGAAAGCTGTGAGTGGCCAACAAACACACAAACAAAACCTAACAAAACTTTATTCCATTTGACTCAGCAATCACCTTTGTGGTTCTATGGTTCTTCATCTTACATGATGTTTATGGACAGGCACATTTATTAATGTTATGGTTGCCATGGAAGGCCAATTGTAGAAGTTTCTGAATTAAAACTGAACTCCTTTGGAAGGCCAGACTGAAGCTGTTGTTGGCAGTGCTATGTGTTAAAACCTGGTGTTATTGGCACCATGTAGAAAGTGGGGATGGGGATGCATTTTAAGGATCAGAAAGAAGATGGGTGAAACCATTGTTTCTCTACCTGCTACTTATCTCCCTGAACCCCGTCTTCCCAAGCATTGTTCTGGACTCACCTCTAGCATTGGAGCCTGGCTGAAGGAAAAGAGACTTCAGGGAATAGATTGAAGGGAGA
Organism: Tiliqua scincoides; assembly: GCF_035046505.1. Lineage (NCBI taxonomy): Eukaryota > Metazoa > Chordata > Lepidosauria > Squamata > Scincidae > Tiliqua > Tiliqua scincoides. The sequence continues at coordinate 117,790,547 of NC_089823.1, forward strand.
TGTCTTTGGGTTTTGTATTTTTTTTTGCATTTCTTTCTCACACATGCACTCCCTTTTGCTCCTTTGAATTAAATTCCCTCCAATGGTGTCACTAGGATTCGAGTCACCTGGTGTGGAGCAACACCCCAGGTGATGTACCATCACCCTGCCCCCACCGGGTTTTTGGCTGTACCTTTTGTTATAACACAGATATTTCAATGTGGTTTGTTTCATTGCATTCTGCATGAAATTATGCATTGATTGATATATAACATGATGATCTTATTCCTCCAAACTCTGATTTTAGAGATTTTGAAAAATTGTAGAGTCTCTCTCTCTCTCTCTCACACACACACACACCCTGTCAACTTACTAACACCTTACTGCAACAGTTCTCAAACTTTTAGCACTGGGACCCACTTTTTAGAATGACAATCTGTCCAGGACCCATTGGAAGTGATGTCATGGCCAGAAGTGACATCATCAAGCAAATTAAAATAAATAATTATAAATAATTAAATTAAAATAAGATAATTAAATAAGGGGGAGCCAGTCCTGTTCCACCAAGTGAATCTACTCTGAAGTAAGTCCTATTGTGGTCAATGGGGCTTACTCTCAGGAAAGTGTGGGTAGGATTGCAGCCTGTGAGCCCAATCCTATGCATGTCTGCTCTGAAGTAAGTCCCATAGTGGTCAATGGGGCTTACTCTCAGGAAAGTGTGGGTAGGATTGCAGCCTGTGAGCTCAAGCCTATGCATGTCTACTCTGAAGTAAGTCCCATAGTGGTCAATGGAGCTTACTCTGTAGTCTGCCTGCAATCACCCCTACCCTCCCCCCCCAAACAAAAAAAATCAGTGAGATTTCCAGCCCTGCCCAGTTTAAAGTTGTAAGTTGTTCTATTTCAGGCATATCAAGATAAAGATCCTCCTGGCTTTGCAAGTGCAAAACAGAAAACTTTCCCCTTACCAGTTGAAGCCTCTTTTTTGTTGTTTTTAGTTGGGGGGTAGGCATTTGTTGCTCCAGCTCCATTGGATCGGGACCATTCTGGTGTCCTCACAATCCCCTTTCCCTGGCCTGACCATCAGCCAAGACATGCCTGCCTACTCACGAGTAAATGCAACGTGAGGCTGCTTCGCTTTCCATAGGGTTAATAGAGTCGCAGCTGGGAGGGGGACACACCCTTCTCCTTGTTTTGGGGGGCTGGATTTATTGGATCAGGACCATTCTGGTGTCCTTAGAGTCCTCTCAGCCTGCCTTGACTAAGGCAAGTCCACCTACTTGTGAGTAAGTGCAGCCATGTGGCTTCATTTCAGGCTCAGACTCGCAGCTGGGAGGGGGGAGCTTCTCCGATGTTTTTTTGGGGTTGCATTCATTGGTGTCGTTGGATTCCTCTCAGCCTGCCCTTTCTGATGGACTAAGGCAAGTATGCCTACTTGTGAGTAAATGCACGATATGGCTCACTTTCACTTTCCATAGGGCTCCATGCATTTTTTTCTTCTGGTTTTTTGGCCATACCTTTTGAATGAAAGGAGCAATTTCAATTCTGTTTTTTTACACTGCACTCCGCTGGCCATTCCACATCCAATGGTACATGGCAGGATGTGGTAGCTTCTAATGCCCTGGTTTTGGTGTGTCACCCCCCCCACGGTGTGTCACCCCCCCAGCGCGTCACCTGGTGCAGCCCGCACCCCCTAGCAATGCCAGTGCTTCCCTCTCTCTAGTTTCTGCATGTTAGTAAATCAGGGTTTGAAGCAAAGGGTTCTTCCTTACTGTAACTGGTGCAGCCCTGATGCAACTGCAGTGAATGTGCACAGGGAAAGTTCAGGGGCAGCACTTTTTCAGCAAAGAATAGGTTTTGCTCCATCTGCTTATGCTTCATGTCACTGGGATGTTCGCCAGTCAATGTGCTTGTTCAGAGCCCATGAATTCAGCACCACTGCAATGGAGTGCAGAAGTTTTAATTTGCTGTTCATCTCTACTCTACAAAGTATGCTTAGCATTTTCCTCTATGAGTCATTTTGACATCCAGATCACCTGAAAAGCACCACATTGAAACTGCTATTGAAAGGAAAATTCCCAGTGTCTTGTGCCCCAAAACAGTTGTAAATTTGGGTCAATTTAGTTCCAATAAAATGAAAAATGAAAATTTTTTAGAAACCATTTGTTTGAGAACCCCATCGTTTTCAACAGGACTTACTAATGAATTGGGACATTTAGGCCACATTTATGACCAACTTTCCAGCACTGACATAAGGGCAATGCAACAGACATTGCTCTACCTTGAGGAGGTCTCCATGACTGCCCTCCCTCAACTGGAGGATGCAGCATGAGCCCCACTGGCACAGCTATGCCAGTGCTGGAAAGTTGGTTAGGATTGTGCCCTTAGTCTTGGAACTTCAGGCCCAAATCCTAGCCAACTTTCTAGCACTGACATAACAGTGCCAATGGGGCATGTGCTGCATCCTGCAGTTGGGGGGCAGTCACGGTGTCCTCCTCAAGGTAAGGGAATGTTTGTTCCCTTACGTTGAAGCTTTGTTGCTCTTATGTTGGTGCTGGAAAGTGGGTTACGATTGCACCCATACTGTTACTGAGATTGACTGAGTGAAACTTAGTGTAATTAAATTTATTCAGGCAATGAAACAGGGCTCTCACTAGACATGCTATGGGAGTTCTTGGAACCATGCTACTGGGTGGGGTCAGCCCAAGGTACAACTCCAAGGTACAACTCCTTCCAGTCATTTCAGAATTCTTTCTATGGATAACATTATGCTTATCTGGAGTTACCAGGAGGGTTGACACTCAGGCAAAAGGGAGAAAAGCAACACTTTTGATTAGAGCACAATCCTAAACGGCACTTAGGCTGGCTCAGTGGACTTGTGCCATCTTTCAGGTGTCACATGCCACTTTGGAAGATGACTAGGCCACCCTCCCAGCACCAGATCCAAACCAGTGAAGGGTGGTTTTGCGCCAGCCTAGGGAAGTCAACGTGGAGGGGGGAGTGGAGAGAAAGTGGTGGGAAGGCAGAAAGGGGGTATTTTTGGGTGGGGGGAGGGTGGGCCAGTGGGCAGGCCAGGCCTGGGAAGGCGGTGGGACCAGCCTCAGCATCTTAGATCAGTGCAATATGCAATGCAATACAATTCTTATAGTGCTCCAGGTTCTACATCACCACAGCTTTTTTTCCCCCCATCATACTCTTCAAGAATGCTTTCTATTTGCATGTTTGGAGAGGTACTTTGTTTCCATTTCATTCAGTGAGTGCATGCTGTAAGCTTCCATGAATATGCACAAAGTTTGCTTCACTTTGAGAGGAGTTACCTCCAACTTTTCTATAACTGGCAGCGACTTCTGAATACAGCGTCATGTGATTGTATATAGTTAGTAAGGTTCCATGCTTACTAACTAGATAGTTAATAAGTTAGTAAGGTTCCATGCTAGTAAGGTTCCATTCCAGGCACTGGAATGTTATTTGCCAGTCCACTCGAATGTTTTATAGTCTATATTTGAGGGAGATACAAGAAGGCTTATCCAGAATGTAAGGAAGAAAGTCACACATTTCAACCAAAATCTTGTATTATCCTGATAAGCACACCACAATTACATTAGAGGACTATGGGCGCAATCCTAGCTCAATTTTCAGCATAAGGGCAATGCAGCTCCGAGGTAAGGGAACAAACATTCCCTTACTTTGAGGAGGCCTCCATGAGTGACACCCAACTGCAGGATGCAGCACATGTCCCATTGGCACAGCTATGCCAGTGCTGGAAAGTTGGTTAGGCTATGGGCCTATGTTGAATGCGCAGCCCAATGCCCAGGGAACTAAATTCCCCAGGGCTAATGCAGTGGCGCAGGTGCAGGCTATGTTGCTTCCCACAGGGGAATTTTGGCTGCTGGAGGACTCCTTGGGATAAGGGGACATTAGTCCTTTGCCCCAGCAGCCCCAATGGGTCAACTTGTACCTGTGCCAGTGATATCACTGGCACAAGTCCAAGCTGATCCTTGTTGACAGACCAGGCACAGGAAGGGGGATAGGATACAGCATGGACTGGAGCCACCAATCCACCTAGGCCTGATCTGCCCACCTAGGCCTTGTCCCTGTCATTGCCCTCCCCAATCCCATTATATCCTCTCACCCTACCCCTGTGCTGGTCTTACTACTTCAATGGGCATTCTTCCATGCACTGGGTACCAGCAGAAAGTCTCTGACCTTTGCACCAGCGCATGCAGCCTTTCCACCATCGCAATAACAACACAAAGTTTTGTGATCATGAAACTAGGTGTGGGTCGCAATCTGTATTTTTAACTATTTGTAGGCTTGGGGAGCCCTGCAGAGGGGTTTGCGGGTTCCCTGAATTCTCTGGAGCGCCAGCACTGCAAGTGAGGAAAAAATCTTTTTTTTCCCCACTGGTTGCGTGATTGTGGGTAGTCATCCTGCCCGCCCTCACACACACTTTCAGCAGCTCAAACTCTACACAAGGGAACCGCTGCCTTACAGGGTTGTTGTAAGGATATCAAGAATAATACGCATGAAGGACTTTGCAAACTGAGGAAGTAGTACACAGATGTGAAGTATAATTATTAACACCACAGCACCTCTAAAGAATGGACAAATGTTTCCCAAAGACTGCAATTGTTCAGAAAGAATTAAATTGTCTTTTATAGTAAATAGTCAGATAACAAAAGGCTGCTTTTCTTTTCTTTTTATTCTCCCTTTCCAGTGGATTGATTATTCATGTGAGTTTGAAAAAAACCTGCATAAATGTTTACCACCATAAATGTTTACAGAGCCCTTCTGTCAGGTTTGTGTCTGAGGCGCACATATGCTCATACACGGTAGTTACCCACAAAACATCTTCTATTAAAGCAATACTCAAAGTATGACTGTAATTTCAGTCTTTGTGAATATTAATCGTTGTAAGTTTACTTTATATAGGATTTTTCAAAAGCTGTTTTTAAAACCACACCACAGATGCTCGAAAAAGAAGTTATTTTCAGCTTCTGAATAGATACTGAGCTTCCTCTTGCCTTGGCCATGGCTACAGGGATGTGGCAGTGGCATTACTATAGGGGGTGGGATGGGGCAATTGCCCCAGGCTCCACACCACAGGAGGGCTCCATGTCCACTCTCTGGAGCCTTTAAACAGAGACTTCTGGGGTTTTGGTCCTGCATTTTTCGCATACTTTACTGGAGTTATGGAGTACTGGAGTATTGGAGTAAGAAGATGTTTCAGACCTCATTGATAAATTAAAGATCAATAAGTCACAATAAGGTCCTGATGGCATCCACCCAAGAGTTATTAAGGAATTGAAGAATGAAGTTGCTGATCTCTTGACTAAAATATGCAGCTTGTCCCTCAAAACAGCCACGGTGCCAGAGGATTGGAGGATAGCAAATGTCACACCAATCTTTAAAAAGGGAAAGAGGGGGGACCCGGGAAACTATAGGCTGTTCAGCCTAACATCTATACCGGGTAAGATGGTGGAATGCCTCATCAAAGATAGAATCTCAAAATACATAGACGAACAAGCCTTGCTGACAGAGAATCAGCATGGCTTCTGTAAGGGTAAGTCTTGCCTCACGAACCTTTCAGAATTCTTTGAAAAGGTCAACAGGCATGTGGATGCAGGAGAACCCGTGGACATTATATATCTGGACTTTCAGAAGGCGTTTGACACGGTCCCTCACCAAAGGCTACTGAAAAAATATCACAGTCAGGGAATTAGAGGGCAGGTCCTCTCCTGGATTGAGACCTGGTTGAAGACCAGGAAACAGAGAATGGGTGTCAATGGGCAATTTTCACAATGGAGAGAGGTGAAAAGTGATGTGCCCCAAGATCTGTCCTGGGACCGGTGCTCTTCAACCTCTTCATAAATGACCTGGTTGAGCAGTGAGGTGGCTAAGTTTGCAGACAACACCAAACTTTTCCGAGTGGTGAAGACCAGAAGTGATTGTGAGGAGCTCCAGAAGGATCTTTCCAAACTGGCAGAATGGGCAGCAAAATAGCAGATGCATTTCAATGTAAGTAAGTGTAAAGTCATGCACATTGGGGCAAAAAAATCAAAACTTCACATATAGGCTAATGGTTTCTGAGCTGTCTGTGACAGATCAGGAGAGAGATCTTGGGGTGATGGTGGACAAGTCGATGAAAGTGTCGACCCAATGTGCGGCGGCAGTGAAGAAGGCCAATTCTATGCTTGGGATTAGAAAAGGTATTGAGAACAAAACAATGCAATGCAACCCCAGGGTAAGGGAACAAATGTTCCCATACCTTAAGGAGGCCTCTGTGACTGCATCCTCAACACAGGAAGCAGTGCATACTCCATAGGTACAGCAGCACCAGCACTGGAAAATTGGATAGGATTGGGCCCTTAGTTCCTAGTTCTCAGAAGAGCTCCTAAAGTCTTTAAACAGGGACTTCCTGTTTTTGTGGCAGGCATTCACGGCGGGGGGGGGGGCTTCAAAATCTTCTTTGACCCCAGTCACCAGATGTCTTAGCTACACCACTGGGATGTGGCACTTATAAAGGGGCATGGCTATGGAGGGTGTCACAAATTACACCACTGAAGAGAGTTAACTGAAAACAACTGAAAATAGGACATAATTTTCCATATCAGTGGAGATTCGCACAAAAATAATTAAGGACCCAGTCCCATCCAACTTTCTAGTACTGATGCAGCTGCAATGCAGCCCTGAGATAAGGGAACAAATGTTCACTTACCTCAAGGAGGTCTCCGTGACTGCCCCCCCCCAACTGCAGGATGCAGAGCATGTTCTGTTGGCATGGCTGCATCAGTGCTGAAAAGTATGGGTCCACTAGGGAATTTCAGTTTAGTTAGATTATTAACATTGTATTTGGTCTTAAGGCTAACAGACAAAATACTTGAAATGTGTGCGCTAGCTTGGAGTTTTTATTCTCCTTTAAAATATAGTGTGGGAGCACCTAAAAAGGGACAGAATATAAGGGGAGGCTTTAGGACTTTGCCCCCACTGTGGTTCCAATTCTAATCATACACCACCACCACCCCAAATGGTAATTCAGTTAGAATAAAACTTTCCATTGAAAGTCAATGATTGAAGTCTTTGATGAAGTCTTTAAATGAGATTGAAAACTCCACATTTGACTGGTGGCCCCTCCATTGCTCTCACTCTTTAACAAAATAAATAAATAAAAAACCTCTGTTGGGAAAGGGGGAAAAAGGAGGAGAAAAGGGCAGTGGTGGTGAGTGTCTTTTCTCATCAGGGAACTGTGAGAAATCCCATGGTCCTCAGAATGAAAAGCGTACCTCAGTCTATGGAAATATCCACAGCCACTTCCATCTTCCCTTTCCACAAATGGAAAAGGGCTTACACTGGAGAAGAGGGGAAGGAGGCAGTGGGCCCTTCCAAAGATGTGTGTGGGCCATCTTTTCCTACAGGTGAATTTAGGACTAGAATTGTTGGCTAGAAAAGATGCTCTGTGCAGCTAAAGGATGCCCTACTGTTTCTTTTTCTCTTTTCCTCCAAGGTAACATGTTTTGCTTAATATGGAGAACTGCAAGCAGGTGTGAGAGCATAATTGAGGTAGGAGGCTTACTCAGAGTCAATTGTGCCCATACTGATACATTTTTTTTTGGCATATTTGAGCACCTCTGCCTTGATTGCATCATCAGGCAAAGTTCCATCTCTACATGGAACTTTGTGACTATGTAACTTGAACACTGTTTTCTTCCATTTGCCCCGCCACAATATCTATGGTGACTTGAGACAGTACCCACTACATAGAAGACATGTAGGTACCATTCTCAATGGCTGTTCCCAGCTGTACAATTCCCTTTCCCCAGAAATCTATTAAAGCCCAGATCTATCTAACTTATGGAAGAAATTCAAGACCTTTTTTATGGTACTTAGCAATCAAAGTGGCTGTGATTAAGCAGAGAGTTGCATAGCGGTATTTTGTTACACAAGAGGATGTTTTAAATATTTATGGTATTTTAGATTTATTATTTTGCAAATGACCTGAGAAATTTCATGAAATTGGGGGAGCAGGCTAGCTGTCAAAAGTAGTTTTAACAAGCTGTTCTGGCACCCACTGCAATTGGAGAGAGATGAATGAGCCGTCATATTGACATACAAAACACACAGATTTGCAGACAAATTGTGGGTTTGTCAATTTGTCAAAGAAAAAAACCACCCCACTAAAATACTTGAAAAAGAGAAAAAGTATCACTCTTCATTCATTCACACTGTTCACACATTCACATTTAATTCATTCACACTGTTTTGTAGTAAATTCTGCTGTAACTGTAGGAAGAATCTTGCCACAACCTTAAAAGAGAAAATAATAATAATGAAAAAGAAACACTATTTAACAATGTAAACAGGAGGTCTGGGCAGGAGGTCTGGTCTAGAGGGTAGAGCCTCTGTTTGCCTGAAGATAACATCCACAGGTCGCCAGTTCGAGGCCACCGGCACCGTGAATGGTGAGACCTTGAAGCAGCCTTGAAGCAGCTGAGTTATTCCATCTGCGTCTTGGCTGCCCTCCATGTGAGAGATGAAAGAGCTGCTTGTTAGCTTGCGTGGGAGGAAACTGGAGGCCAGAATGTGATACTAGATCAGAAAGATCCATCTGAAATGTTGTGGTTCTTGAAAGATAGAACCCTTCCTTCAATTGTAAAAATCCCTACGGGGATTTGGAACAGCCTGCCTTTGTAAACCGCCTTGAATAAAGTCTGAGGAGAAATCTGACGACCAAGAAAGGCGGTATATAAATACCTGTACTATTATTATTATTATTATTATTATTATTATTATTATTAATAAACTTTGTCCTCACACTTCCCCATAAGCACAAGAGACAAATCATTTGGAGAAAAAATTGGGCCATGTTTATTAAGAAAGTGAATCACAGACTTGAACAACCCTGCAATGGACCCTACCTCAGAAACGCCTCCCCCTTTATTGCAGGTATCTACCCTACAGTGGGTAGCAGACAAGCATGTCTTCCCTTTTAAGATGTTCTCACCCTGACTCAAAGGTGCAGACTGTCAACTGTACTGTTAGTTGGCACAGGGGGTCTGCAGTGGATGGAATAGGATGTAGTGAGAGTAAACTGGGGCAAAGAAGAGGGCACTATGAGTGGCAGCAGCTCCACCTATCCTCCTTCGTGGCCTCAGTCCACCTTCCTGGGTCCACTTGGACTTGTGCCAGCAAAATCTCTGGCACAGGTCCAGGTGGACTCATTGAAGTAGTGGAGGCTTAGCCCAGGCAAGAGAAGAGGAGACCTTGGGTAGACCTCCAGGACTCCACCACTCCGCACAGGATACAGTGTATGCTCCAGTGGCTGCATCTGTGGGAGGGGTTTAGATAGAATTGAGCTGTTAGTTGATTTTAGTTTGATATTTAATCTGGTGTGTGTGTGTGTGTGTGTGTGTGTGTGTGTGTGTGTGTGTGTGTGTTACTCACCTGATTTTGAAGGACTAGATCCCTTCCCTTCTTTCCCAAATCTTGCTGAAAATGGTAACTTTTTTTTTAACCAATCACATCATGAAACCATGCAATATAAAGAAATCTAATTTTTGAAATATTCCAAGTAATAAATCATATGTGAGCATGTGTATAAGAATCTGGGAGCTCTAAAGAAAAGACTCAATCTCTTGCCTTTGATACATTATATTTCCAAATATAAACCTCTCACTTATCTAAATCCTTTACTCATTCTGGATTTGCCTCCTCCTGGGGAAAGACAGTTCTTTATGGCAGGCCAGTTTTATATCCCCAAGAAGTCTAGAGCAGGACAATGTTCAAGGTTCTCAGCTACTCTAGAGGATCTCTTTTTAAGGAAAGAATGGCATTTCATAAGCATAACATGAAAAACACTATCAGGGTCAGGTGCACTTTCTTCATTAGCATTTCCAGCAGGGCAGGGCGAAGAACTCATGTGGGATTTAGTCTGTTATGCATTGTGTTCTCTTTAATATGTGCTTATTGTCTCAGCAGTGGCACTGAGGCCTCGGTCAGTGAAATATGAAAAGCGTAGTTAAAGGCAAATCCTTTTAGTTTGGTCTCCCTGGATTACACCACCAGCGGACAAACTGCATTTCAATCTATTTGCCTTTCTCATTAAGGCTCAGATCTATAATTGGAAACTTGCTCCTGGAGAAAGATCAAACAACAGTTTTGCACTTTGGATGCAACTAAGCCAAGTCCACATAAAGGCGCTTGTAGCAGATGTGCATATGTAGAGAGAGTAAAAAGAAGAATTTGAGAACAAATAAAAAGGGGAAAATAGTACATAAAGTTTATCTTTCACTAATGCATAGGGGAATAGAAATCTCTGAATCTTTAACTATCAGCTAGAGAAAGAAGGATATCTTGAGAATGAAACCATCCCTTATTACAATATTCTCAGCTGTTAAGCAAAGCTGACCTTGTGGGCTGCTCTCAGAATTATTCTAGGTGCTTTGTGATTACCGTACAACTGACCCACACAAACACCAACTGTCACGAAGGGCAGGAGTGTATCTCTTGAAACAGGATGGGTGGACAAGGAGTGTTGAGTGCCAAGGCTGGCCTTGAGGCGGCATGCAAAATGCTGTCCTTCCTTATCTGAAGAGGTGCCAGCCTCCGCTCCCCCCACTCTCCAATGTCTTAGCTCAGCACTCTCTTCATCTCCACATTTCAGCTTCCTCTCTGTCCCCTTTCCAATCCAGAGAGTGAGAAGAGGAGCAGAGGTATACATGAAGAGGAAAAGAATACAATGACCAAACCAAAGGGCCATGCATAACATGTGAGTGAAGATGTGCTTCACATATGCATGGATGTTACTCAATGCTCTGTGATTTGTACATGAAAGTATGAAGTGCCTCCTTTGAAAGTATGAAGAGATATATAGTAAGTGATATGGAACTTCTTCCATGCTGTTTGAGCTACGTGAAGCATCACTTGAAGTGGTAGTCATCAAGTTATGAACATGCTTGTACACAGTCATCTTGAGTTCAAGAAGCAGGAGATGCCTGACTTTTTAACTCTGTGGCCCAGGGTGCCAAAATGGTTAGTCTTATTGAACAACTACTCATTTTTGTTTTTTAAGAATACTGTAGGATTTCCGTCTATAAACCATCAAGAGATCTAAGCAAAAATGGCTGCAGTTTCTGTCAGATAATCACTGAATGAGAAGCAAAACATCTAAAATGAAGAGATTCAACCCCATTAGAACACTAAAAGCATGAATTGATTTCTCAGTATCATCAGTCAAGATCTCATCAATCAAATATTAATAGATGAATTATAATTAGGTTTAGTTCAAGATGTTCATTGTATTAAAAAAAAAGGTTGTGAGTGCTATTGGGAATCACAATGATGTTTACCTCTTAAGTCAAGTAATGATTTTTAGATAATTTTGTAAACAGGAGATGAGTTGTCTGTGTTGTTTAATCACAAGGAACTGTGAAGTTCATTAAACATGCTGAAACTATCATTCATTAGATGGGACTGCATTATGCTGAATGACGAGGAGGAAAGTAAGACATAAGAGAGTGTCAATTTTTTAGATCAAGCCTGATAGTCACAATTAAAAGCACTGAAGCCTGTGCTCTGCGTACTGACTGTGCCTAAGTGAATATTCCATGAGGTTTCACTCAGTAGCTGGCTATGTTGAATTGCTGTATTTGTTACTCAGTAGAATATTAACACCCCAATCCTAAACTGCCTGGAGTGCTGGGACTGCCGCGGTGCCAAAATGGCCGCCATGGTATCCTAAGTGCACTGGGTAGCCACCGACGACTCCTTGGGAGAAGGGACGTTTGTCACCTTCTCCCAGGTAAGTAAAGTGGACCTGCAATGGGGCTACTCAATTCTGCGGCAACACTTGGGCTGGTGCAGAATCAAGAGCCTCTGTGTCAAGCTGTGAGGCCCAACACTGGATCTGGCAGAGCTGAGCTCCACTGGTTCCGTCCCCCTCCCACCCAGCTCCCTCACCTGCCACGCCTCCTACTTGCCCTCTCCCCACCTCCCCCACCTCCCCCTGCCACGGAATGCCTCCTCCCCTCCTTCCTCCATGACCCCACTCACCTCTCTGCCTCCCTGCAGTCCAGGCAACTGCTGAGTGGCGGAGCACTGCTTCCCCACCAGTGCTAACCCAGAGTCGAGCCAGTTCTAAGGGCTTGCAAACATGCGACAGTGCACACTGATGGTAAGCCAGTGTGCCGAGCTTAGGATTGAGCTTTTAATTATCAACCCAGCTGTGTGTGTGTGTACACGTATGCGCGTACTCATGTGCGCACCCACATTCATGGGTTGCTTGTTTCAGCAAATACCTTACACTGTGTAAGTTCTGATTTTGACGAAAGTGTTCGGAAGGGACGCAGAATGCATTCCGTATCAAGGTTTGGTGCTTTTCGCAAGAATGTTTGGAGAAAAAAACTTTTGTCGTTTGCTTTTCTGCCCAGTCCTAATGAAATCCCACCTGCAGCCGTGCCAACAGAGCAGATGCTGAATCTGCAATGGAGGCTGTTGGAAAGGTTTCACCTGGGTAAATGAACTTTTGTCCACTTACCCCAGGGAAAGCTTCCATTGCCCCCATAGGATTCCTCAGATCTACACCTGCTGTTTAGCAGGCATAAATCTGAGGCATGTAACAGCAGTGGTAAGAGAGATGGAAAGCAATAAGATAGAAGCACATGTGAATGCCACTGATACATCTTCTGGTTCACCTCCCCACCACCCCCTACCCCGCTCAGGATTGCCCTTATTTCTCCCCTTCCCTGCTCCATTCCACACCTGAAACCATCACACCTACCTGTGCTGGTCTGGTAGCAGGCCTCCTTCACTGCTATTGGTTGCAATGTGTGTACCCCCACAACTCAATGGTGTGATGATGTCATGTTTCACTAAAGATTGTGAGACAGCGAAGAAGGAGCAATTTTACTGATTTTTGGGGGGGGGGGGTTGAGGTTACTGCAGACAGGCTACAGAGAGAATTCACTTGGTGGAACAGGGCTGGCTTCCCCATCTCATTTCCCCTTATTTAATTATTTGTTTTACTTTAATTATTTATTTTAACTTGATTGATAATGTCACTTCCAGCTGTGACATCACTTCTGGTGGGTCGCAGAGAGATTATCATTCAAAAAAGTGGGTCCATGTTTGAGAACCACTGGGCTAGGAAGACCTGCTGTTCAGCATTATGGCGTAAGAGATTTGATTTAAACTCTCAGTGTAAAAAAAATACAATCTTTTATGCTTATCTGTTCTTGCATATACTTATCTTTCTTCAGGCGCAAACCAAACCTGCGCTGGAGCAGGCAAGACAGGAGGCTTGCACTGCATCCAACGCAGGTTTGTTGGCTGCAGTGGCTCAGCCAGGGGCAAGGGTAAGCTGTTCCCCTTACCCATGGGTAAGGGCTGCTTACCCCAATGGGTCTCCTTGGACCTGTGCCACCTCTGGAGGTGGCACAAGTCCAAGGAGAGCAGAGCGGCTTGAAGATGCTCTGTTCTCCATGGGGACAGGGGTTGGGATCCGGCATAACTGCTGGGTCCCAGCCCTGCTGCCAGCTCCCTGCATGCCCACCCCCAGGGCTGCCCATCGCCCACCCTCCCCCCACCCAGAAATGCCCCCGCCCGCTTCCTCCCTGCCCCCGCCTACCGTTGCTGCTTGTGTCGGTGCAGGTGCACCGACACAAGTGGCGGTGAAGAAGCTGCCGTGGAGGCTTCTGCTGGCCTCCGTGCGTCAGCGCTTCTACATGCAACAATGCGCTTCCTCCCACAAAGGCGCAAATGCGCTTTATGGCACGTTTGTGACCCTCCTATGCCAGCCCAAGAGACTTGGGTTGGCATAAGACGCAGTTAGGATTGTGCCTTTTTTGTCTAAATTTCCTGTTTGGATATCAAAATTTGGATCCTCACTAGATAAAGTAGTCAGACTAAAACAAAATACAAACTGATGTGCATCCAGGCGTGATGTCTTATCACAACATTGTTCTGTACAAAACAGTATCACAGCAAGGTCGTAAAAAGAAAACAGTGTTCAGTGCTACAGATTAATGATGGTTTAACACCGTACTTTTCTGGAATGAATTTCTTTTTAATTTTATTCTTTGTTGTTACCTTAGCGGAAATACCTCATATTAGGAGTGATAAATTTATATGGTTTCTTTTCAACACCCAACATAAAAGTTGATCTGAAATCTGCATTTACGAGTCTCATTTTTGTATCACTTGGTATATGACATTGTTTCAAAGTGGGATCCAACTTTAAACTTAACACATTTTGCCTTTTCAAATATAATTTCAACTACCGTACTTCTTTCATTTGCTCATCTTTACTGAAATTATCCAAATATTTTTTTTTTCTTTATTGCTTGAAAAACCATCTTATTGAGACCTAACTCACAAATTTAAAGTAAAATATAAAGGAAAAAAAGCAAAATAAATCTGAAAGCTATAAAAGCTATATATAACTGAAAGCTGAAAGTTCATTTTTCACACAGTACAACAACAATCACTGATGCATGCTTGAAAGTAGTGTGGAATTTTTTACATTTTGCTACTCCTATATGTGAACCACTAAAAAAGTCCCATCCCCCGTAGTGATACTGCACACAGAAATGTTAAAATGTTCCACACTTTGCTTAAAAAGCAAACATGCCTGTGCAGTCCTTACTGTAGTTCCTGGCTCAAAACCTGGTTCTGTTCCAGATGTTTGTGTGGAAGTTGGAACCAACGTATTGTAGAACAGTGTGATCAGGCCTGCGCGAAAGCATAAGACTGGACAGCCTGTAACCACATGACATTTCTGATGCGGCCATCCAGTTGGCTCTTGCAGGCTTGGCGCAGATGCCAAAGCACATGTCTGGATGGACTTCATTTGCATGAAAGGGTCAATGCTGCTCTCTTCAAGTTGGGATGCCTGTAAGTTGGGTGTCCATAAATAGTATATTCCAACTGGAGGCATATTTGACATTACAGTGTCACATGGGAAAGAGGAGCATATCCATGTCATTTCTTCATGGAAACATGCCAGAAAAAGAAGGGCTTTTTAGTGGTATGTGTGCAGGGATTGTAACAACTAATTCCACTGCACTAACCACTAATTCCAATTGCACTAACCACTGTAATTACAATTACTAAATTTATGGCCCAATCCTATACCGCTGCTGCACATGCTCCACCAGCATGTGCTGTCACAAAAGCACTATAAAGTGTTCTGCAACAGCACTACTCCCAGCAGTGACAGCTGGAAGGCCAGTCTTCCTGCTGGTGACAGTAGTTTCATGGACACCCTCTGGAGCAGGTAAGTCCAGCATGGGGGTGAGGGGAGGACGGGGATGAGGGGAAACGGGGCTGGAGTAATATCGCTGGTGCAGATCTGAGTTGACCCATTCCAGCTGCTGGGGCTTACCCAGGAGCAAGGAGAACCAATGTCCCCTTACCCCAAGGAGACTTCCAGCATTTGTAATTCCTCCAAGAGATGCAGCAGAAGCTGTGCCAGCGCTGTTGCTCCACCTTGCAGGAATTTAGTTAGGATTGGATTGCTAGTTGCTCCAATCTAGAAAGGGAGAACTGTGTTTGGAAGAAGAAAATAATAGCATTCTGTTTCCAATGTGTGGGTTGTAAGTAAAACATATCCATAATTTATTCTGTGCAGGAATCAATAGTGCTGTACAAATGACCACTTCAACCATGGAGATCAGTGGGAGATGCTGGGCAATTTACTGCCCCGAAGCCCTAATATGCCTTGCAATGATGCTTCCTTGAGCAGAATGTGGTGGCAACTGCCAGGAGGCAACCATGCATTGGAAGTCCTGTAGTAAACTATATAAAAAGAAAGAATTTAAGTTTCTTTTTTTTCCTGGACAATCCCCGCACCCTATGCATTGTGAAAATGAATCCAGATATGCTAAATGGTGCCAGAAACCAATAGAAATGGGCCTGAATGAGCCTGGAAAGAAAATAAATGAAGTCCTGAAAACAAACAGGTCTTGAATAGTAAAACACAAAAACAAACCAGCAAAACCATGTGGGTGCACAGACATGCCCACTGCACATTTCTACTTTGAATCTACACAAAACATTAATGCTGGTTTTTTAGTCGAGCAGAATGGTAGCTATTAGTCTCAGAGCAACATCGGATGTTGTACTGAATCTCAGAAAGTTCATGAGAACACTGTTCAGGCCACAGTCAAAGTGGATAAAAACTTGGAATGACGCTTGCTACCAAGTTTTGCTTAAATCAAATCTTTGAAATGGATCTAGACTAAAAACATTCCAAATATTTCCAGGGAAATGAAAAGATGGAAATTTCACCATTAAAGATGGTGAGTTTCAGTTGTTGGGGCATGCACATATCCCTAATCCTGGAACTTTGTGCCCTTTTAGATTCAGTGGCTCCTAGGAGCCCATAGGGCTGGGTTACTCACAGTAAAGTGTTTTGCTTTGATGCTCTGGAGAAGATACCTCCTAGCACACCTTTGTAGTTGTTTTGGGGGTTTTTTTTGCATTAGATTTTACACTGTTGTCTGCATATTATATACCTAATAGAAATAGCAATTGCATATCACCATGTGATATTCAACATAAAACTCCCTCATTCTAGCATTTGTTACAGCAGGATCATTCTAAAAATACCTACTCAGTTCCATGGATATTTAATCTGCATTAACATTAACAGCAAGGGAGCACACATTAATCCAACACAGAGAAAATAAAACTTAATTACTAAACAATTAAAGAGAAACACAAAATAACTGTGCTCATTATTTTAATTCCTGTGAATTTATTTAAGATCAAAACAAAAACATAACTAATCAATCTGCCAAGGGCCCAGCACAACAGAGAAAAATATATGAGTCCATCAGGAGACTGAATGAAATGCTTACTTACCATCTGGCTGGGTGAACCCCGGCTGGGCACTCAGATACACAAACACAGCGCTTGTCTTCCCTTCTCTGTCCCATGGCAGTGACCGCATGCTGTTTTCCCCTTGGCATGCTGCTGCTTCTGTACTGACATTACGCCTTTGGGAGCACCATGCTGACTGCTAGTTCCAGCACTGGTGGGGTTCTTTACAATCTCAACTGGCGAAGTATAACTTTTCCAGTGAAAAAATTAAATTGCCAGTCCTCAATTTCATCAGTTTCTTTAGGGGCACAATTCTGAGTGCTGTGCGCAGCCTGCCTTGGGCCTGAGTTACCTGAAGGACTGCCTCCTCCCAAATGCTGTCTCCAATGAATTAATCTGAATACCAATATGCATTCACATCTAGTAAAGATTGTTCAACCATCAGTTTTCTGGTTTCTCCTTACTGACCCCATTTCAGTGCCCTTTTTGGTCTTGGTGAGTTTAAATAGTTTTAGGTTTACTATTTTATTTAGAAATGTTTAGGCCATTTTCTATTAAAATATGCAATTGGCATGGAATAGAATAATGAAAATAACAAAGACAAATCAGTGCAACTGGAAACTATATTACTTTCTTACAGAAGCATGACTTTTTATTACAGGAAATGTGGTGAGTCTACATTAAGTACTCCAGCACTGATAATGCAACACATTTTTCTCCATGGGAAAAGCCTTTGGAAGCTGGAAACAACTTCTTATAGAGGGTAATGTTTACAGCTACTCTGCTTTCCAAGTGCTCTTGTGAAGAGACATCTTGTATTCGGCAATGTTCCACCTGCTCTTCAAGTGTTGGCAAGTTGAAAAGGGATTAAGAGCTATGATTTAGCAGAGTCAATGGAGGAAAACAAAATACCTTTAAGAATGAAAGCAAATGTGATGTGTGCCTCATAATGATGGACAACTGAGAGGTTTCATCGCTTCCGGTACTCATCTAGCATTCCAAACAAAATAAGCTTCCCATTAAAATGAATGAGTTTCACTGAAGTCAGCTTTCAAGTAATTGTGCCCTGTCCAGAGGGTTTAAAGT
Source organism: Tiliqua scincoides (assembly GCF_035046505.1). Taxonomy (NCBI): domain Eukaryota; kingdom Metazoa; phylum Chordata; class Lepidosauria; order Squamata; family Scincidae; genus Tiliqua; species Tiliqua scincoides. The sequence continues at coordinate 117,808,424 of NC_089823.1, forward strand.
AATCTAAGTAGAAAACATCAATTTTAGAACATGTCAAGACACACTGGGGTTGCTCCAGTTTGTGGTGTTCTTGCAGCAGTGTTGCCTTATTCATTAATATTAGTACAATACTTACAATTAAATATTAAAAAAACATTACTATGCAAATAGATCCCAACACAGTAAGGGACCTTGCAGTGACGCCTCATATAAGTCACTGGAAACCATAATGGAAGAGCAATCTGCAGCAGTATTTCTGGCAGGAGCCTTGCTGTTTAGCTTGTAGGTGATTAAATGCTAACCAAACACTACAGATTCTTGAAACTCTGGAAAAACCAGTAATTGTGGAGTTGAAGAGAAAACCACTTCTTCCCAAACTGCTAAGTCAAACTGAAATACAGATCATCATTTGGAGAAAAAAAGAATCTTGCTTAGTGAGAGCTGAGTATCCTTTGGGAATGTAAAACTGAAGTTCAACCTTACTGACTTGAACGCGTCATGCCCTATATGCTTGCTGAAGAAAAAATACAATAGACAAGGATGTTAAGAGAAACGTTTGTGTCGGCCTGTAAATGTGAACTCCAGGAGAATCTCAGACTCCAGACTCAAAGAGGAATGGCTATGGCTGTGATGCGGACATCACCAAACACCCTCATGTTCAAAAATCGGTTTTTGATTGAAGACTACTACAGACTATCCAATAAATATTTGGATATTCTGTGAAACTGACTTAATTACTCCTTGAACTCAGTTTAATGAGCTGTTTGGAGGTTCTGGGTGGGAACTAAGAAAGAACCTTCACTAAAAACAGCAGGGAGAAACATGGAATGGGAGCACACCACAAGCAGGGAGTCATTTACTTTTATTGCTTTTAACATACTTTCCCCTATTTTTCTATTTTCACTTATGATCACGTAAGAGAGTACCAGATCCACAACTACCCCCAGCAGTTTTAAAACAGGGGAGGCAACTTCATCCAAATCAGACTATAGACTTAATCCCACATCAGCAGAGCCATGGACTAACAGTACTTCTAACCTTGGCAGGATTAAATTATCCCTTGTTTGCCACCATCCACTCCAACACTGATATCACACACATGTAATTTGCTCAAAATATCAGCACAATGCAATGTGAATAAGGCAAAGTTTGCATCAGAAATGGTTAGGATGTGTACTGAAAATAAAACATTTCATATTACAATTCTATTATATATACCTCTACTGTGGCTCTGTATGGAATGTTGTGTCTAGTTTTTGTCATTGCCATCTGATTTATGAAGGCCATAAAGATCCATCGAGCAAAGCATCCTGTGTACAATAGTGGAAAACCACTTAGGATCCTAGCTATGACAAACCCTATGGGACCTCCATGGTTAAAGGCAGTGTCCTTCCAGTGGTGGGAAGCAAAAAACAAAAGAGCATGACTATCACATCGTATCCTGTCTGCGAACTACCCATTGGAACTCTATGGAAACAGAGAACAGGACTGGACAATTTTTATGAACCAAATAAACAAAATGCTAGCAAACTAAAAATGGTCTGACTCTGCAGAAGTGGCATCTTGCTCTCATTCTCTCTATACTGAAAGATGAGAAATATAGACCCGTGATGCAGCAAGATAGAAAGGTTGGCCAAGAATACATTTTTAATGTTGTGATCTGGAGACAATCACAAGAGTGATTACAAATTACAACAGGCAAAGTTTAGCAAGTGCATTGCTGAAAGGTCTCCTAATTACCTTGGCTCTCTCTCATCAGCATAAGAACATAAGAACATAAGAACAGCCCCACTGGATCAGGCCATAGGCCCATCTAGTCCAGCTTCCTGTATCTCACAGCGGCCCACCAAATGCCCCAGGGAGCACACCAGATAACAAGAGACGTCATCCTGGTGCTCTCCCCTACATCTGGCATTCTGACTTAACCCATTTCTAAAATCAGGAGGTTGCGCATACACATCATGGCTTGTACCCCATAATGGATTTTTCCTCCAGAAACTCGTCCAATCCCCTTTTAAAGGCGTCTAGGCTAGACGCCAGCACCACATCCTGTGGCAAGGAGTTCCACAGACCGACCACGCGCTGAGTAAAGAAATATTTTCTTTTGTCTGTCCTAACCCGCCCAACACTCAATTTTAGTGGATGTCCCCTGGTTCTGGTATTATGTGAGAGTGTAAAGAGCATCTCCCTATCCACTCTGTCCATCCCCTGCATAATTTTGTATGTCTCAATCATGTCCCCCCTCAAGCGTCTCTTTTCTAGGCTGAAGAGGCCCAAACGCCGTAGCCTTTCCTCATAAGGAAGGTGCCCCAGCCCTGTAATCATCTTAGTCGCTCTCTTTTGCACCTTTTCCATTTCCACTATGTCTTTTTTGAGATGCGGCGACCAGAACTGGACACAATACTCCAGGTGTGGCCTTACCATCGATTTGTACAACGGCATTATAATACTAACCGTTTTGTTCTCAATACCCTTCCTAATGATCCCAAGCATAGAATTGGCCTTCTTCACTGCCACCGCACATTGGGTCGACACTTTCATCGACCTGTCCACCACCACCCCAAGATCTCTCTCCTGATCTGTCACAGACAGCTCAGAACCCATCAGCCTATATCTAAAGTTTTGATTTTTTGCCCCAATGTGCATGACTTTACACTTACTGACATTGAAGCGCATCTGCCATTTTGCTGCCCATTCTGCCAGTCTGGAGAGATCCTTCTGGAGCTCCTCACAATCACTTCTGGTCTTTACCACTCGGAAAAGTTTGGTGTCGTCTGCAAACTTAGCCACTTCACTGCTCAACCCTGTCTCCAGGTCATTTATGAAGAGGTTGAAAAGCACCGGTCCCAGGACAGATCCTTGGGGCACACCGCTTTTCACCTCTCTCCATTGTGAAAATTGCCCATTGACACCCACTCTCTGCTTCCTGGCCTCCAACCAGTTCTCAATCCACGAGAGGACCTGTCCTCTAATTCCCTGACTGTGGAGTTTTTTCAGTAGCCTTTGGTGAGGGACCGTGTCAAACGCCTTCTGAAAGTCCAGATATATAATGTCCACGGGTTCTCCCACATCCACATGCCTGTTGACCTTTTCAAAGAATTCTATAAGGTTTGTGAGGCAAGACTTACCCTTACAGAAGCCATGCTGACTCTCCCTCAGCAAGGCCTGTTCGTCTATGTGTTTTGAGATCCTATCTTTGATGAGGCATTCTACCATCTTACCCGGTATGGATGTTAGGCTGACCGGCCTATAGTTTCCCGGGTCCCCCCTCTTTCCCTTTTTAAAAATAGGCGTGACATTTGCTATCCTCCAATCTTCTGGCACTGTGGCCGTTTTGAGGGACAAGTTGCATACCTTAGTCAAGAGATCTGCAACTTCATTCTTCAATTCCTTAATAACCCTTGGGTGTATGCCATCAGGGCCCGGTGACTTATTGATCTTTAATTTATCAATGAGGTCTGAAACATCTTCTCTTTTAACCTCTATCTGACTTAACTCCTCGGTTAGGAGGGGCCGTTCGGGTAGCGGTATCTGCCCGAGGTCTTCTGCCGTGAAGACAGATGCAAAGAACTCATTTAATTTCTCTGCCATCTCTAAGTCTCCTTTTATCTCCCCTTTCCCTCCCTCACCATCCAGAGGGCCAACCGCTTCTCTGGCGGGTTTCCTGCTTCTAACATATTTGAAGAAGCTTTTATTATTCCCCTTAATGTTGCTGGCCATGCGTTCCTCATAGTCTCGCTTGGCCTCCCCTATCACCTTCTTACATTTCTTTTGCCACAGTTTATGTTCCTTTTTATTCTCTTCATTAGGGCAAGACTTCCATTTACGGAAGGAAGCTTCCTTGCCCTTCACAGCCTCTCTAACTTGGCTGGTTAGCCATGCGGGCACCCTCCTGGATTTAGTGGAACCCTTCTTTCTTTGCGGTATACACCTCTGCTGGGCCTCTATTACTGTTGTTTTAAGCAGCCTCCATGCATTCTGGAGAGACTGGACTCTTTTTACCCTCCCTTTCAACCTCCTTCTAACCAGCCTCCTCATTTGAGGGAAGTCCGCCCGTCGGAAGTCAAGGGTTTTTGTTAGAGATTTGCCTGGTATTCTTCCCCCAACGTGCACGTCAAAACGGATCGCAGCATGATCACTGTTCCCCAATGGCTCAGTAACGTTTACATCTCTAACCAGGTCCTGCGTACCGCACAAAATTAAATCCAGAGTCACCTGTCCTCTGGTGGGCTCCGTGACTAGCTGATCTAAGCCACAGTCATTCAGCACGTCAAGAAATCCGGTTTCCTTATCGTGACCAGAACACAAATTGACCCAGTCAATATGAGGATAATTGAAGTCCCCCATGATTACAACCCTGTCCTTCCTTGTCACCTCCCTGATCTGTTTCCTCATTTCAAGGTCCCCATCCGATTTCTGGTCTGGAGGACGATAGCACGCCCCCAGTATTACATCGCTGCACAAGCCTGGTAATTTAACCCACAGAGATTCTACGGTGGAGTCGGACCCACCTTCAATCTCTACTTTGCTGGATTCTATCCCTTCCTTAACATAAAGGGCCACCCCACCTCCAACACGCCCCTGCCTGTCCCTCCTGTAGAGTTTATAGCCCGGGATTGCAGTATCCCACTGATTCTCCGCATTCCACCAGGTTTCCGTTATGCCCACTATGTCAATATTTTCCCTTGTCACCAGACATTCCAGTTCTCCCACCTTTGCTCGTAGACTTCGGGCATTCGCATAAAAGCATTTATACACGGAATGCCCCAGGATGGGCTGCTTATTCACTCCTTTGTCCCCGCATTCTCTCATTGTGCCAAACCGTCTATCACATCCCATCTCCCTACCTTTCCCAATTTCTTCTCCTACCCTGCCTTTGTCTTGTTGTTCTCTAACCTTCCCATCCTCATCCCATAGGGATGAGGAGTCCCGAACCGGATGCCCCTCGGCTCCTGTCGGCCTTCCCCCAGGGATCAGTTTAAAAGCTGCTCTGCCACCTTTTTAATGTTATGCGCCAGCAGTCTGGTTCCATTCTGGTTCAAATGGAGCCCGTCCCTCTTGTACAGGCCCCGCTTGTCCCAAAACGTTCCCCAGTGCCTAACGAATCTAAACCCCTCCTCCCTACACCACCGTCTCATCCACGCATTGAGACCCCTGATCTCCGCCTGCCTAGCTGGCCCTGCGCGTGGAACAGGTAGCACTTCAGAGAACGCTACCTTTGAGGTCCTGGCTTTCAGCTTCCTGCCTAAAAGCCTAAATTTGGCCTCCAGGACCTCCCAGCTACACTTGCCCACATCGTTGGTGCCGACATGCACCACAGCCGCTACCTCTCCCCCAGCACTGTCTACCAGCCTGTCTAGACGAGAAGTGATGTCCGCAACCTTCGCACCAGGCAGGCAAGTCACCATGCGGTCCTCACATCCGTCGCAAACCCCCCTCTCTATGTTTCTAATAATCGAATCCCCCACTACAAGAAGCCCCCGACCCCCCTCCCGCCGAGGAGTATCCCGAGTGCGCTCGGATACGGGCCCATCCCCTGGAGAAGGGATCCCCCCTAGGGGATTGTTTCCCTCCTCTCCAGGATGACGTCCTCCAGCCCCGAGACTTCCCACCCGGGCAGCCGAGGAGCTGCACGCCTGAGGTTGGGACGAAGCCTGATCGTCCCCAGAAGTCTCCCCACGGTCCTCCTCTGGCTGCCTGCGCTTCTCCAGGTCGGCCACCAAGGCTTCAAGGGAGTGGACGCGTTCCCTGAGAGCCTGGAGCTCCTTGCATCGAGGACACACCCATGACTTATGCCCCAGAGGCATATAATCATACATGTGGCACTCGATGCAGAACACTGGATAGCCCCCACCCTGCTGCTGGCTGTCTGACTGCATAGCTTTTTTTTTTGTTGTTGTTGTTTTATTTAGGGGTCCTTTTAAAAACCGTACACTGGATAGCAGCCCTTTTCTCTAGGGATAATACAGTTCACTAAGTACATTTCATCAAGGAAAATGAAAAGCAAATAGATAAAAGGAATGTTCATGTTTCATTGTTTCTACTTTGTGGGGCAGGTGCTACCAGTATGCAGAGGTTCTAGAAGTTTCATCATTGGTTACTTTGTGCCAATGTATATGATTTTTGCCCACATACCCCAGCAAGACACAAGACAAAGATTCTGGAATATAATTAAGCCATAATCAGGGATGAGTCAAGACTCAGATGACTCAGACTCCAGTTGCGAAAACACACATTTTTCATGACTTGTATGGACTCAAGTCATGCATGTCAAAAACTTGGGTACTGACTCAGGACTCAGGGGTTTTACCCTAAACATGACAAGACTCCAACAGACTTGAGTGAAGACACTTTTGTCTGTGTTATGACTCTGTTTTGTGTGTGTGCTTGCTTGCCCCCCCCCCCTTAAAAGCTTGACTCACTTTCCAAAAAAACTTGGACTTTAGTCAAAATGACTCCAAAAATGGCCCTGGATGCTTGTTATGAATCATGGGCAATTCAAGTCAAGGGGTGGAGACTTGGAACTTGACTTGAGTCTCAGCACTGTGGCTCTGACACATCCCTGACCATAATATATTGAATGTGAAAAATTCAATATATTATGGGTCAGTGGGTCCCAAGAATCCTGTTTTTGTCCATCTCCTGATCCCAGGGTAGTCACTTTCCTCTGGGTCCCTGTTTAGAAAATCAAGGTTATTAATATACCTCCTACCAGATCTGCCTGACAGACTGGACAATAAATGATACTGAAATAGGAAACCTACCATAAGGGCAAGTCTCTACGGCTGGAGGTGTGCATTGACTGAAAGGAATGGGGAGAGGATGCTCTATCAACATCTAGTTAATAATGTCAATTCCTATCCAAAACATGCAGAGGATGTGGAGAAAGTGATGGCAAGACCAGCACAAAGGTTCAATCAGCACACATTGCTAAAATCACAACTGCTAAAAAGGGTGGTGCTGCTGCTACCGCCACTACCAATGAGATTGATATGTGGGGAGGAACAACAGAGGGAGTAATAGGGGGTTATTCCAATGCCTGATACAGCAGAACACAGTCAATTATCCTTCATGGCTTTGCCTCCAGTTCACCCACTGAAGTGCCTTGTGGGATGAGCAGACCAAATGGCTGTATGAGCTCTTCCCACTGAGCTCCTCTACCAATAGAAAGATGGTACCTTGCCTCATGTCTAGAGGTGTTTGTTTCTACTGAGTAATGTAGGTTTACAGCCTAAGGGCCAAATCCTATCCAATTTTCCAGCACTGGTGCAGTCGCAATGCAGCCCCAAGGTAAAGGAACAAATGTTCCTATACCTTAAGTAGGCCTATCTGACTGCTGCCCCACCACAAGATGCAATGCATGCCCCATTGGCACAGCTGCACCAGCACTAGAAAATTGGATAGGATTGGGCCCTCAGTCTTACTGAAAACAATGGGCTTACTTCTGAGTAAAATAACACCATTTTCAAGTCCCTCTTCTCATGACCAACAAAAATGAGGCACAAACATTTTTCCTCCACACCCCCCTCCCATTCTCTTGGAAGATGGCCAGTATTAGATACTATTTAAAACCAACTACAGTTATTATAGAAGTCAGGGGAGAGGAGGGGTGGAGATGAGTAAAATAGGTGCAGATGGCTGATTTAACCCTCTAATGAACCAGCAAGCAACATCAAGTTAAACTTGAGCTTTGCAGGGCTAGCAGAAGACATGCTCATTTCAGTGGGATTTGCATAGCTGAGTGCTTTGAATTTCTTGCTGCAAGGAGCAAAAGAAATTTTTAAAAAATTTAGATGTTCTGTTTATGAGCTAGCTTGTGGGAAAATTTGCAAGTGCTTCATGATGAAAGAATCATACAGAGCCTTCACTTTGGTTTTTTCTTCAAAGCTGAGTAATCAAACAGAAAGCAATTCTTTAAAAAATATCTAGTAATGATATTTAAAAAACTAAATAAACCCCATTATGCCAGCCCTCCAATGTCTTTCCCTCTGGAGCTTCCCTGGCTAATAGTCAAGTTATAGCATCATTCTCAGCTGGTAAATTAGAGCCAGCTGTTTTCCTTAAACCCTTAAGGACCATCTTCCCCAAAGGCCAAAACTTTGACCCATTTACAGTATATTTTATCCCTTCCAAGCATCCACTACTCTATTACACCAGCCTGCAGGGATGGGCAAGTCAGGAGCAGCTTGACTTGAGCTGAGTCACAAGTGTCTGATTCTCACAACCTGACTAAAAAATGAATCACAGTGGGGACACTTTCCGAGTCACCAAGTTGCCATTCAAGTTGCAACTTGAAAAGACTCAAATCATGAGTCCTTAAAAGCATGCTGTGGAAAAAAAAAATGGGGCTACTATCGAGTGTGTGCGTTTTGGAGTTCTCTTTAAACACTCTCCTGCTGTCCCAGCCCATCTGTAAACAAGGTGGGAGGGGGTGGGGCGGACTGTGAGAGAGTAAGGACAGAAGCTGCAAGAGGGAGGAGGGTCACGCACAGAAGCTGCAAGGCTTACCAAGATGAACCTTTCTAGCTCTACTCAGAAGTAGTCCCATTTGTACTGATTGTTCAGTGAGGCTCCCTCCTCCAACAGCTCCAACAATGGAACCATGAGGAGGAAAGCATGATCACTACAAACTGCCTCCTCTCCCTCCCTGGGCTTCTCCAGCCAATTCCAAGTCAAGAACCCCCTTGGGCTCCTCTTTCTGCCCTCCCATTCTTTGTCAAAGGATCATTGGTTCTTTCAGAGATGGCCAAGAGAGCTTGCTACCACTTCCACCTTCTATTCATTGCAAAAGAACCCTTTAACCCTTCCCTGGCTGGAACTTCCCTGCTGCTTCCCTGTTCTGAATGATGGCCCCACAAGGCTTTTTACACCACGAAAATAGTAAACAAGCACACCAAGAGACGGACAGACTCAAGTCTGCATACGTGGGGACAAGCACCAAGTCATGGGCCCTTAGCTTGAGTGTTTTGCTGAGTCTTCCACACTTGTGACTCAAATGTACACGTCAGAGAAAAACGTGCATTTTTGTGACTCAGACTCAAATTTCAATTCCTGACATCACCATCCCGTCCCTCCCATCACCTGACTTGAGTTCCCATCCCTGCAAGCGTGGCAGTGTTAATAAAAGCAACACAATTGTTTCCAGTGCTTACATATTTGGACCTTCATCAGGAAATCTAAATAATTTAGAGCCCCTCACATTTTACAGAAGAAAATAGGAAACAGGTGTATTTTGGCACCAATTCTTACACCAAGAATCACTTGCAGGACTCCACCCTCCATTGCTGAAAGCTGTTTTCTACCTGCTGTATCATGCATTTATTTATTCTGCAATAGTTTCTCCTGCATTAGTTTCTGAACTTGGGAGTGTTTCTAAACTTAATAACCAGCAGTTTCATTTCTTAAAGAAAGGTAACAATATTTTACATGCATTATTTTACAATAATTACAATGTTATTTTAAAATAACAATATTTTAAATGCATTAACAATATTTTAAATGAGTTATTTTATGTGATTAAAGAAGACAAACAGAAGAAAAAAACAGATCATTACATAGATGTAATCTTGTACAACTGCATAGTTGGAAAAAAAGTGGGAGGGGGAATGGATATAAACACAATAAAAAATTAGGTATATCTACACATTTCACTTGGCTTAAGTTATTATGTTGAGGAATGACCTCCAAGAAAGATAAGAATATTTAATGCACAACAATTCTGCTTATGCTTGTTGGGTACAGGTATAACCTAATAATCCATGGATTTTTTTTACCTGCACCTTTATCTCAACACAATGAGAAACGTACTTTAAATTAAAGGAAAAAAGTTGTTTAACAATTGCCTCATTGATGCAAAGAGGGCAGCCAGCTGACAATCCATCAATCATTCTCTTTCTGGGCACTTAGAACCGTTTTATTCCAAGGCAAACGACCCCTTCCCTTCCTCCAGAGCACATGAAAGAACAATAATCAATTTGCATTCTTTCCTAGCATTATTCTTTGGGTGAAAGGAGGGGTCACTGGCTGGGAGTGAAACCTTTCTAAGCACCTGGAGAGAGACTGATTGATGGATTGTCTGCCTAATGACTCTGTCTTACATCACACAGATAAGCAAGGCTGTGCTTAGCAAAGGGACATTGTTTTTTAAATGGATTTGCTTTAATGCGATTTTTGCCATCCGCATGAGTTCTGGGAATGGAACCCTTGCAAATAAGGAGCACATGAAAGAGCAAATAAGGAGACTCAACCTGTACTTTAACAGCTGCATATCAAACACATTCAAAGCCCAATCCTATTCCAGTTTTCAGTGCCAATGCAGCCACATGCAGCCCAAAGGAAAGGGAGCATATGTTCCCTTACCTTGAGGAGGCCTCCATAACTGGCCCCCAATGCAGGATGCACTGCAGGCCCCATGGGCATGGCTGCTCTGCTGCTGGAAAGCTGGATAAGATTGGGTCCTATCTAGGTAAATGGTTTTGACGGAGATGGAGGAGAAGCTATACCCTGGAATTTTGGGTCCACAGATTCATATTTACATCAGGGGTCTAGATAAAGTGAATGGAGAGAGAGAGAGAGGGAGAGAGAGCGCGAGCAAGCGCAGCCCTGCACCTGCAAATATTTTATGTATGTATTTATTTATTTAAAAGATTTTTATTCCATCTTTCAAAAAAAATGTACAAGGTGGTTAAAAATTCAGCAAAATCAACAGGCATTATACAAAAACAAATAAAACTACAATATGAAATTAAATAAAATTCCTCCAATGATTGAGTAAGAAATACTGTACATAAAACACCAGTTCACCCATTCCCATGTAGTCTACCCTTGTCCACAGCAGCAAAATGTTCATATTTATAAGCAACAGCCCAGAGATTATTCGTTAAAATAAAAAATCACAAATAAAAGCAGCTGAGTAGCAGCAATAAAAGAGGCAGTAAGTAGAGAGTAAGAACCACCAACTCATCCAACGCAATACCCTACCCACACTAAAACACTAATCTCAAAAAAAAAAAAAAAAAAAAAAGCTCCAGCCCCCCCCCCCCCAATCTCTCTAAGGAAGGGGCAATTTGAAATTATAAGGGAGGAAGTCACATCCATGACTGTGATGCCACCATTGAAAAGGCCCTGCTTCTCACTGCTCAGAAGTCCAGCAGGATCAAAAGGAACATATTCCCTCTGTCCAATCCCTAGTAAAGGTCACCCACCAAGGCAAAAAATGTTATCTCTGTTCCAGAGTTTATCTTGAAGCTAGACTGAAAGGCATCTGTATAATCTGATCCAGAACCCTCTGGAGCTGAGATGCCACCACCTGCTTGATCACCTTGCCCAGAAAAGGGAGATTAGATACTGGCCAAAATTTATTCAATACAGTGGGGTTAAGGGAGGGCTTTTTCAGGAGTGAGCACACTCCTTCCACCTTCAAGGCTGAGGTAATATTTTGAACATATTTGTCTACTGTTGTGACCATGTAAAATTGATCCATTGTGGCCCTCCATAAGAGCAAGACTGAATAATATGACGCTGGCACCAGGATGATTGGGGACCCCTGATTTAGATGCACTTTACTTAATTTATATGCCTTAGGGAGGGGCAGTTACCTGAAGAATAAAACTGTCCTGAACTCATTTGTGGCCATTTTCTGTTTTGAACAAGATTGCTTATAGCAGTATTTGCCCAATAATGCATTTTGGGGCTGAGCCTACACCTGTGCCATTTCTTGTCCTGTTCTCACCATCATTAGACTTTTCAAGACACCTGTCTGTTGCCATTACCTATTTAGCTTCTGGACCACAGGAATCCTCCCTCCTAGTTTTGTCCATGACATCATTACAGCACTCTTCCACTAAACTGCTGTTTCTGAGGTACAGCTGGAATAAGAACAGGTACAGTTAGTGTTAGTTCCTAGAGGCATCTGGAGATTGTGGATCTCCTGAGCAAGTTGGCATGGGCAAAAGTTCCAGGAATAATGTCAGAGCAGCCAGCCATTCAAATATTTGTTCATTCAAACACATTATTGGGAAATGGCCACTTGGGGTCATAAGTGTACAGCTGCCGAGTGCTGCTCCAAAGCAAAGGTCATGCATTCTGACCTTATTAAATGAACCACAATTCAAAATCTGGAAACAAGAAAACATCTTGCCTGTACTATGAGTAACCACACTGTATTCTAGGCAGGAGATGAAGCCAAAACACATCACCCAAAACACAAGTCTGAAATTCCAGCATGTTGCACCTGCAGAGCCCAGCAATAATTTTCAGAGGTGCTCTTCACACTTGGCTTACATACTCCAAATGTCAAGAGTATCTTACTCTGGTGCAAGAAGACATAGGTAGGTGCCTCTGCTCAAACATAATTTTCTGTACTAAAAATGCTTTGCCTTAGATCTCCACAGGGCTGCCTGTACTTAAGTGGATGAGTGCAAATTATTTTCCAACTAATATTAGGTAAAGCAACGGAACTGAAAGGCAGCAGAGAAGCCAAATGCAGAAAAAATGGGATGTGGGGGAGGGATGCTGGTTTTACACATGCAAATATGGGCCATACCAGTGAGCGTTTGCATCAAAGATTCCATCAAACATTTAGAAAAACACAACACAAACACAGTTGTGCAGACCTTGTCAAATCACTCTGTTACACTTTCAAGTACAATCTGTTAACTAATGTGACCTATAGATACCAATGCCTTTACACCCTGCAGGACTGCAACAGTGTCATCAATGTCTTACTGAGTCTATGCTACAGATGACACTATAGTGGTGTCTATCAGAGTGACTTCAAGCAGCATATGTGCCTGAAGTGGGATATGGCCACCCATGAGATGGTTGCTTGGCTAGTGTTTGCTACTGCAATGTCATCAAAAAAAATTTCCTGTTTTGTTCTGCAAGTGCAATTTTTTAGTTTATGAATTTCAGGGGAATGTACCTACTCATCCCTAGAGCTATATTCCTTGCATTTGTAAATACTTACCCATTACAAAAGCACCAATCCAATTCTGAACCTGTGATTTTCATAGGTTTCGCAGGGCCAAATCCTACCCAATTTTCCAGTGCTGGTAGGATATGCACTGCTTCTTGTGGTGGGGAGGCAGTCACAGAGGCCTCCTCAAGGTATGGAAACATTTGTTCCCTTACCTCAGGGCTGCATTGTGGCTGCAGTGTGCTGGAAAGTTGGATAGGAGTGGGCCCTTAATTATTTGTATTAATTTTGAAGATGTTTATGCTCATTTTTTTAAAATTGCAAACTGGCTTACAATAAACATTGGAGGTACACATAAAAACACAATAACAGCAAAATTAATGGCCGCTCCATATCCAATCTAGAATATTCAGCAAAACACATACTGTTCTAGATTATTAATTTGGCTCTGTTTCCAAGCTGAGCAGGGCATTGTGGGCTGTATTATTTTGATGTGCACTGAATTTGTGTGCCATTCTCTAGTGTGCAGTGACTTGAGGGAACTGTCACAGTGCTGTGAGTCAGCTTGATTTACTGAATGGGAAAAAAAAAAAATCACACAGAGGCTGTATCCCAAAGTCCCATTGACTTCAGCAAATCTTTTTCTGGCTCATTGTTCTCTTTCTCCTCTTCCATGTGTGCTGGTCCTCAACAAGGAAAAGAAATTTAATTTGAAAGAAGACAGTTACTTGAAATACAGAAAAAGTTGTGGACAGAAAGTTTCCTTTTTAAAAATTGTTTTGCACCTCATACACAGGCCTCCTGGACCTTTAACCATTGTGTAGAAGAGGGAATTCGGGCAGGTGCAGTTCAACATGGAAAGGTTTAAAAGCTACACCTGCCCAAATTCCCTCTTCTATACAATGGTTAAAGGTAGAGGCACTCTGTTCCAGTTTGTATCTGGTAATCCTACCTCCTGGTGATTTAGCTTTATGGTATTTTATTACACAATAGGGCAGAATGGGAGTTGCGAAGAATGATTACAAAAACTGGAGAAAGCCAAGACAAGAAAATGCAATGCATAGAACTGTTTTAGTGACCTCCCAATGCTTTTCCCAGCCATGAAAAAACTGACCATGGCTTTCCTTACACCTGCAGTTCTTAAGGTCTCAGGAAGTTTGAGGACCACAGTAAATGCCTGCACGGGAGCAGGGAAGGCAGCTGAGGCGGGAGAGGCAGTGACATGATCCCCAGGACTGCTACGCTAAGGGGGCTGCAGGGATTGGCATTTACTTACACTCCCTGGGGGTTTGGGCAGCCCTGCGCAACCCTCTGCCGGGTTCCCCAACCTTCAGAAAGTGAAAGCAGAGCAATCACGCTTTCACAAAACTGGAAGTGGAGCTGCCTTCCTCCTGCCCCCGCCCCTTAAGAGGGCAGAGGCCTGGGCCCTCAGGCTGGAGCATCAAGACACCCTCAACACCCGTTTCAGCTGTTCTCAAACTCTGGGAGAGTTTGAGCCACAGTAAGTCCTTGCGGGGGCAGAGGCAGCCAAACGATGCCCAGGATCACCTTGCAAAGAAGGCTGCAGGGACTGGCCTTTACTTACCAGTCCCTGCAGCAGCTTCTGCGGGTGTGGGGAGCCCTGCATGACCCTCCACAGGGCTCTGCAGCCTTCAAAAAGTGAAAGTGGAGCGATCATGCTCCACTTCCGGTTTTGTGGAGGCGGGTTGCGATTGCTCCGCTTTCACTTTCTAAGCTTCAGGGAGCCCTGTGGAGAGTCGTGCAGGGCTCCCTGCACCAGAAGGCTGCTGCAGGGACTAGTAAGTAAATGCAGTCCCTGCAAACCCCCCCTTGGCGATCCTGGGGATCACACTGCTGCCTTCCCCTGCCCTGGCCCCTAAGGTGGCAGAGGCCAGGGCCCTCAGGCTTGGGCATCATGATGCCCTAGTTTGAGAAGCCCTGCCCTAGTTTGAGAAGGCCTGCCTTACACCCTTCGCCTCTGTCATACTGTAGTTGTCATTGGGACAGTACATAGGGCACAATCCTAACCAACTTTCCATCAATGACTTAGCTGTGCCAATGTGGCGTGCACGGAATCCTGTAGTAGGGAGGCAGTCAAGCAGGCCTCCTCAAGGTAAGTGCATGTTTGTTACCTTACCTTGGGGCTGCATTGTGGCTAGGTCAGTGCTGGAAAGTTGGTTAGGATTGCATCCTTAATCCTTAAAAGGTGGCAATAATATTTATTACAATTTTGGTGCAGCAATCTTAGTGTTTACTTGCATGGCATGCTCCTTGCAGCGCAATCCTACTCATGTATACTCAGAAGTAAGAGCCTAATCCTACCCTTTCCCCTGCCATAGCATAATATGCAACAAAATGGGCTGCACTGTGTGCTATGGTTGTGAGGGAAGGCAGAAAAAGAGCAGGGGAAATGGAAGTTAATTTCTCTTACCCTCCATAAGTCTTCCAATAACCAATGGGTCTCCTCTGACCTGCAACAGCTCTTTAACTGGTGCAAGTTCGAGGAGACAAAGGGGATGTGTTGGCTACTATTAGAGGGGATAGCATCTAGTGCAAGTTGCCCACACCAGCTGCCACTCCCTTGTGCCTCCATCATGGCCGTAGCCCTTCCCATTCTACCCTTTCCAATCTCCTCCACCCTGTGCCACCTGCCCAACCTACATGAGTCAATGGGCCTTCCTTCTACCACTATCACACACAAAACCACTCTAGCCCCTTCAGTGGTGTTCCAGAATGGAGCAAGGGAGGGCACCAGGATGAGGTCTCTTGTTATCTGGTGTGCTCCCTGGGGTATTTGATGGGCCGCTATGAGATACAGGAAGCTGGACTAGATGGGCCTATGGCCTGATCCAGTGGGACTGTTCTTATGTTCTTAGCAGCTATGTGCACAGCTGGAACACCATTTGCGACTGTTGTAAGGCAGTTACTACTACTGGAATGCTAATTCTTGCAGTGGTGAAGCCCAATTGGGCTGTTCCATTATAGTCAATGGGAACTACTCCCATATAAGGTGGATAGGACTGTAGCCTTATAGCCCAATCTTATTCCTATCCCTTGCCACCAGTACTATTGCAGTTATACCAGAAAGGCATGTGCTGCATCCTATGTGTGGGGATGATTAGGCAACTTGTAGGAGGTAAATAAAAACATTCTGAACTTCCCTCCTGGTAGGATGCCTAATTGCCAACGGGCCTCCTTGGACATTTGCCTCTTGTTTTGGTGGCATATGTTCAAGGAAAAGAAAGGGGTGGGGAGGTTCAAAAAAGAGGGGATGAGATCTGGCAGATGCCACTGATGCTGGATGCACTCCCTCCCACCTTTTCATGCTCCTGGCTCCTCCCTCTCCCCACCCAGAAGCACCTCTGGTCTTTTACTCTCCGCCCACGATTCATCTCCACCACTGTCTTACTGGCACCAGGGGCTCCAGAGAAGCAACTGCTGCAGCTCACTGTTTGTAGCAAATGCCTGGCAGTGCAGAATGGGGGGGGGCATGTTTTGCAACTGCCATAAAGCACACCTCACCAGCATGAGTTCAGTGGGCCCATAAAATTGGACAATTACAGTGCAATCCTATCTTGTGCTGGAACAGGCAGGCCAGGAGGCCTGCGCTGCAACCAGCGCAAGATAGGGCCAGAAGTGGCTCAGGAAGAGGTAAGGGGAAACTCTTTCCCTTACCCCCAGATAAGCCGCTCCAGCCCTAATGGGTCTCCTCACCTTGTGCCACCTCCAGAGGTGGCATAAGTTCAAGGAGAGTGGAGAGGCTTGAAGCCACTCTGTGCTGCTCAGGAACAGGGGCTAGGATCCGGCATAAAAGACAGGTCCCAGCCCCACCTCCTACTCCCTCCCTGCCCGCCCGCCCGCCTACCCCTAGGATCACCTTCAGCCTGTCCTCTCCCCACCAGGAATGCCTCCCTCCCACCTCCTCCCCGCCCACTCCACAGCCTTGCATCAGCTGAGCTTGGCTGACGCAAGGCTCCACCCCTGAATCAGTGCAGAGGTTGGATTCAGAGGTTGGACTTGTGCTGGTGCGTGTCCAAGCACCAGCCTAGCCGAATCTAGAGGAGGCACAAACGCGCTTTATGGGTGACTCTGAATTGTACCCTTAGTCTTATTGATACATCATAACACATGCTGCAGCAGCTTGGAGCCCCTTCAGTTCATTTGTGTCTTCCATCCCTACATTACTGATCCACATACATTATGTAATTTGTATATATGATTGTGATTCTTTTTGTGCATTTTGCACTGTGCATGTGCATTTGCATCCACTGAGAAAACACCACAAAAAGAAATTCTGAAATAGTACTACAGGTGTGCGCCCCTTAGTGACCTACCGGCTAATGCTGGGATTGCATATGCAATGACCACATGTGGTCTTCAGGAGTGCACACACCAACCCTCTGAAAGCAAGGGCTTTCTGAGCCTCTGGAAGGCTGTCTGAGCCTCCCAGAGGCAACACACACCTGAGTGCTGTCTCTGCAAGGCTCAGACTAAGGGAAATTGCACCTTTTGTGTGATTTCTGGCTTCCTCTGAGGAACCGGAAGTCATGAGAGAGGCGCTATTTCCCTCAGTCTGAGCCTTGCAGAGGTAGCGCTTGGACATGCACTGCCTCTGGGAGGCTCAAACAACACTCCGGAGGGAAGGGAAGTGGAGCATCCCCTTCCTTTCAGAGGGTTCAGATAGTGTCACATGCCACGTGATGATGAGGATTGCGGCCCTGATCCCTTTCGTTAACTGGCGCACAACTGTATTCCCTTTCCTTTTTGTGTCATGTTTTACCAATGTGAAGGAGCACATGTGTACATCAGTAAAGCACTAGACAAAAAGAATCTTGATGCAGTAAATTATATCAAGGCCTTTTTTTTGCAGTGTGTTACCTCTGTGCGTGTGTGCAAGGTTTAGAGGGGGGATGCAACACAAATGCACCAAAGGAGCTGACTTACTACAGCAAACTGCACATGTCCCAATCCTCAAATTAATTGTAGTAATCATTCTAGTAAGATTGTTATGAAACAAGAAATGGTATGTAAAACAGAACACAGGTTCAGGCTATATATCTTTGTATAATTCTGCCTAAAGGCCTAAAGGCAGAATTATACATTATACATGACATACTGACTAGTCAAAAATGACATCCCTTTCCCTTGTAATTTATTATCACTAACCTCATGCCTTAATATCATCACATTGTGTGTTCCCTCTGCTCCACATCAGTGGCTGTCACTAGTGAGGGTGAGGATACATACAATGACTATGATGAGAGAATGAGGCATAGAGATATTTTTGGTTATTCTCCATAAGATGCACAATGTGTAATAAATAAATGAAGAAATCTCAATGACAGATTAATTCATACCATCAGACTAGGTGAAATCACCTTAGTTTTTCCTCAGAGATGCATTCTGGGTCCCCGCAGGGGGGATTTTCTAGTTTTCTTTGTGGAGAGCGACCTGCATTTTAAGTACCTGGAACTAGTGCTATAAGACAAATAGCACTGAATTGTTAATGCTGAAATGTGAATCCAAATTAAGAAGAGAGTTTAAGAGGAGACTGTTCCTCTGTGTGATCCACAGGCTTTTAAAAATACATCAGTAACCAAATAAAAAATGTTCATTCATGTTGTAAACTAGAGAGAATCAATGTTGGCTCATCAGCTGTGTGTGACTCAAATCCAGACATTTTAATGAGCCATCAGGGCAAAGGCAATAATCTGGTCACTGAAGCAAATAAATTTCCCCCCATGAATTCAGATAAGTAGAAAAGACCATATAGGTCTGAGCCGATATGTTTAATGCAGCAAAGATTGACTGAAAGGGATCTGCACATTGTTTCATGTCTTGGGGGTTGTGGATTTCTATTGTATGAAAACATAAACCTTATAGGAGTATGCAGAACAGGGTTAATTGTATCCAGAGGGGCATCTATGCAGCAATAACAAAATCCATCCATGTATATATTAATAGATGCAATGCAATGGAAATTCACAAGGTCCCTCAAGGAGATAAGGTGTGGTGTCAACAGTGGCTTCCTTGCTCTGACAGGTGTGGGAAGCATGGCCTTAGATTGCAGTGAGTGTGGAGGACATGGAGGAAGGAAAGGCTGTGGGTGTAGAAGGAAGGATCTTGGAAAGACTGAGAGAGCAGAAGGAATGAGCTTGGGGGAAAGAGGACAGACAGCCAGCCAGCCAGCCAGACAGACAGACAGACAGACAGACAGGTTAACTGACTAATGGACTGGCTAGCTGACTGATGGATGGACTGACTGACTGAAGAATGGATCAAACGGAAATTACTGAGGATTACTGGAACAGAGATTGTTGGAGACTGGTGTGTAGCTGCCATGCCCAAGAGCTGCTGAGGACCAAGGTGTTGCTGCGGTGGCCAGAGAAGCTGCAGACGGGAGAGGGGAGGAAGGAGGACCTCTGCAAGTTGAGCAGGTGCACTACTCTGGGGTGAGCAGGGAGGAGGCAGAAGGGAGGCATTCCAGGGTGAAGGGAGGGCGGGTGGAGGGCGGTCCCAGAGGCGAGCATGTGGGGAGCAGGAGGCGGGGCTGGGATCCAGCTGTTATGCTGGATCCTAGCCCCCATATCCAAGCAATGAGGAGCAGCTTCAAGCTGCTCCACTCTCCTCGAATGTACACCACCTCCTGAAGTGGTGCAAGTCCAAGGAGACCCATGGGGGCTGTAGTTGCTTACCTGGGAGTAAGAGGAAAAGTTTCCCCTTACCTTCGGCTGAGCCACTTTGCAGCCCTATCTTGTGCTGGATATCACGCAAGCCTCCTGGCTTGCCTGTTCCAACGCAAGAAAGGATTGTGCTGCACTTAGCTTAAAGTGCCCTTAGCTTAAAGTGGGCATAACCTCTATAGGCGAAGTTTGGAACAGGAATTTGGCCAAACACGTAACTGCTGCTATAAATTCATTTGCTGGAGTTCCTGGTGGGGTGAGCTAAAGACCCTGGATGGTTGTGGAAAGCAGCATATTGGATGACATGGCATTTTGGTGTGATCCAGCTGAGTTTGCCTTATGTATTCCTGGAGTACTTTGGTACATACAGCTGTCAACGTGGCTATGGACATAATGGAGCTGGAAGAAGCTGCACAGGCGTCTTGAGTTTTGTACTCTATGCTCCTCTCCTATGTCCAGCACAGAATGGCATGGTGGAACATCTCTATAGTGATGTTGGGCATGTACTTCATATATGAATTTCCATGCACAGTCAGCACCAGCTTGGAGATATTTCCAAACAGGACACAACAGTACCAAGATGTTTCAGAAAAGACCAGTGAAAACTTAACATGATAAAGGGCGCAATCCTAACCAACTTTCCAGCACTGAAATGAGGACATTGCAACTCTGAGCTAAGGGAACAAATATTGCTTTACCTAGAGGAAGCCTCCATGACTGCCCCCCAACTGCAGGATGCAGCATCCCCACACTCACACAGCTACGCCAGTGTTGGAAAGTTGGTTAGGATTGCGCCCGAAAGGTCTTTTCTACAGTCAAATAAATTCAGATTAGGAGAAAGTCCAGCATTTTTCTAGCACTTCCAGATGCAGCACTTCACCAAACACCTGTCATGATTGTGAAATTTTCCAACATTAAAAAGCCATTTGAGGGAAGGAAACTGGCTTGAAAGTGGAACTGATGCAAGTGGAACTGATAGAAAATCTCTGACCTATTTGCATTTTCAGCAGCATGCATACAACATTGTGGTGTAATACCACACTGAAGGATAGCTCAGTGAAAATTTTGCTTTTTAGCAACAGTGCAGCAAATTTACAGTGCAAAATAAGCAACAACAGTGAAAAAATCGAACTCCAGGCTAGGGGTCATTAGGAAAGGAATTGAGAGTAAGACTGCTGATATCACATTGCCCCTATCACATTGCCCAAAAGATGTGGTGATAGCCAGTACTTTGAATGGCTTTAAAAGGGGTTTGGATATGGAAGGCAGGGTCTATCTAGGGCTACTACTTATATGTACTGCTTTCAGATCCAACAGCAGCATGCCACCGAATACCAGTTGTAGGGGAATAATGGCTGGAGAGGAAGCAATGGCCTTTCCTCCCTCTTTATGGGCTTCCTGGAGGTAGCCTAATGGGCCAATGTGTGAAACTGAATATTGAACTGGATGGGCCTTTGGCCTGACCTTGAGGGCCTGTTCTTATGAATAGCATCGGTGCCATGGGCCATTTCACAAATGGCATATTTTCTATAGAGAATTTCCTGCATCATTTCCATGTAGCGTGTATGTAGACAAGTTATCATGGGCACATTGTATTTTCAAATTTTTAACTTTAGCAAATAATTTGAAAATTTCACATGTAACGTTTTTTTTCATTTAAATTCACATGTTTTATACTTGTTGGTACATGCTGATAATTTTCATTTTTGATCCCTGGAAAATCAAAATAATCAAGATACAGGTTGAGCTTCATTATTTGCATGGGTTCCAAGCACTCACATGGATGGCAAAAAACAAACTATAGCAAATCAATTTAAAAAACAAAGTTTCTTTGCTCCAGTGATTTAAAAACAGCCTTGCTGACCTTTGTGATGTAAGATAAGAGTCATTAAGAAGTTAATCCATCAATTGGTCCTTCTCCAAGAGCTTAGAAAGAGCTTCACTCAGCCCCTCCCTTCACCAATGCAAATGATCACCTTTCTTTCACATGCTCAGGAGGAAGGGAGGGGTCTGCTGGAGAGAGAAGGATTGATGGATTGTCAGCCAGCTGCCCTCTCTCTCTCTCTCTCTCTCATCAAGGAGGCTATTGTTAAAGGACTGTTCAGTTTTTTAAACTGATTTTAAAGGGGTGCATTTTTCCCCTTCTCCAGGGATCAGCACACTCCTTCTCATTAGCAGTGGCCATTTGTGTTGAGTCAAATCCTTGTAAAAAAATCCGTGTATAAATAGGCTGGACCTGTATGCAAATGAATCTAAAGAATTTGAACAGAGGTGGTGTAGTGGTTTGGGAGGTGGACTCAGATCTGGAAGATCCAAGTTCAAATCCCCCTTCAACCATGAAGCTTCCTGGGTGACCTTGGGTCAGTCACTTTCTCTCAGCCTCACCTACCTCACAGGGTCATTGTGAAGAAAAAAAGGAGGGGTGCAGCCGTGTATACCGCCCTGAGCTCTTTGGAGGAAGGGCGGTATAAAAATTTGATATATAATTCTGGTGGCACGTGTATTAGTGCGCCAACGGCATTTGCCCTGCCCCCACACAAGGCACAGGAGGGGCCAGACGTGCAGCCAATTGGCTGGGGGCTAATTGGTCTGGGGCCATGTGCAGGCTGCTCAGAGAAGTCGGGACCAGGCAGCGGTCAGGGAAGGACCTCCTTCGCGCTGTTCCCTGATCAGGCCACGTTGCTGGGGCCCCGAGCCCAGCAGACTTGGCTGCGGGTGCCTGCCTGCCCTCTTGGCTTACCTGTGGGCAGCGAGCGGCTGTTGGCAGTGGTGCCTGGGTTGGGCTTCTTGGCTGGGTTGCGGGGGGCTGCCTTGCAGGGACAGCGGTCTGGCTGTGCCCCTCTTTGGCCATGTGTGTGCGGCTGGTGTGCCCACACTTCCGGTGGGGTTGGTGTGCCTTGGGGCTGGTGCTTGGCTACTCGGATTTCCTGACTTGGGGCTGGTGCTTGGCTACTTAGACTTCCCACTCGAGGCTGCTGGCTGCTCCTTCGCTGAGCGCCCGACCTCCCCCCACCTCCCTAGGGTGGTTTGGGCGGCCAGCGCTTGGGCGCCTGGCGGCTCTGCTTAGGCAGGTCTGTGCTTGAGCCTGCCCTCCGCCCTGCCAGTTGTTTGGGGTGCCTGCGTGGAACGGGTCACCTGCTTGGTTTGCAGGCGCCCCGTGGGAGTGCAGTTTGGGCACATGCCTGGCTGTGGCTGGTGCCTGCTGTCATTGGGGCTGCCCTGCCTGGGCTCATGCCGGCTGCTTGTTGAGCCTGCCGGCAGGGGCACCAGGAACTTTCTTCCCCGTGCGCCCTCCTGCTTGTGTTTGGGGCTTTCGGGGCGGTGCTGGGCATTCCTCCTCCCCAGCGCATAGTGAGGACACGTGTTTTTTCTGTAGTTTGCTTCCTTCACTTGCCTGCGAGGCCTGGTGGCTGAGTGGTGTTTACGCTCAATGTTGAATGAAGCTAAGCAGAGTCGGCTATGATCCCGAATTGGATGGAAGACCTCAAACTGGATAGCAGTTTTGCTATCCTTTGCATAATAAATTAAAAAGGGGGGGGGAGAAAACAAGAAGTTGATTGAATAAATAAATAAAGAGGTGAGATAAAAAAATTAAAAATTAAAAAAATTAAAAAAAATTTCCATAATTAGGGAAGTTGTAATTAAAATATAAATTAATAAAAAAAAGACTTTTGAAATTAAAAATTAAATAAAAATAAGATCAAGGGATTGGGAATATTAGAGTAGTTTAGTGGTAAGTATTGTAAGGGTGATAGGTTAGTTAACACTACTTCCCCACAGTTGTTCAATCATCACTATGCCTAAGAGAAACAAGAAATCCGGGGGAAAGGCCCAGAAGCGTCCCCCCCAATCCTGCACCAGCTTCTTCCTCAGATGAGGAGAATGATACAGCTGAGCTGTGGGCCCTGGTTGCACGGGTGGAGGCGCTTGAGAAGGAGAAAGCAATGCGTGATGCTGGTTTGGGAGATGGTGGTAGCACAAAAGGGGCTCCCCCCCAGTCGGAGGTCTAACAGAAAAGGGCGTGGTGTGAAGCTCATGGAAATCCTCTCTTCCAGGTTAACTGCTTTGGAGAAACCCGTTGAGCGGCAGGCTCCACCTGGACCTCCAGTTGTTCAGGTGCAGGCATCAGACCCTGAGGAATAGCAGCATTTAAAAAGAGCATCTTGCCAGGCAGTACCCATGCCTCCAACGGGTGAGAGCGGACAGATGGAGAGCTCGGCCTGGGCTGGTGTATGGAATGAGTGTGAAGGTGTGAATTCCCCAGTGTTGGCACCTTCGGCTCCGTTGCAGTATTGGTCAGCTTGGGGTTATTCTCAGGTGCCGCAAGCCCCCCCCCCCTTTCCATATTCACCAGGAATATGGCAGCAACCTGGGATCTCTGGCATCCCAGGTGGGGCAGACCATAGCTACCGCTCTGCCATTTACGGGGGTTTCCCCGGTCTCCGGTGTCCCTTATAGCCTCGCCCCTTATGCCAATGTCCCATATGGGGTTTTCTCTCAGGGAGCCACAGAAGGGTCAGGTGAGCGTCCGCGAGTGGCTTATGGGGATGTGGCCCTGCCTTTGGGTGGTCACCTCGCCTTGACAGTTAAAGAGAAAATTTGGAGGGGCGAGTTTGTTGATGTGTTTAGTTTATTGCATAAGGAACCTGAGCCAGCCCTGAAGGAGGGTGACCCAGCGCCTGATCCCCAAGTGGCACGAAGGCGGAAAATTGATAAAAATTGGAATAATTGGTTAAATGGATACATTATTTATGCTGCAGTAGTTATTCAGATGCAGCCAGCATGGGCAACTGCGCTTTTTATGTACCTGGATATTATCCACAGGGCTTTCTGTGAATATGCAGGTGTGGCCTGGCTTGTGTATTCCTGCCGGCCCAGTCCAATTTGGGTGACCGATCTGATAGTGGGCATTTGATTGCTCGGAGCACCACCGGGCCGGTGGCAGGGATGTCAGGAGTACATTGGGTTCAACCCCCCTGCTCCTGCTATGAGTTTAACTCCATGGGGCGGTGCAGTAAGGCAGGCTGCACTTTTGCACATGTCTGCGGGCAGTGCAACGGCCAGCACTCGGTGTCTGTGTGCCCCAAGTTGGCAGGTTTTAGGAGGGGTCCTAGGCCCCAAGCTGGGCAGGCCAAGAGAGGGGGCGGTCAGCCCCATCAAACTGGAAAGGGGGCCCACCCCGATTAGAGTAGAGGTGTTGGCTTCATTTTTGAAGGGGTATCCCAACTTCCAGGATGCTCAAATGTTACCGGAAGGTTTTGATAAGGGATTTCGGATTCCTGCGCCCCCTCACTCTGGATCTACCTGGACCAGGAATCTCCCGTCAGTCAAGGGTATGGAGGTGATAGTTCAAGCTAAGATAGATAAGGAACTGGGAGCCGGCTGTTTGGCAGGCCCCTTTAAGTCTCCTCCATTTCCCAATGTTCAGGTGTCCCCTTTAGGTGTAGTTCTCCAAGAAGGTCCCTGGGACCTTCCGTCTCATTCACCATCTGTCCTATCCTTACAGGGACTCAGTTAATGATAGGATCCCTGTGCACCTTTGATCAGTACAATACACTTCTTTGGACCAAGCTATCGGGGTGGTACGTGGCTGTGGCCATGGCGCCCTCATGGCCAAGGCAGATATTGAGTCTGCATTCAGACTCCTGCCCGTCCACCCTGATGATTTTTGTTTGCTTGGTTTTTAGATTAATGGTTCCCTATACCTGGATAAAGCCCTACCAATGGGATGTGCAATCTCCTGTGCCCTTTTTGAGAAATTTAGCTCATTTTTGGTGTGGGTAGTGGTGAGCAGGGCACAACTCACCTCAGTGGTCCATTATCTCGATGATTTTCTTTTCGTGGGCACGGGTGGCTCTGATCAGTGCCTGCACCTGCTACATACCTTTGTGGCTGTGTGCAAGGAGTTGGGAGTTCCCCTTGACCATGACAAGACTGAGGGCCCTGCGACTACCCTTACATTTTTGGGTAGTGAATTGGACACTGTACAGCAGTGCAGTAGGCTGCCTGGTGATAAGTTGGTTAGGTTGCAGCAGTTAACTCGTGTTGGCCTCCAGGCTTGGAAATCGTCCTTGAGGCATTTGCAGGTTCTGGTGGGGCATTTGAATTTCGCCTGCAGGGTAGTTGCCCCCGGTCGAGCCTTTTTGAGGAGGCTGTGTGATTGTTGTTGGCAACCTTCAGTCTCGAAAGACTATGGTATCGCGCTCTGAATGGTGGTTCTGGAACAGCGTCTAGTGTGGCTGAAAAGGCCAATTCGGGAATGACAATTCCTTCCACACTGGGAGCAAGTGCAGTCTGTCCCTGGTCTGTCTCCCTGACTATGGGCCTTCCTTCTTTGCCTCTTTGCCTCAGTCTGTTGGGCAAGTGTCTCTTCAAACTGGGAAAGGCCATGCTGCACAGCCTGCCTCCAAGGGTTTCCCACTTGTTAAGGTCCATCCCTAAGGCCTTCAGATCCCTCTTGCAGATGTCGTTGTATCGCAGCTTCAGTCTACCTGTAGGGCGCTTTCCTTGCACGAGTTCTCCATAGAGGAGATCCTTTGGGATCCGGCCATCATCCATTCTCACGACATGACCGAGCCAATGCAGGCGTCTCTGTTTCAGCAGTGCATACATGCTAGGGATTCCAACACATTCCAGGACTGTGTTGTTTGGAACTTTGTCCTGCCAGGTGATACCAAGAATGCATCAGAGGCAGCGCATGTGGAAAGCGTTCAGTTTCCTCTCCTGTTGTGAGCGAAGAGTCCATGACTCACTGCAGTACAGAAGTGTACTCAGGACGCAAGCTCTATAGAGCTGGATCTTGGAATGTTCCGTCAGCTTCTTGTTGGACCAGACTCTCTTTGTGAGTCTGGAAAATGTGGTAGCTGCTTTACCGATGCGTTTGTTTAGCTCGGTATCGAGAGAAAGAGTGTCGGAGATTGTTGAGCCAAGGTACACAAAGTCATGGACAACCTCCAGTTCATGTGCAGATACTGTAATGCAGGGAGGTGAGTCCACATCCTGAACCATGACCTGTGTTTTCTTCAGGCTGTGTGATTGTATGGTGGGTATTAAGAAGCCTCACCACCGCCTGCAGATCACCCAGGACATGAAGGCAGATTTGGCAACCTGGTTACAGTTTTTGGAATTTTATAATGGTGTATCCTTTTGGCGGCAGGAGTGTTTACTTGAGGTGGAGCTGCAGGTTCACTCTGATGCTGCGGGTGGTTTTGGGTTTGGAGTTTATTTTAGAGGGAGATGGGGTTCCGCCCCTTGGTCGGATGCATGGGTTTCAGAGGGGGTTACAGCGGACATGTCTTTTTTGGAGCTGTTCCCCCTTGTGGTGGCAGTTCATTTAAGGGCAGAGGAATTTGCCAATTCCACCGTGTGTTTCTGGTGCGACAACCAAGCTGTGGTGTTTGTCATTAACCAGCAGACGTCCTGGTCCCCACTGGTAATGAGGCTGGTGAAGGTGTTCATTTTGCACTGCTTTGTTTTTGGCTAAGCATGTCCCGGGTCTTGACAATGGCATAGCCGACGCCCTATCTCGTTTTCAGGTGGAGCGTTTCCTTCAGCTGGCACCAGGGGCATGGCGGGATCCCAACCCCATGCCCCTTTGGCTTTGGACCCTTGGCTGTGCAGAGCGCAACATGTAATTTGGTCTGCGCTCACGCCTTCTACCCATCACAGCTATCAAAGTAAGGCAAGGGAATTTGAGGCCTTTCAGGCAGCCCTGGCCTTACCCCAAGTCTGGCCTATTCCTCCGGAACACCTGATGCGGTTCCTGTTATACCTGCATAGCATTAATGTATCTTGTAGGTCTTTATCAATGTACTTGGCGGCATTGGCATTTTGTGCCAAGGCCTCAGGTTTTGCTGATGCTACTACAGACTTTAGGATATGCAAGTTGGTCGAGGGTTTGAAGCAGATCTGTCCCATTACCCATTGAATGGGTAAGCCCATTGAACCGGCGTACCCCCGGGATTTTAGTCAGGTTGAGCAATCGTTTTGAGGTGCTGTGTTCGACTCCTTATGAGTCTTATTGTTTAGAACCATCAGCATCATTATGTTTTTTGTGCCACCCACCCCAGTGAGGTTTTATTTGCCTCAGCGGGTGATGAGTCTGGAAGAGCCTTACAGCTGCAGGATGTAGTTATTAAGGCTGACATGGTCATTATCACCCTCCGTCGTTCAAAAACTGAACAGCGGGGGGTGGGTTTTAAAGTGCAACTGGGCCTGGCACAGAACCTAGCCTTGTGCCCAGTAAGGACACTTTGGTCTTATTTGGCTGCACGTCCTGCAGTTCAGGGTGCCTTGTTCTGCCATGTTGATGCCTCACCTGTTACGTTTTTTCAGTTTAGGGTCCTTTTTCGCAGGGCAGTGGCGGACCTTGGGTTTTGGGTGGAAGATTATGGCCTCCACTCTTTCAGGATTGGGGCTGCATCGGCTGCAGCTGATATCGGCCTCCCAGTCCAGTCCCAGTCCAGGCCATTCAGAGGATTGGCCGTTGGTGCTCCTGCGCATTTAAATATTACGTCAGAGAGCCTGATGAGTGCTGAGCGGGATTGGCTCCGCTATTTCCCCCTCGCCCTGGTGGTAGGGGCAAGGGGTGATGCAGATAACACAAAAAATTTCCGGGCACGGCCCGTGACAGCAGTTGGGCACTCTTTGTTCTGGCATTGCCAGGTGTTTATACTGGCACCGCCACATGTTCCTGTTTTGCATGCTATATTTCCGGGCTTGTCCCGTGACAGTGGTTGGGTGCTCTCTTGCACTGGCTTTGTCAGGTGCTATATAGTTAAGTGATGCATGTTTCTGGAATTGTGATTCCTGTTTTTCCTGTCCACAGGTTCCAGGGCGGGAGCAGTTCGGGTCCTTATCTGTGGCCACTCCATTGTTTTCTGGGCAAGGAAGAGGGCGGCCTCCAGTAGCTTTGGCAAGCAGCTGCAGCTCGGTTCATTGGCTACTGTGCATTGGGTTGCGTGGTGGGAAATGCTATGGGATCAGCTTCTTCCTGCTTTTTATGAGTTTGTGCATACCCATGCCCCATCTCACATTGTCGTTATTCATTTGAGGGAGAATGACCTGGGCCAGAGGACGACTCTGTCCTTGAGGCTTCAGGCCTGCAGTGATATTCTCCACATTAGTCAGCGTTTTCACGGGACGGTCATCTTATGGTCTGACCTCTTGCCTTGTAGAGTTTGGCGTTATGCCTCTAATGTTAAAAAGATTGAACTGGCTAGGAAGAAGGCAAATTCGTATGTGAGGCGGGCGGTGCTCCTTCACGGAGGCGGTGTCATTTCTCACCCAGGCATCAGCTATGATGCGCCCCAATTGTTCAGAAGCGACGGAGTACACCTTTTGGTGTTGGGCAATGATGTTTTTCTTCTTGAATTGCAACAGGGCCTGTGGAAATTTATTTCCGTGTGGGGTGGTGGGGCGAAGCGCTAGGCTGACCCCCTGGGTGGCAGGTGTCATGCGAGTTTTGGGTAGGTAAGGTCATATCGGTGTACACCGCAGGGTGGCAAGGGCCGGGTGGACTCCACGCTTGGTCATGCTGGCATTCCCGGCTGGGTGAGGCAGGCTGAATGAACTTCGGCCTGGTGGTAAAGGCGCAGCGTGGGTTCGCTTGGGTGGCCTGAGCTAGCCTGCCACCCTGTCCCTTCGGGGTGACAATGAAGGGGGCAGCAGGCTTGTACTGACGCTGCCCAGAGTCTGGTGTGGTCGCCCAAATCACTAAAGGGGGAAGTAGATGGGCAGCTCCGTTTCCCCCATGTAGAACCCACATGACTTATTTGTTAGGTCCTGTTGCAATCTGAAGTATATTTAAATAGTTAATAAAGTGGCCCTTTGTACCATATGCCCTTGCCTGTGTCTTTATTGGGGGGTGCTGGGTAAATAAATAAATAGCACATAAAATGAAAATTCACATTTCGAATTGTCTACATTACGTTTTCAATGTTCTGATAAGCACTGAAGTGTTCCGTTAAAATGCCCGCCATAATTGTGGAAGAAACATTAGGAAGTAAATATCTTCATAGATCATAGCCAAACATCAAGCCCAAACAGTTCTTACTGCTAGTAATAATTATATATCAAAAGCTATAAAACACAATATCATTGCATGTCAGCGAACAAATACCAAAAATCAGATATCAACAAATATCAAATAGCTATAAAATATTTTGCAAGAATTTGAACAGTCAGAGAACACCTGGTATTTCAGAAGAAAGTATTTGTTTCAGCATGTATAAGGCTGAATGGAATAATAGCTTCCCATGGTGGATGCATGCAGTAAAAAAAGCACAACAGCACGTTGTACTGTTGTCATGTCATGTCATAACACATGACAGTATGCATTTGGAATACATAAAATATCCTACCTGGAAATATATCTAGGTAGAATTTACTTCAGTATAAATGTGCTTTGAACTACATCTGTTATTCCAGTGACTTCAGTAAGCTGTGGTCGACCAATAACAGATGCATTGAATCCGCCATTGAAGTAATGTAATCAATATTTTTGAACATTCTCTTGACAACTAAAATTTGTTTGGATTTTCTCTGATTCATTTATGAGCTTTTGATCAAGGCAAAGAGGTAGAGAAGACAGAGAACAGAGCCTTGCCAAAGCTAATCAGGTATATCAGAAAGTTCTTCCTTCTGTATTAAATTGATGTATCATACGATTTCGGAATTTTATATATAACCTGGTATCTTCATATCACAGCTTCGGTTTTGTGCAGTTAATAATTCTGAATGTTATAAAGGTCAACTTGGAAACATATTAGCTGCAGTACAATTTTAAATTCCAGTAGATGAAATGTGTGTTATTATGAAAAAAGAATATGGGTCTGTGAACATTTTTGGGGTAATTTCCTTCCTTTCTGTTTGATTTATATGCATGCACAGGGAAAACTTAATTCACAAGAGATGTTCAGGCAATTTATTTTCCAGCCACTGAACTAAAACTGGACAATAATTTATCTGACTTTTAGTGTGAGGTTGCAGCCAAAGCAGAAATGACATTGAGTGATAACTGAGGAGTTGCCATTTTGTTGTTTATCTTTGTCTCAGGGCACTTGCGCATTTTCTTTGCAAAGTCAAATTATTTCTCTCTTTCTCTCTTTTTTAAAACATGCAAGCAGAGAGCAGATTTCCCCTGGTCAGATATTAAATGGAAACCAAATGAGCAATAGTAATTGTTGACTGTTTTTACTTCAATTGGACAGCTCAAGAACTGCAATCAAAAAAAGAGGGGGGAAATTACTGCAGCATTATCAGGTGCCTAGCATAAGTAAATGCTCAACCTCTTTCTTGCCACTCCACATAATCAACATATTTCATTCTGTGCAGAATTCAATTTTCAGTGCCTTGCAGTTTTGAAACAAAGGGCTTCAAATGGCACTCTGTCTGATTTTTACCAAATGGATTGAAAATATACCTTTCCATGAGAGTGATTTTATTTGCTGCTGAATGAATAAGAAGCCTCTATACTCTCTTCAGCTTACATCTCCCGCAGATGTTCACAACTAACAAGGATCACATCAAAGAAAAAAATAAATCAAAAATTCTGGTCCAATCCAATATTGTGTAACTGCAGCAGCTGGAGTTGTCCGTGTGGCCCTTGAACAGAAGCTAAAATTGCACCAATTCACTGTGTGATTTGGAGGGGAACGGGACTGGATTGGACTGCTTGCCCAACAGCCAATCAGCCTTGTTTTTACTGATTTTTAAATGTTGTGAGTGTGCACAATCAAGCTGGGGAATCACACACAGTGAACTCATTTGTGTGCATGATTTCACACCCAGGTAGGAATGTCTGGGCAGAGGTTGCTTCCATGTGTGCCTAGTCTCTAGCTGGATCCATGTGAGTATGTCTGTGCCTGTAACTAGGGGATTTTGCCCCACATTGAAGCTCACCAGCAAGTTCAGAAGAATCATGTGATGAAGTCCTTGGGTTACACCATTTTGGAATGCAGATGTGAAACTGTCTTTGAATGGGCACGCATGTAAATAACATCTTAAATAACAAAGGAAAAGGCTACCATTAAAACCATTCTCCATAACACACCAGGTTTCTGCTGGGAGGTGTTTGTTTATATATGGGCAAGTGTTAAATCATGCATTTCCTCTCCTGGATTTTGAAAAGGAAAAATCCCTATAATTTCCCTATAAAAATCCCTAATCCACAGCATATCTAGCAATGGTTTAAGCAACAGTGTTTGTTTTTTTAAACACACTATTTTGTTAAGGCAAGATGAATGGAACTGTTATTGTCCACTGGACTTCTGAGGTGTGAATATCTCCAAGCACTTTCAACCTTCTGTTTGATAACCTTCTTTAGAAAAGTTTAGATTTAAACAAACTGGTACCTAGTTCAAGTTACCCAACTGGTCACCTGTGACAAGCAGGAATCTCCTCCAAGAGACCAAAGTGAGAGATTTTGAGGACTGAAATTGTTGGTCCTTTCCTTCTAGGCAGTCAGTGTGATATAAATGTAAAGCATACATACGTGTGAGGAGGCTGTCTGGTAAAACAATTTGTGGCAACGTAACTCATTTGGGAAACAGGACTAAATTATACCCCATGGCATGATGTCTGGTGGAGCTCATGGATGAACTGCTTGCACATTACAAGGTCAGGGGAGAGGTGGAGGAAGTTAGGAAGGGACACACTCCACAGATTATAGAGGACAAAACTAAACATCTGAGAGAGGTAGCCTCTGCGTCATCTGCTTCCTGGATAATATACTGCCCCCCAGTGCCCTTCAGAGACCATTGTACCTATTTTTCGACAAGTGATATACAGGGGTGTAGTAAATCTAATACATACTGCATTGTTTTATTTTGATTTACCTTCCCTAATATTGTTAAATTATCTTCACACACCACTCTACTTCCTTCCCATCCCTTTGCAGAGCTAGAGAGTCAAGAGAAGAAACAGTAATGGCAGCAGTGCAGGGTAGCTGGGTACCCAATGGCATGGCAGGGTGAAAGCAGATGCAGAATGTTGCCTCCATAATTCTACCACCTGAAGCCATCATCTTAATACACCCAGGGTGACCAGATACAATGGAGGACAGAGCACCTATACCTTTAACCATTGCATAGAAGAGGGAGTTTTGGCAGGTGCAGCTCAGCATGTAAGGGTTTAAAAAGCTTCACCTGCCAAAATTCTCTCTTATATACAGTGTTTAAAGGTATAGGTACTCTGTCCTCCATTGTGTCTGGTCACCTTGAATACACCTCATTGGTGGGCCAGTTGTGCAATAAAAGTATGATTAGGATTGTGTATTAGTTTTGTATTTTGCATCAATCATCAATGTTATAAAGACTGTACTATTAGGTAATTTTATACAGTATTGACAGTACTGAAGAATTTTACTATTGTGTGTTTACTTTTGTGTTCCAAAAAGTGTAGGACAACCCAGACTATGCCCTGGGACTCTGCGAGGTACACCGGCACCGCTGTATCCTGTGGGGCTGGGGTAAGCCACTGGAGCAGGGGTGCCCAAAGTTTTTGGCAGGAGGGCCACATCGTCTTCCTGACACTGTGTTGGGGGCCGGGGGAAAAAAGAATTAATTTACATTTAAAACTTGAATAAATTTACATAAGTTTACATGAATATATTAAAGATGAACTTATATGAATGAATGAAGATCTTGCAATAACTCGAGGCCTATAAAAGGCCTTGCACAAAGCAAGGCTGGCCTTTACTTTGCTGCCACTACTGCATCACAAACATGAAACAGCAAGCAGTGCAGGGAGCCCTCATCCCACAACTCACGAAAGAGGTCAAACAGTCACCCTCACGCTGAGAGCAGTTGCGTTGGGTCGGCATGGACTCCAACAAATCTCCGGAGGGCCAGAGGCTCATTGGAGACTGGGGGCTCCCTGAGGGCCGCATTGAGAGGCCTCAAGGGCCGCAAGTGGCCCCAGGGCCAGGGTTTGGACATCCCTCCACTGGAGTCTCCTTGGGTAAAGGAACAAACGTTCCTTTACCCTGTGTCGAGCTCTGTAGCTGGCAATGGGTCGCCTTTGATCTGCACCTGCTACCAAGGAGGTCTGTGTTGAACTTTCTGGCTTTGGCGACAGAGTCTCCTCCTGGTCCAATCCTCCCTCCAGCCCTGACCCTTCCCTGCCTTCCCCCTGACCTCCTCCCACCCTGGAAAGCCTATCTGCTTGTTGGCAGAGGAACACACTGCTAGCCGCTCCCATGACATGTCTTCATGGTTCAGAAGCGCAGTGCCAAAGGAAGCCGGCCTCTACAAAGGAGGCCGGCGAAAGTGCCTTATAGCACTTCTGTGACACTCAGTGCTGGTGGTGTGAGTATACTGCAGGTGTTGGGCCCAATAGGATCTGGCCCCTAGCTACACACAATCAGGAAATAAAGCCTAAACGTTTGCAATTTTTTTTATTAAAAAAGAAAATCTGGCTGTTTTGTCTGGACCTTTTCCTCATCATTTATTTGGCATCTTTGAAGATATACATTTGATACTATACTCATCAACTGGAACCCCTAGTGAGACGTTTCCAGTTATGATAAGAAAATGCAATAGGCTCCAATCAGCACTGATATGATAGCCTCCCCTTTAATGCAAGGTGACAGCAGTATTGATCATCTGTTAATGGGATCCTGATTTCATCCCCACCAGCACTTTGCAATCACTGTATTTCTATCTTGGCATCAACACATAAAGAAGTTAAGGAAATTAAAGTGGGAAAAACCAACAGTGTGATATTAATGTAGTGTGAAGGCCACTAGTGATTCAGCATTCATAATCCTAAAATGATAGTGCTGAACGAAACCCTCATAGCTCAGGGGCAGACCACATGTTTGCCTGCAGAAGGTCCCAAACTGAATCACCACCAGCTGAAAGGACCTCCGGTAGCAGGCTAGAAAAACCTCTGCTGGAGGTTGTAAACAGCTATTGCCAATCAGAGCACGCAATACTGAGCAAAAGGAATGAGACCAATAAAGCAATTGTATATATTTCTATTGCAACATGAGATCTGAGTTGAGATCATGAGAAGTAACATTTCTACTCCATACTGCATTAATTAGACCTGACTTGGAATTCTGTGTCCAGTTTTGGGCACCACATTATAAGAGCAACATTCATAAGTTGGAGCACATTCAGAGAAGAGCAGCAAAGATGGTGAGGGGTCTGAAACCAAATCCTAGGTGGAATGATTAAAGCATGGAATGTTTAGCTTGGACAAGAGAAGATGAAGAGGATATATGATAGCCATTTTCAAGTACATGAAGGACTGTCCCAGAGGAGAAGATGAGAACTAGGGCCAGCCTAGAACCAATGGGCTGAAACTATAGGGGAATAGATTTAGGCTAGACATGAGGTAGCATTTCCTAAGTGTAAAAGCTGTTTAGCACTGGAACAGCCTGTCACATGCAGGTTTTCAGTTAGAGGCTGGCTGGCCATCTGTCAAAAAAGCTGTGGTTGTCTGCACTTAGCATGTGACTGGATTTGATGGCCTCTAAGATACCTTACAACTCTAGAATTTTATGACCAAGTGAGCCAAACCACATACTCTAGAACAATAGTTGCCAATGTTTTTCACTTTTGTACCCCTTGACAGCCCATTTCCATAAATTGTACCTCTCATATTAGCAAAATGTTTGTAATTAATAATTTCAAATTTATATGTTTTCAACTACTGATCCATACCTGGTAATTCACAAATTACTGAACAAAAACTAGCAGTTGCTGGGACTTCCACAGCCTGCTAGCTGCCTTCATTCCTGCTTTGCCAGCCCCACAAGGCATTCTAATACAAACCTACCTTTTCCCACCATTATTCCCACCAGGGCAGGAGGTCTGGTCTAGAGGGTAGAGCCTCCATTTGCCTGAAGATAACATCTACAAGGTTGCCAGTTTGAGGCCACCGGCACCGTGTGACCTTGAAGCAGCTGACAAGCTGAAGCCGAGCTATTCCATCTGCTCTGAGCGTGGGAGGATGGAAGCCAGAATGTGAAACCAGATCAGATAGAAACTCCTGAATGTTGTGGTTCTTGAAAGAAAAAACCTTCTTTCATTTGTAAAAATCCCTACGGGGATTTAAATA
Organism: Tiliqua scincoides; assembly: GCF_035046505.1. NCBI lineage: Eukaryota > Metazoa > Chordata > Lepidosauria > Squamata > Scincidae > Tiliqua > Tiliqua scincoides. The sequence continues at coordinate 117,844,067 of NC_089823.1, forward strand.
AGTCTGCCTATGTAAACCGCCTTGAATAAAGTCTTGAATAAAGACCAAGAAAGGCGGTATATAAATACCTGTATTATTATTATTATTATTATTATTATTATTATTATTATTATTATTATTATTATTATTATTATTATTATTATTAAAAAAAAATTCTTTTTCAAGTACCCTCAGAGGTTTTGGCAAGTACCCCTGGGGGTACACGTACCCCAAGTTGGGAACCACTGCCCTAGAAGATAATATGCAAATCAGTAGTCAATATCACCCAGAGGGAAGGGGAAACGACTTTAAATATGACAATCATTTATCAACAGAGTGTGAAATAATTTATTGGGATGCAATCTAAGCCATATATGGGGTGGGGAGGCAGCATCTACACACTCAATACAGCAAGAAGACTCCACTTGACTCCACTCTTCTTCCTCCCTTCCCCTGTATTTCTTGGCGAGATGGCTACTTTATTGCTTTCTCTAACCATTCTATGTACCCTCTTGCCTCCTGGCTGTCATCCACTACTGTTTGTCTGGGCACAGACCAATGAACACTCGAGATAACACACATGGGAGAAAGGGCCACTTTATTAGCATTTAATACAGACAAAAGGAGGCTGAGACCTGCAGTTGCAGGGGCAGTGAAACCCCTGTGTGGTGCGGAGGCGGGACCAATGGGCGGCCCCAGAACCAACTCTGCCCCCCCGGCTGGATGTGCACCCGACTCCAAGCTGCGCCCCGTTCTTGGGCGACGCAGCTCATCCAGGTCTGTCCCTTAAGGCGAAGGCAGCCAGACCGTGGGCTGTGCTGCCTTGAGCTGCTGAGCCTCTGAGGAGGACCCCTGCGGTCCCGGCCAGGGCCCCAGTCAATGTCCTCGTGCCGCTGAGCCACTGAGGATGGCTATTGGGTTCTGCCCTGCCTATGCTGTCTGAAGGTGCACTCCAAAGTCCCAAGCATGCCTCAACCACACCACCTGCCAGCATAAAGTGACCAATTATGTAATAGGGGTGCAGTCCCATACCCACGGCAGTCTGGGGTAAGCAAAAAAACTGCCTGTTGCCGTCCAATCTTGACAGGCAGCAAAAAATTCCGACCTGGCCCCAAACGGCGACCAGCAAAACTCAGACTGCGTAATGGGTGGGAGGGTGGCTGGGTGTCCGCTCGGTGCCCATGAGCAAAGAAGGAAGAGGGGATGTTGCTGTGTCCTTAAATTACCTCTGTTCCCCCTAGCCACAGCCCTCCGCCAATCCCTTCAGGGGAAGGGGCTCGTGTGTTCCAGCCAGGCCATACAAACTCCGATCTCCCTGCTGTAATTGGGCAATCGGGATTCTCACCACTATGCATCAATTTAATTGCACTTCACAGATTCTTTCCTAATCAGCTTTCAATCCTTTGCATTCAAATTTTAGTTTATTTTCAGAGATTTGAATCTCTCTCTCTCTCTCTCCACTTTCATCTGCCACTTGCAACTGTCATTTTTTTGTTTTTATGTTTTTGCTTTTATTTTTTTTAACTCATGCAAATACAGGGCCAAACTACTTATTTAACGTAAAGTGTACTTTGACCCCTTTCCCCTGAGGGCTGGGGATAAGAATAGGCTCTCAGTTTGGCTGTACTTGTCGTAAGAGGTGACTGAACAGCCACTGGGTAGATGGGACTCATCAGCCTGGGAAGGCAGCTCATCTGAGAGAAGGAAAACTCTGATCCCAAACCTCCACTGCCTTGTGGCTACATCCAGTGATGGAAAAGGCTTCAGGAGTCAACCTCGAGGCAAAATCCGGAACCGGAGTCCCTGAGGCAGTTCATGGCTGAACACAGCCACGTTCTGGCAACTCCTGCAATGCCGCTGGAACCAACCGTATTGGCCTCTGCCTTTCCATTGGAACATTTCAGCGACATGGAGAGGGGGATTTGCTGCATGGGTAACAGTCTATCCTCCATATCTACTTTACCCAGGCTTCGTGCACTGGAGAGCACACTGTTCCAGAACACTATTCAGAGCGCAATACCATAGTCTTCCGAGACTGAAGGATGCCAACAACAACTTTGACCCTTAGCTCAGTGTTCGATGTCAGCTTGCTGTTCAGTGCTGGTATGTGACCAATCAAGTTTCCGATACGGAGTATTTTTCACCTAGCTATCTTCTTTTGATTCCAGTTTCATTCTTTGTATTTGGGTAGAAATCAATAAGATTTCCCTGCTGTCAGTATGTGAATAAGCAGGGAATGTAATAGATCATTGGAGCTCAAGTCTAGATATTCCACCCATTAATTTGCTTGCTGTTCAGACTCTTACCAAAGCTCTTAACATTGATTGTTCGTGAATGGTGACATTCTGTTACTTGTTTTAAAAAAAAAATGTTTATGACAGAGAAAAAGATATTTTGTAAGAAAGAAGCACTAATAGCTCATAATTGACAGTTAAGGATAAAGCTCCTTTAGATGCATGTTTGCGAACAGATCACTATCTTATTTCAATTATGCTTAAATGTTTATTATTTTGCTATTTAAGTAAGTGAACAATGGTTTTCTCCTACAGCAGTGTTTCTCAAACTGTGGGTCGGGACCCACTAGGTGGGTTGTGAGCCAATTTCAGGTGGGTCCCCATTCATTTCAATATTTTATATTTAATATATTAGACTTGATTCTACCATGGTATGTGACTGCATTTGGGTAATGTTACAGACCTGTACTTTTAACAAGTTACTATGTAATTTCTTTTAACAATGATAGTCAATGGGACTACTCCTGGGTAAGTGTGGGTAGGATTGCGGCTTAGGATAGTTAAAAATTTTTCCTGCTTGATGATGTCACTTCTGGTCATGACATCACGTCCGGTGAATCCTGACAGATTCTCATTCTAAAAAGTGGGTCCTAGTGCTAAATGTGTGAGAACCACTGTCCTACAGTATAGAATTCTCCTAGCAGTGCTTCTGAAATTTGCTTGTATAACTCCTATCATTGGTAATGAAAGTGTGGGGCTCACATGGATTTGCTTTTGTTCTGAGGAAACAACAAATCCTTGGCTTATGACTTTCTTACCCACTCAGGTATGGCAACTGTTTCAAACTCTGTTCAGACATTTACTCTCCATTTGTTCTATAATGTTCCAGGGTGGCAATTAATGGGAGAAAATTTCCCTGCATTTGCATCTACAGTCAAATGCTGAAACGTGGGGGGCAGGGCTAGCTTGTGAGGATGAGACTAAGGGCGCAATCCTAACTTGCGATGGAACAGGTAAGCGCAGGATTGTGGCCAGAAGCGGCTTAGCCAGAGACAAGGGGAAACTCTTCCCCTTACCCCTAGGTAAGGACTGCTGGCCCCAATGGGTCTCCTCGGACTTGCGCCCACCTCCTGAGGTGGCATGTCCGAGGAGAGCGGAGCAGCTTGAAGCCGCTCCATTCTCACTGGGAATGGGGGTTAGGATTCGGCATAACTCAAAAATTCAAAAAGAGGAAGAACAAATCTAAATACAGCATGGATAGATTATAAAAAGTCGTTTGATTCGTTGCCACATAGCTGGATCAACAAGTGTTTAGAAATGTTTTGAATTAGCAAGCACATCCAGCAATTCCTCAAAGAAAACATGAAAAAATGGAAAACTATGTTAATGGCCTATGGTGAAGAAATTGGGGAAGTTAGTATCAAAAGAGGCATATTTCAGGGAGATTCTTTGTCACCATTGCTGTTTAACATCTCTTTAATTCCCTTGTCAGTTATTCTGAATAAAACAAAAATGGGATACCATATCTCAGATCAAGCTGGGAAAATAAATCACCTGATGTACATGGATGATTTAAAACTATACGCAAAAAGCTCCACTGAACTTGAATCACTGCTGAATATAGTGCAAATATTTAGCAGCGAAATTCAAATGAAGTTTGGATTGGACAAATGTACAGTTTTATCAGTGCAACATGGGAAAATACAAAGCCTAGATGGAACAGAACTTGAAAATGGATGCATTGTGAAAACATTGTCAAATAATGAAAATTATAAGTATTTAGGAAACTGAGAAACTGATAACATCCTGTATGCAAAAGTGAAAGATTTGACACAGTGAGAATACATCAAAAGGGTGCGAAAAATCTTAAAGTCAAAGTAAAGTGGAGGAAATATCATCAAAGCTACAAATACATGGGCCATCCCAGTAATTAGATACCCAGCCAGAATCATTGTTTGGACTCAAAGTGAATTCGAAAATTAGATCTTAAAACACAAAAATGAATGAACCTGAATTGTGCATTGCATCTAAAAGTGATGTAGACAGATTACCACGTAAAATTGGAGGTTGTGGACTTCTTCAATACAGCAGGTAGTGGAAGAAGAAAAGAGTGGTCTGAGTGATTATGTAAACAAAATGGGAAAACTATTGAAGGCTGTGAAAATGCATAACATTTTTAAAACTACAGAAATGAAGGTTGAATATAAAAAGCAGCAATTTGAAAAGAGGTTGAGTAGCAGAAAAAATAAACCATTGTATTTTACCTGAAAATACCTGAACACCTAAAAAAAAGTGATAACTTAAAAGTGATAACTTAACTTGGGCATGGCTGAAACTGGGTACCATCAAGAAAGAAACTGAAAGTCTGATTTTTTGCCACACATGAACAAGCACTACTAACAAATGCTATGAGGGTTAAAATTCTGACAATAAGTGAAAACCCTAAGTGCAGACTTTGTCAGGAAAAAGATGAGACCGTGTTTCATCTGATATGTGAATGCAGTAAGATCACACAGACGGAATTACAAAGTCGGACATGATAGAGTTGCAAAAGTAATCAATTCGGTGGTCATTATGTACAAAATACAATTTGCCAGCATTGAAAAATGTTTTGGAAATCAGGCTGAGAAAGTGTTGGAGAACAAACAAGTCAAGATCCCGTGGGATTTAAAAATTCAAACGATCTGACACCTCGAATATAATCTGTTGTTGGCAACCTTCCGTCTCGAAAGACTATGGTATTGCGCTCTGGATGGTGGTTCTGGCACAGTGTCTAGTGTGGCTGAAAAGGCCGATTCGGGAGTGACAATCCCTTCCACACTGGGAGCAAGTGTAGTGTGTCCCTGGTCTGTCTCCCTGGCTGTGGGCCTTCCTTCTTGGCCTCTTGGCCTCGGTCTGTTGGCCAAGTGTTTCTTCAAACTGGGAAGGGCCATGCTGCACAGCCTGCCTCCAAGCAGGCCGCTCAGAGGCCAGGGTTTCCCACTTGTTGAGGTCCACTCCTAAGGCCTTCAGATCCCTCTTGCAGATGTCCTTGTATCGCAGCTGTGGTCTACCTGTAGGGCACTTTCCTTGCACGAGTTCTCCATAGAGGAGATTCTTTGGGATCCAACCATCATCCATTCTCACAACATGACTGAGCCAATGCAGGCGTCTCTGTTTCAGCAGTGCATACATGGTAGGGATTCCAGCTCATTCCAGGACTGTGTTGTTTGGAACTTTGTCCTGCCAGGTAATGCCGAAGATGCATCGGAGGCAGCACATGTGGAATGCGTTCAGTTTCCTCTCCTGTTGTGAGTGAAGAGTACATGACTCACTGCAGTACAGAAGTGTACTCAGGACACAAGCTCTGTAGAGCTGGATCTTGGTATGTTCCGTCAGCTTCTTGTTGGACCAGACTCTCTTTGTGAGTCTGGAAAACGTGATAGCTGCTTTACCAATGCATTTGTTTAGCTCGGTATTGAGAGAAAGAGTGTCGGAGATCGTTGAGCCAAGGTACACAAAGTCATGGACAACCTCCAGTTCATGCTCAGAGATTGTAATGCAGGGAAGTGAGTCCACATCCTGAACCATGACCTGTGTTTTCTTCAGGCTGATTGTCAGTCCAAAATCTTGGCAGGCCTTGCTAAAGCAATCCATGAGCTGCTGGAGATCTTTGACAGAGTGGGTAGTGACAGCTGCATCATTGGCAAAGAGGAAGCCACGCAGACATTTCAGCTGAACTTTGGACTTCGAACATAATACACCAGATATAACAATAATAGAAAATCAAAATGTCCGGCTAATTGATATTGCAGTTCCTGGAGATGCCAATGAAAAAGAAATAGAAAAAATAACAAAATATTGAGACCTGGCCATTGAAATCATGAGACTATATACAAAACATACCAAAGTGGTCTCCATTGTCATCGGGGCACTTGGAACAATCTCGAAAAGTTTTGCGAATTATTTTAAACATCTGCAGCTTACTGAAATAACACCATCAGATCTTCAAAAAATGGCACTTTTGGGAACATCGTACATACTGCGCCAATACCTAATTGATACTTAGGTCTCAGGCTGAGACTTGTAGCAATTGCTCAAACACCAGTTTACAACTGTGATTCATGTAATTTGGACATCATCATCACAAGTGGTCAGAAACAAAATGCCAGAGACGGTGTGAAATCAATGACTTGGGGAAACAAGATCTCCAATGACTTGTTACAAGGTCTCCAACCCATTTAATCTGACCCTAAGTATGGCAGAGTTGGCCTTGGGGATAAGGTACAATTCCCCCTCCCCCCACACATGCACATACACATACACACACTATTATCAATTTACCTTGCAAAGTTTATTGCCACCATATTGAGCTCTAACCTGGTCACTGCATTGCATGTTTGAAGTGTTAATCTTTCAAGGTCCTTGGAAGTTTCTCAAAACTTCTCCTTGGTTTCCATTTTTGGCTGGGGTCTCTCAGCACTTAATTCATGACTTCTTTTTTGGCACTTTATACTTCCTCTTGGTAATCTGATTTCTTCTTTTGGCTTGCAGTATCACAACAAAGCTGATCATATCTAACTGCCTTTCTGTTCCCTAACTTCCTCTCTGTGTTCTCAGTAGTATTTCCAATTGTCTTAAAGCTATTTCTGCCTGAATGTTGGATCATTATCTCAAACACAATATTCAGAAGACAGAATTTATTGCATGTGCCCCTAAACCTTCACTTTTTCCTTCTCTTTCTATTGGCAAGCCAGTCTTACAGTCTACTTAGCAAGTTAACTGTTTGGGCACTATCTTTGATCCTCCTCTTCCATTCTCAGCTCACATTACTACTCTCCCTAAGGTTTGTCTGTGCTCTCTAATATGCATAAAATTAGTCCTTTTTATATAAGGATTCCAGTAAAATCCTTATTCAGACTGTCAGGTATCTCACATTATTGTAGAGTTTTGCTGCCTCATCTTCCCTTCTCTTCATTTAAACATTTTTCCTCTGTACTCAGTTTTGCTGCTCATATAATTCTGCTTTCTTCGTATTAAACTTCTGGGATAGATCGGACAATACGCTTCTTCCAGCCACCTAGAACAGGAAAGATGGATGGGAGGAGGCTGCAGACTCAAGTGAGTAGGGAGGTCTGGGCAGGAGTGTTCACTCTTTCCTCCACACAATGGGCCAGATCAAGAGTTAAGTATTATCTGATGTGTTTCCCTTCACTGACTTCCTCAATGGTTCTGTATTAAGTTTCAGCTTCTGATCTTAACCTTTAAATCTCTTCATGGTCTTTGCTTCTTCCCCTCATTGGTCTCTTAGTAGTAAACCTGCACCCCGCTTTGGTATTTCTCATCTTTCTGCTTCTTCTCTCAAAGCCCTGTATGCTTGGAACACTCCGCCTTTAGAGATTTGATTGGGTTTCTCCATGCCAAACTGCAAGAAATTATTTAAAAGTCACCTTCTTTCTTTTTTAATGTTCTGTTTGACTTCTCTGATTTTTTCTCGACACTTAACAATATGATATAATTACCATATACTTTGACTCTTTTTGCATCTTTCAGTTTCTTCTAACTTGGTGCAAAGTTTTAACCTTTTCCCTCCAAGTCTCCTCTCCTGTCACCTCATTCATTCTAAATTGTGAACTTTTAGGCAGGAATCTGCTCCATTTTTTCATGAGTGTAAACACAGAGTTCTAGACCCTTTGATAACGACATAAATAAATGAATGAATAAATGAATGAATGAATGAATAAATAAATAAGGGTACACTTGCTGGAAGGCAGCTTGCCCACCATTATCCATCTTCCCCAGTGATGCTCAGCTGCAGGACCGCATTGGCCACATGAACTCAGTCACCCTCTATGCTTAATACTGTCCCTTGCAGGTGCTGAGCTCTTTTTAATTAAAGCCTCAGTCCTCAAGTTACTAGACCTCAATGAGTACTTGGTAGCTTGCTGAACAGCTAGGCAGGATTCTGAACCTTTGTCCCCAACAGACAATGAAACAACTTAGTAAAAGATATAAGGTAGCAAATACTAGAGGCATAAATATCTAGGAAACATATCAGCAATAAAACAATAAAGCTAGCTGGCTATCTCTATTAAGACCTGTCTCTCACCTGGTTAGTTACTCTTTCCAGATATCTTAGCTCCAGGGCTACCTATGGGGCCACATGCCCATGCTGGAGCAAGGAGCTTGCAGGCGTGCAGATCGTTGCACCCCCGGACTCTCTGTCCAAGAGGGACCCAAACACCCCCCCCCGGGCACTCATTATTATACCCCTTATACTAATAGTACCGAGGTTTCATACTATTTAGACTGTCCAATGAGAACCCTGGAAGAACAGACCCTTCTTGAAGTTGACCTGGTTGCTAACCCCTCATAGTTCTTACCCCTCCCAATTAAAGATCCACAGCTGCACTCAATCACTCTTGATAAGGTGCCTCTCTGTCTGCAAAGATGCTAGACATTCCAACGGGTTGTAATTCTTGTTATCTGTCCATTCTGGTCAGCAAAGGAGAGACAACAATCCTTTTGTTTATTTACCCACATTCCTGCAGCTGGGAACTGCTAGTAACTTCTCAGTTATACTTTCTTAGTTTGGTTCAGGCTTCTCATGCCAACATGGGCTTATTCATGACAGGGTGGATGGCAGGGAGCGAGCCGGCAGAAGCATGATAGAGTGGCGGGAGGTGGGGAGAGGGCGGAGGAGAGACATGCTGGGGGGAGGGAGCAGGGAGGCGGGATCATTGGAGCAACACTCCACCGGATCCTGAAGCTCTACATCAGGCTCGGTGCCTGACATGGAGGTTTTTCTCTCACGGCCAACCTTTTGGTTGGCAGTGAATTGAGTAGCCCCATTGTGGGGCTACTTCCTTTACCTATGAGAAGGGGACGAAAGTCCCCTTCTCCTGAGGTGCCGCCCACGGCTGCCTTCGGCATGCAGGTTGCCACAGCAGCTGTTTTCGGTGCTGCCAAAGCCCTGTGAGCTCAGGATTGGGCTCTAAGGCTGCAATCCCATTCACAATTTGTTGAGAGTAAATCTCATTGAAGACAATGGGACTCACTTCTGAGTAGACATGTGTCAGATTGTGCTGTAAATCTATGTTTTCAGAGGGTCTGTTGCCATTTTTGGAAGAATACCTAACATACACTAGGTGGAGGATATTTTAATCAGTTTGTGTTACTCTCATATGTGCAGATTAAAATAATGTAAGTAGTGGAGCCAAATGGTCATGAAATAATATATGGGTTAAATTTATATGAGATCAGCACAGTGCAAGTCACAACAGCAATAACTGATGGTAAACAAAACCCTCCTCGAGTTGCTAAATGTTATTAATCCTGTAATGCAGTGGTTGACAAACTCTCTGGGAGTTTGCTTGGGAGCGGGGACGGCAGTGTGGGCAGGGGAAGGAAGTGACGGGATCCCCAGGATCACGTCACTAAGGGGGCTGCGGGGGCTGGCATGCACTTATCTGTCCCTGCAGCAGCCTCCCGGGGGAGCAAAACTGGAAGTGGGGCGCTTTCACTTTTTGAAGACTGGGGAGCCCCGCGGAGGGTTGTACAAGGCTTCCTGCACCCCTGGGAGGCTGCTGCAGGGACTGGTAAGTGCATGCCAGTCCCTGCAGCCCGCTTAGTGACGCAATCCTGGGGGTCATGTCACTGCCTCCCCCTGCCCCTGCCCCTTAAGGGGGCAGAGTCCAGGACCCTCTGGCTGGGGCATCGCAATGCCCTAGTTTGAGAAGCCCTGCTGTAATGTGACAGGGTTAGAAGCATCACATGAAAAGGATTTTCTTGCAAAAATATATTAGATGGCATGCTTGAAGTACGAGGTTTCTATCTGAATTCTCCCAGAAATAAGTTCCTCAGTATATGGGCTATACTATTGTCAAATGTCGCATAAGCACCTGCACATTGTAGGCATTAATATAAATAATAATTGTTAATCCTAGTGAACACGTTCTTAATTTATGGCTGAATATGGTATATATATTTCCAATGCCATGGGAGTAGGGCTATTCACTATTAATGTTTCATTTTTAAAAAGCTACTGTGTACTGATTAGGTAGTTCTTCATTATGCGTGATAAACATGTAAATATGCCACCTGCTCATCTTAGTTCTGAGTTCTCAGCAGTGCTTCACTTACCGCCTAGTGGTCAGACTGGCTATTGTCCATTTTACGATTCAGTGGTTATAGACTGCTCAGGTTATTGTGGGGGGTGGGGGGAGAAATGAGAGGAAATACTACCTACCAGACCTTTTGTCTCTCAGGAACCTCTCTAACTGGGGTGCAATCTCTATCTTAACCTTAACTCAATCAAGCCCAGGAAACTCCTGGCTGCACACCAAGATGTTCCAGATATCATTATTCACCCAAGAATATCTTGTGTATTTTTTGTCCAAAGTCCTATAACTGCACCTGCTCTGTGAGCAGAATTTTCTTCTTGTTTTCTTCTAATAATGAAGGCATCCATGCTATCCATTTGGGTAACCTCTCCCTCCAATAGAGACTTCCACTCTGTCCATTTTTGGGGAAAAATTTTCTCACTTTTCTTGGCAGCCACCCTCACCACTGGAGGAACTACTTTATCTGCCCACCAAAGGCTGTGTTTTTCAAAATTCCATTGATTTCAATGAAAAAATATTTGAAAACAAGTCAGTCTAAGAAGCAGGGTTCCCGCTAAGCTGTGCAGCAGCATAGCTTAAAGCCAAGCTCTGCATAGCACCAAGTTCGGCAACTCAGAAATTTGGTGATGACATGTGATGTCATTACTGAGCATCCAGTAATGTTGTGACACAGTGCAGCAAGAGAAGGGGTACGCACACCAGCATGGGTCCCTTACAGGGTACATAGCTAAAAAGTTCACAATCTAACACCCACATCCTACATGAATTGGATGTGATTCAGCCAAAACTCTTTTCAAGTCCCATTGGATTTCAATAGGAGAGTGAAAGCCCAATCCTGAGCTCAGTGTGCCAGCTTCCTGCCAGTGTGCACTGTCACAAACGTGCCATAAGGCACGTCTATGAGACTTACTGCCGGGCCAGCACCCATGCTAGCACTGGGCTAGCGCTGGATGGGCGCCCTTCCTATGCTGCTCCGCAGCCGCTTGGACCACCGAGCCATGTCATGGTACGCGGAGGTGGGGAGGGAGGCGGGGAGGAGGTGTTCCGGGGAGGGGAGAGGCAACCGGAGGGCGGAGAGAAGGCGGAGAGGAGATGTGACAGGGAGGTGGGAGGCGGGGAGAAGGCAGGGGGGAGACGTGCCAGTGGAAGGGAGGGAAGCAGGTCCCATGGAGCTCTGCTGCACCAGATCCAAGGCGTTTGTGTGGGGCTACAGGAATACCTTTACCTTACTGCCGACCTTTTGGTCACAGTAATGTGAGTAGCCCCATTGTGGGGCTGCTTCCCTTACCCAGGAGAAGGGGACAAAAGTCCCCTTCTCCTGAGGTGCTGCGGTAGCCAGGGTGTATGGGATGTGGCGGCAGACATTTTCAGTGCCGTCAAAAGTGGGCGCCCCGGGCAGCTCAGAATTGGGCTGCCCAACATGCTATTGAATATGCCCTGTTGAAGTACATGGAACTTGAAGCTCTCAGCTTGGTTGGATTGTGTCCATTGGTTCAATGCAGTTAATGCTTTTCTACACGTACATTTGGGACATTTTTTTATTTCCCCAAATCAGTCGTATCCAATGAAGTTTATGAAGCAGTCCTGAGTTTTGGAAACCACTTGTCAAGCTGTAACCAGAAAGAGACAAATTAGAAGCCCTACTATATGGGGCACATTACTTGGAAGCAAGTGCCACTGATTTCAGCTGAACTTGTTTTAAATAATATCATTTTGAAATGATATTAATTAAACTGTACAGTCATGCCTGGAACCCCCATGAATGCTGAAACCCATGGATAAACAAATCTGTGGGTCTTGGCACTTCAGACTCTCCAAATGTGACTGGTGTTCTGTTCCAGTTGCATCCAGAGGGCCTTCTGAGAACCAGTGAGGCTGTGCATGAGCTCCCCAACCTTCAGAAGACTTCCCTTCTAAGGCCTCCAAAAAACCAAAATCATCACTTCCAGTTTTCAGCTGAAAATTGGAAGTGATTATTTTCAGACTTCTGAGGATTGCGGAGGCCACGCATGGCCTCCCAGGACCTCAGCAGGCCCTCCGGATGTGACTGGAGCAGAGCTCTGGTTGTGTTCAGAGGATCCAGGTCCGTGCAAATCTGCAGGTTTGCAACCCACAGTTAGTTAAAACCACAAGTCCTGAATCTGCCCATAGGGAGGCACAACATGTAGTTGAGTTTACTTCCATGTAAATTTGGTTCAGACTGGCTTGCAAACCATGGCTGTAATCCTATACATACTTACCTGGGAGTAAGTCCCCATTGCAAGCCATATTGCTTGCTTCTGAGTAGGCAAGAATAGGATTGTGCTATTAATGATAAAAGTTTATGGATAACCCGCAATACCATGGGCTACTTTCTCCTAAACACTCTTTTAAGGTAAGATACCATTAATGAGGGTGTTTATAGAGCAGTGCTTTTCAAACTTACTATTTATAGGATGCCCTTTCCATATTGACTTGTCCACAAAGGAACAACAGAACTCTTGCCCATTGCAGAAGATTTTGTGACACATTCTAAAGCATATAATCAGTTCAACCAGGGCATTGTTTAGGCTCCCTGAGACTCTCCATCAATCATTGTGAACAGAGATCAAGTCCCAGAACACACCTGATACTTAATTTGCACACTCAAAGAGAAGATCAGTAAAGGTCAAGCTCTTATCTGTCTTTGCTAGACCTCTTATTGAGGATCCTCTGGTTGACTTCCAAATGATCTCAGAGTTCACCAGAAGGTAATTTGAATAATTTGAAAGCTATTATCAGAGAGGATAAATAAATGTAGCTGTTAAGACATTGAAAACTCACACATTGAAAATAAATGTGTTTAGGATGGAAATGGAAATTTGTCAAAAGATGGAAAAAATGTAACTGAACCTGAAAAGAAGAATCCTCTCTATTTTCTCTGACAGCCCAGTCCTAACCTGTGCTGGCACAACTGGGCCAAGTGGTTTATGCCATATCCAGTGCAGGTTAGGAGCAAGCTGGAGGTCTCCTTGGGGTAAGGGGATATTTTTCCCCTTACCCCATTTCAAGCCCCAGCCTTCCCAATGGGGCTACTTGGATATGTGCCAGCTATTTAGTTGGCATAAGAAACCCCATATAAGGCATTCAGACCCGGGAGGGAGGATAGGATATGGCAGAGACTTCTTCCACTAATCCCACCCCCTCCTGGTTCTGTCCCACCGCCTGTTCCACCCTTCACCAGAAATGCCCCATCTCTGCCTCCATTCCACCTTCTCCCGCCCCTGCACCTCTCAACACAGGACTCCCCTCCACCAGTGGCCACAGGTCAGAATACAGCATTAGCAGGATGGTGCAAGCCATCCCGCCAATGCTGTTTACACGCAAGTCATCACAAACATGCTTTACAGCACATTTGCAATGGCAAGTGCCGGTGCAAGCAAAGAAAAGGAGTGCACTGTGAGTCTCACCACTTGCTCTGAAATAGAGTAAGTTTCAAGAATATGACATGACTGAAAGTTTTAAACCAGTGAGCATTTTCTTTGACATAGTTCTCACTTGAGAGGTTGGTTGGCAACCTTCAGTCTCAAAAGACTATGGTATAAGCCTCCAGCACCCGGTATTCCCAGATGGTCTCCCATCCAAGTACTAACCAGGCCTGACCCTGCTTAGCTTCTGAGATCAGACAAGATCAGGCATGTGCAGGGTAACACCACTTTCTTTATTATTGTGCCAGTTTAGATTGTTTTGAAACTTTGACCTCCTGGACTTGTAATCTTATAATGATGACATAATGCTTTCTTTCTGTAGAGAGAATTCAAATGAAATAAACAAATGATGGGTATTGCCTGCCACAGCTAAAGCATTAAAAAATCAGTAATAAATGGAAATAATCACATGTACTATATATTTTGAAAAATGAGCTTCAACAAGCCTTTTAATAAAGTCATTATTCCCCTTTCCATAAATCACAAAAGCTTATTTTTGTCCAGTGGATTTGAAGCAGTCAAGGACAACTCTTTTAAATTTGTCCTTGCATGTAATTTATGGTAGTAGAAGTGTCTTCCAATTTTTCATTAAGGAAGATATAATATTATGTATGCTGCATGTTGTCATTATCATGTGTAAAAACTTTTATGAGCTACCATGTTGTAACTCCTTGTATAGAAAGGAATATCTTACTGCCAGTCTAGAAAAGTGTGGCGCTTTCTGGAATGCTGGTGAATTATATGAAAAAAATGAAAACGGTTCACCAAACAGATATCTTTCAGGCATATTACAACTTTTGTTCTTACACCATGGAAGATAAATTAGAGTGCTATTGATAATGAATTTACCCAATTATCAAGCACTTTTTAAAAGTTTTAAAATTCATCTGTGTATCTTAGCATTATCCCTTAGTTATAAAAATTTCTTTCCTGGCAGACTTGCCAAAGACTGAATCTTACCATACCCGAAAAGGTCATTTAGTTATCACTCGTTTTTAACAGAAAGCTTCAAGGTTCGTAGGTAGCCTGACAATACTCATAGGGTGGCATCAACCCATTGGTACCTGCTTTGATGGTCTCTCTGTTGTCAGAAAAATTGCACAGACATGCCAATAATAAATCCAACTAATTATTTCTCTTTGACTTTGATACAATGTCACATTTTTGTGCCAATGTGCCTCATGATACAGGCATCCTAAGGATGTATACAACGATCAATCAAATCTATGACCAAGTGCACACAGTGGCTTTGCCAGAGACCCCAGAACCTGGAGTGGCAATGTCGTGACATCACTTCTGGGTTTTCCAGGAAGAGAAGGCGATGGTGGTATTGTGGTCTCACTGCTGCCCTGTTCCTTCTCCTTTGGAGGCTCAGCATCCAAAGGAGAAGTAACTGGGCAGCACTGAGATTGCAACACCACTGAAACAGGAGGTGACAGCAACACTTTGTTATCTCAGTGCTGTCTCATTCCTTTAAAGGTAGACATACATATCACAGTCCACTCTGGGGGGAAAAAAATTCAGGGAATCAAAACATTCAACAACATATCCCGACATCCTAATTGGCTCTGGAGCAGATCTGACCCTGCTGTGACATGCAAGTCATCCATTGACCCCCTTTCTCATCACTTGTGGAACAGTAAAAAAGGCTCACATTTGGGTGCTGGGTTGGGTTGTAGATGCTTGCAAGCATGGAATATTCCAAAATTCAGGAGAAATTAATCTTCAAAGTGCAGATCTTATAAGGATAGAAGGTATCTCCAAAGACTCTAGACTTTGATCCTAAGCACAGAGTGGACTTCTTGTGTCATGCCAACCCAGTGGAGGCATTTCCAAGTGTCAAGTTCTTGAAAATATCAAAGAACCACTTAATATATGTTCATCCATAGTTTTCTTATGTCACGTGAGAGGTTTGTTTCTGGTGAATAAGATAGGAGAGTTTGAACCACTCTAAATCCTTGCAGGCGTGGGGGGAGGCAGCGCGGGCGGGGGAAGGAAGGATTGCGTCACTCAGGGGGCTGCAGGGGCTTGGCTGTATTTACCAGAGCCTCCTGTAGCTTCCCAAGGGTGCGGGGAGCTCTGTGCAAGCATCTGCAGGGTTCCCTGAACCTTAAGAAGTGAAAGTGGAGCAATCACGCTCCACTTCCTGCTTTGCGGTAGCAGGGTGCAATAATCCACTTTTGCTTTCAATGCTTCGGGGAGTGCTGCAGATGGTCATGCAGGGTTCCCTGCATTCCCGGGAGGCTGCAGGAGGCTCTGGTAAGTATAGCCTTGGGATCTCGTTGCTGCCTCCTTGCTGCCCCTACCCCTTAAGGGGGCAGAGGCCAGGGCCCTAAACGCCTGGATTATAGCATAAGGGCACAATCCTAACCAGGTCTACTCAGAAGTAAGTCCTATTTTGTTCAATGGGGCTTACTCTCAAGAAAGCATGGTTAGGATTGCAGCCTAAGTCTTACTGAACACAAAGGATAAAATAAACACCACTTCAAACACATCTGCATATAACAAAGTTGTACATTGTACTGTTTAATTTGAAAAAGTGAGCATTCCTTGTATCTCTACCTCCAATCACTAACATTGATTAGAATCCTGATTTCATGCATAAGTATGCTTTTAACTCTCCCCTTGTGCTTTTAGATAATAACTGGGGTCATAAAGACATGCCAAGCTTTCCCCTCTAATCTGTGATTCTTTACACTCCATTTATTCTCCTACAATAAAAAAAGATCATTTATTTCTTTGTGTTCCATTGTATTATGTATGTGTTTTAATTTGAGGGTTTCACTGCAAGGGCATTGGGATAACATAGACCCCAATTAAACTGAAATGAAACACTTCACATCCAGGGTATTAGGGGGTCTAAATGTCTCATGAATGGTGAAAACTCTCATTTAATGACATAATATCCACTTTAGGTTGATGCAGCTATTATGATAAGAAGCTGTTAAGCATTCCATGATTTTTCAGTCACACCTGCAGGAGACTGTGTTAATAATAGGAACTTGAGTTAGGTGCCATACTGGGGAGTGATTGCATATCCCAAATATTAGCCCTGTTTAGTTGCACCCGAATTCTACAAATAATAATCCTTAATACAATTTAATATATTCAAATTGATGTCATGGTTTGATATATTTCATTGTTTGTAAAACTACTTTTTTCTAATTCTGACTTAACTGGGCCTATTTGACAAGAAGAATGTTAAGAATAGGACAACCTACACTTGCATCATATTAAAGCTGAAGTCATATGTTGTCAAGGCAGTGTGGTCGCTACTGAAACTGATTCTTGTTACTTCAATAATGTTGATTGATTGATTGAGACCTTTATTGGCATAAAACAATATCCAGGAGATAGAGACAATGGACAGCCTCAATAATGCATGGAACATACTGTCATCCCATGTTCCCCTCACCAGCATTAGCAACTGGATTGGGAAGGAAAATAAAAATAAAAATAGAAGCAATGGCTGTTACTAGAATAAAAGAAATCAGCAAACAAATTCTTATATAAACTCTGTTCCAGCTAGGGCTTTGTATCTTTTATGCCAGCAGATCTCAAACTGGGAGTCTGGGACCCATCAGTGGGTCATGACCCAATTTTTGGTGGTTCATGAAACTGACAGGGCAGATTAGACTATGTGCATCAAGGGTTAAACAAGCTGCTACTGGAAGGGGAGCACTGCTGCCCAATCACCTTTATAGCCACAATCCTTGGCAATTATAAATCAGGCAGCAGCCTCTGTCTACGACATGAGCAAGAACAGGGCAGAAACTATGATCAGATCCTGTCCTGTCATTATGGTTCCACCACATATTTTAGGCATGAAGAGTCATTCACCTTGGATGGTATATTATAAATATTATTATAGAAGTGTTCCACTGCATTATAGAAGTGTTCTTGCCAATGCTGCTTGTTCACACATACACACATCTTCCTACACATGTCATGTGCATGCACACAATAATTCAAATTGAACCACATTGGGGGAATTAGCAATACTTGTAGAGTGAGAAGTAAAATTTAGCAGTTTCTGGCAGTTTTGGGATTGTTGACTTGGGTAAGCAGTGGAAGAAGGTGATTTAGCTGAAAGCTTTGAAACATGCACAGGCAAAAATAGCAGCTTTGCAAGACAAAGAACTGTTACAAGGATCAAAACAAGAGAGGAAAAAAGGGAAAATCCTATTTTGCTGGGCAGGTCTTGAGGATGAAATCTGTCTAAGAAGTAATTGTTGGGCTGCCCAACTGCAGGTTCCAAGTGAGAAAAAAATGAAGCCAAAAGGTGCTCTTTTGGGCCAGGAAGGTGGCTCCTCTAAGGGTGATACCAGAGCAAGAGACTTCCGAACTGCAGGACAGTCTGGCAAAAGTGGATCATGTGGAAGCTTTCAGTAGGTGAGAACTTCAAAACTCTCAATGGCATGGACACCTTCTCCCAGAGGATGGTGACAAGATGACAAAAACTCCAAGGAACTGAGAAGTGCCAAAGTTCTGCTTCCAGAATTCTGTTCCAGAACAGCACATGGACAGTTATAGGACTTTGCACAAAGGAAACAAAAAACATTTCTGGGTGGACAAAGGTTTGGATCTTCTCTTTGGCTTTCCTGAATTTGACTGAGTCCTTCCAGGAGCACACAAAGATTTGATGGCACCCCTCATTAGAGAAGTTACATGGCATGGTAGGGTGGATGCTGCACCCAGATTCTGGTCATTAATGGGAGAGGCTTCTTGACATAGGCATCTGAAAAGATTGTCTAAGTGGCCTGGCCACTGGGTGGTATTCTTATGTTCACACACTGGGATGCTCAAGATTGTTGCCTCGAATTTGCCACTAATGTACCATGTCCACTGCTTAACAAAGGATTCACCCACTTCTCATAGGAGTGCAAGAACCGATCATCCTCCCCCCTTCTCCAGAACAGGATGAGTAGCTAAGGATAGATAAGTATGCAGCAATTCACATTTAACCCTCCATACCAGTGGTTCGCAAACTTTGAGGCAGCTTTACTCCCTCAGTAAGTTCTTGAGGGGGAGTGGCTAGGACAGCGAGGGGGGTGCTTTGCACTCACGTTATGTAGGCAGGGCTGCAGCAGGCTGCAGGAGGTGCGGGGAGCCCTGCGCAGCCCTGCACAGCGCTCCCCGAGGCTTGGAACATTAGCTAAAAGTGGGCGCAAAGCACCTCCTTGCAAAATGGTTCCAAGCCTCAGGGAGTGCTGCGCAGGGCTCCCTGCACCTTCTGTAGCCTGCTGCAGCCCTGGCTTCTGAAAGTAAGTGCAAAGCACCCCTTTTGCCCCCCTTAGCGGCGCGATTCTGGAGATCGCGTTGCTGCCTCCCTCCCCTTCCCCCACCCCTTAAAGGGGCTGGGGAAGAGTTACACGAACTGATAGGTCATGACCCACCAGTTTGAGAACCACTACTCCATACTTTTTGCTAGCCCCCATCCGGCTCAGTTCTGCTTTATTTTTGATAAGTTTTGATCCTTTGTATTTCCTCACCCCATTTCTTTTATTTTACCTTGCTTTTTTACAGTAGCTTTTTCAGTCTTCTGATAAACTCCTTTTCATCGCCTGCTTAGTCTCATTTCCTCAAACAAGGGATAACCAAGTTTTCCCAGATCGCTTTATTCATACTATCATTTGGTTTTAGATGGGACTCCCCCTCCCCCAGATTAGGAATCCCTTTTCTAACTGGGAAAGAGTCTTCCCCAGCAGGCTTTTCCTGCCTGAACTTCCACAGCCTTGGGTGGTGGCAATGAAAGCTAATGTTTGCCCAGTTACTCCCAATGTGACCAGTGGGGACAATGACGGACAAAGAACTATTGCCAACCAGTAGCAATGTGCCAGTTTGGACTGCTTCCCCACCATACTCATCGCCACCATAGGGATGTTTCAGGAACCTCAACTACTACTGGGTTCCAAGATAATGTAGATGATTGGGGTTGTGGAAGAAACAGGTTTGTTTCCCAGTGTGAGATGAATACAGAAATTATGCTTTCCAAGCATCCAAGAAAACATCAACATGACAGCAGGTATTAGTTCATATTGCATACATCTCAGCAATCTGAGTGCAGGCTTTTAACAGATAAGAACTATTTCTTCCAACATGTTTGGATAGCATTTTGACATAATTTGCCAACTTCAAATGCTTGAAAATAAGTGAGGTTTTTGATATTTCATAAGCTCTGTGTCACTGCATGTGTGTGTGAAATGTTATTCTCCAATAAATGTATGTTCATTGTGACAGCAATGCTTTAATATCTGTTCTTTAATGTGCACAGTTTCATCCGACTTCTGCAACTCGTACCAAGAAGCACAGTTATGGTCATCTAAATCTACTGACATACAAAGCTGTAATTAGAGAAGTCATCTATCATGTTATAAATAGATAAATGAAAAAAAGACTACTCTGAATCACTCCACATTTCAACAGTAGAAAAAAAAGAAAGCACTAATGAACAATTTACACATTACCTCAGAAACATGGGTCTTGCCACTTTTCCGCTTGCTCTCATGCTGTTCCAGTAATTGTGAACACTTCCACTCAAATGTGTATGACAGATTGCACTGTTTACATATCTAGCCACCAGATTGGGAGGATATGGTATGTAACCATATAATATGTGATACGGTGGAAGTCTTAAACCAGAGGTGTCAAACTCATTTCAGATAGATGACTGAATAGCATTCATGACACCTGCTGAGAGCCAGAAGTGATGTCATTAGGCAGGAAGTGTTGTCATTAAACAGGTCATAACCAAAAATAAGCACTTTTTCCTCAGTTAGGAACTCAGCTGCAAATGACAGAAGAGAAAATACACAAATCTTGATCTTATTTCAAGGTATGGGAGAGCCCAATTTTAATGTGGGCTGCCCTTTCAGCAGTACTGCTTAGCAACTGAGAGATTGAGGGCCAGACGAAAAGCTTCCGCGAGCCACATCCAGCCTTATGTTTAACACCCCATGTTAAATTCAGAGCACTGTAGGAACAAACATGTAGGTGGACGCAACCACAGGTGGTGCCTTGGTATCCATGGGGGAATCTGTTCCCAGACCCTCCCCCCCATTGATATCAAAAAGACATGGACAAAAAATCTGCAGTTAGGCACCTCTTAAAGCCTGAGGTCTCCCCTCAGGAGACCGGACTTGTGCTCTAATTGCCTCTGGAGGCTGTTCAGAGGCCTGTAGAGGCCGTACATCGCCTCCATGGGCCTCAGAAGGCCTCCTAAGACATCTGGAAGCTGGGGAAGCCCTCCCAGACCCTCTAAAGGATAAGGCCTTTAAATGTCACATCTGGTGCACTTTTGGATGCAAAACTGAAATTGACCTTCTAGGGCTTCCCAGAGGTCTTAGAAGGCCTTCTGAGGCCCGTAGAGGCCTCCATAGGGGGTCTTAGAAGATACTCCGGAGAAGACTGAAGTGCAACCCCAATTGCCTTTGGAGGCTTTAGGTTGGGCTGAATCCAGGGGACGTGCATTGACCCAGATCCATGGATACAAAATCCGCAGATAAGTAGGCTCAAACTATATATGTCTGTACAGCCAGGGCCTAGGACAGGGAGGTAAAGGGGGTAATTTGTACCCAGGCCCAGGAGGGCCCAGGAACTAAAGGAGGGTGCCCAGAAATTTTCTCTTACATTTTCCAATATCACCCAGACTCATTGCCCATGCAGGATGCTGGGGACATTACCGTGGGCATGTGGCAGCAACTACTGCCACAAGCCATATATACCAGGTCCAGGAATGCACACATTCCTTAATAGTGTCACATAGGGTTGAAAACTGACCTGTTACAGTCACTCTTTGGCTTACAGATTCCGGGGTGGGGGGAAGATGGGCAGTGGGCGGCCCTGGGGGCCAGTGGGTGGGGAGTGGGAGGCAGGGCTGGGATCCAGCAGTTATCCACCTCAGGAGGTGGTGAAAGTCTGAGGTGAGCCATAGGGGCAAGGGTGCCTTCAAGTTTCCCCTTGCCTATGGCTGAGCCAATTCTGGCCCCTATCCTGCACTGGATACAGCGCATGCCTCTTGGCTTGCCAGTTCCAGCACAGGGTAGGATTGCGTCCCTGGGCTCCAAAGACTATTCTAGCTGTTGCCACTTTCCTCTGTCTGTTTTGCCCCCATTCTACCCACCCCACTGCCACCCCCTCCCTCTTTCACCCCTCCTCTTTGGGAAGGGGCCTAAAAGAAACTTTGTAACCCATGATAAAATTCCTCTCAGAGGCCCCCCGCTACAGTAGAATTCTATGCATGCCTAGACAGAAGTTGAGTCCCGTTACGTGCAGTGGGGCTTATTTCCAAGAAAGTGCATAGGATTACAAACTTGGGTAATGTGTAAATTGGATTTCATTAATGAACTCTTTATATAGACAGCTTTGCAATATAGAAACACTTCCATAGCCTGTATGTGGCATGGGGGAGCAGCCAACACACTTCTCAGCCCACATGTTCTAAAACAGCATATTTGAAATTAATTTTGTTCCAAACTAAGATGTGTCTGAACTTCATTCATACATAAGGAAAGAAATGTAACAGCTGCCTCAACACCCAAATTTCCATTTGCTAGACACTTGAGACTAACAACCCTGCAACAGGCAGGCTGACTGTATCCAGTGCAGATTAGGAGATGGCTTGAGGTCACCTCAGGGCAAGGGGATATTTTTACCCTTACCCTGAGTAAAGCCCAAGCCACCCCTATGGGGCTACTTGGATCTGTGTTGGCAGTTTTGCTGGTGAAAATCTGAACAGCCTATGCAAGGCCGCCAGGCCTGGAAGTGGAGTTAAGATTTGGCCTACACCACTGTGGCCAATCCCACCTCCATTCCACCCTCCTGCCATACTCGCCCACTCCCTGTGCCAGACTGACCAAACTAACGAACTTACTCCATTGGGGACTAGATGTAGCTCTTCCAAGCCTGCACAGGCCTCTGTGCTGACCCAGCGTGAACCTGCTTTATGTCATATTCGCAACACTCAGGAGCTGGCACAGGGGGCTTGCGCCAGCTCAGGTCCTAGAAGAAGAGGACAATGATCATTAGAGGGCCATTTCATCTATGGGACCTGTGCCTTTGACAAACAGATAAAGCAGTGACTTTGGTGAAAAGAGGTACATTCTCATTGCATAGACCCTGTGGTACTAGAGACGTCTGGAGACTCAGCTTAAATCAGAGGTTACAACCCACCTGCTGAGAACTAATGTGTTGTGTTGTGGCCTTAAGGTAGATCATGGGCAAAGGGCTGTAGATCAGTGATAAAGTACATACAGGAAGTGTCAGGATCAATACCTGACATCTTCAGGTAATGCAGAGAGAAATCCTACCAGAAACTCAGGAGAGCTAATGCCAGTCTGGGTTGAGAACACTGATATAAACAGATCAAGGGACTGACTCAGTCTAGGGCAGTTTTTAAAGATCCCAGCATTGCCTCAACTCAGTGGCATCGCTAGCGGGGTGCGGGGGGTGTGGGCCACACCAAGTGACGCACCCTGGGGGGTGATGCGCTAAAATCGTGCCTTTATGAGCTACTGCTTTGTGTCATAAACTGTTGGATGTGGAATGGCCAGTGGAACACAATGCAAAAAACCACGTTGAGATAGCTCCTTTCATTCAAAAGTTATGACCAAAAAACCGGAAGGAAAAAATGCATGGAGCCCTATGGAAAGTGAAAGTGAGCCTATCGTGCGTTTACTCGCAAGTAGGAGCACTTGCCTCAGTCCATCGGAAACGGCAGGTTGAGAGGACTCCAAAAACATCAGAATGGCCCTGATCCAATTAGTGCAGCCCCCCAAAAACACCTAAGAAGGAGGTTCCCCCTCCTAGCTGCGAGTGTGTTCAGCTCTATGGGAAGGGAAAGGAAGCCACATGGCTGCCTTTACTCGTGAGTAGGCAACCTTGCTTTTCTCTGTCGGAAAGGGCAACTCAGAATGGTTCTGATCCAATGAATGCAGCCCCAAAAACACCTGAGGAGGAGGGCCCTCCCCCCCAGCTGTGAGTGTATGGAGCTCTATGGGAAGTGAAGCAGCCTCACGTAGCATTTACTCACAAGTAGGCAGACGTGCCTTGGCTGGTAGTCAGGTCAGGCAAAGAATGTGAGGACACCAGAATGGTCCCAATCCGATGGGACTGGAGTGCAACGAAAGCCCCAGAAGGCAGCCTTCCCCCCCCCCACTAGAAAGGACCAACAAAGTGGCTTGAACTGGTAACAGGAAAGTTTTCTATTTTGCACTTGCAAAGTTTCCCTCACAGCCCAATCTGACCCACACTTTCCTGGGAGTAAGTCCAACTGACTCAAATGGGACTTACTTCTGAGTAGACATGCCTAGAATTGGGCCCTGAGGCTGGACTCCTATCCCCACTTTCCTGGGAGTAAGCCCCATTGACTCTAATGGGACTTACTTCTGAGTAGACAGGTATAGGATTGGGCTCTCGACTTGTAAAGCCAGTTGGGTCTTTGTATTGATGTGCTTGAAATTGAAGGACTTTAAACTGGGCATTGGGAGGGCTGAAGATTTATTTATTTATTTATTCACAGTTTTATACCGCCCTTCCTCCAAAGAGCTCAGGGCAGTGTACACAGCTGCTCCCCCTCCTTTTATCCTCACAACAACCCTGTGAGGTAGGTGAGGCTGAGAGAAAGTGACTGGCCCAAGGTCACCCAGGAAGCTTTGTGGCTGAGGGGAGATTTGAACCTGGATCTTCCAGGTCTAAGTCCAATTCCCAGACCACTACACCACCCTGGCTCTCACTGATTCTTTTGGGGGGGGGGTTGTTATTGCAGGCAGACTGCAGAGAAAACTCACTTGGTGGAACAGAACTGGCTCCCCCTTATTTATTTATTTCATTTTAACTATAATTATTTTAATTTGCTTGATGATGTCACTTCTGGCCATGACATCACTTCCAATGGTTCCTGGACAGACTGTCATTTTAAAAAGTGAGTCCCAGTGCTAAAAGTATGAGAACTGCTGCAATAAGGTGTTAGTAAGTTGACATGGGTGTGTGTCCACAAGTTTTCAAAATCACTAAAATCAGAGTTTGGAGGAATAATACCATCATGTTATATATCACTCAATGTGTCATTTCATGCAGAATGCAATGAAACAAACCACATTGAAATATCTGTGTTCTATCAAAAGGTACTGCCAAAAAACCACTGGGGGTGAGGCGATGGTACATCACCATGCCCACCACCTGGGGTGTTGCCCCACCCACTGCATGGGGTGATGTGCAGGCCTCCCACACCGGGTGACGAGAATCCTAGTGCTGCCACTGCCTCAACTGTCTTGTGGAAAAAAGGATGACAGAAATGGATGGGAGGGGGGGAGAGAATAGAAAAGGACAGATATAAATATAGAAAGTATAAAAATAAATGGAAAGTTAAACACATGCAAAGTGTATTAGTCCCATGTTGCAAGTTGATACTGAGGATGAGACCTGGGTCTGGTAAAATAAAAGTGTCCGGCAATCAAGATCACACCTAACATGCAATTTCCTCTTTGACTCATAGTCACATTCCAGTTCTTTTGGTCTCTTGAAATGCACCTGGGATGTGGGGGAGGGGGGGTTTGAGGGATACTTCAGCCAAGGAACAACATCATACAGAGAAGGAATACTGACTTCTAAAAACAAAAGAAAGGTTCTGAGTTGAACTGTGGGGAGAAGCCCATAAACTGCATTTTTCACAGCACTGGAATTTCCAGCACTGGATTTTCCACAACTTCCTTACAGTCCACCAACCTCCAGCTTCACCTGGTGAGATCTCTCCTTACCATTAATCTCCATCATTCAACTCCTTTGGAGCACTGGCCTGAAGGAAAGCCAAGGTCTGTACTGCAGGGTGTTAATGCAGTCAAATGCCCACACTGTTGCCATTCCTGCTGATTACTGCCACACCTGTGACTCTTTAAATTAGTCACAGCTGGGCCAGAAGGGGCCTAATAGCAGCCAATTGTCCCAAAGTAGCTGACAGATCGAGTCTCTCTCTCCTTCTCTCTCCAGATCAAATTGGAAAGGGACCAAATAGCAGTCTGGTATTCATTCCCTCAGGCAACAATCTTCCATATTCACATTTTCTTGAAAGAGAAAGAAAAACAGAGCAAATGTGAGATTTCACTTCATTTCATTTTGTTCATGGATGCTGGCAGATTATTCTTCCAGTTAGAAGTAAATGAGGTCAACTTGTATCACTCAATTAACACTTTAAGGACACAATCCTAGCTTGCCCTTGGGCCAGCGAAAGTCCCTTGTGCCAGCCCAGGAGGGTTGCAAACATGCCATGCCTCCTCAAGAGTTGGCTGGGCTGGCATACAAAGGCATGCCAGCCCATGGAGGCTGACTTAAGCCTCTGTGCCAATTCTTCTGAGGAGCCTTGCATTGGCTGAGCTTGGCAGGGGCAAGGCTCTGTGGTGGGCGGGGAAGAGGCGAGGGTGGGGGGGAGGAGTTCTGGGGTGTGGGGAGGGTGGGCAGAGGGTGGTCCCTGGGGCAGGCAGGCAGGGAGCAGGAGGCGGGGGTCCCTTGCGCCGGCCTAGGAGGGTCGCAAATGTGCCATAAGGCATGTTTGCACTTCCTCATGAGTCGGCTAGGCCAGCACGTAGACGTGCACTGGCCTGAGGAGGCTGACTTAAGCCTCTGCGCTGATAGAGGCACCAAGCCTTGCGGTGGCCGAGCTTGGCTGACACAAGACTCTGGGGTGGGCAGGGAGGAGGCAGGGAAGATGTGGGAGGAAGGCGTTCCTGGTTCCACTTGGTGAGCCTGTCCAAAAGGTATTTTGCGTAGATCTTGCCCAGAGAGGATAGCAAAGAGATGGGGCGATAGCTTCTGGTGTGCTTTCTATCACTTTTTAAATAAATGGGCATAATGATTGATTGGGTCCATGAGTTGGGCGTAATACCAGTATTATTTACAACTGTGAACAGGTCTGCCAATAGTGGTGCCCACCAATCTGGGTCAACCTTGAATATATCAAGGGGAAGGACGTCCGGGCCTGCAGCCTTCCCAGGTTTCAAAAGAAGAAGAAGTTGATTTACTTCAGACTCAGATACAGGAGGCCAATTATGTACTTCAGAGAATGAAGCCAGCGGTATAGAAGAAGTGACTTTACAATCATCATAAAATAAAATTTAATATAATTTTCCCAAATAAATGATGAGATTGGAGAAACTGGGGAGACATAATATTGAAGAAACTTGAAGTAATATGCCAAAATTGTTTAGAATTCTTAGACAAAATGGCTCTATGGAGTAAATTCCACCTTGCAAGAGAGGATTGTTGATGCACAAATTCAATAGCCTCTCTAAGTTGACTTCTCAGTTCAAAATAGCGTGGAGGTACAACTGAAGCCCCTGATTCTTTGAAAGTTCTTAAAAACTTTCTAAGTTCTAATTTGATCCCTAAAAAGGGATCACATGAGACTACCTTTGCCCCACTCTTTTTAGGGCCCAAGTTCTGAGGTGGGGATCGTTTTAAGACAAAGATAAATAATTCCAAAAAGGCTTCAAACTTGGTAATAAAATCAGAAGGGGTCTTTGACGATAAAAAAGTAGTTTTGGCAGTAAATGCCAAGTCAGAAAGTTGTTAATTTTTAAAAATTCTTAAGGATGTTTCATCCCAGAGAATTTTGGGGTGAGATACACTAAAAAGGGAAGGCATATCTTGAGGAGAAGGAGAAGAGAAGGTCATCATGAGCAGCAAAACATAGCTAACGGGGAGGTGATCGCTAAGCAAAGGATCTCCCACTGTGAATTCTCTCACAGAAGACAACATGGGGGCACGAATCAAAATATAATCAATTACACTATTACCATGTCTAGAGATAAAGGTCAAATCTCCTTGATCACCCATATCTAATAAGCCAGTGGCTGGAGCCATATCAGACTCCAGCGCAGGCTGAATTTAGGTAAGTTCTAAATCCTCCTGTTCTTTAAAATGCTGTATAAAGTCTCTTGCCTTTTGAACCATATCCAGCCAGTAGTTTTTTTGTTGTCTATAAACCTAGTCAACTTCTGAGCCAATGATTTGTTCATCTGTTTGTAAATACCGAGCTAAAAACTGTACCATTCGTTGTCTCAAATCTTCTCCAACTTCTCCGAAATTCTTTGTTGCGGCGCTTTGTCTCAATGTTTTTTCTTTATTTGCTTGTTCCATCAAAGATATCATATCCAATGTTTTCTCTTGTTCTGAACTCAGGACTTCCATTCTGCAATCAGTGATATTGACTTCGTTCTGGATCTCCTGTGTCTCTTGTGTAATATGTTTGACAGATTCTTCCAGCTGAACCTCAATTCAAATTTCAATTCAAATTTCAGGTCTTTAAGCTCTTGTTCAACTGAGTCTATTTTTAATTCAATTTTATCCTGAAACTGCTGAAACAGGCATTCCAGAAATTCCACATTAAGTTCTCTTTTCGGAGTCTGTATTAGTAATCTTGGCTGTTTTGTTTGTTCTTTTGCAATGGTATTTCTCCATGCAATGGTGTTCTTTCTCCATGGTATTGGCTCTTCGTTCCAGTTTTCACCAGCAGATGTCACTTCTAATTCAAACAGTTCAAGAACTCTATGGTTACACGCTCTGTGGTTTTGAAATAAAGTTCTTCCGGTCTATAGTTCATATACTCAAATTTTGTAAGCTATGACGTATCACATAAAAGTAAAATATAAACACCCTAGATATCGTAATCATTAAAGTCAATAAAAGTCATTAAGCAGTAGAAAAACATCCAGAAAAAAGCATTTGGAGACCATTAAAAACTTTCAAAACACATCTCGTCGCCACGCCTGCTGCACACATGTGCAGCACACATTCTCAACATTGCATTCCTTCCAACAGATAAGAGTTTCATCTCATTAAAATTGTTACAAGATCCTTTAATTAGCAGTCTTATCTTGAATGTCCAAATAACTTCTATAAATCACAATATTTCTCAGCAACTTGACAGAGTAAAGGTAATAAATTTCGGGGAAACGGTCAGGCTTTGTCGCACCACTGAAGCCCTGAGCTAGATGTCTGCACTTCTCTTCTGTTGCTCAAACTAAAGAGAGGTTCCCCAGCCTTTGCCAGAGATACCCCCCCCCCCCAAAAAGGAGCAACCTCCAAAGACTTGTAGGTAATCTCGTTATCCCTTTGAGCCAGGGAAGTGCTCAACTGCAAGCTGTCAATAGCAGCCGGGTTTAAGTCTCCTGGTGCTTTCCCAAGCAGGAAAGTTCAGCCTGCCATATTAACTCCCCCATGTGATCTCCTACTTCTACAGTTTTTTGAATAATTTCTCCAAGTCTTTTTTTTCAGTATGGCTGTTGTGTTTCCCCCCCCCCCCCATTTCACACTATCTGCTGATAATTATGAATCATATAGTGATTGCCTCTATATGTTAAAAGTAGAGCAAGGAAGAAATTGCCAGGAGGATGTTCTTTTTGACACGCTTGTGTTAGGTATAATGTATAACCTGGCTGTAAAGGTTAATTCACTCATGCATGTTTGCCATTCCTCTTATATCACAGGATGCCTCATCATTCAAGGTTACTCTTGCAGCTGAATCTGTGATCCTGCTTCCATTGGCAAACATTGTATTGGAGGTGAAGTCAAGTGAAGTGGACATGCTGTGAAATGTTGGAGGGTATGCTGAGGGGTGGTGTTCAGCTTGGTGAATCACTCACATATTTAATTTCTAGAGAACTAGAGTTGAAATCTGAATAACTGCAATGTTTAGCAATGATACTAAAAACTTTTTCAAAGGGATTCTCCAAATATCTGCAAAAGACAAAACAGGAACCATGATTTGCCATTAGACAAGTACCAGAAAATAGAGACTGTTCCTGGTATATAGGAACAATTGGAGCAAATGTACCAGGCACATGTAACTGACCACCTGATGGGCTCAATGAATGTTTGCTATTTGTCTAAAACACAAACAAAAGAGTTTGTGTGTCAAGCATTTGTTCAAATGCATGGCTGATATGCTGTCTTTGGCTTGGTGAGTCACAAGGTTTGTTCTTGCATATGCCCCATAGCCATCAATGGAACCCACTTCCAAGACAAAGTGTTTAGCTTTAGAGTAGAAGACTGTTTGAACTTGCTTCTTTCTTGTTCTGGAATTGGAGAGTGTGAAGGGATTATTAATAACATTAATAATAATACCTCTGGGGAGTAATGCATTATTAGTTCCAGCGTGTTTTTACCAAGCAAAAAGCATCTATAGGTCTCTAATGAGGGCATGTTTACAGTTCTTACAGTTTTGTTTTTTTATATGCAGAACTTTAAATCTGCTGTATATTTCATGCAAACTATTGTCAAACCCCATGAATAAAATTTTCCCATTATGTTTAAACATGCATGCGATCCACAGTTTTTTGGTTTTTTTTAATTACTCTATATATTGTTTGGAGAATTAGAGTGTTTTTACAAGCAACTTGAAAAATCACTTTAATTATCACCCACAAATATGAATATTTGAGTCTGCATTATACGGAGTCAGACCATAGGTCAGTCTAGCCCACAATGAGCATCAACGGCTCTTGAAGGCAGAGATTGTTCCTAACTTTGAGCTTTGTGATGTGTGTGTTTTAAATAAATTGAAGATGATGAGGATTGAACCAAGCAGCTTCTACAATCATGTTTGTACAATCAATTGCACCGCCTTGCCCTCCTTCCCCTGCCCATGGAGACCCCAAATGTAGTATCCCCATTGCTGCGGCAATGGGGTGCTCACTGCAGCCAGCTTAAGCTGCATGATTTGTCCCCAAGTGGCATCCTTCTACTCAAGTCAATGGCCTGGAGGGCTGTTGTGAGTGTCTTGTGTAAGTGTCAGCCCTCAGCACATGCTCTGACAAGGCTCCATCTTCAGTGCTAACCCTGAATCAGGTGACATAATACCATTCCTAGGAGGATTGTGGAGAAAAATTACAGTGACTGTTGGACATGGGGAAAAGCACCAGCAAGTCACCAGCTAGTCCCCATCATCAAAATTTTCCTTCAATTTTCCCTACTAGGAAATGGGGCAGAAAAACTGCAGAGGGCATATTGGCTTAGCCCTCAAAGCTATTATGTTTAGCTATCTAGGATTGATTGGAGCTCACCTCCCAATAAGGAAAATGCTGAAATATGAGAATGACTGGCATCAGTGGAAATTTAGAGCAGAGATACCCTTGACTACATCATGTGCAGCCCGACCCTATGCATGTTACTCAAATGTAAGTCTCATCATGTTAAATGGCAATTGTTCCCAGGTAAGTGTGCACATGGTATGCAGGTTCAGGAGAACTTGTACAACTTACCTCTTTGTATTGCTTATGGGTTTCTATTAACATGTAGGTGATGTTATTACCCTTTTGTGTGCATGTGTGGGCACACACATTTAAATTGTTTTTGTTGTTGGGCATGTTTTTTCATGGCATAGTTGATACTCATACTTGCATTCATCAATGTAGCAATAGTTGTTTTTTTTTTTTTTGGATTTTTGAGAGCTGATATGTTTTAACAACAGTAGTTTAAACAATGAACAGAAGAAAACATCTCCCCAGACATTTGGGAAAAGAAATGGTATACGTTTTCTGACAATTAATGTTAAGTCACAAGGTGCATTTTGTGAAGTTTCATCATGCTGCTTATTGATTTGATCTTTCATAGCTCCAAGATCACATGAATTCTTCCATCTTATCTTTCTGATCTTTATAGTGTTTCTGTGATAATATCTTTTGTGGTTATCAGTTTTTTCTTAAGCTACACCTATTCTTTGATGCCTACTACATTTGTGTTTTGAGCTCTTCCTTGATTACAATGCTTTTCTCCCCCTCCTCTGAGTTATTCAGTATAGCAAGAGAAGTGTCAACTGAAAACAAAAGGTACTTTTCAAAACGGTTTCCTTCTGATTGCAAATATTTTCCTCTCCACTGGAGAGACACAAAACAGTACTACATGTTTTGGCAAAGTGAAACATCTTATTCCAGAATCCCAATGGAATACTTGATCTTACGTGATCTAAAGTAAGTACAGTGGCTGGAGCTAAAGACTCTAACCTTAAGGTGCTTCGGCTCATGTGTCAGTGTTTTGGTTTGTGAGGTTTCTAGTTTGTTTGTTTGTTAGGTTTTTTGGCCAATTTCTCTCTCTCTCTAGAAAACTTTTCCCCTGAAAAGCTGCTCTGAAGGGCTCCCAGATCCACTGGAATTCGTCTTGGGGATCTGGTTGGCTGCACAGTAAAGGAAGAATAGATGGATCAGTTACTTGTGTTTCCCTTAAGGGAAATGCAGCCCTAGATAGGTCGAGATTGAAGCACCCAAATTTATTTTGTAATAGATTTGTTTTGTACTGTATGTTTTGTCATGACCTAAGCACCCTGGAAGCCCGGACCTTGGGTATTTTGCCCCCCCACCTCCTCTCCTCAGGTCTGCAGGCCACATCACCCCCTATCTAATCACACCCCTAAAGGTGGAGGCTGCTGCAAGGCTACTGCAAGCAGAACCTCTGTCCACTTGTCCACAGGAGCAGGGTGGAAAGGGATCTCATGCCAGCAAGAAAAGCGCAACAAAGAAGTATTAAATAAAGTACAGTTTAATACTATGGAAACCTTCAAGATTTTCTTTTTTTACTGCAGTAGCAGATTAGACCCAAAATACTGCAGAACAAGTGTTAATCTTAGATGACTTTACAAAAACATAGATTAGAGTTAGACATATAGGACAGGAATAGTAATTAGTGATTACAGGTTGAGACTAATTATTCGTCTCAACCTGGGTTCAGTTCCAAGCACTCACATGGATGGAAAAAACACACTATAGCAAATCAATTTAAAAAACAAAGTTTCTCTGCTCTGGTGATTTAAAAACAGACTTGCTGACCTTTTGACTCTAAGAGTCATTAAGAAGACAATCCATCAACCAGTCTTCCTACAAGAGCTTAGAAAGCTTCACTCAGCCCCTCCCTTCACCAATGCAAAGCGATCACCTTTCTTTCACATGCTCAGGGGGAAGGGAGAGGTCCGTTGGAGAGAGAAGGATTGATGGATTGTCAGCCAGCTGCCCTCTCTCTCTCTCATTAACAAGACTATTGTTAAAGGACTGTTCAGTTTTTTAAACTGATTTTAAAGGGATGCATTTTCCTCTTCTCCAGGGATCAGCACATTCCTTCTCATTTGCAGGGGCCATTCGTGTTGAGCCAAATCCGAATATAAAAAATTGGTGTATAAATAGGCTGGACTTGTACACCTAACTAGAGCCTCCACTTACAAAAGCAGTATACTTGTGAAATCAGATTCTACAGACAGATAGCATGGGCTGGTGTGATGCTGTCTCCTGGGGTGGCAAGGGGGCAACATGGCACAGAAAAGAATTTATTTATTTTGGCTTACTGGATATTCCTTGAAAGAGCTAGATAGAAACCTATATGGAAACACAAAAAGGGAGTTTTTTTAAAAAAAAAATTTCATAATAAAGTAGTCTTACAACAAATCCATTTGCTTATTTAATCCCAGTATATATCTAGCTCAGTTTCTGCTCTACGGGTCTGCTTTATTCCAACACTTACGGTCTCTAATGGTTTCCCTCTACTGGTGGGTGTCCATTCGGGGGACATGGAGATCCTTTGTTGGGAGGTGCCTCTGCTGCTGGCTCCAAAGGCTTTCTTCTAGGGATGGTCTTCAACCTCTGTGCCCCTCTCAGGTGCAGGAATCTCCATTTGCTGCCACTGAGCCCTTGTCCCAGTCCTCCAGATCCCTCCTTCTTCCTTTTTCAACCCTACTTACTGTTCTTTCCTCTTCTGTCCCTTGTTCCTTATCTATCTTTCAGTCTGCCCAAGTTCTCTGTCCTTCTGTGCAGCTTTCATCTGGCCTGTCCTTGTCTCTCCACCTCTTCCTTTTATTTTTACTGCCCCCTTTGCCTATGCCTTTCACTGTGTCATCACCCAGTGCCTGATGAGGGAAGAGAGTGCACACACCTTCTCCCCCCACACACCCCTGCCAGCGGTTCCAATTTCACATAGGGCGCAATCCTGAGGGACCCCTGGGCCGGCCCAGGAGGGTTGCAAACGTGCTGTAAGGCACGTTTACACCTCCTTGTGAGTCAGCTAGGCTGGTGCATGGAGATGCGCTGGCCTGCGAAGGCTGACTTAAGCATCCATGCCGATGGAGGTACTGAGCCTTGTGTTGGCCAAGCTTGGCCAATGCAAAACTCTGTGCTGGGCAGGGAGGAGGCCAGAAGGAGGCAGGAGGGAGGTGTTCTGGGCAACGGGAGGGTGGGCGATGGGCTGGCGTGGGAAGTGGGCGGCAGAGCCTAGGAGAGGGGGGTAAAGGGGGCAGTTTGTACCTGGGCCCAGGTCAAAAAAGGGACCCAGGAGCCAAAGGAGGGGGGGTCCAGAAATTTCCTGGGATCTTACATTTTCTTATCTACTCAGACTTGTTGGCTTGGGACCCTGGTGACACATCAAGTGTGCTGCTGTAGCTACTGGCAAGCCATATATGCTGGGCCAAGGAGTGCATAGATGACACTCCTTAACACAATGTCAGATCTGGGAGGAAACTGGCCTGCTAAAGTAGCTCTTTGGTAGGTGGATCTACTTGCTGTGAAAGAGTGTCTAGGAGCTCAGGGACAGAGCTATGGGGCTATAGTTGCTGCAGAAGCAAGTTTTGGTATGCATAGGACACTTTCCATTCTATTGGGAGACTAAATATGATGATGTTCATTTTCTACATGATTTTCTATATTTAAAAGATTTTAGAGAGACTTAGGAGGGTGTTTTGTATTCCATATTACTGTATCTAGCTGCTGATGCCACAAGGGTGGGTAAACCTGGGGTCCAAAGACTTTTCCAGCTATATCCACCCTCCCCTCACCCTGTTTCACTCCTCCCTGCCTCCATTCTACTTGCCCGTCACCACCTTCCCCTGCTGTTTCACCCCTCCCTATTTGCAAAGGGGCCCAAAAGAAAATTTGTGTCCCCTGATAAAATTCCTCTCAGAGGCCCTGGCGGGTGGGTGGGGAGCAGGAGGTGTGGTTGGGACCCTACAGTTATGCCAGATCCCAACCCCCATTCTCTGAGCGACTTCAAGTTGCTCCATTCTTCTTGGACTTGTGCCACCTCCAGAGCTGATGTAAGTCCAAGGAGACCCATAGGAGCTACAGTGGCTTACCTGGAGATAAGGGGAAGAGTTTCCCCTTACCTCTGGCTGAGCCACTTTGGGCACCTATCCTGCGCTGGACACAGTGCAAGTCTCTTGGCTTGCCTGTTCCAGCGTAAGTTAGGATTGCACCCATAGTCACGTGGAGGGTGGGGTGCGACAGGATTTGTGAGCTGCCTCTAATTGTGCATTTAAATTAACTGCATGATTGAGAGCAGTTTGGATATTTCATCCCTCCTCCTATGTGGGTCTGAAAGGGCATGTTAGAAGGGGTGGCACGCATGCACTTACTCCTCCTCATGCATTGGGCAGTTATCTCAAAAAGGCATTGGTTGAACCAGACTAGATGTGGCATGGTCTGATTCAGCAAGGGAAGTCCTTTGAGTCCCTCTGATTATTTTGCCCCAAACAATTCAAATTGGACACACCATCACTAAGCTGAAACGTTAACTGATTATTCTACCAATCTAGCCTTCATTTTTATGCCTCTGTGGTGTTTCTGCTTTGGAGACTCCAGACCACAGCACAGACATGAGTCCCTTTTTGCCATCAGTCTGCTTAACACTACAGCCTGAGAGCAAACACTGACAGCTAAACTATTTTATTATAGGTACACTTGGGGGAGGCCCAAACCAATTTTTGTTTGACTTGGAAGGACTCCCAGTTCCAAAGCATACAGTTTGACAAAGACGTAAGGTGATGCTGCTCTATTCCCTGAAAGCTCTCCAAAGGGTAGAATCAACTTGACCTTTAAATGCACAACAGAACCAGCTTTGAGAGGAAATTAAAAGTTGGAATGACATACCAATATCAGCTAACAAAGATCTTTCTCCTAGGATCGTCTGAATGGACAGAGAAGTAGCATAGCTCCCCCTTGGCAAGCCATTTGGAGGTAACCTTAAACCCCTGCCCCTTTGCTAACCACAGACCTCTTGCTAATTCACATTAGGCAGTGCAACTTGAGCCCCAAAGAACTGGATGGGGGGAAAAAATCAACAATGACAAACATTCTCAAACAGCACTGTGCCCTATGACTTTAGCAAGGAGACTCCCTGGATGCACAGGGTGAGTGAAAACATCCTACGATAACAGAATCCCAGAGTACTATAAATAAAGAATGGGATAGATTTTTAGACAGATCAAGAGATGAGTAACATTAAGCTGCTTGCCATCAAACATTTGTATTATTGGCTGCAGGGTAACAACCGAGTTGTAGGAGAAATGAGTGACCTTGTTGAGCTAAACCTTTAAATAGAACAAACAGTTGCTTTTTCTGATAAAGTAGCTGAACCCATTGTATTCATATGTACATAGAAGTAAATTAGAAATATGTGCCTGCACATCACATACTTTTCCTTTAACCCTTAAGAAATATCTGACAGTACAACCCACTTACTGTCCACCAAACCCATGATACTGTGGTCTGCTTCACATGTTGTGGGTGCAATCCTAACCAACCTTCCAGCGCCATGGTAAGGGCAATGCAACTCCAAAGTAAGGGGACAAACATTGCCTTACCTTGAGGAGGCCTCTGTGACTGCTCCCCAACTGCAGGATGCATCACATGCCCCACTGGCACAGCTATATCAGTGCTGGAAAGTTGGTTAGGACGGTGTCCTAAATAATTCAACTGCAGACCAAAATTTTAACTGTTGATGTAACAAAGTATGCAGGGGTTAGCAAGTGAAAAAGATTGGAACCACTGCTATAGGTGATTAGGCAACCTGCTGGGAGATAAGTAAAAATATTTTTACTTACCTCCTGCAGGCTACCCTATCATCTTCCCCCAGCATAGCATGCAGTGTAGTCTCGGGTGGCATGGCTGCATGCTATAATATGGAGGGGGGGATAAGATTGGGCAATTTTTCCTTGAAAGAAGGCAGGGTGCTGTTGTGATCAATCAATAGCCTGTTTACAAGTTTAGTTATGCATCCTTACATTGCATTCCAGAACTAAACTAAAAACGGACTTGGGACTTTTGGTGGACAAAAATGTTTTGATCATATTTTCTAATGACACCTGTACTCTGAGAGCTATTTCAGTTTTTATCATCTGCTGCTGGTCCCTCCAGTGAACCATTTCAGCGGGGGTCATGTTGTTGTTATGTGCTCATTTTGGGTGCAATTAGAGATGTGCAAAATGAAATAAAATAAACATCCTGAAAAATATCACTAGACTAAAACAAAACTTATTTTGCTTGCCTTGGAATTAATGGTGTGTTCCACCTAAAGAAGTGGCCCCTCCTCCAAGGGTTTGTAATTTCACTTTAGGCAAAATGTCATGTTTAGTGAAATTTGGGCAAATGTCACTTCAGATGCAATAGCAAATTAAACTATTAACTATTAACTAAAGATTAAATTGCAATCTTGTCACCTCCAGGGGTCCCACAGAATGACTAGCCTGGAGTAAATGAAGCACTGCTCTTTTCTCACTTCTGATTATGTGCTCTGTTTCCAAGGTAAACATGGAGAGCACAGTTACATGTTTGTTACTTATGAACACTAGCTAGATTATTAATGTTTGGTCATGTACAACTGAACAGTTACAACAGGGGTGCTCAAACTTTTTTGGCTCGAGAGCTACTTTGAAACCCAGCAAGGCCCGGAGATCTACCAGAGTTTTTTTACAATGTTTGCGCCATCATAACATATAACTTTTATGTGTACAATGTATGTTGGTGTACCTTGCATAACCGCATGAGCCAATATTGCACAACATAATTAACTATAAACATTTTTTGTAATTACTTGAGTTTACGTTGATGACTTGCACTGAAGTGAATCAGCCAAGGATGCATAGTCTGGACAGTAGCTGCTGACAGCCAGCCTCAAGCACACTTCCAAATGTTCATCAGTCATGGTGGAACGGTACTTGGACTTAATGATCTTCATGTAGGAAAAGGCTGACTCACATAAATAAGTGGAGCCCTTCCTGCCTCAGGTGCTCTTATATCCCTGAGGGCCCTATTGCCTTCAAGTGGCTGCAGCTGTGCAGCACGCTCTGCTGGATGCCCAGGCCTTACCCTTAAAGGGGCCACTGCTGACACCACATCTACCTCCTCACCAGATCTTCCTCGATTCCAATACAAGTGGGGGAGCAGCAGATCTCTACACAGACCAGTGCAAAAACAGGGGAAAGGTGTGGGGGAGGGAAGATCTCTATATAGACATCACAGCAAGACCAGTGCAAAACCCCTTGCACACAGAACCAACAGATGGAAGTTGGGGGGGGCAGATCTCCATACATACCAGTGCAAAAACAGGGGAAAGGTAAGTCAGCCCCAGTAGAGTCAACAGGGCTCACTCCCAGGGATGCGTGGACGGGAGAGAAGCCTGCCAGCGGCTCCTCTTCAGGTCTACTCACGAGTCAGCCCCAGTAGAGTCAACGGGGCTCACTCCCAGGGATGCATGGACGGGAGAGAAGCCTGCGATCGACTCATTTTGCCTCGTGATCGACCAGTTGATCGCGATCGACGTATTGAGCACCCCTGAGTTACAGGCTCTCACACAAATGCTGAACATGCAGTGCTGGGGGTGTGACAAGCAGGCACGTCCATGTCATAGGCATAGCTAGCAGAAACATGGTCCTGCTTCTTTCCACTCTATTTGCTGGTGGGGGCACATCTGCACATTCCTCTTTGAAATGGCTTGAAAACAACAAACTCTTGGAATCGTGTAAATTTCTCAGACCCTGCCAGGCACAATGTCTTCTGCAAGTCACTGTCACCTCAGGATTCTAGTGCTTCTCTACATTGCATAATTTTTGGGAATTTTAGAAATATTTTCTGTGTGTTATGTTCAAAGACTATGTGAACTGTAATGTCCTTTAACACAAGTTCAGTTTTCCAGGCACACAGCTCTGCCTCGCATTACAACCAGGGCAGAAGTGTTGAACCACTGCCTAGAACTGGTGACAGGTGGGGTGAGAGCTAATTAACTGAAACTCAATTCAGGCAAGATAGAAATTGAGAACAGCCCAAGATAGTGAGCTGATCTGTGGGTGGCAGTGGCAAAACAAGGCCTAGCAGTGAGAAAAGGAAAACTGGCAAAAAGATAAGCCAGGCTCCCCTCTTTTGCCCTCCACCAGCGCAAACTGAAAGCTATCCTTTGAGAACTTTCAAAGTTGAAGGGTTAAGAACGTCCTATGGCTCTTAAGCCTTTGTCTTAGTAATTCTGTTTTACATAAGAACCTGAGAAAAGCGTTGCTGCATCAGGCCAACGGGTCGGTCAGCATCCTGTTTCCCATAGTGTTCTACTGAGGGGTCTATCCCATTCCTTTTTATTCCTACCATGGAATTTACTTTCTTCAGTACTGTCACTGGGGTCAATATTTTGAGAGCTCAATCCTAAGATGGTGCTGGGCCAGTGCAAGTCTCTTGCACTGGCCCAGGAGAGTTGTGAACATGCCGTAAAGCACATTTGTGCTTACTCCCGAGTCAGCCGGGCCGGTGCAAGGACATGCGCCATCCTGAAGAAGCCGCATCCAGCCTCCGCAGCACCGAAACAGGGTAAGTTCATGCTGGCCAAGCTGGGCTGATGTGGGGATCTGGGTGGGGCATGGGGAGGAGGCATTTTGGGCAGGTGGAAGGCAGGCAGTAGGAGAGTGGGGATCCTGACCCTGTTCCTAGGCAGCCTGGGGCAGCTCTGGGTTGCTCAGATCTGCACCACCTCTTTAGGTGGCTCAGTTCTGAGTAGACCATTAGGGCTGCAGCAGCTTTTCCTGAGATAAGGGGAAGTGATTTCCTTTGTCCCAGGCTGAGCTGCTTTCAGCCCCAACCTTGCACTGGATAGAGAGCAGGCCTGCCAGCCTCACCATTCCAATGCAAGTTAGAATTGTGCTGTGGATCAGTTATCTAAATGATCCAAGATCCCTGGTTTGTCATCAAGAGCCCAGATTCCATTTGTGTATATGTGAAGTTGGAAGTTTTTAACCCACTTATGGAACAGCATTTGCCATTTCCAGATTCCATCTGTGTATATGTGAAGTTGGAAGTTTTTAACCCACTTATGGAACAGCATTTGCCATTTGCCCCATGATTTACAATGTAAAGTTACAAGTTTTGTGTTTACTTTTAAATCAAGCTCCACAGTTGCCAGTTTTATTGGGGGGGGGGGGGGGAGATGTTTTTATATTTATTGTAAGTCACTTTGGATATTTTTAAGCAATATGGAAATATTTAGAAGTAAGGAAGGATTCACCTTTATATAGCCTGTGATCTTGTGTTAGATACCTTTTGCCTCTCTCAAGTTTGGTATCTGCCTTGTTAATAAAAATAAAATGCAGATCATGTTATGGACATGCAACTAACATATGCAAATTATTTTTTACTCTCTAACTCATATTTTTAGCCAATGTTCCTTCCCCCTTGATTGGACTTATATATATACCACGTTCAAACGGGGAAATAATCCAAAACCAAATAGAGAGAAATGCAACAAATCAGATAAAATATGATACTACAACATCAAATTGAATAGAATTATGCAAATCAAGACAAAAATAGTGGGCAGTTACTTGATATGGCTATATTCGAGGCCTGCAATCAAGAAATGGTTGACATAAGCACTGTCATAAGGGCAATGCAGCTCTGAGGTAAGGGAACAAACATTCCCTTACTTTGAGGAGGCCTCTGTGAGTGACACCCAACTGCAGGATGCAGCACATGTCCCATTGGGACCACTATGCCAGTGCTGGAAAGCACTCACATAAGGGGTTAGGATTGCACCCACAGACTTGCAGCAGCTCCTCAGGGATTCATCTAAGAATCTTTTTTCTTTACCTGGACAGGCCAAGGATTGAACCTGGAATTTTCAGGACATAAAACATGTACTCTACCATTGAGCCACAGCCCTCCTAGGGAGCAATCCTATCCAACTTTCCAGTACTGGCATAGCTGTGCCAGTGGGGCATGTGCTGCAACCTGCAGTTGGGGGAGCAGTCATGGAGGCCTCCTCAAGGTAGGGCAATGTTTGTTTCCTTACCTTGGAGTTGCATTGCCCTTATGTCAGTGCTGGAAAGTGGGTTAGGATTGCGGCCCTAGTCCTTCTCCTGCTCCCGCTGTTAATTCCTATATCCAAATTTTGGTGTCCCCTGCCCTACTTTTCCTTTTGAGTTATATAACGGAAACAGACATAGAAAGATGCACTGTCAAGATCACTCAAATCCTTTATACTTTTCCATTTTTTTTCAGGAGGGTCTCTAGTGGGATAAAAGTATTTCTCACTCCTTTAAACCTTGCTTGCCTACTACTTAACCAATTACAGTCTGAAGAGTCCAGGTGGTAATCAACTCAGTATGAAATTGCTTTCACACTATAATTTTGATAAATGTTACAAGGTAATTACCACTGTAGCACTAGCATTAACAGCAGGGATAACTGACAGTGCCGACTGGCCCCAGGCCAATTGACCCTATGCATTGCCTTGCAGAGAAGGCAGAATGGAAAATCCCTCCTTACACATTCAGGTATATCTGGAGCCTGATCCTATGAGTGTTTGTTCAGAAGCAAGACCTCATGAATTCAAGGAAATTACTCCTACAGAAGTATATATGGGATATCAGCTTTATATTACTTTAAGGTAGTTTAAAAAGATGACATTTTATTTCCATCATAAAATCATCCTTTGGTGAATAGTGAATGAAATATTCCTTTTGAAAATTGGATTCACACACCACGCTGCAGAAGCTCCAGTGGACATGAAGCAGTTCCAGCACAGGAACAGAGATCTGGGGATATAGTGTTCTTTTTTATATAAGTTAGGGAATCTTCACATGCAAAATGAATTGTGGCTAAAGGGTAATGATCACATGAATTTGTATTTGGTTTCTCCACTAGCCTTAGACTGCCTTGGACTCATGTCAGACCAATGGGCTCATCATTTTACTGATGTTACTGACTGATTTATAAGTCTTTACGAGAGACAGCATGATATAAGATATTTCTTGAACGAAACATATATAAGAATAGACATAATTTGCTCATACAAGATTCAATTGTAAGAGGATGGCACATGCCTGATGATGATGGTACTACTCCAAATTAACTCACTCCCAATTATGAGAGCCAATGGGGTACAGTAGTTTTGAGTGTTGGACAACATGGACTAGGAAAACCTGGTTTCAAATCCCTACTCAGCCATGAAGCTTTCTGGGTAATCTTAGGTCAGCCATTATATCTTTACCCAACCTTTGTTACAGGGCTGCTGTGAGGATCAAGTGAAGGGAAGAATTGATTTACATTTCTTTGAGCATTTTGGAGGAAGGGTGATATATAAATGTGAAAGATCAAATCCATTATTCAGGATTCCAAATCCACTCACTGAAAGATAAAAACAAAAAAACAGCACTGAGATCAATGAACTCATATGAGGCAGTTGAGATTAATGTCAGTCAATGTCAAAGAGAAAATGTGCTCAAATCAATCAGATGTCAATCAGAAGTACAGATGTGACCTTGGTATCCGCGGATCTGGCATTCATGGACTTAACTCACCACGGATGCCTGGAGATACCAGG
Source organism: Tiliqua scincoides (assembly GCF_035046505.1). Taxonomy (NCBI): domain Eukaryota; kingdom Metazoa; phylum Chordata; class Lepidosauria; order Squamata; family Scincidae; genus Tiliqua; species Tiliqua scincoides. The sequence goes on from NC_089823.1 coordinate 117,886,427, forward strand.
TTGCCATTTAAATGCCTTTAAAATGAATAAAGCATACAAAAATCACATTTCTTACCTTCTTACTGTCAAACAGTGTGGTTTCCAAGGTCCTCAGAGCTAAAAATAGCTCAAAAGATGCATTTCCAGATTGCGCAGAGGTTCCTCTCAGCATTGCTCCAGAATGCATTACGATGTTAGTATCCACAGCGGGTTCCAGAACAGAACTGCCACAGATACCAAGGTGGGACTGTAGTCACAAAAGACATATCATCAGTCCATGAAAGCTTATGCTACAATAATGCTTGTTGTTCTTTAACATCTGACCTCTCTTCATATGTGACTGGCAGCAATATCATTTTCATGTGGAGGAGTGGGCACTTCTCCTCTACCTTCCATCACCATACAGATGATATAAGAAGGTGAGTGCTCCACATCAATAACCCATCACTAGAGGTGTTTGAAAACACTCAAAAGTAAACACTTTGTACTCAGTATGACTTATAATCACTGGAAACAAACACGTCTACCCATCGCACCGAAGTTCTACGTTTATGATTTATTTCTCTCAAAAGAAGGGAGGAAGACATTGTGCAAGACAACCTCCTCATAGTTGGCATCAGCATGGAGCAATGGCTCATACAACATCGCCTGTGTAGCGGGCAGAAGGTGAACCTGCTGCTCCAGCATCACCACCAGCAATGGTAACGAATGAACCACGGTAGATGACTGGCAACTGAATGTGTGAACAGAGTCTGAAAAACCAGACACAAAGTGATGTGAAATGAAATGAAAGTTTCTCTGATGGCTCATCTGCACATTCAACTCAACACTTGTTACAGCTGCTGCATGAGGAATATGAATGTTTGAATCACTCTTAGAAAACAATAATTCAGATTCAAAATTGAATCCCACAAGTTTTCCCCTTCCCTGCTCTCTGCCGGTGTTTTCACCCACCTATTATCTATTATAGCAAGACAGGATTTTTTTCCCCCTCAAAATCTCATTTTTTAAAATACTCCATTAAAGAGAAATTCTCATCTCACGTAGATGCCACAAGGTGTTAATGATGACACAGAAGGAGTACGGAAACAGTCATAATGAGCAGAGGTTTTTAGACAGATTACCTTTTAAAAGTAATATTAATTCTTGAAAAAAGTCCACCCTATGTTCTTTTGTCACGTTCATTTCATATTATATAATGTAAGAACTGGCTTCTCAAGGGAAATATAGGAAGTGAGATTTTTTGCAGTGATCCATCTCCTTAATCCCTTGTTCTTAGCTTTGTGTCATTTTCCTCAACATTCAGAACTGATATCATAAAAAGTTTAATTCCTTCCCCCTCCTCCCTTTCCTACAGAGGGCTGCCAGTAATTCTTCGAGAGATCAAAGGGTCTAGAAATAAATTGGTTACAACCATCCTATTTTAACCAGCATTGTTGTGTACTTAGTGGGCTGGGAGGAGAATAGTAACAATGAAGGACAAAAGTCTTATTCAAAATTGTCTATGCAAAGGGAAGAGTATGCCAGCAAGCCCCCCATGCTTATGTGTTCCCAAAGCCCTGTCCCACTCATCTCTGCAAAGACAAATGCTGTATCTGGGAAATTTTCTCTGAGTGATCTGGTATGCTGGGCAATCAATGTTCCAGATCAGTGGGAGGCAGTGGCATCACTACAGGGGTGTGGGCCACACCGGGTGATGTGCAAGGGGGGGTGACGCACACTGGGGGGATGATGGGCTAAAACCACAGTTTTAGGAGCAACCCCATTATGCCATATACCACTGGATGTGGAATTTCCAGTGGAATGCAATTCAAAAAACCAGCGTGAAATAGCTCCTTTCCTTCAAAAGTTATGGCCAAAAAACCAGAAACAAAAAAACGCATGGCACCCTATGGAAAGTGAAACCAAGCTGTGTCATGTTTACTCATGAGTGGGTGTACTTGCCATAGTCCATCAGAAAGGGCAGGCTGAGAGGAATCTAATGACACTTGAATGGTTCCTGTCCAATGAATGCAGCCCCCAAAAAACATCCAAGAATGAGGTCCCTCCCTCCCTCCCAGCTGCAAGTGTATTGAGCCCTATGGAAAGCGAAACGAAGCCACGTGGCCACGTTTACTCGCGAGTAGGCAGACTTGCCTTAGTCCGTTGAAAGGGCAGGCTGAGAGGACTCCAACTCAATGGTACTGATGCAATGAATTCAGCCCCCCAAAAAACACCCGAGAAGGAGGTCCCTCTCTCTCAACTGCAAATATATTGAGTCCTATGGAAAGCGAAACAGCCTCACAGTCGCGTTTACTCGCAAGTAGGCAAACTTGCTTTGGCTTGTGATCAGGCCAGGCAAAGGGGAATGTACAGACACCAGAATGGTCCCGATCTGATGCAACTGGAGCGCAACAAATGCTCCAGAAGGCAGCCTCCTCCCGCCCACTAAAGAGAACCAAAAAAAAAGAGGCTTCAACTGGTAAGAGGAATGTTTTCTATTTTGCACTTATAAAGCCAGGTGGGTCTTTACCTTGACATGCTTGAAATAGAAGAACTTTAAACTGGGCACTGGGGAGGGCTGGAAATCTCACTGATTCTTTGGGGGGGGGGTATTATTGCAGGCAGACTACAGAGAAAATTCACTTGGTGGAACAGGACTGGCTCCCCCTTATTTAATTATTTCTTTTATTTTAATTTAATTATTTATATTTTTATTTGCTTGATGATGTCACTTCTGGCCATGACATCACTTCCAATGGGTCCTGGACAGATTGTCATTCTAAAAAGTGGGTCCCGGTGCTAAAAGTTTAAGAACTGCTGCAATAAGATATTAGTAAGTTAACACCCTGGGTGTGTGTGTGTGACTCTACAAGTTTTCAAAATCACTAAAATCAGAGTTTGGAGGAATAATACTACATGTTATATATCAATCAATGTGTAATTTCATGCAGAATGCAATGAAACAATAGTATTGGCAACCTTCAGTCTCGAAAGACTATGGTATCGCGCTCTGAAAGGTGGTTCTGGCACAGCGTCTAGTGTGGCTGAAAAGACCAATCCGGGAGTGACAATCCCTTCCACACCGGGAGCAAGTGCAGTCTGTCCCTGGTCTGTCTCCCTGGCTATGGGCCTTCCTTCTTTGCCTCTTAGCCTCAGACTGTTGGCAAAGTGTCTCTTCAAACTGGGAAAGGCCATGCTGCACAGCCTGCCTCCAAGCGGGCCACTCAGAGGCCAGGGTTTCCCACTTGTTGAGGTCCATCCCTAAGGCCTTCAGATCCCTCTTGCAGATGTCCTTGTATCGCAGCTGTGGTCTACCTGTAGGGCGCTTTCCTTGCACGAGTTCTCCATAGAGGAGATCCTTTGGGATCCGGCCATCATCCATTCTCACGACATGACCAAGGCAACGCAGGCGTCTCTGTTTCAGCAGTGAATACATGCTAGGGATTCTAGCACGTTCCTGGACGCAATGAAACAAACCACATTGAAATATCTGTGTTCTATCAAAAGGTACTGCCAAAAAACCAGTGGGGGCGGGGCGATGGTACATCACCATGCCCACCACCTGGGGTGTTGCCCCGCCCACTGCATGGGGTGACATGCAGGCCTCCCACACCGGGTGACACAAATCCTAGTGAAGCCACTGGTGGGAGGAACGATCCCTTTGTGTACTGGTTTTCATCTGTTGGTGTAGTGGAATGCTAGGTAAGGCTGAGCTTTGATCTGACTCTGCATCCACTTCTGTGCATAGATAATCTTACTGGAATGGGAACTGCACAGGCAGACTGGACACATGTGTGGGGTTGCACATTTTCATTTGCACTGAATGAGAAAGCAAATGCTAATTTTTACACTTGGATTTTACAATCCTATGCACACTTTCCTGGGAGTAAATCCCACTGAACACAGTGGGACTTACATCTGTGTAAGCCTGCATAGGATTGTGCTCTAAGCCTATTCAGCTTTGCCTGACCGGAAAAAGCACACCTGCTCTTTCTCTGTAGGACTTTTTGTAAGTGAAATTTGACACCCATTCTAAGGTATAATCTCTTGTGCTACAAATTGCAGTGAGGACAATTCTCACCCAAAGGACTATACATATTCATAATCCTTAGCATTGCATAGTCAATAAGAGAAATTAATCAGAAACCAAGTCCTCAGGGAAGAACTTGAGGCCTCCCCAAATAAATCTAGTTGTTAATGGCTCAGGGGGATCAAAACCTCTGACAGGATAGCACAATAGACATGCCAGTCAAAAGAGGGCATTTCCTCCTTTTTTTGTTTCTGAGGTTTCCTTGAAAGGGATCATGTGTTTTGTTACATTTTCTCTCAATACAGTAATGCATTTCTATTTTGTTGTTTCATATGTGTCTCTTATGGGCTATTCACACCGCTATCTTTGAAGAGAAAGGGCTACAAGAAAGTGAATTTCTCCTCAACTTTCTTAAATGATCTTAAATAAGTCTCATGTAAAAATCACAAATGACTGTGTCCTGAAAACTGTTTTGTAGCAAGGGGAGCTGGGCCAGACTCCATTAAGTCACAGAACAAGCTATTCAGATGCCTTTTCACAGTGCAGGTTACAGATTTTTTCCATCACCAAGAACAGGGTCGGACCACAAGCTTGCCCATATTTTGTGGTGAATTTCCATTGCATTCTGAATCTGGATTTTTATTGTCTCCATTATTGTTATATCTGTTTATCTGCTGATTTTCTGCTTTTTAGCATATTTTGTTCTACCTGTTTTTACACAAAATAATCAGTGACCTAGATTTTCCTTAGTCTTGGGTGATGGCAGCAATTACCATCCCGGTTCAAATACAACTAGTTGAAAGGGTGAAGTGAGGGTTGTTGGGTGGTGCTGATCATTCAGAGCCTGATCCCTCGGCTTCGTCTACCAGTACTAGATGCTTCTTCAAGTACTAACTATTGCTTTGCTTTCTACCCTATTGTAAGGATTCATACTGCCATTTGTGACAAACTGGGATACTGGTCTTGATAAGTTATCCTGCCTTCACACTCTGGCTGTGATGGAAACAGTGGAATCACTAAACAGAGATGATATATTGGTTGGTTGGTTGGCAACCTTCAGTCTCGAAAGACTATGGTATAAGCCTACAGCACCTGGAATGCTCAGGCGGTCTCCCATCTAAGTACTAACCAGGCCTGACCCTGCTTAGCTTCCTAGTTCAGATGAGATCAGATGAGACCAACCAACTAAAGAGCTGCAGAGATGATACAGAGCATATAGAGCACTTAAAAATTTTGCAGACATTCCCCCCTTTACACGTACACAGAACCTTTGTTGGCACCAGGTTGCTGGGGACCCTCTGTCAAAGACCTGCACTGCCCCCTTGGTGCCCATTTGGTCCCTGATAGCATATTGGCTGCTACTGCTGCCTCTGGTACTGAGGGTTCAGGGGTAGGCCCAGGAGAGCAGGCCCTCTGAAGCGTGCTGGCCAGATCCTGATGCCATCCCTGAACCAATGCGTGGCCCTGTCCCCAGCATTAATGCATTAACCACACGCATTAAAAGCACTGCTTTCATAGAGCTATCACACACCTGGGAACTCTGTAATCAGAGATCTTGAGTACATCGAAGGTCAACATGCATACAAATGTATATGCATAGAGGTCATTTACCCTGGTCTAAAAAGTGGATGGTGATGTGGAACTGTACTTGGATGGGAGACCGCCTGGGAATACTGGGTGCTGTAGGCTTATACCATAGTCTTTCGAGACTGAAGGTTGCCAACCAGGCAGACTAGAGCTGGCAGGTGGGGGATGGGGTGTCATACAACCTTTCAGATGTATGGAGTATGTGAGGATGGATAACATCTACACAGCTCTTTATATTCAGGCTAGCTATCACAAGGCCCCTATTCTATTACAGTAGGAGAGGGACCACAAATGGATGTTAAAAAGAAGTACTGATTCTAGGCAAAAGGATTTAGGGTCCACTTTTTGACAACAAAAGCCCTGAAACAAGTTCATTTCCTCTTGCCCACTCTTAGGTATTTTAAATCACTTTCAGTATATGTGCAGAGGTATTTTAATGCTCAGAAAGTGTAGCATATAATACAAAAGCCAAGAAAACTAGCAAATGAGCTATCTCATAAAATATCTTCTGGTAGTTTAATAAAGAAAAAGAGGGACATAAGCATAAAATAAAAATAAGCATATGCAAACTGGTTGATGAGTAACTTCTGCATAGTTCCAGTAGTCATTCTGTGCTAAAGCCCTTTAAGATTTACATTTGTATTTTGTATAAGAGGTTACAGTTTCACAGTCCAGACATTATGGTGTGAAATGGATGCCTTGAGGCCATAGATTCAATGTCACATCATGAATATCAGATGTATTGGATTTTGCTTCTCAAAGAGACAAAATATAGGTCCATTAAGAAATTATATGCCTAAGGGTATAATCCTATCCTGTGCTGGAACAGGCAGGCCAAGAGGCTTGTGCTGTACCCAGCACAGGATAGGGGCCCAAAGTGGCTCACCTTGGGGTAGGGCACTATGGCCCCTATGGGTCTCCTCAGACTTGCGCCACCTCCTGAGGTGGCGCAAGTCTGAGGAGAGTGGAGCAGCTTGAAGCCACTCCAAACTCTCCAGGAACTGGGGTTGGGACCCAGCATACCTGCTGGGTTCCAGCCCTGCCTTCTGCTCCCCATCTGCCCACCCCCGGGGCCACTCACCCCTCGCCCTCCCCCATCCCAGAACGCCTCCCTCCTGCCTCCTCCCCGCCCACCCCAGAGCCTTGCGTCAATCCAGCAGGGCTGACGCAAGGCTTGGTGCCTCCATCAGTGCAGAGGCTTATGTCCGCCTTATAGCACATTTGCAACCCTCCTGGGCTGGCACACATGACTTGCACCGGCCCAAGGGCACCTCTGGATTGCGCCCTAAGCCTTATGCCAGAATTTCCTGTCTGGGTTCAAAATATCTGGCAGGAACAAGAAATGCTTTCCTTTGGGTTCAAGACCAATCTCCACATTCAACATCAATGACAGATAGATCTTAATGAACTTATTGTGGCTGCTCATTTTAAGGTACACAGTCTGACACTAGAAATGTTTATAGGAAAATATTGTCTTATAGCCCATTCCTAAAGACCCTTTACACTGCCAGAAGGAGCATTTTGGTGGGCTAAACCCCTTGATGACGATCGCAAACATGACAGCACCAGAGCAAGAGGCCGGGTCTGCCCATTGGCTTATTCCATTTCACTTTGTATCTTCTGGCAACTCACCAAGAGGGCGTTGGCTTTAGTTCTGCTAATGATCATGCACTGCACTAACCAATTGCTTCCCACTGCTGAAGGTGGGGTCACGCTCCAGATGGGCGAATGTGTTATATCACCTCACTGGCTGGCTTCCTGCTGGGAGTTCCTCCGAATAGCCTGTTCCTCATTCTAGCACAGGGGTGTCAAACATAAGGCCCACAGGCTGAATGCGTCCCCCCGAAGCAATTTAACAGGCCTCCATTATAATTGGGTTCTTCCAGTGTGATATTCGGGCTGTCTCTTATCTAGAAAATATTAACAAGATTTGCACATTTCCTCTTCTCTCATTTGCAGCTAATGAGTTTCTATGTGAGAACGAAGTGCTTATTTCTACCTATCATCTGCTTAATGGTGTCATTTCCAGCCCTCAGCAGGCACCTTGATTGCTAAATTCTGCTCTCTGTATGAAACAAGTTTGACACCCCTGTTCTAGCACATAACTGGAAACTGTATTGTGTGGGTTGCCGGTATGATACTTTTTTATTTTGAAGTTGTGGCATGCAAAAGGTTAAAGGCCACTGACCTACAAGACACCAGCAGGCAGTGCACTGACTATAGGATAAAGAGGACCTGTCCCAGATTTTTATTCTGTCCCCCTTTGACCTGTGGGAGTGTGTTTTTACCTGGCTTCCTTCCTCTTTCCTCCTGGGCTTCCAAACTTGTAGACCTCTCTGTATGGAGTCCACCATGCCACAAGGTCTCACACACTCATGCACTGGAATAGCTCTAGGACTCCCTGTTTAGTATTTGTTCAGCCAACAAAGTTGTAAGTGCTTTAGAATTGTATTTCTCCTTTAAAATCTCCTATCTCTGCTCCTCTTTTACTCAGTAGAAATCAAGTGGGCTGCTTCAGAAAAGAGGGTCTTTCGCTTTATAACTCTACTTAACATAGATGCCTAGGCTTCCTTTTCCCCATAATTAATTGTATACTTGTTTGTTTCTATGCTGTTCTTGTAGTGATATTTTAAATGTATGTTTATATTGACTGTCAGCTGTTCTGATGGTCCTTAAACAGGTTGTAAGGTTGCAAGATCTGAATATTTAAAATAATTTATTTAAAATACATAAAATAATAAGAATAATGTTAAAAATCCTTGGGGCAGCTGCCTGCCAATGCAGGCCAATCAGCTGTGTAGGGGATCCCTGCCCATGCACTATGCACACGCGTGGCTGCTGACTGGACAAGCACTTCAGCTCCTACTAGGTTCTCCACCACCTAAATGTAAAGACAGATTCCGATCAGGCTGTTCAGTCCAGGGAGCATTTCACACCCCACTCTTGCCATTTCCTTCCAAAGTGTCAGTTTAATGATATCGGCTCAGATATTTCCTCTCTAGTCTGCCCAGGGTTTCAGAAGGAGAAGCCTCTGGGGAAACCCTTCAGTGTGGCTGCATCCCATGTCTGCCAGCGGACGGGCCAGATGCCAGGGAGGATTCTGGGATTTGAGTCAGTGCAACCCTCCCTGCACCAGCTCAGAGTGTCGCAAACATGCCATAATTCTTGCAGGTACTTGAGAGCTGGCAGCGCCAGCAAAAAGACATGCGCCAGCCTGCCAGCGCTGGATCCATTCTTTGCACCAACCAGCACAGGCAAGTTCACGATGGGCAGCGCAGGGGGTGGGAGGGTAGCGGGAAGGACTTTTTGAGGTTGGGAGGGGGCGTTTGGGGGCAGGGGAGGGTGGAATGGGAAGTGGATCGGGCCTGGGAGTGGGTGGGCTTGGCAGTGTCAGCGCATGCCACATCCCAACCCCAGTCCCTGGCCTGGGCTTTCTGGATTTGTGCCAGCTAAATAACTGGCAAGGATCCAAGAAACCCCATTGGTTGACTAGGGCTTTACTTGGGGTAAGGGGGAAAATATCCACTCAGTCTTAGGTGACCCCCAACCACCTCCTAAGCTGCACAGGATGCAGCCTGGTTATACCAGTGCAGCTTAGGCTTGGGCTGCCTGTGACCAAGACCACACACAGAGTGCTACAACATTAACGTGCCCGCTTTCTTTTTGCCAAACTCTTAGAAGTTGGTTACGCAACGCAACTGAGGCTTCTGTTTTTCCCCAGCTTAACGTTTGGGCTCCTCATTTCTCCCGCCTTTCGGCCCAATAATTCTTTGTTTCTCTCCCATTTAATAACCTTTCGGAAGGATTAAATACACTCGCCGCAAGATGGCTCCCCAGCAGCTTCCAGTTTCATAGTCATTGCTTTCCCACCCTATCTAGTCTTGCAGAGAAGGTATTGATTATCTCTTGGAAGTCTGAAGTACTACTGAGCAGCTTGTGGATTAAAGTCTTGTCTAATAAAATAATAGCTATTTTTACATTAAAGCCCTGGGGATCTCTTTGAAAGGTAATTCTGTTACTTTAATTTCTGTACCCCATAAAGGCTGTTATCTAGTTTGTGCCTCTGTTCATTTTTTTTTTTTTCCAGGAGACAAAGACTGGCTCAGAGAATTCATACTGATTTCAAGTTTTAAGCCTCCTGCTTTTAAAGGCTAAAGCAGCTTATGCTGTTAAGATTTTCAGTTTTTAAAGTATGAGAAATTTGAATGTCGTTTGACTTTGTTCACATCTTTTCGTCGGCCCAAGTTTACAGAAAACACACCTAGTGCAAAAGGGCATGACTCATGGGGAACAGTAAGATATATTTTCTGGATGATATAAAATCAAAATTAGATCATAATGAACCCAGCACTTTAAAAAACGTTATTTACACTGACCAGTGATCAGGGTTGAGCAGATAGGATGCCGGTTCAAATCTTTGCCTCAGAAATGGTTGAACCAGGCAGCAAACTGTATGACTAGGTGGGCCATACAGCATGCTTGCCCAGCACAATCCCATCCTCTTCAAGTTCATGACTGTTGTTGGCAACCTTCAGTCTCGAAAGACTATGGTATCGCGCTCTGAATGGTGGTTCTGGAACAACATCTAGTGTGGCTGAAAACGCCAATTCGGGAGTGACAATCCCTTCCACACTGGGAGCAAGTGCAGTCTGTCCCTGGCCTGTCTCCCTGGCTATGGGCCTTCCTTCTTTGCCTCTTTGCCTCAGACTGTTGGCCAAGTGTCTCTTCAAACTGGGAAAGGCCATGCTGCACAGCCTGCCTCCAAGCGGGCCGCTCAGAGGCCAGGGTTTCCCACCTGTTGAGGTCCACTCCTAAGGCCTTCAGATCCCTCTTGCAGATGTCCTGACAGGATGAGGAAAAATTGTTTCTCCAGTGATGTCCAGTACTGCTACTGCTGCACCTTCTAGTGACTGGAGGAGAAAATGCTTGGTGCTTACACTCCTAGCATTCTTTCTGCTGGTCACTAAAAGAAGCAGTAGAGGGGCAGCACTGGCCATGGGTGAAAGTCAGCAGAATCGAAGGATTCCAACATCAAATGTGTCTTCCAACATCTAGCACCTGCTGTCACCACTTCTTATGACAAGCACAGAGAAGGCTGGGAGCTTTCACTCCCCAACATGCTAGACTTTGGACAAGAAGGTAAGCCCTCCTCATCTCCCTCGTGTACCAGGCAGGTCACAGGCATATGCATACCATCAATGTTGTGAGCTTTGAAAAGTGCACTGTCTGCGTGCGTGCAATACGGTGCACACTGTAGGTGCACACATGCACTGTAGGAAGCATTCACTGCCAGCGGGAAGGGAAATGGATGACAGAATTCAGGCATGGTTTCAGGCAGTGCGTTGCCTTGGACTACCTCTGCACTGAGGATCCCATAATGAAAACAGAGTCCAGACACTGAAGTCCAGACACACACTGAGTTTCTTTAACAAAATAGGACTGCTTCTCTGGATAAGTTGAAGAGAGAGGTTTTAGGAAAGTAAGGGCTAGAATATTTGTTCTTGTCAATGATATCTCTTTTGTATTGGATTTGTAATGGAGGAGTGTTTGACAGTAGTCACAAAAATTCCAGCAGCTCGTGAACAAATATTTTCAGTCCTATGTTGGAATATTTTCTGTCTTGCTTCTGTGAAAGAAAGTTGTCACCCTTCAACTAGGGTTAAAATGTCACAAACCCTCGGAACAGGAGTAGCTTTATAGGCAGAGATCTAGGAAGTGATACCAGGAGGCAGTGAGGTCCAATGACAGGGAGTGGAAAGTAAGAGAGATTTGGAGGATTAGAGATTTTTGAGATAAAACTTTGGGTTCCAAATCCACGGATAATCAGCCTGGACTTGTATTGATTTGAACTAGTCAATCAGTTTTGCAGGTTCTGGTCATTATTAGAGTGGATAACTGAGGAAAAGCCCAACTCAGAGACCATTTCTGCAACTGTTGAGTAAAAGACCCTAACTGGGTCTGAACATGTGCATGCTTATTGCAAGACATATGAAGTCTTGCATCTTCAGCCACATCTTGTAGGACAGATGGGGATTGCATTGGATATTTCTTATCTGGATGGCCAGCACAATTGGATACACACACCCCAATATTCATGAACACCCCACTTGTAGCAGTGAGCTTTGTGTAGCTTAGTGAGAAGTGTAGCAGTGTAGCTTAGTTACAGGCACAGCACTAACTTTTGCAGGATGCCTCAATGTGCTCAGTAAGCCCCCCCCCCCCCGTCACTGGATCAATTCACAGTGGTGAGAGCACAATGGAGGAGACACCTGAACTTTGCTCTTTGCTGCAAATGGCTCTGATGGTGGGGGGGGGGCAGCTTACAGGGCACACGGAGGCACCTTGTAAAACTTAGTGCTGTGCCCTCTGTAGCTATGCTACTACAGTGGGCCCTAATCCAGCAAAGGAATTTGTGCACAAAAATATTGTTCGGAAATTAAACGGTGGGGGTGCTATGTATGAACTATGCAAAATAAGCACTATGGATGTGTGCACTTGGGTTCATAATGCTCAATCTAGTGCAGTGGTTCCTGTTTTGCCAGACTCCCTTTCCAAACTTGGTCTAGAGCATTTATACCCACTTTAAGCTAATTACGCGTAGTTCCCCTGGCTCAAACCCGGCTCGTTCTAGTAGCATACAAAACTACTATTGACCCTCAGCACTAATAGAAAGGTAACAAGTAGGTAGCTTGCCTATGGGCTGCAGGGTCCGTCCTCCTGGTTCTCAAAGCAACAGCTCTTCTGTTGCACAGCAGCTTCTCCTCAGCTCTTCACCACCCAGCAGTCTCCAGCTGTCCCTGTTCCAGCAAGCCTTGCCCGTCCATCCATCAGTCAACCAGTCAGTTAGTCCTTTGGTCAATCAGCAGGTCCAGTAGTCTATCAGCCAGTCCTTTTGTCTATCAGTCTGTTAGTCAGTCTGCCAACTAGTTCGTTAGTCAGTCCTCTCTCCTTCCTCCAACCTTTCCTCCTCCTGCTACCCACAAAACTCTCCTTCCTTCAGGTGCTGCTTTTATCCCTGAGGGCCTTGTTGCCTCTAAGTGGCTGCAGCTGTGCAGCTCACTCACTACAATCTAGTGATTGTAGATTCACTACAATCTACACCCTGGTGTTAACCCCATGCTCCCCAGACCTGTCAGAAGAAGGACCACTGTTGACACCACATCCTGTTTCCTTGAGGAAACTTTTGAATTTTCACTACAGTTCCCAAACTTTTTACCACCAGGACCCACTCTTTAAAATGCCACTCTATCGGGACCCACCTAGGTTTACCAGACTTTAAAAAGGAGATCTAGAAAGACATAGTACTGATTTATTCATAAGTAATAATAACCAGAAAAAGACCCTCAAACATTTATTTTCTATATTTACACATGCTTGCAAAATGCAGGAGCTCAGCTCTTTGCAGGGTAATTAGCAGCTACTGTCTCTGATTTTTTAATAGCCTCAGGGCTTGAGGTAATTAGTTATCTGATCTTTCCATCACCCTTTGGCAACCCACCAAAAATCAGGTTGCAGCCCACCAGTGGGCTGTCTATATTTAATTTACCACTGTCTATATATTCAGCTTGTCAACTGATAAACTGAAAAAAGCAAAAGTAAACAAACCTTCCAGACCTCCACAGCGCATAATTCCTAGTATTCTGCTCCAAAATTAATTACTTAGAGTAGCCACTGAAATTTTGCCTCAAGCAAAATAAAAAAGTGAATGGGTGGCGGGAGCTTTCTTCAGGCAAAGCATCTGAGGGAATCTGAGAAAAGCCAGTTTTAAAAAGACTAACAAAATACCTGAGGGATGCTTGGCACATCTATAACTTCTTACTTCTCATTTTTCTAAGACCTTAAGCAACTTTCATTTACCAATTTTGTCACAGGTGGATTGTTTTGATTGCCCTGTCATGCCAGGTTGACTGTCTGAAGAATGACCTTCTTGATCATCCAGAGCAGGGGTGCTTGCACTTTTTCGGCTCGAGAGCTACTTTGAAACCCAGCAAGGCCCAGAGATCTACCAGAGTTTTTTTTACAATGTTTACGCCATCATAACATATAACATTTATGTGTACAATGTATGTTGGTGTACCTTGAGCCCCACTGAGTATAACAGGACTTACTCCTGAGTAGACATGCCTAGGATTAGGCTGTGAGGCTGCAATCCTAGCCACGCTTACCTGGGAGTAAGCCCCATTGAGTACAATGGGCCTTACTCCCGGCGTTTCCTCCCAGAGGCACCTGAAGGGGGGGTCAGCACTCCGCAATCTACTCATTTTGCCTCACGATCTACCAGTAGATCGCGATCCACCTATTGAGCACCCCTGATCCAGAGTGATCTGGTCCCTTCTTGGGTATCTCACAGGGCTTGTGTACACATTCAGAGATCTTGTTGCTTTGGGTGCTGCTGAATCCGAGTTATTACTCATAGTGGCAAATACTACAACCAGATCAACCCAGAAGAAGGAAAGAAGAAAAAAAAGTCCAGTTTTTTTCCTCTTTTCTGAACCTTAATGATGCAACTGAGGCTGAGGCTAGTTGGGAAGGATAAGTCTTGAAGTAAGGGAGGGACTAGGATTTTATTACCAAATTCCTGATACTATCAGGAAAGTTGGTGACAAAGAAAACCATCATATTTTCCCATAATTAGGTTCTAATTGTACATGTGTTTAAGCAGGCAGTCAGCATTCGCTCTGATAATTAACATAGCAAGATGCAGGATTTATGTTTTCACCTTTTTAAAAACGAGGTCGCTTCATTATCCAGACCTTTCACTATAAGTGTTCATGAACGTTGCATGCATCCTGCTGGTCTGATGAATTACAGTTTGTAACCACTAAGACATGACCTCTGTATAATAATTCTATTGCATGACAGCTATCTATTCAGAAAGATTTTTCATATCTGTAGGGATCAGGAGAAAAGTTGATGGTAAAGTATATAAATGAATCAGAAAGATATTGTTACAAAATATGGGGTTAAACACACTTCCTTGACTGGTAGAAAATTCTAGTAGTGGCAGTCACAAATGTTGCTTACATATGGCTCCCTCCTGAGTAGTGGTGTAGCTAGGTCATTTGACACCCGGACCCATAATTTTTTGTCAGCCCATACGGCATCATTCATTCATTCATTCACATTTTTATACCACCCTTCCTCTAATCAGCTCAGGGTGGTGTGCATGGTTCCTCCCCTTTTTTATCCTCACAACAACCCTGTGAGTTAGGTGAGACTGAGAGATAGTAATAGCCATGACATGAAATAAATAATAATAATGGCCGGAAAATAAATGCAGTGAATATTTCCCCACAAGTAATGGATGAAACTCTGCATCAGATGGTATATAACATGATGGTATTATTCCTAAAAGCTTTTCCTTTGATGGAAAGGAGATATTTTACTCCAGTTTTTTCCATTGCATTCTGCTGGAAATTCAGCATCCAACGGTATATAGCGTGATGGGTTATTCGTAACTTCCACAATGCTAGTGATGTTGGGTCATTTGTGGTGTCACCCCCCCCAGGCTGGTATCTGGGGCAGACTGCCCCCCGCCCCTCACTAGCTATGACACTGCTCCTGAGTTGCCTTGAGGGAATGATCCTCACTCCACTGCTCCACTGCCTGTTCTTAGAGGCACTTTGCTCATACCCACTGGCTTTATAAAGCAGGCCTCTTAGCATGTGGGGAAAATGAGCTTAAGCAGAGAGATACAGGAAAATTAAAAAAAAATGTCAAGTTTAAGGGGTTCTGTTTTCATATAGAAAAAATATTTGGTTGGATTTTTTTTTTTTTTTAACAGCAGAACATATTAATGAAATGAACACAAAACAGAGCCAGGACAAAACTCACACACAAAAATCAAAGAATACACAAAAGGAGTCAGGATGGTGTAGTGGTTTGGGAGTTGGACTTAGACCTAGAAGATGCAGGTTCAAATCTCTGCTCAGCCATGAAGCTCCTTGGGTGACCTTGAACCAGTCATTCTCTCTCAGCCTCACCTACCTCACAGAGTAGTTGCAAAGACAAAGGAGGATATACACCACCCTGAGCCCTTTGGAGGAAGGGGGGGTATAAAAATGTGAAAAATGATGTTCTAACTACAGTGACCTCTTCATTTAACAAATGAATGAGTGGAAGGGGTGTTAATGCCAAAGGTCTGTTAAATTCAGACACCCCTGCTGCTTACCATTAGTCCATTAAACTCTTATTAGAGAGTTACCTTGGTACTACCACCACATTCTCCACCAGAACGCTGCATCAGTACACACTTTCCCAGTTTTGCACCTCATATATCACCCCTAGACCCATAATATTTGGACTTAAGTACATTAATAGAATGGAAGTAGTGCTAATCAACAGGTAATGCCAATGGATGCTTAAGTCAACCACAAACAGCTGCAACTGAGAAGAGAAATATTTCAGCACATATAACTGGTGCTGAACTTCTGAATACATACAGAGTAACTTGCTGGACTACCATAACCTTATCTAAGTACTGTTGAGAAAGGATATAAGAGTTCAGGCTGTTTGGCAATGAGCTGAGGAATACAGCACTGCTTATCAGGGAGGCTCTTGAACTATCAGCATCCTTGCTGCGAAAGAGATTTATAGCTAACCTTTGCTAGGTCAGTGGCAACAGTGGGGAAATGTTTCTTACAGAATAGGCAGTCAGGTGGCTCAACATAAAATTAGATATGTTTCCAGGCTTAGCAGGTAGCTGAAAATCTGATTGAAATTTAGGGTCTCAAATAATAATAATAATAAACCCCTACACTTGGTGCGCACTGAAAATCTGCTGTGTTCTGTAATGTTTTCAGCAATACAGGCACATCAGAGAGCTAGTATGACTTTGATTTGGTGTGGTCTGATGGTATAGCATGAGGGCATCCACTCCTGGGAAGCAACGCCAAGGATGAAATTCTGAATTGTGTGTTATTGAACATCTTGTCTCCTTGTTTGAGGTGTCGTCCTTCAATTACCCTGGTAGGACCAGAGTTATAAATAAACATTCTGTCAAAAACCTCTGTATTTGTGTTTTTGTCTTCTGTGTAGCAAGGTGCTTGTGTGTTTTGTCAAACAGATTTTGAACAGAGGCAAAACCAAGAAATAGTCAGTCTGTATGGATCATTCAACATGTGTCAGGATCCAGTCAGATATGGAGCCCCTATGAGACCTGAAGAGAAGAAGAGCAGATCCAGGAAGGGCTTCCCAGCCCAGACAGGAACCATAATTAGAGGTGTTTGAAAAATGGTGCTTAAAAAAAAAAAAATTGTTGAATTAAAATGCAAAATGTGGTGTTTCGTATTTTTATTCACAACTGGATATACGATTCCAGTGTTCCTTATTACCTGTGGACAAAGGTGTTTGAATAATGTGGTTTTTTGTGTTTTGATTTGGTTATCAACAAAAACTAACCATAACACATGAGGAGCTAGAGCTTGCCACTCCCCTCTGAGGACCCACAGAATTTGGAGGATCTAATGTCTCCATTTACACACCAGTTCCAGCCCTGGGGCCCCCTCCAGCGTCTCAAAGGCTGCAGGAGCAATGGCAATTTAAAGGCTGGACGTGGCTGCGGAACTGGCAGTGAAGCGCCTGCCTAGCTGATTGGGCTTCTCTCCCAATTGGCCTACTCTGGACAGAGGAGGGGAAAACAAGTGTTGGGGAAAGTTCAAAGTTTCCCTCAGACTTTCAGCTGAGTAAAAGTCTTTCAAGGCTTGCAGTATTAATTTCAGAAATTCTTATTGTATTAAAACAACTGCTTTGTCACTTGCCTCTTGACACTCCTGACATCTGTCAGCAGGGAGGAGTGAGAGCATGTACCCCAAACAAAAGAATTCCAGACTTTTTATACTTCATTTGCACCCAATTCCTTTTGTATGTGCATCATTACAGAAAGATTTGGCTTCATGCCAAATTAGGTAAAGTTTTACATTTGGGCCAATCACAACAAAAATAATGCACTGATTTCTTGAGTGAGGAAAACTAAACATACATATTCAATAGAGTTATTCATGCGCATTCAAGAAGAAAGCATCCTCTTACAGGTCATGGCATCCCCCTGCCCTGAGAATTCATCCCTACATTCCTGAAGTGGGGATCTCTTCTGAATTATGCACAAGATCTTATCTCTTTTGCTCAACGTTTCCTTTTGGAATGTAGGAAGTCAAAGTTTCCCAAGGGGATGTTCTTAACCTCAGCACTACTAACCTAAACTAATAGCTTCTGAAAGTACAATTTATAATATATAATGTAACTTAATAACTAACTAAGTCAAATGATTAAAACATGAGGATGACACGGTCACCAACAAACTGCGATTGCATTTCCTCAACTCAAGCTTGGCTGTTTTTCTTGGATCAGGGTCTGGTTAGCTTCAGAAAGGATTGTGGCTTCTGGCTCTTTTATAAAGCTGTTCAGTTGCAGCCAGACAATAGCCCAACATGGGAAGCTACTCTGAGATGTTGCTTCCAAGCAAACACTGGCTGCCCTTTGCACATCCTACACCAAAATGCTCCCTGGTGAGGCAGCCTGCTCCCCAACATCCTTGCGTTCAGTATTCGTCTGCAAAGGGCAGGAATTGGAATTTGTTTGTTTGCTTTTTCAATATTTTATATGCTATTGTAGTTTTTGTGTTTTGATTCCGTTTGAGAGCCTCTTTGGATAGGATAGAAATCCATAGAACCAACAGGGATGCACTTCGCTTGTCTAGCTCCTAGCATAGGCCATCCACTAGTGGTTCCCAACCCTTTACACTAAGGTTCGGAACACTGTAGGTATTTGTGGGTGGGGGACAACGGTAAGTTTGCATCATGAAACCGGAAGTGGGTCAAGATCGCAGCAGGGAGCCATTTTGATCAGTGGAGAGGGTTCGCTGGTCCCCCCCCAAACCCTCCAGATGGCCAGTGCTACCCCAGGTACTTTTAAAATTCTTTTTTGTGGTGAAGTAATGATGGTTGAGGTACCATCGCCACCGTCACCACAGTAGTCACTCCACTTGAGGAATGCAGCGGTTCTGGTTTCCCGGGGGGGGAGGGGGAGGTTATAATCCCTAGGCTGGGAACCACTGCACTTTAGGACCATTTCAGTTCACTCAGCAGTTGCTGCACCAAACCAATAACCGGAGGGGTGGACGATCCCAATCTTGTCTTGGCAACAAAGGCCAGACAAACATTGTGAATTCCTGACTAGAGGGAAAGAAAGAGAGCCCAATCCTGAGCTCCTGGCACGGCTGCAGCGGCACTGAAAATGGCTGCTGCCGCATCATGTGTGCCCATGGCAGCCGCGGGCGGCACCTCGGGAGAAGGGGAACTTTGTCCCCTTCCCCCTGGTAAAGGGAACAGCCCTGCAATGGGGCTACTCGATTTACTGCTGACCAAAAGGTCGGCGGTGAGGTAAGAGCCTTCATTTCAGGCACTTAGCCTGATGAGAAGGCTCAGGATCATGCTCCACCAGCCCTGCCTCCCTCCCTCCCTGCTCCCTCTACCTGGCACGCCTCCCCCGCCCTCCACCCCCCTCCCTGGAACACCTCCGCCTCCCCCCTGCCCCCACTTTCCTCTCCGCTGCTTGGCAGTCCATGTGACTGAGGAGGCTGGGCACTGGATGGAGGCTGGGCGCCTGCCCAGGGCTAGCCCAGTGCCAGCCAGCGTTAGAGCTCGCAAACGTGCTGGCGGTAAGCCGGTGCATTGAGCTCAGGATTGAGCTCAGAGTTCTCTATTTCTATTGTCTGAGATTTGAAAATGATCAGTGTTTATTTCAAGCTGCTAATATTTTTTACGCATCCTCTGATAATTCACCCAAGTATTTTGTTTTTTGTTTTAAACATATTGCAACTAGCAGAAGCAAGATGAGTCTTTCTCTGCCACAGAATTACTTGGGTCTTTTACACAAAAGGACCATTCGGTTTGCTGCATGACCAATGGAATATGTCGTCTCCAAATTAACAGGACTTACTTCTGAGTAAACATGATTAGGTTCATTTTGCAAACCTCACAGTAGAAGTATAGCCAACAATATTTATATCATGGATATTGGTTTAAACTCTGTATCCCAACTACACTTCTTTACACATTCATTTAAGGTGGCATAATATATGGTGCAGTTTTAGATCTCCTTCTGCAATAGTAAATGGTACCCAGGTGCTAGCATGTCATAAGGAAACTGTGATAAACTACTAGCAGTAATTGGGTTCACGCTAAGTATGGCATTTGCATTATCCTGGGACAGAACTGTGAATAACACCGGTTGTTTCTGCATGCTGATTTACACATATGAAAATGGTGAAGCTAAGGAAAACATTTCAAAATGTGTAGGCATACTAAATCTGTATGCAGAAATTGCCTATTAACCATAATAAAATACATCTCAAAATGCACACAGTTCTTGAAGATATAAGTATGTAACTGTATATTTAAATGCACAGTACATCGCAGAAAGGATCTAGGTTACAAAAACATCAAAACCTACTATAATGTGCATTCGTCACTTTGTGTGTGCGTGTGTGCTTTCCCTTGAATGCCACCTTTCTCTATTTGGAAAAATCCAACATTTTTCAGCCATCCTTGAAAAGTGGTTCCTATATTTAATAACTGCAAATGCCCTACTAGGTCACAGTGGAGATTTTTCAAGACATACACCAATGCCTCTAATACAGGTAAAACCTAGTTATCTGAAGATTTTTCACCTGCGATTTTATCTCAACGCAATGAGAAGGGCCCTTTCAACTAAACGAAAAAAGTCGTTTAACAATAACCTCATTAATGTGAGACAGGGCAGCCAGCAGACAAGCCATCAATCATTCTCTCTCCAGTTACTTAGATCTGCACTCCCAGGCAAGAACCCCTCCCTTCCCCCTGAGCACTGAAAGAGGGCTAAGTGGAAGTGATTATCACCTCCTCCATTCTTTTCCTTGGCTGCAGGTGAAGGGAGAGGTCGATGCCTCCGAGTAAAGCTTTTCTAAGCATCTGGAGAGAGTGATTGCCTGCCTGATGCACTACAAAGGTCAGCCAGGCTGTTTTAAAATCGCCTAGCAAAAGGACATTGTTTTTTAAATGGATTTGCTTAACACAATTTTTGCCATTCTCATGAGCTCTGGGAACTGAACCCTCACGAATAATGAGACTCATCCTGTATTCTACTGTCACTGCTTTGTCATCATGAAATACCAGGTACATCCACACTATGAACTTGAACTGGTTCAATAACAAAGGCCTGCAAAATTGAGGGTTATAAAAACTTTTTGCAAAATGTATGGTGATTAGCTTCACTAGTCTTTTTGGAAATGGTTTCAGCAGCTTCCTCATGAGGAAGTCTTCGCCATGGCTTGAATCATTCACTAACAAGGCTATGCCATTTCTTCAAACCTGAAATGATAGAGGAAAAACTGATGCCATTTTTAGAATCTGCAACCCAAATATACCCAGGAATATGTCTATGACAAAAAATGTGTGTTGCCCTGTGTAATCATTCCATCTCTCCAGGGAACCTTGGGAACCATAGTCCTGAGACATGCATTAGGGATCAATAGTAGGACAATCTCCACATCTTTACCATATTACAATTCCCATGACAGTTCGACTAGTCTAAAACTGCTGAGTTTGTAGTGCAGTATTCCTAGCACCTCTTAGGTATAATCTGGCTCCTTTGGAACTGACCTCCATGAAGGTCCCTCTATAATTGAGAACATTTATACATTTTGCTATCCATATCACATTCTAGGCATGTGTAGTAATGGGCAGTAATGGATGGGCCTCACCATGTCCAGTTCAGAATGGATCCTCTAAAGACAGATTAATTCAGCAGTTCTCAAACTGGTGGGTGACAACCCACCAGGGGAACTGGAAGTGGGCCATTCTCCTTTAAGGGGAGTGGCCCAGGAATGGGTCCCCTACGGCGCCGCATTGGTTGCAGCACTGTGGGGAACCTGGGACATTCAAACGTACCTGGGGGACTTCTGAAGCCTCCATGAGGGTCCTAGAGGCTTGCAGCCCCCTCTGTGAGCCTTCATGAGTTCCAATAGCTGATCGGAGCTCACTTCTGGTTTGTGATCACACAAACCAAAAATGAGCTCTGATCAGCTACCGGAGCTCAGGGCGGCCGCATGGAGGCTCGCAGAGGGGGCTGCTTAATTTTCAGCCTATCATAGGCCCTAATCCAGGGCCTATGAGAGGAATTTTATAAGGGGGTACAAAGTTTCTTCTGGGCCCCTTCCCAAAGGGGGAGGGGGAAATGGGGGCAGGCAGAACAGGGTCAAAATAGGGCAGGGGGAGTATGCTGACAGCCACAGTAGTCTTTGGAGCCCAGGTCTACTAGGCTTCTTGATGCAGAGCCCTGGTCTGCGAGCAGCACCCAACCCTGGACCCAACCATGCAGCACTGGCAGCTAGATATAGTCAAATGGAAGACCACACTCCTAAGTCTTTCTAAAATGTTTGAAATATAGAAAATCAGTTGCAGAAAATTAGCATCATCGTATTTAGGCTCACACTAGAATGGATCAAAATGAACTTCTGCAGCAACTGTAGCCCTGCAGCTATGCCCCTGAGCTCCCATACACTCCTTCATGGTTATGGAATCCACAAGCCAAAGAGCAACTGTAGCAGGCAGTTTCCTCGCAGATTTGACACTGTGTTAAGGAGGGTCATGGATGCTTTCCAGAAGTGTGTATGGCTTGCAGCAGCAGTTAACACTGCATGTGCATGATTGTGCCCTGGCATCATGCACAGGCAGTGAGTTCAGGTGAGATAGGAAAATGTCAGATCCCAGGAACTTTCTGGGCCCCCTGTTCTGACTCCTGGGCCCCCTTTCTGACCCTGGGCCCGGGTACAAATTACCCCCATTACCCCCCTCTCCTAGGCCCTGGCCCAATCAGAAGTAAGTCCCATTGGGTTCAGTGGAGCCTACACCCAGGAAAATGTGCACAGAATTCCATGATTTTCTATTTTAAAAAAAAATCTTTAAATTACTATGTGACTGCTTTATAGACCTTTCTAACATTATAGAAATAATCATAACCACTGACCCTGTTTTCTACCCTATTATTTTCTACTCGTTGCCTTTCTTTCTTTGCTCTTTCTATTTCTGGTAGTATCCTCTCTTGTAACAGGAAGATGGAGAGGAGGTATTTTCCTCCCATACCAAATATGAACTTTTCTTTCTCCACAGAGACTTGGCAGAGTGTGAAGAAGAGAAAACCTATTTCTTTGGATTGTATGTTAGCTCCCTTTTATGTCCTCAGACTAACAGACTTGCTTATAACAATGAATTAATCTCACTGTTATTTAATGTGAAAATTACTATATCTCATTTTCTATCACCTGAATGCTAGAGTTGACCCAGCAATTTCATCCTATGGTGGATTTAAAAAAAAAATTCATCTGTTCTATTTGGGTGTTTTAAATTAATTAAATATGTGACTCAGATTTGTGCTTTCCCAGCAGGGCACTGGTGCTTTGTGATAATTTTTCTTTAAATTAAAGCATCTCTTCCCACAAGGTTTTTTTTTTTTTTTAATTTAAAGGGTTGCTGTTTAGTCAAGCAACAAACATATAAAATAGGGAATCCATATCTGATTAAATAATGATTGATAATGATACACTATAATGAAAATATGCCGTTATTAACTCCACAGCAAGGATAATTTCAAGTTCAAGAGTTGCTAACTTCTGTTCAGCAAGAGTTCCCAAATCAGTATGGGTTTCAAATAATATTGCATCTTTCGTTTATAGGTTTATTTTGAAAAGCATTGACTGTGCTCAAACAAAGCATTTGGTAATTGGTATAGAGGGTTGCACTGACATGTCCAATTTAAGCTGAATTGACACATGCAGAAGAATGAGAATGGCAGAATTCTGAAGTAGCAAAATGGACTATAATACTTTAGGTTGCTCTAACCCACTAATGTCCTCTGCTTCACTTTCTTCTCCGTTACATCCCCTTCTCCCTTTTCCAATCCAGGGACCAAGAAGAGCTATGGTGGCAAATGGGCTGACAGAGGTGGGTACTCCCCTCCAATCTTATGTCTGAAGAAATTGCCTCCGTTGGCCTCACAGATCACCTGACACTGAGAGATAATGATCATGTTAGCTTCATAGATGAACGAGGATTTCAATCAGCTCTCCCCAGTCCTATCCCACACATGGACCAAACATGTTCCTGGACCTCCCTCAGATACTGAAACCTGCAGATAATGAAATCTGTGGGTTCCAACCCACAATGACTCTGAAAACAACTGGAACCTCATTTTGGTTGTGTTCAGAGCCTTTCTGAGGCCTTTAGAGGCTGCACACTTCTTCTACAGGCCTCAAGACCCCCCCCCCCCAGTACATTTTAAATTACTTGGGAGAAGTTCTGAAGCCCACAGAGGCTGTGTGCAGCCTCTATGGGCCTCAAAAAGACTCCCAGATGCCACCGGAGAGCATCTCAGCTCAGGACTGGCTTCCACCACAGATTCAGAACTGCGGTTAGTTAAAATTGCAGATTCCGAATCCGTGATTAGGGAGTCTAGACCTGTATGTGATCGCCAGCTGTTCCAAAAGTGAAAATGTCCACAATTTTATTGGGTTCAGAGGAGCCCTTAGAGAAAGCTAAAGTAGCTCTATGGCTCCTGGCCTATATTTGTACAAACTAATAATACAAACAAATTCCCTCTCCTCTAAAGGAATCATGTTGCTACAGTGGTGGTCCTGGGAGGGTCAGGGGGGCAAAATCCCTAGGCACCATACCTGTGGGCCTTGTAGGGGCAGCACCACCATGCCTGCCACTGCCCCTGTCTTCTGTGCCACTGCTGCCCCATCTGCCCACCCTCCTGAGGTATTCTGGGGGCAGGCAAAGCCCAGCACTGCATCCACAGGTGCTCCAAAAGCTTTCTGAGGCCTCCAGAGCACCCTTAAACAGTATTTTTTTTTTCCGTCGGAAAACCAGAAGTACTGTTTAATAGTACTTCAGGAGATATCTTCTTTATCTTCAGGAGATATTTATAGACTGTCTGCCACAGGTCACATGTCAAGCTTGGTACAGCATTCAAGAAGAAGGAAATAAGGCCACATTTGGGAATGGAAGACAAAGATTCATTGGCCAGAAAAACAGCCAATACACAGATGTTGTTTGCAGAGTTGGCAGGAGACAATGGGTGTGAGCCAGCTGAAGTTAAACACTTTTAAGTCTCATTGATTTGAAATGGATAATTAAGCATGGATTTAAATCTTCTTCAACTGTTACTGAATCTGCGCAGTATTTTTTTTAGTTTAGTTCCAAACATTGGAATAAAACATGAATGTAACAAATTATATTTTAAACCATATATTAATGCTACATTTGGTAAAAGTATTTATTATTATTATTATTATTATTATTATTATTATTATTATTATTATTATTATTATTCACATCAAAATGACAAAACAGCTGATAACAATTGTATATGTATACACAAAAACCACAACATTTATCAGCTAGTAAATCCTCATCCACACGGACATCTGCCTGACATCGAGGTGTAGATGAGGTACCAATGAAGGATGGACGCTGTGCCGATTATGGAGGTCTTTTGTAATTTGGCTGGTGTTATTGCCGACATGTCCAGTTGGGCAAAGTACTCATTAAATTGCATTGATATTGTTCCTAGTGCAATAGGAACAATATCAACGCAATTTAACGAGTACTTTGCACAACTGGATGTATCGGCAATAACACCAGTCAAATTTCATTTATTTTTGGGCAGTAGAACATCAGTGGCTGGCTCCACTGTCCCGTTGCCGAATTTTCGCCAGGTGCCCAAGCGGTCCAACACTTGACATAGTTGTTGACCCAGGCTGCAACTGATTCAGTATGGGATTCTTCTTTTTTGTACTCATCATAAGATGGTGGAGTGGAGACGCTTGATCTGGTCTCTCAGCTTCAGCCTTTCTGGTTTGGGTGACCCTGTTGGTAGAATACACTACCATCAGCATAACCCGAAGCATCATCGGGGCACACAAGCCAGCACACCACATCAAGGCAGCTCCCATGTGGTTACAAATATTGCCGGAGTGTATGTGCTGTTTCTAGTAAGGCAGCCTTTTGTAATTGGCTGATGGTACTTGTGCTCATCCCGATGGTGTTCAAGTGCTTTTCCAGCTGTTTCGGGATAGCACCCAAGGCCAGACAGCTGAGTGAGGCACAAAGGAAATAGGCTATGTTTGGGGTATCAGTGATCATTTGGGGGATTAGTGTTCATTAATTACACCACCAAGCTCTGTTCTCCAGAACTGTCAAGGCCTATTATTATTATTATTATTATTATTATTATTATTATTATTATTATTATTATTATTATTATTATTATTATTAACTGTTGTTAACTTTTTTTTTTAAATCACAGTTTCAATAGGGTGAGTGAAAAGATATACAACCCAATCCTATCCACACTTTCCTGGAAGTAAGCCCCAATGACTCTAATGGGACTTACTTTTGAGTAGATATGCATAGGATTGGGCTATTAGGCTACAATCCTGTCCACATTTTCCTGGGAGTAAGCCCCATTGACTATGATAGGACCTAAGTATACATATTTAGCATTGGGCTCTTACAGCCCAATCCTGAGCTGCCCAGGGCACGCGACTGCAGTGGCACCGAAAACGACTCCCGCCACATCCTGTGCACCTCAACCTGCCGCAGGTGGTGCTTCAGGAAAAGGGGATTTTCGTCCCCTTCTCCCAGGTAAGGGAAGCAGCCCTGCAATGGGTAAAGTTGTTTGTGTAGAGTGCTGAGCCCCACACTAATGCCTTGGATGTGGTGGAGCGCAGCTCCACGGGATCTGCCTCCCTCCCTCACCTGGCACGCCTCCCGCCCGCCCTTTCTCTGCCTCCCCATCATGCCTTCTCTCTGCCCTCCACCTGCCTCCCTTCTCCCCGGAATGCCTCCTCCCCGCCCCCGCTTACCATGCTGTGGTTCGGCAGTCCGTGAGACTGCTGAGCAGCAGAGGACAGGAATCTGCCCGGCACTAACCCAGCGCCAGCCAGCACTGGGCTAGCATGGGCGCTGTCCCAGTGGTAAGCCTTGCAGACGTGTCTTATGGTATGTTTGCAACAGTGCACTCTGGTGGAAAGCTGGAGCACCAAGCTCAGGATTGGGCTCTTAGGCTGCTATACCTTAGTGGCGTCATTGGGCTTGGTGATGCCCAGTGAACTAATAGTTTCACCCCCATGGCCCCAACCCTTCTGCTCTTATTCTGGCCCTGTCCTCTTATGAGAACAGGGCTGACTTTGCAGACCAACCGCTCGCCACACACCTTCCAGGCCAGCCGCCAGTCACAACACCTCCCAGTGGTATCATCTATGTTGAAGTGCCCTAATGTATTTTTAATTTTTAAATTGTGTAGCATGCAAGAATGTTTTTCTCCTGTAAGTAATGTCTATTCATTCTTATTTCTTA
Source organism: Tiliqua scincoides (assembly GCF_035046505.1). Lineage (NCBI taxonomy): Eukaryota > Metazoa > Chordata > Lepidosauria > Squamata > Scincidae > Tiliqua > Tiliqua scincoides. Next base: position 117,913,400 of record NC_089823.1, read on the forward strand.
TGTGTCTGCATGACAGTGGACAGAAATCCATTGTTTCTGGTTTCCTGAGATGTTTTCTGAGATGTTTTCTGAGAGAAAGGTTTTCTGAGATGTTAAATATTTGTTTACATCTGATTTCATTTCATATATTTTTTAAAACTGAAACAAGCTCCAAGTTGGAGAGGAGAGCCAGGCTAAAATTCAAGCAATGATCAATCACTGTTAAAAAGAGTTTTAATCTGCAATTTTCAACTGATCTGTCATAGCACTTTGGTGTGCCACAAATGGTCCACAGGTGTGCCATGGGAGTTTGGGGGAGGGTCATAAATTAATAAGGCCACTGGGAATGTGAACCTTCCACCAACAGCACTGTGTGCCTTGTCAATTGTCAAAAATTATAAAAAAAAATTGATGGTGTGCCCTGAAAATTTTAGCATCTTGTCAGTGTGTCTTGAGATAAATAAATAAAAAATAGAAAATTGCTAGGCTACAGGCTTCTGATGTCACAAATGTGCTGAACTCGCAAGTTCTGCAACACCACTTCTGCTGGTGTACCCTACTCCAGTTCTGGAGGACAGAGCTTGGTGGTGTAATGAATAATCACTAATCCCCCAAATGATCACTTATTGCCCAAACTTAGCACATTTCCTTTGTGCCTCATTCAGTTTTCTGATATCTGTCCACACCATCAAAATGAGCAGGTGGGCAGACAAGATCACAGAAATGTTGGATCCCACCTTACCACGCAGGATCATACAAAACAGGCAAACAATGTCTATACAACAATTTCTTTTACAAAAGCAGGGATATCTGTTGCACAATTTCTTTTGGCTTCATAAGTGTTTTTATCCTCACTGTTTCTAGATCTATAACTACACTAAGCTTTGAATGAGAGTTTTATTTATCTTCGAAAACATTTTATAGAGATGCTTTTCCGCAAAGGCTGGTAGGGGAGTGCAAACCAAATATTTTGAGTTTACTTGTGGAGAAGTATTATTATAGGTGACAAAAAATATAGGGGCTGAAGATTACCTGAATTGCACTGATTATACCTTAAGTACCAGTATTCAAAGCTTTTTGAAATACTGGCTAGCAGGAGATTTACACTTGAATGCCATGAAAAGGATTACAGAGAGACTTTCAGGGTGCTGAAGAATTTGTCTACTAGATAACCAAAGGCCAAACTACATGTTACATTTGTTGCATTAAACACTGTCATGGTGTGATTAATTTTTGATTACAAAATAATTACTGGAGGATGATCTGGATCAGAACTAGAGATGTGAAGGCCTGGAAAAAAGAACTGGAAAAATTTGGAAAAAAACCTGTTTTTTCCCCAGAAGCCTTTTTTGTTTTTTTCCAAAAATTTGGAAAAATTGAAAAAAGAAAAAAAAAGAAAAAAAATTGATTATGGAATGTTTTATTTTAACATGATGAATAAATTATTTTAAGACAAGGTGTTTAAATATTTTCCAAATCATTTCTAAAAAATGTATGGTATCAGATTATTCTAATTTCTGTGCACAGAGGACAAGCAAGTCCTAGGTTACAAACCGAACTCTCCAATGCAAGAACAAGATGCATTTCTTCCTTTAGGAGCTGCTGCTATTGACACAAGAAAAGAAAAAAAAGGTTTTGTTTCAGTTTTGTTTTTGCATGTGGGTGGGTATAAACATACCCACCCTGTTCTGTTCTGTCCTCTTCACTAGGCCTCAAAGCATTGGAAGAAAATACAGAGCAACAAAAAGGACCTGAAAGTATATATTTATGTTAAAAAGGTAAGAGTTTACATTTATCTGATTCCAGAAAATGGGCAGCCCAATCCTGAGCTGCCCGGGGCACCCAGCCTTGGCAGCTCCGTGAACGGCTGCCACTGGAACCAGTGCGCCTCGGGCTAATGCAGGTGGCACTTAGGGTAAGGGAAGCAGCCCACAATGGTCGGTGGTAAAGGTGTTTGTGTAGGGAGCTGAGCCCCACACAAACACCTTGGATCTGGTGGAGCAGAGCTCCACAGACCCGCCTCCCTCCCTCCCCCTGGCATGCCTACAGCCCACCCCCCTCCCTGCCCCTTGCCTCCCATCACACCTCCCCCGCCCTCTCTCTGCCCCCCACGGCCTTACCCCTCCTTGGAATGCCCCCTCCCCGCCCCCGCTTAGCATGCTGCAGCTCGGCAGTCCGTGAGACCGCAGAGCAGCGGAGACAGGGCACTCATTCTGTGCTAGCCTGGCGCTAGCCCAGCACCAGCCAGCACTGGGCTAACACAGGCGGTTGCCCAGCAGAGAGGCTCACAAACAGCATGTTTGTGACACTGCGTGATGACACAAAGCTGCGGCACCAAGCCCAGGATTGGGCTCTCAATCATTTAGCTACATTAGTTTATCTTTATAACCTTTGTGAAGAAATAATTTAATTACTACTAATCTGGTTCTTTACTTCCCCCACCCACAAGCATAGATTAGTGTCTTCTTGCAAACTAGCCATTAATTTATTTTTCTTTCCTACTCCCCTCAGGAAAATGGTGAGACCAACATCTAGCATATGGAGGCATTTTCACATTACAAGTTTCTCTGAGAAGAAAAATGTGGTTGCAAATATTGTCAGATGAAATATGCATTATTGTCAGATGAAATATGCTACCAGGATGACAAAACACATTCTTGTATGTAACAAGCATCCTATAGATATTAAAAAATCCTTCATGGATTTAAGTGAAGAGGACCACAATGATAAAAATGCACATCGTTTTTCTCAACGTTCCAGAAGTCCTCTTTCTACTCCATCTGTAACATCAGCAGCAACACAAAGTGTTGCCCCATCAGCAGCATCTTCAAGGAAACAGATACTGAAGACAGCTGCATCCAAAAATTATTCAATAACTTCATTTGTAGACGACACCTGAAGATCAGGAAAAAATGGATCAAGCTCTTTCAAGAGCAATATATTCTTCTGGAACACCATTTTCAATAACTGAAAATACAGACTGGCAGGAAGTTTTGAAATTAGTAACGCCATCATACCATTTGCCCAGCAGACATTCTTTGAGCAAGCCTCTTTTGGAGTTGGAATATGAACATGTAATGGAATCTGTGCAAGGAAAAATTAGTGAAGCACTTGCACTACTTACAGATGGATGGACAAATGTGAGAGAAGGAATTATAAATTTTGTTATAACAACACCTCAACCAGTTTTTTTACAAAAGCATTGGAAACAGGAGAGAACAGACATACTGCAGAGTATATCAGCTGTAAAATACGTGAAATCCAACAGAAAATGGGGAGTGGTAAAGTATTTGCTTTGCTGACTGACAATGCCCGCAACATGAAAGCAGCAGGGGAGATCATAATGGAGAAGTATGCACATATTACTGCAATAGGATGTGCATCTCATGGACTCAACTTGCTTCTTAACGATAAACTGACACCCTTCAAATGATCTATAGATGAGCAAAATAAGTTATAGTACATGTAAAAGGTACTCATATTGTAGCTGCAGTTTTCAAGAAGAAGCAAGTAGAAAAAATGCAAAGAAGAAAATAGTGACACTGAAGCTCTGTAGTCAAACTCGGTGGGCTGGAGTGGTGATCTCCTTTGAAAGTTTACTAAAAAAAAAAGGAGCTCTTCAAGAAACAGTAATCAACTATTACTGTTAAAGATCTTAAAGTACCCAGGAGTGTGAGAAACACTGTTCTTGATCAGGATGTCTTCTGGGTTCAGCTGCAAAATTCCCTGAAAATTCTAAAGCCAATTGCTGCACTTTTGTCAGAAGTTCCTTATCTAATGACCAAGTTAAAAACAACTGTTTTGAAAATCTCAGTATATCTCCACTTACAACTAGAGAAGAAAGTAAAGTGAAAGATTTTATTTAAAAAAGGGAAGAATTTTGTTACCATCCAATTCGTGCTGCTGCAAATCTGCTGGATCCAAGATTCAAAGGTGGAAATAGAAGTGATGACAGCACTGTTACTGCATTAGACTGGATTACAAAACAAGCATCACATTGAGGACTTGAGGTTGGGAAGGTACTTTCAAATGTTGCAGAATTTAGAACATCTTCAGGGATTTGGTCCAGGAATGCAATCTGGGATTCTGCCAAACATATTCCTCCTGCAACATGGTGGCAAGGTCTTTGCACAACCCAGCCTCTGACTCCTCTTGCTTCTTGCCTTCTTCAGATTCCTCCATCTTCTGCACCATGTGAAAGAATCTGGTCTATGTTTGGAAACACTCACACTACGTCGAGAAATAAACTGACATGTGAAAGGGTAGAAAAGCTTGTTTCAATCCGGGCAAACCTTCAGTTTTTAGAAGTCCATACTAACTGTGATAATGACAGACACAACAGAGGAGCTGCAGAATCAGAGACTGAAACTGATACTGATAATTACAGTTCAGAAAATAAATTTCATGGCCATTCATTGAAACGTAGTCCCACTCCCTTCTATACACTTCTCCCCTCTTCAATTCTTTTTATGAGAATGGATTTTTTATTTTTATTTATTACTGCGGAGAGGAAATATGACTAATTGTTACTTCTGGATTTAAAAAAAAATTGTTTTGTGGAGGTTTTCTTGTCTGTTCCACATAAACTAGTAAACAGTTCAGGAGATTGTTGCTCCATTTGTTACAATTACAAATAATTGTTTGGCTACACTATATTTTTAATATGCTAGTTGTGATAATTTTATGCTAAGTCAAACTGTCCATAGTCATATTTTCTGTCCCTAAAGTAACAGAATAACTTTCAATCTGGAAAAGTAAAAAAAAAAGTGCTAATGTAGTGGGTTTTTTTTTCAATTTTTTCAAAAATTTCTGGTTCCCCCCCCAAAAAAAAAATTATTCAAAATTTCTTTTTTAAAAAGTCTTAAAATTTCTGGAAATTTTACATCTCTAATCAGGACCATGGTGTAGGGCAAGGGGGGGTTTAAGCTTTGCCCCTGTTTTGGCCCCATTTTGGATCAGGATTCTTGAACCCATTTCTCCTATGAGATAAATATTAACAAACAAATACATATTGGTGCCAATATAAACTTCTCTGCCAAGAGAAATAGTAGAAGTGTTGGTGGGAGAGGAGATAAGGAGGGGATGGCCTTCCTCCTGATGGTTCGCTTTCCAGGACAACCATCATGAACAGGATCCCAGTGGCAAATAATTTCTCCCCCAGTTCTTTGGCAGCCATGCCAGAGGAAGTCACTCCATCCCCTCACTTTCTAAGGAAAGTGAGCAAAAAGCAGTAACCACATAATAATAATAATAATAATAATAATAATAATAATAATAATAATAATAATAATAATAATAAAACAACAACAACAACAACAACAACAACAACAACAACAACAACAACAACAACAACAACAACTTTATTTTTACCCCGCCTTTCTCCCCGAAGGGACTCAAGGCTGCTTACAACATATTAAAAACAATTTAAAAACAAATAAAAACATATTAACACATCATAAAAAACAGCAGTCAGAGTAAAAAAAAAAATAGGTAAAAAAAGCATAGAGCAGCAGCAAGTCATAAAAGAATCAGGCCTGTAAAAAATATTAAAAGATGTTAAAAAGATGTTAAAAGGCCGAGAACTCAGAAGGCTTGTTTAAACAGAAGGGTCTTCAGGCCTTGCCGAAAGGTCTCAAGAGAGGGAGCCATTCTTAAGTCAAGGGGAAGGGAGTTCCATAGCATTGGTGCCACTACTGAGAAGGCCCTATTTCTTGCAGCCGCCCCACATTGTGCAACAGGGCAGGTGGCAGGCAGGCCAGATGTGGGGTGCCAGATGCCATGTAGATGTCTCGCCAGGGGCCACTACCTTAAATGAATGTGTCAGTCAGCCTCAAGGCCCATCTCCCCACCCCCCTCCAGGAACATGTGTTTCTCAAACTATGGGTGTCCCCTTCCACATGCACATTCCCCCCTATCTCACAATTGCAATTAACACCTCTCTGACTGCCCCTCCCCTGGCTCGTCCCCACCTTCCAAAGTCCAGAATCAGTTGCCTTACATTCTTTCCCTCTCTTCCCCACACCTTAGTTCAGGGCTTTTCAAACTGGGGCATCATGATGCCCCAGCCAGAGGGCCATGGCCTCTTTCCCCTTAAGGGGCAGGGGCAGGGGAGAGGCAGGGATTCGCTAAGGGGGCTACAGGGACTGGCATGTACTCACCAGTCCCTGCAGCAGCCTCCCTGGGGTATGGGGAGCCCTGTGCCAGCATTTGCAGGCTCCCCGCAGCTTAAAAAGTGAATGTGCAGCAATCGCGCTTCACTTCCGGTTTTGCGGAGGCAGGGCGCAATCGCTGCGCTTTCACTTTTTCAGACCTGGGGAGCCCTGCAGACGGTCGTGCAGGTCTCCCCGCACCCCAGGGAGGCTGCTGCAGTGCTGCTGCAGTTAAATGGCTGTTCTAGATAAAGGAGTCAGTTCAATCCGCCAGGTGAAAGAGTCCCATCAAAGCACAGAAAGAGCATTGCTCCACATCCTCTTTGTTTTGACCACAATAAGCAGAGGAATGCAGAGAAAGACATCACCAGGTGACTTTAATGTAGGGGTTTTTAATATATATTGAGAATGTGAGAACAGAAAAACTATGTGGGGGGTAGCTTTCAGTTCAGCACACGATCCACTGATCATGCTGAGTGTCTCACAAAACTAGCAATAAATTCCCATCTGGTACACGCAGGGGGGAATATGAAAATGAATGATAAGGTATAGAATATTTCAAATAAATAAAGGCAGTGAGCTCAGTGGTGGGCCTGAAGGGGCAAAAGCCTCAAGCACTGTGTCCGCACAGCATTGCGGACCACTCAGAAAGCCTTCTGAGGCTTCTGACGTGGTCTTAAGCCGTACTTCCAGTTTCCCAGAAGTAATGTTAAAGACTGCACAGGAATCCTCAGAAGACTTTCCAAGTCGTCCACTGTGCGCTGGGTAGGTATACAGGCAGGGGGTGGCATGATGTGAGGGGGTGGCATCATGGAAGTGTGCCCTTGGGCACAACGAGGGGCAGGTCCATAATTGTAGAAAAAAAATTAAATGCCCTATTTTTCCTTTCAGTATAACCAGTTGTACTTTCTAGCAATTAAAAAAAAAATTCTTTTCCAGTTGGAGTTGTATTTGTTAAACAGCATGACCCAGTTATTTAAACACACACATGGCTTGCAAAACTTAAACAATATAAAGAATGGGTATGCCAATCCTGAGCTGCCTGGCGCGCGGGGCTGCAGCGGTGCCGAAAAGGGCTGCTGCCACATCCTGCACACTCTAGGCAGCTGCCTGCAGCTCCTCAGGAGAAGGGGACCTTCATCCTCTTCCCCCAGGTAAAGCAAGTAGCCCCACAATGGGGCTACCTGATTCTACAGTGACTCAAAGGTCGAAGTAGAATCAAAAGCCCTGGGATGGGCAGATCCCATCTCCCGCCCCACTCCCTCCCCTGGAACACCTCCTCTCCACCCTCTCCTGTCCCTTCCCCAGAATGCCTCCTCTCCACCTCCCCCCACACTTCCACCTACCTCTCTGCTGCTTGGTAGCCTGCATGACTGTCGAGTGGCGAAGCTCCGGCGCTAACCCAGCGCCAGCCAGCACTGGGCTAGCATCAGCGGAACACCAGCGCTAGGACCCACAAATGTGCCTTACGGCACGTTTGCGACAATGCACGCTGGCAGTGAGCCGGTGTGCAAAGTTTAGGATTGGGCCCTGAGTTATCTTTTAAGAGGACTGCTGCATTTGCATGTCTGCTGCAATTCAGTTGCCTTCTGGCCCAATTCTAACAAGGGCCTGTGCTGGCAGACACGTTTCGTTGGTGCACCCTGTCACAAAAACACTAGAAAGCACTCTGTGACAGAATAAGGCCCAGGCCCACTGGCAAGAAGGTCAGAACCTTCCCACTGGCACTGGCAGTTGTTGCAAGGCCCATAAGAGCAGGAACATCCAATGCGGGGGCAGAGGGTGGAAAGGGGGTTGAATAGGTGGGGGGCGGGTGGAACGGGGCAACAACGGGGCAGGGGGTGAGCAGATTGGGTTTGGGATCATCCACATGCCATATCCAAATCTCTTTGTGGGCCTGCACAGATCAACATGGACTATCACTGGAGCAGGTCCAAGCTGATCCATGGCTGTTGCTGGGGCTTACCTCAAGGAGACCTCCAGCAGACAAAATTCCCCTGTGGGATGTAGCATAGCCAGTGACAGCACCATTGCATCGCTGCACATGAATTTACATTGGATTTGGCTGATCTTTTTCTTGGCCATTAGAAAGCTTTGTGAGACACATTATGTTCATTTCTGCTGTATTTCAAGGAATAACAGATTTCAAAGTAAAAAGAAGTTCTGATGCCATTACCTCCAATTTTCCAGACATGATAAGATTTCAGTCTTCCCCACAAAACCACCCAAAATTTAGAACCTGTTAATCTAAATTTTAAACACACCTGGGCATCAGATTAGAGTCAAAACAGACATTCAGAAAAAGTACATGGCATAGCTCTTTTGGGACTATAATCACTTTGAGCGTCAAAGTACTGCCAAAAAAACAAAAGTCGGGGAGGCAAGGTGTAATGCATGACAATGCTTTGGCCCAAAATTCAGCATTAGCATCAGTTATTCATGGAAAAAAGTGTTTGACAAGCATTATAAAGGACATCATTTAATTAAAATCTAAATATAATAACATCTGTAATGTCTGATATAGATCAAAACTACAGTACAGGACAAAGACATTAAGTAATTAACAAGCAGAAGAATGCAAAACAAATTGGGAGCTATTCTCTGAGGAATTTGTGTATATGACCAATTCCCCTTCCCTGGGGTATTCTACAAAGCATTGTTTTGAAGATCAAAAGAATAAATTAGCATTAACATCTATAGATATTCTTTGTTGCTGAAAGGCAAAAACGTGTGGGAGATCTAATCCCTTTCTGACTTGAAACCAGTAAAAGCTTCTGCTATTTTAAAGGGTGCCAGGAGGTGTTCAGGGTCAGTGCTAAACTGTCAGTGAAATTGTTTAGTTTATCACAAAACTACTAGGTGATACTATTTCTCTACCTATTTTGAGAAGTTTTGATATGTGCTTTATGGTATGTTTGTGACATTCATAGGCAGGTGCAGGGGACATGTGACGGCCCAACAGAAGGTGAGGATTACGTTCTAAATAAATTAGGGTGATGAGGGACTATCTCCTCAAATATGAAATGGCCCAAACCATGGGATCAAGAGAGGAGGGGCTCTTAAGGGTGCTGCCACCACTAGTCTGCTGCAGTTGCTTGCATGTGGGGTTTTTTTTTAATGTCATCAGATTTATTTTTGTTTTGCAGTTATTGTTCTATTGCATGGTGTCACATTTGTGTTTGTTTAAGCTGCTTTGTTCTTTTTTTAACCAGTTTACAGCCTATTATAATCCACCTTGTTGGAGGAGGAAGATGGAAGGTAAAAAAATATTTACTTAAATTATCTCTGTGAAAGATGGTTTATCTGTCCTGGTCTTAGCAAGCAAAAGCAATGCTACATTTTGAAACAGCTTTCCTCTAGGAATTTACATTAATACAGGTTTCCTCTAAGGAATTTACAGTGGGGAGAGTGATCTCCCAGAAGATACAGCATACAAAGGTTCCATTCCCAAACCCCTCACAGATACTGAGATCAGAGCCCACCTGATCTTTGAACATGACCGGAGCCTTGCTCTGGTTGCGTCCAGAGCTGTTTTGAGACTCAGAGAGGCTGCACAGCCCTCCGAAGCTCAGAATGACACCTGGAGTATTTTTTCAACAACTTGCGGTAAATCAGAAGTCATTTAAAAAACGCTTCAGACGCCATTCTGAGTCTTGGAGAGGTCGCACACCAGTGCACACAGCCTCTTTATGGCTGCAGAACCCTCCCAATCATGACCAGATTAAGGCTCTAGTCATGTCTGGGAGGTCTGCAGGGGGGGCGATCCACAGGTTTGGCATCCGCAGTGAGATAAATCTGTGGTTGCCGAATCAAGGATAAAGAGGCTCCACCTGAATATATTGAGCTGCTATAGAATGTGACTGTCTAGCCATTAAACCATTTCTGCCCAACACTACATATACACAAAAGGGACCAAATGTGTACACCTGTGGGCCAGGCAAAAATGGGTTAATGGGGAACAGCTTGCTGGGAGTATATAACACTTGCGCTGCATAGATTGCACAGCTTTGCTGTCTCAATTCAAGCTGATTTTAAGTTTTAAAGCCCTAAATGGCTTGGAACCAGGCAACTTGGAGGACTGTCTTTTCCCTAATGTGCCTCTCTTGGGACACTCAGATCATCAACAGAGGCCCTGCTTGGGTGTCTGGGTTGTTAGATGTTCCATGGTTACCCACAAGAAGCAGGGCCTTTTCAGCAGTGATGGTCCTTCAGAATACCCTCCCCTTACAGGCCAGATTGGCACCAACACTATACAGTATATACCTTTAGGCATTTGGACAAGACATCCTGGTAGCTGTTTGAGAGCCCAATCCTGAGATCGGCAGTGCACGCGCGCACTGGATCAAATGTGCCGTAAGGCACGTCAGCAATAATTACTGCCGGGTTACCACCCGTACTGGCCCAGAGCTGGCCGGTGCTGGACTAGTGCCAGGCTAGTGCAGGGCAGGCGCCCAGCCTCCACCGTTCGGCAGTCTCAAGGACTGCCAAGCCGTGGCATGGTAAGCAGGGGTGGGGTGGGGGACGGGGAGGAGGCATTCCGGGGAGGGGGGAGGCGAGCAGTGGGTGGGGAGAGGGCGGGCAGGAGGTGTGCTGGGGAGGGAGCAGGGAGGCAGGTCTGGTGGTGTCCATTCATGCCGGGCTCTGCGTCCTACACAAATGGCTTTACCTTACCGCTGACCTTTTGGAAAAAATAAAACCCCTCTCACACTTTCAACTGGGGGCTTGTGCTGCTTCTACCCATAATTAAATCCCATTTCATTTGCTCTACGAGTGTGATTACAAAGTGGGATTACATTTGTACAACTGAAGATTGAATCCTTCTTAGCCCATCTCCAAAAAGGCCAGAATGATGTCAATAGCATAGGTATCTTTAAAGCAGAATGTTGGCCATGTCTAATCATCTTCTAGATCACCTATTTTCAATTGCTGTGCTTCAAATTGTCCAAAGCTGTGCCGCGGGTGTTTGGGGAGAGTCATTTATTGGGGGATGTGAGCCCCCCCCCCCAGCAGCACAGTGTGCCTTGTCAATTGTCAAAAAACTAATAGCATGCCTTGACACCAAACTTTTCCAAGTGGTGAAGACCAGAAGCAATTGTGAGGAGTTCCAGAAGGATCTCTCCAAACTCGGATGCAGATGCGTATCAATGTAAGTAAGTGTAAAATCATGCACACCGGGACAAAAAAAATCAAAACTTCACATATAGGCTAATGGGTTCTGAGCTGTCTGTGATGGATCAGAAGAGGGACGCATCTGCATCAGCATGGGAAATTTGGATAGGACCCTAACAGTGCAATTCTAACTTGCACTGGAACAAGCAGGCCGGCGGGCCTGTGCTATATCCAGCACAAGTTTTGGGCTGACTGCAGATCAGCCCGAGACAAAGGGAAATACTTCTCCTTACCCTGGGTAAGACTGCAGCTGCCCCAATGGGGCTACTTGTATCCACACCACCTGAATTGGTGGTGTAAATCTGAGCAGCCTGGAGCTGGCCCACGCTGCCTGGGAATGGGGCTAGAATCTGGCATAGGTACTGGATTCTACCTCGCCTCCTGTTCCCTGCCTGCTCACCGATGGTCCCGCATGCCCCTAAATGCCTCCTCCCTACTTCCTCCCTGTCCTCTTCTTGTCCAACCCAGACCCTCATGCTGGCCTGGAAAGGGCGGCACATACTTACCCATCTGCCTGTGCAACAGGCCCAATTCAACCTCTGGAGGCCAGTGCATATCCGTGTGCCAGCCTCCCTCCTGATAAGTCAGTGTGAAAGTGTTTTACGGCACTTTTGCAATGACAATGGGCCGGCGCAAGGGACTTGTGTCAGCCCAGGGTGTCCCCTGGGTTGCACCCTAAGATAGCAAAAAAGCTGTCACCAAATACCAATGTAAATGAAAAAGGATGTATTACATCTGGATGCATACAGGCACTTCTGGGGATAATCCATGTGTGCTTTCACATTCTCTGGAATTTGCTGGCTAACCTGTGTTCTGGGGCCATCCATTGGGAAGATAACAATCTGTGGATGCTCAGGAAAGGATCTTTTCACACTGGTGCCTCAGCAACATGACACAACATTCTTGCTCATTATCTTCACCAGGTCAATTATATTTAGGTCCCAGTCTTTCATTTCATTTAATTGTGATCTTCAGTTCTGATGAACGATCTGTGTGTTAATGGTTTCAGGCTGTTAGTTTATTATTTGTACATATTTGTACACAATTACCATTTTTTAACATATTGTTGACTTTTTTTATAAAGGAAAAGTAGCTGCTATGTTTTATATGTGAGTTAAATAATAAATAAAACATTCAGGGAAATTGAGCTGTATATCTCTTGAGAAACCAACACGTACGTGGCTCTGCATTTTCTTATCATTTAGGATATGGGTGATGTCTTATTGAGGCTGCTTGTGGTAATGATTGCAATGAAATATAAGGGGTAAGCCAGTTCTTAAACATGTTGCATAAAACATATCTCAGATCACAATCAGCACTTTGAAGATGAGGCTTATCGATCCCTCTGAGATTTGCTGCCAAATGTTTCAGAAGTCAGGAGACTAGACTAACATTTCTCAAACTGTGGGTCATGGCCCACTGGTGGGTTGCAACCTGATGCTCCCTATAGCACCACAAGGCATTACTGGGAGCCTCCAGAAGCTGTTTCTAGGTTGCATTTGGCCCACCACCCACTCCATTGGCCCACACAGAACCCAGAATGCATTGGGGAAGTGAAAATATAAACAGTTAAGTATCACTAGCTGGGTAACATGCATGTGCTTGGATTAGCTAGTTATTCCATTCCTTGATTACCTCTTATAATTAATATAGAGTGTAAGTATGGCTTAAAAAAAACAACCACAAACATAAATGTGTATAGAATTCAAGGGATACTTCATAGATTTGTTGTACGCACATGCAAAATAGCCAGATAACTTTAGCATTTAATGTTTGATGTTTTGTTCATTTCTGTTCATTTACATGTTGACCATCAAATCATCTTTCCCTCGCTAGTCAGTATCCATCAACATACCAATTATTTGCTGCAATATAACAATTATTTGCTTCATTAAAGTCCCACTGAAGTCAATGCAGGTTCAACACAGGGCCCCAGGAATATCTATTAGCCACAAACACACACACACACACACACACACACGCACACACACAGAGAGAGAGAGAGAGAGAGAGAGAGAGAGAGAGAGAGAGAGAGAGAGAGAGTATGTATATACCTATGACCAATCTTCACTTTTTTAGACAGTGTGCCCACGGTATCTGCTAACGCATTTAACCAACCACAGATCAAAAATATTTTTTGAAAAATTCCCCTTACTTCTTTCCTTCCTTCCCCCTGGCTGCCTTTGAAGCTCACTGTGTGCAACTGCAGGCTCAGATTCACCATCCTTCCCTCTTTGCCTCTTGCAGCACCTTACCCAGCATCTCCCTCCAGCCCGAAGACACTTGGGCATGGAAGCAGCCAACCAGCCGATCACTCAAGCATGCAGCCTTTGGGTCTTAATGTCTGCCACATTCCGGGTGGCAATGGGACTTTTCCTGATGGCCATGGTACAGTGAGGAGGGCTGATATCCTTCAGATATCTGGAGCCCACACATGAACATCATAAACTTTTAGCTTCCTAGCTCCTTCTCTCTTTTTCTGTTTATACACAAAACATATGTCTATCGACTCTTAAAAAAATCTTTTCGCACTGCTTCCAGAAGTGCCACACCGTTTTCTTTTTTTTCTTCCAGCAGTGTGATAACTCTTCTTGCTAACTTGCAGTATATAACAGCATGATGCACAGCATGTCATAGGAAGATTCAAAAATATGCATATTTAGCTACTTTGGCTTCCTGCATGAGTTTGCTACATGGGTCTTGGAGGAGGCATTAGAGTTTCTCAGGAGGTAGCAACCATGCCTGCTTTTCGAGAATGTAATAACGAACATTAAAAAATATTTTGAACTTGTGCAAATCAGCACTTATGGTCATTTGACTTCAGTTAATTATGGACTGGAAATGCTTTTCCGTTTCCCTGCAAATCCACTGCGGATCATCAAAAGTGGTATGCTACAGCGCCACAGGGAGTAACCTGTGTACTATCTCCATTGGCATATGGTGAGAGTTTTCCGCCCTCACTTTACTGACCAGTTTAACAAACAGCCTATTAATTTTTCATGCTGTAGCAGTTTTTGGCATAACTTCTATAATACTCAACATTTGCTGATACGGCATTAAAAACTTTGATGAAATGAAGAAAAAAAAAAGCCCACATTATTTTCAGGTCATTCTGCTGATACTGCCTATATATATATAAAGGTGCATGCGTGTGTGCGTGTGTGTGTGCGTGTGTGTGTGTGTATAAATACTCTCTGGTGCTATGTTTTTTATTCATTGATATAAGTTCACAAAAACATACGCATATTGTTTAAGTGCTGGTTTGCTTTGACAGTTTCTCTCTTCTGTGTGCTGCTTCCGACTGGTTATTCTGAAAATACAGACAGTGTTACAAAGTAAAGATATTAAATGAATCAGAAGGGAGCACCTGGGTGACAGCATCTTACTGGATTCGGGGCTGGAGCACATAGTTAGAAGCATGAGAAGTCCCCAGGTAAAGACAGATATCTAATATTTCAAGGCACTCTTTTAACAGCATGTCAGCTATGGCACAGAATGGTCAGGTTAGGATGGAGCTGATCATTGTCATTCCTATTAACTGGTGTATAATTTACAGGCTAGATATGTGACACTACAAGCATCATTGCGCCTCCATCTTTGTAATGGAGACACATTTTTAAAAAATAGTAACTGTGAGGAAGCCTGAGCTCTGAACTACAGCATGAGGGGAGGGTTTACACATACCTGGAAATAAGAACTGAGACAAAGGAGTTGGGCTAAACTCAGGCCACAACTAATATTTTAACAGAGATTTGCACCATAAAAATCAGCTATTGTCAGCTATAGTGTAGGTATAAAATGTGAAGGGTGATGCAATTCCCACCACTTCCTCCCAGGGCCTATGAGAGGAATTTTAGCAGGGGGTACAAAGTTTCTTCTGGGTCCCTTCCCAAAGGGGGAGGGTGGCAATAGGGATAGGCAGAACGGGGGAGTAAAATAGGGCAGGGGAGTGCTGACAGCCACAATACTCTTTGGAGCTCAGGTCTACTAGGCTTCTTGATGCAGAGCCCAGCTCTACCTGAACAAGCGGCACTGGCAGCTAGATAAAGTAATATGGAAAATTAAACACACTCCTAAGTCTCTAAAATTTTTGAAATATAGAAAATCGATTGCAGAAAATTAGCACCATCGTATTTAGGCTCACACTAGAATGGATCAAAATGAACTTCCCCACAGCTGGGTCCCTGAGCACTCTTTCATGGTTATGGGATCCATAAGCCAAAGAGCTACACCAGGCCAGTTTCCTCCCAGATTTGACACTGTGTTAAGGAGGATCATGGATGCATTCCTGGGCCCGGTGTGCATAGCTTGCAGCAGCAGTGAACACTGCAGGCACTGCACTTGGCTGTGTTGTGCCCGAGCATCATGCGCAGGCAGCGAGTTCAGGTGAGATCGGAAAACGTCAGATCCCAGGAAATTTCTGGGCCCCCTCCTTTGGCTCCTGGGCCCCCTTTCTGACCCTGGGCCTGGACAAATTACCCCCTTTACCCCCCTCTCCTAGGCCCTGAACACCAACTTTCCTCAGGCCAGCAACATTTGCTTAGAGGGCAGTAGCAGTCACAGGACTGGGCTCACCTCCTCGATTTCACACAGTTGACTTTGTCAAGTGACACAACACAACTGCCTGATTTACCACTGCCTTGAGCCCCAGAATTCTGAGTTGGTAAGCCAGGCAACTCCCCAAAGTGCTTTTATTCCCAGACCCCAAAGCACCGAGGAGTTTTCATAAAATCCACTTTCACTATGCAGTGCACCTGGATAACCGCTAAAGATATTTATGATGTCAATCTAGTACCTGCAGTGAATAGGAACTGTATCACTTAGGGTGCCAATTAGCCCTGCCAGCTCAACATATAGGAATTATATAGTTTCAAAAGAAGTCCAGCACAGATACTTTGGACATCAGAAGAAGAAACCACTTAAAACTGAGAGGACCAGTAAAAAAGAAGCTGAACAAGAATGCAAAGAGGATAAAATCTCTCCTGGATGTAGGAGTTTATTTGAAACACGGGGCACCAGACATCTTGAACCAATAGTGAAATGACTTATATAGGAGAATTTTCCCTCATAAGAACTAATGGAATTATTTACAGGGTTACCAGAGACTGTGAGATGGAAGACTCCTGTCTTACAGGTGTGTAGACAAGTCTGGTTTTGCTGGGTCTCTAGGAGGCTTCAGGTTACTTAGTTTGCAAGGTGCCATGAACACTGATGAGCATATTCAAAAAATATCAATGCCATGCTCAACATTAACCGGAAGCAAGCACACCCTTCACACACACCTCATTACAACAAATATATTGAATTTTACAGGTGGAATGCTTGGTAGCAATGGTAGCATGGGACAGAGAATTGGAAAAAGCTTCTGTGCTTCTCTAGTCATTTGGAGTTTATGAGTTCATAGGTGAGAACCTGGAAGTGATGTCATTTCCTGCTTAATGACACCACTTCCGGTTTTGGCATCAGAGGG
Organism: Tiliqua scincoides; assembly: GCF_035046505.1. NCBI lineage: Eukaryota > Metazoa > Chordata > Lepidosauria > Squamata > Scincidae > Tiliqua > Tiliqua scincoides. Next base: position 117,930,167 of record NC_089823.1, read on the forward strand.
ATGTTACTTCCTGCTTGATGATGTCACTTCTGGGCATGACATCACTTTCAGGTTAATGACATCACTTCCGGTGGGTCCCAGACAGATTATCATGAAAATGGGGTCCTGGTCTAAAACGCCCTAGAACCACTGCTCTAGTACAGTGATTCTCACACATTTAGCACCAGGACTCACGTTTTAGAATGAGAATCTGTCAGGACCCACTGGAAGTGATGTCATGGCCGGAAGTGACATCATCAAGCACGAAAATTTTTAACAATCCTAGGCTGTAGTCCTACGCACACTTATGTAAGTTCCATTGACTATCATTGTGAAAAGCATATACATAGTTGTCTATTAACAGATAGTACAGATCAGTATTAACAGTACAGATCAGTAACATTTCCCCAAATGCAGTCACTTACCATAGGAGCATCAAGCCTAAAATATTAAAAATAAAATATTGAAATGAATGGGGACTCAGCTGAAATTGGCTCGTAACCCACCTAGTGGGTCCCACAATTTGAGAAACACTGCTGTAGCAGTATGAGCCTAGGTTCTCGCTGTGTGCTTCCCGCATCCTATTTCAAAGTGAAATGAAGAAAAAAAATATGCCTTTTGCAAAGCGTTTGCAAACAAAAAGAGGTAAGTCATAATTGAAACGGAGGGATTTAAGGAGGACTTGCTATATCTGCGGTTTCAGGTATCCTTGGTAGCAGCAGGAAACTATTCACCCCATGGATACCAGGGGACACCTGTACTGCAAATAAACAGTGACCTTTTAAGAAATGAGAGTGGAGGAAAAGACACTGGCACATAGCAATGGCAAAATGCAAAGGTCCCTTTAAAGGTTTGGATGAGAAAAGAGTTTGCCCAGTAAAGCAAGGGTAAAATCCAGAACTTTTTTTAAAAGCTCAGAGGAGAAAACAGAATGTACACTACAGCAGCATTTCTTAATGTTTGTCCCCTGCCATACCACTTTGCATGGTTCACCTATTAGAAGTACTACTGGAAGTAACTGGTGATGATGTCATCCCCAGTTACTTTTTTTTTTTTGAGTATGCAGAAAGTGCATACTCAAAGGGCAGCCCAATTCTGAGCTCCTGTGGCACGCAGCTTCGGTAGCACTGAAAACAGCTGCTGCCGGATCCTGCGCACCACAGGCAACCGCAGGCGGCACCTTGGGAGAAGGGAAGTAGCTCCTCAATGGGGCTACTCAAGTTACCGCCGACAAAAATGTCAGCAGTAGGGTAAAGAGGTTTGCGTAGGGCGCCCAGCCCCACATGAATGGGCAGGATCCGGTGGAGCAGAGCTCCACCAGACCCACCTCCCTCCCTCCCCGGCATGCCTCCCATCCGCCCTCTCCCCACCTCCCCGGATTGCCTCCTCCCCACCCTCCACCCTCCGCCTACCTCTCCCCTCCCCAGAATGCCTCCTTCCCACCCCTGCTTACCATGCCACTGCTCGGCGGTCCGTGTGACCACCAAGTGGTGGAGGCCAGTACTAAGCTAGCACAGGTGCTGGCCCAGAGGTAAGGCTTGCAAACATGGCTTACGGCATGTTTGCGACATTGCGTGCCAGCGGTAAGCCAGCATGTACTGTTTAGAATTGGGCTCTGAGCCTCCTACCACTGCTCCTCATGTTGTGTTGCTGGCCTCACTGGCAAGTGGCAGGGATCTGAAGGTCTTGTGTGTATCTCCATACACTACCTCAAGTACCACCTTTGGAATGAGTACCACTGATTGAGAAATGCTTGCACTAAAGCAGGGCTGCTCAATAGGTGGATCGCGATTTACCAGTTAGATCTATCGGTAGATCGCGAGGCAAAATGAGTAGATCGCGGAGTGCTGACCCCCCCTTCAGGTGCCTCTGGGAGAAAACGCCGGGAGTAAGGCCCATTGTACTCAATGGGGCTTACTCCCAGGTAAGCATGGCTAGGATTGCAGCCTCACAGCCTAATCCTAGGCATGTCTACTCAGGAGTAAGTCCTGTTATGCTCAGTGGGGCTCAAGGTACACCAACATACATTGTACACATAAATGTTATATGTTATGATGGCGCAAACATTGTAAAAAAAAACTCTGGTAGATCTCCGGGCCTTGCTGGGTTTCAAAGTAGCTCTCGAGCCAAAAAAGTGTGAGCACCCCTGCACTAAAGGATATAACTGCAGGGAATTTTAATATCCAAGTTCTCAAAAAAGTAGAGGACTTAAATCTGGAGAAACATACAATGGTGACACCTGTAACAGGGACCTCCTGAGCCACAAAAACAGTAGGTAATCTAAAGCAGTAGCTGCCAAACCACAGCCCAGATTCAGTATTAGGCGAAGGCCATCCAGGTGTAGCATGTGCTTTTTGTCAGCCAATATTATCAGAAATTCAAGCTGGGCAGCCACATCTGCACAGAAATCAGGGCACAGAGACTGCTGGGATGATGGTCAGTGGAAGCAACTGCCTGGCACGGGTATCTGACAAGATCAGCTGGCAAGATCTGGCTGTGGCATAAAATGGAAAGTATAGCACCACACTCAGATTACTTTTTCCTAAAGCAGCAGTCCATGGTTTGGAGACCACTGATTTAGAGCCTCACTGGCAAGTGGTGTACGAAGCAGGTGGCCAGGCAGGGTGTTGGAGAGGCCAGTAGCATGTGGGACTGGCTGAGGTGGTGTGCCCCTCTCCATGGAGCTCTGGGTATTTCCCAGGCTTTCTGGGGATATGCACAGAGCTCATTCCTCAAAGCGGTTAATGTCGCTAAGTTGGGCCTACACACTCTCCCTCACTCCTGTTTGGCTGTGAAATGGAGCCATTCCAAAAGTGGGGGAAAGTGTCAGGCAAGGGCAGTATGCAGTGTCACAGGGGCTGGTGTTACCCCATCACCTGGCCCTGGATTACATTAGCCGCCCCCCCCCTGAAGTTTCTGATCTATAGTGAATATAAATATATGCTGATCTTTGTGATGCGAGACAGTCATTAGGCAGACAATCCATCAATCAGGCTTCACTCTGAGCCTTCGACTCCTCCCTTTTCTAATGCCAAGTGATTAACTTTCTTTCATACGGCTCATTGGGAAGGCCTTTTCAGCCACACTAGACGCTGTTCCAGAACCACCATTCAGAGCACAATACCGTAGTCTTTTGAGACTGACTTTCGAGTAGTTGCCAACTACTATTGGGAAGGGAAGGGTTATTTGCCTTGGAGTGAAGCTGTTCTAAGTGCCTGGAGAGAGAATGACTGATGGATTGTTAGCTGGCTGTCCTCTTTTGCATTAACAAGGTTATTTCCTTAGGACCCTTCTCATCATATTGAGATAATTCAGATTAGGTTATAAACTAAACTAAAATTAGGTTATAAGTATAATTAAAGAACAGGAATAAACGGGCAATTTTGACAGCGCAGAGAAGTAAGAACTGGGGAACCTCAAGGATCTGTATTAGGACCCATGCTTTTTAACTTGTTCATAAATTATCTGTCATAAATGGACAGGTGACCAATTTTGCAGATGTCACCAAATTCTTCAGGTTGGTAAAAAACCAAAGCAGATTGTGAAATATTCCAAAAGGACCTTTCCAAACTGGTCAATGGGCAACCAAATGGCAAATGTAATTCAGCGGCAATAAGCAAGAAATGATGTACACAGCGGCAAAATCTGCCAACTATATACTGAGGGTGCCTGAGTTGTTGGTAATGTACTAAGAAAAAGATCATGGGGACATGGTGAATTACTCAGCAAAGATGTCAGCCCAGGGCATGAAATCTTGGAACAAGGGAAATTCCATGGTAGCACTGATTAACAATGCAATCCTATGCATGTCTACTCAGAAGTAAGTCCCATGGAGTTCAGTGAAGCTTACCCCCTGGTAAGTGTGTTTAGGATTGCAACCTAAGAGATTAAGACTGCTAATATTTTAGGGACCAATCCTATTCAACTTTCCAGCACCAATGCAACCACAATGCAGCCCCAAGGTAAGGGAACAAGCTTTCCTTACCTTGAGGAGGCCTCAGTGACTGCCCCCCCCCACCAGGGTGCAGCACATGTCCCTTTGGCACAGCTGCTGAGAAAAGGTTATAATGTTTGGAGCTTTTTAGCTCTGAAAAATCTGTCACTAAGGGGGGGGGGGTACAGGAAATGATTGACACCTAAAATAATGTCTTGTGTGAAAAGAGTAGACAGAGAGGAGCTGTTTTCCCTCTCTCACAATACTAAAACCAGGGGTCATTCAAGAAAATTGATTGGAGGGGATTTAGGACAGCCAAAAGGGCGTACATCTTCATGCAGTGCACAGTTAGACTTCGGAATTCACTGCCACAAGATTTGAGGAGGGCCATTAGTTTGAATCACTTACAAAGTGAATAGGACAAATTCATTAAAGTCAGGTCTATGAATGGCTACTAGTCATGACAAATATGCACTTCCTCAGGGTTCACTGGCAGTATGCCTCTGAAGACCAATTGCAGGAGAGCAACGGCTAGAGAAATGTACTTTTCTCTCCTGCTTAGGGCCCATGAGAAGGGGTGCAGGGGGTAATTTGCAACTGATGGGCCACTGTGGGAAACAGGACGCTGGTCTAGATGGGCCATTGGTATGACCCAGTAGCAGGGTGACCAGATGTCATAAGCACCAAAGAGGACAAGGCACCCCAAAATGTAGGCTATCCAAGAAAAATGTAGGACATGATGTAGGACATTCTGCCCAGTGTTGCATATGCACAACAGGGATCAAATGTGTATGCCCATTGACTGGGCAGAAATGTCCAGAAACACTATATTACTTGTTATTAAATTTAAAACTATATTACATATAATTTGTTACATATAATTATTAATTACAAGAAGGCTATGCAGCACTTAAGTTCTTTTTCAGAACACAAGGCCTAAAAAGAGACATGTCCTGGAAAAAGAGGGCATCTGGTCACCCTGCCCAGCAGGTTTTTCTTATGTTTTTTTGTATTAGCACTGTGCTCAAACTAGGCTTCTGCACCGTGAGATTTCACTGCACTTGCTCCACTGCTGTAGTAACAATTTATACAACTCGATTAAGACTTGAACAGAGATGTAAGGAGTTGCATATGGATGACAAGGGAACATATTAACATCTACTTTTAAATATCCCACTGTTCCATATACAAGCGATGCACAATTCCTTTTCAACAATACTGCATTCTAATACCAGTTCCTGCAATATCAGCAAAATATAGCAATGCCAATGGCAACAGAGGCTCACAGAAATATAAAATAGGTTAGGCACCTTACCATTTTGCATTGCTCATTCTATGGAATGAACTCAGCAACAATTATTTGTACCAAACTATCGGAGAAAACAGCAGCTACATCCTAAACAGCTCCACAATTATCATCTTAACTCCTCTGCTTGCCTCAGTATTTTAATTTCCAATGGCCTGATGAGGCGGAAGTAGTAATGGCAAAGCAGATGGTTGTCAGAAATCTGCTTACCCCAATCGTGCAACTGAGAGTTTAGCAAGCTACTGTTTGGAGCCTGGAATGGTATGAAACATTTCTGCATTAAAAATGTCAAAAGAAATAAAGAGCTTGCAGAATGGCTGATGATTATAATTCTTTTTTTTTTTTTACTCTTTCATTTTCAGAAGGCTGAAATGCATGAAATGCAAAACAGTTAGGCAAAGGCCCCTAAAAAATAAAAAGACATAAAGCAACTAACAGAAGCTTCAAATCCTGCATAAACTTTCTCAATTGCATTTTCTGGAACAATCAACTCTCTTTCTTCAAAAACAGGATGATTAATTAGATTTCAAATAGAAGAACAACAACAGGCCAAACTCCTAAAGAGGGAGTATTTTACTTGAATATGTTATTACCCAAATACTACACTTCTTTGTTTCCCTGTGACAATCCTAGGCTAAGGATGTTGAATGACTGACCCAGGGCCCAGTCCTAGCCAACTTTCCAGCACTGATGCAGCCCCAACGAAGCCTCAAGGTAAGGGAACAAACATTCCCGTATCTTGAGGAGGCCTCTGTGACTGCCTCCCCACCACAGGATGCAATGCATGCCCCACTAGCACGACTGCACCAGCACTGGAAAATTGGATAGGATTGGGACCTCAATTTGGAAACAGTTGGAAGTTTGAAGGATAATTAACTTGTTAGAACATTCAGAAACAGATCCATATATAAAACACAATTAACAAGCTTGAAAGTAACTATTCAAAACTTCAAGCAAAAAGATTTATTTCTCTTTCAAAAGGCAATAGAGTTTATTCAAAAGCAAATCTTCCCCTATGTTAACTCCACTGGATGGAGGTACTTATACCTAAGGTAAGCCTTAGGTAAGTGTGAGTCATATCCTTAGTGCCTTAGGGTATATTAGAAATGAATATTAATTAGATGCTTACAAACTCTTTTACAATACCCATAAACTGAGAAAAACTCTGAGAAAGCAAGCATCTGTGCTGAACAATAAACATTTAAATAGGCAACATTAAGTTAGCTAATTGTGAGAGCTGTTGCTGCATAGTGGCTAAGTGCCTGAGCTGTGTATCAGGGGCTTTCCTGGTTTCAATTTCGCCTCTGCTGTGAACTTCTTAGGTGGTCTTAGGGAAGTCACTGCCTCTCAGCCTTAGTTGCAGTTTGGGGGTATAGTAATGCTTGCTTACCTTACAGGACTGTAGTTAGGAGAATTTCAGAATAATGCATATGAAGAGTTCTCCTCTCTATGAAAATCTTATACAAATGCAGTGGCATCAATAGGGCTTGTGTCACCCGCTGCGAGAGGCCAGAGTGTCACCTCCATGAAGGACCACCTCCCATGCAGTGGGTGGGGTAACACCATGGGGGTGGGGGTGGCAATGTATCATCGCCCCCACCCAATGGTTTTTTTGGCTGTACCTTTTGATAGAACATAGATATTTCAGTGTGGTTTGCTTTATGGCATTCTGCATGAAATTACACATTGATATACGTATAATATTATTATTAATGTTTGTTTTAATTAATGTTTAATATTAATATTAATATTAATATTAATAAGTTTAATTAATGTGTGTGTGTGTGGTATTTGTTTATATATATATATATATTATATATATATATATATATATATATATATATATATATATATATATATATATATTTGGTATTACTCCTACAAACTGTGATTTTAGTTATTTTGGTCACTAGTGGTGTCACCTCCCTGAGGGTGTCAACTTACTAACACCTTATGCAGTGGTTCTCAGCCTTTTAGCACTGGGACGCTAAATTGACAACCTGTCCAGGACCCAGCGGAAGTGATGTCATGGCTGAAAGTTACCTCATCACACAAATTAAAATAAATAATATAAAGTAAAACAAATAAGGGGAAGCCAGCCCCGTCTCACCAAATGAATTTTCTCTTCAGCCTGCCTGCAATAACCCCCCCCCCCCAATCAGTAAGATTTTCAGCCCTACCCAGTGCTCAGTTCAACTTCTTATGTTTAAATCATATCACTGTCAGGATCCACCTGGCTTTGCAAGTCTACAAAATAAAAAAAGTGCACCTTATCAGTTGAAGCCTCTGTTTTTATTCTTCTTTGCTGGAATGCAGGCTGCCTTCTGGAGCATTTGCTGAGCTCCACATTCACCAGATCGGGACCATGCTGGTGGCATCACATTCCCCTTTGCTTGGCCTGACTAGTGCCAAGGCATGTCTGCTTACTTGTGAGTAACACCTACTCACAAGTAAATGCTTTGTTTCACTTTCCAAGGGCTCAATACATTCGTCAGCTTGGAGGGAGGGTCTTCTCTGGTATTTTTTCGGGGTGCATTAATTGGATTGGGGCAATTCTGATGTTGTTGGATTCCTCTCAGCCTGCCCTTTCCAGAGGACTAAGGCAGTTTTCCTACTTGTGAGTAAAAACATGATAGTGCTCAGTTTCATTTTCCTTTTTTTTATTTTCCAAAAACAAAAGAAGCAAATATAAACAAACACAAACTCAATACACAACACACAGGCACACCATTGGAGGGAGCAGGCAATCATATATCACTATGTCTAATCAATCAATACATATCTCCTAAGCTTGTTCCTCTTCTAGTTTAGCCTCTTAATATCATTTGTCTATCATATCATATCATACGTAATATATCATGTATACAATACATCATCTAAATGCCCTATCTTATACATCTACAACTTTATTTTCAGCCAAGCATAAAATGGTCTCCATTGCTCTGTCTGTGTCGGTTTTCGTTGTTGATCCAAAATCTCTGTAAGTCTATCCATTTCCGACACATTCATTATTTTCCTCTATTAATTCATCTTTCATTGGAATTTTAATGTCCTTCCAGTACCTAGCATATAAAATCCTTGCAGCAGTTAATATCATAATAACTAAATACACATCATTTTCTTTATCTATAATATCTAAAGTAATATTAAGCAAAAATAATTCTGGTTTCAACGGTATCGTAAATCCAACAATCTCTTGTATTAGATTCCTTACCATTCTCCAATATACTTGCATTTTTTTACATGTCCACCACATACGATAAAACGACCCTTCCTCACATTTACACTTCCAACAATTTTTTGATATATTCTGGTTCATTTTTACCAGTTTTACTGGTATCATGTACTATCTATAGAACAGATGTTCTATAGATGGTCAGTTTCATTTTCCATAGGGCTCCCTGCATTTTTGTTTTCCAGTGTTTTGGCCATAACTTTTGATAGAATGGAGATATTTTGGTCCAGTTTATTTCATTGCATTCAGCTGGAAATTCTGCATCCAACGGTATATGACATGATGGTATTATTCCTAAAAACAGTTATTTTACTGCATGACCCCCCCCAGTGCACATCATCCCCCTGAGATTCATCACCTGGTGCAGCCCGCACCCCCCCTAGCGATGCCACGGGCAAATGTTAAGTATTAGTAAGGGCATGACCATGATCCTAAGAGCTATTTGCCAAGGCCTTGGGCATGATCTATGGGTTTTGCAGCTACATTTTTTTTTTAAGAGTAGACTTCCCTGCCAGCATGCCATATTTTGGTGTGGGAAACTCACTGCAACAAACTTCTTGCCTTGGTCACAGTTCTTGCCTTGATCACCACACCAACTGGATATCACAAAGGAATTCAGTCAATTATTGATTCCTTTGAGATATCAGGTTGGTATGGACAACAGCATCGGATCAGCTTGTCCATCACATAAAGAGGGATGAGTTTGTACTTCAGGTGAGTTTGTACTTCTTTCACATTTTTGTTGAAGGGGGAGAGATTTAGTTTACTTCTTAGGTTGCTTAGGGGTGTTGTTTAAGTGAGGATTCAGAATATTTTATCAAATCACAAAAGAGATAGTGAACTTCTCACATCTTGATTCAGAATGTTTTCATTCTTTCCAAACTTATCAGAGGAGCTTCAGAAAGACCTGACCACCCTATTTTGCACAGCTGCACACCTTGGAGCTCGACTCCCCAGAAATTTGGCAATGACATGTGACTTCACTGCCGAATGTTTAGGGGCCCCACCCCACTGCCACACAGCTATGGAAGGCCTCTGTGCAGCAGTAGGGATTCTTACAGGGGATGCTGAACCTGACCCATTCCAAATATTTCCAGTGAGCACTCCACTGTTTCCAGTCAGCCAGCTACCTCTCCTTGTTGCTACTTTCCCTCTCCCCTGAAACTTGCCTTCTAGCAAGTGGCTGGAAGAAGTAGCAGAGAGATGGCCGCCAATATTTACTTGCATTTGGCCAAGAGATTTATCAACAGGATACTGGTAAAGATCTGAAGGAATGAGGGTTTGCTGGGGCTTCTTCCTAAGAGAACTTTGTTCCTGAAGATTTGTGCCAGGAAACACAAAGGGCCTTCCTGAGGGCCTCAAGAGCATTTAGTTTTATCCCCTTCACTTCTGGAAGGTTGGTTTGGGGAAAGGAATACACAAGGACATCGTGGAGTGTTCCCTTATGTTAGTGTGCACTTTGGCCGTTTTCCTCTTGTTTATTAGTACAGCACTGGGAGGTAGCAAAACTTTGGAAGGGGTACGGAGGCTTTAAAACTTAGTCACCTGGTTCCAGGTGAAACATGCTCCCCGATGATAAATAGGGGAAAGCTTCAGATGAAAGCCAAAAGATGCATTTTTCCTGTGGTGAATAAGAGGGAATGTGATCCTGATTGGAGCCATAGCAGCAAAATAGAAACACCCCTTCCTCCTAAAAATCATGGAAGCTTGACCCACATCTACCCAAAATTCAAAGAGGTTGTTAAAAAGCTGGTTATTTCCATCTGTTGGCATCCTTCAGTCTCGAAAGACTATGGTATTGCACTCTGAATGGTGGTTCTGGAATAGAGTGTCCTCTCCAGTGCGTGAAGCCTGGGTAAAGTAGATATGGAGGATAGACTGCTACCCATGCAGCAAATCCCCCCTCTCCACATCGCTGAAATGGTCCAATGGAAAGGCAAAAGCCAATACGGTTGGTTCCAGCAGCATCGCAGGAGTTGCCAGAACGTGACTGGGCTCAGCCATGAACTGGCTCAGGGACTCCGGTTCCGGATTTTGCCTCAAGGTTGACTCCTGAAGCCTTTTCCATAACTGGATGTAGCCACAAGGCAGTGGAGGTTTGGGATCAGAGTTTTCCTTCTCTCAGATGAGCTGCCTTCCCAGGCTGACGAGTCCCATCTACCCGGTGGCTGTTTAGTCACCTCTTACGACAAGTACAGCCAAACTGAGGGCCTATTGTTGTCCCTATTCTTTTCATTATTTCCATACACCCTCTAGAAACTTGACAACATCACAAGTCACAAATTGCTGGATGTTATTTCACAGGGATGTTATTTCCCACAATTCAGGCAGGAGTGGGGAGAAAGAAACAAAATACTTGGCAATTAGGTCTTTTCCCCTTCAACTTTGTGGCAACTGGAGTTGTAAAATAATTTTCCTTTTTGAGAAGCCTGCTTGGAAATAAATTATATAGCAGTGGCTAATTTAGATGCAGTAGAAAAATGTTCCCATTGCCACAGTACATTGCAGGCTACGAGAAGGCCATGTGTTTCATTTATATCAAGGTAATGATGTAATCTACATCAATGTGCTGTTTCTACCATATAATTTCTCCTTCCAAGTAAGTGCTTGTCTTGCAGTTTTATAAACATAATCACAGTAGGAGATTCCAATTCCGAGTTTGCAGTCCATTCCCTATTGTAATGGCCATCTGCTTAAACAGACTAACACTCTTCTTGAATGCCCAGTCTTTTCCATATACCATTTTCTATAATATGCATTTAAAACAATGATGTCATCAAGTGTTGTGACACTGCTTATTTCATTGTACACAAAGTTATGTTTTACAGTGTAGTAGCCGTTTCTCTCTCAAACCACTATGTGGAGTGGTTAACAAACCCAGCTTGCGTCAGTGAGTTTCATATGAAAATTATTTATGTAAAGTGGTATTTTCTTTTCTCTGCCCTTAAGGCTGCAATTCTACACACACTTTCCTGAGATTAAGGCCCACTGGGCACAATGGGCCTACCCTTCCTTTTGGCAGCCTTCGCACCCCCTTTCTGAATCTGCTCCAGCGAATTTGCTGTTGCAAGTCTGAGGAGACCCATTGTGGAGCCAGTGGCTTACAGAGGGGTAAATCCCCTTTCCCCTCTGAAGCCTCCCAATGCATCTTCCCCAATGCACCTCCCTTGGCGGACACAGTGCACCCATTTTTGGCACAACTGCACCAGTAGAGGGGAGACGGGGAGAACAGATTGGGATGTCAGTACATGTGTCATTGAAATAATGTCATATCCTACTCCTGTTTTACCCTTCTCCATTTTCCTCTGCTTTCTCTGGAGTCTTGGGAGCACCTTGGGGCAGGAATTTCTCCTAACATTCTGTGTAAAGTCCCATGTACATAGTTGTGCAATAGAAATAATGATAAAATGATTAATAACACAAGTGATAAATCCCCCCCTCCATTCTGCCTATTTTTCATTAGTTTAGGACATGTTTAATCCTCCAGACATTTCTGTGCTGGTTCAGCAGCCTAAGGGCCCAATCCTATCCAACTTTCCAGTACCAATACAGCTAAAATACAGCTCTGACGTAAGAGAACATTTGTTCCCTTACCTTGAGGAGGCCTATGTGACTCCACCCCCCCCACCCCCCATAACAGGATGCAGCACAAGCTCCATTGGCATGGCTGCATTGATACTGGAAAGTTGGATAGGATTGGCCCAAAAAGTTGTTGGTACAATGTCCTGCAACAGCATTTATTTGAAAGACCATTTCCGGAGAGCTATGTGACTGGATGCATATTGATCCTTCCCTATGCCTAGGCTAATCGAGAGCCCAATCCTGAGCTGCCCAGGAGTGCGGTTGTGGCGGTACTGAAAACAGTCGCCACCACGGGTGGCACCTTGGGAGAAGGTGACTTTTGTCCCCTTTCCCCCAGTAAAGGGAGTAGCCCCACAATGGAGCTACTCATTTCACTGCTGACCAAAAGGTCGGTGGTGAGGAAAGAGCCTACGTGTCAGGTGGCAAGCCCAACATGGAGGTTCAGGATTCCTCCCCACTCCTTCCCCCCAACAGCCTGCAAACTGTGTTTGTGGGCTTTGCTCTTGAGTAGCTACCAAGCTTGCTCTGCAGTTACTGCATCCCATTTGGCCAAACTATTTCTTTGTGTCCATCTATATATGTGCAGGCATTTTTCATCAGACTGCTTGATATACTTTCGTCTACCCCTTTTCACTATTTGATTTAATTCCCTTTTCTTGTAGATTTTAAATAAATTGGTTATATTTTGACTCGTTATCTACTTAGATTGTGTTCATTGGTAATTTAGTGGGTTTTTACATCCGATCCCTTGTGAAAGCTACTGCAATTTGATTTTGTGGTTTCTGGGATGCTGTACTTTCCTGGGAGAGGTGGTTTTGTTGCAGATGGCCCTGATCCCCCATTTTATTTATTTATTTACTTCATTTATACCCCACCTTTCTCCCTGTAGGGACCCAAGGCTTATAACAATAATTTAAAAAGAACACAATTAAAAACAAGATTTAAAAACAAGATAAAAAAACACATTCATAGCAACATTTCTTAAAAACAGCGATCAGACAAAAAGGTGTAAAAAGAGCAAACAGCAGCAGTTTATACGAGCAGCCTCGTAAAAAGGCCCCAAGACTGTAACCGGATGTTAAGAGGTGTAAGAGTTGTAAAAGATGTTAAAAGTTATTAAAAGGCCAGGAACTCAGAAGGCTTGTCTAAAAAGAAGGCCCTATTTCTTGCCACTGCCCCACGTACCTCCCTGGGTGGTGGCACTTGTAAAAAGACCTTCTTCAATGACCTAAGGGAACAAACTGGATTGTATGGGAGTAGGCGCTCTCTAAGATACCTTTGGCCCTGAACCGTATAGGGCTTTAAAGTTCAAAACCAGCACCTTGAATTGGACCCGGAAAAGAACGAGCAGCCACTACAGCCGCTGGAGAAGCGACCTGACAGAGTCAAACCGTCTACCTCCAGTAACTACATGGGTTGCTGCATTCTGCACTAGTTGCAGTTTCCGAACCGTCTTCAGGGGCAGCCCCACATAGAGTGCATTACAATAATCTAACCTTGATGTCACCATGGCATGGATCACCGTGGCCAGGTCTGCACAATCCAAGTAGGGCCAAAGCTGGTGCACCAGCTGAAGCTAAGCAAAGGCCCCCCTCCCCCTGGCCACAGCTGCCACCTGAGAATCCAGGAGCAGCTGTGGGTCCAGGCAGACCCCCAAGCTGCAGACCTGCTTCTTCAGGGGGGTGCAACCCACCACCCTGGGATCTGAGGGGAAAGGGGAGATAGAGCTGGGTGTCATCAGCATATTGATGGCACCCCACTCCAAGTCCCTGGATGACCTCTCCCAGTGGTTTCATGTAGATGTTAAATAGCATGGGGGACAAAATTGAACCCTGTGGCACCCCACACCTCAAGGGCCAGGGTGTCGAACAGGCATGCCCCAGCACCACCAGGAACTTTCTTCTCGTGTTTTTGGGACCTCCGTTTATCAGATTGGGACAATTCCTCTCAGCCTGCACTTTCAATGGACCAAGGCACTCATACTCATGAGTAAACATACACTGTGGCTCAGTTTCACTTTCCTTAGGGTTCCATGCATTTTCCTTGGCAGCTTCAGAGCATGCTCAGAAGACTATAGTCAGAGAAAGCAACAGAGCTCCAAGGGAGTCAGGGGCTTCGAAATACAGTCAGAAGCACTTGGGAAGATCCACAGATGCTCTGTAGTCACTTTAATAGATACATGTCAGTGTTATTTGTTAACTGAACAAGATATTGTGTTTTCTAAGTCCAGTTTTCCATTACAGTGGTGTTGTTTCGTTTTTACCATTTTACTGCCTCTAGTTATAGTCATATCAGAATGGTTGTAGCAATTGAGTGCAACTTCATTATTTGTCATTGCATCAGTGCTGTCTAAATCTGTGACCACAAACATTACTAACAAATGACATAACCCAAACACAGCACATAAATGCTTGTACAAGTGACAATGCACTCTGTTCATGCAATACACTGGCAAAATTGAATCCATCCCAGCAAGATGGAGGAAGGTTGGTAAGAGGAAAACCCATAAAGCAAACACAAGGTCTGTGCTTAAGACCACATGATTATTTCTCAGGATTACTTAATACTCCACAGGGAATTATTTACACTTAGTCTTATTCCAAATACAAAGAGGTCTCTCTGGGATTGTAAAATCTTAAGAAGTAACCACAAAAAATGCTCTTTGAATCAAACTTTTTGCCATTTAATCATGACTATAAAGAGACATTTAACTAATATTGTACAATGAAATCTTTACCTTACTGTGGGCCAAATCCTTTCCAACTTTCCAGCCCTGGTGTAGTCGTGCCAATGGGGTGTGTGCTGCATCTTGTGGTGGGAGGGTAGTTATGGAAGCCTCCACAAGGTAAGAGGACATTTGTTCCTTTGCCTCGGGGCTGCATTGTAGCTGCATCGGTGCTGGAAAGCTGGATAGGATTGGGTCCTGTGTCTCTTCCAGTGGAATGCTGACTTCCATATAATGCATTCAAATTATGGAAACTATTACATCAGGAATGTCATGTGATGGAACTAATGACAGGGATGGGTGCTCTGAACATAAGGATAAATGCATGCACCATGCTTCTCATGAAAATGTTGATTGTCAAAACAACATATGAGAGAGGAAATGAGAAAGAGAAATGGAATCATCATGAACGAGGGCCAATTTAGGGACTCTGTGTGCATGTATGTGTTACAGCCCAATCCTACTGGGATCCTACTGGGATACCCTACTGGGATCCTACTGGGATACCCTGGGATACCCTGCTAATGGAACACGCATTCCACCAGCACTGGCTGGTGAAAAGCAGCTATAAAGCACACACTGGCAACATACTGCATGCTGGTGGGAAGACCAGAGCCTTCCTGCACACGCTGCTGAACCACTGGCTGCCTGGAATAGGAATAGAGCACGTAAACCAGCGGGAGAGGTGGAAGCAGTAAGGGAGGTTGGAACAGGGGCAAAACTGGGTGGGGAAACGGGGGCAGAGTGGCTGCAGGAGTGATAGATCTTGCAGCAATGGGGCATGCTGGATCTTATCCCCTCTGGCAGCAGCCTCCCCACCTCCTTTCCTCAGACTTGTGCCAGTGAAATCACTGACTCAAGTTCAAAGACATTGTAGGGCAGGAGGCTTACAGAGAGGAAAGGGGATTTAAAACTCCAAAGCATCCTGCTCTCCCCCTCCCCCTTTGCTGAATGCAGTGTGTACCTTTTCGGCATAGCTGCACCAGCTGGGGGCGAGGATAAAGTTGGGCTTTAGTGTGTGAAAATATGTAGCACCTATGGACTTACAGGACATTACTGCGAGTGTGTGAGTTTGACAGATTGGATTGTCTATAGGTAATGAGAATAACTGCATGCAAAATGCACATCCCCAAAGAATGTCATGACTTCAAACTCTGTTTGTTCTGCTACCAATTTCCCTGGGTACAAAGCACATAATGGTGGCATTGGAATTGACCTTTAGTTGTCTCGCAGCAAGAAGTCCACCCATGCTGAGTATTCTGCTAAATGCTTTTCAGTCTTTCCCCAGTTTAAAAAAAAAAATCCAATTACGTTTCTCTTTTACACTTAATAAGCTACTATCCTTGAGAACTTGCTGAAGAGTTTGTGGCTGGTAAATTAACTACATGTAGATGGTGCATATCCAAATGTAACACTTTCTTCAATTTTGCACAATTAAGCACAATCCATCCAAGCAGAATTTCAGTGGTGATTCCGTTTATTTTAAAAGGAATAGATGTTATTCTGACTCAAACCACTGTGAAGAAAACTAATAGGCATGTACTTAGATACGGCCAAGGTAGTTCTTTACTGTACTACAGTCTGAAACTTCAGCAAGAACTTTTTTCTCCCCATTCTAGGTTGGCATGATAAGTGTGCAAAACTCATCAAAAAGCGAGTTGTTTTTTCTCTGCTATTATATGCATATGATGAACTCACAGAATAAATATGTATACTCTGGTCTGAGGGAAGCCTCAAGTTTGATTAAAAGCAAATTTAAAAAATAAGTTAAAATATGTGATTAAAAATACAGTTCCTTAAAAACAAAAAGCAAACTTAACTGTTTCCAGTTACTTCCATGACACTTTGCTTTCTGAAGCAGAGCACCAAATGGCACCTCCTCCCTTTCATCCCCTTTATATTTTTCTGTTAAAATGACATCCCCTAGATCTTTCCTTCTTTACTATCTCTCCCTCTTCTTTCCTTTTTATGAGCAGGGGAAGAGGAAAAGAGTGTGGCACCACTGCACTGTTCTTCCTCTGCAGGTCACCTTTGAAGGTTTTTCTGGTTGAGTTGCCATACTGCCTTTGAGAATGGGCCCATAATATGCCATTTGAAGGGCTCACTTCATGACAAGGCACCCCCACACAGTATCTTCTAATGCTTATTACATTTAGGGCACAATCCTCAGCCCTTATGTCAGTGCTTTCCAGCACTGACATAAGGGCAATGCAGCTCTGAGGTAAAGGAACAAACATTCCCTTGCTTTGAGGAGGCCTCCGTGAGTGACACCCAACTGCAGGATGCAGCACTTGTCCCATTGGCACCGCTATGCCAGTGCTAGAAAGCAGGACATAAGGGGTTAGGATTGCGCCCTTAGAATTTCATGAGCAGTCGTATCTGAAAATCCCCACCTATGTTCAGAAGTGGGAGAAGCCCAACAATAAGGCAACCTGAAGTGGAATTTGTAGGAAACATTGTAAGCATGGCCCAAGCTAAAGTGATACCTGAAGCAGCATCCTCGTGTTCAACCCCTTTCCCATCATTTTACCCCCTTTCTTTTTCATTGTTTTAACCATGTGTCACTACACACTCCACCACTGCCATTTCCTTCTGCTGCTTCGTTCTCCAGCATCATTGACCTGATTGCTTGGTGCAGTAGCTCTGGAGGAAGAAGTGGGCTGCCACTGTCCTGATTCTCCTCTTACTTGCTACTTATCAGTTTGCAGGTGAAACTAGAAACTGGTAAGATTCTCCTTACCAGTTTGCAGGTAAAGGAGGTGGCAGGCAGGTGCAGGGCACGCTGTGAGTTTGCCAGCTCCTCCTCCAGCCTGCTGATCAAAGGAGTCCCATCAATCTGCCTTACACAAGCCCTGGTCAATTGGAGCATATGCCCTGATGAACCAGGAACAATTCAACTATCTGAAAGAAGCCATGCAATACTTCATACATACACTATTAAATAGAATCACTTACCATTGTCTGTGTATCTGTCTGCATGCTGGCCTGTTTGCCTGCAAAGTGTCCTTCAGCCAAGTTGATAATTCCTGTGTATGTGAGATAATAATGCAGCAGCTTACTAGAACCTGAAAGCAGCATGTATATGATCAAGGGTCACAAAACTGTAGTAAACTGCTATAAATTAACATAGCTTGCAAAAAAAGCAGTACTGCTGAAAAGCAGGGATGAGCAAATCCAGCTTGGCTTGACTTGAGTCACAAGTCTCTGCCCCTGTGACTGAATCATTATGGGGGCACTTGCTGAGTTGCCCGGACTGTTTTAACAACTCAAAAAGACTTGAGTCTTGAGTCATTCCCTTTAAAAAGCCAGCCATGGAAAAAAAAGGGGGGGGCTGGTGTGTGTGTGTGTGTGTGTGTGTGTCACAGTTCTCTTTAACCACTCCCCTGCTGTCCCCACCCCATCTGTAAACAAGGCGAGGGGGAGTAGAACAGACTGAGGAAACAGATCAGGGAGGTCTGATCAGGACAGAAATGAGGACAGAACAGATCAGGACAGAAATGAGGAAACAGATCAGGGAGGTGACAAGGAGGGACAGGGTTGTAATCATGGGGGACTTCAATTATCCTCATATTGACTGGGTCAATTTGTGTTCTGGTCACGATAAGGAAACCGGATTTCTTGACGTGCTAAATGACCGTGGCTAAATGACGTGCTAAATGACCGTGGCTAAATGACCGTGGCTTAGATCAGCTAGTCACAGAGCCCACCAGAGGACAGGTGACTCTGGATTTAATATTGTGTGGTATGCAGGACCTGGTTAGAGATGTAAACGTTACTGAGCCATTGGGGAACAGTGATCATGCTGCGATCCGTTTTGACGTGCACGTTGGGGGAAGAATACCAGGCAAATCTCTAACAAAAACCCTTGACTTCCGACGGGCGGACTTCCCTCAAATGAGGAGGCTGGTTAGAAGGAGGTTGAAAGGGAGGGTAAAAAGAGTCCAATCTCTCCAGAGTGCATGGAGGCTGCTTAAAACAACAGTAATAGAGGCCCAGCAGAGGTGTATACCACAAAGAAAGAAGGGTTCCACCAAATCCAGGAGGGTGCCCGCATGGCTAACCAGCCAAGTTAGAGAGGCTGTGAAGGGCAAGGAAGCTTCCTTCCGTAAATGGAAGTCTTGCCCTAATGAGGAGAATAAAAAAGAACATAAACTGTGGCAAAAGAAATGTAAGAAGGTGATACTGGAGGCCAAGCGAGACTATGAGGAACGCATGGCCAGCAACATTAAGGAGAATAATAAAAGCTTCTTCAAATATGTTAGAAGCAGGAAACCCGCCAGAGAAGCGGTTGGCCCTCTGGATGGTGAGGGAGGGAAAGGGGAGATAAAGGGAGACTTAGAGATGGCAGAGAAATTAAATGAGTTCTTTGCATCTGTCTTCACGGCAGAAGACCTCGGGCAGATACCGCTGCCCGAACGGCCCCTCCTAACCGAGGAGTTAAGTCAGATAGAGGTTAAAAGAGAAGATGTTTCAGACCTCATTGATAAATTAAAGATCAATAAGTCACCGGGCCCTGATGGCATCCACCCAAGAGTTATTAAGGAATTGAAGAATGAAGTTGCAGACCTCTTGACTAAGGTATGCAACTTGTCCCTCAAAACGGCCATGGTGCCAGAACATTGGAGGATAGCAAATGTCACGCCTATTTTTAAAAAGGGAAAGAGGGGGGACCCGGGAAACTATAGGCCGGTCAGCCTAACATCCATACCGGGTAAGATGGTGGAATGCCTCATCAAAGATAGGATCTCAAAACACATAGACGAACAGGCCTTGCTGAGGGAGAATCAGCATGGCTTCTGTAAGGGTAAGTCTTGCTTCACGAACCTTATAGAATTCTTTGAAAAGGTCAACAGGCATGTGGATGCGGGAGAACCCGTGGACATCATATATCTGGACTTTCAGAAGGCATTTGACACGGTCCCTCACCAAAGCCTACTGAAAAAACTCCACAGTCAGGGAATTAGAGGACAGGTCCTCTCGTGGATTGAGAACTGGTTGGAGGCCAGGAAGCAGAGAGTGGGTGTCAATGGGCAATTTTCACAATGGAGAGAGGTGAAAAGCGGTGTGCCCCAAGGATCTGTCCTGGGACCGGTGCTTTTCAACCTCTTCATAAATGACCTGGAGACAGGGTTGAGCAGTGAAGTGGCTAAGTTTGCAGACAACACCAAACTTTTCCGAGTGGTAAAGACCAGAAGTGATTGTGAGGAGCTCCAGAAGGATCTCTCCAGACTGGCAGAATGGGCAGCAAAATGGCAGATGCGCTTCAATGTCAGTAAGTGTAAAGTCATGCACATTGGGGCAAAAAATCAAAACTTTAGATATAGGCTGATGGGTTCTGAGCTGTCTGTGACAGATCAGGAGAGAGATCTTGGGGTGGTGGTGGACAGGTCGATGAAAGTGTCGACCCAATGTGCAGCGGCAGTGAAGAAGGCCAATTCTATGCTTGGGATCATTAGGAAGGGTATTGAGAACAAAACGGCTAGTATTATAATGCTGTTGTACAAATCGATGGTAAGGCCACACCTGGAGTATTGTGTCCAGTTCTGGTTGCCGCATCTCAAAAAAGACATAGTGGAAATGGAAAAGGTGCAAAAGAGAGTGACTAAGATGATTACGGGGCTGGGGCACCTTCCTTATGAGGAAAGGCTACGGCGTTTGGGCCTCTTCAGCCTAGAAAAGAGACGCCTGAAGGGGGACATGATTGAGACATACAAAATTATGCAGGGAATGGACAGAGTGGATAGAGAGATGCTCTTTACACTCTCACATAACACCAGAACCAGGGGACATCCACTAAAATTGAGTGTTGGGAGAGTTAGGACAGACAAAAGAAAATATTTCTTTACTCAGCGTGTGGTCGGTCTGTGGAACTCCTTGCCACAGGATGTGGTGCTGGCGACTGGCCTGGACGCCTTTAAAAGGGGATTGGACAAGTTTCTGGAGGAAAAATCCATTACGGGGTACAAGCCATGATGTGTATGCGCAACCTCCTGATTTTAGAAATGGGCTATGTCAGAATGCCAGATGCAAGGGAGGGCACCAGGATGAGGTCTCTTGTTATCTGGTGTGCTCCCTGGGGCATTTGGTGGGCCGCTGTGAGATACAGGAAGCTGGACTAGATGGGCCTATGGCCTGATCCAGTGGGGCTGTTCTTATGTTCTTATGACTGCAAGAGAGTGGGGACAGAAGCAGCTAGAGAGAGGAGGGTCACACATAGCAGCTGCAAGGTTTACCAGAACAACCCGATCTTTTGCAGTTCTACTCAGAAGTTGTCCCATTTGCACTGGTTGTCGAATGAGGCTCCCTCTCCCTAAGTAACAACAGAGCCAAGGCAAGAACCCCCTTGGGCTCCTCCTTCTGCCTTACCTCAGCCAAAGAAAATATGAGACCATCTATCTTTCGTCCAATGATCATCAGTTCTCTCAGAGATGGGCAAGAGAGCCTGCTCCTGCCTCCTCTTTGTTGCAAAAGCAAAAGATTAACCCTTCCCTGCCTCCTGACTGGAACTTCCCTGCTGCTCACCTGATCTAAATGATGGCCCCATGAGGCTTTTCACACTGTGAAAACAGTAAGCAAGCATACCCAGACACAGACAGACTCAAGTCTGCATGTGTGGGGATGAGTGCTGAGTCCTCCACATATGTGACTTGAGTGGACATGAGTCAGCAAAAAATGCACATGTTTGTGACTCACACTCAGGTCACAGGACTCAAGTTCCCATCCCTGCTAAAAAGGTGCCATACAATAAATGCTATCTTTTGTAAACAGTGCCTGAGATGGGCAAATCCAACCTGACTTGAGTCGAGTCACAAGTCTCCGTCCCCTTTAACTCGACTTGAAGACAAGTCCTAATGGGCAGACTTTCTGAGTTGCCCAGAGTGTTTTGGGACTCTAAAAGACTTGAGTCCCAAGTATTTTCTTTTTAAAAAGTCAGCCACAGCTCTACTGAAAAAATGGAGCTGGGGTATGTGTGTCAGAGTTCTCCTTTAATACTTCCCTGATGGCCCATCTGTAAACAAGGAGGGGGGATGAACTGCATGACAGCAGGGAGAGAAGCCACAAAAGAGAGGAGCAGTATGAACCAATCCTCTGTAGCTCTACTCAAAAGTAGTCCCATTGCAGCTCGTCATTCAATGAGCCTGCTGGAGCCATGCCATGAGTTTCTCCTGGATGGTTAGGAACCACCTCCCCCCACCTTCTCCTCTCACTCATCCAGGAAAAAGACAAGAGAGGGACAAGAGAGCCCTCTCCTGCCTCCCTGGAATGCAAAACCAAAACGTTAACCCTTCCCTGCCTCTTGGGTAGAACTTTCCTGCTGCTCACACAGTCTGGTTGATGGCCCCACAAGGTCTTTCATGCTGCAGAAAAAGTAAGCAAGCATACCTAGACACAGACAGACTTGAATCTGCATGAGTGGGGACTCTCCAAGACTGTGGCCTCAGACTTGAGTCAGTGCCAGAGGCATTGACGTGACTGACTTGAGTGTACACGAGTCAGCAAAAAATACAGGTTTTTGTAACTCGGACTGGAGTCACCTGACTCAAGTTTCCATTCCTAAACAGTGCCTCCATTTTGTAAGATGTCTCTCGTACACATGTTTACATGTGGTGTAAACTTGCTGCTTTAAAGAAATTAAGTCCACACTTATTGATGGGGCTTGGACAATTTCAGAAGATTAGAGGGTGTAGACAAAAAAGGAAAGAAAAAAAATCTGGAATGAAACAAAACTTTGCATGATCTGTCATGCTGAGACAAGGCAGTATGTCTGGGGGCTCCAAACTTTTCAGTACAAGGGCCACATTATATATTTTACACATATTTGGGAGCCAGTCCTCTGGGGTGATCTTCCACAGAAGCATCTCCCCAGCACAAGGCTCTGCATTTACCCGACATGTCAGCAGGTTGCCACAGGCCAGAATGTTCAATACTTCCCCACCACCGTGCTGTGGACTGGGTGCCCCACTCCCAGATAGTTTTTCCTGGAAATATGTTTCAGGCTAGCACTCTCATCACCACAGACCTTCTCTTTCACTGTCTTTGAAAAACCATAGGTGTGGGAAAGGAGGAAGAGAAGCAGCGGATATGAATGGCACAGAGCAGGACCAGGCCAGACAAGGTGGGGGAGGGTGGCTAGCAAGGACTGTGGGAGAACACAGAAGGCACGCCCAGCAATCCTTTGCCATTTGCCAATATGCTATCCAGGGTGACTGTTTCACCATACTTCATTAGTGGGCCAGCCATGGCTAGACCTGGAAATATGGCGGTCCCACCTAGCAAGGAACTCTGGCTACGGTGCTACACGGAGCAAAAGTTCTTGAAGTCCAAACCATTTTGGAGAAGTAAAATACAGCCATGCATTTTATGTGGTTAAACAGATGTGGATTTCCTTCTATGTTGTCAAATGGTTGTGTTGTTTTAATATTGATCTTCACATATTGATCAAAAGATAATATTGATCTTTTGGCTAAAGAAAGGCTGCAACCTTAAGTGTAAAGGCTGCACTTATGGGTAAGTAAACCCCCTTGAACACACAACAAGACCTACTTCAGAGTAAACATGATAGGGCCGTGCCAAATGAAAAGTACTTTTAAAAAGCGGATCCTATCTTTGCACACTGATAGAATAATAGATGGCAAGGGGAGCACGCACTTTACTTTAGGTATGCCTAGCATTTCAAATGCAGTTGTTGCCATTATCATGAGATCATCAGAAACCTTTGATGTATGTGTCTAGCCACGCAGACTACTTTCTCTGATGACTGTACATAGCCTCAGAGTTTCAGCCCCTTGATGTGCTTGTCTAGCCTTAGAGCCTAGCTCAAAGTGTGCATGATGGATGAGATTTTCGATCTAAGCTTTTGAGCAGTCTAGGTTGAATGTTCCCTGACTGGGCTCTCAGCACAGCTTGCAGGTGTGTATGTATATACAAACACATAAGCCCATGCATATGTGAACACATATACACTGTGCTACTATCCAAAATTGAAGTCCTCACAGCTAGAAGTCACGATCCAGAAGTCAGTCAAACTGGAGACTTTTTTGATGTGTTTCTTCCATTTTTTTTTCACCAAAACCTTTGCTTTGTTCATTTGCCTTTAAACTTCAAGAACTGTTTGTAGCAAAGTAATGGTAGAGAGTTTGAGCTGTTGATTTATTTGGTGTTACAGAGGTATATCTATACATGAATATACTTGCTTGTGCAATTAATACATGACTAACTTCTTTTTTTATAATTAATCAGTTGTAAAAATTATCATGTGATGCTTCTCACAGCATGGAAATAAATGGTGTCACCTGTTTATTGCCACAGATTAAGCCACTGTTAAAGGCACAGTTACAAAGGATGGTGGAAATGTTGGCAACTCAACATTTTATAGCAAACATAGATGGATTTGCCTGTTGCTGCTCAGATCTTTCATCATGCAGCAGATGTTGAAACCAGTTCTTCCTGGTTCAAGTTGAATCATTCATACCCTGGGTGTCAGGACCTTTTTAATACTTTATCGATTGTTTGTATGCCATCATGTACCATCAAGGAAGATTTGCACAACTTGGGACCAGCCAAGATGGACACAGCTGAAAAGCCAAATATTGTGTACTATCATCAGTGGACAGTACATAGCTAGAAGACTGTATTTGACTGTGTGAGTAATCATTTTTGTGAAGCCCCTAGTTTTATGAAGCCATAAAACTTAAGCAGCCATACATCAGCATCTGAAAATAGAGAAAACACTTTGAAAATATTTTGAGTGGTGCATCTGCTTAAATGTAGAACCCACTCTGGATGCACACAACTGAAAGCAAGAAATTATGAACTGTATTCAAGATAAGACACTGGAACTGTACACACTGCTTCCCCCCTCCAAATCCATTTCCTTGTTCCTCAAAAAGGTAGAGCGATGACAATCTCCATTGGGTCGTCTATACTCCATAAGTTTCAAAGTCCTGTTTTCTTGATAATTTTCGATTTCACGATTCCTTCTTTTTCCTTTAATGAATCTTAGAGGATATAAGTGTTAATTAGGAGCTCACCCAAGTTTTCTTTCGTGAGTTGTTACAATTTTACCAAGTTTTTACAATACTTAGGGTGCAATACAGCCCTTGACTTGGACCGGCGCAAGTCCCTAGCACACGTTTGTGCCTCCTCAGGAGGAAACCAGGCTGGTGCTCAGAGAAGTGCCAGCCTGTGGAGGCCGATGCAAGCCTCCTCACCTGCTTCCTCCACGAGGCTTGCTACAGCCTCCGAGGTAGGCGGGGGGCAGGGTGGAGGCAGGAGAGAGGCATTCCTGGGCAGGGGGAGGGCAGGCAGGCAGGCGAGGAGCGGGAGGCGGGGCTGGGATCCGGCAGGTAAGCTGGATCCCAACCCCTGTGTCCAGGGAGAATAGAGCAGCTCCAAGCTGCTCTGCTCTCCTCGGATTTGTGCCACCTCAAGAGGTGGCGCAAGTCCAAAGAGACCCATGGGGCCAGTGGTCCTTACCCGGAGGTAAGGGGAAGTGTTTCCTTTTACCTCTTGCTTAGCCGCTTATGACCCCTATCCTGCGCTGAACACAGCGCAAGCCTCTTGGCTTGCCTGTTCCAGCGCACGATAGGTTTGTGCCCTTATATGTAGATTTCTTATACATGATCTGGTAAACTTCAGTGTTAACAAGAAAATCTTCAATAGCAGTTAATCATAATAGCATAGGAAGAAAATTGCTAGTATTTTATTCATCTCTGGTAAAAAGAAGATTTTTCCATATTCACTGTAACAAATATTAGAACATAAAAGAGATGAGACTAGACTATTACTGTCTGAAAAAAGGAGAGCTAAAATATTTATGTACTAATTAGTAGCAATAAAGTCCTGGAGACCTCAACAATGTACATCTTCTCAAGGTGATTTCTTACTCTGAAGACTGAGCGCATTTCAATAAATTGATTGAATTCAATGAAACTCCTTTTTCTCAAAAGCTCAGTAGATCATTAGAGTTCCAATTCTGAGATGACACTTGCTAGGTTCTGTTGAAGCCAAAGGCTTCCCCAGTTCAAGTAGATTAGGCATGGTGGTTGTTCAGATATCATAAACTTGCCTCCAAGTTAAGCAATTGGGATAATTTTAATGATGCCTGAATTCAAGTACCCATTGACAAGAATGAGCTGTGGCTATGACAGAATCAAGAGTGTGAGGGTATAGTCTGGGGGGGGGGGTGCCAAACTGCTGCTTGGGAGCCACATGCAAGCTCTTAGACAGTGCAGCTCACAGACATATGTTGGCTGAGCTCCTTTTTGAATCACATATAAAAGGCAAATAAATTTTCAAGCTTTATACCTGTTTACCAGGTATTAACTGACAGCCCAATCCTAACCTGTGCTGGCACAGCCAGGCCGCATGGCCTGAGTTCAATCTAGCGCAGGTTAGGAGGAGGCTAGAGGTTTCCTCAGGGTAAGGGGATATTTTTCTCCTTACCCTGTGCCAGGCCTCAACCTGCCCTATGCCAGCTATTTAGCTGGCACAAATCTGCATCTACCCATGCCCCTGCACCAGTCAATGTAACCCTCACTGCTCCAGCTAGTGCTACTCCTGGATGCTGCACCTGCCGCAAAGGTAAGCATGTTGGGACTATTCTGCCCCTGAGGAAATTTGCATTCTGCATAGAGCAAGGCCTTAATGTCTGGGTCTAAAAATAAGCCCAAAAGCGTGTGTGTGTGTGTGTGTGTGTGTGTATCTTTCTGTATCCCATGTGATTCCATGTAACCAATTAAAGTGTATGAAAAATACTGAGTCACTATGACACGGTACCTGTAATAGAAGTGAATGTAAGGGTACGGCTAGTGCACCATGGGAGATGGTGTTATCAGTTATGAGACGATGAGGTAATGCTATGAGGTCATCTCCACTGTGATTAGTGCACAGCAAGATATAAGCAAGGCAGGTAGAGTCTACCTGTGAGGGTCGTTGTATGGAGTCAGAGAGAGCAGGAGTCTATGTTGGAGAGTTGCGGATTGTAGCTGTGAATACGTATGCAAAGGAACTGCTTATCTGTAAATAGTTTTGCAAGTACAGACTGGTGGTGGACATCTTACCTTGTCTGCGTTGCCTTCTTTCTGGGACATATTCGCCTTCCTTGCTAGCACTCTGCTGCACTCTGCTGAGAACTGGAACTATGCTAAAGTCCTCAATAGAGCTTCACTTAACAAGTACAGGTGAGTACAGGTAAGCATTGCTTTCCTGATCTCTGCCATTAAATATTGCTGTCATTAAATGACGTTACATTTGTCATCCTTTTAAAGCCTCTGGAGCAAAGAGAGCTGTGCTCAAAAATGCTACTTCTTGTTTCCAGGGCTTGCCCAGAGCTCCTGGGACTCCCCGGGCCTCAGAATGCCTTATAAGGCATTAAAACATCACTTCCAGTTTCCCTCTGCAAACTGGAAGTAGTGGTTTTTGGCTAAATCGGCCATTCTGAGCCTTTCAGAGGCTGCGTGCAGGTGCATGAAAAGCCTCCAGAGGTGAAGGGAGGGAAGTTTCCTCACTCTGGAGGCTTGAGGGAGAGACAGGGATAAGCATCAGACCATCGTTTATGAGGTCCGTCCATGATCGGAATGTTACTAAGGCCCAAATCCTAACCAACTTTCCAGCACTGGCAGAGAGATGCCAATGGGACGTGTGCTGCATCCTTCAGTTGGGTGGCACTCATGGAGGCCTCCTCAAAGTAAGGGAATGTTTGTTCTCTTATGTTTGTTTGTTCTCTGCATTGAGCTGCATTGCACTTATGTTGGTGCTGGAAAGTGGGTTAGGATTACGCCCTAAGTAACGTTCACTTGTAGCCACAAATGTGTTGTACGGTACATTTGTAACACTCTGAGCCTGCGTGGGGCAGCTTCTGTGGCTCACAAAGATAATAGGGCATTAGGATTGTGCTGTCAGAGTCCACTGGATTTGAACACAAGGTTAATGCTCACTGTGCGTAAATATATTTAAGCATTTAGTGCTGCAATTTTAACCTCAGTTTCCTGGGAGTAAGTCCCATTGAACACAATAGGACTTACTTCTGAGTAGACCTGGTTAGGCTTGTGCCCTAAATGCTTCTTAAATATTCCAGCTTTCTAACATCTCTCTGGCAGCTCACAAACATCTGAAGTTTATCATATGGGGCTCTTACATTCAGTTAGTTTGGTCACCCAGTCACTATTGATTTATTTGCCAAATTAACCAAACTGCTCACTTTCAAAAATGTGACCAACTTTCCAGCACAGAGGTAAGAGCAGTGCAACTCAGAGATAAGGGAACAAACAAACAAACATAACGGAACAAACATTGCCTTACCTTGAGGAGGCCTCTGTGACAGCCCCCAACTGCAAGGTGCAGCACATGTCCCAGTGGCACAGCTCTGCCAGTGCTGGAAAGTTGGTTAGGATTGCGCCCTCAGATGATTGCTTCTGGTTCTGTAAATGCTCATTACATACATTTCTTCATTTATCTTAAAACGTATGGACTGGCTTTCTATCAATATGATATCCCAGGCAGTTAACAACAACAACCTGATGAAAACGGCACAATAACAGAGGTGCCACTAAGGGTTTGTGTCACCCACTGCTAGAGCTCATTGTGTCACCTCTCTGATGGACCTCCTCCCATACCAGACCACACAGAATAAATTACAGACTATACAGAATAAATTACAATTTCATATGCACAACTTAAATGCAGCGGCATCACTAGGGTTGATGTATCCCCATTAACTTCATTCATTCATATATATATATAACAGTACAGGTCACTCAGTAACTCACTCAGTAACCAACACAAAATCAGTGGCTCTCACACAACTGAATAAGAGTTCTAGTATTAGCTTTGATGCATGGAAATGAGACCTGACTCATATTAACACCTCATTGGTTCCCTGCTATGTCATAATAACACCTCATTGGTTTTTGGAACAATAATTTTCATTGGTCAGATTGAGTTTTAAGGAAATCCACTTTTTGTTACATAAGTAGGGGCAGTCTAAAATGATAAAAATGAAATAATTCACTGCAACACAAAATTGGGCTTATAAAACGTGATATCCTGGTCAATTAAGGAAATAGCACCACTATGCACCTATTAAAGTGGCTGCAGAGCATCTGTGGATCATCCAGAGTGCTTCTGACTGTGTTTCAGAGCCCCTCACTCCCTTGGAGCTCTGCTGCTTTCACTGGCTGTAGAGTCTTCTAAGCATGCTCAGAAGCTGCCAAGAAAAATGCATGGAGCTCAGTGGAAACTGAGCCACAGTGTGTGTTTACTCATGAGTAAGCAAATGTGCCTTGGTCCATTGGAAAGGGTAGGCCAAGAGGAATGCAATGCAACTATAATTGTTCTGATCTGATGAACAGAGGCCTCAAAAACACCTGAAAAAGAAGTCCTGTCTTCCAAGCAATAAAGTATTGAATCTGATGGAAAGTGAAACTGAGCTACATGTTCATGTTTACTCATGAGTAAGTAATGTTTAATGGTTCCTTGCTATGTTGATGTGTTTTTTCCCCCCTGCACTTTAAAACCAATTTGTTTCCATAGCAATTCAATATTCAATTCTGTTGCTATCATCTCAATGTTTTAATTTGGCAATGTTTTAATTTGTGTTTGGCAGCATTAGGTTCATTGTAGTTGTTCGAACAAGTAGCCTGAAAATCTTAAATGGCTCCTGTAAATTTAATTCAAGTAGTAGACTATGTAGTTGTGCTCTTCAGGTGTGTGTATGTGTGTGTGTGTGTGTGTGAGAGAGAGAGAGAGAGAGACAGACAGACAGATGCTTTGCCAATAAGTAATGAATACAGATCAGATTTTGACACTTCCAACATGAATGCAGTGTTTTCGGAGTTACCTAATATCAGGCTCTAAGAATACAGGGGTCTTGATCAAGTGACCTGAGGCATGTTAGGTGAGGAGTCTGCTATGTATCAGCATTCAACTGTGGTCAAAGGTATGAACTGCAACCAAGAAAGCCTCCTCCTTTTCTCAGTATGCCAGAGCAGACCATGATACTCCCTTGTCCCTCGAAAAACTTCTGTATTGGACTTGAGGCCGAACTAGACATTGTATAGAGAGCGCCATGATTCCCCCCCCCCCCCATACACGCACAATTTCTTATCTGAAAACTAGACATAGACGGGGGGGGGGGAATTTGGATCAGGCTGTGACACGTGCAAGGCAAACCTAACAATGTTATCCTCCCCCATGCTGTGAATGCTCTTATTTAATTTTCCCCCATGAATTCAGTATTAGCCACAGAGAGCCTGTATGTTTTCTCCTCCTTGGCTAATAGTGGCTCCAGCGGAGCCATTTGGATCAGAGCATCCACGATGGGTATGGCACGGAGGGATGGTTAGAGTCCCTTCCCATATACACACTCCTGATCCAAATCTCTCCTCACAGCTGATTTTAAAAGACAACGAACACGGGGTGAAATTCATTCACATATCTTCCATCTCAAGTCTAAATTGGCCCTTGCTCTGTGGTCTGTACTCAGGTTACCACAGGTTGCTTTTTTTTTTTTTTGGCCGCCACAGGCTGTACTCTGCCTTGCTTTTCTCAGCAACATGCATGCTGACTTCTTGACAACAAGAATTTGAGTGATACTTGCCAAGGATGAGCATGCAAAATCTCCACCTATGGTGCACATGGTGTTGTCTCTGTTATCTTTTATCAGGATTCAGTTCAGAGCTATTTCATTGTCATTATCTTGGATATCATTTGCAGCCTCATTTGCTGCGGAAAGATCTTCTGCATATAACTCCTGTATTTGAGGCAATTTATAGCAATCTTCCCCCTTCCCTACACTCTTGTCTGTGTCTCTGAGAGTTACTATAGCAGAACATTATTTTAATGAACTTTCATCAACTTGCTGTTAATGTGACTTTTTCTTAAAATTTTAGACTGCTACATTGCTGCATACTCTTGGTGGAGCTTTTGTTTTATTTATTGGACCTTGTTTTATATTGGTATGTATCTGTATTTTAACCACATATAAGGCTTTGTCAGTGGAGGAAAAATGAACTAATAAATCTTATTGTTACCTCTCCTTTTTTTTTTTTCTTTTCAAAAGGGAGCAAAAATGTGTCTCATAGTGTCAGAAATATAAAACTATTTGTTTCTGCAGCCTTCCAAAATATTTTCACAGTTATGTCAATGCCTATTTAATAACTGGGAAGCAAAAGTTGCAAATGGTGAAAATCAGGTTAGTAATAATGTAAAATCTGTAACTGTTGAAATGACTTGCCTACTTTTTCTCCATTTAGCAAGTCAGGAGTAAATAATCTAAATTTGGTCATGCTGAAACAAATAGTATAGGCTGCTGTTTACACTATACAAAACCTTTAGGAGTCCAACTCTGACACAGCTCCTGATGCCTTTTTTCATCTAGGAAAAATTAAAAAGAAAGAAATGAATAGCTCCATCTTTCTCAGGAGTATTTCACATGATTTTTTCTCCCTGAAAAATCAAGTAATACAATGAATGCTGGTTTGCAAGAAGCCATACATGTTGGACTGCTGCATGCATTATGTGCAGTCCATAGCCAGGATCCTGAGAGCTTCTAAGAAAGCATAGAAGGCTTTTGTTGGCCCTGTAGATATATTCTGCGGTTTACTATTAACAATTCACTATTATCGATTCTTTATTAGGAGTTTAAGGATTCAGCAAACAGTCATGTGATATCAATTCCATATTTTACATCCTTAACAGCCTATCCTCCATACCTACTTTACCCAGGCTTCGCGCACTGGAGAGGACACTCTGTTCCAGAACCACCATTCAGAGCGTGACACCATAGTCTTCCAAGACTGAAGGATGCCAACAACATTTTACATCCTCACAAAGAATACAATACTTGTTGGTGCTGTTTCCGGCCACACTTGCATTCCTTAGCTTATTTAAGTATTCATTCATTCATTCATCCTTCAACACATTTTATCCTACAGCTTTCATCCCTATAGAACTCTCAGGGTGGTTTACAATTCAGACATAAAATAACAACAATATCAAAACAATGACAAGAATGTAATAAACCATCAAGCAGCAGCAGAAGTAACAAAAAGTCAAAACAGTAGTGACTAGGCAGCCCAATGCTAACTTGCACTGGAACAGGCAGGCCGGTAGGCCTGCGCTGTATGCAGCACAAGTTTCAGGCAGCCATAGGCTCTGTCAGGGAGAAGGGGAAACTTTTCCCCTTACCTCAGGGAGAACTACTGTAGTCCCATTGGGGCTACTTGGATCTGTGCCACTTCGGGAGGTGGTGCAAATCTGAGCAGCCAGAGACTGCCCCAGGCTGGCCAGCAATGGGGTGGCCCCACCTCCCGCTCCCCACCCACCCACCTGTCCTGGGAATGCCCACCGTCCATCCTCCCCCTGCCCCCAAATCACCACAACACAACATCCCTGGAGCTCGCACATCCGGACACTGGCCTTTCTTCCCCCAGAGTGGTGCAAAAGTGCTTGATGGCATTTTTGCGATACTCCCAGGTCAGTGCAAGGGACTTGCATTGGCCTAGATCGCAGTTTGGATTGCACCCTTAAAAGAACAGGGCAGTCAAATTCTTCAAGCATTTCCATAAAATGCCTACCTTTACAAAACTGTCTTAACTGACAAATGCCTTAGGTGAAAGACATCCGGACATGGTCAGCAGGGGCTACCAGAGCAGTGTTTCACAGTCTGCCGTTCCAGGGACAAAAAAAAAACCTCTGTTGTGTGCCCCTATTCTTTGCATCACACAGAGCTTTAATTTGGAATCAGGGCAATGGACATTTTATCAGTATGATGTGATCACAAAACCGGGCTTCAATCAGTAGTCTAGTTGCTATATTTTGTATGAATTGCAGTTTCCAGACACGTTTCAAGAACAGTCTTGGGTAGAGCGTGTTACACTATTCTAAACTGAAAGGAATAAAAGCATGCCTAAATATGTTGAGACAGGCCTTCCCTAGGCAAGATTTGTGGCTGCAACACCTGAAGCAGAACAAAGGTGTTCCTGGTCACAGCCACCACCTACCTATTCACAAGTAAAGTCAGGTCCAGAAGCATTCTTAAGGCATATACCAGCTGCGTTTGCCTATATCCAGTCCCTCATTGATCTCAGACTCTGATTCACAACTTTCAAGCTTCCCTGTAATCCAACAACCATGACAGATAGAACTAGGTGCCATTACAAAACTGATGGCAGTGCAACTCAAATCGCCAGATGACGTCTCCCAGTTTTTAAAATTTATATTTCTATTAACAGCAGTATAAAGCAAAATAAATGTAATCTGAAACAAGACCAAGAAAGCCCAATAGTTCCATGAATGAACTGTTAAAAAAGCAAAACCAGCATGGATATACACAATCAAATTATGAGTTTTAATAATCAATAAATTAAATCCATTTTCTGAACAAACTCATCTGTCATTGTGCTTTCTTTTGTTCACTTTCATTAATGCAGCAATATCCAAGATTTGTCTATACTAGCTTGTAATGTTGTCATTTGGGAAGATTTCCAAAAGGAACATAAGAAAAGCCCGGGTGGTTCAGGCCAAAGGCCCATCTAGTCCAGTATTCTGTTTCCTACAGTGATTCATCAGGGAACTAGGACAGGAAGGCATATTTCTCATTGCTCCTTTGCTACTGGCCTTCACATGAATACTACATACGGTCTGTTACATACAGTATGTTGAGGAGTGGACCTCAACAGGTGGGAAACCCTGGCCTCTGAGCGGCCCACTTGGAGGCAGGCTATGCAGCATGGCCTTTCCCAGTTTGAAGAGACACTTGGCCAACAGTCTGAGGCAAAGAGGCAAAAGAAGGAAGGCCCACAGCCAGGGAGACACACCAGGGACACTTGCTCCCAGTGTGGAAAGGATAGTCACTCCCGAATTGGCCTTTTCAGCCACACTAGACGCTGTGCCAGAACCACCATCCAGAGCGTGATACCATAGTCTTCCGAGACTGAAGGTTGCCAACATGATGGTCTTCAGAGCACACATCCATCATGACTAGTAGCCAGGGCCAAGGAGAGGGGTTAAAGGGGCTAATTTGTACCCGGGCCCAGGGTCAGAAAGGGGGCCCAGGAGCCAAAGGAGGGGGCCCAGACGTTTCCTGGAATCTTACATTTTCCAGTCTCACCCAGACTCACTGCCCACGTGGGATGCTGGGGGAGTTATCGTGGAAACATGGCAATGACTACTGCCACAAGCCATACACATCAGGCCCAGGAATGCATACCTTCCTTAACAGTGTCACATTTGGAAAGAAACTGACCACCTACAATAGCTCTTTTGTTTGTGGATCTGCTTACAATGAAGGAGTGTAAAGGAGTTCAGCGACACAGTTGCAGGACTGCAGAAGTCGGTTTTTGAGTACACAGGACATTTTCCATTCTAGTGTGAGCCTAAATACAATGATACTCTCCTGCAATGATTTTCTATATTTGAAAGATTTTAGAAAGACTTAGGAGTGTGTGTCCGTAACTAGCTGCCAACTCCAGGCAGGCAGGTAGACCTGAGATCTGCATTGGGAAGATTGGTAGACCTGGGCTCCAAAGACTATTTCGGCCGTTGCCATGTTCCCCCATCCTGCTTTGCCCCCATTCTGCCCACCCCCATTGCCACCCCCCACTCTGTTTCGCACCCCTTCCTCTTTGAAATGGAGCCCAAAAGAAACTTTGTACCCCCTGATAAATTTCCTCTGTGGCCTTGCTAGTAGCCATTGATAGATCTTCATGAACTCCCTTTTAAAGTGCTGGCTGGTCATCACCACATCTTGTGGCAATTAAATTCATAGACTATTTATATGCCATGAGAAGAAGTGCCTCCCTTTGTTTACCCTAAATCTCCCACTAATTACTTTCATTTGGTTGTAGCATCGTGAGAGAGGTATAAGTTTCAATCATTTCTCCCTCATCACAATTTTTCTAAGGTAAAAAGGCCCAAATGTTATTGTCTTTTATCATGAAGGTGTTCCAGCCATCTGGAAAAGGCTATCCATCACAAACCCAAGATATCTTTCCTGACTCATGCCTGAAATCTCAGATTCCATCAGTATGTAAGTGAAATTGAATGCTTTGTTCCAGCGTGGATAACTTTACAAAAATTGGCACTGAACTGCATTTGCCATTTGGTTGCCCATTCATCTGTTTTGGAGAGGTTCTTTTGGAACTCTTTGTAATCTGCTTCGGTTTTACTCTCCTGAATAGTTTGGTGACATATGTAAATTAGTAGTAATGTATTAGGAGTAAGTAGTAGAGTTTATGATGCAAATTCTTGCTGCTGTCAAAATAAAATTATTCACAAAAATATATGCTACATTTCAACAACAAAAAAGTTCAGAAAACAGTTTCTAAAGTGGAATAAATGAAAAGATTAAAGGGACTCACAATCACCAGCAACAGCCACTGGAAAGAACATGCACTTCAATTAATGACAGTTGCTGTTTCTCTACAAAATATAAGAGAACCAACACTAATTCTGAGTCCAGCTAGTAGGGATATGCCCAGTGTCTATCATGCTCTTTAACCACATCTCGCAAATATCAAGACAACACAGACTCTCACTCCTACCATTTTCTCAACAACCATCCTGAAGCTTTTCAACACGAAGGCATGTCCAAACATTGAAAAATGTTCTAGGACTGATGTGTCCAATATTTATCATTAACTTAGGGCGCAATCCTAACCCCTTATGTCAGTGCTTTCCAGCACTGGCATAGCGGTGCCAGTGGGACATGTGCTGCATCCTGCAGTTGGGTGTCACTCATGGAGGCCTCCTTGAAGTAAGGGAATGTTTGTTCCCTTACCTCAGAGCTGCATTGCCCTTATGTCAGTGCTGGAAAGCATTGACATAAGGGGTGAGGATTGCGTCCTTAGTAGTTTCATGTAGATGGTAAATAAAATGGGGGACAGGTTGAACCTCTACAGAACAAAATGCCATAGAGACAAACAGCAATCTCCCAATACCACAGTCTGAGCCTTGCCTTTCAGGAATTTTTGGAACCACCATCAAACAGTGCCTCAGTGCCTATCCCTGCCAGGTGATGCAGAAGGATGACATAGTTCAGTGGTTCCCAAACTGTAACTTGAGACCCAATAGTGGGTCGTAACCCAATTTCTGAAACTGACAAGACAAATTAAGCTATGTGTATCAAGGGCTAAACAAGCTACTACTGGGGTGGGGCACTTCTGCCAAATCACCATTATAGCCACACCATTTGGCATTTATAAATTAGCTAGGAGCCTAGGGCCTCTATAACATTTGAGAACCACTGCCATATTGATGGTATCGAAAGCCACTGAGGGTAAGTTACAAATAAGGAAATTATCACTGAAGAAACAGTTGGGTGTGGTGCACAGTTAATTGGCCAACAGCCAAGAAATCTACAAATCTACACACAAGCTGAAAAGTATGTTTTTGTTGCTAGAGATGAATAGACTTTTCCTACATATTTCCTGGGACTAGCCTATTATGGCCTGTGCTTCTCTTCTACTTTATATTCTCTTGGTAGCTTATGGGATAAAGAGAAGAAGGAAAAAGACTGTAGTGTGTGCCTCACAGTAGTTAAGTTTTTTGCTTGCCTTTTGTATTAAACAAATGCTCAAGTTTCTGCAAACACAAATCCCATTTATCAAATGGCCTGTGCATTGCGTACATCATTACAACCGGGGAGAAAATATAATATCTTTTGAGAGAGTCTGACAGGATCTCATTTTGTAAGCTTTAGAAATGGATGTTCAAAAGGGAAAAAAGAAAAAGGAGTGCTTACCTGGTGCAAAAAGGAAAGTGGTCCAGCTGGCAAAGGGAAAAATCTAATTTCCAATGACTCAGATGGATTTTTGTCATCAGTTAAGAAAAATTATTTGCTGCTCTGACCCTCCTTAACTTAAGCTTGGCCCAAAGAAGATCAAAGATTCTCTAGCAGGAAATAATTAGCACAGATATTAATTTCATAGTCAGAGGCTAGAAAAGATTGATTTATTGACTTGTCTGTAGGGTTACAGTTTTGAAACTTGCATGTTCTTTTAAAACAACTCTCTTTATGGCAATGCATATAAAGTGATTTTTTTAAAGTTTTTTTTTTTATTTGAGGCTAATGCTTTCAATTGGAGATTCTCAAGTTCTTCAATCACTAACGTTTCAAACTCTTTGATCCTGCTTAGTTCAGAGCAACCCAAGTACTTATTATTCAGGGCAAGAGCGGGAGCTCTGTTTTTTCATCTTCAGTTCATTGTTTTTCTCTTTAAGGACATCAGTAAATAAGAAACAAGTCATCCCCCCCCCCACACCCAATATTACAGTGAAAATAGCATCTAAGAGCTCCTGAGATGATGGTGAGCCCCTTCCCAACCACAAACATCAGGAGTCTCCTTTGGAAAAGAACCTCAGGGTCAATATGCACATGTATGCCTATTTCATTTCCCAATCCTATCTCCAACCACATTATGCAAGCAGTCACACTACTGGAGTGAGCGATGCATTCTACGGTGGGGAGGAGTGAGTGGACAGCTTGAAGGAGGTAAGTAAAAATATTTTTACTTACCACCTTCAAGTAAAATATTTGTTACTTACCCTCCAGTAGGCTGCCCAATCACCCATGGGTCTCCTTGAACCTGCACCACCTATATAGTTGATGCAAGTCTGTGGAGAGCCAGAGGGTAGAGTCAGAAAAATGGGGGGCAGGATCCAGCATGCGCAACTGCAGCTGCATTCACCCTTCACTGTCCCAACACACCCCAGTTCCTCCTCCAACATGCCCTGTTTACTCCCCCTCCTCACCCATGGCTTGTCCCACTGCCAAGCCACTGGAGCCACTGCCTCTCACTGTTTGCAGCAGTGACCTAGCAGTGCATGACAGCAGCCAGGCTTTTGTGCTGTAGTAGAGGACCTTGCACTGCCAGAATGCTAGTTCTAGCAGCACAAGGTCCTGATAGGACTGGGGCCTTGCTTGATCACTCACAACTGACTGTATGAATAGATGCAACTGAACATCACTGTGTCTGTGGTGATCTAAGATGATAAAAAAATGTTTTCTGTGGTGTTTGACCTTTTCACATATGCAAGTTTCCACTGGATGCTATAGTTATCAGAACATACACGAGTGAGCCGGCCAGCCTTTCCTT
Organism: Tiliqua scincoides; assembly: GCF_035046505.1. Classification (NCBI taxonomy): domain Eukaryota; kingdom Metazoa; phylum Chordata; class Lepidosauria; order Squamata; family Scincidae; genus Tiliqua; species Tiliqua scincoides. Next base: position 117,968,024 of record NC_089823.1, read on the forward strand.
CGCTACTGCTGCTTCACATACATGAAACAGCAGACATGAAACAGCAAGCAGTGGAGGGAGCCTTTGGCCTGCAGCTCATGCGAGAGGTTGAACAGTCGGCCTTTGTGCTGACAGCCGTCACATCAGACCAGCATGGGCTCCAGAGCAAGTGTCCGGCAGGCCAGAGGTTCATTGGAGACTGGGAGCTCCTTGCAGACCAGATTGGGGGTCCCCGAGGGCTGCAAATGGCCCCCGGGCTGGGGTTTGGGCATTCTTGTTTTAATGGGTTGGCAGCTTGTTCTGCAAGTTAAACCATTTCTACCTGGCCCACAGGTGTACACAATTGGTCCCTATTGCATATATGCAACATTGGGCAGAAATTGCTTTAAAAATACAGTTACTCTGGAAGGAATAATAAGCACAAATAAAACTGATGCAACTACAATTGTCGCTCTCCTTTTGAGACCAAAGGAAATTAGGTGAAAAGAAAAGGGAGAGAAAAGGCCTATGCCTGAGCGTGATGAACCATGGATAAACCAACAATTTACAAAAAATATTCATTAAAGAGCTCCCCTTCACCATTCAGCATAGGTAACCACCATGTGGGATAAAGCATTCATTACCCATTGACAGAAATGGGGTGTGGGGTGAGCTCATCCTTTGCCTGTTGGTCAAATCAAGATACCACAGTGTGCAAATCTGCAAAAGATAAGATTTGCTTCCCCGAACAAATGACCTGCACCTGCCCTGTACCTCCCTATGTCAAATTCAGACAACAGAGTAAAAACAGAAACATAATTAAATGAATGTCAGTCCAATGCTAACTAGGGTTACAATCCTATCCACACTTCCTTGGGAGAAAGCCCCATTGACTATAATGGGCCTTACCTCTGAGTAGACATGCATAGGATTGGGCTGAAAATCTTTGCATCGAGTGGTGCAGACTATGCTGCATTCCACTGAATATTTGGCTGCTGGAGGTCTTCCTGGGTAAGCCCCAGCAGCTGCAACAATTCAACTCTACAGCTGGTGCAAGTCCTTGTTGATATGGTGCATGCTGTATACAGTGCAGTCTGGAGTCACCAATCTCACCCCACTCCTGCGCCCAATCCATCCACCCCAGTTACTCTGTTCTGCCCTCCCCCTTCCCTTGCTCTGGACTTACCTGATCCAGCAGGCCTCCAAACGATTGCAGGCATGTGCAGGAAGACTCTGACCTTCCCACTGGTGAAAGCAGCACTGTTGCAAAGTACTTTATGGCAGCCCACACTGGCAGAACTTGCATTCTGCTGGCACAAGCTCTGGATAGGATTGGGCCAGCTATTACATAAATAATTTAAAACTTCAAAAATAGTCACTTTCTAATTGTTGAGGCATTGGTTGGTATTGGCAGGCAAGGCTGGGGGTGATTGTGTCTGGCAGCAGGGTTTATATTATCCCTGATGACATAAGGGTATGACACAAACAGGAAATAATGAAGTAAAAAATATTGTTCTTAACACCCAGCTTGCTACTTCAAGAGGTATACTTGTGGGGACCAAGATCTTTTGAGATGTGTCTTCAAGCATTAAGAACACCGGGAAAGAAGTCAGTAATCATAATCATACTTGGATGCCACAGTGACAATGCCTGGCGTGGGCCTCTCATCCTCCATGGCAGGGGTGCCCAAACTCCGGCCCTGGGGCCACGTGCGGCCCTCGAGGTTTCCCAATGCGGCCCTCAGGGAGCCCCCAGTCTCCAATGAGCCTCTGGCCCTCTGGAGATTTGTTGGAGCCTGCACTGGCCCAACGCAACTGCTCTCCGCATGAGGGCAACTGTTTGACCTCTCAACAGATGTGGGATGAGGGCTCCCTCCACTGCTTGCTGTTTCATGTCTGTGATGCAGCAGAAAGGAAAGGCCAGCCTTGCTTTGTGCAAGGCCTTTTATAGGCCTTGAGCTATTGCAAGACCTTCATTCATTCATATAAGTTCATCTTTAATATATTCATTTATGTAAACTTGTGCAAATATATTCAAATTTTAAGTGTAAATTAATTCTTTTTTCCCCTGGCCGCCGACACAGTGTCAGAGAGATGATGTGGCCCTCCAGCCAAAAACTTTGGACACCCCTGCTCCATGGTCATAGGTGGTACAGACTCAGATCTGTAAGCCTCTTCTACTTGGCTTGGGAACTCAGTATGTTGACCGGCATCAGTCCCACAGCTCCCTCCACCTCTTCAAAATCTAAAAGCAACAAATCTCTGAACATCATGTTGCTGTCTTCTACCCTATGCTACTTCTGCTTAGCGTTGCTGAGCAGAACAGCCCTTACTGCCAAAATAACAAACCACTGAAATCTTTGTAGAGGTTTGCCTCTGCCTTAAGTGTAACCACTTTTGGGAACAAAGTTCATTCGTATCCCAGCACTACGCCACCATGTCGTATACAAAGGGGGGTTTGGGAGCTTAGGGTTCTTGGTTTTCAAACCCTAAAGCCCTCAAGGCCCCTTGCCCAGTATTACTGCCACCACCCTGTATGTGCCAGTGCCTCAGTCCAGGGACACTGAGACCCTCTAGGCTTAATACTGTCCCTTGCAGGTGCTGAGCTCTTTTTAATCAAAGCCTCAGTCTTCAAGTTACTAGACCTCAATGGGTACTGGGTAGCTTGCTGAACAGCTAGGCAGGATTCTGAACCTTTGTCCCCAACAGACAATAAAACAACTTAGTAAAAGATAGTTTATTAAGTACATAAGGTTACACACTACAATAAGGCAGCAAATGCTAGAGGCATAAACATCTAGGAAACATATCAGCAATAAAATAAAGCTAGCTGGCTATCTCTATTAATCCCTATCTCTCACCTGGGTCAGTTACTCTTATAGATCTCCTAGCTCCAGGGCTACCTATGGGGCCAGGTGCCCAGGATGGACAGTGGAGCTTACACGCGTGCAGGATGTTGCACCCAACACTCAGTCCAAGAAGAAACCTCACACCCCTTGGGCACTCATTATTATACTTCTTATGCTAATAGTACTGAGGTGACTTCATACTTGTTAGACTGTCCCATCGGAACGCTTGAGGAACAGAACCTTCTTGAAGTTGGCCTGGTTGCTAACCCCTCACAGTTCTTACCCCTCCCAACTGAAGATCCACAGCTGCACTCCATCACCCTTGATAAGGCGCCTCTCTGTCTGCTAAGATGCTAAACATTCCAGTGGGTTGTAATTCTTGTTATCTGTCCTTCCTGGTCAGCAAAGGAGAGACAACAAATCCTTTTGTTTATTTACTCACATTCCTGCAGCTGGGAACGGCTAGCAACTTCTCAGTTGCTAGACAGTTGCTACACTGTCTTAGTTTAGTTCAGGCTTCTCATGCCAGCCTAGGTGTAACATGTACTTATTCATGACAAGAGGAAGAACTGAAAGACAAGAAGAAGAAACAGGGTGAGAAGGGGCCCACAAGAGTAGGTAAAGGTTGCAGAATATCACCCAGACGATGGCAGGAAGCCAGAGATGAGCAAGGGTGGGGTGGGACTAGATTGCCAGGGCTCAAGCAGGGCTTGCAGCTGCTACTGCTGCCTTGCTACAGCCGGTACCTGGAGCAAGGCTACAGCCATAGCCAGGTGCTCTGCTTGGACCCCTTATTAGTGTGACCAGACTGACTGCACCAAACATCACTGAGACCCTCCTTGATGGCGATCAGTGTTCAAACGTGATGGTGGGAGGCCTGAATGGCCACAGAGGGTGGTGACAGGGGAAGGGGAAGCCAAAGAAGCATGGATCAGAGGATCATGTTTTCAGAAGACTGTGTTAACAGGCAGAATCAAGTTCAAACCTCAAGCAGCCACTGGGTGGTTCTGTGTATGTCTTCAAAGCAAAGGAGCCATGGAAGTCAGGCTATGTCCTTCCTGACCTCAGTGATGTTGAACTTCCCTCCCTAGGACGGAATGGAACAAATGGGAGGGGATGCTACGTGGCTTCATGGGCAGAGGTGAGATTTGAACAAAGGAAGTAATGATTTGTAGTTCAGTTGCTTATCTAGGGCCACACCAGCTCTTTAATCGCTCACTTCCATGCAACAAAACCCTGAAGTGTAATTCTAATGACAGGCTCCCGGAGGATATGTGAACTGTAGTAGCTGCTCTTGGGTTGAATCTTAGAATAACAAAACAACAAAGGTCTAGTTCAGTCAGTGTGGTGGTGGGCATTGCTGTGCATCAATATACTTGGCTGCATATGCTGAGAGGGTTCAAGTATACTTAGTGTGTCTCTTTGTGAAACCCTTGCAGTTTAAGTCAAGATTTGGGATTGTAAGACTCCTTTTAGTAATGCATACAAGCAATATGACTATTTAGTAACTTCCCTCCCTAGGATGGGGTGGAGCAAATGGGAGGGGCTGCTATTATCTATTTCAGTCCAGAATACTGCCAGCTGTCCCCTATCATGAAAGTATTCAAATGTCACAAAACTGGCTTTTGGAGTCCCCATGTCCCTTGGCTGGCCCAGGGCTGGTTTTGTGGCTTGTGTGCATGCATTTCGTAGATATAAAATGGAATTGCATTTCACAATGGAAAAAGTTACTTTAATTATGCATGAACATGAATTTGTATTTAGTGAAACAGACCCTAAGGGTTTTTTGTTGTTGTTTTTTTAAACCAACCTTGCAAAATGATTCCCATTTAGGGTATAAGTTACATTGTAGGAGAAATCATGATTGAAACTCAATTCTAATAATGTTAACACCATGTTAACAATGAAAATGCTTAGACTAGCATTAAAAATAACTTAGATAATGAGAATAAATGATGTGAATTAGAGTTAAATTAGCAATTGATAATATAATTGTAGATCAAAAGCTAGATTGCCATGTTATTAATCTTGTAGTATAAAAAGCTAAGATCAGGGGCTTTTATTTCCCGAAGAAGTTTTGTTTTGAAAACTGTAGCTTTCTGGAAGTTCTCGCTTTCTAAAAATTAGCATACTTATAAGAGGAATATTCTAAATATTCATTTGATGTGTTTGTTACTAATAAATCTGATAACCAGAAAAATGTATAGCACTTTGTTTATTTCAGATGTCTCTGTAATACAGCAGTACAATTAGCTAGAGGAATTATTGAGTCTAGTAGTTAGTAAAACATGACATTTTATGGTTCATTCCAGAAAGATACAAATCACAACTACTATTACATTGCGGCTTGTACGGTATAATTTAACAAATATATACGGAGCTGTTTATTTGGAACAAGTGGCATTGCCTTCCCTGCAAAAGTAGCAGGTGTTTCAGTAATGATGTTGTTTGGATTTTATTGGTTGTTCCTTCAGTGTCATCTTATCAAGCAGAGTAATTTGGTGAAGTTGTTCAGTCAGGCCCTATTTCAAGAACAGCATTAAAAAGCACAGGTTTAACTCACAACCGGTACAAGTCAGCGTTTAAGCACGTGCTGGATTTCATACACTTCAACACTCCACAGATAAAAACAGGGCAACCCTTGCACACCAGTGTGCCATACCAACTCTTCTTAGTCACAGGATTATTAGTTGCAGTCCAAGGGCCCCTCCCTCCACTAGGGGCCAAATCGTACCTTACCATAAACATGTAATGGGGCATAAGGATTTTTTTTTTTTTAAATAGTAGCCTGGGGATTACCACAAAATGTGGAAATACAACAGAGTCTGGGGGCTTTTTGATTTCATCCCCAGTTTGTTTCCAACAACAACAACAACAACAACAGTATTTATATACCGCTTTTCAACTAAATGTTCACAAAGCGGTTTACAGAGAAAAATCAAATAACTAAATGGCTCCCTGTCCCAAAAGGGCTCACAATCTAAAAAGATGCAAAATGAATACCAGCAGACAGCCACTAAAACAGACAGTGCTGGGGTGAGGTGGGCCAGTTACTCTCCCCCTGCTAAAAAAAGGGGATTTCCAGTCCTGATTGTGCCCCTCCCGTGCCATTTTAAAGTGAAGGAAATCTCCACTGGCTTTCAAGGGAATCTATTTTCCTATTTAAGACATTTCTGCCTAGCATTGAGTATACACAACAGGGACTAAATGTGTACACCTGTCGGCCGGGCAACAATTGGTTAAAATACCATAAACTACACGATTGGGAACAGAACTGTGGTGGGGACAAAATCTCTAAAAAGTCAGCTCACTGCCACAGATCCACCCCCTTTTATGGTCCCCTCTGGTAGCTTTTTTTTTTTTAAACCACCACCAGATTACACATGTAGGATAACGTACAATATTGCCCTAATAGCTCCAACATTTAACACAGAGGTTTTCAGACTGGGACATCGTGATGCCCCACTCTGAGGGCCCTGGCCTCTTTCCCCTTAAGGGGCGGGGGCAGCGAGGAGGCAGGGAGGAGTAAGGGCTTGGGTGCACTTACCAGAGCCTCCTGCAGCCTCCCGGGGGCGCGGGGAGCCCTGCACAAGTGTCTGCAGGGCTCCCCGATGCTTTAGAAGTGATAGTGGAGTGATCGCATCCCACCTCCACTGAACCAGAAGTGGAGGGCAATCACTCCATTTTCACTTCTAACAGGATTGCAGGGACTGGGATGCACTCACCAGTCCCTGAAGCAGCTGTCCTGGGGTGCGGGGAGCCCTGCACGAGCCTCTGCAGGGCTCCCCAGGTCAGCAGAAGCTTGCACTCCACTTCCGGTTTTGCGGAGGCAGGGCGCGATTGCTCCACTTTCACTTCTGCAGAACTGGGGAGTCCTGCAGAGCCTCGCGCTGGGCTCCCTGCACCCCAGGACAGCTGCTGCAGGGACTGGTGAGTGCATCCCATTCCCTGCAGCCCCCCTGAGCGACGCGATCCTGGGGATCGCATCGCTGCCTTCTCCCAGCCCCCGCTGCCTCCACCCACCCCCACAAGGACTTACTGTGGGTTTCAAACTCCTGGAGAGTTTGAAAACTGCAGATTTAACATATTAATGGAAGAAATGCAGCCTTCATAGGATTTTGGTAACAGTTTAGTGTTATAGAACTAGCATATGGGTTAGGAAAGAGAGAGAGAGACAAATTACTTTAGAGACTGATCATGTCTACATTACAAATGTTCATTTTGTTTAAAGTCATTTCAATTGTCCTATATTCTAAACAACTCTGGGAACTGTAGTTTGGTGAGAGTATTGCACTAGGAATTCCTATCCCACTTACATAACTAATGATCATAGGGTTCCTAGAGAGACACAATCCGCACATGTATCCCTAGAGGGATGGGCAACCATGAGCAGAACTAGAGACTGCAGTTCTGCCTGCAGCAACTAGGCCTACCACCACCACTCCTGTTCTCCAGGAGGAGGGCCAAGTTTGGTCTTCCTCATCAAGCAGCAGATTTTAGCTTCTTTTTTTTTTTGCAAAAGGGCTCTGTGCAAGAGCCATTAAATCATGATACAAATGCAGAACTATCTGCAACTCCTGGTTTCAGTAAGCAGCTTGCCATTTGGATGCTCAACCCCAGGCCAAGGCTAGTTACCCGAGAAAGCAAGAAAGCACATTTGATAAGACTGTTTCAGAAACAAAGAGTCTCTTAAGTTCTCTCCTATGTGAACAGACTAGCATCTTTTATTATTATTATTATTATTATTATTATTATTATTATTATTATATAAAGAAGGTCTTCACATTTCAGCAAGTCTAAATAATAAGACAGTCTTAACTTATTATATGGGCTTTGATATTTGCAGTATCTCTGGCATCTCTCCATCAAAACTGCATGATTGAATAATGCCTTTTAATGGTTTTGTGCAAGCTACATTTATAAATATTCATGTATAAGCAATCTTATTAGAATGTGTTGGATACTGAATATTAATGACTACTGCAAAAGCAAGGGGAATACAGTACGAGATGAACATAGATATTTTCATTAGGGCAAAACAAGGGGCACATCAAGCCAGCCACAGATGATACCACTATTGACATTCTTCAAGTTGTACTGTAAATAATATTTAATTGTTTTGCTGCCAATTATCTCCCTGCGCCCAAAGTAGTAATGTGATTTGTTAAAGATATGAATGACTTTTTGTTCAAGAGCCCCAATAGGCACATGTGTGATTAAGCCAAATATTTGACAACAATTAAACTAAAGCAATGAGCATTTGCATTAATTTTATGAACAGTGTTTCACTATCACTATAATTTTCTAATTTTATTAGCACACATTGCATACCTAACACAGAGGTTGTACTATATCAGTCTGACAGCCTGATCCTAGGCATCTGTATTCAGAGTATATTCTACTGATTTCATTGAATTGCTTCCAAATTAAAGTTGCAGTCTAAAGCTGTAACTCTATGCACATTTATCCAAATATAAAGCCTGCTTCATACATGCATGGTCCTTGTATGAAAGCAGTATATGATATTGACTTGCATCTGTGAATGGGCCACCACACTTTTGAAATGTCTCACACACTTTTTTCAATGGCCTCAGTTCATACATTCAGCTACTGGTCATCAAGAATATGTGATCATGCGTAGAGAAATCAGGAAATTGCCATGTAAGTAGGAAAAGCAGCACGGAGAAAAGTCACCATCACCACCTCCAGCTGCAGGTGCCTTTTTAAGCTGAACGGAGCCTCTTCCCCCTCCTAGAGAAACACCAACTGCCTAATGTGAAAAAAGATGTGAGAGACATTTCCCTCCAACTCTGGAGAGTATGGGGACAGACATTCACCCGTATCCGCGGTTTCACTTAACCGTGGGGGGTTCTGAAATACCCATGGATACAGGGGCATGCCTGTTCTTGTTATGAATAAGAGTGAACCAGCCCTATAGGTTTCCTTGAAGTTCTATGAGAACTTATGTCTGAGTGAATACGTATGGAACTGGACTTCCAAGACTCAGACGTCCAAGACTCCAGACCTCCAGACTCCAAGACTTCCAAGACTCAATCTGTTCCTGAACAAGGATTTCCATAAAGTCTCAAGTCAATGCTAGATTCTGGCCTCTTGTCATAATGTGCAACTGTATTGACATCTAAGATGTTGTTCAGTATTAGTCAGTACAGAATAGCACTCACTAAAGTCTATTGAAGAAGAGAATGAATTTGGAAATAGTTTTGTGTCATCAGGTAGATATTTTATTTTCCATAATTAGGAAGGAGAATGAGGCATTAATAATTTGGAAGGGAAAGGTGGCATCTTAAGTAGGCCTACTGTATTGACTTAAGGTCAAACTGTAGGTGACATTCAGATGCATGCATGCAGTTTTTCCTCCATTGCTTAAATGCAGCTGTGGAGACTACAATCTGGATCTGAAAACAGGGCAGCCGGAACAGCTTCTTAGCCTTTTCCCCTCCAAAGATTTTACACTAAAGAGTCCACCACCACTGATGATTGAAAAAATATGGGAATGTTCTTGGCAGTGGTGTAGCTAATGGGGTGCAGGGGGTAGCAGTTGCACCAGGCATCAAGCTTTAAGGGAGCAACAAGCTGAACTTGACACTAGTGACCAAAATTGTGAAATTCTTGGTATGTATAAATCATACCATCATGTTATATATCATTGGAAAGGTAATTTAACGCAGAATGCAATGAGACATACGTATTAGAATAACTGTATACTATCAAAAGTTATGGCCAATTAATCAGAAAATGAAAACACAATTGCCTTATGGAACAAAAAGTGGTTTTTCTTAACTCAAAATTGACCTATGAAACTGATTGTTCTGAGCCAATGACATGCTATTATGTTACTGACATGTTGCAGTGACATGCTATTATGATACAGCATGGAACCAATAATATGTTAATATGAGTTAGCTCTCATTTTCATGTATCATAATACAGTTACCCATACTAACTGGGTAAAAAGGCACTTTTTCAAGGGGTACTCCTCTTATACAGGTTCAGCCTTGGGCAGGAGGTCTGGTTTAGAGGGTTGAGCCTCCGTTTGCCTGAAGATAACATCTGAAGGTCGCCAGTTCGAGGCCACTGGCACCGTGCGACCTTGAAGCAGCTGACAAGCTGAGCCGAGTTATTCCATCTGCTCTGAACGTGGGAGGATGGAGGCCTAAGAGATGGAGGCCAGATCAGAATGAAACATCTGAATTGTTGTAGCTCTTGAAAGATAGAGCCTTCTTTCAATTGTAAAAATCCCTACGGAAATTTAAATTAGCCTGCCTATGTAAACCGCCTTGAATAAAGCCTGAGGAGAAATCTGAGGACCTAGAAAGGTGGTATATAAATACCTGTATTATTATTATTATTATTATTATTATTATTATTATACACAGATTTGACTCAACACGAATTGCCCCAGTTTTGATGTCACTTCCGGGGCATCATTTTTGAGCTTGGCACTGGACTACACAATCATTAGCTATGCCACTGGTTCCTGGTAACTAGTTTTTCAGCACTATCCACTTAGCTACTGTAATAGAAATCAATATTTGTCCAGGAATTGAAGCTCATGCAAGTCTCTTTGAGCTTTCTTGCTCTCTTTGGTGACTCCTCTTCCTTTGAACCTGCTTATTCATCTTGTTGTCTCCTTTGCTCTGCCCTAAACCTGCCTGAATATGTGCCTGCCTAGTCCATTTGTCCTTTTTGATCATCATGTTACAAGGTATGCTCTGATACACATGTAACATGCACACAGGGGATTTCAGCATGTGCGTTCATGGACTTCAGTTCAGTGGCTTGTGACACACCTCAAGGGATTGACATTTAGTAAGGATGAGAAAGTCAAAGAAGCTAGACTTATAGCTGCTTCTAGAATTTTCCCTGAGGGTAGGTATGTAAAACCCAGAAATGCACAGGCATGTCCCTGAACCTGACCTATTGAAGGCCATCTACTGCTGTCTGGAATTCCCCAGCAAGCTGATATTGCTAGGATATTGCTAGTGAGCTTTCTTTTGCCAGTGCAAACCATCCTTTTGCCTAATGCACTTACATATATGTTGCTTTTACTTACCTCTATATATATCAATACATCATATTATTTCTATTACACATTACTTTTTCGCTGTCTTTGACAGGGATATGCCAGAGTCATTGTCCCTGAGTTGCAAGTCGAGTTGTGAGTTTCCGCCCCCTTGACTCGATTCACTCACAAGTCATAACAGGCAGCTGTCATGGCTTGTCCTAAGCCTTTTCTAAAGGCATTTTGACTCGAGCCTGACTCTTTGTGAGATACAAGACAAGGCGTGAGTCAGGTGTGGCTCCGCAGAAAACACAGAGGTGCTGGTGGGGGTGTTAGAAGTTCTCATTTAACATTGCCCTGATGGTCCAATCCTATCTGCAGTCAGCAATGTGTTGAAGTCCTTCATTTCAACCACCATTTTCATTTCATTTATGTAAACAAAGCTGTGTTGTTATTTGAGTGAGGTGTAGCACTGTAGAAAAACAATCAATTCCTTACAAACCCCAGTGATGACACCCCGTTTACATCACAACTCCCGATTCCACCTCCAGAAGAAGCAGCAAGCAGCACGCCATGGACAAACAGGGAGGTGTCCAAGCTCGGCAAGGCAGGAAGGGACAGAAAGTATGAAGGTACAGAAGAGGTAGGAGGGAGGGAGCGTCACCTGCAGCAGCCAGGAGGCTTATGACCAAATCCTTTGCAGGTCTACTCAGAAATTCCCCTTGCAGTCAATGGGGCTTCCTTTCTCCTCTCCTATTGCTAGGAAACACCTCCCCCTGGTTTGCCTACCTCCTTTGCCTCCTGAGTTTATCCATCCACTAGTTCCTATTGCAAGAACCTCCTCCGTTGGGCTCTTCCTTCTCACATCCCTCATTCAAAAAAAAAAGTCAGGTCATCCATCCTTTGATCAACAAATGTATCATTTGTTCCTTCCTAGATGGACAAGAGAGCCCACTTCTTCCCCTGTGTCCTGGCTGCCTTGTCTTCTGGTTCTTCTCCCCAGCCTCATTAAGCATTCGTCCTCCCCTCCACCATCCCTTGCCTCCTAGAACCAACCTACCTTCCTCCCACCATGTCTGTTGCTCACGCCAGTCTGAATGCTGGCTTCCGGATCACCCCATGAGGTCTTCCACATAATGTGGAAGTGGCAAAAAAAAAAAAAATTGTAAGCAAGCACACATAGACACAAAACTGAGTCGCAGGCACAAAAAAACATGAGTCTTTGTGACTCAAATATCTACAAGTCATGACTCATTTGTGAGTCACTGCCACAAGTCATGAATCAGGGTCCGAGTAGATGACACGTGTGACCAGAGTTCCCAAGAGTTGCAGAAAACATGCATTTTCACATCAAGTTGAGTCTTTATGAGTTCCCATCTCTGGTCTTTAAGTATCCTCCTTTCAAACCTGCGTGACATATAATTTGGCTGGACCAGCCTCTGAGGTTAATAGGACTGGGCCGAAATACTTGAAAACAAAAAAGTAAGATATTGATTGATCTTCTTATGTAATGTGTACCACTAGATCCTATGCAAAGGAGTCCCCATGGAGCTCAACAGGCAGCCCAATCCTGAGCTGCCCAGGGTGCCCAGCCTCGGCGGCACCAAGAACAGCTGCTGCCAGATCCTGCGCTCCTCGGGCTACTGGAGGCGGCATCTTGGGAGAAGGGGACTTTCGTCCCCTTCTCCTGGGTAAGGGAGGCAGCCCTGCAATGGGGTTACTCAGTTTACTGCCGACCAAAAGGTTGGCAGTAAGGTAAAGCTGTTCATTTAGGGCGCCGAGCCCTCCAGCAATGGACAGGATCTGCCTCCTGCCTCCCCACTCCCTCCCCCAGCATGCCTCTCACCTGCCCTCTCCCCACCCCCACCTCCCCGTCATGCCTCCCGCCCACCCTCTCTCCACCCTCCCCATGCCTCCCCCTCCCCGGAAAGCCTCCTCTCCACTCCCTCCCCGCCCCCGCTTAACCTGCTGCGGCTCAGCGGTCAGTGAGACCGCCAAGCGTGGAGGTTGGGCGCCCGCCCTGCACTAGCCCAGCACTGGCCAGCGCTGAGCTAATACTAGCGGTAGCGTGACGGTGAGGCTTGCAAATGTGCCTTATGACACTTGTGCGACAGTGTGCGGTAGCACGAAGCCACGGCACCAAGTTCAGGATTGGGCTCTGAGACTTCTCCCTTCATTATCTTCCCTTCATTATCATCTTCCCTGCCTAATTAGGCAGTATGATCCATTCAACTTAATTCATGACTTGGTTAAACGCACATTACTGGCTATGAGATATGCTAATGATACTGGCTCACATGTCTGTAGGGCCACTCACCCACAGTACTTGTGCTACAAAAGGAAGCATCACTTGTGCATATAGTCTCTAACTCTGAGAATTACAAAGGATGGTACTATAAGGAAAAGCATACAGGGAGTATTCTGTACAGTTGCTTGGACAGCAAGCAAGCTCCCAGATTGCAGTGTTCTGGCCATTTGGATGCAAAGACTCTGGAATGACTGACAAGCATTTGGTACTTACTTTTTAACATTAACAACATTTAATTTAGTGTCATTAAAGTGAGTTAGTATATTAAAAAGCTTTAAGTGGATTAGGCTACTTGTGTTTTATGTTTTTGCAGTTTAACATTTAGTTGAGTTATTGTTAATCATTTCACCATAGAAACCATGTTCAATCAAAGCAACATACCAGAATGTACATTGACTTATGTCATCTCCACATCTTGCAACTGCCCCCTTTGGTCTTCCTGCTGTGTATTGCTACCTACAGGCTTGATAAAAGGACAGCATCATTGTAAAGGGTTACTCCTGTCTACTGAATCAGGATCGCAGTATATTTGGAACCTTCTGCTATGTCAGATATCTGAGGGCTGCTTGTCTTATCTTTTGGAAGAATTCTCCACAGTACAAATGGAAAAGCTCAAAAAGAGAGTGAATTAAAGACTTCTAAAGGGCGGAGGAACAGAAAGATACAACAGAGTCAATATTTTCAAATTACCATTATAATGGAGCTTAAAATACTTTCAGCAATATAGTTTGAATGTGTCAATAAAGTATTGGATACAGGAGCACTGGCTGATTAAAATGTATTTAAAGTTTGAAAAGGCCTTCAGAAAGCTCTTTTACAAGAGGCTGCTCCCAAGCTGAAAAGAAAGGAAAAACTCTAAATAGCCAAGGGTCAAGAGGTAAAATATTGTCAAGGATCAATAACCGGCCCCAAACAGGGAACAGGAGTAAAAATAAATGGGCAAATTTCAGCTTCAAGGTTGCATGACAAACACAGAGAGCAGATAAAGGCACTTTTGCAACCAGCTTACTATCTACATGGTCTCTTAAAAAAAAAACCAGAGTGAATAACTTATGATTTAATTGCCCCAAGACCTGAAAGAAAGAAAATGGTGAAGGTCGCAACCTACTTACAGTTCTGCAGCATTAATGATTCTGTAACCTCCAGTTCTTGTGTGGAGGCCCACCATAACCAGAGTGGTGCAATATGGAGTGAAATCACACTTCCAGTTATCCTCTAGTGAATACTCTTCACCAGGTCTCAGTGCTTCTGGCCATTGCTAAAATTTTGTCCTAAGATAATTCCTAGTCATGCTGTTGAATGGGAGGATGAAGGGAAGCCTGCAAGACACCCCTATCCTACGTGCTTCCTGAGCTGGTCCCAGGTCATTCACACTGGAGCACCTCTTTGTTTACAGCGTTACCCCTTAAAGCAGTGTTTCTCAAACTGTGGGTCAGGACTCAATAGGTGGGTTGCAAGCCAATATCAGATGGGTCCCCATTCATTTCAATATTTTAATATAATAGACTTGATGCTACCATGGTGTGTTACTGCATTTGGGGAAAAGTTATAGATCTGTACTTTTAACAGGCTACTATGTATATGCTTTTAATAATGATAGTAAATGGGACTTACTCCTAGGTAAGTGTGGGTAGCTTTGCAGTCTTGGATTATTAAAAATTTTTCTGCTTGATGATGTCACTTCCAGTCATGACATAACTTCCTGTGAATCCTGACAGATTTTCATTCTAAAAAGTGGGTCCAGGTGCTAAAAGTTTGAGAACTATTGCCTTAAAGCAGTGGTTTTCAAACTTTTCTGGCCCGCAGCTCCCTATTACATCACCTCACCTCAGTTACCCCCAAAATGGGGGTGAAGGTGTTATACACTAGAAACAAAAAAACAGCTGCCAGCACTCTGAGGCTGCAATCTTAACTACACTTATGTGAGAGCAAGTCCCATTGAACACAATAGGACTTACTTCTGAGTATACCTGGTTAGGATTGTACCCTGAGTTTGTTAGCAGCACACTTGGAGGGTTTTGGAAAGGGACGTTTTTTCTTTCTTGTAAGGAGAGGGAGAAGTGATTAAATTTATTGGGGGAGAGAAAGATTTTGTTTTGTGTGTATCTGCTAATTACATACTGATGTGAAACTGAAACCCAAACAAGAAACCATTTAGTTGCTATCCTAACCTCACTTTCTTAGGAGTAAGTCCCATTGAGCACAATAGGACTTACTTCTGAGTAGACCTAGCTAGGATTGTGCCCTTTGTCTTATAATAGCAGCCAACTTGGGAAGTCCCCCCCCCCCCAGAAAAAAAGGAGGCAGGAGGAAAAAGGGGGATGGCTGAAAAGGAATGAGTATTTTTATTTTTTAATCCATTTTTGGAGACAAAGCTTGGATCTCCTGGGTGCCACCACCCTGGATCCCATGAGATCTGGTGAGAATTGTGCAAGATCTTGTATTGAAATATTGTAGATCCACCTCTTTTTCTATTTAATTTTTTCCTTCTGGCCTGACAGATGTGAGCAAACATATATGCACATATCTTTGAATAATTGTGCATAGATAGAATAGATACTAATGGTGAAAGGGAGGCCGTGTGGGTCTTAAGCTCTGTTGGCACCCTTCTTATAATCCCTTAAATGCTATATGCATCCATTTCTCCAACGATATTTTGTGGGCAACAGGATTTTCTTGTCTCTCTTGTTCTCACAAAAGCCGAATGCTACTTACATCAGTGAAGAAGTGACCTTCATGACGCTGCTAATATTGGTTGAAAATAAATCAGTATGTGTGAACCACATATATTACTGTGATGTGTATAGAGGGAGCAATTGTGTGGGAGTATAGAAACATCACAGGATGTGCTATTGGCTGTAAAAGTCAGCTTTCTGATGGTATAAATGTTCTTTATTACATTTACATCTTGTTTTTCCTCCATCATAGAACTCAGGAGACATACATCATGCTCTCAGGAGGTGCTCTCCCGTCCTGGATGACCCATGCCCTGGCCTTTGGTTGCAAAGGTATGTTTGTGGGGGACAATCCCTGCTGAAATCTCAGATGGCAGGGTAGCTGAGTTTGCTAGAGGGTGGGACTTTTGTGTCCTGCATAGTGCTTTGTCTCTTACCATAGCTAGCAAATCACAGTGGATTGTGGCAATGGTCACAGTTGCAGAATAAATTATGCAGTCTGTGGGAATATGCGAATTTTCTTGATTTGCATAAGATGTACAAATTGCAGAATTTAGCATTTTCTTATGTTGGAATTTGGATTAGCAGACTGACTGGGTACTGTATTTTTATTTTTGCATGTACACTCAGTACAGGCAGACCTGATTACAACTGTAACTGGACATGGCATGAACTATAAAAGGAATCTCCTGAAGATTGACAGCATGCCTGTCACTGCTCCCTACTGCCAAACAAACATACAAACTGATGCTGTAATTACAATTATATGATTCCAATTTTTTTGAGTACCTTTTTGAAAGCACTGGAATCAGTATATTGAAGACCCAACCATTTCTAGTTCAGAAACTGGCTTCACAGAGCAGTGTATAGCCTTTCATTGTATCACCCTGAAGCTGTACACTTTGGCAGGAATTGACAAGTTTTACATAACCCAGAAAGTTGTACATCAATCATTTTTTTCCCAAAGCAAAAAGAGTTCTCTGCATGGTTGAGAAGAAACACGGTTGTGAAATCCGTGTTATCAATAACTGAAACATGTAAATAATTAAAACAACAAAGAACTTGCTGTCATTCAGTGATGTGCAGTCAGGGTAGGCAAGGGAGGCAGAGCCTCACCTAACCCAGCAAGAAAAAAATGGCCCCAGCATGTTAAAAAAGTACCTGTTCCTTTTCCTTTTTTTTTTTTTTTTTTTTTTTTGGGGGGGGGTATATGTTTTATTTATTTATTACAGATACAGGTAAGGAAAATTGGATAGACTTAGGGCTAGGACTACATAGGTTACACACGAGGGTGGTGGCCATCGATTACAACAAACATTAATCCAAACGAAATTAATAATCAATACAAAAATTATCATATTCTTTAACCCTACTGGTTAATACTTTAACATTCCATATTTTTCCTCTAACCTTATCTATCCCATCATAAAAAAAAAAACAATTCAGACTTTTACTTATACACTCTTCTTACCACTAAACTAGTCTCTAAAATAAAATCTTTCTTATCTAATTCTTAATTTCTAATATGACATCTAAAAAAGAAGTCTCTGATTACAATGGTATTACCTCCTTCAGTATCTCTTATAACATGTTATACATCATTTTCCATAACTATCCAATCAAAAAAGGCTTCAAATTTTTACTTATAGATTCTTCTTACCAATTTCTAATATCACATCTAAAAACAAATATCTCCAATTACAATAGTATTATACTTCGCTTATCCACAATACTTATATTCCAAAATTGCAGTTCCATCTAATTTATTTCATATATTTACCACTTTAATTTTCACAATACTTATATTCCAAATTCCCTTTTATCCACTTTAATTTAATCTAATTAATAAAATATTATATCTTAATACCACTTAATTTCCGCAATATTTATATTTCAAATTTTCATTTGCATCTATTTTAATTTAATATGTTTTAAAAAAAATTCTATTTATTATTCAACCATTTTGCCCTTCTTCTTATTGTTTACTTTGTACTCTATCTTATTGGTGTTCCCTCTTAGTCCTACTAGTTCTTCCACTTCTTCTTTTTCTTCTTAAGTCCCCCCTCTGTTTTTCTTTCTTCTTGTTCATTTTGTTATTCTTGAATTCAATCCATAAATTCTTCCTCTTCTTGAGACAGCTTGCTCTCTGAACATTTCGTCTTTTTTCTTCCTTAAGATTCTCAGTTATTATGACATCTGCTTCTTCCATCTTGTGTCCCATTTCAAAATACTCCACTTCTTTAACTTCACCTGACATCTGATCCATTCTTTTTTCTTCTCTATTGTTTATAATCTGTTCCTGCGAGTTTACAAGGGAGGAGCTTATTTGCCCAATTTGTTCAGAGAGTTCTCTGACTTGTTGCTCCATTTCTCTTCTAAAATTCATCAGAAAGTCCACCAACAAGGCCTGGCTTTCATGATCATCTTTTAGATTTTCAAAAGCCATTTTTATCAACACCAACTTGAGCCACTTCCTACAGGGCTACTTTCTAATTTTGTATCCAGGGCTACTTTCCAAATTTTTATATATAAAAAAAAAGTCAATCAAATCCACAGTCAAATTAGGTTAGTATGCCTTTAAATGACCAAAAGAAGAAGAAGAAAAAATTCATGCCTCTTGCTGAGAAACCGAAACCGAAAGTAGCAGAATCCAGGCTTAAATAAAGGCTTTTTGCTGGGAAAATGAAGGTAGACTTTATTTCCTTCGTTGAAGATTACTTATTTATTTCTCTTCGGTACATACCATTAAAAAAAATATAATCTTGTACTTACTCCAGCAGGGGAAATACCAATTCACCTATTTCCCCCCCTGGGTGGCTAACGGCCAGCGTGAATAATCTTGAATTATCTCCTCCTCCTCCAGACTTCTTACTTACAGTTCTCAGTAAAACTTTTTAATGAGCCAAGTTCACTCACTCTTAATAGCTTTTTTCGCTGCGATGTTGTTGTATCTAGGCCGTGGGAGGACGGATTTTCAGCTCTCCGAGCTTCTCAAAGATGGCGCCCGGGATAGATATGCTTCAGCACAGAGCAAAACAGAGAGAAATCCTTGAAATTGCCTGTTTCTAAGGACCCCCCCGTTCAAGCTCTCAGCTCTTCGTACCGTCTTCCTGGCACCGAAGCGTGCCTTAGTTGTTTAGGCACATGAAAACATATCTATTTCGCAGTCTCTTCGGGAACCCCCAAAGTTCACTGCAACTTCACTGAAAGTTAGCTCCGCCCCCCCCAAGTACCTGTTCCTTTTCCGAAGCTGCTTCTCTCTGCTCAGCTCAGGGTCTGATCCTAAGAACTGCATGCCGGCTTACTGTTGGCCCGCAGTGTCACAAGGGTGCCATAAAGCAAGTTTGTGAGCTTCCATTTGCCCAGTAATAAAAAAAAGACAACACTTGTGTCATTAATCTTTGGGGAGGCATTAGGAAGACTTGCCTCCAGCAGATTAGCTACATTCATAGCTAGCTTAAAAAAACAAACAAAAAGCAGGGTGACTGGCTAGCCAATCAAAAAACAGTAGGACATCTGCATCATTAAGCTCTGGGGAAGCAGCAGGAAGAGTTGCTTCTCTTTTGTTAAAAAAAGAAAAGCAGGGAGCCTGCTCAATGGACCAGCTCTTAGCCTAAAAGCACCAGGAGCAGCCATTTTCTAGTTGTGTCAGGAGCCACGTGCTGAGCTCTCTCCAGCTCCAAGTGGGGGAAGAAGAGGTGAGTTGGGGGGAGAGTGTGCTCCAGAGACTGAGCTTAAGGGGGGGACGAGTGAGTAAGCATTGCCTCTCCTGGCCTAGAGCTCTCTGCACGTCTCTGCTGTCATTAAAACAATTAAGGGGCTGTGCTTTTTTCAAGCTCCTCTCTGTAGCTGCCTTATATTGCTTTGAAGGGAAAAAAAGCATCAGAAGGTACTTACCATGCCAAATGACCCTGCTACCCAGTGGCACATATGCCTGAAACTCTCATAGCAGCCCTGGAAACTGGGTGGCTATATCCTTTGACTGTTCAGCTCAGTCATCCACCTGCACTGTACAGGCAGCCAGAATCAAGTCTGCTTGAAAGGAATGCTTCTAAAGGAGAAGTGATTTCCATCTGTCTCAAAGATACTGTATTTCAGCACAGGGTTAATAATCCGATACAATGAAAGTTAAACAAAAAACAGTGTTCTAACCAAAACAATTCAAACCTGCTTCCTGCTTCACTGAGCCTTTTTTTTTTTTTTTTTTTTGGTACTCTGTATTCTGTTCTTTATTTGCATGCTGTCTCTTCAGATTGTCAGCTCTTTGGGGCAGGGGTTTGGGGTCACATTAATATCTGACCCACTGTCTTTCTTCCTGTCTCTAAAGTTAGTAGCATAGGTATGTTGCAATGCAAATTCAGTCATGTGAATCTGAGGCCAGAACTGAGTCTGTCTCTGCATTTTGACTGGCATTTGTGAGATAAATCTTCCAAGAAATGATCAGCGTTAATGCAGAGAAAACATCAGAGTCATCTAGAAGGGATTTTTTCATGTATTAGTAGAATAACTGTGTTTTAAGCACTTCTCCTGTGTTCAGATCATATGCATTATTTTAGTAATCCGCACAACAAGCCTGTAAATCAAACCAATCTAATTGGGGGGGGGGGGGAGGCAGTACTGGGATGGAGAGATGGTGCCTTGTCTAAGACCATACAGTGTGTCAGTGGCGGTAGTAAACACTGAACTAAGGACTTCTCAGTATTAATCATGTCAAATAGACCACCTCTCTGCTATTGCATTTGTTTTTCAAACTTGTATATCACTTTTCCCCATACAGACATGGGAACTAAAACCAGTTTCCAACAATTACAATAAGTGATTGTAATTTATTGTGGTTTTCTATTACATAAGAACAAGAAAAAGCCTCTGCTGGATCAAGCAAAAGGCCCATCTAGTCCAGTATTGTGTTTCCTACAGTGGCCCACCAGCTGCCTCTAGGAAGCCCATAAGCAGGACAGGAAAGCATGCTTCTCACCTGTCATTGCCTCTCTGGTTTTCAGAGAACACTGTCACTGAACCTGGAGATGGCACTTAGCCATCATGCCTAATAGACTTTCATGAATGTGTCCAATCCCCTTCAAAGCTATTCAATCTCGTGACCATCACCACATCTTGGGGCAATGAATTCCAGAGAGAAATTATATACTGCATGAGGAAGCTTCTCTTTTTGCCCATCCTAATTCTTCCATCAATCAGTTTCCTTGGTTGAGTCTTAGTTCAACCTTGTGAAGTGGGGGGAGGGGGGGAGAGAAAAATGTCTCTCTCTCTGAATCGTGCAGAGTTTTATAAATTTCAGTCATGTCCTTCCTTAATTACCTTTTATCCAAGCTATAAAGCCACAATAGTTGTAGCCTTTCCTCATGTTGTAATCTTTCCTCCAATTCTCTGATCATTTTGTTGTCCTCATGGATCATTTTAGCAAGGCTTGCCAAGACTTAGGATTGACAATCAGCCTGAAGAAAACACATGTCATGGTTCAGGATGTGGACTCACCTCCCTGCATTACAATCTCTGCACATGAACTGGTGGCTGTCCATGACTTTGTGTACCTTGGTTCAACGATCTCCGACACTCTTTCTCTTGATACCGAGCAAAAAAATGCATCGGTAAAGCAGCTACCATGTTTTCCAGACTCACAGAGTGTAGTCCAACAAGAAACTGATGGAACATACCAAGATCCAGGTCTACAGAGTTTGCGTCTTGAGTACACTTCTATACTGCAGCGAGTCATGGACTCTTCGCTCACAACAGGAGAGGAAACTGAACGCTTTCCACATGCGCTTTCTCTGACGCATCCTCGGCATCACCTGGCAGGACAAAGTTCCAAACAACACAGTACTGGAACGAGCTGGAATCCCCAGTGTGTATGCACTGCTGAAACAGAAACGCCTGCGTTGGCTTGGTCATGTTGTGAGAATGGGAGATGGCCAGATCCCAAAGGATCTCCTCTATGGAGAACTTATGCAGGGAAAGCACCCAACAGGTAGACCACAGCTGCGATACAAGGACGTCTGCAAGAGGGATCTGAAGGCCTTAGGAATGGACCTCAACAGGTGGGAAACATTGGCCTCTGAGCATCCCGCTTGGAGGCAGGCTGTGCAGCATGGCCTTCCCCAGTTTGAAGAGACACTTGGCCAACAGTCTGAGGCTAAGAGGCAAAGAAGGAAGGCCCATAGCCAGGGAGACAGACCAGGGACAGATTACATTTGCTCTCAGTGTGGAAGGGATTGTCACTCCCGAATTGGCCTTTTCAGCCACACTAGACACTGTTCCAGAACCACTTTTCAGAGCGCAATACCATAGTCTTTCGAGACTGAAGGATTCCACTTGTTGTTGTCCTCTTTAGCATATTTTCCAGCTCTACAATATCCTTCTTGAAGTGTGGCAACCTGAACTGTATGCTGTATTACAAATGTGACTGCACCACAGATTTGTATAAAGGAATTATAATTTTGACCGTCTTTTCCTCCTTTTCCAATGATCCCAATCATGCGATTTGCATTATTCAGAGGGGTAGCACACTGGGTTTATGTTATCATTGACCTATATACCATGACTACAAGATCTCTTTCCTGGTTTATCACCTATAACTCAAATCCTGTAGTGTATATGTGAAGTGGGTATTTTTTTGCCACCATATGCATTACGTTATATATATTGACATTGAATCACATTTGTCATTTGATTGCCCATTCACCCAGTCTGGAAAAGTCCTTTGGGGTGCAATCCTAACCCCTTATGTCAGGGCTTTCCAGCACTGGCATAGTGGTGCCAATGGGAGGTGCGCTGCATCCTGCAGTTGGGTATCACTCATGGAGGCCTCCTCAAAGCAAGGGAATGTTTGTTCCCTTATCTCAGACAACAGATCTGAGTTTGATCTTATCTCAGATCTTAAGTTTGCAGACGACACCAAACTTTTCCGAGTGGTAAAGACCAGAAGTGATTGTGAGGAGCTCCAGAAGGATCTCTCCAGACTGGCAGAATGGGCAGCAAAATGGCAGATGCGCTTCAATGTCAGTAAGTGTAAAGTCATGCACATTGGGGCAAAAAATCAAAACTTTAGATATAGGCTGATGGGTTCTGAGCTGTCTGTGACAGATCAGGAGAGAGATCTTGGGGTGGTGGTGGACAGGTCGATGAAAGTGTCGACCCAATGTGCGGCGGCAGTGAAGAAGGCCAATTCTATGCTTGGGATCATTAGGAAGGGTATTGAGAACAAAACGGCTAGTATTATAATGCCGTTGTACAAATCTATGGTAAGGTCACACCTGGAGTATTGTGTCCAGTTCTGGTCGCCGCATCTCAAAAAAGACATAGTGGAAATGGAAAAGGTGCAAAAGAGAGCGACTATGATGATTACGGGGCTGGGGCACCTTCCTTATGAGGAAAGGCTACGGCATTTGGGCCTCTTCAGCCTAGAAAAGAGACGCTTGAGGGGGGACATGATTGAGACATACAAAATTATGCAGGGAATGGACAGAGTGGATAGGGAGATGCTCTTTACACTCTCACATAATACCAGAACCAGGGGACATCCACTAAAATTGAGTGTTGGGCGGGTTAGGACAGACAAAAGAAAATATTTCTTTACTCAGCTGTGGTCGGTCTGTGGAACTCCTTGCCACAGGATGTGGTGCTGGCGTCTAGCCTAGACGCCTTTAAAAGGGGATTGGACAAGTTTCTGGAGGAAAAATCCATTATGGGGTACAAGCCATGATGTGTATGCGCAACCTCCTGATTTTAGAAATGGGTTATGTCAGAATGCCAGATGCAGGGGAGGGCACCAGGATGAGGTCTCTTGTTATCTGGTGTGCTCCCTGGGGCATTTGGTGGGCCGCTGTGAGATACAGGAAGCTGGACTAGATGGGCCTATGGCCTGATCCAGTGGGGCTGTTCTTATGTTCTTATGTTCTCAGCGCTGCATTGCCCTTATGTCAGTGCTGGAAAGCACTGACATAAGGAGTTAGGATTGCTTCCTTGGTCTATACGAGTATCTGTGGGCTAACTCACTCACTCATCTGTCCCATCACCCTGTTGGGTCTCTATATGGAGGCAAACTATCTGCAGGAATAGCAGTGAGGAAAACACAGGACCTCCAGCCAACCTGGTGGCTGAACAAAAGTCTTGGGTCTCTCAAATTTGGTGGAAGCCTAGCCCACCCTCTGGCTCAACAGCTGAAAGGAGTCTCAGGCAGTTTGCCTAGCTCCCATTGGTCTGTAGGCTGAGATTAGCTGTCTCTGTTGGCCAAAGGGAATTCTTCCTCCTCCCAAACTCTTCTTTTCCCCTTTAGGTTTTCTAGTCTTTCTCCAACACAACTTTCTTTTCTCCTTTCCCTTGCTTCCTGTCACCCATCCACTTTCTCCTTACCCTTCTCTCTCATGCTTGTCTTCTCTTGTTCCTCCCTCTGCTATCTTCTCTCTCTCTCTCCTCCATTCCCCCTTTTTTTGCCTGGTACCAGCTCCCTTTATGGGCTTGTACCAATAGCCCATCCTTTCCCAAGGGTTACTGGCAGCAGCTTGGGTTCTCTCTGCCCACAATTTGTCAACAGCTTGCTGAGGTCAGCTGGCACTTTGTGATGACCCATACTACCAAGGGATCCTGCCAGTTGCCATATCTTCATTCATGTGTTTCCATTCAACTTTATGGATCACAAGATGTGCAGTATCTCTCATCTACCACACCTCATCCACCATTGTTCTGATTTCCATTTAAAAAATATTGTATACTGTATTTCTGTTCAGAATCCTTTTGTAAACTTAATTTAACTTCTCATCTGTTCAAACTTCCGATGGGGTGGGGGATTAGAAGGTAGTTAAGGGGTGCATGAACCTTTCTTCCTTTCTCATAAATTATCCTCTAGGATGGTTACCACAGAAGAGGTCATGCAAGTTATGTGGCTATTCTGAAGTGTGTTCTGCTGTAATGTGCTGCAATCAAATTATAAAGGAACAAAGAAGCTTTGGTTAAAAAAAAAAGAAAAAAGAAAAACCTCAAAGCTACTCCTCGTTAAAATTCAGTTGCTGTATCCCAATTCCTATAGAAAATGTTCAGAACTAGGGCAAGAAGATAAAACTGTTTTCAAGGCAATTCGCTTTGTTTTATCATTTGTTAAATAATCTGGACAATTCGGCTGCACCACTAGGGAATAACAGATACTCCTTATTCCTATAAACTCTGTGATCTGACAGCCTTAAAAAAAAGCAACTGTTATTTGTTTCTCAACCTAACTGAAGACCATTCTAAGCAGGAGGGCTTAAAACTAGTTGATTGTTTCTTTTCTTTTACTTTTTTTTCAGCTGATATTCCACTGTTCCCATATGCATTCAAAATGTAAATGAAAGTCTCACAATAGATAGGAAGCTCCTCAAGGCAATAGTGTCTTCCCCATGCAGCCAGCTGCACTACACTCTGTTGGCAATCAGCAAATGAATAATAATAATTTAAAAGTCTTCCATCATTTTAAAGGACATGCAATGTCCCCAATGAACCTTCTTGTCATTGCCTTTTTAGCAATTAACACTGAGGCTTACATAAGTCATTTCTTCCACTTTCTTTTGTTTGTTCTATAATTTGAAGCCATTAATTTAGCATTCCAAAGCATGTATTTTAAATCAAAGATTTTTTACTGTAGGAGGGGTACCACATCAGTCTATACAGTAAACTTTTATTTAACTGGATGCACATTGATTCCAACATCTTTTGTCCTGTGTATGCAATGTGTAATCTATAATGTATGTGTGAAAGATCCAAAATTGACTGATACCAATGTGAGTCTCACTGGTCATTGGCTATGACGCCACAGAATTTTCATAGACATTCTCATTGTTTGACGGGAATGATGAATATCAGTACAGTAGACGTATAGGGGAAATTATAGACTGTGAGCCCAATCCTATGCATGTCTACTCAGAAGTATGGCCCTTTATAGTCAATGGGGGTTACTCTCAGGAAAGTGTGGCTAGGATTGGAGTCTATGTTGTTGACCGGGAGGGAGGGGATGGTGAGGTCCAAGATGCATGTAAGACAAAGAAGCAAGAGGTAGATATGGAAATTTCAAGCACTCAAAACAGAAGGGGCTTAATTATTGAGATATTTCATGGACTTATTCAAAAAGTAAACAGTCAGATCTATGATTATTGAGAATTTAAAAAGTAACCTGTGTATTAATAAATATTATTAACAGCCCAATCCTAACGAAATCCCTATGCAGCAATGCAGCAGCACCAATTCCAGCTGTGCTGCACTCCACAGGGGATTTCATCCGCTAGAGGTTTCCACAAGGTAAGGGAATATTTGTTCCATTGCACTGGGATAAGCTCCAGCAGCCCTAACAGGTCAGCTCAGACCTGTATTAGCTTCATAGCTGGCTCAAGTCTGCATTGATTCATGCAGGCAGATCAGGCCTGGGAAACGGGTTTGGATGTGCCATGCGCTGTCACTGTCAATCCCAACCCCTCCCATATCCAATCCACCCACTCCCTGCCTCCATGCCACACTCCTGTTCCAGCCTCCTTGCCCTCCCTCACCCTCCCTCCAGCCCTGCACTGGATTTATCTAGTCTGGCAGGCTTCCTGGTGGCTGGTGGCTCATGCAAGAAGGCTCTGGCCTTCCCACTGGCATGCCAGCAGCTAACGCTGTTGCAAAGAACTTTACAACACTTTTGCGACAGCGCACACTGGTGGAACATGTGTTCTGCTGGCACAGCAATTGATCAGGATAGGGCCGCAAGAATAGTTATATACCCATTTTCAATGAAACGTTCACGGTTGAATGTGACGTTTCACCTGGAGATGAACTTCCAAATTTGTTTCAGCTTTGTTTTTTGTAAAATGTTGGTGGCAACTGTGCGCTATATATAGCAACATAAAGGAAATTTTAGGTTTTGAAATACTACTAGATCTGGGACACAGCAGGGGAAGGAAGCAGTGAGCATATGTGGAAGGTGCTAAGAAACCATGCCAAGTGGCCATACATTGCACAAGAAAAATTCAAATCTGCATTATATTGTGGTATGTGCTTTTTATCAGGAACACGGTGTAAGTATCTCAGTGGCAGATAATAATACATATATGACACACAAACATATCTCTTGAACATAACATTTTAGTAGAACAATGTAAATTTTTCACCAACAAGATCTTCTTGATAAGATCATCTGACCAGAAGATCTTATCAAGAAGGTCTTGTTGGTGAGAAATTTGGTTATGCATCATCTCACAGAATTGCAACCAACGGTCTGAATCATATTGTATATCTACTTTTGGCCCATCCTGTATATGGTGCAAATGAATCCTAATTTGCATTCAAACATAGTGCACGTGCATGTACACATATACTCACTCTCTCTTCAAGATTCCTGATAAAGTACAGAACTAAATTTCTTCAGGGACAAAACATATCTCATATTGTTCCTAAAGGAAGCTTTACAGACCTTACAATATAACACTTTTTAGTCCCTACCAAATCCTTTAGAACAACACCGCATGTGATTGAGATTTATAGGATTACTTTGCAGTCCTCCTGATATTCTTTTAATCCATCAGAGAATCATGGTGGATTGTTTTTGTAAGCCCCAAAAGAACATGTCTTATCATGCCTATCCCAATTCTTTCACAGAGCAGTTCATGGAGGATATTCAGAGATACTAGGTTCAGAGTATCCTGCAGACTGTATATTCCAGCTAGGAGCAATTTTGCCAGACTCAGACAGAGGACTTTCCCAGCTTTGCTACCTGTGACCCTTTTAAATGGAGATGCCAAAGATTTGGTTCCTTCTAAATATATCTATCGTAGAGGCTGCAGCTGCCCAAGGGGGAAGAATCTTTAAACCAAAAAGCCTTCAATTACTTAAGGACAACAATTGGGTCAACTAAACCTTCTGCCTATTGCCTACGCTCTCCCTTGTCAATCCTCCTTTCTTGGTCTTTTTTTTCCTTCATAACCCATGTAGTTTGGCTTAGACCAGTGATTTTCAACCTTTTTCATCTTATGGCACACATGGCAAGGCACTCAAATTGTTAAGGCACACCATCAGTTTTTTTTCTTCATTCAATTAACAAGGCACACCACATGGCCAGTGGGGAGCTCACCCCCCCATGGCCCTACTAATAAATGACCCCCCCTCCAAACTCCTGCGATACACCTGCAGATTATTCACAGCACACCAATATACCATGGCAGAGTGCTTGAACACCACTGGCTTAGACTTTTCTCTGTTGTTTTCTGCTGCTTGAAGAAGAATGCTCACCATTCGGAGGGTAGGGAATGTGGAAAGCCAGTGCTAATTACCAGTACATTCAGCAAATTACAATATATGCAAATATAGGATTTTTAAAATTTTTAATCCTCAACATGTATCACCTTCTGCTGAATTACATCTGCTCTTACATCTGCTCATCCACACAATTTTAAGAAACACTATTGTAGCTTTTCACATTTCTCCCCAAATTTTCCTTCAAGTGAAATTCCAGGCAAATTTAGAAGGCTCACCTGGGGTGAAATATTAAGCTGCATCTAATAACAATAAACAGCAGGGAATCATAAAACCACCAGTATCAATATTTTCAACACCATGTCAATCCAAACCAGGGAGGCAAAGCAACTCTTGAACAGGATGGTCTTTGCCAGTCTTTGATAGCAGTAGAAAGCCCACAAGATGAGCCTTTCTTGACAAGGAGTTTGAAAAATATGGAATCACCACTTAAATGGCAAATCCAGTGGCAAATGGCAAGTCATGAGTCTCTGCCCCTCCCGCAACTCAACTCAAAAATGAGTCCTAATGGGGGCACTTTCTGTGTCGCCAAATTGCCTTTTTGCAACTCAAAAAGATTCGAGTCTTTTTTATACATGTGCCAGGCATGGAAAATAATGGGGCTGCTGTTGTGTGTGTGTGTGTGTGTGTGTGTGTGTGTGTGTGTGTGTGTGTGTGTGTGTTGGACCTCTCTTTAAACACCCCCCTGATGTCCCCATCCATCTGTGAAGAAGGCAGGAGGGGGGTAAGAGGGACTGCATGAGAGCTGGGAGAGAAGCAGCAAGAGGGAGGAGGGACATGTGCAGCACCTGTGAGGCTTACCAGGATGACCCAATCTTTTGTAGCTGTACTCAGAAGTAGTCCCACTATGGCCAGTCATTCAATCAGGCTTCCTCCCCTCACCCCACGTAACAATGGAGCTCAGCTCACAGCAGCCATGCGTTCGGAAAGCATGATCGCTACGAACCTCCCCTCTCTGCTTCCCCAACTCCTTTTTCCCTTGGCCCGGGGAATTTTCAGAGAACCATGAGCTGCAGGTTATGCAGAAATGGCATATCTTCCATGTATTTGGGTGTGTGTGTGTGTGTGTGAATGTGTGGCTGGATTTCCCCCCTAAAGTTATCTTGCCCCATCTTGAAAAGTATGACATACAATGTGTATAAGAAGGTGTTGAAAGTACAAGACCCAGGGGGGTCCAATGCAAGAACCCCCTTGAGCTCCTCCTCCTGCTCTCTCTCATTCAAAGAAACAAACCAGACTGCCCATCCTTCGTCCTAAGTTCCTTCCTATCAAGAGCCTGGCAAGAGAGCCAGCTCCTGCCTCTCCACTCCTGCTCAGATGCAAAAGCAAATATTAACCCTTCCCTGCTTCATGGCTGGAACCTCCCTGCTACTCCTCCAGTCTGAATGATGGCCCTACAAGGTTTTGCATGCTGCGAAAACAGGAAGCAAGCACACCCAGACACAACAGTCTCAAGTTTGCATGCGTGGAAGTGAATGCTGAGTCATGGGGCACTTGACTCAAGTGTTTTGCTGAGTCTTCCACTTGCATGACTCAAGTGTAAATGAGTCAGCGAAAAACGCAGATTTTTGCAACTCAGATTCGAGTCACCTAACATGAGTTCCCATCCCTGCATACTTCAGGTGGTGGCTCAACCCTCAGCACAGTCTCCTCATGTCATCTTAGCTTATGGTAAAGGCATGCCTTCAGATAACCAAAGGTCCAAGTCATTTGGGGCTTTCATGGTCAGGACCAGCATTTTGAATTATGCCCAGAAATGAACTGAACCAGTGCAATAATGTGCCCTTTGATCAGAGTCTTTTCCCACTGACAGTGACCTACATACATTTCAAAGGGTCCTAAATGATCCCACCTCCTCCTGAAAATCTTTTCAAGGGCTGTTTCAGATTCTCTCAATTTGGGAAGCAAGGAAATCTGCAACAAAGAGCAGGGATTTTTTTGGTGGTAGTTCCAAGGTTCTAGAACGACCTGCATGGCTTTCAGAAGGTTGTGCAAGGTCCACCTCTTCATAAAGGGCTCAGAATTGCTGTGAACTTTGGGCTTGCTGCTGTTATTTGGCCAATGCTCATTAGCAATTACTATGTTTTAATAACTCGGCAGAGCAATCCTAACTTGTGCTGGAACAGGCAGGCCAGTGGGCCAGCGC
The DNA here is from genome assembly GCF_035046505.1 of Tiliqua scincoides. Classification (NCBI taxonomy): domain Eukaryota; kingdom Metazoa; phylum Chordata; class Lepidosauria; order Squamata; family Scincidae; genus Tiliqua; species Tiliqua scincoides. Next base: position 117,998,252 of record NC_089823.1, read on the forward strand.
TGTGTCCAGCGCAAGTTTTGGGCTGTCTGAGGCTTGGCCCGAGGTAAGGGGAAGCTTTTCCCCTTATCCTGGGGAGAGCAGCAGCAGCCCCAATGGGGCTACTTGGATCTGTGTCACTGAAATTGCCTCCTGAGCAGCCCAGAAATCTGAGCAGCTCAGAGCTGCCTCAGGCTGCCTAGGAACAGGGCTAGGATCCAGTATAAGTGCCGGATCCTGGCCCTGCCTCCCGCTCTCTGCCTGCCTGCCACCGCCCACCCCATCCCTACCCCCAAACATCTTTTTCCCACCTCTTCTCCGCCCTCCTCATACCCCTAGAGTGGCACAAAAGTGCTTTACAGCACTTTCGCAACGCTCTTCATTCTGTGCAAGGGACTTGCACCAGCCAAAGGGGTGCTCTTGATTGTGCCCTGAGTCTTTTATGGCACACTCCTGTTGTACCTCTGCAATAGCAAAGTGAGTGCTCTGCCTGTGCATAGTGACCCAATTGTGCCATAAAGCAGTTGTGACAGCTTAAGAGATAGTGGCGTGGAAAGAAAGCCTGCACTGTCCCACTGGTCCCAGTGCAAGCCCCAGTCTGCGCCAGAATAGGTAAGCAGACCTATTACGCTTCGTGCCAAGCAGCGGAGGTGTGGCAGAATGGGGCAGGGGGAGGGTGGGGAGGGAGTGGATGATGGGCACATCAGGACCAGGCAGGAACAGTCCAGGCAGGATTGGGTCCCAGCAGCACTGGCATGCGCTCTAACCTATTCCCCTTTCTAGGGCCGCATAGCAGGTGCAGGTTCAGGTAAGAGTAGACCAGTTGCTGTGGCCATGACTTTGCCCAGGGCAAGGGAACAAATATTCCCTTACCTCAAGGAGGCCTCCAGCCAACAAAATTTTCTGTGGGAGATACAGTGCAAGTTGTGATGTCCTCACTGACTCGGCAAGGGGGAATTTCAACAGGATTGAGCTGTTAATTATATTGTATTTGTATATTTGGTGTGGAGAATTAGATTAATCACTTTTTAAAAAATATCAGCCAACTTGAGCATTCTGGAAAGATATGATAAAAATGTTGTAAATAAATAAATAAATTGTTTGGCAAATTTTAATCAGCAATTAAGCTTTTCGTTGATTAAACTGCCAATTAAATTGATTAAAACACACACCGCTATCAGTTACACACATTATTGCTTTACTTGGCCCAGCTACTGACACGACACAGGGAGAAATGTGGCTGTTTGTGCTTGTTTTGCTCCATAGCGAGGAAACATAGTGTCATAATGACGACCTATAACTCAGAGCATGTAAGAGTCCTAACTTTCATTTTCGGCATGGGCAGTCAATAGGAGCTCAGGCAGTGAGGCTGGGAAAGACCACTGCCTGAGATTTGGGAGAGCTGCTCCCAGTTGGCAAAGACTATCCGGAGCCAGACAGGCCATGTAAGGCAGCATTGTGCATTTAAAGGCCACAGGGGGCTAGGGAAAGGGTGTGACTTTCCATCCCTATTATTATTGCTGGGCGGACTATGAAAGGGCTAATAACAAGCCCTTTGATCTTTGAAGCAAGGCAGTTCTTTTATTCTCTGCACAACATCCTGCCTACTGCCCATTTTGAGAACCCTTGAAAAAGAACATCCTCACCATTATTGCTAACTTCAGTCTCAGTCAAATATATATGATGTGCACGCTTTTATGGAGAAAATTCAAAAGAAGTTACAAGTATTCTTGACAGCTGACAGTGTCTATGAAAACCATACTGATAACTAAAAGAGGCAAATATGGATTTATTTAATTAGAAAAAAAAATCTCTGGATGTGAAGAATAATGTTTCAAAGAGATACTTAATATAAGCATAAATGACTTTTCCTTCATGGAAAATTAAGGGTTCCCCCCCCCCTTTCTATTAGCATTTCAATTGAAAACATTTCCACTCATTTCCTTCTTAATGGAAGTATATAAATAGCAATAGCCATTAAGTATCGCATTTTTCTAAAAGATTTTATTTTTTTTACATTAAGAGCCTTAATAAAGTCTCAGAGGAGCAGCACAAACAGTGTATAAATGAAACAACCAATTTCAATCTCATTTAATATATATTGATTTTTTTTTTAAGGATTAGTGCTTATACCTGTTAGAGCTTTTTGCATACTTTTTTTTTTTCTTGCGGTGGTCACTTTAAATAATAATAATTTTAAAAAACCCACAGAGGATTACAGTTTCATATGCATGCCTGTGTCAGGAGGATTTTCCAAAGGGTTAAATGTTTGGACATTTTGAACAATCAGGAAACTTTACGTTTACTTAGACACTTTTGAAAATGCAATTCCATTGTGCTGCAGGCCTCAGTGGAAACGTTTTGTGATTTGGAAATAACTTGGAAAAGTTGCAAGTATTACAGTTTGGATTTCTACTGGCAATATTATTCTCACAAGTTAACTGAAATCTGCAAAAGTTCAGTTCTCATTCTGCTGTCTCAAGAGTCTGTAAGTTAAACTATTTTTTTTTATGTACTGTACCTGAATGGTAATGATAATTACTCAGTGAAAAATAGTTCAGACTAGATCAGGGGTGTCAAACATAAGCCCGGGGGCCAGATGCAGCCCGCGGAAGCTTTTTATCAGGCCCTCGGGCTCTCAGCTCTTAGTATTGCTGAGGTGGCACTGCTGAAAGGGCAGCCCACATGAAAATTAGACTCTCCCATGTCTTGAAATATGATCAAGATTTGTGTGTTTTCTGTCATTTGCAGCAAATGAGTTCCTAAGTGAGAAAAAGTGCTTATTTTTGGTTATGATCTGTTTAATGACATCACTTCCTGCCTATTGGCATCACTTTCAGCCCTCAGCAGGCATCATGAATGCTGTTCGGCCCTCTGTATGAAACAAGTTTGACACCCGTGGGCTAGATAGTCAAAAACTAAAGTTGGTCATAGTTACCAACAAATCAATGAGGCCCAAGGCCTTCCAGTAACTGAGGCAGCATTTCCCTGCAAGTATGGAGTGAGGGAAGGGGTAGCAAAGAACTCTTCTCATGCATGGCATTTAAACAGATGTTTCCTTAAACATTAAACCCTGTGCAAGAGCAGAATGTGTGGGGGGGGATGATCCAATTCCCACTTGAGTTGAGCGAGTGGAGGCAAATCAATGCAGCTTGCATCTGTAAGGGGCTGGAGGGAGGCAGCAGTAGTAGAGGCAAAAGGCAGCCTGAATCTGCCGTTTCTCCCACTACCTGCCTTTATGCAAGCCACATCATGTTGTTTCACGGCTAGGCTTGCCATGAATTGGTCTTGCATGCAGTAAAATGAAGTCTTGTGAAGTTTCAGGTTACATAACAGGCTCTGTGACCCTGCAACAGGGTAGAACTCCACAGATGGCAAGAAAACTACATTTGACATCTGGCAAGTGAGCATGTGTGTGTCTGATATAAGCAACTGTCCATAGTGAACATGCACAGTTTGGGTTGAATATACTTTTCTTACATCCCTCTGTTTCATTTTTGTATACATAGAATGCTTGGGTGATTGTCTCATCACTTGGATATAACAAGTACATCCCTATGCAAAAATGAGGCTAAAACATTATAAAGATTAAACACAGATACAAACATGCTACAAATCTGTTTCCAGTAAGAGTGAAAAGGCATGCTACTAGAAAGAGGGTGAAAAAAAAATAAAAAGATTCTGGCTTCTAGCAAAATGTTTTGTATTTGTGCTCACAAGCAATAGAGAGATGGTATTTATTTTAGATTTTCCCTCATTCTACCAACACTGCAACCAGAATATTTCTATTCCTACTATATAACTTATACCTCTCAGAAACAGCAGAACAAGAAAAAAAAAGGTGAAAGAGAAATGGCCATAAGAAAGGGAGAAGGGAAATATATGACAGAGATATTGGAAAAAGGCCTGAGAGGCTGAGCAGAATTTTTATTTAATAAAATGCAAACATCAGAACAACAGATTTATCAGCTCAGATCAGATGGGAAAAAAGAGCTAAATGCACCACAGGGAGAAAAAGGAGAAAACATGGGAAATTAACTACATTTTATGTGAAAGGAAAGTACTGTACTATAACCCAGGGCCTCTGAGAGGAATCTTATCATGGGGTACAAACTTTCTTTTGGGCCCCTTTGCAAAGGAGGAGGGGTGAAACAGAGTGGGGGAAGGGTGGTGATGGGCAAGCAGAATGGGGCAGGAGGGGTGAAACAGGGTGGGAGGAGGGTAGAGACCCCTGGAAAAGTCTCTGGAGTCCAGGTCTACACACTCATGTGACATTGGCAGCTAGACACAGTAATACGGAAAACCAAACACACTCTTAAGTCTCTCTAAAATCTTTTAAATATAGAAAATCATGAAAAAACTAGCATCATCATATTTAGGCTCACATTAGAATGGAAAGTGTACTGTGCATACCAAAACTTGCTTCTGCAGCAGCTGTAGCCTTGCAGCTGTGTCCCTGAGCTCCTAGACATTCCTTCATGGTAAGCAGATTCACAAGCCAAAGAACTACTATGGCAGGTCAGTTTCCTCCCAGATTTGACACAGTGCTGAGAAGTGTCATGTATGCATTGCTTGGCCCAGCATATATGGCTTGCCAGCAGCTGCAGCTGCACACTCTTGGTAGTGTCCCCAGCATTCTGGGCGGGCAATAAGTCTGAGTAGACAGGAAAAGGTAAGATCCCAGGAAATTTCTGAGCCCCTTCCTTTGGCTCCTGGGCCCACTTTTAGACCCTGAGCCCAGGTACAAATTACCCCTTTTACCCCCCTCTTCTGGACTCTGCTATAACTAGACCAGGAGCTACTTGGCATTCTATATTGAAAATACTATAGTGGTATAGCGAAAGTGGCATCACTAGGGTTCTTGTCATCCTGTGCTGGAGGAAAGCCTGTCACCATGAAACACTCCATGTGGTGGGCATGGTGATGTACCATCACCCTGCCCCCACAGATTGTTTGGCTGTACCTTTTGATAGAATAAAAATATTTCAACATGGTTTATTTCACTGCATTCTGCATGAAATTACACATTGGCTGATCTATAACATGATGGTATTATTCTTACAAACTATGATTTTAGTCACTAGTGGTGTCACAGACCCCCCCCCCCAAAGGTGTCAACTTACTAACACTTTATTACAGCAGTTCTCAAACTTTGAGCACCAGGACCTACTTTTTAGAATGACAATCTGTCCAGGATCCACCAGAAGTGATGTCATGACCAAAAGTGACATCATCAAGCAAATTAAAATAGTTATAAATGATTAAAGTAAGACAAATAAATAAAGGGAAGCCAGCCCTTTTCCACCAAGTGAATTTTCTCTGTAGCCTGCCTGCAATACCACCACCCCTAAAAAAAAAAAAAAATCAGTAAGATTTTCAGCCCTACCCAGTGCCCAGTTCAATTTTAGAACTTCTGTTTAAACCAGATCACTGTCAGGATCCACGTTGGGCTGGCAGAGGAGTTTGGTGTTTGCCTCCCTACCAGCACAGCAAAGTGTAGTGGGCAGCACAGGAAGAAAGCAGTCCAGAAAGAAGCCACAGACGCAACAGGTTCTTTCAGCAAAGAGGCTTGTATTATAAAGGAGCAGGCAGAAGAATGGTTATCAAACAACTCCAAGGTCAGGCGCACAGCAAAGCAACATAATAACACTTTTCCCCCTAGACATCCACCACAAACAACCCACATCAAGTGACTGAGGCAGCCACCATATATATTGGAGTCCACCAATCACAGTGAGGGTGACTCATAGCCTTATGACTGTCTTGTGACTGACTCCCAAGATCTCTTGCTCAGAATTTTCTCCCTGAGGTCACATGACACCAACTTATCCACACAGGTGCATGTAATTTCTCATCAACACAGTAGGGTTACAGAGTCTTAGCTTCAAACCCAGACATCAGGGCTTTTCCTGTATCATCCTGTACTTGAAAAATCTAGCCAGGAGTGGGCTCAAGGCACAACAATCCACCTGGCTTTGCAAGTCTAAAAAGAAAAAAATTTCACCTTACTAGCTGAAGTCTCTGTTTTTATTCTTTTTATGGGTAGGGCTGCCTTCGGGAGCATTTGTTGAACTTGGAAAATATTTGGAAGATATTTGGATAAAACATTCCTTATTTCATTATTTGTTCTTTCTAGTCCAGTGGTTCTCAAACTTTTAGCACCAGGACCTACTTTTTAGAATGACAATGTGTCTGGGACCCACTAGAAGTGATGTCATTAACCTGGGAGTGATGTCATGGCCAGAAATGACATCATCAAGCAGAAAGTGCTTTCCTGAGAATACAGCAAGCATTAAAATTGTCCATGGCAAGCACTAAAATTGGGCCATTTTTCCTAGATAGGCAAATAATTAAATTAAAATTATCAATTAATTTAAAGTAAAACAAATAATTAAATAAGGGGACATGAGATGGGGAAGGCAGCCCTGTTCCACCAAGCAAACTCTCTCTGTAGCCTGCAAAAACCTTGCCTCCCCGGGGGGGGGGGGGGCAAACCACTGTAAGATTTTCAGACCTACCCAATGCCCAGTTCAATTTAAATTCTTATATTTAAACCAGTTCAGTGTGATTTGGAACAAAATCAATTTTAAATCCAATATGTTTTTTGTTTGGGATGGATTGAGATTCAAAGCTTCCCTCTAACAGCATTAAAAACCCAGAATGATGAGGAGTGGAAAGTGGGGAGGGAGAAATCTGGAAAAGACAACAACCCTTTCCAATCAAGCAGTGCTTCCCAAACCTTTTAGCACCAGAATGAACATTATAAAATTACACATCCATCAGGACCTACAAAGACTTGAACCTTTACAAGATTACAAAACAACAACAAAAAAAGTCTTACCAGCTCAAGCCTCTGTTTACTGTGCTATGGTGGGGAGGCTGCCTTCTGGAGCACTTGTTCAGCTCCACATGCATAGGATCAGGACCACTCTCGTAGCCTTGCACTCCCCTTCGTCTGACCTTCTACATGAGCAAAGGTATGTTTACTTATGTGTGAATAAATGTGAATATAGGGCTTACTTTCTCTTTCCATAGGACTAAATACATTGGTCAGCTTGGATGGAGGGACTTCCTTCTCAGGTGGTTTGTGGGGGCTGCATTCATTGGATCGAGACCATTCTGGTGGTGTTTGATTCCTTTCAGCTTTTCCTTTGCAATGAACCAAAGCATGTTCATCTAACTGCCAGTAAACATGCAGTATTGCTCAGTTTCACTTTTCATAGGGTTCAATGCAACGATTTGCCAGTAAACATGCAGTATTGCTCAGTTTCACTTTTCATAGGGTTCAATGTATTTTGCTCCTCTAGTATCAGCTTCGCGATCCATCCACAATCAGGTCACAACCCACCAAGTGGGTCACAATTCATAGTTTGAGAAACTCTGTTCTGGTCAATCCAGCATTCCCCAGAAAAAAGGTTGTCTTCTCTCAAGTGTACTCTTTTTTTTCCCCCTACAAGAGGCTTTCTCCAGTAAGGATGGAAGTTTTAGTACATTATGGTTTCTCAGTTTCAGAATTGTTATTCTGATATGTACTGGTGTCTCCTTGGGTTGAAAGAAAACACAGGAACCACCACATTTTTCAAACAAACTTTACAAATGCTTAAAAATACCCTTCAACATTTCACAGATTAAAATAAAAATACTTTTATATTTTAGCACCACTATTCTCAGACAAAGTATGACTCCAAAGAGCTGTCCTCCCCCACATCCCCATTTCACACATTAAATAACTTATTTGGTTGCTGTATACTATATTTAGCCAGTCCTACACTGGCTTTTGAAGCAGAAAGTGTTAGTAAACTGACCATAGCAGGTTTCTTTCTTTAAATCTTCACTGTGTTTAATAAAACATTTGTCACTGAACCTGTAGTTCTAGACCAGTTGCAACCAGAGCATATTCAGTAGTACTATCTGAGTCATGGGAATGAATAATGATAGGGAAGAGGTGAGTTAGCATTTTGGGTGTATGTGCATGCAATGACCTGCTTGGGCACTTGATATATCCTTATCAAGGTATGTATTTTTCCTAAGAGAAAGATAACTTCAAGAATCTTCTCATGACTGAACTAAAAGAATGCTAATATCCCTAGAACTCTAGTGGCCTGCTTAAGCAATAAAAAAATATACCCTTTCAGATGTTCTCAGTGGGTACAATGAATTCTGTAAGGGAAGGCAGTGAGGCACTAAGCTCTCCTCAACCCAGATGTCAAAATATGAAAATATACATCTATTTCTACTACACTACAACAAAGGGTTACACCAGTTTCACCATCTTACAGCCCCCTTTACCTACTCATGGGCAGAAGTGTCTTGCTCACACCTGTTGGCTTTATTATGGCTGCAATCCTATACACACTTACCTGGGAGTAAGTCCTACTGACTATAATGAGACTTACTTCTGAATAGACATGCATAGGATTGGGCTCTATGTCCATTACCTGGCATGTGGGGGAAGTGAGTTTCAACTGAGAAACTCACACAGTTAAAACATGTGTGAAGATTCCTGCATGTGCAACAGTACATGCAGAAAATGATTTTCCTGTGTTCAGGAAGCTTGACTTTGCAACTTGCAAAGAGTCCTATGCCGTTGTTTTTATCATGTGTGCCTCCTAAATGAATAAGCAATTTTTTTCCCCATAAAATTCCAACCCCTGATCCACCAAAACAAACAAAAAACCACTGGGATCCACACCCAGACCCACTGTGAGCATTCCCCTGATTCAGAAGTTCCACCCAAAGGAAGAAGTAGCCCATGGCCTACTGGCACCTGAGACAGAATGTCACTGTGATGTGGCATCATCACCCCCCCATGTCATCGTGTTACCCCCTTGCCTGCTGCTGACACCCGGTTGGCAACCTTCAGTCTCGAAAGACTATGGTATAAGCCTACAGCACCCAGTATTCCCAGGCGGTCTCCCATCCAAGTACTAACCAGGCCTGACCCTGCTTAGCTTCGTTAGGAGAAAGAAGGCATTGTGAGCCTCCTCCCACTGCTTTCAGAATGGCTCCATTTCTGAGCCAGATGGAATCAAGGGAGGGGAGGTGGGTCCTGCTTTGCTCTGCTCACCGCCTCAAGCACTAAGCAACCCCTCCCTGTGAAGAGCCAGGGAAACACCTGAAATGCCATGGGGGGGGGGGGGAGAAGGCTGCACGAGCCACCAGCCACTTCACACAGCAGCCCCATTTCTGGAACCAGAATTTCAAGAGTTGGCAGTCCTAATGAAAAGGAGCAGTGCAGCCCAACATTAACAAAATTTCCCCGCTCTGATGCAGCGCCACCATTGCAGGTAGCACTGCATCCTGTGGGGGAAACCTACAACCTGAGGGTTTCCTTGAGGTAAGGGGGCATACATCCCCTTGCCCCAGGGAAAGCCCCAGCCCTGGCAACTAGTCTTCTCAGACCTGCACCTGCTAAATCGCTGGCACAAATCCAAGTGGATTGTGTTGGCAGATCTCGTCTGGGAAGGTGGATGTGTGCCAGTGTCGCTGATCCAACACCGCTCCTGGGTCCTATCCTGTCACCGTCCTCTGTCTGCCCTGTTACACTCCCTCTGCATCCTCCCTTACCCCTCCACTGGCTGATGCTGGCCTTACCTGCTCCGGCACACAATGTTTCTTCCACTGGCACTAGTGGCCAGTGCAGCACAAGCCTTCTAACTTGGGCCACTAAGGGCACAATCCTAACCCCTTATGCTTTCCATCACTGGCATAGTGGTGCCCATGGGACATGTGCTGCATGCTGCCATTGGATGTCACTCACGAAGGCCTCCTCAAAGTAAGGGAATGTTTGTTCCCTTACCTCAGAGCTGCATTGCCCTCATGTCAGTTCTGGAAAGCACAGACATAAGGGGTTAGGATTGCACCCTAACTCTGTTGTCACAAAACAACTTTACGGCATTTTTGTGACAACATACACCCATGGAGTATGTGCTCTGCTGACACACAGGCACATTAGGAGGATTGTACCATTAATGAACTGTTAATTTTTTTTCTTTTTTTTTTTCATTTTGCAGCTAGAATAAAATCCTTGGCTGCTAAAAGGTATGAGTTTTCAAGCTTTGAAAACTGAGTTTTAAGCACTCTTAACGCAGATAGTAAAACTACCATGGCAACCAGCATGGACCAAATCATTCCTATGTGTTTGGTAAATGAAGGATATCTCAGATTATTGTCTGGAAGAGAGAAATAACCTTTCTTCCTGGACATGTGCTTAGTCTCTTCTATACAAAGTAAAACAAAACCATCATGTTCTATCTAGCTCACTTTTTTGTGCATGTGTGTGTGTGCGTGAGAGAGAGAGAGTTGAAAACAGAGGTGAGAGAAAAGAGAAGGTTTATTTTTACCACACAGCTATACAGTTTCTGGGGTTCAGTTTCTGGGACTTCTAACTATAATATCGCACTGAGGCCTTTTAATGTTGTATTTTTGTCTTGCTATTTTCCTGCCTCTTTGCATCTCTAGAGTGCCTGTAGATATTCTATAAGAGTATTACTCCCAGAATGCTCTTATCTAGAAATAGATGCACCTGTAGTCTTCTGCCAAAGGACTTAAAGACATTTCCCAGTCATGGGCCATGTGTCCTCCAGGATTAGCACACCAACAGCACAAAAGCAGACTAAATACAACTACTGAAAGGCTGCTTGGGATCTGCACAACCTGGGGTGGGGCCACGCTGCATTTCAGCCCAAACCATGTTCTTATGCACAACTGAATGGAAAACAATGAAGGGAGAAGGTGGTTTGTGAGAAGGTGAAGGGTGTCAGGGAAATCAATAAATGCTCTCTGTGACAGCCTGTAAAACCAGCATAACCTATTACAGGGGGAGGAGAGGAGGAATACTTCCAGTTAGGGCAGCCCTAGGGAGCAATAACTCACGCTTGGCAGACTATGAACTTCTATGTCTCCGATTATAACCTTTGTCAGCAGCATCCAGAATGCACAGGGAGCCATTTATACCTGGCAAAGTGGACTGTTTGGAGAGTGAACAGAGGTCACTGCTCTTTATGAGAAAACGGGTGGTATTCAGGGGCAATGGTAGGCATTTTGTAACCCTTTATAAGCAGTTAACTGGGTCCCTCATCACCCACCTCCACTCATTTTTCTCAGCTGCTTCATTTTCTAACACCATCTAAACATTTTATCTTATTCTCATCTGTGCTTCTTCCTTCTCACCTACATATGATCATAAAAACCAATACTTTGCATATGTTTTTACTTTCACTCTTCCCCCCCCCCTTTTAGGTATTGTTTTTTTTTTTTTTTCATTTTTTGATTACCACTACAGATGACAGGAGGTTAGGGTTCTATTTTTGAATTCTGCCCTTGTTAAAAACTTCCTCTGTGTAGCAAACAACCACATCGGGGGAACATTTATCAAGCTCTCTGTTTCCCTGATATACTAGTTTACTACGCAGAGGGAGATTTTTCTATGAGGCAGCATTCAAAAGAGCAATATCCTGCCTGACGTCTGAAGTGGTATAGCTCAGAATTCATCCCCTACATTGCACTCCAGACACCTCATTCTGCATATCTTGTAAAGCTACAAATTCAAGCCGCATAACATGTAGTTTGGCCTTTATTTGGCAGAGAAAGTATGGGTTTATATTAGGCTTGTCACCAAAGAAATTCTTACAGCCCAGTCTTAATGGGCTGGCTTGCCAGCATAATATGCATTCCATCAGTGGAAGTGCTGGCAGAAGTAACATTCTGTCAATGCTCAGAGAGGCCTCCAGCACAGATGGCTGATGGTGTGGCACAAGGACTGGTGTCCCACCAGCAGCATAGGTAAGCTGGCAGCATGGTCAGGAGGAACAGGGAGGGACAAAGGACTTTCTGGGCAGGAAGGAAGTGGGACAGGGTGGGGAAGAGGGAGGGGGCAGTTATTGGTGACACTAGCTTGTTAGAGTATCCTCCCTCCTTCCCCATCCCTCTCCCTTTCTCTCCTCAGACTTATGCCAGCAAAAGAGCTGATGCAGTTTGGACGAGACCCATTGGAGTAGTGGAGGCTTGCCCCAGGGTCAGGGAACTTTTGTTTCTTTACCTTGAGGAGACCTCTGGACTACCCCCACTGGATGCAGCATGTTAGTGAGGATGCATCATCAGAGGGAGGCTTAGTTAGGACTTGACCCTTAGTCCAGTGTTTCTCAGAGTGTGGGTTGGGACACACTAGGTGGGTCATGAGCCAGTTTCAGGTGGGTCTCCATTCATTTCAATGTGTATTTTATTTAGACGATGCTATGATGGGATGTGACTGCATTTGGGGAAATGTTACAGATTTGTGCTTTTAATAGGCTATTATGTATACGCTAGTATGCAGTGATAGTCAATGGGGCTTACTCCTGGGTAAGTGTGGATAGGATTGCAGCCTACAGGATGTTTAATTCATTTGATTTGATTTTGTCATATGGGGGGGGGGGGTGTTAAAAATTTTCCCTGCTTGATGATGTCACTTCTGGCCATGTCATCACTTCCATGTTAATGACACTTGAGGTGGGTCTTGACAGATTGTCATGTTAAAAGTGGGTGAAGAAGTTTGAGAACCACTGCCTTAGGGCGCAGTCCTAACCCCTTATGTCAGTGCTTTCCAGCACTGACATAAGGGCAATGAGGAAAGGTCATTCCCTTACTTTGAGGAGGGCTTTGAGGTGTCACTTTGAGTGACACCCAACTGCAGGATGCAGCTCATGTCCCATTGGCAGAGCTATGCCAGTGCTGGAAAGCACTGACATAAGGGGTTAGGACTGTGCCCTTAGTCAATTAATCATTTGAGATTTAGCTGACTAATGGCTAAATCTTATACTGGTACAGAACCAGCTAAGCTCGTGCTAGCTGTTGCAAAGTTGCTTGCGATGACTAGTGAGAAGGGAGCATTGGCAGGAAGACCTGCACCATCCCACCAGCACTGAATTCAGCCTGATGACCGCCAGTGCTAAGTGCAGCACAGAGCAGCACAGGGGCAGAGGGGGTGAAACAGAGGCAGGGAGAAAGTGTTTCAGGGTGGGGGGTGGTTCAGTCCTGGGAGAGGGGTGAGGATTGTGGAGGAGGCCTCTGCTCTATCCTAATCTCTGTTCCTGGCTTGAAAGCCCTTCATGGGGCTTCCTGGACTTCAAGATCCAAGTAGCCCCATTGGTCAGACTGGAACTAGACACAGGGTAAGTGAACCTTACCACAGGGTAATGTTCCGTTACGCCTAGGATACCTCCCTCCTGCTCAGTTTCAGCACTGGATATATCATGGTCCACAAAGCCCACTGTGCCAGCACTGAATAAGATTGGGGTATAAGAGCCTGATCCTATGCATGTTTACTCAGAATTAAGTAGATAGGATTGCAGCCTAAGAGCCCAATCCTATCCAATTTTCCAGTGCTAGTGCAGTTGTGCCAGTGGGGTGTGCACTGCATCCTGTGGTAGAGGGTCATCACTGGGGCCTTCTCAAGGTATGGGGACAGGCGTTCCCTTACCATGGGGCTGCATCGTGGCTACAGAGGAGCTGGAAAGTTGGATAGGACTGGGCCCTAAGTCAATTAAAGCTACATACATTTAAATGTGGGAGAAAACAATAGGAGAAAGAAAATAAAGCATATTATTTAGTTTTTAGATAACATAGCAAATATTCTCTTAGAAAAGGCATTCCCCATGCAGGAAGGAATGCCTCCCCAAGGATGACACTTGCCATTTGCCATGTATATAATTACTTTTGTTAACAATAATTTGAAACATTAAAATGGAAAGATCTATTAATTCAGAGGTACCTTTTTATTGATCAAAATATTTTAAATCAATCATATTTTCAACAGATCAGTACCACCTGACAAAAACCACAGAAAAATCACCGACTGAAAAGTACTGACTTAATCTAATGAATTAATTGACTCATGGCCCAATCCTACCTGGGCCAGCCATCATTGCAATGTCTCTTCCATTGTGACCGACTGCCATAAAGGCCTCATCTTTCACTGTACATATAGAGAAATTATAAACTCAACATGTATATCCTAATTATTATACGTTATTCCACTTTGCCATTACAATGCCCTTATGAACCAAGGATATTTTCACTGCCAAGACAGAAAGGGAACACCTAGAAGACAGTACGTTAATTGCAAAGTGTTCTGTTCCACAGTTCACTCAAACCATTAACAGCTAAGTGGCTGAACTTTTTGAATGCATCTCCTAGAAAAGCAGAGTCATTCAGAAACATTTGCCATGGCAACTAGTTCTGGAGTGAAATCTCCTGTCTTACTACTTCTCAAGTCTGTATTATCCCTCCCTATTTTTATAAACACATCAGAATGCTGGTCTCTTGTGAGTTGCATGTAGATCACCCACTTTGAACATGCCTCTTCCAGATAGGATTGCATGCTCCTTGAGGGTTGCAGTGAAGGAATACTGTTGGAACCTGAAAATTCAGCTCTCTCTCCCCTCCACTCACAAAGCAACTGGAAACACAAAGTGTGTTTAAAATGTGGATAGAGAACAAGAGTCAGTGGTAGATCTCCCATTCACTCAGTGGGGCAAATGCCCCTGGCGTGGAGCTTCGTGCACTTTTGGGACCCCACGGAAGCCTCTCTGAGGCTCCTGATGGGGTTGGAAACTATACTTCCATTTTTCTGGAAGCACAGTTTAAAGCGTTGGGGAAGCCTCAGGCAAGTTACCCAATGCAGCTCGGGGTCACACAAAGCTCTGTAAGCTTCAGGCAAGGGGGGGATTTGTGCACGGGGGCAGCAACATCCCATGGGAGGCCCCCATTGCAAACCTTTGCCCCGGAGTGCAGGCTGGGGAGGTCCACCATGGACAAGAGTCACAGACAACATTCACAAAAACCCATCAACAAAACTGATTGACCCAAATAGAGAAGATGCTTGTTATATAAAAGGTTATTAGGTCCTTTGGTATGGTCATAACACAACAATACACGTAATTGCTGTGAACAACATTCACATTAAGAAATTTTATTGAGAAGAGTTAACATTAAAGGACTTCTGTGTAGCTGGTTTTGGGGACTGAGGGCCCAATCCCATCCAATTTTCCAGCACCAGTGCAGCTGCAATGCAGCCCTGAGGTAAGGAACAAATGTTCCCACACCTTGATGAGGCCTCAGTGACTGCCCCCCCCCCCACAGGATGCAGTGCATGCCCCATTGGCACAGCTGCACCAGTACTGGAAAAATGGATAGGATTGGGCCCACAGTCTGCTGAATGCTGACACACCTATACAGAATCTCATTTAACAGTCTGATTCAGGGAATAACTTATTAAGGAAATATTAATAAGAAATAAGGTTAAGGATCATTTAACCATGATACAGGCAAGCTACAAATGTGTAATTACAAATGTTCCTGTGATACCGCTACTGATTATGGAATGTACTGTGAAAACTCTCATCCCTGGTCAATGCCGATAAACCACATACAAAATTTGGGCGTTGAAGGATGTAGGAAAAAATACCTGGAATAACAAATAACCCAATCCTATCCAATTTTCCAGCACTGGTGCAGTCATGCCAACAGGGTATGTGCTGCATCCTGTGATGGCTGGGAAGTCATGCAGGCCTTCTCAAAGTAAGGGAACATTTGTTCCCATATCTCGGGGCTGCATTGCAGCTGCACTACTGCTGGAAAGTTGGATAGGATTGAACCGAAAGTCTTTACAAACATCAGTAGCATATCATTGGCAATACTTCAATTACTATTTTAATCAATATGCTTACTGAACTCATCAAATATAAATTAGAAACAGTGATAGGAAAATACTCGGAAATGGTGACTTAAATATTTGAGACAAAGAGAATCCCTTCAGAGAAGATACCGTGGAGAGGTTAAAATGGATTTTGTTTGCAGAACAACAAGAGGAACAGAAAAGTACCTGATGTTGAATGGATCCATCCAGAAATTGTCTGCAGAAATGAACATGAGTAGACAGATATGCTGCAGTTCATTACAAATTTTATATGTCCATTAAATGCCTAAAAAGTAATCTGATTTTTTGAAAGTTGCACTAGAGCCTTCATTGCCACCGATCACCCAGTACACCAGACTTGCCAAGACAAAGCTGAAGGCAGGAAAGGTTCTAGTTCAGGGTATATACCAAAATAGATCCATTTTGAATCGGGGTGCCCTCAAGGGAAACAGATATACTCCAAAAATCGAGGGTCAAACCCTCCTCATCTTTGTAGTCTCCTGCTCTATTAGATGTACAAAAAATGAACAATGAAGAGAAAATCATTTTTGTTCATTCTACTATAAAATAAAAAAGTAGATGTTTCTGTTTTCCTGGAATGACTGCTCATGTTAACAGCATTGGAACTAGAGGAATACAATTCACCTTATTCTAGCACAGTTTAAGAGGTCCCCCTTGACAAGTTCCACTTATTTTATCAATACCTCATTTAACTGAAATGGACCATTCTCTCCTGACCACTTCTGGCACTGTAGCTGCTATGCTTGCTGAGTGCCAGCTGCTTGTGACATGTGCAGAAGTGACTGTTGTGAAGACTGAAAGCATGTGAAAAGCTGCTGCAACCCTGCTGTGCTCAATGTCAACTCACAAAGAGTTCTGTTTGCCGCAGCCGCGGACCTCAGCAGCCCCACACCCAGGGCAAAGCTCTGCAATGGCGCCCCCCTGCAGGCTTTTGCCGCCGCCCCATGCAGAAACCCACCCCCCTACTCACCAGAGGCTCACAGAGCCTCGTGCAACCTCCTCCCATACCGGGGAAACCTCTGTGAGGTTCCCTGGCACTATAAACTGTGCTTCCGGCAAACCGGAAGCACAGTTTCCGCCCCCGTCGGGAGCCTCAGAGAAGCTTCCGCGGGGTCCTAGCGGCCAGCGCCTGGGACATTTGCCCCAGGGAAGTCTATGGCAGGCACACAAACTGGTTTACCATAAGCTGTCACCCAGCCATGTTGCATGTGGGACCATTGGCTGAAGGTCATCAAAAGTTATTTCTCTACCTCAGCCCCCCAAAAGGTCACTGAGGGCTAACAAACTAAATGGCTGATGAGCTGCTAAAACTGTGTCTGGATTGCATCATTTCAGACTTAAGGTGGGGATAATCATATCATGGAATGCTCCTCCAGTTATATATCTCCCAAGGTATGGAAAATTAGATGTCAGAGAGAAAGACGGCAGTTTTCCAACGCATCTGATACATGTCAGAGAAGTTCTTTAGAAAGACCTTTAAGTTATTGGATCAAAGTTTTATTTATTTATCACATTTTTATTTATTTATCACATTTTTACCACCCTTCCTCCAAAGATCTCAGGGCAGTGTACATGATTGCTCCCCTCCTTTTGTCCTCACAACAACCCTGTGAGGTAGGTGAGGCTGAGAGAAGGTGACTGGCCCAAGGTCACCCAGGAAGCTTTATGACTGAGGGAGGATTTGAACCTGGGTCTTCCAGGTCTGAGTCACCTCCCAAACCACTACAGTGAGTTCCCAGTTCTTTGTCCTCTAACATCTAGAAAAAGGAGGAAAAATACAGGAGAAGTAATCTAGCCAAATAATTCCAAAAAAACCCAAGTGTAACCATGGAGGGAGGTCTCATCTCCCCAAGACAGGTACATCTGAATCAAAAGGGTTGTAGAGTGACATTGTGGGGGCTGGGACAAGGGAATGAATAAGCAAACCAAACACATGGTCATGCTTCTCAAGTGTTGTTTATTGTAACCAGAGCCTAGGAGAGGGGGATAAAGGAGGTAATTTGTACCCAGGCCCAAGGTCAGAAAGGGGGCTCATGGACCCAGCTGCAGGGCTACAGCTGCTGCAGAAGTTCATTTTGGTCTATTCTAGTGTGTCTAAATATGATGATGCTAATTTTCTGCAATGAATTTTCTATATTTCAAAGATTTTAGGGAGACTTAGGAGTGTGTTTGGTTTTCCATATTACTTTATCTAGCTGCCAATGCTGCATGGTCAGGTAGACCTGGGCTCTGCATCAAGAAGCCTAGTAGACCTGGGCTCCAAAGACTATTGTGGCTGTTAGCACCCTCCCCCAGTCCTATTTTGCCCCGCCCCCATTCTACCTGCCCCCATTGCCCCCTCCCCCTTGGGAAGGGACCCAAAAGAAACTTTGTACTCCCCAATAAAATTCCTCTCATAGGCCCTGATTGTAACCCTCTGGGGGTATCAGCTTATATAACAGAAAACAAGATGGGACTTTCCCAGACCAGATAGGTAACTTTTTCTTATTATCTCAGCAGGTTGCTGAGGGCAGGTTACATGGTATTCTGGCACCAAAGGCCTGTACCACTTGTTGCTACAGGAGCAGGTAGGGATCAGTGAAGGCTGGTTCCTAGCAAACATAGCGTAGCGAGTGGCAACTCCCCCAGCCCCAAGACTGGCTCTCTCCCTGCACTTTGTCAGGCCTTCTACCCTGCTTATTTTGGTCCCTTCCCTGCCTATTCATTCTTCTGCCTCTTTGGCCTGGCCCTGTCTCTCCTTGTCGCTGCTTGTTTGGGCCCCCTCCATCTTTGGTATTCCTGGCTTGCCCTGCCCATCCACTGCCACCACTGGTATCTCATCTCTCCCTCTCGGGCTCCCGCTCTCTGTTCTAACCTCATCTTATTGTCTACTCCTTTTGTCCCTCCTGGCTCCCTCCTGACCCTTTCACGTTTGCTTTCCTTCTCACTCTTCCCACTCTCTCCACCTCCTCAACACACATTTTGTGGGCAGATTCATCCAGCTCCACCTCTCTCTTGGCCAAAAGTCAACAGCCGAAGGTTCCCCACTCCTCCTGGACACTCCCACAGCACCCACCTGATCATTACCCAGTGATGACATCACAACCAGCCACTACAGTGGCTGCCATGCTGTCCCTTTCCTACTCGGATGGCGGCTGTTGCTCCTTGGTGCTCACACTGAGATATATCAGACACTTCTATTTGGATTCTTCTTATCCTCAACATGCCATTGGGATTTTAGTTTGTCTGGAAAAATCCAGCACAGTCCCACCATGAGAGATCAGAGGAAGGCCCGAAGGATCTCTGCATCTTTCATTTAGCTTCTACTTCAAATGGATTAAGTGAAGCTAAACAAATGCATTGTTTCATTTGTGACCTTCTGCAATTACATTCTTTTAATCTTTTTCTCTGTTACATTTTTCTTTCTTTTCTTTCTTTAATGTTCTTGCTTGATAACATTAGGGATCTTCTCACAATGAAATACATTTGACCCAGGTTAAGTAATAACAGAGCTGAGTGTTCTTCATAACTTTTTAATATCAGTTATTCTGTAATCAATTTAATTTTAATGACTGAAGTTACAGTTACATAAACTTAAGGCAATAATATGATTAGCTGAAATGTTAAGTAAATTACCCAGACACTTGCAACCACAAGACAGCTGTGAAATAGGTTGATTTAAATAATTCACATGATTTAGCTCATCAGCCATTTGAATATTTGCAAAAAAACAAAAACAAAATATCTTTTATAAAAACAGTATGAAGCTTTCCCCTTTTTACAAGAAGATGGAATTAGGAAAGACAAACACTTATGGCTTCTACTTCTGGTCTTTAAATGCTGGGCTACAATATCAAAAATGATCTGCTAATGATGTAGCACGCCACAAAAGTGTCCTAAATTCCTCATTCTTGTGTCTGCTCTGGGGAATAAATGGGTCCAGTACACCAACTGCCCAGCAGGGTAGACCAAGCAAGTTCACAAGCAAATTAGTTGGACATATAGGAAATTGCAAAACTTCCCTTGTTTCTATATTGTTGTACCCATTCTAGGCAATGCATGGTTTTCCAGAAAAAGAGACTGGAATGCTTATACCTGCTCTAAGTGGGCTGTGGGATCCTTGGGCTGGGGTTGGAGGGAGGAGTGGAGTAGCGACCCCCAAGGCTTCCCTCTGAAACAGGAAAGAGGTTAGCCCCACAATGGGCTTCCCCCATTAATGCCAGGTTATTGAGATGAGCAGGTCAGGTTGGCCTCAGAGTACCCGGGGGGGGGGTTAACTGCACCCTGATTCCCCTCTGTGGCTCAGGGCAGGTTTCCCGGGTCATGGGTGGGTAAGCTGGTGCTCCAGCCTCCTTCCTCACTGCAGCCTGCAGTCTGCCCACATCACTGGCCAGCCCAACCTTTAAGGAGGTTCCAGACTCCGCCTGGCTCCACCCCTTCCTGCTTGGGCAGGGTAAAAGGGGCTGGCCTGCAACCTTGGCCTAGGCCTGCATAGAGAGAGTTTGAGGAGGTTGTGGGGAGAGGCTCCCAGCTTGTCTCTCCCCTGGCTGCGCCTTGCTGTATCCCTGGGCCTCTTGGGCTGTGAACTTCCCCCTGTGGCGTATAGGATCTCCTGTCAGCGGGTTGGGCACATGGCAGACATTGCCCGCCACTGACATCATCGGGCAGGCATGGCTGCGGCGTTCCAGCAGTTGGGTGGAGTGCCGCTTGCCGGAGGACAGTTGGGCATCTCGGGGGCGGCAAGCTCCTGTCCATCTGGTTGGGAGGGGTGGGCAGCTGTTCATCTGCCTGCCCTGGTGGGTCTCTGCCTGCCTCCTCGTCCCAGCTGCCGCCAGGGCCGGGGGTGGGTGTCTCCTGCCTATCCTGTATTCGGCAAGGCCTGGCGAGTGCGGGAAGGGAGCCACCGAGAGCTTTCCCCACTCAGGGGGTTCACTGGGGTCTGGACCTGGGGTTTGTTTCCCTGTGAAGGTAAGTCAGGGGCCCTGGGAGAGGTCGCCCCCTGACACAGGCCAACCAAAATTACAGGTCCCATGGGCTATAACAGTAGTTTCTTGTACCCATTACGGGCAATAAACAGAATTCTGGGGAAAATACCCCAAACACCAACTTTTCTTTGATTTTTTTCAACCCAGGTCTCAGGCATCAGAAGTGATCTTTGTATTGGCAACCTTCAGTCTCGAAAGACTATGGTATCGCGCTCTGAAAGGTGGTTCTGGCACAGCGTCTAGTGTGGCTGAAAAGGCCAATCCGGGAGTGACAATCCCTTCCACACCGGGAGCAAGTGCAGTCTGTCCCTGGTCTGTCTCCCTGGCTATGGGCCTTCCTTCTTTGCCTCTTAGCCTCAGACTGTTGGCAAAGTGTCTCTTCAAACTGGGAAAGGCCATGCTGCACAGCCTGCCTCCAAGCGGGCCGCTCAGAGGCCAGGGTTTCCCACTTGTTGAGGTCCATCCCTAAGGCCTTCAGATCCCTCTTGCAGATGTCCTTGTATCGCAACTGTGGTCTACCTGTAGGGCGCTTTCCTTGCACGAGTTCTCCATAGAGGAGATCCTTTGGGATCCGGCCATCATCCATTCTCACGACATGACCAAGCCAACGCAGGCGTCTCTGTTTCAGCAGTGAATACATGCTAGGGATTCCAGCACGTTCCAGGACTGTGTTGTTTGGAACTTTGTCCTGCCAGGTGATGCCGAGGATGCGTCGGAGGCAGCGCATGTGGAAAGCGCTCAGTTTCCTCTCCTGTTGTGAGCGAAGAGTCCATGACTCGCTGCAGTACAGGAGTGTACTCAGGACACAAGCTCTGTAGACCTGGATCTTGGTATGTTCTGTCAGCTTCTTGTTGGACCAGACTCTCTTTGTGAGTCTGGAAAACGTGGTAGCTGCTTTACTGATGCGCTTGTTTAGCTCGGTATCGAGAGAAAGAGTGTCGGAGATCATTGAGCCAAGGTACACAAAGTCATGGACAACCTCCAGTTCATGCTCAGAGATTGTAATGCATCAGAAGTGATCTAGAAGGCATCAGAAGTGATCTAGAAAGTCACAAAATTCCCCCCAAATATTGCAATCCTGTAACAATCTAGTAATTCAGGAGATCAAAAACAAACAAACAAACAAACAAAAATCAGCATACTACGAAAAGGGTGAAAAAGTCAACTTCTGAGTGAGGAGGGCCAACCCAACTTGCAGGTTCCATTGGACTAAATAGGAATTGTGTTGCAAATCCCACCTATTTCTCATCTATCTTTGACCTTTCCAACTTTAAAGCAATTCTTCTGTGGCCTTAACACCCTAAAGGGACTGCTGAATCATTTCCATCCAATCATTTGGATGCTGTGGTCATGGTCCCTTGATTCTTGATGTAGACCTTCTTCCTCAAATGACCAATGAACAATTCTCTTGCACCTTCACCCTCATCTCTCTGCCCAATTACATAGCTGTGGCATTGACCACTATCTAGGATCCCTGCCCACAATTGTTTTTCCTCTGTATGTGCATGTTACATGTGTTTTAAAAAGCACTGCCAGTCACAAGGGGCATTGCTGTTATGGGATATAGCAGTGATTTTCTATCTTTTTCATCTCATGGCACACTGACAAGGCACTAAAATTGTCAAGGCACACCATCAGTTTTTTGACAGTTAACAAGGCACATCCATTGACAGCAGGGGCTCACATCCCCCAGTGGCCCTAGTAAGAAATGATCCTCCTACGGCACACCTGCAGACCATCTGCTGCACACCAGTGTGCCACAGTACAGTGGTTGAAAATGACTGGGATAGAGCTATAGCATTACCTCCTCCTACAGAAGGAGGTTTCTCATGTTACCTGAGGAACAAGGGAAAAACTTTCAAAGTCACTGTGAAACTACTGCTTATGCTGCTTTTTCAAGTATCAGTATTCGTTCTGTGAAGAATGCTGTGTGGGTTTGTATGTGGCTTGGCAATATAAAACAGAAAAATAATAAATTGCAGATATCAGAGGCCAAAATGTCTACCAAGGGAAAAAGGTGTTTTGAAAAAGCAGAGGTTAAAAAAAAAAAAGGCAGAATTAAATACATGTGGAAAATGTAGCCACATTCAAATAATATGGCTCTCTGAAGTCTCTCTGAAGAAGAAACTGGTTTGTAAATGATATGACCCAAAGATGTCAAGCAATTAAATGCAAATTGATGTACAAACTCCAAAATTAGGGGAAAAAAAGTATCACTGCCAGGCAAGGCCTTTAGGGAGAGAAAAAGACATGAACAGGTTTGCTCTTAAACAAAGTACATGCTGTTATCGTAAAGGAAAAGGAACTATAAGTGGCTGAAGAGCACAAAAAAGGGATGATTGGTGGATCACCAATTAAACACCAAGAAACAAATAGCAAGGAAAATATTAGATGCAAGATTAGTGCATTTTAAACAATGCCAAATCTTCTGGTCTGGATCTCCTAAATTCCTCCCCACACTGGTTCTCCCCTTCAGTTTCCTACCAATTCCATAGGATAGTGCTAGAGCAAGGGAAGCAGAGATCCAGTACTCCTGGATCTATTTTTGTGCTCCTGGTATAACAACAAAAGCAGAGGTCACAGATTTCCCTCCTTGGTGGAAATAGGGGGGTGAGAGGACTGTCCCTCATCTTGTAGTCGTGCAACTCACTGTGGAGATATGCCTAGCATCCCCCCTCAGATGTGCTAGTAGATGGTGAGTCACTCACAAATCTGCTCTTCCCACTTCGGTGTCTCATCTGAAGCTACCTTTAATGAACAGAAAGAATCCTTTTTGTACTGCCTCTTTAAGAGGCTAGGCTAGAAAACCTCAGGATGGGACAGGTCGCGTGAAAGAACTGGATCAAAGTTTCACTTCGAAAGAAGAGATCTGGGTGAATGGTTGAGCTTATATGATCACTGCAGGGGCCTAAACAATCATTGGGCAGGAACCAGAGACAGTCCTCAGATCAATGGTACATCTGATTTCACCACTCTGTTCTTCTGCTGCCCTGCCCTGTCCAGTGACTTATAAGAAGTCTGATATTAGAAGTCTACTGTGTGCTGCTGTTCTTGCATTTCCAGGTTCCTGTTTCTTTACTTCAGAACCTTTAACCATCCCTTTTGCCTTCACATTCAGTGGCTTTTTAACATTTTCTTTCTTTAGGGAGCACAGCTGCAGCAAAACTCCTTTCAATACCTTTCGGCTGACATGAGAAGCCCCAGACTCTGTTCTGGGAGCCCAAGTGATTACTTTTTCTCAGACCATATTTCCTTATTTTCTGGAAGGAGAAGCTGGCATGGGGAGGAGCCATAGCACTGTCTCTTCCCAGATGACCTAATGTTTCTCATGTTATCCAAGCAGCAGGGAAAGGAGCTACAACACAGTTGCTTCATGACAAAGAGGGAACATAAAAAAGCGTGCTGTCCATGCTAAGGCTGAAGAGAAGGAGTAGCCTAGAAAAGAGGCCATGCTGGGAATGTCATTTACTACTTCTTTCTCCAGTAGTGCAGCTAGAAGGTGTGCAAGTGAACCCTCGGTGTGCAAACGGCCCCTCCCCCTCTGGAGCCATTCTGGGCTGTGTCTTGCCCAAATTCTCCCTATCCTGCCCAATTTGTCCCATCCAAATATTCCAACTCCCTTCTAATGCCCACTTTTTGGCTAATTAACACCCTCCTTTTCCAAGAACAACAGCTGTGGTGTTCAAAGAAATGCAGAACTCCTTATCAGTTGAGCAATTAACAAGAATTTATTGCTACAAATACATACACTTATTCCCTGCAATTCTTCTTGTCCAGAGGCTTTCCCTCCCCAAAACTGCACTTAACTCAGTGGGTAAAGTATGAAGCCTCCAGTCCAAGTCCAGTGTCCAAAGCACAGTCCAGTCTTCCCAATCTAGTCTTCTGCAGCAGAGTCCCTCCTTTCCAGCAGTGTCCCCTTCAGCAGGGTCCTGGCAGACCTCTCTTCTGTGTTCTCCAGCAGAGTCCTGACAGTCCCCTTCTCCCGTGTGTCTGTCCTGTAGGTCAGGGGTTAGGTTCCCTCTGGGTCAGGGTAACACTGTCTCCTTCAGAAGCTGCCTATTATCCTTGGATGTCTCATAATCCAAAATGCAGCTCACCTGTGAGCTACCTTGTTAGCCCCTTTTTAAGTCCAAATTAGGCTCAGGTGAGCCATCTCTTCAGCCCATGTCCATTCAAAGTCCCATCAAGGTCAAATGAAGCTCAGGTGTCCATCAGAGTCTCCATTGACCTTGATTGATTACAGCTATGAAGCTGCCCTGCCTTTCCCAGAGCTGTCAAAGAGCTGTCAAAACATGGAATCGCTGTCAACACCAATCCTCCTGACCGAGGAGTTAAGTCAGATAGAGGTTAAAAGAGAAGATGTTTCAGACCTCATTGATAAATTAAAGATCAATAAGTCACCGGGCCCTGATGGCATCCACCCAAGGGTTATTAAGGAATTGAAGAATGAAGTTGCAGATCTCTTGACTAAGGTATGCAACTTGTCCCTCAAAACGGCCACGGTGCCAGAAGATTGGAGGATAGCAAATGTCACGCCTATTTTTAAAAAGGGAAAGAGGGGGGACCCGGGAAACTATAGGCCGGTCAGCCTAACATCCATACCGGGTAAGATGGTGGAATGCCTCATCAAAGATAGGATCTCAAAACACATAGACGAACAGGCCTTGCTGAGGGAGAGTCAGCATGGCTTCTGTAAGGGTAAGTCTTGCCTCACAAACCTTATAGAATTCTTTGAAAAGGTCAACAGGCATGTGGATGTGGGAGAACCCGTGGACATTATATATCTGGACTTTCAGAAGGCGTTTGACACGGTCCCTCACCAAAGGCTACTGAAAAAGCTCCACAGTCAGGGAATTAGAGGACAGGTCCTCTCGTGGATTGAGAACTGGTTGGAGGCCAGGAAGCAGAGAGTGGGTGTCAATGGGCAATTTTCACAATGGAGAGAGGTGAAAAGCGGTGTGCCCCAAGGATCTGTCCTGGGACCGGTGCTTTTCAACCTCTTCATAAATGACCTGGAGACAGGGTTGAGCAGTGAAGTGGCTAAGTTTGCAGACGACACCAAACTTTTCCGAGTGGTAAAGACCAGAAGTGATTGTGAGGAGCTCCAGAAGGATCTCTCCAGACTGGCAGAATGGGCAGCAAAATGGCAGATGCGCTTCAATGTCAGTAAGTGTAAAGTCATGCACATTGGGGCAAAAAATCAAAACTTTAGATATAGGTTGATGGGTTCTGAGCTGTCTGTGACAGATCAGGAGAGAGATCTTGGGGTGGTGGTGGACAGGTCGATGAAAGTGTCGACCCAATGTGCGGTGGCAGTGAAGAAGGCCAATTCTATGCTTGGGATCATTAGGAAGGGTATTGAGAACAAAACGGCTAGTATTATAATGCCGTTGTACAAATCTATTGTAAGGCCACACCTGGAGTATTGTGTCCAGTTCTGGTTGCCGCATCTCAAAAAAGACATAGTGGAAATGGAAAAGGTGCAAAAGAGAGCGACTAAGATGATTATGGGGCTGGGGCACCTTCCTTATGAGGAAAGGCTACGGCGTTTGGGCCTCTTCAGCCTAGAAAAGAGACACTTGAGGGGGGACCTGATTGAGACATACAAAATTATGCAGGGAATGGACAGAGTGGATAGGGAGATGCTCTTTACACTCTCACATAATACCAGAACCAGGGGACATCCACTAAAACTGAGTGTTGGGCGGGTTAGGACAGACAAAAGAAAATATTTCTTTACTCAGCGTGTGGTCGGTCTGTGGAACTCCTTGCCACAGGATGTGGTGCTGGCGTCTAGCCTAGACGCCTTTAAAAGGGGATTGGACGAGTTTCTGGAGGAAAAATCCATTATGGGGTACAAGCCATGATGTGTATGCGCAACCTCCTGATTTTAGGAATGGGTTAAGTCAGAATGCCAGATGTAAGGGAGGGCACCAGGATAAGGTATCTTGTTATCTGGTGTGCTCCCTGGGGCATTTGGTGGGCCGCTGTGAGATACAGGAAGCTGGACTAGATGGGCCTATGGCCTGATCCAGTGGGGCTGTTCTTATGTTCTTATGTAATGTTCTTATGTTCATCCACCTGATGATCTTCTGATCTTCCATTACAGGCTGCAAGAGCAAAATGGAAGAGATGCCTCCATATTGCTATAGTGGCCCAGAACGGCTCTGAAAGGGGAGGGGCCACTTGCACACTGAGGTGAAGCGCCCTGCAAAACTTGGGGCGCAATCCTAACTGCGCCTTATGCCGACCCAAGTCCCTTGGGCCAGCATAGGAGGGTCGCAAACATGCCATAAAGCAAGTTTGCGCCTCCTTGCGAGGAAGCCGCGTTGGCGCATGTAGATGCACAGATGCGCGGAGGCCGACAGAAGCCTCCACGGCAGCTGGCAGAAGCCTCTACGGCAGCTTCCTCGTGATGAGCAGGCCTGGGGGCGGGCTGGTGGGTGTGCGGGTAGCCAGGGGCGGGTCTTGGACCAGGCAATTATGCTGGATCCTAACCCCTGTCCCCGCGGAAAACAGAGCAGCTTCAAGCTGCTCCGTTCTCCTCAGACTTGTACTACCTCCAGAGGTGGCGCATGTCTGAGGAGACCCATTGGGGCCAGCAGCCCTTACCCACGGGTAAGGGGAAAAGCTTCCCCTTGCCCCTGGCTGAGCCGTTGCAGCCAATGAACCTGCGCTGGATGCAGCGCAAGCCTCCTGGCTTGCCTGTTCCAGCGCAGGTTTGGATTGTGCCCTTAGTCTTTTGCACCCTGTCTAGCTATGCTACTGCTTTCTGCAAGTGCTGTTTAGCCTGAGCCTTGCAGTCTGCATGCCAAGAGACTTCTCTGTAACATCTCTGGATGCCTGCCAAGCGAGCACAATAGAGGTTGCTAAGGTGTGACTCAGAAACAGGACTGATGGCAAGAGGTCCCACATCCACTGTTCAAGACAAAGGCCACACTTCTATTGTCAGCACAATTACCACAACCCTCCCCCATCAGGCTGCCTTAGAAGAAGCTTTGACTGATCTTTGGAAAATTCCATAAGTGACTGCACCTTGCTGGCACAGCCCATTTGACCCTATGAACAAAGTCCACTTCCTAGGAGCTTCCTGACCTGGAACACTTAAGTTGTTAGCAAGACCAGAGAAGACCCAATCCTAGTTGTCCTCACTAATTCCATGGTCAAATTCAATTAAGGAGTCATGCTAATGAAGCAAGCTAACTCCTGAGCTAGCTAAGTAAATTGGAAGAATGGAGGGACCCATTTGAGACCAAAGATAAGCCATCAAGGGCCATCAAGTCACAAAAGAGGGTTCCTTGATCCCCACAAAGGATTCCATAGAACCCTAAGAGAAAAAATGTTTAAAAAGCTGGGCCACAATCAGAGGTGGACCTGGGCTTTCTGGCTTTCGGGGCCACTTCTGCGTTTGCACCCCCCCACCCCTTATTTTATTTTATTTATTTTGGAGATTTATATCCTGCCTTTCTATCCAAGGAAGGATGCTCAAGGCGGCTCACAATTAAAAACATATTAAAAACATAAAATATGCATATATAAAAGACATTAAAAACAATATCCAGAAGTAATTGCAGTGACACTATCACCACCACAATCGCTTCCGTGCGGCTGCCTTCTCCGTTCCCCCTTTGAAAAAATAATCTTGGTTCCTGGTGCAGCTTCATCATGGACCTACAAAGTCCTCTCTATCTTTCCTTGTTTATGTCACATGCAGTCAAACTGATGACATGCTTAGTGCACCTATCATTTTTTAATTGTGTGTGTTTGTGCGTGTGTGTACGCACATGAAGATGTTTGGCTATTCTGAGTCACCTTCCTTATAATTGCTACACAATAAAAGTATGTTTGTTGCACCTTTCACTCTCATCTCCCTCCTCATTCTCTGCCGAACCACTGAACTGTGCTATTGACCATTACACCAGTCCATAAGATAGTTTCCCCCGTGTGTGCATGTTAACAGATGTTAAAAGCACACTCAGTAACACTGTAACAAAGTTTCTATGTTTGGACTTCCAAACTACATATTTCGTAGTTCAAAATCAGAAAATGAATTTTGGCTCTGGTCCAGAGAGATTACTCGTATATACTTCTAATTGCTGAAAATCCCAGCTAACAACATTAAAATACCACCTTTCTTTCTTCTGTTTCTCACTCACACATGAAGAATTTGCAAATGCCAGGTGTAATAAAATGGAGGGGCAGTTCATTTGTTGCAATATAAAAACGTATCTGAAAGAAAAAAATCTTATCACTTAAAGCAACTTTTTCTTTCAGTATTATTTTCTATTGCCTTTTGTCTACAAAAAGCATTCACCTTAGGTGTTATATCCTCATTATGGATTTTAAATGTAATAATAGTAACAAGTAACCCTACTTTTACACTTGTTTCGTATGTCAGGAAGATTATTAACTTGCTGATGAAAGAAGATTGCTTTGAATTCCTTCTAATTATCTATTCTATTCCCAGGACTTGAAACAAGGAGTCTAACCTATCCCTTGTGGAATTGTGGTGTTGAAATACTGTGGAAATCGCTTTTGGAGGTCAGATATCTATTTCTAATTGAAGCATTTGGTTCTTGCTGAAGGACATTATGTTGGCAAATGAAGGGCTTATTCAGGTAACAAGTTACATATATCCCCCCTTCATTAACTGTTTTTTTAAAGGGTAGATGTTAATTGGTGATAATAAACATTTAGCCCCAAAGCAGGAGCAAATAAGCACTTCGGATGAGGCATACTAACTAATGGACCAAATCAGCCTCATTATATACCCCTAAACATCTCATAGATGAAAATAGGGATGCCCTTGTGAAAACATTTATTCTCATTTTAAGGGTTATTGCTGGAGTTTCCCACATACACATAAACTGCTGAAGGCTCACCACTTGCTGCACATAATACTCTCCACTGCACTGCACTGTACTCTGCACTGGAAGCAGAGGCATTTGTTTTTTTTTCAGGAGGCTTTCAGGAAAAAGCAGACTGGGAGCCCAATCCTATCCACATCTACTCAAAAGTAAATTCCATTGTAGTCAATGGGGCTTACTCCCAGGTAAGTGAGGTTAGGATTGCAGCCTGGGATACCTGAAGGACTGAATATGAATCTCCTGTCTGCTCAGGTCACCTGGAGAGACTCTACTCTGGGTTCCTTAGTCAGCAAGGTGAACCTGGTGGGAATTTGAGGTTTTTCCATAGCCACACCTATGCTGTGGAACTCCTAGCCTGTCCACCACTCTTTCTGTCTTCCACTGATTGGAAGAGTAGTTTTTACTCTCTGTCTCTCAACATACAACTTGGTGCAACCTATTTGCGCTCACTGCTTTGCTTCCTTCTGATTTTGTGGTGCTGTGTAGTTGCTGCTGCTTGTTGATTTTGGAACCTTGTTGTCAGATCTCTAATCAATATTATAATTTTGTGTATGCATGCTTTTGGATGCCTTTTTTCAAGGCAGACAGGTATCATAGAACACTTTTAAGATAAATAAAAAGTCTTATAGTAGCTCCAAATCAACCTCACTAGTTTCAGCAGATAAAACAACAAAAACCCACAAAGTGGTGACTTAGTGTCCATGTATTACACCATGACTTACACCATGAACACCATGAACTTAGAGCCCAATCCTGTGCTTGGCAGCATGGCTTTGTGCCACTGAGCACTGTCCGCCGGGCTCCCGCCCATGCTAGGCCAGTACCGGCCAGCGGGGGGCAGAGAGAGGTTGCCATTGGTTGCCATTAGGTTGCCATTCTTCACAATGAAGTCCCCTGCTCAAAGTGGCTAGAAGTTAAATCTTTGAACAGAAGGTGGTGGACACATCTTTAGTGCACATACATGGGCATGAACACAGGCAGCCCAATCCTGAGCTGCCTGGGGCACCCAGGCTTGGCAGCATGGAGAATGGCTGCCACCAGATCCTGGGCATCACAGGCTCCCGCCTCGGGAGAAGGCCGGTGGGGGGTGGAGAGAGGACGAGGGAAGGTGTGACACAGAGGGGTGACACAGGGAGGGGGGTGGGCTGGAGGCATGCCGGGGAGGGAGGGAGGCGGGTCCACGGAGCTCCGCTCTGCAGGATCCAAGGTGCTTGTGGAGGGCTCCGCGCCCTACAAGAGCACCTTTACCTATGCGAGGTTGCTTACCTTACCTGGGGGAAGGGGACGAAAATCCCCTTCTCCCAAGGCGCCTCCCGCAGTAGCCCGGGATGCCCAGGATCTGGCGGCAGCCATTCATTCTGCCAAGCCTGGGTGCCCGGGGCAGCTCAGGATTGGGCTGCCTGTGTTCATGCCCATGTATGTGCACTAAAGATGTGTCTACCACCTTCTGTTCAAAGATTTAACTTCTAGCCACTTTGAGCAGGGGACTTCATTGTGAAGAATGGCAACCCAAGCAAATTACACTAACACAAAATTTCATAAAAACAACCACCAAATCCCCAAAAGCAAATATAGGAAAGCATTGAAATGGTGATTTAAGGGTGCATACCAGAAAAGTAGGATGGCTTCTAGTAAATAGATAGTTGAAATATATGCCATTAACATTCGACCACCTTTTGTAAAGGATACTACCTTACAACCACATCAGCGGACACATCACAGCAAATGCCTGGGACAGATGAATTAACACAGTGTTCAAGATAAAAATGTGCAATGGGGGATACATCTGCATCATTATCCTAATCTTTACTACCATTATGATATTGTCTTGGTTGAAAAAACCTATCTTGTAGCCTGAAAATAGATTTTCTTTTCATATTTTCAGATTTTCTTTTCATATTAAAAATAACGTAATTCAGAGTACCACAATAGTTCTCACAGCTCTGTCCGCTCCTTCAGGGAAAGTCTGAATTTTGATCAGAAATTTTGTAACAAGTATTATTATCTCTATGAAGTTGGGCAGCCCAGTCCTTTGCTGCCCAGTGCCAGTGCTACACTCGCAACACCAGCATAGCACAGTTCCCGTATCCCGAGGAGACTTCCTGCAGCTTCACTGACCCCACAGAATACAGCGGCAGCCATTTTGACATCACTGTACCTCTGGGCTCTGGGGAAGCTTAGGATTGCTAGCTCTATTTCCTATTTCCATGGACCGCACTTATTCAGTGTGTCAAAATTCCAGAGTCCATTCTGTGGCTTCCACCTAAATACAGTTCAGCAGTTCAATGGGTTTTGACAGTTTGTTTGGAGGAAACCAGCAGAGGATGTATTATAAATCTATTAGTTGCACATCCAATGGAGCTTCCTTTTTGTTTGTGTTTGAATTATAAAGCATGTATCCTGAGTGAGCTGCTGACCAGCATTTGTTTAATTTATGCCATTTTTTTTATTTCTAACCAATAGATTATTTATTTACATCAAACATTTCCATCCCACCTTCTCCACACCTGAGGCAGTTTACAGTGTTAAAACTAAAGGAACAGCATATGTGAGGGAGTTAGGACACATGCTTAACTCTCTCCCTGAAATCAGTAAGGCTTAATTTGAGCTAGAATATTCCCTAACATGCAATCTATAAAGCCATTCTCTGAGAACGCAACATCAAAACACAGAAATATAAAAATGACTGCTCAAATCGGCAGGAATAAAACCAATGAACCAACAGACAGGAACAACCAACATCACAGCCTCCTTAGTCACCAGTATCTTGTTTAGAAATATGTTGTTTATAGAGCCTCCTAAATCTCAGTATACTGAGAATGTGCTTCCTTTGGGGCCTAGACATACTGTATATTCCAAAATATATCTACTCAACACTGTTGAACATTGGAAAAAAAATGCCATGCATTTGCTTCTTGGTTCACAGTAGATTCAAGTTTGCTAGAGTAAAATAACTATATATTTAAGAGTTAATTAAATTATTGAAGGGGGGAGGACTTCAACAAGCAAAAGCAAATGCATTGAAATGGGGAGTACCTTCTGTCTGCATTAAAAGACCTTCTGAAGAAGTACCTTCTGTCTGTGTTTCCTCTCACGGTCCTGTAGTTGCTTTGGGCAGTTGGTGTAGCCTAATTGGGAAATAACTATTAATTTTAAGGTAAATTTGTTGTTTAGCTTGCAGCCCCTAGTGAGGCTCTTCTGCCAAAGCAGGTCTCCAGTCATAAAAGATAAATGAATTGCAGACACATGCTAATTAATTTGTCACATATTTGTGCTAACAGTTTTCTTTACAATCCAAAGAATCTTAAATAGTTATACTAGAAAAAAGCAAGCTGTTTGCAGCTTAACTTCCTAATTCTAGACTCTTGGCAGTGTACGTACATTCACCAGTGGCTTTACATCATCCTTGTTGGGCCAGATCTGGATGTTACAGGACTTCATAGCCCCTCTTGCCCTCTTTCTGCTAATTTCTAGCGTAGCACAACACGATGTGACAGTATCACACTGCACATTTCTCCTCCCCCATGTCCACCACTTCTAACAGGCAGAGCAGAGCAGGGAAATGCACAGCTTGATGAGATCATATGTTGTGTCAAATTAGATGTTATAGAAAGAGGAGAGAGACACAAAGCTGTGACTACCTTCTAGCATCTTGTTCCACCCTGGAGTATTTTGTTTTCTAAATGCAACTGCAGATACAGAGCCTTTCAAAAAATGTCAAAACAAGGTTCTGCAGTAATTTACACCTGTTTAAGATTTTTGCAACAGTGATCAGTGTCAGGCATCAGTATTTTGAAGAAAAAAGCCCAACTTCTCGGTTTTGTTGCTCTTTGATGGCTCCTATTAAATCCCATGGGACAAAATAAATGGATTGTAAATAAGCTAGGGCACAGTTGAAAAACCAAGATCTGCTCCACTTGTATCTCAGACTGCACTTCTTAATTTATCCCCATAAGTGAATTGCTGTCAATCTGTTCTCTATGAAAAAGTAACAGCCCACTTTTGCTACCTCAATCCCCACATGGTGATGCAATGGCATCAGTGTGGCTGCTGCTGTATCCCAGCAGATTTCTGGCTGCTGGAGGTCTCTTCTGGGTAAGGGGATATTTGTCGCCTTTTCCCAGGGTAAACCCCAGCAGCTGCTATGGGGCAACTCTAACCTGTGCTAGTGATCTCACTGGCTCAAGTTCGCATTGATCCATGAAGGCAGATAAGACCCAGGAAGGTGGTTGGAATTCAATATGCGCTGCTACACCTGTCCCCCTGCTGGGCCCAATGTATCCTTTCCCCATCCCCATCACTACCCCATTTCACCCACACCTGCCCCATTTGACTCCCTCCCTACCTCCCTCCAACCCCCTGTGCTGGCCTATCTGGGTCAGCAAATCTTTGGCCGTCTGTCAGTGCACAGGAGGCCTCTTCAGTCTCCCAGTGGAAGCCAGCGGAAGCTGCTTTGCAGCTGCCATAAAGCAGCCTCTACCAGTGGAATGCTAGTTACATCGGCAGCCACAGGGGATAGGATTGGGCCAAACATCACTATATGTACTAATGGCATGACAAAAGTGGAAAAACCTATTTAACAATTTGACACCAGAGTAGTCTGGTATCCACTGCCAGATAGGTCCAGTATAATGTGTGCATATCTCATAGATAAGCACAGTGCCCTCCTCCCTGGATCCCTGCAATTTAACAGTTTTCCACATATATATACACACATTTGTCCAAATGACATATATACAAATACATTATTGTGACTAGTCCATAATGATATTTACCTATTTGCATGAAACTCAGAGGAATTCTTTCCTGACCTCTAGCTATTTGTCAAAACCTAAGTATTTGATTTGGCCACTAGCTACAATCAACTTTTGAGAAAAATGAGATTGTTGTTCTGTGTTCTCTTCCTCTCCATACTAATGGATCACTGACCAGCTCCACTGATTTGGATGATGTGAATGCACATCTTGCTTCATCTTCTGATGTGCCATCCCACGGCCTCATAATTGTGTGGTGCAGTGATTCCCAAATTGTGGGTCCATTACCCACCAGTGGATTGTGACTCAGTTTTTGGTGGGTTGTGAAATTGACAAGGTAGATTAATCTATGTGCATCAGGGGGTTAAACGAACTGCGATGGGGGGGGCACTACTGACCAATCACCATTATAGTCACAGAGGCTTGAGTGGCGGGTAAACTTTTTTTAGGTGAAATCCTTTCTGATTTCTCTGTTTAGTCAGAAATTTGCGTACCTTATATAGAAAGCCTTCTTATATGCCTTTTAATCATTTATTTGTTTAAAATATGTTTGCCTCACCTCTCCTGTAGTTTGAAATGATTTATAGATTCAATTAAAAAATTCTTAACAAACCATATGGTATAATACATAAGTAAATGAAATACTTGTTCCCACTCTACTTCATTCAAATAATTTATACACTAACAGCCTAATCCTACTTAACTCCCCATGCAATAATGCAGCAGCATCAACATGGCATTGCTGTATTCCACAGGGGTGTTTTGCCATTTGGAACGTTCCTTGGGGAAGTTCCCACTGCCACCATGGGTCAACTTGGAACTGAGCCAGTGATATCGCTGGCACAAGTCTCTGTTGACCTGTGAAGAGAGACTGAGTCCTGGAAGGGGGTTAGTATTCATCTGGCATTGCTACTGCTGAATCCGCTCCCTTCCTGGGCCCAATCTACACTTCTCCCTGCCCTGTAAGCTCCATGTTCCATCCACGCCAATCCCAGTCAAACCTTTCCCTTTTCCCCTTCCAACCCCTGCGTGGTTATACCATTGGCAGCAGGTGTCTATTTTATGTTGTCACATGAACCCGTCTACTTGCCACTTATGGTGGCAGCCAGGCCATGATCACTTGGCATTGTCACATGTGACATTCGTAAAGCTGTTTGCACCACTGGAACACTTGTTCCATATGGTCCATAGGGCCATTATTCTTTGTCAGGCCCAGCATAGAGTCATAGGTGATCTGAATCCAAACCTGGACTAGGCATTTTCCAATGTACTTTTCCTGCTCTCCATTACTGGAACTAGAATGGGAACATACCAAAGGTGAATTTGGTACAAGGTACTCTTCTGTTACATGTACAACAAGTCTGTGACCAACCTAGAGACTGCATATCACCTGCCAAAGGCCGAAGTCTCATATTCCTATTCTCTACTGTGCCTAAAATGGTTTCTGAGGCCTCCGGCACACACAGTCCGATCCCAAGAGACCTGCTGTCATAAAGTGTTTTTTTCCAAGCCACTGATGCAAAGCAATAGCAGCATATGACATTCCTTGCCATGACTAGTGGCCTGCACCAGAGCAGGGCAGTTTGTAGGTGAGGAAGGGGAGTAATGGGACATGTTGGGGAGAAACTGAAGAGTGTGTCAGAGAGGAAGGAGGTGGATCTGGAAGCAGTTGTGCATGCCAGATCATATTCTCTCTTTTGGAAATCTCCCCACTTCTTTTCTCTCCTTGGACATACGCCACCAAAATGGCTGGTATATGTCTGAGGAGACCTTTCCTGCTCAGAAAGTCAACAAAGTAGTTCAGGTGCCCCCGTGGAGAGCATCTGGGTGAACGTTAGGGAGAAAAGCAACAAGCACAACATTGTGGTGGGTGCCTACTATAGCCCACCAGGCCAAGGGAGGCAGTGGATGATGTTTTCTTGAAACGACTGGCAGACATTGCAAGGAAACGTGGTAGTTGTAATGGAGGACTTTATCCAGATATCTGTTGGGAGACTAATTCATCGAAGCATGGGAACTCCAATAAATTCCTGTTGTGCCTGGAGAATAACTTCATCTTCCAGAAAGTGGAGGAAGGAACAAGGGGAGGGCCATCCTTGACATGACCTTAACCAATAAGGAGGAATTGGTTGATGAGGTCAGTAGTAGGAACTTTAGGGGAAAGTGATCACAAACTGCTGGAATTCTCAATCTTATGGGAAACAAAAGGAATACAGGCTGAAACCTGCACATCTGATTTCAGGAAGGCTGATTTTAACAAGCTCAGAGAAATGATAGGTAGGATCACATGGGTTGATGAACTAATGGGAAAGGGGCCCACAATGGGTGGGAGCTTCTTAAGAAGCAGCTTCTACAGGCACAGTCAGAAAGAATTCCTATGAAAAAGAAAAGGGGGAAGACATCTCAAAAAGCCTGCATGCATCTTAGTGGCATCTTAGTGGCAAGCTGAAGATTATAGGAAACATATATAGGAAATGAAAGATGGGATTGCTCACCAGGGAGGAGTACAGACAGGCAGCCCAGACTTGAAGGGCAAGAGTCAGGAATGCTAAAGCTCAGTCTGATCTGAGGATGGCAAGGGATGTCAAGAACAAAAAGAGTTTTTTAGATATGCCCAAAGGAAGAGGAAGAGAAATGAGGGGGTGGGATTGCTCCTGGATAAGGATGGCCAGTTGGTGTCTGGAGACAAAGAGAAGGCAGAGCTGCTCAACTCCTACTTTGCATCTGTCTTCTCTCAGAAGGAGAATCATGCAAATGTGCATGCTGGATCCTTGGCTCATGGGGGGAATATGCTTACATCCCCACAGATGAAATGAAAACCTGGAGGGTACAGGTCTGCAGATTAGGATTGACACTAGTTAGAAACCACTTAACTGACCTAAATGAATTCAAGTCATTTGGACCGGATGAACTTCATCTAAAGTTCTAAAGGAACTTACAGATATACTTGCAGAGCCTCTGTCAATTATGTCTTAGAAATCCTGGAGGACTTCTATACCGCTAGACTGAAAGTGGGCTTATGTGGTCCCAGTCTTTAGAAAGGGAAAAAAGAAGACCCAGGAAATTACAGACCTATCAGTCTGGCTTCAATACCAGGGAAGATATTAGAACAAGTTATAAAACACACAGTCTGCACACATCTAGATACCAACTCAGTGATCAATAAAATCAATAGCAAACACAATAGAAAACAGTAGAAGCCTTCACGAAGACCTAGACAAAATGGAATACTGGGCTCAAATGAATAAGATGAAGTTCAACAGGGACAAATGCAAAGTTTTGCACTTAGGCAAAAATAACCAAAGATGCAAGTGTAAAATGGGAGATACCTGCAGTGGTGTAGCTAATCATCAAGTAGCCCGGTGCCAAGCTCAAAATGTTGCCCCAGAAGTAATGTCACAACCAGAAGTGACGTCATACCTGAGCTTTTTTAAAAGTGAAAATTGGGGAAAAATCTGCCTCCTCCCCCCAGCAGCTTGCTACCCACTTGCTCTGCCGCCTCCCCCCAGTCAGTGGCATAAGGTGTTTATCTGCTGCCTGGTGTCAAAGAAGATTTGTAGCCCCCCCCCCACCAGACAAAATCAAATTTAATTAAGTAAATAAATAAAAAGTGTGCCCCTGATTGGTTTGAGATGCTGTGCTGGGGTAAAGAGGGATGGATATTCTCCCCCTGCTAATTATAAGTGGGGCACCACATGAAAAAGTGCTTTTTTACCCAGTTAGCAGGGGAAATTATATATGATACATGGAAATGTGAGCCGACTCATATTATCACCTTATTTGTTTCATGCTGTATCATGATAAGATGTCTTGGCTCTCAGGACAATCAGTCTCCGGTCAGTACTGAGTTAAGAAAATCCACTTTTTGCTCCACAAGGCAGTTGTGTTTTCATTTTCTGGTTAATTGGCCATAACGTTTGATAGATTACAGATATTCCAATGCTGTGTGCATCATTGCATTCAGCATTGAATTACCTTTCCAATGATGTATAGCAAGATTGTTTTATTCATACATACCAAGATTTTCACAATTTTGGTCACTAGTGTCAAGCTCAGCTTGTTGCCCCCCTAAAGCTTGATGCCTGGTGCAACTGCTACCCCCTACACCCTCTAAGCTATGCCACTGGATACCTAGCTTGGCAGTACAACATGTGAGAGGGATCTTGGAGTTGCAGTGGATCACAAGATGAACGAGTCAGCAGTGTGATGTGGCTGCAAAGAAGACAAATGCAATTTTAGTCTGCATTAGTAGCATTAGTAGCACTGTAGCTTCCAAGTCACAAGAAGTCATAGTTCCACTTTACTCTGCATTGGTTAGATCTCACCTGGAGTACTGTTTCCAATTCTAGGCACCTCACTTTAGGAAAGATGCAGCCAAACTGGAGCAAGGTTAGAGGAGAGCGACAAGAGTGATCAGAGGGCTGGAGAACAAGCCCAACGAGGAAAGGTTGAAGGAATTTGGTATGTTCAGCCTGGAGAAGAAAAGGTTGAGAGGGGATATGATTGTGCTCTTCAAAGGGCTAAAGGGCTGTCATATGGAAGAAGGGACAAATTTTTTCTCAACCGCCTCTGAAAGGAGAACTAGAACCAACGGGTACAAACTGCAAGAAAAGAGATTCTGATTGGATATCAGGAAAACATTCCTGATGGTAAAGGCAGTTCAGCAGTGGAACAGATTGCCAAGGGAGGTGGTGGAGTCTCTCTTATTGGAGATCTTCAAGCAGAGGCTTGACAAGCACCTTTTGGAGGTGCTCTAGGATTTCCTGCTGCAGGCAGGAGATGACCTATTTGGTCTCTTCCAACTCTATGATTCTATGAGACCTATTGATGATGGGCAGCCCAATCCTGAGCTGCCCGGCATGCAGGCCTGCAGTGGTACTGAAAATGGCTGCTGCTGCATTCTGCATGCTCCAGGCAACAGCTGCCTCCTCCTCAGGAGGAGACTTTTGTCCTCTTCCCCTGGTTAAACCTGGTTAATTGCAGAGTAGCTCTGCAATGGGGCTACTCGATTCTACGATGACCTGAGGGTCGGCATAGAATTCAGAGCTTCCGTGTCGGGAGGCCAGCCTGACTTGGAGGCTCTGGATCCAATGGAGCAAAGCTCCACCAGTCCCGCCTCCCTCCTGCCCTGCTCCCTTCACCTGGAATGCCTCCTCCCTGCCCTCCCTCTGCCTCCCCCACCCCAGAAAGCCTCCTCCTGCCTCCCCTGCACTTCCACCTATCTCTTCGCTGCTTGGTGGTCCGCGCATCCACCGAGGGCGGAACGCCAGTGCTCCACCAGCCCTAGCCCAGCACCAGCAGAACACTGGTGCTAGGGCCCACAAACATGCCTTACAGCACATTTGCAACAGTGTGTGCCGGCAGTAAGCTCCATAGGTTTGGGCCCTGAGCCACCTACTAGGGAATATGTAAAAAAAAAAAAATTACTTACCTCCTGCAGACTGTCCAATTCTGCCTCCCCCACAGCATGTACTCTGTTGGCAAGGCTGCATGCTATAACATGGCAAGAGATAGGATTGGGGCATAAACCCCAGACTCCAATTGTAGGGTTCCTGATCCAAGCCCCAGAATCTCTGACATTCCACTTAGTCACCAGTACAAGTGATTTACAATTCCCACTACATTGTTGGCTATAGATGGGCAGAGAATTTAAGAATGTCACTTTTCAGCTACAGAATTATTTCCAAACTGCCCTTGGTATTTTCAATAGATGTGATTTTCAGCTACAAAATCTTTGCCTGTCACCATTTATCATGATCACTTTAATAGCATCTCCTGTTGACCAGATCATCTGGACTGCCTACTGCAAACCCTTTACTTTTTGCAGTCCATTAATTTTACAAATTTTAATTGTGTACATTTTTGACAGCTTTAATTTTCCTGAAATCCTGGTGCAATCTTTTAATCAAAAGGCAGCCCTTTAAAGTAGTCCTATAATTGGTCCAGGAAGTTTGACTGCAGAGTCTTTAAAAGTTACAAAAGGTTAGTAACAGAATGACTAAGAAGAAACTCTCAAACCATTACAAAAAAGAATACCAACTAGTAGGCAGATAGGCAGTAAGAGGTAGTAGGCAGATTGGTGCTGGACAGAGCACCCAGAAACAGATACCCACCTTGGCCTGAAACTGAATGTAAGCTGGGACAGTTGTTCTTGCTGCCACCTCCAAGGGCCAGAGAAAATCTAACAGAAGGTTACCTTGGGGAAAAATTGAAGCCCCCAAATTCTTGAGAGTCTCCTTAAAAGCTGAAAAGTAGCAAAGGCTGCCAGACTGGGATGATGGAGAAAACCAGTTCTCTCCCAACTGAACTGAGACTGGGCAGGTCAAACAATAAAGAACAGTTGTTAAAAATAACCATATAATGGCTTCCTGTTCACCTCCATCTAGTCTTCAAGCATTCAGACTGACATACAAGAACTGCCCTGATGAATGGGAAGGACATTCTTAACAGAAAATATCCAAGAAATGTGCAAGAAATAAAAAATCATAAGCCGCAACATTTCTTTATATAATATATAATAATAATATACAGTATTTATATACCGCCTTTCTTGGTCTTTATTCAAGACTTTATTCAAGGCGGTTTACACAGGCAGGCTTATTAAATCCACGCAGGGATTTTTACAAATTGAAAGAAGGTTCTCTCTTTCAAGAACCACCACATTCAAGATGTTACACTTCGATCTGGTTTAACATTCTGGCCTCCATCCTCCCACGCTCCGAGCAGATGGAACAGCTCAGCTGCAGCTTGCCGGCTGCTTCAAGGTCGCACGGTGCCGGTGGCCTCGAACTGGCGACCTTGTGGATGTTAATCTTCAGGCAAATGGAGGCTCTACCCTCTAGACCAGACCTCCTTCTTTATGCTTCTGCACAGAGATATTGATAGTGCAACAGTCTTTTAAAAAGTCATAAACTCCACCAAAATCCCAGCAGTCTGTGGAACTCAGCCCTGGGGTGAGGGGTCAACCACAGATTCCAGTCATTTAAATTGGAAGTAATGGTGCTGAAAACATATATACATTTCTCCTTTTCTGTATTTATGAGTATGGCAATAAATGTTACTACAGATCTGATTTAACCTAATGGTAGACGTCAGAAGCTTGTTTGTGAAAACAGAAAATAAATCTATTGTTTGAACCTTCTATTGACTCAAGAAGTATCTAAACAGAAAGGGAAAGAAGAAACCTCACACAGGATCAAGAAGGAGGGTGAACTTGGTAATGTGGCTGAAACGGAGGGTTCAGGAGTATCAAAGACTGACAGCACAATCCTATGTATGTCTGCTCAGAAGTAAATTCCAGTTTGTTCAGTGGGGCTTACTCCCAGGAAAATGTGCATAGAATTGCAGCCTGAAATGAGGAAGAAAGATCAAGGAAACAATGGAGGGAGGAACTGATGAAGTGCATACAGTCAATTCTCATTAACTGCTGGGGCTGGGATACTGGAAAACCGCAAAGTTATGGAAAACTGCAGTTACTTAGTCATTGATCCTATGGGGGGATGAAAGAACATGATGAAAGAACAGAAAAGAACAGTGATGTTCTACAGAGCTGATGTTGTAAAATAATACACATTTCCCTTACCAAAAAAGAGGTCACAATAAGGGATTTATGGCAATAGCAGCTCCTGAGATGAGATTTGGAAAAGAGATGTGAAGCCTCATCATTGAGAGCGGCAGCTAGTATCAAGTCTCGGGCTTTTGCGACCCACCAAAAATCAGTGTGCGACCCA
The DNA here is from genome assembly GCF_035046505.1 of Tiliqua scincoides. Classification (NCBI taxonomy): domain Eukaryota; kingdom Metazoa; phylum Chordata; class Lepidosauria; order Squamata; family Scincidae; genus Tiliqua; species Tiliqua scincoides. The sequence continues at coordinate 118,040,240 of NC_089823.1, forward strand.
CTGGTGGGTCACAATCCTCAGTTTCGGAACCAGAAAAATTGGAAAACCCGTGTATGCTGCTTTAAGGTCATAGAAGGACAGGAGACACGTACTGGATAAATAAATGAAGATATATTACTTTCAGTGAACAACAGGGTAGTATTAAGGAAAGCCATCTTCACCTTACTGGAGTTTTCTTCCAATCTGCTAATTATTGTTGTTGCCTGTTTCTAAGTTCCATGTGACAGAAGCCATTTTTTATTTTTACATAGTGTTTTTATATTTTAATGAAATTACTGTTTTAATGACAGTTGTCATTACATTAGAAGCTTGAAGACAGCTGTTAAAATCAGCTTCTGTGATGTTGCTATTCACTGATTTTTAGAGTTAATGTTTTCCTTTTTAGAAAGAGCTGTGATAACTGCTCATCAACCTCTAAAAAGTGTGAGAAATGAGATGACTTTTTTTTTTGCCAAGTAAGACCAGTAACACACTGAATGCTTAATGGACACATCATCTGTTCAATGGTGGCAAATTCCTTAACATGACATCAGCTATCTTCTACTTCCATTATTGGCACAAGGTTAAATTTGATATTGGTACAAAAATGGTTGATCTTATTACCTTTTCAGACTGAAAACAAAAATTCACAAGATAAGTTTTTTAAAAACATTCTCCTTTATAAAATTATCTGATTTTGTAATGAAATATAGCTGCCTCTTAGCTGTTAATTTGAGTATTTTGAAACTGGATAGGTTTTTCTGCGTTAATAAGAGCATGTGTAAGGACATCTTTGTGCATGAGAGGTTTTTCAGGGACCATGTAAGGAAGGCCAAAGGATAGCTACTACCGTTTTTCTTTTCCCCTGGCACAGGGAATGGCAGTCTACTTCCCTGCCCACTTTCCTCACCAGACAGATTACTCTGCCCTCACCTGAAAAACTACACAGAGACTGGCAACTTGCTTCATTCACCTTGTTCTTTCCTTGCAGTCCTTTTAAAAAAAAACCCAGAAAATATGGAACATATTTATTCCCTTACACTGGGGTAAGCTTGCCCTGCCCTGTTAGGCCTACTTGGACCTGTGCCAGCTACTTTGTTGGTGCAAGTCCAGGTGGACCCCGGAAGGCAGATCAAGACCTGGAAGGGGAATACAATATCAGTGGAGCTCTCCCACCAATATCACCCCTCCTGTCTTGACACCTCCTCCCTGCCACAGTCTCTGCCCTATTTCTCCCCTTCCCTCCCTGTTCCTCCCACCCCCGCCTACCACCTGCACCAATATGCAGGTTGAGGGCATAATCCTAACCAACTTTCCAGCACTAGCATAGCTGTGCCAGTGGGGCTTGTGCTGCATTCTACAGTTGGGGGACAGTCATGGAGGTGTCCTCAAGGTAATGTATGTTTGTTTCCTTATTGCAGAGCTGCATTGCCCTTACATTAGTGCTGGAAAACTGGTTAGGATTGCAGCCTGAGGGCTGCACCTGACCCGTGCCATAAGGTACGTTTGCGCCTCCTCAGGTGGAAGCCGCATTGGCGCAAGGAGATGCGGCGACACACGGAGGCTGAATTCAGCCTCCATGGCAGCTTCCCCGCCAAGTCTTGCATCGGCCTGGCTGGGCCAATGCATGAAAGAAAGGCAGACAGGGAGGAGGCGGGAGGGAGGTATTCCTGGGGTGGGGGAAGAGTGGGCAGTGGGCAGCCCCAGAGGCAAGCGGGTGGGGAGCGGAGTTAAGCTGGATACGGCAGTTAAGCTGCTCCGCTCTCCTCGGACTTGTGTCACCTCAAGAGGAGTCCCATAGGCACAAGCGGCCCTTACCTGGATGTAAGGGGAAATTTTTCCCTTACCTCTGGCTGAGCTGCTTGTGGCCACAATCCTGCGCTAGATACAGTGCAAGCCTCCTGGCTTGCCTGTTCCAGTGCAGGATAGGATTGCGCTCAAAGTCTCATTATTAGCAAGGGTTCCCAGAACTCACAGATGGCAAAAATTACATTAAAGCAAATCCATTTAAAAAAACCATGTCCTTTTATTCAGCAATTTAGAAACAGCCTTGCTGACCCTTGTGATGTAAGATGGAGTCATTAAGCAGTCAATCCATCAATTAGTCTCTCTTCAGGCACTTAGAAAGGCTTCACTTCGAGCCAGCGACCCCTCTGTTCACCCAGAACAAAGTGATTATCTTTCATTCACCTGGTCAGTGGGAAGGGAGGGGTCGCTTGCCTTGGAGGGAAGCCTGGAGAGAGAATGATTGATGGATTGTCAGCTGGCTGCCCTCTCTCGCATTAACAGGCTATTGTTAAAGACGTTTTCCTTTAATTTAAAGGTCACTTCTCATCGCATTGAGATAGAAAAATCGGTGGATTTTTCCACAGGTGAAAAATCCTTGGGTAATTAAGTTATACCTGTAATCACTTGCATGAATGTTTCTCTACAACAGTAAGAAAAGCAGTTTTTTAAACTGTGATTTTAAAGGGATGCATTTTTCCCCTTCTCCAGGGATCAGCACATTCCTTCTCATTTGCAGTGGCCATCTGTTTTGAGTCAAGTCCTTGTATAAAAAATCAGTGTATTACAAGGTTGGACCTGTACTGGCTTCTGCAGAGGCTGCTGGCATATGACCACAACTCCTTGCCACTTGCAACAGCAGCCAGGCTATGCAGAATGGTGGGTCATATTATGCAACTGCCATAAAATACACAACAATGTGGTGGCATAGTGGCTCAATAGGATTGGGCCCTGAATCAGGCCATTGGTCCATCTAGCTCAAAATTGTCAACACTGGTTGCCAGTGGCTAACTAGGATTTTTGCTGCTCTCGACCAGGAGATGCTGGGTATCGAACCTCGGCCCTTATGTAAGCAAAGCAGATGCTCTTCCAAATACCCCTTCGAATAGCAGGGGAGCAGCTATCAGTCCAAGAGTCAAGCTACACATGGATTTCATGGCATTAAGCCATTTCTGCCCAACATTGCATATACACAACAGGGATCAAATGTGTACACATGTGGGCTGGCAGAAATGGGTTAAGAGGCTTAACCAACCTTTCATCTCTTTTTTAAACAAATGCAGCCATGGGAGAGGGGGTTATTCTGCTTGACACTGAAATGTGTGGGAAGGAGAGGGCTCCCCCATGGCATTTTCCAGCCAAAAATAATCTACAAAGCTGCTTCAAGCTGCTAATTGAAGCAAATAGTAACTTTCAGACCAGGTAGCAGCTTCAGAGCCCAATCCTGAGCTCCCGTGGCATGTGGCTGCAGCGGCACTGCAAACGGCTGCCGCCGCATCCTGTGCTGCCATGGCAGCCACAGGCGGCACCTCGGTAGAAGGGGACTTTTGTTCCCATCCCCCAGGTAAAGGGAGTAGCCCCACAATGGGGCTATTTGATTCACCACCGAACAAAAGGTTGGGGGTGAAGTAAGAGGCTTTGTGTAAGGCACCGAGCCTGACAAGAAGGCTCAGAATTTAGTTAGAGAGTCACTCCACCGGTCCCGCCTCCCTCCCCACTTCCTCCACCCATCACGCCTCCCACCACTGCCCTCTCTCCGCCTCCACCTCCCCGTCACACCTCCCCCACCCTCTCCCCGCCCTCCGCCCGCCTTCCCCCTCCCCAGAACACCTCCTTCCTGCCCCAGCTTTCCTCTCTGCGGCTCGGCAGTCTGTGTGACCGACAAACGGCAGAGGCCGGGTGCCCACCCAGCACTATCCCAGAGCCGGCCAGCACTGGGCTAGCACGAGTGCTTGCCTGACGCTAGAGCTCACAAATATGCCTCATGGCTTAGTGCCGGCGCGTTGAGCTCAGGATTGGGCTCTCAGAAGGCATTTTCACTGAGAGAGCAGCAAGGAGAGAAAGGCCTGGCCCTCCTTTTCTCATACTATACAGTCCCAGCCAGAATTTGGCCTCCCCATGCCTGCTTTTCTCAAAGGACAAGAGAAGGGACTGCCTAATCCACTTACCCAATAACTGAACCAACATCATATGTAATTTGGCCCTCAGAATAAGTCAACTGTAATTTGTTGTGGAAATCCTTTCTACTGTATAGACTTGAAGTAATAATAACAGTGCCTGTGTTCTGCATTATACAGTACAATCCAATATTTGTTTGTTTGTTAATTTTGCCTCTGTCATAAGCAATCCCAAATGGGAACACACAAAGAGTAATAACATATTTTTTGTTTTAAATCAGATTTACTTCCAGATGGCTCAGCCTCCCGTTCTAAATGTTTTGTTGGATATTATGATACGACAGTGTCTGCCAATAATAAAGAACAATCATCTTTAATGTCGTCGCTGTCCATTAATTGTGGTCTTAAGCAACCAACATAAGACTTCATTACAATGGCTGTGAATACTTTTGAGTAATCAAATTGAGTCTAAATTTGCAAATTTAGCTGCAAATGTCTACATGAGAAGAACATGTAACACAATCTAACCAACCTGAAGAGAGTGAAGCATGCACTTGAACTCTGATAGAACTCAATGGAACTGAAAAATGCTCCTCTTTGGTTAGAACATGCCCGTGATATTTTATTTGCTATCTACCTGAGTACTACTATAGAGAATATTGTCAAATTTTTAGAAATAATAGAAATATTGAAGCAAAAGAGCAGTGCTGAATCAAATCAAGCTATTAGGGCTGTGGGGGCACCACATGGGGTAAGGGAACTGATGTTCCCTTACCCCAAGGTGACCTCAGGCTGCTTCTCCTAACCTGCTGGATACACTCCGCTGCAGGTCATCATCATAGGATTGGGTCCATAACGTGATCAATGCAATCACAAAGCGTGTCTTGGGAGTCTTTAATAAAATCCTGTAAAGTAATTTGGGACTATTATCCCTTCATTCATGTTGGCAACCTTCAGTCTCGAAAGACTATGGTATCGCACTCTGAAAGGTGGTTCTGGAACAGCGTTTAGTGTGGCTGAAAAGGCCAATTCGGGAGTGACAGTCCCTTCCACACCGGGAGCAAGTGCAGTCTGTCCCTGGTCTGTCTCCCTGGCTATGGGCCTTCCTTCTTTGCCTCTTTGCCTCAGTCTGTTGGCCAAGTGTCTCTTCAAACTGGGAAAGGCCATGCTGCACAGCCTGCCACCAAGCGGGCCGCTCAGAGGCCAGGGTTATTATATTATCCCTATACTATCATTTTTATATAAAATATTTACAATACCACCTTCCAACAAAAAGGAAACATTAGCAAATCTTTTTACAGAGCAAAAAGAATGAGAAGATGGTTCCTTACACTGAAAGGTGCCTTCTGTTGAGTCAGACCATTAGTCCATCTCACTCAGTATTGTCTGCACTGCCTGGCAGTGCCTCTCCAGGATTTTGGGTAGATATTTCTCAGTGGCACCTGGAAATGCCAGGGTCTAGGTCTTTCTGCATGCAAAGCAGGAATTTTACCCACTGAGTTATCCCCCCCCCCCGCACAATGAGGAGGAGTAGGCAGTCTGAAACCCACACTGGCAAGGCTACAGAGCAACTCTCTAATCACTCAGACACAGCAGGAGATAAAATCTTTGTCCCAAAGGAGTTCACAATTTCAAAAAAGATAGAAGGGAGAGAACAGCGACAGGCATCTGCTCAAAGATGCTAAGTTGGGTTGAGTAGGGACAGTTGCTCTCCCATTGCTAAATACGAGTATAAGAGATGTGCTGCTTTAAAAGCTGACTCTTTGGCCAGCTGGCAGGTGGTCTGTCACCTGAAATCCCCAGTAAAGTTTGTTTCCAAAATATTTTTCATGCCTTTCTATGGGACGTTGCATAACTATATCAATCAATTGCTTTGTTTTGGAGGAATAAATGCAATGTCTGATTTTCTTCCAATTTCTGAGAAAGCTCTCTTCACCTTTGGATCTGAAGATGCTTAGTGAGAGCCCAGCTCTTCTCCATTTGCTATGGTTTTTGACCCTTCTGAACATTCCTCAAGTTTCTTGTGATGGGGAGGGAGCGAAGAATTCAACAGGCAATGGGGATGAAATGCAGAGGTGAGCAGGCAGGGAGAACAAAAGAGAAGGCGGAGTGTAGTTGAACAAAGAGCCGAGGGACCCAGCTGTGGCCTGCAGAGAAAGAAATGGATCATTATTTATAAAAGAGAAAAAGTGAGAGGAGAAAATGGAAGATATAGGAAAGGAACAGTGGCTCCAGGAGGAGCAAAGAACAAGTAAAAAGAAACCACTTTACCTTCTACTTGCCCCCATAACCCCACTGACGCAGCTAATAATGAAACAAAAAGGGCAATAATATGATCCAGTGTTGCCCTCCTAAAAAGCCCACTGAATCTGAAAGAAAATATTTAATGAGATCAAAAGGGCAACAGGCAGGCAATTTATTCTATACACAGTAGTAGTTCACATTCCTAACACAAGGGGGCACAAGAGAATTCTTGGGTTCATCATCCCACCCATCTCCAACATGTGCTTTGCGTAACCTAACATGTACACTTTTTACGCATATTAACTATCCTTTTTGTGTATGCAATGACATGGAATGTTTTATGTATTGGAGGATGGTGGGGCATGAGTTATAGCATCAATAATTATAGATGGTGTGGAAGACAAGTCAGTTTTGATTTCTTTTTGAAAGAACTGAATCACACACCCCTGAGGAAGAGTTTTATGTGTGAAATGCATTGGACAAAAAGTTATCTTCTGGGAAACGCTGAGGTCAACCCTTTTGTCCCTGCATTTGGTGCCCTCCTTTCTTTCCTCCATTGGGCTTTAATAAACCTCAGACTTGATCACAACCTATACTGTATAGGTTGTGAAGGGCCCACATCTTCCATCTATATGCTCTTGCACATTGGTTGAAAGGGTCATTTATTGGTATGAAAGGGTCACTTGCTGGGGAGTTGCAGGCTGACCAACTGCTGGCAACAAGACTGCGCAGGATATCTGCAAATGGCAGTAGGAGGCTTGGTGAGGCAGGCAGAAGTCTCACACATAGTTTTGCGCACTCTGAAGTGCCCTCCTGCCCTGAGCCTGTTACCTGTATTTGTAGGCCTCCCACGTACCTCCAAACCCAGAAGTAACTGCCAATGATGCCATCACTAGTCACTTCTAGGAGCCACATGCTGCCTCTGCAGTGTGGTGGGGTGCTGCGGGCTGGCAGACTTTGGCCATTGCCTAAAGACCGCTTTAGACCATTGTCCTACCCATGGACTGCCTGGCTGTATTTCAGTTACAGTCCTATGCCAATTTACTAGGCAGAATTTTTTTTAATTTTAATTTTTTTGTTTTGCTTCCAGTAAGAAAATCACTGGTATTCATAGCATCCTTAGTATTAAAGTATCTGCACAAGGTTTCTGTCAATTCAGTTTAGTGTCAGTTCAGAATTTTCTTATTTTTCCATTGGGAACACTTCACCCATTCAGCTAAAGATTAAAAGTGAAATAATCACTGATGAGAAATCAAGTGATCTACTTAGGAGTGAACTAGTTCTTAGCATTACTCTGTATATTAGAATTCTTCAGAAGTTGTTTTGGATGAAGTGAAATGATTCTCTGAATGAAATGGTTCATGAGTTCTCTCTTTAAAAGTGTGTGTCTGTCTGTCTGTCTGTCTGTCTGTCTGTCTGCCCATGTCTTTTGGGAAAGTGAGCCATAAAAAGCATCCTAAATTAAATCCTTTCTGCTATTGAATCTGAAGCACGTAAGTCCAAAAGCACACAAAGGAATACTACTGCTTGTTGAGAACCCACAACCTACTCAGACTTGTTCCTTGTAGCATTTGACCAAAGATAGATGCTTAAGTAGGGGCACCTGGAAAAACAGGGTATATCTGAAACAAAATGTGACTGGGCAAATTCTATGTTTCCAATTCATTTTGAAAAAATAAAACAGTTGTGCACTAGATTTGTAGGAAGATTTCAGAGTTATTATAAACTCATTCCTGAAAGTCAAACAGTGTGTCTTGTGACAAACAGAAGACAGATTTGCTACATGGGTAGGTGGAAAATGATTCCACAAGATTGATTTGCCACAGGTCTACATAGAAATGGAAGTTAAGGAAGCTTCTAGTTCACAATCAATACATTAGATTGTCTATTCTAGTAAAACAGGTTAGAGGTATATGTGTATCAGTGCTGCTGAGAATTTGTGTCACAGCTGTCAAATAAAAAAGTTTCAGAAGGGACATCTTATCCTCATATGACTTTCCACAGATTTGAATGGATTTTTTTCCCTATGAAATGGAAGAAATGTAATACTGATGTATGCTGTACACAAATGAAATATAAAAACACTACCTTCCTGCATAATGACACTTACCTCAGAATAGCACAATGTTTTTATGGAAGATGAATCATAATTCAGGGTAAATTCACCCAGTCATAATCTATATCTCTTTGAGAGGGTTTGTAATGAAGCTTAGAGTCCAATCCTATATATTTCCACCCTGGCTTTGCTGGAAGGACTGCATCATATGAGGGCAGTTGTGGAGGTTTCCTCTGAGTAAGGGAACATTTATTCCCTTATCTGGGTATAAGCTTCTGTGGAGGGGTCTACATAGACATGCACTAGTGAATTCACTAGGGCAGCTTTGCATGGACCCACGCTGCAGGTTCAGGTTTGGAAAGGGGGTGAGAAGTTGGTGGCTATTGCTTCTGCCAAACTTGCCCTCTTCCTGAACTTGCCCTTCACCCACGTCACCCCATTCTGCCCTCCTACGCTCCATTACCACTTTCTTCTGCCCTTTTCTTCCCCCATTCCACCTCCCCCACCCTGTCTCACCTCCCCCAGTGGTTTATCTGCCATGGTTATCCCCCAATGTGTGCAGGAAGGCACAGGTTTTCCCGCTGGTACTCTAGCAGCACACTACTTCATGCACTGCTGGAAGCATTTTTACAACTGCTAAAAGGCAGGTACCACTAGTCACTTCTGGTAGTCGATGTTTGTTCTGCCAATTCTATGAGCCTATAGCACTTGGCTGTTAAGTCCCTGAAGACTGTGGATTGATCTGGAAACTGGAGCCTGAAGTGCAACAAGCAGAAGGCACTGCTCTCTTGAACAGACAAATGCAGATTGCCAGATTCCAGGTATTTCTTCCAGCCCTGGCTAATCCAGAGAGTTCATATTTCCTGCCAATTGCATGAACTAATGGTACATCCCTTCCCTCTACTTGCTTAAGTACCTGAAGGGTTCTTTGAGGTATGATCAAGTTCAGTGGTGGCTTATTATGGGAGAGCCCAGCCCCAGAGCCTGAGGATCCTCATTTCAATTCCTGACAGTCATAGTTTTGTTTTGTTGTTTTTTTTGAACAACACAGATGTGGTCCCACTTAGCAAACAACTCTCTATGAGATGGAGGATTGAGATGAAAATGGCCAAGGCAACCCAGAAGCTGCAGAGCTGAAAGGTTCCAGTGGGCAAGGGGATGGCTATGTTAACAAGGCAATGGTGATACCCACAGATCAAACTGTTCTTCAAAGATGTGGATGCCAACACTTGTACATATGCAGAATGCTGGGAGTTATTGAGCAGTCAGAGACAAGATGCCAAGGAAGAGAGCAGTCTGAGTTGATGGGCTAGCTCACAGAAAGGAGCAGAATGACTAGGCCAGAGCCAAGGATGACAGATAGAGGGACATAAAGGAAGAACAGTGGGCATAAAAACAGAGAGAAAGGGGCCACTCTGAGAATGCCTCTCTCCTAGGATAACAGAGTGCCCCCAAATCCAACCAATCCTTAAAACCGAGCAGTAGCAGAATATGGGTAGCCTGGACCAGACAATTCACTCACCCTAAATCAGGCAGGTAAATCATAAAAAGAAAAATGGTTTATTAATGGTCCTAAAATCAAAACAATGGAGGGAAAGATGCACAGGATAAAAGCAAAGCACAGATCAATTTGCAAAAGGAAAAAAAAAACACACACACAGAGTGGCAGCAAAGGTAGGCAATGGTGGGCCAGGGAAACTACTCCAAAAATCCTGACACAACTTACCTGAGTACTTTTCCTACCCGGTCTGCTCAAACTGTAAAGATTCTGGTGCTTGCAGCAGAGTGAGCCTTCATGAAGGCTTCTGAGATGCTGAAGAGAGGCTTCTGATGTGTGACCTAGGCAAATGTGCAAAGAGGTGCATGTGACCCACCCTTTCTTAAAATTTATGGGATTGAATGGAGGGACTCAGCTTGGTCCCTTTTTTCCTGATCTTCAAAATCATGTGAGCATCATGGGCATGGACTTCCTAGTCTGTGGTGTGTGGTGAGAGAGAAGCTGGCACTGGCAGCCTTCAGAGCGGTCACCAACTTTCACGTTACATTTCCATTGCTCAAAACTTCAGTTGGTATTTACTATTACTGCTACATGTATAATGCCAGCAACATCTCAGGCACAGTAAAGATCACAGAACTGATGTGGCCCTACAGAAAATATGTTACAGCAATCTACAGAAAAGGGAAAGGTTGAAGTAAGTATTTGGAAATCGAAAAATGGGTACTGGAGATGGGATAGCAGACTATCAGCTGACACTGGAAGTGAAGACAGATGCAAGGCAACAAGAAGGATCAAACAGCAAGAAAAATATCCAAGGGAAACTGAGAAAGAAAATGACTTTCAATCATAATTTTCGAATGGATGTTAGAAGATGAGCAGACTCAAACTGCCTCAGTTTTATTGCAAAGCCGATATCCCTTGAGAAAGAATTTACCCTTGAAATACACCAGGGATCAAAGACATTTTTTCTACAGTGCCAACCACTTAGCTTTTCACAAAGACACACATTCCAAGCCATGGAAGCAAAGTTGATTCACACAATTCCCCCCCCCCCCCCACGAAAGGAAAATATTGCACAAATTGTGTACACATATATTCACATCATACATGGTCTTGCTGATATTAAAGGGGCATGTGAACTCTTGTGCTCTTTCTCTTCCAAGTGGAGAGAAGGCCCATTCAGCTATGTGTGTGAGCTACTCCAATGAGATTGACAAATTATTATCAGTTTTGATCAGTATCAATTAAGCAGGTCAAGAAATGAGGCAGTGCATTTCTAAGCTTAAATCTCCAAGAAAGGCTGAACACATAAGAGGCTGAATATGTTTTTTGCCTGAAGAGATGCCCTGCTCTGGCATTTCTACTTAAAAGGACATCAGAAGCATAGAACAGAAGCTTCTTAGACCCTAGACAGACAATCACTTCCAATCAGCAGTGACAGTACTTGGTCATGTGAATCAATTGTGGGATACGACAGCCTCTTACTTTTCTAAAGAGACAGATCAATGTTAGTTTCCAAGGCACATAATTAAAATACTACTCTGGGAAGTAAATTAGAATAGCAACCATGGTGCAAAAAGGTATTTTTCTTTCATTCACAGACACACACTAAGATGAAATGAAATGCAATGAAGCGGAAATGCAGTATATTCTTACAAACCAGGGCTATGTAAGATTTGCCTTGTTAAATATTTCTTAAGCAATTTTTAATTGACAACATATGTTGAACATCACATAGCAACGTGTGCAGAGCACTTTACATCTGTCATAGCCTCCTGAAGCTAATCCCTCTTTAATGTGCTTGCTTCCTTTGTATTGCTGCAGGCTTTGTTTCTGTTTACTGTCTTCGAAAAGGAAGAGGGGAGGGGAAAAAAGGCAAGTTAGCTGTCAGCAAGAGGAGGCTTATTCTACAAAGATTGTAATTCTATTAATCTTTTGTCTGGCTATTTTTTTTTAAGAAATCATTTCCAAGGGCAAATGATGTACTAAGAACATAAGAAAAGTCCAGCTGGGTCAGTCAAAGGCCTATGGAGTCCAGCATCTGTTTCCCACAGTGGCCCACCAGATAACTCTGGGAAGCTTACAAGTAGGAGTGAGAGGCCTATCTCTGTCCCTCCATTACTCCCCTGCAACTGGTATTCAGAGGTGTACTGCCACCGAACCTGAAGGTAGCTCATCATGACTAGTGATAGATCTCATCATGACAGACCTTTTCTCCATGATTTTCTCCAATTCCCTTTTAAAGTACTGATAATCTAAGCTAGTGGCCATCACCACATCTCATTGCAGCAGTTCTGTGTTGTGAACAAGTGCTTCCTTTTGCCTATCCTATATCTCCCCCCATCAGTTTCATTGGATGACACCTGGTTCTATCATTGTGAGAGGAGAAAAGCTTTTATCTTTTTTCCTCTTTCCACACCATGCATAACGTTATGAGTCTCATTTATATCCCCTTGTGTAGCGCAAGCCTATCTTGCCCTGGAGTTACAATCTTTGTAGAATACAGACTACGCTGTATCTAGTGCAAGATACAGTCACAATGATAAGGGGAAACTCTTCCCCTTACCCCCGAGTAAGCCACTGCAGCCCCAATGGATCTCCTTGGACTTGCGCCACCTCTGCAGGTGGCATAAGTCTGAGGAGAGCGGAGCAGCTTGCAGCTGCTTGGGTACGGGGGCTAGGTTCTGACATATCTGCCTGGTCCCAGCCCTGCCTCCCACTCCCTGCATGCCTGCCCCCTCCCCAGAACGCCTCCCCCTTGTTCTTCCCAGACCCTTGCATCAGCCGAGCTCAGATGACACAAGGCTCCCTGTCAAGGTCAGCACTGAGACTGAAATCAGCCTCTGCAGGCCAGCATGCGACCATGCACTGGCCCAGTAGATTCTTGAGAAGGTGCAAACGTGTTTTATGGCATGTCTGCAACCCTCCTGCGTCGGGACTTATGCCAGCCTTATGTGACCTAGGATTGTGCCCTTAATCACCTTTTCTTCAAGGCCAAAAAGCCCCAAATGTAGTCTTTTCTCATAAGGAAGGTACTCCAGTCCACTAATCATTTTATCCAGTTTTTGCACCTTTTCCAGTTCTACAATACCTGCTTGAGATGTGTTGATCAGAACTGCACACAACTTTCCAAATGTTTTGTGGGCGGCAAGAACAACCCAACTCTAACTTCTTTCAAAGTGAAATTATCTACTTGGGATTAGGATTTCAAATAGCTGATATATTTGAATTTTATTCTCCTCATTTTGTTTCTTATCAGCTTAAAACAAAAGGGCAAAAGACGAGTTCTATTTCTAACCATTCTGTTTAAAAATAGTTGTCTTATAGACAACTGGATTTTATCACTGTCAAGCACAACTAAGAAATGGAAACCAAGCGACATCTTCTTTCTGTGGAAGTGGCGGTGATGGGGAACCTCCTTCTTTTCAGTGCCAGAATGTCACGATTGGCTTGGAGGTGATAAAAGGGTAGGCTGAGCTGCAAAAAAGCAGACCTGACCCCTGGAGCAGTCTGTACTCTTGTTTATAGCCTCAATGAGAGATGGATAATTTGTGAAAGAATTATCTTCCTTGGTAATGTCCTTATAGCAGACAGGACAAAATTCGAAGCAGTTTCTCTACTTGGGGAGTGAAGAGTAGTGAGTTCAGGGGAAAACTCAAATCCAACACCCCACCCATCAGACTTGACAGGTCATTCTATATATTCAGCCAGTCATTGCCAGCACTCCATCACACTCAAGCATGACAAGAAATAGACCCTTGGAAATGAGTGTGCAAAGGCAGTGGAACTTTGGCAGGTTAAGAGCAGGCTTGATAATATCTGGGGTCACCAGAGGCTCTCACCTTTTCCCCTGAAAGTGGGTGTTGCCGTTCACTCCTATAGGAAAAAGTAAAGTGCTGTCCTTGAGGATGCAGTCAGAGCAAGGGCAAACTTTGTGTGGCCTGAACATCAGTGAGACATGGATCTATCCAATCCTGAGGGATCCTTGCGACATACAAGTCGACATTTTAAGTAAAGTAGTTGATATTCAATTCAAAGAGTGGAAGTAAGAGGAAGTACATGACAGGCAATAAAGGAAGGGGACTGAATAGTAGTTTCCTAGCAACCATCTATATACCTTCCAGTCTCTGTGAATAGTCTGAAGTCATGTAGTACAATTGCATCAGAGTAATGTACCAGACAGAGTATTGAAGTGGGAGTAGATTGCACAGTGTACAGAATGGGGAAAACCTGAGCACATGAAATACTTTTATGACCCAATCCTATGCTGGCCTTATGCTGACAGAGCTCGCAAACGCCAATGTAAAGCTGGAACTGCTGGGACCGCTTGCCCCACAGCCACTCCATCACTCTGTGGCTCACTACCGATGGTGCGGGAGTTGGAAAGCTTCAATCTGGGCAGTGGTAGGTCATAGAAACTCCACTGAAGCAGGCAGGTTGGCAGTGGGGGTGGTTTGGGGGAGAACTGGGGCAAGGAGTGGGCCGGGCTAGGGGCAATTTGGGCATGAGAGGCAGAAGATTTTGGCAGCAGCCATGCATATTGAGATTCTACCCTCCCCTTCCAGGCCTGGACCCACCCAGTACAAAGAAGATTTTATTTACCTCTCCTGGGCTGCTTGTTTCTGCCACGCACCCTCCTCCCCCCACCTGTAACAGGCAGCATGTGCTCTGTCAGCTGTTCCAAGGCCACTGATTGCTGGCATTGGGATCAGGGCAAGATGCCTGATGCCCTTCCTTCCTATATTTGTTGTGTTCTGTTTATTTTCTTTTGACATGGCCCGCCCACCCCTGGAACCCAAGGTCTGAAGGATTTTGCCCCCTATCCCCCTTTCCTCAGACCTGAGCAGTACTGCATGGTCTGGGCTGGTGAGGGATAGGACTTTGGACCAGTCACATACCTGACAGGAGTGTTATGAGGATAAACATCTACGGCCTCATGTATAATGCCCTAGAAAATAAAATATTGCTGAAGCTAAGTAGCCATCCTTTTGAAAGGACGGAATGGAAGAAGGAAGTAGCACTTCATTGCTAACTGGGCAAGAGGCACCTTTCAAAGTGCCTCTTTCTCCTTCCTCATATTTAGCAGAGGGAGAGCAACTGTCCCTCTTCCTCCAGTGGCTGTTGCTAGTCTCTCTTCTGTATTTTTTTTTTTTAGATTGTGAGCCCTTTGAGGATAGGAAACCATTTTTTGATTTATTTTACTTTGTAAACCACTTTGTAAATGGCTCCTGTTGAAAACTAAGCCAGAATTGGGAGAAGGAAAAATGAGTGTGTCAGACATAGCAGGGAGGGAAGGGGGGGTAAGAGACAAAAAATCCTAACCAGGATGGGAAAGAATGAAGTCATTTGAGTCAGCACATACTCGATGCACCCAGAGGGTTGGCATTTTGCTGCAAGGTTTCAGATGCCCTTGGAACTTGGGCCAGGCTTACCTGCATACCTAACTCTAAGCTTCATAATGAAAATACAGGCATGCACCCTTATCTGTGCAGATTCCCCCATGGTTAAGTGAATCTGCAGAGATGGATGAACGCCTCCCCCCCACCCTATGGAGCTGAGGGGAGCTCTGTTCCCCTCACCTCCACAGGGTCCTCTGAGTAAAAAAAGCTGCTTCTGGTTTCTCCATGAAACCAGAAGTGACGTTTTTAATAACTTTTAACACATAGGGAGGCCCGGGAAAGCCCCAGAGGAGCTTAGGAGGAGCTCCAGAACTGGGACACTATGTGGTGCCCCAGTTCAGAGAGGCGCTAAGGAGACAGATCCTCAGAGGCTTCAATCTGCAAGGTACAGGAGCCAGTTTCCCAACCTCATCACTCCCATTGGACTATTTTCTTACAAAAAAGAAAAAAAAATCTAACAAGCTGCTTACTCTATGACAGTGGCATTCAAACTGGGGCATCACAATGCCCCAGCCTGTGGGTCCTGGCCTCTGCCCCTTAAGGGGCGGGGCAGCCAGGAGACAGAGGGAAGGCAGCGGTGTGATCCGCAGGATCGCGCCGCTCAGGGGGGGCTACAGGGGCTTGGGTGCACTTGCCCAAGCCTCCTGCAGCCCCCTGGGGGTGCAGGGAGCCCTGCGCAACCTTCAGCAGGGCTCCCCAGGTCAGGGAAAGTGAAAGCAGAGCAATCGCGCCCCGTTCCGCAAAACCAGAAGCAGAGCACAATCGTTCTACTTTCCCTCCTGACAGGGCTGCAGGGACTGGGATGCACCCTCCAGTCCCTGCAGCAGCCGTTCCTGGGGGCGGGGAGCCGTGTGCTAGTCTCTGCAGGGCTCGCCAGGTCAGGGAAAGGGAGAGTGGGGCGATCACACTCCTGCCCCTTCCCCCTGCCCCTGCTGCCTCCCCCCCGCCCCTGCAAAGACTTACTGTGGGTTTCAAACTCCCAGAGAGTTTGAAAAGCGCAGCTCTATGGGGAGGAAAGGTATTTGGGGGGGAGCAGCTGGGGTTGGGGAAAGGGGCTACATTTAGCAGAACAACAATTGGAGAAGAAAATGTTAGAAATTTCCTCTGCTTTTCTTCTTTGCCCCATATGGCAGATCTCTGCCAATCTCTGCCTACACAGCTACAGTTTGGGGGGGGGGGGAATTCAGGGGAAAACTACCATGACTGAGCCCTTAGAGTCATCTGGGAAATAAAGGACTAATGTAGCCAAACTGACTGAAAAACTCATGAGGTTTCATCTGTATTAACCTTTTATTTTCCCATTAACCTATCTTATGAAGATGCCACTGTGCAGTTCAATTTACATTTCATCACTTCTTAAAGCAGCTTAGTTTTAGTTGAATGTAGCTTCATCTGCTGCAGTGTAAATCTGACCTTGTTGGAAAAAGAAACATTAGGTTTTCTACAGATTTATCCATCAAGTTTCAGAATATTGTACTGAAGAATGGCAGATTGTAGAACCATCGGGATATGCACTCACCGCAGATGCCCGCCTATAAGTCGACCCCACAG
Source organism: Tiliqua scincoides (assembly GCF_035046505.1). Classification (NCBI taxonomy): domain Eukaryota; kingdom Metazoa; phylum Chordata; class Lepidosauria; order Squamata; family Scincidae; genus Tiliqua; species Tiliqua scincoides. Next base: position 118,056,869 of record NC_089823.1, read on the forward strand.
ATAAGTCAAGGGCAGGTTTTTAGCCAATAATCATGGAATTTTATATGACCCTCGGATAAGTCGGGGATTAAACTTAGGGGGGTGTCTGACTATAGTTTTATCTGATTTTACCCAAGGCCAGATCCTGAAAAATAACCTACCACTAATTGTTACCTAAGAACTGTAGTCTCTAATTTATTAAAAACAGTAAAAGATCATAAGATACATTTTTATTCTTTTTTTTAAATTCTGGTCTTTACCACCTTTTTGTAAACACTATCAGAGTAAGTGCACTGTAAACTACATACTAGGAAAACAGTGGTTCCCAACCTGGTATTCATGTACTCCCAGGGACACTCAACAGGACCTTTAGGGGTAATTAAAAAAGAATGAAATAATGGTAGAAAAAGGCAGGCCGTGCTCCAGAATGCCTTGCAAGGCAGGAATGCACTGCAAGGACCAGCAAGGCAGGAAGGGAGGTAGCTAGTTGGCTGTGAAAGCCCCACCAATAGCTAGTTTTTGGTCATCAATTCATCTACGAACCAGTGATTGAAAACCAGCACAGTAAAAAAGCTGAAACATAATATGAAAAGTGATCAATCATCCAAAATTTATCAGCACACTTCTGGTGCAAAACAGTGCAAAGGCAGAGTCTTCTGTTTTTCGAACAGACGAAAAGAGAAAACATTGTGATGAATACATGAAGTCTGAGAGGAGATGAGGGCTTGTATTATTACAAACATTTTGCTGATATGAAGGGTACAATTTATGGAAACAGGCTGCCAAGGGATATGCAAGTGAAAAAGGTTGGGAACCACTGCAGGAGATCCATGAATCAAATCCACCTTTAAGGTGGACATGAGGAGAACCATGAATCAAAGACACCTTTAAGGTGTCTGGTGTGTTAATCCAGAAGCTCTACATACAACATACAACCCATAACACATAACTGAGAATGTGCAATTCAATTCACAGCATAGAGATGCAGCTGCATATATTTGCAACCCTTTTTACTCAGAAGTAGACCAACTGCTTTCCATGGGTGTTATTCTTAAGTAATGGTGCATTGAATTGTAGCCTGGGACTTTGCTTCAAATGGAAAGGAGGATCCCATCCTGGTGTTTCAAAAAACAGACCTGCTTTGCAAGCATTTGCAAAAGAGAACCAGGCTACAGCAGAAGGAAGGAGAATAAAAGGTTAACTTTGGCTGGAATGTCCCTGGAAAGTAACTATAGCAACTAAAGAGGTGCCTGCCTGAGCTGAGCAACAGCTCAGCTGAGAAACAAACTGTTCAGAGTTGAAAGGCTCTGTCCTCTGGTTGAGATAAGGGGAAGTGAGAATTGGAGCTTGATTACTTGGCAAAAATTTCAAGTACTATACATGAGTATCTACAGTAATTTGCAAGCATCACATAAATTGCATAGCTGTACCATTAGATTCTGACTGTTCTGGCCTTCTGTAGTTCCACAACTTTTCTCCCAAAGTCAAAATGCAAAAATCAAAACAAAAATACTCTGCCACAGTTTATCTGTGATTGTCAGGGTCTCGAATCCCAACACTGCCTACGAAGTCAAAGGGAGGCTACTGTCTCGTTTGCCTAATTTACCTGCACAACAACATCTTCAGCTCTTTTAACTCATTGCTTCTGAGTTGGTGCTTCCCTTTGAGGCTTACAGTGTGTGCTCTTAAGCAGTTGAAATGAAGTCAACACCCTTGTCAAGTGGGCTTGACTTTCAACAGCTGGATGTAATGATGTCTCTGGTTTACTTGGGATATCTGTTTCCTCTCCTGGAACATGAGCCAATAAGCAGTTTCAGTTCTGTATCTGGCACAAATTGTGCCTCAATGAAAGATAAGGGGCTTTCCCTCCCCTCTCATAGCATATGGCATTTTGCAAAACAAAAGAGGCAATCACTCTTTTCCCAGCAGCTGAATGTCACAGAATGCTGCTGGTGAGCTAAAATGTCCCAAACATTGGGAAACATACAGAAGATACATAGAAAAAACTTGGAAACTCAGGGAAATGCAGGGATTCATCACAAAGAGTAAGAATTACCTCCTCCTCACAGCAGCCCACTCCCACGTTTCTGCAGAAGTCACTCTTCTTAGTGTGCCTCTTTTGAGGTTAGGCAATTCTGTTGGGCCTTTGCATCTGGAGTGATTCACTGATCCAATCACAGTCACTACTGACACAAAACAGAACTGTCCCCCACTAGAAGCTGATGGGAAGGAAGTAAATCGAGAGCAGTGAATCATGGACTCACAAAGCAGGCAGCCTCTTCTGAAGGAGGGGACTTGGATCTCAGAAGAAATCTAGACTTAAAAATTAGTATATTTCTCATGGTATAATAGCTATTTTCTCCCATTACATTGGCTATTAGTGTCATGAAGTCTAGAAACATGCTTTTTAAAATGAATGTGAAAGATGATGCACAGTCTCCATATTGCTGTGTGGTTTCTTTTTCCTGAACTGCAACATGCTTTTTACCTTGTGTTATTACTCCCATTTATTTCCTTCATTAACTTTTACATTACATAAAGACCCCTACCCCCCAAAAAATCAGTCTTTTAGCATATTCTTGCTGCTTCTAATGTCATTAGATCATGACCATCATTTCCTACTGCTGAGTGTTATTCTCCAGCAGAACAGCAAAAAGACAGTATTTTTTTTCTGCATCACCTATGTTGATTGAATAAATTACTATGGCAGGAAGAGAGGTGATGAGCATCCAAAAATTGAACTTTTATAGAAACCTAAATCAAAGCATTGCCAAATCAGAGTACTGTGTGCTCACTCCTGTGGCAGCCAGATGCAAAAATTAGAATATGTGGCTACTGAGCAAGGTATGGTATTGTGCTCAGAGAAATCTTGGTAAATTATGCTATAGGCATACTGAGTGACTTCCTTTCACCTTATCAAATGTATGGGACATCAAGCCAGTCCAGTTGTATTCTGTGAAAGATGGGATTGCAATCATGCAACAGAAAAGCAGCATTAGCCTGACCTTGTCCTGATCCATCAGTTTCAAGTTTTGAATGAAGACTTGAAAGAGTAACAGCGTTATGAGACATTAGTGCCAGTGATTTACTCAGAAGACCTTACCAGAGGAGTTGAGAAAGCCCTTGCACAGTATCTTGTAATGCATTTTTGCTTTCTTGTAAAATGAATTCTGCATAGTGTTCAAATACAGCTTGACTACTGGCTATGACAATTTAGACAATTTATGTGTCATAAATAGGCAGCTCACCTATACAAGGAGAAGAAGGTTATTTAGGAAGGCGATTTAATTTGTTCACTTCAAGCTGAATCTGAGATAGAAGAGATCACTTTCTTCATTTGTCAGGATCAGGTAATACAGGAATGACAGAAAAATTATTATTATTGTTATTAAAAATATTCATATATAGTTTTTCAACAGGAGTAGTTCACAGAGCAGTTGACATAGTAAAACGACAACCCAATCCTAAACTGCACTGGTACGGGGAGGCAGGCTGGCCTGCCCTGTATCCAGAGCAGGGTTAGTGCTGCCTGTGGCTTAGCCTGGGGCAAGGGGAATGCATTCCCCATGCCCGCAGCGCCAATGGGGGTACTTGGATCTGCACCACCTAAAGAGGTAATGCAGATCTGAGCTGCCCCAGGTCGCCTGAGAATGGGGTTAGGATCCGGCCTAAGTGCTGGATCCTGGCTTCACCCCCCACTCTGCCCCAGCCTGCCCATGGGCCTGTCTGCCGCTCACTCTCCCTCTGCCATGGACCACCTCCGTTCTGCTCTCCCCAAGTCCCCATGCCAGCCTGAGTTGGCCAGCATGGCCTTACCTCTTTGCCAGCTTCAAAGGGCCTGGGTCAGCCTCTCTTCTCATAGCACATTTGCAACATTCTTGGGCCGGCGTAAGGGACTTACACTGGCCCTGTGCAATCTCTGGATTGTGTTCTAAATCAATAAATGGCATCTTGTTCCCATAGGACTCATGATCTTTAAAAAAAAATGCAGAAGTGACACCAGCAACAGCCATGAAATGATGCCATGCTGAAGTGAAGAGAGACAATTGCTCTCCCTGCCCCAATAAATATAAGAGGACACCACTTTGAAAGGTGCCTCTTTTCCCAGGTAGCAAGGGCTATACAGCAAAATATGAGAGGACTATTCTTAGGAGAACTTTGCTTAAGCACCTGCTTTTAGAATTCCGAGCTAAACTGTGAAACCCAAAACACAGAAAAATGTTCAGAAAAAGGCATGTACATCAAATCTTTTCAGAGGATGGTAACATAGGGCTGCCTCAGAAGAGTAATCAGAAATGGCAGGTGGTTCAAATTGCAGCTGCTGGATCATTGATTGGGGCTTGTCATTGGCACATACAACCAGAGGTGGTGTAACTAGGTTCACCACCCGATGCCACCACAAGTCCACTGCTGCCACCTCTACCATGATGTGCTGGAGGGGGAATCCCCCTTACTGGGCTATGTTATGGCCCCAAACCAGGGGGTATAAGACTTCTTGTTTTATTTAAAGGAACAATGTAAATGAAGGAGATCCTTCTTGCATGCAAGCCTCATTAAATAGAACTGGAAGTCCCATACTACCTGACTTAGGAATGCAATGGAGCAAGGCACAGGGATCACCCCTCCCAGCACACCAGATAATGTGCTGAATGTAATGGCACATGGTAAGGAATTGGATGATCCACTTGCTTTTAGTGAGTTGAGAAGATTAGTGTGGCTTGTATCTCTAGTGGGCTATAGAGAGACAGTGGCAGCAGACTTAGGGTGAAGGGCCCCCCAATTTCACTACTCATACCACCACCTGACCTAATATGGCTATGCTGGCCTTGCATAGAGCTCTAGTATTTTCTCATCTTCCTTGGTTGCCTATTTGTTCCTGAGCCTAATTTGAAGTGCTGTTTTTTACCTTTAAAAACCTAAATTATTCAGGGCTGGGATATCTTAAGGTCTCCTACCATATTAACCTATTTCAGCACTCAAATTATCAGCAGCAGCCATGAGGCACAGTGAGTGAGACAAAAAGACAGGGCCTTTTCAGTCATGGTACCTGCAATAACCTCCCAAGGAGGCTTGCAAGGCCCCAATCCTGCTGCCATTCATGGAATGGTTAAAAACTAACCATTTTGGAGAACTTCAGAGACAAATGTAAGGTGATAGCTGTTTAGGCCCTCAGTTTGGCTGTATTTGTCGTAAGAGGCGACTAAACAGCCACCGGGTAGATGGGACTCGTCCGCCTGGGAAGGCAGCTCATCTGAGAGAAGGAAAACTCTGATCCCAAACCTCCACTGCCTTGTGGCTACATCCAGTTATGGAAAAGGCTTCAGGAGTCAACCTCGAGGCAAAATCCGGAGCCAGAGTCCCTGAGACAGTTCATGGCTGAACACAGTCACATTCTGGCAACTCCTGCGACGCCGCTGGAACCAACCGTATTGGCCTCTGCCTTTCCATTGGACCATTTCAGCAACGTGGAGAGGAGGAATTTGCTGCATGGGTAACAGCCTATCCTCCATACCTGCTTTACCCAGGCTTCGCGCACTGGAGAGGACACTCTGTTCCAGAACCACCATTCAGAGCATGACACCATAGTCTTCCAAGACTGAAGGATGCCAACACAGCTGTTTAGAACTACTCCTGTGAAGTTTTATTTCTGCTATGAGATTTCTTGCATGTTATTTCTTTTGTTTTTGTGTAATTGCTTTTTATATTGTCACTAGGACAGTTTCACAACACTGCTAGCTGCCTTGAAGGGGTGTCTTTCATATGCAAAGGCAGATTGAAGAACTTTTAAATAATTGGAGCACAGGCAAAATATTTATGGTTAAAGCAAGACAGATGAGTAAACATTATTTCACTATCACTTAAGAAACCATGCAATTCTGCAGTGCAAGAATCAATTAGCTTGAGAGATGGACACCATCATTAGCTGATTGTACAGTGTGTATAGGGTCATTTTGTTGCAAGAAAGCTGTAATAGGCTAGCTCAGGGATGTCAAACATAAGGCCCGGGGGCCGAATGCAGCCCGCGGAAGCTTTTTATCCGGCCCTCTGACTCTCAGCTGTTGAGCAGTGCTGAGGTGTTACTGCTGGAAGGGCAGCCCACATGAAAACTGGGCTATCTCATATCTTGAAATATGATCAAGATCTGTGTATTTTTTTCTTCTGTCATTTGCAGCAAATGAGCTCCTAAATGATAAAAAGTGCTTATTTTTAGTTATGACCTGTTTAATGACATCACTTCCTGCCCAATGACATCACTTTCGGCCTTCAGTAGGCACTATGAATGGTATTCGGCCCTCAGTATGAAACGAGTTTGACACCCCTGGGCTAGCGAGTTCATGGGTCTGGGCTGGCTAAACCATCAGGAGAATCCCAGCAAATTATGGCAGCTCTCCTTATAGAAATAAAACTTCTGTGAAATCTTGTATTAAGCTACCCAGAGACCTCTGGAAGGGATCAGACTGTGCAGCAACATATCTGTCCACCTTTAGCCTGAAGAACTGAGACGTCCTACAAATACAAAAACTACCCTTTCTTGATTTTCTGATCATTGCAAAATCTTTATCATTTACTGGGGTCAACCAGAAGATTCTGGGGAAAAAGTGGGATAATGAGAAATGTTTGATCACAAAGCTGCTCATGTCTAATTAGAAATAAATTATGAGAACATGTTACATTTTTGAGCCACAATTGAAACATTAAAACAGCAATAGGATGTTAATAGTTATATTTTAAGCTGAAATGAATAGGAACATATTTCCAATTCATGAATATCATTAAGCACTATCAAAGTCTCTTGCTAAATGGGTTTCTTTGAGAACATAGTCTATTGTACCAGGATTTTTTTCTCATCCTGAACCTTGATCTACTGTGATGGAGTTTTTATACAGAATTTTCTATTCTTGTAACATTCAGCTGCATGAGAAGCTAGCTTGACTTTTCACCTCTGTGACACATGCTGGAAAACAATTGAAAACCCATTTGGAAACATATAACTTAGTCATTTGTTATTTCCATATGACATACACTTATTCTGAAACCAGATTAGTTTGCAGTTGTTAATGAGAACATCTTGTGTCAACTTATAGGCAAGACTGACCTTTGGTGTTCTTGTATGAAACAATGGGGTTAAACAGGTTTCTGTCAAGGTGAATCAAGCCATTTGCTAAAGAGCAAAGGTTAACTCTATAGTCAGTCAGGAGTCTCCCATACAATTATTTCCTGTTAGAGACAGAAGCAGGTGGTGAAATGATTTTACCCCATAGCCTCTGGAAAGAAATCTAGAAAGGTCACATTTGAAAAGGCCACTGAACTACTGAATATATTAGTGCTTAAGAAGGGTGTTAATGGGTTGAAACAATGATGGTTTGCAACAGAGGAAACAATGTAGCACAAAGACTGCAATACTTTGTTAGGCATTCCTACATTGCAATACTTTTTGGCTCTGGTTAATTTATTCTGATGCTTTCAGAAAGATCTAAAGAACTATCTATTACAAGTTTCTATGAAGTGACATGGTCATCCATTTGTAAGACTCTAGCATGAAGCAAAAACAAGGTTCTGATGGGGGCAGGAAACCATTTAGTAAGGACAACATCAATTGCAGTCCCAATGTATTTCAAGACAAGAAGCTCTTTATCGGGGCTGAAACAACAGAGATAACACTTCCAAAGCAGCAGATGTACTCTCTCCTGGTACAGCTATACAGTCTCCCCAATCCATTTTATCATCACAATGTTCTTGAGAGTCATTAGCTATTTGATTTTTCTCTGTAAACCGCTTTGTGAACTTGTAGTTAAAAGCGGTATATAAATACTGTTAATAATAATAATAATAATAATAATAATAATAATAATAATAATAATAATAGGTTAACTGGAGTGATAGTGACTGACCTGAGATCACTCAGAAAGCTTCATGGCTGACTGAAGAAGTAAATGCAGGTCTTCTGGATCCTACTCTGACATTCTATCCACTATACCAGTGGTATTCAAACTGGGGCATCACAACGCCCCAGCCCGTGGGTCCTGGCCTCTTTCCCCTTAAGGGGCGGGGGCAACCAGGAGACAGAGGGAAGGCAGCGGCATGATCCACAGGATCACACTGCTCAGGGGGGCTGCAGGGGCTTGGGTGCACTTGCCCAAGCCTCCTGCAGCCTCCTGGGGGTGTGGGGAGCCCTGCGCAACCATAAGCAGGGCTCCCCAGGTCAGGAAAAGTAAAAGCGGAGCAATTGCTCCCTGCTCCGCAAAACCGGAAGTGGAGCACGATCACTCCGCTTTCCCTTCTGATGGGGCTGGAGGGACTGGGGTGCACCCTCTAGTCCCTGCAGCAGCAGTCCCTGTGTGTGGGGAGCCCTGCGCGAGCACCTGCAGGGCTCTCCAGGTCAGGGAAAGGGAGTGGGGCGATTGCACTCCGCTTCCGCTTTTACAGAGGCAGAGCAGATCACTCCACTCTCCCTTTCCCTGACCTGGGGCACCCTGCAGGCACTCGTGCAGGGCTCCCCGCACACAGGAACGGCTGCTGCAGGGACCGGAGGGTGCATCCCAGTCCCTGCAGCCTCCTGAGCAACATGATCCTGGGGATTGCATCGCTGCCTTCCCCCTGCCCCTGCTGCCTCTCCCCCCCCCGCCCCCACAAAGACTTACTGCGGGTTTCAAACTCCCAGAGAGTTTGAAAACCACAGCACTATACCATGGTGTGGTTGAACTGATATCGCACTGAACAGGGAAGGTTCTGCATGCACCTGCATATGCATCAGTGTTCTCATGGGCACAAAGATCATTTTACTTTTGGAGTTTATCATGCATCCCCCATGGGGATTGCAAGGGGGTGTCTTTGTCCCATCTCTGCACATGATGGGCATGAGGAGAATGGGACAAGGAGACAGGTGGAGGCACCAGGGAGGGAAGTGTTTGTACACTTTTAGGGTTGTGCCTCCTACTGGAACCTCAATCCACACTGGAAGCATGCCACCCTTTCATCCATGTAAGCAGTCCTAGAATAGATTTTCACCATTAGGAGTCAAGTAGGAACTGTTCGTTCTTCACTTGATTTGTCTGAGTTTGGGGTTTATTATTGTTTTTTGCCATGTATCCAGACTGTGGATTGGGCATGATGCTGTAACATAGGTAGGTCACAGCTGTCTGTTTTAGTATGGGAAAGGGGGAGGGTGAAGAATAGGTAATCTAAAGTGCCCCCTTGTGATAAGTGGATAAATACTGTGCTGTTTCAAAAATGAGCCCACCCAAATCATACTTCTGGTCCTATTTGCAAATCACACTATTTTGAGAATGTGGAAATTAACACCATGTAAGTCAAGAGGCACCAGTAAATTGCATGTTCCTCTGCAGCAATAAGAGGATGTGTACATTATGTTTTCTCTCCTCGTGCTTCCATTTCTCATACATTGGGGGGGGGCACATCCACATGTTTCCTGTGGGTATTTTCCAATGTGCGTTTCTACCCCTTAGCAAGATGCCCAGAGCACAGAGAGAGAAAGCACACCTCATTCATGTTTTCACTGTCACTGAATCTGTGACACATGAAGTGGCCCTGAATCAGCTCTAATCAAAATGCTTAAATTTAACTGGGGTTGCGTTAGAAGTAATATAGAAAGGAAGTTCAGTCATTTAAACTATTAAGCTCTGTCTGTAATGCAGCAGAGAATTTTATTCTGATATGTTATTCTTGGCCTACCATGTATGCTCACTCACCAGCCCTATGTGGCCAACATTGCCATCAGCTCCAGTGGAGAAACTAAAACCTACTAGGAGCTTGTTGTGCTTTCATCTCAGACTGAAGGTCTCCATGTTTCTCAGTTAAAAAAGACCACAGCAACAACCAAGCAGGTCAGTGACTGAGGAGGGGCAAACCTGACTTAATAGCTTTGGTTTCATTGGTATGCTAGAGGCTGATGCTGATAAAAAAGTTGGTTCAGAGTTCTGTAAGTTGTCCTTCTTATACTGTGGGCGCAATCCTAACCTCTTATGCCAGTGCTTTCCAGCACTGGCATAGTGGTGCCAATGGGACATGTGCTGCCTCCTGCAGTTGGGTATCACTCACGGAGGCCTCCTCAAAGTTAGGGAATGTTTGTTCCCTTACCTCGGAACTGCACTGCCCTTATGTCACTGCTGGAAAGCACTGACATAAGGGGTTAGGATTGCGCCCTGTGTCTCTCTTCTGGCTGGTATATGTGGCTTTAAGGCCACAAACAGAAAACCAGCTTTGAAAAATGTGCACAGGTGAAGTCATACAGCAGGCCGTTCATAGAAAGGCTTTGAACATTATGGTGTAAAAATACGTGAAACAATCAGTCCTCTGTTTTCAGTTGCCATTAAAAAGACAAACTGCATAGTTACATAGATGAATGCAAGACATAACAGCCATCAGTGGAAGAAATATTGGTTTTGTAAAAAGCAAAGATATGAGACTTGAACTTGTGTACTTTGTTATCAGGGGGGTGTTGGTTTAGCTTTTTGAGGATGAAATATTCCAGGTTTCAAAAAAGCTAAGGTTGTTAGTGTTATATTTAAGTGACACTGAAATGCCAAGGTTTGGAATTAAATTCTGAAAGTGTGTATCCAGGCAAGGTAAAGTTTCACATTCAGTCTATTTACAATAGTAAGCAAACAAGCCATCAAAGAGTGAGCTCTTTTTGGTATGCCCAATACACTCTCATCTCCCTCTTCCATCCGTTCTCCTCCCGTCAGCCTCCTTTTTCCTCTGAATTGGCTGTTTTAGTTAGAGGTTTCCCAATGATCTCAAAATGTTGAGGGGTGTTATATGGCTCGCTTACATATCTGGACTTTTGCTGCTGTTGTTGAACTGATTCATGTCTCTGACATAACTTGGTATTAGTGCTTGCCACCTTTTTCTGCCAGGGTTCCAGCATCTTTACAGTCAGCATAATGGTCAGAGTATTAACAGGCAATTATTTCTGTTACTGTCTTTGAGCCCAATTCTATCCAACTTTCCAGTGCCAATGCAACCATGCTAATGGGGCATGTGCTGCATCCTGCAGTGGTGGTGGTGGGGGGGAAGGTCATCCATGGAGGCCTCCTCAATGTATTACCACCCATGCTTCATGCTAGGATCTGAGTTGTCTTAGTCAACAGCCTGTCCCACCTCTCCATGGTATAAAAGTGGTTTGGCCATTTATTGCAATAGGTTTTGCTGCCACCAATAAATCCTGTGAAAATATGTCTCTTGCTTTGATCAAAACATACTTTATGTGGGAACCGTGCAAAAATGTTGATTCTGTTTGTGCATATTAGTATTTGGCATTCTCCCCTTGAGCTTATGGTATGCCACAGGAATCATTTATTATCATTCAGCCTGTGCCTCTAGAAAACAACCCTTGATAGGAAAGCTCAGCAAATAATGGATGGGACATAATACATATTTGGATAAACAATGTTGATCACTTTTCACTCACAAATAGCAGCATAGAAGTGGGAGCAGGGTGGGTAAATAATGAGACCAAATGAAGGCAAGCACATTTAGAATACAAGGAAGTTTGTGGTAAATCATAGTTAAGCAGTAGCACAGCAGACATGGAATATCTTTATCAAAATACCATCTAGATCAGAGCATCTTATCTTTCCACTTGATCTACTCAGAAACTCATGCCAAGCAGCCACTTCTGCTTCCTGTCACCCCCAGCAAGCTGTGCACCCCAATTTCCAGGCATAAGCAGCTGCCCAGCATGAGTCTCTGAGCAGACTGAGAGTAAGACGCTGTAGTGCGAAGCAGGGATGGCTTTTTCTGGAAGCCAGATCCTGTCCATGGGCCATGGTTTGGAGCCTGCTTGATCTAGATCAGGGGTCACCAAACCCCAGCCCGGGGGCCAGATAAGGCCTGCGGCGAGTCTCTGTCAGCCCGGCAACAAGACTCTGGCCCCCTGCAAGTCTCTGGCCCAGTTGACCAAATGTAACAAGAGCTGTGTTCCAGTTGCATCTGGAGGGCCAGGAAGGCCACACCTCAGAATGTCTTCTAAAAGCCTAAAAATAGGCCATAGGCCCATGTGCCCCTGTTTGCACACTGACGCACATGACTGCTTGTTGGCCTTCCATGGACAAGGCCTGAGTCAATTGTCCACTTTGACCCCCCCACCCTAGAAAATGAATGGACGACTTCTTTGTGTTTCAGCCTGTATGCAAATTTCCTGAGGATCACTGTTTAATTCCAATTGTATGCATTTAATATTTCTGAAAGAGAATAAAGGGGGTCTCTCTGAAGAACTCCTCAAGAACTCCAGTTAGGTTATCTATTTGTGTACTAAAGAACTCTCTTTTCCCATAGTATATATTGGACATTAAAATATTTCATAAAAAATTTTTTTTGGTTCTTTCAGAATTCTTGTCCTCTAAAATCTGAACAGTTTTTTTCTTTTTAGGGTTCTTTTTAAAAGTGAGTTCATTTTATATAATACAGCTTCAAAAAAGATATCACACTGTGTTTCTCCATTATAAGTAGGATTAAGAACTGCAAAAATGAGCTAGTCCACTACGTTTACCACTGATCTTCCAACTGCCTAGCTGAGAAACAAGACCATTGTCATTCCTTCATCCTCAGTTTTAAGACTACAGAAGTCTTTAGCATAAGTAATATGTATTAAAGTGTCAATAAACTGTCTGCGGCATTTGAGTCCTAGTTAGCATTTTTATTGAGCTTCTCATGTTAGCATTTTCAGAAATGGACTTTTATTAATTACTAATTTAAATCCTTAGTTCTGATACCACAGGTCACTAGTAAGTGGGTCATCTCAGCATTAGGAGCTTTTTCCAAGAGTAAAGCTTAAATTTCAGTGGATTTTGCTGGTAGCAATAAAAAGAAGCATGTATCACAACCTATTTACTGTGGCAAGTAGACAGCCTTAAAACATTTACATGGTGCTGCTCTTGATGAAAGGTGGTGTTCCACATTATAGCTGTTTTCAATAACATTTTCATTTCCCATAATCAAGCCTAATTAAGGGAAACTGGTTATTTACCTGTCACTAAAGAAGGAAAAATAATTTTTAGTGTAAAGTATAACCTGGGGAGATATAATTGCTAAATTCTTGACTGGCCTCCATGGGACATTTGGTGTGGAAATTATTGATATTGTTCAATTATTCTGGTGCCACACAGTGTTGTATTCCATTTCAGGGTCTGTCAGCATTTCCACCACAAACCTCAGCATTAAGTTGTTTTGATAACACTGCAGCAGAAAACTTTACCCTTGGCTAACAAAAAGCAAAAAAGTCAGTATCGAAGGCAATGTTTAGAAGCCTATTTGGAAAGCAGTCATTTTAGTCTAATTTGCTATATTTCATTCTCATCCCATTTTTAACCTGCTATCCAAAAGGTGTCATCTGATATGCAAAGAAAGAATGCCACAAGAATTCATAGGAAATGTGCTTGACATTACCTATTGACAAACAAAATTTAAAGTTGATTAGGCAACATGATGGTGATAGATTCTCATCTAAAAACTCATCAGTGTTTAAGTTCTAAGAGGCCCAGCTGGTGCTTGCACGTCACCAAAGCCAGCCCAAAATTGCCACATTTCTCCCCTCCCCCAAGTCTATGTATTGTATTGGCAACCTTCAGTCTCGAAAGACTATGGTATCGCGCTCTGAAAGGTGGTTCTGGCACAGCGTCTAGTGTGGCTGAAAAGGCCAATCCGGGAGTGACAATCCCTTCCACACCGGGAGCAAGTGCAGTCTGCCCCTGGTCTGTCTCCCTGGCTATGGGCCTTCCTTCTTTGCCTCTTAGCCTCAGACTGTTGGCAAAGTGTCTTTTCAAACTGGGAAAGGCCATGCTGCACAGCCTGCCTCCAAGCGGGCCGCTCAGAGGCCAGGGTTTCCCACTTGTTGAGGTCCATCCCTAAGGCCTTCAGATCCCTCTTGCAGATGTCCTTGTATCGCAGCTGTGGTCTACCTGTAGGGCGCTTTCCTTGCACGAGTTCTCCATAGAGGAGATCCTTTGGGATCCGGCCATCATCCATTCTCACAACATGACCAAGCCAACGCAGGCGTCTCTGTTTCAGCAGTGCATACATGCTAGGGATTCCAGCACGTTCCAGGACTGTGTTGTTTGGAACTTTGTCCTGCCAGGTGATGCCGAGGATGCGTCGGAGGCAGCGCATGTGGAAAGCGCTCAGTTTCCTCTCCTGTTGTGAGCGAAGAGTCCATGACTCGCTGCAGTACAGAAGTGTACTCAGGACGCAAGCTCTGTAGACCTGGACCTTGGTATGTTCCGTCAGCTTCTTGTTGGACCAGACTCTCTTCATGAGTCTGGAAAACGTGGTAGCTGCTTTACTGATGCGCTTGTTTAGCTCGGTATCGAGAGAAAGCGTGTCGGAGATCGTTGAGCCAAGGTACGCAAAGTCATGGACAACCTCCAGTTCATGCTCAGAGATTGTAATGCAGGGAGGTGAGTCCACATCCTGAACCATGACCTGTGTTTTCTTCAGGCTGATTGTCAGTCCAAAATCTTGGCAGGCCTTGCTAAAACGATCCATGAGCTGCTGGAGATCTTTGGCAGAGTGGGTAGTGACAGCTGCATCGTCGGCAAAGAGGAAGTCACGCAGACATTTCAGCTGGACTTTGGATTTTGCTCTCAGTCTGGAGAGGTTGAAGAGCTTTCCGCCAGATCTGGTCCGGAGATAGATGCCTTCTGTTGCAGTTCCAAAGGCCTGCTTCAGCAGGACAGCGAAGAAAATCCCAAACAAGGTTGGTGCAAGAACACAACCCTGCTTCACTCCGCTTCGGATGTCAAAAGGGTCTGATGTGGAGCCATCGAAGACAACAGTGCCCTTCATGTCCTTGTGGAAAGATCTGATGATGCTTAGGAGCCTGGGTGGACATCCGATCTTGGGGAGAATCTTGAAGAGGCCGTCTCTGCTGACCAGGTCGAAAGCCTTTGTGAGATCTATGAAGGCTATAAAGAGTGGCTGTCGTTGTTCCCTGCATTTCTCCTGCAGTTGTCTAAGGAAGAATACCATATCAGTGGTGGACCTGTTGGCTCGGAATCCACACTGCGATTCTGGATAGACGCTCTCTGCAAGTACCTGGAGCCTCTTTAGTACAACTCGGGCAAACAGCTTTCCTACAACGCTAAGGAGAGAGATGCCGCGGTAGTTGTTGCAGTCACCCCTGTCACCTTTGTTCTTGTACAGCGTGATGATGTTTGCATCCCTCATGTCTTGAGGTACTCCACCTTCTCTCCAGCAGAGACAGAGGATTTCATGCAGCTCAGTGACGATGATCTCTTTGCAGCATTTTTTTGCACCAAGCATTTTTTTGCACCAAGCATTTTTTTGCACTCTTTTGCACCAAGTCTAATGTGCCTGTTAATGCACATGCTCATCTGACTTCTTCCTTAGTTGGCTAAGGAGAGGGGTATGGAACCAAGTCGAGCTGAGATAGGACCCCTGTCTCCCTGCCTGTCCCCTGTTCTTACTGCACAGGTCCTCTTTCAAATGATCAGGAAGACAGAGGAAGCATCGTGGGCTCCCGGAAAAAGAAGGCAGCTGTGGCTGTCCAGATGTTCCTTCAGCAAGCAGGAATTGGACCAGAGCACTAACTGAAGTGCTCCTGATGGTGGTGGGCTGGAGGGGGCAGTAGGCAGATGTGGGGTGTGGGGCACCCCTCATCAGTGCACCAACCTCTCCATCTCATTGTGAGGCATTCACAGTCCAATCCTAACTAAATCTTGCCCACAGATGCAGTCACACCAATGGAGCACTATATTGTATCCTGCGGGGATGGACGGACGGACCGGTCTGAGAGCCTCATTGAGGTAAGAAAACTTTCATTTCCTTACACCAGGGCAATCCTTCGTTGCCCCAGTGGGTCTCCTTGGATCTGCACCAGCTAATTTGCTGTTGCAGGTTCAGAGAGTAAGGGAGAGGGAAGGGGAGAGAGAACAGGGTTATGATCTGATACACACCAGTACTGCCAAAATCCAGCCTCCCCACCCAGTTTTGGTCCATATGATGCAAGAAAACCCAATAGTAAAACATAAGATAGGGTTCAGAACAGCTTGTTAAGTAGACACTAGTTTGTGCCAAAATGAGTACAAAGCACATTTCAAAGTAATCACATCTTCAGCTAACATGTGTTCCTTTGTGTTCAGTAACAACAAGAAAAGTTATACACAGGGGCTATATGGATTCTGCAATGCAGTGGAAAACCTTATGACTAGAGCAGTATAAAAAAAAATTATTTTTAAATTTTGGTGTTATCATGAAAAGAAAAGGCTGAAAGTGGTGTTAGGTATTTTTATTCCAAGTAAACATTTTAATCAATTTTAAAACACTTTTATCAAGTGTAATCACTGTCAGATAGGTATATATGTGTTTTAAGTCTGTGGCTTTCAGCAGACACAGCCACAGGCCTAAAAGAGGTATAACCCCCCCCCCCCCGGAAGAGCACAACTACATAGTCAACTACTTGAATTAAACTTACAGGAGCCCTTTAAGATTTGCAGGCTACTTGAATGAAATACTACAATGAACCTAATGCTGCCCACAAAGAAGAAACATTAAAACATTGAGCATTGAATTGCTATGGGAAAAAAATCTGGTTTTAAGCTGCAGGAGGGGAAAAACCCACCAATGACCTTACCATTGGGGGTGGGGGGGAACGATGCCTTCTGGAAAGTTTGCTGAGCTTCATACTCATTGGATGGGGACCATTCTCATGGCCTCGCATTTCCCTTTGCCTGGCCTTCTGTAGGAACCATGGCATGTTTGCTTACTCACAAGTAAATGTGAATGCTTAGCTCAGTTATTCTTTCCATAGGGCTCAATGCATTTGTCAACTTGGAGGGAAGGACTTCCTTCTTGGGTATTTTTGGGGCCTGTGTTCATCGGATCAGGACCATTCTGGTGGTGTTGTGTTCCTCTCAGCCTGCCCTTCAAAGTGGACTGAGGCATGGTTGCCTACTCATAGGTGAATGCACATCGCAGCTCAGTTTCACTTTCCATAGGGCACCACGCATTTTCCTTGGCAGCTTCTGAGCATGCTCAGAAGACTCTACAGCCTGTTAGGAGAAAGTAGCAGAGCTGCATTTGGAGTTGGAGGCTTAGGGCACAATTCTAACCAGGTCTACTCAGAAGCAAATCCTATCTTGTTCAATGGGGCTTACTCTCAGGAATGTGCGGTTAGGGTTGCAGCCTTAGAAACAGCCAGAAGCACTCGGAATGGGTCACAGATTTTCCGCAGCCACTTTAATAGGTAAATGTTGGTATTGCATTAATTGAGCAAGATACTGTGTTTTATAAACTCAATTTGACATTATTTTGTGTAATTTCATTTTTACCATTTTAGACTCCTCCTCCTCCTCCTTATGACATTCAATACAAGGTACAGTCACTTCTCTCTTTCCCTGAATTTGCTATCTGTGAATGTGCTTGTCCACAAGGGACAGAATTACCACCTACTTGCAACCCGGTTCTTGTTATTCACCAATACTGTGCTGGTGCACTCAGGCCAGGAGGGGTTTGGCACAGCTACAAACAGGCAGGCAGGCAGGGCAAGAAAGGTTGTGAGGGGAGGAGGAGGAGGAACTGTGGCTCTTCATGAACAGAGGGCAGTGCTGGCACATGCAGGGGGAGAGGAAGAGTCACCTATACAGCCAATGGGGGAGGGGATTGCAGTCATCGTGTTCAGCCAATTATACTTCGTGTTTTTAAAGAAATTTCTCTGGATTGGGTCAATTATCCACTTCAAATGGGCATTGGTATTGGCCTGTGGAGAATCATCAGGCACATTTGTGTCTGCTTCGAGGCTTGCTCCACCTTCTTGGGCACCATCTTGGGTACTTCACAACCCTGGTGATAATAAGAGGCCAATTATGAGGTCTCTAGAAGGCTATCTGAGGGCTGCTGTGGTGCTGGGGAAAGCCCAGGGAAGGACCCAAGAGACAGGTGGAAGGGGAAGATGGGTGAAGCAACCCTCTCCACACTACTGAACTCTTGAGGCTTTGTTGTTGGGTCAGCAACCTTCAACAAGTCAAGGGACAGAAAACATGGAGAAACCATCATCGTCACAGCCTTATCAAGAGATATCTAGCACGGAGGAGTAGTGGCGTACCTGGGGTCCCAGCGCCCAGGGCAACCCCCAGTTTTCTGCCCCTTGTCCCCCCACCCATGACCTGGAAGCAATTGTAGTGACGTCATTGTCACCACAATGACTTCCATGCGGCTACCTCCCCATTCCCCCTTTGGGAAAAAAAGGGGGAATGAAAGAGGTAGCTGAGGTGCCAACGGAGCCTTCCACGCCGCTTGTAAGTGGCACCAAGTTCTCCATTGGAGTGGTTTGCGGCTGCTGGAAGCTCGCCTGTCTCGGGCGCTGCTTCCAGCAGCCCCAGACTGCTCCAAAGGAGACCTCCAAACCACTTACAAGTGGCGTGGAAGCCTCCGTGGGGGCCCGGGAAGCCTAGAGCGTCAGCGCTGATGCTCTAGGCCACCCTCTTGCTTCCTGAGGCCTCTCTGGAGGAGGCGAGGGCAGGGGCGTCCAAGCTAGAGTGTCAGCACGACAGGAGTTGCGCTGATGCTCTAGGGTGCTGCTGCCCTCTCCTCCTATAAAGGGGGGGTGGCCCAGTCCAGTGCTGAGTCGCTGCTGGAGAGGTACCTTCATGCTGCCGCTCCAGGAGCACTCCTGGGCACCTCTCCTCCGTTGGGAGGACGCTCTTTTTTTAAAGGGAGAGAAGCTGGTGGAGCTGCTGGCTTCTCTCCCTTTAAGGAAAAAGGCGGGCTGGTGGCTGGAGAGGAGGCTTGAGGAGGCGCCCCTGAAGGGTCGGCGCCTGGGGCTTTTGCCCTGTTTGCCTCCCTCCAGGTATGCCAGGTATGCAGAGGAGGAAGCATCAGATATTGGAGATGTTGATGAGCCCTCACTATAACCCAGCCCATAGACTTCAAGTTAAGATTCAGGTTCATAAACTTCATAGCATGTATGGTGAAGAAGTCCCATGGAACTTAACCTTATTTTTCCCATAGGCTCAGTGATACCGTATTCACTAATTCAATATTCACTTGGTTTTCCAGGAACCTAACCCTAGCAAATAATAAGAACTAACTGTATATGCATAACCTGAGCCAGTTTAGGGTCACCAGTGGTCACAGTACTATTTGGACCTTCAATTTCTCCAACACTAGGCAACACATTTTGAGACATCAACCCGCAAACCAAAAATATACTTTCAAAAGTTTAAGGTATCTTGGAAAGGAACTGCTTTATGATAGAGTTTTTTCACCCACAATAAAATACTGTGTACAGATTGCTGTTTTCAGTGTGAAATGTACTATATAAATGTATAGTATTTTATTATCTTGTTCATTGTATTCACAATTCTTTTTGACTTGTGGGATAAAAATCTAACTGATTGCTTTGCGAGGAAACAATCTGTTGGGGTAGACTAACAGTACTGTTTTCTTCCTTCTTATCTTGTGTTTGGTCTGTTCAGACATGTTTGTTCTTCTTACCAATCTAAAAAAAAATGTTTAGCAAAGTAAATGATGGATGGATTCTATTAATGTTCTTTTATATTCACCTGAAGTCTGTGGTCAGTCTTTTTTTCTTTTCTTTTTTTCCCTTCTTCCTTGCCTTGTCTTTTGGTTGAAAGGAAATTGTGGGGGTGGATGGAAACTTTCTCAAAGCTATGAAGGCTGAAAACTTGCATATTTTTTATCAGTAAAAATGAAGTTCTCAGGATACTAGATGCAGACTACATTCAGATTCTGTACAGTGTGCCTGATTTCCACCCTCCACACACACAAAAGTTAAAGTAGCAGTGTTCAAAGATAAAAGGAATAATATACTGTCAAGAGGGCTTAGAGATACTGGATCACTAACTTAAAGAAAAGTCTTGATTTTTTTTTTTAAAGAGATGCCCTGAAGTCCAAGTCTGCCCAGATGTTGGTGGGCTGGTTACTCAGTATTGAAGGAAAAGCATTCTGCACATGTTCAGAGGCATTATTTTATTTATCCCATTTATGTATGACCTTTCTTCCCTGGTGGAGCTCAAGGTGACACACATGATTGTCCTACCTAAGCAGTCATCATGCCTGGCACTGATCAAACCTAGACCAGTTTAGCTACTGCGAGATGGCTGAATAGTGCATCCTTCAATCATGCCTTGGGGCCTGGTGCCATGCTGAATTCTGTTATGAGAAATGTTCTGTAGCTAAACCTTTGGGAGACACGATTGAAACAAAGCATAAGTTTACACTAGTGGCCTATATGCATATTTGGCAGGTGGGGAGCATAGATAGAATGTTCATATGTTCTATCAAGCTCAGAACCGCCCGGTTTCACCCATATGCAATAAATGTAACTTCTAAATGAGACATGCATTTTTCCCTATTTTTGGATCTTATCCCATCAATTCTGATGGGTAATGATAGAGCCAAACAAATTGCACAGTGTGCAGTAGTGAATATTTGAAAGTATTCAAAAATTGTAGCATTTTGTAATTTTATCTCTCACAAACTGCATGTGAATCACTGAATTTAAATGTCCGTTTTGAATGCAAAATGTTTCTCAGAGTTTGCTATAGACATACAAACTATCAAACGCAAGCAAATTAAATGTACTACCAAGCTGTATGTTAGCCCCATTTAGCTTCCCTCTTAGCACTCTGGAGATCATTGATGACATCCTTGTGCATCCTGTAGCCACCCTTGTGGCTGGTATGGTAGGGTTCAGCACACTGAAATGGGGGGGTGCTTAGAGGGAACACTCCTACCAGGTACAAGATATTGCTGTATAGTAGATCAAACTCTGTCAACTACTGAATGTGGTTGCTTTCAAAAACTGTCAAATATCAAATATTGAGTAAAATGTAACAGGATGTCCCATCAAACAAAAACGTTAGCAGAGAATGCCAGGAGAATAGCTGACATTGAAATTCTCAGAGGATAATTTTGAGAAGAACTTTCGGCAGCAAAGCTCTAGGAGGCTGACTGTGTGGGCTCTGGCCTTGGTCTGCAGTCCTGTGTGACTCATACACTGCCCCTCTGGCACTCAGAGGTGCCCTGACACAACCAGCAATGAAATCATCACTGGGTCCCATGAGGGGTGAGTGGTTGGGGAGGGATGAGTCCTGGCAAATAAAGGGGAGGAAGGAAGGAAGGGGACCTTGGGGAAAAGGGAATCATGGGGCCAGAAGGAGGCAAGAGGTACAAGATGAAAGGCACTAGGCAGAGATGTATGCCGTGGTGAGGGGAGGGGAAGGGAGACAGGTATGGGAAAGGAGAAGAAGAGGCCAGGGAAAGGGAGTGAAGAGGAAGGACCCCTGTATGGGAGGAGAGGGTTGCCCAAATCCTGGCCCACCTTTCAGAAGTATCTACCCCCTTTGACTTGGGAGGGAGTCAGTTTCCCTGGCAGAGGGACAGCTCCCACCTTGTCCATCCTTTCTGGTTGCATCCCTTCCTGTTGGGCAACCAGGCTGCCTTACAAGGAAAAGCTCCTGATGAGGTTTTGTTATGGATTCCCTCCCCCCCCCCCCCCAGTGAATGGAACTAGGGGACAGTGATGGGATTAAAACTAAACCCTGATGTAAAGGGCTGTATTTCATTGAACTGCAATGAACTGCATCAAACCTCAAACTGGCAAGAATCCCCCAAATGGACATGGTCTTTCACTAGGTAGCACAGCTGTGTTGTAACCCCCTCTCCCTCAATCATAGACAGAGTTGTGCCAGCAATATCATTGGTGCAGGTTCGAGTTGACCCATACCGGTGAATGGGATTTACCCATTCTCCCTTACCCGGAGGAGACCACCTGCCGTGGAATCAGGGATCCTTCTTTTGTTTTGATGTTTGTGTTGAACTTGTTTTTCCCAAAGAAACTCATAGGTGGGGGCTATGGACATACACTATGAAATCTGATGTTCCAGCAGGATTTGGAGCTGGAACTTTCCATTTGAATTTTGGACCTGTGGCAACTTTATTTGAATTTAAGGAGTATTCAAACCCCCATTTATATTTGGAGCACTCAGATATGTGGAACGGAACTAGTTTGGGCTGAGTTTGATAAAACAAGGAGATGGTGGATGGTTGCCTGACTCAGTCAAATTGTAGCCTTCCTGGTCTATGAATCTGTGGCCTCTCATCAACAGTTCAGCAAATAACCAAGTTACTGGTCTGACCCATACTCTCCAGGCAGGCTCTTAGTACCAGGTACCTGTGTATGAATATGTGTTCCCTGCATGCCTTGAAATAAAAGGAAAAAAAAAATATTGGCCATGTAACAGGGCCAATGTAAAATGTATGAGTGTTTGCACTTCCAAGAAAAAAGTACACTGCAAAAATCTTAAAGTCCTGGAGCACTCAAAGTTCTGGATCTCAAAAAAATCTTCGAGTCCTGGAGCATACCAAAACTAGCTCTTTGGATACTATTGTATGTTAAATTCATAGTGGAGGAGCATGGGACAGAATCCAACAGCACCACCATGAATTCTTAATACACTGCATAGAGGTGCAGAGAAGGGAAGACACGATGGGTTGTGTCCTTAAAATGTGAAGATTCCGAAATCCCGTCAAAAATAATAGGATTTATATTAGTCAAGATGACAAACTTGTCTCATTGATTTCAGTGATGCTTCGTCATCATGACTAACTCTCTTTGGATACAACTAAATATTATTTTTGTGTGCACAGACCACACAAATATGCCTTGCAGTTTCTCAGAATTGCCTGCAATATAAATTTCCACTCATGGTCCCACAGTGATGACCATTTTGCTCATTCTGCTTAAACCTGAAGTGGTAAAGCCAAGGAATGATGAAAGGCTTTAGTGAGTGTATGAATAGAACCTGCATGTTTTATGCCTTTTTTCCAATTGGCAATTTTTCCCATTGTCTCAGCTCCTGTATTTTATATCCTCGTCTTTGTTTCTCACTCTGCTCACACATCCCTCTATTTTTATCCAGTTCTTTCCACTACACTTATTTCCCTTTCTCCTTCCCCCACCTCCTCCAGGTTCTGTTATCATTACTTTCTTTGTGCAGAGTGCAAACCTACACAAAAGAACAATACAGTTATTCAGACTCATAAGATTTTGTGTAAGGTAAGCACAAACAGAACAAGCCACTGTTTTGTGGCCTATGGTGCAGAGGAAATGTGCCTTAAGTAGAAATATTTTAAATTTTATATGAACAAAAACTTCTGTTTTACCAGGGCAAAAGTTAAACCACCATTCCACCTCTGGCTGGTGGACTCAGTTCTAAAGGAAGTAAAATGTTTCAATATCATGAAGTTTCTGAAGGGGGTTTCCACAGATCCCTACTAGATCTACAAGAAATCAATTAATCCAGTGGTTCCCAAACTGGTGAGTTGTGACCCACCAGCCAGGGAAGCACTCAGCTCTGGTCCCTTAAGAGGCGGGGGCAGGAGGACAGCATTGATGTGATCCCCAGGATCACACTGCTGCTGGGGAAAGAGGGTGGATTCTGACTTAGACAGTGCTGGCCTCTGGGGTGTGTGTAGGAAGCCCCATGGATGCCTCCACAGGGCTCCCCAAGCCTGGAAATGAATAAAAATCATGTTTGGAAGCCACTTTCAATCGTGAAACTGGAAGTGCCGATCACAATTTTTATTCCTTTCCAGGCTTGGGGAGTCCTGCAGAGGCATCTGTGTGGTGCCCCACACACCCCAGAGGCTGGCTCTGGCTTCAAGTAAGTCAGAAACCCCTCCCTCTTTTCCCAGCAGCAGCGCGATCCTGGGGATCATTTTGCTGCCTTCTCCCCACCCCTTCAAAAGACGTAAGTAGTTCCCTCCTCCTAAGGAGGACTTTGGGAACCACTGAATTAATAATGCACGTTGCTACTCAAGGTTTACTATGGAAACAATCCGTTTCTCACCAGTGCTGTATGTCTTGTTGCAACTGTGGAGTCAGTGAAGTAATTCTTCATACAGTGGACAAATGGGATCCCAGCGCCTCAAAATTTTAACCAATGTAGAATTTGGAGACAAATTTGCAGGTTTCTGCTAAAGGAGAAAATCTGAGGAATTGCAATAGGAGCAAAATAATTTTGAAAGGGCTAACAAAATTCCTCGAGTGTTTTCACATGTCCTTATTTGTTAGACAATCAGCCCAATACTACCTAACTCTCTGCCTGGCAATGCAGTGGTGTCAACACAGAATTCACTGTATCCTGTGGGGGAGTTTTGGCCTCAGGAGTCCTCCTCAGAGCCAGAGAACATTTGTTCCTTTCCTCCAGCAGCCACTGTAGGTCAACTTGGATCTGCGTCAGTGACATTGCTGGTGCAAATCCAACTTGACCCATGAAGGTGGATTAGGGTCAGGAAGGGGGCTAGGCTTGCAGTCTCTGCTGCTGAAACTGCCCTCTTTGCAGACCCAATCCGCTCCCCTCCCCACCCCATCCCCTCGAAGTTCCACCCACTCACCCCCACCTTGTTCTGCCCCTCCCTGCCTCACTCTTGGCTCCTGCATGTCTTACCTGAGGTAGTGGGTGTCCGTAGTCAATCACCATGCAGACCTGGCCTCTCACCGCTTCCAGCAATGGTCAGGCTGTCCTCTACAGTGTTGTCACATTTGCAACAGCCAAAAGTACATGATGCTGGTAGAACATGTATTCAGCCAGCATAATACAGCACTTGCTTAGTACTGGCCATAATGCAGTTTCCTTCATACTAGTTTCCATTCTTTAATTTCCACAGGAATGGTGGTTGAGTTTCTTTTTTCCACTTGTTTGCTTTTTGTAATTTGCTGGTTGCCTTTGTTGTGTTAATTTGGCTGTTCTACAGTTGTTGCTTTAATCATTTAAAAATTGTTTTTAATTATTGTATGTTGCCTTGGTGGCCCTTCTGGGCTGCCTAGAAATTTGTTTTAACATAAATAAATACATCTCTGCCCAATTTCATGAACCAATAAGTATCTTACACAAGATTGCAAAAGGCAAGGGTTGTGAAGAACAAATGAGAGAATAATCAGATGGGTTTCTTCCCCATGATAATGAAGGGTAATTTGAATCTAAAGATTCACTAGGAAGAGTGGCATTTCGCCCTTATACCTTCTCTAAGATAACACAGGCCTACAAAATTGAGGGTCAGAAAAGTTTTTCCCAAACTTTTTTTTTTTTATACAGGTATTTATATACCACCTTTCTTGGTCTTTATTCAAGACTTTATTCAAGGCGGTTTACATAGGCAGGCTTATTTAAATCCCTGTAGGGATTTTTACAATTGAAAGAAGGCTCTATCTTTCAAGAGCCACAACAATTCAGATGTTTCGTTCTGATCTGGTTTCACATTCTGGCCTCCATCCTCCCACGCTCAGAGCAGATGGAATAACTCGGCTCAGCTTGTCAGCTGCTTCAAGGTCGCACAGTGCCGGTGGCCTCGAACTGGCGACCTTGTGGATGTTATCTTCAGGCAAATGGAGGCTCTACCCTCTAGACCAGACCTCCTACGGGGAGCCTATTCCAAAAATGGCATCCATTTTGCCCTATCATGTCTAGTTTTGGAGAAACAGTATAGCCTCATTAGTGAATGGTTCAAGCGCTTCCTCATGAGCAAGCCATGGTGTAGGCTTCCTCATGAGGAAGCTACTTGAAGCATTCACTAAAGAGGTGATGCCGTGTCTCCAAAACTAGACGTGATAGGGCAAAACAGATGCCATTTTTGGAATAGGCACCCCAAATATAACCAGAAATTGGTATAACATTTAAGGAAGCAAAATGTGTGTTGGCCTGTGTAATCTGACCAGGAGAATAGGGAATCTTGTGGACCAGTTCAAGGCTCTTAATTGGGTTTAGTCAGTGGATAGAAAGATCCTGGTGAAGGGGTTTAGTGGTATGAGCCACAGACATGGAATCTGCAGGTGAAAAAGAGCAGGTCACTATTGTTGATGCACCAAAATGGAATACTGACCTTTTAAAAATGGGTGCTGGTCTTGTTAAACCAATAAAAATCCAGTTCATTACAGTCCCTTCAGTCTGCATCTGTGTCTGTGTCATGAGGCTACTCTTCTTGTCGGCTTTCTTAACTCACTGGTTCCAACCACATTGATACCATATCCTGGTAGACAACCTTATTTTCTTGTGAGCTATAGACAAATTTATTTTGCCAGAACTACTTACTTTCTCAAGACTAACTACTTCCGTCTCAGCTTCAAGGTTTGCAATTTTTTTGAATTAGTTCTGCTGCATACTGCAAACATGCTGTCTTTTTGTTGTTGTTACTTTTGTCTGGAATCAGGCACAGCATAAACCACTCTACCGTGGCAATATAAATCAGTCTTTCATGGTCACCAAGCCTAAGAAACTGAATTTCCAAGAAGGGGAGGGGGGGGGAGAGAGAGAATGCCGTGCTTCCTTCCCATACAGCTGGTTGTTGACATTTATCTCAAAAGACTGTCCATTCCAAGTCGCTAAGATTAATTTTATTTTATGCAGCAAAAGCTGGGAAAGGAAAAACTGTCATCTACAAATAAAACATGAGTTCAGGAGAGGATAGGAAAACCAGGCCAAATACAAACTAAGAGGAAACACTGTAGAAGCACTGTGTGAACAAAATTTCATCACTGGGTCTTTTATTTATCACATTTGTATCTCATCTGCTTCCAAGATGATCTTGCATTACACACAGGAGTATCTCATGTCATAGTTGCAATGTTATGTAGTAAGATAAGAGGAAAGGGACTTCAGACTCACCTAGATGATAGCCAGGACACTAGCAAGAAATCAGGTTTTGAGCAAATAATTGAATTTATCTGCCCTAATCAAAGTCAACACTGCCGCCCCCCCCCCCACACACACACCACAGTTTTCCCAACTGTAGCAAACAGTCTGCCAGGTTACAACCAAGAGATTTTCTATTTACCTTTGAATCTGCT
Source organism: Tiliqua scincoides (assembly GCF_035046505.1). NCBI lineage: Eukaryota > Metazoa > Chordata > Lepidosauria > Squamata > Scincidae > Tiliqua > Tiliqua scincoides. The sequence goes on from NC_089823.1 coordinate 118,083,693, forward strand.
GCAGAATCAGGAAACCACCCCTTCTGCTTTTCTTGCTCTTCTTTCCATTTTTTCTATTCTCCTTCCATTATCATGCTTACTGAGTGGTGCACTTGAGAGTCCTGTTCAGAAAGAGTATACAAACTAAAAAAACCAGGGTGAAATTATTACTGTTGCTTTCATATACTCCTTTCAACAAAAATGTTCATAAAGCTATTGCATAGCAAAATGGTCAAAAAGAGCCACTTATTAGCAATTTTGTTGAGTTGTTTATAATTTATAATTACAATACAAATCAACATGACAAAAAAAGAGTAACATCGTTTATGAGAATCATGGAGAAGTCAACGGATTCAGTGTTAACTTAATTTTATTACGGTCTCCGACCAGCATAAAAATAACAATACTTTCATAGTATACAACTGAGTGTGCATACGACCCATCACAGTATCCTAACATAGGCTCTTGACACCATAATATACTAAGAATTACTAGGTCTAAGTCTAGATAAGACTGTGGTCTAGTTACTGTGGAATGAACTGAGTACAGTAGCTACAGAAGAAGGTACTTATGAAAGTCTTCTAGTTCATATTGAATTAAAAGCTTGTTCAGAATATAAATACTCCTCTATGATCAGCCTGGCAGACTACAATCCACTCTCTTCCTCCTGATGCTAACTGCAGCAGCTAAAAATTTAGCCACCCACACTATGTTTCTTCAGGTGCCTGGCTGCTGGTGTAAAGTGGCACCTACTCCACGCCTTCAGAGTCAGTCGTGACTACAAAAGCTTTTGCAATTGAACTGAGTACGGCAGCTACTGAAGAAGGTACTTCTGAAAGTCTTCTAGTCCATATTTACTAGACTAGATTTACCGGGCAAATCTCTCACAAAAACCCTTAACTTCCGACGAGCGGACTTTCCTCAGATGAGGAGGCTGGTTAGAAGGAGGTTGAAAGGGAAGGTAAAAAGAGTCCGGTCTCTACAGAGAGCATGGAGGTTGCTCAAATCAACAGTAATAGAGGCCCAGCGGAAGTGTATACTGCAAAGGAAGAAGGGCTCGACTAAATCCAGGAGGGTGCCCGCATGGCTAACCACCCAAGTTAGAGAGGCCGTAAAGGGCAAAGAAACTTCCTTCCACAAATGGAAGTCTTGCCCTAATGAGGAGAATAAAAAGGAACATAAACTGTGGCAAAAGAAATATAAGAAACCGGATAAGGAAACCGGATTTCTTGACGTGCTAAATGACTGTGGCTTAGATCAGCTAGTCACGGAGCCCACCAGAGGACAGGTGACTCTGGATTTAATTTTGTGCGGTACGCAGGACCTGGTTAGAGATGTAAACGTTACTGAGCCATTGGGGAACAGTGATCATGCTGCGATCCGTTTTGACGTGCACGTTGGGGGAAGAATACCAGGCAAATCTCTAACAAAAATCCTTGACTTCCGACGGGCGGACTTCCCTCAAATGAGGAGGCTGGTTAGGAGGAGGTTGAAAGGGAGGGTAAAAAGAGTCCAATCTCTCCAAAGTGCATGGAGGCTGCTTAAAACAACAGTAATAGAGGCCCAGCAGAGGTGTATACCACAAAGAAAGAAGGGTTCCACTAAATCCAGGAGAGTGCCCGCATGGCTAACCAGCCAAGTTAGAGAGGCTGTGAAGGGCAAGGAAGCTTCCTTCCGTAAATGGAAGTCTTGCCCTAATGAAGAGAATAAAAAGGAACATAAACTGTGGCAAAAGAAATGTAAGAAGGTGATAGGGGAGGCCAAGCGAGACTATGAGGAACGCATGGCCAGCAACATTAAGGGGAATAATAAAAGCTTCTTCAATTATGTTAGAAGCAGGAAACCCGCCAGAGAAGCGGTTGGCCCTCTGGATGGTGAGGGAGGGAAAGGGGAGATAAAAGGAGACTTAGAGATGGCAGAGAAATTAAATGAGTTCTTTGCATCTGTCTTCACGGCAGAAGACCTCGGGCAGATACCGCTGCCCGAACGGCCCCTCCTGACCGAGGAGTTAAGTCAGATAGAGGTTAAAAGAGAAGATGTTTCAGACCTCATTGATAAATTAAAGATCAATAAGTCACCGGGCCCTGATGGCATACACCCAAGGGTTATTAAGGAATTGAAGAATGAAGTTGCAGATCTCTTGACTAAGGTATGCAACTTGTCCCTCAAAACGGCCACGGTACCAGAAGATTGGAGGATAGCAAATGTCACGCCTATTTTTAAAAAGGGAAAGAGGGGGGACCCGGGAAACTATAGGCCGGTCAGCCTAACATCTATACCGGGTAAGATGGTGGAATGCCTCATCAAAGATAGGATCTCAAAACACATAGACGAACAGGCCTTGCTGAGGGAGAGTCAGCATGGCTTCTGTAAGGGTAAGTCTTGCCTCACAAACCTTATAGAATTCTTTGAAAAGGTCAACAGGCATGTGGATGCGGGAGAACCCATGGACATTATATATCTGGACTTTCAGAAGGCGTTTGACACGGTCCCTCACCAAAGGCTACTGAAAAAACTCCACAGTCAGGGAATTAGAGGACAGGTCCTCTCGTGGATTGAGAACTGGTTGGAGGCCAGGAAGCAGAGAGTGGGTGTCAATGGGCAATTTTCACAATGGAGAGAGGTGAAAAGCGGTGTGCCCCAAGGATCTGTCCTGGGACCGGTGCTTTTCAACCTCTTCATAAATGACCTGGAGACAGGGTTGAGCAGTGAGGTGGCTAAGTTTGCAGATGACACCAAACTTTTCCGAGTGGTAAAGACCAGAAGTGATTGTGAGGAGCTCCAGAAGGATCTCTCCAGACTGGCAGAATGGGCAGCAAAATGGCAGATGCGCTTCAATGTCGGTAAGTGTAAAGTCATGCACATTGGGGCAAAAAATCAAAACTTTAGATATAGGCTGATGGGTTCTGAGCTGTCTGTGACAGATCAGGAGAGAGATCTTGGGGTGGTGGTGGACAGGTCGATGAAAGTGTCGACCCAATGTGCGGCAGCAGTGAAGAAGGCCAATTCTATGCTTGGGATCATTAGGAAGGGTATTGAGAACAAAACGGTTAGTATTATAATGCCGTTGTACAAATCTATGGTAAGGCCACACCTGGAGTATTGTGTCCAGTTCTGGTCGCCGCATCTCAAAAAAGACATAGTGGAAATGGAAAAGGTGCAAAAGAGAGCAACTAAGATGATTACGGGGCTGGGGCACCTTCCTTATGAGGAAAGGCTACGGCGTTTGGGCCTCTTCAGCCTAGAAAAGAGACGCTTGAGGGGGGACATGATTGAGACATACAAAATTATGCAGGGGATGGACAGAGTGGATAGGGAGATGCTCTTTACACTTTCACATAATACCAGAACCAGGGGACATCCACTAAAATTGAGTGTTGGGCGGGTTAGGACAGACAAAAGAAAATATTTCTTTACTCAGCGCGTGGTCGGTCTGTGGAACTCCTTGCCACAGGATGTGGTGCTGGCGTCTAGCCTAGACGCCTTTAAAAGGGGATTGGACGAGTTTCTGGAGGAAAAATCCATTATGGGGTACAAGCCATGATGTGTATGCACAACCTCCTGATTTTAGGAATGGGTTAAGTCAGAATGCCAGATGTAGGGGAGAGCACCAGGATGAGGTCTCTTGTTATCTGGTGTGCTCCCTGGGGCATTTGGTGGGCCGCTGTGGGATACAGGAAGCTGGACTAGATGGGCCTATGGCCTGATCCAGTGGGGCTGTTCTTATGTTCTTATGTTCT